>NC_134845.1:94584490-97139405 GCF_965363235.1 Mytilus galloprovincialis | reverse complement strand
ACCCTAACCCTAACCCTAACCCTAACCCTAACCCTAACCCTAACCCTAACCCTAACCCTAACCCTAACCCTAACCCTAACCCTAACCCTAACCCTAACCCTAACCCTAACCCTAACCCTAACCCTAACCCTAACCCTAACCCTAACCCTAACCCTAACCCTAACCCTAACCCTAACCCTAACCCTAACCCTAACCCTAACCCTAACCCTAACCCTAACCCTAACCCTAACCCTAACCCTAACCCTAACCCTAACCCTAACCCTAACCCTAACCCTAACCCTAACCCTAACCCTAACCCTAACCCTAACCCTAACCCTAACCCTAACCCTAACCCTAACCCTAACCCTAACCCTAACCCTAACCCTAACCCTAACCCTAACCCTAACCCTAACCCTAACCCTAACCCTAACCCTAACCCTAACCCTAACCCTAACCCTAACCCTAACCCTAACCCTAACCCTAACCCTAACCCTAACCCTAACCCTAACCCTAACCCTAACCCTAACCCTAACCCTAACCCTAACCCTAACCCTAACCCTAACCCTAACCCTAACCCTAACCCTAACCCTAACCCTAACCCTAACCCTAACCCTAACCCTAACCCTAACCCTAACCCTAACCCTAACCCTAACCCTAACCCTAACCCTAACCCTAACCCTAACCCTAACCCTAACCCTAACCCTAACCCTAACCCTAACCCTAACCCTAACCCTAACCCTAACCCTAACCCTAACCCTAACCCTAACCCTAACCCTAACCCTAACCCTAACCCTAACCCTAACCCTAACCCTAACCCTAACCCTAACCCTAACCCTAACCCTAACCCTAACCCTAACCCTAACCCTAACCCTAACCCTAACCCTAACCCTAACCCTAACCCTAACCCTAACCCTAACCCTAACCCTAACCCTAACCCTAACCCTAACCCTAACCCTTCTCACGCATGCGCAGTCACAGAAAAGGGCAGACATGCGCAGAAGTGAAAAAGGGCACCTCACAAATCTCGTCAAAGTATACTACCATGTCCCTGACCTTGACCCTTACTCAAAACCTAACCCTAACCCTGACCCAAACCCTAACCCAAACCCTTAATTAGGGTTAACCCTAACCCTAACCCTAACCCTAACCCTAACCCTAACCCTAACCCTAACCCAAACCCTAACCCTAACCCAAACCCTAACCCAAACCCTTAAATAGGGTTTAGGTTAGGGTTAGGGTTTAGGTTAGGGTTAGTGTTAGTGTTTGGGTTAGGGTTTGGGTTAGGGTTAGGGTTAGGGTTAGGGTTAGGGTTAACCCTAATTAGGGTTAGGGTTAGGGTTAGGGTTAGTGTTAGGGTTTGGGTTAGTGTTTAGGTTAGGGTTAGTGTTAGGGTTTGGGTTAGTGTTTAGGTTAGGGTTAGTGTTAGGGTTTGGGTTAGTGTTTAGGTTAGGGTTAGTGTTAGGGTTTGGGTTAGTGTTAAGGTTAGGGTTAGTGTTAGTGTTTGGGTTAGGGTTTGGGTTAGTGTTTAGGTTAGGGTTAGTGTTAGGGTTTGGGTTAGTGTTAAGGTTAGGGTTAGGGTTAGTGTTTGGGTTAGGGTTTGGGTCAAACACTTACCCTAACCCAAATCCCAAATGTGTTAAAATTGTTGATTTGGAGGCCTTACTTTATCTCGGAACGGGTAAGTGTAGAAGGATAACCTATTGCAGTTTCGTGTTAAGTTTTTCACGAACTTCTTAAAAGAAAGAGTTGTGTATGGATGGGGGTCCGGTTATGATGTTTGAAAAAAAAAAAAAAAAAAATAATCTTTCAATTATCATGCAGTGAGGTCGGAGAGTGCGGCCGTACACTTCAGTGATACCAATACGTTTTCATCCTCTAGATCGCCTTTCCATCTTTTAGGAACAGTTAACTTTAAGAAGATATCTCTATTCAAATTCATTCTACATCTGTTTGAAGATTGAAGTCGAAGGCAATTTTCATACTCTGTACTTAGAAATATTTTTAAATAACCCAAACCCAAACACTAACACTAACACTAACCCTAACCTAAACGCTAACCCTAACCCTAACCCTAACCCTAACCCTAACCCTTCTCACGCATGCGCAGTCACAGAAAAGGGCAGACATGCGCAGAAGTGAAAAAGGGCACCTCACAAATCTCGTCAAAGTATACTACCATGTCCCTGACCTTGACCCTTACTCAAAACCTAACCCTAACCCTGACCCAAACCCTAACCCAAACCCTTAATTAGGGTTAACCCTAACCCTAACCCTAACCCTAACCCTAACCCTAACCCTAACCCTAACCCAAACCCTAACCCTAACCCAAACCCTAACCCAAACCCTTAAATAGGGTTTAGGTTAGGGTTAGGGTTTAGGTTAGGGTTAGTGTTAGTGTTTGGGTTAGGGTTTGGGTTAGGGTTAGGGTTAGGGTTAGGGTTAGGGTTAACCCTAATTAGGGTTAGGGTTAGGGTTAGGGTTAGTGTTAGGGTTTGGGTTAGTGTTTAGGTTAGGGTTAGTGTTAGGGTTTGGGTTAGTGTTTAGGTTAGGGTTAGTGTTAGGGTTTGGGTTAGTGTTTAGGTTAGGGTTAGTGTTAGGGTTTGGGTTAGTGTTAAGGTTAGGGTTAGTGTTAGTGTTTGGGTTAGGGTTTGGGTTAGTGTTTAGGTTAGGGTTAGTGTTAGGGTTTGGGTTAGTGTTAAGGTTAGGGTTAGGGTTAGTGTTTGGGTTAGGGTTTGGGTCAAACACTTACCCTAACCCAAATCCCAAATGTGTTAAAATTGTTGATTTGGAGGCCTTACTTTATCTCGGAACGGGTAAGTGTAGAAGGATAACCTATTGCAGTTTCGTGTTAAGTTTTTCACGAACTTCTTAAAAGAAAGAGTTGTGTATGGATGGGGGTCCGGTTATGATGTTTGAAAAAAAAAAAAAAAAAAATAATCTTTCAATTATCATGCAGTGAGGTCGGAGAGTGCGGCCGTACACTTCAGTGATACCAATACGTTTTCATCCTCTAGATCGCCTTTCCATCTTTTAGGAACAGTTAACTTTAAGAAGATATCTCTATTCAAATTCATTCTACATCTGTTTGAAGATTGAAGTCGAAGGCAATTTTCATACTCTGTACTTAGAAATATTTTTAAATAACCCAAACCCAAACACTAACACTAACACTAACCCTAACCTAAACGCTAACCCTAACCCTAACCCTAACCCTAACCCTAACCCTTCTCACGCATGCGCAGTCACAGAAAAGGGCAGACATGCGCAGAAGTGAAAAAGGGCACCTCACAAATCTCGTCAAAGTATACTACCATGTCCCTGACCTTGACCCTTACTCAAAACCTAACCCTAACCCTGACCCAAACCCTAACCCAAACCCTTAATTAGGGTTAACCCTAACCCTAACCCTAACCCTAACCCTAACCCTAACCCTAACCCTAACCCAAACCCTAACCCTAACCCAAACCCTAACCCAAACCCTTAAATAGGGTTTAGGTTAGGGTTAGGGTTTAGGTTAGGGTTAGTGTTAGTGTTTGGGTTAGGGTTTGGGTTAGGGTTAGGGTTAGGGTTAGGGTTAGGGTTAACCATAATTAGGGTTAGGGTTAGGGTTAGGGTTAGTGTTAGGGTTTGGGTTAGTGTTTAGGTTAGGGTTAGTGTTAGGGTTTGGGTTAGTGTTTAGGTTAGGGTTAGTGTTAGGGTTTGGGTTAGTGTTTAGGTTAGGGTTAGTGTTAGGGTTTGGGTTAGTGTTAAGGTTAGGGTTAGTGTTAGTGTTTGGGTTAGGGTTTGGGTTAGTGTTTAGGTTAGGGTTAGTGTTAGGGTTTGGGTTAGTGTTAAGGTTAGGGTTAGGGTTAGTGTTTGGGTTAGGGTTTGGGTCAAACACTTACCCTAACCCAAATCCCAAATGTGTTAAAATTGTTGATTTGGAGGCCTTACTTTATCTCGGAACGGGTAAGTGTAGAAGGATAACCTATTGCAGTTTCGTGTTAAGTTTTTCACGAACTTCTTAAAAGAAAGAGTTGTGTATGGATGGGGGTCCGGTTATGATGTTTGAAAAAAAAAAAAAAAAAATAATCTTTCAATTATCATGCAGTGAGGTCGGAGAGTGCGGCCGTACACTTCAGTGATACCAATACGTTTTCATCCTCTAGATCGCCGTATAATTCAGCAACAGCAAAAAAACCCTAAACTGCAAGCTATCTGGCTTTTACGCTAATGACGCTTTTGTTTTCAATCTGGATGAATATTTCAATTTGCATTTGGTTTTCATGTTTCATAAATTTTAATTTGTATAAATTTCAAGATTTAATTCACTTATTTGATCTTACCCATCCTCACTGAACGTGGTTGTGTATTTTAAACATCCTGTACAGCCAAACAGATGACAAGGATTTTACGTCCTTACAGAGGACGATCAAATTAAAGTGGCAATACTAAAGTCTGCCATTATGATTAGACGTCTGTGAACTTATACTTCCTAAATATCCAAACGGACAAGAGTTTTACATCTTTCAGAAGAGGATCAACTTGATACAATTCAAAATTAAATGCCTGATTCTGACCAGACGTGGCTGTGTATTTAAAGCATCCGATACTGCCAAACAGACAAGGGTTTTACATCATAACGCTTGCATTCCGTACAGCCAAACAGACGACAAGAATTTCACGTTTTTACCGACGAGGACCAAAGTGACAACAATTTAATTCCCTATTGTGACTAGACATGGCTGTGTATTTTAAGCATCCCGTATAAGACAGCCAAACCGACGACAAGAATTTCACGTCTTTACCGACGAAGACCAAAGTGACAACAATTTAATTCCCTATTGTGACTAGACATGGCTGTGTATTTTAAGCATCCCGTACAGCCAAACCGACGACAAGAATATAAGTTTTGTAAAGGAAGAGGACCAAAGTGACAACAATTAAATACTCCATTTTGACAAGACGGTGCTGTGTATTTTAGGCACCCTCCTACAACCAAACAGACAAGAATGGTGTCACGTCCATACGGAGGACTATCAAAGTGACACTAATTAAATCTCCCATTCTGATTAGACGTGGGTATGTACTTATACATCCCATACAGCCAAACAGAAAAGGGTTTATTTTCCTAAAGGAGGAGGATCAACCTGATAACAATTAAATTCCCCATTCTGAGCAGACGTAGCTGTGTATTTAAAGCATACTGTACACCAAAATAGACAAGGGTCTTACATCCTATAGCCAAACAAACAAGGGTCTTACATCCTATAGCCAAACAGACAAGGGTTTTACATCCTAACGCTTAAAGGTGCAATGTGAAAACAATTAAATTACCCGTTCTGACCAAACGTGGCCATACTTGCCAACTGTCACTATTTGCGGGGGATTTCTCCCATAGAGGCTCCCTAATTGGAATTTTGAAAGAGCAATTTTGTCCACAATTTAAACAAAACAATTAGTGTTTCAGTGACTTAAGGCTTATAAAAGTATGAAGAAGCCAAAAAATAACATTATAATGTATTTGCAGGCCCCTTGAAGGTTTTTTTAGGACTATGACAGCCATCTTGCACGTAAAAACCCCATAGGCATTTTGTTAAGTTGGCAGGTATGCGTGGCTGTGTATTTTAAGCATCTCGTAGAGCCAACCAGACGACAAAAATTTAACGTCTTTACGCAGGAGGACCAAAGTGACAACAATTAAATTCCTCATCCTGACTAGACATGGCTGTGTATTTTAATCATCCCGTACAGCCAAACAGACGACAAGAGTTGAATTTTGTAAAGATGGAGGACCAAGGTGACAACAATTAAATTCCTCATTGTGGCCAGACGTGGCTGTGTACTTATACATCCCGTACAGCCAATGAGACGGCAAGGGTTAAATTTCTGAAAGGAAGAGGATCAACGCGATAACAATTAAATTCACAATTCTGACATTATATGTGGATGTGTACTTATACATCCCGTACTACTGAACGGACGTCAAGGGTTTAACATTCTTACGGGTTGGACAAATAAGACAACAATAAAATTGCCAATTCGGACCAGACATCTCTGTGTATTTTAAACATCGTGCACAGTCAAAGAAATGAAAAGGTTTTACGTCAATACAGGGGAGGACAAAATGACAACAATTAAATTGCCCTTTCTGACAAAACGTGGCTGTGTGCTATATACATCCCATATAGCCAAACAGACGGCAATGGTTTTACCTCCTAAAGACGTGGCTGTGTACTTATACATCCCGTACACGGTACAGCCAATGAGACGACAAGGGTTAAATTTCTGAAAGGAAGAGGATCAACGCGATAACAATTAAATTCACAATTCTGACATTATATGTGGATGTGTACTTATATATCCCGTACTACTGAACGGACGTCAAGGGTTTAACATTCTTACGGGTTGGATAAATAAGACAACAATTAAATTGCCAATTCGGACCAGACATCTCTGTGTATTTTAAACATCGTGCACAGTCAAAGAAATGAAAAGGTTTTACGTCAATACAGGGGAGGACAAAATGACAACAATTAAATTGCCCTTTCTGACAAAACGTGGCTGTGTGCTATATACATCCCATATAGCCAAACAGACGGCAATGTTTTTACCTCCTACAGGTGGAGGATTTAATTAATAACCAGTAAATTTTCGGTTTTAACTAAACGTGGCTGTGAACTTTATACGTAAACTGTGTACCTGTGTGGACTATATCAAGCAAATCTCAATTGTTTTTTTTATTCTATCATCTTCTGCAGGGAGGAAACAAAGTGCACTGCAAAATTCTATTATTTCACTAAATCATACAATGCATTTGACATTAACTTATCTAGGGCATGCTATGGTTAAAAAAAAATTCAAGATGCACAGGTTTGTCTGTACTAAGAGTAAAATTTGAGTTCAATATGCAGTCATTTAAAAATTTGGGCAGGAGTTCCCCATAAAGACTTTAAGATAAGTTTAATAGTGACCCTAAGTGCCTGCAGATTGCTGGAAATGCCAATTACACATATTTTAAAACACCCCTAAAAAAAATTGGGCAGGGGTTCCCCTGACCCTGGCTTTCCCGCCAGGTCTGGGGGGCATCTGCCCGATATAAGTATGCTGAAAAAGGAGATATACTGAAGGTTAGTAGATAAAATAACTGTGATCAATGCTGAACAAAAACATTTCTTTTTTTCCAATTTTAGTTTACCTGGCGTAATTCCGAATGACCCTTTGGCTTGAATGGCTGCATTTTCACTTGGAAGGGGGAGGGGTGGGTTCATCTGCCCGATATTAATATACTGAAATGGTGAAAAGGGATATATAAGGAATATTTAGAGGGGAGGAAATCTAAATAATGCCTAATAAGAAAATTTGGGCAGGAGTTCCCCATAAAGACTTTAAGATAAGTTTAATAGTGACCCTAAGTGCCTGCAGATTGCTGGAAATGCCTATTACACATATTCTAAAACACACCCTCAAAAAAAATTGGGCAGGGGTTCCCCCGACCCTGGCTTTCCCGCCAGGTCTGGGGGGCATCTGCCCGATATAAGTATGCTGAAAAAGGAAATATACTGAAGGTTAGTAGATAAAATAACTGATCAATGTGATCAATGCTGAACAAAAACATTTCTTTTTTTCCAGTTTCAGTTTACATGGCGATGGTAACTGATCAATGCTGAACAAAAACATTTTTTTTTTAAAGCAATAGTGGATGTCACCCTTTCCCCAATTGCCACTAAGTTGCAGCCTTTTCAGAATCTTTTAACAGTGAATGCACATATATGCATGGCAATACATCTTTCTGTAAATTTTCAGTACATTCACAGCATTTAAAAGATTTCACATTTCTGCTGTTTCCATGACAACGGCAGCCATTTTGAAAATTTCAAAGTCAAAAGCCTCATCATTACTTGTCAGTTAACAATAATATCTAGTTTCATTAAGTTTTAAAGCATTTTGAAAATATTTGACTTTTTTGCAGTTTCCATGGCAACGGTGGCCATTTTGGAAATTCCAAAGTCAAAAGTCTCATCCAGACTTGGCAGTCAACAATAATATTAAGTTTCATCAATTTTGGAGCATTTTGAAATTTTTGAAATATTTGATCCTGTATCCATAGAAACAGAGTAGTTCCAATGATTGTCATAATCATTCAAAACCTGTATATAGTGGACAACTATATTGTATGAAAATTTGATGATTTTAAGTTCAAGCATACCAAAGTTATTCACCAAACCCTGAAGTTTTTGGAGCATTTTGACCTTTTTGCATTGTTTCCATGGAAACGGCAGACATTTTGGAAATTCCAACGCCAAATTCCACATCTACCAAAGTTGCTCATCGTTATGCAAGAATTTAAAAAAATTTAGAGCATTTTCATTTTTTTGAAATTTTTGGTGTAGTATCCATGGCAACATAGCAGTTCCAATGATTGCCAAAATCATCCCAAAGCAGTATATAGTGGGCACCTACATTGTATTAAAATCTTAAGATTTTAAGGTTAAGCATTCTCAAACAATTCACCTAACTCCAAAATTATATTTTTTCACCATTTTTCCGTTTCCATGGTGATTGCAGCCATTTTTTTAGTGCCAATACCAGAAAGCAACAGGAAAGTCAGGGTTCCTTGTTATAGTGCACCATCATTCAGATTGGTTCCTTTGGCTCTGAGAAAACTGCTGGACAAAATTAGGTGGAAGAAAAATAATAATAATAGGGAAAAAGAAACAGAGGAAAAGCAATATGTCACCCGACATTGTCGATCGGGTGACATAATAAGAAAAAAAAGAAACGTAGAATAACAATACGTCACCCCAACTCCGTTGAGGGTGCCATAATAATAAGAAAAAAAAGAAACGTAGAATAACAATACGTCACCCCAACTCCGTTGAGGGTGCCATAATAATAAGAAAAAAAAGAAACGTAGAATAACAATACGTCACCCCAACTCCGTTGAGGGTGCCATAATAATAGTGAAAAAGAAACAGAGGAACAGCAATATGTCACCCGACATTGTCGATCGGGTGACATAATAACTAGATTTGTAATTGCTAGCAATAACGGATGGCACCCTTGTCCCCCCATTGCCAGGCGAGCGGCAGCCATTTTGAAAATTCCAAAGTCAAAGAGTGCATCTACACATGCAAGTCATCATTTTTGTAAAATTTCATTAAGTTTGGAGCATTTTGAAATTTTGGACAATTTTGCTGTTTCCATGGTTACGGCGGCCATTTTGGAAATTCCAACTTCAAAATGCTACTCCGCACATGTCAGCCACTATTTCTGTAAAGTTTCATCCAGTTTGCAGCACTTTATTTTTTTTGGAAATTTTGAACATTTGTGCTGCAACCATGGTTACAGTAGATAATTCCAAAATTCTAAAAGCAGACATCTCATTGCCACATGTCATGTTATATATCAATACAGTTTCATTTACTTTGCTGCACTATTCTCTGAGAAAATGCTGATTTTATGCATTTTTCCATAGGGTCAATGCAAAACTTGGCCCTAGTTTCCATGACAACGACAGCCATTTTGAACTATCCAAATATTGTTTTGACATCTTGGCATACTGGGTCACATTTTCATAAAGTTTCATTCAGCTCAATGTTATAATGAAAGAGTTAGAATTTTTGATATTTGAGCTGTTTCCATGGTAACGGCGGCCATTTTAGAAATTCCAAAGTCAAACTGCAAATCATCTCATGCCAGTAACCATTCCTGTGGAGTTTCTTCTAGTTTGGAACACTTTGAATATTTTCGGATTTTTGCAGTTTCCATGGAAACGGCAGCCATCTTGACCATTCCAAAGTCAGGTGCACAACTTCATATGCTGGTCCACATTATGGTATAGTTCCATCAACATTGGTCCATACAATTCCGAGAAACTGTGTGGACAAAAAGTGTTGAAGAAGAATAATAAAAATAAGGAAAAAAAGAAACGTACAATAACAATACGTCACCCCAACTCCGTTGAGGGTGCCATAACTAGATTTGCCATTGCAAGCAATAGCGGATGGCACCCTTCCCCCATTGCCAGGCGAGCGGCAGCCATTTTGAAATTTCCCAAGTCAAAGAGTGAATCTACACATGCAAATTATCATTTTTGTTAAGTTTCATAAAGTTTGGAGCATTTTGAAATTTTTTACATTTTTTCTGTTTCCATGGTAACGGCGGCCATTTTGGAAATTCCAACTTCAAAATCCAACTCTGGCCAAGTCAGGTACCATTTCTGTAAAGTTTCATCCAGTTTGCAGCATTTTGATTATTTTGAAATTTTGGACATTTTTGCTGTTTCCATGGCAATGGCAGGTATTTTGAAAATTCCAAGAACTGTTGGTACCTCAGGGCACCACTGCCAACATTTACATAAACTTTCAAGAGGTTGCCTCTTATAACGAAAGATTTAGAATTTTGATTTTTTTTTACATTTTTGCAGTTTCCATGGTAACGGCGGCCATTTTTTACCATACCAATGTCTCTTGCACAACTTCACATGGCGGTTCATATTATGGTATAGTACTATCAACATGGGTCTGTCCAATTCCGAGAAATAGTATGGACAAAATGTGTGGAAGAATAAAAATAATAACCAGATTTGCCATTGCAAGCAATAGCGGATGGCACCCTTCTCCCATTGCCAGGCCAGCGGCAGCCATTCAGAAAATTTTTGCCGTTTCCATGGCAACGGCGGCCATTTTGAAAATTTGAAACTCAAAAGTTAAGTCTACATAAGCTAGGCAAAATTTGTTATAAGTTTCATTAAATTTAAAGCATTTTAAAGTTTTTCATAATTTTGCTGTTCCCATGGTAACGGCGGCCATTTTGAATATTCCAAAGTCAAACCCCCGCTGCAATTTTTGCCCTCCATAATCATATACCATTTAATGTCTCTAGAATAAATTTAACATTGATGTTCTGGAATGTTCTGTGAAAATTCAAAGTTTTGACCTTTTTCCATTGTTTCCATGGTAACAACTGATATTTTGGAAATTCCAACGCCAAATTCCACATCTTCCAATGTTGCTCATCGTTACTGTGAAGTTTCATGAAGTTTGGAGCATTTTGATATTTTTGAAATTTTTGGTGTAGTTTCCATGGCAACATAGTAGTTCCAATGAGTACCAAAATCATCCAACACCTGTATATGGCCGGCACCTACATTGTATCAAAATATAATGTTTCTGAGTTCAAGCATATCAAAACAGTTCACCAAAACAAAAAACAGGATTTTTTCACATTTGTTTCGTTTCCATGGTAACGACAGCCATCTTGAACCATTCCATGGTGCCTGCAACTCTTCACCTAAGGGTCCTTTATATAATAGCGTTCCATCAACTTTGGTCCATTGGATTTCCAGAAATCTCCTGGACAAAATTAGGTGGAAGAAAAATAAGAAAAACTAGATTTGCCATTGCAAGCAATAGCGGATGGCACCCTTCCCACATTGCCAGGCGAGTGGCAGCCATTTTGAAAAATTCAAAGTCAAAGAGCGCTTTTACACATGTTAATTAAAGTTGTTGTAAAATTTCATCTCGTTTGGAGCATTTTGAAATTTTTGACATTTTTGCTGTTTCCATGGTTACGGCGGCCATTTTGAAAATTCCAACTTCAAAAGTCAACTCTGCTTATGCCAGTGACCATTTCTGTTAAGTTTCATCCAGTTTGCAGGATTTTTATTTATTTTTTAATTTTTTGACCTTTTCGCATTGTTTCCATGGTAACTACAGACATTTTGGAAATTCCAACTCCAAATGGCACATCTTCCGATGTTGCTCATTATTACTGTGAAGTTTCATAAAGTTTGGAGCATTTTGAGATTTTTGAAATTTTTGGTGTAGTTTCCATGGCAACATAGTAGTTCCAATGAATGCCAAAATCATCCAACACCTGTATATAGTGGGCACCTACATTGTAATAAAATATAATGATTCTGAGTTCAAGCATATCCAAACAGTTCATCAAAACAAAAAACTAGATTTTTTCACATTTGTTCCGTTTCCATGGTAACGGCAGCCATCTTGAACCATTCCATGGTGCCTGCAACTCTTAACCTAAGGGTCCTCTATATAATAGAGTTCCATCAACTTTGGTCCATTGGATTTCCAGAAATCTCCTGGACAAAATTAGGTGGAAGAAAAATAATAAAAAAAAGAAAAAAAAAAGAAACGTACAATAACAATACGTCACCCCAACTCCGTTGAGGGTGCCATAATAAGAAAAACTAGATTTGCCATTGCAAGCAATAGCGGATGGCACCCTTTCCCTATTGCCAGGCCAGCGGCAGCCATTTAGAAATTTTTTGCTGTTTCCATGGCAACGGCGACCATTTTGAAAATTCGAAACTCAAAAGTTAATTCTACATAAGCTAGGCAACATTTGTTATAAGTTTCATTAAATTTAAAGCATTTTGAAGTTTTTCATAATTTTGCTGTTCCCATGGTAACGGCGGCCATTTTGAATATTCCAAAGTCAAACCCCCGCTGCAATTTTTCCCGTCCATAATCATATATACCATCATATACCATTTCATGTCTCTAGAATAAATTTAACATTGATGTTCTGGAATGTTCTGTGAAAATTCAAAGTTTTGACCTTTTTGCATTGTTTTCATGGTAACAACAGATATTTTGGAAATTCCAACGCCAAATTCCACATCTTCCAATGTTGCTCATCGTTACTGTGAAGTTTCATTAAGTTTGGAACATTTTGAGATTTTTGAAATTTTTGGAGTAGTTTCCATGGCAACATAGTAGTTCCAATGAGTGCCAAAATCATCCAACACCTGTATATAGTGGGCACCTACATTGTATCAAAATATAATGATTCTGAGTTCAAGCATATCCAAACAGTTCACCACAACAAAACACTGGATTTTTTCACATTTGTTTCGTTTCCATGGCAACAGCAGCCATCTTGATGGTGCCATACCCCACTGCACTATAGAATGTGGTGGTCTACATTATGGTATAGTTCCATCAATATTGTTCAAGCCAATTCCGAAAAATAGCATGGACAAAAAAGTGTGGAAGAATAAATATAATAAGAAAAAAAGAACGGAACAATAACAATATGTCACCCCAACTCCGTTGAGGGTGCCATAAAAAGAAACGTACAATAACAATACGTCACCCCAACTCCGTTGAGGGTGCCATAACTAGAATTGCCATTGCAAGCAATAGCGGATGTCACCCTGGTCCCCCAATTGCCACTAAGTGGCAGCCATGTCGATTTTTTTTTACATTGAATAACATATTTACTTCACAATACACCATTCTGTGACTTTTCAGGAAGGTTAAAGCATTTTGAAATTTTTAAAATTCCTACTGTTTCCATGGCAACAGCAGCCATTTTGGAAATTCCAAAGATTGATGGCAGATCCTCACATGCCAAAGAACATTTCCACAAAGTTTCATTCAATTTGAGAGACTTTCCGATTTTTCACATTGGTTCTGTTTCCATGACAACGGCAGCCATCTTGGAAATGCCACCCCCCGATTGCACATCTTCATATAGGGGGTAACATTATGGTAAAGTTCCATCATCATCGGTTCATGTAATTCCGAGAAATAGTCTGGACAAAAAAGTGTGGAATAATAAAGAAAAGAAAAAGAATCGTACAATAACAATATGTCACCCGACCTCAGTCAGGGTGACATAACTAGATTTGCGATTGCAAGCAATAGCCGATGGCACCCTTCCCCTATTGCCAGGTGAGCGGTAGCCATGGTAACGGCGGCCATTTTGGAAATTCCAAACTCAAAAGTCAAGTCTACATTAGCTGAGCAACATTTGTTATAAGTTTCAATAAATTTGAAGCATTTTGAAGTTTTTGTATTTTTGCTGTTTCCATGGTAACGGCGGCCATTTTGGAAATTCCAAACTCAAAAGTCAAGTCTACATTAGCTGAGCAACATTTGTTGTAAGTTTCAGTAAATTTGAAGCATTTTGAAGTTTTTTGTATTTTTGCTGTTTCCATGGTAACTGCGGCCATTTTGAATATTCCAGAGTCTAACCCCAGCTGCAATTTTTGCCCTCCATAATCATATACCATTTAATGTCTCTAGAATAAATTTAACATTGATGTTCTGGAATGTTCTGTGAAAATTCAAAGTTTTGACCTTTTTGCATTGTTTCCATGGTAACAACAGACATTTTGGAAATTCCAACGCCAAATTCCACATCTTCCAATGTTGCTCATCGTTACTGTGAAGTTTCATGAAGTTTGGAGCATTTTGATATTTTTGAAATTTTTGGTGTAGTTTCCATGGCAACATAGTAGTTCCAATGAGTGCCAAAATCATCCAATACCTGTAAATGGCCGGCACCTACATTGTATCAAAATATAATGTTTCTGAGTTTAAGCATATCAAAACAGTTCACCTAAACAAAAAACAGGATTTTTTCACATTTGTTTCGTTTCCATGGTAACGGCAGCCATCTTGATGATGCCATACCCCACTGCACTATAGAATGTGGTGGTCAACATTATGGTATAGTCCCATCAATATTGTTCAAGCCAATTCTGAGAAATAGTATGGACAAAAAGTGTGGAAGAATAAATATAATAATAACTAGATTTGTAATTGCTAGCAATAACGGATGGCACCCTTCCCCTATTGCCAGGTGAGCGGCGGCCATTTAGAAAATTCCAGACTCAAAAGTCAAGTCTACATAAGCTAGGCAACATTTGTTATAAGTTTCCTTAAATTTGAAGCATTTTGAAGTTTTTCATATTTTTGTTGTTTCCATGGTAACGGCGGCCATTTTGAATATTCCAAAGTCAAACCCATGCTGCATTTTTTGCCCTCCATAATAATATACCATTTAATGTCTCTAGACTAAATTTAACATTGATGTTCTGGAATGTTCTGTGAAAATTCAAAGTTTTGAGCTTTTTGCATTGTTTCCAAGGTAACAACAGATATTTTGGAAATTCCAACGCCAAATTCCACATCTTCCAATGTTGCTCATCGTTACTGTGAAGTTTCCTGAAGTTTGGAGCATTTTGAGAATTTCGAAATTTTTGGTGTAGTTTCCATGGCAACATAGTAATTCCAATGACCACCAAAATCATCCAACACCTGTATATAGTGGGCACCTACATTGTATTAAAATATAATGATTCTGAGATAAAGCATATCCAAACAGTTCACCAAAACAAAACACTGGATTTTTTCACATTTGTTCTGTTTCCATGGAAACGGCAGCCATCTTGCACATTCCAAAGTCAGGTGCACAACTTCACATGGTGGTCAACATTATAGCATAGTTCCACCAAGTTTAGTCCATGTAATTCTGAGAAAAGGCTTGGACAAAAAGTGTGGAAGAATAAAAATAAAAACTAGAATTGCCATTGCAAGCAATAGCGGATGTCACCCTTCCCCTATTGCCACTAACCGGCAGCCATTTCAAAATGGTTTAACAGTGAATGCACATATATTTATGGCAATACATCTTTCTGTAAATTTTCAGTACATTCAGAGCATTTAAAAAAAAATTCACATTTCTGCTGTTTCCATGGCAACGGCAGCCATTTTGAAAATTTTAAAGTCAAAAGTCTCATCTGTACTTGGCAGTTGACAATAGTATCAAGTTTCATTAAGTTCAAAGCATTTTAGAAATTTTGACTTTTTTGCAGTTTCCATGGCAACGGTGGCCATTTTGGAAATTCCAAAGTCAAAAGTCTCATCCAGCCTTGCCAGTCAACTATGATATTAAGTTTCATCAATTTTGGAGCATTTTGAAATTTTTGAGATATTTGATCCTGTATCCATGATAACAGAGTAGTTCCAATGATTGTCAAAATCAATCAAAACCTGTATATAGTGGATAACTATATTGTGTAAAAATTTGATGATTTTAAGTGCAAGCATACCAAAGTTATTCACCAAACCCGGAAGTTTTTGGAGCATTTTGACCTTTTTGCATTGTTTCCATAGAAACGGCAGACATTTTGGAAATTTCAACGCCAAATTCCACATCTACCAAAGTTGCTCATCGTTATGGTAAAGTTTCAAAAAATTTGGAGCATTTTCATATTTTTGAAATTTTTGGTGTAGTTTCCATGGCAACATAGTAGTTCCAATGATTGCCAAAATCATCCAAAACCAGTATATGGGTGGCACCTACATTGTATTAAAATATGATGATTCTGAGTTTAAGCATCTCCAAATTATTCCAAAAAAACAAAGAGTGGAATTTTTCACAATTGTTCCGTTTCCATGGAAACGGCAGCCATTTTTTATGGTCTTAGACCCTACTGCAACCCGCAATTTTGTGTTCCCTATTATAGTTAACTATCATTAAGATTGGTTCCATTGGCTCCGAGAAAAGTGGCGGACAAAATAGTTGGAAGAATAATAATAATAACAAAGAAACAGAGGAAAAGCAATATGTCACCCGACATTGTCGATCGGGTGACATAACTAGAATTGCCATTGCAAGCAATAGCGGATGTCACCCTTCCCCAAATTGCCACTAAGCGGCAGCCATTTCAAAATTGTTTAACAGTGAATGCACGTATACACATGGCAATCATTTTCTGTAAATTTTCAGAACTTTCAGAGCATTTGATTAATTTCACATTTCTCCTGTTTCCATGGTAACGGCAGCCATTTTGAAAATTTCAAAGTCAAACGTCTCATATTTACTTGCCAGTGAACAATAATACCAAGTTTCATTAAGTTCAAAGCATTTTGAGAATTTTTTTTTTTTGCAGTTTCCATGGCAACGGTGGCCATTTTGGAAATTCCAAAGTCAAAAGTCTCATTCACACTTGCCAGTTAACAATCATATTAAGTTTCATCAATTTTGGAGCATTTTGAAAATTTTGAAATATTTGATCCTGTATCCATGGTAACATAGTAGTTCCAATGATTGTCAAAATCATTCAAAACCTGTATATAATGGACAACTATAATGCATAGTAATTTGATGATTTTAAGTTCAAGCATACCAAAGTTATTCACCAAAGCCTGAAGTTTTTGAAGCATTTTGACCTTTTTGCATTGTTTCCATGGAAACGGCAGACATTTTGGAAATTCCAACGCCAAATTCCACTTTTACCAAAGTTGCTCATCGTTATGCTACAGTTTCAAAAAAATTGGAGCATTTTCATATTTTTGAAATTTTTGGTGTAGTTTCCATGGCAACATAGTAGTTCCAATGATTGCCAAAATCATCCAAAACCAGTATATGGCTGGCACCTACTATGTATTAAAATATGATGATTCTGAGTTAAAGCATCTCCAAATAATTCACCAAAACCAAAAAGTGGAATTTTTCTCATTTGTTCCGTTTCCATGGAAACGGCAGCCATTTTTTTACCATTCTATAGCAAGGTGCACAACTTCAGATGGGGGTCCTCATTATAGTAGAGTTCCATCAACATTGGTTCCATTTTACTCCAAAAAACCTGACGGACAAAAAAAGGTGGAAGAATAATAATAATAACAAAGAAACATAAGAAAAGCAATATGTCACCCGACATTGTCGATCGGGTGACATAATAATAAGAAAAAAAGAAACGAACAATAACAAGATGTCACCCCAACTCCGTTGAGGGTGCCATAACTAGATTTGTAATTGCTAGCAATAACGGATGGCACCCTTCCCCCATTGCCAGGGTAACGGCAGCCATTTTGAAAATTCCTCAGTCAAAGAGGGCATCTACACTTGCAAATTAACATATTTTAAAGTTTTATCAATTTTGGAGCATTTTGAAATTTTTGACATTTTTGCAGTTTCCATGGTAACGGCGGCCATTTTGAAAATTCCGAAGTCAAACTGTAAATCAGCACATGCCAGTTACCATTCCTGTGAAGTTTCTTCCACTTTGGAACACTTTGATTTTTTTCGCATTTTTGCTGTTTCCATGGTAACGGTGGCCATCTTGACCATTCCAAAGTCAGAGGGACAACTTCGCATGGTGGTCAACATTATACCATAGTTCCATCAACTTTGGTCCATTCTATTCTGAGAACTGCTCCGGACAAAAATAGTGGAAGAAAAATAATAATAAAAAAAAGAAACGTAGAATAACAATACGTCACCCCAACTCCGTTGAGGGTGCCATAAAAAGAAACGTAGAATAACAGTATGTCACCCCAACTCCGTTGAGGGTGCCATAATAATAAGAAAAAAAAGAAACGTAGAATAATAATACGTCACCCCAACTCCGTTGAGGGTGCCATAATAAGAAAAAAAGAAACGAACAATAACAATATGTCACCCCAACTCCGTTGAGGGTGCCATAATAAGAAAAAAAAGAAACGTAGAATAACAATATGTCACCCCAACTCCGTTGAGGGTGCCATAACTAGATTTGCTATTGCTAGCAATAGCTGAGGATGGCACCCCGTACTGCACATGGTCACAGTAGCATCAATACTTATGAGTGTACAAAAGTCAAATATCTATTATACATGTGGGAATCAGCATTTCTTCACACACACGACAACAACCCCCCCCCCTTTTTTTTCTCTTCCGTTGAATACGTTTCAGTTCTATACATAGTTTGGGAATCCTTTTTAAATCTAAAATTAGACACGCGCGCAAGTAGGAAGGTGGTGTCACGTGATACTGAAGTATATTATCGTGGACTTAGCATATTAATATTCTTTCTAGAGGGGACCTTGGACAGACAACACGTGTATATATTGACGGAGCGGCGTACTTACTGTTCAATTTATTCTTCAATAGCTCGCGTATCACACAATACATGTAACGTATCGTGTACAATTAAATTACATGTTTATCGATTGATTTCAGCTAATGTGTAGATTTTAACAGGTGTGTCATTCACGGATATGTACTTTAACGCAAGTGCAGAAATGTCAGTAATTTGTACTCTGAGTGTTTCTCGTTATCTCGGTGGCGATTTTCTCTGTAAAGCGCGATTTTTGTATAGAAAAGAAGCACGTTAAATAAAATACATATTTTTATTCTAGCATATTCTAGTACATGTTAGCAGTACAGCATTACGTGCACATACTCCTGATTACGTGGAATTGTTGTTATATTTTAAAAAAAAAATGCAGCTTAAGGAGGTAGACCTAGGTTAAGGGAAATAACTCTTAAAATCATCAGTACGTTTGTGTCAACCATTTTTTAAAATCTATTATAAGCTTCTAGGTTACAAAGATTATTTTCAATCTGTTTCAGGTAAATGCTTAAAATACATTGATGAACTTGACTTTTACAAACGCTTAACTGATTTAAAGAGTTATCTCCCTGAACCAAGGTCTACCCCCTTAAGTGTATTTTCCCGTAGGGTCAATGTTAAACTTTTGTCCAGTTTCCATGGCAATGGCGGCCATTTTGGAATTTCCTAATATGGTCATAACATGTAGGCATACCAATATATCATTTAATGTCTCTAGAACAAATTTAACATTGATGTTCTGGAATGTTCTGTGAAAATTCAAAGTTTTGACCTTTTTGCATTGTTTCCATGGTAATAACAGATATTTTGGAAATTCCAACGCCAAATTCCACATCTTCCAATGTTGCTCATCGTTACTGTGAAGTTTCATTAAGTTTGGAACATTTTGAGATTTTTGAAATTTTTGGTGTTGTTTCCATGGCAACATAGTAGTTCCAATGAGTGCCAAAATCATCCAAACACCTGTATATAGTGGGCACCTACATTGTATTAAAATATAATGGTTCTCAGTTAAAGCCTATCCAAATAGTTCACCAAAACAAAAAACGGGATTTTTTCACATTTGTTTCGTTTCCATGGCAACGGTAGCCATCTTGATGGTGCCATACCCCACTGCACTATAAAATGTTGTGGTCTACATTATGGTATAGTTTCATCAATATTGTTGAAGCTAATTCGGAGAAATAGTATGGACAAAAAAGTGTGGAAGAATAAATATAACTAGATTTGTAATTGCTAGCAATAACGGATGGCACCCTCGTCCCCCCATTGCCAGGCGAGCGGCAGCCATTTTGGAAATTCCAAAGTCAAAGAGTGCATCTACCCTTGCAAGTCATCATTTTTGCAAAATTTCATTAAGTTTGAAGCATTTTGAAAATTTTGATATTTTTGCTGTTTCCATGGTAACGGCGGCCATTTTGGAAATTCCAACTTCAAAATGCAACTCCGCACATGTCAGTCACTATTCTTGTAAAGTTTCATCCAGTTTGCAGTACTTAATTTTTTTTGGAAATTTTGAACATTTGTGCTGCAACCATGGTTACAGTAGATAATTCCAAAATTCTAAAAGCTTACATCTCATTGCCACATGTCATGTTATATATCAATACAGTTTCATTGACTTTGGTGCACTACTCTCTGAGAAAATGCTGATTTTATGCATTTTTCCATAGGGTCAATGCAAAACTGGGCCCCAGTTCCCATGACAACGGCGGCCATTTTGAACTATCCATATATTGTCTTGACATCTTGGCATACTGGAGAACATTTTCATAAAGTTTCATCCAGCTGGATCTTATAACGAAAGAGTTAGAATTTTTGATATTTTAGCTGTTTCCATGGTAACGGCAGCCATTTTGAAAATTCCAAAGTCAAACTGGAAATCAGCACATGCCAGTTAACATTCCTGTGGAGTTTCTTCCAGTTTGGACCACTTTGATTTTTTTCGCATTTGTGCTGTTTCCATGGAAACGGCGGCCATCTTTTACCATTCCATAGCAAGGTGCACAACTTCAAATGGGGTTCCTCATTATAGTTGAGTTCCATAAACATTGGTCCGTTCAATTCTGAGAACTCGCGCGGACAAAATGTGTGGAAGAAAAATAAAAATAACTAGATTTGTAATTGCTAGCAATAACGGATGGCACCCTCGTCCCCCCATTGCCAGGCGAGCGGCAGCCATTTTGAAAATTTCAAAGACAAAGAGTGCATCTACACATGCAAGTCATCATTTTTGTAAAATTTCATTAAGTTTGGAGCATTTTGAAATTTTGGACAATTTTGCTGTTTCCATAGTTACGGCAGCCATTTTGGAAATTCCAACTTCAAAATGCAACTCCGCACATGTCAGTCACAATTCTTGTAAAGTTTCATCTAGTTTGCAGCATTTTGATTTTTTTTGGAAATTTTGAACATTTGTCCTGCAACCATGGTTACAGTAGATAATTCCAAAATTCTAAAAGCAGACATCTTATTGCCACATGTCATGTTATATATCAATGCAGTTTCATTTACTTTGTTGCAATACTCTCTGAGAAAATGCAGATTTTATGCATTTTTCCATAGGGTCAATGCAAAACTTGGCCCCAGTTTCCATGACAACGGCGGCCATTTTTGGATTATCAAAATTTTGTTTTGACATCTTAGCGTACCGGGTAACATTTTTATAAAGTTTCATCCAGCTGAGTGTTATAACGAAAGAGTTAGAATTTTTGATATTTTAGCTGTTTCCATGGTAACGGCAGCCATTTTGAAAATTCCAAAGTCAAATTGGAAATCAGCACATGTCAGTTACCATTCCTGTGGAGTTTCTTCCAGTTTGGAACACTTTGATTTTTTTCGCATTTTTGCTGTTTCCATGGAAACGGCGGCCATCTTTTACCATTCCATACCAAGGTGCACAACTTTACATGGGGGTCCTCATTATAGTAAAGTTCCATCAACATTGGTCCATAGCATTCCGAGAAACAAGACGGACAAAATGTGTGGAAGAAGAATAAGAAAAACTAGATTTGCCATTGCAAGCAATAGCGGATGGCACCCTTCCCACATTGCCACTAAACTGCAGCCAGTTCGATAATTCCAAAGTCAAAGACCGCATCTACAGGTGTTTACTAACATTGTTGTAAAGTTTCCTCAAATTTGGAGCATTTTGAAGTTTTTGAAATTTTTGTAGTTTCCATGGCAACGGCGGCCATTTTGAAAATTCCTAAGTCAAAAGTCTGATCTTAACTTGCCATTGGTCATTTATAATCAGTTTCATTAAGTTTGGAGCATTTTGAGATTTTTGGACATTTTTGCTGTTTCCATGGTAACGGTGTCCATTTTGAAAATTCCAACAACAGTTTCAATATCGACTTATGCCATGTAATATATTCATAAAGTTTCTTTGAGTTTGATCTTATAATCCTTTAGAAAAGGCTGGTTTGATGTTTTTTCCCATAGGTTCAATGTTAAACTTTTCTCCAGTTTCCATGGCAATGGTACAGATTTTGCAGAAGCTAAGTACTGTTGGTACCTCAGGGCACCACTGCCAACATTTACATAAAGTTTCATTAGGTTGGCTCTTATAATAAAAGATTTAGAATTTAGATTTTTTTTTACATTTTTGCAGTTTCCATGGTAACGGCGGCCATTTTTTACCATTCCAATGTCTCTTGCACAACTTCACATGGCGGTTCATATTATGGTATAGTTCCATCAACATTGGTCTGACCATTTCCGAGAAATAGCGTGGACAAAATGTGTGGAAGAATAAAAATAAGAAAAAAAAGAAACGAACAATAACAATATGTCACCCCAACTCCGTTGAGGGTGCCATAATAAGAAAAAAAAGAAACGTAGAATAACAATATGTCACCCCAACTCCGTTGAGGGTGCCATAACTAGAATTGCCATTGCAAGCAATAGCGGATGTCACCCTGGTCCACCAATGCCACTAAACAGCAGCTATGGTAACGGCAGCCATTTTGGAAATTTTAAAGTTAAATGCCGCATCTAGATTTACAAGTCGTAACGTTTCATACATTATTGAAGAATTTTCAAAATTTTGTTATTTTTGAACAGTTTCCATGGCAACATTTGAAAATTCCAAAGTCATACTGCTGCTTCATATTGTGCTCCCCATAATATTATACCATCATATAACATTTAATGGCCGTAGAATTAATTTAACACTAATGTTCTGGAATGTTCCATGAAAGTTTTCATATTTTTGCTGTTACCATGGCAATGGCAGACATCTTGGAAATGCGAACCCCCGATTGCACATCTGCACATGGGGGTTAACATTATGGTAAAGTTCCATCAGCATTGGTCCATGCAATTCCGAGAAATAGTCTGGACAAAAAAGTGTGGAATAATAATTATAAATAAAAAAAAGAATCGAGCAATAACAATATGTCACCCGACCTCCGTCAGGGTGACATAACTAGATTTGCCATTGCAAGCAATAGCGGATGGCACCCTTCCCCTATTGCCAGGTGAGCGGCAGCCATGTTGAAAATTTCAAAGTCAAAGACCGCATCTATAGATGTCTGTTAACATTGTTGTAAAGTTTCCTTAATTTTGGAGCACTTTGAAATTTTTGAATTTTTTGTAGTTTCCATGGCAACGGCGGCCATTTTGGAAATTCCGAAGTCCAATGTGTTATCTTTACTTGACATTGATCATTTATAATGAGTTTCATTAAGTTTGGCGCATTTTGAGATTTTTTGACATTTTTGCAGTTTCCATGGTAACAGTGTTCATTTCGAAAATTCCAACTACAGTTTCAACATCGACTTATGCCATGTTATATATTCATAAAGTTTCTTTGAATTTGATCTTATATTCCTTAAGAAAAGACTGGTTTGATGTTTTTTCCCATAGGTTCAATGTTAAACTTTTCTCCAGTTTCCATGGCAATGGTAGAGATTTTGCAGAAGCTAAGTACTGTTGGTACCTCAGGGCACCACTGCTAACATTTACATAAAGTTTCATTAGGTTGGCTCTTATAACGAAAGATTTAGAATTTTGATTTTTTTTTACATTTTTTTAGTTTCCGTGGTAACGGCGGCCATTTTTTACCATTCCAATGTCTCTTGCACAACTTCACATGGCGGTTCATATTATGGTATAGTTCCATCAACATTGGTCTGACCAATTCCGAGAAATAGCGTGGACAAAATGTGTGGAAGAATAAAAATAAGAAAAAAAAGAAACGTACAATAACAATATGTCACCCCAACTCCGTTGAGGGTGCCATAACTAGATTTGCCATTGCAAGCAATAGCGGATGGCACCCTTCCCCTATTGCCAGGCGAGTGGCAGCCATTTTGAAAATTTCAAAGTCAAAGAGCGCTTTTACACATGTTTATTAACATTGTTGTAAAATTTCATCTCGTTTGGAGCATTTTGAAATTTTTGAAATTTTTGCTGTTTCCATGGTAACAGTTACCATTTCCAAAATTCCAAAGACAGGTGCCACATTGGTACATGCCATGTTACATATCTATAAAGTTTTATTGGGATTGATGCTATATTCTTCAAGAAAATGTAGCTTTTATGTGTTTTCCCATACGGTCAATGTTGAACTTTCGCCCTGTTTCCATGACAATGGCGGCCATTTTGGAACCTCTTGATATTGCATGCACATCTAGGCATATCAGGTAACACTTCCACAAAGTTTCATCCACTTATGTCTTATAATGAAGAATTTAGAATTTTGAAAATTTTTCACATTTTTGCAGTTTCCATGGAAACGGCAGCCATCTTGAACCATTCCATGGTGCCTGCAACTCTTGACCCAAGTGTCCTCTATATGATAGAGTTCCATCAACTTTGGTCCATTGGATTTCCAGAAATCTCCTGGACAAAATGTGTGGAAGAAAAATAATAAAAACTAGATTTGTAATTGCTAGCAATAACGGATGGCACCCTCGTCCCCCCATTGCCAGATGAGCGGCAGCCATTTTGAAAATTCCAAAGTCAAAGAGTGCATCTACACCTGCAAATTATCATTTTTGCAAAATTTCATTAAGTTTGGAGCATTTTGAAATTTTGGACAATTTTGCTGTTTCCATGGTTACGGCGGCCATTTTGGAAATTCCAACTTCAAAATGCAACTCCGCAAATGTCAGTCACTATTCCTGTAAAGTTTCATCCAGTTTGCAGTACTTAATTTTTTTTTGACATTTTGAACATTTGTGCTGCAACCATGGTTACAGTAGATAATTCCAAAATTCTAAAAGCACACATCTCATTGTCACATGTCATGTTATATATCAATACAGTTTCATTTACTTTGGTGCTCTACTCTCTGAGAAAATGCTGATTTTATGCATTTTTCCATAGGGTCAATGCAAAACTTGGCCCCAGTTTCCATGACAACGGCGGCCATTTTGAACTATCCAAATATTGTCTTGACATCTTGGCATACTGGAGAACATTTTCATAAAGTTTCATCCAGTTGGATCTTATAACGAAAGAGTTAGAACTTTTGATATTTTAGCTGTTTCCATGGTAACGGCAGCCATTTTGAAAATTCCAAAGTCAAACTGGAAATCAGCACATGCCAGTTAACATTCCAATGGAGTTTCTTCCAGTTTGGACCACTTTGATTTTTTTCGCATTTGTGCTGTTTCCATGGAAACGGCGGCCATCTTTTACCATTCCATAGCAAGGTGCACAACTTCAGATGGTGGTCCTCATTATAGTAGAGTTCCATCAACATTGGTCCATAGAATTCCAAGAACTCGCGCGGACAAAATGTGTGGAAGAAAAATAAGAAAAAAAAGAAACGTAGAATAACAATATGTCACCCCAACTCCGTTGAGGGTGCCATAATAATAAGAAAAAAAAGAAACGTAGAATAACAATACGTCACCCCAACTCCGTTGAGGGTGCCATAACTAGATTTGCCATTGCAAGCAATAGCGGATGGCACCCTTTCCCCATTGCCAGGCCAGCGGCAGCCATTTAGAAAATGTTTGCTGTTTCCATGGCAACGGCGGCCATTTTGAAAATTCGAAACTCAAAAGTTAAGTCTACATAAGCTAGGCAAAATTTGTTATAAGTTTCATTAAATTTAAAGCATTTTGAAGTTTTTCATAATTTTGCTGTTCCCATGGTAACGGCGGCCATTTTGAATATTCCAAAGTCAAACCCCCGCTGCAATTTATTCCCTCCATAATTATATATACCCTCATATACCATTTAATGTCTCTAGAACAAATTTAACATTGATGTTCTGGAATGTTCTGTGAAAATTCAAAGTTTTGACCTTTTTGCATTGTTTCCATGGTAAAAATAGATATTTTGGAAATTCCAACGCCAAATTCCACATCTTCCAATGTTGCTCATCGTTTCTGTGAAGTTTCATAAAGTTTTGAGCATTTTGATATTTTTGAAATTTTTGGTGCAGTTTCCATGGCAACATAGTAGTTCCAATGAGTACCAAAATCATCCAACACCTGTATATAGTGGGCACCTACATTGTATTAAAATATAATGATTCTAAGTTCAAGTCTATCCAAACAGTTCGAGAAAACAAAAAACTGGATTTTTTTACATTTTTTTAGTTTCCATGGTAACGGTAGCCATCATGCACATGCCAAAGTCCACTGCACAACTTATCATGATGGTCCTCATTATAGTAGAGTTTAACCAACATTGGTCCATTGGATTCCGAGAAATAAGCTGGACAAAATCGGTGGAAGAAAAATAATAAGAAAAAAAAGAAACGTAGAATAACAATACGTCACCCCAACTCCGTTGAGGGTGCCATAACTAGAATTGCCATTGCAAGCAATAGCGGATGTCACCCTTCCCCCATTGCCACTAAGCGGCAGCCATTTCAAAACAATTTAACAGTGAATGCAGATCTATGAAATGCGATATATCTTTCTATAAATTTTCAGTACATTTAGACCATTGTAAAAAGTTTCATATTTCTGCTGTTTCCATGGCAACGGCAGCCATTTTGAAAATTCCAAAGTAAAAAATCTCATCTATGCATGCCAGCTAACGATAATATTAAGTTTCATAAAGTTTGGAGCATTTTGAAAATATTTGACATTTTTGCAGTTTCCATGGCAACAGTGGCCATTTTGGAAATTCCAACTTCAAAAGTCTGATGCAGTCTTGACAGTCAACAATCTTATTAAGTTTCATTAATTTTGGAGCATTTTAAAATTTTTGAAATATTTGATCATGTATCCATGGTAACATAGTAGTTCCAATGATTGTCAAAATCATTCAAAACCTGGATATAGTGGACAACTATATTGCATTAAAATTTGATGATTTTAAGTTCAAGCATACCAAAGTTATTCACCAAACCCGGAAATTTTTGGAGCATTTTGACCTTTTTGCATTGTTTCCATGGAAACGGCAGACATTTTGGAAATTCCAACGCCAAATTCCACATCTACCAAAGTTGCTCATCGTTATGCTAAAGTTTCAAAAAATTTGGAGCATTTTCATAATTTTGAAATTTTTGGTGTAGTTTCCATGGCAACATAGTAGTTCCAATGATTGCCAAAATCATCCAAAACCAGTATATGGGTGGCACCTTCATTGTATCAAAATATAATGATTCTGAGTTTAAGCATCTCCAAATTATTCACAAAAACCAAAAAGTGGAATTTTTCACAATTGTTCAGTTTCCATGGAAACGGCAGCCATTTTTTATGGTCTTAGACCCTACTGCAACCCGGAATTTTGTGTTCCCTATTATACTTAACTATCATTAAGATTGGTTCCATTGGCTCCTAGAAAAGTGGCGGACAAAATAGTTGGAAGAATAATAATAACTAGAATTGCCATTGCAAGCAATAGCGGATGTCACCCTTCCCCTCATTGCCACTAAGCGGCACCCATTTTAAAACAACTTAACAGTGAATGCAGATCTATGAATTGCGATATATCTTTCTGTAAATTTTCAATACAATTGTCAACAGCATTGTCAAAAGTTTCACATTTCTGCTGTTTCCATGGCAACGGCAGCCATTTTGAAAATTCCGAAGTCAAAAGTCTCATCCATACATGCCAGTAAACAATAATATTAAGTTTCATTAAGTTTGGAGCATTTTGAAAATATTTGACATTTCTGCAGTTTCCATGGCAACGGTGGCCATTTTGGAAATTCCAACTTCAAAAGTCTCATGCAGACTAGACAGTCAACAAATATATTAAGTTTCATCAAGTTTGAAGCATTTTGAAGTTTTTGAAATTTTTGACATTTTGGCTGGTTTCTATGGTAACACAGACCATTCCAAATTTTTAATGGCAGATACTCCATTGGTACATGGAAGGGAACATACCATCAGAGTTTCAATGAATTTGACCTACCATTTTAAGGAAGTAAATGCCACTTTTAAGGTTTTTTAAAGCGTTTTGACCATTTTTGCCTTGTTTCCATGGTAACACAAGACATTTTCAAAATTCCAACGCCAACTTGCACATCTACCAATGTTGCTCATGGTTCCTGTGAAGTTTCATTAAATTTGGAGCATTTTGATATTTTGGAAATTTTTGGTGTAGTATCCATGGCAACATAGTAGTTCCAATGAATGCCAAAAATCATCCAAAACAAGTATATAGTGGGCACCTACATTGTATCAAAATATAATGATTCTAAGTCTAAGCATCTCCAAATAATTCCCTAAAACCAAAAAGTGGAATTTTTCACAATTTTTCCGTTTCCATGGTAACGGCAGCCATTTTTAATGGTCCTATGACCTACTGCAACCCGAAATTTTGTGTTCCTCATTATAGTTGACTATCACTAAGATTGGTTCCATTGCCTTCAAAAAATCTGCCGGACAAAAATCATTGGAAGAATAAGAATAATAACTAGATTTGCCATTGCAAGCAATAGCGGATGGCACCCTTCCCCTATTGCCAGGTGAGCGGTAGCGTTGGTAACGGCGGCCATTTTGGAAATTCCAAACTCAAAAGTCAAGTCTACATTAGCTGAGCAACATTTGTTATAAGTTTCAATAAATTTGAAGCATTTTGAAGTTTTTCGTATTTTTGCTGTTTCCATGGTAACGGCGGCCATTTTGGAAATTCCAAAGTCAAACCCCCGCTGCATTTTTTTCCCTCCATAATCATATACCATGATATACCATTTAATGTCTCTAGAATAAATTATACATTGATGTTCTAGAATGTTCTGTGAAAATTCAAAGTTTTGACCTTTTTGCATTGTTTCCATGGTAACAACAGCGATTTTGGAAATTCCAACGCCAAATTCCACATTTTCCAATGTTGCTCATCGTTACTGTGAAGTTTCATTAAGTTTGGAACATTTTGAGATTTTTGAATTTTTTGGAGTAGTTTCCATGGCAACATAGTAGTTCCAATGAGTGCCAAAATCATCCAACACCTGTATATAGTGGGCACCTACATTGTATCAAAATATAATGATTCTGAGTTAAATAGTATCCAAATAGTTCACCAAAACAAAAAACTGGATTTTTTCACATTTGTTCTGTTTCCATGGTAACGGCAGCCATTTTTTACCATTCCAATGTCTCTTGCACAACTTCACATGGCGGTTCATATTATGTTATAGTTCCATCAACATGGGTCTGACCAATTCCGAGAAATAGCGTGGACAAAATGTGTGGAAGAATAAAAATAATAATAATAAAAAGAAACTAGAATTGCCATTGCAAGCAATAGCGGATGTCACCCTGGTCCGCCAATTGCCACTAAGTGGCAGCCATTTCGAAACTTTGAACATTGAAGTAACTTAATTCACTTTACAATACATCATTTTCCGAATTTTCCGAAAATTTAAAGCATTTTGAAAATTTTGATGTTTGTACTGTTTCTATGGCAACGGCCGCCATTTTGGAAATTCCAAAGATGGATTTCAAGTCTTCGCATGCCAAGTAACATTTCCACAAAGTTTTATTCATTTTGGAACACTTTCCGATTTTTCACATTATTTCTGTTTCCATGACAACAACAGCCATCTTGGAAATGCCAACCCCCGATTGCACATCTGCACATGGGGGTTAACATTATGGTACACTTCCATCATCATTGGTCCATGCAATTCCGAGAAATAGTCTGGACAAAAAAGTGTGGAATAATAAAGAAAAAAAAAAGAATCGTACAATAACAATATGTCACCCGACCTCCGTCAGGGTGACATAACTAGATTTGTAATTGCTAGCAATAACGGATGGCACCCTTCCCCTCATTGCCAGGTGAGCGGCAGCCATTTTGAAAATTCCAAAGTCGAAGAATGCATTTACAGATGTCTAGTAACATTTTTGCAAAGTTTCATTAAGTTTGAAGCATTTTGAAAATTTTGATATTTTTGCTATTTCCATGGTTACGGCGGCCATTTTGAAAATTCCAACTTCAAAATGCAACTCCGCACATGTCAGTCACTATTCCTGTTAAGTTTCATCCAGTTTGCAGCACTTTATTTTTTTTGGAAATTTTGAACATTTGTGCTGCAACCATGGTTACAGTAGATAATTCCAAAATTCTAAAAGCGTACGTCTCATTGCCACATGTCATGTTATATATCAATACAGTTTCATTTACTTTGGTGCAATACTCTCTGAGAAAATGCTGATTTTATGCATTTTTCCATAGGGTCAATGCAAAACTTGGCCCCAGTTTCCATGACAACGGCGGCCATTTTGAACTATCCAAATATTGTCTTGACATCTTGGCATACTGGAGAACATTTTCATAAAGTTTCATCCAGTTGGATCTTATAACGAAAGAGTTAGAATTTTTGATATTTTAGCTGTTTCCATGGTAACGGCAGCCATTTTGAAAATTCCAAAGTCAAACTGGAAATCAGCACATGCCAGTCAACATTCCTGTGGAGTTTCTTCCAGTTTGGACCACTTTGATTTTTTTCGCATTTGTGCTGTTTCCATGGAAACGGCGGCCATCTTTTACCATTCCATAGCAAGGTGCACAACTTCAAATGGGGGTCCTCATTATGTTATAGTTCCAACAACATTGGATCACTCAATTCTTAGAAACACGATGGACAAAATGTGTGGAAGAATAATAAAAATAACTAGATTTGTAATTGCTAGCAATAACGGATGGCACCCTTCCCCCATTGCCAGGGTAACAGCAGCCATTTTGAAAATTCCTCAGTCAAAGAGTGCATCTACACTAGTCTTGCAAATTAACATTTTTTTCAAAGTGTCATAAATTTTGGAGCATTTTGAAATTTTTGACATTTTTGCAGTTTCCATGGTAACGTCGGCCATTTTGAAAATTCCGAAGTCAAACTGTAAATTAGCACATGCCAGTTACCATTCCTGTGAAGTTTCTTCCACTTTGGAACACTTTGAATTTTTTCGCATTTTTGCTGTTTCCATGGTAACGGTGGCCATCTTGACCATTCCAAAGTCAGAGGGACAACTTCGCATGGTGGTCAACATTATACCATAATTCCATCAACTTTGGTCAATTCTATTCTGAGAACGGCTCCGGACAAAAATAGTGGAAGAAAAATAATAATAAAAAAAAGAAACGTAGAATAACAATATGTCACCCCAACTCCGTTGAGGGTGCCATAATAAGAAAAAAAAGAAACGTAGAATAACAATATGTCACCCCAACTCCGTTGAGGGTGCCATAAAAAAAGAAACGTAGAATAACAATATGTCACCCCAACTCCGTTGAGGGTGCCATAATAACAAAGAAACGGAGGAAAAGCAATATGTCACCCGACATTGTCGATCGGGTGACATAATAACAAAGAAACAGAGGAAAAGCAATATGTCACCCGACATTGTCGATCGGGTGACATAACTAGAATTGCCATTGCAAGCAATAGCGGATGGCACCCTTCCCCCATTGCCAGGCGAGCGGCAGCCATTTTGAAAATTGTAATGTCAAAGAATGCATCTACACATGCAAATTATCAATTTTTGTAAAGTTTCGTTGAGTTTGGAGCATTTTGATTTTTTTGAAATTTTTGCTGTTTCCATGGTTACGGCGTCCATTTTGAAAATTCCAACTTCAAAAGTCAACTCTGCTTATGCGAGTGACCATTTCTGTAAAGTTTGAGTACCAGTTTGCAGATTTTTAATTTTTTTGAAATTTTTTGCATTGTTTCCATGGTAACAAAAGCCATTTTGGAAATTCCAACTCCAAAAGCTTCATCTGCCAATGTTGCTCATTGTTACTGTGAAGTTTCATAAAGTTTGTAGCATTTTGATATTTTGAAAATTTTGGTGTTGTTTCCATGGCAACATAATAGTTCCAATGAGTACCAAAATCATCCAACACCTGTAAATAGTGGGCACCTACATTGTATTAAAATATAATGATTCTGAGTTAAAGCATATCCAAACAGTTCACCAAAACAAAAAACTGGATTTTTTCACATTTGTTCCGTTTCCATGGTAACGGCAGCCATCTTGAAAGTGCCAACCCCAAAAAGCAAATCTTCATATGGTGGTTAACATTACGGTATAGTTCCATCTTCTTGGGTCCATTCACATTAGAGATCCAGACTGGACAAAAATGTGTGGAAGAAAAATAATAAAGATAAAAAAAACAAAAAGAAACGTAGAATAACAATATGTCACCCCAACTCCGCTGAGGGTGCCATAACTAGATTTGTAATTGCTAGCAATAACGGATGGCACCCTCGTCCCCCCATTGCCAGGCGAGCGGCAGCCATTTTGGAAATTCCAAAGTCAAAGAGTGCATCTACACTTGCAAATTATCATTTTTGCAAAATTTCATTGAGTTTGGAGCATTTTGAAATTTTGGACAATTTTGCTGTTTCCATGGTTACGGTAGCCATTTTGGAAATTCCAACTTCAAAATGCAACTCCGCACATGCCAGTCACTATTCTTGTAAAGTTTCATCCAGTTTGCAGTACTTAATTTTTTTTGGAAATTTTGAACATTTGTGCTGCAACCATGGTTACGGTAGATAATTCCAAAATTCTAAAAGCGTGCATCTATTCCAACTTCAAAATGCAACTCCGCACATGCCAGTCACTATTCTTGTAAAGTTTCATCCAGTTTGCAGTACTTAATTTTTTTTGGAAATTTTGAACATTTGTGCTGCAACCATGGTTACGGTAGATAATTCCAAAATTCTAAAAGCGTGCATCTCATTGCCACATGTCATGTTATATATCAATACAGTTTCATTTACTTTGGTGCACTACTCTCTGAGAAAATGCTGATTTTATGCATTTTTCCATAGGGTCAATGCAAAACTTGGCCCCTGTTTCCATGACAACGGCGGCCATTTTGAACTATCCAAATATTGTCTTGACACCTTGGCATACTGGAGAACATTTTCATGTTGGATCTTATAACGAAAGAGTTCGAATTTATGATATTTTAGCTGTTTCCATGGTAACGGCAGCCATTTTGAAAATTCCAAAGTCAAACTGGAAATCAGCACATGCCAGTTAACATTCCTGTGGAGTTTCTTCCAGTTTGGAACACTTTGATTTTTTTCGCATTTGTGCTGTTTCCATGGAAACGGCGGCCATCTTTTACCATTCCATAGCAAGGTGCACAACTTCAAATGGGGTTCCTCATTATAGTTGAGTTCCATAAACATTGGTCCGTTCAATTCTGAGAACTCGCGCGGACAAAATGTGTGGAAGAAAAATAACTAGAATTGCCATTGCAAGCAATAGCGGATGTCACCCTGGTTCCCCGATTGCCACTAAACGGCAGCCATTTTGATTTTTTTCATCAATGAATGTAGATATATGAATTACAAAAGATCTTTTTGACGGTTTTCATAGCGTTATGTACGTTTTTCAATTTTCAACAATTGTGCTGTTTTGTATTTTTGCTGTTTCCATGGTAACGGCCGCCATTTTAAAAATTCCAAAGTCAAACTACTGCTGTATATTGTTCTCCCCATAACAATATACAATTATATAACATTTGATGTCTGTAGAACTCTTTTAACACTTATGTTCTGGAATGTTCCATGAAAAATTCACCCCCCTCAAATTATATCTAGAGACCCCCCAGTTGAAAAAAAAAATACCATGTTGAAGTGTGCATGAGTCTCTTTATATCATAGAAGTTTCATATACATTGGAACACATTTCTATTTTTCACATTTTTGCTGTTTCCATGGCAATGGCAGCCATTTTTTTAATTCCAAGGTAAGGTGCAAAACTGCACATGGTGATTAACATCATGGTATAGTTCCATCAACATTGGTCCATTCTGTTCCGAGAACTAAGCTGGACAAAAAGTGCGGAATAAGAATAATAAGAAACTAGATTTGTAATTGCTAGCAATAACGGATGGCACCCTTCCCCCATTGCCAGGGTAACAGCAGCCATTTTGAAAATTCCTCAGTCAAAGAGTGCATCTACACTAGTCTTGCAAATTAACATTTTTTTCAAAGTGTCATAAATTTTGGAGCATTTTGAAATTTTTGACATTTTTGCAGTTTCCATGGTAACGTCGGCCATTTTGAAAATTCCGAAGTCAAACTGTAAATTAGCACATGCCAGTTACCATTCCTGTGAAGTTTCTTCCACTTTGGAACACTTTGAATTTTTTCGCATTTTTGCTGTTTCCATGGTAACGGTGGCCATCTTGACCATTCCAAAGTCAGAGGGACAACTTCGCATGGTGGTCAACATTATACCATAATTCCATCAACTTTGGTCAATTCTATTCTGAGAACGGCTCCGGACAAAAATAGTGGAAGAAAAATAATAATAAAAAAAAGAAACGTAGAATAACAATATGTCACCCCAACTCCGTTGAGGGTGCCATAACTAGAATTGCCATTGCAAGCAATAGCGGATGGCACCCTTCCCCTATTGCCAGGCGAGCAGCAGAATTCTAGAAGATTCCAAAGTCAAAGAGTGCATTTACACATTGAAATTATCATTTTTGTTAAGTTTCATTAAGTTTGAAGCATTTTGAAATTTCGGACATTTTTGCTGTTTCCATGGTAACGGCGGCCATTTTAAAAATTCCAACTTCAATAGTCAACTCTGCTTATGCCATTGACCATTCCTGTAAAATTTCATCCAGATTGCAGCATTTTTATTTTTTTTTTTTATTTTTTGACCTTTTAGCATTGTTTCCATGGAAACAACAGATATTTTGGAAATTCCAACTCCAAATGCCACATCTTCCAATGTTGCTCATCATTACTGTGAAGTTTCCTGAAGTTTGGAGCATTTTGAGAATTTTGAAATTTTTGGTGTAGTTTCCATGGCAACATAGTAGTTCCAATGGGTGCCAAAATCTTCCAACACATGTATATAGTGGGCACCTACATTATATAAAAATATGACGATTCTGAGTTAAAGCATATCCAAACAGTTCACCAAAACCAAAAACTGCATTTTTTCACATTTGTTCAGTTTCCATGGTAACGGCGGCCATTTTTTACCATTCCAATGTCTTTTGCACTACTTCACATGGCGGTTCATATTATGGTATAGTTCCATCAACATGGGTCTGACCAATCCAGAGAAATAGTATGGACAAAATGTGTGGAAGAATAAAAATAATAATAATAATAATAAAAAGAACTAGATTTGCGATTGCAAGCAATAGCGGATGGCACCCTCCCCTATTGCCAGGTGAGCGGTAGCCATGGTAACGGCGGCCATTTTGGAAATTCCAAACTCAAAAGTCAAGTCTACATTAGCTGAGCAACATTTGTTATAAGTTTCAATAAATTTTAAGCATTTTGAAGTTTTTCGTAATTTTGCTGTTTCCATGGTAACGGCGGCCATTTTGAATATTCCAAAGTCAAACCCCCCGCTGCATTTTTTCCCTCCATAATCATATACAATCATATACCATTTAATGTCTTTAGAATAAATTAAACATTGATGTTCTAAAATGTTCTGTGAAAATTCAAAAGTTTTGACCTTTTTGCATTGTTTCCATGGTAACAACAGCGATTTTGGAAATTCCAACGCCAAATTCCACATCTTCCAATGTTGCTCATCGTTACTGTGAAGTTTCATTAAGTTTGGAACATTTTGAGATTTTTGAATTTTTTGGCGTAGTTTCCATGGCAACATAGTAGTTCCAATGAGTGCCAAAATCACCCAACACCTGTATATAGTGGGCACCTACATTGTATTAAAATATAATGGTTCTGAGGTCAATCATATCCCAATAGTTCACCTAAACAAAAACCTGGATTTTTTCACATTTGTTTCGTTTCCATGGCAACGTCAGCCATCTTGATGATGCCATACCCCGTTTGCACAATTTCATATAGTGGACTACATTATGGCATAGATTCATCAATCTTGTTCAAGCCAATTCCGAGAAATAGCATGGACAAAAAAGTGTGGAAGAATAAATATAATAAGAAAAAAAGAAACGAACAATAACAATATGTCACCCCAACTCCGTTGAGGGTGCCATAAAAAAAAGAAACGAACAATAACAAGATGTCACCCCAACTCCGTTGAGGGTGCCATAAAAAAGAATCGTACAATAACAATATGTCACCCGACCTCCGTCAGGGTGACATAAAAAAAGAATCGTACAATAACAATATGTCACCCGACCTCCGTCAGGGTGACATAAAAAGAATAAAAAGAAACGTAGAATAACAATATGTCACCCCAACTCCGTTGAGGGTGCCATAACAAGCAATAGCGGATGGCACCCTTCCCCCATTGCCAGGCGAGCGGCAGCAAACTAGAAGATTCAAAAGTCAACGAGTGCATATACACATTCAAATTATCATTTTTATAAAGTTTAATGAAGTTTGGAGCATTTTGAAATTTTGGAAATTTTTGCTGTTTCCATGGTTACGGCGGCCATTTTGAAAATTCCAACTTCAAAACTCAACTCTGCTTATGCCATTGAGCATTCCTGTAAAGTTTCATCCAGTTTGCATCATTTTTATTTTTTTTGAAATTTTTCGACCTTTTAGCATTGTTTCCATGGTAACAACAGATAATTTGGAAATTCCAACTCCAAATACCACATCTTCCAATGTTGCTCATCGTGACTGTGAAGTTTTTATAAAGTTTGGAGCATTTTGATTTTTTTGAAATTTTTCGTGTAGTTTCCATGGCAACATAGAAGTTCCAAAGATCGCCAAAATCATTCCAACACAAGTGTATAGTGGGCACCTACATTGTATTAAAATATAATGATTCTGAGTTTAAGCATATCCAAATAGTTCACCAAAACCAAAAACCGGAATTTTTCACATTTGTTCCGTTTCCATGGTAACGGCAGCCATCTTGAACCATTCCATGCTTACTGCAACTCTTCACCTGTGGGTCCTCAATATAGTAGAGTTCCATCAACATTGGTCCATTGGAATTCGAGAAATCGCGCGGACAAAAATGTGTGGAAGAAAAATAATAAAATTAAAGTTGTTGTAAAATTTCATCTCGTTTGGAGCATTTTGAAATTTTTGACATTTTTGCTGTTTCCATGGTTACGGCGGCCATTTTGAAAATTCCAACTTCAAAAGTCAACTCTGCTAATGCCAGTGACCATTTCTGTTAAGTTTCATCCAGTTTGCAGGATTTTTATTTATTTTTTAATTTTTTGACCTTTTCGCATTGTTTCCATGGTAACTACAGACATTTTGGAAATTCCAACTCCAAATGGCACATCTTCCGATGTTGCTCATTATTACTGTGAAGTTTCATAAAGTTTGGAGCATTTTGAGATTTTTGAAATTTTTGGTGTAGTTTCCATGGCAACATAGTAGTACCAATGAATGCCAAAATCATCCAACACCTGTATATAGTGGGCACCTACATTGTAATAAAATATAATGATTCTGAGTTAAAGCATATCCAAACAGTTCACCAAAACAAAAAACTAAATTTTTTCACATTTGTTCCTTTTCCATGGTAACGGCAGCCATCTTGAACCATTCCATGGTGCCTGCAACTCTTAACCTAAGGGTCCTCTATATAATAGAGTTCCATCAACTTTGGTCCATTGGATTTCCAGAAATCTCCTGGACAAAATTAGGTGGAAGAAAAATAAGAAAAACTAGAATTGCCATTGCAAGCAATAGCGGATGTCACCCTTCCCCTATTGCCACTAACCGGCAGCCATTTCAAAATGGTTTAACAGTGAATGCACATATATTCATGGCAATACATCTTTCTGTAAATTTTCAGTACATTCAGAGCATTTTAAAAAAATTCACATTTCTGCTGTTTCCATGGCAACGGCAGCCATTTTGAAAATATCAAAGTCGAAAGTCTCATCTGTACTTGCCAGTTAACAATCCTATGAAGTTTCATTAAGTTCAAAGCATTTTGAGAAATTTTGACTTTTTTGCAGTTTCCATGGCAACGGGGGCCATTTTGGAAATTCCAAAGTCAAAAGTCTCATCCAGACTTGCCAGTCAACTATCATATTAAGTTTCATCAATTTTGGAGCATTTTGAAATTTTTGAGATATTTGATCCTGTATCCATGGTAACAGAGTAGTTCCAATGATTGTCAAAATCAATCAAAACCTGTATATAGTGGATAACTATATTGTGTAAAAATTTGTTGATTTCAAGTTCAAGCATATCAAAGTTATTCACCAAACCCTGAAGTTTTTAGAGCATTTTGACACTTATGCTCTGTTTCCATGGTAACGGTAGACATTTTGGAAATTCCAACGCCAAATTCCACATCTACCAATGTTGCTCATCGTAACCATGAAGTTTCAAAAAATTTGGAGCATTTTGATATTTTTGAAATTTTTGGTGCAGTTTCCATGGCAACATAGTAGTTCCAATGAATGCCAAAATCATCCAAAACCAGTATATGGCTGGCACCTACATTGTATCAAAATATGATGATTCTGATTTTAAGAATCTCCAAATTATTCACCAAAACCAAAAACTGGAATTTTTCACAATTAATCTGTTTCCATGGAAACGGCAGCCATTTTTTATGGTCTTAGACCCACCTGCACCCCGAAATTTTTTGTTCCACCTTATAGTGAACTATCATTAAGATTGGTTCCATTTCACTCCAAAAAACCTGCCGGACAAAATAGGTGGAAGTATAATAATAATAATAATACAGAAAAAGAAACAGAGGAAAAGCAATATGTCACCCGACATTGTCGATCGGGTGACATAATAACAAAGAAACATAAGAAAAGCAATATGTCACCCGACATTGTCGATCGGGTGACATAACTAGATTTGCCATTGCAAGCAATAGCGGATGGCACCCTTCCCCCATTGCCAGGTGAGCGGCAGCCATTTTGAAAATTCCAAAGTCAAAGAGCTCATCTACAATTGTCTATAAACATTCTTGTAGAGTTTCATCAATTTTGGAGCATTTTGAAAATTTTGAAATTTTTGCTGTTTTCATGGTAACGGGTACCATTTTCAAAATTCCAAAGACAGGTGCCACTTTGGGACATGCCATGTTACATATTCATGAAGTTGTAGAAGGTTTGATCTGATATTGTTGCAGGAAATGCAGCTTCAATGTGTTTTCCGATAGGGCCAATGTTAAACTTTCGCCCTGTTTCCATGACAATGGCGGCCATTTTGGAATTTCCTAATATTGTCACAACATCTAGACATACCAAGGAACATTACCATAAAGTTTCATCCAGCTAGGTCTTATAATGAAAGATTTAGAATTTGCAATTTTTTTCACATTTTATCAGTTTCCATGGCAACAGCAGCCATCTTGATGATGCCATACCCTGTTTGCAAAACTTCATATGCTGGGTAACATTATGGTATAGTTCCATGACCATTCGATCATACGGTGCCAAGATATGGCCTGGACAAAAAGCGTGGAAGAAAAATAAAAATAATAATAATAAGAAAAAAAGAAACGTAGAATAACAATACGTCACCCCAACTCCGTTGAGGGTGCCATAATAAGAAAAAAAAGAGAAACGTACAATAACAATACGTCACCCCAACTCCGTTGAGGGTGCCATAAAAATAACTAGATTTGCCATTGCAAGCAATAGCGGATGGCACCCTTCCCCCATTGCCAGGCGAGCGGCAGCAAACTAGAAGATTCCAAAGTCAAAGAGTGCATCTACACATTCAAATTATCATTTTTGTAAAGTTTAATGAAGTTTGGAGCATTTTGAAATTTTGGACATTTTTGATGTTTCCATGGTTACGGCGGCCATTTTGAAAATTCCAACATCAAAAGTCAACTCTGCTTATGCCATTGACCATTCCTGTAAAGTTTCATCCAGTTTGCAGCATTTTTATTTTTTTTGAAATTTTTTGACCTTTAAGCATTGTTTCCATGGTAACAACAGATATTTTAGAAATTCCAACTCCAAATACCACATCTTCCAATGTTGCTCATCGTGACTGTGAAGTTTTTATAAAGTTTGGAGCATTTTGATATTTTTGAAATTTTTGGTGTAGTTTCCATGGCAACATAGAAGTTCCAAAGATCGCCAAAATCATTCCAACACAAATGTATAGTGGGCACCTACATTGTATTAAAATATAATGATTCTGAGTTCAAGCATATCCAAATAGTTCACCAAAACCAAAAACCGGAATTTTTCACATTTGTTCCGTTTCCATGGTAACGGCAGCCATCTTGAACCATTCCATGCTTACTGCAACTCTTCACCTGTGGGTCCTCAATATAGTAGAGTTCCATCAACATTGGTCCTTTGGAATTCAAGAAATCACGCGGACAAAAATGTGTGGAAGAAAAATAATAAAAACTAGATTTGCCATTGCAAGCAATAGCGGATGGCACCCTTCTCCTATTGCCAGGCGAGCAGCAGAAAACTAGAAGATTCCAAAGTCAAAGAGTGCATCTACACATTCAAATTATCATATTTGTAAAATTTAATGAAGTTTGGAGCATTTTGAAATTTTGGACATTTTTGATGTTTCCATGGTTACGGCGGCCATTTTGAAAATTCCAACTTCAAAAGTCAACTCTGCTTATGCCAGTGACCATTTTTGTTAAGTTTCATCCAGTTTGCAGGATTTTTATTTATTTTTTAATGTTTTGACCTTTTCGCATTGTTTCCATGGTAACTACAGACATTTTGGAAATTCCAACTCCAAATGGCACATCTTCCAATGTTGCTCATCGTTACTGTGAAGTTTCATGAAGTTTGGAGCATTTTGAGATTTTTGAAATTTTTGGTGTAGTTTCCATGGCAACATAGTAATTCCAATGAATGCCAAAATCATCCAACACCTGTATATAGTGGGCACCTACATTGTATTAAAATATAATGATTCTGAGTTAAAGCATAACGTATAAATTCACCAAAACCAAAATCTAGATTTTTTCATAATTGTGCAGTTTCCATGGAAACGGCGGCCATATTTTACCATTCCATAGCAAGGTGCACAACTTCACATGGGGGTCTTCATTATAGTAGAGTTCCATCAACATTGGTCCATTGGATTCCAAGAACTCGCACGGACAAAATTTTGTTGCAAGAAAAAAAATAAAAACTAGATTTGCGATTGCAAGCAATAGCGGATGGCACCCTTCCCCTATTGCCAGGTGAGCGGTAGCCATGGTAACGGCGGCCATTTTGGAAATTCCAAACTCAAAAGTCAAGTCTACATTAGCTGAGCAACATTTGTTATAAGTTTCAATAAATTTGAAGCATTTTGAATTTTTTTGTATTTTTGCTGTTTCCATGGTAACGGCGGCCATTTTGAATATTCCAAAGTCAAACCCCCGCTGCAATTTTTTCCCTCCACAATCATATACCATTTAATGTCTCTAGAATAAATTAAACATTGATGTTCTAGAATGTTCTGTGAAAATTCAAAGTTTTGACCTTTTTGCATTGTTTCCATGGTAACAAGAGCGATTTTGGAAATTCCAACGCCAAATTCCACATCTTCCAATGTTGCTCATCGTTACTGTGAAGTTTCATTAAGTTTGGAACATTTTGAGATTTTTGAATTTTTTGGAGAGGTTTCCATGGCAACATAGTAGTTCCAATGAGTGTCAAAATCATCCAACACCTGTATATAGTGGGCACCTACATTGTATCAAAATATAATGATTCTGAGTTAAATAGTATCCAAATAGTTCCCCAAAACAAAAAACGGGATTTTTTCACATTTGTTCCGTTTCCATGGTAACGGCAGCCATCTTGAAAGTGCCACCCCCAAAAAGCAAATGTTCATCTGGTGGTTAACATTATGGTATAGTTCCATCTTCTTGGGTCCATTCACATTAGAGTTCCAGACTGGACAAAAATGTGTGGAAGAAAAATAATAATAACTAGAATTGCCATTGCAAGCAATAGCGGATGTCACCCTTCCCCAAATTGCCACTAAGCGGCAGCCTTTTCAAAATTGTTGAACAGTGAATGCACATATATGCATGGCAATACATGTTTCTGAAAATTTTCAGTACAATCAGTGCATTTTAAAAAAATTCACATTTCTGCTGTTTCCATGGCAACGGCAGCCATTTTGAAAATTTCTAAGTCAAAAGTCTCATCATTACTTGCCAGTTAACAATTTTATTAAGTTTTATTAAGTACAAAGCATTTAGAGAATTTTTGACTTTTTTGCAGTTTCCATGGCAACGGTGGCCATTTTGGAAATTCCAAAGTCAAAAGTCTCATCCAGACTTGCCAGTCAACAATAATATTAAGTTTCATCAATTTTGGAGCATTTTGAAATTTTTGAAATATTTGATCCTGTATCCATGGTAACAGAGTAGTTCCAATGATTGTCATAATCATTCAAAACCTGTATATAGTGGACAACTATATTGTATAAAAATTTGATGATTTTAAGTTCAAGCATACCAAAGTTATTCATCAAACCCTTAAGTTTTTGGAGCATTTTGACCTTTTTGCATTGTTTCCATGGAAACGGCAGACATTTTGGAAATTCCAACGCCAAATTCCACATCTACCAAAGTTGCTCATCGTTATGCTAGAATTTCAAAAAATTTGGAGCATTTTCATTTTTTTGAAATTTTTGGTGTAGTATCCATGGCAACATAGCAGTTCCAATGATTGCCAAAATCATCCCAAAGCAGTATATAGTGGGCACCTACATTGTATTAAAATCTAAAGATTTTAAGGTTAAGCATTCTCAAACAATCTACCTAACTCCAAAATTATATTTTTTCACCATTTTTCCGTTTCCATGGTGATGGCAGCCATTTTTTTAGTGCCAATATTGAAAAGCAACAGGAAAGTCAGGGTTCCTTGTTACATTGCACCATCATTCAGATTGGTTCCTTTGGCTCTGAGAAAGCGAGCGGACAAAATTAGGTGGAAGAAAAATAATAATAATAATAGGGAAAAAGAAACAGAGGAAAAGCAATATGTCACCCGACATTGTCGATCGGGTGACATAAAAATAAAAACAAAAAGAAACGTAGAATAACAATATGTCACCCAAACTCCGTTTAGGGTGCCATAATAACTAGAATTGCCATTGCAAGCAATAGCGGATGTCACCCTTCCCCCAATTGCCACTAAGCGGGAGCCACTTAAAAATTGTTTAACAGTGAATGCACAAATATGCATGGCAATACATTTTTCTGTAAATTTTCAGTACATTCGAAGCAGTTTTAAAATTTCAAATTTCTGCCGTTTCCATGGCAACGGCAGCCATTTTGAAAATTTCAAAGTCTAAAGTCTCATCTTTACTTGTCAGGTAACAATAATATCAAGTTTCATTAAGTTCAAAGCATTTTGAGAATTTTTGACATTTTTCCAGTTTCCATGGCAACGGTAGCCATTTTGGAAATTCCAACTTCAAAAGTCTCATGCAGACTTGACAGTCTACAATCCTATGAAGTTTCATCAATTTTGAAGCATTTTGAAAATTTTGAAAGTTTTGACATTTGAGATGGTTCCTATGGCAACAGAGACCATTCCCAAAATTTAATGGCATATACCACATTGGTACATGGGAGTGACCATACCATCAAAGTTTCGATCAATTTGACCTACCATTTTAAGAAAGTAAATGCCACTTTAAGGTTTTTGGACCATTTTGACCTGTTTTGCATTGTTTCCATGGTAACGGCAGACATTTTCGAAATTCCAACGCCAAATTCCACCTCTACCAATGTTGCTCATCGTTACTGTGAAGTTTTAGAAAATTTGAAGCATTTCCATATTTTGGAAATTTTTGGTGTAGTATCCATGGCAACATAGCAGTTCCAATGACTGCCAAAATCATCCCAAAGCAGTATATAGTGGGCACCTACATTGTATTAAAATCTAAAGATTTTAAGGTTAAGCATTCTCAAACAATTCACCTAACTCCAAAATTATATTTTTTCACCATTTTTCCGTTTCCATGGTGATGGCAGCCATTTTTTTAGTGCCAATATTAAAAAGCAACAGGAAAGTCAGGGTTCCTTGTCATAGTGCACCATCATTCAGATTGGTTCCTTTGGCTTTGAGAAAGCGAGCGGACAAAATTAGGTGGAAGAAAAATAATAATAATAGGGAAAAAGAAACAGAGGAAAAGCAATATGTCACCCGACATTGTCGATCGGGTGACATAATAATAAGAAAAAAAAGAAACGTAGAATAACAATACGTCACCCCAACTCCGTTGAGGGTGCCATAACTAGAATTGCCATTGCAAGCAATAGCGGATGTCACCCTGGTCCACCAATTGCTTCTAAACAGTAGCCATGGTAACGGCAGCCATTTTGGAAATTCCAAAGTTGAAAGCCGCATCTAGATTAATATGCTGTAACGTTTTATACATTTTTGAAGAATTTTCAAAATTTAGCTTTTTTTGAACAGTTTCCATGGCAACATTTGAAATTCCAAAGTCATACTGCTGCTTCATATTGTGCTCCTCATAATATTATACCATTATATAACATTTAATGGCCGTAGATTTACTGTAACACTAATGTTCTAGAATGTTCCATTACATTTTTACATTCTTTCTGTTACCATGACAACGGCAGCCATGTTGGATATGCCAACCCTCGACTGCACTTCTGCACATGGCCATTAACATTTTGGTATAGTTCCATAACAATTGGTCCATCCTAATGTCAGAAATAGTCTGGACAAAAAAGTGTGGAATAATAATAAAAAAAAGAATCGTACAATAACAATATGTCACCCGACCTCAGTCAGGGTGACATAATAAGAAAAAAAAGAAACGATGAATAACAATATGTCACCCCAACTCCGTTGAGGGTGCCATAATAATAACTAGATTTGCCATTGCAAGCAATAGCGGATGGCACCCTTTCTACATTGCCAGACGAGCGGCATCCATTTGGAAAATTTGTAAAAGTAAAAAAAAGTGCTTCTACACATGCAAATCATCATTTTTGTAAAGTTTCATAAAGTTTGGAGCATTTGGAAATTTTGAATATTTTTGCTGTTTCCATGGTAACGGCGGCCATTTTGAATATTCCAAAGTCAAACCCCCGCTGCAATTTTGTCCCTCCATAATCATATACCATTTCATGTCTCTAGAATAAATTTAACATTGATGTTCTGGAATGTTCTGTGAAAATTCAAAGTTTTGACCTTTTTGCATTGTTTCCATGGTAACAACAGCGATTTTGGAAATTCCAACGACAAATTCCACATCTTCCAATGTTGCTCATCGTTACTGTGAAGTTTCATTAAGTTTGGAACATTTTCAGATTTTTGAAATTTTTGGAGTAGTTTCCATGGCAACATAGTAGTTCCAATGAGTGCCAAAATCATCCAACACCTGTATATAGTGGGCACCTACATTGTATCAAAATATAATGATTCTGAGTTCAATCATATCCAAAAAGTTCACCAAAACAAAATACCAGATTTTTTTACATTTGTTTCGTTTCCATGGCAACGGCAGCCATCTTGATGGTGCCATACCCCACTGCACTATAGAATGTTGTGGTCTACATTATGGTATAGTTCCATCAATATTGTTCAAGCCAATTCCGAGAAAATGAATGGACAAAAAAGTGTGGAAGAATAAAAATAATAACTAGATTTGCCATTGCAAGCAATAGCGGATGGCACCCTTTCCCTATTGCCAGGCCATCGGCAGCCATTTAGAAAATTTTTTATGTTTCCATGGCAATGGCGGCCATTTTGAAAATTCGAAACTCAAAAGTTAAGTCTACATAAGCTAGGCAAAATTTGTTATAAGTTTCATTAAATTTAAAGCATTTTGAAGTTTTTCATAATTTTGCTGTTCCCATGGTAACGGCGGCCATTTTGAATATTCCAAAGTCAAACCCCCGCTGCAATTTTTTCCCTCCATAATGATATATACCATCATATACCATTTAATGTCTCTAGAATAAATTTAACATTGATGTTCTGGAATGTTCTGTGAAAATTTAAAGTTTTGACCTTTTTGCATTGTTTTCATGGTAACAACAGATATTTTGAAAATTCCAACGCCAAATTCCACATCTTCCAATGTTGCTCATCGTTACTGTGAACTTTCATTAAGTTTGGAACATTTTGAGATTTTTGAAAATTTTTGGAGTAGTTTCCATGGCAACATAGTAGTTCCAATGAGTGCCAAAATCATCCAACACCTGTATATAGTGGGCACCTACATTGTATCAAAATATAATGATTCTGAGTTGAAGCATATCCGAACAGTGCACCAAAACAAACACTGGATTTTTTCACATTTGTTCCGTTTCCATGGCAACGGCAGCCATCTTGATGGTGCCATACCCCACTGCACTATAGAATGTGGTGGTCTACATTATGGTATAGTTCCATCAATATTGTTCAAGCCAATTCTTAGAAATAGAATGGACAAAAAAGTGTGGAAGAATAAATATAATAATAAGAATAACTAGAATTGCCATTGCAAGCAATAGCGGATGTCACCCTGGTCCACCAATTGCCACAAAACAGCAGCCATGGTAACGGCAGCCATTTTGGAAATTCCTTGAATGCCGCATTTAGATTAACAAGTTAACATTTCTGTAACGTTTCATACATTTTTGAAGAATTTTCTAAATTTTGCTTTTTTTGCACAGTTTCCATGGCAACATTTGAAAATTCCAAAGTCCTACTGCTGCTTTATATTGTGCTCGCCATAATATAATACCATTATATAACATTTAATGGTCGTAGATTTACTTTAACACCAATGTTCTAGAATGTTCTATTACATTTTTACATTCTTTCTGTTTCCTTGACAACGGCAGCCATGTTGGATATGCCAACCCTCGGCTGCACTTCTGCACATGGTCTTTAACATTTTGGTAAAGTTCCATAACAATTGGTCCATCCTATTCTCAGAAATAGTCTGGACAAAAAAGTGTGGAATAATAATAATAAAAACTAGAATTGCCATTGCAAGCAATAGCGGATGTCACCCTTCCCCCCATTGCCACTAAGTTGCAGCCATTTCAGAATTTTGAAAATTTCAAAGTCAAAAGCCTCATCATTACTTGTTAGTTAACAATAATATCAAGTTTTATTAAGTTGAAAGCATTTTGAGAATTTTTGACTTTTTTGCAGTTTCCATGGCAACGGTGGCCATTTTGGAAATTCCAAAGTCAAAAGTCTCATCCAGACTTGGCAGTCAACAATAATATTAAGTTTCATCAATTTTGGAGCATTTTGAAATTTTTGAAATATTTGATCCTGTATCCATGGTAACAGAAGAGTTCCAATGATTGTCAAAATCATTCAAAAGCTGTATAGTGGACAACTATATGGTGTAAAAATTTTGATGATTTCAAGTTCTAGCATACCAAAATTGTTTACCAAACCCTGAGGTTTTTAGAGCATTTTGACACTTATGCACTGTTTCCATGGTAACGGCAGACATTTTGGAAATTCCAATGCCAAATTACGCATCTACCAAAGTTGCTCATCGTTACTATGAAGTTTCAAAAAATTTGGAGCATTTTGAAATTTTTGAAATTTTTGGGGTAGTTTCCATGGCAACATAGTGGTTCCAATGATTGCTAATATCATCCAAAACCAATATATGGCTGGCACCTACATTGTGATAAAATATGATGATTCTGAGTTTAAGCATCTCTAAATTATTCACAAAACCAAAAACTGGAATTTTTCACAATTGTTCCGTTTCCATGGAAACGGCAGCCATTTTTTATGGTCTTAGACCCTACTGCAACCCGAAATTTTGTGTTCCTCCTTATAGTGAATTATCATTAAGATTGGTTCCATTTTACTCCAAAAAACCTGTCGGACAAAAAAAGGTGGAAGAATAATAATAATAACAAAGAAACATAAGAAAAGCAATATGTCACCCGACATTGTCGATCGGGTGACATAACTAGATTTGTAATTGCTAGCAATAACGGATGGCACCCTTCCCCCATTGGCAGGTGAGCGGCAGCCAGTTTGAAAATTGCAAAGTCAAATAGTACATCTACAGATGTCTACTAACATTTTTGCAAAGTTTCATTAAGTTTGAAGCATTTTGAAGTTTTGGATATTTTTGCTGTTTCCATGGTAACGGCGGCCATTTTGAAAATTACAAACTCAAAAGTCAAGTCTACATAAGCTAGACAACATTTGTTATAAGTTTCATTAAATTTAAAGCATTTTGAAGTTTTTCATATTTTTGCTGTTTCCATGGTAACGGCTGCCATTTTGAATAATCCAAAGTCAAACATCCGCTGCAATTTTTTCCCTCCATAATCGTATACCATTTAATGTCTCTAAAATAAATTTAACATTGATGTTCTGGAATGTTCTGTGAAAAATTCAAAGTTTTGACCTTTTTGCATTGTTTCCATGGTAACAACAGATATTTTGAAAATTCCAACGCCAAATTCCACGTCTTCCAATGTTGCTCATCGTTACTGTGAAGTTTTATTAAGTTGTGAGCATTTTGATATTTTTGAAATTTTTGGTGTTGTTTCCATAGCAACATAGTAGTTCCAATGAGTGCCAAAATCATCCAACACCTGTATATAGTGGGCACATACATTGTATTAAAATATAATAAATCTGAGTAAAAGCCTATCCAAATAGGTCAGCAAAACGAAAAATTGTATTTTTCCACATTTCTTCCGTTTCCATGGTAACTGCGGCCATCTTGAAAATGCCATACCCCGATTGCAAATATGCACATGCTGGTCAACATTATGGTTAAGTTCCATTAACATTGGTTCATAAAATTCCAAGATATAAGCTGGACAAAAAAAAGTGGAAGAAAAAAAATAATAAGAAAAAAAGAAACGTAGAATAACAATATGTCACCCCAACTCCGTTGAGGGTGCCATAACTAGATTTGCCATTGCAAGCAATAGCGGATGGCACCCTTCCCCCATTGCCAGGCGAGCGGCAGCCATTTTGAAAACTTCAAAGTCAAAGAGTGCATCTACACATGCAAAACATCATTTTTGTAAAGTTTCATTAAGTTTGGAGCATTTTGAAAATTTTGAATTTTTTGCTGTTTCCATGGTAACGGCGGCCATTTTGAAAATTCCAAACTCAAAAGTCAAGTCTACATAAGCTAGGCAACATTTGTTATAAGTTTCATTAAATTTAAAGCATTTTGAAGTTTTTCATATTTTTGCTGTTTCCATGGTAACGGCGGCCATTTTGAATATTCCAATGTCAAACCCCCGCTGCAATTTTTCCCTCCATAATCATATAGCATTTAATGTCTCTAGAATAAATTTAACATTAATGTTCTGGAATGTTCCGTGAAAATTCAAAGTTTTGACCTTTTTGCATTGTTTCCATGGTAACAACAGCTATTTTGGAAATTCCAACTCCAAATGCCACATCTTCCAATGTTGCTCATCGTTACTGTGAAGTTTCGTGAAGTTTGGAGCATTTTGAGATTTTTGAAATTTTTGGTGTAGTTCCCATGGCGACATAGTAGTTCCAATGAGTGCCAAAATCATCCAACACCTGTATATAGTGGGCACCTACATTGTATTAAAATATGATGATTCTGAGTTAAAGCATTACCATACAGTTCACCAAAACTAAAAACTGTATTTTTTCACATTTGTTCTGTTTCCATGGTAACGGCAGCCATTTTTTACCATTCCAATGTCTCTTGCACAACTCCACATGGCGGTTCATATTATGGTATAGTTCCATCAACATTGGTCTGCCCAATTCTGAGAAATAGTATGGACAAAATGTGTGGAAGAATAAAAATAATAATAATAACTAGAATTGCCATTGCAAGCAATAGCGGATGTCACCCTTCCCCCAATGGCCACTAAGCGGCAGCCATTTCAAAATTGTTTAACAGTGAATGCACATATATATATGCAATGCAGTACATCTTTCTGTAAATTTTCAGTACATCGAGAGTATTTTAGAAAATTTCACATTTTTGCTGTTTCCATGGCAACGGCAGCCATTTTGAAAATTCCAAAGTCAAAAGTCTCATCTATCCATGCCAGTAAACAATAATATTAAGTTTCATTAAGTTTGGAGCATTTTGAAAATATTCGACATTTCTGCAGTTTCCATGGCAACGGTGGCCATTTTGGAAATTCCAACTTCAAAAGTCTCATTCAGACTTGTCAGTGTACAATCATATTAAGTTTCATCAATTTTGGAGCATTTTGAAATTTTTGACATTTGGGATGGTTCCTATGGCAACAGAGACCGTTCCCAAAAATGAATGGCATATACCACATTGGTACATGGGAGGGACCATACCATCAAAGTTTCAATCAATTTGACCTACTATTTTAAGAAAGTAAATGCCACTTAAAGGTTTTTGGACCATTTTGACCTGTTTTGCATTGTTTCCATGGTAACGGCAGACATTTTCGAAATTGCAACACCAAATTCCACCTCTACCAATGTTGCTCATCATTACTGTGAAGTTTTATAAAATTTGGAGCATTTCCATATTTTTGAAATTTTTGATGTAGTATCCATGGCAACATAGCAGTTCCAATGATTGCCAAAATCATCCAAAACCAGAATATGCCCGGCACCTACATTGTATCAAAATATAATGATTCTAAGTTAAAGCATTTCCAAATAATTCATCAAAACCAAAAACTGGAATTTTCCATTATTTTTCGGTTTCCATGGTGATGGCAGCCATTTTTTAGTTCCAAAGTTGCACTGCAACTGGAAAGTCAGGGTTCCTTGTTATAGTGCACCATCATTCAGATTGGTTCCTTTGGCTCTGAGAAAACTGCCGGACAAAATTAGGTGGAAGAATAATAATAATAATAATAATAACTAGAATTGCCATTGCAAGCAATAGCGGATGTCACCCTGGTCCACCAATTACCACTAAACAGTAGCCATGGTAACGGCAGCCATTTTGGAAATTCCAAAGTTGAAAGCCGCGTCTAGATTAATATGCTGTAACGTTTTATACATTTTTGAAGAATTTTCAAAATTTAGCTTTTTTTAAACAGTTTCCATGGTAACATTTGAAATTCCAAAGTCATACTGCTGCTTCATATTGTGCTCCTCATAATATTATACCATTATATAACATTTAATGGCCGTAGATTTACTGTAACACTAATGTTCTAGAATGTTCCATTACATTTTTACATTCTTTATGTTACCATGACAACGGCAGCCATGTTGGATATGCCAACCCTCGACTGCACTTCTGCATATGGCCATTAACATTTTGGTATAGTTCCATAACAATTGGTCCATCCTATTGTCAGAAATAGTCTGGACAAAAAAGTGTGGAATAATAATAATAAAAAAAAGAATCGTACAATAACAATATGTCACCCGACCTCCGTCAGGGTGACATAATAATAGTGAAAAAGAAACAGAGGAATAGCAATATGTCACCCGACATTGTCGATCGGGTGACATAATAAAAAGAAAAAAAAGAAACGAACAATAACAAGATGTCACCCCAACTCCGTTGAGGGTGCCATAAAAAGAATCGTACAATAACAATATGTCACCCGACCTCAGTCAGGGTGACATAATAAGAAAAAAAGAAACGAACAATAACAATATGTCACCCCAACTCCGTTGAGGGTGCAATAATAAGACAAAAAGAAACGAACAATAACAATATGTCACCCCAACTCCGTTGAGGGTGCCATAATAATACGAAAAGCGAATTAAAGTTTTTTTCTTTCATAAATTCAATGGAGACGATATATGTATTGGTTGATTGATGGTTTGTGATCATGATTGATCAATCAATCAATTGATCGATCGATCGTTTTATTGATTGATTAATCGAATGATTGACAGTTTGTAAAAATAGCGATGGGACGTTTATTTCGGATTCTGCACTTGATTGATTACTTGTTTGATATCAACACTTGATTGATTGATCGATCGATCAATCTGTAATCATGATTTAATCCATGTGATCATGATTTGATCACTCTGATCATGATTTGGTTGATTGATCAATACTTGCTAATGATTGACAGTTTGTAAAAATAGCGATGGGACGTTTATTTCGGATTCTGCAATTGATGATTACTTGTCTGATATCAACACTTGATTGATTGATCGATCGATCAATCTCTAATCATGATTTAATCAATGTGATCATGATTTGATCACTCTGATCATGATTTGGTTGATTGATCAATACTTGCTAATGATTGACAGTTTGTAAAAATAGCGATGGGACGTTTATTTCGGATTCTGCAATTGATTGATTACTTGTCTGATATCAACACTTGATTGATTGATCGATCGATCAATCTCTAATCATGATTTAATCAATGTGATCATGATTTGATCACTCTGATCATGATTTGGTTGATTGATCAATACTTTCTATAGCCGAAAGTAACATATTTTGCATGGTTTTTTTCTTCATTTTCTATATGTTTCGTGCTGTTCAGTGACAAATATCTCACGCACAATTTTACATGTAGTATTGAGAACAACTCTTACATCTGAAAAAAAATGAATTGCGACTGAGTTATTCTAACACTAGATTTGCTATTGCTAGCAATAGCTGAGGATGGCACCCCGTACTGCACATGGTCACAGTAGCATCAATACTTATGAGTGTACAAAAGTCAAATATCTATTATACATGTGGGAATCAGCATTTCTTCACACACACGACAACAACCCCCCCCCCCTTTTTTTTCTCTTCCGTTGAATACGTTTCAGTTCTATACATAGTTTGGGAATCCTTTTTAAATCTAAAATTAGACACGCGCGCAAGTAGGAAGGTGGTGTCACGTGATACTGAAGTATATTATCGTGGACTTAGCATATTAATATTCTTTCTAGAGGGGACCTTGGACAGACAACACGTGTATATATTGACGGAGCGGCGTACTAACTGTTCAATTTATTCTTCAATAGCTCGCGTATCACACAATACATGTAACTTATCGTGTACAATTAAATTACATGTTTATCGATTGATTTCAGCTAATGTGTAGATTTTAACAGGTGTGTCATTCACGGATATGTACTTTAACGCAAGTGCAGAAATGTCAGTAATTTGTACTCTGAGTGTTTCTCGTTATCTCGGTGGCGATTTTCTCTGTAAAGCGCGATTTTTGTATAGAAAAGAAGCACGTTAAATAAAATACATATTTTTATTCTAGCATATTCTAGTACATGTTAGCAGTACAGCATTACGTGCACATACTCCTGATTACGTGGAATTGTTGTTATATTTTTAAAAAAAATGCAGCTTAAGTGTATTTTCCCGTAGGGTCAATGTTAAACTTTTGTCCAGTTTCCATGGCAATGGCGGCCATTTTGGAATTTCTCGTTATCTCGGTGGCGATTTTCTCTGTAAAGCGCGATTTTTGTATAGAAAAGAAGCACGTTAAATAAAATACATATTTTTATTCTAGCATATTCTAGTACATGTTAGCAGTACAGCATTACGTGCACATACTCCTGATTACGTGGAATTGTTGTTATATTTTAAAAAAAAATGCAGCTTAAGGAGGTAGACCTAGGTTAAGGGAAATAACTCTTAAAATCATCAGTACGTTTGTGTCAACCATTTTTTTAAATCTATTATAAGCTTCTAGGTTACAAAGATTATTTTCAATCTGTTTCAGGTAAATGCTTAAAATACATTGATGAACTTGACTTTTACAAACGCTTAACTGATTTAAAGAGTTATCTCCCTGAACCAAGGTCTACCCCCTTAAGTGTATTTTCCCGTAGGGTCAATGTTAAATTTTTGTCCAGTTTCCATGGCAATGGCGGCCATTTTGGAATTTCCTAATATGGTAATAACATGTAGGCATACCAATATATCATTTAATGTCTCTAGAACAAATTTAACATTGATGTTCTGGAATGTTCTGTGAAAATTCAAAGTTTTGACCTTTTTGCATTGTTTCCATGGTAATAACAGATATTTTGGAAATTCCAACGCCAAATTCCACATCTTCCAATGTTGCTCATCGTTACTGTGAAGTTTCATTAAGTTTGGAACATTTTGAGATTTTTGAAATTTTTGGTGTTGTTTCCATGGCAACATAGTAGTTCCAATGAGTGCCAAAATCATCCAAACACCTGTATATAGTGGGCACCTACATTGTATTAAAATATAATGGTTCTCAGTTAAAGCCTATCCAAATAGTTCACCAAAACAAAAAACGGGATTTTTTCACATTTGTTTCGTTTCCATGGCAACGGTAGCCATCTTGATGGTGCCATACCCCACTGCACTATAAAATGTTGTGGTCTACATTATGGTATAGTTTCATCAATATTGTTGAAGCTAATTCGGAGAAATAGTATGGACAAAAAAGTGTGGAAGAATAAATATAATAATAACTAGATTTGCCATTGCAAGCAATAGCGGATGGCACCCTTCCCCTATTGCCAGGTGAGCGGTAGCTTTGGTAACGGCGGCCATTTTGGAAATTCCAAACTCAAAAGTCAAGTCTACATTAGCTGAGCAACATTTGTTATAAGTTTCAATAAATTTGAAGCATTTTGAAGTTTTTTGTATTTTTGCTGTTTCCATGGAAACGGCGGCCATTTTGGAAATTCGAAACTCAAAAGTTAAGTCTATATAAGCTGGGCAAAATTTGTTATAAGTTTCATTAAATTTAAAGCATTTTGAAGTTTTTCATAATTTTGCTGTTCCCATGGTAACGGCGGCCATTTTGAATATTCCAAAGTCAAACCCCCGCTGCAAATTTTTCCCTCCATAATCATATATACCATCATATACCATTTAATGTCTCTAGAATAAATTTAACATTGATGTTCTGGAATGTTCTGTGAAAATTCAAAGTTTCGACCTTTTTGCCTTTTTTTCCATGGTAACAACAGATATTTTGGAAATTCCAACGCCAAATTCCACATCATCCAATGTTGCTCATCGTTACTGTGAAGTTTCATGAAGTTTTGAGAATTTTAAATTTTTTTGAAATTTTTGGTGTAGTTTCCATGGCAACATAGTAGTTCCAATGAATGCCAAAATCATCCAACACCTGTATATAGTGGGCACCTACATTGTATTAAAATATAATGATTCTGAGTTAAAGCATAACGTATTAATTCACCAAAACCAAAATCTAGATTTTTTCATAATTGTGCAGTTTCCATGGACACGGCGGCCATATTTTACCATTCCATAGCAAGGTGCACAACTTCACATGGGGGTCTTCATTATAGTAGAGTTCCATCAACATTGGTCCATTGGATTCCAAGAACTCGCGCGGACAAAATTTTGTTGCAAGAAAAAAAATAAAAACTAGATTTGTAATTGCTAGCAATAACGGATGGCACCCTCGTCCCCCTATTGCCAGGCGAGCGGCAGCCATTTTGAAAATTTCAAAGTCAAAGAGTGCATCTACACATGCAAGTCATCATTTTTGCAAAATTTCATTAAGTTTGAAGCATTTTGAAAATTTTGATATTTTTGCTGTTTCCATGGTTACGGCGGCCATTTTGGAAATTCCAACTTCAAAATGGAACTCCGCACATGTCAGTCACTATTCCTGTAAAGTTTCATCCAGTTTGCAGCACTTAATTTTTTTTGGAAATTTTGAACATTTGTGCTGCAACCATGGTTACAGTAGATAATTCCAAAATTCTAAAAGCGTACGTCTCATTGCCACATGTCATGTTATATATCAATACAGTTTCATTTACTTTGGTGCACTACTCTCTGAGAAAATGCTGATTTTATGCATTTTTCCATAGGGTCAATGCAAAACTGGGCCCCAGTTTCCATGACAACGGCGGCCATTTTGAACTATCCAAATATTGTCTTGACATCTTGGCATACTGGAGAACATTTTCATAAAGTTTCATCCAGCTGGATCTTATAACGAAAGAGTTAGAATTTTTGATATTTTAGCTGTTTCCATGGTAACGGCAGCCATTTTGAAAATTCCAAAGTCAAACTGGAAATCAGGAGATGCCAGTTAACATTCCTGTGGAGTTTCTTCCAGTTTGGAACACTTTGATTTTTTTCGCATTTGTGCTGTTTCCATGGAAACGGCGGCCATCTTTTACCATTCCATAGCAAGGTGCACAACTTCAAATGGGGGTCCTCATTATGTTATAGTTCCAACAATTTTGGATCACTCAATTCTTAGAAACACGATGGACAAAATGTGTGGAAGAATAATAAAAATAACTAGAATTGCCATTGCAAGCAATAGCGGATGTCACCCTTCCCCTATTGCCACTAACCGGCAGCCATTTCAAATTGGTTTAACAGTGAATGCACATATATTTATGGCAATACATCTTTCTGTAAATTTTCAGTACATTCAGAGTATTTTTTAAAAATTCACATTTCTGTCGTTTCCATGGCAACGGCAGCCATTTTGAAAATTTCAAAGTCAAAAGTCTCATCGTTACTTGCCAGTTAACAATAATATAAAGTTTCATTAAGTTCAAAGCATTTTGAAAAATTTGGAATTTTTTGTAGTTTCCATGGCAACGGTGGCCATTTTGGAAATTCCAATGTCAACAGTCTCATCCAGACTTGCCAGTCAACTATCATATTAAGTTTCATCAATTTTGGAGCATTTTGAAATTTTTGAGATATTTGATCCTGTATCCATGGTAACAGAGTAGTTCCAATGATTTTCAAAATCAATCAAAACCTGTATATAGTGGATAACTATATTGTGTAAAAATTTGATGATTTTAAGTTCAAGCATACCAAAGTTATTCACCAAACCTGGACGTTTTTGGAGCATTTTGACCTTTTTGCATTGTTTCCATGGAAACGGCAGACATTTTGGAAATTCCAACGCCAAATTCCACATCTACCAAAGTTGCTCATCGTTATGGTAAAGTTTCAAAAAATTTGGAGCATTTTCATATTTTTGAAATTTTTGGTGTAGTTTCCATGGCAACATAGTAGTTCCAATGATTGCCAAAATCATCCAAAACCAGTATATGGGTGGCACCTTCATTGTATTAAAATATGATGATTCTGAGTTTAAGCATCTCCAAATTATTCCAAAAAAACAAAAAGTGGAATTTTTCACAATTATTCTGTTTCCATGGAAACTGCAGCCATTTTTTATGGTCTTAGACCCTACTGCAACCCGCAATTTTGTGTTCCCTATTATACTTAACTATCATTAAGATTAGTTCCATTGGCTCCGAGAAAAGTGGCGGACAAAATAGTTGGAAGAATAATAATAATAACAAAGAAACAGAGGAAAAGCAATATGTCACCCGACATTGTCGATCGGGTGACATAACTAGATTTGCCATTGCAAGCAATAGCGGATGGCACCCTTCCCACATTGCCACTAAACTGCAGCCAGTTTGAAAATTCCAAAGTTAAAGACCGCATCTACAGATGTTAAATAACATTGTTGTTAAGTTTCCTCAATTTTGGAGCATTTTGAAGATTTTGAAATTTTTGTTGTTTCCATGGCAACGGCGGCCATTTTGGAAATTCTGAAATCAAAAGTCTAATCTTTACTTGCCATTGGTCATTTATAATGAGTTTTATTTAGTTTGGAGCATTTTGAGATTTTTGGACATTTTTGCTGTTTCCACGGTGTCCATTTTGAAAATTCCAACAACAGTTTCAATATCGACTTATGCCATGTTATATATACATAAAGTTTCTTTGAGTTTGATTTTATATTCCTTTAGAAAAGGCTGGTTTGATGTTTTTTCCCATAGGTTCAATGTTAAACTTTTCTCCAGTTTCCATGGCAATGGTACAGATTTTGCAGAAGCTAAGTCCTGTTGGTACCTCAGGGCACCACTGCCAACATTTACATAAAGTTTCATTAGGTTGGCTCTTATAATAAAAGATTTAGAATTTGGATTTTTTTTTACATTTTTGCAGTTTCCATGGTAACGGCGACCATTTTTTACCATTCCAATGTCTCTTGCACAACTTCACATAGAGGTTCATATTATGGTATAGTTCCATCAACATTGGTCTGACCAATTCCGAGAAATAGCGTGGACAAAATGTGTGGAAGAATAAAAATAAGAAATAAGAAAAAAAAGAAACGAACAATAACAATATGTCACCCCAACTCCGTTGAGGGTGCCATAACTAGATTTGTAATTGCTAGCAATAACGGATGGCACCCTTCCCCCATTGCCAGGTGAGCGGCAGCCATTTCGAAAATTTTAAAGTCAAAGAGCGCATCTACAAATGTCTATTAACATTGTTGTAAAATTTCATAAAGTTTGGAGCAATTTGAAACTTTTGAAATTTTTGCTGTTTCCATGGTAACGGTTACCATTTCCTAAATTCCAAAGACAGGTGCCACTTTGAAACATGCCATGTTACATATCCATGTAGTTTCATTGAGTTTGGTCTTCCTTGAGTAAATGCTACTTTAAGGTTTTCCCATAGGGTTTAATGTTAAATGTATTTAGTTTCCATGGCAATGTAGTAGTTCCAAAGATTCTCAAAATCCCCTAAAACTTGTATATAGTGGACACCAACAATATTTGAAAATTAGGTGATTCTATGTTCATGCATACTAAAATTATTCACCAAAAACAAAAATTTTATTTTTCACATTTCTTCCGTTTCCATGGTAACGGTGGCCATCTTGAAAATGCCATACCCCGATTGCAAATCTGCACATGCTGGTTAACATTATGGTATAGTTCCATAACATTTGGTTCATCCAATTCCAAGATATAAGCTGGACAAAAAAAGTGGAAGAAAAATAATAAGAAAAAAAGAAACGTAGAATAACAAGATGTCACCCCAACTCCGTTGAGGGTGCCATAACTAGATTTGCCATTGCAAGCAATAGCGGATGGCACCCTTCCCCATTGCCAGGCAAGCAGCAGAAAACTAGAAGATTCCAAAGTCAAAGAGTGCATCTACACATTCAAATTATAATTTTTGTAAAATTTAATGAAGTTTAGAGCATTTTGAAATTTTGGACATTTTTGATGTTTCCATGGTTACGGCGGCCATTTTGAAAATTCCAACTTCAAAAGTCAGCCCTGCTTATGCCAGTGCCCATTTTTGTTAAGTTTCATCCAGTTTGCAGGATTTTTATTCATTTTTTAATGTTTTGATCTTTTCGCATTGTTTCCATGGTAACTACAGACATTTTGGAAATTCCAACTCCAAATGGGACATCTTCCAATGTTGCTCATCGTTACTGTGAAGTTTCATGAAGTTTGGAGCATTTTGAGGTTTTTGAAATTTTTGGTGTAGTTTCCATGGCAACATAGTAGTTCCAATGAATGCCAAAATCATCCAACACCTGTATATAGTGGGCACCTACATTGTATGAAAATATAATGATTCTGAGTTAAAGCATAACGTATTAATTCACCAAAACCAAAATCTAGATTTTTTCATAATTGTGCAGTTTCCATGGAAACGGCGGCCATATTTTACCATTCCATAGCAAGTTGCACAACTTCACATGGGGGTCTTCATTATAGTAGAGTTCCATCAACATTGGTCCATTGGATTCCAAGAACTCGCGCGGACAAAATTTTGTTGCAAGAAAAAAAATAAAAATAATAATAAGAAAAAAAAGAAACGTAGAATAACAATACGTCACCCCAACTCCGTTGAGGGTGCCATAACTAGATTTGCCATTGCAAGCAATAGCGGATGGCACCCTTCCCACATTGCCAGGCGAGCGGCAGCAATCTAGAAAATTCCAAAGTCAAAGTGTGCATCTACACATTCAAATTATCATATTTGTTAAGTTTCATTAAGGTTGGAGCATTTTGAAGTTTTTGACATTTTTGATGTTTCCATGGTTACGGCGGCCATTTTGAAAATTTCAACTTCAAAAGTCAGCTCTGCTTATGCCAGTGACCATTTTTGTTAAGTTTCATCCAGTTTGCAGGATTTTTATTCATTTTTTAATGTTTTGATCTTTTCGCATTGTTTCCATGGTAACTACAGACATTTTGGAAATTCCAACTCCAAATGGCACATCTTCCAATGTTGCTCATCGTTACTGTGAAGTTTCATGAAGTTTGGAGCATTTTGAGATTTTTGAAATTTTTGGTGTAGTTTCCATGGCAACATAGTAGTTCCAATGAATGCCAAAATCATCCAACACCTGTATATAGTGGGCACCTACATTATATCAAAATATAATGATTCTGAGTTGAAGCATAACGTATTAATTCACAAAAACCAAAATCTAGATTTTTTCATAATTGTGCAGTTTCCATGGAAACGGCGGCCATATTTTACCATTCCATAGCAAGGTGCACAACTTCACATGGGGGTGTTCATTATAGTAGAGTTCCATCAACATTGGTCCATTGGATTCCAAGAACTCTCGCGGACAAAATTTTGTTGCAAGAAAAAAAATAAAAATAATAATAAGAAAAAAAAGAAACGTAGAATAACAATACGTCACCCCAACTCCGTTGAGGGTGCCATAACTAGATTTGCCATTGCAAGCAATAGCGGATGGCACCCTTCCCCCATTGCCAGGCGAGCGGCAGCCATTTAGAAAATTGTAAAGTCAAAGAATGCATCTACACATGCAAATGATCATTTTTGTAAAGTTTCGTTAAGTTCGGAGCATTTTGACATTTTTGAAATTTTTGCTGTTTCCATGGTTACGGCGGCCATTTTGAAAATTCCAACTTCAAAAATCAACTCTGCTTATGCGAGTGACCATTTCTGTAAAGTTTCATCCAGTTTGCAGCATTTTCATTTTTTTGAAATTTTTTGCATTGTTTCCATGGTAACAAAAGCCATTTTGGAAATTCCAACTTCAAAAGCGTCATCTGCCAATGTTGCTCATTGTTACTGTGAAGTTTCATTAAGTTTGGAGCATTTTTATATTTTTGAAAATTTTGGTGTTGTTTCCATGGCAACATAGTAGTTCCAATGAGTACCAAAATTACCCAACACCTGTATATAGTGGGCACCTACATTGTATTAAAATATAATGATTCTGAGTTGAAGCATATTCAAACTGTTCACCAAAACGAAAAACTGGATTTTTTCACATTTGTTCCGTTTCCATGGTAACAGCAGCCATCTTGAAAGTGCCAACCCCAAAAAGCAAATCTTCATTTGGTGGTTAACATTATGGTATAGTTCCATCTTCTTGGGTCCATTCACATTAGAGTTCCAGACTGGACAAAAATGTGTGGAAGAAAAATAATAAAAATAAAAAAAACAAAAAGAAACGTAGAATAACAATATGTCACCCCAACTCCGTTGAGGGTGCCATAACTAGAATTGCCATTGCAAGCAATAGCGGATGTCACCCTGGTCCACCAATTGCCACTAAGCGGCAGCCATTTCGAAATTTTAACATTAAATTAATTTATTTACTTTACTATGCATCAGTTTGCAAAATTTTAGAAAGTTTAAAGCATTTTTAAAATTTTGATGTTTTTACTGTTTCTATGGCAAAGGCGGCCATTTTGAAAATTCCAAAGTCGTAATTCTGCTTCATATTGTACTCCCCATAATATTTTACAATCATATAAAATTTAATAGCTGTACAACACTTATGTTCTGGAATGTTCCATCACATTTTCTCATTTTGATGTTTTTGCCTTGTTTCCATGGTAACGGCAGCCATTTTGGAAATTCCAAAGTTGAATGCCACATCTAGATTTGCCAGGCAACATTTCTGTAAAAGTTTTATATATTTTTAAAGAATTTTCAAATTTTTGATATTTTTGATCAGTTTCTATAGCAACATCGTAGTTCCAATAGATCTCAAAAACATCCACAGCGTGTATATAGAGGACAGCTACATTGTATAAAAATATGATGATTAAATGTTTTGTCATAGTCAAATTATTCACCAAAAACTAAAACTTCATTTTTTCACTCTTTTTCTGTTTCCTTGGTAACAGCAGACATCCTGGAAGTGCCAATCTCGACTGCACTTCGGACAATGGTTATTAACTTTCTGGTATAGTTCCATTACAATTGGTCCATACGTTTTCAAGAAATAGTCTGGACAAAAAAGTGTGGAATAATAATAATAAAAAAAAGAATCGTACAATAACAATATGTCACCCGACCTTCGTCAGGGTGACATAATAAGAAAAAAAAGAAACGTAGAATAACAATATGTCACCCCAACTCCGTTGAGGGTGCCATAATAATAACTAGATTTGTAATTGCTAGCAATAACGGATGGCACCCTTCCCCTTATTGCCAGGTGAGCGGCAGCCATTTTGAAAATTCCAAAGTTAAATAGTGCATCTACAGATGTTAAGTAACAATTTTGCAAAGTTTCATTAAGTTTGAAGCATTTTGAAATTTTACATATTTTTGCTGTTTCCATGGTAACGGCGGCCATTTTGAAAATTCTAAAGTCAAACTGCAAATCAGCACATGCCAGTTACCAATCCTGTGGAGTTTCTTCCAGTTTGGAGCACTTTGATTTTTTTTCGTATTTTTGCTGTTTCCATGGAAACGGCGGCCATTTTTTACCATTCCATATCAAGGTGCACAACTTCATATGGGGGACTTCATTATAGTAGAGTTCCATCAACATTGGTCCATTGGATTCCAAGAACTCGCGCGGACAAAATGTGTGGAAGAAAAATAAGAAAAACTAGATTTGTAATTGCTAGCAATAACGGATGGCACCCTTGTCCCCCCATTGCCAGGCGAGCGGCAGCCATTTTGAAAATTCCAAAGTCAAAGAGTGCATCTACACCTGCAAGTCATCATTTTTGTAAAAATTTCATTAGGTTTGGAGCATTTTGAAATTTTGGACAATTTTGCTGTTTCCATAGTTACGGCGGCCATTTTGGAAATTCCAACTTCAAAATGCAACTCCGCACATGTCAGCGACTATTTCTGTAAAGTTTCATCCAGTTTGCAGCACTTTATTTTTTTTGGAAATTTTGAACATTTGTGCTGCAACCATGGTTACAGTAGATAATTCCAAAATTCTAAAAGCAGACATCTCATTGCCACATGTCATGTTATATATCAATACAGTTTCATTTACTTTGCTGCACTATTCTCTGAGAAAATGCTGATTTTATGCATTTTTCCATAGGGTCAATGCAAAACTTGGCCCTAGTTTCCATGACAACGGCAGCCATTTTGAACTATCCAAATATTGTTTTGACATCTTGGCATACTGGGTCACATTTTCATAAAGTATCATTCAGCTGGATGTTATAATGAAAGAGTTAGAAGTTTTGATATTTGAGCTGTTTTCATGGTAACGGCAGCCATTTTGGAAATTCCAAAGTCAAACTGCAAATCATCTTATGTCAGTTACCATTCCTGTGGAGTTTCTTCCAGTTTGGAACACTTTGAATATTTTCGGATTTTTGCAGTTTCCATGGAAACGGCAGCCATCTTGACCATTCCAAAGTCAGGTGCACAACTTCATATGCTGGTCCACATTATGGTATAGTTCCATCAACATTGGTCCATACAATTCCGAGAAACTGTGTGGACAAAAAGTGTTGAAGAAGAATAATAAAAATAAGGAAAAAAAGAAACGTACAATAACAATACGTCACCCCAACTCCGTTGAGGGTGCCATAACTAGATTTGCCATTGCAAGCAATAGCGGATGGCACCCTTCCCCTATTACCAGGTGAGCGGTAGCCATGGTAACGGCGGCCATTTTGGAAATTCCAAACTCAAAAGTCAAGTCTACATTAGCTGAGCAACATTTTTTATAAGTTTCAATAAATTTGAAGCATTTTGAAGTTTTTTGTATCTTTGCTGTTTCCATGGTAACGGCGGCCATTTTGAATATTCCAAAGTCAAACCCCCGCTGCAATTATTTCCCTCCACAATCATATACCGTTTAATGTCTCTAGAATAAATTAAACATTGATGTTCTAGAATGTTCTGTGAAAATTCAAAGTTTTAACCTTTTTGCATTGTTTCCATGGTAACAACAGCGATTTTGGAAATTCCAACGCCAAATTCCACATCTTCCAATGTTGCTCATCGTTACTGTGAAGTTTCATTAAGTTTGGAACATTTTGAGATTTTTGAATTTTTTGGAGTAGTTTCCATGGCAACATAGTAGTTCCAATGAGTGCCAAAATCATCCAAAACCTGTATATAGTGGGCACCTACATTGTATCAAAATATAATGATTCTGAGTTAAATAGTATCCAAATAGTTCACCAAAACAAAAAACTGGATTTTTTCACATTTGTTCAGTTTCCATGGTAACAGCGGCCATTTTTTACCATTCCAATGTCTCTTGCACAACTTAACATGGCGGTTCATATTATGGTACAGTTCCATCAACATTGATTCGACCAATTCTGAGAAATAGCATGGACAAAATGTGTGGAAGAATAAAAATAATAATAATAAAAAGAAAAAAAAGAAACGAACAATAACAATATGTCACCCCAACTCCGTTGAGGGTGCCATAACAAGTAATCCTGTGTTAGGATGCTAACACAAAAGTCACCAAAACGGACCCCAAATCGTTTGTTCTGCAGTATCAATGATGCCAAATTACCTATGTGTAAAGTTTCATTAATTCGAATGGATTTTGATATTTTAACATTTTTGCCGTTTCCATGGTTACGGCGGCCATTTTGGAAATTTTGAGGTCAAAAGTAATGTCCACATATGGTAGGCAACATTTGTTTTAAGTTTCATCAATTTTGAAGCATTTTGAAATTTTTGGACATTTTTGCTGTTTCCATGGCAACGGCGGCCATTTTGAAAATTCCAAACTCAAAAGTTTAGTCTACATACATTAGGCAACATTTGCTATAAGTTTCAATAATTTTGAAGCATTTTGAAGTTTTTCATATTTTTTGCTGTTTCCATGGTAACGGGGGCCATTTTGAATATTCCAAAGTCCAACCCCCACTGTAATGTGTTCCCTCCATAATTATATACAATCATGTACCATTTAATGTCTCTAGAACTAATTTGACATTGATGTTCTGGAATGTTCCATAAAAATGCACCCCCCTAAAATTATGCCAAGGAGACCCCCTACTGAAATAAAATTAGTTCCAAGTTGAAGCTGACATGTGTCTCTAAATATTCATAAAAGAAAATATAATACCATCTACTCTATTTACAGCAGAAAATTGATGAAATGCAAAAAAAAATTGACCCCACCCATCTTTGAGCCCCCCTAATTATGCCAAGATGACACCCTGGTATCATGGACATTGGGTTCTGCAACCCCCATGATGCAGACCTATACCCAGAATAAATATACATTTTCCATCCTGTACTGCTTCCCAAAAAATGGTAGGACAGTTTAAGGGGTCAGAAAGAGAAGAATAAGAATAATAACTAGATTTGCCATTGCAAGCAATAGCGGATGGCACCCTTCCCACATTGCCAGGCGAGCGGCAGCAATCTAGAAAATTCCAAAGTCAAAGTGTTCATCTACACATTCAAATTATCATATTTGTTAAGTTTCATTAAGTTTGGAGCATTTTGAAGTTTTTGACATTTTTGCTGTTTCCATGGTTACGGCGGCCATTTTGAAAATTCCAACTTCAAATGTCAACTTTGCTTATGCCAGTGACCATTCCTGTAAAGTTTCATCCAGTTTACAGCATTTTTATTTTTTTTGAAATTTTTGACCTTTTTGCATTGTTTCCATGGTAACAACAGATATTTTGGAAATTCCAACGCCAAATTCCACATCTTCCAATGTTGCTCATCGTTACTGTGAAGTTTCATGAAGTTTGGAGCATTTTGATATTTTTGAAATTTTTGGTATAGTTTCCATGGCAACATAGTAGTTCCAATGAGTGCCAAAATCATCCAACACCTGTATATGGCCGGCACCTACATTGTATCAAAATATAATGGTTCTGAGTTTAAGCATATCAAAACAGTTCACCAAAACAAAAAACAGGATTTTTTCACATTTGTTTCGTTTCCATGGCAACGGCAGCCATCTTGATGGTGCCATACCCCACTGCACTATAGAATGTGGTGGTCTACATTATGGTATAGTTCCATCAATATTGTTCAAGCCAATTCCGAGAAATAGAATGGACAAAAAAGTGTGGAAGAATAAAAATAATAATAATAATAATAACTAGATTTGTAATTGCTAGCAATAACGGATGGCACCCTCGTCCCCCTATTGCCAGGCGAGCGGCAGCCATTTTGAAAATTTCAAAGTCAAAGAGTGCATCTACACATGCAAGTCATCATTTTTGCAAAATTTCATTAAGATTGAAGCATTTTGAAAATTTTGATATTTTTGCTGTTTCCATGGTTACGGCGGCCATTTTGGAAATTCCAACTTCAAAATGGAACTCCGCACATGTCAGTCACTATTCCTGTAAAGTTTCATCCAGTTTGCAGCACTTAATTTTTTTTGGAAATTTTGAACATTTGTGCTGCAACCATGGTTACAGTAGATAATTCCAAAATTCTAAAAGCGTACGTCTCATTGCCACATGTCATGTTATATATCAATACAGTTTCATTTACTTTGGTGCACTACTCTCTGAGAAAATGCTGATTTTATGCATTTTTCCATAGGGTCAATGCAAAACTGGGCCCCAGTTTCCATGACAACGGCGGCCATTTTGAACTATCCAAATATTGTCTTGACATCTTGGCATACTGGAGAACATTTTCATAAAGTTTCATCCAGCTGGATCTTATAACGAAAGAGTTAGAATTTTTGATATTTTAGCTGTTTCCATGGTAACGGCAGCCATTTTGAAAATTCCAAAGTCAAACTGGAAATCAGGAGATGCCAGTTAACATTCCTGTGGAGTTTCTTCCAGTTTGGAACACTTTGATTTTTTTCGCATTTGTGATGTTTCCATGGAAACGGCGGCCATCTTTTACCATTCCTTAGCAAGGTGCACAACTTCAAATGGGGTTCCTCATTATAGTTCAGTTCCATAAACATTGGTCCGTTCAATTCCGAGAACTCGCGCGGACAAAATGTGTGGAAGAAAAATAAAAATAACTAGATTTGCGATTGCAAGCAATAGCGGATGGCACCCTTTCCCCATTGCCAGGCCAGCGGCAGCCATTCAGAAAATTATTGCTGTTTCCATGGCAACGGCGGCCATTTTGAAAATTCGAAACTCAAAAGTTAAGTCTACATAAGCTAGGCAAAATTTGTTTTAAGTTTTATTAACTTTAAAGCATTTTGAAGTTTTTCATAATTTTGCTGTTCCCATGGTAACAGTGGTCATTTTGAATATTCCAAAGTCGAACCCCCGCTGCAATTTTTTCCCTCCATAATCATATATACCATCATATACCATTTAATGTCTCTAGAATAAATTTAACATTGATGTTCTGGAATGTTCTGTGAAAATTCAAAGTTTTGACCTTTTTGCATTGTTTCCATGGTAACTACAGATATTTTGGAAATTCCAACGCCAAATTCCACATCTTCCAATGTTGCTCATCGTTACTGTGAAGTTTCATGAAGTTTGGAGCATTTTGATATTTTTGAAATTTTTGGTGTAGTTTCCATGGCAACATTGTAGGTCCAATGAGTGCCAAAATCATCCAACACCTGTATATAGTGGGCACCTACATTGTATTAAAATATGATGATTCTGAGTGTAAGCATATTCAAACAGTTCACCAAAACAAAAAACAGAAATTTTTCACATTTGTTTCGTTTCCATGGTAACGGCAGCCATTTTTAACCATTCCAATGTCTCTTGCACAACTTCACATGGCGGTTCATATTATGGTATAGTTCCATCAACATGGGTCTGACCAATCCCGAGAAATAGCATGGACAAAATGTGTGGAAGAATAAAAATAAAAATAAGAAAAAAAAGAACGGAACAATAACAATATGTCACCCCAACTCCGTTGAGGGTGCCATAATAAGAAAAAAAAGAAACGTAGAATAACAATATGTCACCCCAACATCCGTTGAGGGTGCCATAATAATAAGAAAAAAAGAAACGAACAATAACAATATGTCACCCCAACTCCGTTGAGGGTGCCATAATAATAAGAAACGATACAAAAACAATAAGTCGCCAAAAACTCCGTTTTGGTGACTTAACTAGATTTGCCATTGCAAGCAATAGCGGATGGCACCCTTCCCCAATTGCCAGGTGAGCGGCAGCCATTTTGAAAATTCCTAAGTCAAAGAGCTCATCTACAGATGTCTATAAACATTCTTGTAAAGTTTCATCAATTTTGGAGCATTTTGAAATTTTTGAAATTTTTGCTATTTCCATGGTAACGGCTACCATTTCAAAAATTCCAAAGACAGGTGCCACTTTGGGACATGCCATGTTACATATCCATGAAGTTGTAGAAGGTTTGATCTTTTATTTTTGCAGGAAATGCAGCTTCAATGTGTTTTCCCATAAGGCCAATGTTAAACTTTCGCCCTGTTTCCATGACAATGGCGGCCATTTTGGAATTTCTTAATATTGTCACAACATCTAGACATACCAAGGAACATTACCATAAAGTTTCATCCAGCTAGGTCTTATAATGAAAGATTTAGAATTTGCATTTTTTTTCACATTTTATCAGTTTCCATGGCAACAGCAGCCATCTTGATGATGCCATACCCTGTTTGCAAAACTTCATATGCTGGGTAACATTATAGTATAGTTTCATGACCATTCCATCATACAGTGCCAAGATATGGCCTGGACAAAAAGCGTGGAAGAAAAATAAAAATAACTAGAATTGCCATTGCAAGCAATAGCGGATGTCACCCTTTCCCCTAATTGCCACTAAGCGGCAGCCATTTCAAAAACTTTTAACAGTGAATGCACATATTTGCATGGCTATGCATTTTTCTGTAAATTTTCAGTACATTTAGATCATTTTTAAAAACATGACATTTTTGCTGTTTCCATGGCAACGGCAGCCATTTTGAAATTTTCAAAGTCAAAAGTCTCATCTATACATGCCAGTTTACAATAATATTAAGTTTCATTAAGTTTGGAGCATTTTGAAAATATTTGACAAATTTTCCAGTTTCCATGGTAACGGTAGCCATTTTTAGAAATTCCAACTTCAAAAGTCTCATCCAGACTTGCCAGTCTACAATCATATTAAGTTTCATCAATTTTGGAGCATTTTGAAACTTTTCAAAGTTTTGACATTTTGATTGGTTCCTATGGCAACAGAGACCATTCCCAAAATTTAATGGCATATACCACATTGGTACATGGGAGGGACCATACCATCAAAGTTTCGATCCATTTGACCTACCATATTAAGAAAGTTAATGCCACTTTAAGGTTTTTGGACCATTTTGACCTGTTTTGCATTGTTTCCATGGTAACAGCAGACATTTTCAAAATTCCAACGCCAAATTCCACATCTTACAATGTTGCTCATCGTTACTGTGAAGTTTTATAAAATTTGGAGCATTTACATATTTTGGAAATTTTTGGTGTAGTATCCATGGCAACATAGCAGTTCCAATGATTGCCAAAATCATCCCAAAGCAGTATATAGTGGGCACCTACATTGTATTAAAATCTAAAGATTTTAAGGTGAAGCATTCTCAAACAATTCACCTAACTCTAAAATTATATTTTTTCACCATTTTTCAGTTTCCATGGTGATGGCAGCCATTTTTTTAGTGCCAATATTAAAAAGCAACAGGAAAGTCAGGGTTCCTTGTTATAGTGCACCATCATTCAGATTGGTTCCTTTGGCTCTGAGAAAGCGGGCGGACAAAATTAGGTGGAAGAAAAATAATAATAATAATAATACGGAAAAAGAAACAGAGGAAAAGCAATATGTCACCCGACATTGTCGATCGGGTGACATAATAATAAAAAAAAAAGAAACGTAGAATAACAATACGTCACCCCAACTCCGTTGAGGGTGCCATAAAAAGAAACGTAGAATAACAATACGTCACCCCAACTCCGTTGAGGGTGCCATAATAAGAAAAAAAAGAAACGTAGAATAACAATACGTCACCCCAACTCCGTTGAGGGTGCCATAATAAGACAAAAAGAAACGAACAATAACAATATGTCACCCCAACTCCGTTGAGGGTGCCATAATAATAAGAAACGATACAAAAACAATAAGTCGCCAAAAACTCCGTTTTGGTGACTTAAAAAGAAACGTAGAATAACAATACGTCACCCCAACTACGTTGAGGGTGCCATAATAATACAGAAAAAGAAACAGAGGAAAAGCAATATGTCACCCGACATTGTCGATCGGGTGACATAACTAGAATTGCCATTGCAAGCAATAGCGGATGTCACCCTTCCCCCAATTGCCACTAAGTGGCAGCCATTTCAAAATTGTTTAACAGTGAATGCACATATTTGCATGGCAATACATCTTTCTTAAATTTTCAGTAAAATTAACAGCATTTTAAAAAGTTCACATTTCTTCCGTTTCCATGGCAACGGCAGCCATTTTGAAAATTTCAAAGTCAAAGGTCTCATCTTTACTTGCCAGTCAACAATAATATCAAGTTTCATCAAGTTCAAAGCATTTTGAGAATTTTTAACATTTTTGCAGTTTCCATGGCAACCGTGGCCATTTTGGAAATTCCAACTTCAAAAGTATCATTCAGACTTGACAGTGAACAATCATATCAAGTTTTATCAATTTTGGAGCATTTTGAAATTTTTGAAATATTTGATCCTGTATCCATGGTAACATAGTAGTTCCAATGATTGTCAAAATCATTCAAAACCTGTATATAGTGGGCAACTATATTGCAAGAAAATTTGATGATTTTAAAATCAAGCATTCCAAAGTTATTCACCAAACCCGGAAGATTTTGGAGCATTTTAACGTTTTTGCATTGTTTCCATGAAAACGGCAGACATTTTGGAAATTCCAACGCCAAATTCCACATCTACCAAAGTTGCTCATCGTTATGCAAAAGTTTCAAAAATATTGGAGCATTTTCATATTTTTGACATTTTTGGTGTACTTTCCATGGCAACATAGTAGTTCCAATGATTGCCAAAATCCTCCAAATGCAGTATATGGCCGCCACCTACACTGTATTAAAATATAATGATTCTGAGTTTAAGCATCTCTAAAATATTCACCAAAACCAAAAACTGGAATTTTTCACAATTGTTCGGTTTCCATGGTAACGGCAGCCATTTTTTATGCTTTTGAGACCTACTGCAACCAGAAATTTTTTGTTCCTCATTGTAGTCAACTATCATTTAGATTGGTTCCATCGTCTCCGAGAAAAGTGGCGGACAAAATAGTTGGAAGAATAATAATAACTAGAATTGCCATTGCAAGCAATAGCGGATGTCACCCTTCCCCCAATTGCCACTAAGTTGCAGCCATTTCAGAATCGTTTAACAGTGAATGCACATATATGCATGGCAATACCATCTTTCTGTAAATTTTCAGTACATTCACAGCATTTAAAAATTTCACATTTCTGCCGTTTCCATGGCAACGGCAGCCATTTTGAAAATTTCAAAGTCAAAAGCCTCATCATTACTTGTCAGTTAACAATAATATCAAGTTTTGTTAAGTTTAAAGCATTTTGAAATTTTTTGACTTTTTTGCAGTTTCCATGGCAACGGTGGCCATTTTGGAAATTCCAAAGTAAAAAGTCTCATCCAGACTTGGCAGTCAACAATAATATCAAGTTTCATCAATTTTAGAGCATTTTGAAATTTTTGAAATATTTGATCCTGTATCCATGGTAACAGAGTAGTTCCAATGATTGTCATAATCATTCAAAACCTGTATATAGTGGACAACTATATCGTATAAAAATTTGATGATTTTAAGTTCAAGCATACCAAAGTTATTCACCAAACCCGGAAGTTTTTGGAGCATTTTGACCTTTTTGCATTGTTTCCATGGACACGGTAGACATTTTGGAAATTCCAACGCAAAATTCCACATCTACCAAATTTGCTCATCGTTATGCTAGAATTTCAAAAAATTTGGAGCATTTTCATTTTTTTGAAATTTTTGGTGAAGTATCCATGGCAACATAGCAGTTCCAATGATTGCCAAAATCATCCCAAAGCAGTATATAGTGGGCACCTACATTGTATTAAAATCTAAAGATTTTAAGGTTAAGCATTCTCAAACAATTCACCTAACTCCAAAATTATATTTGTTCACCATTTTTCTGTTTCCATGGTGATGGCAGCCATTTTTTTAGTGCCACTATCGAAAAGCAACAGGAAAGTCAGGGTTCCTTGTTATAGTGCACCATCATTCAGATTGGTTCCTTTGGCTCTGAGAAAGCGAGCGGACAAAATTAGGTGGAAGAAAAATAATAATAATAGGGAAAAAGAAACAGAGGAAAAGCAATATGTCACCCGACATTGTCGATCGGGTGACATAATAACTAGATTTGCCATTGCAAGCAATAGCGGATGGCACCCTTCCCCAATTGCCAGGCGAGCGGCAGCCATTTTGAAAATTCAAAAATCATAGAGTGCATCTACTCATGCCAATTGTCAATTTTGTAAAGTTTCATTAAGTTTGGAGAACTTTGAAATTTTTGAAATTTTTGCTGTTCCCATGGTAACGGCGGCCATTTTGAATATTCAAAAGTCAAACCCCCGCTGCAATTTTTTCCCTCCATTATCATATATACCATCATATACCATTTAATGTCTCTAGAATACATTTAACATTGATGTTCTAGAATGTTCTGTGAAAATTCAAAGTTTTGCCCTTTTTGCATTGTTTCCATAGTATCTACAGATATTTTAGAAATTCCAACGCCAAATTCCACATTTTCCAATGTTGTTCATCGTAACTGTGAAGTTTCATAAAGTTTGGAGCATTTTGATATTTTTGAAATTTTTTGTTTAGTTTCCATGGCAACATTGTAGGTCCAATGAGTGCCAAAATCATCCAACACCTGTATATAGTGGGCACCTTCATTGTATTAAAATATGATGATTCTGAGTTTAAGCATATTCAAACAGTTCACCAAAACAAAAAACAGAAATTTTTCACATTTGCTTCGTTTCCATGGCAACGGCAGCCATCTTGATGGTGCCATACCCCACTGCACTATAGAATGTGGTGGTCTACATTATGGTATAGTTCCATCAATATTGTTCAAGCCAATTCCGAGAAATAGAATGGACAAAAAAGTGTGGAAGAATAAAAATAATAACTAGAATTGCCATTGCAAGAAATAGCGGATGTCACCCTTCCCCCCATTGCCACTAAGCGGCAGCCATTTCAAAAACTTTTAACAGTGAATGCACATATTTGCATGGCAAAACATCTTTCTGTAAATTTTCAGTACAATAAAAGCATTGTGAAAAGTTTCACATTTCTGCTGTTTCCATGGCAACGGCAGCCATTTTGAAAATTCCAAAGTCAAAAATCTCATCTTTACATGCCAGTTGACAATAATATTAAGTTTCATTTAGTTTGGAGCATTTTGAAAATATTTGACATTTCTGCAGTTTCCATGGCAACCGCCGCCATTTTGGAAATTCCAACTCCAAAAGTCACATACAAACTTGACAGTCAACAATCATATTAAGTTTCATTACTTTTTGAGCATTTTGAAATTTTTTGACATTTTGGCTGGTTTCTATGGTTACACAGACCATTCCAAATTTCTAATGGCAGATACCCCATTGGTACATGGGAGGGAACATACCATCAGAGTTTCAATGGATTTGACCTACCATTTTAAGAAAGTAAATGCCACTTTTTAAGGTATTTTAAGCGTTTTGACCATTTTTGCCTTGTTTCCATGGTAACGGCAGACATTTTCGAAATTCCAACGCCAAATTTCACATCTACCAATGTTGCTCATCGTTACTGTGAAGTTTTATTAAATTTGGAGCATTTTGGTATTTTTGATATTTTTGGTGTAGTTTCCATGGCAACATAGTAGTTCCAATGAGTGCCAAAAATCATCCAAAACAAGTATAAAGTGGGCACCTATATTGTATCAAAACATAATGATTCTAAGTTAAAGCATCTCAAAATCATTCACCAAAACCAAAAACTGGAATTTTTCACACTTGTTCCGTTTCCATGGTAACGGCAGCCATTTTTAATGGTCTTAAGACCTACTGCAACTCGGAATTTTGTATTCCTCATTATAGTCAACTATCATTAAGATTGGTTCCATTGTCTCCAAGAAAACTGCCGGACAAAATCATTGGAAGAATAAGAATAATAATAGTAAAGAAACAGAGGAAAAGCAATATGTCACCCGACATTGTCGATCGGGTGACATAATAATATGAAAAAAAGAAACGAACAATAACAATATGTCACCCCAACTCCGTTGAGGGTGCCATAACAAAGAAACGGAGGAATAACAATATGTCACCCGACATTGTCGATCGGGTGACAAAATAATACAGAAAAAGAAACAGAGGAAAAGCAATATGTCACCCGACATTGTCGATCGGGTGACATAATAAGAAAAAAAAGAAACGTAGAATAACAATATGCCCCCAACTCCGTTGAGGGTGCCATAAAAAAGAAACGTAGAATAACAATACATCACCCCAACTCCGTTGAGGGTACCATAACAAAATAGTTAAGGGATATAATCAACAAGGATAATTCTAAACTTAGTTGAATATTTAAATCTAGTAAAAAGTGAATACCGTATTCAACCAGGATAAATTTTAATCCAAGTTGAGTTTAAATTTAGGAGTCTATTTTAAAGGATAGGATAAATCTGAATCCAAGTTAAATATTAAAAGGAGAGAGACCAACTAATTACTTTTGTAACCTAGAAACCCAAATTTTATAAATAAAACTTTTAAAAAAAATATTATTAATGATAACACTGTAGCAGAAAATCAAAAAGAAATCTTAAAGCAAACAAAATTATTTTATGAGAAGCTTTACAGAGACAAGAGTGTATAAAAGATGTCAATCTATCAGGGGAAACACCATTTCAAACATCTAAATTAAACGATAATAAACAAAATCCATTAGAAGGTAATATTACCTTTACTGAACTAACACCAGCATTGAAAAGGATGAAAAATAATAAAAGCCCCGGTTCAGATGGATTCACAGCAGAATTTTTTAAAGTGTTTTGGATAGATATAGGAAAATTTGTCTTCAGGTCAATAAATGATGCATATGAAATAGGGGAAATGTCTGTCACTCAGAAGCAGGGAGTAATCACATGTATTCCGAAGGAAGGTAAATCAAGACGGTTTTAAAAAAAAATTGGCGTCCAATATCCCTTTTGAATTCAACTTATAAATTAGCATCTTGCTGTAAAGCAGAGAGAATAAAGTCAGTTATTAACAAACTAATTAATTCTAACCAAACAGGCTTTATTCCGGGAAGATTTATTGGGGAGAACTGTAGGCTAATATACGATATTTTACATTTCACGGAGGAAAATGACATCCCTGGTATATATGTACTACTCGTGATTGATTTTTTTTCTGGAGAATCCATCATGAACTGGATAAAAACATTGATAATAATATTTCTTCAACAATAACTCAAAATGGTTGTCTGTCATATTTTTTTTTCGTGTGGAAATTTATGAGGCTGCCTTTGTCCCTTTACCTTTCTAGGTATAGGCAGAATACTTGGCATTTTAGTCAGAAATAATAATGAGATAAAAGGTATTGCGATAGATGATACAGAGTGTATACTGTCTCAATATGCTGATGACATATCACTTATATAAGATGGATCTCCTTCCTCTTTAGATGCATCCCTCTGTATCTTACAATTCTATGCCGAGATATCAGGACTGAAAATTAACTTAGATAGAACAAATTGTATATTGATAGGGAGTAAAAAACATAGTCAAGATAAAATATATGTATAGTGGGAATTGAAATGGGGTTCCAGTACCTTCAAATTATTGGGTATCACTTTTTGTGTTTCGGATAGAATGTTAAATCTAAATTATGCTTCTCGAATTCAAGAAATACAAAATATTATACAAAAAAATGGTCAAAACAGTCGCTTACTACATTTGGTAAAATAACTATTATAAAATCTTTAATTACATCAAAATTGAATCATCTGATCTTATCCATCCCAAGTCCAGATGAAAATGTACTACGATAACTCAATAGTAAAATTTATGCTTTCGTTTGGGATCGTGAACCCAACAAGGTAAATCGGGAGCTGTTATGTCAAGAATACTGCAGAGGTGGTTTAAAAATGATTAATTTGAGAAATTTTATACAAGGGCTAAAATTGACCTGGGTTAGAAGATTATTTAATTCAAATTCAAAGTGGATCAAATTATTTACTGCTACACAAAATATAAATTTTACAGAGTTGGCTCATTTTCGAACAATTAAAAATTTAGATAACGTTTTTTGGAAAGAAGTTATTTGTGCCTGAAAAAATATGTCGAGACTCCGACATCCTTGCTATTTTGAGGAAGTCATATCTTCATCTATATGGAACAATTAGAACATTAAAATTGATAACGTCAGTGTTTATTATAGCAGCTGGGCACAAAACGGGGTATAAACTGTTAATAACCTTCTAGATGAGCAAGGAAATATATTGTCCTATCAAAATTTTGAACGGCTATATACTTTTAAACCCACATTTGTACAAATTTAATTTTTTCTCGCTTGCTTTATTATATGCCACTATAGATAATTGTGTAAATGCCTGTCAATCAATAATGAATAAAAAAAAAAAAGAAATTATAAAAAAAAAGAAAAAAAAGTAAAATAGCAAAAATACTCCAAGGAAAATTCAAAACGGAAAGTCCATTATCAAAGGACAAAATCAAAAGCTCAAAATTGTGTAACTGACGGAAAACAACTGTCAAAGTCCTGACTTGGAAAAGACATTTTCTTAACAGTGATATACCGCTGTTCGAAATTCATAAATCGATTGAGAAAAAAAACAAATCCGGGTTACAAACTAAAACTGAGGGAAACGCATCAAATATAAGACGAGGACCACGACACAACAGAAACACAACATTAAAATGTAAACCTGGTGTTATTGCTAGTTAAACCTCTCATTTATATGACAGTCACATATAATTCGTTTATGAAGTTGATCATTATAAGTGTAAAGAAGACCAAACATGTTACTTAGAATTGTTGACCATTGTCTAACTGTAAGAGTAGTTAATGAATTTTTGAATACAGACAAATTTTTATATGTGTACTTTTTAAAACTGTAAAGTACTATTTAATGCCCAAACGCACTGCTGAAACTAATATACCAGAGAAAGTGAGCATAGATCTATGATCAAAGGTTTCTATGTATAATTGCTTAAATTAGATATTTTGTACCAATATCAAGTGTCAATAATCATTTCTTGTTGTTACTTTTTACGGGATATCGTGACCTGTGCTAAAATTCAAATGCGCCGAAAACTTTTAAATACAAATAATTCACTTTTCAGTATTTCCTTGAAATATCGTGGTTTGGAGAAAAAAATCCGACCGTGCAAGATCCTCATGGGTAGATAAGGTCGTTAAAAACCACCCTCGTCTTTTAGAAAAAGTTGCATTGATAGTTCCCAGCCTTATGGTTAGAACACAATAAATGGAACAGCAATATAGCACTAGGGTTGAATAATAAAGTTGTACTTATAAAGATCAACTCAATTAAAAACAATTATCTTGAAGGCTTGAAGTGTGTAAAAGGTTTGGCTACCACATAAACTGAAATCTACGTGTTTTTAACACTACGCTCATATGGAAACAGAACAGAGATTAATTGTAACTTATCAAACACACTTTAAAATGTTAATGACGTATTTTTAATATAAAGCGACTTTCTCTAGAAATTCCAGTAATAATTATTACAATAAGGGAACACTAAAATGTTTGTCTGTTAATCACCATTTTTTATTTAGTGCAGGGGAGGTTTTGACACCATAAAATGACTGTGATCATAAATCTGGCTAATCATAACAATTGATATAGTTTCCAAAAATACCGCCATTTGCAAAAAATAGCTGTTCTATCTTTAAAATAATGCTTAAACGTGTAGTCAATATATTAACAGTACAAAAACGTCTATAGGAAATATTTGTGAGGGATTCATGCTTTTAGAGAGTTGTTGAGGAGCAAGTCATTGATGTATCAATATTTATTTTAATTGCCAGCATTAGAAAAATACTTCTGTTTTTACTTGTTATTTTGCATGAAATTCCATGATTAACATGAAAAGAAAGAAAAGACTTTATATATCTATATATATCATATATATTAAGTTAGTCCCCAAACCCCTAAACCACTCAAAAAAGTGAATACATAAATAGATAAATACATTGCTAGTAAATCGATAGATGAAAAGTTGAATTTCAAATATGTCTCTTATAAATTCATTTGTTTTCTTGGTTGCTTCAATGTATTGACGGAGGAAGTAAAAACTCATATAAGTAAAACTTGCAGGAATGCGTCCTAGCAACTGAATATTCTCAAACGTTTATGGACTTTTTAAAACATTCTCAGGAAATTAACCATTGTTCATTCATTCATTTTTGAAGAATTTCAATGTTTGCCTGCTCGCATCGCTTTTCGGCACAGAAAAAAACATTCCAAAAAAAAAACAATTGCAAAGGTGCAAGACATGAGTTTTCACTTAATAAATAGACTTGTTTACAAAATATACAAATTATGATCAAGATTAATATCACATAAACTATACTTCACATAAACTATACTTCACATAAACTATACTTCACATAAACTATACTTCACATAAACTTCACATAAACTATACTTCACATAAACTATACTTCACATAAACTATACTTCACATAAACTATACTTTCCATAGACTGACACTTACTTAAATAAAACTAAACATCATAGTCATTACAAGTTAATAACATAGTGCTTACATAGGTCAGTGTACTGGTTTGAAAAATCACAGTGAAGTGTAGTGATATAACCACATGAACACTTCTCAAGGTACATGCATTCTATATCCTATATAAAAATATTCTAGGTCCACTAACGGGACCATTTCACAGATTAAATAAAATAGCAACTACATATAGATATGTGGTTGCAGAATAATTGTACATCTTCTTCTAATCTACAAGGAACAAACTTTAGCCTTATTTGATAAACCATTTTAACGAAATTAAATCTTTGCATTTAATGCAAAAGGTAGTAAGTGGCCACGGGTAGTGGTCACTAAGGAACGTTTCGAATCGATGTATACACGTAAATTGCTAATACAACGAGCTCTCACACCAGTAAGCATGAATGGGAAGTAACGGCCCTGTATTTTGACTGATATATTAGTTCATTAATAATTGCAAAGGGAAAAAATAAGGATATTTAATAAGGTTATATGAAATAATCTACGACATGTTACTCGATCATTCAAAACTTCTTTGTTAGATGGACCTTTAAATATATTTTTTCTCGTTCTTTGCTACCTATTTAAAGTAATAATAGTTATTATACGCCATGTAATCTAATTAAGCGACGTGTAACCAAAGACGACTGAAAAACCTGTATGACAAATTTAAAAATAAGGTTATTCAAGGAGTAACTTTAAAATCATCTTGAAAAAAATTAGGATACGAGTGGCAGCTTTTCTTTTCTGTTTTCCATCAATTTATTTAAATAACTCAGAAAAATAATGACTTTGCAAATTATCGACGACAGTAAACTATAGTAGTATTTTTGTTATTTTGTTTATTTTTTTAGAACAAGGACAAAGATTTGAAAACCAGGAAGTACGCCCTAACGACCAATGGCGGATCTAGATCTTTTTGAAAAGGGGGGACTCAAGCATAAGTGTTGACCAGAAGTCAAATATTTGTTTAAATGGACTTAAACATAAGCAAACATATATTAGATTATATCTAAAATTAATGTCGAAATTGTATGAACTGAACATAACTAATCGAAATTACCTTCACAAAATGAAAACGTCTTCTTGATTAAAAAGAAATTCCACTTTCGTTTCATATATATTCATACTTTTTTATTCGACTGACACCAAGTCAAGTAATTTTTTACATACGGGTATCGAGAATGTAAAAGTATGCCTTCAATTCTGTTCTGTATTGTATGATCCTCCGTTATATATCGGAGCACTCCCACTTGTGATATAGTTTTAACACTGAACAAATATCTACAATGATATTCACATAGTCAATTCAAAATGCAATTGAACCACTTAAGGGGCCTTTAGGGGCATTATTTTAAATCATAAAGATATATAGATTAAAGGTATTGAAGGTATTCAGAGAATCCGTGACATGTGGCGCATTTACATGGATAACGAGGAGATCAAACTGTCTCTGTTAGTGACAGGAATGAACTTGCGTGGCAGACAAGTTCCCCTGCACTCTCCAAATCCCCGAAATCCAGGCACTTTACAACCAGATACCATCAGAATTATAGTGAAAAATGTGCCGATTTCAGCTGATGATGGTCTAATACATAGAGCCCTTACATTACAGGGTTGTGACATACAGAGTCTTAATAGAAAACGGTTAAGGGTAAAAGGCAAAATCTCTTACTGTCAAACTGGAGACAGAATTATTTATTAATTAGTAAGTTGTTAGACAAACCTATAGCCAGAAGTTTACAAATATGCGAATACCTGGCCATAGTAATGCATAGTGGGCAACCTGAATTTGAAAACACAGGCTCTTACAGTGATGGCAATACACAACCATGCTATAAATGCTTGCAAGTGGGTCATTTTGTGTATGACTGCCCAAATGATTCGGTGTGTAGAAAATGCAAATTACCAGGCCACAAAATGATGGATTGTCCTAAAGCATTCCAAGTAGTAAGCAACAAAGAAGAACACATAGTGACCACTGATGAATCTGTTAGATGATTCTCAGTCAACTGAACAGACTGAGAAACTAAACCCAAATACAAATGTGGCGAACAAACGAAAATGTAGAAATACAAAAACAACAGACACTAATTCAAACAATGCAAATAAGACAAATTCTGCAAAACCAGTAAAGGGAAAGGCTAGTGTGAATGAGACAAGTTCAAGCAATTCTGACAAAGCACAATCATATATAGACAAATTTATGAACACACCACAAAGTCAACGCAGGAATCTGTCTAAGCATCATACCCCACCTTCACCCCCAGAGAACAAACATGACAGGACTACTGGTAATAATGGCCCCAAGAAGGCCAAAGCTTTATAATTGTAGTCATAAAGACAATGTAAAATATTTTAATGTAAATATTACAGTACAATGATCTTTAATCTATATATAACATAAATAAAAAAAATGAAAATGAAAATAAAAAAAAGCTTTCAGCTCTTTATAAGAGTTAACTTCAATGTGTTGATGTTATTGATTGTGAAGTTGACTATTGGTCATAAATGCAACGCATGTGCATGTTTTTATAAATGCAAACTCAAAACCTTTATTCTAAAGGCTTTGCTGAGCTATAACAAAAGATATATAAAGTGTGAGATGTATATGTCAAAAAGAAATATATTTCCAACTATTTTTTATTTCAATGAAGTATCTCATGAAATGTATGTATGCACGATGTGCATTATTTCTTTAATATTTTTTAAAACTATTGTTTTTACTATTGGTCAATCGCTGAAAAAAATCGAACAGCGAATATTTATTGATATATTTATCATACTACTATACTAGTCAACAAAAGAAACGATACAAGACATTTTTTCAAATTAAAGATAAAGTTTTCCGTTCATTAGACCAATATTGAAGGTAGTAATACCTAATCATTATGGAAATTTAAATCTGTTTAAGGTGGCTCGTGGGTACAAAAATTTTAGCAAAAAATTAAACCTTTATTTTTTCATTACAAATTTTATTTATTACACTATTAGTTGTAACTTTATGATATGCTACAAAAAACAACCCAAAAAAATTATTTGGTTTGGCCCCAAATGACTTTAAAAATTGAAAAGGCTCCAAATTGTCTCCCTTTGGTGCAAAAATGCAATTTTTTAGCCTTAAATTTGAAATATCTTGTTTAACTCATCGGTGACCTATATTTTTTATTATTATTCTAAAATAAGCTGTACATAAACTAAATAATTGTAAAATTTAAGCGATTTCTTATATTAGGTTATTTTTTATTTCGATATTTCCTCTTTTTCTCCTATTAGTTCAACAGAAAAAAAGGACATTAACAAAAATGTATGCTTCTTCCAGAGGCAGATTTTAGCTTAAATGAACGGTGACCCCATTTTTTTATTTCATTTTTCTTTTAAGTATATGATAAAGTTCATTTATGAAAAAATATAGCGAAATCCAATATTAGAAAAAAAAAATCATTTATACCCAGGAGCCCCCTTAAAAAAACCTTTTTTTTTTGCTTACGTGACATTTTTTTGCAAATTTTTGTTTTTTTACAAAATTCACATAAAGCGACAAATTTAAAAACAGAAGTTCCAACCATTGATGCCAACCGCTCATTTAAAGTTAAAGACAGTGTTTGCCATTAACTTGTTTTTAAAAATCATACAGTTTATTCGTTTATTTGATAAGCAAAGTTCGGCACCACGAGAAATCGTTAAAATGTTTACATTATCAACTGATTAACCATATAGATATAGGAAGATGTGGTGTGAGTGCCAATGAGACAACTCTCCATCCAAATAACAATTTAAAAATTAAACCATTATAGGTTAAAGTACGGCCTTCAACACGGAGCCTTGGCTCACACCGAACAACAAGCTATAAAGGGCCCCAAAATTACTAGTGTAAAACCATTCAAACGGGAAAACCAACGGTCTAATCTATATAAACAAAACGAGAAACGAGAAACACGTATATATTACATAAACAAACGACAACTACTGTACATCAGATTCCTGACTTAGGAGATGTACAGTATGTGTAAATTGATATTCAAAAAGCGGTAACAATCTTAAAACTTATCCGAAAGGTTTCAAATTTACGGTGTGTTGTTTTCATATCTAAAGCATTGATTTGAGACGAAAATAAAGAAAATGTTTTTGCATTTTTTGAGATTCCAAAAAAACCTTTTTTTCCCAAAAAATTGAAAAAGCAATATTTTAACCCATTAGTTACAACATGAACATAACCTGATAAGCATATTGAATAATTTTTTTTTAAATTTGAAATTTTATTCAGTACTTAGAATATTATGTGTCGATTTTTTATTCAATTTTCCACAAAACTGATTTGCACCCTATGATCGTTTTCACGGAATTTAGATACTTTCCGACAAGTTTTGATTTTCATTATTAAATGTGCATACATTGCAAATGAAAGCTTTTTAAAATAGTGTATCTCATTTTGTTTTATATTTAATACTTTTTGATCAATTTTATTTCAAAGTCGTGTATCGTTTCTTTTGTTGACTAGTATAGTAAGTTGGTTTTTATCTGCGCTATTTTTAGCGCAAGTATACAATTGGTGTGTGCTATTAATAGTAAATGAACAATTGTTGACATTAAGTAAAACACTGAATACAATATTAATATTCAAATTTTCACTGTTTAAAATGTATAAATACTTACCTCAATGTCAGCGTATTCATCCATACAGATTATACTGTATTTGTAGTTCAATAAAATATATTTTTGAAGCATATTTGAATGTAGCGGTACATGTAATAAATCCACGATATGCACTTTTGAATATTCCTTTACACTTCCTAATAGATACAAGTAAATTATCTTGCAAACAGTTTACTTTTTTAGTAAGCATAGCCAACACAATTTTTAAGCAAACGATGAATTTGACGTACGTTATTATCCTAAATTTGTTTACATTTTCCATTTAACTTATTCAAATAAAAGTATACAGACACATTATGTGAATAAGACACGTATATCAAACAGATATATCCATTCAGATAGTCATTGTAAGGCTGTAACAAATCACACGTGGATGTTGATTATTTCAGTGTCAATTTTATTGTCTATTGATTTTTTACAAAACAAGGTCAAATCAGGCCGGTAAATTAAATGCCGTATTCACAGGTAGCGGGTTTTATTTGCTACCTGTAATTTTAGGTAGCTTGATTAATTGTACTTTTTATGTTTATAGAAGTAGAGTTATATGCATTGTTGATTTCTATATGAATGTTATAAACATGTGTTTTAATTGTATTGTTTGCAGGCATGGACAGTTTTGTGAGGAAATAATACAATTATATGTAACTATACTTTGAAATGGCATCTAAATTTCTAATAAACTTAAATAATTTAAATGTAAATGGTACTAAAAAAAGTTAAAAGAGACAGAGTAAGTGAATGGATTAATTGTTAAAATACTTCTCTCTGTCTTCTACAAGAAAATAATTTTGATGACAACATAGAAACAGAAATAAGAAACAATTCAGAATTTGATATATTTTGCAGTCACGGAATGACCTCTAGTAGGGGTGTGGCTATTCTCATTAAAAAGTCACTGAATTATAAGTTGATAAATAAACATAATGATGTAGATGGACGACTAATTCTTTTAAATGAAGAAATTGATAAAAGCGTTTTTACACTAATGTGTATATATCATGTATATGCACCTAATTGTAAAAGTAATAGAAATATATATTTCAAAAACGTAAATAAAACATTAAAAGAACCAGGGATAGGAATAACGATAATAGGGGGGAGAGATTTCAATGATACGATGAAAGCAATAGACAGGAAAAATGCTCGTTCAGAGGTAAAAAATGTCCAATCAGTAAATAGTTTAAAATCTTTAATAAAAACACATTACTTAACAGACCTTTGGAGATATTCAAATAAAAATAAACAACAATATACTTGGCGAAGAAAACATAAATCACAGGCAAGTAGGATTGATATGATTCTGATAGGGTTCAGATTTCATAATACTAGTAGAATGTGGTAAAATTAAACCCGCAGTTATTGATTCTACGGATCATCAAAGTGTTTTTATGAAGTTTAGAACTGGTGCATCAGAAAAGGGAAGGTGGTACTGGAAAATAAATAATTCTATATTAGAAGATAATGACTACTTACAATTAGTTAATAAAGAATTGGAAAGCTGCTTTATGGGTAATCGTTATTTAAAAAACCTTGGTTTAGCATGGGATATATTTAAAATAAAGATAAGTGAGGCAACTATGGCTTATTATTAATCTAAAGCAAAATTTACAAAAGATAACTTACGAACTCTTGAAAAAAAATAAGAAATAAAATTGAAAATAAGAGATAAACAAGAATCTGAGAATAACGTTTTAGATAAAGATATTGAAGAACTTGAAAATAATATTGCCAAAATTTATGAACAAAAGGCTAAAGGTGCTCAAATCAGATCACGAGAGAAATGGGTTGAATTTTGGGAAAAAAATAACTCGTACTTTTTAGCTTTAGAAAAACAGAGAGAGGTAAAAAAAGTCAATTAATAAATTAAAACGGGGAAATGGTGAGAATTTAACGGATCAAAGTAATATACTTTGTAGTATTAGAGAATACTATATAAAACTCGATAAAGAAATGGATAATAATGATAAATCACTCTGAGATGGGGATATTACAGTAGAAGAATGCTCAGATGCTATTTATAAAATGAAACTTAATAAATCCCCTGGATTAGACGGTTTAACCGTTGAATTTTATAGAAAATTTTTGGATAACTTAAAGTTCATAGTAGTAAAAATTCATAATATTGGATACAAAGACCAAACACTTACCTATTCACAGCGAACAAGTGTATGAACGCTTTTATTTTAAAAAAAAGGTGATCCATTGTCACTAGATAATTAACGTCCTATGTCTCTTTTAAATATTGACATGAAACTTCTATCGTACGCACTAGCACAACGATTGAAAAAAATCTGACCAAAACTGATTAAAGAAGATCAGACTGGATATGTTAAAAATAGATTTATTGGTTTTAATCTTCGACAGATACAAGATATTATAGATTTTACTGATTTATACAAAATTGAGGGGCTATAGTCTTTGTTGATTTTTCTAAAGCGTTTGATTCTCTAGAATGGAATTTTATGTTTTCAGTTTTGAAACATTTTGGATTTAATGAATCTTTTATAAGATGGGTTAAGACTTTATATAGCGATATTCAAACATGTGTAATGAATAATGGTTGGATATCTGAAGTCCTCAAAAACACAAGAGGTATACGTCAAGGGTGTCCTTTATCTGCCTTATTATTTGTTTTATCTGTGGAAATTATGGCTTCAAGATTAAGAAGCAATACTGATTTTAAAGGTACCAGAGTCAAATTAGATTGCAAAAGCCATACTATAAAAATTTCGCAACTGGTAGATGATGCTATTTATTTTGTTGTTCTCAATATGATGTTCAAGTAGCTATGAATGAAATTCAAATTTTTGGTTCTTATTCAGGGCTGAAATTAAACAGAAACAAAACAGAGGGGTTATGGTTAGGAAAACTTATATCTTGTAAAGACAAATTTGAGGTAATCAACTGGAGCAATGGACCAGTTAAAACTCTTGGAATTTACTTTGGGCATTGTACAGAGGAATGTGAAAAACTAAATTGGGAAATAAGATTGAAAAGATGAATACATTATTTTCTTCTTGGCAAAAACGAAATCTTACTATTTTTGGAAAAAAAATGATAAATAAAACATTAATTGTGCCCATTTTTACTTTTGTGGGATCTGCTTGCAGAGTTCCAGAGAAATTTTCAAAAGAAATAGAAAAAAGTTGTTTTAAATTTGTTTGGGATAATAAACCAGATAAAGTAAAAAGAAATTCAATTATTGGTCCATATGAAAAGGGGGGTTTGAATATGATAGATATCAGAAGTTATTTCACTGCTTTAAAAGCTATGTGGGTAAAAAGATTAGTAATGATTGTGAAGGAGGGTGGACAATTATACCTCAAAACTATTTTTACAATTTTGGGTCAAACTGGTTAGTGTTTCAAACAAACTGCGGGGATAAGACAGACGAAAGCATTGAAAATATCCCAGATTTTTATAAAGATATTATTAAATGTTAGAAATTAACTGGTGGAGGTCTAACAAAAAAAACAGAAACATTTACAGATATAGGAAAACAAATATTATGGAACAATAAATTTATTAAATTGGAAAATAAAGCTATATTTTTAAAATATTGGATTAAAAGCGATCTTATTTATGTAAATGATATCATAGATGAAAAAGATTGTATTTCTCAAGACATCATTTTAAAATAAACTAAAAAATAAATCAAACTGGATGGCTGAAATTAATTTAGTAAAGAAATCTAATACCAAAAGACTGGGCAGCAATTTTAAAATCGGAAAATTCTATAAAAAGTATTGTTAATACAAAAAGAAACCAATTTATATTGGATGGTTTACCTATAAAATTAGAAGCATTAACACATAGACTTTTATATAAGTCTTTGATAAATAAAAAATTTGAACCAGCTATTGGACCCCAAAAATGGCTGCGTATATTTGATATAGATGATGTGTTATATCAAAACTATCTATATAAATTTTTATTCAGATATTTAAAAGAAAATAAACTAAGAATTTTTAGATGGAAATTACTATAACATATTCTACCTACAAAGAAACTTTTCTTCAGGTGGAAAATTGTAAACAATAGTTCTTGTAATTTTTGTACACAAGAAGAAGATTATGATCACTTCTTTATACTGTGTCCGTATTTAAAACTTTTTTGGAATAAAATAAATGAAGTTTTAAAGAACAGTAAAATAACTTTTAAGATAAAACTAAGACACTTAGTATTTGGATATAAAACTTCTGAAGGTTGCAGTTTGTAAATACAGCTGTTTCTGAAACCCTCAAAGAACTTTCAATTCTAGGATAAGATTTTTTTCAAAACTTCATAGTAAACAGTTATCAAAGGTACCAGGATTATAATTTAATACGCCAGACGCGCGTTTCGTCTACATAAGACTCATCAGTGACGCTCAGAAAAAGTAAAAGTGGTACAGTTTTACCCGTGAAAGGAGTTCCTATGGGAAATTGCATTGTCAATATTTACAAAAATGCAACCTATATAGGGTGAAAAAGGGGAACATTCAAAATTGAAAGAAATTAAAACAACTATGAAGTTTTGCATGTTTTATAAATATTTAATGAAGATTGATAGAATCCTGGACCTTAATTATGATGATCCAGCATGAATTCTCAGTTTTTTTGTTTTAGCCGTGAAAGGAGTTCCTATGGGAAATTGCATTGTCAATATTTACAAAAATGCAACCTATATAGGGTGAAAAAGGGGAACATTCAAAATTGAAAGAAATTAAAACAACTATGAAGTTTTGCATGTTTTATAAATATTTAATGAAGATTATTCTTTAGTTTTCTATGTTGTGTCATGTGTACTATTGTTTTTCTGTTTGTCTTTTTCATTTTTAGCCATGGCGTTGTCAGTTTGTTTTAGATTTATGAGTTTGACTGTCCCTTTGGTATCTTTCGTCCCTCTTTTACAGTATGCATAGTTTACTTAAAGTCCTGGATACAAAATTAATTCATAATATTTGCATATTTGTTAGTTAAATTGTTACGAAGAGTTTATATTTACTCTTCGCAGTCATTGAAACTCATAGATCCTTCTTGTATATTATTTACGGAGTATCTGTGTCCTTTCGATAACCCAAAATTAAGCCGCAACACATAATTCTGCTTTTTTGTCACCACGGCATAATAAATACAAGCTAGAGTGTTCTATCCGGAATGTGTACTTAATATTCCAAATTGCTAGAAACAGCAGAATGATTAAGGAAATGTGTGGCCCCAGGGGCAAAAAAACATAGAAAATTGCCTACCCCATGGGTCATAAAACAAATAATTTTAACATGTAAATGCTATGATTTTATGATTTTAAAGTTCTTGATATAGAAAACAATAACAATGCTTGGAAGTTATGCAAAAATCAGATGTTAGGAGTCATCTCTGCAACATTTTAAGTGAATTTATATCTCAGACTGGTATCTGCATACATGCAACTATTGCAAATATGGCTTTGTTTGAACACTTCTAGTATATATAGTAGCTAAATTATGTCAGATATATGGTTACAGATGATACTGTTGTGACAAGAATTCTAAATTGACCATTTGAGGCAGAAAATGTGTTCTTCAATTGACAAATAGGCATACAGTAAGATGTGGACTGGAGACAGAGGCTGGATTGGTTACTTTATATAATTTTGAATGTTGTAATGATTGACTGCTAAACATTACATTTATAATAATCTGATTAGCTTTCAATATGTTATCAAAACAGTTTTCAACAGGTTCTAGGCATTTTTTTTATCAGAAAATATGCAAATAGGGTAAGCTGGCAATAATTAGAGTCTTGTTTTTAAATTCTTTAAAAAATTGAAACAGCGGAGGGGGTATAAAAAGTATAGTAAAGAAAAACTTAGAGTATACACAGTGATTCCTTTAAGACTTTAATTCTGATAAATGAGTATTAATGTGAGAAACACTTATTTCAGAGAGTTTTCTATTTGAATAAATGCCTGTATAGGTTGCACTTTGTAAATACAGCTGTTTCTGAAACCCTCCTCTTTTGGGGAGAAATTGAATATTCATAGAAAAATAATTTTGTTTACATACTGGTTCCCAGTGATGCTCTCTGTGTTCCATATCGCAGAGACAGAACTTGGGAATGTTACCATTAAATAAACACGTGCATATTGTTTACATTGAAATCTGTGGTAACCTTCCATTTGAGGTAGGGGTAGTTAGGAAAATTAGTGTAACTCTGAGAAGTACAGGGCATATAAAAGTTGAAAATATGCCGCACAGCCCTATATTTTGACTTTTGAAAAAAAATGTGGTGCAAATGAATTTTCAATTCTAGGATAAGATTTTTTTCAAAACTTCATAGTAAAAGTGGTACAGTTTTAGCCGTGAAAGGAGTTCCTATAGGAAACTGCATTGTCAATATTTACAAAAATTCAACCTGAAGAAGAATAATTTGACTTAAACTATTTTTAACAATTGTGGGGTTTTCAATTTACAAAGCCTACTACATATCTGATCAAAAGACAAAAAATGTCAATGTTTTCTCAATTTTTCTCAATGAGTTCAATAGCAGAGTATGTTTGAAAATTATATTTTAGCAGTTGTTGAGTTTAAAATATATCAACAAGGATAAATATAAATCTAAGTTGAAAAGAAATAATACAGTTATAGTCAAAATCTATATCAAAAAGGATAAATTTTAATCCAAGCTGAAAAGGTTATACTTTAAAATTGAATATATATCAACAAAGATAAATATGAATCCAAGTTGAAATAAAATAGTTAAGGGATATAATCAACAAGGATAAATTATAACCTAAGTTGAATGTTTAAATATGAGAAAAAGTGAATACCGTATTCAACCAGGATAAATTTTAATCCAAGTTGAGTTTAAATTTAAGAGTTTATTTTTAACAAGGATAAATCTGAATCCAAGTTAAATGTCAAAAGGAGAGAGACCAACTTATTATTTTTTGTAACCTAGAAACCAAAAATTGTATAACTAAAACTATTTAAAAAATATTATTAATAGTAACACTGTACAGTAGTAGAAAATCAAAAAGAAATCATAAAGCAAACAAAATTATTTTATGAGAAGCTTTACAGAGACAATAGTGTATAAAAGATGTCAATATATCAGGGGAAACACCATTTCAAACATCTAAATTAAACAATAATGAAAAAAAGTCATTAGAAGGTAATATAACCTTTACTAGACTAAAACCAGTATTTAAAAGGATGAAAAATAATGCCCCGGTTCAGATGGATTCACAGCATAATTTTTCAAGGTGTTTTGGAAAGATATAGGAAAATTTGTCTTCAGGTCAATAAATGATGCACATGAAATAGAGGAAATTTCTGTCACTCAGAAACAGGGAGTAATCACATGTATTCCGAAGGAATGTAGATCAAGACAGTTTTAAAAAAAATTGGCGTCCAATATCCCTTTTAAATTCAACTTATAAATTAGTATCTTGCTGTAAAGCAGAGAGAATAAAGTCAGTTATTATCAAACTAATTAATTCTGACCAAACAGACTTTATTCCGGGGAGATTTATAATGAGAACTTTAGGCTAATATACGATATTTTACATTTCACGGAGAAAAATTACATCCCTGGTATACTACTCTTGATTGATTTTGAAAAAGCATTCGACTATATCTCGTGGCCATTTTTATTTGAGACACTTAAATATTTTAATTTTGGAGAATCCATCATGAACTGGATAAAAACATTTTATAATAATCTGTCTTCAACAGTAACTCAAAATTGTTGTCTGTCGTGTGGAAATTTATGTGTCTGTAGACAAGGAGACCCTTTGCCTCCTTACCTTTCTAGCTATAGGCAGAAATACTTGTCATTTTAGTCATAAATAATAATGAGATAAAAGGTATTACGATAGATGATACAGAGTTTATACTGTCTCAATATGCTGATGACACATCGTTTATATTAGATGGATCTCCTTCCTCTTTAGATGCATCCATCTGTATCTTACAATTCTATGCCGAGATATCAGGACTGAAAATTAACTTAGATAAAACAAATTTTATATGGATAGGAAGTAAAAAACATAGTCAAGATAAAATATGTGTATAGTGGGAATTGAAATGAGGTTCCAGTACCTTCAAATTATTGGGTATCACTTTTTGTGTTTCGGATAGAATGTTAAATCTAAATTATGCTCCTCGAATTCGAGAAATAGAACATATTATACAAAAATTGTCAAAACAGTCGCTTACTACATTTGGTAAAATAACTATTATAAAATCTTTAATTATATCAAAATTGAAACATCTGATCTTATCCATCCCAAGTCCAGATGAAAATGTACTACGATAACTCAATAGTAAAAATTATGCTTTCGTTTGGGATCGTAAACCCGACAAGGTAAATCGGGAGCTGTTTTGTCAAGAATACTGCAGAGGTGGTTTAAAAATGATTAATTTGAGAAATTTTATACAAGGGCTAAAATTAACCTGGGTTAGAAGATTATTTAATTCAAATTCAAAGTGGATCAAATTATTTACTGCTACACAAAATATAAATTTTACAGAGTTGGCTCATTTTCGAACAATTAAAAATTTAGATAACGTTTTTTTGAAAGAAGTTATTTGTGCCTGAAAAAATATGTCGAGACTCCGACATCCTTGCTATTTTGAGGAAGTCATATCTTCATCTATATGGAACAATTAGAACATTAAAATTAATAACGTCAGTGTTTATTATAGAAGCTGGGCACAACACGGGGTATAAACTGTTAATGACCTTCTAGATGAGCAAGGAAATATATTGTCCTATCAAAATTTTTAACGGCTATATACTTTTAAACCCACATTTTTACAATTTTATGGTTTTTAAAGTAGCATTTAAAAAATAGTTACAATCTATGGGAATCAACACTGAAAGGGGAAAAAACAGCAAGCTTTGTTTCCTTTTAATATTAACATTTGTTTTCAAGTCAAATAAAGGTTCAAAAGACATGTATAATATTTTAAACCAAGGTGCATTACCAGTTGTAATAGCAGCTGAAAACAAATGAATATATTGAATAACGTTGTAGGAGATTGGAAAAAATTCCATAACTGTGACACTAAAATTTAAAAAAAATACCAAGCTCTGTTGATTTCAATACCGAATTATTCACCGTATTTTATTTACTTATACTTAACTTTTAAAAATGAACCTTGTACAGTGTAATTTATGTACATTTTGCAAGGAAAAACCAAGAGCATAGAACACTTATTGTGGGACTGTCATATTGTAGCAGACATTTGGCACCATCTGAATGGTGGCATTTTTTAAACAACACATATTGAGATTCCACTAAATGTGGATAAAGTCATGTTTGGTCTTTATGATAACTATAAACTAAGTTTTATAAAAAAATAAAGTCATTTTACTAGTAAGTTATTTCATATACAGATCTAAGATGCAAGAGGAAAAACCTCATATAGAGGGACTTAAAAACTCTATCAAATAAAACTTAATTTTAGAAAAGCATATTTCCTCAAAAAATATGAGTGCGAAAGATTATTCCATGTACTGGAACCCCTGGGATAAAGTCATTTTAATTAATTTGATAGTGAATTATTATGTATAAATGTGCTTGAAATGTAATTTCCATTTCGGTGGGCATGTGTTACCTTTCCACGTCAGTTTTGATCTAGTGGCGTACTACAGTACATGATATATAAAGCATGAAGATGTTATTGTTACAGATCAGCTAAATTATCTATAGTAAAGGATCCTACAAATTAATGTAATATACAGTCACAGAAAATAATTATATTCATAAGTACGTCTGAGTCAGTGACAACTCCACAACAGATGTATCCATCGGATCGCCATCAATGATGGTGATACATGGCTGTATACATACTGTATATACAACTCGTCTAAACATCACCCCAAAAATGTTAGATCTGTAAATTGGCTTTCGCAAATGTTTGGTTCTTCCCTCGCCGGGATTCGAACCCATGCTACTGTAACCCATGTTCGAATTCCCAACAGTAGTAAACCGCTGTTCGAAATTCATAAATCGATTGAGAAAAAAACAAATCCGGGTTACAAACTAAAACTGAGGGAAACGCATCAAATATAAGACGAGGACCACGACACAACAGAAACACAACATTAAAATGGAAACCTGGTGTTATCGCTAGTTAAACCTCTCATTTATATGACAGTCGCATATAATTCGTTTATGAAGTTGATCATTATAAGTGTAAAGAAGACCAAACATGTTACTTAGAATTGTTGACCATTGTCTGACTGTAAGAGTAGTTAATGAATTTTTGAATACAGACAAATTTTTATATGTGTACTTTTTAAAACTGTAAAGTACTATTTTACTGCCCAAACGCACTGCTGAAACTAATATACAAGAGAAAGTGAGCATAGATCTATGATCAAAGAAAACACAAAAATCACTTAAATAGGTGATTACTCAAATTTTATAAGTCAAATGCATTTTACATCTTATTTCTTAAAAATCAATTGACACATTCAATGTAATTTTGCTATAAAAAAAAATGGACAGACTCATTGTCAGAAAAATCTTATGTTAGCAACATGAACAATCCGGATATCTTCAATACTTTCAAAGTTCCAATGTATAATTGCTTAAATTAAATATTTTGTACCAATAAAAATGGAATCCTAATAGTTTTTAAAAAGATTATATAGTGTCAATAATCATTTCTTGTTGTTACTTTTTACGGGTGCTAAAATTCAAATGAGTCAAAAACTTTTAAATACAAATAATTCACTATTCAGTTTGTCCTTTAAATATCGTGGTTTGGAAAAAAAATCCGTGCAAGATCCGCATTGGTAGATAAGGTCGTTAAAAACCACCCTCGTCGTTAAGAAAAAGTTGTATTGATAGTTCCCAGCCTTATGGTTAGAACACAATAAATGGAACAGCAATATAGCACTAGGGTTGAAAAATAAAGTTGTACTTATATCATGTATATAGATCAACTCAATTAAAAACAATTATCTTGAAGGCTTGAAGTGTGTAAAAGGTTTGGCTACCACATAAACTGAAATCTGCGTGTTTTTAACGCTACGCTCATATGGAAACAGAACAGAGATTAATTGTAACTTATCAAACACATTTTAAAATGTTAATGGCGTATTTTTAATACATAGCGACTTTCTCTAGAAATTCCAGTAATAATGAATACAATAAGGGAAAACTAATATGTTTGTCTGTAACAACCATTTTTTATTTAGTGCAGAGGAGGTTTTGACACCATAAAATGACTGTGATAACAATTCCGGCTAATCATAACAATTGATATAGTTTCCCAAAATACCGCCATTTGCAAAAAATAGCTATTCTATCTTTAAAATAATGTTAAAACGTGTAGTCAATATATTAAAAGTACTAAAACGTCTATAGGAAATATTTGTGAGGGATTCATGCTTTTAGAGAGATGTTAAGGAGCAAATCTTTGATATATCAATATTTATTTTAATTGCCAGCATTAGAAAAATACTTCTGTTTTAACTTGTTGTTTTGATTGTAATTCCATGATTAACATAAAAAGAAAGAAAAGACTTCATATATTTATATATATCATATATATTAAGTTATTCCCCAAACCCCTAAACCACTCAAAAAAGTGAATAATTACGATACTGTTGTCAAGTCATTAAAGATTGCATATTTTGGCGTAAATATTGAGTCACTGATAAGGTCTTTGCATCGGAACTAAACACATTATTTTTTTAAAAACAGTTGTTGGCATGACACGGGTTATGTTCTTCTCATATATGTTATGATGGTATGATACTAAACCCCTAACGGGAAGGATTGTGCCTGATGTTCATATGATGAAATCGTAATCTTTCAGTCAGTTTAATTGAAGTCTGGAGCTGGCATGTCAGTTAACTGCTAGTAGTATGTTGTTATTTATGTATTTTTGTCATTTTGTTTATTTTCTTTGGTTACATCTTCTGACATCAGACTCGGATTTCTCTTGAACTGAATTTTAATGTGCGTATTGTTATGCGTTTACTTTATTACATTGGTTAGAGGTATAGGGGGAGGGTTGAGATCTCACAAACATGTTTAACCCCGCCGCATTTTTGCGCCTGTCCCAAGTCAGGAGCCTCTGGCCTTTGTTAGTCTTGTATTATTTTAATTTTAGTTTCTTGTGTACAATTTGGAAATTAGTATGGCGTTCATTATCACTGGACTAGTATATATTTGTTTAGGGGCCAGCTGAAGGACGCCTCCGGGTGCGGGAATTTCTCGCTACATTGAAGACCTGTTGGTGACCCTCTGCTGTTGTTTTTTTATTTGGTCGGGTTGTTGTCTCTTTGACACATTCCCCATTTCCATTCTCAATTTTACATAAATAGATAAATACATTGCTAGTAAATTGATAGATGAAAAGTTGAATTTCAAATATTTCTTTTATATTTTTTTTTGTTTTCTTGGTTGCTTCAATGTATTGACGGAGGAAGTAAAAACTCATATAAGTAAAAATTGCAGGAATGCGTCCAAGCAACCGAATATTCTCAAACGTTTATGGACTTTTTAAACATTCTCAGGAAATTAACCATTGTTCATTCATTCATTTTTAAATAATTTCAATGTTTGCCTGCTCGCATCGCATTTCGGCACAGAAAAAAACATTTTAAAAAGAATTGCAAAGGTGCAAGAAATAAGTTATCACTTAACAAATTGACTTGTTTACAAAATATACAAATTCTGATCAACATTAATATCACATAAACTATACTTCACACAGACTTGGGGTAATTGTAATTGTAATCGTTAATCAGCTGTAATTGATTACAATTTTCAAAGTAATCATTGTAATCATTAATCAGCCAAAAATCTGATTACATGTAATTTAATTTAATCAATTACTTTTTAAAATGCCCTGTAATCCTGATTACTTTATGATTACATTCTGATTACAATGAAAAAAATCTTGAACTGTGATCAATAAATGAACCTTTTTGTTCTTCTTATTGAATGAATATTCAACAAGTTAAGATAGTTAGATTTACTTTTTAAAGAATGTTTATAATTGATTTGTATACTTCAGTAAGAAATAAACTGTAACAGTATTTAAAAGTCATAATTAGCCTAAGAGGAGACATGTCATACAATTGTTTGTCTCTAGAAAAAGATATTCTACATATATTCACAATTTAAAGATGTACATATATATCATGTATATTTGATTAAAAACTATTATATTTAAGTAGTATTATACTTTTCTTTAACCCTGAATTATAATCTTTTGTTAATATTGTGATTTTTGTCAACTCTGAATTAACAGGTAGGAAACCAATTAAGGTTTGTTTTTATTACAATTTCCAATTAAGTATACATAATGTAGCTGTAGGACAATATATATGATAAAAGATTAATCAGACATGTGAAAATTTATCTAATTAGCAGAAAGTAAATTAAAAGTTGGACAAATATCTTGCTTAAAATAAGTAAATTTTAGTATATACTTTGACTGGACATGTAAAATGCATTGATTTATAGTATAATTGTATTTTGTTAACAATTTGTTTAAACAATTCTATTAAAATTTTACATAGTTTTTATCCAGTAACTTTATTTCATCCATATTTTAACTTTCATACACTGCACCTTGAAATACATACAAAGTCTGTAAGAGGTCAGAAGACAAACAGCAAACTCTTTATAAAGCCATATTCAATTGAAGTCAAAATAATTTAGAGATAAATTATGATAAAGTGACATGGGTGACACAATGTTCATGCACAAATGTAAGTATGTAGTGAACTTTTGTGGTTTATTAAATAGAGGAAGTTTGAGGTTGTCATTTTATAATATACAAAACAAAATCCTTTGGAAAAAGTGCTATAGTTATATTAATATTAAACGTTATTTCATGCACATCATTCAAACTGTTTTTTGGGGGTTTTTTTATTCATTGTAATCAGATGTAATCATGATTACTTTGCCAATGTAATCATTAATTTAATCAGACACTTTCAGAAATGATGTAATCGTTAATTTAATTCAATCGTACACATGACAAAGTAATTGTAATTTAATCAATTACATTGAAAGTAATCGGACCCATCTCTGACTTCACATAAACTATACTTCACATAGACTGACACTTACTTAAATAAAACTACACATCATAGACATTACAAGTTAATAACAAAGTGCTTACATGGGTCAGTGTACTGGTTTGATAAATCACAGCGAGGTGCAGTGATGTAACCACATGAACACTAATCAAGGTACATGCATTCTATATTCTAAATAAAAATATTCTAGGTCCACCAATGGGACCATTTCACAAACTAAATAAAATATCACCTACATATAAAATATGTGGTTGCAGAATAATTTTACATCTTCTTCTAATCTACAAGGAACAAACTTCTAGCCTTATTTGATAAACCAATAACGAAATTAAATGTTTGCATTTAATGCAAAAGGTAGTAAGTAGCCACGGGTAGTGGTCACTAAGGAACGTTTCGAATCACTGTATACACGTACATTGCTAATACTACGAGCTCTCACATTAGTTCATTAGGAATTGCAATGGGAAAAAATAAGGATAGTTTATAAGGTAAAATGAAATAAACTACGACATGTGTTTCGATCATTCAAAAGTTCTTTGTTAGAATGACCTTTAAATATGGATTTTCTCGTTCTTTGCTACCTATTTAAAGTAATGATAGTTATTATACGCCATGTAATCTAATTAAGCGACGTGTAACCAAAGACGACTGAAAAACCTGTCAGACAAATTTAAGAATAAGGTTATTCAAAGAATAACTTTAAAATCGTCTTGCAAAAAAAATAGGATACGAGTGTCAGCTTTTCTTTTCTGTTTTCCATCAATTTATTTAAATCACTCAGAAAAAAAATGACTTTGCAAATTATCGACGACAGTAAACTATAGTAGTATTTGAGTTATTTTTGTTTATTTTTTATACCAAGGACAAAGATTTAAAGACCAGGAAGTACGCCCTAACGACCAATGGCGGATCCAAATCTTTTTGAAAAGGGGGGACTCAAGCATAAGTGTTGACCGGAAGTCAAATGTGTGTTTAAATACACTTAAAAAACAATTTTCGGCCAACAGGTAGGCCCTGAGTTTTCCAGTGTTTACGAGCATAAACACTTCTGCTCAGAACCGTCATAGAATTAAACATAAGCAAACATATATCAGATTATATCTAAAATTAATGTCGAAATTGTCTGAACTGAACATAACTAATCGAAATTACCTTCACAAAATGAAAACGTCTTCTTGATTAAAAAGAAATTCCACTTTCGTTTCATATATATTCATACTTTTTTAGTCGACTGACACCAAGTCAAGTAATTTTTACATACGGGTATCGAGAATGTAAAAGTATGCCTTCAATTCTGTTCTGTATTGTATGATCCTCCGGTATATATCGGAGCACTCTAACTTGTGATATAGATTTAACACTGAACAAATATCTAGAATGATATTCACATAGTCAATTTAAAATGCAATTGAACCACTTGAGGGGCCTTTAGGGGCATTATTATAAATCATTAAGATATATAGATAAGCGAATGTATTTGATGATAATCATCTTATACTACAGTCAATGGCATTACATATAAACGTTATTTTTTTTTTAATAACTATAGGTAATTTTTATTTTTCAGATAATACAATGAAAGATCGTAACTTTTAATTGTATTCAGTCTTGTGATATCATGTTTTGTAAATTTAAGAAACATGAAGAAAATAGTTTTGTACAGTACATATGTGCTAATCTGGCTTGAAACTCACTGGAATTTTATAATTGATATGGGGTGCTACTTCAAGCACATGTTTTAATATGCAGCCTCTTTTCTAAATATCTGCCGATGGAAGAACACGTACAGAAATTTGGTGACACTCAATTTCATAAAATATGTTAATCCCCTCCCCCTCCTCCTTCTTCCACCTTGAAAAGAGTTTCTTTAATTGTTGAATTAAAGGTGACAAAAATAGCGGAATCTGCTCCCAAAAGTTGAGATGTTACAGTATTAGTCAAGGGGAGATAACTCTAAATTGATTGACTTTTAAAAATTTTTTATAATTGATGACATTTGTCTTTTCACTTATTACATAATATGCTCATTGGTTCAGACTGTATTAAAAGTATTGTATATTAAAATTCACAATTGGTACTTATAATTGTAGTGTATGCAAATTTCATACAGATATCTTTTGATATGATTGATTTTGAAAGATAAACTGTCACATCTGTGGCCAGCATTATCATAACATGTGTTAGTTTTTATTTTGACTTCAGCGGACCATAAATAGAGTTATTTTAGACTTCGATAGAAGCATGGACTAAATATATGATTTTTTACATTATTTGAGCACCTAATATTGAGAATAAAGAAAGTTTTAGGGGATTACACAAGTGAAAGCTTAGCTTGAAAATAATGTAGTTATTTTTATACATTTTTGAAATAATTAGTAGTTACAATTGCATAAGGCACATATGTAATTGTTTTGGTTTACACATTATAAATACATTGAAGTTTCGATCATATCACAGGTTTACATCTATTTATATCTTTCTACATTCAAGGAAAAGGATTTTATAATGGTCCCACAAACTTGATCTTTGACCCAGAAGCGTCAAGATTGAATGTGAGAACGTCAAAATGGTAATATGCTTTTCAGGAAGATTAGGTATTACATTCATGGGGTAAATAACCAGATGTATTGGACAATGTGTTTGAGATAGTTAAATCTGTATGAATGGACACCTATGTAAATAAAATTTACAACACTTACTAATATAAGTAGTATTTAAAATTGCCTGGTTTCCAACAAAACTTATGCAGTTACTTTTTTTAATGTGCTTTGTAAAAGATAAAATACATGTATCATGTAATACGCCAGATATTGAAGAATAAAATGACCAGTTAATATGCCGCTCCGTCAATATATACACGTTTTGTCTGTCCAAGGTCCCCTCTAAAAAGAATATTAATGTGCTTTGTACAAGATAAAATACATGTATCGTGTGATACGCCAGATATTTAAGAATAAAATGAACAGTTAGTATGCCGTCCCGTCAATATATACACATGTTGTCTGTCTAAGGTACCCTCTAAAAAGAATATTAATGTGCTTTGAAGAAGATAAAATACATGTATCGTGTGATACGCCAGATATTGAAAAATAAAATGAACAGTTAGTATACTGGTCCTTCAATATATACACATAATGTCTGTCCAAGGTCCCCTCTAAAAAGAATATTAATGTGCTTTGTACAAGATAAAATGCATGTATCGTGTGATACGCTAGATATTTAAGAATAAAAAGAACAGTTAGTATGCCGCTCCGTCAATATATACACATGTTGTCTGTCCAATGTCCCCTCTAAAAAAATATTAATGTGCTTTGTACAAGACAAAATACATGTATCGTGTGATACACCAGATATTGAGAATAAAATAAACAGTAAGTATGCTGCTCCGTCAATATATACACATTTTGTCTGTCCAAGGTCCCCTCTAAAAGAATATTAATGTGCTTTGTACAAGATAAAATACATGTATCGTGTGATACGCCAGATATTGAAGAATAAAATGTAGAGTTGGTATGCTATTCCATCAATATATACACATGTTGTCTGTCCAAGGTCCCCTCTAAAAAGAATATTAATGTGCTTTGTACAAGACAAAATACATGTATCGTGTGATACGCCAGATATTGAAGAATAAAATGTACAGTTGGTATGCTATTCCGTCAATATATACACATGTTGTCTGTCCAAGGTCCCCTCTAAAAAGAATATTATTGTGCTTTGTACAAGATAAAATACATGTATCGTGTGATACGCCAGATATTGAGAATAAAATGAACAGTAAGTATGCCGCTCCGTCAATATATACACATGTTGTCTGTCCAAGGTACCCTCAAGAAAAATATTAATGTGCTTTGTACAAGACAAAATACATGCATCATGTGATATGCCAAATATTGAAGAATAAAATGAACAGTTAGTATACCGGTCCTTTAATATATACACATGTTGTCTGTCCAAGGTCCCCTCTAAAAAGAATAGTAATGTGCTTTGTACAAGATAAAATACATGTATCGTGTGATACGCCAGATATTTAAAAATAAAATGAACAGTTATTATGCCGCTCCATCAAAATATACACATAATGTCTGTCCAAGGTCCCCTCTTAAAAGAATTTTAATGTACTTTGTACAAGATAAAATACATGTATCGTGTAAGACGCCAGATATTGAAGAATAAAATGAACAGTTAGTATACTGATCCGTCAATATATACACATAATGTCTGTCCAAGGTCCCCTCTAAAAAGAATTTTAATGTGCTTTGTACAAGATAAAATACATGTATCGTGTGAAACGCCAGATATTGAAGAATAAAATGAACAGTTGGTCTGCTATTCCGTCAATATATACATATGTTGTCTGTCCAAGGTCCCCTCTAAAAAGAATATTAATGTGCTTTGTACAAGATAAAATACATGTATCGTGTGATACGCCAGATATTTAAGAATAAAATGAACAGTTAGTATGCCGCTCCGTCAATATATACTAATGTTGTCTTTCTAAGGTCCCCTCTAAAAAGAATATTAATGTGCTCTGTACAAGATATAATACATGTATCGTGTGATATGCCAGATATTGAAGAATAAAATGAACAGTTAGTATACTCGTCCTTCAATATATACACATGTTGTCTGTCTTAGGTCCCCTCTAAAAAGAATATTAATGTGCTTTGTACAAGATAAAATACATGTATCGTGTGATACGCCAGATATTTAAGAATAAAATGAACAGTTAGTATGCCGCTCCGTCAATATATACACATGTTTCCTGTCCAAGGTCCCCTCTAAAAAGAATATTAATGTGCTTTGGACAAGATAAATACATGTATCGTGTGATACGCCAGATATTGAAGAATAAAATGAACAGTTAGTATGCCGTTCAGTCAATATATACACATGTTGTCTGTCCAAAGTCCCCTCTAAAAAGAATATTAATGTGCGTTGTACAAGATAAAATACATGTATCGTGTGATAAGCCAGATATTTAAGAATAAAATGAACAGTTAGTATGCCGTTCCATCAATATATACACATGTTGTCTGTCTAAGGTCGACCCCTCTAAAAAGAATATTAATGTGCTTTGAAGAAGATAAAATATATGTATCGTGTGATAAGCCAGATATTTAAGAATAAAATGAACAGTTAGTATACTGGTCCTTCAATATATGCACATGTTGTCTGTCTAAGGTCCCCTCTAAAAAGAATATTAATGTGCTTTGTACAAGATAAAATACATGTATCGTGTGATATGCCAGATATTTAAGAATAAAATGAACAGTTAGTATGCCGCTCCGTCAATATATACACATGTTTCCTGTCCAAGGTCCCCTCTAAAAGGAATATTAATGTGCTTTGGACAAGATAAAATACATGTATCGTGTGATACGCCAGATATTGAAGAATAAAATGAACAGTTAGTATGCCGTTTAGTCAATATATACACATGTTGTCTGTCCAAAGTCCCCTCTAAAAAGAATATTAATGTGCGTTGTACAAGATAAAATACATGTATCGTGTGATAAGCCAGATATTTAAGAATAAAATGAACAGTTAGTATGCCTTTACGTCAATATATACACATGTTGTCTGTCTAAGGTCGACCCCTCTAAAAAGAATATTAATGTGCTTTGAAGAAGATAAAATATATGTATCGTGTGATAAGCCAAATATTTAAGAATAAAATGAACAGTTAGTATACTGGTCCTTCAATATATACACATTTTGTCTGTCCAAGGTCCCCTCTAAAAAGAATATTAATGTGCTTTGTACAAGATGAAATACATGTATCGTCTGATACGCCAGATATTGAAGAATAAAATGAACAGTTAGTATACTGGTCCTTCAATATATACACATTTTGTCTGTCTAAGGTCCCCTCTAAAAAGAATATTAATGTGCTTAGTACAAGATAAAATACATGTATCGTGTGATACGCCAGATATTGAAGAATAAAATGTACAGTTAGTATGCCGCTCCGTCAATATATACACATAATGTCAGTCCAAGGTCCCCTCTAAAAAGAATTTTAATGTGCTTTGTACCAGATAAAATACATGTATCGTGTGAGAGGCCAGATATTGAAGAATAAAATTAACAGTTAGTATACTGATCCGTCAATATATACACATAATGTCTGTCCAAGGTCCCCTCTAAAAAGAATTTTACTGTGCTTTGTACAAGATAAAATACATGTATCGTGTGCGACGCCAGATATTGAAGAATAAAATGAACAGTTGGTATGCTATTCCGTCAATATATACACATGTTGTCTGTCCAAGGTCCCCTCTAAAAAGAATATTAATGTGCTTTGTACAAGATAAAATACATGTATCGTGTGATACGCAAGATATTAAGGAATAAAATGAACAGTTAGTATCACTGGTATTAAAGAGATAATAGTAACTGCAGTTACGATTATCCCAATATGGCGACGGCAGATATAGGTAAAATCTTTACAGTCAATTTACTTAACTGTAGCATGTTTTTGTCAATAGTTACTCAGCTGCAAGGTATTTCTATACCATTACATCATATTTTCATCGTAACGGTACACTGGAATTGTCTAAGCGCTTTGAAAATTGCTGTTGAAAAATTCGGGATGATAATCGTAACTCTATGGAATTTTTCTTGTTTGATAATCGTAATTTCTTTATCGGATAATGGTAACTGAAAAATTAAATGTGTCTTTCAGATTTCAATGGTATTGTGTGTATTAAAATGCAAATGTACAGTTCATTGATGACATTAGGGAGCTACCATTTGATTTTTATGGGGGAGGGGGGGGGGGGGGGGGCTAGGATGAAAAATATTGTCCTGCATTTTTTTTAGTTGTAATCTCTGTCCTGCCTTTTTATTTTTCGCTCTATCCGCTCCTTGGTTTTTTTTAGTTTGTCCTGACTTTTTTTTTTGTAAATTGTCATCCTGACCTTTTTTTTTTTGCAAGTGTCTTATCCTGCCTTTTTTATTTACTACAAACTCCTGTCCTGCCTATTTTTTCAAATTTCATCCTTTATTTTTTTTTTAGGTCTGAAATTCACACTTTTATTGAAAAATGCCCTTATAACAGACAACAATATGCATTACCTTTTAATGTATACATGTTGAAGGCCGTACATTAACCTATAATGGTTTACTTTTTTAAAATTGTTATTTGGATGGAGAGTTGTCTCATTGGCACTCACACCGCATCTTCCTATATCTATGTACCTGTTCAATATATTGACAATGAAGCAGCTGTCGGGTCAGGTATTGTGGTAAGTAGATATTATAATTGTTTTCAAAGTTTCAATGTTATATGCGCGTTTAAGGTGGTTTTTTTGGGAGAAAATGGAGGGGGATAAGCAATAACCCATATCCCAAAAGTGCAAAACTGTTGTTCTTAATTTCTCGTCAAACTGACTCTGGCGAATACTAAACGTCTTTCCTACTTCATTATGGCATAACGGGTATGGACTAGAATTGAAGAAATAGCACACATAGCCACCTGCATTAAATAATTTAAAACAATAATTACTATATTTACTATGTTTTTATTCAGGATAAATCAATGTTCTTTAACAGTCGTAGGGCAAGCTGAAGGACGCCTCCAGGTGAGGGAATTTCTCAGGACATTGAAGACCTATTGGTGACCTTCTGTTGTTTTTTCTATGGTCGGGTTGTTGTCTCTGTAATACATTCCCCATTTCCATTCTCAATTTTATTAATCACAAATCTGATGTAGAGTGACACATGCTTTCCCCTGACAAGTATTGCCATATATCCGATAACTTCCTATACAATTGCCTCATCGCTCATTCCCATATTTTGTGACATTCCTAGTTCTTGGGAGTTTTCTGTATTTAACATAGTTCGTGTTTTTCCCATATCCAAATTTCTTAAAGCTTGTTCACCCTTCCAGTTTTATGATAGTATGTAGCTGTTTTCATTAGAACCATTAAGGACTATGTACCCTTGTGTTGCTTCAATGCAAAACATATGGAAATTTTATAGAATTTCCACAGCCTTTATCCTTGTTCTATTATATTTGTCAATTTGATGACCGATAAATATAAGATTATTGCATGCAGTGCTAGCATTGATTTCCTTAAAAAAAAGTTTATTAATGTAGTTATTGGTTAGAACAAATAAAAATATGGACCAAATCAAGTACACCTTTTAGGGTGCGCTAGACTTTAGTGACTCAGCACAAGGTATTTTGGGATTAACAGGTTGGTTAGAAATTTTTGCAAAAAATAAACACTAGCACATCACAGAAAAGCAAGTGAGTAATCTATGTTTCAAATTTTATAACAAAAATCTCTGTATTAAAGGCTGTGGATTTTCTATAGAAATCTTGATTTATTTGCCACAAAGTCCTCTTTTTCTATCAAATGAAATGAAACAGTAAATAATAATGCTTTGCATCAAGTTTCCCCCTAGTATATGTTCAAAATGGCCTGTCTCTATTATTCATTATATCTGTAGTTTTTATACAATTGATGTTTGAAAAATTCGTACAACAATGGCTACAGAAGGGTACATAAACCTTAATAATATATGCACAAAAAGATATGTTATAAGATGTTGAAACGTGATTAATTCATCATCATAATTTCATCATGTGCTATCAGATATACGTTTTATGTGTCAATATCAATAAAACACTATCCAGTTACGATTATCTTCACATTTTTTAATACCATAATTACGATTATCTTTTTTTCCGAGTTACGATTATCATCCCGAATTTTTCAACCGCAATTTTCAAAGCGCTTAGACAATTCCAGTGCACCGTTACGATTCAAATATGATGTAATGGTAGAGAAAAACCTTGCAGCTGAGTAACTAGTTACAAAAACATGCTACATTTGAGTAAAATGACTGTAAAGATTTTACCTATATCTGCCGTCGCCATATTGGGATAATCGTAATTGCAGTTACAATTATCTCTTTAATACCAGTGTAGTATGCCGCTCCGTCAATATATACTAATGTTGTCTGTCTAAGGTCCCCTCTAAAAAGAATATTAATGTGCTCTGTACAAGATATAATACATGTATCGTGTGATATGCTAGATATTGAAGAATAAAATTAACAGTTAGTATACTGGTCCTTCAATATATACACATGTTGTCTGTCTAAGGTCCCCTCTAAAAAGAATATTAATGTGCTTTGTACAAGATAAAATACATGTATCGTGTGATACGCCAGATATTTAAGAATAAAATGAACAGTTAGTATGCCGCTCCGTCAATATATACACATGTTGTCTGTCCAAGGTCCCCTCTAAAAAGAATATTAATGTGCTTTGTACAAGATAAAATACATGTATCGTGTGATACGCCAGATATTTAAGAATAAAATGAACAGTTAGTATGCCGTTCAGTCAATATATACACATGTTGTCTGTCAAAGGTCCCCTCTAAAAAGAATATTAATGTGCGTTGTACAAGATAAAATACATGTATCGTGTGATAAGCCAGATATTTAAGAATAAAATGAACAGTTAGTATGCCGTTCCGTCAATATATACACATGTTGTCTGTCAAAGGTCCCCTCTAAAAACAATATTAATGTGCTTTGTACAAGATAAAATACATGTATCGTGTGATACGCCAGATATTTAAGAATAAAATGAACAGTTAGTATGCCGCTCCGTCAATATATACACATGTTGTCTGTCTAAGGTCCCCTCTAAAAAGAATATTAATGTGCTTTGTACAAGATAAAATACATGTATCGTGTGATACGCCAGATATTGAAGAATAAAATGAACAGTTAGTATGCCGCTCCGTCAATATATACACATGTTGTCTGTCAAAGGTCCCCTCTAAAAAGAATATTAATGTGCTTTGTACAAGATAAAATACATGTATCGTGTGATACGCCAGATATTGAAGAATAAAATGAACAGTTAGTATGCCGCTCCGTCAATATATACACATGTTGTCTGTCAAAGGTCCCCTCTAAAAAGAATATTAATGTGCTTTGTACAAGATAAAATACATGTATCGTGTGATACGCCAGATATTGAAGAATAAAATGAACAGTTAGTATGCCGCTCCGTCAATATATACACATGTTGTCTGTCAAAGGTCCCCTCTAAAAAGAATATTAATGTGCTTTGAAGAAGATAAAATATATGTATCGTGTGATAAGCCAAATATTTAAGAATAAAATGAACAGTTAGTATACTGGTCCTTCAATATATACACATTTTGTCTGTCCAATGTCCCCTCTAAAAAGAATATTAATGTGCTTTGTACAAGATAAAATACATGTATCGTCTGATACGCCAGATATTGAAGAATAAAATGAACAGTTAGTCTACTGGTCCTTCAATATATACACATTTTGTCTGTCCAAGGTCCCCTCTAAAAAGAATATTAATGTGCTTTGTACAAGATAAAATACATGTATCGTGTGATACGCCAGATATTGAAGAATAAAATGAACAGTTAGTATGCCGTTCGGTGAATATATACACATGTTGTCTGTCCAAGGTCCCCTCTAAAAAGAATATTAATGTGCTTTGTACAAGATAAAATACATGTATCGTGTGATACGCCAGATATTTAAGAATAAAATGAACAGTTAGTATGCCGCTCCGTCAATATATACACATGTTGTATGTCCAAAGTTCCCTCTTAAAAAAATATTAATGTGCTTTGTACAAGACAAAATACATGCATCATGTAATACGCCAGATATTGAAGAATAAAATGAACAGTTAGTATGCCGCTCCGTCAATATATAGATATAGGAAGATGTGGTGTGAGTGCCAATGAGACAACTCTCCATCCAAATAAGAATTTAAAAAGTAAACCATTATAGGTTAAAGTACGGCCTTCAACACGGAGCCTTGGCTCACACCGAACAACAAGCTATAAAGGGCCCCAAAATTACTAGTGTAAAACCATTCAAACGGGAAAACCAACGGTCTAATCTATATAAACAAAACGAGAAACACGTATATATTAATAAACAAACGACAACTACTGTACATCAGATTCGTGACTTAGCACAGGTGCAAACATTTGCAGCGGGATTAAACGTTTTAATGGGTCCAAACCTTCTCCCTTTTTCTGAAACAATAGCATAACATCACAACATAGAAAAACATACAATAAAATATCAACTGGCAGACTTAACTCAATCAAAAAACGTATGATTACACAATGAACGAATAAATTTGATCTGCGATATATGAATATAAATGCAAAGTTAATAAAATATTAGAGACAAACATTCATGACCAAAAAGCTAACAAACAAATTCAAACAGGACATCACTGAGAAATATTTAACCAATCAATGTTCACTTTAGAAAAAAAACCTTTTTTTTATAATCTTGAGTTTTATACAAATGTTGTAAGAATAAGTGACAAATTGAAGATATTACAAATAATCAAAGCTGGTGTACAGACAAGATCCATATAAATAAAAAATAACAAAAAAGCATTATAAACAGTATCAACAGGTCGAATTAACAAGAAAATACGATTTAAGAGTACTCGCAGTTACTGACAGCTAGTTAAAAGCCAAAACCAATTAATAATAAAAAATCATGCATCAGAGACTAAAATCGACTAAAACACATCACAGGGATTTAGTATTTTAACGTCATTAATAGTCAAAGAAGACATGACTTGTGCAATGCCAAAAATAAATGTATCGACAAGCAGTAGTCTACACAGTGTAGATACTATTCTGTACGCTATCCGGAAGTCGCGATTTTCGAAGCGAGAACTTTTTGGATTACATTCTAAATTTGTTGGATATACTATATTAAACGGTAAGATGTTCATCTGTACATTGCTGAATGATTAATTCAGCTGACATCGATATTCACAAATGGTTTATAATTAAATTGGGCACATTCATTATTCATATCTTTATCTTTAGGGACCGGTCAAAATTTATCGTCACATAGGACCGGTGCAAAAAATAAAAACATTTAATAAAAGTTACAACCCAATCGCTTTCTGACTGAAAAAAAAATGATGTCCTATGCCAACTTAGTAATAAAAAAGTTGGTGTCCTATTCTACTTTTCCAATGTATTGTAAATAAAAGTATACTTAAAAAGGGATATGTTGTCTTTATAATGTTTCATGTTTTATTTTGTTGATTCACATACAATTACAGGCATGGCATTATCATAAATTATACTATGAATATAGCATTGAAAAAAACAAAGACATTTCAAAATGCAATCAAACCACAAATAGGTGTTTGTTAAACTGAAAAATTAATGAAGCTGCATGTATCTTATATAGAATTTTATCAATACCTTTAAATATTAATTATAAAAACAAGCTTCAGGAGAAACATGAAACTCAATAGCATTTGGTTTAACTCTCTATATATATTTTAACCTGAAGACCCATAGGTTGCCTTGGAATGTGTTTTTTATTGGGAATGGTAATAATTGCTTTAACGTTTTTCCATTTACAGAAAATGTACCTGATGTAACCCCGAATTTTTGCTACTTTATTGGATGATGTAATGTACATGATGTATGTTTGTTGCACTTCACCATATAAGTGAAATTAAATTTTACAGCAAAACAACAAAAAACTAAATGACATGGGATTCAGAAAGCTTGATATATATCTAAGATAGCTGCATAGTTTGATGAAAATTCAAGTTGAATTTAAAAAGATATAAAAAAAATTAAAGTGTACTATCTCTATTTTGTTCGAACTGCAACTTCTAGTTTTTTTTACCTAGATTTATTTAATTCTTGAATTTGACAGTAATACAACAAAAAACAAAATGACCTGGGATTTGGTAAGCTTAATGTATATCTAAGATAGCTGCATAGTTTTATGTAAATCCAAGTTGATTTGAAAAAATTATTAAAAAAATTAAAGTGTACTATCTCTATTTTGTCCCAATTGCAAATCCTAGCTTTTTTTTACCAAGATTACTTTAATTCTTAAATTTTACAGCAATACAATAAAAAACTAAATGAAATGGGATTCAGTAAGCTTGATATATATCTAAGATAGCTGCATACTTTGATGTAAATCCAAGTTGATTTGAAAAAGTTATAAAAAAAATTAAAGATGCCTATCTGAATTTTTATAATAATTTTTATTTTTACATATTGTATATTATACTTGTTATTTCAAGTTTTGTTATAAATGAATTAAAAATTATTTCAAAGTAATCGTTTGAAAAAAAACTTGTGTCCTATGGATATTATCTATGAAAAAAGTGATGTCCCAACAATTGCAAAGCCGGAAAAAAGTATCTGTCCTACTGCACTTTTCACCGGTCCTATGTGTAGATAAATTTTGACCGGTCCTTTAATCAAGAGATTTTCAAGTGCATCACTAAGGAAAATCAGTCGGTGAACCTAAACACAATCATTTTGCACCCTTACTCTTCATATTAACTTAAAAACAAGACTTAATTAACTAGATAAAGTATATTATAAGTGGTGGTAAAAGTTTCAGCCAGATCTTTGAAGCCAGAAATAAGAAAATTACACTTGTTTGAATTTCTCACTGTACGATCAGTCTCGCTTGTTCATTTTGAAACTGTATGATCAGTCTTTATTTCACTGTATTCTAGTGGTGATTTCAAAGTTATTTACGATACATTAGAAGTTGGCATTTTTCTAAATAACACTAATATATTTTAAAAATTTCACATCCTGAAAACTTATCAAACATGTTTTAGTTTGATAAGGTGTACTCGACTTACTACATTAAGTATAAGGATGTTTGAATGTTGCTGAAATAAGAGGAAGTTTATTTGTTTATATTAGTTTCGGAAATGTCCTCCGTTATACTTAAAATTGTACAAACACAGATTTAATTGTTATATAAAAATGCATGTATTTACAAACATTCGAGGCCGTACTGTAGCCTATAAATGATCACAGTTTCATCACTTTGTTGTGGATGTAGATCTGTCTCTTTCACACTCAATTGTACACCACTTTGTAAAGCGGTGGATTATGGTAAAAAGAAGTCCGTCTTTCCGTTCGTTCGTTGGACCGGTACAACATGTTTCGCCGGTTTTGTAAGCGCATCTCCTCATTCACCACTTATACATTGGGGTCCAATCCAGGAGAAAGGTGGATTCCAAAAATATGTTCCAATGCAAATGCATTGAAAGTTAAAAAAGAGTTTCAAACCACCGGATCCAAATTTTCTTGAATCCGTCACTGGTATAACTAGTCTATTAATTATTTTTTATCGGATTCCGTATCATAAATGATAATATAAAAAAGAAGATGTGGTATGATTGCCAATGAGACAACCGTCCACAAGAGACCAAAATGACACAGACATTAACAAATATAGGTCATCGTACGGCCTTCAACAATGAGCAAAGCCAATACCACAAAGTCAGCTATAAAATGCCCCGAAATGACAAAGTAAAACAATTCAAACGAGAAAATTAACGGCCTTATTTTGTATATGTCAAACAAAGGATTGTATTTCGAATTTTATTTATATAAGATAGAGACTTGAACATTGCATTATATGGGGGCACCCATCAGGTATTTCCAACTGTGACCTCCAAAACCAATTGTTAAACTTTTCTTAAATTGCTCCATTTTTAATCAATTAACGTATTATGCACCTTCAATTTCGAATTTTTGGTAAAAATATTTTTGATGTTTCTATATCTAAAATACGGACTTTGTTATAACCTTATATTGGGCGTACCTATTTTATATCTACAACTTCTTTCAGACACTTGTCACAACTAAATGAATCTTTTTCAGATTCCTTATCATTTAATTCAATTGTGCACCTTTTATTTTGATTTTTCGAAAATTCATCAGTTTTCTTATTTCCATGATAAGGACTTTTCCACTACCTTATTGGGTGGTATCCGTTTACTATACGCAACTTTCAAAAACTTACCATATGTATTAATAAAACTTCCTCATATTCGTTACTATATGATTCCCCTGTGCACCTATAATTTAGTTTTTTTGTTGGTTTTTTTTTTCTCTCCAAAACATGGACTTTAGAAGTGGCGGGTATAATTTCGTTAATTCTTTCCTCAATACCTAAAGTTTTTAAACAAAGCTTTTTCTATCTATTTTTTGTCCTTTTAAAAGAGACAAGCTTGATGTATGTTATCACCAATTGGTCAGCAACAGACGGTGTAAATAGTCTTTAAAAATGTAAAAGTAAAACAGATAACTGCAACGACACACTTATACAAAGTCTACAAAAATCATCAGAAATATATTTGTATTGTCTGATGAAAGAAATTACACGTTATAGTTTCATTGACACAATCATAATATCACATAGACACGTATATACCTTCAAATTGCCATTGTTTTTTTTCTTCAAAATCATGACTGGTCATACAGACAAAAAATCTGAAATCGCTTCTAGAATACAGTCAGTTTTAGACTGATCGTACAGTAATTTATTTTGGGATCCTCAAGGGAAGTATATTTTTTATTTGAAATACGACCATTCTACTTAAATACGGTAAGAAAATTGAAATAGTATATATTTAACTGTAAACTGATGCAAATATTAGCAATACAAGATTATTTGCTTTGTACTACGAGAGCAAAATTGTCAATCGATTCACTTTTTTCTATGAAGTTGGTGTGATGCACACGTATATTTTATATTCTACTGCATGTTTTTGTTACAGTTACTCATATTTATGATCCTATACATACATTTAAGTTGTGCAAAGCACTTTATAGATATAGAAGTAAACAAATGATGAGAAAAAGCACGAAAACAAAACCTTTCTGTTAGCCAGTTTGAAATCCTCGCTTCGAAAATCGCGACTTCCGGATAGCGTACAGAATAGTATCTACACTGTGGTATAGTGAAGAGCGACTTCTATAGAAATAAAAGTTAACGTGTCTGTGTCTCTATACATCTCGCCTCAAAAGATAATGAAATTTAGTCATGTTTTAATTTGCTAATGACAAAATCAATATTAGTGCCAATGTGAACTATATTCAGAGATCTAATTACAACATTGGTACGAGAACCCTTACTTATAAGTTTGTTTAAAGGTTCGATGAGTTTACAAGGATCACATAGTGATTTCCTCGCTTTAAGTACAATATTACCATAAAATTTAGGATGTGAAATACCATTTTTAATAAGCTTTCTACAGGTATAGCCAAATTTATTAATCAAATCTTTGGATCTATGAAATAATTTAGTAAAAGTTTTAAGTAATTTATGGTATCGAAATCCCTGACACAACAATTTACCAGTGATGCATTGATTACGTTCGTTAAAATCTTTGAACGAGTTGCGATATATAAACACCGTATGATGGAGCCAAAGGCACATCGCCGTCTAAAAAAGGAAAATTAACAATAGGAAATGAATCAAAGAGCTGAATAGCTCTGAGGGGAAAGACGGCCCTTGTTTCTATTTAATTATGTTTTTGAAAAAGGGGGGGGGGGTATCTTTTGATAGTTTTCATATGAAGAATGAAAAAGATAACAGCTAGAACATGTAGAAAGGTTGACAATCTTGAAATCAATAATCAATTGTTGTTTATGTAATTTCATTTCCTTAGTTTAGGATTCAATTTGGACCAATGGAAGAGATCTGCATCTTCTAAATCTAAACATTTGATTAAAGTTGATAGCTAATTATCTAAAACTCAACTGAATTCTGTCATTTCACAACAACTACAATTTTTTTTTTAAATCTTGATTGTGTACCACTGAACTGCAGGCTAGGGCCATTTTCCATTTTTTGTGACAGTACTCTTGGATTTTTAAGTTTTTCTTTGGAAAGTGTGGACTGAAAAATCTATTCAGTTTTAAATTTCCAATGTTAAAGTTCCCAGTTACAACTCTCATCACAGAGAAACAGGTACTAATAAAAAAAACAATATGAGTGATGTAAACTGTGTGAAGCTTGTTTCCAAATCTTAATTTTGAAATATTTGTAAATAATAAATGTTTAAACTACAAAATGCAAATTTTTATTAAATTTTTTTTACCATTACAATGATTATGTAGGTAAACAAAAATTTAGTTTTAATAGAAGACTACTATTCCAATGAAATGTCACATTTGAAGTGTTTAAATACATTAACTTTTATTTTAGTGGTTAATTACTCATCAATTGAGGTGCTCCTGATTTGGAGGAAGATTCTCAGAATTTTTACAGACAAAAGTGGTCTCACTAATTAGCGACAAGAAGAATTTTAGCGACAAGAAGCGACAAGAAGAATATTTTTTTCTTGTCGATAAATAGTCTTCTTGACGCTTCTTGTCGCTTCTTGACGCTTTTTGTCTCTAATTAGTTAGACCCGAAAAAAGTCATAAAATCGTTTCTTTCCCCTGTCTCATGTAACCCCACGATCTTTGTTTATTTTGAAAGTTGTTGACATACAAATTAAAGTATTGCATGTTGATGTTTAAATCATCTACAGTAAACAATATTATGTTTAGATTTAACAAAATACAAATTTGTAATTAGTGCACGATCTCTAAGAATGATTTAAATAACCAGTGAACTGGTGAAGGATATCCCTGCTTCTTCCAAGAATGACGTCACTGTAAAATACAATGTAGGTTGGATATATTTAGAATATCTCGTCATACTAATTTTCCGGATTGTAAAATAAACGTAAATAGTGTAAAGGAGAGTTCAAGATACGATAATTTCGTGAGAAACAGAAGGGAAATGTGTAAAAAAGTGTTTAAAGTCAAACTATTCATTTCTGGGTCTCCTTCTCTTCAATCTAGGTAAGATTTGTTGGGGGGTTTTCCACACTATAACATGTATAAAAACAAAATGAATGATGTGAGGGAGTGTCACTCTGGTCAACCCCATAGGGGATTGACGGCTTGAAGCCGTCTTTCCCCAAAAATCGTCTCTTTTGTCGTAAATTTTAGTGTGAAGTTTCCCGTTTGAAATTGAAATGTCTAAATCTCGAAAAGGACAACTGCTGCTGTTTATGTTAGATTTAGTTAGAGTAAGTTCGTTTGGGTAAATTTCTGAAGTATATTTAACTCCGGATTATTCAACGAAAAAATATCATCCAGATAACGGTATGTATTTTTGAATGTATCAACCAAATGTAACAATGATGGGTCTTTACTGAGTTTGGTCATAAACTGAGATTCATAGCAATATAGAAATAAATCTGCTATTAAAGGGGCACAGTTGGTGCCCATAGGAATACCTACTACCTGACGATACACTTTATCGCCGAAACGTACATAAATGTTATCAAGCAGATAGTTTAAAGCTTCAATCATATCCTCACATTTCCAGTAAGTGTATCTAGCATACTTTCCTTTTTCGTTACAGAAAAAGGCCTTTAACGAGTTACAGCAAATAAAATTACAATGAGATTTTTCGAAAGACCATTTTATCAAATACAAAAACTTTTTCTTTATGAGATTGTGTGGAAGTGTAGTGTACAGAGTAGAAAAATCATAACTGTCAACAGAATTGTAAGGACCATTTAAAGCATGTATTTTATCTAAAACCTCTAATGAATTTTTAACACTCCAAAAATAATTAATACCATTATTTTCATAAGCTTTATTACAAAAGTTAATAACCAGTTTTTTAATAGTAGTAAGGGAGGTGGTTAGAAGCACTGATAGATTAGTAGTAGAACACTTACTCGAAGCGGAGATGAAACGGAATTTAAATGTTTTTTGTGTAATTTTGGTAACCAGTACATGGTAGGGACTTTCAAATGTTCGGAAGATGCTTTAAGTTGTGCAGTGGCAGTGGTATGCTTGTTAACGATTTGACTCTCTGTGGTGCGCACTGACCTGAATGTAGAGGAATTGATAATTTCGTTTTGAAGAACTTTCGTGTAGTATATGCGTCACACCACCACTACATTATTTGCTGCCTTGTCTGCCGGTACGAACACAAACCGCTCTGCGAGTACCTTGAGTTTGTTTTTTATTCTAGAAATGGGTATATCATGGTTCCTATTATTAATTTCAGAATTGTTTTCTAAATGAGATATTCGAATATCAACAGTATTCATAATTTTATTCAAATAACTGTCTAAAGATTTTTTATCGGATTTTTCACGTTTGCACCAATTTTTACAATAGGCAGACAGAGCGTCTTTAATGACCTGACGACACTGTTTCCAATCTATTGTAGATGGAGGACGGTATTTCGGTCCTTTCTTTAGAAAAGTTATGACTTCACGGTCATCGACGATGTTGAGGTCTCCTGTGATAACATGACCATAGGGAACATATTTAAAACTAGATGTTTCGCAATCTCAAGTGGAAGGCACATTTTTTTCTATATTGACGTCTGTTGTAATTGACGTATAATTGAAAATCGAATTTCTGCTCGTTTATAAGAATACGAAATAATGGGTTGTTCTATATTATCAAAATATGGAGGTATTAAGCTATAGACAGAAGAGTCATTGAATATGCTAGACAAATTAATAAAATCAATACCTCTATTTATATATTTTAATTTGAGAAAATGTCGTTTATGATTTTCAGGTTTATCAATAATAGGAAAAAGCCTGTGATGACAAAAGGCTGTAATAATATCGGTATTCATAAAATGGGCTGAAAAAAGAAATTTTTATCACACTCCAGAAAAATAGCATATAATTTACTTATAGGTATCTGACCCAGTTTGCATAATACTTGATATCTGCCATTATTCTTTATTATAGATAACAGATCAGCAAGTGTATAATTTATACGATGTTTAATACGTTGATTACGGTTCTTGCGTTTACCATCTAAGTCGTTTATCAACAATATTAATGACATCGATATGAGTTTTAGATATGTTCCCCTGTCCTAATATTTTCTCATTTAGACCGAGAGGATAAGCTGTTTGAAGTCTTTTTATCCAAAACAATTCGCGAACTTCGCGTGATTTTTCAAATTGCTTGTGCGATTCTCCTGGTTGTTTTTGAACGGTTTCGAGCGGTTGGAATTTTATATATTTCAGATTATGATTATGCTTATCTAAATGCTGGTATACTAAACTTTTGAATTTTTTGGGTCTACGAAAGCGATAGAGATGTTCTTGATTTCTTCTGAAATACTCTCGTCCCGTCTGTCCTACATATTGAATACCACACTTAGGTTGGGTTTTGTCTGTCCAAGGTCCCCTTTAAAAAGAATATTAATGTGCTTTGTACAAGATAAAATACATGTATCGTGTGATACGCCAGATATTTAAGAATAAAATGAACAGTTAGTATGCCGTTCCGTCAATATATACACATGTTGTCTGTCTAAGGTCGACCCCTCTAAAAAGAATATTAATGTGCTTTGAAGAAGATAAAATACATGTATCGTGTGATACGCCAGATATTGAAGAATAAAATGAACAGTTAGTATACTGGTCCTTCAATATATACACATGGTGTCTGTCCAAGGTCCCCTCTAAAAAGAATATTAATGTGCTTTGTACAAGATAAAATACATGTATCGTGTGATACGCTAGATATTTAAGAATAAAATGAACAGTTAGTATGCCGCTCCGTCAATATATACACATGTTGTCTGTCCAAGGTCCCCTCTAAAAAATATTAATGCGCTTTGTACAAGACAAAATACATGCATTATGTGATACGCCATATATTGAAGAATAAAATGAGAAGTTAGTATATCGCTCCGTCAATAAATACATATGTTGTCTGTCCAAGGTCTCCTCTAAAAGAATATTAATGTGCTTGTACAAGATAAAATACATGTATCGTGTGATACACCAGATATTGAGAATAAAATAAACAGTGAGTATGCTGCTCCGTCACTATATACATATGTTGTCTGTCCAAGGTCCCCTCTAAAAAGAATATTAATGTGCTTTGTACAAGATAAAATACATGTATCGGGTGAAACACCAGATATTGAACAATAAAAAGAACAGTTATTATGCCGCTCCGTCAATATATACACATGTTGTCTGTCCAAGGTCCCCTATAAAAAGAATATTAATGTGCTTTGTACAAGATAAAATACATGTATCGTGTGATACGCCAGATATTGAAGAATCAATTGAATATTAAGTATGTCGCTTCGTCAATATATACTCATGTTGTCTGTCCAAGGTCCCTTCTGAAAAGAATATTAATGTGCTTTGTACAAGAAAAAATACATGTATCGTTTGACATGTTTGATACGCCAGAAATTGAAGAATAAAATGAACAGTTAGTATGCCGCTCCGTCAATATATACACATGTTTTCTGTCCAATTCCCCTCTAAAAAGAGTATTAATGTACTTTGTACAAGATAAAATACATGTATCGTGTGATACGCCAGATTTTGAAGAATAAAATGAACATTAAGTATTCTGATCCGTCAATATATACACATGTTGTCTGTCCAAGGTCCCCTCTAAAAAGAATATTAATGTGCTTTGTACAAATAGAATACATGTATCATGTGATACGCCAGATATAGAAGAATAAAATGAACAGTTGGTATGCTGTTCCGTCAATATATACTTATGTTGTCTGTCCAAGGTCCCCTCTAAAAAAATATCAATGTGCTTTGTACAAGATAAAATACATGTATCGTGTGATACGCCAGATATTTAGGAATAAAATGAACAGTGAGTATGCCGCTCCGTCAATATATACACATGTTGTCTGTCTAAGGTTCCCTCTAAAAAGAATAGTAATGTGCTTTGTACAAGATAAAATACATGTATCGTGTGAAACGCCAGATATTGAAGAATAAAATGAACAGTTGGTATGCTATTCCGTCAATATATACACATGTTGTCTGTCCAAGGTCCCCTCTAAAAAGAATATTAATGTGCTTTGTACAAGATAAAATATATGTATCGTGTGATACGCAAGATATTTAAGAATAAAATGAACAGTTAGTATACTGTTCCGTAAATATATACACATGTTGTCTGTCCAAGGTCCCCTCTAAAAAGAATATTAATGTGCTTTGTACAAGATAAAATACATGTATCGTGTGATACGCCAGATATTGAGAATAAAATGAACAGTAAGTATGCCGCTCCGTCAATATATACACATGTTGTCTGCCCAAGGTCCCCTCTAGAAAAATATTAATGTGCTTTGTACAAGACAAAATACATGCATCATGTGATATGCCAAATATTGCAGAATAAAATGAACAGTTAGTATACCGGTCCTTCAATATATACACATGTTGTCTATCCAAGGTCCCCTCTAAAAAGAATATTAATGTACTTTGTAAAAGATAAAATACATGTATCGTGTGATACGCCAGATATTGAAGAATAAAATGAACAGTTCGTATACTGATCCGTCAATATATACACATAATGTCTGTCCAAGGTCCCCTCTAAAAAGAATTTTAATGTGCTTTGTACAAGATTAAATACATGTATCGTGTGATACGCCAGATATTGAGAATAAAATGAACAGTAAGTATGCCGCTCCGTCAATATATACACATGTTGTCTGTCCAAGGTCCCTTCTAAAAAAATATTAATGTGCTTTGTACAAGACAAAATACATGCATTATGTGATACGCCAGATATTGAAGAATAAAATGAGAAGTTAGTATGTCGCTCCATCAATAAATACACATGTTGTCTGTCCTAGGTCTCCTCTAAAAGAATATTAATGTGCTTTGTACAAGATAAAATACATGTGTCGTGTGATACACCAGATATTGAGAATAAAATAAACAGTAAGTATGCTGCTCCGTCAATATATACACATGTTGTCTGTCCGAGTTCCCCTCCATAAAGAATATTAATGTGCTTTGTACAAGATAAAATACATGTATCGTGTGATACGCTAGATATTTAAGAATAAAATGAACAGTTAGTATGCCGCTCCGTCAATATATACAAATGTTGTCTGTCCAAGGTCCCCTCTAAAAAATATTAATGTGCTTTGTACAAGATAAAATACATGTATCGTGTGATACGCCAGATATTGAAGAATAAATTGAATAGTTAGTATGTCGCTCCGTCAATATATACTCATGTTGTCTGTCCAAGGTCCCCTCTGAAAAGAATATTAATTTGCTTTGTACAAGATAAAATACATGTATCGTTTGATACGCCAGAAATTGGAGAATAAAATGAACAGTAAGTATGCCGCTCCGTCAATATATACACATGTTTTCTGTCCAATTCCCCTCTAAAAAGAATATTAATGTACTTTGTACAAGATAAAATACATGTATCGTTTGACATGTTTGATACGCCAGAAATTGAAGAATAAAATGAACAGTTAGTATGCCGCTCCGTCAATATATACACATGTTTTCTGTCCAATTCCCCTCTAAAAAGAGTATTAATGTACTTTGTACAAGATAAAATACATGTATCGTGTGATACGCCAGATTTTGAAGAATAAAATGAACATTAAGTATTCTGATCCGTCAATATATACACATGTTGTCTGTCCAAGGTCCCCTCTAAAAAGAATATTAATGTGCTTTGTACAAATAGAATACATGTATCATGTGATACGCCAGATATAGAAGAATAAAATGAACAGTTGGTATGCTGTTCCGTCAATATATACTTATGTTGTCTGTCCAAGGTCCCCTCTAAAAAAATATCAATGTGCTTTGTACAAGATAAAATACATGTATCGTGTGATACGCCAGATATTTAGGAATAAAATGAACAGTGAGTATGCCGCTCCGTCAATATATACACATGTTGTCTGTCTAAGGTTCCCTCTAAAAAGAATAGTAATGTGCTTTGTACAAGATAAAATACATGTATCGTGTGAAACGCCAGATATTGAAGAATAAAATGAACAGTTGGTATGCTATTCCGTCAATATATACACATGTTGTCTGTCCAAGGTCCCCTCTAAAAAGAATATTAATGTGCTTTGTACAAGATAAAATATATGTATCGTGTGATACGCAAGATATTTAAGAATAAAATGAACAGTTAGTATACTGTTCCGTAAATATATACACATGTTGTCTGTCCAAGGTCCCCTCTAAAAAGAATATTAATGTGCTTTGTACAAGATAAAATACATGTATCGTGTGATACGCCAGATATTGAGAATAAAATGAACAGTAAGTATGCCGCTCCGTCAATATATACACATGTTGTCTGCCCAAGGTCCCCTCTAGAAAAATATTAATGTGCTTTGTACAAGACAAAATACATGCATCATGTGATATGCCAAATATTGCAGAATAAAATGAACAGTTAGTATACCGGTCCTTCAATATATACACATGTTGTCTATCCAAGGTCCCCTCTAAAAAGAATATTAATGTACTTTGTAAAAGATAAAATACATGTATCGTGTGATACGCCAGATATTGAAGAATAAAATGAACAGTTCGTATACTGATCCGTCAATATATACACATAATGTCTGTCCAAGGTCCCCTCTAAAAAGAATTTTAATGTGCTTTGTACAAGATTAAATACATGTATCGTGTGATACGCCAGATATTGAGAATAAAATGAACAGTAAGTATGCCGCTCCGTCAATATATACACATGTTGTCTGTCCAAGGTCCCTTCTAAAAAAATATTAATGTGCTTTGTACAAGACAAAATACATGCATTATGTGATACGCCAGATATTGAAGAATAAAATGAGAAGTTAGTATGTCGCTCCATCAATAAATACACATGTTGTCTGTCCTAGGTCTCCTCTAAAAGAATATTAATGTGCTTTGTACAAGATAAAATACATGTGTCGTGTGATACACCAGATATTGAGAATAAAATAAACAGTAAGTATGCTGCTCCGTCAATATATACACATGTTGTCTGTCCGAGTTCCCCTCCATAAAGAATATTAATGTGCTTTGTACAAGATGAAATACATGTATCGTGTGATACGCTAGATATTTAAGAATAAAATGAACAGTTAGTATGCCGCTCCGTCAATATATACAAATGTTGTCTGTCCAAGGTCCCCTCTAAAAAATATTAATGTGCTTTGTACAAGATAAAATACATGTATCGTGTGATACGCCAGATATTGAAGAATAAATTGAATAGTTAGTATGTCGCTCCGTCAATATATACTCATGTTGTCTGTCCAAGGTCCCCTCTGAAAAGAATATTAATTTGATTTGTACAAGATAAAATACATGTATCGTTTGATACGCCAGAAATTGGAGAATAAAATGAACAGTAAGTATGCCGCTCCGTCAATATATACACATGTTTTCTGTCCAATTCCCCTCTAAAAAGAATATTAATGTACTTTGTACAAGATAAAATACATGTATCGTGTGATACGCCATATATTGAAGAATTAAATGAAGAGTTAGTATTCCGCTCCGTCAATATATACACATTGTGTCTGTCCAAGTTCCCCTCTAAAAAGAATATTAATGTGCTTTGTACCAGACAAAATACATGTACCGTGTGATACACCAGATATTGAGAATAAAATAAACAGTAAGTATGCCGCTCCGTCAATGTATACACATGTTGTCTGTCCAAGGTGCCCTCTAAAAAGAATAGTAATGTGTTTTATACAAGATAAAATACATGTATCGTGTGATACGCCAGATATTGAAGAATAAAATGAACAGTTAGTTCGCCGCTCCGTCAATATATACACATGTTTTCTGTCCAATTCCCCTGTAAAAAGAATATTAATGTGGTTTGTACAAGACAAAATACATGTATCGTGTGATATGCCAGATATTGACAATAAAATGAACAGTTAGTATGTCGCTCCGTCAATATATACACATGTTGTCTGTCCAAGGTCTCCTCTAAAAGAATATTAATGTTCTTTGTACAAGACAAAATACATGTATCGTGTGATATGCCAGATATTGAGAATAAAATGAACAGTAAGTATGCCGCTCTGTCAATATATACACATGTTTTCTGTCCAAGGTCCCCTCTAAAAAGAATATTAATGTGCTTTGTACAAGATAAAATACATGTATCGTGTGATACGCCAGATATTGAAGAATAAAATGAACAGGTAGTATACTGATCCGTCAATATATACACATGTTGTCTGTCCAAGGTCCCCTCTAAAAAGAATATTAATGTGCTTTGTACAAGATAAAATACATGTATCGTGTGAAACGCCAGATATTGAAGAATAAAATGAACAGTTGGTATGCTATTCCGTCAATATATACACATGTTGTCTGTCTAAGGTCCCCTTGAAAAAGAATATTAATGTGCCTTGTGCAAGATAAAATACATGTATCGTGTGATACGCCAGATATTGAGAATAAAATAAACAGTAAGTATGCCGCTCCGTCAATATATACACATGTTGTCTGTCTAAGGTCCCCTTGAAAAGAATATTAATGTGCTTTGTACAAGATAAAATACATGTATCGTGTGATATGCCAGATATTGAAGAATAAAATGAACAGTTAGTATGCCGCTCCGTCAATATATACACATGTTTTCTGTCCAATTCCCCTCTAAAAAGAATATTAATGTACTTTGTACAAGATAAAATACATGTATCGTGTGATACGCCATATATTGAAGAATAAAATGAACAGTTAGTATTCTGATCCGTCAATATATACACATGTTGTCTGTCCAAGGTCCCCTCTAAAAATATTATTAATATGCTTTGTACAAGACAAAATACATGCATCATGTAATACGCCAGATATTGAAGAATAACATGAAGAGTTAGTATGCCGCTCCGTCAATATATACACATTGTGTCTGTCCAAGATCCCCTCTAAAAAGAATATTAATGTGCTTTGTACAAGACAAAATACATGTACCGTGTGATACACCAGATATTGAGAATAAAATAAACAGTAAGTATGCCGCTCCGTCAATGTATACACATGCTGTCTGTCCAAGGTGCCCTCTAAAAAGAATATTAATGTGCTTTGTACAAGATAAATTACATGTATCGTGTGATACGCCAGATATTGAAGAATAAAATGAACAGTTAGTTCGCCGCTCCGTCAATATATACACATGTTTTCTGTCCAATTCCCCTGTAAAAAGAATATTAATGTGGTTTGTACAAGACAAAATACATGTATCGTGTGATATGCCAGATATTGACAATAAAATGAACAGTTAGTATGCCGCTCCGTCAATATATACACATGTTGTCTGTCCAAGGTCTCCTCTAAAAGAATATTAATGTTCTTTGTACAAGACAAAATACATGTATCGTGTGAAACGCCAGATATTGAAGAATAAAATGAACAGTTAGTATACTGATCCGTCAATATATACACATGTTGTCTGTCCAAGATCCCCTCTAAAAAGAATATTAATGTGCTTTGTACAAAATAAAATACATGTATCGTGTGATACGCTAGATATTGAAGAATAAAATGAACAGTTAGTATACTGATCCGTCAATATATACACATGTTGTCTGTCCAAGGTTCCCTCTAAAAAGAATATTAATGTGCTTTGTACAAGTTAAATACATGTATCGTGTGAAACGCCAGATATTGAAGAATAAAATGAACAGTTGGTATGCTATTCCGTCAATATATACACATGTTGTCTGTCTAAGGTCCCCTTGAAAAAGAATTTTAATGTGCCTTGTGCAAGATAAAATACATGTATCGTGTGATACGCCAGATATTTAGAATAAAATAAACAGTAAGTATGCCGCTCCGTCAATATATTCACATGTTGTCTGTCCAAGGTCCCCTCTAAAAAAAATTAATGTGCTTTGTACAAGACAAAATACATGCATTATGTGATATGCCAGATATTGAAGAACAAAATGAACTGTAAGTATGTCGCTCCGTCAATATATACACATGTTGTCTGTCCAATCTCTCCTCTAAAAGAATATTAATGTGCTTTGTACAAGATAAAATACATGTATCGTGTGAAACGCCAGATATTGAAGAATAAAATGAACAGTTGGTATGCTATTCCGTCAATATATACACATGTTGTCTGTCCAAGGTCCCCTCTAAAAAGAATATTAATGTGCTTTGTACAAGATAAAATACATGTATCGTGTGATACGCCAGATATTAAGGAATAAATGTACAGTTATTATGCCGCTCCGTCAATATATACACATGTTGTCTGTCTAAGGTCCCCTCTAAAAAGAATATTAATGTGCTTTGTACATGATAAAATACATGCATCGTGTGATACGCCAGATATTGAAGAATAAAATGAACAGTTGGTATGCTCTTCCGTCAATATATACACATGTTGTCTGTCCAAGGTCCACTCTATAAAGAATATTAATGTGCTTTGTACAAGATAAAATACATGTATCGTCTGATACGCCAGATATTGAGAATAAAATGAACAGTAAGTAAGCCGCTCCGTCAATATATACACATGTTTTCTGTCCAAGGTCCCCTCTAAAAAGAACATTAATGTGCTTTGTACAAGATAAAATACATGTATCGTGTGATACGCCAGATATTGTAGAATAAAATGAACAGCTAGTATACTGTTCCGTAAATATATACACATGTTGTTTGTCCAAGGTCCCCTCTAAAAAGACTATTAATGTGCCTTGTACAAGATAAAATACATGTATCGTGTGATACGCCAGATATTGAGAATAAAATGAACAGTAAGTATGCCGCTCCGTCAATGTATACACATGTTGTCTGTCCAAGGTGCCCTCTTAAAAGAATATTAATGTGCTTTGTACAAGATAAAATACATGTATCGTGTGATATGCCAGATATTGAAGAATAAAATGAACAGTTAGTATACTGTTCCGTAAATATATACACATCTTGTTTGTCCAAGGTCCCCTCTAAAAAGAATATTAATGTGCTTTGTACAAGATAAAATACATGTATCGTGTGATACGCCAGATATTGAGAATGAAATGTACAGTTAGTATACTGTTCCGTAAATATATACATATGTTGTTTGTCCAAGGTCCCCTCTAAAAAGAATATTAATGTGCTTTGTACAAGACAAAATACATGCATCATGTAATACGCCAGATATTGAAGAATAAAATGAACAGTTAGTATGCCGCTCCGTCAATATATACTCATGTTGTCTGTCCAAGGTCCCCTCTAAAAAGAATATTAATGTGCTTTGTACAAGATAAAATACATGTATTTTGTGATATGCAAGATATTGAAGAATAAAATGAACAGTTAGTATTCTGTTCCGTAAATATATACACATCTTGTTTGTCTAAGGTCCCCTCTAAAAAGAATATTAATGTGCTTAAAAGAAGATAAAATACATGTATCGTGTGATATGCCAGATATTGAAGAATAAAATGAACAGTTAGTATACTGTTCCGTAAATATATACACATCTTGTTTGTCCAAGGTCCCCTCTAAAAAGAATATTATTGTGCTTTGTACAAGATAAAATACATGTATCGTGTGATACGCCAGATATTGAGAATGAAATGTACAGTTAGTATACTGTTCCGTAAATATTTACACATGTTGTTTGTCCAAGGTCCCCTCTAAAAAGAATATTAATGTGCTTTGTACAAGACAAAATACATGCATCATGTAATACGCCAGATATTGAAGAATAAAATGAACAGTTAGTATGCCGCTCCGTCAATATATACTCATGTTGTCTGTCCAAGGTCCCCTCTAAAAAGAATATTAATGTGCTTTGTACAAGATAAAATACATGTATTTTGTGATACGCAAGATATTTAAGAATAAAATGAACAGTTAGTATGCCGCTCCGTCAATATATACACATGTTGTCTGTCCAAGGTCCCTTCTAAAAAGAATTTTAATGTGCTTTGTACAAGATAAAATACATGTATCGTGTGATACGCTAGATATTGAGAATAAAATGAACTGTAAGTATGCCCCTCCGTCAATATATACACATGATTTCTGTCCAATTCCCCTGTAAAAAGAATAGTAATGTGCTTTGTACAAGACAAAATTCATGTATCGTGTGACATGCCAGATATTGACAATAAAATGAACAGTTAGTATGCCGCTCTGTCAATATATACACATGTTGTCTGTCTAAGGTCCCCTCTAAAAAGAATATTAATGTGCTTTGTACAAGATAAAATACATGTATCGTGTGATACGCCAGATATTGAGAATAAAATGGACAGTAAGTATGCCGCTCCGTCAATATATACACATGTTGTCTGTCCAAGGTCCCCTCTAAAAAAAATTAATGTGCTTTGTACAAGACAACATACATGCATTATGTGATACGCCAGATATTGAAGAATAAAATGAACAGTTAGTATGCCGCTCCGTCAATATATACTCATGTTGTCTGTCCAAGGTCCCCTCTAATAAGAATATTAATGTGCTTTGTACAAGACAAAATACATGCATTATGTGATACGCCAGATATTGAAGAATAAAATGAACAGTTAGTATGTCGCTCCGTCAATATATACACATGTTGTCTGTCCAAGGTCACCTCTAAAAGAATATTAATGTGCTTTGTACAAGATAAAATACATGTATCGTGTGAAACGCCAGATATTGAAGAATAAAATGAACAGTTGTTATGCTATTCCGTCAATATATACACATGTTGTCTGTCTAAGGTCCCCTCCAAAAAAATATAAATGTGCTTTGTACAAGATAAAATACATGTATCGTGTGATACGCCAGATATTAAGGAATAAAATGTACAGTTAGTATTCCGCTCCGTCAATATATACACATGTTGTCTGTCCAAGGTCCCCTCTAAAAAGAATATTAATGTGCTTTGTACAAGATGAAATACATGTATCGTGTGATACGCCAGATATTGAGAATAAAATGAACAGTTAGTATACAGTTCCGTAAATATATACACATGTTGTTTGTCCAAGGTCCCCTCTAAAAAGAATATTAATGTGCCTTGTGCAAGATAACATACATGTATCGTGTGATACGCCAGATATTGAGAATAAAATAAACAGTAAGTATGCCGCTCCGTCAATATATTCACATGTTGTCTGTCCAAGGTCCCCTCTAAAAAAAATTAATGTGCTTTGTACAAGACAAAATACATGCATTATGTGATACGCCAGATATTGAAGAACAAAATGAACTGTTAGTATGTCGCTCCGTCAATATATACACATGTTGTCTGTCCAATCTCTCCTCTAAAAGAATATTAATGTGCTTTGTGCAAGATAAAATACATGTATCGTGTGATACGCCAGATATTAAGGAATAAATGTACAGTTAATATGCCGCTCCGTCAATATATACACATGTTGTCTGTCTAAGGTCCCTTCTAAAAAGAATATTAATGTGCTTTGTACATGATAAAATACATGCATCGTGTGATACGCCAGCTATTGAAGAATAAAATGAACAGTTGGTATGCTCTTCCGTCAATATATACACATGTTGTCTGTCCAAGGTCCCCTCTAAAAAGAATATTAATGTGCTTTGTACAAGATAAAATACATGTATCGTGTGATACGCCAGATATTGAGAATAAAATGAACAGTAAGTATGCCGCTCCGTCAATATATACACATGTTTTCTGTCCAAGGTTCCTCTAAAAAGAACATTAATGTGCTTTGTACAAGATAAAATACATGTATCGTGTGATACGCCAGATATTGTAGAATAAAATGAACAGCTAGTATACTGTTCCGTAAATATATGCACATGTTGTTTGTCCAAGGTCCTCTCTAAAAAGAATATTAATGTGCCTTGTACAAGATAAAATACATGTATCGTGTGATACGCCAGATATTGAGAATAAAATAAACAGTAAGTATGCCGCTCCGTCAATATATACTCATGTTGTCTGTCCAAGGTCCCCTCTAAAAAGAATAGTAATGTGCTTTGTACAAGACAAAATACATGCATCATGTAATACGCCAGATATTGAAGAATAAAATGAACAGTTACTATGCCGCTCCGTCAATATATACACATGTTGTCTGTCCAAGGTCTCCTTTAAAAGAATATTAATGTGCTTTGTACAAGATAAAATACATGTATCGTGTGATACGCCAGATATTGAGAATAAAATGTACAGTTAGTATACTGTTCCGTAAATATATACACATGTTGTTTGTCCAAGGTCCCCTCTAAACAGAACATTAATGTGCTTTGTACAAGATAAAATACATGTATCGTGTGATACGCCAGATATTGAAGAATAAAATGAACAGTTAATATACTGTTCCGTAAATATATACACATCTTGTTTGTCCAAGGTCCCCTCTAAAAAGAATAGTGATGTGCTTTGTACAAGAAACAATACATGTATCGTGTGATACGCCAGATATTGAAAATAAAATGAACAGTAAGTATGCCGCTCCGTCAATATATACACATGTTGTCTGTCCAAGGTCCTCTTTAAAAAGAATATTAATGTGATTTGTACAAGATAAAATACATGTATCGTGTGATACGCCAGATATTGAAGAATAAAATGAACTGTAAGTATGCCGCTCCGTCAATATATACACATGTTTTCTGTCCAATTCCCCTGTAAAAAGAATATTAATGTGCTTTGTACAAGATAAAATACATGTATCGTGTGATACGCCAGATATTGAGAATAAAATGAACAGTAAGTATGCATCTCCGTCAATATATACACATGTTGTCTGTCCAATGTCCCCTCTAAAAAGAATATTAATATGCTTTGTACAAGATAAAATACATGTACCGTGTGATACGCCAGATATTTAAGAATACAATGAACAGTTAGTATGCCGCTCCGTCAATATATACACATGTTGTCTGTCTAAGGTCCCCTCTAAACAGAACATTAATGTGCTTTGTACAAGATAAAATACATGTATCGTGTGATACGCCAGATATTGAAGAATAAAATGAACAGTTAATATACTGTTCCGTAAATATATACACATCTTGTTTGTCCAAGGTCCCCTCTAAAAAGAATAGTAATGTGCTTTGTACAAGAAACAATACATGTATCGTGTGATACGCCAGATATTGAAAATAAAATGAACAGTAAGTATGCCGCTCCGTCAATATATACACATGTTGTCTGTCCAAGGTCCTCTTTAAAAAGAATATTAATGTGATTTGTACAAGATAAAATACATGTATCGTGTGATACGCCAGATATTGAAGAATAAAATGAACTGTAAGTATGCCGCTCCGTCAATATATACACATGTTTTCTGTCCAATTCCCCTGTAAAAAGAATATTATTGTGCTTTGTACAAGACAAAACACATGTATCGTGTGATATGCCGGATATTGACAATAAAATGAACAGTAAGTATGCCGCTCCGTCAAAATATACACATGTTGTCTGTCCAAGGTCCCCTCTAAAAAAAAATTAATGTGCTTTGTACAAGACAAAATACATGCATTATGTGATACGCCAGATATTGAAGAACAAAATGAACTGTTAGTATGTCGCTCCGTCAATATATACACATGTTGTCTGTCCAATCTCTCCTCTAAAAGAATATTTATGTGCTTTGTGCAAGATAAAATACATGTATCGTGTGAAACGTCAGATATTGAAGAATAAAATGAACAGTTGGTATGCTATGCCGTCAATATATACACATGTTGTCTGTCCAAGGTCCCCTCTAAAAAGAATATTAATGTGCTTTGTACAAGATAAAATACATGTATCGTGTGATACGCCAGATATTGAGAATAAAATGAACAGTAAGTATGCATCTCCGTCAATATATACACATGTTGTCTGTCCAATGTCCCCTCTAAAAAAATATTAATGTGCTTTGTACAAGACAAAATACATGCATTATGTGATACGCCAGATATTGAAGAATAAAATGAACAGTTAGTATGTCGCTCCGTCAATATATACACATGTTGTCTGTCCAAGGTCCCCTCTAACAAGAATATTTATGTGCTTTGTACAAGATAAAATACATGTATCGTGTGATACGCCAGGTATTAAGGAATAAAATGAACAGTTAGTATGCCGCTCCGTCAATATATACACATGTTGTCTGTCTAAGGTCCCGTCTAATAAGAATATTAATGTGCTCTGTACAAGATAAAATACATGTATCGTGTGCTACGTGAGATATTGAAGAATAAAATGAACAGTTAGTATACTGTTCCGTAAATATATACACATGTTGTCTGTCCAAGGTCTCCTCTAAAAGAATATTAATGTGCTTTGTACAAGATAAAATACATGTATCGTGTGATACGCCAGATATTGAGAATAAAATGTACAGTTAGTATACTGTTCCGTAAATATATGCACATGTTGTTTGTCCAAGGTCCCCTCTAAAAAGAATATTAATATGCTTTGTACAAGATAAAATACATGTATCGTGTGATACGCCAGATATTTAAGAATACAATGAACAGTTAGTATGCCGCTCCGTCAATATATACACATGTTGTCTGTCTTAGGTCCCCTCTAAAAAGAACATTAATGTGCTTTGTACAAGATAAAATACATGTATCGTGTGATACGCCAGATATTGAAGAATAAAATGAACAGTTAGTATACTGTTCCGTAAATATATACACATCTTGTTTGTCCAAGGTCCCCTCTAAAAAGAATAGTAATGTGCTTTGTACAAGATACAATACATGTATCGTGTGATACGCCAGATATTGAAAATAAAATGAACAGTAAGTATGCCGTTCCGTCAATATATACACATGTTGTCTGTCCAAGGTCCCCTCTAGAAAAATATAAATGTGCTTTGTACAAGACAAAATACATGTATCATGTGATATGCCAAATAGTGAGGAATAAAATGAACAGTTAGTATGTCTCTCCGTTAATATATACACATGGTGTCTGTCCAAGGTCCTCTCTAAAAGAATATAAATGTGCTTTGTACAAGATAAAATACATGTATCGTGTGATACGCCAGATATTGAAGAATAAAATGAACTGTAAGTATGCCGCTCCGTCAATATATACACATGTTGTTTGTCCAAGGTCCCCTCTAAAAAGAATATTAATATGCTTTGTACAAGATAAAATACATGTATCGTGTGATACGCCAGGTATTAAGGAATAAAATGAACAGTTAGTATGCCGCTCCGTCAATATATACACATGTTTTCGGTCTAAGGTCCCGTCTAATAAGAATATTAATGTGCTCTGTACAAGATAAATTACATGTATCGTGTGCTACGCGAGATATTGAAGAATAAAATGAACAGTTAGTATACTGTTCCGTAAATATATACACATGTTGTCTGTCCAAGGTCTCCTCTAAAAGAATATTAATGTGCTTTGTACAAGATAAAATACATGTATCGTGTGATACGCCAGATATTGAGAATAAAATGTACAGTTAGTATACTGTTCCGTAAATATATACACATGTTGTCTGTCCAAGGTCCCCTCTAAAAAGAATATTAATATGCTTTGTACAAGATAAAAAACATGTATCGTGTGATACGCCAGATATTTAAGAATACAATGAACAGTTAGTATGCCGCTCCGTCAATATATACACATGTTGTCTGTCTAAGGTCCCCTCTAAAAATAACATTAATGTGCTTTGTACAAGATAAAATACATGTATCGTGTGATACGCCAGATATTGAAGAATAAAATGAACAGTTAGTATACTGTTCCGTAAATATATACACATCTTGTTTGTCCAAGGTCCCCTCTAAAAAGAATAGTAATGTGCTTTGTACAAGATACAATACTGTGAAAGTACTTTAATTCGTGGGTATCAATTTTCGTGGTTTGAGCAATATTTACATGTTCGTGGGTTTTTAAATTCGTGGATTTTAGTTTTCTAAAAAAAAAAATACTTGAAAAATTCAAGCCTTTAGAAACGAAGATTACAAATACTAATAGTCTGGATTGAAGAAAATTGCAAAGTAAACATTGACCGGTGTAAATCGTAGTGACAACACTAATTAACTCAAGATTAAAGACCATCAAAGGTGTTAATTAGGCCATAAACATGTCACCTAAAGAAATCAGTAACATAAACAAATGCTATAAACGTATCTTGAATTGTCAAATAATTCTTATCAAAATCAAGCCCAGCATGAAATTATTATTTCCCATATGTACGAGAACTATGAGGATATAAAATGAACACTTTATCATACTAGCATATTAATACCGGAAATCTGGCTTTCATCGATAAAAAATATTTTTTATGAGAATTAAAAGATCAAGAGTTGTGCAGTTTAGGTTATTAAAGATTAAATGGGTATAATCCTGCATGCAGTTGTAGTTCTGTGACTGCTATTACAGTATTCTCAGATTTAGGGTTATTCAATATATTCTGTAGATCATATCAGTAGTTGAACCTACATGGGGATCTTCCCATGTCTTGATTTGGACAATGGTTGTTTTATTTCGTTGGACACTTAAATTCGTGGATAAAGTCATCCACGAAAACCACGAAAATTGGTACCCCACGAATAAAAGTACTTTCACAGTACATGTATCGTGTGATACGCCAGATATTGAGAATAAAATGTACAGTTAGTATACTGTTCCGTAAATATATACACATCTTGTTTGTCCAAGGTCCCCTCTAAAAAGAATAGTAATGTGCTTTGTACAAGATACAATACATGTATCGTGTGATACGCCAGATATTGAAAATAAAATGAACAGTAAGTATGCCGTTCCGTCAATATATACACATGTTGTCTGTCCAAGGTCCCCTCTAGAAAAATATAAATGTGCTTTGTACAAGACAAAATACATGTATCATGTGATATGCCAAATAGTGAGGAATAAAATGAACAGTTAGTATGTCTCTCCGTTAATATATACACATGTTGTCTGTCCAAGGTCCTCTCTAAAAGAATATAAATGTGCTTTGTACAAGATAAAATGCATGTATTGTGTGATACGCCAGATATTGAAGAATAAAATGAACTGTAAGTATGCCGCTCCGTCAATATATACACATGTTTTCTGTCCAATTCCCCTGTAAAAAGAATATTAATGTGCTTTGTACAAGACAAAACACATGTATCGTGTGATATGCCAGATATTGACAATAAAATGAACAGTTAGTATGCCGCTCCGTCAATATATACACATGTTGTCTGTCCAAGGTCTCCTCTAAAAGAATATTAATGTGCTTTGTACAAGATCAAATACATGTATCGTGTGATACGCCAGATATTGAGAATAAAATGAACAGTAAGTATGCCGCTCCGTCAATATATACACATGTTGTCTGTCCAAAGTACCCTCTAAAAAAATATTAATGTGCTTATTACAAGACAAAATACATGCATTATGTGATACGCCAGATATTGAAGAATAAAATTAACAGTTAGTATGTCGCTCCGTCACTATATACACATGTTGTCTGTCCAAGGTCCCCTCTAAAAAGAATATTAATGTGCTTTGTACAAGATAAAATACATGTATCGTGTGATACGCCAGATATTGAAAATAAAATGAACAGTAAGTATGCCGTTCCGTCAATATATACACATGTTGTCTGTCCAAGGTCCCCTCTAGAAAAATATAAATGTGCTTTGTACAAGACAAAATACATGTATCATGTGATATGCCAAATAGTGAGGAATAAAATGAACAGTTAGTATGTCTCTCCGTTAATATATACACATGTTGTCTGTCCAAGGTCCTCTCTAAAAGAATATAAATGTGCTTTGTACAAGATAAAATGCATGTATTGTGTGATACGCCAGATATTGAAGAATAAAATGAACTGTAAGTATGCCGCTCCGTCAATATATACACATGTTTTCTGTCCAATTCCCCTGTAAAAAGAATATTAATGTGCTTTGTACAAGACAAAACACATGTATCGTGTGATATGCCAGATATTGACAATAAAATGAACAGTTAGTATGCCGCTCCGTCAATATATACACATGTTGTCTGTCCAAGGTCTCCTCTAAAAGAATATTAATGTGCTTTGTACAAGATCAAATACATGTATCGTGTGATACGCCAGATATTGAGAATAAAATGAACAGTAAGTATGCCGCTCCGTCAATATATACACATGTTGTCTGTCCAAAGTACCCTCTAAAAAAATATTAATGTGCTTATTACAAGACAAAATACATGCATTATGTGATACGCCAGATATTGAAGAATAAAATTAACAGTTAGTATGTCGCTCCGTCACTATATACACATGTTGTCTGTCCAAGGTCCCCTCTAAAAAGAATATTAATGTGCTTTGTACAAGATAAAATACATGTATCGTGTGATACGCCAGTTATTAAGGAATAAAAGGAACAGTTGGTATGCTATTCCGTCAATATATACACATGTTGTCTGTCTAAGGTCCCGTCTAATAAGAATATTAATATGCTCTGTACAAGATAAAATACATGTATCGTGTGCTACGCGAGATATTGAAGAATAAAATGAACAGTTAGTATACTGTTCTGTAAATATATACACATATTGTTTGGCCAAGGTCCGCTCTAAAAAGAATATTAATGTGCCTTGTACAAGATAAAATACATGTATCGTGTGATACGCCAGATATTGAGAATAAAATGAACAGTAAGTATGTCGCTCCGTCAATATATACACATGTTGTCTGTCCAAGGTCCCCTCTAAAAAAATATTAATGTGCTTTGTAAAAGACAAAATACATGCATCATGTAATACGCCAGATATTGAAGAATAAAATGAACAGTTAGTATACTGTTCCGTAAATATATACACATCTTGTTTGTCCAAGGTCCCCTCTAAAAAGAATAGTAATGTGCTTTGTACAAGATACAATACATGTATCGTGTGATACGCCAGATATTGAGAATAAAATGTACAGTTAGTATACTGTTCCGTAAATATATACACATCTTGTTTGTCCAAGGTCCCCTCTAAAAAGAATAGTAATGTGCTTTGTACAAGATACAATACATGTATCGTGTGATACGCCAGATATTGAAAATAAAATGAACAGTAAGTATGCCGTTCCGTCAATATATACACATGTTGTCTGTCCAAGGTCCCCTCTAGAAAAATATAAATGTGCTTTGTACAAGACAAAATACATGTATCATGTGATATGCCAAATAGTGAGGAATAAAATGAACAGTTAGTATGTCTCTCCGTTAATATATACACATGTTGTCTGTCCAAGGTCCTCTCTAAAAGAATATAAATGTGCTTTGTACAAGATAAAATGCATGTATTGTGTGATACGCCAGATATTGAAGAATAAAATGAACTGTAAGTATGCCGCTCCGTCAATATATACACATGTTTTCTGTCCAATTCCCCTGTAAAAAGAATATTAATGTGCTTATTACAAGTATACTGTTCTGTAAATATATACACATATTGTTTGGCCAAGGTCCGCTCTAAAAAGAATATTAATGTGCCTTGTCCAAGGTCCCCTCTAAAAAAATATTAATGTGCTTTGTAAAAGACAAAATACATGCATCATGTAATACGCCAGATATTGAAGAATAAAATGAACAGTTAGTATGCCGCTCCGTCAATATATACACATGTTGTCTGTCCAAGGTCCCCTCTATAAGGAATATTAATGTGCTCTGTACAAGATGAAATACATGTATCGTGTGATACGCCAGATATTGAGAAATAAAGCTACATTTTCGTCTGCTAAGATTAGTTAAAGATAACAGTATTTTCCAAAGAATTTATTACTGTGTAGAAAGTTAATGGTTAATCTTTACGGTATTCCTAAATTTTATGACACCTTCAGTAGGTCAGTCTAGTCATTTAGAGTTCAAGTACAAATCGTCTGCACGTGCAGCTGTGGCTATTTAATTTAATTACTTTGTTTTGATCATTTCTGGGAATCAGGTTAAGTTAGTGTGAAATTTTATGTCTACTGGTCAGACGTAAACAGATCGTCTTTATCATGCGATAAGTTAACATCGAAAACAATGTTGTGAAATTGTATTACGAAAATGATTGTATATATTGTAAATATTGGATTAAAACGTAGTTATTAGCAAACATTCGTTAGTTATATGATATGGATATAATAATGCTATTGGTATAACGTTATCGTCGAACTCCCAAATCCCAAATCGTCGAACTTTATATGAAACAATTTATTCCACTGCACATTTCAAATCGTCTCCGCAACATTTTGGTAGCAGAGCGTGGTTCAAGGAACTTTAATCGTAATCGTATTGTGAGAAAATGAGTAATTGGGATTTGGAAATCGAAGCAGCGGCAAGCGATGGAGACAAAATGGACGAAACTGTAATTGCTAAACCGGACGAAAGTTTACAATTAGAAGATCTGAAGAAGGAAAAAGCGAAAGCGAAATCGGCATTCACAAAAACTAGACATTCATTATTGCAAATTCTTGAAGAAGATTTTCCGGATCGTGAAGAAATAAAAGTAATTCAAGAGAAACTTATAAATGCAAAAGAAAAAGCGATGGATATTATGGGGAATTTATACGATAAATACAAGCATAGAAATGACATTCAAAATGTGATGAAAACAACAAAAGAAATGGAAAAAATCGAAGAAGAATTCACAGAAGCAGAAAATGAGTGTCGTGACTATTTGATCGAGAGCAAAGTTGCGTCAAGCGTTGGATCCAGTGTATCTAGAATCTCAAAACGAGATAATGTGAATTCCGTAAATAAAGTGGAAAGTAAACATGTTACTGAAGAAAAGGAAGTTAAACCAGAATTCGAACAAACTACGAAAGAAGAAAATAAAAACAAGCAGTTGAAGTCTGAATTAGGAAGCGACATGTGGAAACAATTAAAAAGAGTTTCAATACCGATATTTAATGGAAATAAAAGAAACTACCAGAGCTGGAAAGCTGCATTTCTAGCATGTATCGATCAAGCACCGGCGACAAAGGAATATAAATTATTACAACTAAGACAATATGTGGAAGGTGAAGCGTTACAAGTTATCGAAAATTTAGGACATTCAGCAGTTGCGTATGATGCCGCAAAGGAGCGCTTAGAAAGAAAGTATGGAGGACAACGAAGACAGATAACCCTGTATATAGAAGAACTTGAAAACTTTAAACCTATGAGAGAAGGTATCGCTAAAGACATAGAACATTTTGCAGATTTACTGGATATAGCAGTTGTGAACTTGAAAGAAGCAGGTCGTTTCGAGGAGCTAAAGAATGGTTCTTTGTACAACAAATTGCAGCGAAAGATGACAGAATCTATGTTGTCGAGGTATCATCGTTGGATATTCGAAAGCGGAAAAACAGAGTCAGTCGAATGTCTACGTGAGTGGATTTTACAGGAAGCAGAGTTTCAAACTATAGCATCAGAAACAATACATGGATTAAGTGCAAACACTAGTAGCAATTCACAGCGGAATTATAAAGGAAATCGTAGGGATGGATTTAGAACATTTTTTGGAGAATCGCAAAATGAAAGCTATTCCGGAAATAGGATGTGCAAGTGTTGTAACGGTTAATCATGGAGTCTGGAAGTGTGATGAATTTCGGAAATTAACCGTTAACAAGAGATGGGATACCGCGAAACGTTTACAGTTGTGTTATCGTTGCTTAGGACATGATCACGTAGGCAGACAGTGTCCGAGAAGTAGAGCATGTAACTTGGATGGATGCAAAGAAGTGCACAACAGACTTTTACATAGAGATAAACAATCGTTCAGTGAGCCAAAAGTTCCAGTGAGAACCGAATCGAAAACAAAACAGAACTATGCTGCTGAAAAGAAGGAAAATACAGACGCTATCACTGAGAGGGAGAGTCGGGATCGAACAATGATTGGCCGAGACAGAAAATCAAACTTCGTTACGCTTAAAACAGTACCTGTAATATTGAAAAATGGAAACCGTACCGTTAGTGTTAATGCATTACTGGATGACGCAAGTACGAAAACATATATCAACGCTGATGTTGCCGCCGAATTGGGACTTCAAGGACAAATTCAGAAAGTGACAGTTAATGTGTTAAATGACAATGTTGAAACATTTGAAACTATGCCAGTCGAGGTAAGACTTCAAAGTCACAATGGTCAGACAGACGCCAAAGTAGTCGCATTCACTACAAACCGTGTAACCGGAAGTTTACAGCCAGTTGACTGGAAACAACACGCTCGGAAATGGGACCATCTTGCAGGGATTAAATTTCCGAATCTAGGAAAGAGACCTACCGTTGATATGTTGATCGGACTGGACTATCCGGATCTACATTATTCTTATAGAGATATAAGTGGTAAGCCTGGAGAGCCAATTGCTAGACTAACACCGTTAGGTTGGACGTGCATCGGAGATCCGAATAGCGGACAGGATCAGACATTATTTAACCGAACTTATTTTGCTCGTGGACAAGAGAATCGAAATAATTTAGATAACATTGTTAGGAAATTTTGGGAAATCGAAAATGTCAAAACACCAAGCGAAAACGTATTTCTAAGCAGTGATGAGAAAAAAGCGTTGTCAAAGGTAGAGCAATCGTTGGAATTTAAGGATGGACACTACGAAGTAAAAGTACCGTGGAAAGACGACACACCTTCATTACCGAACAATTATAATATGGCATTAAGTAGATTAGCAAATACAGAAAAAAGATTAAACAAAGACCCGAGTATTGCTAAAGTTTATACACAAACAATAGAGAAATATATTGAGAAAGGATATGTTCGCAAAGTGTCGACAAAGGAGACTGTTGCAGGAAAAGGGTATTTGCCACATTTTCCAGTGATTAGACCGGACAAGGAAACAACTAAAACTAGGATTGTATTTGATGCGTCCGCAAAATTTCAGGGGATTTCGCTAAATGACACTATTCATCAAGGTCCAAAGTTACAGCAAGATTTATTCGATGTACTATTACGCTTCAGAATGTACCCCGTTGCACTTGTTTGTGACATCGCTGAAATGTATTTGAGAATTAAAATTGCACCAGACGACAGGCCGTATCACAGATTTTTATGGCGCGCAATGAACACTGAACAAGTACCAGAGGAATATGAATTCAATAGTGTTGTTTTTGGAGTAAATTCGTCTCCATTTCAAGCTCAGTTTGTTTCTAGAAAACATGCCGAAATGACAAAAGATTCATATCCACGAGCCGCCGAAACAGTTCTAAAATCTACATACATGGACGACAGTATGGACTCCGTAATCAACGATGAACAAGGCATCGAACTTTATATTCAGCTATCTCAGTTATGGGCAAAGGCAGGGATGTATGCACGGAAATGGCTATCGAATTCAAAGGCAGTTTTACAATGCATTCCAGAAGAAGATCGCGCGTCACAAGTCGATCTCGATGAGGGATATTTACCGTCAGTGAAAACACTAGGAGTTATATGGCAGGCAGACAATGACATATTCACGTTTAAAGCTAACCCACCGGCAGAGGATTTTAAATTTACTAAACGAAACATTCTAAGCAAAGTTGCTACGTTATTCGATCCGTTGGGATTTATTGCGCCGTACACAATAAGAGGAAAACTGCTACTACAAGAGATGTGGACAGCAGGACTAGACTGGGACGACCAGTTAGACGAAGAACTGGTTGAAAAATCTAGAGTGTGGTTCCGAGAACTTGATGAACTATGTTGTATTGAAATACCGAGATGTTTGCAGTTAAACGAAGACATTGTTTCGACGAGTTTACACACATTTAGTGACGCTTCTCAAGAGGCTTATGGCTCAGTAATATATGCTAGAAACGAGCATACGAGTGGAATGATATCTACTAGATTAATAGCAGTGAAATCGAGAGTTGCTCCTTTAACATCAGTCAGCATTCCAAGACTTGAGTTAATGGCCGCAGTTTTAGGATTAAGATTAACACTTTCGGTTAAAAACGCATTAGAAGTGCTAGAGGATAATATGACATTCTGGTCAGACAGTATGAACGTTTTGCATTGGATTAGAGGCAGAAGTAGAGAATATAAGCCATTTGTAGCGAATAGAATTGGAGAAATTCATACGTCATCGCATCCTAATCAATGGCGACATGTGCCAACAAAAGTTAATCCGGCAGATTTAGTATCGAGAGGAAGAACCGTAAAACAGTTACAGTCGGACGTAATTTGGTGGAATGGACCGGAATTCCTACAAGATGAAGAACCGCAATGGCCGGACACTAATATTCAGATAGAAAACATACGTGATACCGAACTTAGATGTCAAAAGAAAACAAGCGATAACTTAACTAATTGTACTACACTGAAAAGTATTCATACTAGTGATTCAGATTGGCGTCTAGATCCCGTACGTTATTCGAGTTTTGTAAGACTAGTTCGTGTACAAGCGTATGTGCACAGATTTATTGACAATTGCAGACTAAAGCAAAAACAACGTCGTCAAGGAAGTTTATCTACAGTCGAGTATGCAGATGCCGAATCGGAAATAATAAAAAATGCACAAAGAGAGGCATTTTCAGACGAATACAACGCTCTTATGAAAAGTAAAGATTTACCGAAAACAAGCAAATTATTAGGATTACAACCGCGAATTGATGAGAATGGATTACTAAGATGCGATGGACGTTTAGAGTTCGCCGATTTTCTATCATTCGATGCAAGATATCCGATTATATTACCACGAAAGAATTGGGTCACGAAGCTTATTGTGAAACGCTATCACGAACTTGGAAAACATGTGAGTGGGACAAATCAAACATTTTCAGCATTATCGTCACGATTTTGGATTATTTCAGGGAGAGAAGAAATAAGAGAATATGAACATGAGTGTTATACGTGTCGTAAGAAGAAAGCTAAAGTTGCCGAGCAAGTGATGGCTCCATTACCGGAAATTCGTTTCAAAACACCTTTACATGCTTTCGCTCGTACAGCAGTTGATTTTGGTGGACCGTTCATAACAGTTCAGGGCAGAGGAAAGCGCCGTCAGAAAAGATACGAGGTCTTCCGAAAGAGATAATTTCAGACAATGGAACTAATTTTGTTGGAGCAAATAGAGAACTGAAAGAACTAGTTGCGCTTTTAGACAAGGATAAAATACATAATTCAATTAGTAACCAAGGAATTAAGTGGCATTTCAACCCACCGTTAGCTCCGCATTTTGGTGGTATTCACGAGACAATGATAAAATCGGCAAAAAGGGCTATTTATGCAATATTAGGAAATGCAGATATTAATGATGAGGAGCTTTTAACAGCATTTACCGGAGCTGAAGCACTGATAAATTCGAGACCGCTTACGTACCAGTCTGCTGATCCGAAAGATGATACACCTTTAACACCGAATCACTTCTTGCACGGACAATTAGGTGGCCATTTCGCTCCAGAAACCGTTGATATTACTGATTTTAACCCGAGAAAACGATGGAGAAGAATTCAGGAATTAATTAGACATTTTTGGAAACGTTGGATTAGTGAATGGTTGCCAGGACTTAACAAACGCGACAAGTGAACTAAAACGAAAAGGGACATAAAAACCGATGATATTGTACTGGTGATGAATCCGAACGTTCAGAGAGGACATTGGCCGCTTGGCAGAATAATCGAAGTTTTCCCTGGCAAAGATGGACATGTTCGCGTTGCAAAAGTTTCACTTGGACAAACTGTATTAATGAGACCAATTACAAAACTGTGTCCGTTAGACATCGAAACCTCCGAAAATGACAGTGATAAATAATTGAAGTAATGTGGACATATATTTTCATTTCAATTTAGACAGTTAAATATTTTGAAATAGTTTTAGATTTTGACAATTTTGAACTTAGATCAAATACAGTTTTATATCGTTTAATTATTTGTTTTGTTTGATTGGCATAGAGCAATCAAGAGGGGGAGAATGGATTGAAGACAATAGTTTTGTTTAGTTTTTATTAGTATGATTGTTTTTAGTTAGGATTTTTAATAGAGTAGAAATCGGTTTTTATTAATTGCACTTTTAATTTTTGCAAGTTTATTTTTAGCGTTAATTTTCTATATAATTATGTTGAAATAAAGCTACATTTTCGTCTGCTAAGATTAGTTAAAGATAACAGTATTTTTCAAAGAATTTATTACTGTGTAGAAAGTTAATGGTTAATCTTTACGGTATTCCTAAATTTTATGACACCTTCAGTAGGTCAGTCTAGTCATTTAGAGTTCAAGTACAAATCGTCTGCACGTGCAGCTGTGGCTATTTAATTTAATTACTTTGTTTTGATCATTTCTGGGAATCAGGTTAAGTTAGTGTGAAATTTTATGTCTACTGGTCAGACGTAAACAGATCGTCTTTATCATGCGATAAGTTAACATCGAAAACAATGTTGTGAAATTGTATTACGAAAATAATTGTATATATTGTAAATATTGGATTAAAACGTAGTTATTAGCAAACATTCGTTAGTTATATGATATGGATATAATAATGCTATTGGTATAACGTTATCGTCGAACTCCCAAATCCCAAATCGTCGAACTTTATATGAAACAGTTTATTCCACTGCACATTTCAAATCGTCTCCGCAACAATTAATGTGCTTATTACAAGACAAAATACATGCATTTTGTGATACGCCAGATATTGAAGAATAAAATTAACAGTTAGTATGTCGCTCCGTCACTATATACACATGTTGTCTGTCCAAGGTCCCCTCTAAAAAAATATTAATGTGCTTTGTACAAGATGAAATACATGTATCGTGTGATACGCCAGATATTGAGAATAAAATGAACAGTAAGTATGCCGCTCCGTCAATATATTCACATGTTGTCTGTCCAAGGTCTCCTCTAAAAGAATATTAATGTGCTTTGTACTAGATGAAATACATGTATCGTGTGATACGCCAGATATTGAGAATAAAATGAACAGTAAGTATGCCGCTCCGTCAATATATTCACATGTTGTCTGTCCAAGGTCTCCTCTAAAAGAATATTAATGTGCTTTGTACAAGATGAAATACATGTATCGTGTGATACGCCAGATATTGAGAATAAAATGAACAGTAAGTATGCCGCTCCGTCAATATATACACATGTTGTCTGTCCAAGGTCTCCTCTAAAAGAATATTAATGTGCTTTGTACAAGATGAAATACATGTATCGTGTGATACGCCAGATATTGAGAATAAAATGAACAGTAAGTATGCCGTTCCGTCAATATATACACATGTTGTCTGTCCAAGGTCTCCTCTAAAAGAATATTAATGTGCTTTGTACAAGATGAAATACATGTATCGTGTGATACGCCAGATATTGAGAATAAAATGAACAGTAAGTATGCCGCTCCGTCAATATATACACATGTTGTCTGTCCAATGTCCCCTCTAAAAAAATATTAATGTGCTTTGTACAAGACAAAATACATGCATTATGTGATACGCCAGATATTGAAGAATAAAATGAACAGTTAGTATGTCGCTCCGTCAATATATACACATGTTGTCTGTCCAAGGTCCCCTCTAAAAAGAATATTAATGTGCTTTGTACAAGATAAAATACATGTATCGTGTGATACGCCAGTTATTAAGGAATAAAATGAACAGTTAGTATGCCGCTCCGTCAATATATACACATGTTGTCTGTCTAAGGTCCCGTCTAATAAGAATATTAATGTGCTCTGTACAAGATAAAATACATGTATCGTGTGCTACGCGAGATATTGAAGAATAAAATGAACAGTTAGTATACTGTTCCGTAAATATATACACATGTTGTCTGTCCAAGGTCTCCTCTAAAAGAATATTAATGTGCTTTGTACAAGATAAAATACATGTATCGTGTGATACGCCAGATATTGAGAATAAAATGTACAGTTAGTATACTGTTCCGTAAATATATGCACATGTTGTTTGTCCAAGGTCCCCTCTAAAAAGAATATTAATATGCTTTGTACAAGATAAAATACATGTATCGTGTGATACGCCAGATATTTAAGAATACAATGAACAGTTAGTATGCCGCTCCGTCAATATATACACATGTTGTCTGTCTAAGGTCCCCTCTAAAAAGAACATTAATGTGCTTTGTACAAGATAAAATACATGTATCGTGTGATACGCCAGATATTGAAGAATAAAATGAACAGTTAGTATACTGTTCCGTAAATATATACACATCTTGTTTGTCCAAGGTCCCCTCTAAAAAGAATAGTAATGTGCTTTGTACAAGACAAAATACATGTATCATGTGATACGCCAGATATTGAAAATAAAATGAACAGTTAGTATGTCTCTCCGTTAATATATACACATGTTGTCTGTCCAAGGTCCTCTCTAAAAGAATATAAATGTGCTTTGTACAAGATAAAATACATGTATCGTGTGATACGCCAGATATTGAAGAATAAAATGAACTGTAAGTATTCCGCTCCGTCAATATATACACATGTTTTCTGTCCAATTCCCCTGTAAAAAGAATATTAATGTACTTTGTACAAGACAAAACACATGTATCGTGTGATATGCCAGATATTGACAATAAAATGAACAGTTAGTATGCCGCTCCGTCAATATATACACATGTTGTCTGTCCAAGGTCTCCTCTGAAAGAATATTAATGTGCTTTGTACAAGATCAAATACATGTATCGTGTGATACGCCAGATATTGAGAATAAAATGAACAGTAAGTATGCCGCTCCGTCTATATATACACGTGTTGTCTGTCCAAAGTACCCTCTAAAAAAATATTAATGTGCTTATTACAAGACAAAATACATGCATTATGTGATACGCCAGATATTGAAGAATAAAATTAACAGTTAGTATGTCGCTCCGTTACTATATACACATGTTGTCTGTCCAAGGTCCCCTCTAAAAAGAATATTAATGTGCTTTGTACAAGATAAAATACATGTATCGTGTGATACGCCAGTTATTAAGGAATAAAATGAACAGTTGGTATGCTATTCCGTCAATATATACACATGTTGTCTGTCTAAGGTCCCGTCTAATAAGAATATTAATATGCTCTGTACAAGATAAAATACATGTATCGTGTGCTACGCGAGATATTGAAGAATAAAATGAACAGTTAGTATACTGTTCTGTAAATATATACACATATTGTTTGTCCAAGGTCCGCTCTAAAAAGAATATTAATGTGCCTTGTACAAGATAAAATACATGTATCGTGTGATACGCCAGATATTGAGAATAAAATGAACAGTAAGTATGTCGCTCCGTCAATATATACACATGTTGTCTGTCCAAGGTCCCCTCTAAAAAAATATTAATGAGCTTTGTAAAAGACAAAATACATGCATCATGTAATACGCCAGATATTGAAGAATAAAATTTACAGTTAGTATGCCGCTCCGTCAATATATACACATGTTGTCTGTCCAAGGTCCCCTCTATAAAGAATATTAATGTTCTCTGTACAAGATAAAATACATGTATCGTGTGATACGCCAGATATTGAAGAATAAAATGAACAGTTAGTATACTGTTCCGTAAATATATACACATGTTGTTTGTCCAAGGTCCGCTCTAAAAAGAATATTAATGTGCCTTGTACAAGATAAAATACATGTATCGTGTGATACGCCAGATATTGAGAATAAAATGAACAGTAAGTATGTCGCTCCGTCAATATATACACATGTTGTCTGTCCAAGGTCCCCTCTAAAAAAATATTAATGTGCTTTGTAAAAGACAAAATACATGCATCATGTAATACGCCAGATATTGAAGAATAAAATGAACAGTTAGTATGCCGCTCCGTCAATATATACACATGTTGTCTGTCCAAGGTCCCCTCTATAAGGAATATTAATGTGCTCTGTACAAGATAAAATACATGTATCGTGTGATACGCCAGATATTGAAGAATAAAATGAACAGTTAGTATACTATTCCGTAAATATATACACATTTTGTTTGTCCAAGGTCCGCTCTAAAAAGAATATTAATGTGCCTTGTACAAGATAAAATACATGTATCGTGTGATACGCCAGATATTGAGAATAAAATGAACAGTAAGAATGTCGCTCCGTCAATATATACACATGTTGTCTGTCCAAGGTCCCCTCTAAAAAAATATTAATGTGCTTATTACAAGACAAAATACATGCATTTTGTGATACGCCAGATATTGAAGAATAAAATTAACAGTTAGTATGTCGCTCCGTCACTATATACACATGTTGTCTGTCCAAGGTCCCCTCTAAAAAAATATTAATGTGCTTATTACAAGACAAAATACATGCATTTTGTGATACGCCAGATATTGAAGAATAAAATGAACAGTTAGTATGCCGCTCCGTCAATATATACACATGTTGTCTGTCTAAGGTCCCGTCTAATAAGAATATTAATGTGCTCTGTACAAGATAAAATACATGTATCGTGTGCTACGCGAGATATTGAAGAATAAAATGAACAGTTAGTATACTGTTCCGTAAATATATGCACATGTTGTTTGTCCAATTCCCCCTCTAAAAAGAATATTAATATGCTTTGTACAAGACAAAATACATGTATCGTGTGTTACGCCATATATTGAGAATAAAATGAACAGTTAGTATGCCGCTCCGTCAATATATACACATGTTGTCTGTCCAAGGTCCCCTCTAAAAAAATATTAATGTGCTTTGTACAAGACAAAATACATGCATTATGTGATACGCCAGATATTGAAGAATAAAATGAACAGTTAGTATGTCGCTCCGTCAATATATACACATGTTGTCTGTCCAAGGTCTCCTCTAAAAGATTATTAATGTGCTTTGTACAAGATAAAATACATGTATCGTGTGACACGCCAGATATTAAGGAATACAATGTACAATTAGTTTGTCGCTCCGTCAATATATAAACATGTGGTCTGTCTATGGTCCCCTCTAAAAAGAATAATAATGTGCCTTGTACAAGATAAAATACATGTATCGTGTGATTCGCCAGATATTAAGGAATAAAATGAACAGTTAGTATGCCGCTCCGTCAATATATACACATGTTGTCTGTCAAAGGTCCCCTCTAAAAAGAATAAACATTAAAAAGTAACAGCTTCCACGGTAAACTATGACATATATAGTGTCAATATATATTTATATAAACTAACATTTATTAAAAAAATAAACAATTATATAGACGAATAATTTATTAGTTCCTCAGCAAAACAAGAAAAGAAATAAAGAATCGACAGAAGATTTAATCTTTATTTATCTTTTTAATTAACCAAAATATACTTCAAATTATAATATTAAAATACATATATATATACATATTAATCTAAAATGCATTATCGAGTAGAAGGGGCGCAACTTGTGGTATCAAACCGGTATACTGAACGGATCTAAACAGGGTCTGAAAATTTTGAATGTTATTTTGTATCCATGGTCTGTATTGGTCTGACACTGTCTTAACGGGTCTAAACAGCCTGCTAGACGATTCAGTCTTTTCCGTCTGGACATGCCTTAACGAACTGATTTACCTGATGCGGCTATCGATCGTAACGGAGTCTTAACGGTCTAAAAAGTCTCGACGATTTCCTCTAGCGGTAAATCCAGTCAATCAAGATGTGATCAGACCAAAATGACCGTTTCAGACTTAAATCGTGCTACAAGTGACTATTCATAAAACATCCAGAAAATGATGTGAAAAACATAAATACGGCAACCATCTCTCTTCGCAGCATAACTGATGCTTAAAATGTAACCTATATACAAATGAAAATCAAAATGAAACAGAAATCAAAAGCCATGAATGTATGAAAAGCCCCCTTATATTTTTGATGCATCATTTTAAATGCTGTGATTGTTCGTCCTCATCTGTCCATGTCTATAGGCGTACTCCTGTCCAATTCCGTCAGTACATGAAATTTCGAAAAGTGTTGGTAAAAAAGGAAATTTGTCTCAAATTTGAAATTTAAATAACTTGTTTAATCTTTTAATTAATAAATCCTGTCCATTTTTTTTATCATAGGGAATGTTTGTATTTGTTATTTCATAAATCCCCTTCATGTCTTTCAATCTCTTTCTGAACCTCTACTGCTCGAAATCAAACGATCAACTCAGTTTATCAATAAATTTCTCAAACAGTTTAAGGACAAGAATAACATACATAAACTCAGTGTTTTGACTATTGCTTCACAATTTGTGAAATAAATAGTCACAAAACAAATCTAAAGAAACATGTCATAATAACAACAGACCAACTATTCATAAAACATCCAGACAAAGATGTGAAAAACATAAATACGGCAACCATCTCTCTTCGAAGCATAACTGATGCTTGAAATGTAACCTATATACAAATGAAAATCAAATTGAAACAGAAACCAAAAGACATGAAAGTATGAAAAGCCCCCTTATATTTTTGATGCATCATTTTTAATGCTGTGATTGTTCGTCAACATCTGTCCATGTCTATAGGCGTACTCCTGTCCAATTCCGTCAGTACATGTCATTTCGAAAAGTGTTGGTAAAAAAGGAAATTTGTCTTCAAATTGGAAATTTAAATAACTTGTTTAATCTTTCAATTAATAAAATCCTGCCCATTTTTTTTTTTATCATAGGGAATGTTTGTATTTGTTGTTTAATAAATCCCCTTCATGTCTTTCAATCTCTTTCTGAACCTCTACTGCTTGAAATCAAGTCATCAACTCAGTTTATCAATAAATTTCTCAAACAGTTTACTAACAAGAATAACATACATAAACTCAGTGTATTGACTATTGCTTCACAATTTGTGAAATAAATAGTCACAAAACAAATCTAAAGAAACATGTCATAATAACAACAGACCAACTATTCATAAAACATCCAGACAAAGATGTGAAAAACATAAATACGGCAACCATCTCTCTTCGTAGCATAACTCATGCTTGAAATGTAACCTATATACAAATGAAAATCAAAATGAAACAGAAATCAAAAGACATGAAAGTATGAAAAGCCCCCTTATATTTTTGATGCATCATTTTAAATGCTGTGATTGTTCGTCAACATCTGTCCATGTCTATAGGCGTACTCCTGTCCAATTCCGTCAGTACATGTCATTTCGAAAAGTGTTGGTAAAAAAGGAAATTTGTCTTCAAATTTGAAATTTAAATAACTTGTTTAATCTTTCAATTAATAAAATCCTGTCCATTTTTTTATCATAGGGAATGTTTGTTTTTGTTATTTAATAAATCCCTTCATGTCTTTCAATCTCTTTCTGAACCTCTACTGCTCGAAATCAAACGATCAACTCAGTTTATCAATAAATTTCTCAAACAGTTTAAGGACAAGAATAACATACATAAACTCAGTGTATTGACTATTGCTTCACAATTTGTGAAATAAATAGTCACAAAACAAATCTAAAGAAACATGTCATAATAACAACAGACCAACTATTCATAAAACATCCAGACAAAGATGTGAAAAACATAAATACGGCAACCATCTCTCTTCGCAGCATAACTCATGCTTGAAATGTAACCTATATACAAATGAAAATCAAACTGAAACAGAAATCAAAAGACATGAAAGTATGAAAAGCCCCCTTATATTTTTGATGCATCATTTTAAATGCTGTGATTGTTCGTCAACATCTGTCCATGTCTATAGGCGTACTCCTGTCCAATTCCGTCAGTACATGTCATTTCGAAAAGTGTTGGTAAAAAAGGAAATTTGTCTTCAAATTTGAAATTTAAATAACTTGTTTAATCTTTCAATTAATAAAATCTTGTCCATTTTTTTATCATAGGGAATGTTTGTATTTGTTATTTAATAAATCCCCTTCATGTCTTTCAATCTCTTTCTGAACCTCTACTGCTTGAAATCAAATCATCAATAGAATTTAAGTCCTGTACTTAAATTCAGTTATCACGGTGCGCTGTACTATTTCATTGGTTGGTTATTAGTGAGTTTAAGAAAACTCAAATTTCATTGGTGGTTAGTGAACCATACAATTTGACGTCACGATCCTTTTTTTAATTCGGGTCCAACAGGAGAGGCTGCTTTTAAAATAACTTGTTGTTATCAGAGGAAAATTTTATTCAACAAAAAATTGTCAGGGAGTATTTTATGTAATATAATAATTTTTGAAAGGAATTGTTATAGCTGTACGCACATTAACGAGGATTCGTGCAATAAAAGACAATATTGACGTTAATTATCCAAAAACAAGGATACATGTGTATGGCGACCACATGGCTGAAATCAAAAAACAAATTTTATTTTTTTCTCTTTCAAAGTTAATTTTATTTAATTTTCTTTAAGTGCCAACAGTTTGGTTTAGATTTGAGTCTCTTTCAACAGGGAAAAAGTAAATGTTTACTTTGAAACAAGGATGCATGTAACTGACCTAGTGAAGCACATGGCGAGCACATGGTTTATTGAATTTTCTTTCAATGTTTTTTCGTTGCCGTTGCTAATTTTCAAATATAATAAATGGTAAATAATGCTTCTTGGTAACATGTTAGGACTACCAGAATTAGCAAAAATATTCAAGTTATCTGGCGAGTTGAAATAACCTTTCGTGTGTTGGTTTGCGAACTTGAGCCATGGCAAAATATTCAGTTCGTTGGTTGTGTCCATTATCAGGTGAAAGGAGAATATCATCGCGGCTACACGCCCACATAGACATGTATTATCGAAATGCGCATCTGGTGCAACAAAATTGGTACCGTTGATTTTATTACTACCACTGGGTCGATGCCTCTGCTGGTGGACTATTAGTCCCCGAGGATATCACCAGCCCAGTAGCCAGTACTTCGGTACTGGCATGAAAATACGGATTTTTTGTGTTATTAAAATTTGCTGTTACAAAATATTAAAAATTATTAAAAATTCAGGAATGTATCTCCCTCGTGCAAAGCTCTGATTCCTTACACGAATTTGGCTATACTTTTTGGACCTTTTGGATTACAGCTCTTCATCTTTTATATAAGCTTTGGATTTCAAATATTTTGGCCACGAGCATCACTGAAGAGACATGTATTGTCGAAATGCGCATCTGGTGCAACAAAATTGATACCGTTGATTTTATTACTACCACTGGGTCGATGCATCTGCTGGTGGACTATTAGTCCCAGAGGGTATCACCAGCCCAGTAGCCAGTACTTCGGTACTGGCATGAAAATACGGATTTTTTGTGTTATTAAAATTTGCTGTTACAAAATATTAAAAATAATTAAAAATTAAGGAATGTATCTCCCTCGTGCATAGCTCTGATTCCTTACACGAATTTGGCTATACTTTTTGGACCTTTTGGATTATAGCTCTTCATCTTTTATATAAGCTTTGGATTTCAAATATTTTGGCCACGAGCATCACTGAAGAGACATGTATTGTCGAAATGCGCATCTGGTGCAACAAAATTGGTACCGTTGATTTTATTACTACCACTGGGTCGATGCCTCTGCTGGTGGACTATTAGTCCCCGAGGGTATCACCAGCCCAGTAGCCAGTACTTCGGTACTGGCATGAAAATACGGATTTTTTGTGTTATTAAAATTTGCTGTTACAAAATATTAAAAATTATTAAAAATTAAGGAATGTATCTCCCTCGTGCAAAGCTCTGATTCCTTACACGAATTTGGCTATACTTTTTGGACCTTTTGGATTATAGCTCTTCATCTTTTATATAAGCTTTGGATTTCAAATATTTTGGCCACGAGCATCACTGAAGAGACATGTATTGTCGAAATGCGCATCTGGTGCAACAAAATTGGTACCGTTGATTTTATTACTACCACTGGGTCGATGCATCTGCTGGTGGACTATTAGTCCCCGAGGGTATCACCAGCCCAGTAGCCAGTACTTCGGTACTGGCATGAAAATACGGATTGTTTGTGTTATTAAAATTTGCTGTTACAAAATATTAGAAATTATTATAAATAAAGGAATGTATCTCCCTCATGCAAAGCTCTGATTCCTTTCACGAATTTGACTATACTTTTTGGACCTTTTGGATTATAGATCTTCATCTTTGATATAAGATTTGGATTTCAAATATTTTGGCCACGAGCATCACTGAAGAGACATGTTTTGTCGAAATGCGCATCTGTTGCAACAAAATTGGTACCGTTGATTTTATTACAGGTTAATATCTAAGACAAATTTACTTATACATCTCAAATTATGGGTATTTTTCAACAAAACCGTGATTTCTTGTCCCAGCCACTTAAAAAAATGTGTTTAATCTTTACAAGTGAGTTTTTGTACAGTCAGTACATGCTATTAGATTTAACATTTTTAAGCAAAGAAACATACGATTTTAAGAGGGACTAATAAGCTGTTGATTCCTGAAAGATTCAAAATAACCAAAAATAGCATGTCCCTAAACGCCTTATTCAACATTCATTCTCAATGTTTGCAAGAGATACAAACATAAGGGTCTTACAAAAGATTTTATGCTTTTATAAAGTTTAGAAGTGTTGGAAAAAAGAGCACATCATATGGACCAGAGTGATACCGTATTTATGTTACGGTTCAAATCTCCTTGTCTTTAAAAATCATGAAAAAATATCAGTGTACAGCTTAGTAAGTGCTTTGGTGAATAGAATCATTCTTGTTACTATGCAATTTAGGGATTGTGGGGAAAATAAAACGTTTGAAAATGTCCACTACAAAACGGTCACATACGAAACAAGTATTGGAGATTTTGTATTTGTTCAATAATATTCGTGCAAAACAAAAGAATATATGATCTAACTGTCTCTGGTGAATACTTAACGTTATTCCTACTTCATTATGGCATTAAAACAGTTAAATGATATTTTGAATAGTATTGAAATTGACACAGCCACCAGTGAAAGTGTTAACGGTCTAGTAAATGACCTAGGTCGTGTACTTTCAGAGACTGTATTTGGTAAATCAAAAAAGAAAATACACAACCCCGACCATGAAAACAAACCATAGTTCAACAAAGAATATCAAAGCAAACGAGATGAATTTCATAAAAGCAATAGTACATAAAATAAAGCAAAATCAGATGCAAACAAAACCGTATTAAATCACACAGCTCGAGAATATAAAAAAGTCTACAAGTTAACTATCACAAATGTAAAGACAAATGTTCAAATGAGCTGAGAACATTGTCAAAGCATGACACAAAAGGATTTTGGAAAACACAAAAAAAAAATCTTTATTCTTTATCCAGAACAGCCTGTGATGTAAAACTACCTACTGTATCTATTTTTTTTATCATCCTGAACACATATAATAGAAAGAAAATGAGGTACGAGTGTCATTGAGACAACTCTCCACAAGAGACATACTACAGTAAAATTAACACTTCACAGTGAGCAATGCCCATAGTCTGCTATTTAATACAAAGACCCCAAAATGACTTATGTAACACAACTCAACTAATGGCCTTATTCAAGGAAACAAAATATGGTCACTTGGTCTTCCCCCGACCGCCAGTAAAACGCTTGCCAAAGTAGGGCGTCCATTTGGCTGTGCGGGATGTATTAAGTTCGAAGTCACGTCCCGTCAGAATGGGACATTTAAGCAGATGCCTCGTGTAAAGGGAGTGCCACGCTCTTTGCACTTTAAGAACTCTTGTAACTACTTTCCAGGGGTCCGTTGGTGGCCTGTTGCAAGGCCAAATTTCTGTCCCTATCTAATTATCGTCAATTTCCAGTGGCAGTTTAAAGTTACCCGACCATCATCCCAAATACTAGTAGCATCTATTATTAGAACCCACTTATTGTTTGTATTGATAACTTGTTCTCATCCTGAACATGCATGAATTATTTGCCACTGGGCAACAATCAGTCAATCAGATCTGACAATAATCACAGTGAAAATATTCTAATGTTGCAATAACATTGTGGGCATATTTTTTTTATCCTGGTAATTTTTGATAGTTTGACGAATTTATGACAGTTTTATTTCCGAAATAAACTATTAAATCGAGAACAATGAATGAAGCAGAAACAACGTTACTCAACAGTTACGGATATCCTCTTGTAAACGTTTATTACAGTTACGGATATCAGTTTTTATAGTTACCCATATTCTCGAGAGTTTTTCAAATGACGAATTCTCCATTCAGCGTTTGAACTATGAAAAGAAGCTTTGTATTTCAAACTTAGTAAATAGTTATCAAAGGTATCAGGATTAAAATTTAGTACGCCATACGCGCGTTTCGTCTACATATTACTCATCAGTGACGCTAATAGTTATAAAGCCAAACAAATATAAATTTGAAGAGCACTGAGGACAAAAAATTCCAAACCAAGATGCTTTCTTTAAAAAAAGAAAAGCAATACATGAACCTTAGACCGCTGACTGCCGGGTCACCAAAAGATTATTGCTGAATTTGTGTTTGCTTTTGAATTGAAATAATCGACTGTGAATAGAAGAAGCCAGTTGAAGATATATATTTACAGCTTCTATTTGAGTAGTTATTCAAAAGCTCGACTATTTTATTTATTACTTGGGAATGTACCTAATGTTTCCGATTATAACCCTTTGGCAAATTCCAATTTCTGCTAACCGGATGACTTATGCAAATTGCACACACCTGTCGCAATATCAATTTATGCACTCAGTTTGCTTTAAAATCTAGAATTTTGGATGCATTTATTCCATTTATCATATCTTTATATCTTATATAGTTTATATCTGACCTCTTTGTAGCCGGTGAGACCTATGTAAGTGAAATCATGAGAGGGATATAACATGGTCTATATTACCTCATTGTAGCTGGTGAGAAAAATGTCTAGTCTTAAAAAGTATACAAAATGGTCTATATCTGACCTCATTGTAGCTGATGAAACAAATGCCAGTATAGTCTTAAACGTATATGACTGCTTAACTATCCAGATCACCTAAGATCATCCCTAGTTTTTGGGTAGGTTCTTGTTGCTTAATATAAATCAAATAAGAAAAACCTCGCAGGAACAAATGCAATAGTATTCGTAACTCCATAAACACATTTTATTGTGAATTCACTGAATTGAAGGATATCAGTGAATTGAAAGATATGAAATTGTAATTAGTTTGAAAATAAAACAAATAACAATTAAACTGCTTTTTTGCATTGAATTAGAACTATATTGATAAAGGCTGCATAATATTATTTAGCTAAACAAAGAAATTTGCCAACTTTGGTATACAATATATAACTTCTGTTTCTAAAAAGATGTAAAATACATGTATTGTACCGTACAGTATGGGTAAGTCAAGTCGCAAAATGTAAGACTGAAAACAAGGAAATGTGTTTATTTGTATATAGTCTGTAAGTCATCTCATAATACACTTTTACATTCACGTCACCATCAAACCACTCTTATGATTTTCTAAATTTTTAAATGGCAGACCTGCTAGAATATATAACATAGTCATATGACTTTTGTCAAAAGTTAAATTTGTTGTTAAATTCTTATTTTGTTTTAGTATATATACGTATATATGTATTTCATTATAGCTGTATAACCATATAGCTCTTGTGAATATTTTTCTTTTGTATTTTTAGACTTCTTAGGCAGTTACAATTGCAGCACCCTTACAGTTACTACTTATGTGTTGCGTTTTCATATATGAGTTGTAACAATTTATAGTGACTGAACAGCTAAAATATATTCTTCTCAAGAAACAGAAAAATTAGAAGACACATGCAAACTTATAATTGATAACTTAGATTTGGTTATTTCTTACAGAATGAGGACCACAGCTATGGAAGCCGAAAAGGGAAGCGTATGATTCAGAATACAAAAAAGAATGTAACTAAATTGTAGTTAGACATGAGGAAGAATAGAAAATTCTGTGATTCAAGATATATCTTTGTTACTTTTTAATGGTGACTCTGAACATAAACATTACGAAATACCAAGAGGATCTGATGATTATTGACCAACAGAAACTACAACTTTTTTCATATGGTACAAATTTAACATTCAAAATCTCATATATTTACCTAGTTGAGACTTGCCAATCATCACATTCTTATAACATACATATGTAGCTTTGACCATTAGTTTAACTGTCTCAGATTAATTACACTACTTGTTTACTCATTAAAAGGACTATCACAAAATATATTAACAGAAAATAAAATAATAATAAAATCAGAGCCACAGGCATTTTAATGAAAATAAGAGACATTTATAACAACACTCAATAAAGGTTGAAGGAATGGTATCTGAGTGGCAGAGAAGAGAGATGGTGAAGAAAATTAGAACACAGAGGAGGACAGATTCCCAGAACTGTATCGAATGTTTTGTCTGCGTTCCTTGATACCAGAAGCTGAAGAGAGAACATTCGGTGTTTTGAGGAATATATCTTTAAGGACCACTTACAGGCAGGCAAAATATATTGTAGACAACTGTATGCTTCGGTTAAAGGTTAGTGAAAAAAAATGATGATGATGATAGGTTGGATTCCTTCAAACGTCAGGAATCTATTATAAGTAAACAGGCACATTTACTTCCGCGAAGATGAAACACAATAATTTCTGTTCAAATAGTCACAATAAGATCAACCTTAATTCAAGCTCACTATGAGAAAATATCTGATTTTTTTGTCTGGAAAACATGTCTGGTGGCAAGTGAATGATGGTAATATCGAGTTTTTAGATGGTCCAGATGAGGGGGAATATCGTCCTAGTGGTCCAACTCTGCATCACTTCAGCACTTCCAACCTGAAAACAGAATATGAGCACTTAAATATAAATTGGGAGAAAGGTGTCAACAGGATATCAGAAGGCAATTTCCAACCATGTCTTAAAGTTAAAATATACAAGTAAGGGCAGTCGTCAAAAGTAGTGAATACAGATCTGGATCTGGAACGAGAAACCAAATATTGTAGGTCCCTATATAAGAAAACATTTTTTACAGATCAACACATTTCAAAACAAGTCTCGATTCATGCAAGTCATCTGTCGTTGTAAATGACAACGGGTAACCGCTTTCCCTATGTATCTGTATAAATCATCAACATGTCAATTAGAACACCAACATATTTTTGATTGCAGATAATACTCCTCACGAGGAGCCTGATACAGACACAGATCTCGGTAAGTCAATTACATTTCATAGCCCTGCCTCTGCCCAAAAATTGATATCACTGTAAAATATGTACACGATTACGTCACGGCTTTAATTGTAGATGTGAAGGATTTATCAATATATCAATAACATAAATATATGTCTGTAATTGCAGACGAACAGACCGAATCAAAAGAACACCAACAAGAAGAGGCAGGCCCCGACAGTACACAGTGTCATATTGGTAAGTGAATGTCAATCCTTAAATGAGTCCATTATGTTCTACACTTACACGAAACGGTAATAGCAGGTTTGTGGGAAGAAGCCCACATCGACACTGATGTGAGCAAGTCAATGACACATTTCGTTTTAAATGAACCGTCTTACTCCCTTATATAGACTGTTCGCGTACGCAAAACTGTCAATCCATGTATCCGCCAAGAAGGTGTTATCACTTTATTATATGTGTACAATCACAGTTTCAAGCGTCCTTCTCTCAACTGTAGATCAACCAAATGTTTATTCATTCTTCTCTTAACGCTACACAAACACATTTGAGTAGAACTTTGGATGGATGCGAATAGTCCGTTGTCGGAAATGAGTACGGGCCTCTAATCATATTATTTATCACTCCTTATGGTATCAATAGTTACATGCACATATTTTTATTGCAGATATTCAGTCTTTTAAAATACAGCCTTGTCTGTACAACCTGTCAGATGAGGGTGACAAGTGGCAGGCGTTGACCATTGAAGATGGTAAGTCACTGATAAATTCGAAATTAACTTCCTTAAAAGTCTTGTAGGCTAATGTTACGCATAAAACTTAGTGTATCGGGTGCCGTGTCAACTTTCTCGGCGATCCCCGTATATCCTTAACTACAAGGGCTAGGCCCCTGTACACGTGCGACAAGCGACGCCCACGGTGAGTAGAAAAACCCGTTCTCTCTTCTACTACCTTCTCCGGCACCTTTCCATGATTTTCGATCGTGTTTAAATGCAGCCCTGAGTCCAGGGTGAAAAGGCTACTTCAGGACTTGGTCGATTTGCAAACAGTGACATCCCACCCCCATGTACCGAGGAGTAACGGCTGTTGCCAGGCCTCTGCCAATCGAGGACTACGTAGGCCTTATGGGTTTAGCCAATACCTCGCTGTTCAAAGCCCGAAACCCATTACACAAAAAAATTAAAACGGCCTTCCCTCTTGCTGTCTTGTGAAGGGTTCCGCATAGGGATGTGAAAATGTTACCCCATAATAGTTTGTTATTTCATTTGGCGACGGATAAAGAGAAAGGCGCCGGTAATATTTGCACGTAGTCTTCTTGCAGGCCGTGACAATTCCCTCATTTCAAAGTACGAAACCCATCAAAAATAAATAAGTAAAACGGTTAAACGTGTTCGGGTCTTGTGAATTGTTACGCTTAAGATGTGAAAATGTTACGGATAGTTGTGTCATTTTATTCGGGAACCTTTAACGAGAAAGGCATGGATAGGAATTGCCAATACTGATTGCTGCCTGCCCGAGCGATGTACATTAGTACGAGGTCTCAGGCAATCCACACTAAAAAGTAAAAGAGCACCGGTCTTTAACCGGTTAGGGTTAGGGCTAGGGTTAGGGTTAGGTTAGGGTTAGGGTTAGGGTAAGGGTTAGGGTTAGGGTTACAGATACATGTAACATTTTCACAGAAGGTAAGACCGGTGCTCTTTTACTTTTTAGTGTGGATTAGGGTTAGGGTTAGGGTTACAGATACATGTAACATTTTCACAGAAGATAAGACCGGTGCTCTTTTACTTTTTAGTGTGGATTAGGGTTAGGGTTAGGGTTACAGATACATGTAACATTTTCACAGAAGGTAAGACCGGTGCTCTTTTACTTTTTAGTGTGGATTAGGGTTAGGGTTAGGGTTACAGATACATGTAACATTTTCACAGAAGGTAAGACCGTTGCTCTTTTACTTTTTAGTGTGGATTAGGGTTAGGGTTAGGGTTACAGATACATGTAACATTTTCACAGAAGGTAAGACCGTTGCTCTTTTACTTTTTAGTGTGGATTAGGGTTAGGGTTAGGGTTAGGGAATTCGTCAAGAGGCGGCTTAGGGTTAGGGTGTACGATGCCTGCCTTCGTTACGTTACATGATTCCATAATGTTCCTGCACCAACTGACGACAAAGGCGATATTATCAAGCCTATAGACACAGATTCCCTTATCCTTGGTATTTGCTATAAGCAATTGAAATTGAAGTTAGACACGAGAGATATTGGCAGATCCCATCCCATAGGTGGGATTAAAGACGGGAAAATTTCCATCATTGTACGGTTCCTGTCGTATCGTCAAAGGCAGTTGGTTTTCAGCAATAAACGCAAATTGAAAGGAAACACAAACAAAACTTTCATTGCTGAAAACCTTACAAAACACAGATACAATCTTCTGCACAGACTTAACACATTGCGTGAGAAAGGTAAAATAAATTCGTTTTGGACACATGACGGGTCCATATTGATTAAACAATCTGAGAATTCTCGTCCGAAAGTGGTAATTTCTAGGCAGGACATATATAAGCTTGGTGGGGAAGTCCTTGAAGGTGATGACCAGAAAGAGGATTAGACATTCCGTTTACCTCATAGTCTTATGTCCGTTTACTTGTATTTGTATAAATAACACAATTCTTAAATTGTTTTATCAATTTAATTGTATACACTAGTCTTGTATAGATAATTATACTCCTTTTTTCTGTATTGCTGTACTGGATATTTCTTTTCTCGCTACACGTGTTAAGCATCACGTGTCTGTGTTTGTTTATTTATATTTCATTTATTTGCAATTTAAAACATGTGACATGAAATTATAACTCAACTCTATTACACTTGAGTGATTTAAAATAACTTAGATACACGTGAACTTGTTACGCTCCTGTAACTTTAATCATGATCGTTCTTCAAACGTTTTTATAGCTTAGGGAGCTACCATTTGATTTTTATGGGGGGGGCTAGGATGAAATTTGAAAAAAATAGGCAGGACAGGAGTTTTGAGTAAAAAAAAAAGGCAGGATGAGACACTTGCAAAAAAAAAAGTCAGGACGACAATTTAGGTAAAAAAAGTCAGGATAAACTGTAAAAAAAAAAGGCAGGACCGAACAGAGTGAAAAATAAAAAGGCAGGACAGAGATTACAGCTAAAAAAAAATGCAGGACAAAATTTTTCATCCTAGCCCCCCCATAAAAATCAAATGGTAGCTCCCTTACCTGTATTGATTAAATGAAAAGATAGATTAATCTATTTACCTTATATTTACACTTCACAAAAGAGCTTCCGTTTTTAAAAACTCCACATTTTGTTTTCTGATTTATTTGATTATTAATGTTTCCTCCCCCTCAAATGACATCGAAACTAAATTCATCTTAACTAAATTGATCTCTCTGATTTCATTACAACTGCATCGAACATTCCTATGATGTTCCAATTTTGCCTTTTGTACATAAATTTTTGTTTTCCCTTATTTTTTATTTGCCTGAATTTCATGAATGATCATTCGATTTATATGTGTTTATATCTTGCATCATGTTTTACAAAGCAGTCCTATTTTCTAATTGTCATTTACATGTATTCTCTTGTATTTGACAATGGGTAATGACATCGTAGCATATAGAATGACAATAGGACTGTTTTATCACAAGATAAGTCTGGGTTGTTTGAGAAAAACATTTGTATCTTTCTCAGTGTATGAATTTCTAGCCGTTTTATTTACGAATATTTCAAGACTCAAACTATGTATTTTTAATTTATACAGATCTTCTGCTAATATGATTTCATTGTACATACTGTTATTATGGTTGTTGCTAATATGTGGTGACATCGAACCGAACCCGGGTCCTGAGCGCACACCAGAAATATCTGAGAAAACATTGTCAATTTTCCATGGTATTATAAGAAGCCTTATAAATAAACTGAATTATATTGTCGATATTATTGAAGATTACGATGTCGTATTCTTGACAGAAACCCATTTAGACTCAAATATTACAGATTCTGATTTATATATATCCGGTTTTGAAATACCAGTTCGAAAAGATAGAAATTCTCATGGGGGTGGCATTATTATGTATTATAAAAGTTATGTTCGCATAACTCGTCGACATGATTTGGAGAATTGCCAACTTGAGAGTATGTGGTTTGAGTTAAAAACTAAATTGCGATCAATATTGATAAACATCAATTATAGGTCGGAACGGCAATCTTCAGTTTATTTCTGGCAGTATTTTGATCAATCTAATTAAAATATTGATCTCTGATTACGTTATACCACTGCATATGAGATCTAAGGGACTGTTCAATATTTATCAGATGGATGGGCCGGTGCAAAATGGGGCGGGGCAAGCACTTTTTTTGTGGAAATATTTGGATGGGCGAGAACTTTTTTTAATATATATAGTGGATGGGCTAGAACTTATTTTATTTGAAAAAAAATTGCTTTCAATTTTATCAGTGTGTAGGAAATTCCTTTTGCAGGCACATAAACATAAGGGACATGGTCTCAACAATAATTTTCAGTTTAGGCCAAATCCAGATAGTCATCTTTAAAAATTTTTATAACTTTTTCAAATCAACTTGGATTTTCATAAAACTCTACAATTATTTCATTTATATATTGATCTTACAGAATACCAGGTCGTTTGGTAGTTTGGTGAATTGCTGTCATTCTATGGATTTAATAAATAGGTTTAAAAAAAGCTAAAATTTTCAGTTTTGGCTAAATCCAGATAGTCATCTTTAATTTTTTCATAACTTTTTCAAATCAACTTGGATTTTCATAAAACTCTATTATTATTTCATTTATATATTGATCTTACAGAATACCAGGTTGTTTGGTAGTTTGGTGAATTGCTGTCATTCTATGGATTTAATAAATAGGTTAAAAAAAAGCTAAAATTTTCAGTTTTGGCTAAATCCAGATAGTCATCTTTAATTTTTTTCATAACTTTTTCAAATCAACTTGGATTTTCATAAAACTCTACAATTATTTCATTTATATATTGATCTTACAGAATACCAGGTTGTTTGGTAGTTTGGTGAATTGCTGTCATTCTATGGATTTAATAAATAGGTTAAAAAAAGCTAAAATTTTCAGTTTTGGCTAAATTCAGATAGTCATCTTTAATTTTTTTCATAACTTTTTCAAATCAACTGACATTTTTATAAAACTCTACAATTGTTTCATTTATATATTGATCTTACAGAATACCAGGTTGTTTGGTAGTTTGGTGTATTGGTGTCATTCTTATGGATTTAATAAATAGGTTAAAAAAAGCTTAAATTTTCAGTTTAGGCCAAATCATTGGATAGTCATCTTTAAACTTTTTTATAACTTTTTCAAATCAATCTAGATCTTCATATAACTCTACAGCTATCTCATTTATATATAAATCTTACAGAATGCCAGGTTCTTTGGTGTTTTATTGTCAAATGTACGGAATTAATTAATAGGTGAAAAAGGGTGCATCAAAGTCAAAAATATGTCTGCCTAAATTGCTTAAAAAGACCATAATTTCTTTTTTGAAAAGATTAGATAAAGGGACATTGGTAATTGAACTATATTTAACATGCTGTATTATTAAGACAATAATTAGTAATTCAGCATATGATAATATTTTTACTAGTCCAAGAGTTATTGTCCCTTAGTTTAAATTATTTCCTTTATTTTAAATCAATATTGTATCTGAGGCTGCGAATATAACATCAAATATATACATGTATATTCATACTGGTTTTAAAAACAATAAAATGTATGGTTCTGATACACACATAAATATTTATATATAAATGGAATTAACTAGCACATTTTAAATTTTGTATTTACACCAAAGTCTATTCTTTGATTTCAAGACATACAATGTAAACTTGCAAACTTTCAAATAGAAAAAGAACTTTAATATTTTTTTATTGTTTTAAGCTTTAGAGGGGCAAGGACTTTTTTTATAGATTTTTTTAGATGGGCGAGGAGTTTTTTTCAGAATTTGAAAGGATGGGCATTAACTTTTTTAATGAATCAATATTAAGAATGCACCGGCCCATCCATCTGATAAATATTGAACGGTCCCTAACAACTATCAATATGTAGTTTCACATCTGAGGATTTCACACGTGACTTTTTAAACCAATTAGAATCAATCTTAACAAATCTTTGCAGTCCATTCGATACCTAAATGTACATGTATAATATGGGTTATCTATATCATGAGGATATGTCCTGAGAACATCGAAAGATAAAGCCCGACAGTTTGTTACTCGCTTCAAAACCAAAGTCGATAAATAAAGCAGTTTTGTAGACATTGACATCGAATTAACATTACAAAATAACATTCAATTGAGATGTTTCTCTAAATAGGAAGCTTACACAGACATAAATAATCTTAATTTGTTCCGCTCAGTCCCCCCCACCCCTTTTTTTCGATAAAACGAACTGTGGCCATCTTTCAATCGCAGGGTTTTGTTACAATTTACCGAGTTTACGAACCCCGAAAAAAACAACATGGTTCCGTACTACAAATGAAAGGCAGGCATTGAGTTTGGAGGAAATTATTCCAAGGGGGTGGCGTTTTTTTCTCTCCAATTTCTTTAAGGGGTTTATATTTGTTTTTTTCTCAAGAACTATGACAACATTTGTTTGAACCAAAGTCAGACAGTATCAACTGTTCAGGGTTTGCTCAGTGCGGCATTTTATTATAGTATAGAATTAAGATGGGCAGTTCAATTGTTGCATATGTTTTGTGGTGGAGATTGGAGTTTCTTAAGGGCAAATTATTGTCGCAGGAAAAATGGGACACCAATATCACAGACTAGGGTGGAAATTAAGACACCATAAAGCACAAAGACTTTAGGCGTGGTGATAAGTGTGGGCCATTTTCTGCATTAACCGAGTTGTCCAATTTTAAGATACCCTATTATATTAATCTGAAAGTATAAAAATTGTAAACAAAGTTTACAATTGTGTTCCAATAAATATGAACAATATATTTGACTAAAAATATTTGTATGCAACAGAGCTCTATTCTGTCATTAACTTGCATACTAAAATGCGGCTTTCAAGCCATACTGAATTCTATATATTTGAAAAACCTAGAGTAACTTTACTTTAATTGAAACATTTTAAACAAGGCTAAAAGAATAATAAAGTTACAAGTACATTTTGTACCTGAAGCGGTGACTTTCGTCTTCCACCTTCCTGAGTGTAATATGGACCAGTGACTATCTCGAAAAGTGCTTATATTAGTGTACATGTATAATTTATATGGTTAATTTTGACGCGCTTTGAGTTCATGCACAACTCATGCCATTTGAGTATATATAAATAAAATTTAAATAATAATAAAGAATTGCTTTAATTTTCTATTGTACCAATTTAAATATTCAGTACGTAAAACCAAACATAGTGTACAAAGCAATAAATTATTTCAAAATATGCAGCGCAAAACTATTTTTCATCAATCGTCAAGAAACAAGAATATGATATGAATGTGAAACATATAACACTGATAACACAAATAACACAATATGTTCAATAATGAAACAAAATAGATACATATATCCGGGGACACACACCCCTACCTGCAAAAAGTTCCGTCTCGAAACCAATATATCAAACCTATGAGACTTTTGAAATTTGGACAACCTAGATGTGCATGCGGTAAACGCCGCTATACCATATATATAGCAATGACCAAAATTCAGGACACTTAATAGGATTCAAACAAATAACAACAACAAAAAATATTAAAAAGTCAAATAAAATAAACAAAAATTTCCCTCATTACTATGAATTGTTGTTGACAAACGATCAATCCAAATTCTTGCAAATCAAATGTAGGATGTACCTTATCCACTAATCTAGCTGTTGCACAAATATCTAAATTTCCCACTCTTACATATAAATATATATCATTTAAATAATAATAATGAATTAGGTCCGATCCATATATGCATACTTTTTCAAAATATGCATATGGTCTGAATGTACACTTACGGTCTGCCAGATTATAAGACGTTGGTCAAGTTTATTCGATACATATATAGATATAAGAAGATGTGGTGTTAGTGCCAATGAGACAACTCTCCATCCAAATAACAATTTAAAAAGTAAACCATTACAGGTTAAAATACGGCCCTCAACACATGTATATCATTAAAAGTATAAATATCACAGTTCAACATAACCGAAATCTTAAATTAATATAAAAAGTTCAATTGTAATTGAAATAAAAAATTAATGTTGTAACTTTTAACTATTTGAAAGTTAATCTACTGTACAGTATATCACGGAAGAAAATGGACATAAATTATAGAAAAATCTGTTCCAAAAAAACTAAAAACTATAATAAAATAGTGTTTTAAAGTAAGCAAAGAATGAAAAAGTTTTCATTTTGGTCTTTTGTGGATAGTTGTCTCATTGGCAATCATACCTCATCTTCTTTTTTATATTTGTTACTGTGAGAAGAGTAACTCTGGATGTAGGGTTGCTGATATTATTGGTAAGGATGCAATTTTATACAAACTATTATTTGGCATATTGTTAGGTTATGAGTGCAATAGAACTTTTGACATACAAAATTGAAAATGCAATTTGTAAAACAAAAGGAATTTCATTGCATGCTGCTGCAAAACAAGCATGGGATGCAAATGCAAAGAAACAGGCATGAACAAAACATGTAAATGTAAGAAATATGATGTTCCTTCCGTCATCAGGTGTCATCATGGACAAGAATGCTAAAATAAGATTGAAACAAGACAATTAAATACAGAATTATTCAATTTCAATTGATGTAATGTTTTCCACTTTATTCCCTTAACTGTCTAATATTAATAAGTTATACTCAATAAAAGTATTTTGATAAATATGTGTCTAAAATAAACCCATATGTTCCAAATACATGTACGGTCAAGCTCGTACTAGTCTGCTAGATCATATGTCTTGAGTATACTCGTACTGGACCGTACACGTACAATCCAAATACTTATATGGTCTGGAATATATAAACATAGGTACTTTCTCCTTGTAATGATGTATGAAAAAAAGTAAAAACACAAAAATACTGAACTCGGAGGAAAATTCAAAAAGGAAAATCCAAAATCAAAAGTCCAAACACATCAAAGGAATGGATAACAACTGTCATATTCCTGACTTGGTACAGGCATTTTCTAATGTAGAAAATGGTGGATTGAACCTGGTTTTATAGCTAGCTAAACCTCTCACTTGTATGACAGTCGCATTAAATTCCATTACATTGTCAACGATGCATTAACAAAACAAACATACTCAAAGAGTAAAAATGTCAAAAGTAGGGGTACAGCAGTCAATATTGTGTTATCATCTTAATATCACTATAAAAACAACAAATGTAACGAAGAAGCACAAAAAGGCATACATCAAATTTAACATACTCATATTGCTTTTCTTATACGACTTAATTTATCTATGTAAAGTCTACCCGTGAAGGAAAGAAGGTTTTCAGTTCTGGTGTAAAATTGTGCGTTTGAAATTCGCACAGGTACAAATGTATACATAAAAATAATTTTGTCGTTCGATTGATGGCATACATAAATGCAGAGTCACATAAAGTAGATATAACAAAAAACATACTTAACAGTAGAAGTAATAATAATAGATAAAATAATTCTGTGGTTCAAAGTATGACGGGATACATAAGTACAGTTTCACGTCAAATGTATGAAAGTATAAAAGTAATTATTTTTCAGATCATTTCATTGGATGAACCTATTCTTCAATGTAGTAAATACTTGTGTACGATTGGAAATTTTGTTATGTACATGTATGGCAATGTAACATTGTGTAATTACAAATGACTTAAAAAAAATTAATAATTACATGTTTAGGAACATTCTTTAGATATCATAATTTTGGAAAGTATTATATATATATATACCATGTATACATGGACTTTGCTCATTGTTGAAGGCGGTATTGTGACCTTAGTCCTATAGTCATAAGTTGTTAATTTCTGTGTCATTTTGGTCTATTGTGGAGAGTTGTCTCATTGGCAATCATACCACATCTTCTTTTTTATATAACATACCTTGATCCTATTGAAGACTAAAACAGACCAGCAGCAATATAACATTTTTATTCCATTTCCATACTTCAGGACTATGACGATCCAGCAACTTTCAGCAGCAGTACATGATGTAAATTAACTCATTCAAAATAATTAATTACAACTGCAAACTGTTTATTTAGAAGCAGTTTGACAACTGAATAACAATCTTGAGAATGATTTATGGTCACGTTTATTTTCCATGTTTTCAGCACATCAAACTAATAATAATTTATGACAGAATTCTGTAAAACAAAAAAAAAGACAGAAAATTTAATTCATTCAATCATTAATGAAATTGACAGTTGATATTGTGATACATAATTTTGGTATATACATGTATATCAAAAATGTATTTGAGAACAAACTTAAGATATACATGTAAATGAAATAAATAGACAATAAACTAAAAGTGTATCCAGATACTTATTTTGTCTTTACCATCATGATCATAAATTTAAAATATTATATCATACATTATACATACAATACATGTACCATAGGCTAAGATCTGTATGTTGAAACTCTGGAGCTAGTTCACAACCTAGATCTGTAGTGCCATTCTCAGAATCATCTTCAGATGCTTGTAGTGGCTTTTTCTGTGTCACTGTCTGTGTGTTTTAAGAGTTCCCTCCACCGTGTTATTTGTTTGGCCCAGTCACAAATTGAAAGAAACATTGTCAGAATCTAGGGTTTTTCTGACTGGAGTCCAAACTACTGTTTGATCAGACACTAATCTGAAATTAAAGAGTTTTATAACTGGTCTTTATTAATCCCTTATAAATGTGTTACATTTATATATGTAAATTTTCAAAAATAATTTGTTGAAAAGCTGATAATCATCTCAAAATTTGTAATTTATATTGTTGACTTTGTATGACAGGACAACAATTTCTGGCCATAACAAGTTGTACAATAAGCTGTTTATGGTTACATATGATATTGTTTTCTCAAATAAATATATATGTCTGACAAAATGTCATGAGGAATCATGGAATATATATGTATCCTTTGCATTTATATAGATTAAAAAGCGGTTTGTAATTTCCTAGGCTTTGGAATGAATTGTGTAAGCTTTTAAACAAAGTGCTACAAATGGTGAAGTTAAAAGTCATGAGTTTAACTGATGCTATCTGACATCATCAGTAAGTTGACCGTTTTGCAATATCCTTTTCATAGATGATGACCGAAATGTTTGTTCTATCCTAACTACAACCCTGCTTTTGATGGGGTTTTTATTGCTCGGTAATTAGTTTTTCCATGTTGTGATTGTGTATTGCTGATTTTTATATTGGTGTTTTTCTTTTTTAGCCCTTGTGTTTTTTTTCTCTCCATATATAGGAGTTTGAAGGTCCATGATGCATCTTGTATCTTTCGTCCCTCTTCATAAGATAAAACTATAGTATATTAATGGGAACATGAAAACTCAACCTTTTACAAAATAAATAAATTTGTAAGTTTACATGTACATGCATGATGTACAGGTATATGTGCAATAACAAGCCATTAATGGCACACTGACACAACAGTGTTTATTATTCCCTTTGCTTATCTTCTCTGCATCCACCTTTGTTAAATTTACCAACCTTAGTCTTGATTAGAGTTTTCAGAATGGAGTATGTATATATATGGTAACCATGGTAACAATGTACACATATATATAGAGAGAGATTTTAACTTCTATGTAACTTTAGCTCTTGTGGAGAGTTGTCTCATTGGCAATCATATTTTTAAAGCGAATCACTGAAGCATGTCTGGAGCCCCCTCCCCAATAGGTAAGTCAGCTGGACCTGCAGACAAACCTGAATTCAGTTAAATGTACTAAGCTAGTGTGACTAGACGGTGAAAACAAAAAGAGACAATAGTCAAACTACAAACATGCATTGACAGAACAGGCATATTTGAAACTGCTGTTCCTCAATCCAAATCTTAAACAGTCATGCCAGTATATACCAATTTAAAGCACAGAGAAGGAGATATGCGAAGAAAACTCAACAAAGAGAAAACCGGCACATTGGCATTGGAATAATTCGTGCTAACAGGCCTTGGCTTACATTGAAGACTTAGTCCCCCCCTTCCTAATGAACAGTTCTTTATCCGCCAGATGTGGTTTTAATTACTGTCATTGACTGTTTGTGGTAGTAAATTCCATTGCATAATTGTTCATGGGAAGTATGCCCATTTGTATGTGTCCTTGGAAGTTTGGATGTATCTGTATGTCTGAGTATGATTTTGTCTTGTTCATGTTGTTCTGCTGTCTGTTTGTTAAAATAAAATAAGTCTGAATTCTCTCAGCTAGTGGTGGCCATTTCACTTGATTAAGCATGTTTGTGAAACTGCTTGTGTAATCGTAGTTGTTGTGTACATAACGAGCAGCTTGTCTCTGTACCTTTATTATTGTATCTGTTGTTCTTTCATATGGGCATGATGGGGGTCCCAGACACTTCAACAACTATATTCCATTTTGGGTCTTACTAGTGTCTGGTATGCTCTTGATTTTGTTTATGTGTGTGTTTCTTTTAAATTTCTTTTTAAAAAACCAAATGATCTGTTCCCATTTGATACTATCATGACTATGTTGTCTATATGTATGTTCCACTTCAGTCTGCACGGTTAGCCACTAGTCTGATGCCCCAGACTAGTAAAATTTCATGCGGACTAGTAATCTTTTGCAAAACTTTGTGTAGACCAATAAGAAAAATGCCAGAATATTGGTCTTTTGACTAGTAGTTGAAAAAGTTTTTGGTGCAGACTGCCACTTCAGATTTGATTGTAGGATAATGCCTAGATATTTTGAGGATGTAAATTATTCGAGGATGTGATTGTGGAGGATGTAATTATGCTGGTTTTTCTTTTTCTTTTATGAGACGGGAAGGTTGGTACATTTATCAGGGTGAAATGCCATAAGCCAATCTGACTTCCATTGAGCTGCTGAGTGTAGGTCAAGTTGTAGCTTATGACAATCATCTTGTGTTTTTATCATTTCCCCGTAAATTGTGCTGTCAGCAGCAAAGAGTCTATCTAAGCTTGCTATGTTGTATGTATTCCAGTATTAAAGTCATTTATATAGATGAGAAACAGTAATGGGTGCAATATTACTGTTCCTTGTAGTACACCAGATGTTACGAGGACTGAGTTGGAGGAAATACCATTAATGACTTACTGTTTGCGTTCTGTCCTGTTAAAATGCCTGAATCCAATTAAGTGTGTTATTTTCAATACCATAGAATTTGAGTTTGTAAAGAAGGTGACAATGTGAGACTTTTTCCAACGCTTTAACGAAGTTCGTTATGATTAAGTCAATTTGTGTGTTTCTATTATTTGATTGTGCTACATGTAGTTCCTGAATGAAGTCTATGAATTGTGTCTCACACGACTTTGATTTTCTGAAGCCATGCTGAAGAATGTATAATGAGGGGGGATAGGACCTTTATCAGGACTCTTAAATACGGTATTTTTAAGCTCAGGATTTCGGGATCTGGGGTATTCTTTTTTTCAAAATTTAGGGATGTAGGAATTTAATTTAATATAGATTCAGGACATCGGGATTTCCTGTTTTAAAGCAGCCTGGGATTTCAAGATCAGGACCCCTCCTACCCTCCCCCCCTTATAATATATGATGTTTTCGAGATGAGACATGATGCTAATGATGACCGTGTGCAGGTTGAACTTGAAGATATTGGCCTGTAGTTTACGGGTTTGTATGTTTACACCTTTTTAAAGTCTGGGGCTACATTAGCATGTTTCCACTCCTGTAATAGGTGTTTCTCCAGTTTCAAGTGTCTTTTAAAATGTTAATGTAAGAATTGGTGAAATAATTTTGTTTCTTTAGTTCTTTAAAAACTCTTTCCGTTGCCCGTAGGAAGCATGACTATACAATCTCTGTGCCTCAAAATACCTGCAAACTTTGACTTGCTCACAATTTAGCCCTTAAACTTTGTGCTGAGGCAAAATATATGTTATTAATTCGTTTTCCAAATCGTCTTTCATCCTTCGTCGCCATCTTCAAATTCTTTTAAAGCACTTTTCATTAGGACGATTTTGATTGGTCAATATAAATACTTTCTCGGGTCAAAAAAAGGTCACAAAAGCGAAACCTCCATTGATAGTTGTTAGATCTCATATGCAGTGGTATAACGTAATCAGAGATCAATATTTTAATTAGATTGTATTTTGATCAAATGTTGAAAAATGCCCTTGATGAAAATAATAACATAATTTGCTTAGGTGACCTGAATAAAAACTTTATGTCAGATCTACCGTCAAATATAAGAGATATTTTTTTCATCAATGGCCTTGTTAACATAATTGACAAAGCTACTCATTTTAACACACGAACTGGTAGCACGTCTTTACTTGATCCTATTTTAGTCACTGATTCGATACCGGTTTTAGATAAAGACACAATACCTTTTGATAGAGGTATTAGTGATCATGATGGAACATACGTCACAATTAATTGTGGTTTTAGTAAAAGACGAACTTATAATAGATCGATATGGGATTATAAAAAAGGTGATTATGACCTTATGAAACAAAAAGTAGTTGAAACAAATTGGGAATATTTGATTTCTGATGCAAGTGATGTTCATGTTGCTGCGACTAATTTCACGAACTCATTTCTTAATATAGCCTCCGAGTGCGTACCTACAAGGGAAGTAACTATAAGATGTGACGAAAAAGTTTGGTATGATTCGGATTTGCGGCGTGAAACGAGAAAACGCGACAGGCTTCGTAATATTTTTATTCGCTCAAATAGTACATCCGCAGAAAAGAAATTTAAAAAACAAAGAAACAAAGTAAATAATTTGAAAAAGCAAGCAAAAAAAATTTTTTTTACCAGTATTAATGAAAATTTAGATGAACTAAAAGTTACAAACTGTAAACAATACTGGAAAACGGTTAACATGTTAATTAAAAGTGATACACCGTCTCATGATTTACCACCCATGACGGACCCTGATCACAACTTTAAACTTGCGTATGAGGGAAGCGAAAAGTCCGACATTTTAAATAAATATTTTTGTTCAATTTCTAATTTAGATGGCGCTAGTAAAGATTTGCCGGAATTTGACGACCGATGTCTTGAATTTATTTCACAAATTGTAGTTAGTGAACAAGATGTACTTGATATTCTTTCAACGCTCGATGTTAATAAAGCTGTTGGGCCAGATATCGTTAGCAACAGAATGTTACTTGCCGTTAGAAATGAAATTTCCAAACCATTATGTCTACTTTTTAACAAATCTTTAAATGATAAAATATTTCCGGACCAATGGAAGATTGCACATGTTATTCCCTTATTCAAAAGTGGTGACAAGTCATTACCTTCTAACTACAGGCCAGTCTCCTTATTGTCATGTGTGAGTAAAGTCTTAGAAAAGATTGTTTTTAAAAATATTTTTAACCATTTACATGGAAATAAATTAGTATACAAGTATCAATCCGGATTTATTCCAGGATACTCAACTTCGCATCAGTTGATAGAATAGTATAACAAAATTTTGAGTGCACTAAATGAAAAGCTTTTAACAAGCATTACATTTGCTGATATAAGCAAAGCATTTGATACTGTTTGGATTAAGGCTTTATTACATAAACTTGAAAAATATGGTATAAAAGGAGACTTGCTACATGTATGTTGGTTGAAAAGTTACTTGTCTAGACGATCTCAGAGAGTTGTCATAAAAGATTCATTATCAAACATTGGAAAACTTAACGCTGGTGTGCCTCAGGGGTCAGTATTAGGACCCTTGTTGTTTTTAATATACATAAATGATATAGCTGATGGTATGTCTGGATTCGGAAGGCTTTTTGCAGATGATACTTCAATAGGTCATACTGCACCTGATGAATCCACTTTGAAAAATTCAATCAGTAGAGATCTTGATTATTTAAGTAAGTGGTCAGAAAAATGGCTAGTGAAGTTTAATCCTAATAAAACTGATATTATGATATTCAGTTTGAAAAATATTTACAGTGATATTACTTTTGATTTTGGTAGTGCTACATTGAAACCAGTTAGTGCGCATAAACACCTAGGTGTCATATTTAGTAATGATTGTAAATGGAATAAGCATGTTGATAAACTGATTGAGAAAACTACGAAGCAGCTTAATGTTTTACGCAAACTAAAATATCGACTAAAAAGGGAATATTTGGAAAAAATATATCTGATTTTTATTCGTCCGATACTTGAGTATTCATCAGAAGTTTGGGATAATTGTGGGAACACAAATTCTGATCGGATAGAAAATATTCAAATCGAGGCTGCTCGCATAGTTACTGGATTACCAAGTTATGCTAGCCGAAACGCTATTTACAGGGAGACGGGATGGGAAAAATTAATCGTAAGGCGGGAGGTAAAAAAGTTAGCCATGTTTTATAAAATTATTAACAATCAGGCTCCAGATTATTTACATGACTTGGTTCCAGAATTCGTGTCTGATATTAGTAATTACAATTTACGAAACAGACACAATATCACTATTCCAGTGAATCGTTTGTCGGTTAATCAACATTCTTATTTCCCAGCATCCATAACATTGTGGAACACTTTAGATATTATTATTAGACAGAGTCCTACATTTTCATCATTTAAAAGCAAATTGCACATGTTATACTATAAGAATAAAAAAACCTCCGAGTCATTTTTGCTCTGGAGACCGCTTACTATCTGTATTACATGCAAGGTTGCGAAACCATTGTAGCACTCTTCAATCTGATTTGTTTAATGCAAACTACAAGATGCCAATTGTTTATGTGGCTTCATCAATGAAGATGCTAAACATTATTTATTATATTGTAACAATTTTTCATCTGAAAGACTATTAATGATGAATGAAATCAATGTTTTTGCTATCAATATTACAATTGAGTTATTGCTCTCTGGTGATGAGTCTTTGAGTTCTGAAGAAAATGATAGTGTTTTTCTATCTGTACAAAAGTATATAAAAAGTACCAAGCGTTTTTCTCAACTTTGACAACCTTATTCTGTAACAGATCTTACTAGAACATGATCAATGTATGTATGCTCTTTTGGGAACGATAATCGAATGATCTTTATGATTGACTTTTGTATTCTGAAACGGTTCAATGGATTTAAGTAAAAAACAAAATTGATACTTACAATTACGTGTAGATTTATTCCGTTTTTCTGTTAATCCGTAACTATAAACTATGAGTGTGTAATTTACATTTAAACAAATTCACACACACACATGAATAAAGACACTTGTCATTAACACTAACATATTTAATTTACAGTTCGGTGTGTTTGCATTTATTTCTTCTCAAAATAGGCGCATTCGATTGGTTATATTAAGTGTTAAATATCCATTGATTCGATTCTAAAAATTTATATGTAATTTATTTTTTATATCTTCATGCTAAAATAATAATTGGTTAAAGTCAGATTTATGTAATGTTCATTCATGTGTATATTTATGTATATATTGGAGAAGACGTTACTAAGTTGGAAAACTTGTGTCTAATCCATTTGTCTCTTTTTGGAACAATAAAATATGTTTAAACTATGAAATGTGATCGTTTCATCGAGAGACCTGCAGTACTATTCTTACGTGCGACTTCCCGATGAAAAAATGTCACCCTGTAACACTTTTTGACTGGGCTATAGCTTTGGCCGGCCGCCGATGGTCAAGACACCCGCGGTAAGCCCGCACGGTTCTTACGTTTGGCCTCTCGATGAAAATTTCCCACCGGTGTACATTTTTCTACCGACGATAAAGTTGACGGCCTGGATGACCGAGAGACCCGCGGTAACTCGCCCGCGTCTAACGTGCGGCTTCCCATCCAGGCCGGCAAACTATACCCTCGATAAAAAAAATTTACGAGGGTGAAATTTTCATCGGGAAGCCGCACGTTAGACGCGGACATGCTACCGCGGGTCTCTCGACCATCTAGGCCGTTAAACTATACCCTCGGTAAATTTTTTTTACAAGGGTGAAATTTTAATCGGGAAGCCGCACGTTAGACGCGGACAGGCTACCGCGGGTCTCTCGACCATCTAGGCCGTCAAACTATACCCTCGGTAAAAAAAATTTACGAGAGTGAAATTTTCATCGGGAAGCCGCACGTTAGACGCGGACAGGCTACCGCGTGTCTCTCGACCATCCAGGCCGTCAAACTATACCCTCGGTAAAAAAAAATTTACGAGGGTGAAACTTTCATCGGGAAGCCGCACGTTAGACGCGGACAGGCTACCGCGGGTCTCTCGACCATCTAGGCTGTTAAACTATACCCTCGGTAAAAAAAATTTACAAGGGTGAAATTTTCATCGGGAAGCCGCACGTTAGACGCGGACAGGCTACCGCGGGTCTCTCGACTATCTAGGCCGTCAAACTATACCCTCGGTAAAAAAAAATTTACGAGGGTGAAACTTTCATCGGGAAGCCGCACGTTAGACGCAGACAGGCTACCGCGGGTCTCTCGACCATCTAGGCTGTTAAACTATACCCTCGGTAAAAAAAATTTACAAGGGTGAAATTTTCATCGGGAAGCCGCACGTTAGACGCGGACAGGCTACCGCGGGTCTCTCGACTATCTAGGCCGTCAAACTATACCCTCGGTAAAAAAGAATTACGAGGGTGAAACTTTCATCGGGAAGCCGCACGTTAGACGCGGTCAAGCTACCGCGGGTCTCTCGACCATCCAGGCCGGCAAACTATACCCTCGATAAAAAAAATTTACGAGGGTGAAATTTTCATCGGGAAGCCGCACGTTAGACACGGACAGGCTACCGCGGGTCTCTCGACCATCTAGGCCGTTAAACTATACCCTCTGTAAATTTTTTTTACAAGGGTGAAATTTTCATCGGGAAGCCGCACGTTAGACGCGGACAGGCTCCCGCGGGTCTCTCGACTATCTAGGCCGTCAAACTATACCCTCGGTAAAAAAAAATTTACGAGGGTGAAACTTTCTTCGGGAAGCCGCACGTTAGACGCGGTCAGGCTACCGCGGGTCTCTCGACCATCTAGGCCGGCAAACTATACCCTCGATAAAAAAAATTTACGAGGGTGAAATTTTCATCGGGAAGCCGCACGTTAGACGCGGACAGGCTACCGCGGGTCTCTCGACCATCTAGGCCGTTAAACTATACCCTCGGTAAAAAATTTTTACAAGGGTGAAATTTTCATCAGGAAGCCGCACGTTAGACGCGGACAGGCTACCACGGGTCTCTCGACCATCTAGGCCGTCAAACTATACCCTCGGTAAAAAAAATTTACGAGGGTGAAATTTTCTTCGGGAAGCCGCACGTTAGACGCGGACAGGCTACCGCGGGTCTCTCGACTCTCTAGGCCGTCAAACTATACCCTCGATAAAAAAAATTTACGAGGGTGAGATTTTCATCGGGAAGCCGCACGTTAGACGCGGACAGGCTACCGCGGGTCTCTCGACCATCTAGGCCGTCAAACTATACCCTCGGTAAAAAAAATTTACGAGGGTGAAATTTTTATCGGGAAGCCGCATGTTAGACGCGGACAGGCTACCGCGGGTCTCTCGACCATCCAGGCCGTCAAACTATACCCTCGATAAAAAAAATTTACGTGGGTGAAATTTTCATCGGGAAGCCGCAAGTTAGAAGCAGGCGAGCTACCGCGGGTCTCTCGACCATCTAGGCCGGCAAACTATACCCTCGGTAAAAATTGTTTACGTGGGTGAAATGTTCAAGTCCGAGGATTTTTCTACGAGGTACATCGCAAGATCTTTTAGCGGGCTACCGCGGCCTTTTGCGACGACCAGGGAAAAAAATGTCATCAGTGAATATTTCACATTTAAATGACTCATTCAGTGAAAATGTTACACATAACGTTTATATTGCAGATAATAGAGGACCCATGCACGGGACTGACGAGTGGGACAGGCCCGAAGCACATCATCTTTCAAGATGGTGTGCCGAAGGTAGTGGTGCGGGATGTACCCGTAGCCAAGATCCAGATGCGAGTGGCGGCCGACGAAGATGCCGATGTCACAGCTGAGGACCTGGGGGATCCCGACCACGGAGAAGCCCACGTTTGAGCCGGAGCTGACAACAAGAAGGCTGGTGAGTAGGGTTATAAGTATTGATCTACACTGTTACTTGTTGAAATCGGTCCACACTTTTGAAAATCAGCGAAAATGTTACACATAACGTTTACATTTCATTTCATCGAGGATCCGCGGAAGACGTTTTAGCGGGCGGCCGCGGGTAGTACGATTAGCAGGGGAAAAAATAATTTCAGCGGGGAGAAATTTCTATGTCCGAGGATTTTTCATCGAGTGGCAGCGGGCGGATATTCTCCAATGTTACACATAACATTTACATTGCAGGTGTTAATGGAAGAATCTAGCAGGGTGATCATTAAGGATCACCATGAGACCAGTAGGGTAGCCCGGAAGCACACCATTCTTCGGGATGGTAGGTGGAAGGACCTGACGTGGATTTCGCCATATGTTAACATCCCACCGCCTAGTGAGCCTTGGTGGCTGGCCCGCGTCCAAGACGCCAGAAGGATGGACCAGCAGAGGATTGGACAGGAGGCAGCGTGGTGGGCACGGGAGGACAGGACCCGCTGCATATCAGGCATGCTAGCGGGTATGCCTAGCAGGTTTGCTCTTAATACAAGTTTGGGACGGCCTGTTAGGAGCCTGTTTATGGGGAAGAGGCAGTTGCGGTCAGGACTGGGACGGGCAAGCCTGAGAGTCGGCGGTGCAGCCAACCGCGTCCAGGCTTGGACCGACAGTTACCTTTCTATAGGTGAGTACCTTTACCTCCTATGTTAAATCTTTACTTTCAACTCTTCATGGGGAACTGTTGTGCTATGTATTCACACATTATTTTTTTTTCAGGTAATGCAAACTTCATAGAGAACTGTTGTGCAATGTATTCACACATCATATATTTCAGGTAACTACGCGGGCTACGGCCCTAAGATGGAGGTCCCTATTGACCTGAAGGTGGAGGTGGACGCTGGCACGGCCGACCCGTTCTTGTACGAGACGGTCCTTATTGACCCGATAGTGCCCAAGACAGAGCCTGTCACCGGTGAGTACCTTGTATTTAGATATTGACCAACACTGTCAATCATTATCACTGTTAAGTACGTGAACATGCCTTGCTAATCTTTCCTTTCATTTTTTACAGAAGAGGACATGATGGAGGAGACCAGGTTCACGCCGACCCCAACGCGGAAGGAGGAGACCAGGGCCAGCCAGCTGAAGGACGTGGTACAGGAGACGTACCTAAAGACCTCGGTAGGTACATTGTATTTAGATATCGGCCAACACTGTTAATTTGTATCACTGTTTACCAATGTCCCCAATGTTTTCCCCCTTATATCTTTTATGCGTAGTATTTTCACGGGCTATGCCTGTGGTTTATGTGTAGCATTTTCACAGTTTCTTCGGCTGTGTATGTTTTCATCGTGTATAATTTTCTGATACTTATTCTTACAGGGAAAGGATTGCAGGACTTGGATCTGGAATGGGCCAAGCTGGACGAGAAGGAAGAGAGGAAGGGTGTATCCTTCATTGGGGACCTGCTGGCGCAGCAGAGTAAAATGTTGAAGGGTTTCAAGAAGTCGCCGGCGACAGCAGCTTGCCCAGCCCCGAAGGTTCGCAAGTTCACGGGGGAGAGGAGATCGTCCAGAAGGAAGTCTATGGTGTTTTTGGACCAGCACGTCCCAGAGGCAGCTGACATCGTACAGGAGAAGCAGGGTATGTAATTGTGATAATGCTACGCATAATGGTGAATACTGTATTTGTTTTTTGTTTTTTTTGTTTTTTTTTCTGTTCTATATGATTGTGATAATGCTACGCATACATGGCAAATATTTTTTTTACAGAGTCAACAGACATGTCATCAGGTAAGGACTCCTGCGATCAGTATGTCCCGCCACCCAGCGCTGATGACTATTCATCGGACGACAGCGGTAAGTTTATCATTAGACATCGAAGTGACGGGCATGAAAATATATCAAATTATGAAAATATATTTTTAGGTGTGAAAATGTTACAAGTAATATTGAAAGACTATTTCCTTTTACAGCGGTAGAAAGTCCTTCGGACGAGGAGGCACCTCCTGTCAAGAAGAGGAAGGAGGTTTCAAAGGAAGAGAAGGGCCTGTTAGGTAAGTTTAACAATCGTTAACTTGACTTACTGTGAACGCGGTTGTCACATTTGTAGGACGGATTAGATTTGAAAATGACTGTTAACTGAATGTGAAAAAAATAATTAGCGAGAGCCGCGGGTTAACGGCTGGAGACAGGGAAGCCGCAGAAAAAAACAAGGCGGCCCGAGAAAAAAACAAATTTTGTGAATGTTACTTATAAATGTTCGCACTTTTCTTGCAGATTCTTCGGCCAAGGGGTTTGTCGCCCGCACTATTGCGGAGTTCGAGGCCAGTTCCGCTGGAACTGATGTTCCAGCTGTTGCTGCTGACGTGCCAGCGGAGGAGTTAGGGTCTGACACTGAAGCTGATGACCCACAGCCAGCTGACGAGCCAGTTCGAAGAACTGATGTTCCAGATGTTGCTGCTGACGTGCCAGCGGAGGAGTCAGGGTCTGACACTGAAGCTGATGACCCAGAGCCAGCTGACGAGCCAGTTCGAGGAAGGAAGAGGAGAGCCGCCACGAAGGTGTACAAGGGTGACACGGTTAGTTTTATGTCAATATATTTTTTATTATATACTATATATACCCTTAAGGGCTATCAGTGTAAAACATATCGAACCCCTTAAGCAACTTTATTCGGTGGACGGACTTGTGTATTTTTCTGACAATTGCTACCCGTCATGTGAAAATATTACACATAAATGTGAAAAAATTTCGGACCTGAAACTTTATTCGGTGGACGGACTTGTGTATTTTTCTGACAATTGCTACCCGTCATGTGAAAATGTTACACATAAATGTGAAAAAATTTCGGACCTGAAACTTTATTCGGTGGACGGACTTGTGTATTTTTCCGACAATTGCTACCCGTCATGTGAAAATGTTACACATAAATGTTTTTGTTTTATTTATTTTCAGAAACGACCACGCAGGGAGTGCCAAATTGAAGGGTGTACTGCTGCGGTGGTCAACCTGAGACGTCACATGACGGTGTGTCACCCTGACGCCGAGGCGGTGCCTGTGAAGACGAAGGGCAGACCCCGCGACCAAGGCAACAGGACCTACGGTGGCCGTCTTGAGTGTTGTCTGTGCGGGTCAAATACGATCCGCATGGATGTGCACCTCAAGACGGTGCACAAGCTGGAGAAGGACAGCGAAGAGTTCCGCGAGGCCATCCAGGGAGCAGTGCCTTACGAGGAAGGCACCACGGCTCAGCAGGAACTGCAACAGGCCCTAGTAGACTACGGGTGAGTTTGTATTTGGTACCTTTGATTGCGTTTTTAGAGAAAAAAAAATACATTGAAATATGACGTGGTATGATTGTCAGTGGGAAAGAATTGGGGTACGGCCGGCCTTTTACGTCGCTGACGACCCAAGACTTGTAAGTATACATGTGAAAATGTTACGCATACGTGAAACTTTTAAGTATACATGTGAAAATGTTGCGCATAAGAAATGCATATATACAAATGTTGTTTTCCCTATCAGAAAGACGATGACCGACAGAGCGTGTGGGATAGCCCACAAGGCTACCACCACACAGAGCCACTTGACGGCTGTGAAGTTTTGGTTGCCCACAGGGCTGACGAAGCAGGCGCTCCTGGATCTGGAGAAGATCGGGACCGTGGACGGTGAGATCAACCGCCACCTCCGCGAAGACAGGTAAGTCAATCATACCCTGTAAGCCTTTACGTTGTGTTTGGGGGAAATGTTGCACGCCATGTGAAAATGTTACGCATACGTGAAACTTGTAAGTATACATGTGAAAGTGTTACGCATAGGTGAAACTTGTAAGTATACATGTGAAAATGTTACGCATACGTGAAACTTGTAAGTATACATAAGAAAGTGTTACGCATACGTGAAACTTGTAAGTATACATGTGAAAATGTTACGCATACGTGAAACTTGTAAGTATACATGTGAAAGTGTTACGCATACGTGAAACTTGTAAGTATACATGTTAAAATGTTACGCATACGTAATGCAGTGTCAGTTATTTCCTCTTTTTCTTTTTCAGAGTGAAGCCTTCTACCCTGCGGGTATAACTCCAGAGCTTGGCTGGGTTCCTGCAGTTCCTTGCAGGAAAGGGTACTTGGCTCCGACATCTGCGTCTCCTTACAGACCAGCTCACCACGCTCGCCGAGACAATGAAGACGTTGAGCAAGAGCCTGAAGGAGGATGTCCTCATCGCCAAGGTGGCGAGCCACGCGCGTGGCGAGGACATTGGGGATCTGGAGCCTGCGCAGATCGCCAAGTACCTGGAAGGACAACGACCCATCAGAGCCAGGAAAGTGATAGAGAAGGCAGAGAGAGAAGAGCAGCTGTCCAGGGCAGAGAAGATGGACGCCCGGAACATTTTTTGTCTCCAGTTACTCTTGAGTAACGCCAAGAGGGCTGGGGACATAACCCACTTGAGGCGGGCGGATGTCCTGGCGGCTGCATCAGTAAATGGTGCTGATGTCGAGATCGAGGTAAATCACAATAAATTATAAGTTATCGGTATTAAGTGTTAAGTAATTATATTACTGTGTATCGTATTAATATCAATCTCTCTCTTACAGGTGATTAAGTATTACTGTCTATCGTATTAATATCAATCCCTCTCTTACAGGTGTTCGAGCACAAGGAGGCGCGCTCCGGCAAGATCTGCCATGTCAGGATAGATGCTACCCTCCTTGGACTCCTGAAGGTGTACGCAAAACACCTGAGCCTGCCAGCCAACCAACCAGAGAAGCCCCAGCCTTACTTGTTTCTGACGGGCAAGGGAGAATTCCTTACGCCCTCGGTACGTATATTTACATAAGACATACATTATGTGTTTGAACATTGTAAATGACGGTGTTTTTATTTCGCGGTCTCCCAAGTAACACAAAACATTTTCAAAACATTTTGATAAGGTTGTTTAAATGTCTTCTCAAAATGTTATGAAAAAAATATTTTTGCGATGTTATACAGATATTTTTTTCTTTATTCTAAAAACATTTATTTTAAACATTTTCTTTAATTGTTTTAACAACAGCTTTAAAATGTTTATTAAAATGTTTACACAATCTCTTATTTAGATATTTTGTTTTAATGTTTTATACATGTTTACAAGATGTTTAGATCCAACCTCTGATTAACATCATTAAAACATATAAGCAAAACATTTCTCAAAATGGTAACTCCTTATTTTAAAGACATTATCTAAAACATTGTTAGCCCTATGTGTTAAAAACATTAGTTTTAGACATTCTTTCGACGTTTTCTCATAATATTTTATGAAAACATTGTATAAACGTTAAATGCTCAATGTTAAGAAAACATTTCGTTAAATCATTTTATAATTGATATTTTAAAAACATTTCAAATAATGTTCTGTTAATATTGATGCATTATATTTTATGAAAACATTGTATAAACGTTAAATAATCAATATCAAGAAAACATTTATATAAATCATTTTAAAATTGATATTTTAAAAACATTTCAAATAATGTTCTGTAAATATTGATGCAAAATGTTTAAAAGCAATATTCAAACGATATTTTACAAACAATTTACATACACTTTCATGATATAACAAAAACCTAAATTTAATCAAATGACAGAAATTGTAAACTTGTTTGTGTCGGATACGTCGGATACGGAGCATAATGCTTGTTATCCGGATTTACTGTTCCAGTGCAGTCAGCGGACAACATTTATCATACGACTGTTCCCAACGCCTAACAGACAAACGCCGAAGAATTATGGGACCAGTTACCGGAAATACAATTTACCGCCTTTTTGACAAGACAAAGATTTAAAGAAAATACGTTGAATAAAAGAATTATCTCTATAACGACCATATAACGCTGGTAAGAATAACAAAAAGTATGCATTTGTGACCCATTTTATGATTGCTCATGATCATGATGATTCGATGAACATTTATCTTGAAATCGGGAGTGGATACAGGATTACAAAAAAGGGGGAGCCGCCTGGCATAATTACTTTTCACAACCAAATGATGTAACACGTCTTTATAGTCTTTGTATTTTGATTTTGGTCTCTTATCCCTGAATCCAGCTCATATAATAACAAAAGAGCGTTTATTAAGCACAAATTGATAAAGGTAGCTGTGTTTGTGCTCCATTCAGTTCTGCAACGATTATATCTGTACCCAAAACAATGGCATCAGGTCTGTTTGTCGTAATAAAATGTTAGCTCTAGGTCTGTTTGCCGTGAGCTCATTCGATTCACCTGTAGAGTCTATTGCCCTACTAAAAAATATTAACATTTCAAATTCAAGGCATAGAAGTTGAATAAACTTATTCAGTTATTTCTATGGTATATTTCTCTTTTATAATGTATATATATGCCGACTCTAAATAAAATTTACTTACTTACTTACTTGAAATTTATGAAACATGTTAAGTTCATGGCTTGTTTAGGATCACTTATTGTTCAATGACAAAATAATTTGGATCACTGATACACCTAATCATTAATCCCAGCTGACACCAGAATTAGCTGCGGAACTGTAGCTCTTAGGTCCTTATGTTTTTCTTGGACTATTTGCGGACCATATAGCTACGGATATAATTCCTATTTCAAAACGTTCGGAATTGCGAATTGCACTTATTTCCCAAAATTTTATAGTTTATAATCAATGCAAAGCTTGTCAATATATATATAGTTCGTTTCGTTGGATATTTTTCTATGATATATTTATTATGAATTAATGTTGTAAAGTCTTATAAACACTCGATTCTCGCTTAGAAATAAGTAAACAAACCAACACGTGTTTTTTTATAAGTTATCTGTTCTTGTTTTTCGTAGGCGTTCAACATAGGAGATCAAAGATATTTGATTTATCTTTTCTTGATTTCGTGACATCACGACGAGATTCAATATGGCCGAATAAAATAGGGGGAGAATATATACAAATGGAAATAATTAGATAATAGTGTTTAGGAAATGAATATTCAAACATAAATAGGTACATCATATCCTAGAAAAATATTTAACGAAACGAACTATATATATTGACAAGCTTTGCATTGATTATAAACAATAAATTTTTGGGAAATAAGAGCAACCTGAACCTGGGTCGCAATTCCAAACGTTTTGAAATAAGAAAAATCTGTAGCTCTATGGTTCGCAAATAGTAAAAAATTAGTATAAGGACCTAAGAGCTACGGTTCCGCAGCTACACCAGAATCTGTCCCGCTCGAACTATTGACATCATACAAAAAATCACTTTTCCATTGTGGCGTCAGATATTTTGTATTATGACGTCAAAATTGTACGGTGTCCAGTAATGGGGGACAATACTGATAAGGTGTATTATTGTGAAACTTGTTTTTTGATGGATTAGATTTATAATAAAAACAATTAAATATTCAGCTTGAAAATAAGAAAAACAATGATGTACGTACGAACTTTAAATCATTAAACAGATTTACATGTTCATTTATTGTTATACTCTGAGACTGTCACAGTTATACGGCATACCTTCATGATTCGTGATGGACTGAGTTCTATTATTTTGTTGAAAAATAAATATCAATAAAGATAAATACATTGTATTCCAGTATTCTACTCTGCATATCATAGGGAAAATTATAAATTGATTCGGCAATATAATATTCTGTCAATTTTTAAACAAACTTCAACATATTTAGTTCAATTACTTGAAATTATCCGTTGGAAACAATTGGGAAAAAAATCAGGGCAAACAGGTACTTATAAGGCGACGGTGAATCAGGGCAAACAGACCCAGATTCCAAAATAAATATGATTTTTTATAAAAATTGACAATTTATTTATGATGTAAAACATTTCGAAGAAACTGCATGTTTGATTGTATAACTTAGATTGCATGTCTGAAATTTTTAATCCAAACACTATTTGAAGTAGTAATGATTGTTACCAAAACTTACATAGAAGAGCTAACTGATAATTAATTTTTTTACATACAAAAAAAAAAAATAGGTGTGTTTCCGGTCGCCCAACCAACCCTAATTTTTTGGCGCCGACCCTAACTTTTTTTTCCCGGAAAAAAAAAAAATCCGGATTTTTTTCGTTTTTTCCGGAAACGGTTTTTGTTTAGTATAGCCTTTGAATGGCATCTTTTAAACGTTTGATTTCAAATAAAATTTTAATACAGTAAGCATTTGTGTGATACAGATTGAAGTCAAACAACAGCGTGGCTTCTGCTATGGCCATCAGTCAAAGTGTGTTATCAATAACAATCGATGAGTGTCCACACAGGAACGAGAAAAAAAGTATAACAGCCCCATTTTCTAATTCTACCACCTTTATTTGCAACTTTTGAACATGGACTATTCATATCTTGTATACTTTATACAATGAACTGATGAAAATAACCTGAAAGAATAACAAACTGATTATAAAAATACACAAAAAACAACCGAAGCAGGCCAGTAAAAAAAAAAAAAATACCTACCTACCGACCCTAATTTTTTGGGGCATGCAACAGGAAACACACCTATTTTTTTTTTGGCCTGACACAGCATGATTTCTGCATTATAATGCACAGCAAACTCAGTGTAACTGTTATGTAGTTGAATTAATAGCATGTAGTTTAGTTTAAGCACATGAACAGCACAATGTTTTGATAACTGTATATAAAAGGTAAAATAAATGACTAAGAATTTGAAAAGAATATATATTGAAATGTCAATTTATTTACAAATAATTACATAAGATGTATGTTTCACTATGATACGTTATTCTTTTTGGCTAACCGCACATCACATGTTATTCCTTAAGCAATTGCATTACTCAATAAAAGTTTTCATTCAAGATAACATGATGTCCCAAAAAAAAGTGCACAAGTGAATTGAATAAAAAATTGATAAAATTCATGTTTTCATTATCCTAGCTAAAAAATGTAGTTTATTTAATATTTAAGTATTGAATGCTTCTTTTTGTAACTTCATAGGGTTGTAAAAGCGTTGAACATGTGCACATTGTTAGAATGAAGTGCTTCCACACTTCATACAAAATGTACTTCGGTCAACGCTTTTACACCCCAATGAAGTTACAAAAAGAAGCATTCAATTCTTAAATATTAAATAAGATGTGACATGATCGCCAATAAGACATCTCTACAAGACGCCAGATGACAAAGCAGTGGAAAACTATTGGTCACTGTACAATCTTTAACAATATGCTTGTATATATTTGATTATCGATAAGCTTCCCAATATAGTTTAGCCAAATTTTTGTTGCCCTTCAAGTTAAAGTATTGGTCAAGGTAGTTTTTAATAAAGTTGGAAGTTCAATAAACTTGAATCTTTTTACACATGTTCCCTATGACGAGATCTTTCTGAACATAACAAAATATAGTGCAAGGGGGCATCCCTGTTCTACAAATGTACATGTACGGACATGTTTTTGTTAAATATTGTGTATCATATGAATTTTAGGCATACACCATATACATTCAAGAACTTAAAACATATATATGTTATTTTAAGTATAAGAGGGGGTGTCATATGCATGTTCATGGTACATACATTTTATTTATTTATTTATTTTTTCAAAATTTTAGAGTACGTGATGAATTCAAGTCCAAACCAAAGTAGTGCATGTAAAAAACAGTTAAAACGTTTGGAGTATAACAGAAAATGGATTTTAGAAAAGAGAAAGGTTCACAAACAAAGCATTTCTAAAAATACTGAAAGCTCAGATGAAGATAATGATATAGAGTCATTCAATTCCCATCAAAAGTTTTCTTATGCAAATTCTAAGCATGAGCTAGAGTGTCATTCTGGACAAAAGAAATGCAGGAAGACAAACACTAATGCTCCATCTGAAACAAACACTGAAAGCGATTCTTCTGAAAAGGATTATACACCTTCTTTAGAGGAAAATGAATGGGACATAGTAGATAAAACAGAAAAAATGTTACCGATTAGTGAATCTGATACTGATGAAGGTGAAAAATCACTAGCTGATGACTTAAAGACATGGGCAAACCAGTTTGAAGTCAAACAAAACTGTCTTGATGCTCTACTAAGGATTTTAAAGAATAATGGACTTGCAGATGAGTTGCCCTCTTGTGCACGTACTTTATTGAAAACACCCAGAATAGTGGAATTAAAGACAGTTTCAGAAATGAGCTATTACCATTTTGGACTAAGGAATATGATCGATCATAATATGAAAAAAATATCGAAAGATTTTAATCTTGACCAGGTTCAGAACCTTAATCTTTCTTTTAATATTGATGGCTTGCCATTTTTTAAAAGTAGTAATACAAGTGTTTGGCCAATTCTCTGTTTAATTAACAACATCAAAGAAAGTAAAGTGTTCCCTATCTCATTTGCTTTAGGAACTAGTAAACCTGCAAACCTGGATTTTCTGAATGATACTGTCAATGATTTATTAGAAATTTGTCGAGATGGATTTGTGTTTGATGGACGAAATTTTACAGTCTCTATTTCTTGCATAATTTGTGACGCACCTGCTAAAGCTTTGGTAAAGAACAATAAACAATATTCTGGTTATTGTGGCTGTGATAGATGCAATCAAAATGGTGAATACATAGGAAGAATGACATATCCCCAGGTTTCTAATTTAACACAGAGAACTGACGAATCTTTCAGAAAACATGAACAGGTCCAACACCATAAAGGAAATTCACCTATCACTCAGTTACCTATCGATATGATAAAATGTTTCCCTATTGATTATATGCACCAAGTATGTTTAGGTGTCACTAAACGATTACTTGTAACTTGGATGAGGGGACCTAGAGGAGATTACAGGCTTTCAGGAGCACAAATCAGACAGATCAGTGAAAACTTGGTAGCATTGAAAAAAAATGTGCCTAGAGAATTTGCACGTAAGCCTAGACCATTACTGGAGATAGATCGTTGGAAGGCAACAGAGTTCCGACAGTTTTTGTTGTATACTGGTCAGTTTGCTCTCAAAGGAGTATTGTCACCTCCATATTACAAACATTTCATGGCATTGAGTGTAGCCATATCTATATTAGTTAGTGAGAAACTGACTGCTTTACATAGCGAATATGCTCAAGATTTACTTGAACATTTTGTAAATAAAGGCAGAGAGCTGTATGGAAGGGAATTCCTTGTGTACAATGTACACAGTTTAGTTCATCTTAAAGATGATGCATGTCAGTTTGCATGTCTAGAAAACTGTGCAGCATGGAAATTTGAAAGCTACATGCAACATTTAAAGCGAAAAATAAGAGGAGGAAATCTACCAGCTGCACAGCTTGTCAAAAGAATACAGGAAGAACTAACACTTTCAGAATCAATACCAATGATGAAGGAACGAAAAATCTATTGTAAGGAGCCGAATAATGCTTTTAAAACCAGCCATTCCAAATTTTGTGAAGTTGTATATGCAGATTCCTCTGAAACATTTATGTGCAGAATATATCATTCACAAGAAGCACAATTTTTAATACCATGTGACTCTCGTATTGTTGGAGTAACACGATTTCATCATCTGAACTATGCAATGAAAAGCCTTAGAAAAGATTTTCTCACTCAAAGATGCATGATGGTAAAGCAGGAAAGATATGTAGTGTTTCTTCCACTACTGCATGATTTCCAAGGTAATTAGAATTAGAATTATTTTAACTTTAAGCATGTACATGTTCAAATGGTCCAAAATGATTATTTTAGGGTCAACAATTTACTGACTGACGAAATTGAATGCTAACAATGCATGGTTTTGAATGCCTGTTTTAATTTATAACTTGAGGTAAGCATGAGAACACTTGACAATAAGGTTTAAATACCTTATTTTGTATCAAAATCATTTGAAACCCAGTTTGAAATGAATTCTATTTATTGATTTGTGTTTATATTTAACCCTCATAATGTTATTCTTTATAATCATTTACCATAATTTTGAAGAACAATATATAATATTGATTTAATCTTAAGATATTTGTAATTCATTATTTCAGTTTAACCTGAAAAAAAAACCATGCCATATTCAGTAGTTGTCTTTGATAGTGACAACTCTGTGGATACTGCTCCAACTTCATGGATAAGTATAGAAGATGAGGTAGAGAAAAAGGTAAGAAAACCGGAGTTATTTACTTTATGGTTTAGATTATGACAAGTTATTAGTATTATTTAAGGAATGACTGTAATATTTTTTTCTGTTTAATCGAAATAACATAAAAAATGTGGTGCACACTGTTAAATAACCTGCCTTGCTGGTTATTCAGTGTTTTTAAAAATGTTGATGCCGTCACGGTCCCATGCCTAAATTATGTCTTTGAGCTGATAAATAAAATGATTTCAGCCAATCAGAAGACGCATTGCATTCAAAATAAATTATATATATATATAGAATGCGCTTTAAATTTAATTCTAATATGACGTATAAAAAAGATAATGTTGTATGATTGCCAATGGGACAACTCTCAACAAGAGACCAAAATGACACCCAAATTAACAACTACAGGTCACAGTATGGTCTTCAATAATGAGCAAAGTCCATACCGCATAGTAAAGTAAGGACTTCACCTTCTTTATTTTTAAAATTAGTAGCAAGGCATAAAAGTTTACTTTAGTATCAAAATAATGAATGGGTCTGAATACCGGACGTTGTGGAATACTAGAAAAATCCATGTTTGTGTACACAGAATTATTGCTCAAGGGGAATTTCATTATATATATACAATTCTATTACAGGGTACATGTTACTGGCCTTTAAAAAATATCAGACAAAAAATAAAGGATCAGCAGATTCCTGACAAAAGAAAGTGGTCCCTACATGATTGCAGAGTGATCAGTGATGTTGGTAAGTACATTACTATTTGTTAATACTAAAATTCAGGTATACATCCCAAGTCAGGAGCCTCGTGCCTTTGTTAGTCTTGTATTTTTTTAATTTTAGTTTCTTGTGTACAATTTGGAAATTAGTATGGCGTTCATTACCACTGAACTAGTATATATTTGTTTAGGGGCCAGTTGAAGGACGCCTCCGGGTGCATGAATTTCTCGCTACATTGAAGACCTGTTGGTGACCTTCTGCTGTTATTTTTTCTATGGTCGGGTTGTTGTCTCTTTGACACATTCCCCATTTCCATTCTCAATTTTATGAAAGTAGATTTTTGTTGACCATAAAAGAAATATGAAGGAAATGATAATATTTTAAACAAATGTACTTCTGTTCCAATATATTAACATGCAGCTGATCGACCTTAGTCAATCATTTTGTTTTGTAAATTTCTATTTTAACAGTATACCAAGACTATAAAAAAGCAAGGAAAGCATCAAAAAGGGGAGAAGTTACCTCCAACGTAGAATCGGAAGATGAAGCTAGCTTGCCACAAGATTCCTTAATTGTTCAAGCAGGAAGCACAAGGACTACAAATATTCCCGCAAGATACCGAGATCATGAATCAAGTGATACCAGTGAAGGTTAATATACATGTATATATATATAAGTATGTCTGAACCAGTGACAACTTTACTATGACATTTAGTGCCACAATATCTCATGATTTTGAATTCCAGCCAAAGAAGAACAAAAAATTTGCTACTGTACATTGTTGGGCTGTTATTTAGACAAATCTTTTGAATTATGTAAGAATACATGTCTTTCAAAAGATAAAAATATTAGCTGAAAAATCAAGCAATTTAAAGGAGAGAAAAAAAAGTAATAGTAATTTAAACACTTTTACATGTTTTTAGGATTGGAAAAAAAAGAAACCTGCAATGGTACATCAAAAACTAATAACAATTGTTAACAACTTTTATCCTGTTGAAATCAACAGTCTCCACCAAAATCTTTTCTGACTACAATGTACTAGTGTTTCTTGTGTGTAACAAATGATACCTAAAAGTTACAAGTCTAAATAAAATTTGCTAATGGTGCAGACTGAATCAATATTCTACTTAAAATCAAGGAATGCAGTCAAGTATGTTAAATGAAAAGATAATTTGAAATAATGGTTATTAAAATTAAAATTTAATTTCAGAAGAAGAGAATAATGAAGAAACATGTGAAGAAAACCAGCAAAAGACTCCTAAGCAGAAGACTCCTACATATGAACTCCCTAAATCTCCTACATATGAACTCCCTAAATCTCCTATGTATGGTGAGGATATGTTATTTCTTTTAAGCCTTTTCTCAGGGGTGTGTGAAAGAGTTCTGTGCATTTTATTTTTTTTCAAATCGTATAACATTTTTTCACAGGGTAGGGAGTATAATTAAAAGCAAAATTTAACTTTAGAAAATAGTTATAATAATTGTGATATATAAAATAATTGGTCATTATCTATTCAAGATTTTTTTAAACTGTTCACTGACAATCAGATGCTTCAAATATTCTTCCACCAACCTGAGAGTAATATAGCAAGCAATTCAGGCTCATCAGGCCTCTACATTATCTAGTTTTTAACTTGTCCCTTTCTGAAAGTCAAATGAAACTAACTTTTATTTAAAATTTTAAAGCTAAGGCAAAACTCCATATGAAGGACCTCCTAATTAAAGGAGGCTTATACTCAGAAGAAGCACTTACATTGGTTTCTTTCCGCTGGTTAGCCACTGCCAGCATGTTCAAATACGTTCAATTAATGAATATTTATTTTATTTTGTGTGATCAATAAAACAATCACTCAATTTTTATTAAACATCAGACAAGTAGTATGTATGGTGAATCTACTTGCCCTACACCTGTGTCCACTTGTCCTGAACAAAGGGTGATGTCGAGTCCTGCTCATTTGATTTATCGTAAGGAGGTTTGATAAAAAGAGGATTTTTAAAACTAGAATAAAAAGATCCTGTATTTCAATTGCATTTTTTTATTACAGATCTACAACAACAGTCTCAAAGAATGCAAAGAGATGCACAAGTAAGACCAGAAGAGGGTTTGCCACTACTCAAAAGACCTGGTCGTAAAGAACAAGGGGAGACCATTTTGTCACAAGGTTACTACTACTATTAATGTTATCATATTCCATTGTTATTTTTATTTAATGTTCTCTTGCAAAAATATTTTTATCTATTTATGACAACTGAAAGATCTATTTATTCTCATAAAATTAAATTCATACTTATTAATACTAATGTAGAATAAGTTTTAAAATATTTACCAATATATTTAAAAAAAAAAATCCATGCATGTCTATTTATAATGTTTTTCATACTTATTTAACAGTGCTTGATCAAATGAAGACTTTAGAAAGTCAAGTGGAAAGTATGAAGCTTACACTTGATAAAGTGGCAGCTGTCATTTTAAAGCAAGACGAAGAGGTTGGGGAGTCACTGGAGGAAGTTCTTCCTGAAAAGATATGCACAGTAACAATGATGCAAGAGCTAGAAACTAGACTGAAAGAAGATGGGGAATTCCAAAAGAAACTGGTATTTTGAGTTTATTTATTTTATTAAATTTTGGAAAAAAGGGTTCACTGGTGTTACAAATGAATGCTTTTATTCATAAGTTTGTTTGCGTTTATGATTAAAAAGAACAAAAAAAGTAAAAAAATGAATCCTATAGTGTCAATATATAATTAGCACAAATTCAGGAATTTTAGGTTTTAGAATTTCAAACAATTAGACTGCTTATGAAAAATTTGGTTAAAAAAGGAGAATTATAAATAAAACTCTTTTAGATCAAATGTCTCTTTTTATTTCAGATCAACATACTATCCAAATTAAGAGGAGGGATGGACTTGGCGTCAGTGGTCAGAGACCAAATGAGGTCCGTTTTTACAAATGGACTTATGTCAAAGTACAGTTTGACTGGCCAAAAGGGAAAACTGTGCTTTATGGATACAAGCTCATGCAAAACTATTTTAAGTAAGTTTAAAAAAGGGTTTTTGTTATTATCTCAATTAGTAAGTTATTGCTATCTTTAATTCCTGAAAATATTGGAACAATTATGTTTAAATAGATATTTATAGCAATAAAACACCCTCTTATACTGTTCTCTCCTTCTGATGTGCTTAATCATTAATAAAACTTTGATGACCCTGAATTCTGCATTCTTCAATAATAAAAATTGACCCGTCTAAAACGGTCTTGAAATTTATTTAAACTGAAATGATTTGAATATGAACCATGAACATATGTATATTTTATTGTTTCTTGTATTGATTATAATATTTCTAATGGACTTTAATATCTGTTACAGGATCGATAAGAAGAGCAACAAAAGATCGCTTTAAGATAAAAGACCTGGAATATGAAATAGCGGAAGTCTTGAGAAATGCTCCAAACCATCCTGGAGGAGCAAATTATGTGAAGGTATGACTTCTTATACATAATGAACTTGTCAATTTATTCCTATATTTCATTAAATATTTGAAAATTTTGTTTGGCACATATGTCATGTATCGACAAAGTGTAAATTTGTAGGGAGCAGCATAAACTCATCGGGCATTTGATGAAAAAAAATAGTATGAGAAAGAATTCATGAGATATAATCTGTTACTCCTGTTCAAATCAGGGATTTTTAACAGGATGTAGTTAATAAATGCTGAGTTCATAACACAATTTTGAACATCTTTTTAAGTGTTAAAAAAACAAGAACTGTCATTAAACTTAAAATTGTCTTTGTTCAAGTCCTTTTTTTTTTAAATATTAAGGTTATAATCTGGCGCGCAAATAGCCTATGATGTCAGCACTCAAATGACCACATGTTCATATTTTATTTCTCCAAATATCCTATGCCCACTGTATATGTTTGACACTTCAATTGTATAAAATATAATGGTTGATATTGTGAGGTGCCACTGATTGATACTGATTAGATGTTTTCTAATATATATGAACATAACTGGTCTATTGGGTTTAGAAATTAAACAAATGTTCAATAGTTTTTGCACGAATGATATTTATGTAATATATTTAAATTTCAGAAGAATGTAGCTGGCAAAAGGAAAAGAGGAATGGTTGAGGAGGAAAAAGAGAACTGATGATCATGAAATAAAATAAATCAATATCTTCCCTTAATTATTGTTGTAATCTTTTATTTTGTTGATTGTGTCATCTAAGAAACAATGACATGCTAAACATAATGAAAACTAAAGATCAAAAGAAGGAACATAAGATCAGCAATTACAGCCAATTTCAATAAGTATGTAGCTAAAGGTATCATCTTTGGTTAGCTTGCTTGCTAGCTGAACTTTGAAGTCATTGTAAGGTAAGGTATACCACCCTCCTGCCGATCTGACTGTCTGTAGGACAAGTTACTTCGAAAAGAGGGTGGTATACCTTACCTTACAATGAATTCACAGTTCAGCTAGCAAGCAAGCTCACCAAAGATATTACCTTTAGCTATATACTTATTGATATCAGCCGTAAAACCAACAGAAAATTTGAAATCTTTGGGGGGGATACTAATTGAATGCACAATAAGTTATACATGGCAGTTAATTCAAAACAGGAAAAAAAACAGTGAAAGGAGATATGGGAGATATATCAATGAGACATCAATCCAACAACAACAACAAAAAAAACCAAACGAGACAACTGACAAAGCAGATGTTTTGAGCTCAATTTTTTTTTAATTTCATGTAAGAGAAGAATTGCTATCTTTGACAACTGAGACAATTAACCACTAGAAACCAAACGGCATAGAAATTAACTCTGATAGGTTACTGGACAGTCTTCTTCAACAAATAAATTTTAAGACACTTGAAAGATATTGAAAAAATTATTACAATCTAGATGTGCAGATTACTTGTGAAAACATTTATCAAACATTTTATTTAATGTTCTGATTATATTTTCTGAAAAGTAAAACCAGAAGAAATGTTTGAATTATGTTTTAAAAATATTTTTTTTAATGTGATCAAACATTTAATGATATTCTATAAACATACACACAAAACATTGATACAAAACATTTTTAAAACATTGGCTTCAAATTCTGAAACATTTTAATGATGTTTTAAAGATATTGACATGTTTTGAAAAATGTTTGGAAAATATTTCAAAGATGTTTTTAGAATATAACATTTATCAAACATTTATACAATGTTATATGAAATGTTTTTTTTAACATTTTCTGAACATTTAGACAAGAAAAATGTTTGAATTATGTTCTAAAAATGTTTTTTTTATTTTTATTAAATATTTTAATGATATTCCTTAAACATACCTCATAAAACAAGAATTAAAAACATTTCAAAAACATATTTAAAACATTGTCTTCAAAATTCATTAACATTTTAATGACGTTTTACAGATATTATTGAAATGTTTTGGAAAATATTTGGAAAACATTTCTGACGCCATACTTTGTAACATGATTATGATATTTTCTGCGATATCTTTATAACATTTGACAAAATATTTTGTTAACATTTAAAAGATGTTTTTGTGTTAACTGGGCTGCTATCGGTCGTATTATGTATTTTTCGTTGAGGTCATAATGTCAGTGTGATTTTTATTACAGGCAATGAGTAAGCTGGTCCAGACGGAGTGGGATAGATTCTGCGAGGGAGAGGGGATGGAGAAGACAACCCTAACCGCCAGTCGGAACAGGAAGCTGGCGGTTAGCACCCTCAGAGAGAGCGGGGCCACCCTGGAGGAAGCAATTGAGCTGGCCAAGCACATGACGCACAATGTGGCGACTGCCGACCGGTACTACGACCAGTCCCGGCGAGTGGAAAGCCGTCATGCTGTCCTGGACAAGCTTGGAAAGGCCTACAAGGTAAATTAGCTTACTAGTCGCAACAAATATATTATTCCCGTGAAAATGATTCTTTTTTTGGGAAAATGTAACTTAATGTTATTTTAAATTTTACGATGCAGCAGCAGCAGGACAACAGCAGGACGAGCCGGTGGCCGGTGGCAGCGGTGTGGTCCCCTCTCGGGCGAGGAATCTGGAGGAGCCGGTTATAGAGAGGAGTAAGGTAGAGGTAAGTACTTTAATTTCCGGCCGTCAGCGTTCCAAAGGACTAGTAAGTAAATTATGCGCTAAACAAATATCGATAGGTGTATTGGTCATGAAACTGGCATTGAAATACCGAAAATTCAGGTGCAATAAAGAGCAATTGATGTTGTGGATTGAAAATCCACATGTGTTATCAATTCACTCATACATAAACTATATATTAAATTAAAACAAATTAAAAGGATGGGCAATGATCACAAACGTTTGTTATGTTCTTTCCAATAGAGAGAGATTTTGCAACGGCGATACATCATGTACATAATGTTTAGTGATGCTTCTTATGACTCAGTAATAATAATAAAAAAAAAACATTTTCTTCTTCAGAACCAACCCTCCCAATTCCAGACTTGGACAGACTAGGTAAATATAATGTTACATCGTAATGAAAATGCAATCATACATATAACTATACCAATCCTTTTTTAATTCATATAGCGACGATAATAACAGTGTGGTGATAGTACAATTAATACCAATCCTTTTTAAATTCATATAAAGACTATGATAACAGTGTGGTGATAGTAAAATTTAAAGTTGTGGACAGTGTTGAAAGTGCATTATGACAGAGCATCATTATATATTTTTCAGTTCATTTGGATTCCGACGAGGACCAAATAGAGATACTTTGTAAGTAAACACCTTAATTCTTTCCTCTGCAAATGAGGAGATGTCGGCACCTGCGCTAATATTAATGACCATACAGTAGTAATGCTGAATCTGAAAAGGATGAATACTTTCGCAAACTACTGATTAGTCCATCATAAAAGGAATTATAAAACGGGTGTTGTAGACCCAGTGCCATAACCATGATGACACCATATTCCTTTGAAGCATAAACACATGTTTCCTTATCACTATTGACACTCGGTAAATACCAGAATATCATGAATTACCACTTATTTTGCTTCACTGGAATAAATGATAGTAAATGATGTACAACACAAATGAACATAAAATACGTTTATGCATATTCATCTCACAGAGCATGAACCGTGACTAATGTAAACTATTTTTTACAGCATCCGGGGACGAATTCCTTGTGACGAAGGAACACCTTCGCCAATTGAAGGAGGATCGGCGGGAAGATATAACCCAGCGCCCTTCAAACAGTGGGTCCAAACAACAGCGCCCTTCCCAGGTAAGAATGAATAAACGTATATAACAGAAAGACCGAAAAGAAAACTAAAAACACAACATGAACAAATAAAACTAGAGGCTCTAAAGAGCCTGTGTCGCTCACCTTGGTCTATGTGCATATTAAACAAAGGACACAAATGGATTCATGACAAAATTGTATTTTGGTGATGGTGATGTGTTTGAAGTTCTTACTTTACTGAACATTCTTGCTTCTTACAATTATATCTATAATGAACTTTGCCCATTAGTAACAGAGAAAAATATTTGGTAAAAATTTACATAAATTTACCAAATTAATGAAAATTGTTAAAAATTGACTATAAAGGGCAATAACTCCTTAAGGGGTCAATTGACCATTTAGGTCATGCGGACTTATTTGTAGATCTTACTTTGATGAACATTATCGCTGTTTACAGTTTATCGCTATCTATAATAGTATTCAAGATAATAACCAAAAACAGCAAAATTTCTTTAAAAATTACCAATTGGAGGGCAGCAACCCAACAACCGGTTGTCCAATTCATTTGAATATTTCAGGGCAGATATATATTGACTTGATTAACAATTTAACTCCTTGTCAGATTTCCTCTAAATGATTTGGTTTCAGAGTTGTAAGCAAAAAACTACATTTTACCCCTGTTCTATTTTTAGCCGTGGTGGCCATCTTGGTTGGATGGCCAGGTCATCGGACACATTTTTCAAACAAGGTACCTCAAAGATGATTGTGGCCAAGTTTGAATTAATTTGGCCCAGTAGTTTCAGAGGAGAAGATTTTTGTAAAAGATAACTAAGATTTACGAAAAATGGTTAAAAATTGACTATAAAGGGCAATAACTCCTAAAGGGGTCAACTGACCATTTCGGTCATGTTGACTTATTTGTAAATCTTACTTTGATGAACATTATTGCTGTTTACAGTTTATCTCTATCTATAATAATATTCAAGATAATAACCAAAAACGGCAAAATTTCCTCAAAATTACCAATTCAGGGGCAGCAATCCAACAACAGGTTGACCGATTCATCTGAAAATTTCAGGGCAGATAGATCTTGACCTGATAAACATTTTTACTTCATGTCAGATTTCCTCTTAATGTTTTGGTTTTTGAGTTATAAGCCAAAAACTGCATTTTACCCCTATGTTCTATTTTTAGCCGTGGCGGCCATCTTGGTTGGTTGACCGGGTCACGCCACACATTTTTTAAACTAGGTACCCCAAAGATGATTGTGGCCAACTTTGGATTAATTTGGCCCATTAGTTTCAGAGAAGAAGAGTTTTGTAAAAGATTACTTAGATTTATGAAAAATGGTTAAAAATTGACTATAAAGGGCAATAACTCCTTAAGGGGTCAACTGACCATTTCGGTCATGTTGACTTATTTGTAAATCTAACTTTGCTGAACATTATTGCTGTTTACAGTTTATCTCTATCTATAATAATATTCAAGATAATAACCAAAAACGGCAAAATTTCCTCAAAATTACCAATTCAGGGCAGCAACCCAACAACAGGTTGACCGATTCATCTGAAAATTTCAGGGCAGATAGATCTTGACCTGATAAACATTTTTACCCCACATCAGATTTCCTCTAAATGCTTTGGTTTTTGAGTTATAAGCCAAAAACTGCATTTTACCCCTATGTTCTATTTTTAGCCGTGGCGGCCATCTTGGTTGGTTGACCGGGTCACGCCACACATTTTTTAAACTAGATACCCCAAAGATAATTGTGGCCAAGTTTGGATTAATTTGGCCCAGTAGTTTCAGAGGAGAAGATTTTTGTAAAAGATTACTTAGATTTGTGAAAAATGGTTAAAAATTGACTATAAAGGGCAATAACTCCTAAAGGGGTCAACTGACCATTTCGGTCATGTTGACTTACTTGGAAATCTAACTTTGTCGAACATTATTGCTGTTTACAGTTTATCTCTATCTATAATAATATTCAAGATAATAACCAAAAACAGCAAAATTTCCTCAAAATGACCAATTCAGGGGCAGCAACCCAACAACGGGTTGACCGATTCATCTGAAAATTTCAGGGCAGATAGATCTTGACCTGATAAACATATTTACCCCATGTCAGATTTCCTCTAAATGCTTTGGTTTTTGAGTTTTAAGCCAAAAACTGCATTTACCCCTATGTTCTATTTTTAGCCGTGGCGGCCATCTTGGTTGGTTGACCGGGTCACGCCACACATTTTTTAAACTAGATACCCCAATGATGTTTGTGGCCAAGTTTGGTTCAATTTGGCCCAGCAGTTTCAGAGGAGAAGATTTTTGTAAAAGATTACTTAGATTTGTGAAAAATGGTTAAAAATTGACTATAAAGGGCAATAACTCCTAAAGGGGTCAACTGACCATTTCGGTCATGTTGACTTACTTGGAAATCTAACTTTGCCGAACATTATTGCTGTTTACAGTTTATCTCTATCTATAATAATATTCAAGATAATAACCAAAAACAGCAAAATTTCCTCAAAATGACCAATTCAGGGGCAGCAACCCAACAACGGGTTGACCGATTCATCTGAAAATTTCAGGGCAGATAGATCTTGACCTGATAAACATATTTACCCCATGTCAGATTTCCTCTAAATGCTTTGGTTTTTGAGTTTTAAGCCAAAAACTGCATTTTACCCCTATGTTCTATTTTTAGCCGTGGCGGCCATCTTGGTTGGTTGACCGGGTCACGCCACACATTTTTTAAACTAGATACCCCAAAGATGATTGTGGCCAACTTTGGATTAATTTGGCCCATTAGTTTCAGAGGAGAAGAGTTTTGTAAAAGATTACTTAGATTTATGAAAAATGGTTAAAAATTGACTATAAAGGGCAATAACTCCTTAAGGGGTCAACTGACCATTTCGGTCATGTTGACTTATTTGTAAATCTAACTTTGCTGAACATTATTGCTGTTTACAGTTTATCTCTATCTATAATAGTATTCAAGATAATAACCAAAAACAGCAAAATTTCTTTAAAAATTACCAATTGGAGGGCAGCAACCCAACAACCGGTTGTCCAATTCATTTGAATATTTCAGGGCAGATATATATTGACTTGATTAACAATTTAACTCCTTGTCAGATTTCCTCTAAATGATTTGGTTTCAGAGTTGTAAGCAAAAAACTACATTTTACCCCTGTTCTATTTTTAGCCGTGGTGGCCATCTTGGTTGGATGGCCAGGTCATCGGACACATTTTTCAAACAAGGTACCTCAAAGATGATTGTGGCCAAGTTTGAATTAATTTGGCCCAGTAGTTTCAGAGGAGAAGATTTTTGTAAAAGATAACTAAGATTTACGAAAAATGGTTAAAAATTGACTATAAAGGGCAATAACTCCTAAAGGGGTCAACTGACCATTTCGGTCATGTTGACTTATTTGTAAATCTTACTTTGATGAACATTATTGCTGTTTACAGTTTATCTTTATCTATAATAATATTCAAGATAATAACCAAAAACGGCAAAATTTCCTCAAAATTACCAATTCAGGGGCAGCAATCCAACAACAGGTTGACCGATTCATCTGAAAATTTCAGGGCAGATAGATCTTGACCTGATAAACATTTTTACTTCATGTCAGATTTCCTCTTAATGTTTTGGTTTTTGAGTTATAAGCCAAAAACTGCATTTTACCCCTATGTTCTATTTTTAGCCGTGGCGGCCATCTTGGTTGGTTGACCGGGTCACGCCACACATTTTTTAAACTAGGTACCCCAAAGATGATTGTGGCCAACTTTGGATTAATTTGGCCCATTAGTTTCAGAGAAGAAGAGTTTTGTAAAAGATTACTTAGATTTATGAAAAATGGTTAAAAATTGACTATAAAGGGCAATAACTCCTTAAGGGGTCAACTGACCATTTCGGTCATGTTGACTTATTTGTAAATCTAACTTTGCTGAACATTATTGCTGTTTACAGTTTATCTCTATCTATAATAATATTCAAGATAATAACCAAAAACGGCAAAATTTCCTCAAAATTACCAATTCAGGGGCAGCAACCCAACAACAGGTTGACCGATTCATCTGAAAATTTCAGGGCAGATAGATCTTGACCTGATAAACATTTTTACCCCACATCAGATTTCCTCTAAATGCTTTGGTTTTTGAGTTATAAGCCAAAAACTGCATTTTACCCCTATGTTCTATTTTTAGCCGTGGCGGCCATCTTGGTTGGTTGACCGGGTCACGCCACACATTTTTTAAACTAGATACCCTAAAGATAATTGTGGCCAAGTTTGGATTAATTTGGCCCAGTAGTTTCAGAGGAGAAGATTTTTGTAAAAGATTACTTAGATTTGTGAAAAATGGTTAAAAATTGACTATAAAGGGCAATAACTCCTAAAGGGGTCAACTGACCATTTCGGTCATGTTGACTTACTTGGAAATCTAACTTTGTCGAACATTATTGCTGTTTACAGTTTATCTCTATCTATAATAATATTCAAGATAATAACCAAAAACAGCAAAATTTCCTCAAAATGACCAATTCAGGGGCAGCAACCCAACAACGGGTTGACCGATTCATCTGAAAATTTCAGGGCAGATAGATCTTGACCTGATAAACATATTTACCCCATGTCAGATTTCCTCTAAATGCTTTGGTTTTTGAGTTTTAAGCCAAAAACTGCATTTTACCCCTATGTTCTATTTTTAGCCGTGGCGGCCATCTTGGTTGGTTGACCGGGTCACGCCACACATTTTTTAAACTAGATACCCCAATGATGATTGTGGCCAAGTTTGGTTCAATTTGGCCCAGCAGTTTCAGAGGAGAAGATTTTTGTAAAAGTTAACGACGACGGACGACGACGGACGACGGACGACGACGACGACGACGGACGCCGGACGCCAAGTGATGAGAAAAGCTCACTTGGCCCTTCGGGCCAGGTGAGCTAAAAAGGGTGGCGACATCCATAATAGACATACCAAACGTTGAAACGTTGGATACGAGCGTAAATTTCCAGAACTAAAACAGTTATTTTGTTTGTAATCCCACACTTGTATAACAGCTAGGTTATAATGACCATAATCACTGAAGGGAATCCCAAAGAAGTATGATATGTAAATATAACGAAAATGAACCAATGGAAAATAAAAAAAAAACATCGTCACAAAATGAATACAAACATCTCCAGAAAGGAGTGTTGCCATATGACACACATCGTATCTTGCATGTACCTATTGTTGCGTATAAATATTTGTTTTTGTTCTGTTGAACTACATACCAGTGTTATTTATACTTTTTTACTGACAAAAAGAAATTGAAACAGACAAAACTCCAATTCCATACTGTGCCTGCACCTGCACAGGTTGATGATGTGGATATGGTGGAAGTGGTGGACGAGCCACTGAGGCCGGTGACCGAGAAACAGCCCCTCAAGAGAGCCGCCCACACTAAGCAGAGGACAGGAGAGATAGTAAGTTATACATATTGTTGCATGGACATCCTTATTTACGATTTGATAGTGAAATATACATGCATGACTGCTATTTACTGATATCATTAACATATTAATCATCACCGACATCGTATGAACCTACCGAATATCATCACTATTGAACCCTAAAATAGACATGCATAACTCTTATTAACTGGTATTATTAACATATTAATCCTAGTCTACATCGTTTTAATCTACGGAATACCATCACTATTGAACACTAAGATAGACATGCATGACTCCTATAAAGTAGTTTCATTAACACAATAATCCTTATATCATACGAACATACCGACACCATCACTATTGAACCCTTAGATGTACATGCCTGCATGACACCTATTTACTGGTATCAGTAACACATTAATCGTATCCTATATCGTTTAAATTTTTACAACTCCATCCCGATTGAACACTGGTTTTTATACTGTTCGCTTTATAAATATGACAATGACGATACTCAAAAGCTTTATTGTTCCAATTCAGTTACACAGAAAAATTGTTCATGGTTTTCCCATAGCGTATAAAGAATCTTTACGTAATAGCCGAAGCGTATGGGAATTTGTGTTATACTTTTTATATATGTATTGTATGTTCAAAGTGTGAACATTACAATAATAGTAGTTAATAGTTTTTAATAGTTCTATGAATACCTACACTGACGGTAATGTGTTAAAAAAACAAAATTTAAAGCGAATGAATGGGTTTTAAAATAACTATTATAGTGTCATAACATCAATTAATTTCGATCCTTCGTCGTGGATCAACGGTTTCGTTGGCAATTTTTCATCTCGTGGTTAATTTTCAGAAACGACAGAGATTGGAATGTCCAGTGCCAGCGTCGTGAATGTCACACGACATTTGGCCGTCAAGACCCCTGCCCACTTGGCTGTTGACGTGCAGGATTATATCCCTGTACGTGAACCAGCCAAGCCTCAGTATGGGGGCAGACGGGTGTGCTCCATTTGCGGCGTTGACACCATCCGCCTGAACCTGCATCTTGTGCGTTGTCACGAAATGAAACGCCAAGATGCAGACTACCAGAACGCCTTTGACGAATCAGCAGCTTTCGTGTTCGTCAGTGAGGACAAGACTCACCTGGAGCATTCAATAGTTGATTATGGGTATGTATTTTTAAATAACCTGTACCTATGCACAAAATTCCTGTAACATGCTTCTCAATGCTCTTTCGTTTCGTACTGTACTTGTGTTTTTGTTTACATTTTGTGGAATTTAACCGTCCGAGATAAATCTTTACTAGACAACACGCCCGTCTGGCGTACACAATTATAATCCTGATACAATTGATAACTATGTAAATACAAAATTTAAAAGCCCCGTCTATCTATGATTATTTTTTTCATATGCATTAACTGAAATACTATTACACAGTATTTCTATCTGTATTGTGTGCATTAGTATTCAAATGACCCAACATTGGGTTCTTTCACACCTGTACCTGGTAAACCTTATAACACTGAAAGTTATTAAATTCCTCTGAAGTTGTATTGTAATAGGTGACCATAATATCTGATTATATTTCTCTTTTATTCAGAAAATCTCGCTCTGATCGATCCACGGGATCGAAAAAGTCGCTGGGGACCACCCAATCCCACACCTGTGCCATCAACTTTTTCCTGGACACCTTGTCCAAAGGATCAATTGATGGTTTGGAGAGGATTGGGGAAGCCAATGGCCTCATTGACGAGCAGCTACAGGCTAAAAAGTAATAATCCTTATATAAGCAATTTCAACAGTAAATGTACACATCATATTACACTTAAATCACATTTTATCCGAGGGATAGATAATCTTACCCGTATTGGCCACCACTGTGTCATTTTTAAGTCCTGACTGATCTTCAACTTCAACTACATGTTTTCGTTAGATAACTATTTTGATTTCACCGTCACTGACGACTCTTATGTAGACGAAACGCGCGGCTGGCGTATTAAATTATTAACCAGGTACCTCTAATAACTATTGATTGTAGTGTATGGGGTTATTGCAAAGAATTAGAACATAACAAAAATACAGTACAATTGATCTAACAAGTGTACATATCCCCTGTACTAGGGGGTAGTGCTGTTATTTGTTGGTACGCATTAAAGATATATTCATTCTATGTGGGTTTTTTAAAATTAATTCATAAACATGTTTCATTTTTTTCAGAATCCAACCAGAGAGCATGAAGGCGTACCTTCACAGCCTTGCTAACTACCTTAATTACATCTCCGGCTCCAGCAAATGGATGAGGCATATACAATATACGCCCATCCAGCTCCTGACACTAGTGAATAAAATAAAAAAATATGGCCAAGTCTCTCAAAGAGGACATCAACAAAAGACTAGTGGAAAGGTACAATTCTACACTCTATATCTTAAGGGTTTTAAGATAATTACTTAATCATCCTTTTTACCTGACCCTTCACCAGTATAACTGGTAAGAATACGATACAAATTACATTTAACATTTATAGGAAGTCACATGCTTGAACATGTTTCCACACCAAATGTCTTTTTTATCGATTATTATTTACAACCACTGGATTTATCACCTTGTTCTGGGATGTTTCGTTGATTTCTTATACAAATTTTAATACCTTTAAAGTACCGGACGAAACTAACACCACACGTCACTCGTAGAAACACACGTCGGGTGTATAAACACATATCTGTTTGGTCATTTGGATTAGAAGTCACGTCACCTTCAAATTTTATAATACACACAAATTACGGCATATAGATAAGCTTAAGACGTTTTTTTCCCCTTTCTTTCAGACAGGCAGCCGGGGAGTTGGAAATTGCCATAAAGGGATAGATGGTGGGCTCCTACTTGAGCGGAAACCGCCATTCATTCCTCCACAACATATTGGAGGAGGCAGGGACTAGAAAATTGACCGCACCCGAACAGCTTGAGGTGCGTAATTGTCTCATGACCCTGCTCATCTTGACCAACGCCAAGAGAGCAGGGGACATTACGCAACTCACCAAAGACTAGGTGGTTAAGGCGAAATCGGCCAAGGGCGAGGACGTGGAACTGTTGGTAAGTAAATATAGATTAAAATCATAATAAATTATCCACGTCTCAAGTCATATTGAAAGTAACATTACATGCGTTCAGTTTTTAGTTTCTTTTGGTAATGAAGACATTATCCATCAATATTGTGGCAATTATAAGTAAACAATTGATAATCTGTTCAAGTGTCATTTCTAAGTAAACAATTGATAATCTGTTCAAGTGTCATTTAAAGAAATTGGTACGAAACAGTAAACGCCAGTATGAGAACAACACTTAATCTATTAATGTTTGGCGCTTGTCTCAAGTCCAGAGCGTTTGGCTTTTGTTACTCTTGTAAGCTGGCTCACGGGCTGTTAGACTGTCTTTATTCCTTGCAGCATCCACGTCGGTAATTAGTAAAGAGAAAGATGATGACGGACGGACGGGAAAGATCCAAGACGTTGACAAGAGTCTAAGTGTGCCCATGGTTTTTGGTGACAGGGCCGTCAATAACAGTTTGCCAATGTGCCTATCATCAAAAGAGCCACGTTCAGTTGCACCGGCGAAATCCACCGTGCACCGGATGATTGGACGTCTTTCCCTGAAGCCAGCGTAATTGTCGCAACTGCTACTACTACAGACTTGTTTACCCACCATGGTGTCTTTCAATAGAATTGTGAGTCGTTTTTCAATGTTGTCAGTAATACTGTTGCTGAGTGCAGCGAAGCATGCTCCCCCCATAAAATTTTGAAAAATTAGATGCAATTTTAGTCCGATATTTTTTGCAACAAAGATGATTTGCAACAGTTGAGCTTAAGTTTGTTTGCAGGTCTGGAATATTTCATTTCAAAACAGTACAGGACATGAAAACGAAGTCCAACTCCAAAAAAAAATTCGGCAGCAACCCCCCCCCCCCTCCCCCACCTAAATGCCCAGGCCAATAAAGTTGGGTTTCGTAAGAAAGAAAAATCCTTTTATAAGATATGGATCGTTCACATCTCTAGCCTACACCTAGAAAATAGAATAAAAACTGACCTCCTGCGATTATAGAATCGGGGAAACATCAGTCAAAATGCGTCCTGAGGCTGATCCATGCCGACCATGAAATAAACTTGATCGCTATCATTTTTCGGTTTAAAGGGCGGCGATTCCTAGTCAGAAAAGCGCCTTTTAAATACCGATCGCCGTGAACGGAAGCAATTATGATTTTTTTCCCCGGGTTCCGTTCTTTTACTGTTTTCCAGGTAAAATAAAACACTCATTTAACTTCGTTCAGTCGTACGAGGCGATCTGTAGACCCTCCGATCACGACAGTCCATTGAAAACATACCGATCGACCCAGCTATGGGCGCAAAATCTTCCTCGCGTCCATACCTTCGCCCGACCGATTACTCAAAGAAAAATTTGACAACCCCATTCAACTATTAAGTCCTTTTCGTCAGACTCTTTCAGTAGTCAAGTTATATTTTAGATTACAACTTTTCAATACTAAGTACTGTTTAAACTAGTTCTTATTTATAAAATATTATTTTGATTTTATTTGAGATTAAGATAGGTTAGTCCTTGTTCTTCCTGTTGGCCAAAGTTCATCACAACGACGGGATGTAAAAGTACAGAGCCACGTCGTATACGTAACGAAGAAACAATAAAAGGCATCAAGACAAAGCAAAAACTGTGAGACAAGAAACAAACAAGCTAGCACGATACCTCAATTTACAAGCACGCCACATGCATACGAGAAAATAATAAACTGTCTTGGTACATATTTGTTAGTTTTTTAAGTGATCAAGATTATACAACAATGTTGACTACTGTGTATTTGACATTTTTACCTAATAAAATGATGTCTTTTTTTTTTTGTTCACGCATCGTTGTCAGCTTCGAAATTTGATGCGATTGTCATACAATTGGGAAATTAAGCTAGCTTAAAACCAGGTTCAACCCACCATTTTCTACACTAAAAAATACCTGTATTAAGTCAAAAATATGATAGTTATCTATTCGTTTGCATCTTCGCTAGCCAAGGGTTACGATCCACTACCGCTCTCTGCGCCTTTGGCGGATTGAGCCAACCAACATTTGTGATAATAATGTTGCACCATCTATCGGAAGATAAAGATCACGCCCATTCCGAATGCATTATTCTTGACCAATGAAAGCACTTGAACTCTCCAATTTGGTGGTAAAAACACTGTAGCGTCTAGCTTCTACACACTTTATAAAGCCGGAAATGAAAATATACGTCAACATTCATGCATTTGTGCATGAAACATACACAGGAACTTCTATTGGTTGATTAAAAACCACTCAAGTTGTCACTAAATATAGTTTTATGTTTATGGATGTAAAGACTTGTTGCACTATAAACACGCGGTAATTGCAAATACTTTCTACATTTACACCTGATCATGTTATAGGCGCTGTTTGATTTAATGCAGCGAGTTTTCACTGCAAGCAATAAAAATCCTTACCATGTGTCCCGAAATTTCAATCCGCCGAGGATGAAGAGAGCGGGAGTGGATCGTCACCCTTGGCCATCGAAGATGATTCGTTTGATGTGTTTGCGCTTTAAATTTTGCCATTTGATACGCGACATTCTGTTTTGAATTTTCCTCGACGTTCTAATTATTTTCTACTTTACTTGGTTAGTGAGTGGAATATAATCATGATTGATTGATTGATTGTTGGCTGCTTTACGTCGCATTAGCACAAAAGGGCTATATGGTTGCGAGAGCCAATTCGAAAATTTTTACAATATGAAGCATGATCTTGTACTTATCTTGTCTTAACGTGCAAAGGAATATTCGCGACTTTTTATGAAAATTATAACCACTGGATTTAATTGGCTGGACATTTTACCTCTCAACAAGTATACATTTTGGATACATAATCTTCCCTTTAAAGTCAAAAAATATTAAATATCTATTACTAAAGTCTTTATCTCGAGAGAAAACAATCAAGTTTCTCATCAGACCAATGCATACACGGAAAGCGGGAAACTAACGGAGGAACATTCAAACTCGCTGGTCGGAAATAAACTGACCATATCATGGCTAAATAAGAAAAAGATAAAACAATAGTCCAAAACACAATATTTACTACTAGACACTAAGCATCACGAACACCGCAATATAACAGTGGTGATGCTAAAGATATGCACAAGTTTTGTTGTTGAGGAGGAGCATTTGACCTTGCTATGCATTTTGGTGTATATACTTAAGGTTTAGGTACCCTTCTGTAGCCATTTTTGTACGAATTTTTCAAACATCAATTGTATCAAAACTACAGATATAATGAATAATAGAGACATACCATTTTGAACATATACTAGGGGGAAACTTGATGCAACGCATTATTATTTACTGTTGCATTGCATTTTATAGAAAAAGATTCTTTGTGGCAAATAAATCAAGATTTTTATAGAAAATCCACAGCCTTAAATACAGGGATTTTTTTCAAAAAGTTCTAAACAACCTGTAAATTCCAAAATACCTCGTGCTGAGTCACTAGAGTCGAGCGCACCCTAAAGTGTGTACTTGATTTGGTCCATATTTTAATTTGTTCTAACCAATAACTACATTAATAAACTTATTTTAATGAAATCAATGCTAGCACTGCATGCAATAATCCTATATCTATCGGTCATCAAATTGCCAACTTTGAGAAAACAAGGATAAAGGCTGTGTATTTTCTATAAAATTTCCATACGTTTTGCATTGAAGCAACACAAGGGTACATAATCCTAAATAAGTAGCGATTAGTATGACTGAATAAAAGACATAAATTGTGCGAGCATATACAGATCGGAAGCCATGCTTTCAAACAAACATTTATCAAGTTGTCCATTAAATGGCATTTATATAAAATTCATAAATTATGTTCTTGTCGACGCCTTCCCATAATGTCTGTATATAGTTATTTAACACAACGGACAGTCTCCATATTTAACTATGCAATATTGAGTTTTTAAATCAGTAAAAAGATCGTCATGCAATAATAATCATCATTGCATATTAACATTTGACAATCGTCTAAAGTTATGTGCTCCATGCCACGTGTTCTAGTCTATACTTCAATCAGAATTTTCCTACCAATCAAAGTAGAGCATTTTGTTTTACATTAATCTTGAAAAATATACAATTTTTTAAGCTAAACTTTTGCATTTTCGAACAAATATTGAATTTGTGCTTACAAACGACAAAATGAACAAGTGAAATGTCTTTTAGGTACATTCTGGACGAAAATTTAAAAAGTAAAATCACTAAAATGCTGAACTCTTAGGACAATTCGAAACGGAAAGTCCTTTATACATGTGTAAGCAATGGCAAAATTAAGTAATTAAACACATTAAACGAATGGACATTATTTGTCCTATTCCTGACTTGGTACAAGAAACCAACCTGCATTGATAACAAAAATAAAATCTATACCAGGTATATCTGACCATATTGGTTTAGTGGATGCAATCTGCAAGCCCCAAAGATCTAAACAATCACAACATAAATTTTATTTATGAAAAAAGGTTGATATCATAAAGATTAAAGATTTATCTTCTCACTTTATATCTGAACTTGAATCTCAAGACTAATGAAAATTTAAATATTGACCAACAAGTGAAACTGCGAGCTACTGCTCACTGATGATACCCCCGCCGCAAGTGGATAATATAAATAGTGTAAAAATATGCAAGTGTTCGGTAAACAGGAAGTTGTCGAGTGATGAATCTGAAAAAGCGTCACACGGTATAGCTGACTTATATAAATCCTGAAACCAAATTTCAGAAATCCTTGTATTGTAGTTCCTGAGAAAAATGTGACGAAAATTTTCAAGTTGGCTACCATGTGTAAAATCATACAAGTGTTCGGTAAACAGGAAGTTGTGAAGTGATCAATCTGAAAACGCATCACACGGTATGGCTGACATATATAAATGTTGATACCAAATTACAGAAAGGGTGGATGTGTAGTTCCTGAGAAAAATGTGACGAAAGTTTCATGGGACGGACTGACTGACGGACGGACAGACAGAGTTTAAACAGTATACCCCCCTTTTTTTAAAGAGGGGTTTAATTAAAAGGGGGGTGATGATTATGGAATAAATTCAAAGAAGGTAGTAATAAAATAATAGATGATAATGTACCAAGCAAAATCACTAAATCTTAGTACACCAACCCTTGGGCAAATAGGGATATAGACCATGTATGTAAAGAAACAACGTAAAGCTTACAACAAAGCTAAAAAAAAACTGGTAAACAAGAACATAAAGATAAATATAAAAAGTTAAAAGCCACTGCTTAAAAAGAAATAAGAAGAGCCCAGAGCACGTACATGCAAGAAATAATTAGCCCCCACACTAGTAACCCGAATTTAACTTGATCGGACAAAAACGTGTTAACGCTATTTAAATGAAATTGATCGTTATTTGATAAAGATTGACAAAAATTAAAAATTATATTTAATTCATTTCAATTCATATCAATTCATTTTAACGCCAGTCAAATAGATTTCTCTGCAGTCGATCAATTGAAATCAAGTTAGTGGTTAGTTGCGTCAAACTAATAGGCCACGCCCCTGTTAAGCTATTTCAAACATGCATTAATTCGTTTTAAACATTGATGAGACCCGGGCTTTTTACAGGTAAATCACTCAAGCAAAACGACCTCGATGTATCTATCGTAAGTAACTTGTGGTCCTTTGCAACTATTTACGAAACTTTATGTATTCCTGTATATTTACCGTTTCTCTTTTTTTCTGTTTACTATATTGTACTCGTAAATCAAATGTAGACACGGAAAACTACACAGAAATTATTTATTGTGTACATAATTTAAATCGATGTGTCTTATATTTCCGGGAAGCAACATATATGCATTCTCTTGCTGTATATTGATATTTGGAAAAGCTTCTAATGAAAAACAAGATATTGTTGAATAATAGAATTGACGAAGATAATATTGACGTTGAATATGATAAACAGAAAGGCATGCTGAAAATTCTAAATGAAGTAGCAGCACACTGAACTTTTAAAACTGTGTTAAATTGTAATACCGGTCAATGGCCAAATCGGGCGTTAATTGTGGAAGAGAAACAAATACCAAACAAAAATATTGTTCTTACGATTCTGTAAAAAGATTATTGTGCTGTCATGCACCCTGACGTACTTGTAATAAATGAACATGTATTATGTATATATTAGATAAATTTTAGTCTACGATAAAGATGGGTAAGTTGATTTAAGTTTAACGACCTTAACAGGCTATTTGTCGCCATACTTTTACGTTTTTTAATGTTTTAAAGAAAACATACATTTACGTTTTGGGCATTTAATATAAGTCTACTTACTAAATTGAAATGAACATATACATTGTTAAAAAAACAAAAAATGGAAAAGAAACATTCTGCATTGTTGCTTTCATATAATTTTATTTCCTATATATTTGAGCGGAAATTTCTAAGTTAAAACTGATTGTAGTATGGTTAAAATATTTCATCTAGGTGCTCTCGTTGAAGTTCTCTCGTTACATATTAAAATGAATTTCATTGGTCGGAACGTTTGCAAACTTTCAATCCAGGTGTTCTCATCGAGGTCCGCGTTCATGTTTCAAATCAATACACAATATGAAGTCCAGTTCGGCAAAAAGAAATCAAATTCAGACTCTACGATGTCCGATTAAACAAACAGAATTTAGAAAAATAACACTTTTACGATTCTTTCAATCACGACAAAAATATCTATCTTTTTCTCCGATGAAAATCATTACTATTTATACTAGAACAAGTCAAAAGTTGCCGGAGCTTGATTTATGATGCATACGAAACTTTAATAAATAATTATCCGGTTTGTATTTTTCCAAATAACTATTATATCCGATAAAAATCGAAAAATAAAAATACCGATTTTTCTATGAGACAACAATTATCCTTATTGGAGTCAAATTTGTAATAAAGGACAAACCATATCCTCATGTTTTTTTATGCAGCAATAGTAAGCATAGTTCGTCTGTTCTCGCTTCAAACCAAGCCATCATAAATACACCAGAGATTACTAAAATGAAAGTTTTTTCGCTCATTGAGATTTTTTTTGTAGGTATTAAGCTTCAATTCGACCATTGAATTTTTCAGAATGACGAAAAATATGTTATAATCCTTGACCTTCCCGAGGCTTATACTTCGTTCAGTCGATTGTATGAAAGTTTTTTTTAAAGAAACCGGTCTTTTACTGCAAAAAATAAAAGATAAAAGCGATTTTTGTTTGAAGTAAAGAATGTTATTCTTAAAAAAAAAAAAAAAGTTTTCGTGTTTTAGGTCCTCCTGATGCAAACGTAAAAGTTGAAATAAAAATTACACTCCGAGATTACACTAAAGACATTTCGCTAGCACACATGGGACTAGATTTATTAATCGTTCATTTGTAAGTCAAAAATAATAATTATGCAAAACAAATGATAAAACTTCCCAATTTAAAATTGAGAAAAATCCGACAGGAAACCAAAGTACAAAGGTACGGCATTTATTTAAAAACAGTCTCCATCCAACTTCAAAATGTGAGGTAAATCGATTAGTTTACGCTAGCCAAGCAACCAACAGACAAAATAAATCTTGCCTCCCCGATGAAGACTATCTATAGACACGGAATAAAAAATAAGGAAATAATAGCATGTTAGATTGGTTACAAACACATTTATGCAAACATGAAGCAGCTGTTTCTTTACTGAACTAGTCAGTGGTAATACAAAACCAGGGTTTCAAAAAGATGAAGAAAAAGAAAAAGACATTTAAACATGTTAAAATTTATTTAAAAGCAAATCAGAAATAGTGTTTCACTGAAATTGAAAAAAAAGAATCATAATAGTCTATAATATGTAAAAATTTATATCAGAAAGCTAACAGCAAAATGAAAGGAAAATATGTGTTGCTTAAGAACATTGACCTGGGCCGTAACAGCCTCATGTTTGAAAATTTAAAACAAAGTTGAAATAAAGGCTTGTCTTCATATCAAATTGTTTTCACGGCGAATGTCTTACTCCGGTGTCGCCCCTGCATAATTTTGCGTGATCCATGCATGATCATGCATGTTTCTGAATTACTTGTCTTTTGTGCATTTACTTTCCTACTAAATGGCTATAGTATAAGTGTTAATTTTCATTTGTAAATGTCTGGTTTCGCAATGATGCATGTCCACCAATATTCATACATTGTGCGAAAAAATATAGTTTAGAAGATATGATTATATGCTGAATACAGAAAACATATAGTCGTTTCTTCATGAAGAATTGAACTCTAACATTACAGAATACCAAACTGGCTCTCCTTTTTGAGTATTTCCATCTGGTGTTTTACATTTAAGGGTTTAACTTGTATTAAGTCGTGTCAATATACTGTCAAGACAGACGCCTTTATAGAAAATAAAGGAATATGGAGTAAAAGTACACGGGACCTTAAATCGAACACAAAGTCAGAGCTTAACAAAAATACAAATTATCAATGGTCAGCGTTTTATTCCTGTTCATCTTTATAGTCGCTAGAGGGTCTTCAACAATGAAAGAATCACTTGTTTACCAGAAGAACAAAACGACAATAGCACGAAAGGATCTAAGAGTACTTAAGTTTCTGACAGCTAGTTCACACTGTTACGTTTGAAGTCTTCCTGTCCGTCATCCCGCAATCGTTATTTTTGAAGACCATAAGTGAATGAATAATTTGATTTTCTGTCTCTGGACCTGTGCATACATAAAATACTTGCCACTGAACATTGAACCAAGTAAAATGAATACACATCGTTTCATATATAAAAATCAATCTACAGATGATAAAGTATTTCTTTGTTGGTTAGACTCCCTTTTTTGGGAGTTGAACACTGTGCGGGACAAATTTTTTCTCATGGGAAGATATATTTTTCCCATGGGAATATTAGTTTTTTCTTTTTCTTTTTTTTTTCAGAATTTGTAAAAGTGCTATGAAATATCGAAATGGACTGACAATCACTAGTAACCAATGACTGGAACAATATTAATTTAACAGGCATTTCAATAAATTAAAAGTATTTCTATCATACTTTTACACTCAAAAGTCTTTTTATATCGTTGAATGATTGATAGAAATTCTACCGTTCAGCGGCTGATTTTACAACTTGAATCTTTCACCTTTGTTTTCGGTCAATATCATCGTGCATTTCATGTAATAGTGTTCGCTGAACTGTCAAGTATCAGAAACATGTCTTTTGAATTTCAGAATTTAATTTAAGAATTAAAATTATAATTCTGTTTTAATCTATACACACGGGGAATGACGAATCGTGTTTTAGATTGTTTTCTAATTATAACCTTATAATTTCGTGAATTTACATCATGGGGAATGACGAATCGTGTTTTAGATTGTTTTCTAATTATAACCTTATAATTTCGTGAATTTACATCATAATCATTATGAATGTACTTATTCTTTTTCGTCTACGTAACTCGATATGCGTGTTTTTCGCCACTAGAAAGATGTGCACTTACATTTTTTGTTCAAATTTCCTAATTATGCTTATGCAATGTTGTAACTCGTCTACACAAAAATCTTTTATTTCAATTAATTTTTTGGCAAACACCTTTGGAAGTCTTTTCTAACCTCTCGGGTAATTATCAAAGAAAATCCAGAGTTTTGCATTTACAAGGACGCGTACGGATGATCTTTGTGATATATTCACTTGTACTTTACCCGTAGGCTGTCTTCGTGTACTGTAATTTATGGTTTAAAGGAATACGACTACTTTATTTCTCATAAAACTTCAATTACTAGTTATCAAGAACATACATAAACATAACTATAAGGTAAAATTAGTACATGCATGTGTAAACGATACAATTAAATTAACTTGGAGGACTGACTTTCACATTTATAACTTTTACGTAGTTTTTCCAGAGACATATATACACATATATGTCTCTGGTTTTTCTAATATTACAATATTTGATGAGTTTAACTGTTGAACAGCTTTAAAGATATAAGGGTTTGACTAACAGTAGTTCCTTAAACATTTCCTTCTTTTTCTATAGTTTAAATGTTTTACAATTCATAATGTAATGGTACTCGTCATCAATGTTGTTTGTGTCACAGAGACGGCATATTCTGTCTTCTCTGTGTAAATCCTGACACCTTCTAGACTCAATCGGCAACTACCACATCTATATCTGCGTAATATATGAATTTAGAAAGGTAAAAAGGAAAAGTAGTTTTCAAATTGATAATTCTTTTTGAAAATACGACAACATTATGTTTTATGCGATTCTGCAATAAAGGCAAAGAATTCTTCTTGAAACTGGTATTTGGGTTTTTGTTTAATACATTTTGACACCCATTTATCACAAACTGTGCACAAGGACGGATAACTAATATACGTCCTTGCTGTGCATTATAGTTGTAATTTGCAATTGTTTTAAATTTTAATTTTTTCCTCACTAGGTGAAAGTATGAATAAAATTTAATGTAAATTGCGAAATTACGAGCATTAATCTATACTTTTAAGTTAGAATTTAGAGTCTCAACTTTTTTCAAAACCCATGTATTATTTATGTTTATGTCAAAGGCGTTTGATTGGATAATAGTTAAAGGTAGGCGTGGTTTTTGGTAACTTTCCTCCAATCAACTGGCCTATTCGATAAACCTGTGTGCGCTGATGCGTGTTAACTGGGTATTGTAACGGTACGTGTCTTACATCAGAATCTATCGTGCATGACCAGTGTATATTGTATAATTTCTTGTCATGTGGTCAAATTATCTGAAAAAGTTCCAAAGGTTACAACTTTTTGAAAGATTTTTTTCGGCAGAAACCAACAGCACTATTTGACGGGACTAAATTGTTTTAAATTACGTGTTCCCAGAATATTTAAAATTGCTATCAAATTAATTATTATGAATAATATGTTTCTTTCAAATCAGTTGCAACAGAGATGTCTCTGGTTGCAACTAGCGGACGCTTAAAAGTGACTGCAGGGTCATCATGTCCATTTAATAATGACAAGATGATTTCTTAGAACGGCTAATAAATATATTATTTTACTTTTTCCATAAATATTTACGATTTTACTTCTCGTGCTTCGTTTTTTCCGATTTCTATATTCCGTGCAACGTTTTTGCGATTTTTATTTATTTAATGACCATCATCATGTTCATATTAATAAGTGACTGAAATATATATTTTTTTAAATCTTTTAATTCACATATATATATTGTGAAAGTACGTGTTGAAGTTTGGATAGCCGGCAGAGATATTTGTTGCTTTTTCATTAAACTCATCTTGATCTTGGCTGCCTTAAGTCCGGTAAAACCTAAAATTGAATCTTATATTTCGTAGCCTTCTTTGTCGTTGGAAATTATTTTATTTATCAGGTGGTCGGCCACATGACCTATGATGTGTTTTGTACACGTATCTCTCTACTGTTTATTTTTCTTCCAAAGCGTGTTTTATTGTGATGACAGGCGACGACAGACATGCGTTCGAACAATAGACAGTGTTTATTATGTAACTGGAACACTTAAGTTTGTTTCTTGTGGTGCACTTTTCAAAATTTAAGTTCATATATGAAGACGTTAAGCACTGTATTGCTGGACAAAACGAAACCAATAAGATAATACATTTTTACTACATGCAATCCCACTTAGTCTATATATGACCTGTTTGGGCAGAGATTATCTTAAATGCGTTATTTAAAAGCACATACCACATAGTTATTATTTAATAAATTATTTCATACAATATGTTAAGCATACAATTTAAAAAAAAAAATGCAAATCGGATTATCTTCTGACATACTTGTTCTTCTTTAAGAAAAACAGATTTAAAGAAATTATAGTTGAAAATATTTCTGTCGGCTGAAAATTTTCATTTTTTCATGCTTTAAATATTCAGATTATATTGTATTACAAAAATTATTATTTACACAGTGTATGTAAAGTGCGGATCCTAAAATATCATTTGCACGGTATATGACAGAAATTTTTGATGTAGAATGATAAATAAACAGACGACTTTTTATTTTTTATTTTTGAAGAAAATGAAGAAAAATAGTTAAAAAATATATGTTAAGAAACACATAATACTTAATAAAACAAAGTAAGAGATGCGAACGGGTTTTTTTCCCGCCTCAATCCAAATAGCTGTGAAATATATACCAAAATAGGTGAATATTTAGTACATTTCACGAACAGATCGTGCAGGTGTTTTATAACTAACAGGTAAGATGTTGTTGCAGAAAAAATATTCATTTCAACACAATTATAACGTAGAATAGAATTTGTCATTCAGTTTCTTTATATTGAACTGAATTCCACTTAGATGCTTTCTTTATGCGAGTCATGTTTACTGTCGAATAATGATACTATTCTTTCATTTTCACTGTAGAGCGATTCATTATTTTTGTATATGCGGCGTATTTTCACTGTATTATATATATTCTTTTTTTTTAATCTATTACAGCGTATTTTTTTAAGCATGTAAAGCAAGACTTTAGTTAGCGTGCTTGCTTTGAGTTTTTTTTGTACAATCATTATGATACCACCCAATTTAATTCAAATATAATAATTATATAAATACAGGTTAAACTATGCCGATACATATGGTTTAAAGATGTCAATCTTATTTACAAAGTTTGTATAAAAAAAATATACAAACTTAGCAAGCAAGTCAACCAAAGTTTTGCTTTACATGCATTAGGAAATTAGCTGTAAAGCCTTAATTTAGCCGACTTGCAGAAACAATTATAGATAAAGTAAGAGACGGATTTGATAAAATTTAACTTACGGAGGAAAGTTTGGTTTTAAAACACTCTAAATAAATTCAATAGAAATAACATTTATTTCAAATGTATTCCATTTAATTTCTTATAAATCGTATAGGGATCTTTATCCTTGTTTTTTTTTATCCATTTCCATATCCTTCCTTGTTTTTTTTTTTATCCATTTCCATGACACTTCACCACTAATTACGTACATCTTGATATAGATGGAATCGTTGGTTTTCCCGTTTAAAAGGTTTTACACTGGGGCCCTTTATAACTTGCCCGGTTCGGTGTGAGCCAAGTCTCCATGTTGAAGACCGTATTTTGACGTTAAAGGTATACTTTTATAAATTGTGACTCGGATGGAGAGTTGTCTCATTGTCACATAATGAGACGGGATAAAAAGGGATAAAAAACACCCTTTTTTTAAATATATTTATAATGGGCTTAATATGAGTCAGAAAAGAGTATAGATTAGTGGGTCGCGTTGGGGTATAAGCGTGGTATTTTTAAAACGTAAACAAATACAGTTTTCCCATGATCCTTTATTCTACAATAGACATACCCGCATATGACAGTAAAAATGAACTAGCTGGATTCGCACTTTATATACACTGTTTACACATCATGGGGTAAAGACATGTTTTCAAGGCGTTCATACGAAGCAATCTCTTTCTCTGTCAAAATTATAATTTTAGCTCTAAATTAACACAAACTGAATTTTTTTCGTGAATAATGCACTAAAAACTGTGGAACATTTAAAAAAATATTGTCATTGTTATATATTTGAAAATGAACTAAATCTGACTAAAAATCTGGAAATGATTTTTTCAACTTCTTTTACTTTAAGAAAAAAAAAATCGAACATATACACACAAATAAGTACCGCATGAAGCCTTTGTAAACAGATATCAAACTGTTTGAAAGCTAAGTTGTTATGATAAACCCAAGGACGCCACATGAATTTTTTTCTCTCAATTCAATCGTATTTTTTTTTACTGAAACCATTTGTATATACACGCATCTTTGTCGAAATCAAAATAAATCAAAACACTTATAAATATATCTATTCTTTTTGTCTCCGTTTCTCTTACATAGCAAGCTAACCACCCTTCAACTTATCAGTCATTTAGTTGGCACACATCAAAGTCGTGCACCTATGGCAAATAACTTTGTTGGAAAAGAAATAAAACAAAAACAAAATTATTTGTCCTTTTAATCATTTTTGATAAGAATAACTATTAAGCATAAATCTTTTCAACACTATTGTTTATTACTAAATAAAAAGATTATGATTGTTTAATCAGTTGTTATGTTATTGGCCGGTGTCAAACGGTTCATTGATTTTCGGCATATCAAAGAAAAACGGGCATGCGCCTAAATAATGTTGAATATCTTGTTTATTTATGATTATTTTTCTATAAAATTTGAAATTTATGCATTAAATATCGATCTCTAACATAATTTGTAAAAATAATACACATAACAACACTCCTTCTAGTCCTTAGTGGCATTGTATAGTCCTTAGTGCACTAAGGAGTCCTTAGCAGTGTTTAGACGTACCGGAAAAAAAATCAAATTACGACTTAACTACAATTTCTAATGACTAAAAAAATCAGATACATTATCTTCATGAAAAACAGCGTCCGATGGTATCTTTTTTACATTCATAGCACCATCCCATCATGGGCTTAGTGCAGTTTCTTGAGCTTAGACTGACAGTGCACCAAGGCGGCCGAGGTGGTGTTTAGACGCTCCCCAATATAGCGTCGTATATTACAAAAATTGAGAATGGAAATGGGGAATGTGTAAAAGAGACAAAAACCCGACTATAGAGCAGACAAAAGAGGAAGGCCTATATAACAGGTCTTCAATGTAGCGAGAAACTCATGCGTATACATACATGCATTATTGTATGCACATGCTTGGACTTATAGATGCATATATATACTTGTACTAGTCCAAGATTGTGTTATAAAGTATTTCTTATAAAAATACAGGAACATTTTAATGCTAATCCAAACGCACAGGTGTCAATATCTGCAAATCTTCCGGTAATTACAAGTTGTCATTTAAAAAAAGTGAAATTATAGTGAATTTTCTACTAAAGGCTACAATTGTTATATTATTAATCAACAACTATTGCATGAACAATGTAAAATTGGGGATTTCTAGAATGTATTTTAAGTAACATGCTGTATGCCCTGTGCAATATGATGTTTTTGACCTACGAAAAGCTTAACCTTACAGTATTGGCGTGCAATCTGAGTAAATACAAATGTACATGTTATCAAGTTTTAACGAATCACAAATAATATACATGTATAACACGTGATATCTACATGTACAATATACGGAAATGACACGGCTGGGTATTGTAAAGTTACTGAAGTTAGATTACTGGCAGGTGTATATCCCCGGGCGAAAAAAATACTGATTTGTGAAAACAGTTAGGTGTAATTTGTCATATTGTAAACGTTTGAATAGCGCTCATCTCTTCTGTTTTATAATATTAATTGCGCCAATAAATGGAACTTGACACATTCCCCATTTCCATTCTTAATTTTATTAATTGTGTCATATTTACCTCGAAACTATTGCCCAAACTATTAACATATTTACACGTACATGTAACATTAGAATACTTACTTCAACTGTTAAATAACTTTATAATTACTAAAATTCGAAATTATGTACTTCTCCTTCCGTATGCCATGTTGTTTGTGTCAATTCTATCTTTCCATCAGGTCCATTGTGCACCTTTTTTGTCAGTCTAAGTGCACTAAGGAGGCCCTTTCAGTTTGCGAATTCTGAACCTACATGTAAATACCGAAAAGGACCTCCTCAGTGCTCTAAGAAGAAACATTTGAAAACAAGTCTATAATATTTGCACAATTAAATGATTGTTTTATTGGCGCAAATGAATGTTGCAGTTTTTATGATAAAGTGATACAAAAAAAAAAAGAATTCGCGTAATTAACTTGTGGCGCAAATTAATTATTTTTTAGCCAAACTGGATATCGGCCTTCAAAACATTGTGTATACACAAACAAAGCAATATTGATCTTTTACGCAGTCTAGCCGGAGAATAAAAGTTTTTGCAATTTGTGTAGGATTTTAATTTTAGAATGCAATGAACAAGTAAGAAGATCGTTAGAAATCTTAAGTGAATCGGAAAATGAGCTATGCTCGATAAAAGGGAAAAGTTTGGTGCGTCGATAAAAATTTCATGGATGCACTTGATAATTGTAAAATTTTAAGTCTTTAAATAACATCCATTTGTAGAACTGATTATTTCGATCCTTCAAATATATGTAGAATAATAATATAAAAATGTATCATTAAGTCTCTTTCATATAAATACTGTAGATTTGTATTTGATCATCGATTGCAATAATAACGTTCAGTGAGAAATATTTCATGTATTCGTACAGAGAACAAATCAACTTCTTTCAGAATTTAATTGATTGGTTAAATCATAATTTTGATAATTATTGTAACTATGAAACTAATGTATTAAATAAGAGTATTATTGTACAATTAGAAACAATAATGTTTGATAAATATAAAATAGAATGGAGTAATAGAGTATCTGCGTATGCTCAAGGTAATAAATTAAGAACTTATAAGTTATTTAAACATGATTATTGTACTGAACCTTACTTAAAGTATAAAATGCCACTTAAATTTAGAAGTTCTTTTGCTAAGTTTAGATGCGGAGTTGCTCCCCTTAGAATAGAAACGGGTAGATATGAAAGAAAAGAAATACACGAAAGAACATGTTTTTATTGTAATGATAGTATTGAAGATGAACTACATGTTTTATTGAAATGTCCACTATATGAAGATCGTAGACATATATTGTTTTATGAAGTTTCAAATTTTAATGTGGATTTAAACATTTTATCAGATAATGAAAAAATAATTTTTTTATTCAATAATGATAAAGTTTTTGACAGTGTCGCCAGAACCTGCTATAGTATTTTAATCAGAAGGAATGGTTTTTTATATAATTGATTATGCTGTATTTTAATGGTATTCATAAGCAAATATATAATATATATAAAATGTACAATATTTTATTGTTTTTTAAATAATATTGGTTATACAGTCTCTCATAAATCTTTTAAGATTGGCACATACAATGTGAATTTAAAGTTTGTTGTTATACATGTATGTTTTACGTACCTGTATGAATATTTTATTGTGTAAATAAATGTAATTGTATGTGGTGAGACTTTAATAAAATATTGAATCTGAATCTGAATCTTGAAGTAAATGATTTGCGACAGAATACTGTATATTCAGAAATTAATGCGAGGTTTTTATTATTGCGAAAAATGCGACTGGGTTGTAGACGCAATAATTTAAACCCGCATTTTGAAATATTTTATATGAATTTAATAGGATTTTTCTCAAAATCGTAAAAATTAAAATCGCATTTAAGTCTAAAATGACAAAATCGCAATAATAAAAGCACGCAATAATTTCTGAATTTACAGTAAGTGAAACATGGCCAGCAGCTTACCTCTAAAATAAAGAAGTATAAAAAAAGGTAGAGTTAATTCTGTATTTTACTCATACTGCACTTAAGCTCTTTTTACAGTCAATACCGAAAATATGAAATACATCGATTTAAATTATGTACACAATAAATAATTTCTGTGTAGTTTTCCGTGTCTACATTTACATACGAGTACAATACAGTAAACTGTATAATTTGTGTATGTATTTGATCCTATGAGCTGTATATTTTCTTACGGAATAAAGAATTATTATAGTAAAACAGAAAAAAGAGAAACGGTAAATATACAGGAATACAAAAAGTTTTGTAAATAGTTGCAAAGGACCACACGTCACCTACATGCCACGAGTTTTCATAGAATTTGGCAATTTTTGAAACGCATGTATATATGCGATAAAGATCTAGTGCATTTGAGCAAATTAAAATCATGTTATACATGTATATCTAACTATTTTATTTTCAACAGATTCACAAGTTTTGCATTTTTAAACCGCGTGTGCATATATATTTTAACACATGACATGGGTAAAATCTCTTTGTTTTTACTGTGGTATAATCTGGATAATGCACAGCAAAGGTGTGCATTAATTACCTGAGATATACTGCACAGTTCAAATCTATTTTTACCTTTAGGGGCGGTTCCTAGATTTTGAAAGGGGCGTTATTCTATCAAATTAAAAAAATATATCACCGAGTGTAGCGAGACTAAAAACAATATTGACGATTTTAAGGCAAAACACGATACTTTGTCCAATCCTAGGGTGAACGACATGTTCGTCCCCACCCCGAATCCGCAATCTGCCTTGAAATTACGACACAATTGAAATTTGTACAAACATCGTAGTTTCAAAATAGGAAAAAAGAAAAGGTTTCTCATTCTTTTTTTTTTACATCTTAGCTTGAACATAAAATGTTTTATTATGTTTTGCGTACAACATAAATCTTAAATCAGTGTTTTAAAGTCAGAAAGATAGTTAAAACATTTTTTGGTAATTTCCGCCAAAAAAGAAATATATCTAAGAATATCCGAATAAAAGAAATCTGATTTGGATTAGTTTTAGACTCAATGGAATTTATAACGACTTTTTGAATATCTGTTCCCCATATTTTTGGATCGAATTTAAAGGGGGTCATATTTAAGTTTGTTTGAAAACAGGGAGATTAGCTGGAGATCAATCAGACTTCATTTAGATGGACGTGTCTTAAAAATTAATACAGTAGATACAAAGAAATTTGGGGAAGGGGGAGTAAAACATTGGAAAGAGAAACGTATTTTCCGTTTATTCAACATTAAAAAATTAGGTAATATAACTAACATCTTCCTCGGTTTATCTTTCTCTATTAAAGCATATCATTGATGGAAAGAAATTCAAAAGCAATTAATCTAAACTCAATAACCCTTCCGGTTATGATTTTTTTTTTCATACAACGATTTGAAAGTACTCAATTTGTCAAAGTCTTAAACGTCACTTATTAAATAGAAATGGGAATAGATTTAACATAAACATTAAAAAAAAATCTACTATTAAATCGCAATTTTACAATAAGTCTAAACCCCCCAAAAAGTTATTAATTTGAAACTTACCAATGAAAGTCGTATTTCCCCATTTCTTTACCCTACAATAAACTTTCCTAGGATCCGTGGATTGCGGAACATCGTCCACATCTAAAACGTTCACGTAAATTAATGACGTCATGTGTTAAAACAGTTATTGGCCAATCAAATCGGTATATAGAATTTAATCTGCACGCGCTCAGGATGACCCTTTAACCCGAACTCCTACGTCGTTCGGGTTAATAAGGGTCACCTCAGCTGTGCAGATTAAATTCTATATACCGACTTGCTTGGTCAATAACTATAACTTAATGTTTTTTATTATAATTCCTTATATATATGAACATGTCACGTGTATTATTCGGGCGCCCTATTATTCATTCGCTTGTTTAAATTGTGAAACATGTGACTTTACTAAGACTGTACGCATTTAAAGTTTGAAACAAAAAAACTGATTCTGCCCAAACGATAGATACATCGAGGTCGTTTTGCTTGAGTGATTTACCTGTAAAAAGTCCGGGTCTCATCCATGTTTAAAACGAATTAATGCATGTTTGAAATAGCTTAACAGGGGCGTGGCCTATTAGTTTGACGCAACTAACCACTAACTTGATTTCAATTGATCGACTGCAGAGAAATCTATTTGACTGGCGTTAAAATGAATTGATATGAATTGAAATGAATTAAATATAATTTTTAATTTTTGTCAATCTTTATCAAATAACGATCAATCTCATTTAAATAGCGTTAACACGTTTTTGTCCGATCAAGTTAAATTCGGGTTACTAGTGCCAGTTAGAAGAAAAACCTAAATCTTTCTGGCAACTTATAAAAAGCAAAAACACAGAAACATCTGGAGTGTCACCATTAAGAGGAAAGGATGGTTTATTATATAGTGAGCCGAATACACAAGCTAACATCCTAAATGAACAATTTAAAAAGGCTTTTACTACCGAAGATACAACTTCTATGCCAAATGAGGGTACAAGTCCCCACCCCACTATGCCAGACATATTAATTAGTAATAATGGCTTATTAAAGTTACTTAAAAACTTAAAGCCACTGGCCCTGATAATCTGCCAGCATATTTTTTACCTAATTTTGCAGAAGAATTGTCTCCATTTTTGACATTCTTTTTCCAAAAATCTATTGATACTGGTAAAATCCCAAATGATTGGAAGCAGGCTAATTTTGTACAAATATTTAAAAAAGGTGACAAGCATAACGCTATTAATTACAGACCAGTTTTCATTAACTGCAATATGTTGCAAAATTTTAGAACACATTTTAACAAGCCACATAAGGAAACACCTTACAATTAATAACATATTAAATGATAGTCAACACGGGTTTAGAAGTAAAAGGTGAACCCAACTGATCATCAGCATACAAGATCTTGCAAAATCATTGGGATATGGTAACCAAATAGATGTCATACTTTTAGATTTTTCAAAAGCTTTCGATAAAGTCTCCCATATCAGATTAGCCCAGAAATTAGAAGTTTAAGGTATTTGAAATCAAAATTTAAAGTGGATAAATGATTTTTTAGCTGACAGGCAACAGCAAGTACTATTAAACGGTGTAAAATCAACAAAATTAGCTGTTGATTCTGGTGGTCCTCAGGGAACAGTCTTAGGCCCAACATTATTTTTACTTTTTATAAATGACCTCCCCGAACATGTAACTTGCAATGCAAGACTTTTTGCAGATGACTGTTTATTGTATAGAAATGTAAATAATAAACACTGGACACTTTTAATTTGCAAAACACTCATTTGCAAATCCGCCGCCGCCTCAAACAAGAGCTACAATATCATGTATATAACCAAAATGTGCGGAATTACATGGGATTCAATAATTTCATTGGTTTTATACTGTTACTTTCCTATTTATTTTGCAATTTGAATTATAAAAACATGGGATTTTCAATATCCCATGGGACAGGGCAAAATCCCATGGGATTTACCGTTATCCCATGGGATTTTGGTTAAATCCCATGGGATTTTTCTTGGTCCCATGGGATTATTGTAGTCCCATGGGATATTTGTTGTCCCATGGGACAAAAAAAATCCCATGGAATTTTTAATATCCCACGGGACAAAATAAAATCCTATGAGATTAAAATTATAAATATATATATATATAAATATAAAGTTATGTGTATGTTACAATGAATGCTGTTTGGTAGTAAAATGTTTTAAATGTATACAAGGTTTTTTATATTTTTTATATAAATATACATATATATAAAAAAAATTAAAAAAATTGTCACAAACATGTTTTTTATTTGTTTATATGACAATAAAAATTATTCTTATTTTGGAATGTATAATAATAATATTTTACAGTCAAAGAATAAAGTTCTTTCACTGAAACAAAATGATGAAATTTCTAAATAAATGAAAAAATATTGTTTTGAAATCTTTGTCTTGTTTATTCTATTATGAAAAATAGAACTGAAAAAATATTTCATATTCTGACTGAATAGTTCACTCTTTTCATGAGGTAAGATTTTCTTTTTTATAGGCTCATTGCAATACTTGTATAGGCAAACAATTTGAATTATATATACCTTTGTGGTGTACATAATAGTATGCTTATATTTGCAAATTTATAATATAAACACTTTTTGTTAAAGTTTTTGCTTTCTTTATTCACAGCTTGCTATGTACAATTATTCAGTCCACTATATAAGAGTGAAGTCAATAAATAATTTCATTCACTAGAATATTCCTGCAATTCTTAGACAAAATATTTTTTCAATCTGTTCTTCAAAGATCTTCCTCTGTACATCTTTATTGAATGGAGAGATTCAAATGAGAAGACAAAGCAAGTTTATTTGGACAACAACATTCTAATATCTTGTTCATTCGTTCCATCTTTCAATTGATAATTACATTGTTGTATTTATATGATCAAGTTCTTGTGCATCAATGATCGTGATGATATGACTCCTTTTTGTTTATAGTCATCATGTTGAAATTTCCTCTTTCAAATAATATAGGAAAAAACATGTTCCATTTCAAATTAATAAAAAAAGGCGCACCATGGAGAAAAATATCAGCTTTAAGTTTTCCGTTCAGTATTGATCTGTGAATGATGACCATGAAAATTGAGATGTCTGACCTACAAATACACAAACTCAAAAATTATCAGTGTAGAGATCAATAAAATGGCTATTTTATCATGTTTATGATTAATATGATAAACTTTCATTTAAATATTCAAGTACTAAATTACAGAAATCGCTTAAATTTTATAATAGTTTAGTTAAAGTACAGCTTATTTAAAATTATAATGAAAAATATAGGCCACTGATGAGTTAAATAAGATATTACATTTCTAATGCCAAAAAATGGCATTTTTGCACCAAAGGGAGATAATTTGGAGCTTCCTCAATGATATATGCATTTTAAAAGTCATCTGGGGCCAAACCCAATTGATTGTTTTGAATGATTTGGTGTACCATATGATAAAGTTATAAATAAAATGAGTTATGAAAAAAAAATATTAAACATTTTTCTGAAATTGTTATACCCTAGAGCCTCCTTAAATGTCATTTGATCTCTATTGGAGAAATGTCTCATTGGAAATCAGACTGCTAATAGTTATCAAATGTACCAGGATTATAAGTGTTTCTTATTTTTACAACCCAGCCATATTATACCTGTCTATTATCAGGAGCTTGTACATAGTCCAGTGGTTGATGTTGGTTCATATCCTTCTTTTTTATTTTTCATAATTTTTTGTTTTTATAAATTAGTCTGGTATATTTGACGTTTGAATTGATGCTCTGTTAGTCTGTTTCAAATTTGGTTAGTGTTGACTTTTATAGATAACTATAACATGTATAGGGTATGGGTTTTCTCATTACGTATAGGTCATCAATGGCCTCTAATAAGTAATTACAATGCTTACATCCACTAAATTGATCTCTGATGGATAGTTTTCTCATTCATCATACCACATCTTATTTTAATAAATATTTAATCATTATTCAAGGACAAAAACTTTTATTACAGTGGACTTACCATTTAGGCTTTGTTGACCTCTGTAAATCTTATGTTGTTGATAATTTCTTCTGTTTATAGTTTCCCCTTTATATTTCATGTTCTTGCCCTACACATAAAAGGGTAAACATCATTTAATGACAAAAATAACTACTACATGTATTACATAATTAGTAGGCAACTGAAAATTTTGTCTTATTTGTATATAACATCAACTTACTCATCATTCTTGCCGTTCAATATCATGAATATTATCATTATTCTATGAGTATGAGGTCACAGTAAAATTAACCTTGGCAGGCTGACATCTTTTTTTATATGATACCTTGTAGTCATTCCATACAACAAGTAGACCTATGCTTAAAAAATCTAAGGCCAAAATTAAAAATATGTTTGTTTCCCCTCCCCCCACACGGGTCAAAAATAAGCGCCCGGGTCAAAAAATTATTTTTCACAAAAAAATCGAATTTATTTTTTTCCTGAAAATAATTTGTTTCCATTTTTGGAAAGTGCTTGAAAGCAGAATGATTGATAATCTAAATAAATACACTCAAATTGAGCACTAACAACTGATAAGTGGCTTGGACTGGACAAGTCAAACCATTCATGTGACCATGCTATGACAATCACATCCAGTTAAAAAAAACTAGAGGCTCTCAAGAGCCTGTGTCGCTCACCTGTTAATGTGTTTACTGATGTCGGCCATCTTCGTTGGTAGGCGGGGTCATTAGACACTTTTTAAAAAAATAGATACCCTAGTATTATGATGGTGGCCAAGTTTGGTTAAATTTGGCCAAGTTTGGTTAAATTTGGCCAAGTAGTTTTAGAAATGATTTTATACAAGTTACAAAAATGACGAAAAGTTGTTCAATATTGACTATAAAGGGCAATAACTCCTTAAGGGGTCCTCTAACAATTTTGATCATGCTGACTTATTTGTAGATCTTACTTTGCTGAACATTATTGCTGTCTACAGTTTATCTCTATCTATAATAGTATTCAAGATAATAACCAAAAACTACAAAATTACCTTAAAATCACCAATTTTAGGGCAGCAACCCAACAACAGGTTGTCTAATTCAACTGAAAATTTGTGAGGGGATATATCTTATTCTGATGGACATTTAAATCTTATAAGATTTGCCCTAAATGTCTTAGTTTCAAAGATATAAAGCAAAACCTGCATTTTACCACTATGTCCTAATTTTAGCCATGTCAGCCATTTTGTTTGGTAGGCTGTGTCATCGGACACATTTTTTAAACTACAAACCACAATGATGATTGTGGCCAAGTTTGGTTAAATTTGGCAAAGTAGTTTCAGGGAAGAATATTTAAAAAAAAAAAGTTGATGAAAAGTTGTTAAAAATTGACTATAAAGTGCAATAACTCCTTAAGGGGTCGACTGACAATTTTGGTCATGCTGACTTATTTGTAGGTCTTACTTTGCTGAACATTTTTGCTTTGACAGTTTATCTCTATCTATAATAGTATTCAAGATAATAACCAAAAACTGCAAAATGTTCTTAAAATAACCATTTCACAGGCAGCAACCCATCAACAGGTTGTCCGATTTGTCTGAAAATTTCAGTGGTTTTTGAGTTATAAGCCAAAAACTGCATTTTACCCCTATGTTCTATTTTTAGCCATGGCGGCCATCTTGGTTGGTTGCCGGGTCACGCCACACATTTTTTAAACAAGATACCCCAAGGATGATTGTGGCAAAGTTTGGTAGAATTTGGCCAAGTAGTTTCAGAAGATTTTTGTAAAAGTTTACGGACGACGGACGCAGGACGACAGACGACGGACGCCAAGTGATGAGAAAAGCTCACTTGACCTTTCAGGTCAGGTGAGCTTAAAAGAACCTGCCTTCCTGGTCAGTTTACAAAGGGTAGACCCAGGGGAGGGAAAACAGACATTCTTTTAAATGTGGCCTGATAAAATGACAAAAACAAGAAAACTTATCATTGACCAAAGAACAATAAAATGCGGTCATGGTATATATATGAATCTGCCATTCAGACATGCACACCTTACAATTGTTTCATATCTACCAAATATAATCTACCTGTAACTTTAAACATATGATAAACTGACAAAACAATGCAGTGTTTCATTGACCAATGAACCATGAAAATGAGGTCAAGTTCATATAAAATATGACAGACAACTAAGTGCATCTTACAATTATTTCATTCACTAAGTAAAGGGGCCTTATTGCTTACAGTATCCGGAAAATAGACCAAACCACAAAAACTGAATATTTTCAAAGTTCCTTATACCCTGCCAATCTGTTATAGTTGTGCCTGTTCCAAGTCAGGATCCGATAATTCAGTGATTGTCGTTTGTTTATGTGTAACATATCTGTTTTTCAATTTTTTTGTACATAAATTAGGTTGTTAGTTTTCAACTTTCAACTTGGCTATCATGTGTTAAATCATACAAGTGTTGGAAAAATAGGAAGTTGTCGAGTGATGAATCTGAAAATGCATCACACGGTATAGCTGACTTATTTAACCCTGAAATCAAATTTCAGAAATCCTTCTATTGTAGTTCCTAAGGAAAATGTGACGAAAAATATTCATCGGACGGACTGACTGACGCAAGGATGGATGGACAGACAGTGGTAAAACAGTATACCCCCCCTTTTTTTAAAGTGGGGGCATTATTTTAATACGGGGCTATAAAAACCCATGCAAAATGTCAAAACAAAAAGAAGTAACCTAATTCTTACTTGTTAGGGGCTATTTATTTATTGTCGGTTATACATATAACAATACAACATATTAAAGGTCTGTCATGTCTGTAGAGCTTTTATCCGACATACATATATGACAAACACAATACATTTGTACATGAAACATAAAGCTCATCACTGAGATAGTAGTCTCAGATAGAGGGAGGCGGGGTCAACCAAACTCCCCTATTCAATCTGAATGTAGGACAGAAAGTCACAGTCAAAATGTCACACACTGTCACAGGACAAAAAGTCACATTTTAGTTTTGAGATTATTTTTCTTTGAACAAGAAAACACTCTTTTTGTATTTTTCTTGAAGTTTTATATATACATGAACATGATGTAGCAACTTTAAATTAAAATTTATTAAAAACAAATAAATCAGTGCATTAGGTTTGCGCACATTACCATTACATTTGCGCACAAAAATCACTACGTTTAAGTGCAGCTTTTAATTACATTTGCACGCATTTTTTAACATGTAAATATAAAAAAAAAAAGATATAGTATGATTGCCTTTTACAGCTGACTATGCGGTATGGGCTTTACCTCGGGCTTTGCTCATTGTTGAAGGCTGTATGGTGACCTACGGTTGTTAATGTCTGTGTCATTTTGGTCTCTTGTGGACAGTTGTCTCATTGGCAATCATACCATATCTTCTTTATATTGGCTTATGGTTGAAGGCCGTAAAGACCTCTAGTTGTTAATGTCTGTGTCATTTTGTATTTATATTATGAACAATTTCCTAAAATTAAAAATGAATATATGTAATAAAAAGAAGATATTTCAAAATCTTTTTTCATTTATATTCAATCAATTGTCAACAAATTGTTTGTGACTTTTTGTCCTATCAACTTTGTTACTTTATGCCTGCGTTTGACATGTGTTTGACTTTTTGTCCTGTGACTTTTTGTCGGAATGTCCTGTGACTCTTAATCAGTGAACTGAATAATTGTTTTTTGCAGAAGTCACAATAAGTTCTAAATATCAGAATATACAGTTTTGCAAGATTCTCTCAAAATGTAGACATAGAGCTGAAAAACTGTCAGCATGGTCAGTGACTGAAAAATTAATCATGCTTACATTAAAGTCAATGGAGTCTATCTTAATATGCATACTCTCGTACAAAGGAATATAAGTATGCAATAGACATCAAGTTTTCAAAAATAAGAGTATCTATGCCATTAATTTACAAGATCTTAATCGAGTAATAATTTCGGTTTGTTTAAATATTTCGGAGGTTAGTATGACCTCCTCTTTGGTGATGATGTGTTCGTTTTAAAGTTGGGAAAATTACTTGTACATGTACCAACAAAAATAAAAACACATTTAGTCAATCTAGAATTATGTTTTTATCATTTTTTATGTTTAGGTTGTCAGCAAGATGAAAAGGACAAGTATGCAGTTCAAAATTCAAAATGTGGATAAGTTGAGGTTCTAGGTCTTACCTTTGGAGATTTTCATATTTTGCATGAATGAGTTCAAAGGTTATATGATGGACAGCAGAGAAAGAAAAAAACAACTTTTCAATTATCCTGCTCCTGGATAAATGTAAAACATCTTGTTTTTCGGTAAGTTTTATGCTCTGTTTTGATAGTGTTAGTGCATTCATCTTTCCAGTCTTTCCTCTAAATTGTAAGTTTTTGGTGAGTGTTCACCATGAATTTCAGTAAGTAACTTGTGGATTTACATGTATATACTCAAAATTTAGTAATAATATTAATGGGATTTTAGCATGACATCCTGCCAAATGCTTGTTAATCATGCTTATGTTCCAGAACATACAAGTATTTGGACTGTACGCATACAGTCTGCCCAATTTTAAGAAGTTGGTCAAGTTTATTACAAACAAATGTACAGTACAGATCAACATAACTGAAATCTTTAATAGAATAATACAAAAAGTTTAATTGCAGTTAAAATAAAAACACAGGTTTGGTCGAGCTGGTACCAGACAGTACAAGTATACTTAAATGGTCTGACTGTACACATATGGTGAGACTGTAAGTTCTGGACCGTAAAAGTAAGATCCGAATACTGATATGGTCTGGAACATTTATACATGTCTTAAAATTAATATCAAACACATTGGTGTTTTTGAACTTGGTAATAAGTTATTTGATAGAACTATAATGTTTTGGGATATCAAAATCAAAAATATCCCATTTTTACTTTTAATAAAGAAGAAGATTATTGATGTATGTTTAAATGTATATTAAAATGAGACAGCAAGCCAACAACACAAAAAATAAGGATAAAACATACATATTTTTTTGTATCAATGTTATAATTTCCAATATGTTCAAAGAGTTCAAGGTATTTTTTCATTGAAATAAAACACAAATTGAAATATGTCTGAACTTAAAAGCTTAAAGAAATATTGTTTCTGTTGTCTGCATTTTGTATAATATATTGCAAATTCTTGTGAATAATGGAATGTTATTATAGTTGTCTAAAGTTTTAACATTGATCTTTACACTGTAAATTCATAAATTATTGCGTGCATTTATTATTGCGATTCTGTCATTTTATACTTAAATGCGATTTTAAATTTTACGATTTTGAGAAAAATCCTGTTCAATCCATATAAAATATTTCATAATGCGAGTTTAAATTATTGTGTCTACAACTCTGTTGCATTTTTCGCAATAAAAAAAACTCGCATTAATTCCGAATTTACAGTATATATATACATTATGTATATAACTTGGGAAAATACCCAAATTTTATAAAGAAGAATAATTTAATTGATTGTTATATGGTATTAGAATAGGAAGATGTGGTATATTGCTAATTTGACAACCCTCCATCAGAGACCAAAGGATGTAGGCCGTTAGCAACTGATGACACTGGACAACCTTTAACAATCAGTAAAATCCATACCACATAGCTACTATTTTTATTGAAAATCATATTATTGCTACATGTAGGTTTACAATTTTGTATAATCCATTACTTTAGATTTTATTGGTTCTTTTTCAGAAGGATTGAAATTCACCACCTAGAATAAATGGAGAAAACATAGAAACAAGAACAGAATAAATTCAAAGACAAAAGTTGGATCAGTTATTATTTTCATCACTCAGTCAATGATTTGAAGTTCTTTTAAATTCAAAAAAATATTGAAACCACAATAATGTCAAAGTTCTGTGCCGAATGTCCAAAAAGTGGACTATACCATCAAACAATGCTGGATGATAAGAAACTATTAATGTTTTATGTTGAGAGATATTGTGAAAAAAATAGATTTACTTAAATAGCTACTAGTATGTTAAGCCTAACAATAGAGTTTTTATTGATTTCAAATGGCAAATAATTGTGTTTCAAGAAAGTATTCTATAATTCATGAATAAACATATATTGATACTTACATTATCTGCTTTGTTGTTTAAAAGTTTAGTTTTGAACAGTTAAAGAACAATATGCTAAATTTACATTTCCCAAGAAAAAAAGATATTCAATTAAAAAGACTCATCTTATAATAATTTACTACCAAATAGAATACATTGTAACATACACATTACTGTTTATTTATATCTATATATTTACAATTAGAATCCCATAGGATTTTAATTTGTCCCACGGGATATTAAAAATCCCATGGGATTTTTTTTGTCCCATGGGACAACAAATATCCCATGGGACAAAAAAAAATCCCATGGGATTTTGCCCTGTCCCATGGGATATTGAAAATCCCATGTTTTTATAATTCAAATTGCAAAATAAATATGAAAGTAACTGTAGAAAACCAATGAAATTATTGAATCCCATGTAATTCTGCACATTTTGGTTATATACATGATATTGTAGCTCTTGTTTGAGGCGGCGGCGAATTTGCAAATGAGTGTTTTGCAACTTAAAAGTGTCCAGTGTTAATAGTTCTGATGCACTATTACTTCAAAAAGATTTATCTAGTTTAGTAAAATGGGAAGAGGATTGGCAAATGAATTTTAACCCAGTGTTATGTTATTCATATCTCTAAATAAAGTAAACCTTCCACTTTTGATTCTTTATTGCACAATCATATCTTAGAAGCAGTAAAAAACAGTAAATATTTAGGCGTAACTATAAGTATGATTTTGATTGGGGAACACATATAAATAATATTACTTGTAAGGCAAATAAAACCTCTCTGTAGGAATTTGAAAACCTGCACACGTAAGGTTAAAAACCTAAAGTACACATCACTTGTCCGTCCAGTCGTCGAATACTCTTCCCCGGTCTGGGATCCGTACAAAAAAAACAACACATCACTCAGGTTAAGCAGGTACAGCGTAAGGCAGCCAGTTTTGTCTTCCATGATCATAAAGACAGATCACCTGGATCAGTTTCAAATTTAATTAAATCATTGGAATGGGAAAATTTAGAAATAAGAAGGAAAAAGGCTAGATTAACTTTGCTGTATAAAATAAATTGGGGGTTAGTTGAAGTTCATAAGGACAATTTAACAACATCTGATAGACGCACTAGGGGGAAACAGAAATTTAGACAAATATCAACAAATAAAGATTTCTATAAATTTTCATTTTATCCTCGCACTGGAATTCACTACCTGAAGCAAATGTATGTCTGACGCCCTGGAACCCTTCAAAGAGGCATATCCACTCTATCATTTGAAGGATCCACAGCAACTTATTAAACTAAAAAAGACACTGTACATAATGTATATATGTTATTGATAAATATTTTTCTTTGTCATATTATTTCTAATTTAAGTCCATATGTACATAGCACACAAGTTCCGGGAAGTTTTACACTCCTACCTAGAAGTCTACTCCCGTGTTCGAAAGAAGGGGAAGTATTGCAAGTGGCGAATTGAACCCGATTTTATTATGCTTAGATGTAGATCTATTAGGTAGATCCTGCAACAGATGTCATCCCGTACAACGATCCTGGAAACATCCACTTACACGGGTAAATGAAATTGTATTGGATAGAGATAAAAACGTGTCCATGCAAAAAGCTACCTACGGACCCTTGAAACAGTTGTTGCAAAGGTTCACTTAAGGTAGATTCATTACTGAGTTTCCATTATAAACGGACGTGGCTCCATACTTGTCCATCACGCACAGTAAAACGGAGAACCACTATGCCACGCGGAGGAAACCAATTGTGGCCATATTTCGTTTTTCAAGTCACCCATAAAGGTATTTAATTTGTGATTTTCCTCGCAATTTAAAGTAATAGGATAGCAGATTTAGTTACGAAAAAAAATATGATAAATCCCCTTGAGTAGCCGTATATTTAAAACTCCTTTCTAATCATTTGAAATATTAATACTACGCCAGTAAACCACTGCCAAAGTGGATCGTATGTTAAAATATGTATAAAATACAAAAAAGATTTAAAACATTCATAAAAGAAGAAATACATGGAATGTGGTTTTATGTCTGAAGTTTATGTGGTATTTCATGACATGTATTGTACCAAAATCGACTGATAAATATAAGTGATACAAAAATCAAGGGTTGATAAAAAAAAAACTATTTATAAAATTGAGATGGAAATAGGGAATGTGTCAAAAAGACAACAACAAAACTACAGCAGAAGGTCACCAAAAGGTCTTTAATGTAGCGAGAAATTCCCGCACCCGGAGACGTCTCTCAGCTGGCCCCTAAAAATATAAACTACTACACCCTGAAAATACCAATGAAGGCCGGATATTTTATTCATTACGGGAAAATTAATAAACAGTCTGGAAAGTAAAACATACTTCAGTTCATTCATTGCACATGCCACGGATCATTTTTCTCTTAAAACTGGTAAAACTTCTGTCCGATAGTTTCCTCTCACAACATAAATTGCAGTATATTTCAAAAAGTTTTTTAAAAGTATTTGTTCTGTATTTTTCCATGTTGAAAACATGTCCGGTAAGAACCGATTTTGGCCTCAAATTTCAGGTTCATCTGACGAAAGATTGTGACCACTTTTTAGACTTTTAAGTGTCTATTTTATTTGATTCTATTCTTATGTGAAAGATTTTAACTGATTGTGTCATTAAAAACGATCCGATTCAATCTCAAATATGAAAAATCTACAAAATATGCCGTAAATGTCACTTTTCAGATGATTTTTGTCAAAAATGAAAGTGGCCGCATCCGTGTTCATCCTCAACCTTTATATATGATATGTATTATCATCACATACAACTTACATTTTAATATTAAGGATAAAAATCGTCTAAAATTTAATTAAAATGATAGAATTGTAAAGATTTCAGTAATTTACCATGACTAAATGGTGCTAGTATCCGATATATGTGCACTGTACTGTCAAAAACAGCCCATATTTATGATGCAGATGCATTTTACTGTCCAATAAATAACTAAAAATTTACTGTTTAACAATTTTGTAAAACTGCTATATTTTGGGGCCAAAAAGGAGTTTAACGGACCTACTCCTTTTTAGTTCAGGGGCCGCCCAAAAAGTTCTGACAGCCATAGGAAGGTGCATTGTTGGTGATTTTTCTACATCTTCACATTGTGTGTCCCCTTCATAAACCTCCAAGACATCTTGTATATGGTTTACACCTTAACTTTCTTCTGTTGGCTTTGGACTTTCCACTTCTGTTTTTTCGACAGTTGTAGTTGTAGCGGTAGCCTGTGGCAACTTAAAAGGTATGTCTTATGTAGACAGCGAATTTGGATTTTCCCAACGAAGGACAAATGTATTTCCCCTAGTATTTCTAACGATTGCATTGTAAATTGATTAACATGGAGTGTCGACAGCATTTGTTCTATATGTTGAAATTTTACAAACCACTTCAGTTGAATCAATGTACACAAGTATGAAATGTTAGTGTATCAAGAAGTTGTCTAGCATTTAGTCTTTTCTTCCTTTTGTTTAGCTTATCCATTACCGGTATAATCCAGGGGAATGCTGTTCTTCTCAGATAATTACATTTTCTAGCATATATCAATTGTCGCTACTCAAGTTCTTGTATTATTGCCGTTGTTTTACATTGGCATCAGGGGAACACAGCGCAACAAAGGATATAAAAAAGAAAATGTACTTTCCACAAAAGACCAAAATGATCAGACAATGTAAAGCAATTCAAACGAGAAAACTAACGGCCTTATTTATGTAAAAAAAAAATGAACGAAAAACAAATATGTAACACATAAACAAACGACAACTACTGAATTACAGGCTCCTGACTTTGGACAGGCCCATGCATTAATACTGTGGCGGGGTTAAACATGTTAGCGGGATCCCAACCCACCTCTTGACCTGGGACAGTGATATAACAGTACAACATACGAACGAACTATAAAAATCAGTTGAAAAAGGCTTTTTAACTCATCAGATAGACAAACAATACAAGTGGACGTGGTCGGGTACTTATACATCCCGACAAAAAAGACACAATGAACAGATACACATGTTAAAATCCTGCATCCCTAAAGAATGAATGCAAGTTTAAAAAAAAGAAATTTCCGTTAAGCGTATTATCAATATATATGTAAGGTTTAATTCAGTTGACAAAATTAACAAATTAAAACAAAAGATATCAACAATAAAATACTCTTAATCTTTAGTAAATAAAAAAATATATCAAGCCAAACGGTATCAACATTTGGACAAGATATTTAAAATTAGAATACGTACCACAAATGTCACTGGTATATGATTATATATTAAAAATTTTAATGGAAAATAAGTTAAATTTTCAGATGGAAACCCTATATTTATAATTTGATAATTATGAATTCTATCTATGGTAAAAGCATGCAAAGTAAAAACAAGAAATATTACCTTCATTAAAACTTAGTTGAGAGTAGCTCTGTCTAAGAGTATTGATCTTGACATTATTAAAATCAATGTCAACATTAATATTTCGAATGTCTTTGGTGGGCTTGTCATCTGAATAATAGCAAATAAACAAATAAATTAAAATTATGCTTCATATAAAAAAAATATTTATCAAGAAATGACTAATGTAAACTACTACACTAGAGAAGTAATTACCTTCTCAGCAATTAAAATATTTATCACACAAAAGCAGAACATATGAGACTAAAACATTGGAATAGTTGTATCCAACTAGAATTGAACCAACCTACAATAAATATATTCTCCTTCAGATGAACACTTTTTACGTACCATAGGATTAAATAAGTTAAAGGAAAATATTTATAAGTAAAATAGTACAACAGTTGTCTCCCATTGGAACTGAATCAATCTACAATAAATGTGTTCTCCTTCAGATGAAGACTTTTTTGTACCTGTTAGTGGTTAGTTAAAAGTCACATTTCCATCACCAGAGGATTAAATAACGTAAGGAAATTGTTAACAAGTAAAATAGTACAATAGTTGTCTCCCATCTGAATTGAACTAACCTACAATAAATGAAGACTTTAAAAATTTGCAGAGGACAGATGAAATTTAATTTGATTAAGATAACCGATCTATCTAGGCCAGGCCAGTTGAACTTCTGTTCATAAAATGCTGGGAGTTTGCGGAACATGACAGATTTATAAATGAATTAAGTTTACCTTTTTTTGTTACTTCTTTATCCATCAATGTCACATCTAATTTCTGTATATTTTCCTTTTGAAAAAAATATCCTGCAACTTTGTTCATGACCTTAAAAAAAACCAGAAAACACATACTGTGAAAGTACTTTATTTCATGGGTATCAATTTTCGTGGTTTGTCTGGTGTGTCTATGCTGTATTGAACTTGGCATCATGTATTCGGGTTTAGTTTTCTGTAATAAGTTAATACTTCAGTTTCATTATGAATATATCTTTCACATTCATTTGTTAAAATTTACTGTTTGCAATAGCATGAATCGTTCTATATAATAGTGTTCTTACCCCTGGCATAAAAACAATGCCGTATTTGGCAAAACCTTTTCAACTTTTGATCTTCAGTGCTGTACAACTTTGTACTTTTTTCACTTTCGATCTTGTATATCTGGGCGTTATGTATTCGGGTTTAGTTTTCTGTAATTAGTTAATACTTCAGTTTCATTATGTATATCTCTTTCATATTCATTTGTTAAAATTTACTGTTTGCAATTGCGTGAATTGGTCTATGTAATATGAATGTTCTTATCCTGGGCATACAAACAATGCCGTATTTGGCAAAACCTTTTCAACTTTTGATCTTCAGTGCTGTACAATTTTGTATTTTTTTCACTTTCGATCTTTTATATCTGGGCGTCACTGGTGAGTCTCGTGTTGACTAGACGCGTTTTTGGCGTATTGAATTTTAAACCTGATGCTTTTTGTTATCTATTAATCATGCTTTTTTTTTTTTGTCTAATATGTTCTCCTTTTTATTTGTATTGTAGTCCTGTAATATTTTGTGTTCATTTCAATGTTATATTTAACTGTGCCATTAAAGTGCGAGGTTTGGCATGCCATAAAACCAGGTTCAACCCACCACTTTTATTCCCCTTTAAAAGTGTCCTGTACCAAGTCAGGAAGATGGCCATTGTTATAATATTGTTCGTTTCTGTGTGTGTGTTGCATTTTAACGTTGAGTCGTTTGTGTTTTCTCTTATTTTTGAGATAAGACGTGGCACGGTACTTGTCTATCCCAATTCATATATTTGGTTTTGATGTTATATTTGTTATTCTCGTGGTGTTTTGTCTGTTGCTTGGTCCGTTTCTGTGTGCTGTTGCGTTTCGGTGTTGTGTCGTTCTCCTCTTATATTTAATGCGTTTCCCTCGGTTTTAGTTTGTTACCCCGATTTTGTTTTTTGTCCATAGATTTATGAGTTTTGAACAGCGGTATACTACTGTTGCCTTTATTTGAGTAATATGTACATGTTTGTGGGTTTTTAAATTCGTGGATTTTAGTTTTCAAAAAAAATAAATTGAAAAATTGAAACAAATGTATAATATAAGTAAATTTATCCTACATTCATCTCACAATTAAACTGAAAACTCTACTACAGTTGTACATTTTGTATTTATACCGCTTCTATCACTGTCTATGTAGTTGTTTCCTCACTTTTGAAAAAATGTTGTCCTAGATCTCAATTTTATATTATAATAACATCTGAGGGCAAACAATTGGATTTTAGTCGTATAAAGATATTATTGAGAAAGCGCAGATGGTTTAAATGTTTCATTAATTGACTACAAGAAATGCTCTATGAAATAACTGTGGTCTTAGACCATCGGTTAATTATGTTTGATTGTTCCAAGTGACAAATCAATTCATTTGATTCATTTTAAGTAACCCAAACATTTGCAAATTAATTCAAAAACATTTTTTTACATGGACATGTATGAGTTACATATAGCAACATACTCTGTTTTTCTGGAACCTTTTCACTTTTTTCTTCACTTTGTTTTTCTGGAACATTATCACTTCTTTCTTCACTCTGTTTTCTTGAACATTTACACTACTTTCTTCACTCTGTTTTCTGGAACATTTACACTACTTCTCTCTGTTTTTCTGGAACATTATCACTTCTTTCTTCACTCTGTTTTCTGGAACGTTTTCACTACTTTCTTCCATTATTTCCTGAAAAAAAAACCACATAATTTCATCCAAAGAGTTAATATATAAAATAATAAGCATGGACATAATCTTTGACATTTTGACATGGTATATATCTGCAGACATTATTATTTAATTAGATTTTCAGGATTGATTAATTTTGGGTGATTAAATGTCACTTTTAAGTTGAGTGCCAACGCATGGACATTGTTCAAATTCACAACCTCTTGTTTGGCTTGTGATAACAGTACTTAAACTTGTAAGCTTCTTTGTCACTAGACACCAGAAAAAAAGAAATAAAGAAAGAAAGGAACAGACAGACATTTTTTTTTCGTACAGGTGTGGATTACAACGCTGCTGTATAAGTTCAGGATAACTCGGACTAAAACAAATTGGCCTATCACAAAATCAAAATATAACAAACTCGGGACCATCACAAATTCAGCCTTCTCATTTGTATGCAGAAATATATTTAAAACAAAAGTCATACTACCATTTGTGGATTATGATGTTAATGGAACTTTAATAAGAAAACGTTATATAAAAAACTCGTTCTTCCGAGACCAGCCATGTTATTATTCTTGTCGGGACTTCCTATTCTTGCACTTGCTCAACATCCGGCCCGGCCAGGCTTATTGTTCCTAGGAACTGGAAGTTGGGTTCGGGTAGTCTACACGTCAGATTTAAAATGAGCAGACTGACCCTCAAACCGTTTGGCTTGGGAACATGGAAAAGGGAACTTAACAATGCCATCGTATATTGTATTCTTCTTGTATGTAACGTATATTTAACCAAATCATATGTTTCTAAATAAATAGTTATCAAAGGTACCAGGACTATAATTTAGAACGCCAGACACGCGTTTCGTCTACATAAGACTCATCTGTGACGCTCATAATCAAAATGTACCTAATAAACATCTTCTTTATATTTGGATGTTTTACGTAGTTTGTTTAATATCCCAGAAGTTGGGAGTTAAGTTTGTAATAGTCCGATTTTGTGAGGCAGATTGTGTTATAGGCCAAGTTTGTTTTAGGCCGATATATCATGGATTCCATAGTATACCCCACAATCTGCATTACCAGAAACAAAAGCCTGTATTATAAATTTATTATCGGGCTTTATGGTGCATCTTTTTTCCTCTGTATATACTGGCAGGGATTGACTAATTTATCTTAATATAAAACAAAACATACAAAATTAAGGCACTGATTACTAAAACTTAATTGTAAATTGTTCATTTTACTTAATTGTGCTCATTAAAATAGATAAGTCTTTAAAGAATTTTCTGCCCAAAATGTCAATTTCTTTGCTTATTGTTTTTAGTTTCATATGTATATATCAAGTATCGTGAACTTCATTTACCTTTGTTTAAAGTTCTATACCATGTGCTACTTTCTGTTACTCTTTTGTGTTGAGGTTAAAATGTAGTGGCTAAGCGTCTTAAAGAATAAGATGACATTAAATAAATGCTCCCGCACATCTCGCGTGGTTTCATTTAAACGAGACCTACCGAGGCTGATACTTAAGGTTACTAGACGAATATGATCTGCTATTATAGCTCAGATTTATGAGTTATCCGTTCGTTTGCATCTTTGCTAGCCAAAGGTTACGATCCCTCCCGCTCCCTTCACGGATTGAGTCAACATTTGAAATTACAATGTTGCACCATCTACCGAAATATAAAAATTACGCCCATTCCGAATGCATTATTCTTGACCAATGATAGCACTTGAACTCTCCAATTTGGATCATTGGTCAAGAATAATGCATTCGGAATGGGCGTGATTTTTTTTCTTCCGATAGAACATTGTTATCTTAAACGTTGACTCAATCCGTGAAGGCAGCGGGAGTGTATCGTAACCCTTGGCTAGCAAAGATGCAAACGAACGGATAACTCATATGTCTGACTTGGTATAGGTATTTTCTAGTGTAGAAAATGGCGGGTTGAACCTGGTTTTAAGTTAGTTCAATCTCCCAATTGTATGACAATCGCTTCAAATTTCGAAGTTGATAACGATGCGTGAACAAAAAATACACATCATTTCATTAGGTAAAAATGTCAAATACACCGTAGTTAACATTGTTTTTAATCTTGATCACTAAAAAAACAAACTAATATGTACCAAGACAGTTTATTATTTTCTCGTATGCATGTGGCGTGCTTGTAAATCGAGATATCGTGATAACTTGTTTGTTTCTTGTCTCACAGTTTTTGCTTAGTCTTTATGCCATTTATTGTTTCTTCGTTACATATATGACGTGGCTCTGTACTTTTACATCCCGTCGTCGTGATGCACTTTAGCAAACAGAAAGAACAAGGACTACACCCATCATAATCTCAATTAAAATCAAACAAATATTTTACAAATAAGCATTAGTGGACTACTGAAAGCGTTTTGCGGAAAGGATATATTAGTTTTATGGGGTCGTAAAAATTTTCTTTGGGTAATCGGTCGCGCGAAGGTATGGACATGGTAGGTGTGTAGGAAGGTATGGATGCGGGGAAGATTTTGCGGCCATAGCCGGGTCGCTGGGACGACCGTGGCGGCTCCCGGGTCGATCGGTAGGTTTTCACTGAACACTCATGACACAAGCATAACCATGGCCCCTGGGGGGGGGGGGGGGGTCTTCAGATCGCCTCGTTCGACTGAACGAAGATAAATGAGTGTTCTATTTTGCCTGGAAAACAGCAAAAAACATAAAACGTTTAAGATGGATAGGTATGTATAGACCAACTAGACGACCATATGCAAGAGTTATATAATCGTTACTTTTTTCCAATGCGATGTACCAACCGGGTTGCGGATCTAGATAAGTCACAGAGAAGTTATATCCAACGTGTGTGCAAGCCGTAACCAAATAAAAGTCATGGCTTGCGGCTATGAGGCGGTTTAGATATTAGCTTTAGTTTGATGTCCGCAGCTGTCACTTTTAGTTCTCGGTTGGCACGGCGTTCGTTGATGTAGCTCTGAAAGCAGCGCTGCAAGGAGCTGCATCCTCGTCACTCCACAACTTTGTCCAAGTTCGTGCGTGGCGAACGATGGGCAGATCAAGAACAGCACCACGAGCAGCCGAGCGCTCAGGCGCAGAGTCAGAGTCGGTATCTGCAATGATGTCGCTCCCGTTGACTGAAGGATCTTTGCTTGTGGTGGGCTGTCGAGCATCGTTTGGCTCAACTTCTTCCGCCCGTGCATCTTCTTCCTCCTCATCAATGTCGATGTCACTGGGATCGTCTACATTGTACCCATCGATATTTTCCTCCTCCGTTGTCTCCACATGCACAGTTGTTTTGGCTAATGTTTTGGATAACGTACTAATCCTTAAATCATCGATGATGCCACCTTTCCGTGCGGACCTAAACGTGCCCTGACCCATGTCGTACCAACAGTTTGCAACTGTGCTTGAATGGGCCATGTGGTGAGCAAGATCTTCCAGTGACGCCTTCGTCTGGTTTGAAGATCTATGGATCGTGACGATCAACTTCCGCCGCCTGGTTGTGGTATACCGTGGCAGTTTCACGTCAATCTCACGCAACACATTAGATTGTTTTACAATGATGAGTTAACTCTAGTAATTATATGACAGCACAAACTAGTTTAGAAGTCTGTTATTATAATTTAGGATTTCTTTGTATTATCATCAATTGGTCATATTAAAATCAATGTTAATTTGAATGTAATTTTTTTTAAGGCAATAACACCGAGTTATATTTTTCTCTTTTCTTTTAAAAATATTTTTTGGAACTATATGGATATCCAGATTGTTATCCTATAAATGTTTGTAACCAATTAACAACTGCAAATTTTTACATTTTTCAACTGAATAGTACAAGAAATCCTGGTTGTTTTAGTCTAAACATTCTCTTTATACATCTTAGTAGGCTTTGTTTTATATTAATCTGTATGATAAGAAAGAAAGTATTGAAAGGCTTAAGATTTATCAAGCGCAGAACACTAAATTTGAAGAAAAATCTTGTTCTCTTCTTCAGATTTTTGAAAATGCATTTTTCTCAGAATAACCTCCGTTTGTACCATAAAAAATCAATACTTATGGCATAATTTATGTTGATTGTAATGTCTTCTTTGTTTGTTTAACTTTGTTAGGTATAATAATGTTTTAGAAAAAGAAAATAAATTCATTCACAAAATTTTCTACGGATTGATATATTAATTTCATTGATTTCAGAGAAAGGCAAATTTGAATTTTACATGTATTCAAGGAAAATTTTTAAAAAGTACTAAAACAAGATCCAAACAATCGTATATGGTTAAATGCGTTAATAACTTCGTCTCTTAATATAATCAAATATATATATATATATATACTTTTCTGTTTACTGTACCGAGAATTGGTAAGTTTGAAAAAGGTTATTTAAAATGTTTTTTAAATAGTTTTTACTAGATTATCTCCCTTTTTACCAGATAATTCAATATATATGGCACCATAAATTATAATTGAACTATGGTCATTGTTACTTTGAACTAATTTGTCAATTATTGTACTGCTTTTGAAACAGAAACACTTACATTCCCAAAATTATCCACAAAATACTTGTTGAAATTCATTGATTTATAGAGAGAAAATGTAAATTTAGGCATTTTTTAGAAGAATTCTACAATGTACTTGAAAGAGACCCCAGCAAGTATATTAGCTTAAATGCATAATTAAGTATTCCAATTGATAAAATAAAGTGAGTTATCTTTAATTTTAATGGACCAAAGGCTGGATAGCTTTTTAAAATATGTACATTTTATGATTTTCTGAAAATATTTTTTAATGGATTATCTCCCTTGCAAAAATCCACAAACTGTTTCTTGAAAATGTTTGTACTGATGAGTTTCTAAAGCTTTAACACTTGATTATTCAATACATCATCATTCTCTATCTCGTTATTTTTTGCATTTATAAGTTTCTGGGTGTTGAAATTATCAAATATCAGTAGTTTTCATACTTCAGACTTAGTCGTGTAATAAAAGCTTTTGACTGCATCAACCAAAACTGACCATATTTTCTTTGTTTATGCAAGTCTATATAGCTGCACAGTAGTTCAGTTATAATTTCAGGTCAAAAGGGACTGTAGTATATAAATAACTGCATTGTTGGAAATTAACGACCACAAAAAAAATTCGCATCCATTGAAAATGCCAGCATTTCTACTTCTATTCAAAATATCGCATCAGAAACAAACATCAATACAATTTATGACTAAAATTAGCAAAGACCCATCAAAACAACATTTGATACAACAATTTAACAATACTTTTAGATATTTGGATGATACATTGGCTCTCAATAATGACGACTTCAGTATGTATACTAAAGAAATTTATCCTGTAGAACTTACTTTAAATAAAGCTAATGATAACAATGACCACTTGATATCTATATCATAAACGGGAAGCTTAATACAAAAAATTATGATAAAAGAGATGATTTTTCATTTCCTATTGTTAATTATCCATTTTTAGATGGTGACGTTCCCTTGTCACCATCTTATGGTGTTTATATATCTCAACTTGTACGATTCGCTCGTGTATGTAACAACGTATTAGATTTTAGCGAGAGAAATTTATGTATTACTGAAAAATTATTACACCAGGGTTTTCGATATCACAAACTGGTCAAAACATTTACTTAATTTTATCACCGGTATAAGGAAATAATTCGTAAATATAAATCAACATGCAGACATCTTATACGTTCAGGTATTTCACATCCAATTTTTTATGGAAATATTCTTTACAAAGCACAAAAATGTCAGTATTCTCCTCAGAAACTAACAAAACCTTTAAATATACTTATTAAAAGGGGATATAGTTACGATACTGTTGTCAGGTCATTAAAGATTGCATATTTTGGCTTTAACATTGATTCACTGATAGGGTCTTTGCATCGGAACTAAACACATTTATTTCTAAAAAAAACAGTTGTTGGCATGACACGGGTTATGTTCTTCTCATATATTTTATGATAGTATGATACTAAACCCCTAACGGGAGGGATTGTACCTGATATTCATATGATGAAGACATAATCTTTCAATCAGTTTAATTGAGGTCTGGAGCTGACATGTCAGTTAACTGCTAGTAGTCTGTTGTTATTTATGTATTATTGTCATTTTATTTATTTTCTTTTGTTACATCTTTTGACATCGGACTCGGACTTCTCTTGAACTGAATTTTATGTGCGTATTGTTATTCTTTTACTTTTCTACATTGGCTAGAGGTATAGGGGGAGGGTTGAGATCTCATAAACATATTTAACCCCGCCGCAATTTTGCGCCTGTCCCAAGTCAGGAGCCTCTGGCCTTTGTTAGTCTTGTATGATTTTAAATTTTAGTTTCTTGTGTATAATTCGGAGTTTAGTATGACGTCCATTAGCACTGTACTATTATGCATATTTTTAGGGGCCAGCTGAAGGACACCTACGGGTGCGGGAATTCTTGCTACATTGAAGACCCATTGGTTGCCTTCGGCTGTTGTCTGCGCTATGGTCGGGTGGTTGTCGCTTTGACATATTCACCATTTCCTTTCTCAATTTTATCAGTAGTTTTCATACCTCAAACTGACATGTAACAAAACTATTTGTCTGCATCAATCAAAACTGACCATATTTGACAGCATCAACTTAAACTGACCATATATGACTGCATCAGCCAGAACTGACCATATTTGCCCTTTTTAAAGTAACTCTTATAGTCGCATGGTAAATCTGTAAGATTGTTATGTAAGGATGGAATGTATAATGCAATAGAAATGTTTGAACACAATGATACCTAATTTCGTTTGCATCAATTTAAAGTGTCAGCGTGTCCTCTTTTTAATCAAAATATTGCAACATAAACAAATATCAGTAGTTTTCATACATAAGACTGACTGTGGTATAACACAATTATTTGTCTGCATCAACCAAAACTGACCATATTTATTTACACTTTAGTATGTAAATCTTACTATAAAGATAATTATATAGCTGCATAGTAAATCACTTATAAAATTGAGAAAGGAAATAGTGAATTTGTCAAAGCGACAACAACTAGACCATAGAGCAGACAACAACCAATCACGATAGATTGAATAATTCAAATGACAGCATGGCCTCTTTAAAAACAAATTTTGAATTGTTAACAAATTTCAGTAGTTTCGATATATCAGACTGAGTTGTTTTAACATTATTTGACCGCATCAACCAAAACTGAACATATATACTTTAATATCATGTAAATATATATGGCCTCATTATAAACCAATAATATTTCTATGTCAGGACAGATATTGCATGATAAAGATGACACCAAATTTTGTCCACCTCGATTTAGCGCGCCATTAGTTCCTCTCTGTATCGATAATATTATTATTTATTGAATGACTATAATATTTTTTGTCTATGAAGAAATAACATAAAAACATTGTTGCACACTGAATAACGCGAGTAGCAGGTTTTTTAACAGTGTGCATGAAGCACATTTTTATGTTATTTCGAATAGACAGAAAAAAATATTACAGTCATTTCTTAAAATTTAATTCTAAATTCCATTTTAAACCTTGGCAAACCATGAAAAAACGTTGATGACGTTACGGTCACATGACTTAACTTTTTTCTATGGGCTGATAACAAAATAACGTTAGCCAATCAGAAGACCCGTTACATCCAAAATTAAGTTATTAAATAATGATTTTTTTTTTAAACAAAACTATTTAACGGCATCATCCATGTACCTGTAGAAAACCTATTTCAAACGGGATAGCACATCCTCATTTTACGGAAATGTTGTTTACCGTGCCCGGAAATTTAGAAATGATCCATGTAAACTTGTTGCTCCTTTTAATAAACCTATTCTAAAAGGTTACATATTCAACACTGTAATAAGATCATTGAATATTGTTTTTATTGGTATAAATATTGATTTTGTTATCTGTAGATTAAAAGCTAACTAAATATTACTAGTATGTTATATACATATACATTTTCATGCATCTACAATCTGTCGATACCTGTAACTTGGCATTGCACAAGGTGTCATGTTCTTCTCTGGCTGTTTATGACGTCTTTACACTAAATCCATTGTATGTTAGATGTGTACGGATTGAGTGTTTAGTCTTAGAGGCATGATTTTTTTATTAATTGTTAGTGGCTTTGAACTAGCTGTCAGCTAACTGCAAGTACTCTCAGATCTGTTCATTGTGTCTTTTTGTGTCGGGATGTATAAGTACCTGGCCACGTCCACTTGTATTCTGTGTCTATCTGATGAGTTAGGCCTTTTTCAACTGATTTTTATAGTTCGTTCTTATGTTGTACTGTTATACTACTTTCCCAGGTTAGGGGGGTTGGGATCCCGCTAACATGTTTAATCCCGCCACATTATTTAAGTATGTGCCTGTCCCAAGTCTGGAGCCTGTAATTCAGTGGTTGTCGTTTGTTTATGTGTTACATATTTGTATTTCGTTCATTGTTTTACTTAAATAAGGCCGTTAGTTTTCTCGTTTGAATTGTTTTACATTGTCTTATCGGGGTCTTTTGAAGCTGACTATGCGGATAGGCTTTGCTCATTGTTGAAGGCCGTACGATGACCTATAGTTGTTAATGTTTGCGTCATTTTGGTCTTTTGTGGATAGTTGTCTCATTGACAATCATACCACATCTTCTTTTTTATATCATCCAACACCGACATGACTGATTCATATACTTTATTTTAAAATGAAAAGTACATGTGCATGTATGAGAAGTTCTCTTGTAATAATTTGAAGAAGGAAAATGATTGGTTTTGTGTGTACCCAAACGTTCAGGTGCAAATGTTTCATTCATGTTCAGATGAGTATATTTTTCTAACGTTCCAGACTCCCAGATATCATTTATAATCGTTATGGATAAATTTGGCTACGAGATAATGCAAGTGTACATAGTTTTTTTTACGTTTAACAACACTTTTTTCATTAATGTCCCATAATTCATCCACTGTACAATTTTCGTTTGAACATTTGTCAAAAACAGAATCTTAAATCATGAATGTAAATCCAAGGCAAACAAGGTAATTAAGATTAAAATTACATGAATTAAATGCAGAGTTATATTCAGAAAGAGACTGTTAAAAACGGGAAACGAAGAAACGTAAACAATGATGTTTCATATGCAATCTTATAAAAATATGTCTCCGATGAGTTGGATAACCTTCTATCCACTTCGATATTTGTACATGTAACTTTTGATCAGTAAAAAATATTGAAAAATCAGCTATTATATATAGTAAAGTAATTAGAACTGATTATTTTTTTCTAAATTCTAAAGTGCCCTTTCTGCAGTGACATCATGTAGAACTGTTCTACAGTCCCGACTGCTTAGTCAGTTCTGCTGACAGTTCTACGGTTAGAACTGATTTGGCCATTTCTACCTAGAACAGTTTTAGACAGTTCTATCCTAGAACTGATCCTGACAGTTCTAGGGTGGAACTGTTCTAGCTAAAACTGTTCTAGGACAGGTTAGAACAGTTCTATGACAGATTATTCTGACAGTTCTAATGAGAGGTTAGAAGTGATCTCCACTGTACCTTTTGTATTAATTGTGAAATTGTTCTCCTCCTGAATATGCATGAAATATTTGCCACTGTAAGTTAATCAATCAATACATCCCGTGATTTTAAATTTTGCATTCTTCTATTTCATTTTTGTTGAAATTAAAGCAAATTATTCAAATTTTTCAACTGTCTATAATGATGGATCAAAAGATGGCGACAGAGTTGCATCTGCTGCTATCTTCGGGGACAGAGCTGCAAATCTCCGTCTGACATCTTCTGCAGCTAAACCAGAATCAATGATTTAGGCTTTGAAATTTATTGCTTCTTCAGATAATTCCAAATTTAAACATGCTTTAATTAATTGTAATTTTTATTGTAGAATTATGTGATAAACGCACTTGCAACAAATGAAGAAACTTAGTTGATGACTTTACGATTTATGATACATGTATTTTCAAATTGAAATACAAATTCCTCATTCATTCTTCATCAAATATATAGCTTTTCAAACTTGTAACAAAAGCGATTCTCAAAATGTCATATTGTATTCTGCAGATTACGTTTCTCCTTGATTTTAACCAAAATTTAGAAGATATTTTTATATTTTTTTGCAGTTACAGATTGATATGGCGGAGTTTAAGTGCAGTCTGTGTAAAATTGAGACTAGTACATTTGAGGACGATATCTTCCACACAATACATACGCATGCGAACAGAGAAATATGCATCTTGAAACGCAATGGTGACAGAAAAGTTTATAAACGATTAACTTTCCCAGTTGTACCTGAAGTGGAGCAGAAGAAAGGAAAAATTGTACTAACAAAAATAATGAAAAACAAACCATCAACGTTGTTGATTTAGATGAGCACCTGATTTTACCGGCCAACAAATCTAAAACAGATACTATTAGTAAGAACAAGGACGAAAATCAAGAGCCACAAAAGGCAATTGAAAAATGTTCTCAAACAGAAGATATCAATGAAGATTTAGTATCTATTGACACAAAGAATCTCGGAAAGATTGAAAAGCAATTCCTTATAGATATTTTACCATTCATACCGATGGCATTGCAATATTTGCATGAGAATAACTAGCTAGCTGTGTGGTTTATTTTGTTTAAATGTTTAGCAAATAGAACTTTTCCATTGGACAACATAGCATATAGTTTCTAGATGTTGTAAAATGGTTTTCATGTGATGATGCCTGTGGTATGTGGTACTCAGATACTGTGAAGCGATTTTGGAGAACTGGGAAGCAGCTGTTTAAAGGGAAGTTCCTTAGATTTATGTCTGGTTTGAAGCATTTGGGACAGGTTTTATCTCATGAAACCAATGTAGGACATTATGATACGTCGCTTTCAAAAATTAATTTCATTGTTCCTAGCAGGGCCATTCTGGAAACCGATGATAGCTGTCTCAAAAGTAGCTGTAAAACGCCAGGCATAATGATACCACTGATCGAAAACATTGCAAAAAACGAAAACACATTCACATGCCTTTTAAACTAAGCATCGACTTAAGCTAAACCCTGGAGGAAAATTTAGAGATGCTAATTGTTTTGGATTTGAAAATACTACCGCAGAGGTAAAACCATATTCATTTGTACACGAAATGTATGCTACAATTCATTTTTGTTGATTTTAGACCCTTTGGAACTCTATGTGGGCTATTTCAGCAACTAGGCAAAAAATCCCCAAACTAGATACACGGTTAGATTCAGCATGTCAACGAATCCCAAATATCTATATTAAAGGACTTTTGTCTATAAATTTGGACCCCACAAAATTGAAAAAGGGACCAAAAATATAAAAAAAAAATGCATGCATCGGATACATTTGTTATTGAAGGCATGACTGTAACAATAGGATGAATATACAAAAATATCTTATTCTGGGGTCTCATTGGGGAGTTCTGATCCCGGATCCCGCTTACTATTTTGGCAGATTCCCGTATTCCGCTTATTTTTTTTTCAGATTCCCGTATCCCGCTTATACTATGCAGTTCTCATTTTTTGCAATGATCCGTGTCCCGCTAGACTTCATTTCCCGTTTTTCACGACACAATCATTGGACTTTCACCTCTCGCGCTTGCAAAAAATCGGCAATCCGGCGTCACGCTCATACCCAATTGCGACCCACTATTTTACTCTATTCTGACTCATATTAAGCCCACTATAAATATATTAAAAAAGTAGCGTGGATTTTTTTATCCCTTTTTATCCAGTCTCGTTTTGTTTTTGAGCCATATATAGATGTCGTATGTGACAATGAGACAACTCTCCATCCGAGTCACAATTTATAAAAGTAGACCATTATACGTCAAAATACGGTCTTCAACATAGTCTTGGCTCACACCGAACAGCAAGTTATAAAGGGCTCCAGTGTAAAACCTTTTAAACGGGAAAACAAAGGTTCAATCTATATCAAGATGTACATTTTAGTGGTGAAGTGTCATGGAAATGGATAAAAAAAATAAGGATAAAGATCCCTATACGCTTTATAAGAAACTAAATGGAATACATTAGAAATAAATGTTATTTCTATTGAATATATTAGAGTGTTTTAAAACCAAACTTTCCTCCGTTAGTTAAATTTTATCAAATCTTTCTCTTACTTTATCTTTTGTTTGAGCAAGTCGGCTAAATTAAGCTTTACAGCTTATTTCCTAATGCACGTAAAGCAAAACTTTGGTTGGCTTGCTTGCTTTGTTTGTATAATTGTTTAAACAAACTTTGTAAATAAGATTGACATTTTAAAACAACATGAATAGGCATAGTTTAACCTGTATTTTTAATATTTGAATTAAATTATGTGTTATCATAATGATTATCCAATAATAAAAAAAAGCAAACAAGTCAACTAAAGTCTTGCTCTACATGCTTAAAGAAATTAGCTGTAATAGATAAAAAATTAAATAAAATTATAGTGAAAATGCACTGCATATACAATACTAATGATTCGCTCCACAGTGAAAATGAAAGAATAGTATCATTATTCGACAGTATACATGACTAGCATTACGAAATCATCATAGTGGAATTTAGTTAAATATGAAGAAACTGAATGACAAAACATATTCTACGTTATACAACTTTAATAATTGTGTTAAAATGAAGATTTTTTACTGCAACAACATCTTACCTGATAGTTATAAAGCACCTGCACGATCTGTTCGTGAAATGTGCTAAATATTCACCTATTTTGGGATATATTTCACAGCTGGATGGCTTTAGGCGTCTCTTACTTTGTTTTATTAGTATTATGTATTTCTGAACATATGCATTTTATAGATATAAGAAGATGTGGTGTGAGTGCCAATGAGACAACTCTCCATCCAAGTAACAATTTAAAAAGTAAACCATTATAGGTTAAAGTACGGCCTTCAACACGGAGCCTTGGCTCACACCGAACAACAAGCTATAAAGGGCCCCAAAATTACGTGTGTAAAACCATTCAAACGGGAAACCCAACGGTCTAATCTATATAAATATATTTTCTTCAAAAATTAAAAAAAGTTTGTCTGTTTATTTATCATTCTACATTAGACATTTATGGCATATACAGAAAAAATGATATTTTAGGATCCGCACTTTACATACACTGTATTATATATAGTAAAGTAATTGGAACGGATTATTTTTTTCTAAATTCTAAAGTGCCCTTTCTGCAGTGACGTCATTTATAACTGTTCTACAGTCCTGACTGATTTAGTCAGTTCTGCTGACAGTTCTACGGTTAGAACTGATTTGGACATTTCTACCTAGAACAGTTTTAGACAGTTCTATCCTAGAACCGATCATGTCAGTCCTAGCTAAAACTGTTCTAGGACAGGTTAGAACAGTTCTATGACAGATTATTGGTTGACATTTGCAAAAAACATTTCAATGTAAATAATAGGACTGGTATGATTTATTTAATAATGTTTCATTTACAAATATTGTTGCATTTTTAAAAGAATTTGGAATTTATTATAACATATACAAATTTGATTATATTTAAACCGGTTTTTTTTTCATTTTTATAACGTTATCTTACTGTTTATTTTTATTTGTAAAAAATCACCTTGCCTCAGTCTACAATGTCAGTTTATTGAAGGACTTTTTGTCTTATTTGAAAATATGTTTTGAATTGCAAAAAATATTCGAATTGGCTCTCGCCGCAATATATATAGCCTTTTTGTGCTAATGCAGCGTAGAGCAACCAACAATCATTAAAACATTCTTAAAAGAGGTTGGAATATACTATAACATATAAAAATGTTATTATATTTAAAACGATTTTTTTTTGTAAATAATCAATTTGCTTTAATCTAGAATTTTAGTTTATCGAAGGACCTTTTGTGTCGATTTTAAGAATATGCTTTAAATTGTTAAAAAAAATATTCGTATTAGCTTTCGACGCGATATAGCCTTGTTGTGCTAATACGACGTAAAGCAACCAGCAAGCCACCAATATAAGCTTTGAAATTACAGATCGTTACAGCCTTGTTGTGCTAATACGACGTAAAGGAACCAGCAAGCCACAAATCAAAGCTTTGAAATGACAGATCATTAGCCACAAATCAAAGCTTTGACATGCCAGATCGTTAGCCACCAATCAAAGCTTTGAAATGACAGATCGTTACAGCCTTGTTGTGCCAATACGACGTAAAGCAACCAGCAAGCCACAAATCAAAGCTTTGAAATGACAGATCATTAGCCACTAATCAAAACTTTGACATGACAGATCGTTAGCCACCAATCAAAGTTTGAAATGACAGATCGTTACAGCCTTGTTGTGCCAATACGACGTAAAGCAACCAGCAAGCCACAAATCAAAGCTTTGAAATGACAGATCGTTAGCCACCAATCAAAGCTTTGACATGACAGATCATTAGCCACAAATCAAAGCTTTGACATGACAGATCGTTAGCCACCAATCAAAGCTTTGACATGACAGATCATTAGCCACCAATCAAAGCTTTGAAATGACACTTGGATGACCTAGCTTTTTTTTAATAATTTGTTCTTGATAGTAATTTTCTTTAAATATGATATATGTCTCAAGTTTTGGCATCCCGTTTACAATTTGGTTTTCCATTTCTCTGACCCTATATATGTAAGTCGTTCCTTTACAATGCCTGAACAAGCTTTCACTCCAAGTCCAAGTGTACCATTCTCTTAATAGTATAGTGACAGATTACATTTGTTCAAATTTGACTTCACTTCAAATGACCAGCTACTCCTGTGACTCTTTTATTTGTCCCATAAAAATATCTTTTTCGTCAATCGGCTTTCTGGCATTCTTACAATTCTCAACCATAATCGAATGATGTTTATTTGACGTCTTAGTTGCACATCTAACCAACACGTTTCCCGACTCCCAAAAATGGTCTTCTTGCTCTGTGTTGTAGTTTGTCAGTAATGTCTATATTTTTATTTTCCTACACTTCTGATGCATAGTCTGTTATAGTAACTACAGTATATATTGAAATAAATACTAGAAAGCTGAGGCCTTTCATACTAAAATGCTTTAAAATAATTGCACCAAGTGCTCTACTTCCTGCTTCTTGGAGTACTTTACTGCTTTCTTTAAAGTTGCCAGATCGCTCACATTAAAGCCTAGATATCGGTATGAGCTACGAAGCTGAGCGTCATACATTTTGTATAGGTCATCGTCAGTTTCTACTAAAAGGATAAAATCATCAGCATATTAATAGGCTTAACTGTTCATTATTAATAATATGAGTCCAAAGATTTAAACTTTTGATATCAAATACAAGGCATTAATAAAAACAGCAAATAAAAGGGGCGCTAGGCTATCACCTGGTCTCAAACCACGTTTGACAGAGAACCAGTCAGTAGCTTGTTCATCTACTCTCACAGAGCTTTTAAAGCTTTTGTAAATCAATTTTACATTTTCCCTGTACCACCAATACTCAGAAGTTTTGAAAGAATCAAATGTCTAAGCAATGTCAACAAAACATAGCAACGTAGGCAAATATTTGGCTTTTCATTTTCGTAAAACTGATTAGAGTGTATACATGTGATCTATACACTAGCATTCCTTTCTAAGCCCATTCTGAAGAGTTCGTTATAGTCTAAATACTCTGTTATTCTTTTACATACTATGCTTTTAAATATATAACTTTGCCACTCTAGACATGATCCTTTATACATACCTCATTGTTTGATATCTTTGGCGGAAGTACATGTGATATATCCCCATTCTTTCAATATCCAAGCTGTGGGAAGGTCGTGCTCTATGTGTTGTCGGCAAAGTAACTATTTTCTTTAACTTTTACTTATATTTGCCCTAATGGCTTTAAGACCTTGGTGGTCATTTATATATGCCTTGTTGGCAATAGACCTAGGTGGCCATTTATATATGCCTTGGTGGTCATTTTTATGATTTTTTACATTTGCCTTGATGGAAACATTGATTGAAAAATACTAGCCTTGGGGGCGTAAAGACCTTCGTGGTCATTTATATTCGCCTTGATGGCTTCTTGATAGAACAAGATGGTAATGTTTGACCTCGGTAGCAAAATGTTTTGGGATTTAGACGTCCTTGTGTGGTTATTATCAACCCAGGTGGTCAGATATTTGTTATGCCGTCCGCCGGTTAAACTCAGGGCAAAGTGCTATCGCTATATAAAATATATGTGGAAGTTGGGGCTGTGTCCATTTTGGATAACTAGTTGAAAGGAGAATAATAAATAAGGTGTCTTCATCGAGGTCCGCGTTCAGCGGTCTGTTTGATTGTACATCAGGTGTTACCTACAGCTTTGACAGGCTGGTGAATGAAGGAGAAGTAATATGACTTTGCACGATGATTCATGTCAATGAGTTCGAACAACCTTTTTAAAAGGAAAGGATTTTTCTAATCAGAATATGGTGAGAACAAATTGCAATTGAAGTAATGTTTTAATTTCTAGAAATAGGAAAATAATGAATGGGGAAATTTTTTATACTACACTCAATTATGTATGTTTATGTTGAGAAAGGCAGATGATGCATAAAGGCATCTGTGATGGAAGCAGCTTTATGTTCAAATGAACCTATTTAAAAGTAATGCTTATATTTTTTTCCGTAATTTGATGTTTTCTATTAGATGTGTATTAATTTCATTGATTTGTTGAATTATGTCACAGAAATCTGTTTGTCTTGGGAGATCAAATAACGGTTGCAATAGTTTTGTTTTGTTTTATCTAATGAATATATCGTTGAATGATTTTGTATACAAATGTATATTTAAATTTTATGTATGGTAAAAAAAAAAAATTTGAATTTCTTTGTCTACAGTTCGATGGACACTGATTCCCAAGTGGTTTTCCACGCGGATTATAGGCAAAGGTATGTTTCCTTTTCAAAGTGTGACTAATGCTGTCCTTAGCACAAATAAACAATTTGTTATTGGTTAATACATTTTCAGCAGCCATGTGAAAAATCGAGAGGAAATACAATTGTTAATGTTCCTGATTATGAAGTAAAGAGTGTGTTAGATTCAACACCAATAAATAAGGAGACAAGCCAGCACAGTTTACACTCGGAGGTTAAGTCCCTTTGCTTTCAAGCTTCCCACATGCTGAAGATGTTATCAAAATAATGAATATTCATTTTGATATGAGTTCATTGCCTAAACTCAACTTTTAAAAGTCCGTATGTGGTCAAATTCATGAGGATTTATTGAGTAATTAACTATTTATAAAGAACTGTGAACATGTATCTTTAAATGTTTAGTAATTAAGGAATAATATATAAAAAAGTGTTGAATTTGTTTTGAGTATAGGGAATACTATTCCTTAAGGGAAAGCCTTGTTAGTGGTGTAATTTGAGATTGGCCTTCAAATATGCTGTATGGACTAGAGAGTTTTCTATGCCCATATCTTAACATGAACTGGATGCAAGTTTATATCAATCACTGAGGATATGTGTATTACCTCATTGGTTGATATCTTTGGCCGAAGTTCATATGATACATCCTCATTCTTTCAATATCCAAGTGGTGGTTGGTTTAAGGGCTATGCTTGGTCGGGCAATACATATTGCCTGTTTGGGTTGATGAGGTTCTTGAAAAGTGTCCTCCTCTCCCACCCATAAGTACCAAAATTTGGATATGTTTTTATATTTATATTTTGATATTGGTATTACAAGTATGCATTTTTGGTTGATAAGCACGACACAACATTAGACAAACATAAGCATTACCATGGGATCATGTTGCCAAAACAAAACTTCGCTTTATCGATTTTCAAGGGAAAGGTCACTAAGGGCAAGTGTATTGGTATGTTGTGTTTGCTTTGTCATTACAATGGTAAAAATAAGATAATGTATCTCCGATAACAATAATGTTGATTATAATGCTTCATATTATGAGCTCCAGAGTAGTTATTTAATTGGAAAAAAAAGCTACGCACTATATCCAGTGAGCTCTTCTGCATTGCATTGTGCATAGTAGTCCACATTTCGGTTTCTAAAACGTAAAGATATTATCTTGTATTCGGTTCTTTCCTCTAGAGTTTTCTATACCCATAACTTAACATGAACCGGATGCAAGTTTATACCAATAACTGAGGATAAGTGTAGAACGATAATTTAAAGGGATATATATATCAGTTTGTAGATATAACATTATTTTTTAACTAATGATTACTGGTATTAAAAATGAAATTAACATACATTGACATTAAATTAAAGATGGACAGCCGCCAATAAAAATGTTCAGCATTTACCAAAATTTCAATAATATAAAGAAAAGTTTTAAGTTTAAAAACAGTCGACCAAACATTGACTGCTTTACTACAAGGGAAATTTGATTGAATGTAAGATTATTTTTTAACATTGTTTAATAAAAGTCTGGTGATTTCCATAAACACATTCGATTTAAATATTCTCTTTTGCAAGTGTAGATTTTCTTACACAAGGTGCATGATATATAGAACACTAATTTGTTTGCTATCATTAATTCGTTCATTTTAAGCATATTTCTATGTCGACTTTCAAGTTGCAGTAAAACGCTTGCCGAAGTGGGGCGTCCGTTTGGCTGTGCGGGATGTATTAAGTTCGCAGTCACGAGAGTGGCAATTTGAGAACCCTTATAACAACTCTTTGAGGGCCCGTCGGTGCCCTGTTGTAAGGCAAAATTTCTTTCTCTATCCAATATACTCTCATTTTCCAGTGGCAGTCCAAATTCGTCCGAACATCATCCTAGATAGCCTCTATTATAATAACCTACCTATTGTATTTATTGTAAACTTGTTCTCGTCCAGAATATGCATGAAATATTTGCCACTGGACGTTAAACAACAATTATCAATCAGATTAATTACATCCGTTTCGATGCATAATTATTCATCTTTATATATGTAGACGAAACGCACGTCTGGCGTTCTAAATTATAATACATGTACCTTTGTATCTATTTATATTAGGGATGTCAAAAGATCTGAAATTTAATACTTGGATACTCGGTCATGATGCTCGAGTACTCGCAGATAAATCTTAAACGTCTATTGGAATTTTAGATTTAAGATCACCTTTCCTAAACATGTTAACGAAAGACAAATGTATTACAAACAAAGCTTGCTACTCTGGTTTTCTTTGTATTAGACAATGAATTTACGACCGCCGTTTTTACAATAACCTATGATAATAAAGCTCTGATTTCTGTCACGGATTTTGCTATACTTTTTGTACCTTTTGGATTATAGCACTTCATCTTTTATATAAGCTTTGTATTTTACATATTTTGGTCACGAGCATCACTGAAGAGACATGTTTTGTTGAAATGCGCATCTGGTGCAGAAAAGTTGGTACCGTTAATGTTATAAATAATAGCTATTTTTGTTTGTGTACTTGTTCCAAAACAAAATTCCAATTTTAAATCAAGAATATTGGCATGAAAAGTCCGACAATTGAAAGAAGACAATGTATGTATCATCTGTTCCTGAGGGGTTGGTAATTATTATAATACAACTTGTCTATAAATTTGTTAACAACAATATTGGAATTCAACTTACTTGAATTTGTACTTTAACCATGACGTTGTCAGTTATTTTTCAACTTTTGGGTTTGAATGTTACTATCGTATGTTCGCCGATATTTAAATTGTAAATTAAACCATTATAGTTAAGTTTCAAATACAGAGTAATTAAATTAATTTAGATGTACATCTCATACCAATTACGATAACATAAAAGTCGTGATTAACAAACAAAGGTAAGTTTTTGAGGCTTGTTATTAGTTAATTGTTAATCCCGGAAAGTGTTAATCCCTGTACAAGCACCGTTAGAAATGTCTCTAATCAGTTGCGTATGGTCTACCGAAAGGTCACTTTGATCTTGTTCAGAAATATGATCTGGTCAACAATTTCAGACGAATGACTGTTTGCCTTTCTATTTTTTTTTACAAGTTGTGCACATGAAAACATTCTATCGTAAGGAAAGGAAGTTGCTGGTACCACTAGTCATCTCATGATAAAATTAAACATACGTGTGTTGTTAATAGATCTTATTTAGTATGACGAAGGGGATATTTCAACAGAACTTAATTGAGTTGAAATTAGAACAGAACTTCATGTATCTGAAGATGTATAACAAGCAAACGAGTATCCGAGTACTAAACCTGAGCCTCACCAAAACCTGGGATTGGTCTCAGGTTTATACAGAAAGGTAAGCAGGTTTTGCTCTACATGTGGTAACCGTTGTGTTGACCATGTAAGTAAAAATCCATGTTATAAGTCTGATTTGCAAGGGAAAATTCGGAGGAGAGGACGGGAGCATTGTAATATTGAGAATAATATTTGTGAACTTTAAAAGTGAATAGATAAATAATAAGTTAGTGTTGTTAAGAGAATATTGAGCTTTTCAGTGTGCAAGCTTGCTACAATGTGAATTTTGATATGCTTTGTCATCTTTTAAATCGAACGATATCTAGGAGTTTGCAATGGACATATAAATATATATATATGTGCTCATCTTAATACACCGCAAAAAAGCCTGACATTTTTAATAGAAAAAAAAACATATTCAATCTGTAGCAATTAAAGAACAAAGCATTGTTGTAAGTGAACATTATATTACGGTATGCTATAGACGATTCACTAAGCAAATGCATGCAATGTTAGAAGATATATCATATGTAAAACATATAGCAGAAGAAACTGGTATGGATTTGGACTCTTTGAAAACATATTCCTCACAGAAGATAACTAAAAATATAAGAGAAAACATTTAAGCATTTTTATTAAAAACTAGTAAATGATAAACTATCAGATATACAGGATAACAGCAGACTCACTATTTATAAACATGTAAGTATAAATAATACAAAAGAAAAATATTTTAACTTGCTCAAAACCTGAATTCAGAAAACTGATAACAAAATTTAGATTAAGTGACCATAATTTATCAATAGAAAAGGGAAGATACATTAAAATACCAAGAGAAGAAGGATTATGCAAAAACTGTAAAAAAAAAATTGAAGTTGAAATTCATTTCTTTTTAGATTGTAATAGAAACCATACTAATAGAAAAGTTTATTTTGATTTTTTGATAAATGAGAATATATATCCACTTTATAAATTTAAATGACATATATTAGATAAATAACATACATACTCAACCAAGTTTCACACATTCAGGTAAATAAGCTAGGATCCTTCTAAAACAGTCTATTGAACTGAATACAGGGGACTATTATAATATTTACTTTAATTGTATAGATTAATGATCTTGTTGATATCTTTAATTTTTAGTTTGTTATGTTGTGTCACATACTATACATACTATAAATATATTGATATAGGAAGATGTTGTGTGAGTGCCAATTAGACAACTCTCCATCCAAATGACAATTTTAAAAAAGTAAACCATTATGGGTCAATGTACGGCCTTCAAAGACGCGAAGCCTTGGCTCACACCGAACAAAAAGCTAAAAAGGGCCCCAAAATTACTAGTGTAAAACCATTCAAACAGGAAACCCAACGGTCTTATCTATATAAAAAAACGAGAAACGAGAATCATGGCAATAAAGATTTGAATTGAATTAAATTGCATGATTGGAAATACTATGTTCCTGCAAAAATAATAAAAAAATGTTGAAATGATGTTTAAAATAGATGTCCTATATTATTTTGTTGCGATAATAACAATCTACTGCCTTATTAAATGATTGCCTAATAGTTGAGAAATGTTACAGTTAAATGAGATTGAATTGCTGTAGTGGAACTATCCTCTTTATTTGTCTATGTAATTAGATTACACCAATTCAACATTAAGAAACTGACCAATTCAGACAAATGATTTGAACGCAACACATGACCTTATACAATGATTGCGTTAGGATTTAGATGAGGGACAGTTAAATTAGACCAAGCCGCTGTCGAGGAACTATGTTTACCTTTTTGTGTTACAAAATTTGCATAACGATAATTGAACAATTAAATACAGAACTGATTTTGATCTTCAAATGACTGTCTTACACATTTGTTCTTTTATTTAGAAAAAAAGGGATAATGCATCCATCTTCCTCCATCACCAGACTCAAGCTACTACTGGACAAGCCAATCAAGCTAATGCAGATATTCGTATCACACTACTTCGTTCTGAACATGCATAAAATATTTGCAACTGGACGTAAAGCAACCAGCAATCAATTAATCAATCGAATAATACCCTGTGAAGTGTAATTCGAGACCTATCTATACATGCAAGACATACATTACAGGCCACAACCATTACACAAATGTTATAATAGTATATTACACATAATGAATTTTTACCACAGGACACGTCAGAGAAATCGTAAATCGATATCACTTCTTGAAACCAATCAGCAATATAGTTTATTTATTTGAAGAAGAAGGAGGCATATATACCATTCTGAGTTACGAACAATAATCTCACAACACACCATGATTTATTTGACGTTTCTGGTTTTTACAATAGCTTCAGGTAAGAATTCTTTTTTTTAATGAAATTGACACGTTTGTGTAAATGTTTTTTTCCCCCCCTCAATTACTTTATTACTTTGAAAAAAGTGGATATTATATCAACAAAAGCAGATACATTTTTTTTTGTATTTTTAGCGTAACTAGTAAATTGATTTTGAGTTTAAATAAAGTTTTTGATCTGCATAAGTCTTATTCAGCTCGACACATGTGTAATATTTGTTTTTCTTTATTTCATTTTACATAAATGAGTGTGTTCTTTATTTTCATTTGAAATGTTATACATTTATCAATTAGTATGTTTTTAACTTGCTCTTTAGCATGGGTTCAGCACATTTTTAAGGAGTCCGTACCATTACGATCGCTTTCTACGTTATGTGGTCTCTACTTGTCGAAAATCATACAATTTATACGTTTTATATTGCATCCCATATTCAGAAAAATACAGTTATAATCATATAAATCTGCAGTGATTGACATCCATTAGAATATTAGACAGAAGTAATGATAGTTGCATCAAAAAGTATCTTAGCACTAGTTTCTTGTTGAACTTTAGGTTCTCAATTCCAACATAGTGTTAGACATAGATAACAACTTTTTGTTCGTAGATACATTCCGTCTTTTACAGCTGTTTTTACAGCTTTTTTGTTTATTAAGCAGGGAAATAGTTATCAAAGGTACCAGGATTATAATTTAATACGCCAGACGCGCGTTTCGTCTACATAAGACTCATCAGTGATGCTCAGATCAAAACAGTTAAAATTGATTGATTGATTGTTGGTTGTTTAACGTCCAGTGGCAAATATTTCATGCATATTCAGGACGAGAACAAGTTCACAATAAATACAATAGGTAGGCTGATACAATAGAGGCTATCTGGGTCGGAGAAAGGAGTAGGTCCGGTAAGACCCCTTTTTAGCCCCGAAATATAACAGTTTTACAAAACTGTTATAATATAAACTATTAGTTATTTATTGGACAGTTGAATGCTTCTTCTACATAAATATGGGCTGTTTTTGACAATACAATGCACATATATCGGGTTGTAGCACCATTAAGTCATGCTAAATTACTGAAATCTTCAAAATTCTATCATTTTTGTTAAATTTTAGACGGTTTCCCTGTAAAACGAAAGTGGCCGCATTCGTGTTCATCCTTAATATTGAAATGTAAGTTGTATTTTATGATAATACATAACATATATAAAGGTTGTGGATGAACACGGATGCGGCCACTTTCATTTTTGACAAAAATCATCTGAAAAGTTACGTTTTTTGGCATATTTGAGAGATTTTTCATATTTGAGCTTGAATCGGATCGTTTTTAATGACTAAATCAGTTAAAATCTTTCACTTATACTAATTGAATCAAGTGCAATAGACACGTAAGTGTTTAAAAAGTGGTCAAAATCTTTCGTCAGATGAAACTGAAATTTGAGGCCAAAATGCGTCCTTACCGGACCTACTCCTTTGGACTGCCACCGAAAAAGGAGAGTATATTGGATAGGGACAGAAATTTTGCCTTGCAACAGGCCACCTACGGACCCCTCAGAGAGTTGTTGTAAGGGTTCTTTACGTGCAAAGAGCGTGGCACTCTCTTTACACGAGGCAGCGGATTTAACGTCCCCCTTCTGACCGGACGTGACTGCGAACTTGATACGTCCCGTACAGCCAAACGGACGCCCCACTTCGGCAAGCGTTTTACTGCCGGTCGGGAGAAGACCAAGTGACCATATTTCTAGACCCCAGTCACCCTTGGGGATTAAAACAGTTAAAAAGCCTAACAAATACAAAGTTGAAGAGCATAGAGGATCCAAAATTTCAAAAAGTTGTGCCAAATACGGCTAAGGTAATCTACTCCTGGGGGTAAGAAAATCTTTAGTTTATCGAAAAAATTCGAAGTTTTGTTTAACAGAAAATTTATAAAAAAGACCATATAATTGATATTCATGTCAACACCGAAGTGCTGACTACTGGGCTGGTGAACAAGAAATTAAGATTTAATATATGTTTTTAAAAGATATGCTTTTTAAGTTCCAACGAGAACGCTATTTAGTGTATATGTAGTCTTAAGTCATAGCGATTTATTGATTAATAAGCATTTCATTCAACATTGTGTTTTAATAACATATCTTTAATTTGTTTTATTTAAAGTTATATTTCATTGATGAAAGATCAAATGAAAAAGATATTATAAGGAATTTCAATCAGTATGTAGGCGTTCGTCCTGCGATTGATGACATTACAGAATTTCATAAACCTTGCGCTTTTCATGAATATTTCTTATGTTTGGCTTTTTTAACAGTTCTGTGTATTTCTCATTAGTTACAACGTGTTACATATTACTTCTTTGATATTTGTTTTCCCTTTTTTTGTAGTTTATTTTTAGACGTGTTTGTTAAACAAAAAATAGTAATATAAGTATTTATTAGAATTTTAATACTGAAAGCATGTGTGCCCTTGATTTCAATTAAAATACAATATGTTTTACTAAAAACAAATGTTTAAAAAGGTTTTGAATTTATTTTTTATATAAAATTATATAAATAGACAATACTTAGCTGACAGTGTAAGTCAAACGTTACTGAAAATCCTGAGGTAAAATATTTGTTTCAAAATTTTGTTCATTGTTTTGAATAAAGCTATCAAAAAGACAAGACAAGAAAAGTTTGAATGTTTTGATTTTTTTAACATCAGGACGGTGTATAAGGGATGTGACAGAATTTTATATCACGTTTATAGTGAAGTAAATTGCAAAGCAAAATGGTTTTTTTTTCAGAATTGAGAATGAGGAAGGGTTTTCGACTTTGCGGGAAAAAAGTATTGGTCCAGGAGAAAATATAGAGGGGCTGTTTAAATGTTAATAAAATGCAAAACCTTCGATTCGAAGAAACGGGTTTAACCCCCAGAACTGTGCCTTCAACTTATACAATCAGTCAAGGGTGCCAAAACCAGTTATATACCTTAAATTGTAAAAGCGGTTTAACAGTAAAAAAACTCAGAGAATCAAACTTCTCCGTAGAAGTGGATTTCATAGAAAGCTTGGAACAGTTTGGAACAGTTTTCCCTCTACAGCGTTATAGAGGTTTTCGTGATAACTGTATATACTGAAATCGAATTTGGACAGACATTATTATACTTTGATCTAGAGTTGTTAGATACGTAGAGAATAATACATGGCAAAATCCGTATCATATGTCGTATCATCCCGAGACATCAATATCAGCCCAAGGGCCTTTAGGCCCGAGGGATGATATTGGTCGAGGGTGATACGGCATGTGATACGAATTCTGCCATGTAATATAGGCTTTATCCTATATTTCAACAGAAAAGTATTATATTATATGAACTGTTTTCTGATCCATAGCACTGGGTTACCTTCAGTGCTACTTTTGTCTTGTTTCAAAGGCCTTAAAAGAACTGCTCAATTACTTATCCGAAGCACCTTTACAATTTGCGTGCTGTTTAAAAAAAATATATTTTGTTTAATATAGTATTTGTTTGTGTGTTTTTGTACTTTTTAGTTATAGTTGCATTTAGTGTGCCAAAAATATGAAAACTTGACGTTCGTGACGTCAAATACCAAACAATGACGTCATTCATAAAATTGACCTATTTTGAGGAAAAATTTTCTTTAGCAAAAAAAAATAAAACTGACTTTATGTTAAAAAAGAATAGGGGTGTAATAAAGGGTATGCAATAAAGGGTAGGGGTGTGCTAAAGGGTATGCGATAAAGGGTGCGCATCAAAAATGCGCGATATGGATTAAACAGCAGGCTATTTATCACATATGCAAAACTACTGTATTTACTACTAAACATATAAAAAACACTTTTATTTAATTCATATATACTAGATCGAAAATATTCTGTAAAATAAAGATAAGAATTCTGACCTGATCACTTTCTATGTATATTTTTTTAACCTATTTTGTTTATTTATCTGATAAACTCCTTTTGGATACAGCTACTGTATGGTGGAGTTTTCCTGATAATGTCTATTGCCGAACACAATATTATGATGTCCATATTCTTATTATTAGAGTGATTATGTTCCTAGTGAAGATAGATAATACACCGAATATTTTGTATTCAGATACGTTGGGATCGTGCTAACATATATGTAACTATGTGCCTGTCCCAAGTCATGAGCCTGTAATTCAGTGGTTGTCGTTTGTTTATGTGTTATATATTTTATTTCGTTCATTTTTTTTTATCTAATAACGCCGCTAGTTTTCTCGTTTGAATTGTTTTACATTGTCATTTCGGGGCCTTTTATACCTAACTATGCGGTATGGACTTTGCTCATTGTTAAAGGCCATACGGTGTTAATGTCTGTGTCATTTTGGTTTTTTGTTGACAGTTGTCTCATTTGCAATCATCCCACATCTTCTTCTTTATATTCACAGTCACATTGCGTTTAATTATTCTTCCTCTATTTCAGCTGTGACGGAATTTCCGTGTAACTTTCCAAGTCCATGGACGAACCAAACATTTTCAATTTCTATTTTGGGTTTAAATACTGGTAATTGGCAGTTTAACACTGATTGTCAAACAAGTATTTTTACAACGAGCAGTGGATTATCTCAAACATGGCTGTGTCATCAAATAACAGAACGCTTCCTTGTTGTCCGGTATGTTATTAATTACAGTTCTTTAATATAAATAACAGAACGCTTCCTTGCTGTCCGGTATGTTATTAGTTACAGTTCTTTAACATAAATAACAGAACGCTTCTTTGTTGTCCGGTATGTTATTAATTACAGTTCTTTAACATAAATAACAGAACGCTTCCTTGTTGTCCGGTATGTTATTAATTACAGCTCTTTAACATGAATAACAGAACGCTTCCTTGTTGTCCGGTATGTTATTAATTATAGCTCTTTAACATAAATAACAGAACGCTTCCTTGTTGTCCGGTATGTTATTTATTACAGTTCTTTAACATAAATAACAGAACGCTTCCTTGATGTAAGGTATGTTATTATTTACAGTTCTTTAACATAAATAACAGACCGCTTCCTTGTAGTCCGGTATGTTATTATTTACAGTTCTTTAACATAAATAACAGAAAGCTTCCTTGTTGTCCGGTATGTTATTAAATACAGTCCATTAACATGAATTTAAATACTCACTGAATCCCTAAAATTCTGAAAACAGGAAAAAATAAAAATCCGCAAAAGTGGCGATACTTGGGCCAGTTGTCTGTTAGTTTCCGAGGATAACACTATTTATGCAGCCATTTTTGGGTGTTGGCATGCAACTATGGAAACGTTGCATTGAAATGTGTTGTTTTAAATCTGAGTAATTGTTTTGGAATCATAGAACGTCTCTCCCTGATGCATAGTACTGGCCTTCTCATCTTGGCTGGTTTTTTTTTTTCTTTTTCATTGATAATTGTAGTTGTTTTAGAATTTGAAATCTAGCATCACTTTGAAATAATCAATATCGAACGAAGAATAATTGTCAAATCGGGAATAATTGTCGAACAAAGAATACTTGTCGAATTTAGAATCAAGTGTATCATCATTGGAACCTTAAATATAATTGGTTTTTTTTTAATGCTTATTACTTAAGTAGTATATTCCTAAGATGATATCACTCTGTATTGTTTGAGAGAATAATGTTTGTTACCATATACTTAGACTAAATAACATATGATTTTTACCGTATGATAATAGCATTAAATTAAAGTATTTTCCATATTTTTCGAATTGGTGCTTAGCGGGCTGATATGAACGTTATCACATGGCATTCCGGTGATACTCGGTAAATTCCGGAAAATACACTTCAATGCTACGTTTTCAGTGAAAAACATTACAAAGTAGTGTACAAAACAATTATTTGAATACTGGAAATTATATTGTGTACAATAATAAAATTGAATTAAAAAAAAATATATAATTCAATAAATGCATTTTTAAGTTTTTCTGAAACATAATTTAAAAAGTTACTTTAAAAAAGTTGACTTTTCCAAACAATGTTCATTATGTGTATTGTTGAATTATGTTTTAGTCGATTCGTCCATATTACAATGTGGTTTTTTTTTCTCTGTTGAGGCATATGATAGAAAGATTTCATATTGAATGTTACAAATTTTGGGTCCGACGTCCGTGAACTTTTTACTCTTTCAACTTCTTTTCGGGAACCACGTAAAAGGATCAATATATGAATCTGTTATTTTTCTCTACTGTTGAAGCATATGATAAAAAGATCATAACATGTCATTTTTCATATCGCATGTATTATCAGTTCTCGGTCAATATCAGCCCTCGAGCCATGCGGCTCTTGGGCTGATATTGAACCTAGGGCTGATAATATATGCGATATGAAAAATGCCATGTAATAATCTGATATTATCGAAGATTTCCTTATGTGCGATTTAAATCATCAACGCTTTTAAACTTAGATATGCAAGAAGAAACTGAATAGGAAAATATGTGTTTGCGTATTAATTACATGATCGGCCGACAGAATCATAATTCAAGGGAGTACAACAAACCTTAGGAAAGGCCGTTACTTAAACGTAAATATTTCGGTCAAATGGTGAGAGAAAAACAAATATTTATATGAGTTAAATCTATTCAAGTCAAATTGTTATGTACCCCTTTAAACAATGTTGATATCAATTGAAATGAAACACAGCTAACTTTGCATAGGTACTATTTTTGTACTTTAAATCTGTAGTACTGAAAATTTACTTTTGATATTAAGTACTATTTCTTTACTTTAAAATTATTGTACTATTAACGTTCCTGTATTTTACAGTATTTGATTTGAACTTAAATTTTGGTACAGAAATAATACGAAAAGCGATCAAAATATTTTATGTTCGAAAATCATAATTTTAAGAGATTTGATAAAGACATACTATAAAAATGCTTGAAATGTAACGTTGTAACCAAAAATATGTAGTACTTAAATTTTCAAGTACAAATCAAGTACTGTAAAATACAGGTACCTAAATATGACAATAATTTTAGAGTAACAAAATAGTACTGAATATAAAAAGTAGATTTCCAGTACTACCGATTTTTGGTACAGACATAGTACCTATGCAAAAGTAGCTGTGTATGCAAAGTGATCTTTTGGAAGAGTAATGAATTATTATTGATCTTTAGCAACGATCAAACTGATATTTATATTTTTTCAGAGTACAGGGTTCTGAAGACTTTGCATGTTTCCCGATCTTTTACAATCTTCAAAGTGCTCCTTTAATGTTTACATTTGGATCAAGTGGTAAGTTGTAACTTTCTAATGAACTCAATACACTTTGTAAGAATGTTTCTGGCATTTCTATACCTTGTCTTATTTGTTTATGATATCAATACAAACATTCAAATACAATTCGATACATTCAGTTATAGATTACCTTAGTTGTTTTTTTGGCAAAACTTTTAGGAATTTTGGTCCTCATTTCTCATCAACTTCGAACTTTATTTAGCCTTTTTAACTTTTTTTTAAACTCGAGCGTCACTGATGAGTCTTTTGTAGTCGAAACGCGCATCTGGCGTATATACTAAATTAAGTCCTGGTATCTATAAGGAGTTTACATACATGTGTTTGTAAATAACGGTAAAATATCTATTTTTGTGATTCGATCCACCAAGTATCAGCAGTTATGACGTGATGTACATTTTTACTTACATCGTTCCAGTTTTTTCATTGCGCCACAGGGATAATAATTGCTGAGGCCACTTCAATTAGACGCAAGCCCGATAATTAAAAAATAACTGAAATTAACGTATACTCTTCAACAACCGACAGGGGTCTTTTACTTTAAATCAATCCCGAACTGGCTATGCTATTCGTTCGGACAGCAATTAAGATAACAACTATGCTATAAATGCATTAAGCACTCCATAACTAAACGTTCTTTATCGTTTAGAAACCAAAACGTTTGTCAACAAAAGGGGAGAGTTTACAGATATATGTGAAGTTTGTAAAATGCCAGTTGCCACTGCTGAAGCTAAAGGTAAGGACAGTTTTGACGGATTATATTTGTAATCTGCTGATGATAGTTTTGACGGATTATATTTGTAATCTGCTGATGATAGTTTTTAGCTTCTCATTTGGCAATAAAACTGAGTTACTATCACATTTTTCAGTGTACAATTTAAACAACTCCTCTGTAAATATTTGTTTCTTTCTCGTCGCCCATTTTCAACTAACTTGTTTGAGACAGTTTAAAGAGGCATTAAATGTGTAGCTGTCAAATTCATGTTCCCCGATTCGACTGAAATTCACATACTTCATTTATAATAATTATACTTAAACTTATAGCCAACTTACAATAACTCTTAAATAAACAATAAATGATATGTATCAAATTTTCATAATCAACATGACTTCCAAAGACTGCCGACGGTCACTAAATCAGATATAAACACACATATGAATATAAACAGATAGTGGTCACACGCAATTGAATTTTTGTAGGTCTATTTGATTTCAAATTGTACGTTTAAAAGTGTGTGTATTGTCTCTTTTACCTATATAAGAATGATATTTTTTGTCGATCGAAAGAGTCAACCAAACGATTCATCCCTTTTGTTTTACTAAAATGTTGACATTCCTTTCCTTTAAATAGCTGAATGTATGCGGAACCCATCTCCAGTTTAGGGGTTACATTGAAGGTCAAATACACGGATTTAATGAGCATTTAATTCACTTACAAGTAAATAGCCATCAGCCAATTTTCTTAGTTTTATTTTGACAAAATTGAACCAAATTGGCTGTAATTTTACTATATCACTTTTATTAAGGATCTAACAATAAAATATAATATTTAATTCTTTTGTATATCTCGTAGCTAGTGCCACAGGATTCAAAAAATACATTTAAGGATGATCTCTTTTTAAAAATACGCACTGATCTTTTTATTTATCATCTGATCGTATTAGAAAATTGTTTTTACAGTTAGTAAATAGGTGTAACATTTAATTGAAAAATAATTCATTACTGGTTATATCTAGGCAGTTTCAGGAATTACCTTGATTAACTTACTGCATCAGGAACTCCCTGTTTTTCCTAATTTCAGCTATATACTTTAACATATATACTTTTTTTCTCTCACTTTTGTGGTCTGATGGAAAATCTTTTTGTGCTGTATTAACACCTCTGTATTTATTGTTTTGATTCACTTCTTATATAAAGAAGATGTAGTATGATTGCCAATGAGACAACTGAGTCACCGTACGGCCTTCAAAAATGAGCAAAGCCAATACCGCATAGTCAGCTATAAAAAGCCCTGATAAGACAATGTAAAACAATTCAAGCGAAAAAACTAACGGCCTTATTGATATAAATAAAATTAGTTATTTTGAATTAAGTTTTGGAGATCCAAATAAAATGGCCTCGATTATAAATGTTAAGCAATGTATATCTGTAGGACTCTAAAGTGCGATGGGGACGCTAAAGTACGATGGTCTCGCTAAAGTGCGATGGTCTACGCTAAAGTCCGATACCTCCATACGCTAAAGTGAGATGGTCCGCGAAAGTATAGACGTACGAAACGTAGTGTGATTATGACGTTAACATTCGTTTATACAAATCAAAAATAAACATGCCGGAAGATGAAATAAATAATGGAAGCGAACAGATGCATATTGATGTTTACGTTTACGTTAAAATATTGTTGATTTTATTTAAGAGTATAAACGTCGGTAAAATAAAGGTACACGTTTTAAATTGTCCATTTAAACATCAGTGTGTACATACATTGTATTAAAAAATAACATGTGTTAATACTCATTACGAAAATGAGGAAAGCTCAAACAACACTGAACCCTTTTCTCTCGCATTTAAATTAAAGCTTGTACAAATAATTCTTATTTATTCCGACAATGACCGAATTTTGTATTTGCAACGACAGGGGCTGTGTAAACGGCAAGCTATACATAAATTATCCAATACGCCCCTCGTCCTGAACATTCTTGAAATATTTGCCACTGGACGTTGAGCAACCAACAACTATTCCAATACGCCCGAATTGTTAAAAAATCATTTAAAGGAAATAAAGTATTTCGTGACACCTAAATAACCTTTTAAGCAATTATTACTAGGTCAGTCTTCTTAATTTAGAAACAGTCACATATGACTACCGGTCAAGTAAAAACCTATCGCATTATATGTTATATCATAGCAAACTAGATTTTCCAAAAAAGACTTGTTTTTAACATTAGTACATGCCCTTCAACATTTCTCTTTTGTTCCATCGTACTTTAGCGTGCTACACCATCGCATTTTAGCAAATAAACAACCATCATACTTTAGCGTGAGATACCATCATACTTTAGCGTAGACCATCGCACTTTAGCGTGACCATCGCACTTTAGAGTACCATCGCACTTTAGAGTCCTACATATATAGAGCAATGTATGTGTGTAGCAATGTGTGTGTTTTGAAAAGCAATGTAAGTGTGTTAAAAAAGCAATGTATGTTTGTTGCAATGTATGTGTGTTGCAATTTTGTTGATGTTGTTATTGTAAGTCTAACGCAGACTTATCATATGAGTGTTTGGCCGAGTAGTAAGCCTGCATGATACCTTGTTATCTTTCTATCTTTGTATAATGATCGGTGTTTGGCTGAGTGATAATTATGGTATCTTGTTATCTTTGTTTATTTGTATAATCATGATTGTTTGGCTGAGTAATAATCCTAGTATCTTGTTATCTTTGCATGTTTGTATAGTGATCATTGTTTGGCTGAGTGATAATCCCGGTATCTTGTTATCTTTGCATGTTTGTATAGTAATCATTGTTTGGCTGAGTGATAATTATGGTATCTTGTTATCTTTGTATAATGATAGTTGTTTGGTTGAGTGATTATCCTGGTGTCTTGTTATCTTTTATATCTTTGTATAATGATCATTGTTTGCCAAATAATAACTGTTTTACGTTGCAGCTCTAGGATCACCTGGTAAGTATAGACATTTCTGTTTTAATTCATAAATTCAGACGACGAAACAATACCCAACTAGAGTAGCTCATCTGCCTCTGTATTCGCCAGTTTCATTGACAGTTTTGAAGAAAGCTTTATTGTTTTAACAACAATCGGAATGTTTATCGTGTAAATGTCTGTCAATGCAACTGTAGCAAGTGAAGGGAATAATCCCCAAAAGAATCAGAAAAATAATTTTTATTATACATGCTAACTTCATCGAAATATAATTGAATATTTAGTTCGACCAAAACTTGTCACATATTATGATATTAAAAAAATATAGTACATGTATTTCATACTGTTTAAATGTATTGCTGAAATATTACTTGTGGCCAAAAAGAAAATGAAAACATTACTGAAATATCAATAATTTAAATATGTTTTCAGCCTCATCCCCACCGTCTAAATCCTGTGATATACCTTCAATGTGTCCGTTACCTGGTAAAACATGTAGTGCGAATGACGTTATCCCAAATAGTTCTGGATGTCCAAATCCTACACTAATCACGGCAGAACTAACATCAACTACTGCTGAACAAACAACAACTACCCCTGAACCAACAACCACACCAGAACCTTCAACAACTACTCCTGAACCCAGAACAACCATTACTCCTGAACCAACAACCACCACGCCAGAACTAACAACCACGCCAGAACCTTCAACAACTACTCCTGAACCAACAACAACTACCCCTGAACCAACAACTACCCCTGAACCAACAACCACCACGCCAGAACCTTCAACAGCTACTTTTGAACCAACAACAACCACTACTCCTGAACCAACAACAACTACCCCTGAACCAACAACCACCACGCCAGAACCTTCAACAACTACTTCTGAACCAACAACAACCACTACTGCTGAACCAACAACAACTACACCTAAATTAACAACAACCACATCTGAACCAACAACTACGTCAGAACCAATAACAACCACGCCTGAACTAACAACAACTACACATGTGCCTACAACTACGTCTGAACCAAAAACAACGACTCATGTTTATCGCAGCCATTGCAGGAATAGAAATCACCGACGTCCTTAGTGTCATCATATAGTGACATAGTTCATAACCAATCCAAATATGTGGATACAAATAAGACAAATAAAAACTATTTGCTTTCATAGTTTTGTCACTTTTCAATCAAGTAACTGTCTGGAGCCCTCTTTCTTTTAGTAAATAGTCTATAATCGTGTTCACAGTTTGTACATAACAACACATAACTTCGTAAATGAACATATCACATCATTGATTTTCGTGTGTCCAAACGGCTTTTTTGCGTAGTCTATCATCAGGAACGCTAAAGTCCTTACACTGTAAAGAGACGAAAAAGCACCCGAACAATTTAGAAATACGATGACCTACAGAAAAGTCAAATAAAGTAACATGCCTATATCAATTGATATTAAAAGTGAAGTAAATTATATGAACAATGTTTGTATTGATAAGGTTATCTATGCCTTCTAAGCACTCTCTTCGTTTGAACTGAGGTTGATTGCTGTTTTATTGGCAAACACACTATATATCATAAATTTAACATTAATCGTTAGTTCTTATATCATAAACGGTACAACCATTTTTAACTTGAACCATTTTAATATACACGAAATGTATTCTTAGAACAAACTTAATACAACAAGTGTTGTGGGGCAGGGATCACAACAGAAAGTTATACATAAATAAAACACTATAAAGGAGGGCGAAAAATACTTAGTATAGATTTATACTCAAAATTATGAACCGAAAATATACTGACAACTGACTAAAAAGACAAAGGCACATATAGAAGGCCATAGGATAACATATAGTTGTTAATATCGGTCATTTGGTCTCTTGTGGAGATTTGTCTCATTGGCAATCATACCACATCTTCTTTTGCATACAACAAAGAAAACATTAGTTTAAACAACACGAACCCCAACAAAATGAAGGGGGAACTAAGGTGCTCTGGAAATATGAGTTGATTCGCTCCACATGTTGCACCCGTCATGTGAACGGTTTGAACGAACGATAACCGATTATCAAAACCGCTAACCGGTTAACCGGACTTTTTTTTTAATTTTGATAGATTTGATATAAATTTTTATTGAAATCATTATATTTTTAAATTGTCGTCGTGTTAATTAATTTGACAGATCAATTGTCCAGTATATTGATTGCTATTCTGTAATCTATATAATAAATTCTACCGGTCAAGGCACACCTTCAATTATAGCTGGAGTGATATCCACCACCACCGAGATAATGTATATAATTATCACACAAATAATAGTTCCTTCCACCAGAATATTATATACACAAAATTCAGTTTAGAGTATACGCAATAGGCTAGTTTAAAATCTAAAATTGTCTAAATAAGAAGTGATAATTTGGACTGTCTTATGCTGAGTCACTTACATAACACTTTAGTTAACTAATAGTCTTAAACTCTCCCTCTTTATATATATGGAGTAGGTGGTTAATTTTCCTACATTGAAACATTTGATCGTTGTTATTTTTGCAATAGTTAAAAGGATCACAAATCAACATAAAGAATTCAATGTTATTAAGTCTGTTGCTCTCAGAGAAAATTCTACTAGCTGTTATCACTATTCTTTAAAATATGGGTGTTCTTACAGCATCTAGAGTTACACATGTAAGCAGGAAATCGGATAATGTTTCTTCTCCATTTTTGCATAGTTGACATGTTAAGTCCACTGCATTAGAATTATATTTGGCTCTTTGGGATAGTAGGATGTATCTCCTGTTGCAATTTTCACTCGCGGTGGTAATTTTTGTACTATTTTGGGGTCAGAAGTTGATATACTGACCAACGGATGACAATCCCCAAGGCTGTATATTGGAGATAAGTACTGTAGGCTATTGAAATGTTCTTTCTCATCCAAGATACTTCTATGCCAGTATGTTTTAATTTTATTTACCATGCTTCTTTTTCCATGTTTATTTTGTTGTCATAGTATCCAAAAATTCTACTGAATCTGTTAGTTGATATTTAAAACAAATTTTCTTTGCATCTATGAACAAACTGTTGCCTCTGCACGATTTAACTTTCAATAACAATTCAATTGACGATTTGCTATTTTCCATTCAACAGTCGATTTGTCAGAACATAGAATATTTCCAAGTAATGTTTTAATTTTTATATGAACTTCAGCATTTATGGGTAGTAATCCAGATTATAAATATATAGCTCGGTCTGCAGTTGATATTGGTAAAGATATATTTGTTTTATCGTTTTCTTGTAGAAAGATTGTAGTATTTTCAAAGATTTGCTGTTGGTCATTATATTACAATATCCAGTCCATATAGTAGGATGGTCATAACATAGGTTCTGAAGGTGGATATAGATGTAGATTGGTCTAGTCCATTTTCTTCATGCAAGCAACTTGTCATTAAACTGTATAAAGCTCGTTTTTCCTTCTTGATGTTTTCCTCCGCTGTTACTAGTTGTGTGTTATAGTTCAATCTTTGTATCCCAACATGTGTGGTTTTATCAACTATAGGCATTTCTCTATCATCCATAAGAAATGACGTATCATTATGAGCATTGGTGTTAGTTTATATAGGTAGTACAACGCTTTTAGTAGGTTGTATTATATATGACTCTCTTTTGCTGTACCAAGTCAGGAATATGACAGTTGTTATCCATTCGTTTGATGTGTTTGGACTTTTTGATTTTGCCTTTTGATTTTTGACTTTCCTTTTTGAATATTCCTCGGAGTTCAGTATTTTTGTGTTTTTACATTTTGCTGTAATCGTTAGCTACGTTGCCTAGTAATTGAACTTCAAAATGAGAATTACTTGTTATTGTAAGATCATCAGCACAAGAAGGCGCACTACAGTTGATCATTCCAATATGTGCTCCAAAACCGGTGTTACATATTTGTTTAAGGTTTATGTACCCTTCTGTAGCCATTTTTGTACGAACTTTTCAAACTTCAATTGTATCAAAACTACAGATATAAATATAAATCAATTGCTTTTAAAAAGCAATTGTAAACGGTCTTTCCCCCTTTGAAACATAGATTGATTGGGGAAGGGGGGTGTTTGTTTGTTTTGTTTGTTTGTTTGTTTGTTTGTGTAAGGGGTCTATAGTATTGTGTTACCGGAGAAGTTTCATGTTTATTTCGGAAAGTTTTTATTTTATTTCAGGTGCAGCGCGCGCCAGATTGAGGAGACACCACGTGACGCGGGTTTATATTAAGAAAAACTTTTTATTTCTTTTTAGGTGGGGACGTCAAACAGACAACATCTATAGAGATGGAATGTACACAATGTAATTTCTTTTGTCATTGTAGGAAATTGACATTTTGATCACAGTTCACCAGCAGTGCATGCTTTGGATTTAATTGATCCCGTGTAACTTTTAAAGACATTTAAGGATTATTTTCGGATTTTTTTTTTACAGCACCTGTTTGTAACACAGATAAGTATTTCAATCTAGGAGCGGACATTGTATTGTAGGTTTTCACTGAGATTTACGGAGCTAGCAAGCGATTTTTACGGCATTGCCATTTCTTTTTCCTGGGAAAAGTCTTGAGAGATATCTGCAAAAAGTTTTTTTATGAACCTTCAGTACATGTATGCCCTGCTGACTGCAAATTTTCAGGTCGATTGGACTTGTAGTTTCAGAGAACATGTGGATTTTTTTTTCAGAAGAGACGTAAGAACAATAATAAAATAAAAAATTTCTTAAATAATTGAAAGTTTGTTCCTTCAATATACTGTCATAAATAAACAGTCATACATATTGATTGATTGGTTGGTTGGTTGGTTTGTTGGTTGGTTGATTAAACACGTTTGATAGGGTTACTTAGAACAAGGAAAAAAAACTCAAGAGACCTTGCATCCCGTATTAAACGCATGAAACGGAAACATACATTAAGTGATTGATTGGTTGGTTGGTTAAACATATTGGTTAAACATGTTGGATAGGCTCAATTAGAACAAGCAAAAAAAGAGACCTTGGATTCCGTATGAAACACATGAAACGGAAACATGAATTGATTGATTGGTTGGTTGGTTGGTTAAACATGTTGATTTAACACGTTGGTAGGTTAAACATGTTGGTAAACAGGTTTGTTGGTTAAACACGTTGGTAAACACGTTGTTTGGTTAAACATGTTGGTAAACACGTTGGTTGGTTAAACATGTTGGATATGGTTAATTAAAAGCAAGGGGAAAAAGAGACCTTGGATCCCGTATTCAACACATGAAACGGAAACATGCATTGATTGATTGATTGATTGGTTGGTTGGTTAAACACGTTGGCTGGTTAAACACGTTGGATAGGCTCAATTTAAACAAGCGAAAAAAAACATCTTGGATCCCGTATTTAACACATGAAACTTGCATAGCGGTAGTGGAGACGGACTTAGGTGGAGAGTCGACCCTCGTCACCACCCGAGCAGGCGCTTCTACTTCTGGGTCTACATCCACACATGGGATCATTAAATCCAAGGGCCTCGCTTACTCTTTATACTCCGGCCGGGGATGAGTAACACACATTGCAATTTCTTCCTCAGTCGGGAATTCAGCACTATATTTAAGAACCCAATTAGCGACAAACGTATCATGGGTTACCTCAGCCTTCGTGACTACCTTGGTCACCGTCTCGGCATTAGCCTTGGCCTTTCCAACTTCGGCTTCCCCCTCAGCCGGCAAACGCGTGGATATGTCTCTCTTTTGTCCGAGGCGACAACAAGGTTAGCCTTCTTGCACGGGGCCTCCACTTGATTAGACTCGACGACTACCGCCGAGTCGGCTTCAGGGGTTACCTTAGCCTTCTTGGCCTTGGCCTGTCCCGCGACAGCTTTGGCGTCCCCTTCATCAAGCAACCGCTTGGCTAGCTTTCTGGCTTTCTTTTTCTCTTTTTTAAGAGCTTTCCTCTCCCGACTGATGGACTTGGCCTCGTCGACAGTAGCCGCATCATCGGCCTCATCCTGGTGTGCTACACCTTTGTTACCCCGGCAATCGGACGGAGCCGTTGCGACGACGGCAGCGGGCTCGAGTGTTATTTTGCTTGCCATCCGCTGCATCACTGTCTCTTTCTTTGTCAGCCACGAGGCGGTACCAGCTGGAATACGCTCTATGATGATTTTCACGGCTAGAATGTGCTCTAGGCTGTGCTTACCATATCTGCTGGGAGTATGGAACACGCAGTGTGACTCAGCCTGCGGTCCGCTGCCGCTCTCTGTAGCGGGATATTTTCTCGTGGAGGCCATGCATGTAAATTCGGGCTGCTGTTTACACCCGCTAAAATCGTTAGAGGAATAGTGACCGACGTCGTCACAATATTGGTTCCTCGTAACATTGATGGCTACCCCAGAATAGCGCACCTGGCCCTTTGTCTTCACGAGCGTGTAATACAAGGTGGCCTGACCGACCTTGTTGGTACCATCGTGTGACTCGAAAGAGAACTGTTGCGAGGAAGCATCTCGTCAGAACCCACTCATATACCGCCCGCCCGCGAGCATCGGAATACCGCTATCCGGTGACGCTGACGGATTGTAGGCTCCCGTTTGGGTCCCGATTTTGTCTAGGAGGCTATCGATGTAAACATCGGAAGGCACATCTCCGCCAAGCTTAAAGGATGTGTAGCATCCGACTTTAACTCCCACCAAGAGCACTTTTTTGGCTTTACGTTCTGCGCGACTGAGAACGGCCGGCAGTACAGGGTGGGCAGTTTCGACGGCCATGGCTCCGGACGGCCTTGGTACCGGGGAGTCGGTATCCTCGCGTTCCATGTGCTTGGCCGACTTACCTTTACCTTTTCTTCTTTTTTCTTTACCTTTACTATTCATTCTGTAATAAATAGAAAAACCGGTTAATGACCCACGAATACTTCCCCTGGTCGTGTGGTCCAGCGACATGACCGTATGGGGTGGAAACTTAATCTTAAAGTTAAGTATGCCACTTAATTGTAAGGGGGAGTATATACACGGGTCACCGGAATGGCATCGCCCTTGGCACGTAGGGTCCTACCATCGAAAGAATTAGGATCCTGCCCAATCCTTAAGTCAGATGCGATGAGAGCATACTCTTCTGAACCCGTTCATCCGGACTGAGTGATCGTAGCCAACGGCATAAGATCGTGCAGCCTCTATTGCGTCTTTACCAACAGTCTACCATCGAGAAATTTTCGGTCACCACTACCGGCTTACCATCCGGGCCCGGGCTGCCGACCGGCACGACCTATGCTAGGGTCGAGGCGGGCTTAAAAATTTCCCAACTAGGTCGATAATGCTACCTGAATCAATCAAAGATATGAAAGATAGCGGTAAATTAAAAGACCGTAAAAAGGAAAGAAACAAACAAAACATGCAGGATCTTGATGTCCAGGAGAAAAGTTTCAAAAATTGAAAACTTTATGGTACCAAGAAGCAAGATTCAAAGTAATAACTTTGCGGTCACCACTACCGGCTTACCAACCGGGCCCGGGCTGCCGACCGGCACGACCTACGTTAGGATCGAGGCGGGTTTACAAGTTATATAGCCAGAGTGTAATTCAACCGTGTTTCAATTTTTCGCTTATGTCCGACAATTTTGACATGCTTGTGACCGACGCTATGCTTACGTCCGTATGCCCTGACACCGTGATCTTTGCTTTATGTCCGACATTTGACATTCGCGAACATTTTATGCTTAAGACCGATTTTATGCTTGCGTCCTTCGTGGCAAGCTTAAGACCGCGAATGTCTCCGCTAATGTCCGAGTGTCACCAATTTCTATGTGTATGTCCAGCTAATGTCCGACATAGGTAACGGAAGCTTTAATTCTGTCGGTCTCTTGGTCGTCCGTGTGCTTATGTCCGTCACCTTCGCGAAGGTTTGAACTAGGGGTGTCAGGCCATAAGCTAGGGTTACAGTTTGTGCTAAGCCTAACCCTTTCGTGTCAGGACAAAAGCATGACTTATAATTTTGTTTTCCCCAAATACCCTTGATTCGTGTCAGGCGTACAGGACATAAGCGGGACTTTTTAATATTTTGGTTTTCCCATGCTTTACCCGATGGTTAAGGTTTTACCCGTGTCTTGCCCGATAGTTGTTTTGGACAGCAGTGCGGGGCCACTAAGCTAATCTGCCCGCTATGCACCAGCCGTGCGTTACCCGTTAAAGCCTAGGTTGGGAATCGAACCCACGTACACTGCTGTTTTAATTTTAATCACAAAAAAAAATAACAGAGTATAAAAATTAAAAAATAAAATCACCTTCTTAGACATAAAAAAATCACAATAGAATTATAAAAAGATTTTAAAAAACGGTCACTTTAATCATTATTCCTTCTTCCTTCTTCATTCTCCGTCTGGCGGACTCCTGTTACCTAGTCCTGTAATGTAGGTAATGTAGACGGCAGAAGATACCCCGACGCAGTATCAGCTCCATAATTTCTTGGCATATAGCCGGGCAGAACGCAACGATGTGATGCCCGACTATATACGCCAGCCTGGTTTGAAGGGGACCTCTGATCACTAGCCACACCTGGTCCATTGTCCCCTGCATGCCGTGGTCGTAAACATGGATAAGAAATCTGCTTTGCATGGTTAGTTGGTTCTGAAATAACAGGAGTAAAAGGTTAGTATCAAAAATGTTGGTACCAAGCATGTTATGCAAGCAAAGTTAAACTTGCGACCTACCCCTACTTCTTTTGCAAACGGTCTTGGGACCGTCTTTGGCGAAGTTTGTAAGCGTAAGCCGCGGACGGAGCCGTTGCGACGACGGCAGCGGGCTCGAGTGTTATTTTGCTTGCCATCCGCTGCATCACTGTCTCTTTCTTTGTCAGCCACGAGGCGGTACCAGCTGGAATACGCTCTATGGTGATTTTCACGGCTAGAATGTGCTCTAGGCTGTGCTTACCATATATGCTGGGAGTATGGAACACGCAGTGTGACTCAGCCTGCGGTCCGCTGCCGCTCTCTGTAGCGGGATATTTTCTCGTGGAGGCCATGCATGTAAATTCGGGCTGCTGTTTACACCCGCTAAAATCGTTAGAGGAATAGTGACCGACGTCGTCACAATATTGGTTCCTCGTAACATTGATGGCTACCCCAGAATAGCGCACCTGGCCCTTTGTCTTCACGAGCGTGTAATACAAGGTGGCCTGACCGACCTTGTTGGTACCATCGTGTGACTCGAAAGAGAACTGTTGCGAGGAAGCATCTCGTCAGAACCCACTCATATACCGCCCGCCCGCGAGCATCGGAATACCGCTATCCGGTGACGCTGACGGATTGTAGGCTCCCGTTTGGGTCCCGATTTTGTCTAGGAGGCTATCGATGTAAACATCGGAAGGCACATCTCCGCCAAGCTTAAAGGATGTGTAGCATCCGACTTTAACTCCCACCAAGAGCACTTTTTTGGCTTTACGTTCTGCGCGACTGAGAACGGCCGGCAGTACAGGGTGGGCAGTTTCGACGGCCATGGCTCCGGACGGCCTTGGTACCGGGGAGTCGGTATCCTCGCGTTCCATGTGCTTGGCCGACTTACCTTTACCTTTTCTTCTTTTTTCTTTACCTTTACTATTCATTCTGTAATAAATAGAAAAACCGGTTAATGACCCACGAATACTTCCCCTGGTCGTGTGGTCCAGCGACATGACCGTATGGGGTGGAAACTTAATCTTAAAGTTAAGTATGCCACTTAATTGTAAGGGGGAGTATATACACGGGTCACCGGAATGGCATCGCCCTTGGCACGTAGGGTCCTACCATCGAAAGAATTAGGATCCTGCCCAATCCTTAAGTCAGATGCGATGAGAGCATACTCTTCTGAACCCGTTCATCCGGACTGAGTGATCGTAGCCAACGGCATAAGATCGTGCAGCCTCTATTGCGTCTTTACCAACAGTCTACCATCGAGAAATTTTCGGTCACCACTACCGGCTTACCATCCGGGCCCGGGCTGCCGACCGGCACGACCTATGCTAGGGTCGAGGCGGGCTTAAAAATTTCCCAACTAGGTCGATAATGCTACCTGAATCAATCAAAGATATGAAAGATAGCGGTAAATTAAAAGACCGTAAAAAGGAAAGAAACAAACAAAACATGCAGGATCTTGATGTCCAGGAGAAAAGTTTCAAAAATTGAAAACTTTATGGTACCAAGAAGCAAGATTCAAAGTAATAACTTTGCGGTCACCACTACCGGCTTACCAACCGGGCCCGGGCTGCCGACCGGCACGACCTACGTTAGGATCGAGGCGGGTTTACAAGTTATATAGCCAGAGTGTAATTCAACCGTGTTTCAATTTTTCGCTTATGTCCGACAATTTTGACATGCTTGTGACCGACGCTATGCTTACGTCCGTATGCCCTGACACCGTGATCTTTGCTTTATGTCCGACATTTGACATTCGCGAACATTTTATGCTTAAGACCGATTTTATGCTTGCGTCCTTCGTGGCAAGCTTAAGACCGCGAATGTCTCCGCTAATGTCCGAGTGTCACCAATTTCTATGTGTATGTCCAGCTAATGTCCGACATAGGTAACGGAAGCTTTAATTCTGTCGGTCTCTTGGTCGTCCGTGTGCTTATGTCCGTCACCTTCGCGAAGGTTTGAACTAGGGGTGTCAGGCCATAAGCTAGGGTTACAGTTTGTGCTAAGCCTAACCCTTTCGTGTCAGGACATAAGCATGACTTATAATTTTGTTTTCCCCAAATACCCTTGATTCGTGTCAGGCGTACAGGACATAAGCGGGACTTGTTAATATTTTGGTTTTCCCATGCTTTACCCGATGGTTAAGGTTTTACCCGTGTCTTGCCCGATAGTTGTTTTGGACAGCAGTGCGGGGCCACTAAGCTAATCTGCCCGCTATGCACCAGCCGTGCGTTACCCGTTAAAGCCTAGGTTGGGAATCGAACCCACGTACACTGCTGTTTTAATTTTAATCACAAAAAAAAATAACAGAGTATAAAAATTAAAAAATAAAATCACCTTCTTAGACATAAAAAAATCACAATAGAATTATAAAAAGATTTTAAAAAACGGTCACTTTAATCATTATTCCTTCTTCCTTCTTCATTCTCCGTCTGGCGGACTCCTGTTACCTAGTCCTGTAATGTAGGTAATGTAGACGGCAGAAGATACCCCGACGCAGTATCAGCTCCATAATTTCTTGGCATATAGCCGGGCAGAACGCAACGATGTGATGCCCGACTATATACGCCAGCCTGGTTTGAAGGGGACCTCTGATCACTAGCCACACCTGGTCCATTGTCCCCTGCATGCCGTGGTCGTAAACATGGATAAGAAATCTGCTTTGCATGGTTAGTTGGTTCTGAAATAACAGGAGTAAAAGGTTAGTATCAAAAATGTTGGTACCAAGCATGTTATGCAAGCAAAGTTAAACTTGCGACCTACCCCTACTTCTTTTGCAAACGGTCTTGGGACCGTCTTTGGCGAAGTTTGTAAGCGTAAGCCGCGGACGGAGCCGTTGCGACGACGGCAGCGGGCTCGAGTGTTATTTTGCTTGCCATCCGCTGCATCACTGTCTCTTTCTTTGTCAGCCACGAGGCGGTACCAGCTGGAATACGCTCTATGGTGATTTTCACGGCTAGAATGTGCTCTAGGCTGTGCTTACCATATATGCTGGGAGTATGGAACACGCAGTGTGACTCAGCCTGCGGTCCGCTGCCGCTCTCTGTAGCGGGATATTTTCTCGTGGAGGCCATGCATGTAAATTCGGGCTGCTGTTTACACCCGCTAAAATCGTTAGAGGAATAGTGACCGACGTCGTCACAATATTGGTTCCTCGTAACATTGATGGCTACCCCAGAATAGCGCACCTGGCCCTTTGTCTTCACGAGCGTGTAATACAAGGTGGCCTGACCGACCTTGTTGGTACCATCGTGTGACTCGAAAGAGAACTGTTGCGAGGAAGCATCTCGTCAGAACCCACTCATATACCGCCCGCCCGCGAGCATCGGAATACCGCTATCCGGTGACGCTGACGGATTGTAGGCTCCCGTTTGGGTCCCGATTTTGTCTAGGAGGCTATCGATGTAAACATCGGAAGGCACATCTCCGCCAAGCTTAAAGGATGTGTAGCATCCGACTTTAACTCCCACCAAGAGCACTTTTTTGGCTTTACGTTCTGCGCGACTGAGAACGGCCGGCAGTACAGGGTGGGCAGTTTCGACGGCCATGGCTCCGGACGGCCTTGGTACCGGGGAGTCGGTATCCTCGCGTTCCATGTGCTTGGCCGACTTACCTTTACCTTTTCTTCTTTTTTCTTTACCTTTACTATTCATTCTGTAATAAATAGAAAAACCGGTTAATGACCCACGAATACTTCCCCTGGTCGTGTGGTCCAGCGACATGACCGTATGGGGTGGAAACTTAATCTTAAAGTTAAGTATGCCACTTAATTGTAAGGGGGAGTATATACACGGGTCACCGGAATGGCATCGCCCTTGGCACGTAGGGTCCTACCATCGAAAGAATTAGGATCCTGCCCAATCCTTAAGTCAGATGCGATGAGAGCATACTCTTCTGAACCCGTTCATCCGGACTGAGTGATCGTAGCCAACGGCATAAGATCGTGCAGCCTCTATTGCGTCTTTACCAACAGTCTACCATCGAGAAATTTTCGGTCACCACTACCGGCTTACCATCCGGGCCCGGGCTGCCGACCGGCACGACCTATGCTAGGGTCGAGGCGGGCTTAAAAATTTCCCAACTAGGTCGATAATGCTACCTGAATCAATCAAAGATATGAAAGATAGCGGTAAATTAAAAGACCGTAAAAAGGAAAGAAACAAACAAAACATGCAGGATCTTGATGTCCAGGAGAAAAGTTTCAAAAATTGAAAACTTTATGGTACCAAGAAGCAAGATTCAAAGTAATAACTTTGCGGTCACCACTACCGGCTTACCAACCGGGCCCGGGCTGCCGACCGGCACGACCTACGTTAGGATCGAGGCGGGTTTACAAGTTATATAGCCAGAGTGTAATTCAACCGTGTTTCAATTTTTCGCTTATGTCCGACAATTTTGACATGCTTGTGACCGACGCTATGCTTACGTCCGTATGCCCTGACACCGTGATCTTTGCTTTATGTCCGACATTTGACATTCGCGAACATTTTATGCTTAAGACCGATTTTATGCTTGCGTCCTTCGTGGCAAGCTTAAGACCGCGAATGTCTCCGCTAATGTCCGAGTGTCACCAATTTCTATGTGTATGTCCAGCTAATGTCCGACATAGGTAACGGAAGCTTTAATTCTGTCGGTCTCTTGGTCGTCCGTGTGCTTATGTCCGTCACCTTCGCGAAGGTTTGAACTAGGGGTGTCAGGCCATAAGCTAGGGTTACAGTTTGTGCTAAGCCTAACCCTTTCGTGTCAGGACATAAGCATGACTTATAATTTTGTTTTCCCCAAATACCCTTGATTCGTGTCAGGCGTACAGGACATAAGCGGGACTTGTTAATATTTTGGTTTTCCCATGCTTTACCCGATGGTTAAGGTTTTACCCGTGTCTTGCCCGATAGTTGTTTTGGACAGCAGTGCGGGGCCACTAAGCTAATCTGCCCGCTATGCACCAGCCGTGCGTTACCCGTTAAAGCCTAGGTTGGGAATCGAACCCACGTACACTGCTGTTTTAATTTTAATCACAAAAAAAAATAACAGAGTATAAAAATTAAAAAATAAAATCACCTTCTTAGACATAAAAAAATCACAATAGAATTATAAAAAGATTTTAAAAAACGGTCACTTTAATCATTATTCCTTCTTCCTTCTTCATTCTCCGTCTGGCGGACTCCTGTTACCTAGTCCTGTAATGTAGGTAATGTAGACGGCAGAAGATACCCCGACGCAGTATCAGCTCCATAATTTCTTGGCATATAGCCGGGCAGAACGCAACGATGTGATGCCCGACTATATACGCCAGCCTGGTTTGAAGGGGACCTCTGATCACTAGCCACACCTGGTCCATTGTCCCCTGCATGCCGTGGTCGTAAACATGGATAAGAAATCTGCTTTGCATGGTTAGTTGGTTCTGAAATAACAGGAGTAAAAGGTTAGTATCAAAAATGTTGGTACCAAGCATGTTATGCAAGCAAAGTTAAACTTGCGACCTACCCCTACTTCTTTTGCAAACGGTCTTGGGACCGTCTTTGGCGAAGTTTGTAAGCGTAAGCCGCGGACGGAGCCGTTGCGACGACGGCAGCGGGCTCGAGTGTTATTTTGCTTGCCATCCGCTGCATCACTGTCTCTTTCTTTGTCAGCCACGAGGCGGTACCAGCTGGAATACGCTCTATGGTGATTTTCACGGCTAGAATGTGCTCTAGGCTGTGCTTACCATATATGCTGGGAGTATGGAACACGCAGTGTGACTCAGCCTGCGGTCCGCTGCCGCTCTCTGTAGCGGGATATTTTCTCGTGGAGGCCATGCATGTAAATTCGGGCTGCTGTTTACACCCGCTAAAATCGTTAGAGGAATAGTGACCGACGTCGTCACAATATTGGTTCCTCGTAACATTGATGGCTACCCCAGAATAGCGCACCTGGCCCTTTGTCTTCACGAGCGTGTAATACAAGGTGGCCTGACCGACCTTGTTGGTACCATCGTGTGACTCGAAAGAGAACTGTTGCGAGGAAGCATCTCGTCAGAACCCACTCATATACCGCCCGCCCGCGAGCATCGGAATACCGCTATCCGGTGACGCTGACGGATTGTAGGCTCCCGTTTGGGTCCCGATTTTGTCTAGGAGGCTATCGATGTAAACATCGGAAGGCACATCTCCGCCAAGCTTAAAGGATGTGTAGCATCCGACTTTAACTCCCACCAAGAGCACTTTTTTGGCTTTACGTTCTGCGCGACTGAGAACGGCCGGCAGTACAGGGTGGGCAGTTTCGACGGCCATGGCTCCGGACGGCCTTGGTACCGGGGAGTCGGTATCCTCGCGTTCCATGTGCTTGGCCGACTTACCTTTACCTTTTCTTCTTTTTTCTTTACCTTTACTATTCATTCTGTAATAAATAGAAAAACCGGTTAATGACCCACGAATACTTCCCCTGGTCGTGTGGTCCAGCGACATGACCGTATGGGGTGGAAACTTAATCTTAAAGTTAAGTATGCCACTTAATTGTAAGGGGGAGTATATACACGGGTCACCGGAATGGCATCGCCCTTGGCACGTAGGGTCCTACCATCGAAAGAATTAGGATCCTGCCCAATCCTTAAGTCAGATGCGATGAGAGCATACTCTTCTGAACCCGTTCATCCGGACTGAGTGATCGTAGCCAACGGCATAAGATCGTGCAGCCTCTATTGCGTCTTTACCAACAGTCTACCATCGAGAAATTTTCGGTCACCACTACCGGCTTACCATCCGGGCCCGGGCTGCCGACCGGCACGACCTATGCTAGGGTCGAGGCGGGCTTAAAAATTTCCCAACTAGGTCGATAATGCTACCTGAATCAATCAAAGATATGAAAGATAGCGGTAAATTAAAAGACCGTAAAAAGGAAAGAAACAAACAAAACATGCAGGATCTTGATGTCCAGGAGAAAAGTTTCAAAAATTGAAAACTTTATGGTACCAAGAAGCAAGATTCAAAGTAATAACTTTGCGGTCACCACTACCGGCTTACCAACCGGGCCCGGGCTGCCGACCGGCACGACCTACGTTAGGATCGAGGCGGGTTTACAAGTTATATAGCCAGAGTGTAATTCAACCGTGTTTCAATTTTTCGCTTATGTCCGACAATTTTGACATGCTTGTGACCGACGCTATGCTTACGTCCGTATGCCCTGACACCGTGATCTTTGCTTTATGTCCGACATTTGACATTCGCGAACATTTTATGCTTAAGACCGATTTTATGCTTGCGTCCTTCGTGGCAAGCTTAAGACCGCGAATGTCTCCGCTAATGTCCGAGTGTCACCAATTTCTATGTGTATGTCCAGCTAATGTCCGACATAGGTAACGGAAGCTTTAATTCTGTCGGTCTCTTGGTCGTCCGTGTGCTTATGTCCGTCACCTTCGCGAAGGTTTGAACTAGGGGTGTCAGGCCATAAGCTAGGGTTACAGTTTGTGCTAAGCCTAACCCTTTCGTGTCAGGACATAAGCATGACTTATAATTTTGTTTTCCCCAAATACCCTTGATTCGTGTCAGGCGTACAGGACATAAGCGGGACTTGTTAATATTTTGGTTTTCCCATGCTTTACCCGATGGTTAAGGTTTTACCCGTGTCTTGCCCGATAGTTGTTTTGGACAGCAGTGCGGGGCCACTAAGCTAATCTGCCCGCTATGCACCAGCCGTGCGTTACCCGTTAAAGCCTAGGTTGGGAATCGAACCCACGTACACTGCTGTTTTAATTTTAATCACAAAAAAAAATAACAGAGTATAAAAATTAAAAAATAAAATCACCTTCTTAGACATAAAAAAATCACAATAGAATTATAAAAAGATTTTAAAAAACGGTCACTTTAATCATTATTCCTTCTTCCTTCTTCATTCTCCGTCTGGCGGACTCCTGTTACCTAGTCCTGTAATGTAGGTAATGTAGACGGCAGAAGATACCCCGACGCAGTATCAGCTCCATAATTTCTTGGCATATAGCCGGGCAGAACGCAACGATGTGATGCCCGACTATATACGCCAGCCTGGTTTGAAGGGGACCTCTGATCACTAGCCACACCTGGTCCATTGTCCCCTGCATGCCGTGGTCGTAAACATGGATAAGAAATCTGCTTTGCATGGTTAGTTGGTTCTGAAATAACAGGAGTAAAAGGTTAGTATCAAAAATGTTGGTACCAAGCATGTTATGCAAGCAAAGTTAAACTTGCGACCTACCCCTACTTCTTTTGCAAACGGTCTTGGGACCGTCTTTGGCGAAGTTTGTAAGCGTAAGCCGCGGACGGAGCCGTTGCGACGACGGCAGCGGGCTCGAGTGTTATTTTGCTTGCCATCCGCTGCATCACTGTCTCTTTCTTTGTCAGCCACGAGGCGGTACCAGCTGGAATACGCTCTATGGTGATTTTCACGGCTAGAATGTGCTCTAGGCTGTGCTTACCATATATGCTGGGAGTATGGAACACGCAGTGTGACTCAGCCTGCGGTCCGCTGCCGCTCTCTGTAGCGGGATATTTTCTCGTGGAGGCCATGCATGTAAATTCGGGCTGCTGTTTACACCCGCTAAAATCGTTAGAGGAATAGTGACCGACGTCGTCACAATATTGGTTCCTCGTAACATTGATGGCTACCCCAGAATAGCGCACCTGGCCCTTTGTCTTCACGAGCGTGTAATACAAGGTGGCCTGACCGACCTTGTTGGTACCATCGTGTGACTCGAAAGAGAACTGTTGCGAGGAAGCATCTCGTCAGAACCCACTCATATACCGCCCGCCCGCGAGCATCGGAATACCGCTATCCGGTGACGCTGACGGATTGTAGGCTCCCGTTTGGGTCCCGATTTTGTCTAGGAGGCTATCGATGTAAACATCGGAAGGCACATCTCCGCCAAGCTTAAAGGATGTGTAGCATCCGACTTTAACTCCCACCAAGAGCACTTTTTTGGCTTTACGTTCTGCGCGACTGAGAACGGCCGGCAGTACAGGGTGGGCAGTTTCGACGGCCATGGCTCCGGACGGCCTTGGTACCGGGGAGTCGGTATCCTCGCGTTCCATGTGCTTGGCCGACTTACCTTTACCTTTTCTTCTTTTTTCTTTACCTTTACTATTCATTCTGTAATAAATAGAAAAACCGGTTAATGACCCACGAATACTTCCCCTGGTCGTGTGGTCCAGCGACATGACCGTATGGGGTGGAAACTTAATCTTAAAGTTAAGTATGCCACTTAATTGTAAGGGGGAGTATATACACGGGTCACCGGAATGGCATCGCCCTTGGCACGTAGGGTCCTACCATCGAAAGAATTAGGATCCTGCCCAATCCTTAAGTCAGATGCGATGAGAGCATACTCTTCTGAACCCGTTCATCCGGACTGAGTGATCGTAGCCAACGGCATAAGATCGTGCAGCCTCTATTGTGTCTTTACCAACAGTCTACCATCGAGAAATTTTCGGTCACCACTACCGGCTTACCATCCGGGCCCGGGCTGCCGACCGGCACGACCTATGCTAGGGTCGAGGCGGGCTTAAAAATTTCCCAACTAGGTCGATAATGCTACCTGAATCAATCAAAGATATGAAAGATAGCGGTAAATTAAAAGACCGTAAAAAGGAAAGAAACAAACAAAACATGCAGGATCTTGATGTCCAGGAGAAAAGTTTCAAAAATTGAAAACTTTATGGTACCAAGAAGCAAGATTCAAAGTAATAACTTTGCGGTCACCACTACCGGCTTACCAACCGGGCCCGGGCTGCCGACCGGCACGACCTACGTTAGGATCGAGGCGGGTTTACAAGTTATATAGCCAGAGTGTAATTCAACCGTGTTTCAATTTTTCGCTTATGTCCGACAATTTTGACATGCTTGTGACCGACGCTATGCTTACGTCCGTATGCCCTGACACCGTGATCTTTGCTTTATGTCCGACATTTGACATTCGCGAACATTTTATGCTTAAGACCGATTTTATGCTTGCGTCCTTCGTGGCAAGCTTAAGACCGCGAATGTCTCCGCTAATGTCCGAGTGTCACCAATTTCTATGTGTATGTCCAGCTAATGTCCGACATAGGTAACGGAAGCTTTAATTCTGTCGGTCTCTTGGTCGTCCGTGTGCTTATGTCCGTCACCTTCGCGAAGGTTTGAACTAGGGGTGTCAGGCCATAAGCTAGGGTTACAGTTTGTGCTAAGCCTAACCCTTTCGTGTCAGGACATAAGCATGACTTATAATTTTGTTTTCCCCAAATACCCTTGATTCGTGTCAGGCGTACAGGACATAAGCGGGACTTGTTAATATTTTGGTTTTCCCATGCTTTACCCGATGGTTAAGGTTTTACCCGTGTCTTGCCCGATAGTTGTTTTGGACAGCAGTGCGGGGCCACTAAGCTAATCTGCCCGCTATGCACCAGCCGTGCGTTACCCGTTAAAGCCTAGGTTGGGAATCGAACCCACGTACACTGCTGTTTTAATTTTAATCACAAAAAAAAATAACAGAGTATAAAAATTAAAAAATAAAATCACCTTCTTAGACATAAAAAAATCACAATAGAATTATAAAAAGATTTTAAAAAACGGTCACTTTAATCATTATTCCTTCTTCCTTCTTCATTCTCCGTCTGGCGGACTCCTGTTACCTAGTCCTGTAATGTAGGTAATGTAGACGGCAGAAGATACCCCGACGCAGTATCAGCTCCATAATTTCTTGGCATATAGCCGGGCAGAACGCAACGATGTGATGCCCGACTATATACGCCAGCCTGGTTTGAAGGGGACCTCTGATCACTAGCCACACCTGGTCCATTGTCCCCTGCATGCCGTGGTCGTAAACATGGATAAGAAATCTGCTTTGCATGGTTAGTTGGTTCTGAAATAACAGGAGTAAAAGGTTAGTATCAAAAATGTTGGTACCTAGCATGTTATGCAAGCAAAGTTAAACTTGCGAGACCTACCCCTACTTCTTTTGCAAACGGTCTTGGGACCGTCTTTGGCGAAGTTTGTAAGCGTAAGCCGCGGACGGAGCCGTTGCGACGACGGCAGCGGGCTCGAGTGTTATTTTGCTTGCCATCCGCTGCATCACTGTCTCTTTCTTTGTCAGCCACGAGGCGGTACCAGCTGGAATACGCTCTATGATGATTTTCACGGCTAGAATGTGCTCTAGGCTGTGCTTACCATATCTGCTGGGAGTATGGAACACGCAGTGTGACTCAGCCTGCGGTCCGCTGCCGCTCTCTGTAGCGGGGTATTTTCTCGTGGAGGCCATGCATGTAAATTCGGGCTGCTGTTTACACCCGCTAAAATCGTTAGAGGAATAGTGACCGACGTCGTCACAATATTGGTTCCTCGTAACATTGATGGCTACCCCAGAATAGCGCACCTGGCCCTTTGTCTTCACGAGCGTGTAATACAAGGTGGCCTGACCGACCTTGTTGGTACCATCGTGTGACTCGAAAGAGAACTGTTGCGAGGAAGCATCTCGTCAGAACCCACTCATATACCGCCCGCCCGCGAGCATCGGAATACCGCTATCCGGTGACGCTGACGGATTGTAGGCTCCCGTTTGGGTCCCGATTTTGTCTAGGAGGCTATCGATGTAAACATCGGAAGGCACATCTCCGCCAAGCTTAAAGGATGTGTAGCATCCGACTTTAACTCCCACCAAGAGCACTTTTTTGGCTTTACGTTCTGCGCGACTGAGAACGGCCGGCAGTACAGGGTGGGCAGTTTCGACGGCCATGGCTCCGGACGGCCTTGGTACCGGGGAGTCGGTATCCTCGCGTTCCATGTGCTTGGCCGACTTACCTTTACCTTTTCTTCTTTTTTCTTTACCTTTACTATTCATTCTGTAATAAATAGAAAAACCGGTTAATGACCCACGAATACTTCCCCTGGTCGTGTGGTCCAGCGACATGACCGTATGGGGTGGAAACTTAATCTTAAAGTTAAGTATGCCACTTAATTGTAAGGGGGAGTATATACACGGGTCACCGGAATGGCATCGCCCTTGGCACGTAGGGTCCTACCATCGAAAGAATTAGGATCCTGCCCAATCCTTAAGTCAGATGCGATGAGAGCATACTCTTCTGAACCCGTTCATCCGGACTGAGTGATCGTAGCCAACGGCATAAGATCGTGCAGCCTCTATTGCGTCTTTACCAACAGTCTACCATCGAGAAATTTTCGGTCACCACTACCGGCTTACCATCCGGGCCCGGGCTGCCGACCGGCACGACCTATGCTAGGGTCGAGGCGGGCTTAAAAATTTCCCAACTAGGTCGATAATGCTACCTGAATCAATCAAAGATATGAAAGATAGCGGTAAATTAAAAGACCGTAAAAAGGAAAGAAACAAACAAAACATGCAGGATCTTGATGTCCAGGAGAAAAGTTTCAAAAATTGAAAACTTTATGGTACCAAGAAGCAAGATTCAAAGTAATAACTTTGCGGTCACCACTACCGGCTTACCAACCGGGCCCGGGCTGCCGACCGGCACGACCTACGTTAGGATCGAGGCGGGTTTACAAGTTATATAGCCAGAGTGTAATTCAACCGTGTTTCAATTTTTCGCTTATGTCCGACAATTTTGACATGCTTGTGACCGACGCTATGCTTACGTCCGTATGCCCTGACACCGTGATCTTTGCTTTATGTCCGACATTTGACATTCGCGAACATTTTATGCTTAAGACCGATTTTATGCTTGCGTCCTTCGTGGCAAGCTTAAGACCGCGAATGTCTCCGCTAATGTCCGAGTGTCACCAATTTCTATGTGTATGTCCAGCTAATGTCCGACATAGGTAACGGAAGCTTTAATTCTGTCGGTCTCTTGGTCGTCCGTGTGCTTATGTCCGTCACCTTCGCGAAGGTTTGAACTAGGGGTGTCAGGCCATAAGCTAGGGTTACAGTTTGTGCTAAGCCTAACCCTTTCGTGTCAGGACATAAGCATGACTTATAATTTTGTTTTCCCCAAATACCCTTGATTCGTGTCAGGCGTACAGGACATAAGCGGGACTTGTTAATATTTTGGTTTTCCCATGCTTTACCCGATGGTTAAGGTTTTACCCGTGTCTTGCCCGATAGTTGTTTTGGACAGCAGTGCGGGGCCACTAAGCTAATCTGCCCGCTATGCACCAGCCGTGCGTTACCCGTTAAAGCCTAGGTTGGGAATCGAACCCACGTACACTGCTGTTTTAATTTTAATCACAAAAAAAAATAACAGAGTATAAAAATTAAAAAATAAAATCACCTTCTTAGACATAAAAAAATCACAATAGAATTATAAAAAGATTTTAAAAAACGGTCACTTTAATCATTATTCCTTCTTCCTTCTTCATTCTCCGTCTGGCGGACTCCTGTTACCTAGTCCTGTAATGTAGGTAATGTAGACGGCAGAAGATACCCCGACGCAGTATCAGCTCCATAATTTCTTGGCATATAGCCGGGCAGAACGCAACGATGTGATGCCCGACTATATACGCCAGCCTGGTTTGAAGGGGACCTCTGATCACTAGCCACACCTGGTCCATTGTCCCCTGCATGCCGTGGTCGTAAACATGGATAAGAAATCTGCTTTGCATGGTTAGTTGGTTCTGAAATAACAGGAGTAAAAGGTTAGTATCAAAAATGTTGGTACCAAGCATGTTATGCAAGCAAAGTTAAACTTGCGACCTACCCCTACTTCTTTTGCAAACGGTCTTGGGACCGTCTTTGGCGAAGTTTGTAAGCGTAAGCCGCGGACGGAGCCGTTGCGACGACGGCAGCGGGCTCGAGTGTTATTTTGCTTGCCATCCGCTGCATCACTGTCTCTTTCTTTGTCAGCCACGAGGCGGTACCAGCTGGAATACGCTCTATGGTGATTTTCACGGCTAGAATGTGCTCTAGGCTGTGCTTACCATATCTGCTGGGAGTATGGAACACGCAGTGTGACTCAGCCTGCGGTCCGCTGCCGCTCTCTGTAGCGGGATATTTTCTCGTGGAGGCCATGCATGTAAATTCGGGCTGCTGTTTACACCCGCTAAAATCGTTAGAGGAATAGTGACCGACGTCGTCACAATATTGGTTCTCGTAACATTGATGGCTACCCCAGAATAGCGCACCTGGCCCTTTGTCTTCACGAGCGTGTAATACAAGGTGGCCTGACCGACCTTGTTGGTACCATCGTGTGACTCGAAAGAGAACTGTTGCGAGGAAGCATCTCGTCAGAACCCACTCATATACCGCCCGCCCGCGAGCATCGGAATACCGCTATCCGGTGACGCTGACGGATTGTAGGCTCCCGTTTGGGTCCCGATTTTGTCTAGGAGGCTATCGATGTAAACATCGGAAGGCACATCTCCGCCAAGCTTAAAGGATGTGTAGCATCCGACTTTAACTCCCACCAAGAGCACTTTTTTGGCTTTACGTTCTGCGCGACTGAGAACGGCCGGCAGTACAGGGTGGGCAGTTTCGACGGCCATGGCTCCGGACGGCCTTGGTACCGGGGAGTCGGTATCCTCGCGTTCCATGTGCTTGGCCGACTTACCTTTACCTTTTCTTCTTTTTTCTTTACCTTTACTATTCATTCTGTAATAAATAGAAAAACCGGTTAATGACCCACGAATACTTCCCCTGGTCGTGTGGTCCAGCGACATGACCGTATGGGGTGGAAACTTAATCTTAAAGTTAAGTATGCCACTTAATTGTAAGGGGGAGTATATACACGGGTCACCGGAATGGCATCGCCCTTGGCACGTAGGGTCCTACCATCGAAAGAATTAGGATCCTGCCCAATCCTTAAGTCAGATGCGATGAGAGCATACTCTTCTGAACCCGTTCATCCGGACTGAGTGATCGTAGCCAACGGCATAAGATCGTGCAGCCTCTATTGCGTCTTTACCAACAGTCTACCATCGAGAAATTTTCGGTCACCACTACCGGCTTACCATCCGGGCCCGGGCTGCCGACCGGCACGACCTATGCTAGGGTCGAGGCGGGCTTAAAAATTTCCCAACTAGGTCGATAATGCTACCTGAATCAATCAAAGATATGAAAGATAGCGGTAAATTAAAAGACCGTAAAAAGGAAAGAAACAAACAAAACATGCAGGATCTTGATGTCCAGGAGAAAAGTTTCAAAAATTGAAAACTTTATGGTACCAAGAAGCAAGATTCAAAGTAATAACTTTGCGGTCACCACTACCGGCTTACCAACCGGGCCCGGGCTGCCGACCGGCACGACCTACGTTAGGATCGAGGCGGGTTTACAAGTTATATAGCCAGAGTGTAATTCAACCGTGTTTCAATTTTTCGCTTATGTCCGACAATTTTGACATGCTTGTGACCGACGCTATGCTTACGTCCGTATGCCCTGACACCGTGATCTTTGCCTTATGTCCGACATTTGACATTCGCGAACATTTTATGCTTAAGACCGATTTTATGCTTGCGTCCTTCGTGGCAAGCTTAAGACCGCGAATGTCTCCGCTAATGTCCGAGTGTCACCAATTTCTATGTGTATGTCCAGCTAATGTCCGACATAGGTAACGGAAGCTTTAATTCTGTCGGTCTCTTGGTCGTCCGTGTGCTTATGTCCGTCACCTTCGCGAAGGTTTGAACTAGGGGTGTCAGGCCATAAGCTAGGGTTACAGTTTGTGCTAAGCCTAACCCTTTCGTGTCAGGACATAAGCATGACTTATAATTTTGTTTTCCCCAAATACCCTTGATTCGTGTCAGGCGTACAGGACATAAGCGGGACTTGTTAATATTTTGGTTTTCCCATGCTTTACCCGATGGTTAAGGTTTTACCCGTGTCTTGCCCGATAGTTGTTTTGGACAGCAGTGCGGGGCCACTAAGCTAATCTGCCCGCTATGCACCAGCCGTGCGTTACCCGTTAAAGCCTAGGTTGGGAATCGAACCCACGTACACTGCTGTTTTAATTTTAATCACAAAAAAAAATAACAGAGTATAAAAATTAAAAAATAAAATCACCTTCTTAGACATAAAAAAATCACAATAGAATTATAAAAAGATTTTAAAAAACGGTCACTTTAATCATTATTCCTTCTTCCTTCTTCATTCTCCGTCTGGCGGACTCCTGTTACCTAGTCCTGTAATGTAGGTAATGTAGACGGCAGAATATACCCCGACGCAGTATCAGCTCCATAATTTCTTGGCATATAGCCGGGCAGAACGCAACGATGTGATGCCCGACTATATACGCCAGCCTGGTTTGAAGGGGACCTCTGATCACTAGCCACACCTGGTCCATTGTCCCCTGCATGCCGTGGTCGTAAACATGGATAAGAAATCTGCTTTGCATGGTTAGTTGGTTCTGAAATAACAGGAGTAAAAGGTTAGTATCAAAAATGTTGGTACCTAGCATGTTATGCAAGCAAAGTTAAACTTGCGAGACCTACCCCTACTTCTTTTGCAAACGGTCTTGGGACCGTCTTTGGCGAAGTTTGTAAGCGTAAGCCGCGGACGGAGCCGTTGCGACGACGGCAGCGGGCTCGAGTGTTATTTTGCTTGCCATCCGCTGCATCACTGTCTCTTTCTTTGTCAGCCACGAGGCGGTACCAGCTGGAATACGCTCTATGATGATTTTCACGACTAGAATGTGCTCTAGGCTGTGCTTACCATATCTGCTGGGAGTATGGAACACGCAGTGTGACTCAGCCTGCGGTCCGCTGCCGCTCTCTGTAGCGGGATATTTTCTCGTGGAGGCCATGCATGTAAATTCGGGCTGCTGTTTACACCCGCTAAAATCGTTAGAGGAATAGTGACCGACGTCGTCACAATATTGGTTCCTCGTAACATTGATGGCTACCCCAGAATAGCGCACCTGGCCCTTTGTCTTCACGAGCGTGTAATACAAGGTGGCCTGACCGACCTTGTTGGTACCATCGTGTGACTCGAAAGAGAACTGTTACGAGGAAGCATCTCGCCAGAACCCACTCCTATACCGCCCGCCCACGAGCATCGGAATAGCGCTATCCGGTGACGCAGACGGACGGTACGCTCCCGTTAGGGTCCCGATTTTGTCCAGGAGGCTATCGATGTAAACATCGGAAGGCACATCTCCTACAAGCTTAAAGGATGTGTAGCATCCGACTTTAACTCCCACCAAGAGCACTTTTTTGGCTTTACGTTCTGCGCGACTAAGAACGGCCGGCAGTACAGGGTGGGCAGTTTCGACGGCCATGGCTCCGGACGGCCTTGGTACCGGGGAGTCGGTATCCTCGCGTTCCATGTGCTTGGCCGACTTACCTTTACCTTTTCTTCTTTTTTCTTTACCTTTACTATTCATTCTGCAATAAATAGAAAAACCGGTTAATGACCCACGAATACTTCCCCTGGTCGTGTGGTCCAGCGACATGACCGTATGGGGTGGAAACTTAATCTTAAAGTTAAGTATGCCACTTAATTGTAAGGGGGAGTATATACACGGGTCACCGGAATGGCATCGCCCTTGGCACGTAGGGTCCTACCATCGAAAGAATTAGGATCCTGCCCAATCCTTAAGTCAGATGCGATGAGAGCATACTCTTCTGAACCCGTTCATCCGGACTGAGTGATCGTAGCCAACGGCATAAGATCGTGCAGCCTCTATTGCGTCTTTACCAACAGTCTACCATCGAGAAATTTTCGGTCACCACTACCCGCTTACCATCCGGGCCCGGGCTGCCGACCGGCACGACCTATGCTAGGGTCGAGGCGGGCTTAAAAATTTCCCAACTAGGTCGATAATGCTACCTGAATCAATCAAAGATATGAAAGATAGCGGTAAATTAAAAGACCGTAAAAAGGAAAGAAACAAACAAAACATGCAGGATCTTGATGTCCAGGAGAAAAGTTTCAAAAATTGAAAACTTTATGGTACCAAGAAGCAAGATTCAAAGTAATAACTTTGCGGTCACCACTACCGGCTTACCAACCGGGCCCGGGATGCCGACCGGCACGACCTACGTTAGGATCGAGGCGGGTTTACAAGTTATATAGCCAGAGTGTAATTCAACCGTGTTTCAATTTTTCGCTTATGTCCGACAATTTTGACATGCTTGTGACCGACGCTATGCTTACGTCCGTATGCCCTGACACCGTGATCTTTGCCTTATGTCCGACATTTGACATTCGCGAACATTTTATGCTTAAGACCGATTTTATGCTTGCGTCCTTCGTGGCAAGCTTAAGACCGCGAATGTCTCCGCTAATGTCCGAGTGTCACCAATTTCTATGTGTAGGTCCAGCTAATGTCCGACATAGGTAACGGAAGCTTTAATTCTGTCGGTCTCTTGGTCGTCCGTGTGCTTATGTCCGTCACCTTCGCGAAGGTTTGAACTAGGGGTGTCAGGCCATAAGCTAGGGTTACAGTTTGTGCTAAGCCTAACCCTTTCGTGTCAGGACATAAGCATGACTTATAATTTTGTTTTCCCCAAATACCCTTGATTCGTGTCAGGCGTACAGGACATAAGCGGGACTTGTTAATATTTTGGTTTTCCCATGCTTTACCCGATGGTTAAGGTTTTACCCGTGTCTTGCCCGATAGTTGTTTTGGACAGCAGTGCGGGGCCACTAAGCTTATCTGCCCGCTTTGCACCAGCCGTGCGTTACCCGTTAAAGCCTAGGTTGGGAATCGAACCCACGTACACTGCTGTTTTAATTTTAATCACAAAAAAAAATAACAGAGTATAAAAATTAAAAAATAAAATCACCTTCTTAGACATAAAAAAATCACAATAGAATTATAAAAAGATTTAAAAAAACGGTCACTTTAATCATTATTCCTTCTTCCTTCTTCATTCTCCGTCTGGCGGACTCCTGTTACCTAGTCCTGTAATGTAGGTAATGTAGACGGCAGAAGATACCCCGACGCAGTATCAGCTCCATAATTTCTTGGCATATAGCCGGGCAGAACGCAACGATGTGATGTCCGACTATATACGCCAGCCTGGTTTGAAGGGGACCTCTGATCACTAGCCACACCTGGTCCATTGTCCCCTGCATGCCGTGGTCGTAAACATGGATAAGAAATCTGCTTTGCATGGTTAGTTGGTTCTGAAATAACAGGAGTAAAAGGTTAGTATCAAAAATGTTGGTACCTAGCATGTTATGCAAGCAAAGTTAAACTTGCGAGACCTACCCCTACTTCTTTTGCAAACGGTCTTGGGACCGTCTTTAGCGAAGTTTGTAAGCGTAAGCCGCGGACGGAGCCGTTGCGACGACGGCAGCGGGCTCGAGTGTTATTTTGCTTGCCATCCGCTGCATCACTGTCTCTTTCTTTGTCAGCCACGAGGCGGTACCAGCTGGAATACGCTCTATGATGATTTTCACGGCTAGAATGTGCTCTAGGCTGTGCTTACCATATCTGCTGGGAGTATGGAACACGCAGTGTGACTCAGCGTGTAAATAATGTAAATACATATAATAAACAAAGAAACCTACACTGGTAAAAAAAAATATAAACTTAAAAAAGAAAACAAAATCACAGTAATTGGTAGAGTCCTGTAAAATGTCCGGTACATGCTATACAATGAGGTTCAGGCAGAGCCAGAGCGATCTGGCCTGCCTCGAAGCCGCCTCTCTGCCTCCCTTCTTTTGCGGTGAAAATTCTTCTCTTTCTTTTCTTCACTTTTCCTCGTCTTCTCCTCCTCCCTCCTTCGAGTCTCTTCTTCAGGAGAGGGATAGGGGTCGGGGTGGATGAGGATGAACTCAACACCCCGACCCTCTATCATTTCCACCATCTCTTTCGTTCGTTCGAAGGTGGCGATCTTCAATTCTTGTTTGTAATAGTTATATTCTTCTGTTGACGGATGACTGCTTTCCAGCAGCCTATTCCATTCCTTCCTGCTTCCACGAAACTTGATAATGTACGTCGTCGTCATTGCTTTATATCTGAAAAATAGAGGAAACAATAATATGGAAAAACCCCATGGTTAACCCTATGCGGTGTCAGGACCCAAGCAAACAGCCGACAGTTGTCCCATTGGCTATGAGATATTTTTACAAGTTATATAAGTAGCAATTAATTGAAGGTAGCGCATTTCACAATATTTACAGTGACATGTAATATGAGTAGCAATTTATTGAAGGTAGCGCCTTAACCGACTGGACGGCCTTTGCAGGGACCGCTAGCTCCGGATCAGAGTGTTTAACAGGGCCGGAAGGAACTTGCATAGCGGTAGTGGAGACGGACTTAGGTGGAGAGTCGACCCTCGTCACCACCCGAGCAGGCGCTTCTACTTCTGGGTCTACATCCACACATGGGATCATTAAATCCAAGGGCCTCGCTTACTCTTTATACTCCGGCCGGGGATGAGTAACACACATTGCAATTTCTTCCTCAGTCGGGAATTCAGCACTATATTTAAGAACCCAATTAGCGACAAACGTATCATGGGAGGCGGGCTCCATTTTTTCCGACTTTGCCTCTACAGCTTTAGGGGTTACCTCAGCCTTCGTGACTACCTTGGTCACCGTCTCGGCATTAGCCTTGGCCTTTCCAACTTCGGCTTCCCCCTCAGCCGGCAAACGCGTGGATATGTCTCTCTTTTGTCCGAGGCGACAACAAGGTTAGCCTTCTTGCACGGGGCCTCCACTTGATTAGACTCGACGACTACCGCCGAGTCGGCTTCAGGGGTTACCTTAGCCTTCTTGGCCTTGGCCTGTCCCGCGACAGCTTTGGCGTCCCCTTCATCAAGCAACCGCTTGGCTAGCTTTCTGGCTTTCTTTTTCTCTTTTTTAAGAGCTTTCCTCTCCCGACTGATGGACTTGGCCTCGTCGACAGTAGCCGCATCATCGGCCTCATCCTGGTGTGCTACACCTTTGTTACCCCGGCAATCGGACGGAGCCGTTGCGACGACGGCAGCGGGCTCGAGTGTTATTTTGCTTGCCATCCGCTGCATCACTGTCTCTTTCTTTGTCTGGCGGTACCAGCTGGAATACGCTCTATGATGATTTTCACGGCTAGAATGTGCTCTAGGCTGTGCTTACCATATCTGCTGGGAGTATGGAACACGCAGTGTGACTCAGCCTGCGGTCCGCTGCCGCTCTCTGTAGCGGGATATTTTCTCGTGGAGGCCATGCATGTAAATTCGGGCTGCTGTTTACACCCGCTAAAATCGTTAGAGGAATAGTGACCGACGTCGTCACAATATTGGTTCCTCGTAACATTGATGGCTACCCCAGAATAGCGCACCTGGCCCTTTGTCTTCACGAGCGTGTAATACAAGGTGGCCTGACCGACCTTGTTGGTACCATCGTGTGACTCGAAAGAGAACTGTTGCGAGGAAGCATCTCGCCAGAACCCACTCCTATACCGCCCGCCCACGAGCATCGGAATAGCGCTATCCGGTGACGCAGACGGACGGTACGCTCCCGTTAGGGTCCCGATTTTGTCCAGGAGGCTATCGATGTAAACATCGGAAGGCACATCTCCTACAAGCTTAAAGGATGTGTAGCATCCGACTTTAACTCCCACCAAGAGCACTTTTTTGGCTTTACGTTCTGCGCGACTAAGAACGTCCGGCAGTACAGGGTGGGCAGTTTCGACGGCCATGGCTCCGGACGGCCTTGGTACCGGGGAGTCGGTATCCTCGCGTTCCATGTGCTTGGCCGACTTACCTTTACCTTTTCTTCTTTTTTCTTTACCTTTACTATTCATTCTGCAATAAATAGAAAAACCGGTTAATGACCCACGAATACTTCCCCTGGTCGTGTGGTCCAGCGACATGACCGTATGGGGTGGAAACTTAATCTTAAAGTTAAGTATGCCACTTAATTGTAAGGGGGAGTATATACACGGGTCACCGGAATGGCATCGCCCTTGGCACGTAGGGTCCTACCATCGAAAGAATTAGGATCCTGCCCAATCCTTAAGTCAGATGCGATGAGAGCATACTCTTCTGAACCCGTTCATCCGGACTGAGTGATCGTAGCCAACGGCATAAGATCGTGCAGCCTCTATTGCGTCTTTACCAACAGTCTACCATCGAGAAATTTTCGGTCACCACTACCCGCTTACCATCCGGGCCCGGGCTGCCGACCGGCACGACCTATGCTAGGGTCGAGGCGGGCTTAAAAATTTCCCAACTAGGTCGATAATGCTACCTGAATCAATCAAAGATATGAAAGATAGCGGTAAATTAAAAGACCGTAAAAAGGAAAGAAACAAACAAAACATGCAGGATCTTGATGTCCAGGAGAAAAGTTTCAAAAATTGAAAACTTTATGGTACCAAGAAGCAAGATTCAAAGTAATAACTTTGCGGTCACCACTACCGGCTTACCAACCGGGCCCGGGCTGCCGACCGGCACGACCTACGTTAGGATCGAGGCGGGTTTACAAGTTATATAGCCAGAGTGTAATTCAACCGTGTTTCAATTTTTCGCTTATGTCCGACAATTTTGACATGCTTGTGACCGACGCTATGCTTACGTCCGTATGCCCTGACACCGTGATCTTTGCCTTATGTCCGACATTTGACATTCGCGAACATTTTATGCTTAAGACCGATTTTATGCTTGCGTCCTTCGTGGCAAGCTTAAGACCGCGAATGTCTCCGCTAATGTCCGAGTGTCACCAATTTCTATGTGTAGGTCCAGCTAATGTCCGACATAGGTAACGGAAGCTTTAATTCTGTCGGTCTCTTGGTCGTCCGTGTGCTTATGTCCGTCACCTTCGCGAAGGTTTGAACTAGGGGTGTCAGGCCATAAGCTAGGGTTACAGTTTGTGCTAAGCCTAACCCTTTCGTGTCAGGACATAAGCATGACTTATAATTTTGTTTTCCCCAAATACCCTTGATTCGTGTCAGGCGTACAGGACATAAGCGGGACTTGTTAATATTTTGGTTTTCCCATGCTTTACCCGATGGTTAAGGTTTTACCCGTGTCTTGCCCGATAGTTGTTTTGGACAGCAGTGCGGGGCCACTAAGCTTATCTGCCCGCTTTGCACCAGCCGTGCGTTACCCGTTAAAGCCTAGGTTGGGAATCGAACCCACGTACACTGCTGTTTTAATTTTAATCACAAAAAAAAATAACAGAGTATAAAAATTAAAAAATAAAATCACCTTCTTAGACATAAAAAAATCACAATAGAATTATAAAAAGATTTAAAAAAACGGTCACTTTAATCATTATTCCTTCTTCCTTCTTCATTCTCCGTCTGGCGGACTCCTGTTACCTAGTCCTGTAATGTAGGTAATGTAGACGGCAGAAGATACCCCGACGCAGTATCAGCTCCATAATTTCTTGGCATATAGCCGGGCAGAACGCAACGATGTGATGTCCGACTATATACGCCAGCCTGGTTTGAAGGGGACCTCTGATCACTAGCCACACCTGGTCCATTGTCCCCTGCATGCCGTGGTCGTAAACATGGATAAGAAATCTGCTTTGCATGGTTAGTTGGTTCTGAAATAACAGGAGTAAAAGGTTAGTATCAAAAATGTTGGTACCTAGCATGTTATGCAAGCAAAGTTAAACTTGCGAGACCTACCCCTACTTCTTTTGCAAACGGTCTTGGGACCGTCTTTAGCGAAGTTTGTAAGCGTAAGCCGCGGACGGAGCCGTTGCGACGACGGCAGCGGGCTCGAGTGTTATTTTGCTTGCCATCCGCTGCATCACTGTCTCTTTCTTTGTCAGCCACGAGGCGGTACCAGCTGGAATACGCTCTATGATGATTTTCACGGCTAGAATGTGCTCTAGGCTGTGCTTACCATATCTGCTGGGAGTATGGAACACGCAGTGTGACTCAGCGTGTAAATAATGTAAATACATATAATAAACAAAGAAACCTACACTGGTAAAAAAAAATATAAACTTAAAAAAGAAAACAAAATCACAGTAATTGGTAGAGTCCTGTAAAATGTCCGGTACATGCTATACAATGAGGTTCAGGCAGAGCCAGAGCGATCTGGCCTGCCTCGAAGCCGCCTCTCTGCCTCCCTTCTTTTGCGGTGCAAATTCTTCTCTTTCTTTTCTTCACTTTTCCTCGTCTTCTCCTCCTCCCTCCTTCGAGTCTCTTCTTCAGGAGAGGGATAGGGGTCGGGGTGGATGAGGATGAACTCAACACCCCGACCCTCTATCATTTCCACCATCTCTTTCGTTCGTTCGAAGGTGGCGATCTTCAATTCTTGTTTGTAATAGTTATATTCTTCTGTTGACGGATGACTGCTTTCCAGCAGCCTATTCCATTCCTTCCTGCTTCCACGAAACTTGATAATGTACGTCGTCGTCATTGCTTTATATCTGAAAAATAGAGGAAACAATAATATGGAAAAACCCCATGGTTAACCCTATGCGGTGTCAGGACCCAAGCAAACAGCCGACAGTTGTCCCATTGGCTATGAGATATTTTTACAAGTTATATAAGTAGCAATTAATTGAAGGTAGCGCATTTCACAATATTTACAGTGACATGTAATATGAGTAGCAATTTATTGAAGGTAGCGCCTTAACCGACTGGACGGCCTTTGCAGGGACCGCTAGCTCCGGATCAGAGTGTTTAACAGGGCCGGAAGGAACTTGCATAGCGGTAGTGGAGACGGACTTAGGTGGAGAGTCGACCCTCGTCACCACCCGAGCAGGCGCTTCTACTTCTGGGTCTACATCCACACATGGGATCATTAAATCCAAGGGCCTCGCTTACTCTTTATACTCCGGCCGGGGATGAGTAACACACATTGCAATTTCTTCCTCAGTCGGGAATTCAGCACTATATTTAAGAACCCAATTAGCGACAAACGTATCATGGGAGGCGGGCTCCATTTTTTCCGACTTTGCCTCTACAGCTTTAGGGGTTACCTCAGCCTTCGTGACTACCTTGGTCACCGTCTCGGCATTAGCCTTGGCCTTTCCAACTTCGGCTTCCCCCTCAGCCGGCAAACGCGTGGATATGTCTCTCTTTTGTCCGAGGCGACAACAAGGTTAGCCTTCTTGCACGGGGCCTCCACTTGATTAGACTCGACGACTACCGCCGAGTCGGCTTCAGGGGTTACCTTAGCCTTCTTGGCCTTGGCCTGTCCCGCGACAGCTTTGGCGTCCCCTTCATCAAGCAACCGCTTGGCTAGCTTTCTGGCTTTCTTTTTCTCTTTTTTAAGAGCTTTCCTCTCCCGACTGATGGACTTGGCCTCGTCGACAGTAGCCGCATCATCGGCCTCATCCTGGTGTGCTACACCTTTGTTACCCCGGCAATCGGACGGAGCCGTTGCGACGACGGCAGCGGGCTCGAGTGTTATTTTGCTTGCCATCCGCTGCATCACTGTCTCTTTCTTTGTCAGCCACGAGGCGGTACCAGCTGGAATACGCTCTATGATGATTTTCACGGCTAGAATGTGCTCTAGGCTGTGCTTACCATATCTGCTGGGAGTATGGAACACGCAGTGTGACTCAGCCTGCGGTCCGCTGCCGCTCTCTGTAGCGGGATATTTTCTCGTGGAGGCCATGCATGTAAATTCGGGCTGCTGTTTACACCCGCTAAAATCGTTAGAGGAATAGTGACCGACGTCGTCACAATATTGGTTCCTCGTAACATTGATGGCTACCCCAGAATAGCGCACCTGGCCCTTTGTCTTCACGAGCGTGTAATACAAGGTGGCCTGACCGACCTTGTTGGTACCATCGTGTGACTCGAAAGAGAACTGTTGCGAGGAAGCATCTCGTCAGAACCCACTCATATACCGCCCGCCCGCGAGCATCGGAATACCGCTATCCGGTGACGCTGACGGATTGTAGGCTCCCGTTTGGGTCCCGATTTTGTCTAGGAGGCTATCGATGTAAACATCGGAAGGCACATCTCCGCCAAGCTTAAAGGATGTGTAGCATCCGACTTTAACTCCCACCAAGAGCACTTTTTTGGCTTTACGTTCTGCGCGACTGAGAACGGCCGGCAGTACAGGGTGGGAAGTTTCGATGGCCATGGCTCCGGACGGCCTTGGTACCGGGGAGTCGGTATCCTCGCGTTCCATGTGCTTGGCCGACTTACCTTTACCTTTTCTTCTTTTTTCTTTAAATTTTCGGTCACCACTACCGGCTTACCATCCGGGCCCGGGCTGCCGACCGGCACGACCTATGCTAGGGTCGAGGCGGGCTTAAAAATTTCCCAACTAGGTCGATAATGCTACCTGAATCAATCAAAGATATGAAAGATAGCGGTAAATTAAAAGACCGTAAAAAGGAAAGAAACAAACAAAACATGCAGGATCTTGATGTCCAGGAGAAAAGTTTCAAAAATTGAAAACTTTATGGTACCAAGAAGCAAGATTCAAAGTAATAACTTTGCGGTCACCACTACCGGCTTACCAACCGGGCCCGGGCTGCCGACCGGCACGACCTACGTTAGGATCGAGGCGGGTTTACAAGTTATATAGCCAGAGTGTAATTCAACCGTGTTTCAATTTTTCGCTTATGTCCGACAATTTTGACATGCTTGTGACCGACGCTATGCTTACGTCCGTATGCCCTGACACCGTGATCTTTGCCTTATGTCCGACATTTGACATTCGCGAACATTTTATGCTTAAGACCGATTTTATGCTTGCGTCCTTCGTGGCAAGCTTAAGACCGCGAATGTCTCCGCTAATGTCCGAGTGTCACCAATTTCTATGTGTATGTCCAGCTAATGTCCGACATAGGTAACGGAAGCTTTAATTCTGTCGGTCTCTTGGTCGTCCGTGTGCTTATGTCCGTCACCTTCGCGAAGGTTTGAACTAGGGGTGTCAGGCCATAAGCTAGGGTTACAGTTTGTGCTAAGCCTAACCCTTTCGTGTCAGGACATAAGCATGACTTATAATTTTGTTTTCCCCAAATACCCTTGATTCGTGTCAGGCGTACAGGACATAAGCGGGACTTGTTAATATTTTGGTTTTCCCATGCTTTACCCGATGGTTAAGGTTTTACCCGTGTCTTGCCCGATAGTTGTTTTGGACAGCAGTGCGGGGCCACTAAGCTAATCTGCCCGCTATGCACCAGCCGTGCGTTACCCGTTAAAGCCTAGGTTGGGAATCGAACCCACGTACACTGCTGTTTTAATTTTAATCACAAAAAAAAATAACAGAGTATAAAAATTAAAAAATAAAATCACCTTCTTAGACATAAAAAAATCACAATAGAATTATAAAAAGATTTAAAAAAACGGTCACTTTAATCATTATTCCTTCTTCCTTCTTCATTCTCCGTCTGGCGGACTCCTGTTACCTAGTCCTGTAATGTAGGTAATGTAGACGGCAGAAGATACCCCGACGCAGTATCAGCTCCATAATTTCTTGGCATATAGCCGGGCAGAACGCAACGATGTGATGCCCGACTATATACGCCAGCCTGGTTTGAAGGGGACCTCTGATCACTAGCCACACCTGGTCCATTGTCCCCTGCATGCCGTGGTCGTAAACATGGATAAGAAATCTGCTTTGCATGGTTAGTTGGTTCTGAAATAACAGGAGTAAAAGGTTTATTCTTTAGTTTTCTATGTTGTGTTATGTGTACTATTGTTTTTCTGTTTGTCTTTTTCATTTTTAGCCATGGCGTTGTCAGTTTGTTTTAGATTTATGAGTTTGACTGTCCCTTTGGTATCTTTCGTCCCTCTTTTAGTATCAAAAATGTTGGTACCTAGCATGTTATGCAAGCAAAGTTAAACTTGCGACCTACCCCTACTTCTTTTGCAAACGGTCTTGGGACCGTCTTTGGCGAAGTTTGTAAGCGTAAGTCGCGGACGGAGCCGTTGCGACGACGGCAGCGGGCTCGAGTGTTATTTTGCTTGCCATCCGCTGCATCACTGTCTCTTTCTTTGTCAGCCACGAGGCGGTACCAGCTGGAATACGCTCTATGATGATTTTCACGGCTAGAATGTGCTCTAGGCTGTGCTTACCATATCTGCTGGGAGTATGGAACACGCAGTGTGACTCAGCCTGCGGTCCGCTGCCGCTCTCTGTAGCGGGATATTTTCTCGTGGAGGCCATGCATGTAAATTCGGGCTGCTGTTTACACCCGCTAAAATCGTTAGAGGAATAGTGACCGACGTCGTCACAATATTGGTTCCTCGTAACATTGATGGCTACCCCAGAATAGCGCACCTGGCCCTTTGTCTTCACGAGCGTGTAATACAAGGTGGCCTGACCGACCTTGTTGGTACCATCGTGTGACTCGAAAGAGAACTGTTGCGAGGAAGCATCTCGTCAGAACCCACTCATATACCGCCCGCCCGCGAGCATCGGCATACCGCTATCCGGTGACGCTGACGGATTGTAGGCTCCCGTTTGGGTCCCGATTTTGTCTAGGAGGCTATCGATGTAAACATCGGAAGGCACATCTCCGCCAAGCTTAAAGGATGTGTAGCATCCGACTTTAACTCCCACCAAGAGCACTTTTTTGGCTTTACGTTCTGCGCGACTGAGAACGGCCGGCAGTACAGGGTGGGCAGTTTCGACGGCCATGGCTCCGGACGGCCTTGGTACCGGGGAGTCGGTATCCTCGCGTTCCATGTGCTTGGCCGACTTACCTTTACCTTTTCTTCTTTTTTCTTTACCTTTACTATTCATTCTGTAATAAATAGAAAAACCGGTTAATGACCCACGAATACTTCCCCTGGTCGTGTGGTCCAGCGACATGACCGTATGGGGTGGAAACTTAATCTTAAAGTTAAGTATGCCACTTAATTGTAAGGGGGAGTATATACACGGGTCACCGGAATGGCATCGCCCTTGGCACGTAGGGTCCTACCATCGAAAGAATTAGGATCCTGCCCAATCCTTAAGTCAGATGCGATGAGAGCATACTCTTCTGAACCCGTTCATCCGGACTGAGTGATCGTAGCCAACGGCATAAGATCGTGCAGCCTCTATTGCGTCTTTACCAACAGTCTACCATCGAGAAATTTTCGGTCACCACTACCGGCTTACCATGCGGGCCCGGGCTGCCGACCGGCACGACCTATGCTAGGGTCGAGACGGGCTTAAAAATTTCCCAACTAGGTCGATAATGCTACCTGAATCAATCAAAGATATGAAAGATAGCGGTAAATTAAAAGACCGTAAAAAGGAAAGAAACAAACAAAACATGCAGGATCTTGATGTCCAGGAGAAAAGTTTCAAAAATTGAAAACTTTATGGTACCAAGAAGCAAGATTCAAAGTAATAACTTTGCGGTCACCACTACCGGCTTACCAACCGGGCCCGGGCTGCCGACCGGCACGACCTACGTTAGGATCGAGGCGGGTTTACAAGTTATATAGCCAGAGTGTAATTCAACCGTGTTTCAATTTTTCGCTTATGTCCGACAATTTTGACATGCTTGTGACCGACGCTATGCTTACGTCCGTATGCCCTGACACCGTGATCTTTGCCTTATGTCCGACATTTGACATTCGCGAACATTTTATGCTTAAGACCGATTTTATGCTTGCGTCCTTCGTGGCAAGCTTAAGACCGCGAATGTCTCCGCTAATGTCCGAGTGTCACCAATTTCTATGTGTATGTCCAGCTAATGTCCGACATAGGTAACGGAAGCTTTAATTCTGTCGGTCTCTTGGTCGTCCGTGTGCTTATGTCCGTCACCTTCGCGAAGGTTTGAACTAGGGGTGTCAGGCCATAAGCTAGGGTTACAGTTTGTGCTAAGCCTAACCCTTTCGTGTCAGGACATAAGCATGACTTATAATTTTGTTTTCCCCAAATATCCTTGATTCGTGTCAGGCGTACAGGACATAAGCGGGACTTGTTAATATTTTGGTTTTCCCATGCTTTACCCGATGGTTAAGGTTTTACCCGTGTCTTGCCCGATAGTTGTTTTGGACAGCAGTGCGGGGCCACTAAGCTAATCTGCCCGCTATGCACCAGCCGTGCGTTACCCGTTAAAGCCTAGGTTGGGAATCGAACCCACGTACACTGCTGTTTTAATTTTAATCACAAAAAAAAATAACAGAGTATAAAAATTAAAAAATAAAATCACCTTCTTAGACATAAAAAAATCACAATAGAATTATAAAAAGATTTTAAAAAACGGTCACTTTAATCATTATTCCTTCTTCCTTCTTCATTCTCCGTCTGGCGGACTCCTGTTACCTAGTCCTGTAATGTAGGTAATGTAGACGGCAGAATATACCCCGACGCAGTATCAGCTCCATAATTTCTTGGCATATAGCCGGGCAGAACGCAACGATGTGATGCCCGACTATATACGCCAGCCTGGTTTGAAGGGGACCTCTGATCACTAGCCACACCTGGTCCATTGTCCCCTGCATGCCGTGGTCGTAAACATGGATAAGAAATCTGCTTTGCATGGTTAGTTGGTTTTGAAATAACAGGAGTAAAAGGTTAGTATCAAAAATGTTGGTACCTAGCATGTTATGCAAGCAAAGTTAAACTTGCGACCTACCCCTACTTCTTTTGCAAACGGTCTTGGGACCGTCTTTGGCGAAGTTTGTAAGCGTAAGCCGCGGACGGAGCCGTTGCGACGACGGCAGCGGGCTCGAGTGTTATTTTGCTTGCCATCCGCTGCATCACTGTCTCTTTCTTTGTCAGCCACGAGGCGGTACCAGCTGGAATACACTCTATGATGATTTTCACGGCTAGAATGTGCTCTAGGCTGTGCTTACCATATCTGCTGGGAGTATGGAACACGCAGTGTGACTCAGCCTGCGGTCCGCTGCCGCTCTCTGTAGCGGGGTATTTTCTCGTGGAGGCCATGCATGTAAATTCGGGCTGCTGTTTACACCCGCTAAAATCGTTAGAGGAATAGTGACCGACGTCGTCACAATATTGGTTCCTCGTAACATTGATGGCTACCCCAGAATAGCGCACCTGGCCCTTTGTCTTCACGAGCGTGTAATACAAGGTGGCCTGACCGACCTTGTTGGTACCATCGTGTGACTCGAAAGAGAACTGTTGCGAGGAAGCATCTCGCCAGAACCCACTCCTATACCGCCCGCCCACGAGCATCGGAATAGCGCTATCCGGTGACGCAGACGGACGGTACGCTCCCGTTAGGGTCCCGATTTTGTCCAGGAGGCTATCGATGTAAACATCGGAAGGCACATCTCCTACAAGCTTAAAGGATGTGTAGCATCCGACTTTAACTCCCACCAAGAGCACTTTTTTGGCTTTACGTTCTGCGCGACTAAGAACGGCCGGCAGTACAGGGTGGGCAGTTTCGACGGCCATGGCTCCGGACGGCCTTGGTACCGGGGAGTCGGTATCCTCGCGTTCCATGTGCTTGGCCGACTTACCTTTACCTTTTCTTCTTTTTTCTTTACCTTTACTATTCATTCTGCAATAAATAGAAAAACCGGTTAATGACCCACGAATACTTCCCCTGGTCGTGTGGTCCAGCGACATGACCGTATAGGGTGGAAACTTAATCTTAAAGTTAAGTATGCCACTTAATTGTAAGGGGGAGTATATACACGGGTCACCGGAATGGCATCGCCCTTGGCACGTAGGGTCCTACCATCGAAAGAATTAGGATCCTGCCCAATCCTTAAGTCAGATGCGATGAGAGCATACTCTTCTGAACCCGTTCATCCGGACTGAGTGATCGTAGCCAACGGCATAAGATCGTGCAGCCTCTATTGCGTCTTTACCAACAGTCTACCATCGAGAAATTTTCGGTCACCACTACCCGCTTACCATCCGGGCCCGGGCTGCCGACCGGCACGACCTATGCTAGGGTCGAGGCGGGCTTAAAAATTTCCCAACTAGGTCGATAATGCTACCTGAATCAATCAAAGATATGAAAGATAGCGGTAAATTAAAAGACCGTAAAAAGGAAAGAAACAAACAAAACATGCAGGATCTTGATGTCCAGGAGAAAAGTTTCAAAAATTGAAAACTTTATGGTACCAAGAAGCAAGATTCAAAGTAATAACTTTGCGGTCACCACTACCGGCTTACCAACCGGGCCCGGGCTGCCGACCGGCACGACCTACGTTAGGATCGAGGCGGGTTTACATGTTATATAGCCAGAGTGTAATTCAACCGTGTTTCAATTTTTCGCTTATGTCCGACAATTTTGACATGCTTGTGACCGACGCTATGCTTACGTCCGTATGCCCTGACACCGTGATCTTTGCCTTATGTCCGACATTTGACATTCGCGAACATTTTATGCTTAAGACCGATTTTATGCTTGCGTCCTTCGTGGCAAGCTTAAGACCGCGAATGTCTCCGCTAATGTCCGAGTGTCACCAATTTCTATGTGTAGGTCCAGCTAATGTCCGACATAGGTAACGGAAGCTTTAATTCTGTCGGTCTCTTAGTCGTCCGTGTGCTTATGTCCGTCACCTTCGCGAAGGTTTGAACTAGGGGTGTCAGGCCATAAGCTAGGGTTACAGTTTGTGCTAAGCCTAACCCTTTCGTGTCAGGACATAAGCATGACTTATAATTTTGTTTTCCCCAAATACCCTTGATTCGTGTCAGGCGTACAGGACATAAGCGGGACTTGTTAATATTTTGGTTTTCCCATGCTTTACCCGATGGTTAAGGTTTTACCCGTGTCTTGCCCGATAGTTGTTTTGGACAGCAGTGCGGGGCCACTAAGCTCATCTGCCCGCTTTGCACCAGCCGTGCGTTACCCGTTAAAGCCTAGGTTGGGAATCGAACCCACGTACACTGCTGTTTTAATTTTAATCACAAAAAAAAAATAACAGAGTATAAAAATTAAAAAATAAAATCACCTTCTTAGACATAAAAAAATCACAATAGAATTATAAAAAGATTTAAAAAAACGGTCACTTTAATCATTATTCCTTCTTCCTTCTTCATTCTCCGTCTGGCGGACTCCTGTTACCTAGTCCTGTAATGTAGGTAATGTAGACGGCAGAAGATACCCCGACGCAGTATCAGCTCCATAATTTCTTGGCATATAGCCGGGCAGAACGCAACGATGTGATGTCCGACTATATACGCCAGCCTGGTTTGAAGGGGACCTCTGATCACTAGCCACACCTGGTCCATTGTCCCCTGCATGCCGTGGTCGTAAACATGGATAAGAAATCTGCTTTGCATGGTTAGTTGGTTCTGAAATAACAGGAGTAAAAGGTTAGTATCAAAAATGTTGGTACCTAGCATGTTATGCAAGCAAAGTTAAACTTGCGACCTACCCCTACTTCTTTTGCAAACGGTCTTGGGACCGCCTTTGGCGAAGTTTGTAAGCGTAAGCCGCGGACGGAGCCGTTGCGACGACGGCAGCGGGCTCGAGTGTTATTTTGCTTGCCATCCGCTGCATCACTGTCTCTTTCTTTGTCAGCCACGAGGCGGTACCAGCTGGAATACGCTCTATGATGATTTTCACGGCTAGAATGTGCTCTAGGCTGTGCTTACCATATCTGCTGGGAGTATGGAACACGCAGTGTGACTCAGCCTGCGGTCCGCTGCCGCTCTCTGTAGCGGGATATTTTCTCGTGGAGGCCATGCATGTAAATTCGGGCTGCTGTTTACACCCGCTAAAATCGTTAGAGGAATAGTGACCGACGTCGTCACAATATTGGTTCCTCGTAACATTGATGGCTACCCCAGAATAGCGCACCTGGCCCTTTGTCTTCACGAGCGTGTAATACAAGGTGGCCTGACCGACCTTGTTGGTACCATCGTGTGACTCGAAAGAGAACTGTTGCGAGGAAGCATCTCGCCAGAACCCACTCCTATACCGCCCGCCCACGAGCATCGGAATAGCGCTATCCGGTGACGCAGACGGACGGTACGCTCCCGTTAGGGTCCCGATTTTGTCCAGGAGGCTATCGATGTAAACATCAGAAGGCACATCTCCTACAAGCTTAAAGGATGTGTAGCATCCGACTTTAACTCCCACCAAGAGCACTTTTTTGGCTTTACGTTCTGCGCGACTAAGAACGGCCGGCAGTACAGGGTGGGCAGTTTCGACGGCCATGGCTCCGGACGGCCTTGGTACCGGGGAGTCGGTATCCTCGCGTTCCATGTGCTTGGCCGACTTACCTTTACCTTTTCTTCTTTTTTCTTTACCTTTACTATTCATTCTGCAATAAATAGAAAAACCGGTTAATGACCCACGAATACTTCCCCTGGTCGTGTGGTCCAGCGACATGACCGTATGGGGTGGAAACTTAATCTTAAAGTTAAGTATGCCACTTAATTGTAAGGGGGAGTATATACACGGGTCACCGGAATGGCATCGCCCTTGGCACGTAGGGTCCTACCATCGAAAGAATTAGGATCCTGCCCAATCCTTAAGTCAGATGCGATGAGAGCATACTCTTCTGAACCCGTTCATCCGGACTGAGTGATCGTAGCCAACGGCATAAGATCGTGCAGCCTCTATTGCGTCTTTACCAACAGTCTACCATCGAGAAATTTTCGGTCACCACTACCCGCTTACCATCCGGGCCCGGGCTGCCGACCGGCACGACCTATGCTAGGGTCGAGGCGGGCTTAAAAATTTCCCAACTAGGTCGATAATGCTACCTGAATCAATCAAAGATATGAAAGATAGCGGTAAATTAAAAGACCGTAAAAAGGAAAGAAACAAACAAAACATGCAGGATCTTGATGTCCAGGAGAAAAGTTTTAAAAATTGAAAACTTTATGGTACCAAGAAGCAAGATTCAAAGTAATAACTTTGCGGTCACCACTACCGGCTTACCAACCGGGCCCGGGCTGCCGACCGGCACGACCTACGTTAGGATCGAGGCGGGTTTACAAGTTATATAGCCAGAGTGTAATTCAACCGTGTTTCAATTTTTCGCTTATGTCCGACAATTTTGACATGCTTGTGACCGACGCTATGCTTACGTCCGTATGCCCTGACACCGTGATCTTTGCTTTATGTCCGACATTTGACATTCGCGAACATTTTATGCTTAAGACCGATTTTATGCTTGCGTCCTTCGTGGCAAGCTTAAGACCGCGAATGTCTCCGCTAATGTCCGAGTGTCACCAATTTCTATGTGTAGGTCCAGCTAATGTCCGACATAGGTAACGGAAGCTTTAATTCTGTCGGTCTCTTGGTCGTCCGTGTGCTTATGTCCGTCACCTTCGCGAAGGTTTGAACTAGGGGTGTCAGGCCATAAGCTAGGGTTACAGTTTGTGCTAAGCCTAACCCTTTCGTGTCAGGACATAAGCATGACTTATAATTTTGTTTTCCCCAAATACCCTTGATTCGTGTCAGCCGTACAGGACATAAGCGGGACTTGTTAATATTTTGGTTTTCCCATGCTTTACCCGATGGTTAAGGTTTTACCCGTGTCTTGCCCGATAGTTGTTTTGGACAGCAGTGCGGGGCCACTAAGCTTATCTGCCCGCTTTGCACCAGCCGTGCGTTACCCGTTAAAGCCTAGGTTGGGAATCGAACCCACGTACACTGCTGTTTTAATTTTAATCACAAAAAAAAATAACAGAGTATAAAAATTAAAAAATAAAATCACCTTCTTAGACATAAAAAAATCACAATAGAATTATAAAAAGATTTAAAAAAACGGTCACTTTAATCATTATTCCTTCTTCCTTCTTCATTCTCCGTCTGGCGGACTCCTGTTACCTAGTCCTGTAATGTAGGTAATGTAGACGGCAGAAGATACCCCGACGCAGTATCAGCTCCATAATTTCTTGGCATATAGCCGGGCAGAACGCAACGATGTGATGTCCGACTATATACGCCAGCCTGGTTTGAAGGGGACCTCTGATCACTAGCCACACCTGGTCCATTGTCCCCTGCATGCCGTGGTCGTAAACATGGATAAGAAATCTGCTTTGCATGGTTAGTTGGTTCTGAAATAACAGGAGTAAAAGGTTAGTATCAAAAATGTTGGTACCTAGCATGTTATGCAAGCAAAGTTAAACTTGCGAGACCTACCCCTACTTCTTTTGCAAACGGTCTTGGGACCGTCTTTGGCGAAGTTTGTAAGCGTAAGCCGCGGACGGAGCCGTTGCGACGACGGCAGCGGGCTCGAGTGTTATTTTGCTTGCCATCCGCTGCATCACTGTCTCTTTCTTTGTCAGCCACGAGGCGGTACCAGCTGGAATACGCTCTATGATGATTTTCACGGCTAGAATGTGCTCTAGGCTGTGCTTACCATATCTGCTGGGAGTATGGAACACGCAGTGTGACTCAGCCTGCGGTCCGCTGCCGCTCTCTGTAGCGGGGTATTTTCTCGTGGAGGCCATGCATGTAAATTCGGGCTGCTGTTTACACCCGCTAAAATCGTTAGAGGAATAGTGACCGACGTCGTCACAATATTGGTTCCTCGTAACATTGATGGCTACCCCAGAATAGCGCACCTGGCCCTTTGTCTTCACGAGCGTGTAATACAAGGTGGCCTGACCGACCTTGTTGGTACCATCGTGTGACTCGAAAGAGAACTGTTGCGAGGAAGCATCTCGCCAGAACCCACTCCTATACCGCCCGCCCACGAGCATCGGAATAGCGCTATCCGGTGACGCAGACGGACGGTACGCTCCCGTTAGGGTCCCGATTTTGTCCAGGAGGCTATCGATGTAAACATCGGAAGGCACATCTCCTACAAGCTTAAAGGATGTGTAGCATCCGACTTTAACTCCCACCAAGAGCACTTTTTTGGCTTTACGTTCTGCGCGACTAAGAACGGCCGGCAGTACAGGGTGGGCAGTTTCGACGGCCATGGCTCCGGACGGCCTTGGTACCGGGGAGTCGGTATCCTCGCGTTCCATGTGCTTGGCCGACTTACCTTTACCTTTTCTTCTTTTTTCTTTACCTTTACTATTCATTCTGCAATAAATAGAAAAACCGGTTAATGACCCACGAATACTTCCCCTGGTCGTGTGGTCCAGCGACATGACCGTATGGGGTGGAAACTTAATCTTAAAGTTAAGTATGCCACTTAATTGTAAGGGGGAGTATATACACGGGTCACCGGAATGGCATCGCCCTTGGCACGTAGGGTCCTACCATCGAAAGAATTAGGATCCTGCCCAATCCTTAAGTCAGATGCGATGAGAGCATACTCTTCTGAACCCGTTCATCCGGACTGAGTGATCGTAGCCAACGGCATAAGATCGTGCAGCCTCTATTGCGTCTTTACCAACAGTCTACCATCGAGAAATTTTCGGTCACCACTACCCGCTTACCATCCGGGCCCGGGCTGCCGACCGGCACGACCTATGCTAGGGTCGAGGCGGGCTTAAAAATTTCCCAACTAGGTCGATAATGCTACCTGAATCAATCAAAGATATGAAAGATAGCGGTAAATTAAAAGACCGTAAAAAGGAAAGAAACAAACAAAACATGCAGGATCTTGATGTCCAGGAGAAAAGTTTCAAAAATTGAAAACTTTATGGTACCAAGAAGCAAGATTCAAAGTAATAACTTTGCGGTCACCACTACCGGCTTACCAACCGGGCCCGGGCTGCCGACCGGCACGACCTACGTTAGGATCGAGGCGGGTTTACATGTTATATAGCCAGAGTGTAATTCAACCGTGTTTCAATTTTTCGCTTATGTCCGACAATTTTGACATGCTTGTGACCGACGCTATGCTTACGTCCGTATGCCCTGACACCGTGATCTTTGCCTTATGTCCGACATTTGACATTCGCGAACATTTTATGCTTAAGACCGATTTTATGCTTGCGTCCTTCGTGGCAAGCTTAAGACCGCGAATGTCTCCGCTAATGTCCGAGTGTCACCAATTTCTATGTGTAGGTCCAGCTAATGTCCGACATAGGTAACGGAAGCTTTAATTCTGTCGGTCTCTTGGTCGTCCGTGTGCTTATGTCCGTCACCTTCGCGAAGGTTTGAACTAGGGGTGTCAGGCCATTAGCTAGGGTTACAGTTTGTGCTAAGCCTAACCCTTTCGTGTCAGGACATAAGCATGACTTATAATTTTGTTTTCCCCAAATACCCTTGATTCGTGTCAGGCGTACAGGACATAAGCGGGACTTGTTAATATTTTGGTTTTCCCATGCTTTACCCGATGGTTAAGGTTTTACCCGTGTCTTGCCCGATAGTTGTTTTGGACAGCAGTGCGGGGCCACTAAGCTCATCTGCCCGCTTTGCACCAGCCGTGCGTTACCCGTTAAAGCCTAGGTTGGGAATCGAACCCACGTACACTGCTGTTTTAATTTTAATCACAAAAAAAAAATAACAGAGTATAAAAATTAAAAAATAAAATCACCTTCTTAGACATAAAAAAATCACAATAGAATTATAAAAAGATTTTAAAAAACGGTCACTTTAATCATTATTCCTTCTTCCTTCTTCATTCTCCGTCTGGCGGACTCCTGTTACCTAGTCCTGTAATGTAGGTAATGTAGACGGCAGAAGATACCCCGACGCAGTATCAGCTCCATAATTTCTTGGCATATAGCCGGGCAGAACGCAACGATGTGATGTCCGACTATATACGCCAGCCTGGTTTGAAGGGGACCTCTGATCACTAGCCACACCTGGTCCATTGTCCCCTGCATGCCGTGGTCGTAAACATGGATAAGAAATCTGCTTTGCATGGTTAGTTGGTTCTGAAATAACAGGAGTAAAAGGTTAGTATCAAAAATGTTGGTACCTAGCATGTTATGCAAGCAAAGTTAAACTTGCGACATACCCCTACTTCTTTTGCAAACGGTCTTGGGACCGCCTTTGGCGAAGTTTGTAAGCGTAAGCCGCGGACGGAGCCGTTGCGACGACGGCAGCGGGCTCGAGTGTTATTTTGCTTGCCATCCGCTGCATCACTGTCTCTTTCTTTGTCAGCCACGAGGCGGTACCAGCTGGAATACGCTCTATGATGATTTTCACGGCTAGAATGTGCTCTAGGCTGTGCTTACCATATCTGCTGGGAGTATGGAACACGCAGTGTGACTCAGCCTGCGGTCCGCTGCCGCTCTCTGTAGCGGGATATTTTCTCGTGGAGGCCATGCATGTAAATTCGGGCTGCTGTTTACACCCGCTAAAATCGTTAGAGGAATAGTGACCGACGTCGTCACAATATTGGTTCCTCGTAACATTGATGGCTACCCCAGAATAGCGCACCTGGCCCTTTGTCTTCACGAGCGTGTAATACAAGGTGGCCTGACCGACCTTGTTGGTACCATCGTGTGACTCGAAAGAGAACTGTTGCGAGGAAGCATCTCGCCAGAACCCACTCCTATACCGCCCGCCCACGAGCATCGGAATAGCGCTATCCGGTGACGCAGACGGACGGTACGCTCCCGTTAGGGTCCCGATTTTGTCCAGGAGGCTATCGATGTAAACATCGGAAGGCACATCTCCTACAAGCTTAAAGGATGTGTAGCATCCGACTTTAACTCCCACCAAGAGCACTTTTTTGGCTTTACGTTCTGCGCGACTAAGAACGGCCGGCAGTACAGGGTGGGCAGTTTCGACGGCCATGGCTCCGGACGGCCTTGGTACCGGGGAGTCGATATCCTCGCGTTCCATGTGCTTGGCCGACTTACCTTTACCTTTTCTTCTTTTTTCTTTACCTTTACTATTCATTCTGCAATAAATAGAAAAACCGGTTAATGACCCACGAATACTTCCCCTGGTCGTGTGGTCCAGCGACATGACCGTATGGGGTGGAAACTTAATCTTAAAGTTAAGTATGCCACTTAATTGTAAGGGGGAGTATATACACGGGTCACCGGAATGGCATCGCCCTTGGCACGTAGGGTCCTACCATCGAAAGAATTAGGATCCTGCCCAATCCTTAAGTCAGATGCGATGAGAGCATACTCTTCTGAACCCGTTCATCCGGACTGAGTGATCGTAGCCAACGGCATAAGATCGTGCAGCCTCTATTGCGTCTTTACCAACAGTCTACCATCGAGAAATTTTCGGTCACCACTACCGGCTTACCATCCGGGCCCGGGCTGCCGACCGGCACGACCTATGCTAGGGTCGAGGCGGGCTTAAAAATTTCCCAACTAGGTCGATAATGCTACCTGAATCAATCAAAGATATGAAAGATAGCGGTAAATTAAAAGACCGTAAAAAGGAAAGAAACAAACAAAACATGCAGGATCTTGATGTCCAGGAGAAAAGTTTCAAAAATTGAAAACTTTATGGTACCAAGAAGCAAGATTCAAAGTAATAACTTTGCGGTCACCACTACCGGCTTACCAACCGGGCCCGGGCTGCCGACCGGCACGACCTACGTTAGGATCGAGGCGGGTTTACAAGTTATATAGCCAGAGTGTAATTCAACCGTGTTTCAATTTTTCGCTTATGTCCGACAATTTTGACATGCTTGTGACCGACGCTATGCTTACGTCCGTATGCCCTGACACCGTGATCTTTGCCTTATGTCCGACATTTGACATTCGCGAACATTTTATGCTTAAGACCGATTTTATGCTTGCGTCCTTCGTGGCAAGCTTAAGACCGCGAATGTCTCCGCTAATGTCCGAGTGTCACCAATTTCTATGTGTAGGTCCAGCTAATGTCCGACATAGGTAACGGAAGCTTTAATTCTGTCGGTCTCTTGGTCGTCCGTGTGCTTATGTCCGTCACCTTCGCGAAGGTTTGAACTAGGGGTGTCAGGCCATAAGCTAGGGTTACAGTTTGTGCTAAGCCTAACCCTTTCGTGTCAGGACATAAGCATGACTTATAATTTTGTTTTCCCCAAATACCCTTGATTCGTGCCAGGCGTACAGGACATAAGCGGGACTTGTTAATATTTTGGTTTTCCCATGCTTTACCCGATGTTTAAGGTTTTACCCGTGTCTTGCCCGATAGTTGTTTTGGACAGCAGTGCGGGGCCACTAAGCTTATCTGCCCGCTTTGCACCAGCCGTGCGTTACCCGTTAAAGCCTAGGTTGGGAATCGAACCCACGTACACTGCTGTTTTAATTTTAATCACAAAAAAAAATAACAGAGTATAAAAATTAAAAAATAAAATCACCTTCTTAGACATAAAAAAATCACAATAGAATTATAAAAAGATTTAAAAAAACGGTCACTTTAATCATTATTCCTTCTTCCTTCTTCATTCTCCGTCTGGCGGACTCCTGTTACCTAGTCCTGTAATGTAGGTAATGTAGACGGCAGAAGATACCCCGACGCAGTATCAGCTCCATAATTTCTTGGCATATAGCCGGGCAGAACGCAACGATGTGATGTCCGACTATATACGCCAGCCTGGTTTGAAGGGGACCTCTGATCACTAGCCACACCTGGTCCATTGTCCCCTGCATGCCGTGGTCGTAAACATGGATAAGAAATCTGCTTTGCATGGTTAGTTGGTTCTGAAATAACAGGAGTAAAAGGTTAGTATCAAAAATGTTGGTACCTAGCATGTTATGCAAGCAAAGTTAAACTTGCGACCTACCCCTACTTCTTTTGCAAACGGTCTTGGGACCGTCTTTAGCGAAGTTTGTAAGCGTAAGCCGCGGACGGAGCCGTTGCGACGACGGCAGCGGGCTCGAGTGTTATTTTGCTTGCCATCCGCTGCATCACTGTCTCTTTCTTTGTCAGCCACGAGGCGGTACCAGCTGGAATACGCTCTATGATGATTTTCACGGCTAGAATGTGCTCTAGGCTGTGCTTACCATATCTGCTGGGAGTATGGAACACGCAGTGTGACTCAGCGTGTAAATAATGTAAATACATATAATAAACAAAGAAACCTACACTGGTAAAAAAAAATATAAACTTAAAAAAGAAAACAAAATCACAGTAATTGGTAGAGTCCTGTAAAATGTCCGGTACATGCTATACAATGAGGTTCAGGCAGAGCCAGAGCGATCTGGCCTGCCTCGAAGCCGCCTCTCTGCCTCCCTTCTTTTGCGGTGCAAATTCTTCTCTTTCTTTTCTTCACTTTTCCTCGTCTTCTCCTCCCTCCTTCGAGTCTCTTCTTCAGGAGAGGGATAGGGGTCGGGGTGGATGAGGATGAACTCAACACCCCGACCCTCTATCATTTCCACCATCTCTTTCGTTCGTTCGAAGGTGGCGATCTTCAATTCTTGTTTGTAATAGTTATATTCTTCTGTTGACGGATGACTGCTTTCCAGCAGCCTATTCCATTCCTTCCTGCTTCCACGAAACTTGATAATGTACGTCGTCGTCATTGCTTTATATCTGAAAAATAGAGGAAACAATAATATGGAAAACCCCATGGTTAACCCTATGCGGTGTCAGGACCCAAGCAAACAGCCGACAGTTGTCCCATTGGCTATGAGATATTTTTACAAGTTATATAAGTAGCAATTAGTTGAAGGTAGCGCATTTCACAATATTTACAGTGACATGTAATATGAGTAGCAATTTATTGAAGGTAGCGCCTTAACCGACTGGACGGCCTTTGCAGGGACCGCTAGCTCCGGATCAGAGTGTTTAACAGGGCCGGAAGGAACTTGCATAGCGGTAGTGGAGACGGACTTAGGTGGAGAGTCGACCCTCGTCACCACCCGAGCAGGCGCTTCTACTTCTGGGTCTACATCCACACATGGGATCATTAAATCCAAGGGCCTCGCTTACTCTTTATACTCCGGCCGGGGATGAGTAACACACATTGCAATTTCTTCCTCAGTCGGGAATTCAGCACTATATTTAAGAACCCAATTAGCGACAAACGTATCATGGGTTACCTCAGCCTTCGTGACTACCTTGGTCACCGTCTCGGCATTAGCCTTGGCCTTTCCAACTTCGGCTTCCCCCTCAGCCGGCAAACGCGTGGATATGTCTCTCTTTTGTCCGAGGCGACAACAAGGTTAGCCTTCTTGCACGGGGCCTCCACTTGATTAGACTCGACGACTACCGCCGAGTCGGCTTCAGGGGTTACCTTAGCCTTCTTGGCCTTGGCCTGTCCCGCGACAGCTTTGGCGTCCCCTTCATCAAGCAACCGCTTGGCTAGCTTTCTGGCTTTCTTTTTCTCTTTTTTAAGAGCTTTCCTCTCCCGACTGATGGACTTGGCCTCGTCGACAGTAGCCGCATCATCGGCCTCATCCTGGTGTGCTACACCTTTGTTACCCCGGCAATCGGACGGAGCCGTTGCGACGACGGCAGCGGGCTCGAGTGTTATTTTGCTTGCCATCCGCTGCATCACTGTCTCTTTCTTTGTCAGCCACGAGGCGGTACCAGCTGGAATACGCTCTATGATGATTTTCACGGCTAGAATGTGCTCTAGGCTGTGCTTACCATATCTGCTGGGAGTATGGAACACGCAGTGTGACTCAGCCTGCGGTCCGCTGCCGCTCTCTGTAGCGGGATATTTTCTCGTGGAGGCCATGCATGTAAATTCGGGCTGCTGTTTACACCCGCTAAAATCGTTAGAGGAATAGTGACCGACGTCGTCACAATATTGGTTCCTCGTAACATTGATGGCTACCCCAGAATAGCGCACCTGGCCCTTTGTCTTCACGAGCGTGTAATACAAGGTGGCCTGACCGACCTTGTTGGTACCATCGTGTGACTCGAAAGAGAACTGTTGCGAGGAAGCATCTCGTCAGAACCCACTCATATACCGCCCGCCCGCGAGCATCGGAATACCGCTATCCGGTGACGCTGACGGATTGTAGGCTCCCGTTTGGGTCCCGATTTTGTCTAGGAGGCTATCGATGTAAACATCGGAAGGCACATCTCCGCCAAGCTTAAAGGATGTGTAGCATCCGACTTTAACTCCCACCAAGAGCACTTTTTTGGCTTTACGTTCTGCGCGACTGAGAACGGCCGGCAGTACAGGGTGGGCAGTTTCGACGGCCATGGCTCCGGACGGCCTTGGTACCGGGGAGTCGGTATCCTCGCGTTCCATGTGCTTGGCCGACTTACCTTTACCTTTTCTTCTTTTTTCTTTACCTTTACTATTCATTCTGTAATAAATAGAAAAACCGGTTAATGACCCACGAATACTTCCCCTGGTCGTGTGGTCCAGCGACATGACCGTATGGGGTGGAAACTTAATCTTAAAGTTAAGTATGCCACTTAATTGTAAGGGGGAGTATATACACGGGTCACCGGAATGGCATCGCCCTTGGCACGTAGGGTCCTACCATCGAAAGAATTAGGATCCTGCCCAATCCTTAAGTCAGATGCGATGAGAGCATACTCTTCTGAACCCGTTCATCCGGACTGAGTGATCGTAGCCAACGGCATAAGATCGTGCAGCCTCTATTGCGTCTTTACCAACAGTCTACCATCGAGAAATTTTCGGTCACCACTACCGGCTTACCATCCGGGCCCGGGCTGCCGACCGGCACGACCTATGCTAGGGTCGAGGCGGGCTTAAAAATTTCCCAACTAGGTCGATAATGCTACCTGAATCAATCAAAGATATGAAAGATAGCGGTAAATTAAAAGACCGTAAAAAGGAAAGAAACAAACAAAACATGCAGGATCTTGATGTCCAGGAGAAAAGTTTCAAAAATTGAAAACTTTATGGTACCAAGAAGCAAGATTCAAAGTAATAACTTTGCGGTCACCACTACCGGCTTACCAACCGGGCCCGGGCTGCCGACCGGCACGACCTACGTTAGGATCGAGGCGGGTTTACAAGTTATATAGCCAGAGTGTAATTCAACCGTGTTTCAATTTTTCGCTTATGTCCGACAATTTTGACATGCTTGTGACCGACGCTATGCTTACGTCCGTATGCCCTGACACCGTGATCTTTGCTTTATGTCCGACATTTGACATTCGCGAACATTTTATGCTTAAGACCGATTTTATGCTTGCGTCCTTCGTGGCAAGCTTAAGACCGCGAATGTCTCCGCTAATGTCCGAGTGTCACCAATTTCTATGTGTATGTCCAGCTAATGTCCGACATAGGTAACGGAAGCTTTAATTCTGTCGGTCTCTTGGTCGTCCGTGTGCTTATGTCCGTCACCTTCGCGAAGGTTTGAACTAGGGGTGTCAGGCCATAAGCTAGGGTTACAGTTTGTGCTAAGCCTAACCCTTTCGTGTCAGGACAAAAGCATGACTTATAATTTTGTTTTCCCCAAATACCCTTGATTCGTGTCAGGCGTACAGGACATAAGCGGGACTTTTTAATATTTTGGTTTTCCCATGCTTTACCCGATGGTTAAGGTTTTACCCGTGTCTTGCCCGATAGTTGTTTTGGACAGCAGTGCGGGGCCACTAAGCTAATCTGCCCGCTATGCACCAGCCGTGCGTTACCCGTTAAAGCCTAGGTTGGGAATCGAACCCACGTACACTGCTGTTTTAATTTTAATCACAAAAAAAAATAACAGAGTATAAAAATTAAAAAATAAAATCACCTTCTTAGACATAAAAAAATCACAATAGAATTATAAAAAGATTTTAAAAAACGGTCACTTTAATCATTATTCCTTCTTCCTTCTTCATTCTCCGTCTGGCGGACTCCTGTTACCTAGTCCTGTAATGTAGGTAATGTAGACGGCAGAAGATACCCCGACGCAGTATCAGCTCCATAATTTCTTGGCATATAGCCGGGCAGAACGCAACGATGTGATGCCCGACTATATACGCCAGCCTGGTTTGAAGGGGACCTCTGATCACTAGCCACACCTGGTCCATTGTCCCCTGCATGCCGTGGTCGTAAACATGGATAAGAAATCTGCTTTGCATGGTTAGTTGGTTCTGAAATAACAGGAGTAAAAGGTTAGTATCAAAAATGTTGGTACCAAGCATGTTATGCAAGCAAAGTTAAACTTGCGACCTACCCCTACTTCTTTTGCAAACGGTCTTGGGACCGTCTTTGGCGAAGTTTGTAAGCGTAAGCCGCGGACGGAGCCGTTGCGACGACGGCAGCGGGCTCGAGTGTTATTTTGCTTGCCATCCGCTGCATCACTGTCTCTTTCTTTGTCAGCCACGAGGCGGTACCAGCTGGAATACGCTCTATGGTGATTTTCATGGCTAGAATGTGCTCTAGGCTGTGCTTACCATATATGCTGGGAGTATGGAACACGCAGTGTGACTCAGCCTGCGGTCCGCTGCCGCTCTCTGTAGCGGGATATTTTCTCGTGGAGGCCATGCATGTAAATTCGGGCTGCTGTTTACACCCGCTAAAATCGTTAGAGGAATAGTGACCGACGTCGTCACAATATTGGTTCCTCGTAACATTGATGGCTACCCCAGAATAGCGCACCTGGCCCTTTGTCTTCACGAGCGTGTAATACAAGGTGGCCTGACCGACCTTGTTGGTACCATCGTGTGACTCGAAAGAGAACTGTTGCGAGGAAGCATCTCGTCAGAACCCACTCATATACCGCCCGCCCGCGAGCATCGGAATACCGCTATCCGGTGACGCTGACGGATTGTAGGCTCCCGTTTGGGTCCCGATTTTGTCTAGGAGGCTATCGATGTAAACATCGGAAGGCACATCTCCGCCAAGCTTAAAGGATGTGTAGCATCCGACTTTAACTCCCACCAAGAGCACTTTTTTGGCTTTACGTTCTGCGCGACTGAGAACGGCCGGCAGTACAGGGTGGGCAGTTTCGACGGCCATGGCTCCGGACGGCCTTGGTACCGGGGAGTCGGTATCCTCGCGTTCCATGTGCTTGGCCGACTTACCTTTACCTTTTCTTCTTTTTTCTTTACCTTTACTATTCATTCTGTAATAAATAGAAAAACCGGTTAATGACCCACGAATACTTCCCCTGGTCGTGTGGTCCAGCGACATGACCGTATGGGGTGGAAACTTAATCTTAAAGTTAAGTATGCCACTTAATTGTAAGGGGGAGTATATACACGGGTCACCGGAATGGCATCGCCCTTGGCACGTAGGGTCCTACCATCGAAAGAATTAGGATCCTGCCCAATCCTTAAGTCAGATGCGATGAGAGCATACTCTTCTGAACCCGTTCATCCGGACTGAGTGATCGTAGCCAACGGCATAAGATCGTGCAGCCTCTATTGCGTCTTTACCAACAGTCTACCATCGAGAAATTTTCGGTCACCACTACCGGCTTACCATCCGGGCCCGGGCTGCCGACCGGCACGACCTATGCTAGGGTCGAGGCGGGCTTAAAAATTTCCCAACTAGGTCGATAATGCTACCTGAATCAATCAAAGATATGAAAGATAGCGGTAAATTAAAAGACCGTAAAAAGGAAAGAAACAAACAAAACATGCAGGATCTTGATGTCCAGGAGAAAAGTTTCAAAAATTGAAAACTTTATGGTACCAAGAAGCAAGATTCAAAGTAATAACTTTGCGGTCACCACTACCGGCTTACCAACCGGGCCCGGGCTGCCGACCGGCACGACCTACGTTAGGATCGAGGCGGGTTTACAAGTTATATAGCCAGAGTGTATACGTAATTCAACCGTGTTTCAATTTTTCGCTTATGTCCGACAATTTTGACATGCTTGTGACCGACGCTATGCTTACGTCCGTATGCCCTGACACCGTGATCTTTGCTTTATGTCCGACATTTGACATTCGCGAACATTTTATGCTTAAGACCGATTTTATGCTTGCGTCCTTCGTGGCAAGCTTAAGACCGCGAATGTCTCCGCTAATGTCCGAGTGTCACCAATTTCTATGTGTATGTCCAGCTAATGTCCGACATAGGTAACGGAAGCTTTAATTCTGTCGGTCTCTTGGTCGTCCGTGTGCTTATGTCCGTCACCTTCGCGAAGGTTTGAACTAGGGGTGTCAGGCCATAAGCTAGGGTTACAGTTTGTGCTAAGCCTAACCCTTTCGTGTCAGGACATAAGCATGACTTATAATTTTGTTTTCCCCAAATACCCTTGATTCGTGTCAGGCGTACAGGACATAAGCGGGACTTGTTAATATTTTGGTTTTCCCATGCTTTACCCGATGGTTAAGGTTTTACCCGTGTCTTGCCCGATAGTTGTTTTGGACAGCAGTGCGGGGCCACTAAGCTAATCTGCCCGCTATGCACCAGCCGTGCGTTACCCGTTAAAGCCTAGGTTGGGAATCGAACCCACGTACACTGCTGTTTTAATTTTAATCACAAAAAAAAATAACAGAGTATAAAAATTAAAAAATAAAATCACCTTCTTAGACATAAAAAAATCACAATAGAATTATAAAAAGATTTTAAAAAACGGTCACTTTAATCATTATTCCTTCTTCCTTCTTCATTCTCCGTCTGGCGGACTCCTGTTACCTAGTCCTGTAATGTAGGTAATGTAGACGGCAGAAGATACCCCGACGCAGTATCAGCTCCATAATTTCTTGGCATATAGCCGGGCAGAACGCAACGATGTGATGCCCGACTATATACGCCAGCCTGGTTTGAAGGGGACCTCTGATCACTAGCCACACCTGGTCCATTGTCCCCTGCATGCCGTGGTCGTAAACATGGATAAGAAATCTGCTTTGCATGGTTAGTTGGTTCTGAAATAACAGGAGTAAAAGGTTAGTATCAAAAATGTTGGTACCAAGCATGTTATGCAAGCAAAGTTAAACTTGCGACCTACCCCTACTTCTTTTGCAAACGGTCTTGGGACCGTCTTTGGCGAAGTTTGTAAGCGTAAGCCGCGGACGGAGCCGTTGCGACGACGGCAGCGGGCTCGAGTGTTATTTTGCTTGCCATCCGCTGCATCACTGTCTCTTTCTTTGTCAGCCACGAGGCGGTACCAGCTGGAATACGCTCTATGGTGATTTTCACGGCTAGAATGTGCTCTAGGCTGTGCTTACCATATATGCTGGGAGTATGGAACACGCAGTGTGACTCAGCCTGCGGTCCGCTGCCGCTCTCTGTAGCGGGATATTTTCTCGTGGAGGCCATGCATGTAAATTCGGGCTGCTGTTTACACCCGCTAAAATCGTTAGAGGAATAGTGACCGACGTCGTCACAATATTGGTTCCTCGTAACATTGATGGCTACCCCAGAATAGCGCACCTGGCCCTTTGTCTTCACGAGCGTGTAATACAAGGTGGCCTGACCGACCTTGTTGGTACCATCGTGTGACTCGAAAGAGAACTGTTGCGAGGAAGCATCTCGTCAGAACCCACTCATATACCGCCCGCCCGCGAGCATCGGAATACCGCTATCCGGTGACGCTGACGGATTGTAGGCTCCCGTTTGGGTCCCGATTTTGTCTAGGAGGCTATCGATGTAAACATCGGAAGGCACATCTCCGCCAAGCTTAAAGGATGTGTAGCATCCGACTTTAACTCCCACCAAGAGCACTTTTTTGGCTTTACGTTCTGCGCGACTGAGAACGGCCGGCAGTACAGGGTGGGCAGTTTCGACGGCCATGGCTCCGGACGGCCTTGGTACCGGGGAGTCGGTATCCTCGCGTTCCATGTGCTTGGCCGACTTACCTTTACCTTTTCTTCTTTTTTCTTTACCTTTACTATTCATTCTGTAATAAATAGAAAAACCGGTTAATGACCCACGAATACTTCCCCTGGTCGTGTGGTCCAGCGACATGACCGTATGGGGTGGAAACTTAATCTTAAAGTTAAGTATGCCACTTAATTGTAAGGGGGAGTATATACACGGGTCACCGGAATGGCATCGCCCTTGGCACGTAGGGTCCTACCATCGAAAGAATTAGGATCCTGCCCAATCCTTAAGTCAGATGCGATGAGAGCATACTCTTCTGAACCCGTTCATCCGGACTGAGTGATCGTAGCCAACGGCATAAGATCGTGCAGCCTCTATTGCGTCTTTACCAACAGTCTACCATCGAGAAATTTTCGGTCACCACTACCGGCTTACCATCCGGGCCCGGGCTGCCGACCAGCACGACCTATGCTAGGGTCGAGGCGGGCTTAAAAATTTCCCAACTAGGTCGATAATGCTACCTGAATCAATCAAAGATATGAAAGATAGCGGTAAATTAAAAGACCGTAAAAAGGAAAGAAACAAACAAAACATGCAGGATCTTGATGTCCAGGAGAAAAGTTTCAAAAATTGAAAACTTTATGGTACCAAGAAGCAAGATTCAAAGTAATAACTTTGCGGTCACCACTACCGGCTTACCAACCGGGCCCGGGCTGCCGACCGGCACGACCTACGTTAGGATCGAGGCGGGTTTACAAGTTATATAGCCAGAGTGTAATTCAACCGTGTTTCAATTTTTCGCTTATGTCCGACAATTTTGACATGCTTGTGACCGACGCTATGCTTACGTCCGTATGCCCTGACACCGTGATCTTTGCTTTATGTCCGACATTTGACATTCGCGAACATTTTATGCTTAAGACCGATTTTATGCTTGCGTCCTTCGTGGCAAGCTTAAGACCGCGAATGTCTCCGCTAATGTCCGAGTGTCACCAATTTCTATGTGTATGTCCAGCTAATGTCCGACATAGGTAACGGAAGCTTTAATTCTGTCGGTCTCTTGGTCGTCCGTGTGCTTATGTCCGTCACCTTCGCGAAGGTTTGAACTAGGGGTGTCAGGCCATAAGCTAGGGTTACAGTTTGTGCTAAGCCTAACCCTTTCGTGTCAGGACATAAGCATGACTTATAATTTTGTTTTCCCCAAATACCCTTGATTCGTGTCAGGCGTACAGGACATAAGCGGGACTTGTTAATATTTTGGTTTTCCCATGCTTTACCCGATGGTTAAGGTTTTACCCGTGTCTTGCCCGATAGTTGTTTTGGACAGCAGTGCGGGGCCACTAAGCTAATCTGCCCGCTATGCACCAGCCGTGCGTTACCCGTTAAAGCCTAGGTTGGGAATCGAACCCACGTACACTGCTGTTTTAATTTTAATCACAAAAAAAAATAACAGAGTATAAAAATTAAAAAATAAAATCACCTTCTTAGACATAAAAAAATCACAATAGAATTATAAAAAGATTTTAAAAAACGGTCACTTTAATCATTATTCCTTCTTCCTTCTTCATTCTCCGTCTGGCGGACTCCTGTTACCTAGTCCTGTAATGTAGGTAATGTAGACGGCAGAAGATACCCCGACGCAGTATCAGCTCCATAATTTCTTGGCATATAGCCGGGCAGAACGCAACGATGTGATGCCCGACTATATACGCCAGCCTGGTTTGAAGGGGACCTCTGATCACTAGCCACACCTGGTCCATTGTCCCCTGCATGCCGTGGTCGTAAACATGGATAAGAAATCTGCTTTGCATGGTTAGTTGGTTCTGAAATAACAGGAGTAAAAGGTTAGTATCAAAAATGTTGGTACCAAGCATGTTATGCAAGCAAAGTTAAACTTGCGACCTACCCCTACTTCTTTTGCAAACGGTCTTGGGACCGTCTTTGGCGAAGTTTGTAAGCGTAAGCCGCGGACGGAGCCGTTGCGACGACGGCAGCGGGCTCGAGTGTTATTTTGCTTGCCATCCGCTGCATCACTGTCTCTTTCTTTGTCAGCCACGAGGCGGTACCAGCTGGAATACGCTCTATGGTGATTTTCACGGCTAGAATGTGCTCTAGGCTGTGCTTACCATATATGCTGGGAGTATGGAACACGCAGTGTGACTCAGCCTGCGGTCCGCTGCCGCTCTCTGTAGCGGGATATTTTCTCGTGGAGGCCATGCATGTAAATTCGGGCTGCTGTTTACACCCGCTAAAATCGTTAGAGGAATAGTGACCGACGTCGTCACAATATTGGTTCCTCGTAACATTGATGGCTACCCCAGAATAGCGCACCTGGCCCTTTGTCTTCACGAGCGTGTAATACAAGGTGGCCTGACCGACCTTGTTGGTACCATCGTGTGACTCGAAAGAGAACTGTTGCGAGGAAGCATCTCGTCAGAACCCACTCATATACCGCCCGCCCGCGAGCATCGGAATACCGCTATCCGGTGACGCTGACGGATTGTAGGCTCCCGTTTGGGTCCCGATTTTGTCTAGGAGGCTATCGATGTAAACATCGGAAGGCACATCTCCGCCAAGCTTAAAGGATGTGTAGCATCCGACTTTAACTCCCACCAAGAGCACTTTTTTGGCTTTACGTTCTGCGCGACTGAGAACGGCCGGCAGTACAGGGTGGGCAGTTTCGACGGCCATGGCTCCGGACGGCCTTGGTACCGGGGAGTCGGTATCCTCGCGTTCCATGTGCTTGGCCGACTTACCTTTACCTTTTCTTCTTTTTTCTTTACCTTTACTATTCATTCTGTAATAAATAGAAAAACCGGTTAATGACCCACGAATACTTCCCCTGGTCGTGTGGTCCAGCGACATGACCGTATGGGGTGGAAACTTAATCTTAAAGTTAAGTATGCCACTTAATTGTAAGGGGGAGTATATACACGGGTCACCGGAATGGCATCGCCCTTGGCACGTAGGGTCCTACCATCGAAAGAATTAGGATCCTGCCCAATCCTTAAGTCAGATGCGATGAGAGCATACTCTTCTGAACCCGTTCATCCGGACTGAGTGATCGTAGCCAACGGCATAAGATCGTGCAGCCTCTATTGCGTCTTTACCAACAGTCTACCATCGAGAAATTTTCGGTCACCACTACCGGCTTACCATCCGGGCCCGGGCTGCCGACCGGCACGACCTATGCTAGGGTCGAGGCGGGCTTAAAAATTTCCCAACTAGGTCGATAATGCTACCTGAATCAATCAAAGATATGAAAGATAGCGGTAAATTAAAAGACCGTAAAAAGGAAAGAAACAAACAAAACATGCAGGATCTTGATGTCCAGGAGAAAAGTTTCAAAAATTGAAAACTTTATGGTACCAAGAAGCAAGATTCAAAGTAATAACTTTGCGGTCACCACTACCGGCTTACCAACCGGGCCCGGGCTGCCGACCGGCACGACCTACGTTAGGATCGAGGCGGGTTTACAAGTTATATAGCCAGAGTGTAATTCAACCGTGTTTCAATTTTTCGCTTATGTCCGACAATTTTGACATGCTTGTGACCGACGCTATGCTTACGTCCGTATGCCCTGACACCGTGATCTTTGCTTTATGTCCGACATTTGACATTCGCGAACATTTTATGCTTAAGACCGATTTTATGCTTGCGTCCTTCGTGGCAAGCTTAAGACCGCGAATGTCTCCGCTAATGTCCGAGTGTCACCAATTTCTATGTGTATGTCCAGCTAATGTCCGACATAGGTAACGGAAGCTTTAATTCTGTCGGTCTCTTGGTCGTCCGTGTGCTTATGTCCGTCACCTTCGCGAAGGTTTGAACTAGGGGTGTCAGGCCATAAGCTAGGGTTACAGTTTGTGCTAAGCCTAACCCTTTCGTGTCAGGACATAAGCATGACTTATAATTTTGTTTTCCCCAAATACCCTTGATTCGTGTCAGGCGTACAGGACATAAGCGGGACTTGTTAATATTTTGGTTTTCCCATGCTTTACCCGATGGTTAAGGTTTTACCCGTGTCTTGCCCGATAGTTGTTTTGGACAGCAGTGCGGGGCCACTAAGCTAATCTGCCCGCTATGCACCAGCCGTGCGTTACCCGTTAAAGCCTAGGTTGGGAATCGAACCCACGTACACTGCTGTTTTAATTTTAATCACAAAAAAAAATAACAGAGTATAAAAATTAAAAAATAAAATCACCTTCTTAGACATAAAAAAATCACAATAGAATTATAAAAAGATTTTAAAAAACGGTCACTTTAATCATTATTCCTTCTTCCTTCTTCATTCTCCGTCTGGCGGACTCCTGTTACCTAGTCCTGTAATGTAGGTAATGTAGACGGCAGAAGATACCCCGACGCAGTATCAGCTCCATAATTTCTTGGCATATAGCCGGGCAGAACGCAACGATGTGATGCCCGACTATATACGCCAGCCTGGTTTGAAGGGGACCTCTGATCACTAGCCACACCTGGTCCATTGTCCCCTGCATGCCGTGGTCGTAAACATGGATAAGAAATCTGCTTTGCATGGTTAGTTGGTTCTGAAATAACAGGAGTAAAAGGTTAGTATCAAAAATGTTGGTACCAAGCATGTTATGCAAGCAAAGTTAAACTTGCGACCTACCCCTACTTCTTTTGCAAACGGTCTTGGGACCGTCTTTGGCGAAGTTTGTAAGCGTAAGCCGCGGACGGAGCCGTTGCGACGACGGCAGCGGGCTCGAGTGTTATTTTGCTTGCCATCCGCTGCATCACTGTCTCTTTCTTTGTCAGCCACGAGGCGGTACCAGCTGGAATACGCTCTATGGTGATTTTCACGGCTAGAATGTGCTCTAGGCTGTGCTTACCATATCTGCTGGGAGTATGGAACACGCAGTGTGACTCAGCCTGCGGTCCGCTGCCGCTCTCTGTAGCGGGATATTTTCTCGTGGAGGCCATGCATGTAAATTCGGGCTGCTGTTTACACCCGCTAAAATCGTTAGAGGAATAGTGACCGACGTCGTCACAATATTGGTTCTCGTAACATTGATGGCTACCCCAGAATAGCGCACCTGGCCCTTTGTCTTCACGAGCGTGTAATACAAGGTGGCCTGACCGACCTTGTTGGTACCATCGTGTGACTCGAAAGAGAACTGTTGCGAGGAAGCATCTCGTCAGAACCCACTCATATACCGCCCGCCCGCGAGCATCGGAATACCGCTATCCGGTGACGCTGACGGATTGTAGGCTCCCGTTTGGGTCCCGATTTTGTCTAGGAGGCTATCGATGTAAACATCGGAAGGCACATCTCCGCCAAGCTTAAAGGATGTGTAGCATCCGACTTTAACTCCCACCAAGAGCACTTTTTTGGCTTTACGTTCTGCGCGACTGAGAACGGCCGGCAGTACAGGGTGGGCAGTTTCGACGGCCATGGCTCCGGACGGCCTTGGTACCGGGGAGTCGGTATCCTCGCGTTCCATGTGCTTGGCCGACTTACCTTTACCTTTTCTTCTTTTTTCTTTACCTTTACTATTCATTCTGTAATAAATAGAAAAACCGGTTAATGACCCACGAATACTTCCCCTGGTCGTGTGGTCCAGCGACATGACCGTATGGGGTGGAAACTTAATCTTAAAGTTAAGTATGCCACTTAATTGTAAGGGGGAGTATATACACGGGTCACCGGAATGGCATCGCCCTTGGCACGTAGGGTCCTACCATCGAAAGAATTAGGATCCTGCCCAATCCTTAAGTCAGATGCGATGAGAGCATACTCTTCTGAACCCGTTCATCCGGACTGAGTGATCGTAGCCAACGGCATAAGATCGTGCAGCCTCTATTGCGTCTTTACCAACAGTCTACCATCGAGAAATTTTCGGTCACCACTACCGGCTTACCATCCGGGCCCGGGCTGCCGACCGGCACGACCTATGCTAGGGTCGAGGCGGGCTTAAAAATTTCCCAACTAGGTCGATAATGCTACCTGAATCAATCAAAGATATGAAAGATAGCGGTAAATTAAAAGACCGTAAAAAGGAAAGAAACAAACAAAACATGCAGGATCTTGATGTCCAGGAGAAAAGTTTCAAAAATTGAAAACTTTATGGTACCAAGAAGCAAGATTCAAAGTAATAACTTTGCGGTCACCACTACCGGCTTACCAACCGGGCCCGGGCTGCCGACCGGCACGACCTACGTTAGGATCGAGGCGGGTTTACAAGTTATATAGCCAGAGTGTAATTCAACCGTGTTTCAATTTTTCGCTTATGTCCGACAATTTTGACATGCTTGTGACCGACGCTATGCTTACGTCCGTATGCCCTGACACCGTGATCTTTGCCTTATGTCCGACATTTGACATTCGCGAACATTTTATGCTTAAGACCGATTTTATGCTTGCGTCCTTCGTGGCAAGCTTAAGACCGCGAATGTCTCCGCTAATGTCCGAGTGTCACCAATTTCTATGTGTATGTCCAGCTAATGTCCGACATAGGTAACGGAAGCTTTAATTCTGTCGGTCTCTTGGTCGTCCGTGTGCTTATGTCCGTCACCTTCGCGAAGGTTTGAACTAGGGGTGTCAGGCCATAAGCTAGGGTTACAGTTTGTGCTAAGCCTAACCCTTTCGTGTCAGGACATAAGCATGACTTATAATTTTGTTTTCCCCAAATACCCTTGATTCGTGTCAGGCGTACAGGACATAAGCGGGACTTGTTAATATTTTGGTTTTCCCATGCTTTACCCGATGGTTAAGGTTTTACCCGTGTCTTGCCCGATAGTTGTTTTGGACAGCAGTGCGGGGCCACTAAGCTAATCTGCCCGCTATGCACCAGCCGTGCGTTACCCGTTAAAGCCTAGGTTGGGAATCGAACCCACGTACACTGCTGTTTTAATTTTAATCACAAAAAAAAATAACAGAGTATAAAAATTAAAAAATAAAATCACCTTCTTAGACATAAAAAAATCACAATAGAATTATAAAAAGATTTTAAAAAACGGTCACTTTAATCATTATTCCTTCTTCCTTCTTCATTCTCCGTCTGGCGGACTCCTGTTACCTAGTCCTGTAATGTAGGTAATGTAGACGGCAGAATATACCCCGACGCAGTATCAGCTCCATAATTTCTTGGCATATAGCCGGGCAGAACGCAACGATGTGATGCCCGACTATATACGCCAGCCTGGTTTGAAGGGGACCTCTGATCACTAGCCACACCTGGTCCATTGTCCCCTGCATGCCGTGGTCGTAAACATGGATAAGAAATCTGCTTTGCATGGTTAGTTGGTTCTGAAATAACAGGAGTAAAAGGTTAGTATCAAAAATGTTGGTACCTAGCATGTTATGCAAGCAAAGTTAAACTTGCGACCTACCCCTACTTCTTTTGCAAACGGTCTTGGGACCGTCTTTGGCGAAGTTTGTAAGCGTAAGCCGCGGACGGAGCCGTTGCGACGACGGCAGCGGGCTCGAGTGTTATTTTGCTTGCCATCCGCTGCATCACTGTCTCTTTCTTTGTCAGCCACGAGGCGGTACCAGCTGGAATACGCTCTATGATGATTTTCACGACTAGAATGTGCTCTAGGCTGTGCTTACCATATCTGCTGGGAGTATGGAACACGCAGTGTGACTCAGCCTGCGGTCCGCTGCCGCTCTCTGTAGCGGGATATTTTCTCGTGGAGGCCATGCATGTAAATTCGGGCTGCTGTTTACACCCGCTAAAATCGTTAGAGGAATAGTGACCGACGTCGTCACAATATTGGTTCCTCGTAACATTGATGGCTACCCCAGAATAGCGCACCTGGCCCTTTGTCTTCACGAGCGTGTAATACAAGGTGGCCTGACCGACCTTGTTGGTACCATCGTGTGACTCGAAAGAGAACTGTTACGAGGAAGCATCTCGCCAGAACCCACTCCTATACCGCCCGCCCACGAGCATCGGAATAGCGCTATCCGGTGACGCAGACGGACGGTACGCTCCCGTTAGGGTCCCGATTTTGTCCAGGAGGCTATCGATGTAAACATCGGAAGGCACATCTCCTACAAGCTTAAAGGATGTGTAGCATCCGACTTTAACTCCCACCAAGAGCACTTTTTTGGCTTTACGTTCTGCGCGACTAAGAACGGCCGGCAGTACAGGGTGGGCAGTTTCGACGGCCATGGCTCCGGACGGCCTTGGTACCGGGGAGTCGGTATCCTCGCGTTCCATGTGCTTGGCCGACTTACCTTTACCTTTTCTTCTTTTTTCTTTACCTTTACTATTCATTCTGCAATAAATAGAAAAACCGGTTAATGACCCACGAATACTTCCCCTGGTCGTGTGGTCCAGCGACATGACCGTATGGGGTGGAAACTTAATCTTAAAGTTAAGTATGCCACTTTATTGTAAGGGGGAGTATATACACGGGTCACCGGAATGGCATCGCCCTTGGCACGTAGGGTCCTACCATCGAAAGAATTAGGATCCTGCCCAATCCTTAAGTCAGATGCGATGAGAGCATACTCTTCTGAACCCGTTCATCCGGACTGAGTGATCGTAGCCAACGGCATAAGATCGTGCAGCCTCTATTGCGTCTTTACCAACAGTCTACCATCGAGAAATTTTCGGTCACCACTACCCGCTTACCATCCGGGCCCGGGCTGCCGACCGGCACGACCTATGCTAGGGTCGAGGCGGGCTTAAAAATTTCCCAACTAGGTCGATAATGCTACCTGAATCAATCAAAGATATGAAAGATAGCGGTAAATTAAAAGACCGTAAAAAGGAAAGAAACAAACAAAACATGCAGGATCTTGATGTCCAGGAGAAAAGTTTCAAAAATTGAAAACTTTATGGTACCAAGAAGCAAGATTCAAAGTAATAACTTTGCGGTCACCACTACCGGCTTACCAACCGGGCCCGGGATGCCGACCGGCACGACCTACGTTAGGATCGAGGCGGGTTTACAAGTTATATAGCCAGAGTGTAATTCAACCGTGTTTCAATTTTTCGCTTATGTCCGACAATTTTGACATGCTTGTGACCGACGCTATGCTTACGTCCGTATGCCCTGACACCGTGATCTTTGCCTTATGTCCGACATTTGACATTCGCGAACATTTTATGCTTAAGACCGATTTTATGCTTGCGTCCTTCGTGGCAAGCTTAAGACCGCGAATGTCTCCGCTAATGTCCGAGTGTCACCAATTTCTATGTGTAGGTCCAGCTAATGTCCGACATAGGTAACGGAAGCTTTAATTCTGTCGGTCTCTTGGTCGTCCGTGTGCTTATGTCCGTCACCTTCGCGAAGGTTTGAACTAGGGGTGTCAGGCCATAAGCTAGGGTTACAGTTTGTGCTAAGCCTAACCCTTTCGTGTCAGGACATAAGCATGACTTATAATTTTGTTTTCCCCAAATACCCTTGATTCGTGTCAGGCGTACAGGACATAAGCGGGACTTGTTAATATTTTGGTTTTCCCATGCTTTACCCGATGGTTAAGGTTTTACCCGTGTCTTGCCCGATAGTTGTTTTGGACAGCAGTGCGGGGCCACTAAGCTTATCTGCCCGCTTTGCACCAGCCGTGCGTTACCCGTTAAAGCCTAGGTTGGGAATCGAACCCACGTACACTGCTGTTTTAATTTTAATCACAAAAAAAAATAACAGAGTATAAAAATTAAAAAATAAAATCACCTTCTTAGACATAAAAAAATCACAATAGAATTATAAAAAGATTTAAAAAAACGGTCACTTTAATCATTATTCCTTCTTCCTTCTTCATTCTCCGTCTGGCGGACTCCTGTTACCTAGTCCTGTAATGTAGGTAATGTAGACGGCAGAAGATACCCCGACGCAGTATCAGCTCCATAATTTCTTGGCATATAGCCGGGCAGAACGCAACGATGTGATGTCCGACTATATACGCCAGCCTGGTTTGAAGGGGACCTCTGATCACTAGCCACACCTGGTCCATTGTCCCCTGCATGCCGTGGTCGTAAACATGGATAAGAAATCTGCTTTGCATGGTTAGTTGGTTCTGAAATAACAGGAGTAAAAGGTTAGTATCAAAAATGTTGGTACCTAGCATGTTATGCAAGCAAAGTTAAACTTGCGAGACCTACCCCTACTTCTTTTGCAAACGGTCTTGGGACCGTCTTTAGCGAAGTTTGTAAGCGTAAGCCGCGGACGGAGCCGTTGCGACGACGGCAGCGGGCTCGAGTGTTATTTTGCTTGCCATCCGCTGCATCACTGTCTCTTTCTTTGTCAGCCACGAGGCGGTACCAGCTGGAATACGCTCTATGATGATTTTCACGGCTAGAATGTGCTCTAGGCTGTGCTTACCATATCTGCTGGGAGTATGGAACACGCAGTGTGACTCAGCGTGTAAATAATGTAAATACATATAATAAACAAAGAAACCTACACTGGTAAAAAAAAATATAAACTTAAAAAAGAAAACAAAATCACAGTAATTGGTAGAGTCCTGTAAAATGTCCGGTACATGCTATACAATGAGGTTCAGGCAGAGCCAGAGCGATCTGGCCTGCCTCGAAGCCGCCTCTCTGCCTCCCTTCTTTTGCGGTGCAAATTCTTCTCTTTCTTTTCTTCACTTTTCCTCGTCTTCTCCTCCTCCCTCCTTCGAGTCTCTTCTTCAGGAGAGGGATAGGGGTCGGGGTGGATGAGGATGAACTCAACACCCCGACCCTCTATCATTTCCACCATCTCTTTCGTTCGTTCGAAGGTGGCGATCTTCAATTCTTGTTTGTAATAGTTATATTCTTCTGTTGACGGATGACTGCTTTCCAGCAGCCTATTCCATTCCTTCCTGCTTCCACGAAACTTGATAATGTACGTCGTCGTCATTGCTTTATATCTGAAAAATAGAGGAAACAATAATATGGAAAAACCCCATGGTTAACCCTATGCGGTGTCAGGACCCAAGCAAACAGCCGACAGTTGTCCCATTGGCTATGAGATATTTTTACAAGTTATATAAGTAGCAATTAATTGAAGGTAGCGCATTTCACAATATTTACAGTGACATGTAATATGAGTAGCAATTTATTGAAGGTAGCGCCTTAACCGACTGGACGGCCTTTGCAGGGACCGCTAGCTCCGGATCAGAGTGTTTAACAGGGCCGGAAGGAACTTGCATAGCGGTAGTGGAGACGGACTTAGGTGGAGAGTCGACCCTCGTCACCACCCGAGCAGGCGCTTCTACTTCTGGGTCTACATCCACACATGGGATCATTAAATCCAAGGGCCTCGCTTACTCTTTATACTCCGGCCGGGGATGAGTAACACACATTGCAATTTCTTCCTCAGTCGGGAATTCAGCACTATATTTAAGAACCCAATTAGCGACAAACGTATCATGGGAGGCGGGCTCCATTTTTTCCGACTTTGCCTCTACAGCTTTAGGGGTTACCTCAGCCTTCGTGACTACCTTGGTCACCGTCTCGGCATTAGCCTTGGCCTTTCCAACTTCGGCTTCCCCCTCAGCCGGCAAACGCGTGGATATGTCTCTCTTTTGTCCGAGGCGACAACAAGGTTAGCCTTCTTGCACGGGGCCTCCACTTGATTAGACTCGACGACTACCGCCGAGTCGGCTTCAGGGGTTACCTTAGCCTTCTTGGCCTTGGCCTGTCCCGCGACAGCTTTGGCGTCCCCTTCATCAAGCAACCGCTTGGCTAGCTTTCTGGCTTTCTTTTTCTCTTTTTTAAGAGCTTTCCTCTCCCGACTGATGGACTTGGCCTCGTCGACAGTAGCCGCATCATCGGCCTCATCCTGGTGTGCTACACCTTTGTTACCCCGGCAATCGGACGGAGCCGTTGCGACGACGGCAGCGGGCTCGAGTGTTATTTTGCTTGCCATCCGCTGCATCACTGTCTCTTTCTTTGTCAGCCACGAGGCGGTACCAGCTGGAATACGCTCTATGATGATTTTCACGGCTAGAATGTGCTCTAGGCTGTGCTTACCATATCTGCTGGGAGTATGGAACACGCAGTGTGACTCAGCCTGCGGTCCGCTGCCGCTCTCTGTAGCGGGATATTTTCTCGTGGAGGCCATGCATGTAAATTCGGGCTGCTGTTTACACCCGCTAAAATCGTTAGAGGAATAGTGACCGACGTCGTCACAATATTGGTTCCTCGTAACATTGATGGCTACCCCAGAATAGCGCACCTGGCCCTTTGTCTTCACGAGCGTGTAATACAAGGTGGCCTGACCGACCTTGTTGGTACCATCGTGTGACTCGAAAGAGAACTGTTGCGAGGAAGCATCTCGTCAGAACCCACTCATATACCGCCCGCCCGCGAGCATCGGAATACCGCTATCCGGTGACGCTGACGGATTGTAGGCTCCCGTTTGGGTCCCGATTTTGTCTAGGAGGCTATCGATGTAAACATCGGAAGGCACATCTCCGCCAAGCTTAAAGGATGTGTAGCATCCGACTTTAACTCCCACCAAGAGCACTTTTTTGGCTTTACGTTCTGCGCGACTGAGAACGGCCGGCAGTACAGGGTGGGAAGTTTCGATGGCCATGGCTCCGGACGGCCTTGGTACCGGGGAGTCGGTATCCTCGCGTTCCATGTGCTTGGCCGACTTACCTTTACCTTTTCTTCTTTTTTCTTTAAATTTTCGGTCACCACTACCGGCTTACCATCCGGGCCCGGGCTGCCGACCGGCACGACCTATGCTAGGGTCGAGGCGGGCTTAAAAATTTCCCAACTAGGTCGATAATGCTACCTGAATCAATCAAAGATATGAAAGATAGCGGTAAATTAAAAGACCGTAAAAAGGAAAGAAACAAACAAAACATGCAGGATCTTGATGTCCAGGAGAAAAGTTTCAAAAATTGAAAACTTTATGGTACCAAGAAGCAAGATTCAAAGTAATAACTTTGCGGTCACCACTACCGGCTTACCAACCGGGCCCGGGCTGCCGACCGGCACGACCTACGTTAGGATCGAGGCGGGTTTACAAGTTATATAGCCAGAGTGTAATTCAACCGTGTTTCAATTTTTCGCTTATGTCCGACAATTTTGACATGCTTGTGACCGACGCTATGCTTACGTCCGTATGCCCTGACACCGTGATCTTTGCCTTATGTCCGACATTTGACATTCGCGAACATTTTATGCTTAAGACCGATTTTATGCTTGCGTCCTTCGTGGCAAGCTTAAGACCGCGAATGTCTCCGCTAATGTCCGAGTGTCACCAATTTCTATGTGTATGTCCAGCTAATGTCCGACATAGGTAACGGAAGCTTTAATTCTGTCGGTCTCTTGGTCGTCCGTGTGCTTATGTCCGTCACCTTCGCGAAGGTTTGAACTAGGGGTGTCAGGCCATAAGCTAGGGTTACAGTTTGTGCTAAGCCTAACCCTTTCGTGTCAGGACATAAGCATGACTTATAATTTTGTTTTCCCCAAATACCCTTGATTCGTGTCAGGCGTACAGGACATAAGCGGGACTTGTTAATATTTTGGTTTTCCCATGCTTTACCCGATGGTTAAGGTTTTACCCGTGTCTTGCCCGATAGTTGTTTTGGACAGCAGTGCGGGGCCACTAAGCTAATCTGCCCGCTATGCACCAGCCGTGCGTTACCCGTTAAAGCCTAGGTTGGGAATCGAACCCACGTACACTGCTGTTTTAATTTTAATCACAAAAAAAAATAACAGAGTATAAAAATTAAAAAATAAAATCACCTTCTTAGACATAAAAAAATCACAATAGAATTATAAAAAGATTTAAAAAAACGGTCACTTTAATCATTATTCCTTCTTCCTTCTTCATTCTCCGTCTGGCGGACTCCTGTTACCTAGTCCTGTAATGTAGGTAATGTAGACGGCAGAAGATACCCCGACGCAGTATCAGCTCCATAATTTCTTGGCATATAGCCGGGCAGAACGCAACGATGTGATGCCCGACTATATACGCCAGCCTGGTTTGAAGGGGACCTCTGATCACTAGCCACACCTGGTCCATTGTCCCCTGCATGCCGTGGTCGTAAACATGGATAAGAAATCTGCTTTGCATGGTTAGTTGGTTCTGAAATAACAGGAGTAAAAGGTTTATTCTTTAGTTTTCTATGTTGTGTTATGTGTACTATTGTTTTTCTGTTTGTCTTTTTCATTTTTAGCCATGGCGTTGTCAGTTTGTTTTAGATTTATGAGTTTGACTGTCCCTTTGGTATCTTTCGTCCCTCTTTTAGTATCAAAAATGTTGGTACCTAGCATGTTATGCAAGCAAAGTTAAACTTGCGACCTACCCCTACTTCTTTTGCAAACGGTCTTGGGACCGTCTTTGGCGAAGTTTGTAAGCGTAAGTCGCGGACGGAGCCGTTGCGACGACGGCAGCGGGCTCGAGTGTTATTTTGCTTGCCATCCGCTGCATCACTGTCTCTTTCTTTGTCAGCCACGAGGCGGTACCAGCTGGAATACGCTCTATGATGATTTTCACGGCTAGAATGTGCTCTAGGCTGTGCTTACCATATCTGCTGGGAGTATGGAACACGCAGTGTGACTCAGCCTGCGGTCCGCTGCCGCTCTCTGTAGCGGGATATTTTCTCGTGGAGGCCATGCATGTAAATTCGGGCTGCTGTTTACACCCGCTAAAATCGTTAGAGGAATAGTGACCGACGTCGTCACAATATTGGTTCCTCGTAACATTGATGGCTACCCCAGAATAGCGCACCTGGCCCTTTGTCTTCACGAGCGTGTAATACAAGGTGGCCTGACCGACCTTGTTGGTACCATCGTGTGACTCGAAAGAGAACTGTTGCGAGGAAGCATCTCGTCAGAACCCACTCATATACCGCCCGCCCGCGAGCATCGGAATACCGCTATCCGGTGACGCTGACGGATTGTAGGCTCCCGTTTGGGTCCCGATTTTGTCTAGGAGGCTATCGATGTAAACATCGGAAGGCACATCTCCGCCAAGCTTAAAGGATGTGTAGCATCCGACTTTAACTCCCACCAAGAGCACTTTTTTGGCTTTACGTTCTGCGCGACTGAGAACGGCCGGCAGTACAGGGTGGGCAGTTTCGACGGCCATGGCTCCGGACGGCCTTGGTACCGGGGAGTCGGTATCCTCGCGTTCCATGTGCTTGGCCGACTTACCTTTACCTTTTCTTCTTTTTTCTTTACCTTTACTATTCATTCTGTAATAAATAGAAAAACCGGTTAATGACCCACGAATACTTCCCCTGGTCGTGTGGTCCAGCGACATGACCGTATGGGGTGGAAACTTAATCTTAAAGTTAAGTATGCCACTTAATTGTAAGGGGGAGTATATACACGGGTCACCGGAATGGCATCGCCCTTGGCACGTAGGGTCCTACCATCGAAAGAATTAGGATCCTGCCCAATCCTTAAGTCAGATGCGATGAGAGCATACTCTTCTGAACCCGTTCATCCGGACTGAGTGATCGTAGCCAACGGCATAAGATCGTGCAGCCTCTATTGCGTCTTTACCAACAGTCTACCATCGAGAAATTTTCGGTCACCACTACCGGCTTACCATGCGGGCCCGGGCTGCCGACCGGCACGACCTATGCTAGGGTCGAGACGGGCTTAAAAATTTCCCAACTAGGTCGATAATGCTACCTGAATCAATCAAAGATATGAAAGATAGCGGTAAATTAAAAGACCGTAAAAAGGAAAGAAACAAACAAAACATGCAGGATCTTGATGTCCAGGAGAAAAGTTTCAAAAATTGAAAACTTTATGGTACCAAGAAGCAAGATTCAAAGTAATAACTTTGCGGTCACCACTACCGGCTTACCAACCGGGCCCGGGCTGCCGACCGGCACGACCTACGTTAGGATCGAGGCGGGTTTACAAGTTATATAGCCAGAGTGTAATTCAACCGTGTTTCAATTTTTCGCTTATGTCCGACAATTTTGACATGCTTGTGACCGACGCTATGCTTACGTCCGTATGCCCTGACACCGTGATCTTTGCCTTATGTCCGACATTTGACATTCGCGAACATTTTATGCTTAAGACCGATTTTATGCTTGCGTCCTTCGTGGCAAGCTTAAGACCGCGAATGTCTCCGCTAATGTCCGAGTGTCACCAATTTCTATGTGTATGTCCAGCTAATGTCCGACATAGGTAACGGAAGCTTTAATTCTGTCGGTCTCTTGGTCGTCCGTGTGCTTATGTCCGTCACCTTCGCGAAGGTTTGAACTAGGGGTGTCAGGCCATAAGCTAGGGTTACAGTTTGTGCTAAGCCTAACCCTTTCGTGTCAGGACATAAGCATGACTTATAATTTTGTTTTCCCCAAATATCCTTGATTCGTGTCAGGCGTACAGGACATAAGCGGGACTTGTTAATATTTTGGTTTTCCCATGCTTTACCCGATGGTTAAGGTTTTACCCGTGTCTTGCCCGATAGTTGTTTTGGACAGCAGTGCGGGGCCACTAAGCTAATCTGCCCGCTATGCACCAGCCGTGCGTTACCCGTTAAAGCCTAGGTTGGGAATCGAACCCACGTACACTGCTGTTTTAATTTTAATCACAAAAAAAAATAACAGAGTATAAAAATTAAAAAATAAAATCACCTTCTTAGACATAAAAAAATCACAATAGAATTATAAAAAGATTTTAAAAAACGGTCACTTTAATCATTATTCCTTCTTCCTTCTTCATTCTCCGTCTGGCGGACTCCTGTTACCTAGTCCTGTAATGTAGGTAATGTAGACGGCAGAATATACCCCGACGCAGTATCAGCTCCATAATTTCTTGGCATATAGCCGGGCAGAACGCAACGATGTGATGCCCGACTATATACGCCAGCCTGGTTTGAAGGGGACCTCTGATCACTAGCCACACCTGGTCCATTGTCCCCTGCATGCCGTGGTCGTAAACATGGATAAGAAATCTGCTTTGCATGGTTAGTTGGTTTTGAAATAACAGGAGTAAAAGGTTAGTATCAAAAATGTTGGTACCTAGCATGTTATGCAAGCAAAGTTAAACTTGCGACCTACCCCTACTTCTTTTGCAAACGGTCTTGGGACCGTCTTTGGCGAAGTTTGTAAGCGTAAGCCGCGGACGGAGCCGTTGCGACGACGGCAGCGGGCTCGAGTGTTATTTTGCTTGCCATCCGCTGCATCACTGTCTCTTTCTTTGTCAGCCACGAGGCGGTACCAGCTGGAATACACTCTATGATGATTTTCACGGCTAGAATGTGCTCTAGGCTGTGCTTACCATATCTGCTGGGAGTATGGAACACGCAGTGTGACTCAGCCTGCGGTCCGCTGCCGCTCTCTGTAGCGGGGTATTTTCTCGTGGAGGCCATGCATGTAAATTCGGGCTGCTGTTTACACCCGCTAAAATCGTTAGAGGAATAGTGACCGACGTCGTCACAATATTGGTTCCTCGTAACATTGATGGCTACCCCAGAATAGCGCACCTGGCCCTTTGTCTTCACGAGCGTGTAATACAAGGTGGCCTGACCGACCTTGTTGGTACCATCGTGTGACTCGAAAGAGAACTGTTGCGAGGAAGCATCTCGCCAGAACCCACTCCTATACCGCCCGCCCACGAGCATCGGAATAGCGCTATCCGGTGACGCAGACGGACGGTACGCTCCCGTTAGGGTCCCGATTTTGTCCAGGAGGCTATCGATGTAAACATCGGAAGGCACATCTCCTACAAGCTTAAAGGATGTGTAGCATCCGACTTTAACTCCCACCAAGAGCACTTTTTTGGCTTTACGTTCTGCGCGACTAAGAACGGCCGGCAGTACAGGGTGGGCAGTTTCGACGGCCATGGCTCCGGACGGCCTTGGTACCGGGGAGTCGGTATCCTCGCGTTCCATGTGCTTGGCCGACTTACCTTTACCTTTTCTTCTTTTTTCTTTACCTTTACTATTCATTCTGCAATAAATAGAAAAACCGGTTAATGACCCACGAATACTTCCCCTGGTCGTGTGGTCCAGCGACATGACCGTATAGGGTGGAAACTTAATCTTAAAGTTAAGTATGCCACTTAATTGTAAGGGGGAGTATATACACGGGTCACCGGAATGGCATCGCCCTTGGCACGTAGGGTCCTACCATCGAAAGAATTAGGATCCTGCCCAATCCTTAAGTCAGATGCGATGAGAGCATACTCTTCTGAACCCGTTCATCCGGACTGAGTGATCGTAGCCAACGGCATAAGATCGTGCAGCCTCTATTGCGTCTTTACCAACAGTCTACCATCGAGAAATTTTCGGTCACCACTACCCGCTTACCATCCGGGCCCGGGCTGCCGACCGGCACGACCTATGCTAGGGTCGAGGCGGGCTTAAAAATTTCCCAACTAGGTCGATAATGCTACCTGAATCAATCAAAGATATGAAAGATAGCGGTAAATTAAAAGACCGTAAAAAGGAAAGAAACAAACAAAACATGCAGGATCTTGATGTCCAGGAGAAAAGTTTCAAAAATTGAAAACTTTATGGTACCAAGAAGCAAGATTCAAAGTAATAACTTTGCGGTCACCACTACCGGCTTACCAACCGGGCCCGGGCTGCCGACCGGCACGACCTACGTTAGGATCGAGGCGGGTTTACATGTTATATAGCCAGAGTGTAATTCAACCGTGTTTCAATTTTTCGCTTATGTCCGACAATTTTGACATGCTTGTGACCGACGCTATGCTTACGTCCGTATGCCCTGACACCGTGATCTTTGCCTTATGTCCGACATTTGACATTCGCGAACATTTTATGCTTAAGACCGATTTTATGCTTGCGTCCTTCGTGGCAAGCTTAAGACCGCGAATGTCTCCGCTAATGTCCGAGTGTCACCAATTTCTATGTGTAGGTCCAGCTAATGTCCGACATAGGTAACGGAAGCTTTAATTCTGTCGGTCTCTTAGTCGTCCGTGTGCTTATGTCCGTCACCTTCGCGAAGGTTTGAACTAGGGGTGTCAGGCCATAAGCTAGGGTTACAGTTTGTGCTAAGCCTAACCCTTTCGTGTCAGGACATAAGCATGACTTATAATTTTGTTTTCCCCAAATACCCTTGATTCGTGTCAGGCGTACAGGACATAAGCGGGACTTGTTAATATTTTGGTTTTCCCATGCTTTACCCGATGGTTAAGGTTTTACCCGTGTCTTGCCCGATAGTTGTTTTGGACAGCAGTGCGGGGCCACTAAGCTCATCTGCCCGCTTTGCACCAGCCGTGCGTTACCCGTTAAAGCCTAGGTTGGGAATCGAACCCACGTACACTGCTGTTTTAATTTTAATCACAAAAAAAAAATAACAGAGTATAAAAATTAAAAAATAAAATCACCTTCTTAGACATAAAAAAATCACAATAGAATTATAAAAAGATTTAAAAAAACGGTCACTTTAATCATTATTCCTTCTTCCTTCTTCATTCTCCGTCTGGCGGACTCCTGTTACCTAGTCCTGTAATGTAGGTAATGTAGACGGCAGAAGATACCCCGACGCAGTATCAGCTCCATAATTTCTTGGCATATAGCCGGGCAGAACGCAACGATGTGATGTCCGACTATATACGCCAGCCTGGTTTGAAGGGGACCTCTGATCACTAGCCACACCTGGTCCATTGTCCCCTGCATGCCGTGGTCGTAAACATGGATAAGAAATCTGCTTTGCATGGTTAGTTGGTTCTGAAATAACAGGAGTAAAAGGTTAGTATCAAAAATGTTGGTACCTAGCATGTTATGCAAGCAAAGTTAAACTTGCGACCTACCCCTACTTCTTTTGCAAACGGTCTTGGGACCGCCTTTGGCGAAGTTTGTAAGCGTAAGCCGCGGACGGAGCCGTTGCGACGACGGCAGCGGGCTCGAGTGTTATTTTGCTTGCCATCCGCTGCATCACTGTCTCTTTCTTTGTCAGCCACGAGGCGGTACCAGCTGGAATACGCTCTATGATGATTTTCACGGCTAGAATGTGCTCTAGGCTGTGCTTACCATATCTGCTGGGAGTATGGAACACGCAGTGTGACTCAGCCTGCGGTCCGCTGCCGCTCTCTGTAGCGGGATATTTTCTCGTGGAGGCCATGCATGTAAATTCGGGCTGCTGTTTACACCCGCTAAAATCGTTAGAGGAATAGTGACCGACGTCGTCACAATATTGGTTCCTCGTAACATTGATGGCTACCCCAGAATAGCGCACCTGGCCCTTTGTCTTCACGAGCGTGTAATACAAGGTGGCCTGACCGACCTTGTTGGTACCATCGTGTGACTCGAAAGAGAACTGTTGCGAGGAAGCATCTCGCCAGAACCCACTCCTATACCGCCCGCCCACGAGCATCGGAATAGCGCTATCCGGTGACGCAGACGGACGGTACGCTCCCGTTAGGGTCCCGATTTTGTCCAGGAGGCTATCGATGTAAACATCGGAAGGCACATCTCCTACAAGCTTAAAGGATGTGTAGCATCCGACTTTAACTCCCACCAAGAGCACTTTTTTGGCTTTACGTTCTGCGCGACTAAGAACGGCCGGCAGTACAGGGTGGGCAGTTTCGACGGCCATGGCTCCGGACGGCCTTGGTACCGGGGAGTCGGTATCCTCGCGTTCCATGTGCTTGGCCGACTTACCTTTACCTTTTCTTCTTTTTTCTTTACCTTTACTATTCATTCTGCAATAAATAGAAAAACCGGTTAATGACCCACGAATACTTCCCCTGGTCGTGTGGTCCAGCGACATGACCGTATGGGGTGGAAACTTAATCTTAAAGTTAAGTATGCCACTTAATTGTAAGGGGGAGTATATACACGGGTCACCGGAATGGCATCGCCCTTGGCACGTAGGGTCCTACCATCGAAAGAATTAGGATCCTGCCCAATCCTTAAGTCAGATGCGATGAGAGCATACTCTTCTGAACCCGTTCATCCGGACTGAGTGATCGTAGCCAACGGCATAAGATCGTGCAGCCTCTATTGCGTCTTTACCAACAGTCTACCATCGAGAAATTTTCGGTCACCACTACCCGCTTACCATCCGGGCCCGGGCTGCCGACCGGCACGACCTATGCTAGGGTCGAGGCGGGCTTAAAAATTTCCCAACTAGGTCGATAATGCTACCTGAATCAATCAAAGATATGAAAGATAGCGGTAAATTAAAAGACCGTAAAAAGGAAAGAAACAAACAAAACATGCAGGATCTTGATGTCCAGGAGAAAAGTTTTAAAAATTGAAAACTTTATGGTACCAAGAAGCAAGATTCAAAGTAATAACTTTGCGGTCACCACTACCGGCTTACCAACCGGGCCCGGGCTGCCGACCGGCACGACCTACGTTAGGATCGAGGCGGGTTTACAAGTTATATAGCCAGAGTGTAATTCAACCGTGTTTCAATTTTTCGCTTATGTCCGACAATTTTGACATGCTTGTGACCGACGCTATGCTTACGTCCGTATGCCCTGACACCGTGATCTTTGCCTTATGTCCGACATTTGACATTCGCGAACATTTTATGCTTAAGACCGATTTTATGCTTGCGTCCTTCGTGGCAAGCTTAAGACCGCCAGACTTTCGTGTCAGGACATAAGCATGACTTATAATTTTGTTTTCCCCAAATACCCTTGATTCGTGTCAGCCGTACAGGACATAAGCGGGACTTGTTAATATTTTGGTTTTCCCATGCTTTACCCGATGGTTAAGGTTTTACCCGTGTCTTGCCCGATAGTTGTTTTGGACAGCAGTGCGGGGCCACTAAGCTTATCTGCCCGCTTTGCACCAGCCGTGCGTTACCCGTTAAAGCCTAGGTTGGGAATCGAACCCACGTACACTGCTGTTTTAATTTTAATCACAAAAAAAAATAACAGAGTATAAAAATTAAAAAATAAAATCACCTTCTTAGACATAAAAAAATCACAATAGAATTATAAAAAGATTTAAAAAAACGGTCACTTTAATCATTATTCCTTCTTCCTTCTTCATTCTCCGTCTGGCGGACTCCTGTTACCTAGTCCTGTAATGTAGGTAATGTAGACGGCAGAAGATACCCCGACGCAGTATCAGCTCCATAATTTCTTGGCATATAGCCGGGCAGAACGCAACGATGTGATGTCCGACTATATACGCCAGCCTGGTTTGAAGGGGACCTCTGATCACTAGCCACACCTGGTCCATTGTCCCCTGCATGCCGTGGTCGTAAACATGGATAAGAAATCTGCTTTGCATGGTTAGTTGGTTCTGAAATAACAGGAGTAAAAGGTTAGTATCAGAAATGTTGGTACCTAGCATGTTATGCAAGCAAAGTTAAACTTGCGAGACCTACCCCTACTTCTTTTGCAAACGGTCTTGGGACCGTCTTTGGCGAAGTTTGTAAGCGTAAGCCGCGGACGGAGCCGTTGCGACGACGGCAGCGGGCTCGAGTGTTATTTTGCTTGCCATCCGCTGCATCACTGTCTCTTTCTTTGTCAGCCACGAGGCGGTACCAGCTGGAATACGCTCTATGATGATTTTCACGGCTAGAATGTGCTCTAGGCTGTGCTTACCATATCTGCTGGGAGTATGGAACACGCAGTGTGACTCAGCCTGCGGTCCGCTGCCGCTCTCTGTAGCGGGGTATTTTCTCGTGGAGGCCATGCATGTAAATTCGGGCTGCTGTTTACACCCGCTAAAATCGTTAGAGGAATAGTGACCGACGTCGTCACAATATTGGTTCCTCGTAACATTGATGGCTACCCCAGAATAGCGCACCTGGCCCTTTGTCTTCACGAGCGTGTAATACAAGGTGGCCTGACCGACCTTGTTGGTACCATCGTGTGACTCGAAAGAGAACTGTTGCGAGGAAGCATCTCGCCAGAACCCACTCCTATACCGCCCGCCCACGAGCATCGGAATAGCGCTATCCGGTGACGCAGACGGACGGTACGCTCCCGTTAGGGTCCCGATTTTGTCCAGGAGGCTATCGATGTAAACATCGGAAGGCACATCTCCTACAAGCTTAAAGGATGTGTAGCATCCGACTTTAACTCCCACCAAGAGCACTTTTTTGGCTTTACGTTCTGCGCGACTAAGAACGGCCGGCAGTACAGGGTGGGCAGTTTCGACGGCCATGGCTCCGGACGGCCTTGGTACCGGGGAGTCGGTATCCTCGCGTTCCATGTGCTTGGCCGACTTACCTTTACCTTTTCTTCTTTTTTCTTTACCTTTACTATTCATTCTGCAATAAATAGAAAAACCGGTTAATGACCCACGAATACTTCCCCTGGTCGTGTGGTCCAGCGACATGACCGTATGGGGTGGAAACTTAATCTTAAAGTTAAGTATGCCACTTAATTGTAAGGGGGAGTATATACACGGGTCACCGGAATGGCATCGCCCTTGGCACGTAGGGTCCTACCATCGAAAGAATTAGGATCCTGCCCAATCCTTAAGTCAGATGCGATGAGAGCATACTCTTCTGAACCCGTTCATCCGGACTGAGTGATCGTAGCCAACGGCATAAGATCGTGCAGCCTCTATTGCGTCTTTACCAACAGTCTACCATCGAGAAATTTTCGGTCACCACTACCCGCTTACCATCCGGGCCCGGGCTGCCGACCGGCACGACCTATGCTAGGGTCGAGGCGGGCTTAAAAATTTCCCAACTAGGTCGATAATGCTACCTGAATCAATCAAAGATATGAAAGATAGCGGTAAATTAAAAGACCGTAAAAAGGAAAGAAACAAACAAAACATGCAGGATCTTGATGTCCAGGAGAAAAGTTTCAAAAATTGAAAACTTTATGGTACCAAGAAGCAAGATTCAAAGTAATAACTTTGCGGTCACCACTACCGGCTTACCAACCGGGCCCGGGCTGCCGACCGGCACGACCTACGTTAGGATCGAGGCGGGTTTACAAGTTATATAGCCAGAGTGTAATTCAACCGTGTTTCAATTTTTCGCTTATGTCCGACAATTTTGACATGCTTGTGACCGACGCTATGCTTACGTCCGTATGCCCTGACACCGTGATCTTTGCCTTATGTCCGACATTTGACATTCGCGAACATTTTATGCTTAAGACCGATTTTATGCTTGCGTCCTTCGTGGCAAGCTTAAGACCGCGAATGTCTCCGCTAATGTCCGAGTGTCACCAATTTCTATGTGTAGGTCCAGCTAATGTCCGACATAGGTAACGGAAGCTTTAATTCTGTCGGTCTCTTGGTCGTCCGTGTGCTTATGTCCGTCACCTTCGCGAAGGTTTGAACTAGGGGTGTCAGGCCATAAGCTAGGGTTACAGTTTGTGCTAAGCCTAACCCTTTCGTGTCAGGACATAAGCATGACTTATAATTTTGTTTTCCCCAAATACCCTTGATTCGTGCCAGGCGTACAGGACATAAGCGGGACTTGTTAATATTTTGGTTTTCCCATGCTTTACCCGATGTTTAAGGTTTTACCCGTGTCTTGCCCGATAGTTGTTTTGGACAGCAGTGCGGGGCCACTAAGCCGTGCGTTACCCGTTAAAGCCTAGGTTGGGAATCGAACCCACGTACACTGCTGTTTTAATTTTAATCACAAAAAAAAATAACAGAGTATAAAAATTAAAAAATAAAATCACCTTCTTAGACATAAAAAAATCACAATAGAATTATAAAAAGATTTAAAAAAACGGTCACTTTAATCATTATTCCTTCTTCCTTCTTCATTCTCCGTCTGGCGGACTCCTGTTACCTAGTCCTGTAATGTAGGTAATGTAGACGGCAGAAGATACCCCGACGCAGTATCAGCTCCATAATTTCTTGGCATATAGCCGGGCAGAACGCAACGATGTGATGTCCGACTATATACGCCAGCCTGGTTTGAAGGGGACCTCTGATCACTAGCCACACCTGGTCCATTGTCCCCTGCATGCCGTGGTCGTAAACATGGATAAGAAATCTGCTTTGCATGGTTAGTTGGTTCTGAAATAACAGGAGTAAAAGGTTAGTATCAAAAATGTTGGTACCTAGCATGTTATGCAAGCAAAGTTAAACTTGCGACCTACCCCTACTTCTTTTGCAAACGGTCTTGGGACCGTCTTTAGCGAAGTTTGTAAGCGTAAGCCGCGGACGGAGCCGTTGCGACGACGGCAGCGGGCTCGAGTGTTATTTTGCTTGCCATCCGCTGCATCACTGTCTCTTTCTTTGTCAGCCACGAGGCGGTACCAGCTGGAATACGCTCTATGATGATTTTCACGGCTAGAATGTGCTCTAGGCTGTGCTTACCATATCTGCTGGGAGTATGGAACACGCAGTGTGACTCAGCCTGCGGTCCGCTGCCGCTCTCTGTAGCGGGATATTTTCTCGTGGAGGCCATGCATGTAAATTCGGGCTGCTGTTTACACCCGCTAAAATCGTTAGAGGAATAGTGACCGACGTCGTCACAATATTGGTTCCTCGTAACATTGATGGCTACCCCAGAATAGCGCACCTGGCCCTTTGTCTTCACGAGCGTGTAATACAAGGTGGCCTGACCGACCTTGTTGGTACCATCGTGTGACTCGAAAGAGAACTGTTGCGAGGAAGCATCTCGCCAGAACCCACTCCTATACCGCCCGCCCACGAGCATCGGAATAGCGCTATCCGGTGACGCAGACGGACGGTACGCTCCCGTTAGGGTCCCGATTTTGTCCAGGAGGCTATCGATGTAAACATCGGAAGGCACATCTCCTACAAGCTTAAAGGATGTGTAGCATCCGACTTTAACTCCCACCAAGAGCACTTTTTTGGCTTTACGTTCTGCGCGACTAAGAACGGCCGGCAGTACAGGGTGGGCAGTTTCGACGGCCATGGCTCCGGACGGCCTTGGTACCGGGGAGTCGATATCCTCGCGTTCCATGTGCTTGGCCGACTTACCTTTACCTTTTCTTCTTTTTTCTTTACCTTTACTATTCATTCTGCAATAAATAGAAAAACCGGTTAATGACCCACGAATACTTCCCCTGGTCGTGTGGTCCAGCGACATGACCGTATGGGGTGGAAACTTAATCTTAAAGTTAAGTATGCCACTTAATTGTAAGGGGGAGTATATACACGGGTCACCGGAATGGCATCGCCCTTGGCACGTAGGGTCCTACCATCGAAAGAATTAGGATCCTGCCCAATCCTTAAGTCAGATGCGATGAGAGCATACTCTTCTGAACCCGTTCATCCGGACTGAGTGATCGTAGCCAACGGCATAAGATCGTGCAGCCTCTATTGCGTCTTTACCAACAGTCTACCATCGAGAAATTTTCGGTCACCACTACCGGCTTACCATCCGGGCCCGGGCTGCCGACCGGCACGACCTATGCTAGGGTCGAGGCGGGCTTAAAAATTTCCCAACTAGGTCGATAATGCTACCTGAATCAATCAAAGATATGAAAGATAGCGGTAAATTAAAAGACCGTAAAAAGGAAAGAAACAAACAAAACATGCAGGATCTTGATGTCCAGGAGAAAAGTTTCAAAAATTGAAAACTTTATGGTACCAAGAAGCAAGATTCAAAGTAATAACTTTGCGGTCACCACTACCGGCTTACCAACCGGGCCCGGGCTGCCGACCGGCACGACCTACGTTAGGATCGAGGCGGGTTTACAAGTTATATAGCCAGAGTGTAATTCAACCGTGTTTCAATTTTTCGCTTATGTCCGACAATTTTGACATGCTTGTGACCGACGCTATGCTTACGTCCGTATGCCCTGACACCGTGATCTTTGCCTTATGTCCGACATTTGACATTCGCGAACATTTTATGCTTAAGACCGATTTTATGCTTGCGTCCTTCGTGGCAAGCTTAAGACCGCGAATGTCTCCGCTAATGTCCGAGTGTCACCAATTTCTATGTGTAGGTCCAGCTAATGTCCGACATAGGTAACGGAAGCTTTAATTCTGTCGGTCTCTTGGTCGTCCGTGTGCTTATGTCCGTCACCTTCGCGAAGGTTTGAACTAGGGGTGTCAGGCCATAAGCTAGGGTTACAGTTTGTGCTAAGCCTAACCCTTTCGTGTCAGGACATAAGCATGACTTATAATTTTGTTTTCCCCAAATACCCTTGATTCGTGCCAGGCGTACAGGACATAAGCGGGACTTGTTAATATTTTGGTTTTCCCATGCTTTACCCGATGTTTAAGGTTTTACCCGTGTCTTGCCCGATAGTTGTTTTGGACAGCAGTGCGGGGCCACTAAGCTTATCTGCCCGCTTTGCACCAGCCGTGCGTTACCCGTTAAAGCCTAGGTTGGGAATCGAACCCACGTACACTGCTGTTTTAATTTTAATCACAAAAAAAAATAACAGAGTATAAAAATTAAAAAATAAAATCACCTTCTTAGACATAAAAAAATCACAATAGAATTATAAAAAGATTTAAAAAAACGGTCACTTTAATCATTATTCCTTCTTCCTTCTTCATTCTCCGTCTGGCGGACTCCTGTTACCTAGTCCTGTAATGTAGGTAATGTAGACGGCAGAAGATACCCCGACGCAGTATCAGCTCCATAATTTCTTGGCATATAGCCGGGCAGAACGCAACGATGTGATGTCCGACTATATACGCCAGCCTGGTTTGAAGGGGACTTCTGATCACTAGCCACACCTGGTCCATTGTCCCCTGCATGCCGTGGTCGTAAACATGGATAAGAAATCTGCTTTGCATGGTTAGTTGGTTCTGAAATAACAGGAGTAAAAGGTTAGTATCAAAAATGTTGGTACCTAGCATGTTATGCAAGCAAAGTTAAACTTGCGACCTACCCCTACTTCTTTTGCAAACGGTCTTGGGACCGTCTTTAGCGAAGTTTGTAAGCGTAAGCCGCGGACGGAGCCGTTGCGACGACGGCAGCGGGCTCGAGTGTTATTTTGCTTGCCATCCGCTGCATCACTGTCTCTTTCTTTGTCAGCCACGAGGCGGTACCAGCTGGAATACGCTCTATGATGATTTTCACGGCTAGAATGTGCTCTAGGCTGTGCTTACCATATCTGCTGGGAGTATGGAACACGCAGTGTGACTCAGCGTGTAAATAATGTAAATACATATAATAAACAAAGAAACCTACACTGGTAAAAAAAAATATAAACTTAAAAAAGAAAACAAAATCACAGTAATTGGTAGAGTCCTGTAAAATGTCCGGTACATGCTATACAATGAGGTTCAGGCAGAGCCAGAGCGATCTGGCCTGCCTCGAAGCCGCCTCTCTGCCTCCCTTCTTTTGCGGTGCAAATTCTTCTCTTTCTTTTCTTCACTTTTCCTCGTCTTCTCCTCCCTCCTTCGAGTCTCTTCTTCAGGAGAGGGATAGGGGTCGGGGTGGATGAGGATGAACTCAACACCCCGACCCTCTATCATTTCCACCATCTCTTTCGTTCGTTCGAAGGTGGCGATCTTCAATTCTTGTTTGTAATAGTTATATTCTTCTGTTGACGGATGACTGCTTTCCAGCAGCCTATTCCATTCCTTCCTGCTTCCACGAAACTTGATAATGTACGTCGTCGTCATTGCTTTATATCTGAAAAATAGAGGAAACAATAATATGGAAAACCCCATGGTTAACCCTATGTGGTGTCAGGACCCAAGCAAACAGCCGACAGTTGTCCCATTGGCTATGAGATATTTTTACAAGTTATATAAGTAGCAATTAATTGAAGGTAGCGCATTTCACAATATTTACAGTGACATGTAATATGAGTAGCAATTTATTGAAGGTAGCGCCTTAACCGACTGGACGGCCTTTGCAGGGACCGCTAGCTCCGGATCAGAGTGTTTAACAGGGCCGGAAGGAACTTGCATAGCGGTAGTGGAGACGGACTTAGGTGGAGAGTCGACCCTCGTCACCACCCGAGCAGGCGCTTCTACTTCTGGGTCTACATCCACACATGGGATCATTAAATCCAAGGGCCTCGCTTACTCTTTATACTCCGGCCGGGGATGAGTAACACACATTGCAATTTCTTCCTCAGTCGGGAATTCAGCACTATATTTAAGAACCCAATTAGCGACAAACGTATCATGGGTTACCTCAGCCTTCGTGACTACCTTGGTCACCGTCTCGGCATTAGCCTTGGCCTTTCCAACTTCGGCTTCCCCCTCAGCCGGCAAACGCGTGGATATGTCTCTCTTTTGTCCGAGGCGACAACAAGGTTAGCCTTCTTGCACGGGGCCTCCACTTGATTAGACTCGACGACTACCGCCGAGTCGGCTTCAGGGGTTACCTTAGCCTTCTTGGCCTTGGCCTGTCCCGCGACAGCTTTGGCGTCCCCTTCATCAAGCAACCGCTTGGCTAGCTTTCTGGCTTTCTTTTTCTCTTTTTTAAGAGCTTTCCTCTCCCGACTGATGGACTTGGCCTCGTCGACAGTAGCCGCATCATCGGCCTCATCCTGGTGTGCTACACCTTTGTTACCCCGGCAATCGGACGGAGCCGTTGCGACGACGGCAGCGGGCTCGAGTGTTATTTTGCTTGCCATCCGCTGCATCACTGTCTCTTTCTTTGTCAGCCACGAGGCGGTACCAGCTGGAATACGCTCTATGATGATTTTCACGGCTAGAATGTGCTCTAGGCTGTGCTTACCATATCTGCTGGGAGTATGGAACACGCAGTGTGACTCAGCCTGCGGTCCGCTGCCGCTCTCTGTAGCGGGATATTTTCTCGTGGAGGCCATGCATGTAAATTCGGGCTGCTGTTTACACCCGCTAAAATCGTTAGAGGAATAGTGACCGACGTCGTCACAATATTGGTTCCTCGTAACATTGATGGCTACCCCAGAATAGCGCACCTGGCCCTTTGTCTTCACGAGCGTGTAATACAAGGTGGCCTGACCGACCTTGTTGGTACCATCGTGTGACTCGAAAGAGAACTGTTGCGAGGAAGCATCTCGTCAGAACCCACTCATATACCGCCCGCCCGCGAGCATCGGAATACCGCTATCCGGTGACGCTGACGGATTGTAGGCTCCCGTTTGGGTCCCGATTTTGTCTAGGAGGCTATCGATGTAAACATCGGAAGGCACATCTCCGCCAAGCTTAAAGGATGTGTAGCATCCGACTTTAACTCCCACCAAGAGCACTTTTTTGGCTTTACGTTCTGCGCGACTGAGAACGGCCGGCAGTACAGGGTGGGCAGTTTCGACGGCCATGGCTCCGGACGGCCTTGGTACCGGGGAGTCGGTATCCTCGCGTTCCATGTGCTTGGCCGACTTACCTTTACCTTTTCTTCTTTTTTCTTTACCTTTACTATTCATTCTGTAATAAATAGAAAAACCGGTTAATGACCCACGAATACTTCCCCTGGTCGTGTGGTCCAGCGACATGACCGTATGGGGTGGAAACTTAATCTTAAAGTTAAGTATGCCACTTAATTGTAAGGGGGAGTATATACACGGGTCACCGGAATGGCATCGCCCTTGGCACGTAGGGTCCTACCATCGAAAGAATTAGGATCCTGCCCAATCCTTAAGTCAGATGCGATGAGAGCATACTCTTCTGAACCCGTTCATCCGGACTGAGTGATCGTAGCCAACGGCATAAGATCGTGCAGCCTCTATTGCGTCTTTACCAACAGTCTACCATCGAGAAATTTTCGGTCACCACTACCGGCTTACCATCCGGGCCCGGGCTGCCGACCGGCACGACCTATGCTAGGGTCGAGGCGGGCTTAAAAATTTCCCAACTAGGTCGATAATGCTACCTGAATCAATCAAAGATATGAAAGATAGCGGTAAATTAAAAGACCGTAAAAAGGAAAGAAACAAACAAAACATGCAGGATCTTGATGTCCAGGAGAAAAGTTTCAAAAATTGAAAACTTTATGGTACCAAGAAGCAAGATTCAAAGTAATAACTTTGCGGTCACCACTACCGGCTTACCAACCGGGCCCGGGCTGCCGACCGGCACGACCTACGTTAGGATCGAGGCGGGTTTACAAGTTATATAGCCAGAGTGTAATTCAACCGTGTTTCAATTTTTCGCTTATGTCCGACAATTTTGACATGCTTGTGACCGACGCTATGCTTACGTCCGTATGCCCTGACACCGTGATCTTTGCTTTATGTCCGACATTTGACATTCGCGAACATTTTATGCTTAAGACCGATTTTATGCTTGCGTCCTTCGTGGCAAGCTTAAGACCGCGAATGTCTCCGCTAATGTCCGAGTGTCACCAATTTCTATGTGTATGTCCAGCTAATGTCCGACATAGGTAACGGAAGCTTTAATTCTGTCGGTCTCTTGGTCGTCCGTGTGCTTATGTCCGTCACCTTCGCGAAGGTTTGAACTAGGGGTGTCAGGCCATAAGCTAGGGTTACAGTTTGTGCTAAGCCTAACCCTTTCGTGTCAGGACAAAAGCATGACTTATAATTTTGTTTTCCCCAAATACCCTTGATTCGTGTCAGGCGTACAGGACATAAGCGGGACTTTTTAATATTTTGGTTTTCCCATGCTTTACCCGATGGTTAAGGTTTTACCCGTGTCTTGCCCGATAGTTGTTTTGGACAGCAGTGCGGGGCCACTAAGCTAATCTGCCCGCTATGCACCAGCCGTGCGTTACCCGTTAAAGCCTAGGTTGGGAATCGAACCCACGTACACTGCTGTTTTAATTTTAATCACAAAAAAAAATAACAGAGTATAAAAATTAAAAAATAAAATCACCTTCTTAGACATAAAAAAATCACAATAGAATTATAAAAAGATTTTAAAAAACGGTCACTTTAATCATTATTCCTTCTTCCTTCTTCATTCTCCGTCTGGCGGACTCCTGTTACCTAGTCCTGTAATGTAGGTAATGTAGACGGCAGAAGATACCCCGACGCAGTATCAGCTCCATAATTTCTTGGCATATAGCCGGGCAGAACGCAACGATGTGATGCCCGACTATATACGCCAGCCTGGTTTGAAGGGGACCTCTGATCACTAGCCACACCTGGTCCATTGTCCCCTGCATGCCGTGGTCGTAAACATGGATAAGAAATCTGCTTTGCATGGTTAGTTGGTTCTGAAATAACAGGAGTAAAAGGTTAGTATCAAAAATGTTGGTACCAAGCATGTTATGCAAGCAAAGTTAAACTTGCGACCTACCCCTACTTCTTTTGCAAACGGTCTTGGGACCGTCTTTGGCGAAGTTTGTAAGCGTAAGCCGCGGACGGAGCCGTTGCGACGACGGCAGCGGGCTCGAGTGTTATTTTGCTTGCCATCCGCTGCATCACTGTCTCTTTCTTTGTCAGCCACGAGGCGGTACCAGCTGGAATACGCTCTATGGTGATTTTCACGGCTAGAATGTGCTCTAGGCTGTGCTTACCATATATGCTGGGAGTATGGAACACGCAGTGTGACTCAGCCTGCGGTCCGCTGCCGCTCTCTGTAGCGGGATATTTTCTCGTGGAGGCCATGCATGTAAATTCGGGCTGCTGTTTACACCCGCTAAAATCGTTAGAGGAATAGTGACCGACGTCGTCACAATATTGGTTCCTCGTAACATTGATGGCTACCCCAGAATAGCGCACCTGGCCCTTTGTCTTCACGAGCGTGTAATACAAGGTGGCCTGACCGACCTTGTTGGTACCATCGTGTGACTCGAAAGAGAACTGTTGCGAGGAAGCATCTCGTCAGAACCCACTCATATACCGCCCGCCCGCGAGCATCGGAATACCGCTATCCGGTGACGCTGACGGATTGTAGGCTCCCGTTTGGGTCCCGATTTTGTCTAGGAGGCTATCGATGTAAACATCGGAAGGCACATCTCCGCCAAGCTTAAAGGATGTGTAGCATCCGACTTTAACTCCCACCAAGAGCACTTTTTTGGCTTTACGTTCTGCGCGACTGAGAACGGCCGGCAGTACAGGGTGGGCAGTTTCGACGGCCATGGCTCCGGACGGCCTTGGTACCGGGGAGTCGGTATCCTCGCGTTCCATGTGCTTGGCCGACTTACCTTTACCTTTTCTTCTTTTTTCTTTACCTTTACTATTCATTCTGTAATAAATAGAAAAACCGGTTAATGACCCACGAATACTTCCCCTGGTCGTGTGGTCCAGCGACATGACCGTATGGGGTGGAAACTTAATCTTAAAGTTAAGTATGCCACTTAATTGTAAGGGGGAGTATATACACGGGTCACCGGAATGGCATCGCCCTTGGCACGTAGGGTCCTACCATCGAAAGAATTAGGATCCTGCCCAATCCTTAAGTCAGATGCGATGAGAGCATACTCTTCTGAACCCGTTCATCCGGACTGAGTGATCGTAGCCAACGGCATAAGATCGTGCAGCCTCTATTGCGTCTTTACCAACAGTCTACCATCGAGAAATTTTCGGTCACCACTACCGGCTTACCATCCGGGCCCGGGCTGCCGACCGGCACGACCTATGCTAGGGTCGAGGCGGGCTTAAAAATTTCCCAACTAGGTCGATAATGCTACCTGAATCAATCAAAGATATGAAAGATAGCGGTAAATTAAAAGACCGTAAAAAGGAAAGAAACAAACAAAACATGCAGGATCTTGATGTCCAGGAGAAAAGTTTCAAAAATTGAAAACTTTATGGTACCAAGAAGCAAGATTCAAAGTAATAACTTTGCGGTCACCACTACCGGCTTACCAACCGGGCCCGGGCTGCCGACCGGCACGACCTACGTTAGGATCGAGGCGGGTTTACAAGTTATATAGCCAGAGTGTATACGTAATTCAACCGTGTTTCAATTTTTCGCTTATGTCCGACAATTTTGACATGCTTGTGACCGACGCTATGCTTACGTCCGTATGCCCTGACACCGTGATCTTTGCTTTATGTCCGACATTTGACATTCGCGAACATTTTATGCTTAAGACCGATTTTATGCTTGCGTCCTTCGTGGCAAGCTTAAGACCGCGAATGTCTCCGCTAATGTCCGAGTGTCACCAATTTCTATGTGTATGTCCAGCTAATGTCCGACATAGGTAACGGAAGCTTTAATTCTGTCGGTCTCTTGGTCGTCCGTGTGCTTATGTCCGTCACCTTCGCGAAGGTTTGAACTAGGGGTGTCAGGCCATAAGCTAGGGTTACAGTTTGTGCTAAGCCTAACCCTTTCGTGTCAGGACATAAGCATGACTTATAATTTTGTTTTCCCCAAATACCCTTGATTCGTGTCAGGCGTACAGGACATAAGCGGGACTTGTTAATATTTTGGTTTTCCCATGCTTTACCCGATGGTTAAGGTTTTACCCGTGTCTTGCCCGATAGTTGTTTTGGACAGCAGTGCGGGGCCACTAAGCTAATCTGCCCGCTATGCACCAGCCGTGCGTTACCCGTTAAAGCCTAGGTTGGGAATCGAACCCACGTACACTGCTGTTTTAATTTTAATCACAAAAAAAAATAACAGAGTATAAAAATTAAAAAATAAAATCACCTTCTTAGACATAAAAAAATCACAATAGAATTATAAAAAGATTTTAAAAAACGGTCACTTTAATCATTATTCCTTCTTCCTTCTTCATTCTCCGTCTGGCGGACTCCTGTTACCTAGTCCTGTAATGTAGGTAATGTAGACGGCAGAAGATACCCCGACGCAGTATCAGCTCCATAATTTCTTGGCATATAGCCGGGCAGAACGCAACGATGTGATGCCCGACTATATACGCCAGCCTGGTTTGAAGGGGACCTCTGATCACTAGCCACACCTGGTCCATTGTCCCCTGCATGCCGTGGTCGTAAACATGGATAAGAAATCTGCTTTGCATGGTTAGTTGGTTCTGAAATAACAGGAGTAAAAGGTTAGTATCAAAAATGTTGGTACCAAGCATGTTATGCAAGCAAAGTTAAACTTGCGACCTACCCCTACTTCTTTTGCAAACGGTCTTGGGACCGTCTTTGGCGAAGTTTGTAAGCGTAAGCCGCGGACGGAGCCGTTGCGACGACGGCAGCGGGCTCGAGTGTTATTTTGCTTGCCATCCGCTGCATCACTGTCTCTTTCTTTGTCAGCCACGAGGCGGTACCAGCTGGAATACGCTCTATGGTGATTTTTACGGCTAGAATGTGCTCTAGGCTGTGCTTACCATATATGCTGGGAGTATGGAACACGCAGTGTGACTCAGCCTGCGGTCCGCTGCCGCTCTCTGTAGCGGGATATTTTCTCGTGGAGGCCATGCATGTAAATTCGGGCTGCTGTTTACACCCGCTAAAATCGTTAGAGGAATAGTGACCGACGTCGTCACAATATTGGTTCCTCGTAACATTGATGGCTACCCCAGAATAGCGCACCTGGCCCTTTGTCTTCACGAGCGTGTAATACAAGGTGGCCTGACCGACCTTGTTGGTACCATCGTGTGACTCGAAAGAGAACTGTTGCGAGGAAGCATCTCGTCAGAACCCACTCATATACCGCCCGCCCGCGAGCATCGGAATACCGCTATCCGGTGACGCTGACGGATTGTAGGCTCCCGTTTGGGTCCCGATTTTGTCTAGGAGGCTATCGATGTAAACATCGGAAGGCACATCTCCGCCAAGCTTAAAGGATGTGTAGCATCCGACTTTAACTCCCACCAAGAGCACTTTTTTGGCTTTACGTTCTGCGCGACTGAGAACGGCCGGCAGTACAGGGTGGGCAGTTTCGACGGCCATGGCTCCGGACGGCCTTGGTACCGGGGAGTCGGTATCCTCGCGTTCCATGTGCTTGGCCGACTTACCTTTACCTTTTCTTCTTTTTTCTTTACCTTTACTATTCATTCTGTAATAAATAGAAAAACCGGTTAATGACCCACGAATACTTCCCCTGGTCGTGTGGTCCAGCGACATGACCGTATGGGGTGGAAACTTAATCTTAAAGTTAAGTATGCCACTTAATTGTAAGGGGGAGTATATACACGGGTCACCGGAATGGCATCGCCCTTGGCACGTAGGGTCCTACCATCGAAAGAATTAGGATCCTGCCCAATCCTTAAGTCAGATGCGATGAGAGCATACTCTTCTGAACCCGTTCATCCGGACTGAGTGATCGTAGCCAACGGCATAAGATCGTGCAGCCTCTATTGCGTCTTTACCAACAGTCTACCATCGAGAAATTTTCGGTCACCACTACCGGCTTACCATCCGGGCCCGGGCTGCCGACCGGCACGACCTATGCTAGGGTCGAGGCGGGCTTAAAAATTTCCCAACTAGGTCGATAATGCTACCTGAATCAATCAAAGATATGAAAGATAGCGGTAAATTAAAAGACCGTAAAAAGGAAAGAAACAAACAAAACATGCAGGATCTTGATGTCCAGGAGAAAAGTTTCAAAAATTGAAAACTTTATGGTACCAAGAAGCAAGATTCAAAGTAATAACTTTGCGGTCACCACTACCGGCTTACCAACCGGGCCCGGGCTGCCGACCGGCACGACCTACGTTAGGATCGAGGCGGGTTTACAAGTTATATAGCCAGAGTGTAATTCAACCGTGTTTCAATTTTTCGCTTATGTCCGACAATTTTGACATGCTTGTGACCGACGCTATGCTTACGTCCGTATGCCCTGACACCGTGATCTTTGCTTTATGTCCGACATTTGACATTCGCGAACATTTTATGCTTAAGACCGATTTTATGCTTGCGTCCTTCGTGGCAAGCTTAAGACCGCGAATGTCTCCGCTAATGTCCGAGTGTCACCAATTTCTATGTGTATGTCCAGCTAATGTCCGACATAGGTAACGGAAGCTTTAATTCTGTCGGTCTCTTGGTCGTCCGTGTGCTTATGTCCGTCACCTTCGCGAAGGTTTGAACTAGGGGTGTCAGGCCATAAGCTAGGGTTACAGTTTGTGCTAAGCCTAACCCTTTCGTGTCAGGACATAAGCATGACTTATAATTTTGTTTTCCCCAAATACCCTTGATTCGTGTCAGGCGTACAGGACATAAGCGGGACTTGTTAATATTTTGGTTTTCCCATGCTTTACCCGATGGTTAAGGTTTTACCCGTGTCTTGCCCGATAGTTGTTTTGGACAGCAGTGCGGGGCCACTAAGCTAATCTGCCCGCTATGCACCAGCCGTGCGTTACCCGTTAAAGCCTAGGTTGGGAATCGAACCCACGTACACTGCTGTTTTAATTTTAATCACAAAAAAAAATAACAGAGTATAAAAATTAAAAAATAAAATCACCTTCTTAGACATAAAAAAATCACAATAGAATTATAAAAAGATTTTAAAAAACGGTCACTTTAATCATTATTCCTTCTTCCTTCTTCATTCTCCGTCTGGCGGACTCCTGTTACCTAGTCCTGTAATGTAGGTAATGTAGACGGCAGAAGATACCCCGACGCAGTATCAGCTCCATAATTTCTTGGCATATAGCCGGGCAGAACGCAACGATGTGATGCCCGACTATATACGCCAGCCTGGTTTGAAGGGGACCTCTGATCACTAGCCACACCTGGTCCATTGTCCCCTGCATGCCGTGGTCGTAAACATGGATAAGAAATCTGCTTTGCATGGTTAGTTGGTTCTGAAATAACAGGAGTAAAAGGTTAGTATCAAAAATGTTGGTACCAAGCATGTTATGCAAGCAAAGTTAAACTTGCGACCTACCCCTACTTCTTTTGCAAACGGTCTTGGGACCGTCTTTGGCGAAGTTTGTAAGCGTAAGCCGCGGACGGAGCCGTTGCGACGACGGCAGCGGGCTCGAGTGTTATTTTGCTTGCCATCCGCTGCATCACTGTCTCTTTCTTTGTCAGCCACGAGGCGGTACCAGCTGGAATACGCTCTATGGTGATTTTCACGGCTAGAATGTGCTCTAGGCTGTGCTTACCATATATGCTGGGAGTATGGAACACGCAGTGTGACTCAGCCTGCGGTCCGCTGCCGCTCTCTGTAGCGGGATATTTTCTCGTGGAGGCCATGCATGTAAATTCGGGCTGCTGTTTACACCCGCTAAAATCGTTAGAGGAATAGTGACCGACGTCGTCACAATATTGGTTCCTCGTAACATTGATGGCTACCCCAGAATAGCGCACCTGGCCCTTTGTCTTCACGAGCGTGTAATACAAGGTGGCCTGACCGACCTTGTTGGTACCATCGTGTGACTCGAAAGAGAACTGTTGCGAGGAAGCATCTCGTCAGAACCCACTCATATACCGCCCGCCCGCGAGCATCGGAATACCGCTATCCGGTGACGCTGACGGATTGTAGGCTCCCGTTTGGGTCCCGATTTTGTCTAGGAGGCTATCGATGTAAACATCGGAAGGCACATCTCCGCCAAGCTTAAAGGATGTGTAGCATCCGACTTTAACTCCCACCAAGAGCACTTTTTTGGCTTTACGTTCTGCGCGACTGAGAACGGCCGGCAGTACAGGGTGGGCAGTTTCGACGGCCATGGCTCCGGACGGCCTTGGTACCGGGGAGTCGGTATCCTCGCGTTCCATGTGCTTGGCCGACTTACCTTTACCTTTTCTTCTTTTTTCTTTACCTTTACTATTCATTCTGTAATAAATAGAAAAACCGGTTAATGACCCACGAATACTTCCCCTGGTCGTGTGGTCCAGCGACATGACCGTATGGGGTGGAAACTTAATCTTAAAGTTAAGTATGCCACTTAATTGTAAGGGGGAGTATATACACGGGTCACCGGAATGGCATCGCCCTTGGCACGTAGGGTCCTACCATCGAAAGAATTAGGATCCTGCCCAATCCTTAAGTCAGATGCGATGAGAGCATACTCTTCTGAACCCGTTCATCCGGACTGAGTGATCGTAGCCAACGGCATAAGATCGTGCAGCCTCTATTGCGTCTTTACCAACAGTCTACCATCGAGAAATTTTCGGTCACCACTACCGGCTTACCATCCGGGCCCGGGCTGCCGACCGGCACGACCTATGCTAGGGTCGAGGCGGGCTTAAAAATTTCCCAACTAGGTCGATAATGCTACCTGAATCAATCAAAGATATGAAAGATAGCGGTAAATTAAAAGACCGTAAAAAGGAAAGAAACAAACAAAACATGCAGGATCTTGATGTCCAGGAGAAAAGTTTCAAAAATTGAAAACTTTATGGTACCAAGAAGCAAGATTCAAAGTAATAACTTTGCGGTCACCACTACCGGCTTACCAACCGGGCCCGGGCTGCCGACCGGCACGACCTACGTTAGGATCGAGGCGGGTTTACAAGTTATATAGCCAGAGTGTAATTCAACCGTGTTTCAATTTTTCGCTTATGTCCGACAATTTTGACATGCTTGTGACCGACGCTATGCTTACGTCCGTATGCCCTGACACCGTGATCTTTGCTTTATGTCCGACATTTGACATTCGCGAACATTTTATGCTTAAGACCGATTTTATGCTTGCGTCCTTCGTGGCAAGCTTAAGACCGCGAATGTCTCCGCTAATGTCCGAGTGTCACCAATTTCTATGTGTATGTCCAGCTAATGTCCGACATAGGTAACGGAAGCTTTAATTCTGTCGGTCTCTTGGTCGTCCGTGTGCTTATGTCCGTCACCTTCGCGAAGGTTTGAACTAGGGGTGTCAGGCCATAAGCTAGGGTTACAGTTTGTGCTAAGCCTAACCCTTTCGTGTCAGGACATAAGCATGACTTATAATTTTGTTTTCCCCAAATACCCTTGATTCGTGTCAGGCGTACAGGACATAAGCGGGACTTGTTAATATTTTGGTTTTCCCATGCTTTACCCGATGGTTAAGGTTTTACCCGTGTCTTGCCCGATAGTTGTTTTGGACAGCAGTGCGGGGCCACTAAGCTAATCTGCCCGCTATGCACCAGCCGTGCGTTACCCGTTAAAGCCTAGGTTGGGAATCGAACCCACGTACACTGCTGTTTTAATTTTAATCACAAAAAAAAATAACAGAGTATAAAAATTAAAAAATAAAATCACCTTCTTAGACATAAAAAAATCACAATAGAATTATAAAAAGATTTTAAAAAACGGTCACTTTAATCATTATTCCTTCTTCCTTCTTCATTCTCCGTCTGGCGGACTCCTGTTACCTAGTCCTGTAATGTAGGTAATGTAGACGGCAGAAGATACCCCGACGCAGTATCAGCTCCATAATTTCTTGGCATATAGCCGGGCAGAACGCAACGATGTGATGCCCGACTATATACGCCAGCCTGGTTTGAAGGGGACCTCTGATCACTAGCCACACCTGGTCCATTGTCCCCTGCATGCCGTGGTCGTAAACATGGATAAGAAATCTGCTTTGCATGGTTAGTTGGTTCTGAAATAACAGGAGTAAAAGGTTAGTATCAAAAATGTTGGTACCAAGCATGTTATGCAAGCAAAGTTAAACTTGCGACCTACCCCTACTTCTTTTGCAAACGGTCTTGGGACCGTCTTTGGCGAAGTTTGTAAGCGTAAGCCGCGGACGGAGCCGTTGCGACGACGGCAGCGGGCTCGAGTGTTATTTTGCTTGCCATCCGCTGCATCACTGTCTCTTTCTTTGTCAGCCACGAGGCGGTACCAGCTGGAATACGCTCTATGGTGATTTTCACGGCTAGAATGTGCTCTAGGCTGTGCTTACCATATCTGCTGGGAGTATGGAACACGCAGTGTGACTCAGCCTGCGGTCCGCTGCCGCTCTCTGTAGCGGGATATTTTCTCGTGGAGGCCATGCATGTAAATTCGGGCTGCTGTTTACACCCGCTAAAATCGTTAGAGGAATAGTGACCGACGTCGTCACAATATTGGTTCTCGTAACATTGATGGCTACCCCAGAATAGCGCACCTGGCCCTTTGTCTTCACGAGCGTGTAATACAAGGTGGCCTGACCGACCTTGTTGGTACCATCGTGTGACTCGAAAGAGAACTGTTGCGAGGAAGCATCTCGTCAGAACCCACTCATATACCGCCCGCCCGCGAGCATCGGAATACCGCTATCCGGTGACGCTGACGGATTGTAGGCTCCCGTTTGGGTCCCGATTTTGTCTAGGAGGCTATCGATGTAAACATCGGAAGGCACATCTCCGCCAAGCTTAAAGGATGTGTAGCATCCGACTTTAACTCCCACCAAGAGCACTTTTTTGGCTTTACGTTCTGCGCGACTGAGAACGGCCGGCAGTACAGGGTGGGCAGTTTCGACGGCCATGGCTCCGGACGGCCTTGGTACCGGGGAGTCGGTATCCTCGCGTTCCATGTGCTTGGCCGACTTACCTTTACCTTTTCTTCTTTTTTCTTTACCTTTACTATTCATTCTGTAATAAATAGAAAAACCGGTTAATGACCCACGAATACTTCCCCTGGTCGTGTGGTCCAGCGACATGACCGTATGGGGTGGAAACTTAATCTTAAAGTTAAGTATGCCACTTAATTGTAAGGGGGAGTATATACACGGGTCACCGGAATGGCATCGCCCTTGGCACGTAGGGTCCTACCATCGAAAGAATTAGGATCCTGCCCAATCCTTAAGTCAGATGCGATGAGAGCATACTCTTCTGAACCCGTTCATCCGGACTGAGTGATCGTAGCCAACGGCATAAGATCGTGCAGCCTCTATTGCGTCTTTACCAACAGTCTACCATCGAGAAATTTTCGGTCACCACTACCGGCTTACCATCCGGGCCCGGGCTGCCGACCGGCACGACCTATGCTAGGGTCGAGGCGGGCTTAAAAATTTCCCAACTAGGTCGATAATGCTACCTGAATCAATCAAAGATATGAAAGATAGCGGTAAATTAAAAGACCGTAAAAAGGAAAGAAACAAACAAAACATGCAGGATCTTGATGTCCAGGAGAAAAGTTTCAAAAATTGAAAACTTTATGGTACCAAGAAGCAAGATTCAAAGTAATAACTTTGCGGTCACCACTACCGGCTTACCAACCGGGCCCGGGCTGCCGACCGGCACGACCTACGTTAGGATCGAGGCGGGTTTACAAGTTATATAGCCAGAGTGTAATTCAACCGTGTTTCAATTTTTCGCTTATGTCCGACAATTTTGACATGCTTGTGACCGACGCTATGCTTACGTCCGTATGCCCTGACACCGTGATCTTTGCCTTATGTCCGACATTTGACATTCGCGAACATTTTATGCTTAAGACCGATTTTATGCTTGCGTCCTTCGTGGCAAGCTTAAGACCGCGAATGTCTCCGCTAATGTCCGAGTGTCACCAATTTCTATGTGTATGTCCAGCTAATGTCCGACATAGGTAACGGAAGCTTTAATTCTGTCGGTCTCTTGGTCGTCCGTGTGCTTATGTCCGTCACCTTCGCGAAGGTTTGAACTAGGGGTGTCAGGCCATAAGCTAGGGTTACAGTTTGTGCTAAGCCTAACCCTTTCGTGTCAGGACATAAGCATGACTTATAATTTTGTTTTCCCCAAATACCCTTGATTCGTGTCAGGCGTACAGGACATAAGCGGGACTTGTTAATATTTTGGTTTTCCCATGCTTTACCCGATGGTTAAGGTTTTACCCGTGTCTTGCCCGATAGTTGTTTTGGACAGCAGTGCGGGGCCACTAAGCTAATCTGCCCGCTATGCACCAGCCGTGCGTTACCCGTTAAAGCCTAGGTTGGGAATCGAACCCACGTACACTGCTGTTTTAATTTTAATCACAAAAAAAAATAACAGAGTATAAAAATTAAAAAATAAAATCACCTTCTTAGACATAAAAAAATCACAATAGAATTATAAAAAGATTTTAAAAAACGGTCACTTTAATCATTATTCCTTCTTCCTTCTTCATTCTCCGTCTGGCGGACTCCTGTTACCTAGTCCTGTAATGTAGGTAATGTAGACGGCAGAATATACCCCGACGCAGTATCAGCTCCATAATTTCTTGGCATATAGCCGGGCAGAACGCAACGATGTGATGCCCGACTATATACGCCAGCCTGGTTTGAAGGGGACCTCTGATCACTAGCCACACCTGGTCCATTGTCCCCTGCATGCCGTGGTCGTAAACATGGATAAGAAATCTGCTTTGCATGGTTAGTTGGTTCTGAAATAACAGGAGTAAAAGGTTAGTATCAAAAATGTTGGTACCTAGCATGTTATGCAAGCAAAGTTAAACTTGCGACCTACCCCTACTTCTTTTGCAAACGGTCTTGGGACCGTCTTTGGCGAAGTTTGTAAGCGTAAGCCGCGGACGGAGCCGTTGCGACGACGGCAGCGGGCTCGAGTGTTATTTTGCTTGCCATCCGCTGCATCACTGTCTCTTTCTTTGTCAGCCACGAGGCGGTACCAGCTGGAATACGCTCTATGATGATTTTCACGACTAGAATGTGCTCTAGGCTGTGCTTACCATATCTGCTGGGAGTATGGAACACGCAGTGTGACTCAGCCTGCGGTCCGCTGCCGCTCTCTGTAGCGGGATATTTTCTCGTGGAGGCCATGCATGTAAATTCGGGCTGCTGTTTACACCCGCTAAAATCGTTAGAGGAATAGTGACCGACGTCGTCACAATATTGGTTCCTCGTAACATTGATGGCTACCCCAGAATAGCGCACCTGGCCCTTTGTCTTCACGAGCGTGTAATACAAGGTGGCCTGACCGACCTTGTTGGTACCATCGTGTGACTCGAAAGAGAACTGTTACGAGGAAGCATCTCGCCAGAACCCACTCCTATACCGCCCGCCCACGAGCATCGGAATAGCGCTATCCGGTGACGCAGACGGACGGTACGCTCCCGTTAGGGTCCCGATTTTGTCCAGGAGGCTATCGATGTAAACATCGGAAGGCACATCTCCTACAAGCTTAAAGGATGTGTAGCATCCGACTTTAACTCCCACCAAGAGCACTTTTTTGGCTTTACGTTCTGCGCGACTAAGAACGGCCGGCAGTACAGGGTGGGCAGTTTCGACGGCCATGGCTCCGGACGGCCTTGGTACCGGGGAGTCGGTATCCTCGCGTTCCATGTGCTTGGCCGACTTACCTTTACCTTTTCTTCTTTTTTCTTTACCTTTACTATTCATTCTGCAATAAATAGAAAAACCGGTTAATGACCCACGAATACTTCCCCTGGTCGTGTGGTCCAGCGACATGACCGTATGGGGTGGAAACTTAATCTTAAAGTTAAGTATGCCACTTTATTGTAAGGGGGAGTATATACACGGGTCACCGGAATGGCATCGCCCTTGGCACGTAGGGTCCTACCATCGAAAGAATTAGGATCCTGCCCAATCCTTAAGTCAGATGCGATGAGAGCATACTCTTCTGAACCCGTTCATCCGGACTGAGTGATCGTAGCCAACGGCATAAGATCGTGCAGCCTCTATTGCGTCTTTACCAACAGTCTACCATCGAGAAATTTTCGGTCACCACTACCCGCTTACCATCCGGGCCCGGGCTGCCGACCGGCACGACCTATGCTAGGGTCGAGGCGGGCTTAAAAATTTCCCAACTAGGTCGATAATGCTACCTGAATCAATCAAAGATATGAAAGATAGCGGTAAATTAAAAGACCGTAAAAAGGAAAGAAACAAACAAAACATGCAGGATCTTGATGTCCAGGAGAAAAGTTTCAAAAATTGAAAACTTTATGGTACCAAGAAGCAAGATTCAAAGTAATAACTTTGCGGTCACCACTACCGGCTTACCAACCGGGCCCGGGATGCCGACCGGCACGACCTACGTTAGGATCGAGGCGGGTTTACAAGTTATATAGCCAGAGTGTAATTCAACCGTGTTTCAATTTTTCGCTTATGTCCGACAATTTTGACATGCTTGTGACCGACGCTATGCTTACGTCCGTATGCCCTGACACCGTGATCTTTGCCTTATGTCCGACATTTGACATTCGCGAACATTTTATGCTTAAGACCGATTTTATGCTTGCGTCCTTCGTGGCAAGCTTAAGACCGCGAATGTCTCCGCTAATGTCCGAGTGTCACCAATTTCTATGTGTAGGTCCAGCTAATGTCCGACATAGGTAACGGAAGCTTTAATTCTGTCGGTCTCTTGGTCGTCCGTGTGCTTATGTCCGTCACCTTCGCGAAGGTTTGAACTAGGGGTGTCAGGCCATAAGCTAGGGTTACAGTTTGTGCTAAGCCTAACCCTTTCGTGTCAGGACATAAGCATGACTTATAATTTTGTTTTCCCCAAATACCCTTGATTCGTGTCAGGCGTACAGGACATAAGCGGGACTTGTTAATATTTTGGTTTTCCCATGCTTTACCCGATGGTTAAGGTTTTACCCGTGTCTTGCCCGATAGTTGTTTTGGACAGCAGTGCGGGGCCACTAAGCTTATCTGCCCGCTTTGCACCAGCCGTGCGTTACCCGTTAAAGCCTAGGTTGGGAATCGAACCCACGTACACTGCTGTTTTAATTTTAATCACAAAAAAAAATAACAGAGTATAAAAATTAAAAAATAAAATCACCTTCTTAGACATAAAAAAATCACAATAGAATTATAAAAAGATTTAAAAAAACGGTCACTTTAATCATTATTCCTTCTTCCTTCTTCATTCTCCGTCTGGCGGACTCCTGTTACCTAGTCCTGTAATGTAGGTAATGTAGACGGCAGAAGATACCCCGACGCAGTATCAGCTCCATAATTTCTTGGCATATAGCCGGGCAGAACGCAACGATGTGATGTCCGACTATATACGCCAGCCTGGTTTGAAGGGGACCTCTGATCACTAGCCACACCTGGTCCATTGTCCCCTGCATGCCGTGGTCGTAAACATGGATAAGAAATCTGCTTTGCATGGTTAGTTGGTTCTGAAATAACAGGAGTAAAAGGTTAGTATCAAAAATGTTGGTACCTAGCATGTTATGCAAGCAAAGTTAAACTTGCGAGACCTACCCCTACTTCTTTTGCAAACGGTCTTGGGACCGTCTTTAGCGAAGTTTGTAAGCGTAAGCCGCGGACGGAGCCGTTGCGACGACGGCAGCGGGCTCGAGTGTTATTTTGCTTGCCATCCGCTGCATCACTGTCTCTTTCTTTGTCAGCCACGAGGCGGTACCAGCTGGAATACGCTCTATGATGATTTTCACGGCTAGAATGTGCTCTAGGCTGTGCTTACCATATCTGCTGGGAGTATGGAACACGCAGTGTGACTCAGCGTGTAAATAATGTAAATACATATAATAAACAAAGAAACCTACACTGGTAAAAAAAAATATAAACTTAAAAAAGAAAACAAAATCACAGTAATTGGTAGAGTCCTGTAAAATGTCCGGTACATGCTATACAATGAGGTTCAGGCAGAGCCAGAGCGATCTGGCCTGCCTCGAAGCCGCCTCTCTGCCTCCCTTCTTTTGCGGTGCAAATTCTTCTCTTTCTTTTCTTCACTTTTCCTCGTCTTCTCCTCCTCCCTCCTTCGAGTCTCTTCTTCAGGAGAGGGATAGGGGTCGGGGTGGATGAGGATGAACTCAACACCCCGACCCTCTATCATTTCCACCATCTCTTTCGTTCGTTCGAAGGTGGCGATCTTCAATTCTTGTTTGTAATAGTTATATTCTTCTGTTGACGGATGACTGCTTTCCAGCAGCCTATTCCATTCCTTCCTGCTTCCACGAAACTTGATAATGTACGTCGTCGTCATTGCTTTATATCTGAAAAATAGAGGAAACAATAATATGGAAAAACCCCATGGTTAACCCTATGCGGTGTCAGGACCCAAGCAAACAGCCGACAGTTGTCCCATTGGCTATGAGATATTTTTACAAGTTATATAAGTAGCAATTAATTGAAGGTAGCGCATTTCACAATATTTACAGTGACATGTAATATGAGTAGCAATTTATTGAAGGTAGCGCCTTAACCGACTGGACGGCCTTTGCAGGGACCGCTAGCTCCGGATCAGAGTGTTTAACAGGGCCGGAAGGAACTTGCATAGCGGTAGTGGAGACGGACTTAGGTGGAGAGTCGACCCTCGTCACCACCCGAGCAGGCGCTTCTACTTCTGGGTCTACATCCACACATGGGATCATTAAATCCAAGGGCCTCGCTTACTCTTTATACTCCGGCCGGGGATGAGTAACACACATTGCAATTTCTTCCTCAGTCGGGAATTCAGCACTATATTTAAGAACCCAATTAGCGACAAACGTATCATGGGAGGCGGGCTCCATTTTTTCCGACTTTGCCTCTACAGCTTTAGGGGTTACCTCAGCCTTCGTGACTACCTTGGTCACCGTCTCGGCATTAGCCTTGGCCTTTCCAACTTCGGCTTCCCCCTCAGCCGGCAAACGCGTGGATATGTCTCTCTTTTGTCCGAGGCGACAACAAGGTTAGCCTTCTTGCACGGGGCCTCCACTTGATTAGACTCGACGACTACCGCCGAGTCGGCTTCAGGGGTTACCTTAGCCTTCTTGGCCTTGGCCTGTCCCGCGACAGCTTTGGCGTCCCCTTCATCAAGCAACCGCTTGGCTAGCTTTCTGGCTTTCTTTTTCTCTTTTTTAAGAGCTTTCCTCTCCCGACTGATGGACTTGGCCTCGTCGACAGTAGCCGCATCATCGGCCTCATCCTGGTGTGCTACACCTTTGTTACCCCGGCAATCGGACGGAGCCGTTGCGACGACGGCAGCGGGCTCGAGTGTTATTTTGCTTGCCATCCGCTGCATCACTGTCTCTTTCTTTGTCTGGCGGTACCAGCTGGAATACGCTCTATGATGATTTTCACGGCTAGAATGTGCTCTAGGCTGTGCTTACCATATCTGCTGGGAGTATGGAACACGCAGTGTGACTCAGCCTGCGGTCCGCTGCCGCTCTCTGTAGCGGGATATTTTCTCGTGGAGGCCATGCATGTAAATTCGGGCTGCTGTTTACACCCGCTAAAATCGTTAGAGGAATAGTGACCGACGTCGTCACAATATTGGTTCCTCGTAACATTGATGGCTACCCCAGAATAGCGCACCTGGCCCTTTGTCTTCACGAGCGTGTAATACAAGGTGGCCTGACCGACCTTGTTGGTACCATCGTGTGACTCGAAAGAGAACTGTTGCGAGGAAGCATCTCGCCAGAACCCACTCCTATACCGCCCGCCCACGAGCATCGGAATAGCGCTATCCGGTGACGCAGACGGACGGTATGCTCCCGTTAGGGTCCCGATTTTGTCCAGGAGGCTATCGATGTAAACATCGGAAGGCACATCTCCTACAAGCTTAAAGGATGTGTAGCATCCGACTTTAACTCCCACCAAGAGCACTTTTTTGGCTTTACGTTCTGCGCGACTAAGAACGGCCGGCAGTACAGGGTGGGCAGTTTCGACGGCCATGGCTCCGGACGGCCTTGGTACCGGGGAGTCGGTATCCTCGCGTTCCATGTGCTTGGCCGACTTACCTTTACCTTTTCTTCTTTTTTCTTTACCTTTACTATTCATTCTGCAATAAATAGAAAAACCGGTTAATGACCCACGAATACTTCCCCTGGTCGTGTGGTCCAGCGACATGACCGTATGGGGTGGAAACTTAATCTTAAAGTTAAGTATGCCACTTAATTGTAAGGGGGAGTATATACACGGGTCACCGGAATGGCATCGCCCTTGGCACGTAGGGTCCTACCATCGAAAGAATTAGGATCCTGCCCAATCCTTAAGTCAGATGCGATGAGAGCATACTCTTCTGAACCCGTTCATCCGGACTGAGTGATCGTAGCCAACGGCATAAGATCGTGCAGCCTCTATTGCGTCTTTACCAACAGTCTACCATCGAGAAATTTTCGGTCACCACTACCCGCTTACCATCCGGGCCCGGGCTGCCGACCGGCACGACCTATGCTAGGGTCGAGGCGGGCTTAAAAATTTCCCAACTAGGTCGATAATGCTACCTGAATCAATCAAAGATATGAAAGATAGCGGTAAATTAAAAGACCGTAAAAAGGAAAGAAACAAACAAAACATGCAGGATCTTGATGTCCAGGAGAAAAGTTTCAAAAATTGAAAACTTTATGGTACCAAGAAGCAAGATTCAAAGTAATAACTTTGCGGTCACCACTACCGGCTTACCAACCGGGCCCGGGCTGCCGACCGGCACGACCTACGTTAGGATCGAGGCGGGTTTACAAGTTATATAGCCAGAGTGTAATTCAACCGTGTTTCAATTTTTCGCTTATGTCCGACAATTTTGACATGCTTGTGACCGACGCTATGCTTACGTCCGTATGCCCTGACACCGTGATCTTTGCCTTATGTCCGACATTTGACATTCGCGAACATTTTATGCTTAAGACCGATTTTATGCTTGCGTCCTTCGTGGCAAGCTTAAGACCGCGAATGTCTCCGCTAATGTCCGAGTGTCACCAATTTCTATGTGTAGGTCCAGCTAATGTCCGACATAGGTAACGGAAGCTTTAATTCTGTCGGTCTCTTGGTCGTCCGTGTGCTTATGTCCGTCACCTTCGCGAAGGTTTGAACTAGGGGTGTCAGGCCATAAGCTAGGGTTACAGTTTGTGCTAAGCCTAACCCTTTCGTGTCAGGACATAAGCATGACTTATAATTTTGTTTTCCCCAAATACCCTTGATTCGTGTCAGGCGTACAGGACATAAGCGGGACTTGTTAATATTTTGGTTTTCCCATGCTTTACCCGATGGTTAAGGTTTTACCCGTGTCTTGCCCGATAGTTGTTTTGGACAGCAGTGCGGGGCCACTAAGCTTATCTGCCCGCTTTGCACCAGCCGTGCGTTACCCGTTAAAGCCTAGGTTGGGAATCGAACCCACGTACACTGCTGTTTTAATTTTAATCACAAAAAAAAATAACAGAGTATAAAAATTAAAAAATAAAATCACCTTCTTAGACATAAAAAAATCACAATAGAATTATAAAAAGATTTAAAAAAACGGTCACTTTAATCATTATTCCTTCTTCCTTCTTCATTCTCCGTCTGGCGGACTCCTGTTACCTAGTCCTGTAATGTAGGTAATGTAGACGGCAGAAGATACCCCGACGCAGTATCAGCTCCATAATTTCTTGGCATATAGCCGGGCAGAACGCAACGATGTGATGTCCGACTATATACGCCAGCCTGGTTTGAAGGGGACCTCTGATCACTAGCCACACCTGGTCCATTGTCCCCTGCATGCCGTGGTCGTAAACATGGATAAGAAATCTGCTTTGCATGGTTAGTTGGTTCTGAAATAACAGGAGTAAAAGGTTAGTATCAAAAATGTTGGTACCTAGCATGTTATGCAAGCAAAGTTAAACTTGCGAGACCTACCCCTACTTCTTTTGCAAACGGTCTTGGGACCGTCTTTAGCGAAGTTTGTAAGCGTAAGCCGCGGACGGAGCCGTTGCGACGACGGCAGCGGGCTCGAGTGTTATTTTGCTTGCCATCCGCTGCATCACTGTCTCTTTCTTTGTCAGCCACGAGGCGATACCAGCTGGAATACGCTCTATGATGATTTTCACGGCTAGAATGTGCTCTAGGCTGTGCTTACCATATCTGCTGGGAGTATGGAACACGCAGTGTGACTCAGCGTGTAAATAATGTAAATACATATAATAAACAAAGAAACCTACACTGGTAAAAAAAAATATAAACTTAAAAAAGAAAACAAAATCACAGTAATTGGTAGAGTCCTGTAAAATGTCCGGTACATGCTATACAATGAGGTTCAGGCAGAGCCAGAGCGATCTGGCCTGCCTCGAAGCCGCCTCTCTGCCTCCCTTCTTTTGCGGTGCAAATTCTTCTCTTTCTTTTCTTCACTTTTCCTCGTCTTCTCCTCCTCCCTCCTTCGAGTCTCTTCTTCAGGAGAGGGATAGGGGTCGGGGTGGATGAGGATGAACTCAACACCCCGACCCTCTATCATTTCCACCATCTCTTTCGTTCGTTCGAAGGTGGCGATCTTCAATTCTTGTTTGTAATAGTTATATTCTTCTGTTGACGGATGACTGCTTTCCAGCAGCCTATTCCATTCCTTCCTGCTTCCACGAAACTTGATAATGTACGTCGTCGTCATTGCTTTATATCTGAAAAATAGAGGAAACAATAATATGGAAAAACCCCATGGTTAACCCTATGCGGTGTCAGGACCCAAGCAAACAGCCGACAGTTGTCCCATTGGCTATGAGATATTTTTACAAGTTATATAAGTAGCAATTAATTGAAGGTAGCGCATTTCACAATATTTACAGTGACATGTAATATGAGTAGCAATTTATTGAAGGTAGCGCCTTAACCGACTGGACGGCCTTTGCAGGGACCGCTAGCTCCGGATCAGAGTGTTTAACAGGGCCGGAAGGAACTTGCATAGCGGTAGTGGAGACGGACTTAGGTGGAGAGTCGACCCTCGTCACCACCCGAGCAGGCGCTTCTACTTCTGGGTCTACATCCACACATGGGATCATTAAATCCAAGGGCCTCGCTTACTCTTTATACTCCGGCCGGGGATGAGTAACACACATTGCAATTTCTTCCTCAGTCGGGAATTCAGCACTATATTTAAGAACCCAATTAGCGACAAACGTATCATGGGAGGCGGGCTCCATTTTTTCCGACTTTGCCTCTACAGCTTTAGGGGTTACCTCAGCCTTCGTGACTACCTTGGTCACCGTCTCGGCATTAGCCTTGGCCTTTCCAACTTCGGCTTCCCCCTCAGCCGGCAAACGCGTGGATATGTCTCTCTTTTGTCCGAGGCGACAACAAGGTTAGCCTTCTTGCACGGGGCCTCCACTTGATTAGACTCGACGACTACCGCCGAGTCGGCTTCAGGGGTTACCTTAGCCTTCTTGGCCTTGGCCTGTCCCGCGACAGCTTTGGCGTCCCCTTCATCAAGCAACCGCTTGGCTAGCTTTCTGGCTTTCTTTTTCTCTTTTTTAAGAGCTTTCCTCTCCCGACTGATGGACTTGGCCTCGTCGACAGTAGCCGCATCATCGGCCTCATCCTGGTGTGCTACACCTTTGTTACCCCGGCAATCGGACGGAGCCGTTGCGACGACGGCAGCGGGCTCGAGTGTTATTTTGCTTGCCATCCGCTGCATCACTGTCTCTTTCTTTGTCAGCCACGAGGCGGTACCAGCTGGAATACGCTCTATGATGATTTTCACGGCTAGAATGTGCTCTAGGCTGTGCTTACCATATCTGCTGGGAGTATGGAACACGCAGTGTGACTCAGCCTGCGGTCCGCTGCCGCTCTCTGTAGCGGGATATTTTCTCGTGGAGGCCATGCATGTAAATTCGGGCTGCTGTTTACACCCGCTAAAATCGTTAGAGGAATAGTGACCGACGTCGTCACAATATTGGTTCCTCGTAACATTGATGGCTACCCCAGAATAGCGCACCTGGCCCTTTGTCTTCACGAGCGTGTAATACAAGGTGGCCTGACCGACCTTGTTGGTACCATCGTGTGACTCGAAAGAGAACTGTTGCGAGGAAGCATCTCGTCAGAACCCACTCATATACCGCCCGCCCGCGAGCATCGGAATACCGCTATCCGGTGACGCTGACGGATTGTAGGCTCCCGTTTGGGTCCCGATTTTGTCTAGGAGGCTATCGATGTAAACATCGGAAGGCACATCTCCGCCAAGCTTAAAGGATGTGTAGCATCCGACTTTAACTCCCACCAAGAGCACTTTTTTGGCTTTACGTTCTGCGCGACTGAGAACGGCCGGCAGTACAGGGTGGGAAGTTTCGATGGCCATGGCTCCGGACGGCCTTGGTACCGGGGAGTCGGTATCCTCGCGTTCCATGTGCTTGGCCGACTTACCTTTACCTTTTCTTCTTTTTTCTTTAAATTTTCGGTCACCACTACCGGCTTACCATCCGGGCCCGGGCTGCCGACCGGCACGACCTATGCTAGGGTCGAGGCGGGCTTAAAAATTTCCCAACTAGGTCGATAATGCTACCTGAATCAATCAAAGATATGAAAGATAGCGGTAAATTAAAAGACCGTAAAAAGGAAAGAAACAAACAAAACATGCAGGATCTTGATGTCCAGGAGAAAAGTTTCAAAAATTGAAAACTTTATGGTACCAAGAAGCAAGATTCAAAGTAATAACTTTGCGGTCACCACTACCGGCTTACCAACCGGGCCCGGGCTGCCGACCGGCACGACCTACGTTAGGATCGAGGCGGGTTTACAAGTTATATAGCCAGAGTGTAATTCAACCGTGTTTCAATTTTTCGCTTATGTCCGACAATTTTGACATGCTTGTGACCGACGCTATGCTTACGTCCGTATGCCCTGACACCGTGATCTTTGCCTTATGTCCGACATTTGACATTCGCGAACATTTTATGCTTAAGACCGATTTTATGCTTGCGTCCTTCGTGGCAAGCTTAAGACCGCGAATGTCTCCGCTAATGTCCGAGTGTCACCAATTTCTATGTGTATGTCCAGCTAATGTCCGACATAGGTAACGGAAGCTTTAATTCTGTCGGTCTCTTGGTCGTCCGTGTGCTTATGTCCGTCACCTTCGCGAAGGTTTGAACTAGGGGTGTCAGGCCATAAGCTAGGGTTACAGTTTGTGCTAAGCCTAACCCTTTCGTGTCAGGACATAAGCATGACTTATAATTTTGTTTTCCCCAAATACCCTTGATTCGTGTCAGGCGTACAGGACATAAGCGGGACTTGTTAATATTTTGGTTTTCCCATGCTTTACCCGATGGTTAAGGTTTTACCCGTGTCTTGCCCGATAGTTGTATTGGACAGCAGTGCGGGGCCACTAAGCTAATCTGCCCGCTATGCACCAGCCGTGCGTTACCCGTTAAAGCCTAGGTTGGGAATCGAACCCACGTACACTGCTGTTTTAATTTTAATCACAAAAAAAAATAACAGAGTATAAAAATTAAAAAATAAAATCACCTTCTTAGACATAAAAAAATCACAATAGAATTATAAAAAGATTTAAAAAAACGGTCACTTTAATCATTATTCCTTCTTCCTTCTTCATTCTCCGTCTGGCGGACTCCTGTTACCTAGTCCTGTAATGTAGGTAATGTAGACGGCAGAAGATACCCCGACGCAGTATCAGCTCCATAATTTCTTGGCATATAGCCGGGCAGAACGCAACGATGTGATGCCCGACTATATACGCCAGCCTGGTTTGAAGGGGACCTCTGATCACTAGCCACACCTGGTCCATTGTCCCCTGCATGCCGTGGTCGTAAACATGGATAAGAAATCTGCTTTGCATGGTTAGTTGGTTCTGAAATAACAGGAGTAAAAGGTTTATTCTTTAGTTTTCTATGTTGTGTTATGTGTACTATTGTTTTTCTGTTTGTCTTTTTCATTTTTAGCCATGGCGTTGTCAGTTTGTTTTAGATTTATGAGTTTGACTGTCCCTTTGGTATCTTTCGTCCCTCTTTTAGTATCAAAAATGTTGGTACCTAGCATGTTATGCAAGCAAAGTTAAACTTGCGACCTACCCCTACTTCTTTTGCAAACGGTCTTGGGACCGTCTTTGGCGAAGTTTGTAAGCGTAAGTCGCGGACGGAGCCGTTGCGACGACGGCAGCGGGCTCGAGTGTTATTTTGCTTGCCATCCGCTGCATCACTGTCTCTTTCTTTGTCAGCCACGAGGCGGTACCAGCTGGAATACGCTCTATGATGATTTTCACGGCTAGAATGTGCTCTAGGCTGTGCTTACCATATCTGCTGGGAGTATGGAACACGCAGTGTGACTCAGCCTGCGGTCCGCTGCCGCTCTCTGTAGCGGGATATTTTCTCGTGGAGGCCATGCATGTAAATTCGGGCTGCTGTTTACACCCGCTAAAATCGTTAGAGGAATAGTGACCGACGTCGTCACAATATTGGTTCCTCGTAACATTGATGGCTACCCCAGAATAGCGCACCTGGCCCTTTGTCTTCACGAGCGTGTAATACAAGGTGGCCTGACCGACCTTGTTGGTACCATCGTGTGACTCGAAAGAGAACTGTTGCGAGGAAGCATCTCGTCAGAACCCACTCATATACCGCCCGCCCGCGAGCATCGGAATACCGCTATCCGGTGACGCTGACGGATTGTAGGCTCCCGTTTGGGTCCCGATTTTGTCTAGGAGGCTATCGATGTAAACATCGGAAGGCACATCTCCGCCAAGCTTAAAGGATGTGTAGCATCCGACTTTAACTCCCACCAAGAGCACTTTTTTGGCTTTACGTTCTGCGCGACTGAGAACGGCCGGCAGTACAGGGTGGGCAGTTTCGACGGCCATGGCTCCGGACGGCCTTGGTACCGGGGAGTCGGTATCCTCGCGTTCCATGTGCTTGGCCGACTTACCTTTACCTTTTCTTCTTTTTTCTTTACCTTTACTATTCATTCTGTAATAAATAGAAAAACCGGTTAATGACCCACGAATACTTCCCCTGGTCGTGTGGTCCAGCGACATGACCGTATGGGGTGGAAACTTAATCTTAAAGTTAAGTATGCCACTTAATTGTAAGGGGGAGTATATACACGGGTCACCGGAATGGCATCGCCCTTGGCACGTAGGGTCCTACCATCGAAAGAATTAGGATCCTGCCCAATCCTTAAGTCAGATGCGATGAGAGCATACTCTTCTGAACCCGTTCATCCGGACTGAGTGATCGTAGCCAACGGCATAAGATCGTGCAGCCTCTATTGCGTCTTTACCAACAGTCTACCATCGAGAAATTTTCGGTCACCACTACCGGCTTACCATGCGGGCCCGGGCTGCCGACCGGCACGACCTATGCTAGGGTCGAGGCGGGCTTAAAAATTTCCCAACTAGGTCGATAATGCTACCTGAATCAATCAAAGATATGAAAGATAGCGGTAAATTAAAAGACCGTAAAAAGGAAAGAAACAAACAAAACATGCAGGATCTTGATGTCCAGGAGAAAAGTTTCAAAAATTGAAAACTTTATGGTACCAAGAAGCAAGATTCAAAGTAATAACTTTGCGGTCACCACTACCGGCTTACCAACCGGGCCCGGGCTGCCGACCGGCACGACCTACGTTAGGATCGAGGCGGGTTTACAAGTTATATAGCCAGAGTGTAATTCAACCGTGTTTCAATTTTTCGCTTATGTCCGACAATTTTGACATGCTTGTGACCGACGCTATGCTTACGTCCGTATGCCCTGACACCGTGATCTTTGCCTTATGTCCGACATTTGACATTCGCGAACATTTTATGCTTAAGACCGATTTTATGCTTGCGTCCTTCGTGGCAAGCTTAAGACCGCGAATGTCTCCGCTAATGTCCGAGTGTCACCAATTTCTATGTGTATGTCCAGCTAATGTCCGACATAGGTAACGGAAGCTTTAATTCTGTCGGTCTCTTGGTCGTCCGTGTGCTTATGTCCGTCACCTTCGCGAAGGTTTGAACTAGGGGTGTCAGGCCATAAGCTAGGGTTACAGTTTGTGCTAAGCCTAACCCTTTCGTGTCAGGACATAAGCATGACTTATAATTTTGTTTTCCCCAAATATCCTTGATTCGTGTCAGGCGTACAGGACATAAGCGGGACTTGTTAATATTTTGGTTTTCCCATGCTTTACCCGATGGTTAAGGTTTTACCCGTGTCTTGCCCGATAGTTGTTTTGGACAGCAGTGCGGGGCCACTAAGCTAATCTGCCCGCTATGCACCAGCCGTGCGTTACCCGTTAAAGCCTAGGTTGGGAATCGAACCCACGTACACTGCTGTTTTAATTTTAATCACAAAAAAAAATAACAGAGTATAAAAATTAAAAAATAAAATCACCTTCTTAGACATAAAAAAATCACAATAGAATTATAAAAAGATTTTAAAAAACGGTCACTTTAATCATTATTCCTTCTTCCTTCTTCATTCTCCGTCTGGCGGACTCCTGTTACCTAGTCCTGTAATGTAGGTAATGTAGACGGCAGAATATACCCCGACGCAGTATCAGCTCCATAATTTCTTGGCATATAGCCGGGCAGAACGCAACGATGTGATGCCCGACTATATACGCCAGCCTGGTTTGAAGGGGACCTCTGATCACTAGCCACACCTGGTCCATTGTCCCCTGCATGCCGTGGTCGTAAACATGGATAAGAAATCTGCTTTGCATGGTTAGTTGGTTTTGAAATAACAGGAGTAAAAGGTTAGTATCAAAAATGTTGGTACCTAGCATGTTATGCAAGCAAAGTTAAACTTGCGACCTACCCCTACTTCTTTTGCAAACGGTCTTGGGACCGTCTTTGGCGAAGTTTGTAAGCGTAAGCCGCGGACGGAGCCGTTGCGACGACGGCAGCGGGCTCGAGTGTTATTTTGCTTGCCATCCGCTGCATCACTGTCTCTTTCTTTGTCAGCCACGAGGCGGTACCAGCTGGAATACACTCTATGATGATTTTCACGGCTAGAATGTGCTCTAGGCTGTGCTTACCATATCTGCTGGGAGTATGGAACACGCAGTGTGACTCAGCCTGCGGTCCGCTGCCGCTCTCTGTAGCGGGGTATTTTCTCGTGGAGGCCATGCATGTAAATTCGGGCTGCTGTTTACACCCGCTAAAATCGTTAGAGGAATAGTGACCGACGTCGTCACAATATTGGTTCCTCGTAACATTGATGGCTACCCCAGAATAGCGCACCTGGCCCTTTGTCTTCACGAGCGTGTAATACAAGGTGGCCTGACCGACCTTGTTGGTACCATCGTGTGACTCGAAAGAGAACTGTTGCGAGGAAGCATCTCGCCAGAACCCACTCCTATACCGCCCGCCCACGAGCATCGGAATAGCGCTATCCGGTGACGCAGACGGACGGTACGCTCCCGTTAGGGTCCCGATTTTGTCCAGGAGGCTATCGATGTAAACATCGGAAGGCACATCTCCTACAAGCTTAAAGGATGTGTAGCATCCGACTTTAACTCCCACCAAGAGCACTTTTTTGGCTTTACGTTCTGCGCGACTAAGAACGGCCGGCAGTACAGGGTGGGCAGTTTCGACGGCCATGGCTCCGGACGGCCTTGGTACCGGGGAGTCGGTATCCTCGCGTTCCATGTGCTTGGCCGACTTACCTTTACCTTTTCTTCTTTTTTCTTTACCTTTACTATTCATTCTGCAATAAATAGAAAAACCGGTTAATGACCCACGAATACTTCCCCTGGTCGTGTGGTCCAGCGACATGACCGTATAGGGTGGAAACTTAATCTTAAAGTTAAGTATGCCACTTAATTGTAAGGGGGAGTATATACACGGGTCACCGGAATGGCATCGCCCTTGGCACGTAGGGTCCTACCATCGAAAGAATTAGGATCCTGCCCAATCCTTAAGTCAGATGCGATGAGAGCATACTCTTCTGAACCCGTTCATCCGGACTGAGTGATCGTAGCCAACGGCATAAGATCGTGCAGCCTCTATTGCGTCTTTACCAACAGTCTACCATCGAGAAATTTTCGGTCACCACTACCCGCTTACCATCCGGGCCCGGGCTGCCGACCGGCACGACCTATGCTAGGGTCGAGGCGGGCTTAAAAATTTCCCAACTAGGTCGATAATGCTACCTGAATCAATCAAAGATATGAAAGATAGCGGTAAATTAAAAGACCGTAAAAAGGAAAGAAACAAACAAAACATGCAGGATCTTGATGTCCAGGAGAAAAGTTTCAAAAATTGAAAACTTTATGGTACCAAGAAGCAAGATTCAAAGTAATAACTTTGCGGTCACCACTACCGGCTTACCAACCGGGCCCGGGCTGCCGACCGGCACGACCTACGTTAGGATCGAGGCGGGTTTACATGTTATATAGCCAGAGTGTAATTCAACCGTGTTTCAATTTTTCGCTTATGTCCGACAATTTTGACATGCTTGTGACCGACGCTATGCTTACGTCCGTATGCCCTGACACCGTGATCTTTGCCTTATGTCCGACATTTGACATTCGCGAACATTTTATGCTTAAGACCGATTTTATGCTTGCGTCCTTCGTGGCAAGCTTAAGACCGCGAATGTCTCCGCTAATGTCCGAGTGTCACCAATTTCTATGTGTAGGTCCAGCTAATGTCCGACATAGGTAACGGAAGCTTTAATTCTGTCGGTCTCTTAGTCGTCCGTGTGCTTATGTCCGTCACCTTCGCGAAGGTTTGAACTAGGGGTGTCAGGCCATAAGCTAGGGTTACAGTTTGTGCTAAGCCTAACCCTTTCGTGTCAGGACATAAGCATGACTTATAATTTTGTTTTCCCCAAATACCCTTGATTCGTGTCAGGCGTACAGGACATAAGCGGGACTTGTTAATATTTTGGTTTTCCCATGCTTTACCCGATGGTTAAGGTTTTACCCGTGTCTTGCCCGATAGTTGTTTTGGACAGCAGTGCGGGGCCACTAAGCTCATCTGCCCGCTTTGCACCAGCCGTGCGTTACCCGTTAAAGCCTAGGTTGGGAATCGAACCCACGTACACTGCTGTTTTAATTTTAATCACAAAAAAAAAATAACAGAGTATAAAAATTAAAAAATAAAATCACCTTCTTAGACATAAAAAAATCACAATAGAATTATAAAAAGATTTAAAAAAACGGTCACTTTAATCATTATTCCTTCTTCCTTCTTCATTCTCCGTCTGGCGGACTCCTGTTACCTAGTCCTGTAATGTAGGTAATGTAGACGGCAGAAGATACCCCGACGCAGTATCAGCTCCATAATTTCTTGGCATATAGCCGGGCAGAACGCAACGATGTGATGTCCGACTATATACGCCAGCCTGGTTTGAAGGGGACCTCTGATCACTAGCCACACCTGGTCCATTGTCCCCTGCATGCCGTGGTCGTAAACATGGATAAGAAATCTGCTTTGCATGGTTAGTTGGTTCTGAAATAACAGGAGTAAAAGGTTAGTATCAAAAATGTTGGTACCTAGCATGTTATGCAAGCAAAGTTAAACTTGCGACCTACCCCTACTTCTTTTGCAAACGGTCTTGGGACCGCCTTTGGCGAAGTTTGTAAGCGTAAGCCGCGGACGGAGCCGTTGCGACGACGGCAGCGGGCTCGAGTGTTATTTTGCTTGCCATCCGCTGCATCACTGTCTCTTTCTTTGTCAGCCACGAGGCGGTACCAGCTGGAATACGCTCTATGATGATTTTCACGGCTAGAATGTGCTCTAGGCTGTGCTTACCATATCTGCTGGGAGTATGGAACACGCAGTGTGACTCAGCCTGCGGTCCGCTGCCGCTCTCTGTAGCGGGATATTTTCTCGTGGAGGCCATGCATGTAAATTCGGGCTGCTGTTTACACCCGCTAAAATCGTTAGAGGAATAGTGACCGACGTCGTCACAATATTGGTTCCTCGTAACATTGATGGCTACCCCAGAATAGCGCACCTGGCCCTTTGTCTTCACGAGCGTGTAATACAAGGTGGCCTGACCGACCTTGTTGGTACCATTGTGTGACTCGAAAGAGAACTGTTGCGAGGAAGCATCTCGCCAGAACCCACTCCTATACCGCCCGCCCACGAGCATCGGAATAGCGCTATCCGGTGACGCAGACGGACGGTACGCTCCCGTTAGGGTCCCGATTTTGTCCAGGAGGCTATCGATGTAAACATCGGAAGGCACATCTCCTACAAGCTTAAAGGATGTGTAGCATCCGACTTTAACTCCCACCAAGAGCACTTTTTTGGCTTTACGTTCTGCGCGACTAAGAACGGCCGGCAGTACAGGGTGGGCAGTTTCGACGGCCATGGCTCCGGACGGCCTTGGTACCGGGGAGTCGGTATCCTCGCGTTCCATGTGCTTGGCCGACTTACCTTTACCTTTTCTTCTTTTTTCTTTACCTTTACTATTCATTCTGCAATAAATAGAAAAACCGGTTAATGACCCACGAATACTTCCCCTGGTCGTGTGGTCCAGCGACATGACCGTATGGGGTGGAAACTTAATCTTAAAGTTAAGTATGCCACTTAATTGTAAGGGGGAGTATATACACGGGTCACCGGAATGGCATCGCCCTTGGCACGTAGGGTCCTACCATCGAAAGAATTAGGATCCTGCCCAATCCTTAAGTCAGATGCGATGAGAGCATACTCTTCTGAACCCGTTCATCCGGACTGAGTGATCGTAGCCAACGGCATAAGATCGTGCAGCCTCTATTGCGTCTTTACCAACAGTCTACCATCGAGAAATTTTCGGTCACCACTACCCGCTTACCATCCGGGCCCGGGCTGCCGACCGGCACGACCTATGCTAGGGTCGAGGCGGGCTTAAAAATTTCCCAACTAGGTCGATAATGCTACCTGAATCAATCAAAGATATGAAAGATAGCGGTAAATTAAAAGACCGTAAAAAGGAAAGAAACAAACAAAACATGCAGGATCTTGATGTCCAGGAGAAAAGTTTCAAAAATTGAAAACTTTATGGTACCAAGAAGCAAGATTCAAAGTAATAACTTTGCGGTCACCACTACCGGCTTACCAACCGGGCCCGGGATGCCGACCGGCACGACCTACGTTAGGATCGAGGCGGGTTTACAAGTTATATAGCCAGAGTGTAATTCAACCGTGTTTCAATTTTTCGCTTATGTCCGACAATTTTGACATGCTTGTGACCGACGCTATGCTTACGTCCGTATGCCCTGACACCGTGATCTTTGCCTTATGTCCGACATTTGACATTCGCGAACATTTTATGCTTAAGACCGATTTTATGCTTGCGTCCTTCGTGGCAAGCTTAAGACCGCGAATGTCTCCGCTAATGTCCGAGTGTCACCAATTTCTATGTGTAGGTCCAGCTAATGTCCGACATAGGTAACGGAAGCTTTAATTCTGTCGGTCTCTTGGTCGTCCGTGTGCTTATGTCCGTCACCTTCGCGAAGGTTTGAACTAGGGGTGTCAGGCCATAAGCTAGGGTTACAGTTTGTGCTAAGCCTAACCCTTTCGTGTCAGGACATAAGCATGACTTATAATTTTGTTTTCCCCAAATACCCTTGATTCGTGTCAGGCGTACAGGACATAAGCGGGACTTGTTAATATTTTGGTTTTCCCATGCTTTACCCGATGGTTAAGGTTTTACCCGTGTCTTGCCCGATAGTTGTTTTGGACAGCAGTGCGGGGCCACTAAGCTTATCTGCCCGCTTTGCACCAGCCGTGCGTTACCCGTTAAAGCCTAGGTTGGGAATCGAACCCACGTACACTGCTGTTTTAATTTTAATCACAAAAAAAAATAACAGAGTATAAAAATTAAAAAATAAAATCACCTTCTTAGACATAAAAAAATCACAATAGAATTATAAAAAGATTTAAAAAAACGGTCACTTTAATCATTATTCCTTCTTCCTTCTTCATTCTCCGTCTGGCGGACTCCTGTTACCTAGTCCTGTAATGTAGGTAATGTAGACGGCAGAAGATACCCCGACGCAGTATCAGCTCCATAATTTCTTGGCATATAGCCGGGCAGAACGCAACGATGTGATGTCCGACTATATACGCCAGCCTGGTTTGAAGGGGACCTCTGATCACTAGCCACACCTGGTCCATTGTCCCCTGCATGCCGTGGTCGTAAACATGGATAAGAAATCTGCTTTGCATGGTTAGTTGGTTCTGAAATAACAGGAGTAAAAGGTTAGTATCAAAAATGTTGGTACCTAGCATGTTATGCAAGCAAAGTTAAACTTGCGAGACCTACCCCTACTTCTTTTGCAAACGGTCTTGGGACCGTCTTTAGCGAAGTTTGTAAGCGTAAGCCGCGGACGGAGCCGTTGCGACGACGGCAGCGGGCTCGAGTGTTATTTTGCTTGCCATCCGCTGCATCACTGTCTCTTTCTTTGTCAGCCACGAGGCGGTACCAGCTGGAATACGCTCTATGATGATTTTCACGGCTAGAATGTGCTCTAGGCTGTGCTTACCATATCTGCTGGGAGTATGGAACACGCAGTGTGACTCAGCGTGTAAATAATGTAAATACATATAATAAACAAAGAAACCTACACTGGTAAAAAAAAATATAAACTTAAAAAAGAAAACAAAATCACAGTAATTGGTAGAGTCCTGTAAAATGTCCGGTACATGCTATACAATGAGGTTCAGGCAGAGCCAGAGCGATCTGGCCTGCCTCGAAGCCGCCTCTCTGCCTCCCTTCTTTTGCGGTGAAAATTCTTCTCTTTCTTTTCTTCACTTTTCCTCGTCTTCTCCTCCTCCCTCCTTCGAGTCTCTTCTTCAGGAGAGGGATAGGGGTCGGGGTGGATGAGGATGAACTCAACACCCCGACCCTCTATCATTTCCACCATCTCTTTCGTTCGTTCGAAGGTGGCGATCTTCAATTCTTGTTTGTAATAGTTATATTCTTCTGTTGACGGATGACTGCTTTCCAGCAGCCTATTCCATTCCTTCCTGCTTCCACGAAACTTGATAATGTACGTCGTCGTCATTGCTTTATATCTGAAAAATAGAGGAAACAATAATATGGAAAAACCCCATGGTTAACCCTATGCGGTGTCAGGACCCAAGCAAACAGCCGACAGTTGTCCCATTGGCTATGAGATATTTTTACAAGTTATATAAGTAGCAATTAATTGAAGGTAGCGCATTTCACAATATTTACAGTGACATGTAATATGAGTAGCAATTTATTGAAGGTAGCGCCTTAACCGACTGGACGGCCTTTGCAGGGACCGCTAGCTCCGGATCAGAGTGTTTAACAGGGCCGGAAGGAACTTGCATAGCGGTAGTGGAGACGGACTTAGGTGGAGAGTCGACCCTCGTCACCACCCGAGCAGGCGCTTCTACTTCTGGGTCTACATCCACACATGGGATCATTAAATCCAAGGGCCTCGCTTACTCTTTATACTCCGGCCGGGGATGAGTAACACACATTGCAATTTCTTCCTCAGTCGGGAATTCAGCACTATATTTAAGAACCCAATTAGCGACAAACGTATCATGGGAGGCGGGCTCCATTTTTTCCGACTTTGCCTCTACAGCTTTAGGGGTTACCTCAGCCTTCGTGACTACCTTGGTCACCGTCTCGGCATTAGCCTTGGCCTTTCCAACTTCGGCTTCCCCCTCAGCCGGCAAACGCGTGGATATGTCTCTCTTTTGTCCGAGGCGACAACAAGGTTAGCCTTCTTGCACGGGGCCTCCACTTGATTAGACTCGACGACTACCGCCGAGTCGGCTTCAGGGGTTACCTTAGCCTTCTTGGCCTTGGCCTGTCCCGCGACAGCTTTGGCGTCCCCTTCATCAAGCAACCGCTTGGCTAGCTTTCTGGCTTTCTTTTTCTCTTTTTTAAGAGCTTTCCTCTCCCGACTGATGGACTTGGCCTCGTCGACAGTAGCCGCATCATCGGCCTCATCCTGGTGTGCTACACCTTTGTTACCCCGGCAATCGGACGGAGCCGTTGCGACGACGGCAGCGGGCTCGAGTGTTATTTTGCTTGCCATCCGCTGCATCACTGTCTCTTTCTTTGTCTGGCGGTACCAGCTGGAATACGCTCTATGATGATTTTCACGGCTAGAATGTGCTCTAGGCTGTGCTTACCATATCTGCTGGGAGTATGGAACACGCAGTGTGACTCAGCCTGCGGTCCGCTGCCGCTCTCTGTAGCGGGATATTTTCTCGTGGAGGCCATGCATGTAAATTCGGGCTGCTGTTTACACCCGCTAAAATCGTTAGAGGAATAGTGACCGACGTCGTCACAATATTGGTTCCTCGTAACATTGATGGCTACCCCAGAATAGCGCACCTGGCCCTTTGTCTTCACGAGCGTGTAATACAAGGTGGCCTGACCGACCTTGTTGGTACCATCGTGTGACTCGAAAGAGAACTGTTGCGAGGAAGCATCTCGCCAGAACCCACTCCTATACCGCCCGCCCACGAGCATCGGAATAGCGCTATCCGGTGACGCAGACGGACGGTACGCTCCCGTTAGGGTCCCGATTTTGTCCAGGAGGCTATCGATGTAAACATCGGAAGGCACATCTCCTACAAGCTTAAAGGATGTGTAGCATCCGACTTTAACTCCCACCAAGAGCACTTTTTTGGCTTTACGTTCTGCGCGACTAAGAACGGCCGGCAGTACAGGGTGGGCAGTTTCGACGGCCATGGCTCCGGACGGCCTTGGTACCGGGGAGTCGATATCCTCGCGTTCCATGTGCTTGGCCGACTTACCTTTACCTTTTCTTCTTTTTTCTTTACCTTTACTATTCATTCTGCAATAAATAGAAAAACCGGTTAATGACCCACGAATACTTCCCCTGGTCGTGTGGTCCAGCGACATGACCGTATGGGGTGGAAACTTAATCTTAAAGTTAAGTATGCCACTTAATTGTAAGGGGGAGTATATACACGGGTCACCGGAATGGCATCGCCCTTGGCACGTAGGGTCCTACCATCGAAAGAATTAGGATCCTGCCCAATCCTTAAGTCAGATGCGATGAGAGCATACTCTTCTGAACCCGTTCATCCGGACTGAGTGATCGTAGCCAACGGCATAAGATCGTGCAGCCTCTATTGCGTCTTTACCAACAGTCTACCATCGAGAAATTTTCGGTCACCACTACCGGCTTACCATCCGGGCCCGGGCTGCCGACCGGCACGACCTATGCTAGGGTCGAGGCGGGCTTAAAAATTTCCCAACTAGGTCGATAATGCTACCTGAATCAATCAAAGATATGAAAGATAGCGGTAAATTAAAAGACCGTAAAAAGGAAAGAAACAAACAAAACATGCAGGATCTTGATGTCCAGGAGAAAAGTTTCAAAAATTGAAAACTTTATGGTACCAAGAAGCAAGATTCAAAGTAATAACTTTGCGGTCACCACTACCGGCTTACCAACCGGGCCCGGGCTGCCGACCGGCACGACCTACGTTAGGATCGAGGCGGGTTTACAAGTTATATAGCCAGAGTGTAATTCAACCGTGTTTCAATTTTTCGCTTATGTCCGACAATTTTGACATGCTTGTGACCGACGCTATGCTTACGTCCGTATGCCCTGACACCGTGATCTTTGCCTTATGTCCGACATTTGACATTCGCGAACATTTTATGCTTAAGACCGATTTTATGCTTGCGTCCTTCGTGGCAAGCTTAAGACCGCGAATGTCTCCGCTAATGTCCGAGTGTCACCAATTTCTATGTGTAGGTCCAGCTAATGTCCGACATAGGTAACGGAAGCTTTAATTCTGTCGGTCTCTTGGTCGTCCGTGTGCTTATGTCCGTCACCTTCGCGAAGGTTTGAACTAGGGGTGTCAGGCCATAAGCTAGGGTTACAGTTTGTGCTAAGCCTAACCCTTTCGTGTCAGGACATAAGCATGACTTATAATTTTGTTTTCCCCAAATACCCTTGATTCGTGCCAGGCGTACAGGACATAAGCGGGACTTGTTAATATTTTGGTTTTCCCATGCTTTACCCGATGTTTAAGGTTTTACCCGTGTCTTGCCCGATAGTTGTTTTGGACAGCAGTGCGGGGCCACTAAGCTTATCTGCCCGCTTTGCACCAGCCGTGCGTTACCCGTTAAAGCCTAGGTTGGGAATCGAACCCACGTACACTGCTGTTTTAATTTTAATCACAAAAAAAAATAACAGAGTATAAAAATTAAAAAATAAAATCACCTTCTTAGACATAAAAAAATCACAATAGAATTATAAAAAGATTTAAAAAAACGGTCACTTTAATCATTATTCCTTCTTCCTTCTTCATTCTCCGTCTGGCGGACTCCTGTTACCTAGTCCTGTAATGTAGGTAATGTAGACGGCAGAAGATACCCCGACGCAGTATCAGCTCCATAATTTCTTGGCATATAGCCGGGCAGAACGCAACGATGTGATGTCCGACTATATACGCCAGCCTGGTTTGAAGGGGACCTCTGATCACTAGCCACACCTGGTCCATTGTCCCCTGCATGCCGTGGTCGTAAACATGGATAAGAAATCTGCTTTGCATGGTTAGTTGGTTCTGAAATAACAGGAGTAAAAGGTTAGTATCAAAAATGTTGGTACCTAGCATGTTATGCAAGCAAAGTTAAACTTGCGACCTACCCCTACTTCTTTTGCAAACGGTCTTGGGACCGTCTTTAGCGAAGTTTGTAAGCGTAAGCCGCGGACGGAGCCGTTGCGACGACGGCAGCGGGCTCGAGTGTTATTTTGCTTGCCATCCGCTGCATCACTGTCTCTTTCTTTGTCAGCCACGAGGCGGTACCAGCTGGAATACGCTCTATGATGATTTTCACGGCTAGAATGTGCTCTAGGCTGTGCTTACCATATCTGCTGGGAGTATGGAACACGCAGTGTGACTCAGCGTGTAAATAATGTAAATACATATAATAAACAAAGAAACCTACACTGGTAAAAAAAAATATAAACTTAAAAAAGAAAACAAAATCACAGTAATTGGTAGAGTCCTGTAAAATGTCCGGTACATGCTATACAATGAGGTTCAGGCAGAGCCAGAGCGATCTGGCCTGCCTCGAAGCCGCCTCTCTGCCTCCCTTCTTTTGCGGTGCAAATTCTTCTCTTTCTTTTCTTCACTTTTCCTCGTCTTCTCCTCCCTCCTTCGAGTCTCTTCTTCAGGAGAGGGATAGGGGTCGGGGTGGATGAGGATGAACTCAACACCCCGACCCTCTATCATTTCCACCATCTCTTTCGTTCGTTCGAAGGTGGCGATCTTCAATTCTTGTTTGTAATAGTTATATTCTTCTGTTGACGGATGACTGCTTTCCAGCAGCCTATTCCATTCCTTCCTGCTTCCACGAAACTTGATAATGTACGTCGTCGTCATTGCTTTATATCTGAAAAATAGAGGAAACAATAATATGGAAAACCCCATGGTTAACCCTATGCGGTGTCAGGACCCAAGCAAACAGCCGACAGTTGTCCCATTGGCTATGAGATATTTTTACAAGTTATATAAGTAGCAATTAATTGAAGGTAGCGCATTTCACAATATTTACAGTGACATGTAATATGAGTAGCAATTTATTGAAGGTAGCGCCTTAACCGACTGGACGGCCTTTGCAGGGACCGCTAGCTCCGGATCAGAGTGTTTAACAGGGCCGGAAGGAACTTGCATAGCGGTAGTGGAGACGGACTTAGGTGGAGAGTCGACCCTCGTCACCACCCGAGCAGGCGCTTCTACTTCTGGGTCTACATCCACACATGGGATCATTAAATCCAAGGGCCTCGCTTACTCTTTATACTCCGGCCGGGGATGAGTAACACACATTGCAATTTCTTCCTCAGTCGGGAATTCAGCACTATATTTAAGAACCCAATTAGCGACAAACGTATCATGGGTTACCTCAGCCTTCGTGACTACCTTGGTCACCGTCTCGGCATTAGCCTTGGCCTTTCCAACTTCGGCTTCCCCCTCAGCCGGCAAACGCGTGGATATGTCTCTCTTTTGTCCGAGGCGACAACAAGGTTAGCCTTCTTGCACGGGGCCTCCACTTGATTAGACTCGACGACTACCGCCGAGTCGGCTTCAGGGGTTACCTTAGCCTTCTTGGCCTTGGCCTGTCCCGCGACAGCTTTGGCGTCCCCTTCATCAAGCAACCGCTTGGCTAGCTTTCTGGCTTTCTTTTTCTCTTTTTTAAGAGCTTTCCTCTCCCGACTGATGGACTTGGCCTCGTCGACAGTAGCCGCATCATCGGCCTCATCCTGGTGTGCTACACCTTTGTTACCCCGGCAATCGGACGGAGCCGTTGCGACGACGGCAGCGGGCTCGAGTGTTATTTTGCTTGCCATCCGCTGCATCACTGTCTCTTTCTTTGTCAGCCACGAGGCGGTACCAGCTGGAATACGCTCTATGATGATTTTCACGGCTAGAATGTGCTCTAGGCTGTGCTTACCATATCTGCTGGGAGTATGGAACACGCAGTGTGACTCAGCCTGCGGTCCGCTGCCGCTCTCTGTAGCGGGATATTTTCTCGTGGAGGCCATGCATGTAAATTCGGGCTGCTGTTTACACCCGCTAAAATCGTTAGAGGAATAGTGACCGACGTCGTCACAATATTGGTTCCTCGTAACATTGATGGCTACCCCAGAATAGCGCACCTGGCCCTTTGTCTTCACGAGCGTGTAATACAAGGTGGCCTGACCGACCTTGTTGGTACCATCGTGTGACTCGAAAGAGAACTGTTGCGAGGAAGCATCTCGTCAGAACCCACTCATATACCGCCCGCCCGCGAGCATCGGAATACCGCTATCCGGTGACGCTGACGGATTGTAGGCTCCCGTTTGGGTCCCGATTTTGTCTAGGAGGCTATCGATGTAAACATCGGAAGGCACATCTCCGCCAAGCTTAAAGGATGTGTAGCATCCGACTTTAACTCCCACCAAGAGCACTTTTTTGGCTTTACGTTCTGCGCGACTGAGAACGGCCGGCAGTACAGGGTGGGCAGTTTCGACGGCCATGGCTCCGGACGGCCTTGGTACCGGGGAGTCGGTATCCTCGCGTTCCATGTGCTTGGCCGACTTACCTTTACCTTTTCTTCTTTTTTCTTTACCTTTACTATTCATTCTGTAATAAATAGAAAAACCGGTTAATGACCCACGAATACTTCCCCTGGTCGTGTGGTCCAGCGACATGACCGTATGGGGTGGAAACTTAATCTTAAAGTTAAGTATGCCACTTAATTGTAAGGGGGAGTATATACACGGGTCACCGGAATGGCATCGCCCTTGGCACGTAGGGTCCTACCATCGAAAGAATTAGGATCCTGCCCAATCCTTAAGTCAGATGCGATGAGAGCATACTCTTCTGAACCCGTTCATCCGGACTGAGTGATCGTAGCCAACGGCATAAGATCGTGCAGCCTCTATTGCGTCTTTACCAACAGTCTACCATCGAGAAATTTTCGGTCACCACTACCGGCTTACCATCCGGGCCCGGGCTGCCGACCGGCACGACCTATGCTAGGGTCGAGGCGGGCTTAAAAATTTCCCAACTAGGTCGATAATGCTACCTGAATCAATCAAAGATATGAAAGATAGCGGTAAATTAAAAGACCGTAAAAAGGAAAGAAACAAACAAAACATGCAGGATCTTGATGTCCAGGAGAAAAGTTTCAAAAATTGAAAACTTTATGGTACCAAGAAGCAAGATTCAAAGTAATAACTTTGCGGTCACCACTACCGGCTTACCAACCGGGCCCGGGCTGCCGACCGGCACGACCTACGTTAGGATCGAGGCGGGTTTACAAGTTATATAGCCAGAGTGTAATTCAACCGTGTTTCAATTTTTCGCTTATGTCCGACAATTTTGACATGCTTGTGACCGACGCTATGCTTACGTCCGTATGCCCTGACACCGTGATCTTTGCTTTATGTCCGACATTTGACATTCGCGAACATTTTATGCTTAAGACCGATTTTATGCTTGCGTCCTTCGTGGCAAGCTTAAGACCGCGAATGTCTCCGCTAATGTCCGAGTGTCACCAATTTCTATGTGTATGTCCAGCTAATGTCCGACATAGGTAACGGAAGCTTTAATTCTGTCGGTCTCTTGGTCGTCCGTGTGCTTATGTCCGTCACCTTCGCGAAGGTTTGAACTAGGGGTGTCAGGCCATAAGCTAGGGTTACAGTTTGTGCTAAGCCTAACCCTTTCGTGTCAGGACAAAAGCATGACTTATAATTTTGTTTTCCCCAAATACCCTTGATTCGTGTCAGGCGTACAGGACATAAGCGGGACTTTTTAATATTTTGGTTTTCCCATGCTTTACCCGATGGTTAAGGTTTTACCCGTGTCTTGCCCGATAGTTGTTTTGGACAGCAGTGCGGGGCCACTAAGCTAATCTGCCCGCTATGCACCAGCCGTGCGTTACCCGTTAAAGCCTAGGTTGGGAATCGAACCCACGTACACTGCTGTTTTAATTTTAATCACAAAAAAAATAACAGAGTATAAAAATTAAAAAATAAAATCACCTTCTTAGACATAAAAAAATCACAATAGAATTATAAAAAGATTTTAAAAAACGGTCACTTTAATCATTATTCCTTCTTCCTTCTTCATTCTCCGTCTGGCGGACTCCTGTTACCTAGTCCTGTAATGTAGGTAATGTAGACGGCAGAAGATACCCCGACGCAGTATCAGCTCCATAATTTCTTGGCATATAGCCGGGCAGAACGCAACGATGTGATGCCCGACTATATACGCCAGCCTGGTTTGAAGGGGACCTCTGATCACTAGCCACACCTGGTCCATTGTCCCCTGCATGCCGTGGTCGTAAACATGGATAAGAAATCTGCTTTGCATGGTTAGTTGGTTCTGAAATAACAGGAGTAAAAGGTTAGTATCAAAAATGTTGGTACCAAGCATGTTATGCAAGCAAAGTTAAACTTGCGACCTACCCCTACTTCTTTTGCAAACGGTCTTGGGACCGTCTTTGGCGAAGTTTGTAAGCGTAAGCCGCGGACGGAGCCGTTGCGACGACGGCAGCGGGCTCGAGTGTTATTTTGCTTGCCATCCGCTGCATCACTGTCTCTTTCTTTGTCAGCCACGAGGCGGTACCAGCTGGAATACGCTCTATGGTGATTTTCATGGCTAGAATGTGCTCTAGGCTGTGCTTACCATATATGCTGGGAGTATGGAACACGCAGTGTGACTCAGCCTGCGGTCCGCTGCCGCTCTCTGTAGCGGGATATTTTCTCGTGGAGGCCATGCATGTAAATTCGGGCTGCTGTTTACACCCGCTAAAATCGTTAGAGGAATAGTGACCGACGTCGTCACAATATTGGTTCCTCGTAACATTGATGGCTACCCCAGAATAGCGCACCTGGCCCTTTGTCTTCACGAGCGTGTAATACAAGGTGGCCTGACCGACCTTGTTGGTACCATCGTGTGACTCGAAAGAGAACTGTTGCGAGGAAGCATCTCGTCAGAACCCACTCATATACCGCCCGCCCGCGAGCATCGGAATACCGCTATCCGGTGACGCTGACGGATTGTAGGCTCCCGTTTGGGTCCCGATTTTGTCTAGGAGGCTATCGATGTAAACATCGGAAGGCACATCTCCGCCAAGCTTAAAGGATGTGTAGCATCCGACTTTAACTCCCACCAAGAGCACTTTTTTGGCTTTACGTTCTGCGCGACTGAGAACGGCCGGCAGTACAGGGTGGGCAGTTTCGACGGCCATGGCTCCGGACGGCCTTGGTACCGGGGAGTCGGTATCCTCGCGTTCCATGTGCTTGGCCGACTTACCTTTACCTTTTCTTCTTTTTTCTTTACCTTTACTATTCATTCTGTAATAAATAGAAAAACCGGTTAATGACCCACGAATACTTCCCCTGGTCGTGTGGTCCAGCGACATGACCGTATGGGGTGGAAACTTAATCTTAAAGTTAAGTATGCCACTTAATTGTAAGGGGGAGTATATACACGGGTCACCGGAATGGCATCGCCCTTGGCACGTAGGGTCCTACCATCGAAAGAATTAGGATCCTGCCCAATCCTTAAGTCAGATGCGATGAGAGCATACTCTTCTGAACCCGTTCATCCGGACTGAGTGATCGTAGCCAACGGCATAAGATCGTGCAGCCTCTATTGCGTCTTTACCAACAGTCTACCATCGAGAAATTTTCGGTCACCACTACCGGCTTACCATCCGGGCCCGGGCTGCCGACCGGCACGACCTATGCTAGGGTCGAGGCGGGCTTAAAAATTTCCCAACTAGGTCGATAATGCTACCTGAATCAATCAAAGATATGAAAAATAGCGGTAAATTAAAAGACCGTAAAAAGGAAAGAAACAAACAAAACATGCAGGATCTTGATGTCCAGGAGAAAAGTTTCAAAAATTGAAAACTTTATGGTACCAAGAAGCAAGATTCAAAGTAATAACTTTGCGGTCACCACTACCGGCTTACCAACCGGGCCCGGGCTGCCGACCGGCACGACCTACGTTAGGATCGAGGCGGGTTTACAAGTTATATAGCCAGAGTGTATACGTAATTCAACCGTGTTTCAATTTTTCGCTTATGTCCGACAATTTTGACATGCTTGTGACCGACGCTATGCTTACGTCCGTATGCCCTGACACCGTGATCTTTGCTTTATGTCCGACATTTGACATTCGCGAACATTTTATGCTTAAGACCGATTTTATGCTTGCGTCCTTCGTGGCAAGCTTAAGACCGCGAATGTCTCCGCTAATGTCCGAGTGTCACCAATTTCTATGTGTATGTCCAGCTAATGTCCGACATAGGTAACGGAAGCTTTAATTCTGTCGGTCTCTTGGTCGTCCGTGTGCTTATGTCCGTCACCTTCGCGAAGGTTTGAACTAGGGGTGTCAGGCCATAAGCTAGGGTTACAGTTTGTGCTAAGCCTAACCCTTTCGTGTCAGGACATAAGCATGACTTATAATTTTGTTTTCCCCAAATACCCTTGATTCGTGTCAGGCGTACAGGACATAAGCGGGACTTGTTAATATTTTGGTTTTCCCATGCTTTACCCGATGGTTAAGGTTTTACCCGTGTCTTGCCCGATAGTTGTTTTGGACAGCAGTGCGGGGCCACTAAGCTAATCTGCCCGCTATGCACCAGCCGTGCGTTACCCGTTAAAGCCTAGGTTGGGAATCGAACCCACGTACACTGCTGTTTTAATTTTAATCACAAAAAAAAATAACAGAGTATAAAAATTAAAAAATAAAATCACCTTCTTAGACATAAAAAAATCACAATAGAATTATAAAAAGATTTTAAAAAACGGTCACTTTAATCATTATTCCTTCTTCCTTCTTCATTCTCCGTCTGGCGGACTCCTGTTACCTAGTCCTGTAATGTAGGTAATGTAGACGGCAGAAGATACCCCGACGCAGTATCAGCTCCATAATTTCTTGGCATATAGCCGGGCAGAACGCAACGATGTGATGCCCGACTATATACGCCAGCCTGGTTTGAAGGGGACCTCTGATCACTAGCCACACCTGGTCCATTGTCCCCTGCATGCCGTGGTCGTAAACATGGATAAGAAATCTGCTTTGCATGGTTAGTTGGTTCTGAAATAACAGGAGTAAAAGGTTAGTATCAAAAATGTTGGTACCAAGCATGTTATGCAAGCAAAGTTAAACTTGCGACCTACCCCTACTTCTTTTGCAAACGGTCTTGGGACCGTCTTTGGCGAAGTTTGTAAGCGTAAGCCGCGGACGGAGCCGTTGCGACGACGGCAGCGGGCTCGAGTGTTATTTTGCTTGCCATCCGCTGCATCACTGTCTCTTTCTTTGTCAGCCACGAGGCGGTACCAGCTGGAATACGCTCTATGGTGATTTTCACGGCTAGAATGTGCTCTAGGCTGTGCTTACCATATATGCTGGGAGTATGGAACACGCAGTGTGACTCAGCCTGCGGTCCGCTGCCGCTCTCTGTAGCGGGATATTTTCTCGTGGAGGCCATGCATGTAAATTCGGGCTGCTGTTTACACCCGCTAAAATCGTTAGAGGAATAGTGACCGACGTCGTCACAATATTGGTTCCTCGTAACATTGATGGCTACCCCAGAATAGCGCACCTGGCCCTTTGTCTTCACGAGCGTGTAATACAAGGTGGCCTGACCGACCTTGTTGGTACCATCGTGTGACTCGAAAGAGAACTGTTGCGAGGAAGCATCTCGTCAGAACCCACTCATATACCGCCCGCCCGCGAGCATCGGAATACCGCTATCCGGTGACGCTGACGGATTGTAGGCTCCCGTTTGGGTCCCGATTTTGTCTAGGAGGCTATCAATGTAAACATCGGAAGGCACATCTCCGCCAAGCTTAAAGGATGTGTAGCATCCGACTTTAACTCCCACCAAGAGCACTTTTTTGGCTTTACGTTCTGCGCGACTGAGAACGGCCGGCAGTACAGGGTGGGCAGTTTCGACGGCCATGGCTCCGGACGGCCTTGGTACCGGGGAGTCGGTATCCTCGCGTTCCATGTGCTTGGCCGACTTACCTTTACCTTTTCTTCTTTTTTCTTTACCTTTACTATTCATTCTGTAATAAATAGAAAAACCGGTTAATGACCCACGAATACTTCCCCTGGTCGTGTGGTCCAGCGACATGACCGTATGGGGTGGAAACTTAATCTTAAAGTTAAGTATGCCACTTAATTGTAAGGGGGAGTATATACACGGGTCACCGGAATGGCATCGCCCTTGGCACGTAGGGTCCTACCATCGAAAGAATTAGGATCCTGCCCAATCCTTAAGTCAGATGCGATGAGAGCATACTCTTCTGAACCCGTTCATCCGGACTGAGTGATCGTAGCCAACGGCATAAGATCGTGCAGCCTCTATTGCGTCTTTACCAACAGTCTACCATCGAGAAATTTTCGGTCACCACTACCGGCTTACCATCCGGGCCCGGGCTGCCGACCGGCACGACCTATGCTAGGGTCGAGGCGGGCTTAAAAATTTCCCAACTAGGTCGATAATGCTACCTGAATCAATCAAAGATATGAAAGATAGCGGTAAATTAAAAGACCGTAAAAAGGAAAGAAACAAACAAAACATGCAGGATCTTGATGTCCAGGAGAAAAGTTTCAAAAATTGAAAACTTTATGGTACCAAGAAGCAAGATTCAAAGTAATAACTTTGCGGTCACCACTACCGGCTTACCAACCGGGCCCGGGCTGCCGACCGGCACGACCTACGTTAGGATCGAGGCGGGTTTACAAGTTATATAGCCAGAGTGTAATTCAACCGTGTTTCAATTTTTCGCTTATGTCCGACAATTTTGACATGCTTGTGACCGACGCTATGCTTACGTCCGTATGCCCTGACACCGTGATCTTTGCTTTATGTCCGACATTTGACATTCGCGAACATTTTATGCTTAAGACCGATTTTATGCTTGCGTCCTTCGTGGCAAGCTTAAGACCGCGAATGTCTCCGCTAATGTCCGAGTGTCACCAATTTCTATGTGTATGTCCAGCTAATGTCCGACATAGGTAACGGAAGCTTTAATTCTGTCGGTCTCTTGGTCGTCCGTGTGCTTATGTCCGTCACCTTCGCGAAGGTTTGAACTAGGGGTGTCAGGCCATAAGCTAGGGTTACAGTTTGTGCTAAGCCTAACCCTTTCGTGTCAGGACATAAGCATGACTTATAATTTTGTTTTCCCCAAATACCCTTGATTCGTGTCAGGCGTACAGGACATAAGCGGGACTTGTTAATATTTTGGTTTTCCCATGCTTTACCCGATGGTTAAGGTTTTACCCGTGTCTTGCCCGATAGTTGTTTTGGACAGCAGTGCGGGGCCACTAAGCTAATCTGCCCGCTATGCACCAGCCGTGCGTTACCCGTTAAAGCCTAGGTTGGGAATCGAACCCACGTACACTGCTGTTTTAATTTTAATCACAAAAAAAAATAACAGAGTATAAAAATTAAAAAATAAAATCACCTTCTTAGACATAAAAAAATCACAATAGAATTATAAAAAGATTTTAAAAAACGGTCACTTTAATCATTATTCCTTCTTCCTTCTTCATTCTCCGTCTGGCGGACTCCTGTTACCTAGTCCTGTAATGTAGGTAATGTAGACGGCAGAAGATACCCCGACGCAGTATCAGCTCCATAATTTCTTGGCATATAGCCGGGCAGAACGCAACGATGTGATGCCCGACTATATACGCCAGCCTGGTTTGAAGGGGACCTCTGATCACTAGCCACACCTGGTCCATTGTCCCCTGCATGCCGTGGTCGTAAACATGGATAAGAAATCTGCTTTGCATGGTTAGTTGGTTCTGAAATAACAGGAGTAAAAGGTTAGTATCAAAAATGTTGGTACCAAGCATGTTATGCAAGCAAAGTTAAACTTGCGACCTACCCCTACTTCTTTTGCAAACGGTCTTGGGACCGTCTTTGGCGAAGTTTGTAAGCGTAAGCCGCGGACGGAGCCGTTGCGACGACGGCAGCGGGCTCGAGTGTTATTTTGCTTGCCATCCGCTGCATCACTGTCTCTTTCTTTGTCAGCCACGAGGCGGTACCAGCTGGAATACGCTCTATGGTGATTTTCACGGCTAGAATGTGCTCTAGGCTGTGCTTACCATATATGCTGGGAGTATGGAACACGCAGTGTGACTCAGCCTGCGGTCCGCTGCCGCTCTCTGTAGCGGGATATTTTCTCGTGGAGGCCATGCATGTAAATTCGGGCTGCTGTTTACACCCGCTAAAATCGTTAGAGGAATAGTGACCGACGTCGTCACAATATTGGTTCCTCGTAACATTGATGGCTACCCCAGAATAGCGCACCTGGCCCTTTGTCTTCACGAGCGTGTAATACAAGGTGGCCTGACCGACCTTGTTGGTACCATCGTGTGACTCGAAAGAGAACTGTTGCGAGGAAGCATCTCGTCAGAACCCACTCATATACCGCCCGCCCGCGAGCATCGGAATACCGCTATCCGGTGACGCTGACGGATTGTAGGCTCCCGTTTGGGTCCCGATTTTGTCTAGGAGGCTATCGATGTAAACATCGGAAGGCACATCTCCGCCAAGCTTAAAGGATGTGTAGCATCCGACTTTAACTCCCACCAAGAGCACTTTTTTGGCTTTACGTTCTGCGCGACTGAGAACGGCCGGCAGTACAGGGTGGGCAGTTTCGACGGCCATGGCTCCGGACGGCCTTGGTACCGGGGAGTCGGTATCCTCGCGTTCCATGTGCTTGGCCGACTTACCTTTACCTTTTCTTCTTTTTTCTTTACCTTTACTATTCATTCTGTAATAAATAGAAAAACCGGTTAATGACCCACGAATACTTCCCCTGGTCGTGTGGTCCAGCGACATGACCGTATGGGGTGGAAACTTAATCTTAAAGTTAAGTATGCCACTTAATTGTAAGGGGGAGTATATACACGGGTCACCGGAATGGCATCGCCCTTGGCACGTAGGGTCCTACCATCGAAAGAATTAGGATCCTGCCCAATCCTTAAGTCAGATGCGATGAGAGCATACTCTTCTGAACCCGTTCATCCGGACTGAGTGATCGTAGCCAACGGCATAAGATCGTGCAGCCTCTATTGCGTCTTTACCAACAGTCTACCATCGAGAAATTTTCGGTCACCACTACCGGCTTACCATCCGGGCCCGGGCTGCCGACCGGCACGACCTATGCTAGGGTCGAGGCGGGCTTAAAAATTTCCCAACTAGGTCGATAATGCTACCTGAATCAATCAAAGATATGAAAGATAGCGGTAAATTAAAAGACCGTAAAAAGGAAAGAAACAAACAAAACATGCAGGATCTTGATGTCCAGGAGAAAAGTTTCAAAAATTGAAAACTTTATGGTACCAAGAAGCAAGATTCAAAGTAATAACTTTGCGGTCACCACTACCGGCTTACCAACCGGGCCCGGGCTGCCGACCGGCACGACCTACGTTAGGATCGAGGCGGGTTTACAAGTTATATAGCCAGAGTGTAATTCAACCGTGTTTCAATTTTTCGCTTATGTCCGACAATTTTGACATGCTTGTGACCGACGCTATGCTTACGTCCGTATGCCCTGACACCGTGATCTTTGCTTTATGTCCGACATTTGACATTCGCGAACATTTTATGCTTAAGACCGATTTTATGCTTGCGTCCTTCGTGGCAAGCTTAAGACCGCGAATGTCTCCGCTAATGTCCGAGTGTCACCAATTTCTATGTGTATGTCCAGCTAATGTCCGACATAGGTAACGGAAGCTTTAATTCTGTCGGTCTCTTGGTCGTCCGTGTGCTTATGTCCGTCACCTTCGCGAAGGTTTGAACTAGGGGTGTCAGGCCATAAGCTAGGGTTACAGTTTGTGCTAAGCCTAACCCTTTCGTGTCAGGACATAAGCATGACTTATAATTTTGTTTTCCCCAAATACCCTTGATTCGTGTCAGGCGTACAGGACATAAGCGGGACTTGTTAATATTTTGGTTTTCCCATGCTTTACCCGATGGTTAAGGTTTTACCCGTGTCTTGCCCGATAGTTGTTTTGGACAGCAGTGCGGGGCCACTAAGCTAATCTGCCCGCTATGCACCAGCCGTGCGTTACCCGTTAAAGCCTAGGTTGGGAATCGAACCCACGTACACTGCTGTTTTAATTTTAATCACAAAAAAAAATAACAGAGTATAAAAATTAAAAAATAAAATCACCTTCTTAGACATAAAAAAATCACAATAGAATTATAAAAAGATTTTAAAAAACGGTCACTTTAATCATTATTCCTTCTTCCTTCTTCATTCTCCGTCTGGCGGACTCCTGTTACCTAGTCCTGTAATGTAGGTAATGTAGACGGCAGAAGATACCCCGACGCAGTATCAGCTCCATAATTTCTTGGCATATAGCCGGGCAGAACGCAACGATGTGATGCCCGACTATATACGCCAGCCTGGTTTGAAGGGGACCTCTGATCACTAGCCACACCTGGTCCATTGTCCCCTGCATGCCGTGGTCGTAAACATGGATAAGAAATCTGCTTTGCATGGTTAGTTGGTTCTGAAATAACAGGAGTAAAAGGTTAGTATCAAAAATGTTGGTACCAAGCATGTTATGCAAGCAAAGTTAAACTTGCGACCTACCCCTACTTCTTTTGCAAACGGTCTTGGGACCGTCTTTGGCGAAGTTTGTAAGCGTAAGCCGCGGACGGAGCCGTTGCGACGACGGCAGCGGGCTCGAGTGTTATTTTGCTTGCCATCCGCTGCATCACTGTCTCTTTCTTTGTCAGCCACGAGGCGGTACCAGCTGGAATACGCTCTATGGTGATTTTCACGGCTAGAATGTGCTCTAGGCTGTGCTTACCATATCTGCTGGGAGTATGGAACACGCAGTGTGACTCAGCCTGCGGTCCGCTGCCGCTCTCTGTAGCGGGATATTTTCTCGTGGAGGCCATGCATGTAAATTCGGGCTGCTGTTTACACCCGCTAAAATCGTTAGAGGAATAGTGACCGACGTCGTCACAATATTGGTTCTCGTAACATTGATGGCTACCCCAGAATAGCGCACCTGGCCCTTTGTCTTCACGAGCGTGTAATACAAGGTGGCCTGACCGACCTTGTTGGTACCATCGTGTGACTCGAAAGAGAACTGTTGCGAGGAAGCATCTCGTCAGAACCCACTCATATACCGCCCGCCCGCGAGCATCGGAATACCGCTATCCGGTGACGCTGACGGATTGTAGGCTCCCGTTTGGGTCCCGATTTTGTCTAGGAGGCTATCGATGTAAACATCGGAAGGCACATCTCCGCCAAGCTTAAAGGATGTGTAGCATCCGACTTTAACTCCCACCAAGAGCACTTTTTTGGCTTTACGTTCTGCGCGACTGAGAACGGCCGGCAGTACAGGGTGGGCAGTTTCGACGGCCATGGCTCCGGACGGCCTTGGTACCGGGGAGTCGGTATCCTCGCGTTCCATGTGCTTGGCCGACTTACCTTTACCTTTTCTTCTTTTTTCTTTACCTTTACTATTCATTCTGTAATAAATAGAAAAACCGGTTAATGACCCACGAATACTTCCCCTGGTCGTGTGGTCCAGCGACATGACCGTATGGGGTGGAAACTTAATCTTAAAGTTAAGTATGCCACTTAATTGTAAGGGGGAGTATATACACGGGTCACCGGAATGGCATCGCCCTTGGCACGTAGGGTCCTACCATCGAAAGAATTAGGATCCTGCCCAATCCTTAAGTCAGATGCGATGAGAGCATACTCTTCTGAACCCGTTCATCCGGACTGAGTGATCGTAGCCAACGGCATAAGATCGTGCAGCCTCTATTGCGTCTTTACCAACAGTCTACCATCGAGAAATTTTCGGTCACCACTACCGGCTTACCATCCGGGCCCGGGCTGCCGACCGGCACGACCTATGCTAGGGTCGAGGCGGGCTTAAAAATTTCCCAACTAGGTCGATAATGCTACCTGAATCAATCAAAGATATGAAAGATAGCGGTAAATTAAAAGACCGTAAAAAGGAAAGAAACAAACAAAACATGCAGGATCTTGATGTCCAGGAGAAAAGTTTCAAAAATTGAAAACTTTATGGTACCAAGAAGCAAGATTCAAAGTAATAACTTTGCGGTCACCACTACCGGCTTACCAACCGGGCCCGGGCTGCCGACCGGCACGACCTACGTTAGGATCGAGGCGGGTTTACAAGTTATATAGCCAGAGTGTAATTCAACCGTGTTTCAATTTTTCGCTTATGTCCGACAATTTTGACATGCTTGTGACCGACGCTATGCTTACGTCCGTATGCCCTGACACCGTGATCTTTGCCTTATGTCCGACATTTGACATTCGCGAACATTTTATGCTTAAGACCGATTTTATGCTTGCGTCCTTCGTGGCAAGCTTAAGACCGCGAATGTCTCCGCTAATGTCCGAGTGTCACCAATTTCTATGTGTATGTCCAGCTAATGTCCGACATAGGTAACGGAAGCTTTAATTCTGTCGGTCTCTTGGTCGTCCGTGTGCTTATGTCCGTCACCTTCGCGAAGGTTTGAACTAGGGGTGTCAGGCCATAAGCTAGGGTTACAGTTTGTGCTAAGCCTAACCCTTTCGTGTCAGGACATAAGCATGACTTATAATTTTGTTTTCCCCAAATACCCTTGATTCGTGTCAGGCGTACAGGACATAAGCGGGACTTGTTAATATTTTGGTTTTCCCATGCTTTACCCGATGGTTAAGGTTTTACCCGTGTCTTGCCCGATAGTTGTTTTGGACAGCAGTGCGGGGCCACTAAGCTAATCTGCCCGCTATGCACCAGCCGTGCGTTACCCGTTAAAGCCTAGGTTGGGAATCGAACCCACGTACACTGCTGTTTTAATTTTAATCACAAAAAAAAATAACAGAGTATAAAAATTAAAAAATAAAATCACCTTCTTAGACATAAAAAAATCACAATAGAATTATAAAAAGATTTTAAAAAACGGTCACTTTAATCATTATTCCTTCTTCCTTCTTCATTCTCCGTCTGGCGGACTCCTGTTACCTAGTCCTGTAATGTAGGTAATGTAGACGGCAGAATATACCCCGACGCAGTATCAGCTCCATAATTTCTTGGCATATAGCCGGGCAGAACGCAACGATGTGATGCCCGACTATATACGCCAGCCTGGTTTGAAGGGGACCTCTGATCACTAGCCACACCTGGTCCATTGTCCCCTGCATGCCGTGGTCGTAAACATGGATAAGAAATCTGCTTTGCATGGTTAGTTGGTTCTGAAATAACAGGAGTAAAAGGTTAGTATCAAAAATGTTGGTACCTAGCATGTTATGCAAGCAAAGTTAAACTTGCGACCTACCCCTACTTCTTTTGCAAACGGTCTTGGGACCGTCTTTGGCGAAGTTTGTAAGCGTAAGCCGCGGACGGAGCCGTTGCGACGACGGCAGCGGGCTCGAGTGTTATTTTGCTTGCCATCCGCTGCATCACTGTCTCTTTCTTTGTCAGCCACGAGGCGGTACCAGCTGGAATACGCTCTATGATGATTTTCACGACTAGAATGTGCTCTAGGCTGTGCTTACCATATCTGCTGGGAGTATGGAACACGCAGTGTGACTCAGCCTGCGGTCCGCTGCCGCTCTCTGTAGCGGGATATTTTCTCGTGGAGGCCATGCATGTAAATTCGGGCTGCTGTTTACACCCGCTAAAATCGTTAGAGGAATAGTGACCGACGTCGTCACAATATTGGTTCCTCGTAACATTGATGGCTACCCCAGAATAGCGCACCTGGCCCTTTGTCTTCACGAGCGTGTAATACAAGGTGGCCTGACCGACCTTGTTGGTACCATCGTGTGACTCGAAAGAGAACTGTTACGAGGAAGCATCTCGCCAGAACCCACTCCTATACCGCCCGCCCACGAGCATCGGAATAGCGCTATCCGGTGACGCAGACGGACGGTACGCTCCCGTTAGGGTCCCGATTTTGTCCAGGAGGCTATCGATGTAAACATCGGAAGGCACATCTCCTACAAGCTTAAAGGATGTGTAGCATCCGACTTTAACTCCCACCAAGAGCACTTTTTTGGCTTTACGTTCTGCGCGACTAAGAACGGCCGGCAGTACAGGGTGGGCAGTTTCGACGGCCATGGCTCCGGACGGCCTTGGTACCGGGGAGTCGGTATCCTCGCGTTCCATGTGCTTGGCCGACTTACCTTTACCTTTTCTTCTTTTTTCTTTACCTTTACTATTCATTCTGCAATAAATAGAAAAACCGGTTAATGACCCACGAATACTTCCCCTGGTCGTGTGGTCCAGCGACATGACCGTATGGGGTGGAAACTTAATCTTAAAGTTAAGTATGCCACTTTATTGTAAGGGGGAGTATATACACGGGTCACCGGAATGGCATCGCCCTTGGCACGTAGGGTCCTACCATCGAAAGAATTAGGATCCTGCCCAATCCTTAAGTCAGATGCGATGAGAGCATACTCTTCTGAACCCGTTCATCCGGACTGAGTGATCGTAGCCAACGGCATAAGATCGTGCAGCCTCTATTGCGTCTTTACCAACAGTCTACCATCGAGAAATTTTCGGTCACCACTACCCGCTTACCATCCGGGCCCGGGCTGCCGACCGGCACGACCTATGCTAGGGTCGAGGCGGGCTTAAAAATTTCCCAACTAGGTCGATAATGCTACCTGAATCAATCAAAGATATGAAAGATAGCGGTAAATTAAAAGACCGTAAAAAGGAAAGAAACAAACAAAACATGCAGGATCTTGATGTCCAGGAGAAAAGTTTCAAAAATTGAAAACTTTATGGTACCAAGAAGCAAGATTCAAAGTAATAACTTTGCGGTCACCACTACCGGCTTACCAACCGGGCCCGGGATGCCGACCGGCACGACCTACGTTAGGATCGAGGCGGGTTTACAAGTTATATAGCCAGAGTGTAATTCAACCGTGTTTCAATTTTTCGCTTATGTCCGACAATTTTGACATGCTTGTGACCGACGCTATGCTTACGTCCGTATGCCCTGACACCGTGATCTTTGCCTTATGTCCGACATTTGACATTCGCGAACATTTTATGCTTAAGACCGATTTTATGCTTGCGTCCTTCGTGGCAAGCTTAAGACCGCGAATGTCTCCGCTAATGTCCGAGTGTCACCAATTTCTATGTGTAGGTCCAGCTAATGTCCGACATAGGTAACGGAAGCTTTAATTCTGTCGGTCTCTTGGTCGTCCGTGTGCTTATGTCCGTCACCTTCGCGAAGGTTTGAACTAGGGGTGTCAGGCCATAAGCTAGGGTTACAGTTTGTGCTAAGCCTAACCCTTTCGTGTCAGGACATAAGCATGACTTATAATTTTGTTTTCCCCAAATACCCTTGATTCGTGTCAGGCGTACAGGACATAAGCGGGACTTGTTAATATTTTGGTTTTCCCATGCTTTACCCGATGGTTAAGGTTTTACCCGTGTCTTGCCCGATAGTTGTTTTGGACAGCAGTGCGGGGCCACTAAGCTTATCTGCCCGCTTTGCACCAGCCGTGCGTTACCCGTTAAAGCCTAGGTTGGGAATCGAACCCACGTACACTGCTGTTTTAATTTTAATCACAAAAAAAAATAACAGAGTATAAAAATTAAAAAATAAAATCACCTTCTTAGACATAAAAAAATCACAATAGAATTATAAAAAGATTTAAAAAAACGGTCACTTTAATCATTATTCCTTCTTCCTTCTTCATTCTCCGTCTGGCGGACTCCTGTTACCTAGTCCTGTAATGTAGGTAATGTAGACGGCAGAAGATACCCCGACGCAGTATCAGCTCCATAATTTCTTGGCATATAGCCGGGCAGAACGCAACGATGTGATGTCCGACTATATACGCCAGCCTGGTTTGAAGGGGACCTCTGATCACTAGCCACACCTGGTCCATTGTCCCCTGCATGCCGTGGTCGTAAACATGGATAAGAAATCTGCTTTGCATGGTTAGTTGGTTCTGAAATAACAGGAGTAAAAGGTTAGTATCAAAAATGTTGGTACCTAGCATGTTATGCAAGCAAAGTTAAACTTGCGAGACCTACCCCTACTTCTTTTGCAAACGGTCTTGGGACCGTCTTTAGCGAAGTTTGTAAGCGTAAGCCGCGGACGGAGCCGTTGCGACGACGGCAGCGGGCTCGAGTGTTATTTTGCTTGCCATCCGCTGCATCACTGTCTCTTTCTTTGTCAGCCACGAGGCGGTACCAGCTGGAATACGCTCTATGATGATTTTCACGGCTAGAATGTGCTCTAGGCTGTGCTTACCATATCTGCTGGGAGTATGGAACACGCAGTGTGACTCAGCGTGTAAATAATGTAAATACATATAATAAACAAAGAAACCTACACTGGTAAAAAAAAATATAAACTTAAAAAAGAAAACAAAATCACAGTAATTGGTAGAGTCCTGTAAAATGTCCGGTACATGCTATACAATGAGGTTCAGGCAGAGCCAGAGCGATCTGGCCTGCCTCGAAGCCGCCTCTCTGCCTCCCTTCTTTTGCGGTGCAAATTCTTCTCTTTCTTTTCTTCACTTTTCCTCGTCTTCTCCTCCTCCCTCCTTCGAGTCTCTTCTTCAGGAGAGGGATAGGGGTCGGGGTGGATGAGGATGAACTCAACACCCCGACCCTCTATCATTTCCACCATCTCTTTCGTTCGTTCGAAGGTGGCGATCTTCAATTCTTGTTTGTAATAGTTATATTCTTCTGTTGACGGATGACTGCTTTCCAGCAGCCTATTCCATTCCTTCCTGCTTCCACGAAACTTGATAATGTACGTCGTCGTCATTGCTTTATATCTGAAAAATAGAGGAAACAATAATATGGAAAAACCCCATGGTTAACCCTATGCGGTGTCAGGACCCAAGCAAACAGCCGACAGTTGTCCCATTGGCTATGAGATATTTTTACAAGTTATACAGTCGGGGCACTTAGCGAACTCCATAATATTATGGAATTGGCTAAATTTGACTGCTTTATGAAAAGCCATAATATTATGAGATTAAATAATATTTCCAGTAATATTATGCGTGTCCATAATTTTGATTATTATTGAATTTCATAATTATGCATGAAAAAATAAAATTTGATGTGTCCGAAAAACAATGTTTTGGGTACTGCTAACAAGTTCCGTAATTTATTAATCTTAAAATGCTATTTTTATTATCATCTATTGTTTAAATTCATCCGACAATCGTCGCCTTTCTCGCGTCTTATTTATAAATGCTTCCGTCTTCAATGTCTTTTATCGAGGACAGTTTTTGTACAAGGGAGACAAATCGTGTCGTCTTATAAGCCATATTTTTGTTAAATGTATTATCGTTCCTTAAACAATGGATATATCGTGTTGTAGAAAATAAATGTAGAAAATAAGTGTGTCAGTTGACCTCGTTTACAATACATTAGTTTTATCAGGGGGAAAAAATAGTACACATCCTTCAGACGTCTTTTTAAATTATAAATAACTATATACACAATAGGTATAGAAACACATTACTTTCGCGTGTTTATACGTCTTGATATGACGAAATTTAATTAATGGTCAGATCCACAAAAACTCATTACATGCAATTGTTATTGTTTATAATTCAGTTTATTTTGCAGACCGTTTCAATGCTACTTATGTGTGTTTGTGTATATTGGGTAAGGTGGGTACATTAATTCGAATACACTTTCAAATCCTTTAAAATTAAAATTTTGTCTGTAATTGAAATGTCTCTTTTGTTGTCTTACATGTCAATAAAAATTACATCTTAGTATAAAAATCGAGACACCACGACAGAAGTTTTAAAAAAAATCACTATCTACAAACATAGGCAGGTAGAAATTAGATATCCATTTTGGCGTATTACCAATAAATATTTATTTTGACGTCGGTCAATATTTGATGATAGATACACCTGAGTATTCAAAACAGCACTATGATTGTTGTTTCTCTACATAACACGTTGAATATCAAAATTAAGTTATTGTCAATTTGACTTCTATATATCTGCTGAACAAAATTCTTAATAAAATTAAGATAACATATTGGATCTCGAGAACCACAAAATTAATTTATATACAAGTATAAAAATAGCAGAAGAAATAAATTGTAAATATTTAACTATTTCAATGCGAAGCAAGGCCATGTAATACAATATTGTTCAGTTCAGCAGTATGATTAATTGGTAAGAAACAGATGACATAATTTACGTTTGATGTGAAAATTTATACACATTGCAGAATGAACTCAAAATATTAATGCCTAGTTGAAATTATATCACAACGTACTAATGGGAGTGCAACCTGTCAAAATTATCTTTTTTGCAATAAAGATATAAGTATGAAATGCGAGATGAAATGTGGATGATGACTTATGCATGAAGACATTTATAATAGACTTTTATTTTTGTTTGTTAATATATAATATTTAAATTAAAAATAATAATATTCTATTTTTATTTATCCAAATTTATTCGTTGACTTCTTTGCACATCATACTAGTCAAAACACGAAGTTTGTTAGTCAAAATATAATACAGAATAATATAAATAAATATATTAAATATTTATAATAAAGAGATCTGAACACTCCAAAGGAAAACAAATATCAATCACTACGTGTTAATCGCAATTCATTGAACGGCAAATCAGTTGATTCAAACAATAAAATATAATATAAAAGCTACGACGAATGTTGTATAAACTTTTTAAAGGTTTAAATTGTTCTATTATCTCGGCTAATATTCTAAAAACTATAACACCTATATTCCTTAATTTCCGAATTAAGTAGTATTGTTTTCATATTTGCAAAAGTAAACCAATTACAAATAAAATACATAAAAACTAACATCAAGATATACCGTACAGCAAGTTGCATCTTTTTAAAATTTCCTATGCATTGTTATGTAAAGAAAAATAAGAACACTATACAAGTTCAAACTCATGACCATTATTTAAAGTATTTTCTATTAGCAGAGTTCTACATTACTTTATATATGGTATGAGGGTATCGCCCAGTTGGTTATAGCGCGCTCACCTAGAGTGCGAGAAGTAGATGTTTGATGCAAGCTGGACCAAACGTAAGATTTGAAAGGTGTTTGTCCGCTTTCTTCTACTCAACTTAAGATATTGAGAGTAATGACGTATTGCTCCGGATTCACAATAATATGTCTGGGTAGGACGTCATGTTTAATAGCATAAAATTGAGATCGGAAATAAGGAATATATGTAAAAGAGACAACACTCCAGCCAGAGAGCAGACAACAGACTGATACTTTGTGAACTAGCAAGACTTGAATCCTGGTCAACATTTCAGACTAGTAAAAAAGCCGGGTTGATATGATATTATCGTGTTTTGTCGTAAGGAAACTGTTTTTCTCCAATTTAAGTTTAAACGAGTGAATTCATATAAGATATATGACGTCCCATTGAATTGCTTTTAACTAATACAATACTAAATTACATATATGAATGTTACTACATATTAAGTTTACAAAAATGTCGCGCTTACAAAATAAACAATACAACCACTCTCTGTGAAAGAGGGGCGACAGATTCCAGAGAAAATAAACTGACAACGCTATATCTAAAAAAGAAAAGATAAACATACAAATAATAGAACACAATACACAACACAGAAAAGTAAAAACTTAGCAACACGAATCCCACTGGACACTGGGGATGATATCAGGTGCTCCGGAAGAGTATGCTGATCCTGATCCACATGTGGCACCCGTCGTGTTGGACATGTTATTACAAACCGGTAAATACTCTAATTCAGTAGGTCATGTACGTGAAACGGAAGGGGATATTAGTTATGAAATAAGGAACATATCCGATATCATCTGTAAAACGGTTAATCCATAACAATCATCTATCATCTACAATATACCACACTTAATAACCATACTCTATCGATGTATACTCTTCGATTATATTACATAAGTGCACTAATTTCAAATCTGAGCAATGCACTGATTCGTTTATTCAAATAAGGCAGTCAATGTGAAAGTTTCGACACCATTCAAACTCTGGTTCATAATCATCTTTGCGAAACTAAAGCTAATGATCAGATAGATTTGAAGAAGGCTTATTCTCTTTTGTAAAGTGCTAGACAAAGTATTTTTCGGACAAGCAACATACCATCCGTATATACAATGTACAAGACAATCCATGCACTTACATTACACCATAATTAATATTATGGTATTCCATAATTTAAGATATATTATGAAATTCAATAATATTATAAAATACATAATGTGTGGATTAATATTATGAAAACAAATAATTTTGGAAATGCTTATAGATGTTAAAAAATCGATCATATCGTGATAACGATTTTATTGGAATGTGTTTTTAATTCGGTAGACGTATCTATCATTTGGTGGTCTCATAAGATAAAAACTGGCAAGATTTGACATAAGTAACAATTTATTTTGAAATAAATCATTTATCCGTCTTTTCTTTTACTTTAAAAAAAAATCATAACTAAATAACAGGCAAAAGATACCCAGATGACATAAAAACACACAAGGCGAAAATAAAATGACCACGCCATGGCTAAAAAAGAAGAACAAACACTCTGCCTGAAAATAGTACACATTACAGAAGAATAACAAAACGTAGACATTTTCATCTATCATCTTCAACATACCACACTTAATAACCATACTCTATCGATTTACTCTTCGATTCTATTACATAAGTGCATTAATTTCAAAGCTGAACAATGCACTGATTCGTCCATTCAAATAAGGCAGTCAATGTAAAATTTTTGACACCATTCAAACTCTGGTTCATGGACATATTTGAAAAAATAAAGCTTATGATCAGATAGTTTTGAAGAAGTCTCATTATCTTTGGTAAAGTACTAGTGACAACGTGTTTTTTTTTCCGAGAAAGCAGCATACCACCCGTATATACAATGTACAAGACAATCCAAGCACTAACATTCCACCATAATGAACATTATGGTATCCCATAATTTAAGATATATTATGAAAATCAATAATATTATAATATAGCATAATGTGTGGATTAATATTATGAAATCAAATAATTTTGGAAATGCTAATAAATTCATCAAAACATTAAAATATCGAACATATTGTGATAACGATTTTTTTTGGAATATTTGTTTATTTCGGTAGATATATCTATCATATGGTGGTCTCATAAGATAAACACTGGCAATGTTTTGAATTTGACATAAGAAACAATTTATTTAAAAATAAACCATTTATCCGTGAGTTCTTTAACTTTAAAACAAATCATAACTAAATACAGGCAAAGGGTAACCAGAGGACATAAAAACCCTCAAGTCGAAAATAAACTGACTACGCCATAGAGCTAGAAGAAATAAAAAAGAATAAAAAATAGAATATTCTTCAAATATGTATTCAAATATAATATATGCAATAGGTTCGTTATCACGATGTGCACGATCTGTATATTTCATGCATTGTATTATGCATTTCAAAATTTTTGGATTGCATAATATTAATTTACATGTTATGATATCGTATAATTTTATTGATTCTCATAAAATATATCATGGGATACAGTAATATCGGGCAACTTGTTGTTGGGCTGCTAACCCTGAATTATTTATTTTAGGAAAATTTGGCAGCTTTTGGTTATTATCTATTTTTATAGATAGAGATACACTATTAAAAACAATAATGTACAGCAAAATAAGAGCTACAAATAAGTCAGCTGGAACAAAGTGGTCAATTGGCTCCTTTAGGAGTTATTGTCCTATTTAGTCAATTTTAAACAATTTTCATAAATTTTGTAAATTTTTGTAAATTTTTTCAAAATATTTTTCTTTGTCACTTCTGGGCTAATTTAATTATAGACAAAGATAATTGTAAGCAGCAAGATTGTTCAATAAAGTCAGATCTACAAACACATCACCAACACCAAAACACAATTTTGTCATGAATCTTTTAAGTGAGGGACACATGCTCTTTAGAGCCTCTAGTTATTTATTATAAAGAAATCGCATGTATAGGCAACATCTTATAGTATTTGTTATATGATATATTTTATAACAATTGCATTATGATTTTTTTGTAATTTCACTTTTAAATTTGAAAAAGTATCACCTCCTCCAAAACAGTGGCATCGAATGTTTGCTTATAACTAAGTTTTTATCCAATATTTACAATAGTTACATTGATTTCGTATTCATTGTATTATAGTTTCACGACATTGTTTTCGCTGTTAACATATCGCATGATAAAGACGAACTGTTTACGTCTGCAACATTAGACAGAAAATTTCACACTAAGTTAACCTGATTCCCAGAGATGATAAAAACAAAGTAATTAAATCGCCACCAGCTGCAATTGCAGACGACTATTATTTGAACTCTAAATGACTAGTCTGACCTACTGAAGGTGTCATAAAATTTAGGAATCCCTTTACGATTAACGTTTAACTTTCTACACGGTAATTAACTTTTTAATTGGAAAACACTGTTATCTTTGGACGAAAATGTAAATTTGTTTCAATATAGTTGTACTGACACTTGCAAAATTATAAGTAAAATCAATAAAAACGATTTCTATTCTACAGTGTACTAAAATACAATTACACTCCTTAAAACGATTAACTATTGTTTTCAATCCATGCAAAATTTAGCACTACTTAAGTAAAGATATCTATTCCTACTAGTATTTATTTATCGACATGTCAAAAATCCGTTTGTTCGGATAAGTAGTAGTTCTATTCATATCAGCCTTAGTTCCTAACGTTGTCATGTTTAGTTAATACATAAGAATGACGAACAGCAGCACAAAAAAACATTAATTATTAATGATGGTGTCAAACTGTCAAATCCAATGTATCTGGTTTTAAATTTCCTCAAATGCGCCCACGGCGAAAGAGTTATTCTTGTTTGATTTTTACGATTTACCGTGGCGTTTCCTTTAAAATTTAGTACACGTGTCGTTTTCTATCTAGTATGCACCTCTGTTTCTGGATTTACCAACATCGCATTCACATGACACGGTTCTATGACTTATAAGACGATCCACTCCGACATGCTTCATTCTTTTTTTTTTAAATACTGTGCAATTTTATGAAAGATATGACAATATTTAAATACCGTTTGACCCCGGTTTATTATTTTTGAAATACTAACGTTTTTGAATCATCCTATTCCTCAATATACGTGAAACATTAGCCAAACAATCATGCAGCTTCATTGAGTTACCTACAGAGTTTTAAGTCTCGGATAGATAATTGTCTTGACGCATTCAACATTTGTAAATCAATTCATTTCTTTTTTATAATACTAGTATTTGATTTTTGTACCAAGCGGGTTTTAAAAGATTTAAAAAGTTTCAATATGCTTTTATACGGAGGCCTAAGGGAAAGACTAGAGATCTTTTATAAGACATATGTAAAACCAGGTTCTCCGCAGGGCGCAGCTTTATACGACCCCAGTGGTTGAAAACTGAACAGTTGGGGCAAATTAGGTCACAATATTCAAGCTTGATTCTGTCTGAATTTGGATTGTGATCAAATTTTTGACTTAATATAGGTTTTTTGTCACAATATTAATGTGGTCAAAGATCTAACAACTCTATTGCACAATACTGTAAATTGAGGATTTCTTCTTGAAACTTTTCAAAATTTGAAAAAAGAAAGCCCTTCAAAAAATGGTCAACAAAAAATATCCCCCTTTTTGACTCCCCCCTCTTGAAGCAATAACCCTTAAACTCAATCCCATGATTTCCATTGCAGTATTTTACCTTGTAGTACAATTTCAGAGAGATCCATACACTTAAACACAAGTTATTGTCATGATTGTTTGGAAACTAGAAACATGCTTCTTTTTAGCCCTTTTTTGGCTCTTAATTCCTACATATATTGGGCAATTAACCCAAAACTTAACCCCAGCTCCCCTTTTTTATATGGTACATTGTGGTACAATTTCAGAGAGATCCATACAATTACACATAAGTTATTGTCTTGGAACTAGAAAAATGCTTGTTTTGACCCCTTTTTGGCCCTTAATTCCTAAGCTTTGGCCCCATAAGCCTTAAAATGAATCCAAACCTTCTACTTGTGGTTTTAAACATTGCGGTATGATTTCAGAGCAATTGTAATACTTCTACACAAGTTATTATCCTGAAACTAGAAAATTGCTTGTTCGGGCCCCTTTAGGGCCCCTTATTCCTAATCGGATGGGACCATCATCCCCAAAATCAATCTCAACCTTCCTTTTGTGGTATTGAACCTTCTGAATATAAATTCATGAAGATCTATTAACTTAAACTTAAGTTTTTATCCGGAAACCAATGTGTCCCCAAAAAAGATGGGGTCGTATAAAAACAAGAATAAATGCTTTGTTTTAGAAAAACATAAATTGGATGCGCAATGGCTATTTTTTTATTTCTATAACTTTACCCCCTCCCTTTTTTTCTCTCTCTCTCAAGAAAATGAATATATTTCATAAATAAGACTTCATCTATTTTTTGGGTGAAATATAGTTCTCTAACTTATACAATTGGTAGAGCCTCCTAGATCAGTGCTTGAAGTCCGTTATGATTATGACAGTCGACGTGCAAAGAAGTAACTAATCCCCAGTGCATCTTTCTTCTTGATCAATCATCTCAACTCAATCATCTCGCGGGGTCCATACGAGTTCACATGTATATGTGCCATGTGTTTTCTTAATTCCGTTTTTTCATCAGCTATTGACTTGATATGTTCTTATCAAAAACATGTATGAGGTATTTTTGTACATGTCATAACTTGTATTTTTGCATTGTACACATTATTACATGTACACAATTTTTGTACATGTTATTATCTGTACAAAATCGCAACTTTTACACGACATATTCATGTTAGTTTATTACCTTTTCTACTGAAAAAAGCCATTTGCCAAGTTAATAAAAAGAATAACAAATCAAAGAATTCAAAAAGGCTAACCGTATTAGGGAACTAATGTGTAGTTCCGTCACTCATTGAATATTTTTATGTATTTGAATTTGTCGACAAGTTAATCTTTCAATCTCATTTTAATTATATATATATACATGTACATGCATATACAATGTATGTTTGTTAATGGGACTATGTTTCTCTGTCATAAAATCAATTTCAAATTGACTATTCTATGTCATACCTATATATAATAAAGAGTTAAGCACTTTTGTTGTATGTTTATTTCATACGGTCTTATTTACACATTTAATTCTTCCATAATATCACCGTTGTAGCTTGAATATATAGTAAGAAGGCTCGGTTTAAGTCTAAGAATACAAGTCGAAGTAAAACTTCAATACTCTTAGATCGGACTTTTTGTTCTTTTGTTGTAAGGGATGTATAAATACCCTGCCACGTCCGGCTTATGTTTTAGTTGAGAGTTTTTTCTATCGATCTGATTAGATAAGCCATTTTTAACTGATTTCTATAGTTTGTTCATATGTTACATACAATCACCACTGTCACAGGTTAGAAAAAAGTTTGAGCGCTCACAAACATGTTTCAACCCGCTACATTATATATCCATTCGATTACCGATCTGATCGATTAGTTAAGTCTGGTGTATATATGTGCTTGTCCAAAGTATGGAAATTATAATTTAGTGGTTGTAAAGGTTAATGTTAGCGATTAGTTGTCTTTTCCATTGTTTTGTAGTAAATATTGCCGTTATTTTTTCTCAATTGAATTGTTTCACATAATAAATTATTTTTATGTCGTGGCCTTTCATTATCGACTATAAGGTTTCGATTTTTCTCATTGTTGAAGGCCGAAAAGTTGCCTCTTATTGCTAATATCTAGTTCAGTTACACCTTGGGGAAAAGTTGTCTCATTGACAAACATGCAACATCTCCTTATATTCAAAATTTTAGAAAAGGTAAGGAAATCGGAAATGTATTTAATAGTATTTAATAGAATTCATGCTAATTTTTTTTATTGCAGAAAATAACATGCAAAGCATTAAACGTTTGGCAAAGATTTTACTCTATTTAAACTGTGATGGATGTCCATTGTCAATATGGAAAGGGTGTGGGATATCAGCAATACTCCATAAAACAAATTGATGAGCAAGTTTCCAGACAAACAAAATCAAAAGTGAGGAAAATTTGTCTCTTACGGTTCACTCCCTCATTAACACGAGTAACAATACCAATACATTACCTCCATGTTGCATTATTTGATATGATAAACACGATCGTACATAAATATACCCGTAGTAACATGAATACCCGTAAAGTATTTCATTTAATCTTCTCGCGTACGGATTAGATTGATGAAGTGTTTGATTAAAAAGAACTGTGTTAGGAAACTACATACCGTTTAGTGGGTTATTTTCGCGGGTGTACAATTTTGCGATGTTCATTGAATAATGTATACGAAATATTTTGGTGGTTATTATTTTGGCAGATTCAAGACTTTGATTAATTATAACCTTGGCATATGCACTTTTAAATTGACGGCATTTATTTTGGCGAATTTGTTCTTTCCGCAAAAATAAGCGAACATTTACACCCCGTAAAAATAACCTGCATTACGCTATTTTGTAGTAAACTAATTGCTTCAAAATTGGTTTTCGAAGATATGAATTGAGATTTTTGTTTAGATATTTCGCTCTCTGTGTCCTTGAAACATTTATTGGCATGTTGTTTATTTTAATGTTGGAAAAATTAGATATTCTAGAATTGGTTATTTTATCGTTGTTATACCTCTTGCTGGTTTCTACAGTTTATACCGGCGTCACACATCATCGTTTAGCATCGACGTACGACGGGCGTAATCAAAAACCATGTAAGCTAGGTTCACATTGCCAATCAGATCAACTCGATGAAGCCCGATCAAGACAAACTACGTGATCGGGAGACTGGTCTTATTCAATCGACAAGGATGTTCGGGATAGTCTATCGTACTCGTCATCGATCTGACTTTCTACCCGAGAGTTTTTGACATGTAAAAAACAATCGAGTAAGGACCAAAAAGCAAGCCACTCGAGAAGAGATTGAGAATTCGTCGAGTAACGGTCGAATTGATCGGGAAAGGATCGTGCAGAGCTCGAGTTCGGTCGAAATACACAAAATGTACCGATCAGTACTCGATCATTTCGACCTTTGCTCGACTAAAGTCCGATTATTTCAAGATTAACTCGACCAATGTCCGATCTCTTCAAGATCACTACGACTTCTATATTTATTTTATTTCAGACCAACTGGACCAATACCCGATCCCTTCGCGACCTCATTCGATCACTCTTCGATCTTTACTCGCCCATACATGAGGACACATGACTGCTACACGATTCTCTAAGAGTGTGTGCAGATCTGATTAACTCTCATAACTCTGCCTCCACAAAAATATATTGGCAACATCATATTTAACTGTACAAAAATTCCTCTATGTACGTATGCAGTACGTCTTTACTTTTGCAAGTAGAGGCAAAAGACACCAAAGAAACAATCCAACTCGAAGGTCGAAAACAGATCGACTCGGCCATAGCAAAAAAAAACAAAAAGAAAACTGACAAGAAGACAAACAGCAGGCCACATAATATAGAAAACTAAAAACTTAGCAACACATACCCAACAAAAACCTGTGATGAAGTCAGGTGTTCCGTAAGGAAAGAATATCCTGCAATATTGGCACCGGAGGATTTTTCAAATACAAAAGTAATTGAGCAATAACATTCCTTTTATACTTTTAAGACTGCTGACGAATAAGTTATCTTTCGAAGTTGGTTTATAACAGCATCAATCAAGATTATATTTACCTGTTTTATGGGATATTTTCTGTTTTGTCTGTCCGTATTTTTATCGTTTGTCTAGAAATGTTTGTACTTGTATAAAAAAAAGATGTACATAGTACAATTGACAACGAGACAGCTTGTCACAGAACACCAAATGACATAGAAATGATGAATAACAACTATAGGTCACAGTACTGTTTTCATTCGAACTTTTTTACGTAATTTTACACAAAAAGGAGACGAAAGACAAATATTTTTTTTTTAATTTGGAGCGAATTTCGTTCCTACACTAGCGATACAAACAGTTCAGCGTGCACATGTTTTGATCATTTGTTTCTAACATACTTTTGCAAAGTTTGCATGAACCTATTTCCCCGCGTAATAAGTTCAAATAACAAACAAACAGTGCATGCGTTTTTGACTGTTCAGCAGGGTCAGCAAACTCCGAATATAAACGGTGCATTTGTTTCTACAAATATTACGTTAAACAAACTATAAAAAATGGCACGCAACGTTTACTAAACTTTGGTTAGAAAGAAATGTACTCTTGATCTCTTGATAGATATATGTAAAGTTGTAAACAGTTTCAGAAAAAGGTATCACTCCAGGGTATTGAAATTCTACTTTGGGCAAAATTTTGGGATAGTGTGTATTGAAGTGTTCTATAAGAGAACACATAAATATTATACAAAGAACACATGTCACCGTTACGGTTTAGTAAAAAATTATCTAGGGAACACACTCCTTAAGAGATCTTTTAAGATACATATGGTGAACACATACATGTCCATTAAAGATTATTAGTTCCACTTAACCCGTTATTTATATCATGAGGCGGATAGAAGTTAAAGAACATGATGTGAGTAGTGGGAGTTGATGTAGGGAAGTTTGAGTCGAGGGATTGGGAACTGGATACATAGGGGTGTGGATGGCGGTGGGGTGGTGGTGTGATAACAATTGAGTTATTCTGGTGAAAATGTTTTGACCGATTTTCGTATAAGTAACGGTGTAAGAAAGTTGAAACCAGGCAAAACCTGACCATCCGTCTTTTCTGTAACGTTATATGTATATTTGTTTTTTCATGAATCATTTGATAAACCAAAAATAGCAAATTTTATATGAACATGTACATACTTGTATTCTATGACTTCCTCAATCTTTATAAACATAATAGAAAATTATTTTCATGCAAATAACTTTTATAGATTTGTATAGTAAAAATTTTTTACAGTTTGCTATCTTTCTGGCGCATCCCGGGCTGAGGGTGGGGTTGTGTTCCGGTGGTTGGAACCACCTCTGTTTGGACGATCAATGCATTTGAATAAGGACATATGGTTGGAACATCCCCCCCCCCTTTTTTTTAAAGGGCTGGATCCGCTCCTGTATCTCGAGTACATAATTTTAGGTTTCATTGCAATTCTAATGTGTAAAATTTTTAAACAACGCATTTTATACAACATTAAACATGTATGTTAGCGTTCACCAGTATTAACCGCAGATAGAAAATAGAAAAAGGCGCGTTGTTGAAATAATCAAATGTAATTTAACAAACAAGAATGGAATGTTAAAGTTGTGGGCTTGTCGCTGATTAGAATAAACAGGCTGGGAGTTCCGATAATAAATTTCAAACAAACACTACAACTTGACTGTCAGAGATTTCCTGTCGAAATAATTATCCTCAGTAATTATCCGCTATACTTAGGAAGAATGCATGTGTTGAAGGTCATAAAATACGAGTTTAATTTTAGTATTTCAGTTTGTTTAGCTTTATACAATCGCTGTAATAGATTGTTATTTTCTTTGAAAAGTTTGCGTCCATTCAAAAATATTTTAAACATGTTCACGTCGAGAACAGATAAGTAATAAGTACAACTTTTAGGTCCTTTATGCCACTGTATTGAGTTTTAACATCACGTATGTTTTTATTTGTTGTGAGATAATTCTGACTCCTACCATTTATTTTGACAAATATAATGTCTATCAATAGTAAAACAAGCATAGAGCATGACATTAATTCATTGGAAAATTCAGAAATTAAAATTGAGAAAGAAAATTGGGAATGTGTAAAAGAGACAATAAGGCAGCAACCATTTTCTTATCAGGGGAGGGGGCGGGGGGTGCTGGGATTTTTGTGAAAAAAAATATTTTGATGGCCTAGCTCAGAGAAAAAAAATTATGTTTTGCACTGTAGCTGAAAAAAAAATTATGCTGTCACCTGCTTGAAAAAATTTTTTGCACTGCTGAATTTGAGAACAGTGAAAATAATAACAGTTGAGATGTTTCAAAGCAACATCTGTCCAGTCTACAGATTACGCTAAGATTTCTATTTATACTTTATTACTTTTTGTATTTTCCTGTAATAATGTTTGCTCCAGAAATATTGAAAAGCATCGCAAATCTCCCACATGTATGCTACTACATTAAGACATACTTAAAACTGCAACTATTATAAACATGAAATGGTCCTTTTATAACAGGGATAGATATGGTATTATAATCAGTCTTTTAAAGTAGCCCTGATTGTGTATGACATAGACTTGTATACCGGTAGTATTTTCCTTTGTATCATTCTTTATACCTCTTTTTTCAATGGAATGTCAATTATCATAGTTGGAAATAGTGGATGTTTATAATTTGGAGCTACTCACTCTTTGCCATTAGATATGGCAATGGTGACCACTTCAATTGCAGTATTAAAATTCAAGGACTGTGGTACCTATAAGAAAGACTCAGAGAATATCATAATGTAGAAAGTGGGCTACAAAAACACCAGACAACAGCCAATGCCAGGATGTAGACAGAGCCATGCACTTTACATTTTACATCAATTAAAAAATTAAAAAGAATTGTATGTAAATTTTGTGGTTTTGAGAAAAAAAAATGTGTTTCTGTTCCACATTATAGGAATTTTTTTTTGCTTTCCTTCACAAAAGAAAAAAAAATTTATCGGAGGAAGGTTCTGAAAAAAAAAATTATGAACAAAATAAAAATCCCAGCCCCCCCCCCCCCCCCCAGATAAGAAAATGGTTGTTGCCTAACCCGTCCAAAGAGCAGAACACATCACAAGGCCACAAGTGGAATTTCCTTGCATCTTAACAATTTGTTTGTATCCTAATTTAGCAAATAAAGTTTAGTCTCCGAAACATATAAATGATTCAAAATGAGAGGTAAATAAAACATACAAGACTACCAAAGGCAAGAGAATCCTGACTTAAGACAGTCGCACACATGCGGCGTGTATAACATGTTTAGTGATATCTTAACCCCTCACCCCCCCCCCCCCCCCCCCCCCCTCAATTGACATCTAGTCAATGTGGAATTAACAAACACACAACAAAAAAAAGTTCGAATCCGATGTTAGAAAAGGCCAAATAAAAGAATACTTTAAGACAGGTACGTGATTGTATCAGCTCGACAGGGACACATTCGAATGTATGCATATTGCAAAAAGAGGGACCAAAGATACCAAAGGGACAGTCAAACTCGTAAATCTAAAACAAACTGACAACGCCATGGCTAAAAATGAAAAAGACAAACAGAAAAACAATAGTACACATGACACAACATAGAAAACTAAAGAATAAACAACACGAACCCCACCAAAAACTAGGGGTGATCTCAGGTGCTCCGGAAGGGTAAGCAGATCCTGCTCCACATGCGGCACCCGTCGTGTTGCTTATGTGATTACAAATCCGGTAAAAAGTCTAATTCGGTAGGTCAAATTCATGAAAGGGAAGGGGATTGTAGTTACGACGTTAGGAACATATCCGATATCATTTGTGAAACGGTTATTCTATAACGGTCAACCAACAAATAAGTGCACAAAATCGTTCCGCATCTAACATCCCACGAAGAGGCTACCCATGATAACGGCAATAAACCACCGAGTACTGAAATTCATCAAAACTACAAAAAGGCAAAGAGTCTACACAAAACAACATAAAAAGCTGAGTAACAAAACTACTACCAAAAAAGAAAAAAAAGAAAGGGTAACAGATACTGCTCAACAGTTACATTCATCTCTCACAAAAAAAAACTGATAAGTTTTACCAGGATTTATTCTGAAAGTTTTATAGAACTGTTTTTTGGGGAATAAAAGACAAATTAGACCGTTAGTGTTCTCGTTTGAATTGTTTTACATTGTCATGTCGCTAATTTCTTAGTCATTTTGGTCTCTTGTCAAGAGTTGTTTCCTTGGCAATCATACTAAATCTTCTACATATTTGCCCCAGTGTGTCATTCTAGTGCAATGTTTTGAAAAATGTTCAAATCTCATATATCAATTTCCGTCATAAAATATGCGTTTTTTCGCTATTTATCCAGCAAAAATATAAAGATAATAATCATGGTGCGGTTGTGGTGACATCATATCGTAATAGGAGCGCAGCAACAGCACAGTGAGGTCGCATAATAGGATCGAATGGTCGCTCTAGCATACCATCTTTTCGAGAGTGTAGCGAAAGCGCGATTCTAATCGGAGAGATTGCGCTACGACCTCACTACATATAATACTACGCTTTTCATGACCATAGGACAATTCTAGCACGCTTATGCCGTCCTCATCACGCTCATCTTACGACCTAACTACGTTTATACTAAAACCATTTTGACTTAGTATCAGAGGCCCCACTTACTCTACCCCTACCACCACTCACACGAGTTCTGGTAGATTTTAGTGACATGCTCGGTTGTTTTTGAAAATTAGGAGGAATTGAACAGTATTTATACGGAACATGATGTTGACGTTATTGATGAAGGCGTAGTAAAATCACGATATGAACGTGGTAAGATCGTAGAATGATCGTGGTAAAATCGTACTATAATCGCAGAAGAAGCGTGGAAAATTGCGGTATGTGCATAAAGTTTTCTTCTTGTTGTCGGGTTTCTTATATTTGTATTAGAAGACAGATGCAATGCGGTATTGGATTTCCACATTGTTGAAGGCCATATGGTGATCTATAATTATTTAGTTCTGTGGCATTTGGTCTCTTGTGAAGAGTTATTTTATTGGCAATCACACCGCATTTTTTCAGTTAAACTGCAAATATATATTTGAATCTATCCTCTGGTAAAGAGATTCTTTTTTTTTGGTTCGGCTCATCATCACATTCATGTTTAGTATAACTGTTCCAGACCATATGTTTATTTGGACCGTACGCGTATGTATACTTGTACGGTCGGACCGTATGAGTATACGCGTATGATCCAGTACCAGCTGACCATATACATGTGATTGGATCATATGAGTTATATTTTAACAATTTATCACAATCTTTATTTTTTAGTTTTACAAATTGTTATTATTACAATCAGATAGATAAACTGAACAAACGAACAATTGCATTCAAACATTTGTTTAATTGTATATCTGAATCCTATGTTGGTACACTCGCTTATGGTGACTGACACTTGCTATAAAAGTAACGTAATAGTTTTTACATTAAAAAATGTACATGTTTGCAGTTCATGCATGTTCCTTTGCATTTGCATTTATTTGTAAAGTTGCTAAACATTCTAAAACAACTATCCTTCCATAGTATGTCTACTTCAGATATCTTCAATGTCAGTGATCATAATTCAATCAATGTATAAATGATTTATTCTTATGTTGTACTGTTATACCACTGTCCCAGGTTAGGGGGAGGGTTGGGATCCCGCTAACATGTTTAACCCCGCCACATTATTTATGAATGTGCCTGTCCCAAGTCAGGAGCCTGTAATTCAGTGGTTGTCGTTTGTTTATGTGTTACATATTTGTTTTTTGCTCGTTTTTTTTACATAAATAAGGCCGTTAGTTTTCTCGCTTGAATTGTTTTACATTGTCTTATCGGGGCCTTTTATAGCTGACTATAAGCGGTATGGGCTTTGCTCATTGTTGAAGGCCGTACGGTGACCTATAATTGATAATGTTTGTGTCATTTTGGTCTTTTGTGGATAGTTGTCTCATTGGCAGTCATACCATATCCTCTCTTTTATAAATACAAGAGATTAATAGAGTTTATTACGAGATTTTTTTTAATTAGTAAGAATGTGCAGTTTTTATTTCAATTACAATTGAAGTTTTTTTATACTAATTTGAGATTTAAGTTTTGTTGATCTGTAATATAGGGTTATTGCATGAATATTGGGGAATATTGTCCCGAGTAGAATTTTATATTGCACGAGCTTGCGAGTGCAATATATGTTCTACGAGGGACAATATTTCCCAATATTCATGCAATAACCCTTTTATTGTATAGCAATATAATATTTTAAAGTAAAAATTGGTTTAAACTAAGATTTAAACGTTGATGACGTCATGAATTTCGAAGATTTATTGCACGAGTGCAATATTAGAATTTATTGCACGCTAACTTTTGGTTACGTTCTGTGGGAAATATTATATTGCTATACAATAATATGTATTTGTATCTAATACACTTGACCAACTTTTTAATATTAGTCAGAACGTACGCGTACGGTCCGACCGTATGAGTATTTTGAAAAAGTACGCCGACGGTCCAAATACGCATACGGTCCATAGCCTTGTATGTGTTGCTACTTGGTATGTACTAGTATAAATATTAAGCGAGGACTAATATGAAGGAGTACTCGAATTTTGATGACTTTAATACTAGTATACTGTTTTCTCTGTAATCATTCTAACGTTCACCGTATTATCATTTCTGAGAACTTAGTATTTGACATAATTATTTGAAGAAAATATGAATGTAAATACGCAGCCCATTCAATATATGTGTTACCTGGTATAGAAAAAATGCAAGTTAATAAAAACCCATGCAAATAATCTTCGACAGATCCTCTGATAAAAGTTTTTGGTCGAGGTAGTTTTTGATGAAATTGAAGTCCAATCAACCTGAAACTATGTATACATGTACATGTTCCTTATGATATGATCTTTCTTATATCATTGTCAAATTGAAGTGCAATTTTACGGTCCACTGAACATAGAAAATGATAATGCAAGTCGGGCATCCGTGTACTGGTGACACATTCTTGTTTCTGATAAAAATTAATATACACTTACTATGTCCCGTTGTCAAGAACAGTAGAGACGCTTTTCACCTTGATGATAGGTTACACAACACTGTTCAAGAATACGTCGTTGTCTAGTCAACTTATTTAAAACTTTTTATTAACTAGACGATCTATTAACATGTCAATAGAACTTAGTTCATGACTTCTGAATAAAACTATGTTATTGCGATCCATTGTCTAATCCGTTTAATTGAAATATCCCCAAACCTATCAAATAAAACCATATTGATTGATTGATTGCTTAACGTCTAGTGGCAAATAGTTTATGCATATATGATATATAATGTGTTAATATTTATTTTAAATAATGTCAATGGATGGCTACAGTTTCATTGAATCTTCCTCAGAACGTTTGTAGGATGCACCTTCAGGTTTTCAATATCGTCTGTTTACTATTCTACATGTATCAACATCCTCAAATCATGTATACATGCAAGCTGATTACCCACATCTATTTTAAACTAAATTGAATTTCATTGATTGTTGAAATTTTTAAATGTATTTATTCAAATGGACATAGTATAGCATGTATAGGATGAAGCCATAACAATGTTATCACACATTGATAATCCAAAATAGTAATACACAAGATTGTATAGATCGAGCACAAATTACAATTTCAAATTTATTGAAACTTTTGACATTGAATATTATTTAGACAAACGCATTCTAATATTTATACAAAACTATATTATCATGAGATAGGAGACTGAAATACCAGACACTAAACCATATTACAAAAGATTAGTTAATGACCAGCTTTTTCTCACATTTTTTGTCCTTCGGTTTACATATAGTTGTCCCATTGCCTATCGTACCCCATCTCCTTATTTCTAATTATGTTTTATACAAATTAAAATGTTCCCTAATAAATCAAATAAAGTTAAATAATTTGTCATTAATTAGACGAGTATACTTATTGTACAATTTCATTTGCTGTGGCTATATGTAATACATGATAGGTATTCTAGCAATAATAAATACTGAAATTGTTCAGTTTTCTCAGTTCAATAACTTATTTACCCGACATGATTTCACGTTTTACAATAAAGTTATTGTATATAAATGTATTTCAAATCATGGTCAGCGGAAACATAAATTACCAAAGGAATTCGTCGTTTAGTCATTCGAATACGTTGGCGAGAACAAAATTATGGGAATTTCAAAGTTCAAGCGGATGTCCAAGTAAAGAATTGCTGAGATAAGCACTTTCCTTAAAAAAAAAGATGAATTTGCAAATAAAAAAGAACATATATAACCTTCCGACAAATGAGCTGCCCCTCCTAACTTTATATATATATATTGAAGTATAAAAGGTACACAGTTGAATAATTTGCTATATTTCTCTCATCGGTTTATTGCGTGAATACAACACAAACAGAACAATGGATACCGCTGAACAAGACATAATTGAAGATCCTTCATTTGAGGAAGAAATGACAGAAACAGAAGAATCAGACATCATACAGTAAGTAAAATTTTTTTTTTATGTATTCGTTTCCTTAACATTATTGTATTGTCCATTTTGCATGATACGGACGCAACAGCTCAACTAACCATATGGGCTAGGGACTGTTCGTCGAAGCTGTTCTATAATCTGTCATGTGATATGTCCTACGACTTATATTAGGAATAAATTAGGATAATAATAGGACTAAAGCATCGGTCACACCTTACCGGATAAGACGAACGGACGCCTAACTTGTCCGTTGACAAAATTGTTATCAGTTCGGCGTCCGTTGATGTACTGACAAACTAAAACGGACGCCTAACGAATGCATAACGGACATGCAACGGATATATACAACGGACGAGAAACGGAGACGTAACGGACAGAACGGATGTCGAACGTACATCCAACGGACGAGTACCGCATAAAACGGATAAACAAGATATACGAAAAAATTAAAGGCGACAATTATAATACATGTAAATCGCATTAATATTTAAAATGTTCTATGTAACTGGTTTTGGTTGGTCTTCAAAATGCCGCTCAAGGGCAGTGTCTGACCTGAATAACTGCTGCTTGATTGTGAAGATGGGCCCTTACTCTAAGATCGATTTTGTCCGAGAGCACAATTATTTCGTAGTGCATTTCTTTTAGAACATAAATGAAAACTAAAATAATCCCACCTGCGCTTTGTCAAAGAAACTTTTACAGTGTAGTGTACCACTTTTGGGACAAGTTATATCAAAAGTATAGAAAACTTCATCGGGTCTAACTCAAAATATGGACAATTTTATGTTTAGGGCGTCTTGAAATCTTTTTTGACAGCTTCCGAAGTGCTAATTTTCAACCTTTTTCAGCTGGACCAAATTACTCCTTTCCTTTAAAATTCTAGACCAATTTTTTTTAAAGTGTAATTTCACCCCCTTACTTGCAATTTGAGGCATTAAACATGGAGAAATAAATTTGACTTTTCCCAAACAGTGTAAATTATGTATGTAATAATTGTTGATTTTTTTTGGTCGATTCATCCATATCTAAGTATTTTTCTTTTCTGTTGATGCATATGATAGAACGATTTCCTATCGAATGAACTAGATTTAGAGCCCGACGTCCGTGAACTTATTACTCTTAGAACTTCCATTAATTTGGGAACCACGTAAAAGGCTCCTGGGCTGATATTGAACCTGATAATACATGCGATATGAGAAATGCCATGTAATAAGCTGATAATATTTGTTGTATACATAGACAGTTGTTATTTGACATATAATATCAGTCGTGTTAAGTAATTCAATTTCGATATATTTTCAAAGGGAATGAAAGTATTACATACATGTACTAGATTACTATATGTGTCGGTAGAATTTTATCATTCCCTTTGAAAATATATCGAAATTGAATAACTTAACACTACTGATATTATATGTCAAATAACTACTGTCTGTGTATAAAACAAATATTATCAGATTATAACATGGCATTTTATTATCTGCAAAAATGAAAGCTCAATAAAGATAGTTTCTCAAGCTAAACATGCTCTTTGTATCGATTTGACAATATTTCAGCCATGACATAATTATTTAAGTACGGTCATGACTTCTATTAAGGGAGTGGCTATGTTACCGGCTATGATTAAAAATTAAAATACAAGCCGGCAAAATAGCATATGTCTATAGGAATGGCCCTTTTACCGGCACCAGCAAACCATTGAATTTGTTGCCGACGCTGGAAAGAAATAAAATACGCTATTTTGATGGCATTAGGTAAGGGAAGCCAAGTTAAAAAAAACCTACTTTGTTTTCACATATGCTGGACTTGTATTTCAAAAGCAAAATTTACAACATTCAGTTAAAAAATCTGAAATTTTAATATTATGCATACATACAGCATTAGATTGACTGAATTCAAATTCAAATTTAAATAAGATGTCATTGCATTAAATGGATGCTCAATATTTTTGTTTTGTTTAAAATTCTCTATAGTTATTTACACTTTGGCTTATAAATGATTTTTAACAGTGATGTCTCAAGTATTGTAAGCTGATTTCTGATATATTTAACTACGGTACATGTATGTCAGTATTATTTGATTCTTTTATCTTGACAGTGAACATTTTCATAGTACTTTTAAAAGTTAATGATATCGAATTCACTTGGAAACGGCAAAATAACAAATTCACTTTATATACAAATATTAAAGATATGAACATAATTACAAAAAAATAGATGAAACTTTTATTGCAAAATCTAACGCCGAAATCACAGAAAGTATTAACAATTTATGGAGATCTGGTTGTGAAAAAGAAGAAATTATCATAATTTAATATCACATACATAATCTCCATATTGTCAGTGCCATCATATTTTGTTATTTAATACATATATTATTGCTGGTGCCGACAAAATAACCATTTCTAAAGAAATATGCAATTTACCGGCTTAAATAAAGATATCTGGTTTTTTTTTAAGTTGCAATCTTAACTTATTAAAAATCGAAGGCTTTATTCGTAGATATCTGCAACCAACCATCTAGATACATGTATAAGAAGATGTGGTATGAGTGTCAATGATACAACTCTCCATTCAAATCACAATTTGTTAAAGTAAACCGTTATAGGTCAAAATACACTCGTCAGTCTTTAACACGTACCCTTTGCTCACACCGAAAAGCCTTGTTAAGTTGAGAAAACATAAAAAATATTGTTAGTACATTAACATAGGAACGATGTAAGGAAAACTGCATGGTTTGGACATTGAATGTATGGATAATATCCTTATATATTACAAACAGGATCCTTGTGGACCTCGACACGAGATGATTCTTTTAAATTTCATGGAAAAAATAATAAACCAAATGATCACTTTATTGAAATTTTGCGGTCACTCGATGTTTTTCATAAGATATTGTGACAATGTATTTGATTTGAATTTATTTACACTATAAAACAATGTCCACTACCAGTGGTAAACAACTTTATATAATTCATTATAAGCATACAAAACGAAATAATAACAATTAAGGAATCTGTAATGTACGTGTGTTGATGCCATAACTATGTCAGCTGTTGTTTGAATTCACATTAGTATCGTTTACCACTGCTGATAATAACCTTGTCCTTGAACTTATCTAGTAGGTGTGAGACATCTGGCACATTTACTGCACTATTTATGCAATTGAAACGTTATGCAGTTAAGTTTTTCAAGGTCATCTTGCTGGCATATAGCTGTATCATTTACACACCGTGATTAATAAGTTCGTGGGTAATTTGTTGGTATGCGATAAACTAGTTTTGGTATTAGATGCACCCACAAAATGTAGTATGACGTAAGCCTAATTTCATGCACTAATTTACACAATAGCAAAATGAATTCGTTGTTCAATATTTAAATAAAATAGCAAAACTGTTTATCTTTATATGAAACTTTTTCTTGTTTATATACACATTAGTTGTTTATAGTTAACATTTGGCGATATCGTTGAATATACTTAAGATTCGTGTTATATGCAGGAATCATTTGAAGTACAAGTACTTGATGGTTACAAGAGCGCAATTATTTGTTTACATTTTCGAGGCAAGTTTTTTTTATTATAAATACCCAAGATGGTATTCATAATAGAATCCGATACGGCATCTGATTGGATGATACAGGATTATAATGACATTTAATCGAAAAGGTTTAAAAAATGCGCCGAAAATATTATTCTCATTTTACAAAGTATAGAAAATATCTACCATTTCTGCACGTCGGAGTCATTAAAAATATGCATTTTTTCATTAAGCGTGGCAACTGCTTCCATTTACTTAAACTAATCAGAACTCAAATCAATATTACTTTATAGTATACAGCATTTATTGTTTTAATCTAAAGAAATGGTAAAAAAGGGGGATGGGGTAGGGGACATTGCTCTCTCTTATTATGTTTTACCTTCAAGAATAAAAGTCATTGATATATGGCTTCAATTGAATTTCTTATAAAAAGATCCAGTAGTTATAATTTCCTTGAAGTTTACTTTCAATGGAGTCCTCAAATTATTTTGCACGATTTATTTATTTTAACTGTATGGAGATTTTTTACACACAGAGAATAAGAGAAAGAGTTGTCCAATGTAAAACGCCCAAACAATCTGATAAAGTTTTGTATTAAGAAATGTGTTTTAAAGCAATCACATGATTTGGCTGTCGATATTGAACATGTTCGCATGCATAAACGGATAGCCGTAAAAAAGAGTTTTGAACTATTCTGCCAATAGGCACTCAGAGTACAAGGTATTTATCAATCAACAGGTCACTATAGATTCGATCAAACAGAATATATAAAGAGCAACATATGACAAAAATTTCGGAACGTACTTTTTGGGGTCTAAGTGACAACAAAAAATGTATAGATATATATATTTTAGTAAGGACACATTTGCATTATAGGACAGCTACAAAAGTAGATGGACATTCTGAAAAACTTCTTGGAATGTGCAGAATTTGTGGAACCAATGACCTCCAGCATGGCACTAAGCGAAAGGACTTTTTTCGCACGGAGATGATGGAGTTGTTTCAAATAGATATATCCTTGGACGATCCTCATGTCCACCCCGATGCAATATGCAGATACCATGAAAAAATGCTCCTAAGATTTGCCAAATCCCAAACAGAGAGGACTGTATTCAGGACCAGCGTTGAGCCTGTTAAGTTTACTCCCCATTTAGTCGAAGGCAATTGTTCGATTTGCTCTCCAATTAACAAAAGAAAGAGAAAACGCAGAGGAACTTTAAAATCTTTAGTTAAAGAATATTCATGTACAGAAGAAGTTGCAGACAATCATAGTCAGCATATATCGTCAGTACACGCACCATTGCAACTACAGCTTAATGATAATAACATTGAACCAATACATGTAGCTCATACTAAGTCAGATCAAGGACTCATTCTACCCTATGCAAATGAAATAACTTTATCTGTACACGCAGAAGAAACTGCTGAAACAGCACAGGATGTTATCAAGTCTTTTAACAGATTAAACCAGGAGGAAAAATCTAATTTCATCAGTAAATTTCCAAAGGTATTATCTGAATTTGAGTTAACAAAATTGACTTATGAAATTGGTAAAAACCAAAATGAATTCATATTGAAAGACTGTGACTGCATTTCAAAACATTATACATCAAGAGAAATATTACAGGCTTTGAGTCCGGTAGAGTGGTTATCCAAAAGAAACAAAGTTTTATTTAACTTCATGACTGGATTGGCCGGAAATAGTTTTGACTTCATTGACCAAATAAACTCAACCGATGCATTTCTATACTGTCGAGCAATGGAATACCTATATAACTTGAGAAATAGAAAGCTAGTTGCTCCTTTTGCCTTTTTGGTATCTCTAGATATGTATACAAAAACTAGCAGCCGTGTAGCTATAGATGCCCTTGGTAAGAGTAGCCCTGGTGGAAGCTACAAAACATTAAAGCATTGGCTTTCTACATATGCTGAAACAGTCCCAAAATGTCCGGATGGTACACTCATAACAGGTTTTGACAATGAACAAGTGGTAGGTTACAAAAGAGGATTAGGTGAAGGTTCAAAATCCCTCACTTCTGTCATAACAACTATTGTTAATACAACAATGCACGATAAAGAAAACTCCACCGTACAACTTAACGAGAACTTCAAACCTAAAAATTGGTTTTCAGTCAACCACTTCGATGAAAAGTTAAAAAATGCTAATTCCAATGAAACGAATGCAGAAAGGGTAAAAAGGATCAAGACAGACAAAGAGTACTTTATCAAAGAGGTTTCACAAATAAGAGACAGCAGTCTTCCTCTATTTACCACACTTGAGAAAATTCATTATGACCAAATGTACTTTTTTCTCTCTAAAGCCATTAAAGATGTACTGAACGAACAAGAAAACGCAAACGATGAAATCATTGATTACGTAGACAAGCAAGCACACCAAGAGAGTAGACAGAAAAACATCATTGTTTGCACTAGATGTGGGACAGAAAATCCAAAAAGAAAGCAGATTTGCGAAAATTGCCAAGAAAGAGAAGGCATCAAAGAAGCCAAACAAGCACAACAAAGAACCAAAAAGTGTGACGATGTAAGTAAAAGTGTTGGCTCAAAAGAAATTTCTCTAAATACACCGCTCGAAACCGCAACTGCTATTTCGGGACACCAAAGATTTGAGCACGTGCCATCTAATCATAAAGAATCAACCAAACTTATGATGGGTAGACCGGTTTTTTTAAACCCTAATAGTAACGAGGCCGTTGCATTAATACTACGAAGCATAGGCATAAGCTCTGGCATCAAACGATATGAGGGTAACAATAGACATTGGACTTTTGTTTGTTGTGACGGTAGACCTCATAGTTTGTATCAAAAACTTTTAACAGAAAGTGTTATTTGCTCTTACTGTAACCAAGCATTTTTAAACAGAAAGGCATACAAGGATCATCATAAATTGAAACACCAAGGCAAAAGCTCAACATTTTCCTTAGAATTTGATTGGCTTTATATGCGAATTGGATTGGGACACTTCGAGATGAATGTCATCAAGTCCTTTTTTGAACTTAACTGGACGCCATTCTTGGAGAAGATGTGCGAGATCATGCAGTTTACCTCCGATAATGCAAAAAACTTTGCAAAAACATGTAAAGACCATCATGTCGCCTGGCAGCTTCTGTTAGTATTTCACACTACCTCTTTAAAGGAAATGGTAGTGCCATTTGTAAGATACATGATGAAACAAGGAGAAATGCCGACACCAGATAAATATCTCTTATTTTATAAGGAATTCATGTCGTCAAATCCGAGATGGGCATATTTACATTTGCAGGTTTTCAGATTTTCACAGGCAATTATAAATTTAAGAATGGGTGTCAGACGAAATAACAGCTGTCTGGTTCAAAGCGCAAAATTTCATCTTAAAGAACTTTTCTATGGTCGCTCTCATCCCCATTATCGCAACATTGAACTGTTTGATACTTTGCAATATCACTTTATGCCTGACGAAGTAAAGAATATTTGGGACAACAACACAGCATTTACAGTTAGCGGACACAATTCCAAAGGACAAGATCTAGATTTCTTACTGGAAGAAAAAAATAGAGCTGTAAAGCAGTTTATCCCTAGTGGCTCTATACCATCCAATGAAACATGGGATGCTATTTGCTGTAATTTGCAATACATAGAAGATCTTCAAAATTTGGTGTCCTCGTGGGTAGGGACACACAGATCAAACAACTATCAGACAAAGCATGTCGATATAGAATTTGCTGTAAACTCCTTCCGGCAAACTTTGAGAACATATCTTAAACCTGAAAATGAAACCTTTTGTGGTTTAAGTGGATCCAAACTGCACCCTGGGTTACTAAAATTTCTGGAAACATCGACTTTAAAACGAATGGATCACATCAACACTGAGGTTTTGAACGAAGAGCCCAATTTAATAGTTAATCAAAACGAACCAGTTTACGTGTCTGATGAAGAAATTGCAAGTCACATGAACAAATTATCAAAGATTGACATAATAAGAAAAACAGAACATTTGATTCATGATGAATTGAAGGACAATATTTTACGATCTCATTATGAGAATGTTCTTCACAGTATTGACGGAGGGCAGTTAAAAAAAGATGTATACCTCACATTATACTATGAAATTAAAGATGTAATCCAAAGTGAATGTAATATTGGGGAAGATGAGTCAGTCGATTTCGGCACTTTATTATGACATTCAAGGTGAGATTAGTACCGAAGCATTAATTGATCCTTGTCAGATTGTATCGCTCAATATTGTTTTCATTTTCGTTTTTACAATGATGAATGTATTTTTGTAATCGAATTTATCGTCCAATACTTTTAGAATTAGATCATTTGAAAGTTTAATGATTTGACCAAACTATAGAAAAATCACAGAAGTTGTATATCTTTTACATCAGTTTAAGATGGTACATGAAAATTGATTGACAATACGGAGTTTATTTAAGAATAAATTATAAACTAAATTGTATCTACATGTAATCGGCTACATTTCAGTTATAGATATTTTCAATCTAGAACTAACATGTAAGTATGAAATTCATTGTTTGTATACGATAAATTAATTTACAAATATAATTTGTATATAGACAAAAGGATTTTAATGTGTATGATGCTATTGTCATTTCAAACCTTTTTCTAAAAATGTTACCATATTCCTTCCCATATTGTATCGCTTAATTAATGAGATGGATATTGGAGAGGGGGTCAGTTGGTCAGTGATTGAAATGTATTCTATATGTAGGGCATACTAATCAAAATAGAATATTTTATTGATAACCTTACATATTCCATCGTTTATTTTTCAGAATGAATTGTGACCAATCACGTAAATATAAAATCGGTGAAAAAAAGATATATAAATCAGAAGAAAAAGAGTACTTGGCAAATTTGTCGAATGATCGTCGTATAAAATGTGAAGTTATTAAACAAATTAAATGTCAACTAACAAGGTTAAAAAGGCTGAAGGCTGATCCGGTTACAGCAGTATTTGTGATTAAAGATGTCAAGAAAAACAGAAAGACTAGACCGAAATATCTCGGGTTAGGAGAGCTCTTCGACAAAGTTAAAAAAGGAGAACCAGCTCTCAGCAGCGATGAGTTAAAGAAAGTAAACGGTATAGACATGTTATTCCCAACACATGAAGATATTATTGAAAACGTTACTTTGGTAACTCCCAGCAAACTAAACATTGGACCCGGACATTCCAAGCAACTAGCTGAAAGTCAAAAGAAAATGCTAGAACAGACGGCAACTGTTCCCTCCAATGACACTTTATCAATTGGTTAGTATACTTTTAAAAGAAGGTCTACAGCGTATATGTATCAACAAACAGAAAAAAAATAATCTAGAGACTACGTCAAAATAAGATTATATTTGATTTAATACTGCATGATAAACTTTAGTTGTGATTTCGATATGAATACTTCATTTACTGTTGATTTAAAAAAAAAAAAAGACCTGTCTGTATATATATATACGAGTCTAAATTGAAAACTACGTTCAAACCTATGATTGCGTTGGACAAAAACCGCAATTTTTATACGTGTGCATGTAAAACAAATTTCGTTGTAGAAGGGTCTAAGAACAGCACAAACAACATTTTCCAACAGACCAAAAAAGTGAAAAAGTATATTAAAAAACCGAATTTGATTAACAGGTCGAACAACTGATGTTCTTTAACCCTGCTGACTGCCATTGGCGAATGCCAAATAAAATTGATCACAAGATGTATCAACATGGGATCTTAATATAAATTTAATACAAACAGAAAAAAATTTAACTTGTGGCCACGATATATATATATATATATATTAACAATTATTTACTTATCCTTTTCAGACATTGACTCCCCAATTCCAAAAAAGAAGCAGACCAAAGCAAGCAAAGAAAAAGGTAAATAATTATTCAAAATATTTTTATAGATGCATGTTTCAAATGCATTTTCTAAATATATCTGTCGACGCTAGTGACGTATAAATGTTTTGTTAAATTGATACCAATGGTTTGTTCTGTAAAATGAAAAAAAAACCAATCTCTTTCTCAATCCTTATGTCACAACAGAAGTCTTATCATGTTTGTCCATTTATCATTATGCACATCAACACTTGAATTGTAAAAAATATCTGTTAAATTTGATCACTTCGGTTTTTCAGAATTGATGTGATTTATGGCACTTTTTATTTTTCAAACTTCTTAACACTTAAAGTGACCAACATGTTGTTATATATTAATACTATGTCTACAGTATTTGGCATGATATCGCGGCCTGTAAAGTTGGTTTGCTGAGAAAAAAAGGAAAGTTGGTCAGTGAATAATATTCGATATTTTTTTGTATTTTTAAGGTACTAAATCACCATCCGTAAAGAACAAACAGAAGAAAACAATTGAAAAAACAGGTATTTAATTCTTATTAAATTAATTTTGTTTTTAAATTGAATAACATAATATTTAAATCATAATACATCTTATCGCAATTTCTCCGCCATTACAAGACATCGTAAACAAAGGTTCCCGTAAAATATTGACGTCACAACAAAAAACATTTGCTGTCACATTGGAAAAGTGATCGTTAAATGATTTCAATAGTTCCTGTGTCATAAAACATTACTTGGTGCTCGGATTACAAAATGTGTGCTCAAAACACTAAGTCTAGTACTTTAGTTGGTTGATATATGAGTATGAGTGCGATAATTCTGCTCGAAAATGTTATGATTGTAAGAACTGGAGCGTCAGCAGAAAAGAACGTCGTTTTCTATGCAAGAATAAACCGCCATGTTTATTCACATTCATATCGTTATTTGCCAAAAAGGTTTATCACTCAATCCTTTGTTTTTTTTTATTTGTGCAAATTATCAAGAAAATAATAGGTTTAACATAAACCCTGACAGAAAAGTGAAACATGATTGTTTAAACTTTTGGATTAGGAGATTTTTAAAGATTATTGCTTACCTTGTTTTTTTCATAACTATTCTACAATTTGAATTCATAGGAGTAAAAGGTAGTTCGAAAGGAAAGAGCAGAAAAGATAAGTTGCCTCAGATGTCGGGTAAGCCTTACAATATGACTACACTATGAAATCTTCATTTGTTACTTAAGTTTGATATTTTGTTTTGAGTTTGATATTTTGACTTATTTACATTACAAATATCGTAGAGTCACAGTTAAGGAAAGGAATATACAGTATGATGCGGGGTTAAACTATTTTTCTGGCGCCAAACCCTCCCCTAACCTTAGACAGTAATGAACAGTTCAGTATAAAAACAAGCTTAATTCTTTAGTGTTTGTGTATGTTCTACAAGTAAGTTCACACAACCTGATATTTTCATTTTTAATAGACAATCAAATACCTTTAGGTAAAGTAATTATATTGTTTCTTGTGATTTTAGAAATTGAATTAATGGATGGTATTGAACCTTTACCAGAGCAGACAGAGGTAGAAGAAGTTGGAAATAAAGATGACTTTAGCGATGCCAGCCCAACTCGACCTCGAGTAAGCAATTACATTTTTTCTATACATAAAACTGCAATTACATGTTCGTACATTATAAAGTACAAATCACTACAAACATCAATATAACTATTATTTTTTGTGTTATTAAAATTTGCTGTTACAAAATGTTAGAAATAATAAAAAAAATAATTAAGGGATGTATCTCCCTCATGCAGAGCTCTGATTCCTTTCACGATTTGGCTATACTTTTTGGACCTTTTGGATTATAGCTTTTCACCTTTTATATAGGCTTTGGGTTTAAAATATTTTGGCCACGAGCATCACTGAAGAGACATGTATTGTCGAAATTTGCATCCAGTGCAGGACAATTGGTACAGTTAATGTTATTACTGTAATAATTTCAATTTGTATTAACGAAGCGACAGCTTACACAAAAGCGCTATCAGATCATAAACCATGGTGTTTTGACATAAATCAGACACACTTGCCTGTGTTAGATCCCTTAAATAGTTATTGAATGTACTAAAGCCAGACACCGCTACGGTTATGAATGTCACACATATAATGACCAACACTGACCAGTTAAAACAGTTTTCATGTCAACTGTACATGTTTCGGTAATAACTTATTTTTAATCTTATATGCAGATACTTATTGGTTATCTATAAATATGTAATATGAATGTTATATTGTTTTAGATGTCAAGCTATGAACAAATGAGGATGGACAGTATAGAGAAAAACAGAAAATTTCTGAGTGGCTTGGCATTTCACCATATACCTCAGGTTTGTAAACATCAATAAATTGTCGTTTGAAAACTACCGAAAATCAGTGCTAGGAATTGTATTAAGCTTGTAGTGCGGTGAGAATGTTAAGCTAGCACCGTGGTAAAGGCCTTACTGTATCTTTGAATTTGGAAACAAGTGCGTATATTTCCTTGGTTTCCAAGATTTTGCTCTAAACAGCATGGCAAACATATCCAAAAAACGTTCATAATTAAAATTGCAACCCTTTGGTTAAAAAGTATGCAAATAGTTATTAGATTTTGTCATTTTGTCATGAACAGTTTTATTTTATAAAACTAATTTTTTATCATTAATTTAAACCATCCTTTATGTATATATAAGGCACCAGTTCGAATTCCGGAGAGGGAAGAACAAAACATTTTCATCTAACATTGTTGGACTGATGTTTAGACGATGTATATAATCATCTCATATATTTATCCATATTTTCAGGAGTCACGCACGTCTGAATATATTGTTCAAGGTATATGGGTAATCGTGGCGTTTGAGCAGACCTGGTATCCCGGATTGGTCAAACAGATTGACAAGGAGAAGGACAGTATAACAATAACGTTCATGCATCCGAGTGGCAAAAACAAGTTTAAATGGCCGGTTAAAGAAGACAGAATAGACGTTGAGAGGAAGTTTGTAATTTTTGTCTGTTTACCTCCTTATGCCTGCCCGGAAGGAGAAAACATGTATGTTCTACCTGGAACTGACTATATAAAAAATATATATATTGCATTTCAGAACAAATATTTTACTCAATAGATGGGGAGCTGCTCTGTTAAATATTAAGTACTAAATGTTGGCCCCATTGCTGTCAATTCTATCTCATTAAATGGCGTTTTTAATACACCATTATGGAAAAAAACTGGCGTTGTCTAATTTGAGATCGATATCTACACGTGATTATTACGAAATAAAAACGACATGCTTAAACTTATTTTCCTTTATAAGACAGTCATTAGAACTGACGACGGGAGACCTAAAACAATAATTTGAACTGAAACATTTTGTTTTTTTTAAATGTTATTGTTTATTTTGATATATATGTATTTTTTGTCAAAGCTCATGTTGATGATTTTTATGGCAATAAAAGTATTTGATTTGATTTGATTAATTTATGTATCCACCAATGATCAAATCAGAATCAGGTTAATAAAACATGTGGTTTCTGTCAACTAACACATTTTTATTGAAATGACAGTTTAATTTGTATTCATGGTATTTTCTTAGTGATGCAAATGATAATTCCAACATCATTTTGATGTGTTTCTCTGTCTTTGATGCAAGAGTGTATTCCGTAAGCAACTAACATTTTGCATTTACAGCTCATGAATTAGAAAAACCAAAATATGCCTTATTATTATAAAATTCTCACAAATGCCACCGTTAATGATATCATGTTTTGATAAATAAAATGTGAAGAAACTGTCAGAAATTCTCCAATTTTATAGTTTCAAATTGTTGGCCTTCAAAGAGCTATTACATGTACATGTACATGTACATGTGTACCGCCAATACGAACTATTACAATATAATTATAAAATACGGTATATGATATCAAAAAGAAGATGTGGTTTGAATGCCAATGAGACAACTCTCCAAAAAGAGAACAAAATGACACAGAAATTAACAACTATAATAGGTCACCGTACGGCCTTCAGCAATTAGCAAAGCCAATACCAGATAGTCAGCTATAAAAGGCTCCGAAATGACAATGTAAAACAATTCAAACGAGAAAACTAACAGCCTTATTTATATGAAAAAAATGAACTAAAACAACTAGTATGTAACATATAAACAAACGTCAACCACTGAATTACAGGCTCTTGACTTGGGACAGTCACATAAATACATAATCTGACGGGGTTAAACATGTTAGCGTAATCCAACCCCCTCCTTACCTGGGACAGTGGTATAACAGTACAACATTAGAACGAACCACAAAAAGCAGTTGATAAACGCTTAACTCATAAGATGGACAAAATACAAATGAGCATTATAAAAAGCGTTTTCATTAACCAAATGAGACCTGTTTATTTTCTGACAGATCGATTAATCGATAACTTTACTAATTGACCCTATTTTCTTGGTTGCTGCCTCCTTAAAGCCAAAAAACAAAATAATAACATTCACCATCTATATATATAACTGTAATCTAAATCTTAGTTATATATTCGTTCCCGTAAAGACGTTGCATTGATTTGAATTATTACATTAATTACCTAAAAATATATACACTACATAGATACAATTTGTTTATATTTATTTTTCACATCTCTTAAGTGATAATTAAGGTTTGCATGCAGTTGTATTCCGAAAATTTGAGATATCCTTTAAATATTGAAGCGGCAGTGATGTAAGAGGTGTCGAATATGAATTAAAATTGAGTACACTATATAATAGACTTGCTACAATTCCCTTTCTATTATTTTTCTCTTACTAATTTATATGTTTACTGATAAGTGCTAGCCTACTGATTGCCCCTGCAGATGTCAGTATAATTGTAATCTCCTAGTTATAGCAGTAAAACTATCAAAGGGGCAAAATTGAAAAAAAGAAGAAAAAACATTAGGAAGGGACATGTAGCAAGTCTAACTATATAATAAAATGTTCTTATCCAAATGATGTGGTTTTATTGCCAATTAGACAAATCTATACAAGCGATCAAATGATACAGCAGTTAACAACTATAACATTAAAACGCATAAAAACGTTAAAACACGCTGCACTTATTTACACCTGTCCTAAGCCAGGACAATATTGTTCGGTGGTTGTCGTTTGTTCGGGGAAGTGCTATTTTGCGGGTTGCAGGTTGCGGGTTGCAGGTTGCGGGTTGCAGGTTGCGGGTTGAAGTTTGCAGGTTGCAGGTCACCCATAAATATTATATGTATGAAAATACATGTATCAAATCTACCCCATGACTAATAAATTTACAATCATTCACATCCTGTAGTAATAAAGATTAAAGTAGAGTAGAAGTTTTTGGTCAGTTTTCAGTTGTCAGTTTTTGATTTTGTCATTTCATTATAATTCAAATTCAATAATCATAAGTTTAATACACATACATGTATCTTTTGATGCTTATCATACTGCTCAATTGCTATTAATAGTTCTAAACATTGATTCTAATTAAAGTAAAAGCAATGAAAACTTATTTACATATAGGCTGACAGGTTCTATAGAACACATTAATCTGTCTTAATATAGTTACATAAACAATTAATTCCTTTCAGTGGACATTTAACATCTTTGAGGCTAATATTAAGAAATTATTAGGTTTAAATAATTGTATATGCCCTTTCTTGCATGAACATCATTTAGTGCAAAAAGCAAACAAAATAACTTGCTTCCTTTGGCAGTCAGTTTTATTATGTACAGACGCAAAATAAAAATTTAGACATTACAGAGACGCTTGAGAGTCAACATAAGTTTGCAGACCCAACCAAAATAAATGAAAAGGGTAAGTATTTTTATTTCTGCTATTTTTACTTTCTTTTCTTTTCTTTTTTTTTTGGGGGGGGGGGGGGGGTACTTGAGCCAGTTCCACTACAATTGTCCATTTACAATTTGACTAATTATTGAAAAGTAAGAATAGTATTTATTATTTTCAAAAAGAGAATCCTTTGAGTATATAAAGGTGTACATGTATGTATGGTTAAGGCTGATTTTGGCCTAATTATTTGACCATGACCTCATTTTCACGGTTCATTGCTCAGTGTTAAGTTTTTGTGTTTTGGTTTGTCAGTTTTCTTAATTTATAAGTAATAGGTCAACTATATTAGTTGTACGGAAGAATTGTTAGCTGTACATGTCTGTTGTCTGGCATGGTTCATTGGTCAATGTTTAGTTTTCTTGGTAAATGTTAAATTTATGTGACAGTTGTAATAAAGCTATATATTTAGGACTATCAACATACTATCAATGACTAGTAAAGAAGGTGATACATTTTAGCGTGTGCACTCTTGTGCTTTAAATTGGCAGAAATAAACACTTACTGAAAACTAGAGGTTAGTAGAACATATAATTCTGATACAAAAACAACATGAGTACAACACTTGTACACAAATAAGAAGATGTGGTACCAGTGCCAATGAGACAACTCTCCATCCAAGACAATGAAGCTAAAGTAGGCAGTATTATTTTACAATACGGCCTTCAACACAGAACCTTCAAGTTGGCACATTTTTGCGTCCTGATGAAAATTGGAAGTGCAATTCTTATATATATACATGTAAATTAATATTTTGACAATACATGAAAGACACCGACTACAGAAATTTTCAAATGGGAAGACATGTCCAAGTAATCCTGGAGGCTCTACAGAGTATTTCAAATGTTTTCCGAAAAATTGAGATTTGTTTTGGCAGAATTGGCAGCTCTGTTTGATGGTCTATATTCGCGGTGATTCAGAATTTTTGCTTGTCTTTTGCAATTATCATAGTTTCCTAACTCTCAAGTCAAACTGAAACTTTGTTTCTTTGGAACTTTACTCAAGGACAACAACAAAAGAAAAACCAGAGATACATGTATATGTTCAGCTCACAGGACATTTTCTAAAAAAAAATAATACTTCTTAGGGGCATAACTCTTTTAAATACGTCAACCTTTTTTGAACTTGTCATAGATGTTGCTGATATTAACCTATTATAACCTATTTATAGAATAGTTTTATAAAAAAAAAATTGCAAAAGTTGTACACGTGAGAGCGATAACAAATGCTTGATAGACCGGCGAAGAAAGGACTAACCGACGCTCGGTATTTCTATTTCCCCTGCAACACGTTACTAAAAAAATGCCTATCATAGCGTATTCATAAGCCAGTAAAAATTTAAAGGAGCATCAAGGGAAAACAAGACTTTTGAATAGGTAGACTTTTGAGAAGGACCCTTGATAAGAATGCAATAGAACCTAGCTAAAGAATCCAGAAACACTGTTAATCAAAAATATATACAATGATGTACATATATATCTAGTTTAAAGGCAAAAAGTCTTTAATTTACCACTTAAAATTAAAACCGTGTCAAGTCTTGATGCTTAATATGTATAAGTTAGTTGTGAGAATCTATACGCGTTTGTTGAAGGTTTTACCCAAATGTTTGTCAAGCTTTCTTTTTTCATACGAAAAGGTGTGTATAATACATAAACCCATCAAGATATTGTAATTAATGTAAATTGATAGATTTCTATTTTTAGGTGTAAGTTTATTTACACAAGAATAATGTGTATTGTAATTAAATACCTTGCCTTTAACATTGATCATAAAATTGTTATAACAAATGAAACAAGTAAAATTATGTAGATTACACCATTCCATGCTTATATATCCCCTTGTGGCAACCCGCAACCTGCAACCCACAACCTGCAACCCGCAACCCGCAACCTGCAACCCGCAACCTGCAACCCGCAACCCGCAACCTGCATTTTAGACAATTTCGTTTGTTCGTTAATGAGGGGCAGAAGATACCAAAGTCACAGTCAAACTAACAGATTGAAAATAAACTGACAACACCATGGCAAAAATATAACGACAAATAGACAAATAATAGTACAGAACACACAACATATATAGAAAACTTAAGACTAAGCAACACGAACCCCACTAAAAACAGGGGTGATCTCAGGTATTCCGGAAGGGTAAGAAGATCCTGCTCCACATGTGACACCCGTTGTTGCTTATGTTATTACAAATCTGGTAAATAGTATAATTTGATAGGTCACATTCGTAAAAGTGCTTTCGTTCTTTATATAAATAAGACACTAGTAAATAAGACCGTTGGTTTTCCGATTGGAATTATTTTAGGCTAGTCGTTTTTCTGGCTCTTTAAAGCTTTCTGTTCGGTGTGAGCCTAGGCTCCGTATTGAAGGCTATACTTTGACCTAGTGCTTTTAATGGAGAGTTTTCTCAATGTCACTCATTCTGTACGTCATCTTCTTATATCTACATACGGCCTTCAACTATGAGTAAAACTCGTACAGCATAGTCTGTTATTAAAGGACCCAAAATGACAAATGATGAACAATACAAACAAGATGGGCCAAGTAAGCTTTTCTCATCACCTGGCGTCCGTCGTCCACTTACTTTAAAAAAAATCTTCTCCTCTGAAACTGCTGGGCCAAATAAAACAAAACGTGGCCCTAATCAGCCTAAAACATGAATTCGATGACCCCGCCCATCCAACAAGATGACTGTCATGGCAAAAATTAGAACATGGGGATAAAATGCAGTTTTTGGCATATACATGTATCTCTGACACTATAGCAAAACTTTATATAGCAAATTTAATGTGCATTATGCTGCCACAAATGTTTCGAATAAAAAGGTCCTCCTTTTCAATGCAAATAAATCATTTGACAAGAAAAGTGTTACTAAAACATACATATAAGTTAAAAAAAAAAAAAAAAACATAAAGGAACAATTAAAAACGAAAAGACAATGATATAATGGAAAAATCCTAAGCTCAGACTTTGTAAACACGAAAGGAAAACATTTTAAGAATTCATGACTTGGTACAGGCATTTTGTAGAAAATAGTAAATGTCCTGAGACAAAATAGACTTCTCAGGAACAAACCACTAACTAAAATAATAAATAAATGATATAGTTCTACATGAAGCTAACTTATATTCGGTTACTACATACAGCTGTTTCTCTTTAAATGCCGATATCGAGAAAACTTTACATACATTACTCTTATCACGTGCGTGTGATGGAGTTTCATTTAACAAAATAGCGAAAATGCTTTGTGTTGCTTGACAAGAAACGATTAAGAAATGATAGACTATCATAATAAAGATACCATGTTGTTTGTTGAAGTACTGCACTTAATCAAAATCGGAAATATATATGTGTGAGAGTGCAGTATTTAAGACTACAGATCATCGCATTAGCAGGAAACAAAGAATATTAATACGGCATATCTTTTTATGAAACACAATCAGTACATGCACAGTTTAAAACACAAAAAAAAAAACACATCAACGTAATAAAACAGTCGTCTTTAACTGATTTGTTACTACAGGAACATTATTTTTTACTTTACTTTAAAAAGATGAACGTGTCTACCGAAATATTAGAATTATATGAATATGCAAAAACTCCTAAAAAAGTTAAATAAATGTATATAGAACATATAAACGATACTGTGAAACGGTTAAAAAAGATTAAAATGAATGTATTGCAATACAATTGAATGTATCATATTTTTTTCAAACCGACCCGTCAGATATTCATGCTTGCATATGTGTCTTTAATAAGGCTTATTTTTTTTCCTGGTAAAATAATAAATAGGTGTCAGAGGAAAGACTTGTACTCGAGGGGTCATATTAAAATGTTCGGATTATTTTTGTGGACTATTGAAATGTACCCGTACATTATCAGGTAACCAAAATACAGCTCAGCTTCTCAGTTTAGTTGACTTTCAAAGAAAATTTAGATAAACCTGAGAAAAAAAGATTTGTTTTAATATTTCATAAGTTTATAGCATTTATTCGTCAATTTTTTTAACTTTAAAATCCGGAAAATTAGTACACACGAAAAAAAAAACTTTAATAAAAAATGAAACGTTTTAACAAAAAAAAAAAATTAAAGAAATTAGAAATTACAAGTATCCTTTTATATTTTAAAAATAGTTTGTTCAAATCTTAGTTCTCACTGCAAAACTCCAAGCATTGAACTATCATCTAGTTAGATATGAAAAACATAATACCAATTGGAATTAAAAGTGTCGCTGCTCGAAAATGAATCAAAATAAACTCATACAGTCCTACATTTATTGTGTTTTTGTATTATATAGACTTTTTCAACTGATTAACTTAGTTTTATTTTATCTTGCGCTGTAAGATCATTATCCCGTGTTTCACCCGTCGAATACTTTGTTTTTCTTTAGAAGCATATATTTACAATAAAAAGTTTAAAAGCAAAATGTAATACGCTTGTGTTTTGTGTTGCCTTGTCAGTTTTACAGTTGACGATTTATCTCTAAACTTTTATCTCAAACGATTATATATATATTAAAGAGGCAAGTGCAATTTGAGGGATCAAAGTACCAATTTAACCTCTGTTTTTAACTTAAGTACTTAACATATCTCTGCAGATTATAATGTATTTATAGCACACGCACGCATACGTCAATGTGTTATTTATATGTTGATACGGTAGGTATATTTGTAAATCTCTTTGATTTCGAGACCGAATTTGTCAATGATTGTTATGGTACATAATAATGTCCTGCAGTTAATATATCGAAATGCCTTTTTTGATAGAAATGGTAATTGGTTGGTACATTTATTAAGACTTATGTTATTGAAATAGATACTTTTGTCAATGAATATGGAATAGGAATGAAGGGTTTAATTCATTTTTCTTTTGTTTTAGTATAAGATACACCTTGATTTCGTTATATTTGAAAATAATATATCGAGGGCGTATTACCAAGTCTGTCATATATTTTGTTAACGATGCGAATAAAGACAATCGAATCAATACACTATCATCTCGTCTTTCATTGAAAAATTACTGACATATAGACTTTTAAGAGTATGCCTAATATCGTTGCTTTTACAAAAAGAGAACATTGAATGTAAGTATCTATAACCATTTCATATAACAGGTATTCTTCATCAGTTTGATTATGATGTCAAATGACGTACTGATGTATAATAGCCATAGGCGGATACAGGGGGTCTGGGGGCCCTGAGGGGCCCGGTCCACCCCTTTCGTGGAGAAAATTTGGTTGATTATATAGGGAATCATTGAAGCATGACTGGAGTGCCCCCTCCCCCTTAGGAAAAGTTCTGGATCCGCCACTGATTACCCTGCCACGTGCTTGTCCTCTCTGTGATTTTGTTAAGTGAATTTCTAATTCGTATTCATCTGATGAGTTAATACAAAAATAAATAAGGATAATTGATGTTGTATGATTGAAAACGAGACCAACTATCAAACAGTGTTTAAATGTAGTGGATGTAAGCAACTATAGGCAACCGTAAAGTCTTTAACCATTAGAAAATCCTCAACCATATGGTCGCCTTTTAAAAAAAATCAAACTGATTTGATATACAGTTCGTTCATATTTTGTAATGTTACACCACTTTCCAGGTTAATAGGGGAGGGTTTGGAGCCTTCAAGGTTATTTAACCCCGTCACACTTTGTAAGTACATGGTTCAAGTTTATTTGTGTGTTATTTGGTATCTTATTACGACTATTTAAATCCATGTTTAATTTTGAAAACAATTCTACTTTTGGTTTTCTGTTTGTGGAAATGTCATATTATTTACTGCATTTTCCATTGTATTTAAGAAAATAAAACAGTACAGATGGGTGCAGTCTTAACCTGTACAGCAAGTTAACTTGATAACCAGTCATTTGGACTGGTCAAAGTTAACCTGTGACCAAATTTAGGACTGCTCTGACCAGTCCTAGGACCAAAATCTAGTTAACTTGAAAAGCGGACTTGGTCCTAGGACTGTTTTTATGTCTGCCAAAAAGTTAACTTCGAAACAGGTCCGCTATTGATATAAGTTAACTTCGAACCAGTCCTGCTGTAAAGTTAACATAAGTTAACTTCGAAACCAGTCCTGCCATAAAGTTAACATAAGTTAACTTCGAGACCAGTCCTGCCACAAAGTTAACTTTTGCTTTGACAAATCCGATCGAAACCAGACCTGTTCCCAGGTTAACTTTTGACTGGTCTGCTCAACACTAAGTTAACTTGTAACCAGAACCGCTCTACATCGATTTAAAAAAAATATTTTTTAATATCTTTGTTTCGTAGTATAAACATCGAAAATAAAGAAAAACTAATACTTCCGTTATATAAACAGGATTTAATACAAATATTTGAAAATAAAGTTCGCATAAAACGTTGCTTGAAACACAAATTTATCTGTGATCTGCCAATCTATAAATTAAAAAACGATCTTGGTTACAATGATAACGGGCACTGAATATATATTCCAATACCTATCAAATTCAACCATATTTGCACTTTATTTATATGTATATCTATGAAAGGACGTATTTTAAAGGAAAGCATCATTTTAACACACGACTTCAAATTTTTGTTTGCATAAATTTAGGGTACAAGCATGTCCTCCTTTATTCAAAATTTTGATACGTAAAAAAATTTCAGTAGTTTTGATACCTCATACTGACTTGTGCAACACAATTATTTGACTGCATCAACTAAAACTGACCATATGTGCACTTTAATTTGTAAATCTATATACCAGCATAGTAAATCAGCCATATTTGTTATGTCAGGATTCAATGTATATTACAATGGACAGCAATATTGCTATACAAAAACAACAATTTTTTGTTTGCATAAATTTAGGGTGCCAGCATATGTCCTCCTTTTATTCAAAATATTGATACGTAACAAAATTTCAGTAGTTTTGATACCTCTTGCTGACTTGTGCAACAAAATTATTTGACCGTGTTGACCAAAACTGACCATGTGTGCACTTTTTTTTTATAAATCTATATACCTGCAAAGTTAATCAGCCATATTTTTTCAAATTTTTGTTCGCATAAATTTAGGGTGCCAGCATGTCCTCCTTTTATTCAAAAATTTTGATACGTAACAAAATTTCAGTAGTTTTGATACCTCATATTGACTTGTACAACAAAATAATTTAACTGCATCAACTAAAACTGACAATATGTGCACTTTAATCTGTAAATCTATATACCAGCATAGTAAATCAGCCATATTTTTTATGTCAGGATTCAATGTATAATACAATGGGCAGCAATATTGTAATACAATAACAACAAATTTTTTTTCGCATAAATTAAGGGTGACAGCATGTCATCCTTTTATTCAAAATATTAATACGTAACAAAATTACAGTAGTTTTCATACCTCATGCTGTCTTGTCCGGCAAAATTATTTGACCGCATCAACTTAAACTGACCATATGTGCACTTTAATTTGTAAATCTATATACCGGCATAGTAAATCAGCCATATTTTTTATGTCAGGATTTAATGTATAATACAATGGACAGCAATATTGCAATACAATAACAACAAATTTGTGTTCGCATAAATTTAGGGTGCCAGCATGTCCTCCTTTAATTCAAAATATTGATACGTAACAAAATTTCAGTAGTTTTGATACCTCATGCTGACCATGCTGACTTGTACAACAAAATTATTTGACCGCATCAACTAAAACTGACCATATGTACACTTTAATTTGTAAAGTTATATACCTGTATAGTAAATCAGCCATATTTGTTATGTCAGGATTCAATGTATATTACAATGGACAGCAATATTGCTATACAATAACAACAATTTTTTGTTTGCATAAATTAAGGATGCCAGCATATGTCCTCCTTTTATTCAAAATATTGATACGTAACAAAATTTCAGTAGTTTTGATACCTCTTGCTGACTTGTGCAACAAAATTATTTGACCGTGTTGACCAAAACTGACCATGTTTGCACTTTTTTTTTATAAATCTATATACCCGCATAGTAAATCAGCCATATTTTTTCAAATTTTTGTTCGCATAAAATTAGGGTGCCAGCATGTCCTCCTTTTATTCAAAATTTTGATACGTAACAACATTTCAGTAGTTTTGATACCTCGTATTGACCATGTTGACTTGTACAACAAAATTATTTGACTGCATCAACTAAAACTGACCATATGTGCACTTTAATCTGTAAATCTATATACCAGCATGGTAAATCAGCCATATTTTTTATGTCAGGATTCAATGTATAATACAATGGACGCAATATTGTAATACAATAACAACAAATTTTTGTTCGCATAAATTAAGGGTGACAGCATGTCATCCTTTTATTCAAAAGTTTGATACGTAACAAAATTACAGTAGTTTTCATACCTCATGCTGTCTTGTGCAACAAAATGATTTGACCGTGTTGACCAAAACTGACCATGTGTGCACTTTTTTTTTTATAAATCTATATACCATGTATACCCGCATAGTAAATCAGCCATATTTTTTCAAATTTTTGTTCGCATAAATTTAGGGTGCCAGCATGTCCTCCTTTTATTCAAAAATTTTGATACGTAACAAAATTTCAGTAGTTTTGATACCTCATATTGACTTGTACAACAAAATAATTTAACTGCATCAACTAAAACTGACCATATGTGCACTTTAATCTGTAAATCTATATACCAGCATAGTAAATCAGCCATATGTTTTATGTCAGGATTCAATGTATAATACAATGGGCAGCAATATTGTAATACAATAACAACAAAATTTTGTTCGCATAAATTAAGGGTGACAGCATGTCATCCTTTTATTCAAAATATTAATACGTAACAAAATTACAGTAGTTTTCATACCTCATGCTGTCTTGTCCGGCAAAATTATTTGACCGCATCAACTTAAACTGACCATATGTGCACTTTAATTTGTAAATCTATATACCGGCATAGTAAATCAGCCATATTTTTTATGTCAGGATTCAATGTATAATACAATGGACAGCAATATTGCAATACAATAACAACAAATTTGTGTTCGCATAAATTTAGGGTGCCAGCATGTCCTCCTTTAATTCAAAATATTGATACGTAACAAAATTTCAGTAGTTTTGATACCTCATGCTGACCATGCTGACTTGTACAACAAAATTATTTGACCGCATCAACTAAAACTGACCATATGTACACTTTAATTTGTAAAGTTATATACCTGTATAGTAAATCAGCCATATTTGTTATGTCAGGATTCAATGTATATTACAATGGACAGCAATATTGCTATACAATAACAACAATTTTTTGTTTGCATAAATTAAGGATGCCAGCATATGTCCTCCTTTTATTCAAAATATTGATACGTAACAAAATTTCAGTAGTTTTGATACCTCTTGCTGACTTGTGCAACAAAATTATTTGACCGTGTTGACCAAAACTGACCATGTGTGCACTTTTTTTTTATAAATCTATATACCCACATAGTAAATCAGCCATATTTTTTCAAATTTTTGTTCGCATAAATTTAGGGTGCCAGCATGTCCTCCTTTTGTTCAAAATTTTGATATGTAACAAAATTTCAGTAGTTTTGATACCTCATATTGACCATGTTGACTTGAACAACAAAATTATTTGACTGCATCAACTAAAATTGACCATATGTGCACTTTAATCTGTCAATCTATATACCAGCATAGTAAATCAGCCATATTTTTTATGTCAGGATTCATTGTATAATACAATGGACGCAATATTGTAATACAATAACAACAAATTTTTGTTCGCATAAATTAAGGGTGACAGCATGTCATCCTTTTCTTCAAAATATTAATACGTAACAAAATTACAGTAGTTTTCATACCTCATGCTGTCTTGTCCGGCAAAATTATTTGACCGCATCAACTTAAACTGACCATATGTGCACTTTAATTTGTAAAACTATATACCGGCATAGTAAATCAGCCATATTTTTTATGTCAGGATTTAATGTATAATACAATGGACAGCAATATTGCAATACAATAACAACAAATTTGTGTTCGCATAAATTTAGGGTGCCAGCATGTCCTCCTTTAATTCAAAATATTGATACGTAACAAAATTTCAGTAGTTTTGATACCTCATGCTGACCATGCTGACTTGTACAACAAAATTATTTGACCGCATCAACCAAAACTGACCATATGTACACTTTAATTTGTAAAGTTATATACCTGTATAGTAAATCAGCCATATTTTTTGTGTTAGGATTCAATGTATAATACAATGGACAGCAATATTGCAATACAATAACAACAAATTTGTGTTTGCATACATTTAGGGTGCTAGAATGTCCTCCTTTTATTCAAAATATTGATACATATCAAAATTAGTGTTTTGATACCTCATGCTGACTTGTGCAACAAAATATTTTGAGCGCTTCCACCAAAACTGACCATATGTGCACTTAAATTTGTAAATCTATTTACCATATATACCCCCATAGTAATTTAGCCATATTTTTTATGTCAGGATTCAATGTATAATACAATGGATTGCAATATTGCAATACAATAACCAGCTGATAACAATAAATTTTTGTTTTGCATAAATTTAGGGTGCCAGCATGTCCTCCTTATATTTAAAATATTGATACGTAACAAAATTTCAATAGTTTTGATAGCTCATGCTGACTTGTACAATGAAATAATTTGACCGCATTGACTAAGACCAAAACTGACCATATGTGCACTCTAATTTGTAAATCTATATGCCAGCATAGTAAATCAGCCATATTTTTTTATGTCAGGATTCAATGTATAATACAATGGACAGCTATATTGCAATACAATAACAACATGAACAACAAATTTTTGTTCGCATAAATTTAGGGTGCCAGCATGTCCTCCTTTTATTCAAAATATTGATACGTAACAAAATTTCAGTCGTTTTGATACCTCATGCTGACTTGTACAACAAAATGATTTGACCGCATTGACCAAAACTGACCATATGTGCACTTTAATTTGTAAATCTATATACCATGTATACCCGCATAGTAAATAAGCCATATTTTTTATGCCTGAGGATTCAATGTATAATACAATGGACAGTAATATTGCAATATAATAACAGCAAATTTTTGTTCGCATTAATTTTGGATGTCAGCATGTCCTCCTTTTATTCAAAATATTGATACGTAACAAAATTTCAGTAGATTTGATACCTCATGCTGAATTATACAACAAAATTATTTGACTGCATCGACCAAAAACTGACCTGCATATGTGCACTTTAATTTAAAAATCTATATATATCCGCATTGTAAATCAGCCATATTTTTGATGTCTGGATTCAATGTATTAAATAAATGACCGCTGTTGGGATGGCGCCTAATTATGTCTTCTTCTGGCACTCCTGTGAACATGTTAGTAGAACGGCAAATGTAAGCAATAAGGAAAACAATTAATGCAATTTTTTTTCCGCATACATTGAGAATGTCAGCGTTTCATCTCTGTATTCATAATATATATTGAACAGTTACTAGGGTGTACAAAACGAAAATATTAGGCCGCATCATCCAAGTACATGTACATGTACCAACACTGACATGTCTGAATTCATTTGTGATTTTTAATAAAAAATGTATTTGAGGTTCTCTTCTGGTAAAAGTATGCTGTTAATCTATTATGTCGGTTGATTGATTTTGTTTGTAGTTAAACGTCAAGTGACATCTATTTCAATCATGTGCACAAATCTCTCGACAAATCTGACGAATTTGACGAGATTGTTGGTAGTTTTACAACATCGTACATATCCGGACACTGTACAACTGTACAATTTTCGTTAGAATATTCTGCGGAAAAAGAATAGTAAATCCAATCCAAATAAGTAGAATAACAATGAAATATCCATGCATGTATAAATGCGTAAAGTAAAAATTATGAAGGGACAGGTAAAAAACGGGGAACGAAGTAACGTCGACAAAGATGTTGATATCCCATGATATACGAATGTTGTTCCGATGCGTTGGATAACCCTAATTTCTATCCGCCTTCTAATTAAAAAAATATGATAGCTCTATGTAATTGACTAATGTTTATAAGAATATATAAAAAGAAAAAAAAGCAAGAATTGTGTTGTTATTAATAATGTCTAGTAGAGTATAGCGAGTATTAAAAGAAATTTTCTATCAGAGGCCTTCTTGGGAAGAACAATGCGAATATTGTTTATTATACATATTTTAATAAAGCTCAAGTCTGATATGAAAAGTCGCAAAAACGATAACATTTCATAAGCAGACATGTCCCCAGGTCTGGTCAATAGCAGACTTGTCCACAGGTCTGGTCAGAAGCAGACCTGTCCACAGGTCTTGTCAGAAGCAGACCTGTCCACAGGTCTGGTCAGGAGCAGACCTGTCCACAGGTCTGGTCTGGAGCAGACCTGTCCTCAGGACTGGTCAAAAGCAGACTTGTCCACAGGTCTGGTCTGGAACAGACCCGTCGATAGGTCTGCAGCAGTCATACAAAAGCGGACCGTAGGTCTGGTCCACCGTAGACGAAGTTAACTTGCTGGTCTGCTTAAAAATTCTCAAGTTAACTTAAAAAGCAGTCAACAAGTTAACTCTAAGTTAACTTTTGTCAAGGTTAGGACCGCACTCATCTGTAAATAAAGTTCATTTGTCTCCCTTATTTTGAAAATCAGTTTAAAAATATAGTTATCTCCCATATGAAATTTACCGTGTTAGTCTAAGGGAGACAACTTTAATTTTCCTAAAAAATTACGGAATACCATAATATTATGGAGTTCGCTAAGTGCCCCGACTGTTATATAAGTAGCAATTAATTGAAGGTAGCGCATTTCACAATATTTACAGTGACATGTAATATGAGTAGCAATTTATTGAAGGTAGCGCCTTAACCGACTGGACGGCCTTTGCAGGGACCGCTAGCTCCGGATCAGAGTGTTTAACAGGGCCGGAAGGAACTTGCATAGCGGTAGTGGAGACGGACTTAGGTGGAGAGTCGACCCTCGTCACCACCCGAGCAGGCGCTTCTACTTCTGGGTCTACATCCACACATGGGATCATTAAATCCAAGGGCCTCGCTTACTCTTTATACTCCGGCCGGGGATGAGTAACACACATTGCAATTTCTTCCTCAGTCGGGAATTCAGCACTATATTTAAGAACCCAATTAGCGACAAACGTATCATGGGAGGCGGGCTCCATTTTTTCCGACTTTGCCTCTACAGCTTTAGGGGTTACCTCAGCCTTCGTGACTACCTTGGTCACCGTCTCGGCATTAGCCTTGGCCTTTCCAACTTCGGCTTCCCCCTCAGCCGGCAAACGCGTGGATATGTCTCTCTTTTGTCCGAGGCGACAACAAGGTTAGCCTTCTTGCACGGGGCCTCCACTTGATTAGACTCGACGACTACCGCCGAGTCGGCTTCAGGGGTTACCTTAGCCTTCTTGGCCTTGGCCTGTCCCGCGACAGCTTTGGCGTCCCCTTCATCAAGCAACCGCTTGGCTAGCTTTCTGGCTTTCTTTTTCTCTTTTTTAAGAGCTTTCCTCTCCCGACTGATGGACTTGGCCTCGTCGACAGTAGCCGCATCATCGGCCTCATCCTGGTGTGCTACACCTTTGTTACCCCGGCAATCGGACGGAGCCGTTGCGACGACGGCAGCGGGCTCGAGTGTTATTTTGCTTGCCATCCGCTGCATCACTGTCTCTTTCTTTGTCTGGCGGTACCAGCTGGAATACGCTCTATGATGATTTTCACGGCTAGAATGTGCTCTAGGCTGTGCTTACCATATCTGCTGGGAGTATGGAACACGCAGTGTGACTCAGCCTGCGGTCCGCTGCCGCTCTCTGTAGCGGGATATTTTCTCGTGGAGGCCATGCATGTAAATTCGGGCTGCTGTTTACACCCGCTAAAATCGTTAGAGGAATAGTGACCGACGTCGTCACAATATTGGTTCCTCGTAACATTGATGGCTACCCCAGAATAGCGCACCTGGCCCTTTGTCTTCACGAGCGTGTAATACAAGGTGGCCTGACCGACCTTGTTGGTACCATCGTGTGACTCGAAAGAGAACTGTTGCGAGGAAGCATCTCGCCAGAACCCACTCCTATACCGCCCGCCCACGAGCATCGGAATAGCGCTATCCGGTGACGCAGACGGACGGTATGCTCCCGTTAGGGTCCCGATTTTGTCCAGGAGGCTATCGATGTAAACATCGGAAGGCACATCTCCTACAAGCTTAAAGGATGTGTAGCATCCGACTTTAACTCCCACCAAGAGCACTTTTTTGGCTTTACGTTCTGCGCGACTAAGAACGGCCGGCAGTACAGGGTGGGCAGTTTCGACGGCCATGGCTCCGGACGGCCTTGGTACCGGGGAGTCGGTATCCTCGCGTTCCATGTGCTTGGCCGACTTACCTTTACCTTTTCTTCTTTTTTCTTTACCTTTACTATTCATTCTGCAATAAATAGAAAAACCGGTTAATGACCCACGAATACTTCCCCTGGTCGTGTGGTCCAGCGACATGACCGTATGGGGTGGAAACTTAATCTTAAAGTTAAGTATGCCACTTAATTGTAAGGGGGAGTATATACACGGGTCACCGGAATGGCATCGCCCTTGGCACGTAGGGTCCTACCATCGAAAGAATTAGGATCCTGCCCAATCCTTAAGTCAGATGCGATGAGAGCATACTCTTCTGAACCCGTTCATCCGGACTGAGTGATCGTAGCCAACGGCATAAGATCGTGCAGCCTCTATTGCGTCTTTACCAACAGTCTACCATCGAGAAATTTTCGGTCACCACTACCCGCTTACCATCCGGGCCCGGGCTGCCGACCGGCACGACCTATGCTAGGGTCGAGGCGGGCTTAAAAATTTCCCAACTAGGTCGATAATGCTACCTGAATCAATCAAAGATATGAAAGATAGCGGTAAATTAAAAGACCGTAAAAAGGAAAGAAACAAACAAAACATGCAGGATCTTGATGTCCAGGAGAAAAGTTTCAAAAATTGAAAACTTTATGGTACCAAGAAGCAAGATTCAAAGTAATAACTTTGCGGTCACCACTACCGGCTTACCAACCGGGCCCGGGATGCCGACCGGCACGACCTACGTTAGGATCGAGGCGGGTTTACAAGTTATATAGCCAGAGTGTAATTCAACCGTGTTTCAATTTTTCGCTTATGTCCGACAATTTTGACATGCTTGTGACCGACGCTATGCTTACGTCCGTATGCCCTGACACCGTGATCTTTGCCTTATGTCCGACATTTGACATTCGCGAACATTTTATGCTTAAGACCGATTTTATGCTTGCGTCCTTCGTGGCAAGCTTAAGACCGCGAATGTCTCCGCTAATGTCCGAGTGTCACCAATTTCTATGTGTAGGTCCAGCTAATGTCCGACATAGGTAACGGAAGCTTTAATTCTGTCGGTCTCTTGGTCGTCCGTGTGCTTATGTCCGTCACCTTCGCGAAGGTTTGAACTAGGGGTGTCAGGCCATAAGCTAGGGTTACAGTTTGTGCTAAGCCTAACCCTTTCGTGTCAGGACATAAGCATGACTTATAATTTTGTTTTCCCCAAATACCCTTGATTCGTGTCAGGCGTACAGGACATAAGCGGGACTTGTTAATATTTTGGTTTTCCCATGCTTTACCCGATGGTTAAGGTTTTACCCGTGTCTTGCCCGATAGTTGTTTTGGACAGCAGTGCGGGGCCACTAAGCTTATCTGCCCGCTTTGCACCAGCCGTGCGTTACCCGTTAAAGCCTAGGTTGGGAATCGAACCCACGTACACTGCTGTTTTAATTTTAATCACAAAAAAAAATAACAGAGTATAAAAATTAAAAAATAAAATCACCTTCTTAGACATAAAAAAATCACAATAGAATTATAAAAAGATTTAAAAAAACGGTCACTTTAATCATTATTCCTTCTTCCTTCTTCATTCTCCGTCTGGCGGACTCCTGTTACCTAGTCCTGTAATGTAGGTAATGTAGACGGCAGAAGATACCCCGACGCAGTATCAGCTCCATAATTTCTTGGCATATAGCCGGGCAGAACGCAACGATGTGATGTCCGACTATATACGCCAGCCTGGTTTGAAGGGGACCTCTGATCACTAGCCACACCTGGTCCATTGTCCCCTGCATGCCGTGGTCGTAAACATGGATAAGAAATCTGCTTTGCATGGTTAGTTGGTTCTGAAATAACAGGAGTAAAAGGTTAGTATCAAAAATGTTGGTACCTAGCATGTTATGCAAGCAAAGTTAAACTTGCGAGACCTACCCCTACTTCTTTTGCAAACGGTCTTGGGACCGTCTTTAGCGAAGTTTGTAAGCGTAAGCCGCGGACGGAGCCGTTGCGACGACGGCAGCGGGCTCGAGTGTTATTTTGCTTGCCATCCGCTGCATCACTGTCTCTTTCTTTGTCAGCCACGAGGCGGTACCAGCTGGAATACGCTCTATGATGATTTTCACGGCTAGAATGTGCTCTAGGCTGTGCTTACCATATCTGCTGGGAGTATGGAACACGCAGTGTGACTCAGCGTGTAAATAATGTAAATACATATAATAAACAAAGAAACCTACACTGGTAAAAAAAAATATAAACTTAAAAAAGAAAACAAAATCACAGTAATTGGTAGAGTCCTGTAAAATGTCCGGTACATGCTATACAATGAGGTTCAGGCAGAGCCAGAGCGATCTGGCCTGCCTCGAAGCCGCCTCTCTGCCTCCCTTCTTTTGCGGTGCAAATTCTTCTCTTTCTTTTCTTCACTTTTCCTCGTCTTCTCCTCCTCCCTCCTTCGAGTCTCTTCTTCAGGAGAGGGATAGGGGTCGGGGTGGATGAGGATGAACTCAACACCCCGACCCTCTATCATTTCCACCATCTCTTTCGTTCGTTCGAAGGTGGCGATCTTCAATTCTTGTTTGTAATAGTTATATTCTTCTGTTGACGGATGACTGCTTTCCAGCAGCCTATTCCATTCCTTCCTGCTTCCACGAAACTTGATAATGTACGTCGTCGTCATTGCTTTATATCTGAAAAATAGAGGAAACAATAATATGGAAAAACCCCATGGTTAACCCTATGCGGTGTCAGGACCCAAGCAAACAGCCGACAGTTGTCCCATTGGCTATGAGATATTTTTACAAGTTATATAAGTAGCAATTAATTGAAGGTAGCGCATTTCACAATATTTACAGTGACATGTAATATGAGTAGCAATTTATTGAAAGTAGCGCCTTAACCGACTGGACGGCCTTTGCAGGGACCGCTAGCTCCGGATCAGAGTGTTTAACAGGGCCGGAAGGAACTTGCATAGCGGTAGTGGAGACGGACTTAGGTGGAGAGTCGACCCTCGTCACCACCCGAGCAGGCGCTTCTACTTCTGGGTCTACATCCACACATGGGATCATTAAATCCAAGGGCCTCGCTTACTCTTTATACTCCGGCCGGGGATGAGTAACACACATTGCAATTTCTTCCTCAGTCGGGAATTCAGCACTATATTTAAGAACCCAATTAGCGACAAACGTATCATGGGAGGCGGGCTCCATTTTTTCCGACTTTGCCTCTACAGCTTTAGGGGTTACCTCAGCCTTCGTGACTACCTTGGTCACCGTCTCGGCATTAGCCTTGGCCTTTCCAACTTCGGCTTCCCCCTCAGCCGGCAAACGCGTGGATATGTCTCTCTTTTGTCCGAGGCGACAACAAGGTTAGCCTTCTTGCACGGGGCCTCCACTTGATTAGACTCGACGACTACCGCCGAGTCGGCTTCAGGGGTTACCTTAGCCTTCTTGGCCTTGGCCTGTCCCGCGACAGCTTTGGCGTCCCCTTCATCAAGCAACCGCTTGGCTAGCTTTCTGGCTTTCTTTTTCTCTTTTTTAAGAGCTTTCCTCTCCCGACTGATGGACTTGGCCTCGTCGACAGTAGCCGCATCATCGGCCTCATCCTGGTGTGCTACACCTTTGTTACCCCGGCAATCGGACGGAGCCGTTGCGACGACGGCAGCGGGCTCGAGTGTTATTTTGCTTGCCATCCGCTGCATCACTGTCTCTTTCTTTGTCAGCCACGAGGCGGTACCAGCTGGAATACGCTCTATGATGATTTTCACGGCTAGAATGTGCTCTAGGCTGTGCTTACCATATCTGCTGGGAGTATGGAACACGCAGTGTGACTCAGCCTGCGGTCCGCTGCCGCTCTCTGTAGCGGGATATTTTCTCGTGGAGGCCATGCATGTAAATTCGGGCTGCTGTTTACACCCGCTAAAATCGTTAGAGGAATAGTGACCGACGTCGTCACAATATTGGTTCCTCGTAACATTGATGGCTACCCCAGAATAGCGCACCTGGCCCTTTGTCTTCACGAGCGTGTAATACAAGGTGGCCTGACCGACCTTGTTGGTACCATCGTGTGACTCGAAAGAGAACTGTTGCGAGGAAGCATCTCGTCAGAACCCACTCATATACCGCCCGCCCGCGAGCATCGGAATACCGCTATCCGGTGACGCTGACGGATTGTAGGCTCCCGTTTGGGTCCCGATTTTGTCTAGGAGGCTATCGATGTAAACATCGGAAGGCACATCTCCGCCAAGCTTAAAGGATGTGTAGCATCCGACTTTAACTCCCACCAAGAGCACTTTTTTGGCTTTACGTTCTGCGCGACTGAGAACGGCCGGCAGTACAGGGTGGGAAGTTTCGATGGCCATGGCTCCGGACGGCCTTGGTACCGGGGAGTCGGTATCCTCGCGTTCCATGTGCTTGGCCGACTTACCTTTACCTTTTCTTCTTTTTTCTTTAAATTTTCGGTCACCACTACCGGCTTACCATCCGGGCCCGGGCTGCCGACCGGCACGACCTATGCTAGGGTCGAGGCGGGCTTAAAAATTTCCCAACTAGGTCGATAATGCTACCTGAATCAATCAAAGATATGAAAGATAGCGGTAAATTAAAAGACCGTAAAAAGGAAAGAAACAAACAAAACATGCAGGATCTTGATGTCCAGGAGAAAAGTTTCAAAAATTGAAAACTTTATGGTACCAAGAAGCAAGATTCAAAGTAATAACTTTGCGGTCACCACTACCGGCTTACCAACCGGGCCCGGGCTGCCGACCGGCACGACCTACGTTAGGATCGAGGCGGGTTTACAAGTTATATAGCCAGAGTGTAATTCAACCGTGTTTCAATTTTTCGCTTATGTCCGACAATTTTGACATGCTTGTGACCGACGCTATGCTTACGTCCGTATGCCCTGACACCGTGATCTTTGCCTTATGTCCGACATTTGACATTCGCGAACATTTTATGCTTAAGACCGATTTTATGCTTGCGTCCTTCGTGGCAAGCTTAAGACCGCGAATGTCTCCGCTAATGTCCGAGTGTCACCAATTTCTATGTGTATGTCCAGCTAATGTCCGACATAGGTAACGGAAGCTTTAATTCTGTCGGTCTCTTGGTCGTCCGTGTGCTTATGTCCGTCACCTTCGCGAAGGTTTGAACTAGGGGTGTCAGGCCATAAGCTAGGGTTACAGTTTGTGCTAAGCCTAACCCTTTCGTGTCAGGACATAAGCATGACTTATAATTTTGTTTTCCCCAAATACCCTTGATTCGTGTCAGGCGTACAGGACATAAGCGGGACTTGTTAATATTTTGGTTTTCCCATGCTTTACCCGATGGTTAAGGTTTTACCCGTGTCTTGCCCGATAGTTGTTTTGGACAGCAGTGCGGGGCCACTAAGCTAATCTGCCCGCTATGCACCAGCCGTGCGTTACCCGTTAAAGCCTAGGTTGGGAATCGAACCCACGTACACTGCTGTTTTAATTTTAATCACAAAAAAAAATAACAGAGTATAAAAATTAAAAAATAAAATCACCTTCTTAGACATAAAAAAATCACAATAGAATTATAAAAAGATTTAAAAAAACGGTCACTTTAATCATTATTCCTTCTTCCTTCTTCATTCTCCGTCTGGCGGACTCCTGTTACCTAGTCCTGTAATGTAGGTAATGTAGACGGCAGAAGATACCCCGACGCAGTATCAGCTCCATAATTTCTTGGCATATAGCCGGGCAGAACGCAACGATGTGATGCCCGACTATATACGCCAGCCTGGTTTGAAGGGGACCTCTGATCACTAGCCACACCTGGTCCATTGTCCCCTGCATGCCGTGGTCGTAAACATGGATAAGAAATCTGCTTTGCATGGTTAGTTGGTTCTGAAATAACAGGAGTAAAAGGTTTATTCTTTAGTTTTCTATGTTGTGTTATGTGTACTATTGTTTTTCTGTTTGTCTTTTTCATTTTTAGCCATGGCGTTGTCAGTTTGTTTTAGATTTATGAGTTTGACTGTCCCTTTGGTATCTTTCGTCCCTCTTTTAGTATCAAAAATGTTGGTACCTAGCATGTTATGCAAGCAAAGTTAAACTTGCGACCTACACCTACTTCTTTTGCAAACGGTCTTGGGACCGTCTTTGGCGAAGTTTGTAAGCGTAAGTCGCGGACGGAGCCGTTGCGACGACGGCAGCGGGCTCGAGTGTTATTTTGCTTGCCATCCGCTGCATCACTGTCTCTTTCTTTGTCAGCCACGAGGCGGTACCAGCTGGAATACGCTCTATGATGATTTTCACGGCTAGAATGTGCTCTAGGCTGTGCTTACCATATCTGCTGGGAGTATGGAACACGCAGTGTGACTCAGCCTGCGGTCCGCTGCCGCTCTCTGTAGCGGGATATTTTCTCGTGGAGGCCATGCATGTAAATTCGGGCTGCTGTTTACACCCGCTAAAATCGTTAGAGGAATAGTGACCGACGTCGTCACAATATTGGTTCCTCGTAACATTGATGGCTACCCCAGAATAGCGCACCTGGCCCTTTGTCTTCACGAGCGTGTAATACAAGGTGGCCTGACCGACCTTGTTGGTACCATCGTGTGACTCGAAAGAGAACTGTTGCGAGGAAGCATCTCGTCAGAACCCACTCATATACCGCCCGCCCGCGAGCATCGGAATACCGCTATCCGGTGACGCTGACGGATTGTAGGCTCCCGTTTGGGTCCCGATTTTGTCTAGGAGGCTATCGATGTAAACATCGGAAGGCACATCTCCGCCAAGCTTAAAGGATGTGTAGCATCCGACTTTAACTCCCACCAAGAGCACTTTTTTGGCTTTACGTTCTGCGCGACTGAGAACGGCCGGCAGTACAGGGTGGGCAGTTTCGACGGCCATGGCTCCGGACGGCCTTGGTACCGGGGAGTCGGTATCCTCGCGTTCCATGTGCTTGGCCGACTTACCTTTACCTTTTCTTCTTTTTTCTTTACCTTTACTATTCATTCTGTAATAAATAGAAAAACCGGTTAATGACCCACGAATACTTCCCCTGGTCGTGTGGTCCAGCGACATGACCGTATGGGGTGGAAACTTAATCTTAAAGTTAAGTATGCCACTTAATTGTAAGGGGGAGTATATACACGGGTCACCGGAATGGCATCGCCCTTGGCACGTAGGGTCCTACCATCGAAAGAATTAGGATCCTGCCCAATCCTTAAGTCAGATGCGATGAGAGCATACTCTTCTGAACCCGTTCATCCGGACTGAGTGATCGTAGCCAACGGCATAAGATCGTGCAGCCTCTATTGCGTCTTTACCAACAGTCTACCATCGAGAAATTTTCGGTCACCACTACCGGCTTACCATGCGGGCCCGGGCTGCCGACCGGCACGACCTATGCTAGGGTCGAGACGGGCTTAAAAATTTCCCAACTAGGTCGATAATGCTACCTGAATCAATCAAAGATATGAAAGATAGCGGTAAATTAAAAGACCGTAAAAAGGAAAGAAACAAACAAAACATGCAGGATCTTGATGTCCAGGAGAAAAGTTTCAAAAATTGAAAACTTTATGGTACCAAGAAGCAAGATTCAAAGTAATAACTTTGCGGTCACCACTACCGGCTTACCAACCGGGCCCGGGCTGCCGACCGGCACGACCTACGTTAGGATCGAGGCGGGTTTACAAGTTATATAGCCAGAGTGTAATTCAACCGTGTTTCAATTTTTCGCTTATGTCCGACAATTTTGACATGCTTGTGACCGACGCTATGCTTACGTCCGTATGCCCTGACACCGTGATCTTTGCCTTATGTCCGACATTTGACATTCGCGAACATTTTATGCTTAAGACCGATTTTATGCTTGCGTCCTTCGTGGCAAGCTTAAGACCGCGAATGTCTCCGCTAATGTCCGAGTGTCACCAATTTCTATGTGTATGTCCAGCTAATGTCCGACATAGGTAACGGAAGCTTTAATTCTGTCGGTCTCTTGGTCGTCCGTGTGCTTATGTCCGTCACCTTCGCGAAGGTTTGAACTAGGGGTGTCAGGCCATAAGCTAGGGTTACAGTTTGTGCTAAGCCTAACCCTTTCGTGTCAGGACATAAGCATGACTTATAATTTTGTTTTCCCCAAATATCCTTGATTCGTGTCAGGCGTACAGGACATAAGCGGGACTTGTTAATATTTTGGTTTTCCCATGCTTTACCCGATGGTTAAGGTTTTACCCGTGTCTTGCCCGATAGTTGTTTTGGACAGCAGTGCGGGGCCACTAAGCTAATCTGCCCGCTATGCACCAGCCGTGCGTTACCCGTTAAAGCCTAGGTTGGGAATCGAACCCACGTACACTGCTGTTTTAATTTTAATCACAAAAAAAAATAACAGAGTATAAAAATTAAAAAATAAAATCACCTTCTTAGACATAAAAAAATCACAATAGAATTATAAAAAGATTTTAAAAAACGGTCACTTTAATCATTATTCCTTCTTCCTTCTTCATTCTCCGTCTGGCGGACTCCTGTTACCTAGTCCTGTAATGTAGGTAATGTAGACGGCAGAATATACCCCGACGCAGTATCAGCTCCATAATTTCTTGGCATATAGCCGGGCAGAACGCAACGATGTGATGCCCGACTATATACGCCAGCCTGGTTTGAAGGGGACCTCTGATCACTAGCCACACCTGGTCCATTGTCCCCTGCATGCCGTGGTCGTAAACATGGATAAGAAATCTGCTTTGCATGGTTAGTTGGTTTTGAAATAACAGGAGTAAAAGGTTAGTATCAAAAATGTTGGTACCTAGCATGTTATGCAAGCAAAGTTAAACTTGCGACCTACCCCTACTTCTTTTGCAAACGGTCTTGGGACCGTCTTTGGCGAAGTTTGTAAGCGTAAGCCGCGGACGGAGCCGTTGCGACGACGGCAGCGGGCTCGAGTGTTATTTTGCTTGCCATCCGCTGCATCACTGTCTCTTTCTTTGTCAGCCACGAGGCGGTACCAGCTGGAATACACTCTATGATGATTTTCACGGCTAGAATGTGCTCTAGGCTGTGCTTACCATATCTGCTGGGAGTATGGAACACGCAGTGTGACTCAGCCTGCGGTCCGCTGCCGCTCTCTGTAGCGGGGTATTTTCTCGTGGAGGCCATGCATGTAAATTCGGGCTGCTGTTTACACCCGCTAAAATCGTTAGAGGAATAGTGACCGACGTCGTCACAATATTGGTTCCTCGTAACATTGATGGCTACCCCAGAATAGCGCACCTGGCCCTTTGTCTTCACGAGCGTGTAATACAAGGTGGCCTGACCGACCTTGTTGGTACCATCGTGTGACTCGAAAGAGAACTGTTGCGAGGAAGCATCTCGCCAGAACCCACTCCTATACCGCCCGCCCACGAGCATCGGAATAGCGCTATCCGGTGACGCAGACGGACGGTACGCTCCCGTTAGGGTCCCGATTTTGTCCAGGAGGCTATCGATGTAAACATCGGAAGGCACATCTCCTACAAGCTTAAAGGATGTGTAGCATCCGACTTTAACTCCCACCAAGAGCACTTTTTTGGCTTTACGTTCTGCGCGACTAAGAACGGCCGGCAGTACAGGGTGGGCAGTTTCGACGGCCATGGCTCCGGACGGCCTTGGTACCGGGGAGTCGGTATCCTCGCGTTTCATGTGCTTGGCCGACTTACCTTTACCTTTTCTTCTTTTTTCTTTACCTTTACTATTCATTCTGCAATAAATAGAAAAACCGGTTAATGACCCACGAATACTTCCCCTGGTCGTGTGGTCCAGCGACATGACCGTATAGGGTGGAAACTTAATCTTAAAGTTAAGTATGCCACTTAATTGTAAGGGGGAGTATATACACGGGTCACCGGAATGGCATCGCCCTTGGCACGTAGGGTCCTACCATCGAAAGAATTAGGATCCTGCCCAATCCTTAAGTCAGATGCGATGAGAGCATACTCTTCTGAACCCGTTCATCCGGACTGAGTGATCGTAGCCAACGGCATAAGATCGTGCAGCCTCTATTGCGTCTTTACCAACAGTCTACCATCGAGAAATTTTCGGTCACCACTACCCGCTTACCATCCGGGCCCGGGCTGCCGACCGGCACGACCTATGCTAGGGTCGAGGCGGGCTTAAAAATTTCCCAACTAGGTCGATAATGCTACCTGAATCAATCAAAGATATGAAAGATAGCGGTAAATTAAAAGACCGTAAAAAGGAAAGAAACAAACAAAACATGCAGGATCTTGATGTCCAGGAGAAAAGTTTCAAAAATTGAAAACTTTATGGTACCAAGAAGCAAGATTCAAAGTAATAACTTTGCGGTCACCACTACCGGCTTACCAACCGGGCCCGGGCTGCCGACCGGCACGACCTACGTTAGGATCGAGGCGGGTTTACATGTTATATAGCCAGAGTGTAATTCAACCGTGTTTCAATTTTTCGCTTATGTCCGACAATTTTGACATGCTTGTGACCGACGCTATGCTTACGTCCGTATGCCCTGACACCGTGATCTTTGCCTTATGTCCGACATTTGACATTCGCGAACATTTTATGCTTAAGACCGATTTTATGCTTGCGTCCTTCGTGGCAAGCTTAAGACCGCGAATGTCTCCGCTAATGTCCGAGTGTCACCAATTTCTATGTGTAGGTCCAGCTAATGTCCGACATAGGTAACGGAAGCTTTAATTCTGTCGGTCTCTTAGTCGTCCGTGTGCTTATGTCCGTCACCTTCGCGAAGGTTTGAACTAGGGGTGTCAGGCCATAAGCTAGGGTTACAGTTTGTGCTAAGCCTAACCCTTTCGTGTCAGGACATAAGCATGACTTATAATTTTGTTTTCCCCAAATACCCTTGATTCGTGTCAGGCGTACAGGACATAAGCGGGACTTGTTAATATTTTGGTTTTCCCATGCTTTACCCGATGGTTAAGGTTTTACCCGTGTCTTGCCCGATAGTTGTTTTGGACAGCAGTGCGGGGCCACTAAGCTCATCTGCCCGCTTTGCACCAGCCGTGCGTTACCCGTTAAAGCCTAGGTTGGGAATCGAACCCACGTACACTGCTGTTTTAATTTTAATCACAAAAAAAAAATAACAGAGTATAAAAATTAAAAAATAAAATCACCTTCTTAGACATAAAAAAATCACAATAGAATTATAAAAAGATTTAAAAAAACGGTCACTTTAATCATTATTCCTTCTTCCTTCTTCATTCTCCGTCTGGCGGACTCCTGTTACCTAGTCCTGTAATGTAGGTAATGTAGACGGCAGAAGATACCCCGACGCAGTATCAGCTCCATAATTTCTTGGCATATAGCCGGGCAGAACGCAACGATGTGATGTCCGACTATATACGCCAGCCTGGTTTGAAGGGGACCTCTGATCACTAGCCACACCTGGTCCATTGTCCCCTGCATGCCGTGGTCGTAAACATGGATAAGAAATCTGCTTTGCATGGTTAGTTGGTTCTGAAATAACAGGAGTAAAAGGTTAGTATCAAAAATGTTGGTACCTAGCATGTTATGCAAGCAAAGTTAAACTTGCGACCTACCCCTACTTCTTTTGCAAACGGTCTTGGGACCGCCTTTGGCGAAGTTTGTAAGCGTAAGCCGCGGACGGAGCCGTTGCGACGACGGCAGCGGGCTCGAGTGTTATTTTGCTTGCCATCCGCTGCATCACTGTCTCTTTCTTTGTCAGCCACGAGGCGGTACCAGCTGGAATACGCTCTATGATGATTTTCACGGCTAGAATGTGCTCTAGGCTGTGCTTACCATATCTGCTGGGAGTATGGAACACGCAGTGTGACTCAGCCTGCGGTCCGCTGCCGCTCTCTGTAGCGGGATATTTTCTCGTGGAGGCCATGCATGTAAATTCGGGCTGCTGTTTACACCCGCTAAAATCGTTAGAGGAATAGTGACCGACGTCGTCACAATATTGGTTCCTCGTAACATTGATGGCTACCCCAGAATAGCGCACCTGGCCCTTTGTCTTCACGAGCGTGTAATACAAGGTGGCCTGACCGACCTTGTTGGTACCATCGTGTGACTCGAAAGAGAACTGTTGCGAGGAAGCATCTCGCCAGAACCCACTCCTATACCGCCCGCCCACGAGCATCGGAATAGCGCTATCCGGTGACGCAGACGGACGGTACGCTCCCGTTAGGGTCCCGATTTTGTCCAGGAGGCTATCGATGTAAACATCGGAAGGCACATCTCCTACAAGCTTAAAGGATGTGTAGCATCCGACTTTAACTCCCACCAAGAGCACTTTTTTGGCTTTACGTTCTGCGCGACTAAGAACGGCCGGCAGTACAGGGTGGGCAGTTTCGACGGCCATGGCTCCGGACGGCCTTGGTACCGGGGAGTCGGTATCCTCGCGTTCCATGTGCTTGGCCGACTTACCTTTACCTTTTCTTCTTTTTTCTTTACCTTTACTATTCATTCTGCAATAAATAGAAAAACCGGTTAATGACCCACGAATACTTCCCCTGGTCGTGTGGTCCAGCGACATGACCGTATGGGGTGGAAACTTAATCTTAAAGTTAAGTATGCCACTTAATTGTAAGGGGGAGTATATACACGGGTCACCGGAATGGCATCGCCCTTGGCACGTAGGGTCCTACCATCGAAAGAATTAGGATCCTGCCCAATCCTTAAGTCAGATGCGATGAGAGCATACTCTTCTGAACCCGTTCATCCGGACTGAGTGATCGTAGCCAACGGCATAAGATCGTGCAGCCTCTATTGCGTCTTTACCAACAGTCTACCATCGAGAAATTTTCGGTCACCACTACCCGCTTACCATCCGGGCCCGGGCTGCCGACCGGCACGACCTATGCTAGGGTCGAGGCGGGCTTAAAAATTTCCCAACTAGGTCGATAATGCTACCTGAATCAATCAAAGATATGAAAGATAGCGGTAAATTAAAAGACCGTAAAAAGGAAAGAAACAAACAAAACATGCAGGATCTTGATGTCCAGGAGAAAAGTTTTAAAAATTGAAAACTTTATGGTACCAAGAAGCAAGATTCAAAGTAATAACTTTGCGGTCACCACTACCGGCTTACCAACCGGGCCCGGGCTGCCGACCGGCACGACCTACGTTAGGATCGAGGCGGGTTTACAAGTTATATAGCCAGAGTGTAATTCAACCGTGTTTCAATTTTTCGCTTATGTCCGACAATTTTGACATGCTTGTGACCGACGCTATGCTTACGTCCGTATGCCCTGACACCGTGATCTTTGCCTTATGTCCGACATTTGACATTCGCGAACATTTTATGCTTAAGACCGATTTTATGCTTGCGTCCTTCGTGGCAAGCTTAAGACCGCGAATGTCTCCGCTAATGTCCGAGTGTCACCAATTTCTATGTGTAGGTCCAGCTAATGTCCGACATAGGTAACGGAAGCTTTAATTCTGTCGGTCTCTTGGTCGTCCGTGTGCTTATGTCCGTCACCTTCGCGAAGGTTTGAACTAGGGGTGTCAGGCCATAAGCTAGGGTTACAGTTTGTGCTAAGCCTAACCCTTTCGTGTCAGGACATAAGCATGACTTATAATTTTGTTTTCCCCAAATACCCTTGATTCGTGTCAGCCGTACAGGACATAAGCGGGACTTGTTAATATTTTGGTTTTCCCATGCTTTACCCGATGGTTAAGGTTTTACCCGTGTCTTGCCCGATAGTTGTTTTGGACAGCAGTGCGGGGCCACTAAGCTTATCTGCCCGCTTTGCACCAGCCGTGCGTTACCCGTTAAAGCCTAGGTTGGGAATCGAACCCACGTACACTGCTGTTTTAATTTTAATCACAAAAAAAAATAACAGAGTATAAAAATTAAAAAATAAAATCACCTTCTTAGACATAAAAAAATCACAATAGAATTATAAAAAGATTTAAAAAAACGGTCACTTTAATCATTATTCCTTCTTCCTTCTTCATTCTCCGTCTGGCGGACTCCTGTTACCTAGTCCTGTAATGTAGGTAATGTAGACGGCAGAAGATACCCCGACGCAGTATCAGCTCCATAATTTCTTGGCATATAGCCGGGCAGAACGCAACGATGTGATGTCCGACTATATACGCCAGCCTGGTTTGAAGGGGACCTCTGATCACTAGCCACACCTGGTCCATTGTCCCCTGCATGCCGTGGTCGTAAACATGGATAAGAAATCTGCTTTGCATGGTTAGTTGGTTCTGAAATAACAGGAGTAAAAGGTTAGTATCAAAAATGTTGGTACCTAGCATGTTATGCAAGCAAAGTTAAACTTGCGAGACCTACCCCTACTTCTTTTGCAAACGGTCTTGGGACCGTCTTTGGCGAAGTTTGTAAGCGTAAGCCGCGGACGGAGCCGTTGCGACGACGGCAGCGGGCTCGAGTGTTATTTTGCTTGCCATCCGCTGCATCACTGTCTCTTTCTTTGTCAGCCACGAGGCGGTACCAGCTGGAATACGCTCTATGATGATTTTCACGGCTAGAATGTGCTCTAGGCTGTGCTTACCATATCTGCTGGGAGTATGGAACACGCAGTGTGACTCAGCCTGCGGTCCGCTGCCGCTCTCTGTAGCGGGGTATTTTCTCGTGGAGGCCATGCATGTAAATTCGGGCTGCTGTTTACACCCGCTAAAATCGTTAGAGGAATAGTGACCGACGTCGTCACAATATTGGTTCCTCGTAACATTGATGGCTACCCCAGAATAGCGCACCTGGCCCTTTGTCTTCACGAGCGTGTAATACAAGGTGGCCTGACCGACCTTGTTGGTACCATCGTGTGACTCGAAAGAGAACTGTTGCGAGGAAGCATCTCGCCAGAACCCACTCCTATACCGCCCGCCCACGAGCATCGGAATAGCGCTATCCGGTGACGCAGACGGACGGTACGCTCCCGTTAGGGTCCCGATTTTGTCCAGGAGGCTATCGATGTAAACATCGGAAGGCACATCTCCTACAAGCTTAAAGGATGTGTAGCATCCGACTTTAACTCCCACCAAGAGCACTTTTTTGGCTTTACGTTCTGCGCGACTAAGAACGGCCGGCAGTACAGGGTGGGCAGTTTCGACGGCCATGGCTCCGGACGGCCTTGGTACCGGGGAGTCGGTATCCTCGCGTTCCATGTGCTTGGCCGACTTACCTTTACCTTTTCTTCTTTTTTCTTTACCTTTACTATTCATTCTGCAATAAATAGAAAAACCGGTTAATGACCCACGAATACTTCCCCTGGTCGTGTGGTCCAGCGACATGACCGTATGGGGTGGAAACTTAATCTTAAAGTTAAGTATGCCACTTAATTGTAAGGGGGAGTATATACACGGGTCACCGGAATGGCATCGCCCTTGGCACGTAGGGTCCTACCATCGAAAGAATTAGGATCCTGCCCAATCCTTAAGTCAGATGCGATGAGAGCATACTCTTCTGAACCCGTTCATCCGGACTGAGTGATCGTAGCCAACGGCATAAGATCGTGCAGCCTCTATTGCGTCTTTACCAACAGTCTACCATCGAGAAATTTTCGGTCACCACTACCCGCTTACCATCCGGGCCCGGGCTGCCGACCGGCACGACCTATGCTAGGGTCGAGGCGGGCTTAAAAATTTCCCAACTAGGTCGATAATGCTACCTGAATCAATCAAAGATATGAAAGATAGCGGTAAATTAAAAGACCGTAAAAAGGAAAGAAACAAACAAAACATGCAGGATCTTGATGTCCAGGAGAAAAGTTTCAAAAATTGAAAACTTTATGGTACCAAGAAGCAAGATTCAAAGTAATAACTTTGCGGTCACCACTACCGGCTTACCAACCGGGCCCGGGCTGCCGACCGGCACGACCTACGTTAGGATCGAGGCGGGTTTACATGTTATATAGCCAGAGTGTAATTCAACCGTGTTTCAATTTTTCGCTTATGTCCGACAATTTTGACATGCTTGTGACCGACGCTATGCTTACGTCCGTATGCCCTGACACCGTGATCTTTGCCTTATGTCCGACATTTGACATTCGCGAACATTTTATGCTTAAGACCGATTTTATGCTTGCGTCCTTCGTGGCAAGCTTAAGACCGCGAATGTCTCCGCTAATGTCCGAGTGTCACCAATTTCTATGTGTAGGTCCAGCTAATGTCCGACATAGGTAACGGAAGCTTTAATTCTGTCGGTCTCTTGGTCGTCCGTGTGCTTATGTCCGTCACCTTCGCGAAGGTTTGAACTAGGGGTGTCAGGCCATTAGCTAGGGTTACAGTTTGTGCTAAGCCTAACCCTTTCGTGTCAGGACATAAGCATGACTTATAATTTTGTTTTCCCCAAATACCCTTGATTCGTGTCAGGCGTACAGGACATAAGCGGGACTTGTTAATATTTTGGTTTTCCCATGCTTTACCCGATGGTTAAGGTTTTACCCGTGTCTTGCCCGATAGTTGTTTTGGACAGCAGTGCGGGGCCACTAAGCTCATCTGCCCGCTTTGCACCAGCCGTGCGTTACCCGTTAAAGCCTAGGTTGGGAATCGAACCCACGTACACTGCTGTTTTAATTTTAATCACAAAAAAAAAATAACAGAGTATAAAAATTAAAAAATAAAATCACCTTCTTAGACATAAAAAAATCACAATAGAATTATAAAAAGATTTTAAAAAACGGTCACTTTAATCATTATTCCTTCTTCCTTCTTCATTCTCCGTCTGGCGGACTCCTGTTACCTAGTCCTGTAATGTAGGTAATGTAGACGGCAGAAGATACCCCGACGCAGTATCAGCTCCATAATTTCTTGGCATATAGCCGGGCAGAACGCAACGATGTGATGTCCGACTATATACGCCAGCCTGGTTTGAAGGGGACCTCTGATCACTAGCCACACCTGGTCCATTGTCCCCTGCATGCCGTGGTCGTAAACATGGATAAGAAATCTGCTTTGCATGGTTAGTTGGTTCTGAAATAACAGGAGTAAAAGGTTAGTATCAAAAATGTTGGTACCTAGCATGTTATGCAAGCAAAGTTAAACTTGCGACCTACCCCTACTTCTTTTGCAAACGGTCTTGGGACCGCCTTTGGCGAAGTTTGTAAGCGTAAGCCGCGGACGGAGCCGTTGCGACGACGGCAGCGGGCTCGAGTGTTATTTTGCTTGCCATCCGCTGCATCACTGTCTCTTTCTTTGTCAGCCACGAGGCGGTACCAGCTGGAATACGCTCTATGATGATTTTCACGGCTAGAATGTGCTCTAGGCTGTGCTTACCATATCTGCTGGGAGTATGGAACACGCAGTGTGACTCAGCCTGCGGTCCGCTGCCGCTCTCTGTAGCGGGATATTTTCTCGTGGAGGCCATGCATGTAAATTCGGGCTGCTGTTTACACCCGCTAAAATCGTTAGAGGAATAGTGACCGACGTCGTCACAATATTGGTTCCTCGTAACATTGATGGCTACCCCAGAATAGCGCACCTGGCCCTTTGTCTTCACGAGCGTGTAATACAAGGTGGCCTGACCGACCTTGTTGGTACCATCGTGTGACTCGAAAGAGAACTGTTGCGAGGAAGCATCTCGCCAGAACCCACTCCTATACCGCCCGCCCACGAGCATCGGAATAGCGCTATCCGGTGACGCAGACGGACGGTACGCTCCCGTTAGGGTCCCGATTTTGTCCAGGAGGCTATCGATGTAAACATCGGAAGGCACATCTCCTACAAGCTTAAAGGATGTGTAGCATCCGACTTTAACTCCCACCAAGAGCACTTTTTTGGCTTTACGTTCTGCGCGACTAAGAACGGCCGGCAGTACAGGGTGGGCAGTTTCGACGGCCATGGCTCCGGACGGCCTTGGTACCGGGGAGTCGATATCCTCGCGTTCCATGTGCTTGGCCGACTTACCTTTACCTTTTCTTCTTTTTTCTTTACCTTTACTATTCATTCTGCAATAAATAGAAAAACCGGTTAATGACCCACGAATACTTCCCCTGGTCGTGTGGTCCAGCGACATGACCGTATGGGGTGGAAACTTAATCTTAAAGTTAAGTATGCCACTTAATTGTAAGGGGGAGTATATACACGGGTCACCGGAATGGCATCGCCCTTGGCACGTAGGGTCCTACCATCGAAAGAATTAGGATCCTGCCCAATCCTTAAGTCAGATGCGATGAGAGCATACTCTTCTGAACCCGTTCATCCGGACTGAGTGATCGTAGCCAACGGCATAAGATCGTGCAGCCTCTATTGCGTCTTTACCAACAGTCTACCATCGAGAAATTTTCGGTCACCACTACCGGCTTACCATCCGGGCCCGGGCTGCCGACCGGCACGACCTATGCTAGGGTCGAGGCGGGCTTAAAAATTTCCCAACTAGGTCGATAATGCTACCTGAATCAATCAAAGATATGAAAGATAGCGGTAAATTAAAAGACCGTAAAAAGGAAAGAAACAAACAAAACATGCAGGATCTTGATGTCCAGGAGAAAAGTTTCAAAAATTGAAAACTTTATGGTACCAAGAAGCAAGATTCAAAGTAATAACTTTGCGGTCACCACTACCGGCTTACCAACCGGGCCCGGGCTGCCGACCGGCACGACCTACGTTAGGATCGAGGCGGGTTTACAAGTTATATAGCCAGAGTGTAATTCAACCGTGTTTCAATTTTTCGCTTATGTCCGACAATTTTGACATGCTTGTGACCGACGCTATGCTTACGTCCGTATGCCCTGACACCGTGATCTTTGCCTTATGTCCGACATTTGACATTCGCGAACATTTTATGCTTAAGACCGATTTTATGCTTGCGTCCTTCGTGGCAAGCTTAAGACCGCGAATGTCTCCGCTAATGTCCGAGTGTCACCAATTTCTATGTGTAGGTCCAGCTAATGTCCGACATAGGTAACGGAAGCTTTAATTCTGTCGGTCTCTTGGTCGTCCGTGTGCTTATGTCCGTCACCTTCGCGAAGGTTTGAACTAGGGGTGTCAGGCCATAAGCTAGGGTTACAGTTTGTGCTAAGCCTAACCCTTTCGTGTCAGGACATAAGCATGACTTATAATTTTGTTTTCCCCAAATACCCTTGATTCGTGCCAGGCGTACAGGACATAAGCGGGACTTGTTAATATTTTGGTTTTCCCATGCTTTACCCGATGTTTAAGGTTTTACCCGTGTCTTGCCCGATAGTTGTTTTGGACAGCAGTGCGGGGCCACTAAGCTTATCTGCCCGCTTTGCACCAGCCGTGCGTTACCCGTTAAAGCCTAGGTTGGGAATCGAACCCACGTACACTGCTGTTTTAATTTTAATCACAAAAAAAAATAACAGAGTATAAAAATTAAAAAATAAAATCACCTTCTTAGACATAAAAAAATCACAATAGAATTATAAAAAGATTTAAAAAAACGGTCACTTTAATCATTATTCCTTCTTCCTTCTTCATTCTCCGTCTGGCGGACTCCTGTTACCTAGTCCTGTAATGTAGGTAATGTAGACGGCAGAAGATACCCCGACGCAGTATCAGCTCCATAATTTCTTGGCATATAGCCGGGCAGAACGCAACGATGTGATGTCCGACTATATACGCCAGCCTGGTTTGAAGGGGACCTCTGATCACTAGCCACACCTGGTCCATTGTCCCCTGCATGCCGTGGTCGTAAACATGGATAAGAAATCTGCTTTGCATGGTTAGTTGGTTCTGAAATAACAGGAGTAAAAGGTTAGTATCAAAAATGTTGGTACCTAGCATGTTATGCAAGCAAAGTTAAACTTGCGACCTACCCCTACTTCTTTTGCAAACGGTCTTGGGACCGTCTTTAGCGAAGTTTGTAAGCGTAAGCCGCGGACGGAGCCGTTGCGACGACGGCAGCGGGCTCGAGTGTTATTTTGCTTGCCATCCGCTGCATCACTGTCTCTTTCTTTGTCAGCCACGAGGCGGTACCAGCTGGAATACGCTCTATGATGATTTTCACGGCTAGAATGTGCTCTAGGCTGTGCTTACCATATCTGCTGGGAGTATGGAACACGCAGTGTGACTCAGCGTGTAAATAATGTAAATACATATAATAAACAAAGAAACCTACACTGGTAAAAAAAAATATAAACTTAAAAAAGAAAACAAAATCACAGTAATTGGTAGAGTCCTGTAAAATGTCCGGTACATGCTATACAATGAGGTTCAGGCAGAGCCAGAGCGATCTGGCCTGCCTCGAAGCCGCCTCTCTGCCTCCCTTCTTTTGCGGTGCAAATTCTTCTCTTTCTTTTCTTCACTTTTCCTCGTCTTCTCCTCCCTCCTTCGAGTCTCTTCTTCAGGAGAGGGATAGGGGTCGGGGTGGATGAGGATGAACTCAACACCCCGACCCTCTATCATTTCCACCATCTCTTTCGTTCGTTCGAAGGTGGCGATCTTCAATTCTTGTTTGTAATAGTTATATTCTTCTGTTGACGGATGACTGCTTTCCAGCAGCCTATTCCATTCCTTCCTGCTTCCACGAAACTTGATAATGTACGTCGTCGTCATTGCTTTATATCTGAAAAATAGAGGAAACAATAATATGGAAAACCCCATGGTTAACCCTATGCGGTGTCAGGACCCAAGCAAACAGCCGACAGTTGTCCCATTGGCTATGAGATATTTTTACAAGTTATATAAGTAGCAATTAATTGAAGGTAGCGCATTTCACAATATTTACAGTGACATGTAATATGAGTAGCAATTTATTGAAGGTAGCGCCTTAACCGACTGGACGGCCTTTGCAGGGACCGCTAGCTCCGGATCAGAGTGTTTAACAGGGCCGGAAGGAACTTGCATAGCGGTAGTGGAGACGGACTTAGGTGGAGAGTCGACCCTCGTCACCACCCGAGCAGGCGCTTCTACTTCTGGGTCTACATCCACACATGGGATCATTAAATCCAAGGGCCTCGCTTACTCTTTATACTCCGGCCGGGGATGAGTAACACACATTGCAATTTCTTCCTCAGTCGGGAATTCAGCACTATATTTAAGAACCCAATTAGCGACAAACGTATCATGGGTTACCTCAGCCTTCGTGACTACCTTGGTCACCGTCTCGGCATTAGCCTTGGCCTTTCCAACTTCGGCTTCCCCCTCAGCCGGCAAACGCGTGGATATGTCTCTCTTTTGTCCGAGGCGACAACAAGGTTAGCCTTCTTGCACGGGGCCTCCACTTGATTAGACTCGACGACTACCGCCGAGTCGGCTTCAGGGGTTACCTTAGCCTTCTTGGCCTTGGCCTGTCCCGCGACAGCTTTGGCGTCCCCTTCATCAAGCAACCGCTTGGCTAGCTTTCTGGCTTTCTTTTTCTCTTTTTTAAGAGCTTTCCTCTCCCGACTGATGGACTTGGCCTCGTCGACAGTAGCCGCATCATCGGCCTCATCCTGGTGTGCTACACCTTTGTTACCCCGGCAATCGGACGGAGCCGTTGCGACGACGGCAGCGGGCTCGAGTGTTATTTTGCTTGCCATCCGCTGCATCACTGTCTCTTTCTTTGTCAGCCACGAGGCGGTACCAGCTGGAATACGCTCTATGGTGATTTTCACGGCTAGAATGTGCTCTAGGCTGTGCTTACCATATATGCTGGGAGTATGGAACACGCAGTGTGACTCAGCCTGCGGTCCGCTGCCGCTCTCTGTAGCGGGATATTTTCTCGTGGAGGCCATGCATGTAAATTCGGGCTGCTGTTTACACCCGCTAAAATCGTTAGAGGAATAGTGACCGACGTCGTCACAATATTGGTTCCTCGTAACATTGATGGCTACCCCAGAATAGCGCACCTGGCCCTTTGTCTTCACGAGCGTGTAATACAAGGTGGCCTGACCGACCTTGTTGGTACCATCGTGTGACTCGAAAGAGAACTGTTGCGAGGAAGCATCTCGTCAGAACCCACTCATATACCGCCCGCCCGCGAGCATCGGAATACCGCTATCCGGTGACGCTGACGGATTGTAGGCTCCCGTTTGGGTCCCGATTTTGTCTAGGAGGCTATCGATGTAAACATCGGAAGGCACATCTCCGCCAAGCTTAAAGGATGTGTAGCATCCGACTTTAACTCCCACCAAGAGCACTTTTTTGGCTTTACGTTCTGCGCGACTGAGAACGGCCGGCAGTACAGGGTGGGCAGTTTCGACGGCCATGGCTCCGGACGGCCTTGGTACCGGGGAGTCGGTATCCTCGCGTTCCATGTGCTTGGCCGACTTACCTTTACCTTTTCTTCTTTTTTCTTTACCTTTACTATTCATTCTGTAATAAATAGAAAAACCGGTTAATGACCCACGAATACTTCCCCTGGTCGTGTGGTCCAGCGACATGACCGTATGGGGTGGAAACTTAATCTTAAAGTTAAGTATGCCACTTAATTGTAAGGGGGAGTATATACACGGGTCACCGGAATGGCATCGCCCTTGGCACGTAGGGTCCTACCATCGAAAGAATTAGGATCCTGCCCAATCCTTAAGTCAGATGCGATGAGAGCATACTCTTCTGAACCCGTTCATCCGGACTGAGTGATCGTAGCCAACGGCATAAGATCGTGCAGCCTCTATTGCGTCTTTACCAACAGTCTACCATCGAGAAATTTTCGGTCACCACTACCGGCTTACCATCCGGGCCCGGGCTGCCGACCGGCACGACCTATGCTAGGGTCGAGGCGGGCTTAAAAATTTCCCAACTAGGTCGATAATGCTACCTGAATCAATCAAAGATATGAAAGATAGCGGTAAATTAAAAGACCGTAAAAAGGAAAGAAACAAACAAAACATGCAGGATCTTGATGTCCAGGAGAAAAGTTTCAAAAATTGAAAACTTTATGGTACCAAGAAGCAAGATTCAAAGTAATAACTTTGCGGTCACCACTACCGGCTTACCAACCGGGCCCGGGCTGCCGACCGGCACGACCTACGTTAGGATCGAGGCGGGTTTACAAGTTATATAGCCAGAGTGTATACGTAATTCAACCGTGTTTCAATTTTTCGCTTATGTCCGACAATTTTGACATGCTTGTGACCGACGCTATGCTTACGTCCGTATGCCCTGACACCGTGATCTTTGCTTTATGTCCGACATTTGACATTCGCGAACATTTTATGCTTAAGACCGATTTTATGCTTGCGTCCTTCGTGGCAAGCTTAAGACCGCGAATGTCTCCGCTAATGTCCGAGTGTCACCAATTTCTATGTGTATGTCCAGCTAATGTCCGACATAGGTAACGGAAGCTTTAATTCTGTCGGTCTCTTGGTCGTCCGTGTGCTTATGTCCGTCACCTTCGCGAAGGTTTGAACTAGGGGTGTCAGGCCATAAGCTAGGGTTACAGTTTGTGCTAAGCCTAACCCTTTCGTGTCAGGACATAAGCATGACTTATAATTTTGTTTTCCCCAAATACCCTTGATTCGTGTCAGGCGTACAGGACATAAGCGGGACTTGTTAATATTTTGGTTTTCCCATGCTTTACCCGATGGTTAAGGTTTTACCCGTGTCTTGCCCGATAGTTGTTTTGGACAGCAGTGCGGGGCCACTAAGCTAATCTGCCCGCTATGCACCAGCCGTGCGTTACCCGTTAAAGCCTAGGTTGGGAATCGAACCCACGTACACTGCTGTTTTAATTTTAATCACAAAAAAAAATAACAGAGTATAAAAATTAAAAAATAAAATCACCTTCTTAGACATAAAAAAATCACAATAGAATTATAAAAAGATTTTAAAAAACGGTCACTTTAATCATTATTCCTTCTTCCTTCTTCATTCTCCGTCTGGCGGACTCCTGTTACCTAGTCCTGTAATGTAGGTAATGTAGACGGCAGAAGATACCCCGACGCAGTATCAGCTCCATAATTTCTTGGCATATAGCCGGGCAGAACGCAACGATGTGATGCCCGACTATATACGCCAGCCTGGTTTGAAGGGGACCTCTGATCACTAGCCACACCTGGTCCATTGTCCCCTGCATGCCGTGGTCGTAAACATGGATAAGAAATCTGCTTTGCATGGTTAGTTGGTTCTGAAATAACAGGAGTAAAAGGTTAGTATCAAAAATGTTGGTACCAAGCATGTTATGCAAGCAAAGTTAAACTTGCGACCTACCCCTACTTCTTTTGCAAACGGTCTTGGGACCGTCTTTGGCGAAGTTTGTAAGCGTAAGCCGCGGACGGAGCCGTTGCGACGACGGCAGCGGGCTCGAGTGTTATTTTGCTTGCCATCCGCTGCATCACTGTCTCTTTCTTTGTCAGCCACGAGGCGGTACCAGCTGGAATACGCTCTATGGTGATTTTCACGGCTAGAATGTGCTCTAGGCTGTGCTTACCATATATGCTGGGAGTATGGAACACGCAGTGTGACTCAGCCTGCGGTCCGCTGCCGCTCTCTGTAGCGGGATATTTTCTCGTGGAGGCCATGCATGTAAATTCGGGCTGCTGTTTACACCCGCTAAAATCGTTAGAGGAATAGTGACCGACGTCGTCACAATATTGGTTCCTCGTAACATTGATGGCTACCCCAGAATAGCGCACCTGGCCCTTTGTCTTCACGAGCGTGTAATACAAGGTGGCCTGACCGACCTTGTTGGTACCATCGTGTGACTCGAAAGAGAACTGTTGCGAGGAAGCATCTCGTCAGAACCCACTCATATACCGCCCGCCCGCGAGCATCGGAATACCGCTATCCGGTGACGCTGACGGATTGTAGGCTCCCGTTTGGGTCCCGATTTTGTCTAGGAGGCTATCGATGTAAACATCGGAAGGCACATCTCCGCCAAGCTTAAAGGATGTGTAGCATCCGACTTTAACTCCCACCAAGAGCACTTTTTTGGCTTTACGTTCTGCGCGACTGAGAACGGCCGGCAGTACAGGGTGGGCAGTTTCGACGGCCATGGCTCCGGACGGCCTTGGTACCGGGGAGTCGGTATCCTCGCGTTCCATGTGCTTGGCCGACTTACCTTTACCTTTTCTTCTTTTTTCTTTACCTTTACTATTCATTCTGTAATAAATAGAAAAACCGGTTAATGACCCACGAATACTTCCCCTGGTCGTGTGGTCCAGCGACATGACCGTATGGGGTGGAAACTTAATCTTAAAGTTAAGTATGCCACTTAATTGTAAGGGGGAGTATATACACGGGTCACCGGAATGGCATCGCCCTTGGCACGTAGGGTCCTACCATCGAAAGAATTAGGATCCTGCCCAATCCTTAAGTCAGATGCGATGAGAGCATACTCTTCTGAACCCGTTCATCCGGACTGAGTGATCGTAGCCAACGGCATAAGATCGTGCAGCCTCTATTGCGTCTTTACCAACAGTCTACCATCGAGAAATTTTCGGTCACCACTACCGGCTTACCATCCGGGCCCGGGCTGCCGACCGGCACGACCTATGCTAGGGTCGAGGCGGGCTTAAAAATTTCCCAACTAGGTCGATAATGCTACCTGAATCAATCAAAGATATGAAAGATAGCGGTAAATTAAAAGACCGTAAAAAGGAAAGAAACAAACAAAACATGCAGGATCTTGATGTCCAGGAGAAAAGTTTCAAAAATTGAAAACTTTATGGTACCAAGAAGCAAGATTCAAAGTAATAACTTTGCGGTCACCACTACCGGCTTACCAACCGGGCCCGGGCTGCCGACCGGCACGACCTACGTTAGGATCGAGGCGGGTTTACAAGTTATATAGCCAGAGTGTAATTCAACCGTGTTTCAATTTTTCGCTTATGTCCGACAATTTTGACATGCTTGTGACCGACGCTATGCTTACGTCCGTATGCCCTGACACCGTGATCTTTGCTTTATGTCCGACATTTGACATTCGCGAACATTTTATGCTTAAGACCGATTTTATGCTTGCGTCCTTCGTGGCAAGCTTAAGACCGCGAATGTCTCCGCTAATGTCCGAGTGTCACCAATTTCTATGTGTATGTCCAGCTAATGTCCGACATAGGTAACGGAAGCTTTAATTCTGTCGGTCTCTTGGTCGTCCGTGTGCTTATGTCCGTCACCTTCGCGAAGGTTTGAACTAGGGGTGTCAGGCCATAAGCTAGGGTTACAGTTTGTGCTAAGCCTAACCCTTTCGTGTCAGGACATAAGCATGACTTATAATTTTGTTTTCCCCAAATACCCTTGATTCGTGTCAGGCGTACAGGACATAAGCGGGACTTGTTAATATTTTGGTTTTCCCATGCTTTACCCGATGGTTAAGGTTTTACCCGTGTCTTGCCCGATAGTTGTTTTGGACAGCAGTGCGGGGCCACTAAGCTAATCTGCCCGCTATGCACCAGCCGTGCGTTACCCGTTAAAGCCTAGGTTGGGAATCGAACCCACGTACACTGCTGTTTTAATTTTAATCACAAAAAAAAATAACAGAGTATAAAAATTAAAAAATAAAATCACCTTCTTAGACATAAAAAAATCACAATAGAATTATAAAAAGATTTTAAAAAACGGTCACTTTAATCATTATTCCTTCTTCCTTCTTCATTCTCTGTCTGGCGGACTCCTGTTACCTAGTCCTGTAATGTAGGTAATGTAGACGGCAGAAGATACCCCGACGCAGTATCAGCTCCATAATTTCTTGGCATATAGCCGGGCAGAACGCAACGATGTGATGCCCGACTATATACGCCAGCCTGGTTTGAAGGGGACCTCTGATCACTAGCCACACCTGGTCCATTGTCCCCTGCATGCCGTGGTCGTAAACATGGATAAGAAATCTGCTTTGCATGGTTAGTTGGTTCTGAAATAACAGGAGTAAAAGGTTAGTATCAAAAATGTTGGTACCAAGCATGTTATGCAAGCAAAGTTAAACTTGCGACCTACCCCTACTTCTTTTGCAAACGGTCTTGGGACCGTCTTTGGCGAAGTTTGTAAGCGTAAGCCGCGGACGGAGCCGTTGCGACGACGGCAGCGGGCTCGAGTGTTATTTTGCTTGCCATCCGCTGCATCACTGTCTCTTTCTTTGTCAGCCACGAGGCGGTACCAGCTGGAATACGCTCTATGGTGATTTTCACGGCTAGAATGTGCTCTAGGCTGTGCTTACCATATATGCTGGGAGTATGGAACACGCAGTGTGACTCAGCCTGCGGTCCGCTGCCGCTCTCTGTAGCGGGATATTTTCTCGTGGAGGCCATGCATGTAAATTCGGGCTGCTGTTTACACCCGCTAAAATCGTTAGAGGAATAGTGACCGACGTCGTCACAATATTGGTTCCTCGTAACATTGATGGCTACCCCAGAATAGCGCACCTGGCCCTTTGTCTTCACGAGCGTGTAATACAAGGTGGCCTGACCGACCTTGTTGGTACCATCGTGTGACTCGAAAGAGAACTGTTGCGAGGAAGCATCTCGTCAGAACCCACTCATATACCGCCCGCCCGCGAGCATCGGAATACCGCTATCCGGTGACGCTGACGGATTGTAGGCTCCCGTTTGGGTCCCGATTTTGTCTAGGAGGCTATCGATGTAAACATCGGAAGGCACATCTCCGCCAAGCTTAAAGGATGTGTAGCATCCGACTTTAACTCCCACCAAGAGCACTTTTTTGGCTTTACGTTCTGCGCGACTGAGAACGGCCGGCAGTACAGGGTGGGCAGTTTCGACGGCCATGGCTCCGGACGGCCTTGGTACCGGGGAGTCGGTATCCTCGCGTTCCATGTGCTTGGCCGACTTACCTTTACCTTTTCTTCTTTTTTCTTTACCTTTACTATTCATTCTGTAATAAATAGAAAAACCGGTTAATGACCCACGAATACTTCCCCTGGTCGTGTGGTCCAGCGACATGACCGTATGGGGTGGAAACTTAATCTTAAAGTTAAGTATGCCACTTAATTGTAAGGGGGAGTATATACACGGGTCACCGGAATGGCATCGCCCTTGGCACGTAGGGTCCTACCATCGAAAGAATTAGGATCCTGCCCAATCCTTAAGTCAGATGCGATGAGAGCATACTCTTCTGAACCCGTTCATCCGGACTGAGTGATCGTAGCCAACGGCATAAGATCGTGCAGCCTCTATTGCGTCTTTACCAACAGTCTACCATCGAGAAATTTTCGGTCACCACTACCGGCTTACCATCCGGGCCCGGGCTGCCGACCGGCACGACCTATGCTAGGGTCGAGGCGGGCTTAAAAATTTCCCAACTAGGTCGATAATGCTACCTGAATCAATCAAAGATATGAAAGATAGCGGTAAATTAAAAGACCGTAAAAAGGAAAGAAACAAACAAAACATGCAGGATCTTGATGTCCAGGAGAAAAGTTTCAAAAATTGAAAACTTTATGGTACCAAGAAGCAAGATTCAAAGTAATAACTTTGCGGTCACCACTACCGGCTTACCAACCGGGCCCGGGCTGCCGACCGGCACGACCTACGTTAGGATCGAGGCGGGTTTACAAGTTATATAGCCAGAGTGTAATTCAACCGTGTTTCAATTTTTCGCTTATGTCCGACAATTTTGACATGCTTGTGACCGACGCTATGCTTACGTCCGTATGCCCTGACACCGTGATCTTTGCTTTATGTCCGACATTTGACATTCGCGAACATTTTATGCTTAAGACCGATTTTATGCTTGCGTCCTTCGTGGCAAGCTTAAGACCGCGAATGTCTCCGCTAATGTCCGAGTGTCACCAATTTCTATGTGTATGTCCAGCTAATGTCCGACATAGGTAACGGAAGCTTTAATTCTGTCGGTCTCTTGGTCGTCCGTGTGCTTATGTCCGTCACCTTCGCGAAGGTTTGAACTAGGGGTGTCAGGCCATAAGCTAGGGTTACAGTTTGTGCTAAGCCTAACCCTTTCGTGTCAGGACATAAGCATGACTTATAATTTTGTTTTCCCCAAATACCCTTGATTCGTGTCAGGCGTACAGGACATAAGCGGGACTTGTTAATATTTTGGTTTTCCCATGCTTTACCCGATGGTTAAGGTTTTACCCGTGTCTTGCCCGATAGTTGTTTTGGACAGCAGTGCGGGGCCACTAAGCTAATCTGCCCGCTATGCACCAGCCGTGCGTTACCCGTTAAAGCCTAGGTTGGGAATCGAACCCACGTACACTGCTGTTTTAATTTTAATCACAAAAAAAAATAACAGAGTATAAAAATTAAAAAATAAAATCACCTTCTTAGACATAAAAAAATCACAATAGAATTATAAAAAGATTTTAAAAAACGGTCACTTTAATCATTATTCCTTCTTCCTTCTTCATTCTCCGTCTGGCGGACTCCTGTTACCTAGTCCTGTAATGTAGGTAATGTAGACGGCAGAAGATACCCCGACGCAGTATCAGCTCCATAATTTCTTGGCATATAGCCGGGCAGAACGCAACGATGTGATGCCCGACTATATACGCCAGCCTGGTTTGAAGGGGACCTCTGATCACTAGCCACACCTGGTCCATTGTCCCCTGCATGCCGTGGTCGTAAACATGGATAAGAAATCTGCTTTGCATGGTTAGTTGGTTCTGAAATAACAGGAGTAAAAGGTTAGTATCAAAAATGTTGGTACCAAGCATGTTATGCAAGCAAAGTTAAACTTGCGACCTACCCCTACTTCTTTTGCAAACGGTCTTGGGACCGTCTTTGGCGAAGTTTGTAAGCGTAAGCCGCGGACGGAGCCGTTGCGACGACGGCAGCGGGCTCGAGTGTTATTTTGCTTGCCATCCGCTGCATCACTGTCTCTTTCTTTGTCAGCCACGAGGCGGTACCAGCTGGAATACGCTCTATGGTGATTTTCACGGCTAGAATGTGCTCTAGGCTGTGCTTACCATATCTGCTGGGAGTATGGAACACGCAGTGTGACTCAGCCTGCGGTCCGCTGCCGCTCTCTGTAGCGGGATATTTTCTCGTGGAGGCCATGCATGTAAATTCGGGCTGCTGTTTACACCCGCTAAAATCGTTAGAGGAATAGTGACCGACGTCGTCACAATATTGGTTCTCGTAACATTGATGGCTACCCCAGAATAGCGCACCTGGCCCTTTGTCTTCACGAGCGTGTAATACAAGGTGGCCTGACCGACCTTGTTGGTACCATCGTGTGACTCGAAAGAGAACTGTTGCGAGGAAGCATCTCGTCAGAACCCACTCATATACCGCCCGCCCGCGAGCATCGGAATACCGCTATCCGGTGACGCTGACGGATTGTAGGCTCCCGTTTGGGTCCCGATTTTGTCTAGGAGGCTATCGATGTAAACATCGGAAGGCACATCTCCGCCAAGCTTAAAGGATGTGTAGCATCCGACTTTAACTCCCACCAAGAGCACTTTTTTGGCTTTACGTTCTGCGCGACTGAGAACGGCCGGCAGTACAGGGTGGGCAGTTTCGACGGCCATGGCTCCGGACGGCCTTGGTACCGGGGAGTCGGTATCCTCGCGTTCCATGTGCTTGGCCGACTTACCTTTACCTTTTCTTCTTTTTTCTTTACCTTTACTATTCATTCTGTAATAAATAGAAAAACCGGTTAATGACCCACGAATACTTCCCCTGGTCGTGTGGTCCAGCGACATGACCGTATGGGGTGGAAACTTAATCTTAAAGTTAAGTATGCCACTTAATTGTAAGGGGGAGTATATACACGGGTCACCGGAATGGCATCGCCCTTGGCACGTAGGGTCCTACCATCGAAAGAATTAGGATCCTGCCCAATCCTTAAGTCAGATGCGATGAGAGCATACTCTTCTGAACCCGTTCATCCGGACTGAGTGATCGTAGCCAACGGCATAAGATCGTGCAGCCTCTATTGCGTCTTTACCAACAGTCTACCATCGAGAAATTTTCGGTCACCACTACCGGCTTACCATCCGGGCCCGGGCTGCCGACCGGCACGACCTATGCTAGGGTCGAGGCGGGCTTAAAAATTTCCCAACTAGGTCGATAATGCTACCTGAATCAATCAAAGATATGAAAGATAGCGGTAAATTAAAAGACCGTAAAAAGGAAAGAAACAAACAAAACATGCAGGATCTTGATGTCCAGGAGAAAAGTTTCAAAAATTGAAAACTTTATGGTACCAAGAAGCAAGATTCAAAGTAATAACTTTGCGGTCACCACTACCGGCTTACCAACCGGGCCCGGGCTGCCGACCGGCACGACCTACGTTAGGATCGAGGCGGGTTTACAAGTTATATAGCCAGAGTGTAATTCAACCGTGTTTCAATTTTTCGCTTATGTCCGACAATTTTGACATGCTTGTGACCGACGCTATGCTTACGTCCGTATGCCCTGACACCGTGATCTTTGCCTTATGTCCGACATTTGACATTCGCGAACATTTTATGCTTAAGACCGATTTTATGCTTGCGTCCTTCGTGGCAAGCTTAAGACCGCGAATGTCTCCGCTAATGTCCGAGTGTCACCAATTTCTATGTGTATGTCCAGCTAATGTCCGACATAGGTAACGGAAGCTTTAATTCTGTCGGTCTCTTGGTCGTCCGTGTGCTTATGTCCGTCACCTTCGCGAAGGTTTGAACTAGGGGTGTCAGGCCATAAGCTAGGGTTACAGTTTGTGCTAAGCCTAACCCTTTCGTGTCAGGACATAAGCATGACTTATAATTTTGTTTTCCCCAAATACCCTTGATTCGTGTCAGGCGTACAGGACATAAGCGGGACTTGTTAATATTTTGGTTTTCCCATGCTTTACCCGATGGTTAAGGTTTTACCCGTGTCTTGCCCGATAGTTGTTTTGGACAGCAGTGCGGGGCCACTAAGCTAATCTGCCCGCTATGCACCAGCCGTGCGTTACCCGTTAAAGCCTAGGTTGGGAATCGAACCCACGTACACTGCTGTTTTAATTTTAATCACAAAAAAAAATAACAGAGTATAAAAATTAAAAAATAAAATCACCTTCTTAGACATAAAAAAATCACAATAGAATTATAAAAAGATTTTAAAAAACGGTCACTTTAATCATTATTCCTTCTTCCTTCTTCATTCTCCGTCTGGCGGACTCCTGTTACCTAGTCCTGTAATGTAGGTAATGTAGACGGCAGAATATACCCCGACGCAGTATCAGCTCCATAATTTCTTGGCATATAGCCGGGCAGAACGCAACGATGTGATGCCCGACTATATACGCCAGCCTGGTTTGAAGGGGACCTCTGATCACTAGCCACACCTGGTCCATTGTCCCCTGCATGCCGTGGTCGTAAACATGGATAAGAAATCTGCTTTGCATGGTTAGTTGGTTCTGAAATAACAGGAGTAAAAGGTTAGTATCAAAAATGTTGGTACCTAGCATGTTATGCAAGCAAAGTTAAACTTGCGACCTACCCCTACTTCTTTTGCAAACGGTCTTGGGACCGTCTTTGGCGAAGTTTGTAAGCGTAAGCCGCGGACGGAGCCGTTGCGACGACGGCAGCGGGCTCGAGTGTTATTTTGCTTGCCATCCGCTGCATCACTGTCTCTTTCTTTGTCAGCCACGAGGCGGTACCAGCTGGAATACGCTCTATGATGATTTTCACGACTAGAATGTGCTCTAGGCTGTGCTTACCATATCTGCTGGGAGTATGGAACACGCAGTGTGACTCAGCCTGCGGTCCGCTGCCGCTCTCTGTAGCGGGATATTTTCTCGTGGAGGCCATGCATGTAAATTCGGGCTGCTGTTTACACCCGCTAAAATCGTTAGAGGAATAGTGACCGACGTCGTCACAATATTGGTTCCTCGTAACATTGATGGCTACCCCAGAATAGCGCACCTGGCCCTTTGTCTTCACGAGCGTGTAATACAAGGTGGCCTGACCGACCTTGTTGGTACCATCGTGTGACTCGAAAGAGAACTGTTACGAGGAAGCATCTCGCCAGAACCCACTCCTATACCGCCCGCCCACGAGCATCGGAATAGCGCTATCCGGTGACGCAGACGGACGGTACGCTCCCGTTAGGGTCCCGATTTTGTCCAGGAGGCTATCGATGTAAACATCGGAAGGCACATCTCCTACAAGCTTAAAGGATGTGTAGCATCCGACTTTAACTCCCACCAAGAGCACTTTTTTGGCTTTACGTTCTGCGCGACTAAGAACGGCCGGCAGTACAGGGTGGGCAGTTTCGACGGCCATGGCTCCGGACGGCCTTGGTACCGGGGAGTCGGTATCCTCGCGTTCCATGTGCTTGGCCGACTTACCTTTACCTTTTCTTCTTTTTTCTTTACCTTTACTATTCATTCTGCAATAAATAGAAAAACCGGTTAATGACCCACGAATACTTCCCCTGGTCGTGTGGTCCAGCGACATGACCGTATGGGGTGGAAACTTAATCTTAAAGTTAAGTATGCCACTTTATTGTAAGGGGGAGTATATACACGGGTCACCGGAATGGCATCGCCCTTGGCACGTAGGGTCCTACCATCGAAAGAATTAGGATCCTGCCCAATCCTTAAGTCAGATGCGATGAGAGCATACTCTTCTGAACCCGTTCATCCGGACTGAGTGATCGTAGCCAACGGCATAAGATCGTGCAGCCTCTATTGCGTCTTTACCAACAGTCTACCATCGAGAAATTTTCGGTCACCACTACCCGCTTACCATCCGGGCCCGGGCTGCCGACCGGCACGACCTATGCTAGGGTCGAGGCGGGCTTAAAAATTTCCCAACTAGGTCGATAATGCTACCTGAATCAATCAAAGATATGAAAGATAGCGGTAAATTAAAAGACCGTAAAAAGGAAAGAAACAAACAAAACATGCAGGATCTTGATGTCCAGGAGAAAAGTTTCAAAAATTGAAAACTTTATGGTACCAAGAAGCAAGATTCAAAGTAATAACTTTGCGGTCACCACTACCGGCTTACCAACCGGGCCCGGGATGCCGACCGGCACGACCTACGTTAGGATCGAGGCGGGTTTACAAGTTATATAGCCAGAGTGTAATTCAACCGTGTTTCAATTTTTCGCTTATGTCCGACAATTTTGACATGCTTGTGACCGACGCTATGCTTACGTCCGTATGCCCTGACACCGTGATCTTTGCCTTATGTCCGACATTTGACATTCGCGAACATTTTATGCTTAAGACCGATTTTATGCTTGCGTCCTTCGTGGCAAGCTTAAGACCGCGAATGTCTCCGCTAATGTCCGAGTGTCACCAATTTCTATGTGTAGGTCCAGCTAATGTCCGACATAGGTAACGGAAGCTTTAATTCTGTCGGTCTCTTGGTCGTCCGTGTGCTTATGTCCGTCACCTTCGCGAAGGTTTGAACTAGGGGTGTCAGGCCATAAGCTAGGGTTACAGTTTGTGCTAAGCCTAACCCTTTCGTGTCAGGACATAAGCATGACTTATAATTTTGTTTTCCCCAAATACCCTTGATTCGTGTCAGGCGTACAGGACATAAGCGGGACTTGTTAATATTTTGGTTTTCCCATGCTTTACCCGATGGTTAAGGTTTTACCCGTGTCTTGCCCGATAGTTGTTTTGGACAGCAGTGCGGGGCCACTAAGCTTATCTGCCCGCTTTGCACCAGCCGTGCGTTACCCGTTAAAGCCTAGGTTGGGAATCGAACCCACGTACACTGCTGTTTTAATTTTAATCACAAAAAAAAATAACAGAGTATAAAAATTAAAAAATAAAATCACCTTCTTAGACATAAAAAAATCACAATAGAATTATAAAAAGATTTAAAAAAACGGTCACTTTAATCATTATTCCTTCTTCCTTCTTCATTCTCCGTCTGGCGGACTCCTGTTACCTAGTCCTGTAATGTAGGTAATGTAGACGGCAGAAGATACCCCGACGCAGTATCAGCTCCATAATTTCTTGGCATATAGCCGGGCAGAACGCAACGATGTGATGTCCGACTATATACGCCAGCCTGGTTTGAAGGGGACCTCTGATCACTAGCCACACCTGGTCCATTGTCCCCTGCATGCCGTGGTCGTAAACATGGATAAGAAATCTGCTTTGCATGGTTAGTTGGTTCTGAAATAACAGGAGTAAAAGGTTAGTATCAAAAATGTTGGTACCTAGCATGTTATGCAAGCAAAGTTAAACTTGCGAGACCTACCCCTACTTCTTTTGCAAACGGTCTTGGGACCGTCTTTAGCGAAGTTTGTAAGCGTAAGCCGCGGACGGAGCCGTTGCGACGACGGCAGCGGGCTCGAGTGTTATTTTGCTTGCCATCCGCTGCATCACTGTCTCTTTCTTTGTCAGCCACGAGGCGGTACCAGCTGGAATACGCTCTATGATGATTTTCACGGCTAGAATGTGCTCTAGGCTGTGCTTACCATATCTGCTGGGAGTATGGAACACGCAGTGTGACTCAGCGTGTAAATAATGTAAATACATATAATAAACAAAGAAACCTACACTGGTAAAAAAAAATATAAACTTAAAAAAGAAAACAAAATCACAGTAATTGGTAGAGTCCTGTAAAATGTCCGGTACATGCTATACAATGAGGTTCAGGCAGAGCCAGAGCGATCTGGCCTGCCTCGAAGCCGCCTCTCTGCCTCCCTTCTTTTGCGGTGCAAATTCTTCTCTTTCTTTTCTTCACTTTTCCTCGTCTTCTCCTCCTCCCTCCTTCGAGTCTCTTCTTCAGGAGAGGGATAGGGGTCGGGGTGGATGAGGATGAACTCAACACCCCGACCCTCTATCATTTCCACCATCTCTTTCGTTCGTTCGAAGGTGGCGATCTTCAATTCTTGTTTGTAATAGTTATATTCTTCTGTTGACGGATGACTGCTTTCCAGCAGCCTATTCCATTCCTTCCTGCTTCCACGAAACTTGATAATGTACGTCGTCGTCATTGCTTTATATCTGAAAAATAGAGGAAACAATAATATGGAAAAACCCCATGGTTAACCCTATGCGGTGTCAGGACCCAAGCAAACAGCCGACAGTTGTCCCATTGGCTATGAGATATTTTTACAAGTTATATAAGTAGCAATTAATTGAAGGTAGCGCATTTCACAATATTTACAGTGACATGTAATATGAGTAGCAATTTATTGAAGGTAGCGCCTTAACCGACTGGACGGCCTTTGCAGGGACCGCTAGCTCCGGATCAGAGTGTTTAACAGGGCCGGAAGGAACTTGCATAGCGGTAGTGGAGACGGACTTAGGTGGAGAGTCGACCCTCGTCACCACCCGAGCAGGCGCTTCTACTTCTGGGTCTACATCCACACATGGGATCATTAAATCCAAGGGCCTCGCTTACTCTTTATACTCCGGCCGGGGATGAGTAACACACATTGCAATTTCTTCCTCAGTCGGGAATTCAGCACTATATTTAAGAACCCAATTAGCGACAAACGTATCATGGGAGGCGGGCTCCATTTTTTCCGACTTTGCCTCTACAGCTTTAGGGGTTACCTCAGCCTTCGTGACTACCTTGGTCACCGTCTCGGCATTAGCCTTGGCCTTTCCAACTTCGGCTTCCCCCTCAGCCGGCAAACGCGTGGATATGTCTCTCTTTTGTCCGAGGCGACAACAAGGTTAGCCTTCTTGCACGGGGCCTCCACTTGATTAGACTCGACGACTACCGCCGAGTCGGCTTCAGGGGTTACCTTAGCCTTCTTGGCCTTGGCCTGTCCCGCGACAGCTTTGGCGTCCCCTTCATCAAGCAACCGCTTGGCTAGCTTTCTGGCTTTCTTTTTCTCTTTTTTAAGAGCTTTCCTCTCCCGACTGATGGACTTGGCCTCGTCGACAGTAGCCGCATCATCGGCCTCATCCTGGTGTGCTACACCTTTGTTACCCCGGCAATCGGACGGAGCCGTTGCGACGACGGCAGCGGGCTCGAGTGTTATTTTGCTTGCCATCCGCTGCATCACTGTCTCTTTCTTTGTCTGGCGGTACCAGCTGGAATACGCTCTATGATGATTTTCACGGCTAGAATGTGCTCTAGGCTGTGCTTACCATATCTGCTGGGAGTATGGAACACGCAGTGTGACTCAGCCTGCGGTCCGCTGCCGCTCTCTGTAGCGGGATATTTTCTCGTGGAGGCCATGCATGTAAATTCGGGCTGCTGTTTACACCCGCTAAAATCGTTAGAGGAATAGTGACCGACGTCGTCACAATATTGGTTCCTCGTAACATTGATGGCTACCCCAGAATAGCGCACCTGGCCCTTTGTCTTCACGAGCGTGTAATACAAGGTGGCCTGACCGACCTTGTTGGTACCATCGTGTGACTCGAAAGAGAACTGTTGCGAGGAAGCATCTCGCCAGAACCCACTCCTATACCGCCCGCCCACGAGCATCGGAATAGCGCTATCCGGTGACGCAGACGGACGGTATGCTCCCGTTAGGGTCCCGATTTTGTCCAGGAGGCTATCGATGTAAACATCGGAAGGCACATCTCCTACAAGCTTAAAGGATGTGTAGCATCCGACTTTAACTCCCACCAAGAGCACTTTTTTGGCTTTACGTTCTGCGCGACTAAGAACGGCCGGCAGTACAGGGTGGGCAGTTTCGACGGCCATGGCTCCGGACGGCCTTGGTACCGGGGAGTCGGTATCCTCGCGTTCCATGTGCTTGGCCGACTTACCTTTACCTTTTCTTCTTTTTTCTTTACCTTTACTATTCATTCTGCAATAAATAGAAAAACCGGTTAATGACCCACGAATACTTCCCCTGGTCGTGTGGTCCAGCGACATGACCGTATGGGGTGGAAACTTAATCTTAAAGTTAAGTATGCCACTTAATTGTAAGGGGGAGTATATACACGGGTCACCGGAATGGCATCGCCCTTGGCACGTAGGGTCCTACCATCGAAAGAATTAGGATCCTGCCCAATCCTTAAGTCAGATGCGATGAGAGCATACTCTTCTGAACCCGTTCATCCGGACTGAGTGATCGTAGCCAACGGCATAAGATCGTGCAGCCTCTATTGCGTCTTTACCAACAGTCTACCATCGAGAAATTTTCGGTCACCACTACCCGCTTACCATCCGGGCCCGGGCTGCCGACCGGCACGACCTATGCTAGGGTCGAGGCGGGCTTAAAAATTTCCCAACTAGGTCGATAATGCTACCTGAATCAATCAAAGATATGAAAGATAGCGGTAAATTAAAAGACCGTAAAAAGGAAAGAAACAAACAAAACATGCAGGATCTTGATGTCCAGGAGAAAAGTTTCAAAAATTGAAAACTTTATGGTACCAAGAAGCAAGATTCAAAGTAATAACTTTGCGGTCACCACTACCGGCTTACCAACCGGGCCCGGGCTGCCGACCGGCACGACCTACGTTAGGATCGAGGCGGGTTTACAAGTTATATAGCCAGAGTGTAATTCAACCGTGTTTCAATTTTTCGCTTATGTCCGACAATTTTGACATGCTTGTGACCGACGCTATGCTTACGTCCGTATGCCCTGACACCGTGATCTTTGCCTTATGTCCGACATTTGACATTCGCGAACATTTTATGCTTAAGACCGATTTTATGCTTGCGTCCTTCGTGGCAAGCTTAAGACCGCGAATGTCTCCGCTAATGTCCGAGTGTCACCAATTTCTATGTGTAGGTCCAGCTAATGTCCGACATAGGTAACGGAAGCTTTAATTCTGTCGGTCTCTTGGTCGTCCGTGTGCTTATGTCCGTCACCTTCGCGAAGGTTTGAACTAGGGGTGTCAGGCCATAAGCTAGGGTTACAGTTTGTGCTAAGCCTAACCCTTTCGTGTCAGGACATAAGCATGACTTATAATTTTGTTTTCCCCAAATACCCTTGATTCGTGTCAGGCGTACAGGACATAAGCGGGACTTGTTAATATTTTGGTTTTCCCATGCTTTACCCGATGGTTAAGGTTTTACCCGTGTCTTGCCCGATAGTTGTTTTGGACAGCAGTGCGGGGCCACTAAGCTTATCTGCCCGCTTTGCACCAGCCGTGCGTTACCCGTTAAAGCCTAGGTTGGGAATCGAACCCACGTACACTGCTGTTTTAATTTTAATCACAAAAAAAAATAACAGAGTATAAAAATTAAAAAATAAAATCACCTTCTTAGACATAAAAAAATCACAATAGAATTATAAAAAGATTTAAAAAAACGGTCACTTTAATCATTATTCCTTCTTCCTTCTTCATTCTCCGTCTGGCGGACTCCTGTTACCTAGTCCTGTAATGTAGGTAATGTAGACGGCAGAAGATACCCCGACGCAGTATCAGCTCCATAATTTCTTGGCATATAGCCGGGCAGAACGCAACGATGTGATGTCCGACTATATACGCCAGCCTGGTTTGAAGGGGACCTCTGATCACTAGCCACACCTGGTCCATTGTCCCCTGCATGCCGTGGTCGTAAACATGGATAAGAAATCTGCTTTGCATGGTTAGTTGGTTCTGAAATAACAGGAGTAAAAGGTTTATTCTTTAGTTTTCTATGTTGTGTTATGTGTACTATTGTTTTTCTGTTTGTCTTTTTCATTTTTAGCCATGGCGTTGTCAGTTTGTTTTAGATTTATGAGTTTGACTGTCCCTTTGGTATCTTTCGTCCCTCTTTTAGTATCAAAAATGTTGGTACCTAGCATGTTATGCAAGCAAAGTTAAACTTGCGACCTACCCCTACTTCTTTTGCAAACGGTCTTGGGACCGTCTTTGGCGAAGTTTGTAAGCGTAAGTCGCGGACGGAGCCGTTGCGACGACGGCAGCGGGCTCGAGTGTTATTTTGCTTGCCATCCGCTGCATCACTGTCTCTTTCTTTGTCAGCCACGAGGCGGTACCAGCTGGAATACGCTCTATGATGATTTTCACGGCTAGAATGTGCTCTAGGCTGTGCTTACCATATCTGCTGGGAGTATGGAACACGCAGTGTGACTCAGCCTGCGGTCCGCTGCCGCTCTCTGTAGCGGGATATTTTCTCGTGGAGGCCATGCATGTAAATTCGGGCTGCTGTTTACACCCGCTAAAATCGTTAGAGGAATAGTGACCGACGTCGTCACAATATTGGTTCCTCGTAACATTGATGGCTACCCCAGAATAGCGCACCTGGCCCTTTGTCTTCACGAGCGTGTAATACAAGGTGGCCTGACCGACCTTGTTGGTACCATCGTGTGACTCGAAAGAGAACTGTTGCGAGGAAGCATCTCGTCAGAACCCACTCATATACCGCCCGCCCGCGAGCATCGGAATACCGCTATCCGGTGACGCTGACGGATTGTAGGCTCCCGTTTGGGTCCCGATTTTGTCTAGGAGGCTATCGATGTAAACATCGGAAGGCACATCTCCGCCAAGCTTAAAGGATGTGTAGCATCCGACTTTAACTCCCACCAAGAGCACTTTTTTGGCTTTACGTTCTGCGCGACTGAGAACGGCCGGCAGTACAGGGTGGGCAGTTTCGACGGCCATGGCTCCGGACGGCCTTGGTACCGGGGAGTCGGTATCCTCGCGTTCCATGTGCTTGGCCGACTTACCTTTACCTTTTCTTCTTTTTTCTTTACCTTTACTATTCATTCTGTAATAAATAGAAAAACCGGTTAATGACCCACGAATACTTCCCCTGGTCGTGTGGTCCAGCGACATGACCGTATGGGGTGGAAACTTAATCTTAAAGTTAAGTATGCCACTTAATTGTAAGGGGGAGTATATACACGGGTCACCGGAATGGCATCGCCCTTGGCACGTAGGGTCCTACCATCGAAAGAATTAGGATCCTGCCCAATCCTTAAGTCAGATGCGATGAGAGCATACTCTTCTGAACCCGTTCATCCGGACTGAGTGATCGTAGCCAACGGCATAAGATCGTGCAGCCTCTATTGCGTCTTTACCAACAGTCTACCATCGAGAAATTTTCGGTCACCACTACCGGCTTACCATGCGGGCCCGGGCTGCCGACCGGCACGACCTATGCTAGGGTCGAGGCGGGCTTAAAAATTTCCCAACTAGGTCGATAATGCTACCTGAATCAATCAAAGATATGAAAGATAGCGGTAAATTAAAAGACCGTAAAAAGGAAAGAAACAAACAAAACATGCAGGATCTTGATGTCCAGGAGAAAAGTTTCAAAAATTGAAAACTTTATGGTACCAAGAAGCAAGATTCAAAGTAATAACTTTGCGGTCACCACTACCGGCTTACCAACCGGGCCCAGGCTGCCGACCGGCACGACCTACGTTAGGATCGAGGCGGGTTTACAAGTTATATAGCCAGAGTGTAATTCAACCGTGTTTCAATTTTTCGCTTATGTCCGACAATTTTGACATGCTTGTGACCGACGCTATGCTTACGTCCGTATGCCCTGACACCGTGATCTTTGCCTTATGTCCGACATTTGACATTCGCGAACATTTTATGCTTAAGACCGATTTTATGCTTGCGTCCTTCGTGGCAAGCTTAAGACCGCGAATGTCTCCGCTAATGTCCGAGTGTCACCAATTTCTATGTGTATGTCCAGCTAATGTCCGACATAGGTAACGGAAGCTTTAATTCTGTCGGTCTCTTGGTCGTCCGTGTGCTTATGTCCGTCACCTTCGCGAAGGTTTGAACTAGGGGTGTCAGGCCATAAGCTAGGGTTACAGTTTGTGCTAAGCCTAACCCTTTCGTGTCAGGACATAAGCATGACTTATAATTTTGTTTTCCCCAAATATCCTTGATTCGTGTCAGGCGTACAGGACATAAGCGGGACTTGTTAATATTTTGGTTTTCCCATGCTTTACCCGATGGTTAAGGTTTTACCCGTGTCTTGCCCGATAGTTGTTTTGGACAGCAGTGCGAAGCCACTAAGCTAATCTGCCCGCTATGCACCAGCCGTGCGTTACCCGTTAAAGCCTAGGTTGGGAATCGAACCCACGTACACTGCTGTTTTAATTTTAATCACAAAAAAAAATAACAGAGTATAAAAATTAAAAAATAAAATCACCTTCTTAGACATAAAAAAATCACAATAGAATTATAAAAAGATTTTAAAAAACGGTCACTTTAATCATTATTCCTTCTTCCTTCTTCATTCTCCGTCTGGCGGACTCCTGTTACCTAGTCCTGTAATGTAGGTAATGTAGACGGCAGAATATACCCCGACGCAGTATCAGCTCCATAATTTCTTGGCATATAGCCGGGCAGAACGCAACGATGTGATGCCCGACTATATACGCCAGCCTGGTTTGAAGGGGACCTCTGATCACTAGCCACACCTGGTCCATTGTCCCCTGCATGCCGTGGTCGTAAACATGGATAAGAAATCTGCTTTGCATGGTTAGTTGGTTTTGAAATAACAGGAGTAAAAGGTTAGTATCAAAAATGTTGGTACCTAGCATGTTATGCAAGCAAAGTTAAACTTGCGACCTACCCCTACTTCTTTTGCAAACGGTCTTGGGACCGTCTTTGGCGAAGTTTGTAAGCGTAAGCCGCGGACGGAGCCGTTGCGACGACGGCAGCGGGCTCGAGTGTTATTTTGCTTGCCATCCGCTGCATCACTGTCTCTTTCTTTGTCAGCCACGAGGCGGTACCAGCTGGAATACACTCTATGATGATTTTCACGGCTAGAATGTGCTCTAGGCTGTGCTTACCATATCTGCTGGGAGTATGGAACACGCAGTGTGACTCAGCCTGCGGTCCGCTGCCGCTCTCTGTAGCGGGGTATTTTCTCGTGGAGGCCATGCATGTAAATTCGGGCTGCTGTTTACACCCGCTAAAATCGTTAGAGGAATAGTGACCGACGTCGTCACAATATTGGTTCCTCGTAACATTGATGGCTACCCCAGAATAGCGCACCTGGCCCTTTGTCTTCACGAGCGTGTAATACAAGGTGGCCTGACCGACCTTGTTGGTACCATCGTGTGACTCGAAAGAGAACTGTTGCGAGGAAGCATCTCGCCAGAACCCACTCCTATACCGCCCGCCCACGAGCATCGGAATAGCGCTATCCGGTGACGCAGACGGACGGTACGCTCCCGTTAGGGTCCCGATTTTGTCCAGGAGGCTATCGATGTAAACATCGGAAGGCACATCTCCTACAAGCTTAAAGGATGTGTAGCATCCGACTTTAACTCCCACCAAGAGCACTTTTTTGGCTTTACGTTCTGCGCGACTAAGAACGGCCGGCAGTACAGGGTGGGCAGTTTCGACGGCCATGGCTCCGGACGGCCTTGGTACCGGGGAGTCGGTATCCTCGCGTTCCATGTGCTTGGCCGACTTACCTTTACCTTTTCTTCTTTTTTCTTTACCTTTACTATTCATTCTGCAATAAATAGAAAAACCGGTTAATGACCCACGAATACTTCCCCTGGTCGTGTGGTCCAGCGACATGACCGTATAGGGTGGAAACTTAATCTTAAAGTTAAGTATGCCACTTAATTGTAAGGGGGAGTATATACACGGGTCACCGGAATGGCATCGCCCTTGGCACGTAGGGTCCTACCATCGAAAGAATTAGGATCCTGCCCAATCCTTAAGTCAGATGCGATGAGAGCATACTCTTCTGAACCCGTTCATCCGGACTGAGTGATCGTAGCCAACGGCATAAGATCGTGCAGCCTCTATTGCGTCTTTACCAACAGTCTACCATCGAGAAATTTTCGGTCACCACTACCCGCTTACCATCCGGGCCCGGGCTGCCGACCGGCACGACCTATGCTAGGGTCGAGGCGGGCTTAAAAATTTCCCAACTAGGTCGATAATGCTACCTGAATCAATCAAAGATATGAAAGATAGCGGTAAATTAAAAGACCGTAAAAAGGAAAGAAACAAACAAAACATGCAGGATCTTGATGTCCAGGAGAAAAGTTTCAAAAATTGAAAACTTTATGGTACCAAGAAGCAAGATTCAAAGTAATAACTTTGCGGTCACCACTACCGGCTTACCAACCGGGCCCGGGCTGCCGACCGGCACGACCTACGTTAGGATCGAGGCGGGTTTACATGTTATATAGCCAGAGTGTAATTCAACCGTGTTTCAATTTTTCGCTTATGTCCGACAATTTTGACATGCTTGTGACCGACGCTATGCTTACGTCCGTATGCCCTGACACCGTGATCTTTGCCTTATGTCCGACATTTGACATTCGCGAACATTTTATGCTTAAGACCGATTTTATGCTTGCGTCCTTCGTGGCAAGCTTAAGACCGCGAATGTCTCCGCTAATGTCCGAGTGTCACCAATTTCTATGTGTAGGTCCAGCTAATGTCCGACATAGGTAACGGAAGCTTTAATTCTGTCGGTCTCTTAGTCGTCCGTGTGCTTATGTCCGTCACCTTCGCGAAGGTTTGAACTAGGGGTGTCAGGCCATAAGCTAGGGTTACAGTTTGTGCTAAGCCTAACCCTTTCGTGTCAGGACATAAGCATGACTTATAATTTTGTTTTCCCCAAATACCCTTGATTCGTGTCAGGCGTACAGGACATAAGCGGGACTTGTTAATATTTTGGTTTTCCCATGCTTTACCCGATGGTTAAGGTTTTACCCGTGTCTTGCCCGATAGTTGTTTTGGACAGCAGTGCGGGGCCACTAAGCTCATCTGCCCGCTTTGCACCAGCCGTGCGTTACCCGTTAAAGCCTAGGTTGGGAATCGAACCCACGTACACTGCTGTTTTAATTTTAATCACAAAAAAAAAATAACAGAGTATAAAAATTAAAAAATAAAATCACCTTCTTAGACATAAAAAAATCACAATAGAATTATAAAAAGATTTAAAAAAACGGTCACTTTAATCATTATTCCTTCTTCCTTCTTCATTCTCCGTCTGGCGGACTCCTGTTACCTAGTCCTGTAATGTAGGTAATGTAGACGGCAGAAGATACCCCGACGCAGTATCAGCTCCATAATTTCTTGGCATATAGCCGGGCAGAACGCAACGATGTGATGTCCGACTATATACGCCAGCCTGGTTTGAAGGGGACCTCTGATCACTAGCCACACCTGGTCCATTGTCCCCTGCATGCCGTGGTCGTAAACATGGATAAGAAATCTGCTTTGCATGGTTAGTTGGTTCTGAAATAACAGGAGTAAAAGGTTAGTATCAAAAATGTTGGTACCTAGCATGTTATGCAAGCAAAGTTAAACTTGCGACCTACCCCTACTTCTTTTGCAAACGGTCTTGGGACCGCCTTTGGCGAAGTTTGTAAGCGTAAGCCGCGGACGGAGCCGTTGCGACGACGGCAGCGGGCTCGAGTGTTATTTTGCTTGCCATCCGCTGCATCACTGTCTCTTTCTTTGTCAGCCACGAGGCGGTACCAGCTGGAATACGCTCTATGATGATTTTCACGGCTAGAATGTGCTCTAGGCTGTGCTTACCATATCTGCTGGGAGTATGGAACACGCAGTGTGACTCAGCCTGCGGTCCGCTGCCGCTCTCTGTAGCGGGATATTTTCTCGTGGAGGCCATGCATGTAAATTCGGGCTGCTGTTTACACCCGCTAAAATCGTTAGAGGAATAGTGACCGACGTCGTCACAATATTGGTTCCTCGTAACATTGATGGCTACCCCAGAATAGCGCACCTGGCCCTTTGTCTTCACGAGCGTGTAATACAAGGTGGCCTGACCGACCTTGTTGGTACCATTGTGTGACTCGAAAGAGAACTGTTGCGAGGAAGCATCTCGCCAGAACCCACTCCTATACCGCCCGCCCACGAGCATCGGAATAGCGCTATCCGGTGACGCAGACGGACGGTACGCTCCCGTTAGGGTCCCGATTTTGTCCAGGAGGCTATCGATGTAAACATCGGAAGGCACATCTCCTACAAGCTTAAAGGATGTGTAGCATCCGACTTTAACTCCCACCAAGAGCACTTTTTTGGCTTTACGTTCTGCGCGACTAAGAACGGCCGGCAGTACAGGGTGGGCAGTTTCGACGGCCATGGCTCCGGACGGCCTTGGTACCGGGGAGTCGGTATCCTCGCGTTCCATGTGCTTGGCCGACTTACCTTTACCTTTTCTTCTTTTTTCTTTACCTTTACTATTCATTCTGCAATAAATAGAAAAACCGGTTAATGACCCACGAATACTTCCCCTGGTCGTGTGGTCCAGCGACATGACCGTATGGGGTGGAAACTTAATCTTAAAGTTAAGTATGCCACTTAATTGTAAGGGGGAGTATATACACGGGTCACCGGAATGGCATCGCCCTTGGCACGTAGGGTCCTACCATCGAAAGAATTAGGATCCTGCCCAATCCTTAAGTCAGATGCGATGAGAGCATACTCTTCTGAACCCGTTCATCCGGACTGAGTGATCGTAGCCAACGGCATAAGATCGTGCAGCCTCTATTGCGTCTTTACCAACAGTCTACCATCGAGAAATTTTCGGTCACCACTACCCGCTTACCATCCGGGCCCGGGCTGCCGACCGGCACGACCTATGCTAGGGTCGAGGCGGGCTTAAAAATTTCCCAACTAGGTCGATAATGCTACCTGAATCAATCAAAGATATGAAAGATAGCGGTAAATTAAAAGACCGTAAAAAGGAAAGAAACAAACAAAACATGCAGGATCTTGATGTCCAGGAGAAAAGTTTCAAAAATTGAAAACTTTATGGTACCAAGAAGCAAGATTCAAAGTAATAACTTTGCGGTCACCACTACCGGCTTACCAACCGGGCCCGGGCTGCCGACCGGCACGACCTACGTTAGGATCGAGGCGGGTTTACAAGTTATATAGCCAGAGTGTAATTCAACCGTGTTTCAATTTTTCGCTTATGTCCGACAATTTTGACATGCTTGTGACCGACGCTATGCTTACGTCCGTATGCCCTGACACCGTGATCTTTGCCTTATGTCCGACATTTGACATTCGCGAACATTTTATGCTTAAGACCGATTTTATGCTTGCGTCCTTCGTGGCAAGCTTAAGACCGCGAATGTCTCCGCTAATGTCCGAGTGTCACCAATTTCTATGTGTAGGTCCAGCTAATGTCCGACATAGGTAACGGAAGCTTTAATTCTGTCGGTCTCTTGGTCGTCCGTGTGCTTATGTCCGTCACCTTCGCGAAGGTTTGAACTAGGGGTGTCAGGCCATAAGCTAGGGTTACAGTTTGTGCTAAGCCTAACCCTTTCGTGTCAGGACATAAGCATGACTTATAATTTTGTTTTCCCCAAATACCCTTGATTCGTGTCAGCCGTACAGGACATAAGCGGGACTTGTTAATATTTTGGTTTTCCCATGCTTTACCCGATGGTTAAGGTTTTACCCGTGTCTTGCCCGATAGTTGTTTTGGACAGCAGTGCGGGGCCACTAAGCTTATCTGCCCGCTTTGCACCAGCCGTGCGTTACCCGTTAAAGCCTAGGTTGGGAATCGAACCCACGTACACTGCTGTTTTAATTTTAATCACAAAAAAAAATAACAGAGTATAAAAATTAAAAAATAAAATCACCTTCTTAGACATAAAAAAATCACAATAGAATTATAAAAAGATTTAAAAAAACGGTCACTTTAATCATTATTCCTTCTTCCTTCTTCATTCTCCGTCTGGCGGACTCCTGTTACCTAGTCCTGTAATGTAGGTAATGTAGACGGCAGAAGATACCCCGACGCAGTATCAGCTCCATAATTTCTTGGCATATAGCCGGGCAGAACGCAACGATGTGATGTCCGACTATATACGCCAGCCTGGTTTGAAGGGGACCTCTGATCACTAGCCACACCTGGTCCATTGTCCCCTGCATGCCGTGGTCGTAAACATGGATAAGAAATCTGCTTTGCATGGTTAGTTGGTTCTGAAATAACAGGAGTAAAAGGTTAGTATCAAAAATGTTGGTACCTAGCATGTTATGCAAGCAAAGTTAAACTTGCGAGACCTACCCCTACTTCTTTTGCAAACGGTCTTGGGACCGTCTTTGGCGAAGTTTGTAAGCGTAAGCCGCGGACGGAGCCGTTGCGACGACGGCAGCGGGCTCGAGTGTTATTTTGCTTGCCATCCGCTGCATCACTGTCTCTTTCTTTGTCAGCCACGAGGCGGTACCAGCTGGAATACGCTCTATGATGATTTTCACGGCTAGAATGTGCTCTAGGCTGTGCTTACCATATCTGCTGGGAGTATGGAACACGCAGTGTGACTCAGCCTGCGGTCCGCTGCCGCTCTCTGTAGCGGGATATTTTCACGTGGAGGCCATGCATGTAAATTCGGGCTGCTGTTTACACCCGCTAAAATCGTTAGAGGAATAGTGACCGACGTCGTCACAATATTGGTTCCTCGTAACATTGATGGCTACCCCAGAATAGCGCACCTGGCCCTTTGTCTTCACGAGCGTGTAATACAAGGTGGCCTGACCGACCTTGTTGGTACCATCGTGTGACTCGAAAGAGAACTGTTGCGAGGAAGCATCTCGCCAGAACCCACTCATATACCGCCCGCCCGCGAGCATCGGAATACCGCTATCCGGTGACGCTGACGGATTGTAGGCTCCCGTTTGGGTCCCGATTTTGTCTAGGAGGCTATCGATGTAAACATCGGCAGGCACATCTCTACCAAGCTTGGAGAATGTGAAGCAGCCGACTTTAACTCCCCACACCCACACTCTTTTTGCTTTACGTTCTGCGCGACTGAGAACGGCCGGTAGTACAGGGTGGGCAGTTTCGACGGCCATGGCTCTGGTACCGGGGAGTCGGTATCCTCGCGTTCAATTTGCTTGGACGACTTACCTTTACCTTTTCTTCCTCTCATGTCTTCTTTACTTTTACTATTTATTCTGTAATAAATAGAAAAACCGGTTAATGACCCACGAATACTTCCCCTGGTTTTGCGGTCCAGCGATATGACCGTATGGGGTGGAAATCTTAATCTTAAAGTTAAGAGAGCCACTTAAGTGTAAGGGGGAGTATATACACGGGCGGGCTTACAAATTTCCCAACTAGGCCGATATACATCGGCGAGGTTGAAAATGCTGCAGAAGAGAATAGAGAGAGGCAAACATGACCCAACTCTGCGTGTTACATGTATTAAACACCATAGGCAATGTGGTATTGTCCCCCTGAATGATGTAAATAAAAGAAAATAACTCTCGGTCACCACTACCGGCTTCCCAACCGGGCTGCCGACCGGCACGACCGACGCTAGGGTCGAGGCGGGTTTACAAGTTATCCAGCAAGACTCTAATTTAACCGTGTTTCAATTTTCCGCTTATGCCCGACAATTTTGACCTGCTTGTGACCGACGCTGTGCTTACGTCCTTATGGCCTGACATTATGATCGTTGGCTTATGTCCGACATATGACATTCGCGGACATTTTACGCTTATGTCCTTCCTGGCACGATTATGTCTTCGGTTATGTCCGAGTGTCACCCATTTCACTGCTTACGTCCTGGGTTAGGCCGTGTCAGACATAAGCAGGCGAATGCATTATTCCCCGATAATTTCCCTTGATTCGTGTCGGGCGTACCGGACATAAGCGGGACTTAATATTTTTTTGGTTTTCCCATGCCTCACCCGATGGTTAAGGTTTTACCCGTGACTTGCCCGATAGTTCTTTTGGACAGCAGTGCGGGGCCACTAAGCTGTCCGTCAACCCCCGTTGAAAAGATGGGGTGGCAAAAAAAAACTACCAGCTTGACAACGGCTAAAAATAACAGTATAAAAATATAAAAATAAAAGTAACCCTCTTGGGCATAAAAAAGATTTAAAAAAAACGTCACTTTTAGCATTAGGCCATTCTTCTTCTGGTTCACATCCCGTCTGCCTCACCAAATAAAATTCATGGCTTACGCACAAGATAGAGGATACGCTTCGCTATCTTTGTTGCCCCGTAGTTATCAAGTAAACTAGAGAAAGGGGGCGGTTCGGATTTCAGCTTTCATTTGATGTCTGCAGTTGACACTTTTAGATCCCGATTGTCACGGCGTTCGCTGATGTAGCTCTGAAAGCAGCGCTGCATCGTCGTCAAGGTTCGTGCGAAAGGCGTAGAGTCTGAATCTGCACTGATGCCGGCCACGGTGACTGTAGGAGGCTTGGGCTGAGCGGAGGACTTCTTGGACTAACGGGACGGCGTGCAGATCCATCCCGTCGTGAGCTAACAGACCGACCCTCCAGTTCTCCCGCCAGTGCTTCGGCGTCCTCCTCATCTAGGATCGTCTACATCCCCATCAATGTGTTCTTCCTCCATCGTCTCTACCTTGATAGCTGTTTTATTCAATACCGAGGACCATACACCATTAATAATGATGTTGATTACCTTATGTCGTCGAACCCGGACGATGTAATCAATTCCTACTTGTGTGGCTTCTTGCCACTCCTGCATGGTCAAGTTCGGGAACTCGCCGTCCGTCTTACCGTTCATGATTTCCAATAGCATGAGAATGTGGCCGCGGACTAGAGTGTATGCCTCCACAGATGTATCCAAGGGCGTAGCCGCTGATAGTATCTCATTTAGTCTTACAGCTAAAACGGATGTAGTCTAACCCCAGACTTGCACTCCATCAAGGAGCTGCGATTGGTCAAAGCGGCGCATGGCTTGCTCCCTGGTCTTATCCATGTTATACGAAGTATAGACACGGTTAACATGCTGAGTGAGCGTAGCCCAGGAATGTAGGTCCGGTACGATGGATAGGACCCGGTCTTTCCTCCCGTGTAGAAACTCACAGAAGCGTTTCAGTGCCAGCACGTAGTTAGACCTGGTACCAGCCCCTAGAGGCTTCTCACGTCTTACCATCGTGCCCGACGAACTGTGCTCGTATGTGGCAACTTGCTCTAGAATGCCGTCTTTATCCCCACATCTCTGCAGATCACGTAACGACCCATATGTGAAGGCACTCGGATTAACGAAGGACACGATAAATTTGACCTTTTGTAGCAAGTCCTTCACGATGCACGCCTTGTACACGTAGCCACCTCTCCTGGACAGGAAAGCTTCAAAGCCTGTCATGACCGAATTGTATAAATCCATCGACCGTCTGCTGGCGTGATAATTCCGCTGCGACCAGGCGATCTTTAATTAATAGTGGATCGGTCAATTTGTGTACGGTTTTCAATTGCCGCTTAAGTCTAGTGTGAGATTGTTTGCAGTAAGGGCATTTAAGAGCCTTTTTATTAGCAGGTCCGGCGGTCATTTGCTTCCACTGAATGAGGGGTACGTCGATCTCTTCATTGCAGCGTTGATGGGCACGCTGCAAATGGCGCCGCATATGGCCGGACTTCTCCTGATTACACAGATGGCACCTCCGCACCGCCTGATCTTCCACTTTGTGAGTACTATCTCTTGCTTTGCCAGCAGTACTTCGTCCCATTTCGACAGCCCATTCATGTTTTGTCTGTGTTTTAGCCAATACCGCAGCGGGCAAAGCTAGAGAGGCAGTTTGCGTTGTCTACGCTGGCTTCAGGGGAGGACGTTCCATCGGCATGTGCATTCTGATCAACTGATCGTTGTTCTTGTGTTGTCAGGCACAGGGGCATACTGTTACGAGCGGCCCCGTCACCAAAAAACAGGGGCACACTCAGACTTTTGTCGACTGTCTTGACATCTTTCCCGTTCCTGCCATCATCTTTCCCTTTACTAGTTTCCGCTGTGGATGCTGCAATGAATAGAGACTGTCTAACAGCCCGTGACCCGATTTTGAATACGTGGCTGCTCGTGCATCTGTAGTTTGCACCTTTACCGGTAGGACGGCCTTTGCAAGGTGGTTTGGCCGACCTTGTTGGTATCCTCTTGCGAATCGAAAGAGAACTGTTGCGAGGAAGCATCTCGCCAGAACCCACTCCTATACCGCCCGCCCACGAGCATCGGAATACCGCTATCCGGTGACGCTGACGGGCTGTATTAAGCTCCCGTTAGAGTCCCGATTTTGTCAAGGAGGCCGTCGATGTAAACATCGGCAGGCACATCTCCATCAAGCTTGGAAGTGAGAAGCCGACTTTAACTCCCCACACCTGTATTCCTTTGCCTTTACGTTATGCGCGACTGTGAACGGCCGGCAGTACAGGGTGGGCACTCTCGACGGCCTTGGTACCGGGGAGTCGGTATCCTCGCGTTCAAATTGCTTGGACGACTTACCTCTGCCTTTTCTTCCTTTCATGTCTTTACCTTTACTATTCATTTCTGTAATACATAGAAAAACCGGTTAATGACTCACGAATACTTCCCCTGGTCCTGCGGTCCAGCGACATGACCGTATGGAGTGGTAATCTTAAAGTTAAGAGCCACTTAATTGTAAGGGGGAGTTTAAACATGGGCCACCGGAATGGCATCGCCCTTGGCACGTAGGGTCCTGCCATCGAAAGAACTAGGATCCTGCCTAATCTTTAAGGGTCACGTTTGTGAACGTGTCAGATGCGATGAGACCAACGCTAAAATCCTCTGGACCCGTACACACGGACTGCTTAAAAAGTGACCGTATCCAACGGCCATGGCTCCTGACGGTCTTGGTACTGGGGAGTAGGTATCCTCGCGTTCAAATTGCTTGGATGACTTACCTCTGCCTTTTCTTCCTTTCGTTTCTACCTTTACTATTCATTTCTGTAATAAATAGAAAAACTGATTAATGACCCACGAATACTTCCCCTGGTCCAGCGACAGGACCGTATCGGGTGGTAATCTTAATCTTAAAGTTAAGAGCCACTTAATTGTAAGGGGAATTTTATACACGGGCCACCGGCATGTCATCGCTTTTGGCACGTAGGGTCCTGCCTTATCCTTAACGGTATTTCTACACTGTCACGTTTGCGAGACGTGCTTAGACTGCTTAGAAAGTAACCGTAGCCAACGGCGTAGGGTCGTAGAGCCACTATGTCGTCTTTACCAACTGTCTACCATCGAGAAACTTTCTGTCACCACTTAACCGGCGTACCATCCGGGTCCGGGCTGCCGACCGGCACGACCTACGCTAGTGTCGAGGCGGGCCTTAAAGATTTCCCTACTAGTCCTATCCACCTCGACGACGTCGATGATGTGGCTAAAGAAAAGAAAGAGAGGCAAATATTTCCACCATCGAAAAACATAAAGCAGAAGTAAACTTTCGGTCACCACTACCGTACTTACCATCTGGGTCCGGGCTACCGACCGGCACGACCTACGCCTTGGCGCTACGGTCGAGGCGGATTTGAAATATTTATCTACTACTAGTAATGTAGTGTTATCCACCTCGACGACGTCGATAATGTGGCTAAAGATAGAAGAGAGGCAAGTATTTCCACCATCGAAAAACATAAAGCAGAAAGATCCTACTTTAGTATCAATAAGTTCTAATGGACAGCTATTTTCATTTGAAAACTGCATCTTAATCATTAATAAATAAATTAAATACAGTAGGACTCAATGAACCCCCTGGTTTATCCTCAAAATATTATGAGTGCCACTCTTGATGCTTGAAGGCAGATTTTGTTTCCTCATACTGTCCTGTAATAATATTAAATATTTTTTCCCTGTTCCTGCCTTATACAGTGCATAAAGTAAAGCTTTTGTCCAGACAGAATCAAAAGCCTTTTTTTAAATCAACAAAGCAGGCATATATTTTATTTTTGAGCAAATATTTGTTTATTAAAGACTTAAGCACAAATATACTATCAGAGGTTCTGTAATTTTTTCTAAAGCCAAATTGTGTATTACTTATAGTATTTTCCATCATTTTAATCAATCTTTCATTTAACACGGCATTACACAACTTTGGTAAGCAACCTGTCAGAGATATTCCCCTGTAATTATCAGGATCAGTTTTTACTCCTGATTTATGCAATGAAATTTAGTATGAATATTTCTATTTTGATTGGTAAATACCTGTATTCCAAATTCAAAAACCTTAGTGAGCACGCTCACATACCCCACGTCCCAACATTGTCATTGGAGAAATTAAATAAGTGTAAGGAAAAAAATTGTATAAGAAAAAATATTGAATAATAATTTCCTGTAAATATCCACATCTACATGCATAGTATGCCCTTATTATCTACAAAATTTCATGAAATTCTGTTGTGTGGTTTGAGAGGAGTTGAGATGACAAACTGTTGAAGTAGTACCGTAAAGCAAATAAGTTCAAACAGGTGTAACTCCTAGAAAAAAAAATTGAATCGCAATTTCCTGTCGATATGCACATCTACATAGTATGTCCTTATTATCTGAAAAGGTTTCATGAAATTCTGTCGAGTAGTTTCAGAGGAGTTGCGATGACAAACTGTTGCAGTAGTACATTAAAGTAAATAAGTTCAAAGGGGCGTAACTCCTAGAAAAAAAATTGAATCGCAATTTCCCGTCAACATGCACAACTACATAGTATGTCCTTATTATCTGAAAAGGTTTCGTGAAATTCTGTTGTGTGGTTTGAGAGAAGTTGCGATGACAAACTGTTGCAGTAGTACATTAGAGTAAATAAGTTCAAGGGGCGCAACTCCTAGTAAAAAATTGAATCGCAATTTTCCGTCGATATGCACAACTACATAGAATGTCCTTATTAACTGAAAAGGTTTCGTGAAATTCCGTTGAGTAGTTTCAGAGGAGTTGCGATGACAAACTGTTGCAGTAGTATGTTAAAGTAAATAAGTTCAAGGGGGCGTAACTCCTAGAAAAATAATTGAATCGCAATTTCCCATCGATATGCACAACTACATAGTATGTCCTTATTATCTGAAAAGGTTTCGTGAAATTCTGTTGAGTGGTTTGAGAGGAGTTGCGATGACAAGAAACAGGACGGACGGACGGACGGGTCAAAAACATTATACCCTCCGCAACTCGTTCATGGGGTATAATAAGGTAATTTAACAGTACCTTTGATAGATATATTTTAACTTAATTTTACTATTTCATTGATAATGGTATCTGGCCCCGGCGCTTTTTCTTTTTTCGGCTTACCAATAACATTTTTTATTTCAGAGTATTTTATTGGAGCATCTGTTTCTCTATAAGATATTATGTTCTTCTCAATATTAACAAGTTGTTTTTCTGTTTCCTCTTTCCATTTTATATTTACAAATGTGGGTTTTCCTTGGTCCTGAATATGCTTCGTAATTATTTCTTTATTTTTTTAAATTTCCGGCACTTCATTACCAGTATTTTTTTGGTTATTCATTCCTTTGAATATTTCCCAATAATCTTTAGGTTTCTTATCAAAATTATCTGTTAATGAGTTAAATATTTCTCTCTGTATTGTACTTTTTTAAATTTTACCATTTTTTTCAAACTTTTTAACAATTCAAAATATTTCTTTTTTAGTTGATTATTTAGACATTTTTTAAGTTTATTTCCAACCCTGTTTATTTCCTTTTTTTGTCTCGTATACACAATTGTCTGACCACACCTGTATACATTTGTTTCTCTTACTTTTAATTATTTTTGTAATTTTAAAAGTAATATCAGAGATATTTTCAAAAATGTTAGTTAAATTTTCAGTTGCACCATCAACCCCTTTTTGATTTTCCTGATGCTCTGACATAAGAGCTTTAAGTAACAAGTTATGTGAGTTTTCAGTCCATTTATATCTTTTCAAATAATTCCATTTTTTTTCTATACTAGTATGACTTTTAAGGTCAAAAAATTGTTTTATAATACAATTTAATGTTAACTGAATCTGTACATGATCTGACAAGTGAGTAAAATCATCAGTTTTAAAGTATTTCACTGAGGACAGGAGACTTTCACTTATTAATGCATAATCTACAGCACTGTATCCATTTATTGACGTATAAGTATAGTAGCCTAGGCTGTCCCCTATAAATCTGCCATTTAATATGCGTAACCTTGAGGCAATTCATAGTTCTAATAAGGATTTACCTTGTACATTTGTTACATTATCTTGATTGTTTTGTAGAAATTTCCGTGTCAACTTCATAATAATTTGGTATTAGATTTTGGCATCAAAATTATTTTTTTGACAAGAATCTCCTGTGATAAAATCAGGATATTTACCAGTCCTTGCATTCATGTCCCCCATTTAAAGTATTTTCCTCGTCTTGCAAATGTACTGATCTCATTTTCTAAAAAGCTATAATCATTTTCAAAATAGTTCGAATTTATAGGGGGAATGTACTATCCCAAATTCATGTATTTGGTTTTGAGATTATATTTGTTATTCTCGTGGGATTTTGTCTGATGCTTGGTCCGTTTCTGTGTGTGTTACATTTCAGTGTTGTGTCGTTGTTCTCCTCGTATATTTAATGCGTTTCCCTCGTTTTTGTTTGTAACCTTGATTTTGTTTTTTGTCCATGGATTTATGAGTTATGAACAGCGGTATACCACTGTTGCCTTTATTTGTACATGTTGTCCCTATCATTGTTCATGTGCAGGTGACTAGTATTTATATTATCTGTATATCTTATTTTTATTATCTGTATATCTGTTGTGTGTATTATCTGTAAATCTGTTGTTTGTACTATTTGTGTATCTATTGTTTGTATTCTCTGTATATCTATTATAAGAGTTATGCTTGTCCTGTCTGTAACCCTGATATCCATTTGTATCTGTTTTTTTTGTACCCACTTCTATTCTGCTCATAATTTGACCTCTCTTGATAGCCATTGTTGAAGGACCTTGGATAATTTTTATCATATTTAACTGATAACAGTGGGTTTATAATTTCCTTAACACATCTGACATTTTACACCTTTTAAATTTGGATGAATACTACCATAGAAATCTGAATGAATCGTATTTTCAAATAGTACATAGTGCAACCCAGTATCAACACAATAGTCGTTAACTAAAATATTGTATAGACCTTTTTTTTTAAATATGCATTAGCTTTTTTTCGGTCACCAAGATAATATCTTGGTAAAAGTTTCCCCGATCACAACTGTAGATTCTGGTAGAGTAGATTTAAGTTCACGAACAATTACTTCAACTTCTTGTAGTACATCATCTGGTGTTTTTTTGTTCCAAATCTTTTGATCCTATTTTTATCCTTGTTTATTCTTGTACATTTTTTTACCACCAAGGTCTTTCACAATTGATGATCCTATGACCTATAAATCCACTTTTTGTATGCTCGTGTTTTTTTATTTTTCAATGCTATTTCTAGACTCTTTTTCTATCATACTTTGTGTATTGTTATCAGACTGTGTAACAGTTTATGTACATCTTGCTTCAAACAGATCTTTTATTGGGATGATGGTCGGGGAAATTAGGACTGCCACTGGAAAATGAGGGTTTATTTGATGGAAACAGGAACAGGCAACCTAAGGGTTCTCAACGAGTTGTTGCAAGGGTTCTCAACGTTCAAAGAGCGTGGCCTTCTATACACGAGGCATCGGATTTAACGTCCCAAATCTGACTGGACGTGACTGCGAAATTGATACATCCAGCACAGCCAAACGGACGCCTCACTTCGGCAAGCGTTTAACTGCCCGTCGGAAGAAGACCAAGTGACCATGTTTCTATTCCCCAGTCACCCTTGGGGTGAAATCACATCAAACCATTAACAGTAAAAGTAATATTAACAATAGAACAAAGGCAAATGAAAGACCTATCAAATTCGTTGTTAAGATGATAAACAACAGCAGTACGCAGAATAAAAACATCAAGACCATTGTGTATTATTTGAGAAGTTAATAAGGAATATTTATCAATAAGGTCTTGGTACCTTCCGATGATCTTTATTAGAAAAAGGACGAGACATTCTTTAACATACCCTTGGTTCATCAACTTTTTACTCAGACACTGGTGACGTTTCACAAAGTCTGCAAGCTAAATATAACTTTGTCTCCATAAAAGACCAACAAAGACCAGGGGCTCCTGACTAAGGACAGGCGCAAAAAATGCAGCGGGGTTAAACATGATAGTGTAGTAGCACTTTCTAGGGCTTAATAAACACAATACTTTTGTTGAAGGTGGTTCCTTTTATTTCTGGACTACTTTCAGGATAATACAAATATATATAAAAACAATACCCTACAAAATAAATACAATAGTAAGATTCTGACCGTTCATCAAATAATCTGGTACATAGGTTTCTATCCATGTATTATGATAAACAAATGTTTTACTATTAGAAATATAAATTAAACTGTTCTGCATGTATTTACAACAATATGCTTATATTGTTGAGCGTAACTGACAAAGTCTAGTACATATGCACTTAACGACTCGTGTTAAATAAACAAGTCTACTATACGAAAAATAACTAAAGCGGTTAACACAAACTTTAAGAAAGCAAATTAACAAAACTAAAAGCAATAGCTGCATGCTGTATGAATGCTGTAAGCATAAAATAGCAACACACAAAAATAACACTTAGTTTACCTTGCATGAGGTGCAAAGGCCTCCTGATTTATCTATATGGAATTTATTTTACCTCATTCCAGGACTATTTAAAATATACCTGCATAACAAATGCCCCGGCGCTTTTTCTTTTTTCGGCTTACCAATAACATTTTTTATTTCAGAGTATTTTATTGGAGCATCTGTTTCTCTATAAGATATTATGTTCTTCTCAATATTAACAAGTTGTTTTTCTGTTTCCTCTTTCCATTTTATATTTACAAATGTGGGTTTTCCTTGGTCCTGAATATGCTTCGTAATTATTTCTTTATTTTTTTAAATTTCCGGCACTTCATTACCAGTATTTTTTTGGTTATTCATTCCTTTGAATATTTCCCAATAATCTTTAGGTTTCTTATCAAAATTATCTGTTAATGAGTTAAATATTTCTCTCTGTATTGTACTTTTTTAAATTTTACCATTTTTTTCAAACTTTTTAACAATTCAAAATATTTCTTTTTTAGTTGATTATTTAGACATTTTTTAAGTTTATTTCCAACCCTGTTTATTTCCTTTTTTTGTCTCGTATACACAATTGTCTGACCACACCTGTATATATTTGTTTCTCTTACTTTTAATTATTTTTGTAATTTTAAAAGTAATATCAGAGATATTTTCAAAAATGTTAGTTAAATTTTCAGTTGCACCATCAACCCCTTTTTGATTTTCCTGATGCTCTGACATAAGAGCTTTAAGTAACAAGTTATGTGAGTTTTCAGTCCATTTATATCTTTTCAAATAATTCCATTTTTTTTCTATACTAGTATGACTTTTAAGGTCAAAAAATTGTTTTATAATACAATTTAATGTTAACTGAATCTGTACATGATCTGACAAGTGAGTAAAATCATCAGTTTTAAAGTATTTCACTGAGGACAGGAGACTTTCACTTATTAATGCATAATCTACAGCACTGTATCCATTTATTGACGTATAAGTATAGTAGCCTAGGCTGTCCCCTATAAATCTGCCATTTAATATGCGTAACCTTGAGGCAATTCATAGTTCTAATAAGGATTTACCTTGTACATTTGTTACATTATCTTGATTGTTTTGTAGAAATTTCCGTGTCAACTTCATAATAATTTGGTATTAGATTTTGGCATCAAAATTATTTTTTTGACAAGAATCTCCTGTGATAAAATCAGGATATTTACCAGTCCTTGCATTCATGTCCCCCATTTAAAGTATTTTCCTCGTCTTGCAAATGTACTGATCTCATTTTCTAAAAAGCTATAATCATTTTCAAAATAGTTCGAATTTATAGGGGGAATGTACTATCCCAAATTCATGTATTTGGTTTTGAGATTATATTTGTTATTCTCGTGGGATTTTGTCTGATGCTTGGTCCGTTTCTGTGTGTGTTACATTTCAGTGTTGTGTCGTTGTTCTCCTCGTATATTTAATGCGTTTCCCTCGTTTTTGTTTGTAACCTTGATTTTGTTTTTTGTCCATGGATTTATGAGTTATGAACAGCGGTATACCACTGTTGCCTTTATTTGTACATGTTGTCCCTATCATTGTTCATGTGCAGGTGACTAGTATTTATATTATCTGTATATCTTATTTTTATTATCTGTATATCTGTTGTGTGTATTATCTGTAAATCTGTTGTTTGTACTATTTGTGTATCTATTGTTTGTATTCTCTGTATATCTATTATAAGAGTTATGCTTGTCCTGTCTGTAACCCTGATATCCATTTGTATCTGTTTTTTTTGTACCCACTTCTATTCTGCTCATAATTTGACCTCTCTTGATAGCCATTGTTGAAGGACCTTGGATAATTTTTATCATATTTAACTGATAACAGTGGGTTTATAATTTCCTTAACACATCTGACATTTTACACCTTTTAAATTTGGATGAATACTACCATAGAAATCTGAATGAATCGTATTTTCAAATAGTACATAGTGCAACCCAGTATCAACACAATAGTCGTTAACTAAAATATTGTATAGACCTTTTTTTTTAAATATGCATTAGCTTTTTTTCGGTCACCAAGATAATATCTTGGTAAAAGTTTCCCCGATCACAACTGTAGATTCTGGTAGAGTAGATTTAAGTTCACGAACAATTACTTCAACTTCTTGTAGTACATCATCTGGTGTTTTTTTGTTCCAAATCATTTGATCCTATTTTTATCCTTGTTTATTCTTGTACATTTTTTTACCACCAAGGTCTTTCACAATTGATGATCCTATGACCTATAAATCCACTTTTTGTATGCTCGTGTTTTTTTATTTTTCAATGCTATTTCTAGACTCTTTTTCTATCATACTTTGTGTATTGTTATCAGACTGTGTAACAGTTTATGTACATCTTGCTTCAAACAGATCTTTTATTGGGATGATGGTCGGGGAAATTAGGACTGCCACTGGAAAATGAGGGTTTATTTGATGGAAACAGGAACAGGCAACCTAAGGGTTCTCAACGAGTTGTTGCAAGGGTTCTCAACGTTCAAAGAGCGTGGCCTTCTATACACGAGGCATCGGATTTAACGTCCCAAATCTGACTGGACGTGACTGCGAAATTGATACATCCAGCACAGCCAAACGGACGCCTCACTTCGGCAAGCGTTTAACTGCCCGTCGGAAGAAGACCAAGTGACCATGTTTCTATTCCCCAGTCACCCTTGGGGTGAAATCACATCAAACCATTAACAGTAAAAGTAATATTAACAATAGAACAAAGGCAAATGAAAGACCTATCAAATACGTTGTTAAGATGATAAACAACAGCAGTACGCAGAATAAAAACATCAAGACCATTGTGTATTATTTGAGAAGTTAATAAGGAATATTTATCAATAAGGTCTTGGTACCTTCCGATGATCTTTTTTAGAAAAAGGACGAGACATTCTTTAACATACCCTTGGTTCATCAACTTTTTACTCAGACACTGGTGACGTTTCACAAAGTCTGCAAGCTAAATATAACTTTGTCTCCATAAAAGACCAACAAAGACCAGGGGCTCCTGACTAAGGACAGGCGCAAAAAATGCAGCGGGGTTAAACATGATAGTGTAGTAGCACTTTCTAGGGCTTAATAAACACAATACTTTTGTTGAAGGTGGTTCCTTTTATTTCTGGACTACTTTCAGGATAATACAAATATATATAAAAACAATACCCTACAAAATAAATACAATAGTAAGATTCTGACCGTTCATCAAATAATCTGGTACATAGGTTTCTATCCATGTATTATGATAAACAAATGTTTTACTATTAGAAATATAAATTAAACTGTTCTGCATGTATTTACAACAATATGCTTATATTGTTGAGCGTAACTGACAAAGTCTAGTACATATGCACTTAACGACTCGTGTTAAATAAACAAGTCTACTATACGAAAAATAACTAAAGCGGTTAACACAAACTTTAAGAAAGCAAATTAACAAAACTAAAAGCAATAGCTGCATGCTGTATGAATGCTGTAAGCATAAAATAGCAACACACAAAAATAACACTTAGTTTACCTTGCATGAGGTGCAAAGGCCTCCTGATTTATCTATATGGAATTTATTTTACCTCATCCCAGGACTATTTAAAATATACCTGCATAACAAATAAACAAATTGTAATCCATGTTTTACTGTAATAAACCACCTGTTTACGATTTGTACTCTTACCTAAAATAATCAATCAATACACGTAACTGTTATTATGTTTAAATCTTCACCTTTAAAGTATTTAATACATTCATTCCGGAACACTCGAATTCTCATACAATGTGTATTAGATTAATAATTTACCAAATTAGTTATAAGCACCTTATTTATGAAAATATGAAAATAACGTCTCTTAGACAATTTAAGAAAACACATAATAATTTACTGTAATTTATTTATTTTATATCGTTTTAAAGCATTCATCCCGCATTCAACATTTACACATCGACCTTTTCATTCTAAACAGTCATTCTAGGTAAAACAATAAATATCTGGACTATTAAAGTGTAATTAGTAATAGAGAAATATAACTGAACTGAATATAGAATAGAGAGAAATAAAATTAACGGTACCAATTTTCTTGCACCAGATGCGCATTTCGACAACACATGTCTCTTCAGTGATGCTCGTGGCCAAAATATTTGAAATCCAGAGCTTTAATCCAAAAGGTCCAAAAAGTATAGCCAAATCCATGAAAGGAATCAGAGCTTTGTATGAGGGAGATACATTCCTTAATTTATAATAATTTCTATCATTTTGTAATAATATGCACGTATCAATATGTCCACCAGTATATAGAAAAGTGATGACAAGCATAAAAGAACAAAAGAAATATAGCGCCAAAATATAATGACCAATAGAAATAAAGAAAGTGTGCGGTCCACTGAAGCATAAAAAGAAAATCGTTGAAGTAAACTACAGTCAAACCAAAATTACCCAAACCAGTAGAAAATGTCGTATGTCATTAAGTCCAACTTTCAAATACGTAAAAAAAATGAACAAAGCATATATGTAAACTAATCAACTAATTACAATCGGTAATTAATATACTATACCCTTAATTACCCAATATAAATCATACCATATACAAAATATAACACAATAAACTAAATATAAAAATATACACAATTACTGTATAACCTATAAAATACAGTCTACCACAATAGTGAGATGGGGGGGGGGGGGGTAATCGTAATACAGTTACTTTAATGTGAAGATATAAAGATGAAGAGACAATCTTAATATTAACTGGTTTGCTTTCTTTATTAAGGTATAAAGATTATGCTTAAATTCCTCGAACATTAAGGTCTTTCTTCTGTGATGCAAAAAATCTAAATGATTGGTCAAGTCATTCTGGTTATTATAAGCACCTTAAAGTCTATACCCAACCATATGCATTTCATTCAAATTTTGATTTATTTCGCAGAAGACCACAAGGACCATATTTATATTCCCCCGTTACCATTCGCGTCATTGGTAAACTATGGATTGAGCAATCATCAACCTAACCGTAGACATTTGCTGTGTTTCTTCTTTCATGTTGGTACTGAACAATTTATGGACCCTTTTATTTGTTTCTGACATGCGTACGTAATGGCTGATTGTTGGTTGCTTAACGTTAAATTGCACATATGTCATGCATGTTCAGGATAAGCACAAAGCAGCAACACATACTACATGTAAGTCCTGGAAGGAGGCCCTCCGGAATTTCGTCAGGGACGTTTTAACTGCCACTGGATAAAATGATGTACATTTTATATTGAATAAGGACACAAATGTTGTCTTTCAACAGGCTATTTATGGACGTCTCTTCAAGTTTTTGCAGGGGTTCGTACATTTTAGTTAGCGAGGTACTCTCTTTTCACGAGACATTGGATTTTATATTCCCATTCGGACTGGACGTGACTGTGTACTTTTACATCCCACACAACTCAACGGGTGGACAACTTCGGTCAGTTTTTACTGCCGGTCGGAAAAAGACCAACCTCATCAGATCTAATAGTATATTTCCCAGTCACCCTTCACCATATTCTTCCATCAATAAAAAAAAAATGGCCACAATGTTGAAAGTTTTGTTTGACATTTTAATCAAAACATCACTTAACATTACTATAACATATGCACACTTATGATAACTCATAATACCGTATATCCTCACGATACTGATTATATTTGGCATTGCACAAGTCCATGCGTTTTATTACATCTTTACTTAAAGCGTAGGATATAGTGATTAACTCTTTCGATACATGATTTACAATCAGGGTCTGTTGAAAACAAAAAACTTTACGACAAAATGATTTACTGTGCTTATATTTCCTATCATGATTTTTTCTTGATAGAGGGTTACTTCTCACAAGGAAGCTATTAAACCAAGAGTTCCAAATGGTGAAGTTGAAATCATCCCTTCGTAATTTTACGACGCCATCACGATTTGGTTGACCGTCATGGAAAAACCGTTTCACAAATGATATCGGATATGTTCCTTACGTCGTAACTACATTCCCCTTCCCTTTCATGAATGTGACCTACCGAATTAGACTATTTACCGGATTTGCAATCACAAAAGCAACACGACGGGTACCACATGTGAAGTGGGATATGCTTATCCTTCCGGAGCACCTGAGTTCACCCCTAGTTTTTGGTGGGGTTCGTGTTGTTTATTCTTTAGTTTTCTATGTTGTGTCATGTGTACTATTGTTTTTCTGTTTTGTCTTTTTCATGTTTTGCCATGGCGTTGTTAGTTTGTTTTAGATTTATGAGTTTGACTGTCCCTTTGGTATCTGTCGTCCCTTTTTTACTTCTTGGTTATAATTCACTTTGATATATCAGTTACTACAATTACTCCATTGTCGATATTTTATGTATAAGGTTTTTATGCCTTGTACCGACATTTTGAGCATTTTAATCCCGCCGCACTTTTTTTGTCGGTCCAACGTCAGGACCCTGTAGTACATTGGTTATATAGATCTGTCATTTTTCTTCTTTATAATCATGACATAATTCATAAGTAATAAATAACCGTTATTTTTATCGTTTTAATTTTTCACATATTTTTTTTTATATCGGGGCCTTTAATAGCCGACTGTGTGGTCTAGGTTTTCCTCATTGTTAACTATTGTACATTGGACTATAATAATTGCTTTATACATTAACTTCATTTAAACTTTGGTGGAAAGTTGTCTCACTGGCCATTACACCACATCTACAAAGCTTTATATGTAAAAAAAAAATAATGCAGTGGGAATGACAACTATGGCATTCGGCAGATTAAGTTCAACGAGCTCCTGCGTGTATATCTGCTTTCGTCTAGGCAATTTTGGACCAACATCGGCATTTGGAGGAGCCTCAAATTGTGAAAAGGAAGTCATTAAAGTGTTAATGACTGTACTATACTTTTTGAAACTTTATTACCTATAGAATATATTTATTAACTGTTAATTCCATTTGGAATAATATTAATAGTCTCAATTTTCAATAGAAACCTTCAAAGCAGATTTACGCTGGTTAAATATTTCAATTTTGGCTTTGTATGACATATATTTTAAGTTCAACTACTTTGACTGAGTTAACCAAAAACATTTATAATAAAATACAGAAAAACAGTCGCCGAAACCATCTCGAGAACCTTAAAGAGAAAGTGATTTGTGACGGTTTTTGTCAACGAACTGTACAGTGATTATTTCACAACGAACGCGACTCTTTTGGTGGAACGAACAATACAATAAGAGAAAAAATATTTTGAATGACATTGCGTTTAATCTAAGTTCTAGGGCAAATTTGAAGGCACGTAGTTATTCAATGTATAGTTATTTAATATGGCTTTAGGTATTAATACGCAAAGGTGTATGCACGAACAGATATATTCAGCATTGTTTACATCATAAACCATATGGAATTGCACTATGTCTGTGCGTTTTGCATGTAGCAGTTTTATCAAACGTTTTATACAATATCTAAAACTTACAACAACTGTATAATTGAATAAATAAACTAACTACACGTTGACATATTTATTATATATATATATACCCAAATAAGTTCTAGAGAGGCATTCGAAATTGTTGTCATCCCAAATATTGTCCTGATTATCGCTTCGACCGCGTCGAAAACCGGATTCATTTGTATCGGGGTTATACGGGGTGATCAGTCTTTAAGATAATTAGCCAATCAAAATAAAATATATTTTTAAAAGAAATGTTTATTGATATATTTAACAAATGTATTGACACTTAAATATCATAAAGCAATTCAATTGCACAATTAAACTTTAATGTGCTTCACATAGGTAAATAAATTTGTCGTTGCTAGTGTCAATGGGATAATATACGAGTGTTTTTTTATCGTCGAGTTGCGAGTTAAGAAAGTAGAATTGCGAGTTACGAATGGCAAGTTGCGAGTTACGAAAGTCGAGTTGCAAGTTAAAAAAGTCGATTTGCGAGTAACGAAAGTCGAGTTGCGAGGTTAAATTTTTTTTCCATTTGACTTTTGTATATAAACCAACTTTGTCGTCAATATTGATCAAAACAATATCAAAGATGATCAAAGAATTGTTAAAAAAAAAATGCCAAAGTGGCTTCATGGTGTCAAGAAATATATCTCTAGCATGATAAAAATTAAATAATTCTTGATGTTTTAAGTGTAAGGACACATTTCCTATACTTATTATTAAAATATGTATTTAAAAGTATATATTTCAAAATGTTTCTTCTATAATGAAACAATTGTCTCTATTATAAATTGAAACAATTGTCAACAAATTATTTGTGAATTTTTGTTTAACCAAATTTGTGACTTTAAGTCCTGAGACTTGTCCTGTTTTTTGTGTGTCCACCTACCCCTTCTGCTGGTGTGTCTAGTCGTCGGCCCCTGCTATTCCTGCATCCTCTGCCTCTGCTGCTCCTATTCTTTCCGTAGAGGCACCATTGCGTCAAGATACGTGTCCTGTGGCTACCGGCCTAGAATTCCTGTTCCAGTTGTGGGACAGCCAAGCCGAGTCTAGCAGGAAGAAGGGTGCTGCGCCGAACAAGCGTGTGGCCCCCGATAAGTAGATGTATGATGATGGCAATGGTACATCTCCTCTGCGTGCGGAGCTACGACCGAAGCGTAGCAAGGTCAAGGCTCAAGTCGTGAAAGAGGGGGACTCTCTCAATGATACAGATCGTGATGTCGATTGTCTACCATGTACTGTTCAAAGAAGTCCCTACAAATTGCCAGCTGATAACGCCATCCTGTCTAAACGAGTAGCATCTAGACAGTTCACCAATCGGGACAGGGTGATGAATAAACGTATGGGGAATGATCTTACCCATACGTTTACTCATCAATATGGGTAAGATAATTCCCGCCTATCCTTTAGCTATTGCAGCTGCGTCAGCTGCAGATCCACCCAGTCGGAACGACCAGAACGATTCCGTCAAGAAGTCCTGTTCAAAGGCTGGGCTTTATGATGTCCAGCCCTACTATGACCACACGCTCTTTCCAATATTTGACGAGTACACGTCCTACCACACAGACATCAAGAATAAGGGTGAATCTCAGGTAAAGGATGAGTTGACCAGAATCAAGATCGTCCTGTGGTGGATTAACCAGAATGCAGGCAAGGCTGTGCCTACGTTAGACTGGTCTCTGCTGACGTGTAAGGCCATCGAGGACGTAAGTATTTATTTGGAGAGCCTGCTGCTGGCACATGCAATTATCCGAGTGTATATGCAGTCGTGAACTCATTTCATTCAGTTTCTCGATTGCAGGCAGCTAGTGCCGGCAAACAAGTGTCGAGCTCTTCTGAAGACGTCGAAAGATGCTACGGCGATGGTCAGCAGCCGAGATAGGGTAGATGTCCAGGAGAGGAAGGCTTCCGACCCAGAACGGACATGCACCACCAACCGCTACCAGCTCACCGAAGGCCTGAGGAAGGGTAAACCCACCACCTTACTATACCTTGATGCTCTGTTGACCGAGCAGGCTGTCAACTTTATTTATAGCGTATGTCTGCTTGAAACATGGCCATCGACCTGGTGTCATTGTCAACATGGAGGTGACCGAGCTGCAGGCTTCATAACCTGAGACGGCGTGTCGTGCGGGTGGCGGAGCACAAAACCAGCGTAAAGTATACGGCCTAGATTGGACTGGAACCTTATGTGTACGACATGCTGGTAAAGTACTTGAAGGTCCGGGCCAAGGTGCTGGCCGCCCAGGGTAAAACGGTCAATGTAAGATGTCTGTTAGTGTGTAGCAACGGCAGCCGGTTATATAACAGCCGATAAAACAAACTGAAGTGATGTTAAAGTTTCATAATTTGATAAATTGATAATTAAAGAAAATCATAGAAAAACCAAATTAAAATTTTGTAAGGCATATAAATTCCATGTGATTGTACCGTCTTATTATTTCTCCAATAGTCATTCATGTTTCATTTATTTTTGTTTAAGGTTTTTAATTTGACCTGATCCCGTGCTAGTGAAAAATCGACTCCCGAGAATAGAATTAAGGATCAAAAGGCCAGCTTGCTGATAAATCAAAGAGGAATAGTGATATCCATAGAATCAAAAACGATGACTCTGCTACCAAGTTCTACATTGGGTTACCAACATTCACGGTGTTTCTCTGGTTGTTCAAGTTAGTACGTTGAAACAATCTCTAGCTCTAAACTCATCATTAACCAAATTTGAGATAAGGAGCATATTATAAATGTGCAATGGGTACACAATTAAACTTTGTTCGATTTTCATAAAATAGAATCTTTGGTTGTTCTTTAATAATCATGTTAAATCCAACTTTGTATCTAGATTTTGGTTATTATTCTATAATGAGAACATTTTTAAGTTCTTCGTTCTGTGTCAAAAATCAAAATACAATCCAATTTCAGAGTTGTATCAAGTTAATTATTATAGTTATCTCCCTTCTTTCAGAAAATTATTCTTAATGCATAATAATATTATGCCATCTAACATGTCTAAAAATCTTATATTATGACGGAGTGAAAGTTTTTTATATATTCTGAAAACTAATTCCATGACACTTTAAAAGAGGGACGAAAGACACCAAAGGGACAGTCAAACTCGTAAATCTAAAACAAACTGACAACGCCATGGCTAAAAATGAAAAAGACAAACAGAAAAACAATAGTACACATGACACAACATAGAAAACTAAAGAATAAACAACACGAACCCCACCAAAAACTAGGGGTGATCTCAGGTGCTCCGGAAGGGTAAGCAGATCCTGCTCCACATGCGGCACCCGTCGTGTTGCTTATGTGATTACAAATCCGGTAAATAGTCTAATTCGGTAGGTCAAATTCATGAAACTGCATGTGATTTGCGTTATTTGTAGGTAGCGTGGTCGCGTTTTTTATGGATTCTTGTTTGTCAATGTGTTATTTTGAGGTAGCGTAAATTACGTAAACTCTATGTTTAAATGGCAAAAAGAAAACAAACCACAACAAAAGTCAATTCATATCACTATGCAATCTGTCAAATATACGTTATCAGTTCAACATAATAAATCAGCTGAACAATAGTCCTTTTTCACTAACACAATATCATTTCAAAAATGTTTAAAACTAACAATCTCCACACTCTGATCTCTCTCGCATCCCCGTATATGCATAATTACAAGCGGTACCCTGACGGTTCCAAAGACGGGGTATCTGGCGGTTCTTAAGATACCAGGCGGTACCCTGACGGCTCGAAAGCTGATCTACCGGGCGAAAGCCTGACAGTCACAAAGATTGGGACGGTACCTCGACGGTTCCAAAGATGGGGTACCGGGCGGTGAATATAAATAATATAGATACCGTTCCAATAAATGAAAATACCGGACGGAGCCCTATAGAAATGTTTTACTAGTAATAAAAAATTTGTTACATAATAATGAATAATACATGTTATACTATGAAAATAAAATTAATACAGCAGATCATAACATTTTCAAATTACCACCAATAGCTATGACGAACTTGGTATCCAATGTGTTATTCGAATAATTTCCTAGAGTTCCAATTTTTTTTTTAAATTGTCCGGCAGTCCCAAATATTTTTTGTCTTGAGATTCGAATGTTTTATTCACAGAATTGTCCGGCGATATCAATGTTTTATCCAAAGAATGGTCCGGCGGTATCAATGTTTTATTCATTAACCTTTTTATCTCTTCATTCGATGCATTTAGTTTCGCAATGCAACGTAGATTGTCTGCTAGCACATCATCGTTACTGCCACTAATAGTTATCAAAAGTACCAGGATTATAATTTTATACGCAAGACGCGCGTTTCGTCTTCATAATGTCCTCTTTACCTCAACTACGGATCTTTTAACTTGCAAAAGTGATGATGAGATTATCGGTACAGTCCTTGCATTGACTGTAATAAGTGTAATATGTAGAATGTTCTGGTCGAATGTCAATTTCTTACGTACGGTATCGGTTGGTCCTCCTCTGTGCAACTAGAAATGTTATCAGTAGAGTAACCACAGATAGTATAACATTTCGCCTCAGCCAACAAACAATGTCATGAAAAGGAAATGTCACAGAAATAAAGACAACAGAAGTATACCGCTGTTCAAAATTCACAAATCAGTAGAGAAAAAACAAATCCGGGTTACAAACTAAAACTGAGGGAAACGTATCAAATATAAGAGAACTACGACACAACAGAGACTCAACACCGAAATGTAACACGCACAGATACGACCTATAATGTAACAATTTCCATTTTCCTGACTTGGTACAGGACATTTCATGACAAAATGGTTGGTTGAATCTAGTTTTGTGGCATGCCAAACCTCACCCTTTAATGGCAGTGTTAATTATAACATTAAAGTATCAACATTACACGACAGGGATACAATAAATAAACAGATAAATGGGAGAAAAATAGGACAGAGAAACAAACGAATAATAGCCATAAAAAAATGCAAAAGGTGACAGATTAAAAAATATTTGTATACGCCAGACGCGCGCTACGTCCACACAAAACTATGCTTAGATGTAAAAAGTTTGAAAGCCTTAACAACTACAAAGTTGATCGTCGAGGACCAAACGTTCCAAAAATATTTTTTTTATAAAATGACTATTTAAGGTGGTATGGGAATCTAAAATAAAAATGATAGAATTTGTTCATACTTTGCCAAAACGTAGTATTTATTGATATATGTTGAAATATATAATAAAAATGATAGTTCACAGCGCATTTTCTCAAGCTACAGGACGCGACAAAAAGAAACATTTTGTAATGATTATACAGGAAAATACACCTTTTTGTGGGTAGAATCTAAACAAAATGATAGAATTGTTAAATGCTTAAGGAAAAGATAGCTTTCAGACAATGCTTTGAGAATTTCAAAAGAAAAGATAGGGTCACCGAGAGTTTTTCCGGCTAAAATACAAATTAGGAAAATTCCATGTAGAATCCTTCAGAAAATGCACTATTTTAGAGTAACCTCCCCTTAAAATGGCAATTTAAAAAAATAAATAAAAAATATTCAAAAATAATCAACATTTCCAAAAATATTAATATTTATAATTTATATTTTCATAAATTGGTTCTTTTAAATGAAAATTCATATTAAAAATCTGCATTTCTGCATCAAATTTTGCTAACTTGATAGAAAATCTGGACCTTTGGTTCACTGGTTTTGACATCAAAGATGGAGGAAGACACCCATGCCACCTTAATAGAAATACATGATTAAACTTAAGTGGTGACTAGCTATAGAATAAAAACGAATACATGACAAAATCACAGCCCTGTTAGTTATAGTCAATGCAACGTTGAGATATTTGACAAAATCCAATGACAACAGCAAACACAACACGAAACCCAAAAAAATATTTGGGATGAAAAGGTACCGTGCAAAGTCTTAAAGCAGTACGAATTCACACTCAGCAAAACAGTCTCTTTCCAGAATAAGTCAAGTTCTGTAATAAAAAGATCAGACGACGTAATGACAAACCACAATCTAACACGTGGTAAAAATGTCCCTAGTTAGTTTGGACAAAGATGAATCGTATGGATCAACCTATTTTTGATGATGTCCGTATAAAGACAAGGTACGGAAAGACCATTGGTCACGTCTGCGCAGGCACTTAAAAACTAATAATTTAATGTACACAAAACATGAAAATTGAATAATGAACATAATATTTGAAATATTACAGAAAGTTAAACCCCTCATCCCATCCAGTTGTTAAAATAGGTGGTTTTGAAGTTTATCTTAACAAACTTCAAGCATTAGGGAATATTTTAACATAAAAAGTAGCTTACAAAAACAGAATTTTGAAAAATGAGAAAATAGTTTATGAAGTGTATAGTGTGAACATGCACGAGAATAACGTATTATTTGAAGCTGATTTTTTAAAGGTACACTTTCTTTTCAAGTTTTTGGTTGGTACTTTTGGTTATGAATATTAATTTGTTGAGGTGTGGTTGCTGTAAACATAGGCAAAGGTGTTGGTTTTTTAAAGGGTTGAAATGTGCACCTGCTTAGAGTATATCTACATTTGGATGAGTTAAAACAATTTGATCGGGTTGAAACTGACTCATTAAATATACAGGCGACTGCGGTACCCAAACTTTTATATTACATCGAAATAATGTGACAGCAGCCTGGATTTAACTGGATGTAGCCCACCTTTTCCAAAAAAAGCATGCCTTGTATATACTTATCAAGAGTCATTGTTTTATCAAGGGTTAATCTTGTGTTCTGATAGCATTAACTTGGGGAGGTACCGTTTGATTTTTATAGAGTCCCAGGGATTTATGTCCAGACGTTTTTACCCCAATATTGTTTGAAATACCCCTCACCCTAAACATCAATTGTTAGCTCCCTTTATCTTGACATAATTTATGACAAATTTCAGTTTGCAAAGACAGATTGTATGATTTAAGTCATGGCACCTGTAATGGCTTAATAAATGTAGTTTCTGGTGTCTTTTTTCTTGCTGTTATTTCTTTCATCTAGGGTTAACTACTTTACCAATTAAAAGTGCCTTTATAGTTCAGCTATGAAGAGTGCTTCTAAATTATTTGTATATATATATCAGTCATTATATCATAAGGGACGACATCAAAAGTTCAATGTAGGATAAAAAAAAAACTTAATTCACATAGTTTTTTCACTGACCCCCGCAGCCCCTCTTAATTTAATTTGGGTAAAATTGATTTACCAATAGGGATGTATGTACAAATCGATTTTAGGTATACAAAACTTGTAGAATTTAAACACCCCCCTCCCCCACCCCATACTATTTGATTTAAGTTTTTTTTTATCGTACATCGATCTTTTGATTGCGTCCCTAACATGGTTAGAATTTGCTTCTTTGATTTTTCACAGCAAGATTTAATATAAATTGAATGACAATGTACAGTACATATCCATGTAAGCCATTTAAACTCCTTCAATAATGAAAATTTACAAGGTCTTGTTTTAGAATGTGATAAAAAGATATTCAGGCTTAAATTGTGATAATTCAACTTTTCTTGTAGGTCCGTCAACTGATGTAACAGAAGAATTACATAATGTAAATGTTGTAAATGTGACAAACAGTACCACTGGACAGAGTACATGCAGTTTATTGTCAGCTCGTGATAATGTTTCAAGTTTAAATTTGTCTTCAAATGCTTTATCGCCAGAGGCTCACAAACTACTAACAGAACTAAAATTCACAATTATTCATTGTGCAACTCCCGTGGATGTTCTTCTTTTAGCTATTGGAAAAATAGAAGACAATCAACACTTAAAGAAAAAATTTATCATTCCTGGCTAAATAGCAATAAACTTTCATATTGTGAAACAACTAGGCTTTGGAATTTCACTTTTATTGAAGTGATGGTTTATACTGTATTCTGTGTAAAAAACATGATATGAAAAATCCTAGAAATAAATCCAGTGTGTTTTCACAAGAAGCTAGTAAACGTTTTAGAATGGCAACTTTATATGATCATATAAAATGTCAAAAACATCAGGACGCCAAATCTTCTGAAGTTCTCAATAGAGTATATGTCTTTCAAAAGGAAATTGAACATAAGGAATCTGTCAATCAGCAATGATCAGGAAATCCTTTACCAATATTTTTGTTACTTCTTCTTTCTTGCAAAGGAATCAATAGCAAATTGCAAAATTGTTCATTTTTTTTCATTTATTGAGCATATTGGATTGAATGATCTGAAATATTTTACTCATAGATCTGTACAATCTCGTCTAGACATATTATTGAAATCATCTGACACAGTACAAAGTAACTTACTTGAAAAACTAGCAACGGTTTACTCATTGATGATATGTCTGATGTTGCGCCAATGGAACAAATGATTTGCTATGTACCAAATGTTGACCTGATTCACATGCAGTAAACACTGATTTTTTATTTATTTGTAATTTATTTGAAATTCTGATTCTGCCAATTCACAAACACTAGTTGATGTGCTTTGCATGAAACTGAAGGACTTACAAAAGAATGTTAAAAAGATGTCTGTTTTGTGTTCTGATGGGGCGTCTGTAATGGTGGGTAAAAAGGCTGGCCTCAAAATTGAAAAAAAGAGAACTCTTCTCTAATTGCAGTTCATTGCATATGCCACAGACTAGCTTTAGCTTGACTGATACCAATATTAAACTCAAAATCAATAGGCAATGTAGAACAAATCGTGTTACAATTTTGAAAGTTGTTCCACTGTTCACCAAAAAAATGCATTTTTTTTAAACATTTGCAGAATTATCGTAACCTTATAAATAACACTTCTCTAATGATTGAGAAAAAAAAATGCTGTAAAATTTTGAAAAAAGCCTGTAAAACCCGTTGGCATATATAGCTTTGATGCTTCAATTGAAGCTGTCTGGGGGGAACTAGTTCCTGTTGTACAAACTCTCAGTGCAATTTCAGAATCAGATGCCACCTCTTAGTTTAATTAATCATGCAAGTTGCCAACATAACAGCAGTTCTAGGTTTGGATCAAATACGAATTTCAATTATCAAATTTACATAAAATTAAACCACCAGCCTTTTAATTATTATGAATCCTTTACATTATTTTCGAATTGTTTAAAAAGTGATGTTTTCAGGGGTCTGAATAGGGTCTAGGAGACCCCCAGAATGCCGGATTTTGCACCATTTTCTACAAAATTCTGGGGACCTTGAGCGGGCCCCAGACACCCGGCCGTAAGCACGACAAGCAAGCTCGTCGGCGCGAACGGATGCGCCGTCTGCATTGGATAGCCGCCTATTTTAGAATTTCAGCCTGCGTCTTCAAAACTTACTGACACCACTGGTTATTAAAATTCTATCTTCCCATCACATCCCGAATGTAAAAAGATATGTTTTATAATAATAAGTTATACAATGAACCTAAAACCGCTACAGTAAGACATATGAAAAGGCCTGAATTTTTCATTCAACAGTTGCATAAGACATTCAAAATTGTTTGATTCTGTTTCAGTTACCTAAGTACAAAGAGTTCTAGAATGCCATGATAATATTTCAAACTAAATTTTGAAATACTGAAAGGTTAGAAGTGAATGATGTTGAGTGGTCTTGTGACACTTTACCTGGAGCTTGCTGTTGATAATAAATATATGTTTAACAGGTGAGAAAAAGTATTTATTCAGAGTTTAAACATCCTATTTCATCTCATTCACAATTTTTTGAATAAATACATTGCATATAAAAATCAAGCAGTTTTGGCAACATATCATTTCAAAATGCTTCATCAAAACAGGTTCCCTCAATAAAAATGTTATTTTTGATAGCATTTGTCCATACAACAAAATCAGATCATGATAGACCTATTTCTGCTAACTCTCCTAGCACTTTGGCATAAAACTTCTGATTTCTCTTGATTTGTGTTCCTGTTAATCCCCATTCTAAATAAACATTAGCTGAGTTCAGGTTTAAATTGTAAAACATGAAAGGTACATTTAATCTCTAGTAACCCAGTTTCTGTACCGTCTAAAACCTTCCCATCAGTAATTTCACATCTTTAGGTAAAGGTGAGCCCAGTGGGTAACACTGTAAATCTCCCTTTAATGCTTTCTGGAAAGTTATATATTCCTGTCTTGCCTTGTCTTCCATATCTACACCCCACTACATGACCTTTAGTAATTGAGGATACCTGTAGGAATAAGATACAAATAAGGAAGAGTAAATTGTGGCTATATTTAATGTTACCTATCAGTAGCATCATACTATGGTAATGAAAGGATTTATTTATAGAATTTATCAGTGTTTCAAACTGCTCCATAGGCTTACATGTAAACCAGCTGATCTCTGAAAAAAACAATGCTACATAGAAAAAAAAACATGTTCATATCATGTATGTACTAATGTTAAATTGTGATTTCATCGAAAAAAAAGGGGGTCATGCCACGAAAAATAAAAAGTTACGTAACCCTGAAGTCAAAGCATTTTTTTTTAACTTTCTGTTTGCTGTTTTTACTAGGCCGCACCACTTCCAGTAAACATGATATCCGTCCAATTTCCTGGATTGATATCCCTAAAAACTTATTTTTATTTTTGAATCTATATATACATTTTTCAATTCAACATAAACCTATAATCAAACTGAAAAAATTGAGTCCAGAAAAAAATTCAGAAGAAAATGGACTATTTTGTTTCCATCCATGTTTTGACATGCACCGGAAACTGGATTGGTAATACAAGACTGGTACCTTAAGGTATGTAATAAGCCCGAAATGACATACTTATGTGATGTTTTTTTGCAGTTAACTATAAATTACAGAATTTCTGTGTTTAAATAAAAGAATTAACCTCACTTTCATTGTTAGAAAATGCAGCATCAAACAGTATATTTTCTTTCTTTTTTTTTTAATTTGTTTTTTTTTTATAATTTTAGTTTTGCCTTCTATATATGAAGTACAGATAAGCATTTTAGATGTTCCATTATTTAGTATGATCAAATTAAAGTAGAAGTGTACCTATCCAATATCCATCTAAAATCTGTTCCCCCAGATACACTTGTGAGGAATTCCATCGTAGAACATGAATAATAAAGGCAACAGTAGCATACCGCTGTTCAAAACTCATAAATCCAGGGAAAAACAAACAAAATCGGGGTAACAAACTAAAACCGAGGGAAACGCATTAAATATAAGGGGAGAATAACGACACAGCACTGTAATGTAACCCACACAGAAACGGACCAAGCATCAGACAAAATCCCACGAGAATAACAAATATAAAATCAAAACCATGAAGCATACTGCTTGTGATACGTCCTATGTGAAGGTCTTTCCACATTTGGTTTTGTCTGTGGTCAGAAGTTTCCTTCTCAATAAATGTTACTTATTCCGTGCTTATCTCAACTGGTGGAATTGAAAATATAGATTTAAAGTAAAGTATTCCATCAGAATTATGATTGTGTAAAAAAAGCTTATACACTGGAAATGAATAAATGGAGCTTATCACGATCAAAGAGGGATAATCCATCAACAAAAATAACACCTTAAGAATTATGTGTTTCAAAGCTAATAATGAGACTTATTTATGACTTGATTTTTTTGGTTATCTAAAACACTTACTATTGTCTGACGTAAACACCATTTTTGTCCTAGCGAGCTGAAGTGGAGACGTCCTCAACAACTATTGCTTCTGGGACCATATCCGTTGTTCCAAATGCTACACATACCTTTGAAATAAATTGGCAGATTATCTTCTTTTATCATAGTTAAAAGTGTATGTTTTTTCATCTATTTGCTTGTTTTATTCCAATATTGTGCCCTGTATGTTGTTATGACACTGTAGGTACATAACATGTGAAGGCCACAACAAATTGGTTATGTTTTTTTTTGTTTAAATAAGAAATTGTGTTATCATAAACATGTAGACAAAATTATTACGACTCTATAAGATTGTTACATTTTGGAGTAAAAATTACAAATCTATTAATGAGAAAAGGTGCAGAATGAAAATTGACAATTAACAATAATTAAGAATAGATACATGCAATAAAATTAAAAAGTTTGAAATTAGTATGTACATGTAGTGTGTCCAAAATTCTAATTTATTATGATTGTTGAATGAGTATCTTTTATGATCTAGTCATTTACACTTTGTTATTATTATATACATCTATTTATGTTTAATACAGTTTTAAAACCTCATTCATACTGTGTTCCTTGGTTTATCAAAGAAAAAGAGTCCCATAGTGTGTACATATAAATGTAATAAGTTGTTAAAAACGAAAATTGAGTGGTTTAATTGTTCAAAGTCGGGAGTATGTATTTCAGTGGTCGATGTTAGTTTATGTCGGTCATCATTTTTTTTAGTTTTTTAGTTTTCTCACGTTTTATATTTATTCATTTCGGGGCCTTTTATAGCTGACTGAACGGTATGAGTTTTCCCAAATTTGAAAGACTTATAGTTGTCAATATGTCTAATTAATTCCACTTCATTTTATCTTTATTGGATAGTCTCATACATATGCAATGACACCACATCTCTTTGTTTTAATTAGATGCACAGACGCTTATGATGGAAGGAGAAAGGTACTTCATTTTCCCACAGATCAAATATTCAATTCTTTTTTTTAAACCTTATCCTTGGAAAACAAATTTTCATGGATATCCCCTGCATCAAAATGCACAGATCTGTGAAGTCTTTTGAATTTATTGACACTACCACCGTTATATCTTGGTCTAAGGATCATACAACTGTATATTGTGGCAAAAGATGGCTTTGGGATACTCTAAAAAAAAAAGTAGAGAGCAGAGGAGAAAAGTGTACTGACAGAAACAGGAATAGATTTCTGTTAGCTCCTGGACCTATGTTTGTAGCTTCTGAGACGGCTCTAAGAAGAGTTAAACCAGTTTCAGTGACTACTAGATAATCTTTTTTTCTAAAGTGGTGTTTATATTCAGTTATGTAGCGAGATTGCGGAGATTTTCGATGGATAGTTCTTCAAATTTTCCCGAGTCGCAATACTTGTTTAGTGTAAACAGTTGATATTGTTATGATACCATTGATGTAAAAAGAGTATTCTCGTGTTTTATATTTTATTATTAAAATGCATTGGAAATAACATTTCAAATTTTATAATAATGAAATGCAGTGTTTTGTAACTATAACATTGTGGGTTGTACCGACATTTTCAAATCCACCAAGAGCCGTTGCTGCGCATGTATGCATATCAAATTAGTAAACAATACTATAGGCAATTTTCTTAAGACAGACATTTTGTAAATTTTAATCAAATTTTAAAATTAAGGCCTGTAAGATTAGATAAAAAAGAAGATGTGGTATGATTTCCAATGAGACAACTATCCACAAAAGACCAAAATGACACAAACAATAACAGTTATAGATCACCGTACGGCCTTCAACAATGAACAAAGCCCATGCCGCATATGGTCAGCTATAAAAGGCCCCGATAAGACAATGTAAAACAATTCAAGCGAGAAAACTAACGGCCTTATTTATGTAAAAAAAAATGAACGAAAAACAAATATGTAACACATAAATAAACGACAACCACTGAATTACAGGCTCCTGACTTAGGACAGGCAAATACATAAATAATGTGGCGGTGTTAAACATGTTAGCGGGATCCCAACCCTCCCCTTAACCTGGGACAGTGGTATAACAGTACAAGCTTTTTGAGAAATGCTTGAAATTATGACATTCCTAAAATGTGCAAAAATATTGAGTCAAAGAATGTCTTCCAAAACAAAGTAGTTAGTTCTATGATTATGATTCACTTCAACAACATATCAGGCAGGATTTTTTATTTGTTCTTAACGTCGTACCTGCAGTCCCCTTCCCTTTCGTTAATGTGACGTACCGAATAAGACTATTTACCGGATTTGTTATAACGGGTGTCACATGTGGAGCAAGATCTGCTTACCCTTCCGAGGCAATAGAGATGGCCGCTAGTTTTTGGTGGGAATCGTGTTACTTATTCTACAGTTTTCTATTGTTTGTCAGTTTGTCTTTTTCATTTTTAACCATGGCATTGTCAGTTCATTTTCGATTTATGAGTTTGACTGTCCCTCTGGTATATTGTGTCCCTCTTTATCACATTTGTCTGGATTTTGTTTGGTAAGACCATGTTTTGGTTAGATCTGGATTTTTCATATTTACTTCTATAGAAAAGGAAAGATATGGGGATATCCATGTATGAATGAAATTCATTGCATGTAAAAAAGAAAACATACAAAAAACCTATAACAAATTATCAATTTGTCAAACTAATGATATGATTAAGTTTATTACCATAAGATGTTTACTAATATTAAAATCTATAACTTTTGTATATCATTATCTATTATGGTAATGATGATAAGGATAACGACATTATCACAGTAAGATATACACAGTACACACGTAATAGATTTATTGTAACATCTGCTCTCTAGGGAATGAAGAGGTGTTATTCATAAATAATAAATTTGCAGCGTATGTAATAATTTGTAATGTCACATCTTGGCCAATTTTACATCTTCACAAACAACAACTGATGCCTAAGACACTGGAATAAAGAAAAGAATAACGATTAATAATGTATCCATATTTATGCATTATTAATTATCGTGCATCGTAAATATTAACTTATAAATGTCCTTCTTGGTAAATCTTCACACCTACACAAATAACAAACAATAAACATAATTTAATATTTGAAATTTGTTGATTTGATGAAGACCTATCGTTTAGAGCTGACAACACTTTAATTATGATAGGAAAATCATGATTGAGATGTTAGTTATACCTTTGATTATTTTTGTTTTGATCAGCTCTTCTATAGTTTTATTAGATTGGGGATTTTTTATATTTTTGCCACATGAATCACTGAAAAGACGTCAATTGTCCCAATGCCCACTTGGCGCGTACTTATTGGTACCGTTAATGTTATTCTTTGAAAAAAAATTGTTTTTGTATCTCTCATTCATGAGATTATAAGTGATGAAATGACTATAAAATCAGATTCAATCAAAATTCTCTACATTAAAAATAAGCCTGTACTAAGTTGGTATCCGTTCATTCGATGCGTTTGAGATTTTGATTTTATCATTTTCTCTGGGACTTTCTGTAAAGAATATTCCTAGGAGATCGGTTTTTATGTTACTTTACGTTTAAATGATATGAATCTCAAATAAAGGCAAGAGTAGTATACTACTGTTCAAAACTCATAAATCCATTGACAAAAAACAAAATCGGGGTAACAAACTAGAACCTAGGGAAACGCATCAAATATAATAGGAGAACAACGACACACCACTGAAATGTAACACACACAGAAACGGACCAAGCATCAGACAAAATCCCACGAGAATAACAAACATAACATCAAAACCAAAAACATGAATTTGTGATAGACAAGTACCGTGACACGTCTTATCGCAATGTGAATTTACACTCAAAAATAAGAGAAAACAAACGACGCAACGTTAAAATGTAACACACATATAAATGAACAATAATATAACAATGGCTATCTTCCTAATTTGGTACAGGACATTTTTGAAAGGAAAATATGGTGGGTTAAACCTGGTTGTTTTGTGGCATGCCAAACCTCGCACTTTAATGGCAATGTTAGATATAACATTGAAATGACAACATAATATTACAGGACTGCAATACAATTAAATAGGAGAACATAAAAGACAAAGAAACACATGATTAATAGATAACAAAAAGCATAAGGTTTTAAATTCAATACGTCAAAAACGTCTCAAAATCGTTATTAAACATTGCGTCTGCATTGGAGTATACACATTATTACAATCATTGAGAAGAACAAATTGACGATGCTGAACCACTATAATAGTTTTGCAAAATCCCTTCGCCAATTGCAGCTCGCGTTCCAATCAAACAGAACTACACCTCACCTTAAAATACGACTGTACATTCATGTTTATCGGACATAAACTTTCCTGAATGTGAAATTGATTAAACAAAGTCAATGATCAATTCAAAACAATCGAAGATAACAAAGAACATTGAGGAATTCCCAAAACCATACTTGACTGATTTTTCTTATATGTAGGAACTTCGTTTTTATTTGTCGATCCCAAAATTAAATACACACGAATTCATCGACATTCCCGATGTAGCAACAAACAAAAGAACATATATGCAGAAGCTACTATTGTTATGTTGATACCAAAAATTTTTATTGTTTCAGTACATTAAATATTTAACCAGAAAAAAGTAGAAGACTGACTATAGCATATGCTGTCTAAGATGTAGCATATGGATTGGGGAGGAGCAACTTATAATCAATGAAATAGTATCGTTTTTCCTGATTTAATTTCTGTCAGTCACTTCTTGTCACGTAGTCGTAAAAATTATAATTCACAATTTATAGATACAAATAATGATTATCTTAGTATAATTTCTTTCATTCAATAGGTTAAAATAATTTGAAAGGTATTAACTTACCTGAATATTTAATTTTGTTGATTTAGAAGTGTCTGTGTATAGACCTGTATAAAATTCCTCCTTGGTAAAAAAAATAAATTAGTGGCTGATCTTTCACAACGAAATTTCCCAAAATTGTTTACGCATGAATACATGTGAAGCAACAATTATATCTTTTAGGAGTATTATCTTAATGTGTTAATTGTTCAGCATACTGCTAATCTTTTGGAGTTTTGAGTATTATATCACTTGTACTTCTTGTATATAGCAACTGCAATGAATTTACATGATAAATTCAACGACTATAAATTGATCTTATAAACTACTCCTTCAATCTATATATAATATCATTTGCTATATACATGTTTGTAAACTATATTGTGTTATTGTTTGTATAAATCATAATCAAAACGTCAAAAAAAACATCAAGGGACAATTTCAACTGCGCAAGGTAAGATTTTTGACAAAATTATCTCTCATGAATGTCCCTGGTCAAAGTATTTCAAAATGAACAATCCTTACACACCACCATTGAAAGAGCTGATACGACAATAGTCAACAAGAAAATAAATCGAAGTATCTAAAAGGTCTACAGAATGTTTTGTTATAAAAAAAAAAGAACATATTATATATAATTGCCAATGAAACAACTCTCAACAAGATACCAAAATGACACAGAAGTTAACAATTAAAGGTCACTGTACGGCCTTCAACAATAAACAAAGTCATTACCACAAAGTCACCTATAAAAGCCCTGAAATGACAATGTAAAACAATTGAAACGTGAAAACTAACGACTTTTTCATGTTGTTTTTCATCTTTTTTTATTTTATCATATAAAGGTGCCGTCTTTTTGTTATATTCCTATATAAATATTGACTACCGATATTTGAGGGTATTGTTACACATTTATTCTATTAGACGTCTACCTGTTCGTGTTACTTTTGATACAAATCATATTCAACAACTTTCTGCCACTGATGTCTCTGAAAACACAAACTGGTTTAAATTTAAACTTACGGTATCCTCCATTGAAATGTTTACCTATTGTTTTACCTCAAATGTTTCGGGTATTTGTGGCTTTGATAAGTATCTATTTTTTTAATGTGAATTTTACCTCTCGCGTTCCTTCTGTCCACAAAGTGAATAATTACAATTGTGATTGACAACCAAATCTTAGACAACAAATACTGTATTCAATTTCAGAAGTTGATTATAGGTTTTTGACACATACATTAAATAAAAAACCTCCCAAAGTAAATTTACGCATCATTTATACTTTATTGCGTAGGAAGTCGTAAACGTCTAGGTAGATCGTCACATCTGCACAATATGATTACTACATAAAACAAGTAGAAATCGTATCTTTAATTTAGAGATTTGAGAGACACATGTCGTATAGAACAGATAATAATCATAGCCAAAGTATGATTTATTTTGCGTTCTTCTTTTTTGCTGTTGCTGCAGGTAAGATTTCTCTATCTGGTAATGATAAAACTATGAGCTTGACTCTTCCTTTAGTATCTAAAGCGAAGCGGATTATGTAAAATGTGAAGAGTCAAAAATTAGTTTTATGGTTCAATAAAATCAAAATAAATTATTGCCATTCATTATAAATAAATTTCTATCAAAAATAAGGCTCAAAGATCTTTTTATATTATTTATATTAATGCCTCTGCTGGTGGACGTTTCGTCCCCGAGGGTATCACCAGCCCAGTAGTCAGCACTTCGGTGTTGACATGAATATCAATTATGTGGTCATTTTTATAAATTTCCTGTTTACAAAACTTAAATTTTTTCGAAAAACTAAGGATTTTCTTATCCCAGGCATAGATTACCTTAGCCGTATTTGGCACATCTTTTTGGAATTTTGGACCTCAATGCTCTTCAACTTTGTATTTGTTTGGTTTATAACTATTTTGATATGAGCGTCACTGATGAGTCTTATGTAGACGAAACGCGCGTCTGGCGTACTAAATTATAATCCTGGTACCTTTGATAACTAGTTGAACGTTTCGAATTTATTTTCAAACAAAATTAATATAGATAGCCAATAGTTTGCAGTCAGTGTAAGTCAAACGTTACTAACATTTGTCAGGTAAAACAATTGTTTGTTGTTTATTGTTTTGAAACTATTTTGAATGCTTTGATATTTTTAACATCAGAACGGTGAGTAAAATAAATTACAAAACTAAATGGACTTTTCAAAATTGAAGATTGTGTCACTTAATGCTTCGGGCAACAAGAGGTATTCGACATTGCGGACCAAAAATGAATTGATGGGTGTTTAGCAAAAAATATGAGTTGGTTCAGAATGAAATAAAGAGGGGCTGTTTAAATGTTAACAAAGTGCAAATAACTCGATCCGAAGAAACGGGATATTGTAATTTTATTTCGTATTCTAGAAGTCTCCGTTTAAATGTTTTCTCGAAGTTTTTTGTCTACGGCGTTCTTATGGTTTTCGGGATAGCTGCATATACTGACATTGAAATTTAACAGATATGACAATTTTATACATAGAACACTTAAGTTATCTGGAGTTGTGGGATTAACACTTTTATTAACTAAATATCATACTAGATTGAAAATATTCTGTACAATTAGGGTGAAGAAAAGAATTATTATCTGATCATATTTGTATGTATACTTTTCGTACCTAATTTGTTAATTTCTCTGACAAACTGCTTTTGGATACAGCTCTGTTGGAATTGGGATGTTTTTCATCATGTCTATTGCCGAATACAATATCCTTATGTCCATATTTTTATTATTGTCATGTCTATTGCCGAATACAAAATCATTATGTCCATATTCCATTGTTCACGCATCGTTGACAATATAATGGAATTTGATGCGACTGTCATACAAGTGAGAGATTGAGCTAGCTATAAAACTAGGTTCAATCCATCATTTTCTACATAAGAAAATGCCTGTACCAAGTCATGAATATGACAGTTGTTATCCATTCGTTTAATGTGTTTGAACTTTGATTTTGCCATTTAATTGGGGACTTTCCTTTTTTGAAATTTCCTCGGAGTTCAGTATTTTTGTGATTTTACTTTTTCTTATTATTATCATGTCTATTGCCGAATAAAAAATCATTATATCCATATTCTTACTAACATCATGTCTATTGCCGAATACAATATCATTATATCTATATTCTTATTAACATCATGTATATTGCTGAATACAATTTCATTATATCGATATTCTTTTTATTATCATGTCTATTGCCGAATACGATATCATTATGTCCATATTCTTATCATTATCACGTCTATTGCCGAATACAATATCGTTATATCTATATTCTTATTAACATCATGTATATTGCTGAATACAATTTCATTATATCCATATTCTTTTTATTATCATGTCTATTGCCGAATACAATATCGTTATATCCATATTCTTATCATTATGTCCATATTCTTATCATTATCATGTCTATTGCCGAATACAATATCATTTTATCCATATTCTTATCATTATCATGTCTATTGCCGAATACAATATCATTTTATCCATATTCTTATCATTATCATGTCTATTGCCGAATACAATATCATTATATCCATATTCTTCTCATTATCATGTCTATTGCCGAATACAATATCATTATGTCAATATTCTTATTATGAGCATGTCTATTACCGAATACAATATCATTATGTCCATAATCTTATCATTATCATGTCTATTGCCGAATACAATATCATTATATCCATATTCTTATCATTATCATGTCTATTGATGAATACAATATCATTATATCAATATTTTTATCATTATCTTGTCTATTGCCGAATACAATATCATTATATCCATATTCTTATTATTAGCATGTCTATTACCGAATACAATATCATTTTATCCATATTCTTATCATTATCATGTCTATTACCGAATACAGTATCGTTATATCCATATTCTTATCATTATGTCCATATTCTTATCATTATCATGTCTATTACCGAATACAATATCATTTTATCCATATTCTTCTCATTATCATGTCTATTACCGAATACAATATCATTATATCCATATTCTTATCATTATCATGTCTATTACCGAATACAGTATCGTTATATCCATATTCTTATCATTATGTCCATATTCTTATATCATTATCATGTCTATTACCGAATACAATATCATTTTATCCATATTCTTCTCATTATCATGTCTATTACCGAATACAATATCATTTTATCCATATTCTTCTCATTATCATGTCTATTGCCGTATACAATATCATTATATCCATATTCTTATAATTAGCATGTCTATTACCGAATACAATATCATTTTATCCATATTCTTCTCATTAGCATGTCTATTACCGAATACAACACCATTATGTCCATATTCTTATCATTATCATGCCTATTGCTGAATACAATATCATTACATCCATATTCTCACTAACATGATGTCTATTACCGAATACAATATCATTATATCCATATTCTTATTATTATCATGTCTATTACCGAATACAACATCATTTTATCCATATTCTTATCATTTTCATGTCTATTGCCGAATACAATATCATTATGTCCATATTCTTATCATCATGTCTATTACCGAATACAATATCGTTATATCTATATTTTTATCATTATCATGTCTATTGCCGAATACAATATCATTCTATCCATATTCTCATCATTATCATGTCTTTTGCCGAATACAATATCATTATATCCATATTCTTCTCATTATCATGTCTATTGCCGAATACAATATCATTCTATCCATATTCTCATCATTATCATGTCTTTTGCCGAATACAATATCATTATATCCATATTCTTCTCATTATCATGTCTATTTCCGAATACAATATCATGTCTATTGCCGAATACAATATCATTCTATCCATATTCTCATCATTATCATGTCTTTTGCCGAATACAATATCATTATATCCATATTCTTCTCATTATCATGTCTATTGCCGAATACAATATCATTCTATCCATATTCTCATCATTATCATGTCTTTTGCCGAATACAATATCATTATATCCATATTCTTCTCATTATCATGTCTATTTCCGAATACAATATCATTATATCCATATTCTTATTATTATCATGTCTATTGCGGAATACAATATCATTATGTCAATATTCTTATCATTATCATGTCTATTGATGAATACAATATCATTTTATCCATATTCTTATCATTATCATGTCTATTGCCGAATACAATATCATTATGTCCATATTCTTATCATTATCATGTCTATTGCCGAATACAATATCATTATGTCAATATTCTTATTATTATCATGTCTATTGTCGAATACGATATCATTTTATCCATATTCTTATCATTATCATGTCTATTGCCGAATACAATATCGTTATATCCATATTCTTATCATTATCATGTCTATTGCCGAATACAATATCATTATATTTATATTCTTCTCATTATCATGTCTATTGCTGAATACAATATCATTTATCCATATTCTTCTCATTATCATGTCTATTGCTGAATACAATATTATTTATCCATATTCTTCTCATTATCATGTCTATTGCTGAATACAATATCATTTATCCATATTCTTCTCATTATCATGTCTATTGCTGAATACAATATCATTTATCCATATTCTTATCATTATCATGTCTATTGCCGAATACAATATCGTTATATCCATATTCTTATCATTATGTCCATATTCTTATCATTATTATGTCTATTGCCGAATACAATATCATTATGTCAATATTCTTATCATTATCATGTCTGTTACCGAATACAATATCATTATGTCCATATTCTAATTAATATCATGGCTATTATTAGTTACATAGTGTGCTAGTGACCTAATACGGTATATATGGGGTCAGTAAATTCCATATGGGTTGAGAGCGAAGCTCGAATCCCCATATGGAATTTACTGACCCCATATATACCGTATTACGTCACTAGCACACTATGTAACGAATTCATCTTACCGACTATCTGAACGTGTGAAATTAAGACTAGTGATTCTCAAAATGAGCAAGTCTTCAATACTGTTAGCATTAAGAAAATATTTCCATTGATCCTACAAAAAAAGATGCGAACAATAACGACTTGTAAGGTTTAAATGTGTTTTATGAATTTATTTCAATCTTAATCATCAATTTCTTCGTCTATTGGAACTTTTAAGATTTTTTCTCAGTATCGTTTTGTTTTTATAAAGGGACATAACACCATTACTAACCGTGTATGAAATAAGCCCCGCCCCCTTCTTACCTTATATGGAATATAAAGGGACGTAACTCCACTACTAACCGTGTATGAGATAAGCTCCGCCTCCCTACTAACCTAATATCAAATATACACGGTTTGCACGCGGACGCTTTTAACCAATCATATTCCTGGAAATGTATAGGAGGTAAGATAAAGCCGAATACAATATCATTATGTCCATATTCTAATTATTATCATGGCTATTGCCGAATACAATATCATTATGTCCATATTCTTATCATTATCAGGTCCGTTACCGAATACAATATCATTTATATGTCCATATTCTTATCATTATCATGAGTACGTCCCTGGTAAAGAACAGTATTTAATACAATGTGTTTAACTAAAAACAAATGTTGAACGTTTTGAATTTATTTTTATATAAAATTAATATAAATAGACGATATTTAGCTGTCAGTGTAAGTCAAACGTTACTGAGAATTCCGAGGTAAAATATTTGTTTCAACATCTTGTTGATTGTTTTGAATGTTTTGATATTTTCACATCAGAACGGTGTGTAAGGGATGTGACAGAATTTTAAAACACGTTTATAATGAAGTAAATTGCAAAACAAAATGGTTTTTTTTCAGAATTGAGGGCGAGGACGGGTCAATTATTGCTTTTGGGCAACAAAAGGTATTCGACTTTGCGGACCAAAAATGTATTGATGTGTGTTTAGAAAAATATGGTTTCAGAAGGAAAAATAGAGGGACTGTTTGAATGTTAATAAGATGCAAAACCTTCGATCCGAAGAAGCGGGTTTAACCCCCCCGAAACTGTGCCTTTAACTTCTACGTAGAATTGGATTTTATAGAAAGCTTAGATAAACATCATTGAAAAGTTTTTCTTCTACAGTGATCTAGAGGTTTTCGTAATAGCTGTTAATACTGACATCGACATTTGACAGATTAGACAATTTTATACTTGGATCATATAAGTTATCTGAAGTTGTTGGATTAACACTTTTATTAACCTCATAGTATACTAGATCAAAAATATTCTGTAAAATTAAGATTAACTTGTTTGTGTATTTTATTTCACCTATTTTGATAATTTCAGAGACTTTCTTTACTCTCACATTGCGTTTGATAATTCTTTCTTCATTTCAGCTGTGACGGAATTTCCATGTACCTTTCCAAGTCCATGGTCGAACCAAACATTTTCAATTTCTATTTCTATTTCTGGTTTTCTTGTTCCATTTGGGTATTGGCAGTTTAACACTGACTGCCAAACATATACAACTGACTACGGATCAACATATCTGTGTCATCAAATAACAGAACGCTTCCTTGTTGTCCGGTATGTTATTAATTACAGTTCTTTAACATAAATAACAGAACGCTTCCTTGTTGTCTGGTACGTTATTATTTACAGTTCTTTAACACAAATAACAGAACGCTTCCTTGTTGTCCGGTATGTTATTAATTACGGTTCTTTAACATAAATAAAAGACTCTCTCAATCTTTAAAATTCTGAAAACAGAAAAAAAAACATAATCATGAAATGTGTCGATACCAGGTCAAATTGATTGTTAGTTTCTGAGGATAACACCATTTATTGGGCCAATTTTTTGTATTGCATACAACTATGGAAACCCTTGCATTAAAATGTGTTGTTTTAAATTTAGGTAATTGATTATGGAATCATAGAACATCTCTCCCTGATGCATAGTACTGGCTTTCTCATCTTGGCTGGGTTTATTTTTTCTTTTTCATTGATAATTGTAGTTGTTTTAGAATTTGAAATCTATCATCAATATGGAAATATCAATTGTTGAAGATTTCCCTATGATGATATCACTATGCATTGTTTTAGAGAATAATATTAGTTACATAGTGTGCTAGTGACCTAATACGGTATATATGGAATTTACTGACCCCATATATACCGTATTACGTCACTAGCACACTATGTAACGAATTTATCTTACCGACTATCTTTACGCGTGAAATTAAGACTAGTGATTCTCAAAATATCAAATCTTCAATACTGTTAGCACTGAGAAAATACTTCCATTGATACTACAAAACAGATGCCAACAATACCAATTTGTAAGGTTTAAATGTGTTTTATGAATTTGTTTCAATCTTAATCATCAATTTCTTCGTCTGTTGGAACTTTTAAGATTTTTTCTCAGTACCGTCATGTTTTTTTATAAAGGGACATAACACCATTACTAACCGTGAATGAAATAAGCCCCGCCCCCTTCTTACCTAATAAGGAATATAAAGGGACGTAACTCCACTACTAACCGTGTATGAGATAAGCCCCGCCTCCCTACTAACCTAATATTAAATATACACGGTTTGCACGCGGACGCTTTTAACCAATCATATTCCTGGAAATGTATAGGAGGTAAGATAATGTATGTTATTGAAGATTTCTCTATGATGATATCACTATGCATTGTTTGAGAGATATGTATGTTATTGAAGATTTCTCTATGATGATATCACTATGCATTGTTTGAGAGATATGTATGTTATTGAAGATTTCTCTATGATGATATCACTATGCATTGTTTGAGAGAATAATGTATGTTATTGAAGATTGCTCTATGATGATATCACTATGCATTGTTTGAGAGATATGTATGTTATTGAAGATTTCTCTATGATGATATCACTATGCATTGTTTGAGAGAATAATGTATGTTATTGAAGATTTCTCTATGATGATATCACTATGCATTGTTTGAGAGATATGTATGTTATTGAAGATTTCTCTATGATGATATCACTATGCATTGTTTGAGAGATATGTATGTTATTGAAGATTTCTCTATGATGATATCACTATGCATTGTTTGAGAGATATGTATGTTATTGAAGATTTCTCTATGATGATATCATTATGTATTTTTTGAAAGAATAATGTTTGTTATTGAAGATTTCTCTGTGATGGTATCACTATGCATTGTTGGAGGGAATAATGTTTGTTATTGTAGATTTCCCTATGATGATATCACTCTGTATCTTTTGAGAGAATAATATTTTTATTGAAAATTTCCCTATGATGATATCACTCTGTATCTTTTGAGAGAATAATATTTTTATTGAAAATTTCCCTAAGATGATATCACTCTGTATTTTTTGAGAGAATAATATTGTTATTAAAGATTTCCCTATGTGCGGGATTTAAAATAACACTTCTTGACTTCGATAGCTATGTTAGAAAAAATAATTAATAGAAAATGTGTGTTTGAGTATCAAATTACTTGATCGGCCGACAAAATAATAATTCAAGGGAGTACAAAACACCTAAGGAAGTTACTTAAACTTAAATATTTCGGTCAAATAGTGAAGGGAAAAAATGATTCGAATAAGTCAAATAGTTATCAAAAGTACCAGGATTATAATTCAGTACGCCAGACGCGCGTTTCGTCTGCATAAGACTCATCAGTGACGCTCATATCAAAATATTTATTAAGCCAAACAAGTACAAAGTTAAAGAGCATTGAAGAGCATTGAAGAGCATTGTACCCCTTTAAACAATGATGATAGCAATTGAAATGGTATTAAAGTGATTTTACGGAAGAGAAATGGATGTATATTGATATTTAGCTGCGAATCAAATTTATATTTATACTTTTTCAGAGTACAGGGTTCTGACAACTTCAGATGTTATCCGATCTTTTACAATCTTCAAGGTGCTCCTTTAGGATTTACATTTGGATTAGATGGTATGTTGTATGAATGTTTCTGGCATTTCTAAACCATGTCTATTTTTTTAAGGATACCATACAAACTTTCAAAAACAATTCGATACATGTTTTTTTTGTGATTCGACCTACCAAGCATCAGCAGTAAAGACGTAATGTACATTTTTACATACATCGTTCGAGTTTTTTTTTATTGCGCCACAAGGATAACATTTGAAGAAGCCACGTCAATAAGACGCAAGCCCAGTTATTCAAAAATAACTGGAATTAACGTCTACTCTTCAACAACCGACAGGGGTCTTTTACTTTAAATCAATCCCGAACTAGCTATGATATTCGTTTGGACAGCAATAACACGATTACAACTATGATATAAATAGAGAATATCATATGGCTTTTTCAATATCGCATCCGTATTAACCCAAGACATGGTTGAGGGTTGATACGGTTTGTGATATTGGAAAAAACATATCATATACACTTTATTATATAACATATACCTCAAGTAGATGTTTTTTATGTGACATGACGTCATATAGATAAGGAGGTTTGAAATGACGTCATAAAGATTATAGTTTTGACATGACGTCATACTGATTAGGGATTTGATAAAGTCTTTGCAACAGTGGCTGCAATCGATGACGTGACATCATACAGATGAAGGGTGTGATAAAGACTTTGCAACCGTGTTGATATCGATATCATCACGGGTAGCTAATACAGCACGCTTGTCAATAATTGTATGACACATACAATTTATCTGTATTTACTACTAAGTATATAATATTATAAATGCATTGAGCACTCCATAACTAAACGTTCTTTATCGTTTAGGCGGATACAAAACGTTTGCCAACAAAACGGGAGAATTTACAAATATATGTGAAGTCTGTACAATGCCAGATGCCACTGCGGTAGCTAAAGGTAAGGACAGTTTTTACGAATTATATATTTAAAATCTGCTCATTCTATACACAACATAGGATGCATCCTTTGTATATTGAAATTTATTTTGTTTAATAAACAATACCGTTTAAGATTGTGATACATCAATCAAACCGATACATGTTAAGTCTGAACACACATAATATCAATGCTTGTTTTATATAACTTTTCAGTTCACTTTAATACCTCATTTATTTCATTAAACGAACTGGTTTTATTTATGAGTGTAAAGCACTAGCATAATATAGTATTTTCTTTTTAACTTCCCAATTAAGCCTACGCTCTGAACTTATATTTTTAGATTCTCCTTTTAAAAAGATTTATCTGGGATAGATGTGTACATAGAATATTGAAAGAGAGTCGTGAAAGATACTAAAGAGACATTCAAATTCATTAATCGAAAATAAACTGACAACGCCATGGTTAATAAGAAAAAGACAAACAGACATATAATCATTACACACAAAATAGAAGTACTAACGACTGAAAAATACGAAGCATAAGAATGATATCAGGTGCTCCGAAAAGGTACACATATACTGCTCAACAAATGGCATCCGTCGTGTTTATATATGAACAAGTCTAAATTGAAAACAACGTTCAAACCTAAGATTGAGTTTGATATTTTTTATACGTGTAAATCCAAAACAAATTTTTATGTTCAGCTCAGTCATTTGTTTATCATAGAAATGTGTCAAATATCACTACACAGAGATTTTTTGTTTACACGTGACTTTTGAGTTCCTCATTTCAAGGCGCATTAGGGATATTGTCCCATTTGCATCTTTGTATAATGATCATTGTTTGGCTGAGTGATATCCAGGTATCTTTGTATCTGTGTATATTGATCATTGTTAGGCTGAGTTATACTCCTGGTATCTTTTTATTTTTGTATCGTTGTATAATGATCATTGTTTGGCTGAGTGATACTCCATGTATCTTTGTATCTGTGTATAATGGTCATTGTTTGGCTGAGTGATACTCCTGGTATCTTGTTATCTTTGTATCTTTGTATAATGATCATTGTTTGGCTGAGTGACACTCCTGGTATCGTGTTATCTTTGTATCTTTGTATAATGATCATTGTTTGGCTGAGTGACACTCCTGGTATCGTGTTATCTTTGTATCTTTGTATAATGATCCCTGTTTGGCCGAGTGATAATCCTGGTATCTTGTTATCTTTGTATAATGATCATTGTTTTACTTTGCAGTTCCAGGATCACCTGGTAAGTATATCTAGTCATAAATTCAGACGACCAAACAATACCCAACTAAAGTAACTCATCTCCTTGTGTATTCGCTAGTTTCATTGACAGTTTAAAAAAATTTTTATTGTTTTAACAACAAAGGACATGATTATATCGTTATATCGTGTAGATGTCTGCCAATGCAACTGTGGCATGTGTAAGTGTAAGGCACAATCCCCAAAAAAATCAGAAAACGAATTTTTATTATACATGCAATCCTCATCGAAATGTAGTTAAATATTCAGTTCGATCAAAACTTGTAACATATTTAAAAAAAAAACAACCCCATAGTATTTCATATTGTTCACATGAATCAATCAACACATTATATATATATATATATATATATAATATCAATAATTTGAATATGTTTTCAGCCTCATCCCCACCGTCTCAATCCTGCGATACACCTTTTATGTGCCCCTCATCTGGTAAAGCATGTAGTGCGAATGACGTCATCCCTAAAGGTTCTGGATGTCCAATTCCTACACCGACCACAACTGAACCAATGACAACAACGCCTGAACTAACAAGAAGTGTGCCTACAACTACTTTTGAAACAAAGACAACGACTCGTGGTTACCGCAGTCATTGCAGGAAGAGAAATCACCGACATCCATAGTGTCATCATATAGTGACATGAGAAATCACCGACATCCTTAGTGTCATCATATAGTGACATGAGAAATCACCGACATCCTTAGTGTCATCATATAGTGACATAGTTCATAACAAATCCAAATATGTGGATTCAAAGAAGACAAATAAAAACTATTTGATTTCACAGTTTTGTCACTTTACAATCGAGTTACTCTCTGGAGCCTTCTCTTTCTTTTAGTCAATAGTCTTTAATCGTGTTCACAGTCCGTGCATAACACCAAATAATTTCTGTTAATGAAAATATCCGATCATTGATTTTTGTGTGTCCAAACGGCCTTTTGGTGTGGTCTTTCATTAGGAACGCTAAAATCCATGAACTGAAAAGGGACGAAAAAGTAATCCAACACTGTAGGAATACGATGACCAACAAAAAAGTCAAATAAACGTGAAAGTAACATGCCTTTGTTCCGGGCCATATGAGTATTGGGACCCTACGCGTATGGTCATGACCATATGAGTATATACTCATATGGTCCGACCGTATGCGTATGGTCGGGGTAATTTACACTCTGTCTTTTAATACTTCTAAACTCGTCCTATTTAGTTCATTAGAAAGACGCTTTCATATAGGTAATTTTATTATTATATTATAATAAAAAGATTAGCTTAATAAAAATTACATGTTTCACATAGTTAATTTAACTTACTTGTCAAAACTATAATAAACACATTTTATACCGATGGTCATTATCGATGGTCATATACCGATTTGTTATTACGAGTGACTGGCAAAATGTCGACTTAAACCTAAAACTCCAAATATTTCTTAATGAACCGTTACACAAGAAGTCACTGGAAAGTAATATAGTTTATTTAAGATGTCTTCTGAATATGGTGTATTGCAGTCATGGTACGATATTTGAGATCTTGCGATTCTTAAAAACACCGTACACATATCGGAAAGGTTAAAGACCTCGTTATCACTGTACGCAGCTACAAAAAGGATAGCTCTTCACTCGCAAGCAAAAGGTGTAGATGGAAAGGATCGTGCACAACCAAGACTTGCAAATGGAAAAAAAACTATGATATCGTGTGGAAGTAAATGTCACCCAAGCCTTCCCGCAAGAATGAAATTAGCGATGAAAACTAACTATGGCATCTATATTTAATTTGTACGTAGTACTTGAATTATAAAAATAATGCATTGTGATTTAACATTCATTGTTTTTTCGGAAAAAGTTTTTATATAAAGGAAACTTTTATAATGAAATTTAAAAACAAAATATCTATATGGTCCAAATACTCATATGGTCCGGCCCGTTGATAACCAAACGAGTATTATACTCATATGGTCCGACCATACGCGTATGGTCGGACCATATGAGTATACGCACATGGTCATGACCATACGAGTATACGCATATGGTCATGACCATACGAGTATGGTCCAAATACTCATATGGACCGGAGCACCTACATTAATTGAAAATTAAAGTGAAGTAAATGATATGAACAATGTTTGTATTGGTAAGGTTACCTATACCTTCTAAGCATTCACTTCGTTTGAACTGAGGTTGATTGCTGTTTCATTGGCAAACATATTTACATATCCATAATTTTACATTATTTGTTAGTTCTTATAGCATAAACGGTACAACCATTTTCAACTTGAGCCATTTCAATGTACACGAAATGTATTCTAAGAACAAACGTTTGCGCTTAATACAACCAGTGTTGTTGGGAAGGGATCACAACAGAAAGTTATACACCAAAAAAACACCAACCAACTATAAAGGAGGGGCGAAAGATACTTAGTCAAGATGGATACTTCAAATTATGACCCGAAAATATACTGACAACTGGCTAAAAAGAAAAAGGCACATATAGAAGGCCGTAGGGTAACATATAGTTGTTAATTTCAGTCATTTGGTCTCTTGTGGAGAGTTGTCTCAATGGCAGTCATACTACATTTTCTTTTTCATACAACATAGAAAACCTAAGTTTAAATAATTGTCAAAGGTACCAGGATTATAATTTAGTACGCCAGACGCGCGTTTCGTCTACACAAGACTCATCAGTGACGCTCATATCAAAATATTTATAAAGCCAAACAAGTACAAAGCTGAAGAGCATTGAGGATTCAAAGTTCCAAAATGTTGTGCCAAATACGACTAAGGTAATCTATGCCTGGGATAAGAAAATCCTTAGTTTCTCGAAAAATTCAAAGTTTTGTAAACAGGAAATTTATAAAAATGACCACATCATATTCATGTCGACACCGAAGTGTTGAGTACTGGGCTATTTTCATTTTCGTACAAAATAGAAAACCTAAGTTTAAGCAACACGAACCCCAACAAAATCCAGGGTGAACTCAGGTGCTCTGGAAATATGAGTTGATCCTACTCCACATATTGCACCCGTCATGTTGGTCATTTTAGGGCAAACCCGAAAAAATGGGTTAGGGTCAGGGTAAGGTTAAAGTCAGGGTTAGGGTTAGGTTTTGGGTCAAGGTTAGGGTTCGGGCTAGGGTTAGATGCAACGTTTATAAATGAACAAGTAAAATATCCCTGTTATACTAGTAAACAAATGTAATAATTTGATCACATTCCCCGACAAAAATATAATAAGGGTATCTTGTTATTCATAAAAAGCTTACGATCGGCCTCTTTTATATAACATCCCTTAAAGTCAAAAGAAACCTCAAATTAAAAAAGAAATATGCATATGTTTTTTTATAACTTAATGGATAGTTTTCATTATACAAATTATGTACCTATACTTTTTCTGAAGAAAATTGTTTAATTTGTCCACATTGAGAAGAAGTTACTTATTTTTAATTGTTTCCTTCCAGGAAGCAATTCGCCGACATATTTTCCGTATGCATAGTGACATGAGCGTAACCCTCCTCGTAAAATCCAGTGATCGCAATACGCATGGATCTGTCATTAAAATAAACATGTAGCTGATTGCACATGTTAAACCATTGCTAAATACCCATGCTTTTTGTTACTAGGTTACTATAAGGTGACAATCGGTAAACTTCGGCTTCAAAACACGACATTTAATGAGTAGCCATATTTGTTAAATCATCATAAACAGAGAGAAAAAAATTGTCCATTATACGATATATTTGCGTAAAAAATGAGAAAATCGTGCACAGAGGACTTAGTTTATGATATATACATACAATGGTTCAGGAATTGGATAAACATTATTTTTCACCACTCACTCGTTACTTATGACTTTGAAAAGACTATAAGTTCGTACTTAGACTTTTGAAATGAAGAACAGAAATATAAGCGCTGTTTTTTGCGTTTGTGTTGTTTTTGTATGTAAGACTGACTTGTGTACTACCGGGGATTTTTTTATATAATAGCATATAATCGTACTTTAAAAACACTGTAAATGAGGGACGAAAGATACCAGAGGGACAGCCAAACTCATAAATCCTAAATTAACTGACAATGCCTTGCTAAAAATGAAAGAAGACAAACAATAGAACACATGACACAACATAGAACACTAAAGAATAAGCAACACTAACCCCACCAAAAACTAGGTGGTTCTGCGGAAGGGTAAGCAGATCCTGCTCCACGTCTGGCACCCGTCGTGTTGCTTATGATATAATATTGATTGAATGTTGGTTGCGTTACGCCGCATTAGCACAAAAAGGCTACATCGTGTTGCTTATGTTATTACAAATCCTGTAAATAATCTAATTCGGTAGGTCACATTCATGAAAGGGAAGGGGATTGTAGTTACGACGTAAGGAACATACCAGATATCATTTGTGAAACGGTTATTCCATAACGGTCAACCAACTCGTGATGGCGTCCGTAAAATTTACGAAGGGATGATTTTCAACTTCACCATTTAAAACACTTGGTTTAATAGCTTCCTTGTGAGCAGCAACCTTTTATCAAGAAAATCATGATAGGAAATGCAAGCACGGGAATATCGTATCAATTGGGAGATATATACCCCGTATAGAGGTGCTGCTGGAATGTTGCTACTTAATATTGAAAGTTCACAATTGGAAAGCTGAAATAATCTCTTTTGTCGTAAAATTTAGTTTTCAACCGACCCTCATTGTCAATTTCTAGATGTAAGATCCCCCTGGTTTTTTTTGGGTTCGTGTTGTTTATTCTTTAGTTTTCTATGTTGTGTTATCTTTACGACAAAAGAGATGATTTCAGCTTTCCAATTGTGAACTTTCCATTTCTAAGTAGCAACATTCCAGCAGCACCTGCATACGGGGTATATATCTCTCAATTGATACGATATTCCCGTGCGTGCATTTCCTATCATGATTTTCTTGATAGAGGGTTACTGCTCACAAGGAAGCTATTAAATCAAGAGTTCCAAATGGTGAAGTTGAAATCATCCCTTCGTAAATTTTACGGACGCCATCACGAGTTGGTTGACCGTTATGGAATAACCATTTCACAAATGATATCGGATATGTTCCTCACGTCGTAACTACAATCCCCTTCCCTTTCATGAATTTGACCTACCGAATTAGACTATTTACCGGATTTGTAATCACATAAGCAACACGACGGGTGCCGCATGTGGAGCAGGATCTGCTTACCCTTCCGGAGCACCTGAGATCACCCCTAGTTTTTGGTGGGGTTCGTGTTGTTTATTCTTTAGTTTTCTATGTTGTGTCATGTGTACTATTGTTTTTCTGTTTGTCTTTTTCATTTTTAGCCATGGCGTTGTCAGTTTGTTTTAGATTTATGAGTTTGACTGTCCCTTTGGTATCTTTCGTCCCTCTTTTGTGTCATGTGTACTATTGTTTGTGTTTGTCTTTTTCATTTTTAGCCATGGCGTTTTTCAGTTTATTTTTGATTTATGAGTTTGACTGTCCCTTTTGGTATCTTTCGTTCCTCTTTCAAGATATGAAGCCGACTTAACTGTAAGTGTTGTATCCTGTATCTCTAGTTCGATGGGATAGATGCGTTCAACATAGTCACCAATTTTTGTATTATTTAGTGAAAGAACGTCATCTAGATAGCGGAAATTAGAGTTAAAGGATATTGCTAGCTTCTTATCATTCTTCTTAGAAGTTCCTATATGAAGTCAGCCTCATAATTATAAAGAAATAAGTCGGCAAGAAGAAGGGCACAATTGGTGCCCATTGGAATGCCGAGTCTGTTGAAATTAACATTCTCCGAACGTAACAAATATGTTGTCAATAAAAAAGTCAAGCATCTTGATAATGTCAGTTTTTTTTTTTTAATCAGAGTGATCCTTTACAGAGTAGGATTTATCCCTCCCTAAGACAAGACACTTGTATCTACGTTGGCCATTCTTTTTTTTATAAATATTGTAAATATCGGTTGATTCCTTACATAAATCATAAAACTCGGAATTGAGTATATATTTCATTGACTATGGTCCATGATGATACATAGGAGTCAAGTCTAGAATTTTGCAAAATGTCTTTATATGAAGTATTTCCATTTATTATGACCTTTAAATGTTGAGTCTTAATTGTTTTTCGTTGATTGTTTTGTTATAAAATATGTTGTTTCTTTTCTCAATTTAATTGTTTCACATTTTTCATGTCATGCCATTTATAGAAGACTTGATGATACGTTTTTTACTCATTGTTGAAGGCCTTGCTAATGCCTTTATCAAAATTTTCGTAAGAATAAAAGACTCGTTAAATAACAAGAGTGTACACCCTGAAATGTCTCGCCTTCTTTAATAATCATTGATATTATGTTGATAGTCCTTAATATAAATAAAAGCAACAGTAGTATACCGCTGTTCAAAACTCATAAATCCATGGACAAAAAACAAAATTGGGGTAACAAACTAAAACCGAGGGAAACGCATTAAATATAAGAGAACAACGACACAACACCGAAACGCAACACACACAGAAACGGACCAAGCATCAGACAAAATACCACGAGAATAAAAAATATAACATCAAAACCAAATACATGAATTTGGGATAGACAAGTACCGTTCCACGTCTTATCTTAATATCTCAAAAATAAGAGAATACAAACGACACAACGTAAAAATGCAACACACACAGAAACGAACATTAATATTTAAAGCTTTATTACAACTGTCAAATAAACTAAACATTAACCAAGAAAACTATACATTGACCAATGAACCATGAAAATGATGTCAAGGTCAGATGAACCAAGCCAGGCAGGCATGTACAGCTAACAATTCTTCCTTACAACAAATATAGTTGACCTATTGTTTATAATTTAAAACAACCAGATCAAATCACAAAAACTTAAAACTCAGCAATGAACCGTGAAAATGAGGCCAAGGTCAAATAAAACCTGCGCGACTGACATATAGATCATAAAATATTTCCATACACCAAATTTAGTTGACCTATTGCATATTGTATTAGAAAAAAAGACCAAAACTCAAAAACTTAACTTTGACCACTGAACCATGAAAACGAGGTCCAGGTCAGATGACACCTGCCAGCTAGACATGTACACCTTACAATCATTCCATACACCAAATATAGTAGACCTATAGCATACATTATAAGAAACTCAGATCAAAACACAACCAGATACTCCGCAGGGCGCAGCTTTATACGACCGCAGAGGCCGACCCTGAACAGTTGGGGCAAGTATGGACACAACATTTAAGATTGATACAGCTCTGAATTTGGATTGTGATTAAAAAGTTGACACAACATAGGTTTCTGACACAGAATGAATGTGGTCTTAGAACTTAAACTTTAAAACTTGAAAATATTAAATCGGACATTTACCTATAATGGTCCAATATCCAAAATCTAAATACATGGTTAGATTCAGCATATCATAGAACTCCAAAAATTCTTTGATGAAATCAAATGACGTTCAATTTTAGACCCTTTACACCTCAATGTGGACCAATTTGATAACCGGGCTCAAATATTAAAAATCTAAAGACATGGTTAGATTCAGCATATCAAAGAACCCCAAGAATTCAATTTTTGTTGGACCCTTTGGACCTTAATGTAAAACAATTTGAAAACAGGACCAACAATTAAGAATCTAAATACACGGTTAGATTTGGCATATCCAAGAACCCAATAATTCATTTATTCATGAAATCAAACAAAGTTTAATTTTGGACCCTTTTGGCCCATAATTTTTAAACTGTTTGGACCAAAACTCCCAAAATCAATCCTTTTGTGGTCATAAACCTTGTGTTAAATTTCATAGATTTCTATTTACTTTTACTAAAGTTATTGTGCAAAAACCAAGAAAAATGCTTATTTGGGACCTTTGTGTGGCCCCTAATTCCTAAACTGTTGGGACCAAAACTCCCAAAATTAATCCCAACCTTGCTTTTATGGTCATAAACCTTGTGTTTAAATTTCATAGATTTTTATTTCCTTATACTAAAGTTACAGTGCGAAAACCAAATGTCTTCGGACGACGACGACGCCGCCAACGTCATACCAATATACGATCAAAAAATTTTCAATTTTTGCGGTAGTTTGAAAACTTAACTATAACCAGTGAACCATGAAAATGCTGGACCTATTGCTTATAGTATCTGAGATATTAACTTGATCACCAAAACTTAACCTTGTTCACTGATCCATGAAATGAGGTCAAGGTCAAGTGAAAACTGTCTGACGGGCATGATGACCTTGTAAGGTACGCACATACCAAATATAGTTATCCTTTTACTTATAATAAGAGAGTATTCAACATTACAAAAAATCTTAACTTATTTTTCAAGTAGTCACTTAACCATAAAAATGAGGTCAAATCCGATAACAGGACAGTGTACTATAATTTAGATGAAGCTATTAGTATCAATATATTATCAAATGTTTTGAAACGATATTTAATTGTTTAAATGTCATGAGCAGCATTGGAATGCTTACATCCACTACATTGAACTTTGATGGATAGTTGTCTCATTGACAATCATACCACATCTCCCTACTTTACATATCAGGGTATATAAATAAAGTCCCCTTAAGTTACAAAGACTTTCAGCTCTTGAATTGTTTCCACTACTTCACTATTTTAATTGAAAAATTATAATGTAAATAGAAAATAAATGCATGCCTTTTTTGTTGTAAATAATAATAATATCAATAATGTGGATGGGGTTGAAATTTTTCTGGGTTCTGATTTTTTTCCATCACCAAGATGAGAGCTTGAAAGAAAAATACATTCTTTGACTCCATATCATCAGTGTTTACATGAATTATGAGTGATATGGTCATAAATACAAACAATAATAAGGATTTCTACCCCAGAAATAGTTTGCCTTGCCTGTTTATATCAAAACCTTACAGCTTTTGAGTCCTCATTCAGCAGTACTCTCAAACTGTATACCTTAATTGAACTTTTTTTTTATTCAAGCATCACTGACAAGTCTTTTGTATAAAAATCAAGTGTTTGGTGCACATAATTTCTAACCCGATATCTATTATAATAATAAAAAGATGTGGTGTAATTGCCAAAATAACAACTCTCAACAAGAGATAAAATGACACAGACGTTTATAAACACAAATTTTCCACTCCTTTGACATTGTAATCCACAAAATAAAGTAACAAAAAAAGTCAGCACTGAATAATATTTAATTTACAAGAACAAATATCACAAAAAGAAAAACTGCATTGGTTTTTGTATTATAAACAGCCAAACCTAAACTGTAACTGAAGTTATCATTATAACTATTATTAATACACAATGTATTATTATGTTAATTCTAAATGCCACAAAAATTACAAGGAAAAGCACTAGTCATTCAATGGCATATGGTTGACCAACTTGTAATAGGAATGATTTAATTTTGAGATTTCAGCAAGCACAATAATAAAGCACATACAAGAATGTCAAACTAGGAACATCTGTAGTATTATTACAGGGAACAATTTTAAAAAAGATCAGATGCTCGGCAGGGCGCAGCTTTATACGACCGCAGAGAAATTTGGAAAAAAAATTGAACCTCTTTTAAAAATTGGACCTCCTAAATTTTATGAATCCCCCTTGAAGCAATTACCCAAAAACTCAATCCCAGCCTTCCCATTGTAGTATTCGGAACCTTGTAGTACAATTTCAGAGAGATCCATACACTTAAACACAAGTTATTGATTGGAAACTAGAAAAATGCTTGTTTTTTGCCCTTTTTTGACCCTCAATTCCTGCATCAATGGGACAATAACCCCCAAACTCAATCCCAGCCTTCCTTCTGTGATTTGGAACTTTCTGGTACAATGTAAGAGAAATCCATATACTTACACACAAGTTATTATACAGAAACTAAAACAATACTTGTTTTGGCCTGTTTTGGCCCCTTATTCCTAAACATTTGGCACCATAACCTCCCAAATGAATCCAAACCTTCTTAGTGTGGTATTTAACATTGTGATTCATTTTTAGAGCAATTGAAATACTAATACACAAGTTATTATCCTGAAAGTAGAAAAAAATGCTTGTTTTGGGGGCCCCTTTTGGGCCCCTTATTCCTAAACAGTTGGAACCATCATCCGCAAAATCAATCCCAACCTTCCTTTTGGGGTATTGAACCTACTTATTTAATTAAAAAGAGATCCATTCATGTAAACTAAAGTTATTGTCCGGACAGCAGACGACGACACAGACGACGACGACATCGTACCATTATACGATCCCAAAATTTGTTTTGCAGTCGTATAAAAATACAGAAACTATGTCAGCAACAAGTCTGCCACAGATAGGTAATTAAGAAAATAAGTTAGTTTATAGAAATATCATATACATGTATCAACTAGGTAGCATATTCTATTCTAGTAACATAATTTTACAGTTTTTAATGGTGAATTAAACTGGTGAGACCTAATGGTTCACAGCATGTTTCTCTTATAAATTGGCAATTTGCTGTACAAAAAGCAACATTCCATCAGTGCCTGCATACGGAGTATATATCTCCAAATTGATACGATATTCCCGCGCTTGTATTTTCTATCATGATTTCCTAAAAAAGAGGGTTGCTGCTAACAAGAAAGTTTTTAAACCAAGACTTCCAAATGGTGAAGTTGAAATCATCACTTAGTAAATTTTACGGACGCCCTCACGAGTTCGTGTTGCTCAGTCTTTAGTGTTCTCTGCTGTTTTATTTTGTACTATTGTTTGCCTGTTTGTCTTTTTCAGTTATGGCCATGGCGTTGTCAGTTTATTATCTATTTATGAGTTTGACTCTTCCTCTGGTATTTTTTGCCCCTCTTTTAATTCGGATTACTATTTGCTTAAACGGTACTTATCATGATAATAGCCTATACAATAAATTGCAACATAAATCGATGTTTGCTATATGTCAAACAGATAGCGATCCGACGAAAAAAACATTATATAAGGACAACTAGATTTGAACATCAACTTGAACGATTATTGATTATGTAATGCTCTAAATTGAAGTAAAACAATGATTCTTGTGAATAAATTCGACAAAAAAATCAAAGATCCACAGTTATCTACAACTAACGAAATACAATAAAATGTTTAACCTCATAAATAGATTATCTAAAATTCATTTAGATTTTGATTATTTAATGCTCTTCAACTTGTATATGTTGTACATTGTTTGAATTATTCATTTGAGCGTCACTGATGAGTCTTTTGCAGACGAACGTTAACATTTGTAAGCCGGGTAACTATTATGAAGTTCTTTGTCCATACGTTAAATACAACGATTATGATCCATTTTCCTTATTTCGACAAGCATTTCGAAATATGAAGGTTGAAATGTCCTTTCTTTTGTAAATCCCAACTCGTCCATAAATCTCGATCACTAGATTAATAGAACCAAAATATACACCAGTTTTGGACAATAGCTTGCCTTAAGAATTTTTGCAACTATATATATAACAAAAGGCACAAAATAATTAACATGTTCTTTTAATCATTATATTCCAGTTTTATTAGATTAAAAGGATGCACTTTAGTAAGCGTTGACCACATCATTGAACTAAAAATCATTAAGATGCACATTGCTAAGCCACGTTTAGTTGTATTTGTTTAAGATGCATGATATATGTAATCGATAAGGAACAAACATGCATATAATAGTCGAATGCCAGTAATTTCATATAAACATTGCCTTCTATTTACGATAATTTCAAACAGCATTTAAATTACTTAAGATGACTGGAGTCCGGAAATATGGCTCCTTTTTTTTTCTTTTTTTCCCCATTGACAACCTACTGTAAAACTCTTGAAAAAAAGGCATCCGTTTGGATGTGCATAATTTGCATATTCGCAGCTACTTCTTGTCAGAAAGGAAACGTCTCTCATGTATTTTTCTTGTGTCCTCTGGTATCTTTCGCCCCTCTTTCACTTGAAGTCCCGAGTAGAATCAAGATCAAGCTATCTGAACGAGCAACATCTCTATGAGGAGCACAAAGGTGATTTTTTGCGAGCATTTGTTTATGTTTATGTTTATGTTCCTGTTAACCTAGTCATTATTTTCAAGTGTAAGTCGACATTTTGTCCATCTTCATCCTAAACAATTCATTTTACAGAGCCCAGCCTATTTAATTAATAAGTCTAATAAAATTCAGAATGGAATGTCAAAAAGTCATGAACCGGACCAAAAACAGATAACAACCGAAGACCATTAATAGGTCTTCTACGCAGCGAAGAAAAAACGCACCCGAATGTGGGAATTAGGTCACAGTAAATTAAAATGTGTACTAATGCAGTGATAATGAACGATATACTTAACTTTGAAACATATAAGTGAACTAAAATTTTAAAATATATATTTAAAACTAACAAAGGCAGAAAGCTCATGACTTGGTAGTGGCTAATGACTTGGTAGTGGCACAAGCATGCGTTTCATCAATGCCTGGCATCAAGTTCTATTCCATCACCTGTTTGGCGGTATGCTTTTTTCCGGATAAGCTGGTGCCAAAAACAAAAATTAGTTTGACTTGTTCAGTTTCATAAAATTTTGAAAAAAATATTTACTTTGACCCTTTGAAAATAATTTAAAAGTTTAAATTATCTTAAGTACACACTAAAAACATGTCTATGGATATACATTTAATATGAACCATTTTGACACACACTCTTACTCTGATCATTGAGAAGCTTAATATTTTCTTGACAATTCGGCATGACTAAAAGTTTAGCTGATTTTTACAGAGTTATCACCATGTAGTGTTGTGTACAAACTTACGCTTGTTTAAATTTCATGTATTTATATTTAGTTAATAAATATTAATACTTGACTATTGCCGAGGTACTTGTCTTATGATAGCTCTGTGTAATGCTCATTTCTACCGTTGTAAATTAAAATCAGTGCTCATCATTTATCTATTGAGAAAGGTCGATATAAAGAAATCGACAGAGATAAAATATTTTGAGGGCATTGTAGACATATGTAGGATGAAGACAAATTTCATTTTATATTGAAATATACATCATACGAAAAGGAACGGGATTGCTTTAGAAATGAAGTTTACAGTTCACAGTAAAAATCTTTCCTCATATGTTTAAGTGCAAACGGTTCATAGCAAAAGTTTGTTTGGTTGATGTAAGAGTATATGCTCGGAAACGGGACTTTTAAACAGATTCAATAAATAGTCTTTTTCTTTTTATGATTATATAATTAAAAGACATCATACATATGTATTATGATAAATAAAGGCAACAGTAGTATACCACTGTTCAAAATTCATAAATCGATAGAGAAAAAAACAAATCTGGGTTACAAACTAAAACTGAGGGAAACGTATCAAATATAAGAGAACTACGACACAACAGAGACACAACACCGAAACGTAACACACACAGAAACGAACTATAATGTAACAATGGCCATTTTCCTGACTTGGTACAGGGCATTTTATGAAAAAATGGTGGGTTGAACCTAGTTTTGCGGCATGCCAAACCTCCCGCTTTAATTATAACATTAAAATGACAACATTACACGACAGGGTTACAATAAACAAACAGATAAATAGGAGAAAATATAGGACAGAGAAACACACGAATAATAGCCATCAAAAGGTAACAGGTTGAAAAATCTTTTTTATACGACAGACGCGCGCTACGTCCACACAAAACTATGCTCAGATGTAAAAAGTTTGAAAGCCATAACAACTACAAAGTTCAAGATCGCCAAGGACCAAAAGTTCCAAAAAGTTGTGAGGCCAGGGTTATCCGCCTGGAACAAAAAATCATTATTATCAAGAATAATACATAGTTTTGCAAACAGTAAATTTTATAAAAATGACTTGATAACCGATATACATGATAAAACTGAAGTGGTGACTAGCTATAGAATAAAAACGAATACATAACAAAATCACAGCCCTGTTAGCCATGGTCAATGCAACGCCCAGACGTCACATTTAAATTTCTAAAACGTGTTCCGAAAATTAAGAAAGAATTTGAATGAAATTCAAGATTAGATTTGTATGACTTATCTAACTTATATTAATAACAGTGAAAATTGTAATGCTAATTAATATTTAATTGTAGTAGTTATTAGATAATTAATTGTATTATCTAGCTTTGTAGGTGTTTCTTCTGATCAAACTGCAAACCAAAGATATAGTGTAAATTTCGTTTTATCCAAAATTAAATCTACCAAATGAACTGGATCAGTAGTTATTCCCAACACAACACAATAATAACAGAAAAAAATACGATTCACAACTGCAAACGTTAAGACATTTGACAAAATCCGATGACAACAACAAACACAACATCAAAACCCAACAAATTAACTTGGGATGAAAAAGAACCGTGCCACGTCTTAAAGCAATACGAATTCACACTCAGCAAAACAGTCACATTCGGAAATAAGTCACGTTTGGTAATAAAAAGATCACAATTTTGATATGAAATTGTCATTTTATGTCTCGACATGTTAATGACGTCATAGTGACATACAGGCGATGTTTCTGTACTCATCGCCTTATAATCGGTAGAACATTATCATTAATCAATCAGAGTAACAATTCTCTTTAGACGGTTGGATATGTTTCCTATTTTTGTCATTTCATGGGCCAACAATAATTCTCATAATACATGTACCAGATGATCAGCTCGTAAACATTACATTATATTGTACATTAAACATACGGATGTTGTTGAACGAACTATCAGTTGTTACTTTCCTTTAAAAAAGAAGTCCGTACAGATTAAAATCGAATTCCCCTTATATTTGTGCCGAGTGAATAATTCTGGAGACGATTACCTTGTTTGCGTAGCCGGCGTCGCTCCTTTTGGAGGTTGGATCATCAGTTTACTACTTTCGCCTCACTTAAACATTGTTCTCTTCCAGTTCTTATTAAAAGTAGTATCTAGCAAGTTTTCAATTATTGTGTTACAATTTTTTAAAGTAATATCTAGCAAGTTTCAATCTATTGTTTTACCTTCTTTTTTTAAGTAATATTATGTTTTGCTGATATTTTGACGTTTGGTTCTTTTTATTTAACGCACTTCAGCGTTTTGTTCTTACTTTGTTTTCTCCTTTGAGATGATATGTTTCCCATGGTTTTAGTTTGTAACCTGGATATGTTTCCTCTCTATTGGTTTATGACTTTTAAACAGAGGTATACTAACGTTGCCTTTATGTAAATGCCTTAACTTTGCAGATTTGTTTTTATTTAAGAAAATATCAAACAGAATGAACGAAATTTAATGACATAAAATTAAATATAAACGACAAATATAAGCACATAACAAAACTAATCTAACATTTCCTTTCCAGTTTATATCAACAATGACCCTGTAATATTTTGAACGTTGGTCCAAATTTTCCGACCCTATAAAGAGCTTTTAAAAGTCGCAGAACAGTTGGCTTTGGGAATTTGTTTGTTCTCCATTTGAAAAAAAGTCTTCTTGTCTGTTCCAGCAGTTTATTTTTAAAATCATGTTGAATCTGCTGTAGGAATGATATATCAATGTCTAACTCAATAGCAAGTTGCATTATGCTGTCTCCGATATGGTTTGCCAAATCATTTAGTGCATTAAATGATGGAATTTTGTTAAGTGTATCTTCTGACATATCTAAAACAATCAAGTATAGTGAAAGAACAAATCAATTCCAATTACCAATATTCACGGTAGGTAGTGTACGGCTAGGATTGTGGTTTCTCGAGTTATTCGGTCCGGGTTTTTTTTCAAGTGTAGCTCGGGCTTTTTCGAGTGATAAAACATGCGATAAGTTCAATTTACTGCTATTTCGTAATTATATTAGTTTTTTTACATTACTACCCATCTTGTACTGAATTGTTTTGATCAACAAAGAAGCAGAATGTCCTTGTATTTAACCAAATAATTCAGTGGTTGTTATTGTCCGGAGTTTAAGAGAGCAACTGTGAAATCTTCCGGGTTTTTAAACATATTGTCTGGGTTTTTTTTACAGAAAGTTTGAATAAGAAAAAAGGTATTCTGGACTTAAAAAATGACTTTAAGTTTATAACTGTAATTAACTGAAGGACAATATCATATATTCCCAATAAATCATCATATACATATTACAAAATAAAGGTTTTTTTTCAATTTAATGCAAAATATCTGTTTGGAGAGCTTTCTGCAACTACTTTCCAACGTTCATAGTGAATTTACCTGATCCTTTACAAAACGGTGTTTAGAACATATTGCACGGAACTCATATTTATTTTAACTTCATTTCATGTTTCTTTTGATTTTACAGTTATCAATATTTCTTGTGGTGAACCCCGGAGATTACAAAAAGGAGTAAGAAACATAATAGACAGCAGTGAAAAATGATAAAAATGCTATGTAATAAAATATATTTTTCTAAAAAAGGCCTGGCCCCTACTCATAAAACAGGCCTGCCCCCACCTTATAAAAAATCGATTAATATTTTTTTTAAAACACCCACTCTCAATCCCTTCAATTTTTATTTGCCATTGAAAATAAATATTGAATAAAATTTCATATATAATCAACAATGTAATGAATAGTTCATTAGCCTAAATATGATTCGTTAAAAATGATAGAAAAATGCAAATTGTGTTTTTTGTATGCTATTACCAACTAGATTGTCCAGAGCTTCAAACCGGACATCAAAAACAATATTGTAATAGATATCCATATTTTTGGCACTTCTCTTTTATTAAAAGGAAATTCTTATGGTGTTTAGTTGCTGTATTACCAATTATTACATATGCAGAATCAGACTCTTCCTCACAGTAGTAGCATTTAAACAGTTTCGGTTCCATTTCTTAAACCATAAAATAAATAATACAAGATACATGACCAATAGTTAATGAAATATTTCGGATTTATACTCTTTTAAAAACAAGCATATATCTCACCTTACACAATATAGGTATGTACGTCTCAATCAGAATTGTATATGCTTACATTTAATTTAGATTGTTTACATCACGAATATATACTGTACATGCAATTTATAAGATGTGAGAAAAAGAATATATTCAAGTGAACAATACTTGTTTATAAATTGCAAGTAATAACACACCATGAGACTTTAAAGTACTTAATTTGAACCTTTATTTTATAATTTTAAAACGTAAATACACCAACACAAAATATTATTTAGCTATACTAAGTGTGTAAAATCACTCGATAAAACAAGAACGCACTCGAAAAAGCCCGGACTGCTCTCGAAAAAGTCCGAATATGAAGAAATTAATTTAGTCTTTAAATCTCGTTTGCAATGCAATAACAGTAATTTTTGTAAAAGGTCTATATATCTAAGGATATATATAATATATATTCCATGTATGCATTTCCGTCGATATTTACATTGGTATGTGTATGAAAATGGCTTTATTTTGTATTTTGGAATAAAAGCATTGTAAGGCTAAATTTTACTTTTTTTTACGAAAAACAATGTCAGAATGGTAATATATATTTATCTCCAACACAAACATACCTTGTATAACCTTGTATATTAATCTCAAGCTTAAATATCACGTCTTGTCAGAAATGAAGTCTGTTTGTTTACATTTTTTTTTTATTATATTCACTCAAAAAAAAAGAGGTCACACTCGAAAAAGCCCGATCAAATCACTCGAAAAACCATGATCCTAGCCGGACCATATACCTACCGTGATATTACCGATTTATCATTAGAGCACTTGTTTAAGTTGAAGTGTAGATGTCGACTATCCTATATTTATTCGACGCAGCGTATAAGTCAGGTGTACTGCTCGGTTTTAATAACAGTTGCAATTTAACTTTTAAATTGTCACAAATGACAAAGAGTCAGAATTTGGCATAGTTTTATTCATTTTTCGAGATTCGAGATTCATATAGATCATGTTAATCATGTTGATAACTTGGGTATTTTTATTATGTAAATATTTCACCCTTAATATCAATTTGTTTTGATTGGTTGTTGAACCAAGACAAAATGACACGAAATAACAGTGCTTTTATCTATGAAGAAGAAAATTTTAAAACATAAATCATTATTTATTTTTTCATTTTCCCCTATGATTGCTTTTTCTTCGTTTTGCTTTCTCTTGTGCACATTACTCATTATGTAAACCTACACCAATGAAAAAAAAACCTGACCGTCATGAAATACCACAATGTTATTGAAACTGTCAATATGATAAAAAAAATGAAAAACTTTCACCTTGTTTACAGATTTTTCAAAATCACATTTAGCATCAAACTCATCGTATAACTACATATTGAAGAAAAAGAGAAATCGGATATGGATATTGAATAATTCAGAAAAAATATTAAGATTTGTGTTTTGGGAAAAGAATGAAAGTCTCACCTTTCTTCTGCACCTGGATTCATCTCCGGTATTTGATTGGATTATGTTGCTCAATCTTTTGTTATTGTACATTCAGAAAACTATAATTTATAGAAATTAAGAGTCATCTTACCTGATACATCTATCTGAACATCTCTAAACACCTAAAATATAATGTTAAAAATATTATTTATGATTTAAAACCAGACTTCTGAAGCAAAAACTGATATATCTTCCATATGAATAAAATAACAAATTTAAATGCAGAAGCCAAAAAACTTAAACTTGAGGATGTAGTCATGTCAGATTTCGGATTGACAAATGTTCGGACCCTTTGTGGGTTTATTTTCATACGATACAGACTAAAACATGTTGCCCTTTTCCACTCACTTTTGTTTTTATAAAACACTGCAATAGATTACCTTAGCCGTATTTGGCACCACATTTTGGAATTTTGGATCCTCAATGCTCTTCAACATTTCATCTGTTTGGCTTTACAACTATTTTGATTTGAGCGTCACTGATGAGTCTTATGTAGACGAAACGCGTGTCTGGCGTACTAAATTATAATCTATGATTTGAAACACAAAAAGGTTCAATGCTATACATAAGGTTATCATTTTCCCGCCTTTAAACAAAACGATATTTCAAAAAGGAGTTCCATAACCTAAGAATATTTTAGCTTTTTGTTTTTAACTTATATTAATGCCCTTCTGACTCATAGTGTCAATTTTAAATTCTTGATTTTTTTCAAAGTACCATAGTCGGGTCACAGTCCAATACTGAGTGAAACACTGTATACTATAAGTGGAAAACAACAGAACAACAGAAACAGTGAACTACTACAAAAATAGACGGCATCATACATAGAAATGGTCTGTTTGATAACAACGGCCATATTCATGATATTCCAGACTTGGTACAGGACATTTAAAAAATGGCGGGTTAAACATAGTTTAATTGCAAGCTGTAACTCTGGTAAAGTTAAAAAGACCGCTAAAATGACAACTTTACGTGACGTGAATACAGTACAAATAAACACAAGAGCACTCAGAACAGAGAAATACATAAAAAATATAAAAGTACTTAATCAAAGAATAATAACGAACACCTACAATTAATTTACAACAGCACACATGTACATCACTATGAATTATGAAGTATGCGTCACGCGAATGTAGCAACGCCCTTACAAGTCACGACAGAGGTAAATTAAAACAAATATATTTGAGATTTAAATTAAATTTGTAACGCTGTTGAATTCTTTTTTCTGACCATTTCAATATTATTAATATTGAATTAGGCTACTAATGATGTTATAATTTGTTTTTCTAACCACGACGGGTTTTCTTATAAATAAACGACAAACGATTAGTAAAAATAATCATTTATAGGAATAGGTAACGGTCGGTATTGCAAACCAGACGACGTTGATGGTAAACCGCAGTCTTAGGGTACATTACTGCTAATAAGTGTTAGATTGATAATTGGCAAATTGAAATCGTTCCGTTTGGCATACATTTTAGTGTTCATTTTTCCAATTGTGTCAATATTGAGGACAAAATCAAGGTATAAAACTGAGAATGGAAATGGGGAATGTGTCAAAGAGACAACAACCCGACCATAGAACAGACACCAGCAGAAGGTCACCAACAGGTCTTCAAACCAGCGAGAAATTCCTGCTCTCGGAGGCGTCCATCATCTGGCCCCTTAACAAATATATATACTAGTTCAGTGATAATGAACGCCATACTGAACTCCAAATTGTACACAAGAAACTAAAATTAAAAATAATACAAGACTAACAAAGGCCAGAGACTCCTGACTTGGGACAGGCGAAAAATTGCGGCGGGGTTAAACATGTTTATGAGATCTCAACCCTCCCCCTTTACCTCTAGCCAATGTAGAAAAATGAACATTTGTGCTTTGAGACAAAAATCTGGTTTTCATTGTTAAGGGGAAAATCAGTAAGTCTCTGTTTTTTCTGAAAAAAAATAAATACATGTACCAGACAAATACCTAAAATAAAGAAAAGCAATAAAAGAAAACGGTATCGCTCAAGTGAGAAAGCTTCAATTGCAATACTGTCAAGATGATATGTTTTTAACCACACGGACGACATGGTCAAGCACCAAACCGGACAATGTATTATCGAACTTTTCGAATTCTATTTTGAATTCTTTTAATACAGTTTTGTTATAATATACTTTTTAATTCATTTTCATAAATTTAGAAATTTTTGCGATGTTTTTAACAAAACAAACTCGTATTTTGTATTCTAAATATAATTTTCAAACAGAATTTTGAAGAATTCCTATATTCACATTTGTTGATCATTCGACCCAATAAATACAGCATAGTTGTTTCTTAATTATTGGTATCTTATTTTTAGTATCCCAGGGGCGTGATTTACTTTTTAGTTTCTATTCTCATTTATTATGCATTAATCAATTGTCACTATGTATTTCAATGTAACGTAATAACTGTGAAAGCTGACATTATATTTACCTGGCAAAGTAAATGTGCAGCCCGTCCTTTCTTTTCTAAAAGACTAATCAAACCGCCAAAACTGAAACTTTTTTTCTTTATTATACATGACCATAATGCCATGAATTTTAGGTCATTTGGAGGCTGGTGTTGGAATTGGTATTCTAAATCATTCCATTCTTCAACTTGAAACCCTAGCAACATTGCTATTTCACGGCACTCAACGAGAGAGAGTAAAGCTGCTAGCCTTCTTATATGTTGAGGTAAAGGACACTGTTCCCTTTCTAATTTGCCAAGTCCTGAAGAATTGCAAAATTGTGTGTTGAAATCAATTCAAAGTATTGTGTAAAGAACATATTGATCAAATAGAAGTAGCATTTTATAAATTTTATGCATGCAGAAACGCACACGGAATCTGTATCCGTCTTAACAAAAAGTAAAATTATAGCAAAATACTGTATTCCAAGGTCAGTTTTAAACTTGAAATCGTTTATCAAACAGTAAAATCAAAAACTCAAAAAAGTGAAACGAATGGAAATTGTACGATTGTTAACGATGGCCACTATGAGAATAAACTTATCATAGATATTGGATCTAAGATTTTGTTCGCCAAACGGGCGATCGCCTACAAATATCTTTTCTGTGACGTTCGGATCAAATAAGTTAGATAGACCAAAAGGGCCAAAAAGGCCAAAAAAGTACGAGGGTCAGGTATTTTAAATGGAATTGCAATATATGCTAAAATCGTTCTTGGAGAATCGGATTAAACAATACAACCGATTGCTGAAATGTAAAACAGCTGTTGTAATCAAAAGTTTGTCAGAGAACGATACTTAACATTTTAGAATGGTAATGATTAAGATAAATTCTAAATCCAATATTTACTATCATTAAATTAATATCTACTTAAAAAGACAATTGTCGGTTCTCTTTATTAAAAACGTACTTTCTTCTAATAGAAATACAAATAAAAGTATATTTTGCTGTGAATTAAAAGTTAAATTTAGCAAATGTAAAACAAGAACAATTTTTATTTTCAAAGTATAATAAATACTAATGAACTTTCATACATACCCTTGCAAGAACTTGTACAAACATCACATAGTTCCTAGAAAAAATATGTGAATTGATTTCAATCAACCATGCTAAGTTAAATCTAGATATCAATTAAAAAAATGATCACGCATTTGTGTATGTATATTTCTCAAATTCTTCGTCAATTTATCCCTTTCTGTACCCATTGTATAATAAAATTTAATCAACGTGTGGTTCGTTTGATCTCAGTTCTTCATTGGTTAAAATCCGATAATGACGTCGAATTTTCTTGTTTTTCTCTGAATTTCCTATTGTGACGGCATGAAAAAGGCGACCATGCCTGATGACGACACATAGAAAGAACACATCTTTTTTTTTGCAGATCACTCGCAAAGAAGGAATAAGTTTGCCTGCGTATTGTTTGAAAATCATTAGAGAAACAAATTCTACCACCAAATCTCGTGTAATACGATATGTATCCACTCTCGACAATTAAATTTTAAATATTTAAAACGCTTGGCGAGCTCGCGTTTTAAATTGGAAAATTTAACTGTCTCGGGTGGATAAATATCGTATCACACTCGATGCAGTGGTAGAATCTATATATACACCATGCGGGGGAAATCAGATTAGATATGCACATTCATTTTTCTTTTTAAAAATATCTCCTTTTTTTAGAAGTACGTTTATAGATTATGCTTTACTAAGGTTGTGAATAGAAATGGGGAACGTGTCAAAGAGACAACAACCCGACCATAGAAAAGACAACAGCAGAAGGTCACCAACAGGTCTTCAATATAGCGAGAAATTCCCGCACCCGGAGGCGTCCTTCAGCTAGCCCCTCAACAAATATATAATAGTTCAGTGATAATGAACGCCACATTTAACTCCAAATTGTACACAAGAAACTGAAATTAAAAATAATACAAGACTAACAAAGGCCAGAGACTCCTGACTTGGGACAGGCGCATTAATGCGGCGGGGTTAAACATGTTTATGAGACCTCAACCCTCCCCCTATACCTCTAGCCAATGTAGAAAAGTAAACGCATAACAAAACGCACATTAAAATACAGTTCAAGAGAAATCCGAGTCTGATGTCAGAAGACAAAACCAAAGTAAATAAACAAAATGACAATAATATATAAATAACAACAGACTACTAGCAGTTAACCGACATGCCAGCTCCAGACTTCAATTAAACTGATTGAAAGATTATGATTTCATCATATGAATATCAGGCACTATCCTTCCCGTTAGGGGTTTAGTATCATACTATCATTACATATATGAGAAGAACATAACCCTTGTCATGCCAACAACTGGTTTTTGGATAAATGTGTTTAGTTCCGATGTAAGGACCCTATAGGTGAATCAATATTAACGCCAAAATATGCAATCTATATCCCTTCTTAATAAGTCTATTTAGAGGTTTTGTTAGTTTCTGAGGTGATTACTGACATTTTTGTGCTTTATAAAGAATATTTCCATACAAAATTGAATGAGAAATACCTGAACGTATAAGACGTCTGCATGTAAGTATATTTTTTGTTTGTTTGAAAAAAGTGTATCGAGCTTTTTGAAACCTTAAATTAAAGTTATTTTACCTCCAGTTCATTTTTTGCCTTTTCTGAGAACCAAGCATTTATGCTTTTGGTCATATGTCGCTGGTTGTGTGTTTTGCAAATCCATGTTGGTTCACCAGTTGATGAGGAAATCTCATTGTGTTTAAAAAAGCATATTTCTGATTTGCAGAATACACCAAACTCAATTTTGAACGGTAGAACGGAATTGTTACTCGCTGAAACTTCCACATCTTCGGACAACCTTGAATAAAATTCAGAGATTCTTACGATAGCTGCAGTCAGACACTCCTGAATTGAAGACGCAAGAATTGGAATTATATCTTCCTTCTTGTTTGCATGGACAAGGGACACAATTATCCTATTCGTTTTCACTTGAACAGCTATATCATGACAACTATCAACCTCAAGTACAGCCAGATCATTGAACAACATTTTTTTTTCTGTTCCTCTTTCATTATAAGTCTTTATATCCCACGATGTAATGAAAGAACTTAGAAAGCGATAAGACAATGCTGGTGGTATAACCTCCTCAATAAATGTATAAGACAGAATTATGGAGTTATTAGAAAGCCATCGCGTTTTTAGAAACATTGTGTCGTTCCCTTTTGTGATCATACAGGGGATCAGGAAGCGAGAAACATCTTCAAATGGACTGTCTACATCTCTATAACTGTTTCTTGGAGCAAGTATTACATCGAGATGAAGAAGCATCTGCAGAATATATTCTTTGTACGGAAGTATATGCTTAAAAGTCTCTTGTTCCCAAAGATAATATATATCTTCTCGCTCAATCATCCCATATTCCTGGAGGTTTTTCAAAATATTTGAAAATCTCTCCCCTTTTGGCCAGAATTGTTTCTCAGTTACTATGGATCGTAGGACTTCAACTAAGTACGCTGGTGATATAATGATGAAATCACGGAGGTTCTCTACATCGAAGTACAACAGTTTTCCCAGGGAATGTTGCACCTTCAGAAACGTTTCAATCTGTGTTTCTGATAAAACCATTGACTTATTTCTGGAATTAAGGACTCGGAGTTGATTGCGGGAAATGATATTCGTTCCTTCCTCAGATTTTTGTGCCAACTGTAATTCCAAAGGAATCCATCTTGTTGGCATGGCTTCACCCCATCGAGGATGTTCAGTTGCTCTCTGCATTAGCCTCTTTCTAAGATCTGTAATTTCTGGGTCTTCTGGATTTGTTGCGTCAACAAATATCAAAGGTTTAATTTCCAGATGCTTTAAACCGGCATGAGATTCAAACAACTTATGCAACTTTAATTCGAGTTCATTTCTTCGAGATTCTCGTGTCCACTGAAATACAAATTACATTAAGGAACCTTTTCTATACATTTCAAATCAACGATGAAAAATATATTCATAAGAATTATGTCTACTTATTCAGTATACAAAAACAAAAGTAATGATACTCTTAAGAACATTATAAGGGAACTCACTGAACTGACATAAAGTTACAGATAATGACACACAACATTTTAAATAAGTTTATCAATTACCTCGAACCATTTTTCATCTTTATGCGTGGCAACAAAGATAATCCTTGGAAATCCTTTATCTGTCCTCTTGCAGTACGTTAATATTGAGTTGACCCAGTGTATCAGATAAACTAAAAGTATACAATGTAACACACTATTGCTATTGCAACATCTCAATAAAAAAGGGAAAAAACACACACTATACATTTTATTTTTATTTTTTTTACTTGGTTACAAATTTATTTAGAGCTCAATCTTTGCCATTAGTAATTGAATTGTTATGTAGTAAAGATGCGACCCAACTAAATCGGAAGTTGTGTTTTAATTGTTTATAAACAGACATGTAGATATAACTTACAATAATTGTAAAACTGTTCATGTTGCAGAAAAAGATATGATTAGACCTATTTCTGTGAAAACTAGTTTTTTTTTAAGAAAGTCGTACGTAAATCTTTGTTTTATATGAATAATTGCATTTGAATTAAACCAATGCACTATCAATATAACCGCCAGTTAATGGAGAAAGAATATCAAGTAAATGATGTACCTGATACTGTTGGCTTTCCAAAGTGCCCTGGAAGAAAACCAAGGTCGGGTATATGCTTGTGTAGATCAATAGAGCCATTAAACATCAATACAAAAATGCCCCGGCTTGTGATGAACAGCTGGTGAGTCATGTAGTAGTCCTTCTGGCCTCCAAAATCCCAGATGTCTATAGGTACCACTTTCTGTTTATATTTACCTTCCTCTACCGCTTTAACAATCAGCCTATGAATTTGTCTTTGAGACATATTGCTTGATATATTCTCTACCCATTCACTGTCTGCATGATTTGTGCTGGTCTTTGATGGTCGTTTGATTTTACTTGTTTTAAATTCTTCGTTTTCACAAGTGCTAAGGGCTTTGCAATCACTGGGATTATTATCTAGCTTTTCCTCTTCATGTAATCGTGTAGTTTCATTAGTTTCAACTTTTTTCATGTTATACTTGTCTGTTTCTGATATCGGTTTCTTTTTTTCTGTACTGGTTGTAAAATTATTGCCCTCGTTTTTGCTTTGATTGCCCTCATATTTCTCGACTAGGGATGTCATTCCTTGACGATTCTCAGGTATTGCACTTAAGACAGGGCTGTCTGATAGCGTAGTTTCATCGAAAAGAATATTTTTCACGATTTCCTCTCGGACGGAAACCTTTGCTTCTCCGATGGATATCGAAATTAGCATATTTGTCAGTATTTCAGTGATTGCGTTACCTTTAAAGATAAATGATCGAATTTCTTTAGAAAATTACATAATGTTTCATAAACTGATGGGGATAACAAAATTATCTAAATTGAAATTATAACTTCGCAGTGTTTACAAATAAGTCGTACGCTAACAACATGTTGTCCTTTGTTTTACAATTAATCAACAAATACCATGTTCACTTTCTGCTCATAAAAACATGGGCAAACCTTTTACAATATTTATCATAATAAAACAGTCCTAAAGTGTTGCATTAGACATATAAAGAACTTTATTTGTATTTCAATATTCAAACTTATAGCCAATCATTAGGACAATAACAATCAAAACCAAGGAGTAAAAAAAGAATCACAAAACCAAGGGACATTTACATCAACAGTTGTAAATAATAAATAAGAAACAACACAAATTCCACTAAAAACCGGGAGTGAAATCAGGTACTCCGGAAGGATAAGCATTTCTTGCACCGTATACGGCACCCGTCGTGTTATTTCTTTGTTCAGTTCGGTAATGATGGAAGGTTATTATGACTGAGGAAGAATATCAGATATGATTTCCCACACACTTTTGTCATAATGGCCACTCAGCTCATGATGGCGACCGTAAAATTTCTTGAGCGTTGACTTTAATTAGATTGATTCATAGCCCTGTCTTATCAACTTTTCCTCGTTCAACAAAATCAACGTTCTTTGAGCTAGCTGTAGAATAACGTATCAATTGAGACACATATACTCCATATGCTGGTGCCGTTTGGATCTGCTACACAGAAATGGAAAGTTGACTATAGGAAAATTAAAAGCATCGCGTTTGTCATAAATTATGGTATTTAACCTACCATCAGTAGTCACTTCGCGAAAAAGATCTAAATATGAAGCAGATTTATCTGTGTCGGTAGTATTTCCAATTTCAAGTTCACTTGACTATATTAAATATAAGTGGTCACTGAATCTATTATTATTAAGAGACAGTACATCATCAAGATACCGAAAGGTGAAAATAAAAGATTGGGCTAATTTCTTTTCTCCTTTCTGTACAAGCCCTTGGATAAATTCTGCTTCATATGAATACAAAAACAAATAGTATAATAAAACACAAACCTTTTGGAAAATATACCCATTCTTTCTTTTCAACGTCCATTCCTGCTCTCCCCATGTATATCCATATACCTTCCGTTGATTGCCTTATTATTGGGACCTTTTCTCCGACAAGAATTTTTGCCAAGCAACTTTTTCCGACAGAATAAGGGCCAACCAAATAAACTCTGTTCCAAAAACATTTCAGGAAACTTTCGTGCAATAATTCTTGAAGTTCACCGACATGTTCAACACCGAGTCCTCTAAGTTCTCTTTTAAGTTCTGTCAAAATTTTGATAAAGAAATGATATTGGTATTTAGTGGATACCTTAAGCAATATTAAAGAACGCTGAAAGCCAATTATCTAAAAGTCATGTGTATTTACAATATAAGCGATTAATGCCAGTTCACCGTGGTGGTTTTAAATGTCGATAAATATTCATCATGAGTTTAATTTTGTTATGTGTCAATAAGCATTATTCTATCTTGCCCGCTTATAATGTCAGAGCATCTGTATGTGTCATAATACTATGGTGTCACTCAATGAAATTTGCTTACCGTATAGTTCCGTTCCCATTTACTGTCTCGCGTTTTTTTATGATTAATGTTGGATTTTTTCGAGTTATGTTTCCTTTAGGAAAAATGCTGTCAATTGTATTTTCCAAACGAAATTTTCACACAATACTGACTTCTTATACAGGAGTGTGCTCTTTACGCAGAAACTGCACCAACAGGGATACGTGGAGAAAAGATTTTAAATGACACTATAAATTTTATGAACACCGTAACGAATTGGTTGATCTAAACACTGTGTCTGTCTGACTTAACTAATAACATGTGTAGCACGTCTTTGATTGTAGTTTACTATATATGTAGTCTGTCTGCTAAGCACCGACCATGACCTGTTCCCGAATATGACTGTTATACGACGTGTCTCGGTATTTTATGCATTCCACACTTATATATTTAATTTTGATGTTTCTGTTATGGCTTCGAATGAATAATGTGTTTTGTCTAATCGTATGTAGTCTAACTACTAGGAAATTGCAACTTTACTGACAAAGAGCGTCATGAAACATTTTTGGACTATTATTGAAAAAATAATTGATAAACTTTGAGATTGCAAGTTAGTTATGTAAGCGTGTCCCTGTTTTTGATATGCTTTGGTATCTGTTCTTGAAAGAATATACTCGTTTTGTTCTATCATATCATCTATGTCGTCTATCATAATAGTTGTATGTGCGTTTCTATGTGATGAATGTTCTGTCGTGTGATTGTGCTGTATTTCTGTCACGTAGTGTTGACATTTTAGCGCTGCATATTTTAAACCATTTTCATAAAGTGGGAGGTTTGGTTAGCCATTAAAACCTTTTACTTAAAATGGCCTGTACCTAGTCAAGAATATCATTGTTGATATCTAACTGTTCGTTTCTATATATGTTGGCGTTTGTTTTTGTTGCACTTCAGTGTTCCCGTTTATACTTTGTTTCCTTGTTATAGTTGATGTGTTTCCCTCGGTTTTTGTTTTTTACCGTGATTTTTTTTCTCTCAATCGATTTATTACTATTGAACACTGGTATACCACTGTTGTTATCTATTTTAGTTTTCTATTGGCATTTTGACTTTTTAAAAATAAATGAGTTCTAAAGAATCTTTGAGTAAAATGGAAATTTAAATATTCTAAAGATTCTTAAAAATTCTCGGTTCTTTTCTAAATTCATTTCTATCAAAACTTTAGATTTTTTAATCCTGTATACCACCATTCCCAATGTGAAATTAAAAAATTGCCTAGAAGAAATAATCCACAATGCCTTTCAACAAGAAAATGGTTGCTTACGCTATAAATTTAGTACTTTGAGATTTCATAAGGCATATTTTGTTAATAGTGAACAAAAGGGTCAAACTTCCGGTTTTTAGTGGAGTTCGCGTTGTTTCTTATTTCTTATTTATTACTGTTGATGTAAATGTCTTTTGTTTTTATGAGTCTTTATTTACTCATTGGTTTTGATTATTTTGTCTTACCTATGTCAGTTTTGTTCACGAATCGTTGTAAATATAATAGAATTTAAGGAGGCTCGAGGGTATAAAAATTCAGAAAAAAATCAAACATTTGTTTTTCATTACAAATTTTATTTATTTCCTTTTGTAGTTGTTACTTTATCATATGGTACATAAATCATTCAAAACAATCAATTCATGTTGGCCCCAGATGACTTTCAAAATGTATACATCATTGAAAAAAAATCCAAATTATCTCCCTTTGGTGGAAAATGCCATTTTTTGGCTCTAAAATTGAAATATCTTTTTCAACTCATCGGTGACCTATTTTTTTAATATATAATTTCCATAAAAGCTGTACTAAAACTAAATTATTGTAAAATTTTAGCGATTTCTGTAATAAATTTCTTTTGTTTATTTCGATATTACCTTTATTTCTCCTATTACTTCAACAGAAAAAAACCACCTTTACAAAAATGTATGCTTTTTTCGTAGGCAGATTGTGAGCGCAAATGAACGGTGACCCCACTTTTTTATTTTATTTTTCTATTAACTATAAGATAAAGTTCATTAATAGAAAAATATAGAGAAATCCTATATAAATGATTTAGACCCGCGAACCCCCTTAATGCGGGTGTCATACAAGTGAGAGGTTTAGCGCTATAAAACCAGATGCAAAAGAAGAAAATGTCTGTATCAAGTCTAGAATATGACAGTTGTTATCCATTCGTATAATGTGTTCGAGCTTTTGATTTTGCCTTTTAATTAGGACTGATATCTAGAAATTTTCTATGTGGTTCGGTTGTAAAATAATCTTTACGACAAAAGAGATGATATCAGCTGCCCAGTTGTGACCTTTTTAATTTTTAACCAAGAGTTCCAAAGGGTTAAGTTAAAATTATCACTTCCTACCTTTGATAACTATTTTACAGACGCAATCACGAGTTGGTTGACCGTTATGGAATACCCGTAATAAAGATGATATCGGATATGTTACTAATTTAACTACAATCCTGTTCCCTTTTCCCGAATGTGACCAACCGAATTTGACTATTTACCGGCTTTGGTATAACACGAGCTGTTAATCTGCTTACCCTTTCTACCCTTTCGGAGCACCTAAAATCTCCCTCCATTTTTGTTGGGGTTCGTGTTGCTGTTGTACCCTTATTTAACACATTTGCGCCTATTATGTCTGTTTTGTTGGGGTTCGTGTTGCTGTTGTACCCTTATTTAACACATTTGCGCCTATTATGTCTGTTTTGTTGGGGTTTGTGTTGCTGTTTTACCCTTATTTAACACATTTGCGCCTATTATGTCTGTTTTGTTCACGCTCTTTGTCAGTATATTTGCCGCACAAGTGGGAGGTATAGCGCTATAAAACCAGGTTCAATCCACCAATTTTTTACATTTGAAAATGCCTGTACCAGTCAGGAATATAAAAGTTGTTGTCCATTCATTTGGTGTGCTTAATATCCCTTGCTTTTGCCATTTGATTAGGGACTTTCCATTTTGAATTTTCTCGGAGTTCAGTATTTTTGTGATTTTACTATCCACTTGGTATATGGTAAAAAATTCTAAGCTCACCTGAGTTGTCCAGCTCCTAAAGAAATATAACACATACAAAATGGATCAAAGTACTGTATACATAAAGTTTTGATCTTTTTAAGTATGACTTGGTGTATTCTTAGATCTCAAAGTGTATATAACCGTAACTAAGATTAGCGGGAAAAACAAGAATCGCATTAAATAAAAAGTCAGTTTCAAAACGCTCTTTTGAGATTACATTTACTATGTTTGGCAAATCTTTTGGAAATTTTGTTCGTCAAAGCTCGTCAGCTTCGTTCTTTATATTGCCTTTTTTATTTGAGCGTCACTGATGAGTGGTTTTAAGACCAAACGCGCGACTGGCGTACACTATTTCAATTTTGATATATATAATGGGTTAACTTATCCTATAACAAAAGAATATGATCGAAAATCCATGCAGTCACAAAAGCAAAAATGATTTCATATAAACTTAATGACTAAAGACAAGTTTATACTACTGAACCTACTAAACTTGCTGATTGTATGTATTTTTTAAATTATATTTTTATAACAGGGTCATATCAGCAGTCATTCTAAACCTAAAAGCTAAATAGACCTTTATTTCACTAAGGGAAATTATGTCGGTATTGTTTGAGTCGGATATCATCCGTCAGTTTTTCAATCGACTGTATAATGAATAGCGGGATCCAATCAAACTGGCAGTATTTATTCTTCTCATAAAAATTTACAACGATGACGTTAAACACTCTAGAAAAAGTTGTTGCCAAATTAGTGTTATTTTATGTAAAATGTGTGCACGTGCATTTTGAAATCTCAACATTCTGAAAACGAATGTTAGATAAATTTTGGTAGAGTACTAGCTTGTACAAAAGTTAATTTGGAGCACACTCGCAAACTAACTCCATTGGTGTTAGACCAGACCTTTGTTTGCATTTAAGGACAGCTGCAGGCCTATAAAAAAAAGTCGGCTCCAGACCAGTCATGAAGAAAGTTCTAATAAAGACCACAAATGTGCACGGGTCAGTGATGAGAACAAACTTGTGTAGTCATGGTGTAGCATTGCTAGTATTTGTAGTATATAATCTATCTTTTATTTTAATGTATACCCCATTGAGTTTCATAATAAAATGTACATACTGGCAGTTTTGGATGATGGGGTCAATTACTTGTTGTACAGACCATCTTGAGATATGAAAAAAACTGATTTGATGTGACAACTATGTATTTGAAATCATTACATATATCAAAGGTTCCAGTCAATCTGTGGCACTACTTAGAAAATAAATCAAGATACTATATGAAGCTGAACTTCTACTTCGATTGTAAATTTTGATTTCAATTTCAATTAAATATATATGATGTGAGCACTCATTGACAGCAAGATTTTTACGTGACAGAAAAAATACAATGTATATGAAAATGAATTAAGAAGAGTGCATACGTTGAAATCTCTCGCTTTTTTTTTTTTCTAATCATTGATATTATGTTAACAATCTTAAATATAAGGCTTTATTACAACTGTCACATAAACTTAACATTAACCAAGAAAACTTAACATTGACCATCAAACCATGAAAATGAGGTCAAGGTCAGATGAACCATGCATTCTTCCATACAACAAAAATAGTTGACCTATTGCTTATAGTTTAAGAAAAACAGACCAAAACAAAAAAACTAAACACTAAACAATAAACCGTGAAAATGAGGTCAAGGTCGAATTCAACCTGCGCAACTGACATATAGATCATAAAATATTTCCGTACACCAAATATAGTTGACCTATTGCATACAGTATAAGAAAAAAAAAACTCAAAATCTTTACTTTGACCACTGAACTATGAAAATGAGGTCAAGGTCAGATGACACCACCTGGTTGTATTTGGTTGTATATGTACACCTTACAGTCCTTACATACACTTAATATACTAGACCTATTGCTCATTGTATCTGAGATATTGACTTGACCACCAAAACTTAACCTTGTTCACTGATCCATGAAATGAGGTCGAGGTCAAGTGAAAACTGTCTGACGGGCATGAGGAACTTGCAAGGTATGCACATACCAAATATAGTTATCCTATTACTTATTATTAGGGATGTCAACTCGGTGAAGATTTGCTAATCGATTACTCGTTGGCTTTATCGAGCGATACTCGAGTACTCACTCGGTAAAACATTTACTTATAATAAGAGAGAATATGAAATTACAAAAAATCTTAACTTTTTTTTTTCAAATAGTCACTGAACCATGAAAATGAGGTCCAAGACTGACGGAAACTTCGTAACATGAGGCTTCCATATACAAAGTATGAATCATCCAGGTCTTCCACCTTCTAAAATATAAAGCTTTTAAAAAGTTAGCTAACGCCGCCGCCGCCGGATCACTATCCCTATGTCGAGCTTTCTGCGACAAAAGTCGCAGGCTCGACAAAAATATATTCATTTGGTTTTTGATAAGGTTTTAATTTTGGTAAAAAATGTTTTGTATTACCTGAATAATTCTTCCTACACTTGGAGTTCTTGCTAAATCAAGGACGGTTTTGCCCTGAAATAATGATAAATAAAAAAAAACTGTAACAACAAGATCAAATGATATAACATCGGAATGTAAGCGGGATGTTCTGCTAGCCATCAGACCGGGTTCAACACACAAAAGTTGTTCTTAAAATGTCCTCTAACAAGACAGAAATATGGCTGTTGCTATCTACAGTCCATGTCTGTGTGGTTTGGTGTTTGATTTTGTTGTAGTCGGTGTTTTGGTTATACCGTTATTTTCCTCTTGTAGTTAATGTGTTTCATTCGCTTTTAGTTTTTTATTATGGGTTTTTGATTATCTCCGCGTATCTCTTTCTGCTTAATCAAATAATAACAATTGAGCTGCGGTATACTACTATTTTCTTTATTTAGTTATAATGTCGATGGAAACTTTTATAATTGTTATGGCTGTCTACGAAATTTTAAAAATTCTAATGAAAGACGAAAATCTTTGCTTAAATGATATTCTACCTTTTTGGAGATTTTACTTAACATGGATGTGGACTAAAAAGGTTATTACGTATGCGTTTTGATATAAAAAAAAATTGTCATTTTCGGTAAATAACTTTCAAGGCACCTCAGCTCTATATTACTCGATATTTGAGGATTATGGAATGAAGTCTGTATAATTAGATGATAAAAATATATTGGGTCCAATTCTAATCTACTGGTTGATACGGAACATAATACAACCGAGTATAGAAAAGAGAAAGAAAAATAAAAAAATCATGAATTGCACACAGCACTTTCACAAAAAGATAATATACACATTTTACATGGCATAGAAATACTATAAAATGTATATACTTATTGTGTTATTTCCCGACTACAATACTTACTGCAGTATCTGCCATATTAGGCTCTGATCCGTTGTTCATTAACACTGCAATCATGTATTTTAATCCATTTCGGGCTGCATAATGGAGAGGTGTTTGTCCCTGTTAAAAACATTAAAAAAAGTCAATAACAGGTATGTTGTTATTCATAAAGGCTTACTATCGGTATCTATTATATAACATAATTTCAAAAAGGTCTTTTGAGATGAATAACAGAAATACAAGTGCTGTTTTTTTCTGCTTTTTGTGTTGTTTTGTATTAATGGGCTGATTGTGGACTATTGACGATACCCTATATCATTTGTCTTTCTATTAGTATTTCAGTACATTTTATACCTATCAGTAGGTTTCTCGACGACAGACCTTGTCGTCTTTTTCAATAGTTAAGAGTATTGTGGAGACCTTAAGTGTTTTACAAACGTTTGACATGCATACATTTGACTTGTTATTTTGCTTTATAAGTTTAAGTGCCTGCATTAATTTATGACCGCAATTTATTTGTATCGAATAAATTGATGTAATGGCCCTTGTATTTGATTTGAGATTTATTTTATTGTGAAATCCAATGTATATAAACTCATCATAGATACTAGGATTAAATTTTGTAATAACATCAGACGAGCGTGCCGTTTACAAAAGACTCATCAGTGACGCTCGAAAAAAAAAATGCCAAATAAAGTACGAAGTTGAAGAGCATTGAATACCAAACTTCTAAAAACGTTTACCGAATACAGCTAAGGTAATCTATTCCTGAGGTAGAAAATCCTTAGTATTTCATATATTCAAAAGTTTTGTAGACACTTAATTTATAAATATGACCATATCAATGATAATACATGTAGTACAGAAGTGCTGACTACTGGGCTGGAGATGCTCTTGGGGAAGTAAACTCCACCAGCAGTGGCATCGACCCAGTGGTTTAGCCTATCAAAATCATGATAATGTTTTAGATCGTTATAAAAAACAGCTGTATAAACAGTTGTGTGAAATATTTATTTTTTACTCCGCCTCAATTATATAAGACCTTTACATCGAATTTGACATACACGGTCAACCCAAAAACAGAATCTATGTCAAACGAGAAGGTTATAATACTATAGTTATCAACTATCCTGACATAGCAGCAATATAACAACTTCATTTGCATATGGGAAATTCATTCCCAACTTATGTCAGTCCCACTCAAACTTTTCAAAGTGTCTGAGCAGAAAGCTAATGAACTAGATGTATGTGTCGTCATTTTTTCTAAAGAAAAAGTTCATCGGAAGGTACTTAGACCTTGGTGATAATTATTCGGTATCAACTTCACAAATAATACGCGGTGGTCTTTTAGGTATAGATTCTGGATACTGACGTTGTTTAGCATCTTAATAACGTGTTATTCTTGTATTTGTCGTATTGAAGATTACTTTTACTGTTTCGTTTGTTTTTATTACTATCCATTTGACGTGACATATACATCCCGTCGTTGTGTTATAATTGTAATATTATAATTCTCGTATTCTGGTCTTTCATTTTTGCTAATGTGCTTTGTCTATATGCCTTTTTGTGTATTTCTTTGCAATTAGGAATTTGCTCTGTACTTATACATCCATTATTGGTACATAGTAAAATGACAGTACCAAGTCAGAAATATGACAGTTGTTATCCATGTGTTTGAGCTTTTGATTTTGCCATTTGATTAAGGACTATCCTTTTTGAATTTGCCTCGAAGGTCAGTTTTTTTGGTAATTTATTTTTTTATATATATCATATGGGCAGTATTTAATGAGATGGAACTTTATGTTATGAGACTATGATTGTCAAACACAAATATTGATCAAAAACTAAATTGAAGCTGTATATTTTAAGGTTGTATACAAAAAAGTATTTGGGTAGCAGTCCCTGTTTTCATGAAGATTCCAATTACAATATGTAATACCCACACTTTTATCTGCCTTATTTGGATCTGATCCTCTATTGATTAATTCAACAATAGTTGTCTCAGATTTAGTACTAAGAGCATCATGCAGTGGTGTCAATCCCTGAAAATAAAGTTGCTTTCCTGAACAAAGTGGTCAATTTGTGTAAACAACCCACTGCTGAGTTGTATGTGAGTAACACAATTCTTCCGATACAAAATATTTTAAAATACTTTTTTATCTATAAAACTGATACATTCACGAATATTTGTAATATTCTTGTATTTCTTCCTCGTTATATACTGTCAATCAACTAGAATAGCGAACCTAATGAATAAGACAATAAGATTTTTTATGAAGATGTATGGGCTTTGTTCATTGTTGAACACCGCACAGTATTCTATAGTTGTTAATTTGGTATCTGGTGAAGGCTTGTCTAACAGGTAGTCATACCACATTTGATATATGTTGGACCAACATTTGGAATATTAAAAGTCAACTTTTTATACATTGTGATCATTTAGGATTTACAATTATGTACTTCCTTTGACGACGTTTAGGTAAAATGTGCAAAATTTATCTATAGAAAACACTTGCCAGGTCAAACGAAACTTTCGAATAAAACATGAAACAAATGGTCTATAAAATAAATGGAATCAATAAGAAAATTAGATATTCTGTTATATGATTCGAGTGTTTGACAGGCCTAAGTAAACCAGTCCCCATTTATTAAATGTATAGTAGTAGATTTTAATCTAAGCTAAAGCTTTATTGATAGTAGCTGACTTCACTAGACGACGATACTCACATTATTATCAGCAGTATTTGGGTCAGATCCTCGGTTGAGTAATTCAGAAACTATGTGTGTATGTCCATACTCAGCTGCGTAATGCAATGGTGTTTTCCCCTGTATTAATAGGTATACAAAAGAAACAGAAAGTTAAACTGAACATATAAATTAATATAAACAACTGATGTATATACAATTGAAAATAATCGGTAATTCGCAATCTTTCTTTCTTTTTTTCTATGTCGTAATGGTATTTTGGCAAATCTGCAACCTAAATATTTCTTTTAAATTTCAAAGATATTTTTTTACACTCGGTTATATCTGGATTGTAATATGAAATTTGAAAGTCAGGAATGCAACTTAGTTTAACAAAAATGAGACACCCATCGATTAGTTGACAAGAAACTGATAACGCAAACATTAATGAAAAGACAAGCTTGTCAACAAAATTTCTCATAAAAAAACATGAAAAAGGATAAATGAACCCCATCAGAATTCAGGGTTGTTATCAGGTACCCTGGAAATACTTCTCATTTGAATGAGGTGACACATTTTTTGTAATCACATTATATTGACTGTTTCATATTAATGCATAATTTGTTGGTCCATTTTTTTTAGCTAAACCATATTGGGGTATATGATTTAGACAATAGTATTTAGAAAAAGATAGGCATAGTAAATATGATTATCTGTTTATGTATAAGAAAGAGATCCCGATGTTCCAATATGTTCTATGATTGATTTAAATGTATCTAACAACAAGCAGTTCATGTTATTTACTGCATATTTATAACAGTGCCTTTGAAAAGCTGGCGGGGGGATTTAAGCACACGTCAAACTAGCAAAATACTACAAAATAGTATACATTACAAAGTATGTCTATGCATTGATAGTGGTTATGATTGTTTTGTGTCTATTTTTAACGGATTATTTGGATGGTGTTAGTATGGTTTATGTTACTGCTTGTATTTAGTAATTCTGGGTACCCTTTCTTTGCATAAATGATTGTAGGTTACAGTTTAATGATTTCGTTTTCATTGAATGTGTGGTTAACGTAGGGCGTACACAAATATAAGCCGGTATCCTTGAGCATTTATTGGCCACACTGTAAACGTAGCATACTTATATGTTTATGCTTATATCATAATATATTATATGTAATATATCACTCTTACTTCTGGAATATAATCTCTTACAATAAATTAGAATATCCGTTGTCTTTGTCTTTTTTGGCTGCGGCTCTGGTTGATTAATATTTTATAGAAATAGTCATTCGTATATCTTTGAGGACTATTGTGTTTGTCGGTATGAATATTTATCTAGCATTTAGTCATACGTCATTTATCGATTTGTTAAAATATTGATGACTTTTATTAATAAGACAACATATAGATCAGCAGTGAAGTTCTGGTGAGTCTTATGTATACGAAACGCACGTGTGATGTATTAATTATAAGCCTGTTACCTTTAATGACTATTTGCATGTCGAAATGTCATGTTGTAATGTTAATTTGTATATTTCTTTGTCATGAATGTTCTTGCATTTATTTTTACTGTAGTTCTGTCAACTAATGTTGTCATTTTAATGTTATATTTAACACTGCCATAAAAGCGCAAGGTTTGGCTAGCCTCAAAACCAGGTTCGAACCATCATTTTTTTCTTGAAATGTCTTGTACCAAGTCAAAAATGACAGTTGTTACCTTATCTGTGTGTGTTGTTTTGTCGTTTTGGTCTCTTGTTGCACGTCAGTGTTTCTGTTGTTTCGTTGTTTTCCTCTTATAGTTGATGTGTTTACCTCAGTTTTAGTTTGTAACCCGGATTTGTTTCTCTCATTTGATTTTTGATTTTCGAGCAACTGTATACTACTGTTCCCTTTATCTATGGTATACTTTTAAATTGCGCACCGAACGAATTCATCTTACATATAATTTAGTACAATGCAAATTTGAACTCTAGAGCACTCATGCTTGTAATGAATACGTTAATATATAATAAGATTTATCTTTGGTATTTGTTAAACTGCTAATCTCACTTTTTTATCTACAACATCTGGCTCTGATCCTCTATTCAATAATTCTAATGAAACGTCTTCATTCGTGTTTAAAGCTGCGAGATGAAGTGGCGTCTGTCCCTAATTCAAGAATAGTATGTGTTTGTTTTATGTCCAATATGGAGATACATATGATATAGAGTAATTCTCATTTCTGTACATTAATTTAAAATTCAAGATAGAAATATATTGATTTGAAAAAAAAGTAATGTTAAACAATTATAAATGTATATACAGAGGCATACTAAATAGGGCTAATCAAATTATGACTCGAAGAAAACAGCACCATGCAAACCCTTTCTTGTCGTTCTCATAACACTTCCCGTTATAAAAAAAAACATGTGCACCAGCTTTTGAATATTTGTATGAAGAGGTCATATTTTATTTGTTGCATATTTGAGTCATTATTATACATGTTATATGTTACCAATGTTTCATATCAAATTAATATCTGTCGAAGGTAACTGTTGTTTAAGATCTAAAATAGCTTTGGCTTTACTAGCTATGTTATATTTATTATACAATTTGCACACATGATGTACTTATATTTTATTACGATCTAAAGAGTTTTATACCGACTTCAATTTTGTTGATCCAAATGAAAAGGTGCGCATGAATGTTTGGTGTGATGAAAAAACTCATCTCTTTCAAAAACTAAAGATTGACAACCAGTAAAGTATAATAATATTGTAATTGATCAGGTTTGCTTCGAATATCTTTACAAAGACACTAATATAAGGTAAAGATTAAAAAAATCTAAATCTCTAAAGCTGAGATAATTAAGACACTATAATCTGTTGCGATATTATCTCGTAAAGATACACACTTTGTTATCTGGTATGTTTGGATCTGATCCTTTGGTAATTAATTCAGACACTATATGTTGAGATCCATATTCAGCTGCATAGTGAAGTGCTGTTAGTCCCTGTATAGAATATGATATTAAAATTATAGATTGATGGAAAGTAACACTGTTGGTATGAATATTGTCTAATTACCTACATTACAGGATAAGATGTTCGTAGGTCACTGGTTCATAAATTATCCATGCAATTATAATTAAATACACCATACACATGATCCAATAAAGTTAATGTTTAAGGGCGTATATGTAAGAGGGTAGTACATGTTTAACATGTGTAAATCTGTAAGATTATCTGGATAATGATTGAATTGATTGATTACATTTCAGTTTAAGATGTTAAAACATTTGCTGAGTCAAAATGTTTTATTGTCATTTTTGACATTAACAAACATGGTATTGTAAATACAAATGATATCATCGAATATCGGGATGTCCTAAATACAATTTAAAAACAAAATGTTAAATAGAATGTTATTTCTTCGTGCATATGTACTACTACATTTATGATTTCTATTATTAATATTTAAAGTTGTTTTATTCGCAAAAAGTAAAATAACAAAAATACCAAACTTTGAGGATCATTTTACTCACATTTTTATCTACCACACTTGGATCTGCTCCTTTGATAAGTAATTCCGAAGCGATAATTTCTCTTTTATGTATAACTGCATAATGAAGCGGTGTTAATCCCTGTTTAAAAAGATGTATACAAGTATTATACCTTATTAGGCTTTCAAAAAAGGTGTATAGAAGTATTATACCTTATTAGGCTTACAAAAAAGGTCCATTTAATACTAAAATAGATTTTTGTGAAATGCAAACTTACGTTGATTCTTATGTGAAGAAAATATAGACCTGATGTAACACAGGATATGTGACAGTTAATTGGCCTTCTTTTTGGTTTTGCTCATTTCAAAGAATGTATGATGACGTTCAGCATCATTTTGTCACTGTTGAATTATTGTCTCATTGGGAGTCTTATTTCATGTCTTTATTTAAAAATAAATCGATTGACCATAAAATCAAACTTAACTTTGAATATGTAATATCTAATTAGACTCAAGATGGCCAGCAGATGAGTTAAATGTGGTGGTGTTCACATATTGAATATATTCAGCTTTAACCAGTGGTCCTTCCTTATTATTTCTAAATGAAGTTCTAAACATAAAAATGCAAGCATGATATAAAATTGACTACAAATGTACTTTAAATCTCGAAATCACGTATCGGTAGACTTTGTACAGACCGAATCAAAAGATTGAGTTTACGTTCAGCAAAGAAGTAAAATCCAAAAAATCCGAGGAAAAATTCAAAACGAAAAGTCCATAATCAAATGGAAAAATTAAATGATAAAACACATTAATCGAATGAACAACAACTGTTATATTCCTGACTTGGTACAGGCATTTTCAAATGTAGAGAATTGTGGATTTAACCTGGTTTTATAGCGCTAAACCGCTCACTTGTATAACAGTCGTTCATACTATATCATTAAAATGTTGAGACAATGATGAACTAAATAAGAAATAAGATATGTCGTCCTATATAAATCCCAAACGGGCGTCACACTAGAGATTATTCAACGTTTTATTGAATTCTTGTTCTAGAGTCTTTAGTTTTCTTTATTGTGTAAAATTGTTACATTTTTGGTATAAAAAAAAATTTATAAACCACTTCTAGAGAGTAATGATAAGACTATTAAATATGAAATTAATGTAATTATCCGTTTGCATAACTTACATATATATCTGTTGTATTCAGTTCTGATCCGCGGTTTATATATGAAGAGACTGCTTCTAATGAATCGAACTTAACTACGTGGTGAAGTTGAAGGTCTGACTTTAAAAAAAATAGTATGTTACAATTACAAATAAATAGTTTAATGAAGGAATTTAAGCAATTAACCCGACAATCACATCATTTAGGATTTTGATCCTAAAAATGCGTGTTTGTATCTTTATTAAACAGGATGCTTGCCCCGCCTCGAAACAAACAATAGTGATTCTATTTCTGTTTTCATTATAAAAATACTAATTTAAATGACCGTTGTATTTATACATTTATAGGCGTTTTTGTGTTTTTCATTTGGTTAGACGTATTTTCAAAATATGTTTGATATAATTAACATGACTGTGTACAAAGCTACTTTTGCATAGGTATTATTTCTGTACTTAAAATCTGTAGTACTGGAAATTTACTTGTAATATTTAGTACTATTTCTTTACTTTAAAATTATTGTAATATTTAGGTACTTGTATTTTCCAGTACTTGATTTGTACTCAAAATATTGGTACAAAAATAATGCCAACAATGATCACAGTATTCCATGTTTGAACATCATAACTTCATTAGATTTGAAAAAGACAAACGTTCACAAAATGCTGAAAATGTAACCGTGCAACACAAAATCTGTAGTACTTTAATTTCAAGTACAAATCAAGTACTGTAAAATACACGTACTTAACTATTACAATAATTCGTAAGTAACACAATAGTACTGAATATTAAAAGTAGGTTCCCAGTACTACACATTTGTGGTACATAAATAGTACATAAATAGTAACTATGCAAAAGTAGCTGTGTAGATGTGCTAATTTTGTACTAGATAATAAAATTACCTTGCTCAGATTGTTCATTTTCATCTGCGCAGTCAATTTGTGTAGATATCTTCTTGACAACAACAAAACAAAAGCAGTAAAAGTATTAATCTATTGACACAAGTTTTACATAATAACACATTTTATAGTGTAATTATTACATATTGATATACCATTTTACGTTAAATAATGAATATGTATTAGAGTATCTGTTTACGTTGCATCTGTAATCCTATTATTCTGCGGTTATTGACATCACTAGGATATGCATTTACCTTGTTAGGATAAGCAGCCAAATTAGATAAGACGAATATATCGATTACATTTGAATGTTTCAAAGGTATTTGTTCATTCTTTATATTTCTTAAATAAAGGCAAAAATAGTATACCGCTGTTCGACATTCATACATCTATAGGGTACAAAACAAATCCGAGCTACAAACGAAAACCTAGTGACACGCATCAAATACAAGACAAGAGAACCACCACCCAACAGAAACACAACATTAAAATGTACATTGTAACACACACAGAAACGAACTTTAATATAGCAATGGCCATTTTCCTGACTTAGTACAGGGCATTTTAAGATATAAAAAAGGTGGTTTGAACCTGGTTTTGTGGCATGCCAAACCTCCCGCTTTATTGGAAATGTTGATTATAACATTAAAATAACAATAATTCACGACAGGTCTACAACAATACAAATAAATGAGAGAAAATATAGGACAGAGAGACAAACGATTAATAACCAACACCAGGTACCTGGTTAATAATTTAATACGCCATACGCACGCAACCTCCACACAAGACTAACCAGCGACGCCCAGATGAAAAAAGTTTGAAAGCCAAAATAAGTACAAAGCTGAAAAGTAGTGGGGATCAAAAGTTCCAAAATGTTGTAACCAATACGGCCAGGTTTATCTACCTGGGACAAGAACATCATTAATATTTAGATTATTACATACTTGTGCAAACAGTAAGTTTTATAAAATTTGTAAGGGTTCTGCGGAACCCAGTGTATCGGCTACTTTTGCTGTAAATTGCAGGATCAACAAAAATGAGGGAAAAAATCAATACAAATATTCCGCTTGATACTATGTTTGGATTGTTTTAAAAACTTTAACTGCAGACTGGATGTAATGTTAACTGGAAGAAAAACTAAGTCCATTTATAAGTAAATACAGATACACAGGTACAAAATATTAACAAAATTTCCTTATAGATACTAGCTTAATTTTGATCATAAACAAGCTTCTGTCCTAGTTTGGTACAAATAAAAAATAGTATAAGAAAGTTATCAAAATTTTTAAAAATTTAACCACAGAGTGAATGTGTTGTCTTTACCATAACACAAGAATACAACAGAAAAAATAAGATGTATAACTACAAACGTTAAGACATCAAAAGGAGGAAATAAGTTGATTTATTCCATCGTAGAATGTTTGAAACAAGGTATATGTACATACTAAGTACTCAAATTGTAAAAATATAAAGGCCGTTTATCCATGAATAGAATAATTCATATGTCTAGAATTTTCACAAAGCAGTAATAGTATAGGTCTCGAGATATTCTTATTCAAAATGCGGTGTTGATTATTGTTTGTCATTTGTGTTTTCGTAAAGAGCATCGTTGAAAATAAGGGCGTTATTTTACAATAAGAAAAAAAGGCACCAATATTAAGTTTACAGGTCTTTCATCACTAGTTATTTTTCCAATATTTAACTTAACTGAATAACTTAAACAAAATGTTTGAATACCTACCTAAATATGCTGAAGAGTTGTCAACATTATTTTTTTTCAAACGAGACGCACGAAATGTTTAAAATCATTTTATAAAATGTCATGTTGAATGCTAACAAAGAAATTAAGCATTTGTATTTTGAAGAAAATTAAATTAACAAATAGTAGTATAGAATTCCTATATATTAATTGGATTGAATTGTACATATAGGAAAACCTTCACCTAAGAAACTGTATAATATATAAATCAATACGTTAGACGTAGATCTAGCTTAGTCAGATTTAAAAAGCAGACGCCTTAAAATTATTATGTGCACTTCATTCAAATATTTCTTTGCATTTCATATCCGCATCGTAATTTTAAAAGAGCTTGAGGTCAGTTTTTGACGCGCAGACACTTGGTCCCAAACATGATTGATAATGGTAAAACTTCTTTCCGATTATGTTTATCAGTATTATGTGTTTTAAATGGAACACATTTGTCATTAACAAGTAGAAGTGATGTAAGTCAGACATGTACATGTGTTTGTCCAAAGAACGTTTCATTGCATTCAAAAAGGTAAGAAAAGACATTATAGTTCACAACACACTACACAGGAACACAAATAACTAATCAACATGAACCTTAGCGAAAGCTATTGCATATGCTCTGAGAGTATTATAAGATCCTGCTGAACTAGTGGCGACAGTCGTGGTGCTCATAACTTATAATAAAAACAAGAATGTGTCCCAAGTACACAGATGCCCCACTCGCACTATCATTTTCTATGTTCAGTGGACCGTGAAATTGGGGTCAAAACTTTAATTTGGAATTAAAATTAGAAAGATCATATCATAGGGAACTGTGTACTAAGTTTCAAATTGATTAGACTTCAACTTCTTCAAAAACTACCTTGACCAAAAACTTTAACCTGAAGCGAACGGACGGACGCACAGACGGACGGACGAACGGAGGCACAGACCAAAAAACATAATGCCCCTCTACTATCGTAGGTGGGGCATAAAAAGGTTGTGGCAGATTTTTTTGGAATTATGACAACTGACTTACGATTACGACAATTGGAACGCTTTAAAACAGAGGAGGAAGTAATTGCCTGAACATATGTCTTACCATACCACTTTAAACACGTGCGTGTACCGAGCTGCTATTCAGTGTTTGGCATAGGTTTTTGTTCGTCATTATCCTTTTCCGTTTATTTTCTTATTACAAACTAGGTCAATTTTTTTTTATGTGTTTGATAAACTTGTTGTCAAGTCGTGGTTTTTCATAGTATATACATTACTTATTTTTGAAAGCAGTACTGCATGCACATGTAAGAGACAAACAGAATATTCCAAAGGCGTATCAAAGCGCATCAATCGAAAAAGAACTGACAAACCATGTCAAACAAACAAATGGCGACCAGAAGACAAGAACAATCTTCCGACTACAATAATTTATACAATTTCTTTTTTACCATTTATATTAGAATAGTGGACATGTAAGACATAATTGTTTTTTATCACGAGCAACGGCGTAACGACTGTTATGGTGCTGATATTGCTCGATGCTCAACATTTGTATAGTACATTGTGTACATATATTCCAAAATGTGCCTGTACCAAGTCAGGAATATGACAGTTCTTGTCCATTTGTTTTTTGATGCGTTTTGTTATTTGATTTTGCCATGTGATTATGGACTTTCCGAATTGATTCTCCTCTAAGTTCAGTATTTTTGTGATTTTAATTTTGTCTAACATAAACAGAACAAATCGCAAAGAAAAAACAATTATGAAGTTTATGAATGTGCAAAAAGTTGTGACTAGTCGCAGTTATGCTTTCTGAACACACATGTATTAACTGTATAATTGAAAATTCCTGAACAAGGATGTTAAATAAATTTTCCTCTATCGCGTTATTAAACATTTTAAGATATTAACCACATAAATCTTCTAAGAATATGAACTTTGTTACATGTCTATTAAACTGAACTATTTTATATACTTTGTTATGGTGGCTCATCGGTATATATTTCCTAAAATAGAGTTTTCTGATACTTGCAAAAATGAAGATATTACTGTGCTTTTTTTCCAAAAATATAATAAAAGGTATGGGTCATTGTGCTATTATTAAGCTACGATTTGTGAAAAAGCATCAAATTTACAAAGATTGTTTAATTAAAAAAACACATTTTTGTTAATATAAAGAAACTAACGCGAAAGAATTTTGAAAAGAAATAGCTGTTAATCATATAACATGCAGAATACAAGAATTTCTCACAATTCGCCTTGTGAATGTGTTATTTATATCATAGCTCATGCCCCTTTAACACATTTGTAAAGTATCTTTTAATTGATCAGCAAGGTATTTTATTATTTGATATTGTTTTACGTGTATATTCAATTATTAACTAGAATTCTTAAATCCATTTCAATGAAGATTTATTTATAGACTTGAAATCGTTTCCTTTTAATGATAAAGTGTGTTGTTTAAAATTACCAAGCCGTTTTTAAAATATAAACAGTGCATCATAATGGGATAATAACACCTGACATTTAAATTGGATTTGACGGAGAACAATGGCTTTTAAATGATATTCATATAAAGACAATAGTATTATACCGCTGTTCGAAATTCATAAATCGATTGAGAAAAAAACAAATTCGGGTTAAAACTAAAACTGCGAGAAAATCATTAAATATAAGAGGAGAACTACAATATGCCTCTCTCTAAATATCTTCATAATAAACGAAAACGAATTTCAACCAGGTGCTCCGCATGGCGCAGTTTTATACGACCACAGAGGTCGAAACCTGAACAGTTGGGGTAAGTATGGACACAACATTTTTTTTTGGATTCTAAAAAAAATGTTGACATAATATGGTTTTCTGACACAAAGTGACTACTTCAATCCCCCCCCCCCCCCCCCACACACACACACTTTTTGGCAATTAGTTTAAAACCTGACATATATATAATTTACAAGTAGTGTAACGGAGGTAAATCCAATCATACCCAACATTGTATGTTAAATGTATTTGAATTACCTCCCCTTTCACTGCTTTCAAATTGTCTTAAATGGCCATTGACCAGATAAAACCTAGTTTTTCCCGGGTTGTTTTTTTTTGCCCCTAATTCCAAAACATTTTGAGCCATAACCCCCAAAGTCAATACTAACCCTCCCTTCGTGGTATGGAAACTTGTGGTTTAATATCAGAGAGATTCATACACTTAAACATAAGTTATTGTTTGAAAACTACAAACATGCTTAATTTGGGCCCCTTTTTGGCCCCTAATTACTAAACTGTTGGGACCATAAACCCCAAAATCAATCCCAACCTTCCTGTAGTGGTATTGAACCTTCTTGAAAAAAAATTATAGAGATCCATTCACTAAAACTAAAGTTATTGTCCGGACACTAAATGCGTCTTCGGACGACGCGGACGACGACGATGCAGACGACATGATAGCATTATAACGACGCAAATTTTGTTTGCGGTCGTACAAAAACTCGTATCATACGACTAGAATACAACCGGACTTATATCTCCCTAAAAAACAACAAAAAGAAAAGAAAACTAAGGTTTGAAATACGACCTTCAAAATTAACTAAGATTAATTTTATATGCTCTTGAAATAATAATTCTATGAGAATTTTCATTACGAACAGGAATTGATGAACAAGGGCAATTTTCTATTTAAGTGTATGTTCTGTGGTTTGCTATTTGGAATGTTTTGTTACATATAAATGGGAATTTCCGCAATAATATGAACAAATTTGTTTCCATATCTTAATACAAATATACCTTATTCAATCAACAATTCTATTCAATCGATCGATCGATATTGAAAATACGGTAACCAGAGGGATTGAAATCGCACGTAAAACAAAGGATGTTAAGATAATGAAAACAATGAAAAAAATAACTATTCAAAAAGAGGGACGAAAGATACCAAAGGGACAGTCAAACTCATAAATCTAAAACAAACTGACAACGCCATTATTCAAAATGAATAAACACACGGGTTTAATGTTGGAAACCTAAAATACATTTAACAATTGAGTTTAACTTAATGGATGAAATGATATACAATATATATCTCTATGTATATTACTCTATTAATTCAAAAAATTGATTAATCATAATTAAGAGCACTTCATTAAACAGTCGAAAGTAAAATGTCTTTCATATATTTGATATAATTAAGCAAAATGTTTACCTTCAGAGTTGAACATAATTATTACATTGTTCCAAATTTTGTTTAATAAATTGTTTTGATGAATTTAATTATACAATTCATGCTTTAAAGGTAGAAAACCTTAAGCAACTTGAATGATTTATACATGTTTTTAAACGTGTATTGTTTTATATCATAAAATCAGCAATCTAACATCTACCCTCATGTAAATGTATCCGTCGTAGTTTTATAATAACAACTGTATTATATGTTTTGTTGTTTTAACTTACCTGCCGCGTTTAAAATTAAAGAATACATTAATCAATACGATTGATATTTATTGTACTATTTCGAATCGATACGACACGATAATATATCTAATATTAAAATCGGTAAGCTGATTACGCAGTAGCATTTGAACAATGTCCGTAGATTAACTTGTGAGTTTTTTTGTTATTGAATTATTATTTCTGATATTAAATTGTTATTTACCTATTACAAGTTTAATTAGATGGGCTTTATTTTCTCTTGTAAGGCCCTTCAGATTTTAATACACTGTAATATTTTATAAGTTGAGGGACTGGTCATTTGTAAATTCAAGAGGGGGCATGACATTTTTCAAATTTTCAATGTAACAGATGAGTGAAAGTATCGTAAAATTTGTACAAAATTTGAAACGTTTAGTATTTGAAACGTGCATCATACCACATCTTCTTTTTTATATATAATTATGGTTAATCTAATGTATACTCTAGAGGAATATCTATATCTCTTGCATCATAAGTTTTGAATACAAATAGTTATCAAAGGTACCAGGATTTAATTTAATACACCAGACGCGTTTCGTCTACTTAAGACTAATCAGTCACGCTAAGATCAAAATAATTATAAAGCCAAACAAGTACAATTTGAAGAGGATTGAGGACCCAAAATTCCAAAACGTTGTGCAAAAACGGCTAAAGTCAGCTATGCCTTGGATAAGAAAATTCTAAGTTTTTCACATCATTTCAATGTTTATTCAATAACAAAAAACATTTGTGGTAATTTGTGTCCTCAATGCTCTTCAACTTTGTACTTGTTTGGCTTTATTATCACTATTTTGATCTGAGTGTCACTGATAAGTCTTATGTCGACGAAACGCGTCTGGTGTATTTAATTATAATCCTGGTACCTTTGATAACTATTTATTCATGCAAGTCATAACCATCTTTTGTATATACGTTAAATATTTAGAATTGCAATTATAGGGATGAATAGTTTGAGTTTTCTTTTTTAAATCATTGCATATTTTCATACAACTAGAGGCTCTCAAGAGCATTTGTCGCTCACCTTGGTCTATGTTCTTATTAATATTCATAAATGTGACCTACCGAATTATACTTTTTACCGGATTTGTTATCTCATAAGCAACGTGACGGGTGCCACATGTGGAGCATGATCTGCTTATCCTTCCGGAGCACCTGAGATCACCCCTTGTTTTTGGTGGGGTTCGTGTTATTCATTCTTTAGTTTTCTATGTTGTGTCATGTGTACTATTGTTTGTCTGTTTGTCCTTTTCATTTTTAGCCATGGCGTTTTCAGTTTATTTTCGATTTATGAGTTTGGCTGTCCCTCTGGTATCTTTCGTCCCTCTTTTAAACAATGGACACAGATAAATCCATGACAAAATCATGTTTGGGTGATGGTGATGAATTGTAGATCTTACTTTACTGAACATTCTTGTTGCTACAAATAGCTCTAGCTATAATGAACTTAGCCCAGTAATTACAGTGGAAATATTTTGTAAAAATTTACACAAATTTACAAACATTTATGAAAATAGTTCAAAATTGACAATTTTGGTCATGTTGACTTAATGGTAGATCCTACGTTGTTGAACATTATTGCTATTTAGTGTATCTCTATCTATAAATAATATTCAAAATAATAACCAAAATCGGCAAAATATCCCCAAAAATAACTAATTCGTGGGCAGCAACCCAACAACGGGTTGTCCGATTTGTCTGAAACTTTCAGGGCAGATAAATATTGACCTTATTAACAATTTTACCCCCATGTCAGATTTGCTCTAAATGCTTTGGTTTCAGAGATATAAGACAAAATCTACATGTTACCCCTATTTTCTATTTTTAGCCATGGCGGCCATATTAAGTCAGGTCCAGCACTTTGTCCTGATTTCAATTCTTTTATACAGTTCTTTACTTCTGATATTGAAAATGGACTTTCAGTTCAAACTTTTATGTTCTAAAGTACTCTCAAGCATATTTAAGTCATCTTTAATTTGTTCCCTAAAAGAGTTATCATATTTTTCAGCTTTACCAGGATTTTGAAAATGTTCTTCATAGTTATTCAATTTGATATTTGTACAATCATCCCTTTTAAGTGTCTTCATTTTTTTTATCTTTTAAGAAATTCCCAATATTTTTTGGGGTCATTTTCTTGCAATTTTTTTCTTTTTAAATATAATTTTCTTTCTCTTTACTTTTTCTTCATTTTTTAAGTTTTTTAGCATGAATAAAAAAGTTACATTTTAGCTCTAAATTAAATGGTTCTCGTCGGAGTTTGGCTCCTTTTGCTCTAATAGTTTTTTTAAGGTCACGTATTTCATAGTCTACCCATTATTTTTTTGTTTAGTTTTTTTAGTTTAATTTTTTTATATCTTACAATTTTACAGGATTTTTTGCTAGGCTCTCAAAAATAATTTTTTTCTATTAGAAGTTTCCTTGTCAATTCATATAAAATAAACAGCTGCGCCATGAGCGCATGATACGCCCGACGTCTTGTGTGGAAGTTTTATGCAATAATCATAAATAGTTTCTGAGGAAGTTTTAAGCAATAACCATTTATTGTTTTTGCGACACGGCGGGACATGTGAAACCCCCCCACCCTGTTTTTTTTTACAAATATCACTAAAATAAAATTTTGAATCAAACCAAAAAGTATACAGATCTTTAAATTAGTATAACAAAGAAGTGTGTACAGTTTCAAGCAATAATCATAAATTGTTTTTGAGATACGGCGCGACATGTAAAAAAAACCCTCCCCTTTTTTACAAAATACTCAATAACTCAAAAATAAAATTTTGAGTCATCACCAAAAAGTATACAGATCTTTAGATTAATATAACAAAGAAGTGTGTAAAGTTTTAAGCAATAATCATAAATCGTTTTAGAGATACGGCACGACATGTAAAAAAAACCTCCCCCTTTTTTACAAAATACTCAATAACTCAAAAATGAAATTTTGAATAATCACCAAAAAGTATACAGATCTTTAGATTAATATAACAAAGAAGTGTGTAAAGTTTTAGGCAAAAATCATAAATCGTTTTTGAGATACGGCGCGACATGTAAAAAAACCCTCCCCCTTTTTTACAAAATACTCAAAAACTCAAAAATGAAATTTTGAATCATCACCAAAAAGTATACAGATATTAAGATTATTATAACTAAGAAGTGTGTAAAGTTTTAAGCAATAATCAAGAAAAGTTTTTGAGATACAGTGCGACATGTGAAAAAAAACACACCCCTGTTTTAGTTACAAAGTGCCGTAACTCAAAAAGTTTAAATCTTATTTTCACCAAAAAGTATACAGATCATTTGACCATCATAAGAAACAACTATATAAAGTTTCATGAAATTTGGATAAGTCGTTCTCAAGTTACGGTGCGACATGTTTACGCCGGACAGACGGACAGACGGACGGACGGACGGACAGACAGACGGACGGACGGACACCGGACATTTGTATACCATAATACGTCCCGTCAAAATTTTGACGGGCGTATAAAAATTGTTCAAACTGTGAGTCTTCAAAATCTCTAATTTGTTGTATATTTAAATTTCCCCCTTGTACTTCTATCCATATTTAACTTCTATTTGAGTAAAGTTTTTATGACTTTTATTTGCTGTATGACATATATTACATTTCAGTATAACAGATATAGGGACATGATCGGACAAATATGTTGGTTCACCAATATAAAAATATTCGATAGAGGACATAAAATCCATGTCAGACAAGGTATAATCAACACTGCTTGAACCGTTATGCTTATAACATGTTACATTACCAAAAAGATCACCTACAAATCTACCATTCAGTATCCTCAGCCTGGAGGCAATACAAAGATTAATGTGTTGTTTTCCATGAAAATTTTATACTTTGTCTAAAGAATTTCTATATATATGTGAATCACCCAGATAGTCATCTAACAATAAATTTAAATGATCATCATCATGATCATTAAAATTATTTTCATCAGAAATAAAATCTAAATGATTACTGACTCTAGCGTTAAGATCTCCAATGATAAGAATATTATCTTTGAATGACAGCTTCGAGATTTCATTTTCAAGTAATATAAAGTCATCATTAAAGTATGTGGATGACAATGGTGAAATATAATAGCACACATATTTATTTTTTTTTTAAACCAAAGAAATATTTATCAAGCTTTTACCATAGCCTGTTGCAAGATTTTGTTACATTAAAAACTTCTAATAAACCTTTATGTAAGGTAGATTTATAATAAACAATTATACCTCTACTGTATCTTTTGGATCTAAATTTCTTTTTTCTAGATTTCTGAGCATAATTAAAATTCATAATGTTTGTACTAGAATCAGAAAATTCCAAGTTTCCATTCAAATGTTTATGTCGTATTTTAAACTAGATAAAAAATAGTCATCTTCTAATTTACCTCCCAGGCCCTGAATATTTCAACTACCAATTGACAAATGGGTTTTCATTTTTAAATCAATGTCTGGTGTAAAGCAAGATGTCAATGAAATTTACTGGGCAAAGGGAAGTAACTCAAATTTTCCCCAGATGCAGAACTTTCACTTTAAATATTTACTCTTTTTTCCTTTTCATTTCTTTGAAGCTGTATTAAGATAAATTTAAACTATTAAATTAAATGATGAACAAACAAATTTAACTAGACAAAGGGATATTTCTCTTTAACATTCAATGAATATCTAAGGAAACTTATTTTTTTTTTTCCTTTTAGTAAATATAAACTTGAAAACATTGTAATACATGGTATGGTACATGAAAACTTTCATATTTTCTTTTTTTATTAGAACAAATTTTAAAATAAGAAACAAAACAAAAACAGTTTCACAGAACTTTCTACTCATATTTAGAAGTCTTTCATTGTAATTTTGACCAATCCTTATTACAAAATGCTATTTATAAAAAAAGTAATGAAAATATCTTAATGATAACAATTAACAGTACACCATGGTAAACATGGTAAGTAACCAAAACATTTTAATAGTGCAAGCCTTCAAGAGCCAAACATAGTAATTTAGGTTCATGTCTGAATTACGACGACTTGTTTAGTGGAAGTCATTGAAATTGTTGTTTCTGAATTTGTCTTGACACTGAGAGGAATGGTCATGATGGTTGTCCCACGGATTTCTATTAAATGTGTAAAAGAGGGACGAAAGATACCAAAGGGACAGTCAAACTCATAAATCTAAAACAAACTGACAACGCCATGGCTAAAAATGAAAAAGACAAACAGAAAAACAATAGTACACATGACACAACATAGAAAACTAAAGAATAAACAACACGAACCCCACCAAAAACTAGGGGTGATCTCAGGTGCTCCGGAAGGGTAAGCAGATCCTGCTCCACATGCGGCACCCGTCGTGTTGCTTATGTGATTACAAATCCGGTAAATAGTCTAATTCGGTAGGTCAAATTCATGAAAGGGAAGGGGATTGTAGTTACGACGTGAGGAACATATCCGATATCATTTGTGAAATGGTTATTCCATAACGGTCAACCAACTCGTGATGGCGTCCGTAAAATTTAAGACGTTCATGTTGATGATTTCTCCAATTACTTGTCAACTTTCGGTATATTGTGGATTTACGACTCCGAAAAGAGGGCTTACAATGCTTTTCAAATTTCTCATAAATTCCAATTCCTGCATATACATCTAAGTGAATGCCTAACTGAGGTGAATTTGCGTTAAGTTTCTATGACATGCAAATTTCAAGTTAAATTCTGTGCATAGCTTTGCCAATAAATATTGCAATCTAACCCTTTACATTCATAGTCTTCAGTGTGCTTGTAATAATTTTAGAATCTAGGCAAGAGTTCATTAATTATAATAATTAAGCCAGGCACCTATCTTTGTGTGGTCAATACCATTTACAAGGGCTTGTTTTTGCTTAATATTATTTCTTCTAGTATATACATTATGATTACTCTTATTATCATTCTTTTTAATAATGATATTGGAAAATGTTGGGGGGGATTGAAATGTTCTTGTCTTTGGAATGGTGGTCTCATATTTACTTTCCGTCATCAAGATGATGACTTGAATCATCAGTGTTGACATGAATTGTCATTGATATGGTCATTATTACAAAGGAGGAAATACTAAGGATTTCCTACCCCAGATTTCCTTAGCTGTTAGTGACAAAACCTTTCAAAATTTTGGAGTCCTCATTCCTCAATGCTCTTCAACTTTATGCTTTATTGCTCTTTAACTTTATACTTTATTTTATTTTGACCGTTCTGCTTTTGTTATTTAAGCATCACTGAAAAGCTTTCGTATAAAAAGAAAAGAGTGTCTGGTGAGCAATATTTAAGCCTGTTATATATGATGATTATTAAAAGATAAGGTATAATTGCCAATGAAACATATCCCCACAAGAAAATGAATAACACGAAAGTTTTATTAACAAAAATGAGTTACTCTTTTGACATTGCAATCCACAGCTTAACAAAATCCAATAATAAAGAAATGTCAGCACAAAATTATATTTTATTTACAATGACAAATATCACAAAAAGAAAAACTGCATTGATTGTTGCATCAAAAAAAGCAAAACCAAACTGTAACTGAAGTTATAATGGAGTATTATTATTATTATTTTTATCATTATTATAACATTGTATAACACAATGTATTACTGTTTTTATTCTAAATGCCACAAAAGTTAATACCAAAAAAAATACCAGGAAAAGCACAAGTCATTCAGTGGCATACGGTTGACCAACTTGTAATGGGAATGATTTAATTTTGAGACTTCAGCAAGCACAATGATAAAGCAAATACAAGAATGTAAAACTTGGAACATCTATAGTATCATTACAGGAGAATAAATTTAAGAAAAATAATACAGAATGTAAGTCAGCAACAAGTCTGTCACAGATATGTAAGCCAAAAAATAAGTTAGTTTATAGTATTAAAAGCTAAATGTTTAAATTAAGTAGCATAATCTATTCTAGTAACATATTTTTACAGTTTCTAATGTTGAATTAACTGGTGAGACTTAATGGTTCACAACATGTTTCTCTTATAAATTGGCAATTTGCTGTTAAAGAAGACATGTATTTTCATTCTGTGACAATATAAAATACTAAAATTGTTCATGTATACTGACTACAATTTACCAGAATGTACATTTGTAACGTTATGTTTCAATTTGCTTATTCATCAACTGTGATGAGAATTAAAAAAAACACATCATTGCATGTGAAAACAAAAACTGAACTTTATCTAAAACTAATAACTGCCGAACTTTCAACTGAAATTATTCAAAATTTAAAACGGGTCAGAGTACTACTTTTTTTGCATATAAACCCTGTGTTATATAAGTTGTGACTGTTGACCTTGCTGATTTATAGACAAGAAAACCCTTATAAATATGAGGTTGACTGTAAACAAAAATTGTCCAAGTGATTTCTGAATGTTATAGACAGATGAAAATCACAATGACAAGACAGGTGTCGACGATGGAGGTACACTTAATGTTAAAGGTGGCTAGGGGGTCTTAATTAAAATTGATAGATTTTTTTGATAACTTGTCAAAATGAAGTTTTTATCATGCTTTTTTCAAAAATATATCAAAAGTATGGGTCAACAGACTTTTTTCATGCTACAGATTGTGCAAAACTGTCAGATTTTGTATAGATTATGCGTAGAAAATAAAATTTTGTGCGATAAAAAGAAAACGTACTATTAAAACTTTAAGAAAAAATGTGAGAAGATTGCTCTTATAATATACTTTCAGATAAAAAAGAGAAAAAATGTGGTCACCAAACTTGTTTTCTTGCTACGTATCAAAATAGGTAAATTCATAACGCTTTCCATTATAAAAATTACTTTATCTGAGTTATCTCCCCTTTTTTGGCAAAATTAAAAACAAATAAGGTGTTTTTGAGAAATTACAGCTGTAGTTATGATAAAAACACATAATTTTCTATATTTATATCAACAGTCTTTTACAGGAATTACAAACAACTCTCAAAATTTGCACATTTCATCAAATATCTAGTCCAAAGTTGTCTGCTTCTTCAAAATCCAAGATGGAGGAAGACATCCGAGCCACCTTAAGACAACATACCATTAACAGAACTACAAGTAAACGAAAAAAAAACAAATATCAATCAATTACAACAGGTGTTTTTTATTCTCATCACAGTTAATGAATAAGCAAATTGAAACATAACCTTACAAATGTACATTCTGGTAAATTGTAGTCAGTATACATGAACAATTTTAGTATTTTATATTGTCACAGAATGAAAATACAGGTCTTCTTTAACAGCAAATTGCCAATTTATAAGAACATGTTGTGAACCATTAGGTCTCACCAGTTAAATTCAACATTAGAAACTGTAAAAATATGTTACTAGAATAGATTGTGCTACTTAATTTAAACATTTAGCTTTTAATACTATAAACTAACTTATTTTTTGGCTATATATCTGTGACAGACTTGTTGCTGACTTACATTCTGTATTTTTTTTCTTAAATTTATTCTCCTGTAATGATATTATAGATGTACCAAGTTTTACATTCTTGTATTTGCTTCATCATTGTGCTTGCTGAAGTCTCAAAATTAAATCATTCCCATTACAAGTTGGTCAACCGTATGCCACTGAATGACTTGTGCTTTTCCTGGTATTTTTTTTGGTATTAGCTTATGTGGCATTTAGAATAAAAACAGTAATACATTGTGATATGCAGATCCATGAAAACATTGAATTGCAAATAAAACTAATTAAAATACAATCTAAACTATTTGACTTGATCATCATAATTATGTTTTTAACTAGTATGCTAAAAATGCTTTCAGCTGCTTAACTTTATTGACAGCTACCTCTAGTCACTAGTCTAGTTAACATCCTTATAGAATAGTAGAAATGATTCTGTACAAAATAATATGATATTCCAAACTATAGCATAGAAGAATAAACAGACACTGGTATTACTATTTCTGTATTTAAGTACACTTCATCAGATTCACTTCTTATTTTTTATCTGTAACATTTACAGATACCTAAATTGAATGATAATAAAACTAATTACTAATCATTATTTTTTGTATGGTTATTGATAAAATTGAGATTGGAAAGGGATAATGTGTCAAAGAGACAAAAATCCGACCAATGAGCAGACTGGTCTTCAATACAGGGAGAAACTCCCTCACATAGAGGCGTGCTTCAACTGGCCCATTAACAAAAATATCTATCAGTTCAGTGATAATGGACGTCATAACTCCAAAACATACTCAAGAAACTAAAATTTAAAATCATAAAAGATTAACAAAGACTAGATGCTCCTGACTTGGGACAGGCGCAACAATGCAGCGGGGGTTAAACATGTTTTTTTAGATCTAAACCCCCCCTTTATATAAACACATATGTTAAACATAATACTTCTGGATAACATAACGAATGTGGAGTCTACATGGTCTATGCAGCTTATCTTTGTAAAATTTCTTACATACATTTTTTTTTTGTAAATTATACAAAACAAATTATCTTTTAAGTAAACTAAATGACCTGTTTAGTTCAATATTCGTTTATTCTACTCAAGGCATAATTTATAAACATAAATAAAGTTTATATATAATTCATAAAAAGAGATACATAACTGGTAAACCAACAGGACAATCAAAAATAAAAATCAAAAATTATAATTCAAAGAAAAAGAAACATACACCATGAGCACCATGGTATACCTTGATGTTTGTAATGTGAAGCACCATCAACCTAGTTATAGTAGTTTATCTTGATGTTTGTAAGGTGAAGCACCATCAATCTAGTTATAGTAGTTCATCTTTCATTCATAGAAAATGTCTGCTATAGTAATTTCTAAGCTCATAAAAACAATGCAAAATGAATATTGATAAAAAAAAATATATGTTCTGGAATTCCATGTCAGTAGATAAGTTATATTGGGTGTTAATCTCAACAAAAATAATTCAGGCAAATTAAAAAACAAATTGAAACCTTTAGGCTGGCCTAAAAAGTCATAATACTTTATAAGAATTAAGTAACAAATGATTGTACTTACTCCAATTGACTAGGTGAATAATTACATATGGACATAAAAAACCAAGCTGTAAATCAGATCAAATAACCTTCACAATAATTACATATGGACATAAAAAACCAAGCTGTAAATCAGTTCATATAACCTTCACAATAATTACATATGGACATAAAAAACCAAGCTGTAAATCAGATCATATTACCTTCACACATCAAATCACAACAGTAAACCTGGTTTAACAACCTATTAATTTACAATGGCTACAGGTTTAAGATTATACAGTATGCTCTTCAATAACACTTGGGTAACAAATAAACTGATGAAGAAAGTATAAATCATAACACTTTTAAAAAAGGTGGTTTTACAAAAATACTTGTTGTGCTAAAACCCTTTATTCATGTTTTTTGTCTGATGTTTTCTCTAAACATTGTTTAGGTGGTGTATCTGGGTACTGTTGAGACAGGGGAGTGAGACTCAGTAACATGATGTGTCTCTGGTAGGCTTTACTGTCCCTGAAATTGTTGTCTGTTCCATGGAGACGATCAAGCACACCAAGAACTCCAAAACAGTTGGTAAACCTATAAAACAATCAAGTCATTAGATGAGACAATATCTGAAAATGTCTAATTTTGGCAGTAGAAAAAAACACACAAAAAAATGTCTTTATAACCGTTATTTTAATAGCACAAATCTAAGAACACACATTCAGGATTCATTGTTGCATGTAATTCAAACAATTGTTTAAAAATGTTGTAACAACAATGACAATGTAAATAAAATGCTCTGCAGGGTGCAGCTTGATACAACCACAGAGGTCGAACCCTGGAAAGTTGGGGCATTTACCTTTTATGGTCCATCTTCAAAATCTAAATACATGATTAAATTCAGCATATCAAAGAACTCCATATATTCAATTTTTGTTGAAATCAAACAAAGTTTAATTTTGAACACCTATTTGGACCAACTTGAAAACTGGGCCCATAAACAAAAATCTAAGTACATGTTCAAAAACAGCCTATCAAAGAACCCCAAGAATTTATTTTTTTGTTAAAAGTTTAAGTATGGACCCTTTGGACCATACTGTAGTCCAATTTGAGTACAGGGCCAAAAATTAAGAATCTAAATACTTAGATTCAGCATATAAAAGAACCCCAATAATTTATTTTTTGATGAAATCAGATAAAGTTTAAAGTTGAACTTTTTTTGTCCCTAATTCCTAAACTGTAAGAACCAAAACTCCCAAAATCAATCTCAACCTTCCTTTTGTGGTCATACCCTTGTGATTAAGTTTCATAGATTTCTAATTTACTTATACTAAAGTTGTGCAAATACCAAGAAAAACATTATTTGGGCCTTTTTGTCGCCCCTCCTTCCTTAATTGTTGGGACCAATAAAATCTGACATAGTTTAAACTGTGATAGTACTTACTTTTGATGGTGGAAATCATGTCCCTCTGGTGATGGGAGGAATGGGAAATGAGAACCACTGATAGATATAGTACTTACTTCTGATGGTGGAAATCATGTGCCTCTGGTGATGGGAGAAATGGGAAGTGATAACCACTGTGTGATATAGTCGTTGACACCAGAGCAACGAAGAACCACATCCAAGCTGTAGCTAAGTGTGACCCCATTAGTATTGGTCCCATCATAATAGGCATCAAATTACTGATACAATGCTCTAAAGGATGAGCATAGATACAGATAATCCCTATTGGAGCTGTCCATTCGTGGTGTAGCTTGTGAATGTGCTTATAAAGTCTGGGATGGTGCATCAATCTGAAATAAAAATGCATCAATTCTCAGGCTGTAAATATCTAAATGCTAAAATTTGAATCTTGGGCAGTTCAGTAATTGTTAATGTTAAACAAATTTAAATCTTGTTAAAGATTCAGTCTGTGATATAAAATGATCAAATAATTTCTGGGAAAGGGCTGATGTCTGAATAATAAAAGGTGTAGTCAAAATACTGTGTTTTTTTTCTGAAATATAAACAAGTCAGGAACCTGTTATTCAGTTTGTTGCTGTATATCATATTTGTTTTAGTTCAGTATTTTGTTCATAAATCAGGCTGTTAGTTTTCTTGTTTTTAATATTTTACATTTGTCAATTTAGGCTGACTATGCACCAGATATTTGGCATTACCAACTTAAATGAAATCTCAATTCCAGATTGTTTCGGTTCAAGGTACAGAAACTAGTGGGAGATATTTCATCTATATTCTAAAATTATATATAGGTGTTCTCTGTGTTGTGTCTTAGACCTTAATGATGTTCCCAGAACTACTTGAAGTTATGTATATCAACTTTGAATCATTTGCCTGTTAACTGTACCTGTGAGAGTAGTAAAATCCAATTTCTTCCACCAAACTAAACACAGTTAGCTCTAACAGAACCCATGCAAATGAAGGCATCTCACCACTGACGATACACCCACGCCATTTCATCAAATAAAATCCAAACAATGTCATTGGAAATGAAACAACAAATCCGTTAAACAAAACAATTTTCACAGCCTTCTTTAACTTCTGTCTATCAACCTGTAAAACAGATAAGATCATTTTAAATGTGTAAAATCTGACATTCACATTCTTCTTAAGCTTTCATTAATAATTACAATAATGTATGTACAGGAAAGCCTTGGACATGATCTGATAAATGGTGGCACAAACATTAATGCCCACCATGAAGGTTATCTATGTCCATCGTAAGACCAATGTCTGTTTGTTCTAAACATAAGATATATTACTATGATTAATAAAATCCTAGGTATGGACATGATGGTAACAGGAATAACATTTTTGTTAACACATTCTCTGTCAGATGTCCGTCTATTGTTCTAACTGAAGAATATTTTAAACTAAAATTATTTTTGTCTTACAGATGACTTCATTCTTTTTACATCTCAAAAACATACGCCTTATAAGGGATTCAAAGTTGTAATCACTTTCTTCAATAATTACAATATCCTTTGGTCAATACATAAAAAATTCTAGCACATGTATGACTTTCTTTGAACGCTTTGTATACTCAACTGTGGAAAAAAAACTACCAAAAATGCAAGCACTTTCTAGAAAGTCTTTGATAATCTGCTTCTTAGTTCTGATTAAAAAAAATCAAGGAAACCCACAACTAGAGGCTCTAAAAAGTCTTTGTCCCTCACCTTGGTCTATGAGCCAATCGAACAAAGGACATTCTCCAACATTGTAGACGAGAATAGACTTTATGACAAAAATCTCTATTTTGTTGACCTTGTACTATTGATCATTTAGTCTAGTCACTCTATCTTCTTTTTTTTTGCTCAAAACAAAAAGGAGGATAATATTTATTCCTATGAAGGATGACAGTCTACTAACAATATTGCGACAAAAATTAATCAGTTACTTTCATATATCATTTTATTCTGGTATCACTTAAAATTAACAAAGGTATACAGAAAAACATATAAATATACATTACATTACCTTAATATAGTTAAGAAGTTCTAAGATTAAACCTGTAAGGAAGTGGGCAATTGTTTAAATCCAGTTAATGTTCACATAACAAATTCTACTTTTACTTGCGATTGTTAATGACGTATGTTAATTACAGTTGTAATACTGAAAACAATTTCCGAATTTTTGGTACTGGTTTCAATCATTCCTTGTTGAAAATCAATTGCTTGATATTAAAGTACCATAGGCAGTAATACGGAATAAATTAATTTCTGTATAGAGATTATATGCAATTTGGTAAGAGATTATCCTAGAATATAAGTAGACTTTCCCACAGCGTTTATCAGTTCAATCTTCAAAGCCGGAAGAGTGAAGACAAACGAAAAAGTAATTTACTATTTCTGAATAAGAAGTAGCTAATTGTACTATCTGAAAAAGGTGGTGACATATTGTCTCGTGGTATATAATTAAGGTGATATTGTAACACTGTATCTTTCCACTAGTGACACCTTGGCCCTGAACAAGGACAGGGACGCACTGAAAACAATGCTTTCATATATATCGTTTGAATCAAAGAACAAATGTACTGGAAGGCAAGTAAGTGAACAGTCATATATCCAATTTTGAAGTAATATTCAGCCACCTATACAATGTCCCTTGTGTTGTACTCCATTGTTTGTCAAAGGGTTCCATTTAGTACGCTTACCAGAAGTAATCTGTTGTTCATTCTCGTTAGGCTTTTATATCTAAATTTAAGTTAAGTTCAGGATACACGTAACCATATGTCAGGTATAGCCACACTACATACCAAATCCAGGGAAGTAACCCTGGTACGGATTCACAGGTTCATAAAGTACCGTCTGGCGTGTATGACCCCCTGCATGTTACAAAATTCGGTGGAAGCAGTGTGATTTGTTCCCTGTAAAATTAGTTGGTTAATTAAATATATCAGTCAGTATATAGTCAATCATCAGTTTTCTTTATAAATATGGATAAAGCTGCACATGTGTCGGCCTAATTTTCTAGGCCTGAGAAATATCTTCAGGACACCTTGTCAAATAGTCGTCCTTCACATTCTTCACCCATTCCCGGGTCGCAAATTGCAAGTGACTCAGAGATTATTACTGCACAGCTTAATGACCAAACGTCTGTTGCCAAAACAATCTCGATCCATAGTACCCCAGTTGGTCCACATTATATATAGTACGGTGACCAGACCCAATATTTTTTCATATTTAATCGTCAAACATACTATATGGCTATATTATATATCATTGGATGCGGAAAAATTAGCACTTTTATAATATCGATGTCGTCAAAAAGAAATGTGGTAACAGTTTTGCATGAAATAAGGTCAAAGATCAAATTCTGTGTTTTCCTTTTTTCTTCCATACTTTTAAAATTTTAAGATATATACACCAATTTAGGTTAAATTCCAGATACAGACATGTTTTCAAATCAAATAACAATGAATTATCTCGAAAATGTAAAAAAATATGAATTTGGAAATCGATTTATTCTTGTAATTGACGTTTTTCAAACACTTGATCTTTTCTACACAATTTCTGTTAAAGTTACAGTAGTTACCTTGCCGGCTGACATTCAACCTCAGCAATAAAAGATAAATATTATTATTTTACCTGAATAAGGCTGCTATAATGAAGGCGTATTTTGCTTAATCTCATTCATATAATTCATTAAAACGGTTAAACCAAAAAGCACTCAATACCTCGAAAACAGTTACAATTCAATAATCTTATCAAAGAGATCCACACAAAAGAATTATACCAGGAGTATCGTCTGGTTCATCTGTGAAGGAACATGATTTAAAATTTCTACATAATGCTGACCCTTTACAGTAGCAAAGCTCCGGACATGTAGGGTTTTGTTGTAAACAAACACCTGACTTTTTTACATGGAGATTTTCCTTTCAATGAAAACAAAAGATCCTGCATGAAATCTGCTGACATATGCCCTTTAAAATACACGGGGTGTAATGAATCATATAACTTTCACCAACCGTATTGTAAAATTGACGGAATAGAGGATTAGCAATGTGTAATGCGGTCCACATTTTTAGTTTGAAATGAAGTACGTGAAACATGCTGTTTCACTGCCGCCTCACAGGGAGGTGACCCGAATAAACTTACATCTTAACTGGTGGCAAGTTTTAAAGAGAGTTTTCTGATTTAATAATATAAAGCTTTGAAATTAACGTGCATGCCCAAGCAGGGGGTTTATCTTTGTCAATACTACCGAAACTCTAAAAACCACTGAAATAGTCGTGCGTGTCCTTCAAAATCTTGTAAACAGGGTGTTTACCTACTCAAAACAGAGACAAAGTTGTGTCTCATCCGATAACTGCATGTACAGCAGTTAATAGTTAACATATTGTTGTGGAAAAAAGACACATAGTTAGTGAATAGGTGAAAATCTCCGCCCATCCTTTACACTGCTTATGTTCCCCATCTGCAATCACAACTCGCTTGAATGTATCATATATTTAAAGTAGTGAACACACAAACCAATCACATATGTATTAGAAGTCCGTATGATTGTTCTTCCGCTCTTTTCCATTTCTCTAAACTTCGTGTCAAAGTTTAAGGCAGTGAGTATCGACCTAGGTCTCCTATTGAGTGCTAAACAAGTTACGACAGCCATTAACAGTGTAAGTATAAATGCCTTTGACAATTTCACATCAGGTGGAATCATAGGGGAAATTTCAAAGTTTTGCAGTCAAGAATACTTCTCCCCTCAATAATCTGATACACTTTGGTGGAAGCTTAATATCAATACATTGAACCAATGTCATACCATCTCTAATGTAAGTTGAGAGAGATGGTACAAAGGAAGGTAAGAAAAGTGCACAAGAGACTTCAGATTCTTATTGCTTCACCAAATCAGACTTGCATGATTTTCTCATGGTGCCGTCATCTTGAAAAAAAGGAAATTCGAATGGGACCTACAGGGAGTGACAGAACATGTTCTACGGTAACATCATCTCAACATTTGGCCAAAATCAGTGCACGTCCAAATACAAGTTATGGATTTATGTGATCTTAAAGTATTTCCCCCGATTTATATTTAAGCTATGTTTGTGTGGTCATGTGTTCAAACGTTTTTAGTTTTGACTTTGATATTAGACTATAAAAACTCCTTGACTGGATCTGAAGATTGATTGATTGATTGTTGGTTGTTAAACGTCCAGTGGCAAATATTTCATGCATATTCAGGACGAAGAAGTTTACAATAATCACAATACGTTGGTTGATACAATAGAGGTCATCTGGGATGAAAGTCTGGGAAATTTGGACTGCCACTGGAAAATGAGGGTATATTGGATAGGGCTGAATCTAAAGAAAGAGCACTAGTGATACAATGTTTAGACATGTTCAAGCCTTCATCTACAGCTGTGAGCAAAGAAATCGAATATCTCTGCTAGCATGCATTCTAGAAGAGATAGTAATAAGACATGGAGAAGATGTCAAACGGATCAGTCATGGATCATTCAACTAGTTCACAATGGCAGTAACATGTTCTTCATCTCTTTTCATTGCTGTTGGTTTTGTTTCCTCTTGTAAATTTGCATTATTTGCAGCAATTCCAGTCCTTTTTAACATTACACGACTAATGGATTCTTAGAAATGTCTAGTATAAAGGGTCAATCTAACAAGCGCGGACTTTTGATTTGTTATGCCTATAGTGCCACCTGATCCCCTAGGGCTTTTATAACGGTCTTTTATGTTGCCATGTCGGTCCATGTACCGTTAAAATGTCCAGGAGTCTGTCTTGTAGCAAAGTAGCCATCTATAAAATTCTCAGAAAGTTGAAGCATATCGAGTATGTAAACTGGCATCCACCTTCAGTAATTGGTACGTTTGGTTACACAAATTATAAGGATACATTTGGGATGACGATCTCAAGGAATTGATCATTTCCCTCTCGTTCTGCACTAACATTTAAAAGCAAAATGTCTACTGATTCAAGGAAAACATCCTTGTATTTAAATGTAAGCGATACAGCACATCCCCATTGCTTATATGCATCTATAAGAGGCTGTGTATGAGCTTCAAATAGCTCCGTCATATGAGCATTATAACTCGTATCTGGCTTGAATTGCTAAAGTAATGTTTCTGAGATAAATGCGTTTAATATTATTGATTAATAAAGGTATGAAATATCATATAAATGTTAATTATCTTACATTTTGCTTTAGAAAATAAAGAAGAAATTAAATTGAAACATACTCTATTAAATGCAAAATATTCGTAGTGGTAATCTTTTACATACACTCTTCAATAACGGATTAATTTTGCGAAACATATTTGAAATCGTTAAAATAAGGTGTAACAACTATGTATATAACAACAGAAATCATAACACGGATGTTCTTTTACAATGTAGACCTCAAAACTTTTCTAAGTCGATTTTTCGTTCAAGTAAACTAACGTACTTTAAAGTCCATTTTACGAAAATTGCACCGTACGATTTTTTGACGACAAGTCAAAATGTTAACTTTAACCTTTGTACTACCAATATTGTGATTTATAGCCGTATAGTGCGAATGACAATTAAACTCCTTAAATAAGCGACTTTTCATTACTCGGTCACCGTACTAATAGATATTGGTGCAAGACCAAAGCCATCCAAGATGCTGGAGCCTCAAATCAGTTGAAACCTCAAGATAATCAAATTGTAAAGGAAACCCCGGTCAATTTGTCCTATTAGAAGTCACCGGGGAACAAACCAGGGACAACCATGAGTAAGCAAAATGATTTTAAGGTGCAACATACGATGGGTCAGGTGATTGGAAGTACTAATGGTCACATTATGAGGCATGTTCCTATATTAACGATTGGGATAACCTAAAGAAAGTTTATACTTAGCGGCTTCCCTAAGGGTCAGGCTCAATGTGTTTTGGGGGATTTATCAGAAGACAAGAAAATTCATTCTGACCAGTTGGTTTGATCACTAGATGATGGATTTGCTCCCCCAAATCAGTCAGAGTTGTACAGGGGACAATTGAAAGAAAGGAAGCAGAGGGCTTTAGAGTCCCTTTCTGGGTTAGGTCAAACGATACGCCGTCTGTTGAATAGAGCGTACCCCACTGCTCCAGGAGAAGTTAAGGAAACATTAGCTAAAGAACACTTCTTGGATTCATTGATTATTAACGACATGCATATGACATTCACACAATCATCACCCCCTGACCTTAATTCCGCTATCTGTTAAGCTGTAGAGGTAGAAAGGTTTTACAAGCAGGGATGGGGTCGATTACTTTAAAATGTAATCGATTAAATTACAACTACTTTGCTAATAAAATGTAATCGATTACATTACAATTACACCCTTTTTCATATGTAATCGATTACATTAGATTACTTTTCTGTAAAGTAATCATGATTACTTTAGATTACTTATGATTACATTGTATATTGCAATATCAGAGGTTTTTTTATAACTTTTTATCCTCACAAAAAAGCTAACTTTGGTGATTTTTTTAAAAGCCTTAATTTATTCAAAAATTAGTTAAAAGAATTCATAGACATGAAGTACAGTGTAACATGTGCAATTTGATAAAAATAGCCATAGACAAGTGTACATGTCCTTTCTCTATGTAAAAGATATAACTTCATTTTTTTCTACAAATTTTTAACCAACTGCCTAATTAACAAAAGAGCTGAACAAATAAGGAAAAATTAATTAAGTATAGTTGTATTGTCTGTTGGGACATAATTGACACATCCATTAATGTTTTTACAGGTGTTAATCACTACTTCCATTTTTTTTTACAAACAATAGGTGAGCTTGGGTATTAAAATGTATTGTCTTAATAACAATATCAATAAAGTTAGAAATGGTTGATTGTTATTATTTGTTTGAAATTTTTTAAAACTTGATCTAATTAATAATTAATAGAATTATTGTCAGGTGAAAACACAAAACAGCTTTGTAACTTAGGAAAGTATATACATTTCTCAACACTTTATTGTAATAAAAGATATTTTGTATTGATGAAACTTCTGACGTCACCTACTGTTTTCTATGTATATTATTTGTAATATTATGCCATATGTTTACACTGTACATGTACTTGTTTATACTGATGATTGTCAATAAATGAAATCTGGTTTTAACTTCCATTTTGAATTAAGTGGGCTCATATATTTATGTCGACCATCAAAGTCAAATTGGAACTAAATATTTTCTGTATTTTAATTGCAATGTAGTTATGTTAAAGTATTGGGTAAAATTACATAAAATTGGAGTTAATATCAGAACTTTCAATCAAGGAAAAAAATGCTTTCAAGGCATATTCTTGTATCATAAGAGCTCTTGTGAAATCTCACAATGAAATATTGGAGAGGCAATTTCCTTTAGTAAACTGTTAACAAAATAAAACACTTGGTTATATAAATTTTTTATATAGATGATACAATTTATCACATGAAACAAGGTCCCATCATTGTGAATACTAGTTTCATGATTTTTTATTCAAGCTTTACATTTTCTTATTTTCATCGTTCTATCAAAAACAATTTTTAATATATATACAAGATTTGTAATCAGCAAGTAATCATATGAATGTAATCTTAAAGTAATCTAAAAGTAATCAGGATTACACCTGTTTTTTGCAATGTAATCGATTACATTACAATTACTTGTAATCAGAAATGGCATGATTACTGATTACATATTATTACACTGCAAAATGTAATCGATTACAGCTGATTATGATTACTGATTACGATTACCCTATGCCTGCTTACAAGGCAAAAAAGCAATTTGAAATAGGGAAAGCCCATTTAGGAGTTGAAGACAATAATGAAAAGGTGGTTAGAGCGTCAGAATCTTATCATATGATAGGTTGTCAGATAAAATTGAGGGCATGCATGCAGCTCTCAATAATCAATTGGCAAATATGCATAAAGAGTTATATGAATTAAAGAATAAAGCCAACATGCCTGGGCCAGTTTAAAGGTCGAAGTTACTTTGAATTAATTGTTGAAAACCCGGTTACAGGGCTAGACATTGTGATGCTACTAGAAATATGAGGCTGAACAACCAAGGATCACCAGGACCTTCGGCCAGGCATATGAACAACCGTAGTGGTAAATGGAAACGTAAATCTTTATTCCTCGGCTCAAATACACTTAACAATGAAGCAGAGCACTATGTAGAGTTATTCATAAATGAAATTCATACCAAGTTTCTTGTTAATCAAGAGCTACAGTTAATTTGGTGTAGCATACTCTTTTTGAGAAATTTAAGTCAGGTGATAGGCCAAGTGTACGACAGGTCAATCAGTAAGTTACATTAGGTAATGTAGAGTTTTTATAAATCATTGGTAAAGCAATTTTTTCTTTTGACGTTAAGTTAGGAAGCTTTCACACGGTCATTGAATTGTTATAACAGGTTTGTCAGTGGAAGGTAGTCTTGGACTAGATTTTCTGCCAATAAAAGGTTTAAAAATTAATTTAGGCAATACAGTGATGGAAAGGGATGATCAACAAAAACTACAGGGAGAGTTCTAAGACGTTTATGGGGTGACAGATAAAGAAACAACTAGCATAGTCCAATGATCAGAGGTTGTTATCCAGGGCGAAGTTCTGAGCTATGATTCAGCTTTTAAGGTTACTGGCATTATTGAACCAAGTGAGGAAAGACCTTGTGATGTCTGATAATGCTGTTGAATATAATGACAGTGTCCAAGTACTAAATGTTGGTACTATGGTATGAAATATCAGCGAATCAGAAGTTGTTAGTCAGGTAGACAATGATAAGGATTGTAATCTTAGTAATGAGTTGGAAAAGTAGATAGGTCTAGTGAGAGTCTTGATGACAAGGTCACATAGTTGTTTTAGGAATTTAAGCATCTTTTTGCAGCTTTGGATTCTAATCTTGGACAAAAAAATATTGTAAAGCACCGGATTGACACTGGTGATGCAAGGCCAATGAAGCAGCAACAACTGCGTACCCCAATAGGTCTTAGGAAGAAAGAAGATCAACATATTAACGAGATGTTGATAAGATAAATAGTTGAGCCTTAGGAAGAACCATGGTCCTCTGGGATATGTTTGCATGGTTAGAAAGAAGTATGGGATCACTAGGTTTTTAGTAGACTATAGACGGTTAAATGCACGTACTATCAAAGATGCATATCCTTCATCACGAATAATTATGTTGATGATTCTTTTGAACAGTTGTCAGGAAACAAGTGGTTTTCTACTTTGGATTTATGTTCTGTATATTGGCAGGTTGAGGTAGAGCAATCAGATCGCCCTAAAACAGCCTTTGCCACACAGATGGGTCTCTTTCAGTTTCACTGTATGCCATTTGGTCTGTCAAACGCCATTTTTTTAGCGGCTAATGAAGAATGTTATGGCAGGGTACTTTTGATGAAATGATATATACTTTTCGCAAGATTTTTGAGAAGTTACAAGTCGCAGGGCTTAAACTCAAACCTAAAAAGTGTTATTTGTTGGCTAAGAAGGTAACCTATCTCAGACGTGTTGTTCCAGAATAGGGTGTTGCCACCGACCCCGATCAAAATTAAGTGTATAAACAAATAGCAAGTCCCCAAGAATGTAACAGAGCACAGATCCTTCTAAGGTTTGTGTAGCTATTATCGCCGGTACAAAATATTATTTCCGATACAGATAAGAGCCTACACCAAATGAATGAAAAGGGTCGAGACACGACAATGAACAAATGTAAGTCAGGCAGCTTTTGAAAAGCTGAAAGTCAAGTTAGTCAGTACCACAGTCCTCAATCATCCTGACTTCTCCAAAACATTAATTCTTGATACAGATGCAAGTACCAAATCAATATGTGGTGTTTATCACAGGGCATCTATCGATGGTGAGGAGCAGCATTAAAAGTGACAACGTAATACTGTCCCTTTGGACTCTTGGCCCTGAACAAGGGCTAGGGCCACACTGGAAATCATATTTTCATATATTAGTAATTACTATTGAATCATGGAACTTAAGTACTAAAAGGCAAATAGGTGAACAGTCATATATCTAATTTTGAAGTAAGGTTAAGTCACAGTTCCAGGGGTTAAGAAATCCACTAGCCCGACCCCCGGGACTACAACATTTTGACCTCGGGCAACCAAAACTTGTAACCCAAAATGCCCGACGGACTAGTAACAAAACAGTCTTGGCGTTTCTAAAATTGAAAGGGGGAAATCCCCTCAACACTTTTCTATCTTATCCAATCAGACGTCATCCGGGATTCCCAGAGTTTGAACTGATTTTGTACAAGTTTTAAAATAGAACCAATCGCGTACTTTCAATATCGATGTGTCAATACAGGGGCGGTATTGTACATTGCTTATGCAACCTGATTTTACCTCCTTCTGATTAATTTATTGCAATATAAATGTGAATCCCTTTTGACAGCAGAAACCTGACTTTTGTCAGATATAAATTTGAAACATGTGCTGATAATTCTTTTACACAACTGTGATGATGCTATTGTATCTGATAAAACCCCCTCCAATCCTTTTACATACCTACGTATAGCAGGGGTCAAGACTTGTATCATCCTCCGATTTGGTCAACTCATTATATCAGAATTTTCAGTGAATATTCAATTATCGATTTATTGAATATATATGCTAATGGAATATTTTTTGCTGATATAAGTTTTGAATATCCAATTTGCAAAGATCTACTTTACAAAGCCGTCAATAGATAAAAAATGTTAAGTTTATAGAATTCATTGTTATTGCAGCAAACTATGAAATTGTAAGGCATACTAAGGCTAGCAGGTCAGTTTTGTTAAGCAAGTAGTTCTTCCAACAGGGCTAGTAAAATCTTGCAACCAATTAGCCCTGGGCTAGTGAGCTATAACAAAATTTCTTAACCCCTGGGTTCCAATAAAACGTCCCTTGTGTTGTACTCTATTGTTAGGTTAAGGGTTCCATTCAGTATACTTACCGGAATTAATCTGTTGTTTATTTTCATTAGGCTATATTTATAAAAGTTCAGGATATACGTTACTATTTGTAAGGGTTCGCTAACAATTCACAACAAATCCAGGGAAGTAACCCTGGTAAGGATTCAACGGTACATAAAGTACCATCTGACATGTAGGACTCCCTGCACCTTACAATATTGGCAAAATTTGACTTTTTAATAGTTTGCTTTGCTGAACATTTTTTGTGATTTATGTGTTATATTTATCCATTACAATTTAAATCATATAGGGCATAACCCCATAACTCGGAAATGTAAAATCTAAAATTTCTAAAATTTGAAAGGGAGCTCATGTCAATAGATATAAATTCTTCACCAAAATTCATGCAAATTGGATAAAGCATTTTTGAGTTATTTTCTGACATGTTGATGACAGATGGACAGATGGATGGAAGGGGGGACTAGGGTACACCATAACATGTCCTATAAAGGAGCGTATAAATAGGAAACATGTAGTTTGACTATCAAAGTTAACAGCATAAACATCAATAAAATGTCAATTAAAAATATCTAGATTGGAGGCTAAAATTCCAGTTGATTTTTTTCAAATCTGAATAACATGGTGATTACTTGGGTTATTCATTGCTGGGTTTATATGTTCTTGTAATCTATATGAAGAGGAAATAAAGATGAATTAATGAATTAAAAAGTGTTACCCAATCAAAAATTGATTAATTATATAAGGTTAAATAAGTGTTACCCAATAAAATGTTTATCATATCTAAGGTTTAAAAAGTGTTACCTAAGGCCTAAAAAAAAAGATATGTGTTTCCGGTAACATCATTTTGAAAAATAGGGTCGGTAGGTCGGAATTCTTTTTTTTTTTTTTTTTTTTTTTTTGACATCGTAAATGAAATCCGGAAAATTATCATGGTTTTTCCAAGTCCGGATCCGTAATTAGTTTCAAAAACCGGAAGTGTGCCATTTGCAATGTTTTTGAAGCACCTGCTGTGCAAATTTCTTGGATTTTAACCTATTTGGAATACCTTTTGACATTAATAAAATGTTTTACTGGCTTTCTATGCAAGTAGAAGCAAGAGAGAAAAAATATTATGTCATCTATCAGAAGCCTGTGTCAAAAACGGGGTCGGTTGATACAATTATTTTTTTTTTTTTTTTGAAGATCCAATAAAAAAGTTAGGGTCGGGGGCTAAAAAGCAGGGTCGGTCGGGTTACCGGAAACATCGATCTTTTTTTTCTCGGCCTAATGAAAAATTTATTAATTATATAAATTAAGGTTAAATAAGTGTTACCCAATAAAATGTTTATCATATAAGGTTTAATAAGTGAAACCCAATACAATGTTTATCATATATAAGTTTTAATAAGTGTTACCCAATAAATTGATTATCATTTGTAACGTTTTTAAAATAACAAAAACAAATTGCTGTCATCAAGAAAACCATGGGTATAGGCTCAAATACACAGTTATCATCCTTTGATTTTCATTGTCCAGGAATATAGTCCCTAGTGTGGACAGTGTGTTACTTGCCAATTTTGATTATACCATTTTCAAATCTATTTTTCCATGTTTTATGCCTCAAAAAGCAAGTAGGGGGTGAAATTACACTGTATACAATTTTGGGTCATGAATTTTAAAGTAAAGTAGTGATTTTGTCTAGCTGAAAAAGATAACAATAAGCACTTCAGAAGCTGACAAAAGATTACAAGAACCCTTAACAGAATATGTCAATATTTTGAGTAAGCGCTAAAGATGTTTTCTATAATTTTGATATAGTTTGTCCCAAAATTAGTACAACACACTGTAAACATATTATTGAGAAAGCACAAGTGGGATTTTTTTAATTTTCATTTATTGTCTAAAACAAATGCACAACAAAATAACTGTGTACTCGAACCATAGGGTTAGGGTTGGGTTATGAGTATGAGTATTTACACTTACTGGTACATTTTTGTCTTCCTGAACTTTATACTTTAACAGAAAACCAGGTTTCCCTGTGGCGTCTAAGATCAGTAGAAAAGCATTGGCACCCCATATTACTGCATTAGTGAATAGAATTGTTCCTGAAATAATTGAAATAATAAACAGTAAAAAATCATTGGCACCCCATGGAATAGCATTGTTCCTGAAATAATAACAGAAATAAAGCATTGGCGCCCCATATATAAGCATCAGTAAATAGAATTGTTCCTGAAATAATAAACAGTAATAAAGCATTGGTGCCCCAAATAACGGCAGTAGTGAATAGAATTGTTCATGAAATAATAACAGTAATATAGCATTGGTGCCCCAAATAACGGCATTAGTGAATAGAATTGTTCCTGAAATAATAAAAGTAATATAGCATTGGTGCCCCAAATAACGGCATTAGTGAATAGAATTGTTCCTGAAATAATAACAGTAATAAAGCATTGGTGCCCCAAATACGGCATTAGTGAATAGAATTGTTCCTGAAATAATAACAGTAAAGTAAAGTGCTTGTAAGCACTGAATGGTAAAGATTGCTTCAAATTATCAGTGGGAAGTAAAATTAACTAGAGGCTCTTAAGAGCCTCTCACCTTGGTCTAGGTGCATATTAACAATGGACACAGATAAATTCATGACAAAATTGTGTTTTGGTGATGGTGATGTGTTTGCAGATCTTTCTTTACTGAACATTCTTGTTGCTACAATTATCTCTATCTATAATGAACTTGGCCCAGTAATTACAGTGGAAAATATTTCCTAAAAATTTACAAAAATTTATGAAAATTGTTAACAATTGACTATAAACAGCAATAACTCCTTAAGGGATCAATTGACAATTTTGGTCATGTTGACTTATTTGTAGATCTTATTTTGCTAAACATTATTGCTGTTTACAGTTTATCTCTATCTATAATAATATTCAAGATCAGGGTTTCCGCTGGCGGTCGCCATTTTCGCAATTTGCGAAAAAATAATAATTGTGGCGATAAAAATTCGTCATTTGCGAAAGAATTTGGCGAAAGAAATATATAAACCGATTTATTTTCCTCCATCTTGTTTATTTACTTTTTTTCGAGTTTCTCGGACTTTACCCGATCAGACAATACTCGGAATTCACCTTGACCTCATTAAGATTTAGACAGAAAATCAATAATCAGCTGATTGCATTTTATAGCTATCGACAACAAAGGACTAATTAATAAAGGTGTTGATTGAATTGTTTCACAAAAGGATATGGTCAAATGGCTTCCGCTATAAATGTCACATACAGAATTTATTTACATCTTTGCGACGCACGTGTATGAAGCAAACTTTTGACATCCCTCCCTTTAAAGATAGTTTTGAAAAGAAAGCTGTTGTTGTGACGAAAATTGTTCAAAAGCAAGAAAAATCTCAGATTTAAAACTTTAATCCTTTTATCCTTTGACTTTAATAAAGTCGTTTGAGTGACACATGCACGTGTTTCAAGCATAGTTGTACGTCTCAACTTTTTCATTTACGATAGTCAAGAAAAGAAAACTGCCGTTATGAAAAAATCTATCCAAAAGGCTGGGAACAACCCCTCGAATGAGAGTAACGCTTCAATGTAATGACTACACATGAAATGAGGGATCAATTTCATGTGATAATAGCTTTTGTTTTGTTGTAAAAATTACTTCTTAGTACAGAAGGGCACAACAGGAAAAATATATTTATGTTACTTGGCGAAAAAAATAATAAAGTGGCGAAAAACATATTGTTTTGGCGAAAGAGGTGGCGAAAAAAATAATTGACCCAGGGGAAACCCTGTTCAAGATAATAACCAAAATCTGCAAAATTTCCTTAAAATTACTAATTCAGGGGCAGCAACCCAACAACAGTCTGTCCGATTTGTCTGAAAATTTCAGGGCAGATAGATCTTGACCTGATAATTAATTTTATCCATTGTCAGATTTGCTCTAAATGCTTTGGTTTTTGAGTTATAAGCCAAAAACTGCATTTTCCCCCTATGTTCTATTTTTAGCCATGGCAGCCATCTTGGTTGGTTGGCGGGGTCACGCCACACATTTTTTAAACTAGATACCCCAATGATGATTGTGGCCAAGTTTAATTAAATTTGGCCCAGTAGTTTCAGAGGAGAAGATTTTTGTAAAAGTTAACAACGACGACGGACGACGACGGACGACGGACGCAAAGTGATTGGAAAAGCTCACTTGGCCCTTCGGGCCAGGTGAGCTAAAAATTGCATTGGTTGTATTTGATTAAACAGTAATTCTAGACAAAGGAAGATAACTCCAATCTTTAAATTGAGATGACTTTAACAATGACATAATTTACAATTTTTAGAGCAAATGTTAGATTCCTACACCTTGCAAAAGTTATGAAATGTTCTAGACAAGTGTTACATCAATTTGTTCCTTGAAATTCTGAGCATATATTACATCGATAAATTACTGGAAATGTTCAAGGATAGGATGTATAGAATGTAATGATCAATATAAAACAATAAATAGTTACTGTAAACCAATTCATTTTCATGAGCAATTTATTTCCGCAATTTTGACAAGTTTAAGAATATAAATCTTCGCGAATATGTATGCCTTGGATCTTTCTTATTTCAGTTGTTAACTACATGTATACTAAAGGATATTTTTTGTATCATTTATTTTTACTCACCAATTTTTTTTAGGGTACCAGCATATTAAAGTGTAAGAAAATTACTGCAAGGGCATAATTATAATAAATACATGTACAGGGTATAATTATAATAAATACATGTACATTCAATAAAAAAACAGAGTTACTGCAAGGGCATAATTATAATAAATACATGTACATTCAATAAAAAAAACAGAGTCAAACAGAAATCCCCAACGTTTCACAAATTTTATGTATAAATGGACAATAACAAAAAATACAAACATCTTAAACAATTCATAAATATACCTTACAGAAATGAAGGCCTAAAGCAAATGCAATGTAATTTCAGGCCCGTAGCCAGGAATTTCAAAAGGGGGTTCGTTGGACTCATGAACTCGACTTTAACAGTCACAATTTGAACAAGACGTTGACTTTAACAGTGCCTATTTGATTTCAAGAGGGGGTTCGAATCCGTAAGGCCTTCAACAATGAGAAAAGCCCATACCGCATAGTCAGCTATAAAAGGCCCAAAAAATGACAATGTAAAACAATTCAAACGAGAAAACTAACGGCCTAATCTATGTATAAATAAACAGCTGCGCCATGAGCGCATGATACGCCCGACGTCTTGTGTGGCAGTTTTATGCAATAATCAAAACACTAAATGTCACTATAATAAAATTTTAAATCAAAACCAAAAGGTATACAGATCTTTAGCTTAATATAACAAAGAAGTCTGCAAAGTTGTAAGCAATAATCATAAATTGTTTTTGAGATACAGCGCGACATGTAAAAAAAAAAAACTCCCCCTTTTTTACAAAATACTCAATAACTCAAAAATAAAATTTTGAACCATCAACAAAAAGTATACAGATCTTTAGATTAATATAACAAATAAAGTTCTAAGCAATAGTCATAAACCATTTTTGAGATACAGCGCTACATGTAAAAAAAAAACTCCCCCTTTTTATACAAAATACTAAATAACACAAAATAGAAATTTTGAATCATCACCAAAAAGTATACAGATCTTAAGATTAATATGACTAAGAAGTGAGTTAAGTTTTAAGCAATAAGCAAAAATCGTTTTTGAGATACGGTGCGACATTTAAAAAAATACACCCCTGTTTTAGTTACAAAGTGCCGTAACTCAAAAAGTTTTAATCCTATTTTCCCCAAAAACTATACAGATCATTTGACCATCATAGGAATCAACTATATCAAGTTTCATGAAATTTGGATAAGTCTTCTCAAGTTACGGTGGGACATGTTTACGCTGGACAGACAGAATGTCACGGACAGACAGACAGATGGACGGACACTGGACATTTGTATACCATAATACGTCCTGTCAAAATTTTGACAAAATTTTGACAGGCGTATAAAAATGAACGAAAAACAGATATATAACACATTAACAAATGACAACCACTGAATTACAGGATCCTGACTTGGGACAGGCACATACATATAGAATGTGGCAGGGTTAAACATGTTAGCGGGATTAGACATTGCAGATTTCAACCTATGATATAAGTTTCATAAAATTCTGACAATGAGAGCTTTTATAATCGATGCAATATTCCATATAAACAATATCTTCAGGGACATAATTCTTTGACAAATAATTGATCCGCTCTGGCAAGAATTGTACATGTGACATCACTGACAAGACTGGACAGACAGATGCACAAATTGACAAATGAACAAACGCAAGTCTTTTCTATGTCCCTAACAATTTGTTTCCATGAAAAAAAATATATCAATTGAAAACTTAATTATGAGGGACTTATCTTAACCCTTATTTAGGTGGGATTATAGAGAGTTCCTTTGATTGAATCCCAAATGTGTCCAATTGTGTCCGTTTCTTATATGCCTAGCAAACATTTTTTTAACATATATGATTGGTCTTAGTGAGAGAACAGTAAGATCTTACCTATAACGCCTACTGCCAGATCATTCCTTCCAAAACAGTAAGATCTTACCTATAACGCCTACTGCCAGATCATTCCTTCCAAAACAGTAAGATCTTACCTATAACGCCTACTGCCAGATCATTCCTTCCAAAACAGTAAGATCTTACCTATAACGCCTACTGCCAGATCATTCCTTCCAAAACAGTAAGATCTTACCTATAACGCCTACTGCCAGATCATTCCTTCCAAAACAGTAAGATCTTACCTATAACGCCTACTGCCAGATCATTCCTTCCAAAACAGTAAGATCTTACCTATAACGCCTACTGCCAGATCATTCCTTCCAAAACAGTAAGATCTTACCTATAACGCCTACTGCCAGATCATTCCTTCCAAAACAGTAAGATCTTACCAATAACGCCTACTGCCAGATCATTCCTTCCAAAACAGTAAGATCTTACCTATAACGCCTACTGCCAGATCATTCCTTCCAAAACAGTAAGATCTTACCTATAACGCCTACTGTCAGATCATTCCTTCCAAAACAGTAAGATCTTACCTATAACGCCTACTGCCAGATCATTCCTTCCAAAACAGTAAGATCTTACCTAAAACGCCTACTGCCAGATCATTCCTTCCAAAACAGTAAGATCTTACCTATAACGCCTACTGCCAGATCATTCCTTTCAAAACAGTAAGATCTTACCTATAACGCCTACTGCCAGATTATTCCTTCTAAAACAGTAAGATCTTACCTATAACGCCTACTGCCAGATCATTCCTTCCAAAACAGTAAGATCTTACCTATAACGCCTACTGCCAGATCATTCCTTCCAAACAAGTCATATACACTGTCCCATAGATTCTGCCAGAAATTCCCTGATGCTCCCCAGAATTGTTGAGTATGCCTAAATATGGTAAGATATTGACAGTTAATCAGGAGAGACTTGACAATATTTATACTAGTTCTCCACCAGTAACGCTTTATAAATTTATCATATAAAAGGAAAAGAATCAGTTTGAATCTCCAGGTTGTGATGTCTATTGCCTTGTAATTGTTATATGGTAACATTATAACATTCTATTCCATACTGAATCTCCAGGTTGTGATGTCTATTGCCTTGTAATGGTTAAACAGTAACATTATAACATTCTATTCCATACTGAATCTCCAGGTTGTGATGTCTATTGCCTTGTAATGGTTATGCAGTATCATTATAACATTCTATTCCATGTAAACTCTATTAAATATGTGTGTTATAAATGTTCAAAGAAATCTCAGTTTAAATTTTTCAATATAATCTCCTTTGAAAATGTTCAATATGATAACGTCTTGGAGATCTCATGTCATCAACCTCATAAAATACATAAATTTGAGGCTCTTAATGAAAAAATGTACAATAAAATATATTTATTCAGATTTTTCTTTTCATAACTGGACCTCTCTCTGTCATTTGTCTGTATTGTTCTTTCTATCCTGTTTGCTACATGTATTGTTGATAGATTATGCATCTGTATATAGTATATATATACTAAATCAATAGATTTGAAGACATGATTTCATAACTGTTATAAATGATTCCATGTATAACCCTGATAATCTGATGACTTATACTAACATATAAACATGTATCTTCAGGTTATATACATGTATCTACTAACTACGGTACATTGTACATGTTGTAGGAAGTGTCTAGCTCATTTGAAACTATATAATTCAAATGTCTGTATGTGGAAACTGAAATATTACTTTCATTATTGCTTCCTACAGTTTGTTTGTTTTTTGGTTGTTTTGTTTGTTTTTTGATTGAGAAAAAGGGGGGTGGGGTAGGTTTGTATATGCCTTTGATAGCCAATCCTAATAATCTGTTAAGAACGTGAATTTGATTTTGAATACTACTCAATACACTTGTCTTATAACAAACAAGGCCTTGTCAGGAGCCTTTGACTTTGTTTATCTTGTAATACTTTTTTTTTTAATTTTAGTTCATTTAAATGTTTCAGAGTTTAGTGTGATGTCCATTTTCACTGTCAATTAGTGCACCGTTTTGTTTAGGGGCCAGCTGAAGCCTGGATGCAGTATTTACTCAGCTACGACTACTTATTGAATGACTTTTTTTATATATCACTGCCATGACTGCATTGTGTTTGTTGTCCAATTATAGAATTTAAAAGAAGATGAGGTATGATTGTTAATGAGACCAATTCTTCACAAAAGTTCCAATTAATGAAGTGGATGTACTCGCCATACAACAGAATTTCTGAATGCTATAAATATGAGAAGTGGTGATCCTATATAACAAACATACTCATCATACAACTGAATTTCTGAAGAATGCTATAAATATGAGAAGTGGTGATCCTATATAACAAACATACTCACCATACAACAGAATTTCTGAATGCTATAAATATGAGAAGTGGTGATCCTATAAGAAACATACTCACCATACAACTGAATTTCTGAAGAATGCTATAAATATGAGAATTGGTGATCCTATATAACAAACATACTCACCATACAACAGAATTTCTGAATGCTATAAATATGAGAAGTGGTGATCCTATATAACAAACATACTCACCATACAACAGAATTTCTGAATGCTATAACTATGAGAAGTGGTGATCCTATAAGAAACATACTCACCATACAACTGAATTTCTGAAGAATGCTATAAATATGAGAATTGGTGATCCTATATAACAAACATACTCACCATACAACAGAATTTCTGAATGCTATAAATATGAGAAGTGGTGATCCTATATAACAAACATACTCACCATACAACAGAATTTCTGAATGCTATAACTATGAGAAGTGGTGATCCTTTTAGAAACATACTCACCATACAACTGAATTTCTGAAGAATGCTATAAATATGAGAATTGGTGATCCTATATAACAAACATACTCACCATACAATCATTGACAACTGAATTTCTGAAACCTATTAATATGAGAAGTGGTAATCCTACATTTTCTTTTTATAACAAACAAACTCACCATACAACTGAATTCCTGAATGCTATAAATATGAGAAGTGGTGATCCTATAACAAACAAGGCTTTCTTTACAGAGTCAACAAGCTGAACTCTTCTGTTTTGATCTGTAACCATGGAAACTGGTATGGAAGGTTGTACTTCAGCCATCTTCTGTTAAAATAAACAAATAAACAATCCATCAACTGGTGAGCCTCCTGGTGGATAAACAATCCATCAACTGGTGAGCCTCCTGATGGGGTTTTGATTATGTGATTACTTGGCTGTTTTTATAGTAACAAGGAATTATTTAAATCTGGAATAATTTTGAATTCTGGAAAATTGATTAGAAATGTATGATGAAAACTAACCCAACTAAATAGGGTAATCCATGAATAATAATGATAATTTTGAAAATTATACTACTACTAGAACACACCTGCATTTCGCGGGCATATACAGCTTGTGAACTGCTATAGGATGATTTTTTGTAAAAGATATATATATATGCATGGAGAATTTCATAAAAGGTACAAATGTATCAAAAGCCCTCTCCCTTTTTCCAAAGTCCGATATTTGTTTCCTTTCTGTTAAATTCATTTATTTTTGTGTTTCTAGCCTCAGATCACAATTATTCTTCTCCTTTGCTACAATGCATCTTTTGGTAAAAGTCAAATTAAATTAAAAATTTGCACCACTTTAAACATGAAATAAATGTAACTGCTTATAATTATATATAGACCATTATTAGTCTAATAAAATATGCTTCTAGGACAATCCATCAGTGCTTTTTCTTTTGGGAGCCTTATTTACATGACAATGGTAGGATATGAATCTTGTATAAATGACTAAGACTGACTTAGGCTAATTTGAGGGGTGGTCGGAGGGGTCCTGATGAAGAAATTCATACCCCGAAATCTAGAAATCGAAAAATATATTCCCAGATCCCGTAAGGATCAATCCCCAAATCCCGAGCTTAAAATCACCCGACCACGACGTCAAAAAAAGGTCCTCTTATCTCTACCCTACTTTTATTTTTGCCAACTCACTACTTTTATTTTCAACAATGAATTTTATGCCCCATCTATGGGCGCTGATTATATTTTCTAATCTGTGCGTTCGTTCGTCCATCCATCTGTCCTGCTGCAGGTTAAGGTTTTTGGTCGAGGTAGTTTTTAATGAAGTCCAATCAACTCAAACTTAGTAAATATTGTGCCGATGTGGCATCCGTGAACTATGGACATATTTTTGTTTCCACCTGTTTTACTTATTTTAATATATATATATATATGCAACTGGTAAGACCCCTTAAATAGTAAACATTTCAAAGAAAACAGTAGACAGAATACAGAGAGTCTCCATATATTAAAGTAGTATAATCGTAGTTTACATGTAGATAAATGTGAAAAATAATTGTCCTCTATAAGGAGGTATAATAGTTGTGGTTTTTGCGATCTAGACAACATGATATGTAGAAAGCTCGGATTGGCTTATTTATTTTTCATTTTTGTTTTCTATCATATGATTGGTTGTACTTGTGCATGTTTCAAACTGGAAGTCTTATCTATGACTAAAAGTCAGTCTGATGACGGAATCAATATCTGGACTCCTTTTTTGTCGTTTTTCTCCAAAAATAACTCCATCTGAATAATCATAAGAATGAATGACAAATGCGACTATGCATGTAACCTATATAGAACACAGAGGCATGATGATTAATTTATTGTGAAAGGAAGAGAAGCGACACACAAAATGAGGTCTTCTCGTTTAAAAGTATAGATACATACATGTAGTATTGATTTTAAATTTTGACAGTCTGGTTACATTCCATTATCCTCCATTGTACAGCTATACATGTACATGTAGGTCAAAATTAGTTATACAAGCTAAAACGTTAACTAAAGGTTAAACGTGATGATGTTATAAAATACAATGTTGTTCAACTTCAGGATATTTAAAGGTACTAGTCTACCTGGTTGAGTTAGGGGAGTTATCCATTGGCTGAGACGGATAGTCTAGACCGCCGACGGCTTTATGTAGAAGGTTCGAATCCCGCTGGTACCACTGATATTTTTTAACAATAGCAAATTGTATCATGTATATGGGGTCCAAAGTTCACCTTGACAATATTACATACCTTCAAATCTTGTGACAGTTAATACCATCTTATCAAAATTATGTGAGAAGTAATATTAATTAGTACGCAACTATTTGATTTTTTTTATCAACAATTATACATTGTGTCGTTTATCCTACTTACGTGAACCACTGCGTAGACACTCGTGGTTACAAAAAGTTGTTTATTTACAAACGGAAACTGGTTTTTGACATGCGCACTAATTTACACAACAAACAAGAGGCTCATAGTTTACCAAACTAAACAATACACAAGTTTGAGCTTTCTGAAAAGCTGAAGACTGCTTCGCTCTATCATAATTTAAGGTAATATGAGTACATGAGGTTGTTGATTTAGTAAATTGGAAATGTGGTATTTTGATATTTAAGAATTGAATGCTTCTTTTTGTAACTTCATTGAGGGGCGTAAAGGGGGGTATTTGCACGGAAGAACGCGAAATAAAATTGCCATTTCACGATGAACGAACAAAAAAAAAGTCTTGTACACTGGTCTTTTTACCGATTTCACGAAACACGGAAAATAACGAACCTTTTTCACGGCTGCACGTGAAATAAAAATGGCAAAACACGTTGCATGAAAATAACCTTTTACCACCCTCTTCATTGGGGTGTATAAAAGCGTTTACCGAAGTACATTTTGTATGAAGCTCGGAAGCTTGGATTTTGTTTCTTTTAAAGATAGAAAAATATTGAAATAATTTGATAAAGTGGTGTTTTATACTTAAAAAAATAATTGTGTTGACATATATATTGTAGTGAAAAATGATCAGCAATTTGAAAGTTAATGAATGTGAGAAGTTCAAGGCCACTTCTACATTAGTTATGTCATAAATTGAAAAAAAAATCAGTAGGTTCTTCAAGGTTTACGCCATTTTGTAACGGCAGCCATTCATATAAATAGTCAAACTTGTAGTTTTGACATCCTTTGCAGCATATGCTTGAGATTGAATCGCTTTTTTTGGCATTCTAAAAAAAATTATCAGAAAATTCTCCCTGTTCTTTAAATTTTTACGTTTGACCTTTGATCCAAGTTTCACAGAAATTTGACTACTCTGGGGTTTTACGACCAAACTTTTCTTATTGCGCACGTTTTCCTTTCCATCGATCATGCCCAACTATATCAGTCCTATTCAGGACCGATAACTCTTTCGATGAATGAATGAACTTTATTCTCACAAAACTACATGTCATAGTTACAGAGAAAATATATATTTACAATTACATATATGATTATATAAGCATGCACATGTGTGAACAAAACAAAACGTAACTTAACTTGGAGGACTGACTTTCACCTGTACTGTTTTTATAAACTTACATAATTTTTCTAAAATGATAATACGATAGATATTATAGGGTATACAATATCGGTACGTCTAAACACCACCTAGGCCGCCTTCGTGTACTAAGGTCCAGGAAATGCACTAAGCCCATGATGGACCAGTGAAATAAGTACCAAGGTCATTCAGTACGATACAGATTTGATTAAAGAGCATATATTTAAATGTTGGTGTAAATATATTCAGAAATAAAAGAGTTATTAACATTGTATATGGCACGCGCCGATTTTGTTTAATGTGTCAGGTTGTCATATTGTAGATTGAATCCAATGAAGCTTGATGAATTTATAAATACTGCACTAAGGATATGAAGCAAAGGTTGAATATGCACCAAGATCATTAATAAGATAAATCAATATATTCAAAAAAATATGTTAAAAGTTGGTTCGATGATATAAAGAGATTTACAAGTTATTAACATTTTTAACGTGACACGGAGCATATTCATGATTTGTATAAATTTTAAATCGTCATTCAAATTTTCAAAACTATTAATATGTTGTGAACATTCTGAGTAAAGGTCAAATCTTAAGTCATTATATAGACAACAGTTCAATAAAAAATGTTTCTCAGTTTCAACACTTTTGTCAGAGCAATAAACACATAAACGGTCTTCAACAGGTATTGGCGGCTTGGTGTATCTTCCAGTCTCGATGGCTAACGGGAGCGAGGCTGCACGAAACAGGGCCATTACACGTCAGTACGACCGTGGAATAATTTTTGACACATACGGTTCCACGGAACAGTTGCCTTTGTATTGCCTATATGTTCTAAGTTTATTTTCATTGTCTTTTCCGCGATCGTTAAAGAGTTCTCTCTGCCATTCTGTATTATTTAAGATGTTAACTTGTTCAGTAACTTTTTTCATGACTACTTTTGTACTTAATGATACATCACTAACAATGTTTCTAATTTCCAATAAGTTCACCATCTTGTTCACCTCCGTATTCCAGCCTTTTCGTCGACGTGATATCCAACTCCTAATATCATATACGGTTCTACTTTGATCCATTCGTGTTAGTTTACACAGAAGCCGAACGCATGAAACACGCTGTTTATTCAAACATGAAGTCCATCCTAAGTCGCCCATAGTAGAAATATTAGACGTATTTCTACCAACTGATAAAAAGTACTTACAGGCTTTATTTTGCACAGAGTTTATTACGCTAAACGATTTTGTTCCCCAAATTCCACTTCCGTACATTAAGATTGGCTCCACCATTGAGTTGTACAATTTTGTATAAACTTTATATGACATACCACCGGATGAAATAAAACGTCCAAACTCAGCCACTAAAGCTCGGCTTGCTGATTTTGCTAGTTCCTTGGTATTTTTTGTAAATGTAAGGTGTTCGTCAAGCCAGATCCCAAGGTATTTATAAGAATCAGTTATTGTTAAATCATAATTACTACATGTAAAATTAAAGTCTGAAATATCAAACGATTGCGGTCTAAAGTGAACAACTTTAGTCTTTTCTGGGTTTATAGACAACTTCCAAGATGAGCACCAGTCTGTCAGGACATTAAGCATGCGCTGTAAACTTTGTTCGTCCGGTGCGATTAAGGCAATGTCATCAGCATAAAGCAAAATGCTTAATGTTCTTTCACTTAAAGACACTTCACAGTAAAGACTGTTGATACAGTCGGCTAAGTCATTTATATGTACAGAGAATAATGTAGGCGAGAGAATACATCCCTGTTTAACTCCAGATGACACATCAAACTACGGTGTTAGCATATTATTCACTCGAACCGTGCACTGAACATCTTCATATAATGATTTTATTGTATTTAAAAATTGGCCACGAATTCCCATAACTTGAAGCTTGTACCAAAGCAAATCCCGCCTTACAGTATCGAACGCTTTTTTCATATCTACGAAACATACGTATGTTGATTTACGGCTGATTTTTCTGTCATTTAGAATTGAATATAATGCTAAAATGTGTTCTTCACAACTGTGTCCACGCCGAAATCCATTCTGCTCATCACAGAGACAGTCATTTTCTCCAAGCCATTTGCTTAGACGATTATTAAGTACTGTACAGTATATTTTGCACGGTACGGATATTAAAGTTATGCCACGGTAATTCAGAGGACATCTGTCGTCGCTTGCTCCAGGTTTAAAATTGGATTTATAATCCCACTTGTCCACTCATTTGGTACCTGTCCGAGTTCAAAACAACCCAGAATAATTTTGTACAGCAATTCAATAGCGGCATCATTCTTTAAAACTTCGGCTGGTATATTATCAATCCCCGCAGCTTTCTTGTTTTTCGCATACGCAACGGCTAGTAAAACTTCCTCTCGTGTAATTGCCTCATTTAACTTTGTTACATCTAAATTTGAATCAAAAGTGTCATTTGCTCGTTGGTTTTCTGTAGATTCACTTGTAAATAATGTATGAAAATCGTTTTTCCATTTGTTCAGAACGCCTTCTTTGTCCGTTTTCACGTTTCCATTTTCATCAACGACTGCCCATGGCACGCATGTTTTCGGTTCATTTACTATTCCGGTTATGCCGATGGACCTCCAAAATTCATCTTTATTAAACGATTCCAGTTTCTGTTCAAGTTTGTATTGTTCGTCTTTCTCATATTTCCGTTTATATTTCCGATTTATTCTATCAAAAGTTTTTTGAGCATCACAAAATTCTGTTTTGTACTTCTTTTTAACACTATTTGAACCTTGCCATTTTAACCATCTTTTTTCAGCTTCACAAGCCTTGTTCCAATGATTCGTTAAATCAGCATTCCAATATGGTTTATACAATGTTTTTTACGTTTACTTATTCCGTTATTAAAAGATTTCTTGGGTAATTTGTTTTCCATTTCCCCGTGTATCAACATTTGAAATTCATCATACGCAGTTTGAACATTTTCAGTAATTCGAATTGAATTTTCAATATTCATGATAACTTCATTGACTTTTGTAACTATTTCATCTCTATTCATAAAATCGTTTGGTAGATTTGTCACTTTAAATTTCTTGTTTTGATCATCCGAGTTAATATCGTAATTTGTCGTATTAGAGTCATATTTACATCCGATAATTAAATCACAAAGTAACAGTGAATGATCTGGGATTTTTTCAGGCATGTAATTAATTTCATTTATACATTTGGACATCGTTAAAACACTAAAACTATGTTCATATTCTATATCCTCGTATGGTACACACATATAATCAACGACAGAGCGTCCCGCGGGCGCAATATATGTGAATTCGTGGTCATTGAAGTGGCCATTCAACATTGCAAAATTTATGTCATATAGAAAATTTATAAATTTATCACCTTGATGGTTTTCACAAAAATCTACTACATTTCGTGGAACTTGTTGTAACAGATTTTGAAAATACATATCCGAATCTGGCGCCCTAATTGACTCTGCTGGCGGCAAATAACATACAGCCACAATAATCGATATATCACAGAATTTTGATTTAAATTTTATCCACATAATTCCCTCAATTTCCGTATCTAAAAGTAGTACATTAAATGAATGAAGGACGTCTTTTTTCACAAGAACTCCAACCCCCGCAGATCCCCGGGTAGCATTTCTATGTAAATGTTTTCGATTTTGACCAAAGAAGGTAAAGCCAGGAATATTCAATCTTTCATCACCACGTAAAAAAGTTTCAGTTAATGCCAAAACATCACACTTTCTAAATTTTGCATTGTCATTATCCTTGAGAGACCACCCCCTACAATTCCAGACACCAAGCCGCAAAATGTCCTATTGCTTTTTCACTAGGCGACTACCGGCAAACATATAATTATTTTGACTTCCGATTTCTTTAAGAACAGTTCTAACTGTGGCTTGGAAGTTACGTGTTTCCATTGGTAGATCATGTTCTACATACACCTTCTTATACTTTTCACTGTTTTTTAGGTTTTTCTTATGTTTCATAATTTGTTGTTTGTGTTCAAAGTCTTCAACCTCCACTATGACCAGTCCTGTCGATTTACCATAAGCTTCTTTTCTTTCTACTGACTTAAGAGAGATATGTGATAGGGCGAGACCATCTTTCAAAAGGGCTTGGACTTTGTTTGTTGTCACTTCTTTGTTTTCATTTTCTTCTGATTGTAAGTTTTTTATAACAAATCTATTTTTACGGTTAATATTTGACTTTTCACCCTTTGAGCTGTTTGCCTCTGCCAATGATTTCTCTAAATCCCTGATTCTAGCTTGCATTATTTCAATGTCTGATTTTACCTCTAACTTCACCTCATCTATCTTGTCTTTTAATTTATTGTCAATGATTTGAGATATTTTCTCTGATAACTTTTGAGAAACCCTCTCCTCAAAATTTGTCTTTAGTTCATCAATTCTTCTTTCAAGTTTTTGACTAACATTATTTAAATTCGATGATAACTGAAGTAAAAGTGTTTCTATTCTGTTTGTATGGGCGTTATCATGAGGTGCACTGGACATGTTGTTACTATCGCATTGTTTAGATTTCTTATGTTCGTTGTTTTGTGATTGTGTTCCCCTTAAACTGTGATTGTTTTCATCAGAAAATTGTCTTTTTCTCATTGATTGGGTCTCAAGTGTTCAGTACTTACAGTATGTTCATACAACAGCTGATCATTAGCATGTCCTATATATTGACTTCCACCATTTACATCACACATTGAATAATGAACATATTGTGCCATATTATCTTGCATTTCAGAATTTTGTCCACACTGGTATCTGTATATATCTAACCGATACTTTTAAAGTTCTAATTCACACAAATTTCGTTTACTTTGCTCCGTTTTTTCAGTATAAACAAACTTATTTTCTATGAGCTGAAATTAAGGCGACTACTCAGACAGCAAGGCCACTTGATAGGAACAAAAGCGGAGTATATTGTAGTCTATTTATTTCTTTTTATTCTTCCCCATTAACTGTTTCAATATTTGCACGAATAGACACACATTATAATACAGACTTATTTCAAATATAACAGTTAAAATGTGGCGTCCTTGGGGTTCAATGCAACCCATTTTCAACAAGTATGACAGACCGCTTGACAATGAAATTCTGCAAGAGGTTATTATTATTAAATTTATATTTCATATAAATAGATAGTTATGGTATGATTGCCACATAAAGAAATGGATCTGCTTACCCTTCCAGAGCAACCCCGTTATTTCGATATAGGAAGATGTGGTATGAGTGCTGATGAGACAACTCTCCATCCAAGTCACAATTTATAAAAGTAAGCCATCATAGGTCAAGATACGGTTTTCAGCACGGAGCCTTGGCTCACACCAAATAGCAAGCTATATATCCCCAAACAATTTACTAGTGTAAAACCATTGAAACGTGAAAACTAACGGTCTAATCTATGATATGGTTCACGTTGCTCAGTCTTTCTACGTTATGTTTAGTCTACTTTTGTTTTTATTTTTTTTGTGTGTTTTTTTTTTCTTCTTTCTTTTTGCCATGGCGTTGTTAGATTATTTCCGACTAATGGCTTTCAATGTCCATTTGGAATCTTTCACCTCTCCCTCATAGTCAAATATTGGCTGTTTTATTTTTATATGGTACGGACAACATTGCCATGAGCAGTTTAAACATCATAACTTACCATAGAAAATATTATCGGAATATGGAAAACAAACAATAAAACGTTGCTTTCTTTCTTTTCAAAATATATGTTAGCGAATTTTTTTTAACCCCAACAAATACAACATAAAAGAATCTTAAACTAAGGTATGACTGTACATCACTAGGTCTGTTTAACCAAGGTATGACTGTACATCACTAGGTCTGTTTAACCAAAGAGAAAGATCAGAAGGACAAATGGACAAAACCTTGGAAAATATTCTGGTGGATTATTCATTTTTATCTAATCTTTCAAATAATTTCATAGTTTTTGTGTCGCATACCCGACCATTAAACATATGTTTACATTTGTGAATGAACAATTTTGATAGTTATAGTCAATTCATGAGCCAGCAAGTCTACGTCTGAATGTGACTAAAACAAGTAGTACTGTTATAAATAAAACTCAAAATCGATTTCATATGAATTCTTTATAAAAGATACATTTGTAAGCTATAACAATTACTATATAGCGATTTAACAGAACACTGACCAGCAGCGTATTATTAAAATACCATTATCAAAGATCGTAAATTTAAAAGAACATTGGCTACACATGTAGCAATGTATTAACAAAATACCATTATAAAAGATTGTTCATTTATAAGAACACTGGCTACACATGTAGCAATATATTAACAAAATACCATTATAAAAGATTGTTCATTTAAAAGAACACTGGCTACACATGAAGCAGTGAATCAACAAAATACTATTATCAAAGATTGTTCATTTAGAAGAACACTGGCTACACATGTAGCAGTGGATCAACAAAATACCATTATCAAATATCGTTCATTTATAAGAACACTGGCTACACATGTAGCAGTGGTTCAACAAAATACCATTATCCAAGATTGTTCATTTAAAAGAACATTGGCTACACATGTAGCAATGTATTAACAAAATACCATTATCAAAAATCGTTCATTTATAAGAACACTGGCTACACATGTAGCAGTGGATCAATAAAATACCATTATCCAAGATTGTTCATTTATAAGAACACTGGCTACACATGTAGCAGTGGATCAACAAAATACCATTATCAAAAATTGTTCATTTAGAAGAACACTGGCTACACATGTAGCAGTGGATCAACAAAATACCATTATCCAAGATTGTTCATTTATAAGAACCCTTGCTACACATGTAGCAGTGGATCAACAAAATAACATTTTCAAAGATCGTTCATTTATAGGAACATTGGCTTCACATGTAGCAATGTATTTACAAAATACTATTATCAAAAATTGTTCATTTATAGCACTGACTATAGTAGCGTATTGTTCGATCACTAAGAAGGGCACTGGCTAGCAGTTTATAAACAAGTAAAATTATATATTTGTTCATTAAGGAGAACACGTGTTATACATTTAGCAGTGTATCAACAACATTACATTATCAAGAATTATTCATTTAGAAGAGCACTGGCTACACATGTAGCAGTGTTATTACAAAATAAAATAATCAAATGTTGCTCCTTCAAAAGAACACAAGCTATGCACACGTAGCAGTGTTTTAACAAAATAACATAATCAAAGATTGTTCCTTCAAAAGATCACAAGCTATGCAAACGTAGCAGTGTTTTAACAAAATAGGCATAATCAAAGATTGTTCCTTCAAAAAAACACTGGCTGCACACGTAACAGTGTTTTTACAAAATAACATATTCGAAGATTGTTCCTTCAAAAGAACAAGCTAAACATGTAGCAGTGTTTTAACAGAATAACATAATCAGATATTGTTCCTTCAAAAGAACACTGGCTACACATGAAGCAGTGTATAAACAAAATAATATAATCAGAGATTGTCCATTTCAAAACTCAAAATCAAAATAAAACGTTTGACAAATTAAATTTCAAAAACACCTGTATGCTGCTTTTTATAGATTAAGGCGATGTTCACGTATCTAGACTTTAGCAGTTAATTTACAGTACTTATAAAGGCTTTAAAATGAAAATAAAAAGCATTCCGTTTGGTGCTTTTAATATACTTTGTGTTTATTCGTAATTTTTTTGATTGATTGTATTTCTTAAAGTATATATATAAATGATACATGGCATATTATTTTTGCTATACACAGATGCAGTTCAATGATTTCTAAACGCATACATGGATTGTTGGACATTTATCTCCATGTATTTGTATTAAATATAGAATATTGTATGTTTCTCTGTAAACTTGTATTTAGTTTTTAGAGAATAAAATATCCATCTGTCTATATATCTATCTATTAGCCATCCAAATCTCCTTATTTTATAAACTTAGTATACATGTATGTACCATTTCATTAAAATACGAAAATCATCCCAATTACGTAAACTTCGTCTTAATCACAAAATAAAATATCATATTTAGGTTCCACATGTATTCAAACACTCATATAGTCTAATTGATTTCATTTTGGTAGATTTAAAATGCATGTGGTCAATCTTCTGACTACCGGTATACTAAAATAAATTTTACATCCTTAAAAAATATACATGGTCAATTTTTCTCTTTGGTCCATTTTTAAAGATATACACGACTAATAAATAATGAACTTGTTTCACGCTTACTATAATTGTCAACATAAACATTATTTCAGTATCACAATCACACACTTCGGCATTCATTTTCTCTCTAAAGGGTCATTCGGATAGACATTATTTATGATAGGCCACTCTCTAAAGGGTCATTCGGATAGACATTATTTATGATAGGCCACTCTCTAAAGGGTCATTCGGATAGACATTATTTATGATAGGCCACTCTCTAAAGGGTCATTCGGATAGACATTATTTATGATAGGCCACTCTCTAAAGGGTCATTCGGATAGACATTATTTATGATAGGCCACTCTCTAAAGGGTCATTCGGATAGACATTATTTATGATAGGCCACTCTCTAAAGGGTCATTCGGATAGACATTATTTATGATAGGCCACTCTCTAAAGGGTCATTCGGATAGACATTATTTATGATAGGCCACTCTCTAAAGGGTCATTCGGATAGACATTATTTATGATAGGCCACTCTCTAAAGGGTCATTCGGATAGACATTATTTATGATAGGCCACTCTCTAAAGGGTCATTCGGATAGACATTATTTATGATAGGCCACTCTCTAAAGGGTCATTCGGATAGACATTATTTATGATAGGCCACTCTCTAAAGGGTCATTCGGATAGACATTATTTATGATAGGCCACTCTCTAAAGGGTCATTCGGATAGACATTATTTATGATAGGCCACTCTCTAAAGGGTCATTCGGATAGACATTATTTATGATAGGCCACTCTCTAAAGGGTCATTCGGATAGACATTATTTATGATAGGCCACTCTCTAAAGGGTCATTCGGATAGACATTATTTATGATAGGCCACTCTCTAAAGGGTCATTCGGATAGACATTATTTATGATAGGCCACTCTCTAAAGGGTCATTCGGATAGACATTATTTATGATAGGCCACTCTCTAAAGGGTCATTCGGATAGACATTATTTATGATAGGCCACTCTCTAAAGGGTCATTCGGATAGACATTATTTATGATAGGCCACTCTCTAAAGGGTCATTCGGATAGACATTATTTATGATAGGCCACTCTCTAAAGGGTCATTCGGATAGACATTATTTATGATAGGCCACTCTCTAAAGGGTCATTCGGATAGACATTATTTATGATAGGCCACTCTCTAAAGGGTCATTCGGATAGACATTATTTATGATAGGCCACTCTCTAAAGGGTCATTCGGATAGACATTATTTATGATAGGCCACTCTCTAAAGGGTCATTCGGATAGACATTATTTATGATAGGCCACTCTCTAAAGGGTCATTCGGATAGACATTATTTATGATAGGCCACTCTCTAAAGGGTCATTCGGATAGACATTATTTATGATAGGCCACTCTCTAAAGGGTCATTCGAATAGACATTATTTATGATAGGCCACTCTCTAAAGGGTCATTCGGATAGACATTATTTATGATAGGCCACTCTCTAAAGGGTCATTCGGATAGACATTATTTATGATAGGCCACTCTCTAAAGGGTCATTCGGATAGACATTATTTATGATAGGCCACTCTCTAAAGGGTCATTCGGATAGACATTATTTATGATAGGCCACTCTCTAAAGGGTCATTCGGATAGACATTATTTATGATAGGCCACTCTCTAAAGGGTCATTCGGATAGACATTATTTATGATAGGCCACTCTCTAAAGGGTCATTCGGATAGACATTATTTATGATAGGCCACTCTCTAAAGGGTCATTCGGATAGACATTATTTATGATAGACCACTCTCTAAAGGGTCATTCGGATAGACATTATTTATGATAGGCCACTCTCTAAAGGGTCATTCGGATAGACATTATTTATAATAGACCACTCCGAATTGAATGCTTGTTCTTCTGACTAAGATGAACATTTCAGCAAGCAAATCCGAAATACATCCACTGATTGGATGAATTCGGAGTGACCTTAACGTGAATATCGGACATATGTAATGAACAATGGAACAAGGAGTGAAATCTGGTTTGTTCATTGTTGAAGGCCGTACTGTGACCTATAGTTGTTAATGTCTGTGTCATTTTGGTCTCTTGTGGACAGTTGTCTCATTGGCAATCATACCACATCTTCTTTTTTATATTATACCTTGCTATGCGCTCTCCAAGACTAGTAGCAATGTGATGTTTTTGCTTCGTGTCAAAAGGCTAAATGTGACTTTTGGACGAGGAACAGCAATATAAGCGCTGCTCCTTAGTTGGATACGTGTGATATTTTCTGGCTCTGTTTATAAATATATCATTGTATAACTACCTTCATTAATATTAAAACAGTTGCCGCTGTTGCTACCTTTAAGTTGGAATAAAAATACGTAATACGAAGTAAAATAACTTAAAACAACTTACAAATATCCTATACTGACTTAGGGAGCTACCATTTGATTTCTATGGGGGGGCTAGGATGAAATTTGAAAAAAATAGGCAGGACAGGAGTTTTGAGTTAAAAAAAAAAGGCAGGATGAGCAACTTGGTAAAAAAAAAAGGCAGGATGACAATTTGTGTAAAAAAAGTCAGGATAAACTAGTAAAAAAAAAGGCAGGACCGAAAAGAGTAAAAAATAAAAAGGCAGGACAGAGATTACAACTAAAAAAAAAACAGGACAAAATTTTTCATCTTAGCCCCCCCATAAAAATCAAATGGTAGCTCCCTTATCAAGAATAATAATTACGACCACCTCCCCTACACACATATACACACACATACACATAATCATTAATACCTCACAGCTGTATTGTCAGGAACACAAGGCATATTAATATCACATAAACTAACAATCAGTGGGTTGGGATCGTTTGGGGAATACGGTGGTGGCGGGGAAGACGGTAGTCTCTCAATGACGTCATGTCCGTTATATGGCGGTGGTTCTGTTGGTCCCGAGTATATCGGTAACATAATGCTCAATGGGATATCGGTATCCGTGGTTTCTGTTTCTGGATTTGGTAGACTTTCCCCATGGCTTACTCTGTCTGTTCGAATCACATTTCGACGCCGCCTCGCAATTTGACGTCTCCCTTCTTCTGAATTTGCATCTGGGTTAATAGTTCCACTTCCCGGTCGACAAGAACATCGTCTAGAAGACACACACAAACAAATAAGCACAACACTTCCGGTAAGCAAAACTAAAGCCCCTATTATTCCACCAACGATTTTTGTTGTCAGAGAATGCTTTTTGTTTTTATCGTCTTCTTCGTCTTCTTCGTCTTCCTTGTCTTTCTTGTCACATGCCTCGCGCAAATCATCTAAAAATATAAGAGAAATATCACATGTCAAACAAAATGGGCGCCGAACGTTCATCAGAACATAAAACAAAAAACATTTATGCGGATATAGTCATATGAAATTCATTTTTCCTTCCGCTAGTCCTGTTTATGCGTGACAAACCAAGTCAGGATATTCGTTTTTAAAATCTCCACCCCTCCCCCCATCGTTCCCCACCCCACCACAACCGAATATCAATATCCTCTATCCAAAACACTAACCTTTTTCTCCTGAAACGAAGGTAAATGTAAAGCCTTCATATTCTACGTAGTTGTCAGAGTAAAATTCAAAATATAAGACACCATCGTCACTGATGATATCGCTTGGAGCTGTAGATCCACAGTATTTACCGATTTGTCTGCCTGTATCATCCTCACCTAAAACATAAAACAAATCAAGTGATGTGTGAATGTTTCTGGTACCATTAAGTAGCCTCTCGAATAATCATTTGAAACTTCAACAACAAGAGAAATAAATTTCACACCGGAAACTAAATAATGCTGATACTATAAGAGAAATATATTCCGTTTACTCTATAGTATACCCACCGTCGTATATCACAAGTTTGTCGTTATATTATACCAACCGTCGTTTATCACAAGTTTCTATAGTATACCCACCGTCGTATATCACAAGTTTGTCGTTATAGTATACCCACCGTCGTATATCACAAGTTTGTCTTTATAGTATACCCAGCGTCGTATATCACAAGTTTGTCGTTATAGTATACCCACCGTCGTATATCACAAGTTTGTCATTGTAGTATACCCACCGTCGTATATCACAAGTTTGTCGTTATAGTATACCCACCGTCGTATATAACAAGTTTGTCTTTATAGTATACCCAGCGTCGTATATTACAAGTTTGTCGTTATAGTATATCCACCGTCGTATATCACAAGTTTGTCATTGTAGTATACCCACCGTCGTATATCACAAGTTTGTCGTTATAGTATACCCACCGTCGTATATAACAAGTTTGTCGTTATAGTATACCCACCGTCGTATATCATAAGGTTGTCGTGGTCACAATGATGATGAGGTTCCAACATAAAACTTTCAAAGCAAATCTTCACTTCGTTTTTTGGTTTATCAGCTCGTATCTGCCAACAATGAAAAAAGTCCCTAAAATTAAAAAAAAACACACTATAAATATAATAAAATCCAGAAACATTTTACCAATCCATTTCACAGTCGTAAAACCAACAAAAAAGCAGAAAAGGGAGACAATTCAAGATTTAAGTGTCGACTCTGTAATTCCACAGCTCTCACACGACTTGTAGTGTCGGCTCTGTAATTCCACAGCTCTCACACGACTTGTAGTGTGGGCTCTGTAATTCCACAGCTCTCACACGATTTGTAGTGTGAGCTCTGTAATTCCATAGCTCTCACGCGACTTGTAGTGTGGGCTCTGTAATTCCACAGCTCTCACACGACTTGTAGTGTGGTCTCTGTAATTCCACAGTTCTCACACGACTTGTAGTGTGGTTTCTGTCATTCCACAGCTCTCACACGACTTGTAGTGTGGGCTTCGTAATTCCACAGCTCTCGCACGACTTGTAGTCGGCTCTGTAATTCCACAGCTCTCACACGACTTGTAGTCACACATGAATATTAAATTCCGTAAACATTCAATAATGTTGTCGTTTATTTATTAAGCAACTATGTACCACAAAAGCTACAGTGAAATTTAAAATATGTTTTACAAGCTATTATAATTTAGTAAAATTAGGACCTTGATCGACGTTTAGGTATGTTGTGTTTTTAAACCATTACATATACATCATCATTTGCGCATCTGGTGCAAGAAAATTGGTACCGTTAATTTTATTGTCAATACATAACTTAATTTGGATAAGTACTACCCTGTACTTGTTATACATCATCATTTTGACATAACTTACTTTGGATAAGAACCATGTACTTGTGGTAATGTAAAACTTGAGGCATATGGTTTGGCTATATAATATTCACACTTCTGTTTTTTCCAACACATAGCTGTATAGTAAAGAAAATAATACATCACATTACATGAGCATAAAAAATATAAAACCTTGTGTATTAACAGGTTTAAAATCCAGCTGAAAACATATATAATGAGTGCCATGAAACTTAATACGAGGATTTTAATCCTGTTGAAAACATATATATTATGAAGCGTCACTGATGAGTCTTTTGTAGACGAAACGCGCGTCTGGCGTAAGTGTAAAATTAAGAGTCTATGATGAGTTTATTATGAGTACTAGACGTACAATGAAATCCCATGTACATTAAAAGGAGGATTGACACAACTTTATTTCAGATATCATATATCTTATATTTTGGCAAAAAAAAGGTTCAACTCTGTCAAATGAATTAATTTAAAGTATTGGTTAAACGCAACCGCGTGGAGACCGAGTATATTCAATATTAGGTTAGTAGGAATGCGGGGCTTATTTCAATACACGGTTAGTAGTTGTGTTTCGTCCCTTTATAAAAACAACACGGTGTTGAAGAAAAAACTTTAAAGGTTTCAACAGACAATGCAATCATGATGATAAACGATTGAAATTAATGAATGAAATAAATTTAAAGCTAATACGTTGTTATTGTTGGCATTTGTTATTGTATAGACCAATGGAAGTAGGTTCTTAATACTAACGGTATTGAAGAGTTGATCATATTTATAGGCAACTAATCTAAATACCACATGTTAAGATAGTCGGTAAGATAAAATTCGTTACATAGTGTGCTAGTGACCTAATACAATATATATCGTATTAGGTCACTAGCACTCTATGTAACTAATATTCTACTGTATAATTCCTGATGTAATAGTCCAAGATAATTCTTTAAATTAACTGTTTGGTAACCATGACAATGCAAATAACCGTATTTGTTTATATGGACCACTATCTTTCTACATTCATTTTGCAAAGTTTCATGAAAATCTGTCTCAACCATCTTCTATATACCTAACCAAGTATAAGGAAGGGTTGAGATCTCACAGAACATGTTTAACCCGCCGCATTTTTGCTACTGTCCCATTGGTGGCCTTGGGCTATTTTCTTCTCTTTGGACGGGTTGTTGTCTCTTTGATACATTCTCTATTTCGATTCTCAGATTTATTAGTTAGATTTGTGTGTTAGAGATAATGTAAATATATGTTCTACAATAGCGTGAGTTAGATTTGTGTGTTAGAGATAATGTATTGTTAATATATGTTCTACAATAGCGTGAGTTAGATTTGTGTGTTAGAGATAATGTTAATATATGTTCTACAATAGCGTGAGTTAGATTTGTGTGTTAGAGATAATGTTTATATATGTTCTACAATAGCGTGAGTTAGATTTGTGTGTTAGAGATAATGTTAATATATGTTCTACAATAGCGTGAGTTAGATTTGTGTGTTAGAGATAATGTTAATATATGTTCTACAATAGCGTGAGTTAGATTTGTGTGTTAGAGATAATGTTAATATATGTTCTACAATAGCGTGAGTTAGATTTGTGTGTTAGAGATAATGTTAATATATGTTCTACAATAGCGTGAGTTAGATTTGTGTGTTAGAGATAATGTTAATATATGTTCTACAATAGCGTGAGTTAGATTTGTGTGTTAGAGATAATGTTAATATATGTTCTACAATAGCGTGAGTTAGATTTGTGTGTTAGAGATAATGTTAATATATGTTCTACAATAGCGTGAGTTAGATGTGTGTGTTAGAGATAATGTTAATATATGTTCTACAATAGCGTGAGTTAGATTTGTGTGTTAGAGATAATGTATTGTTAATATATGTTCTACAATAGCGTGAGTTAGATTTGTGTGTTAGAGATAATGTTAATATATGTTCTACAATAGCGTGAGTTAGATTTGTGTGTTAGAGATAATGTTAATATATGTTCTACAATAGCGTGAGTTAGATTTGTGTGTTAGAGATAATGTTAATATATGTTCTACAATAGCGTGAGTTAGATTTGTGTGTTAGAGATAATGTTAATATATGTTCTACAATAGCGTGAGTTAGATTTGTGTGTTAGAGATAATGTTAATATATGTTCTACAATAGCGTGAGTTAGATTTGTGTGTTAGAGATAATGTTAATATATGTTCTACAATAGCGTGAGTTAGATTTGTGTGTTAGAGATAATGTTAATATATGTTCTACAATAGCGTGAGTTAGATTTGTGTGTTAGAGATAATGTTTATATATGTTCTACAATAGCGTGAGTTAGATTTGTGTGTTAGAGATAATGTTAATATATGTTCTACAATAGCGTGAGTTAGATTTGTGTGTTAGAGATAATGTTAATATATGTTCTACAATAGCGTGAGTTAGATTTGTGTGTTAGAGATAATGTTAATATATGTTCTACAATAGCGTGAGTTAGATTTGTGTGTTAGAGATAATGTTAATATATGTTCTACAATAGCGTGAGTTAGATTTGTGTGTTAGAGATAATGTTAATATATGTTCTACAATAGCGTGAGTTAGATTTGTGTGTTAGAGATAATGTTAATATATGTTCTACAATAGCGTGAGTTAGATTTGTGTGTTAGAGATAATGTTAATATATGTTCTACAATAGCGTGAGTTAGATGTGTGTGTTAGAGATAATGTTAATATATGTTCTACAATAGCGTGAGTTAGATTTGTGTGTTAGAGATAATGTATTGTTAATATATGTTCTACAATAGCGTGAGTTAGATTTGTGTGTTAGAGATAATGTTAATATATGTTCTACAATAGCGTGAGTTAGATTTGTGTGTTAGAGATAATGTTAATATATGTTCTACAATAGCGTGAGTTAGATTTGTGTGTTAGAGATAATGTTAATATATGTTCTACAATAGCGTGAGTTAGATTTGTGTGTTAGAGATAATGTTAATATATGTTCTACAATAGCGTGAGTTAGATTTGTGTGTTAGAGATAATGTTAATATATGTTCTACAATAGCGTGAGTTAGATTTGTGTGTTAGAGATAATGTTAATATATGTTCTACAATAGCGTGAGTTAGATTTGTGTGTTAGAGATAATGTTAATATATGTTCTACAATAGCGTGAGTTAGATTTGTGTGTTAGAGATAATGTTAATATATGTTCTACAATAGCGTGAGTTAGATTTGTGTGTTAGAGATAATGTTAATATATGTTCTACAGTAGCGTGAGTTAGATTTGTGTGTTAGAGATAATGTTAATATATGTTCTACAGTAGCGTGAAAGACTTTGACAAAGTATGTTTGTTTGTTGTTTTTTCTTCTTCATGTGATCGTGGTGATCGTGGTGATCATGGTGATCGTGGTGATCGTGGTGATCGTGGTGATCGTGGTGATATTTCAAGGGTGAATTCATCATATTCTTTCTACCCATTTATACCACAAGGATAAGAATCTCTGAGTACCCATAGTGACTTAATTATAAACAAGAGACAGAAAGAACTGATATCAAAGTACCGAAAGCGACTAAAACCTAGTTTTACGAACAATTTAGACTATTTTAATTTTTATTTAGTAGATTTCTGAAGGAATATTCTACATAATTTTCTTTTATTCAAACCTACCATTTTGTAGATCTATTGGTATTATTAGTTACATTGTGTGCTAGTGACCTAATGCGGTATATATTGGTTCAGTAAATTCCATATGGGATGAGAACGAATTTACCTTACCGACTATCATAACATGTGGCCATAGACTAGTGTCCTATCATAGTGAGCAAGTCTCCAATGCCGTATGCAGAAAGAAACTATACTTTCATTGATCATTCAAAAACAAATGCCAGCAATAACACTGGCAACTTGTTATCTTTAAATGTGTTTTATGAATTATTTCAATCTTTCATCATCTGTTGAAACCTTAAAGATTTTTCCTCAGTACCGTTTTGGTATTATAAAGGGACGTAACACCACTGCTGAAATAAACCCCGCTTACCTACTAACCTTATATGCCATAATGTATACACCATCTCCACGCAGTTGCTTTTAAGCAATCATATCCCTAGAAATGTATAGGAGGTACGATAAGAGCACTCACCTTGTAATGTAAACACAGAAAATATAATCAAAGTGACAATAACAATCCTCTTTATGTAGTATCCATCTTTTGCCATACCATCTGTAACAAATAAAAGTCATTATGTAAACTGTAAACTGTAAACTGTCTCCGTCTATATCTCGTTCACAAGCATTTGTATGGGAGGACAGCATGTTTACTTGCATAAAGTTACAATATGCATTAGTATGAAATACTGGCCGATCTTAATCATTTTTATCGATATAACGAATGCTCATTTTGACATAAGTTTCTCCATTTCCAATTTGACCAGGCATGCAGGTTTACACATTGTCAATGCATAGATACATTGTATAACTAAAGGAAAAGTATGAGGATCTTATTCCTTCTGTATTTACATAAGATAAGTAATGTTCGCCAATTAACACAATTGTCCATCCATTTGTAGCTGTTCATCAAAACGAGTCGACAGCCCTGTCGCTAAGACACAAGATGATCCGTTCAAATGCTGAGTTTTATTTCATATAAGACTGTATTATTAATGTCTTACCATTGTGACTTGTTCCTAATGCTTGTCTCTATAAGTCGTGGATAAAATTTACTTTTGTTTTAATTACATACATATAGATATATATATGTATACACTACGTAAATAACATTTATATATACACTACTTAAACAAGTACCTAGACATTTTATATTTATCGGTGATATATCCAACAAAGAGTTTACAAATTGGGCTTTAAATCTATGAAGGGTATATAAGGTTGGATTAACAAATATCGTGACAGAATAATCTATATATATAATTTAATATTTGATATTGTCAGCCGTTCTAAATTATTGCAGTCGTACTAGACCGTAAACACTCGTACTAGACCGTAAACACTCGTACTAGACCGTAAACACTCGTACTAGACCGTAAACACTCGACCTTCACTTAACTTAATACTGATACGTTCTAATTTTTATCAAATATCCACACTTGGTAATATAAATGAACAGCTGTGTCGTGAGCGCATGATACGCCCGTCTCATTTTCAAAGAATAAAGTTAAATTACATCTCAAAGTCATATTTGATATTTATGAAAATAAAAAGGGAGCTTACAATGAATATTAATAGATATAAACATTTCACCAAAATTTCATGGGAATTTCTGAAAGCTTTTTTGAGTTATTGTCCAAAAACTGGAAACACCCTTTTTTTTAATGAATAAACCCCCATAACTCGGAAATGTAAAATTTATAAAATTCCAAAGGAAGCTTACATCAATAAACATAAATAATAATCACCAAAGTTGCATGAGAACTGCTTAAAGCATCTTTGAGTAATTGTCCGAAAACTGGAAATCCCCCCCCCCCCCCCCCATCCCCTTTTGTATGAATAAAATCCTGCAAGTCGGAAACATAAAATTTTGAATTTATAAAAACCGAAAATCATGTCAATAGATAAATGTATAAGCAATTCACAAAAATTCAAAAATTTCTTGCAAGATGTTGAAAGCATTCTGAGTTATTTTCTACAAACTGGAAAATCTCCCTTTTTTAATGAATAAAACCCATAACTTAGAAAAATAGTATCTTAAATTTATATATAATAAAAAAACTAAAAACAAACGGAGCCTACATCAATGAATATTTAAAACAAATTCAATTCATAAAAGTTTTTTGCAAATTGGTTAAAGCCTTTTTGGAGTTAATGTCTGACATGTTGACGAAGGACGGACAGACAACGGTATACCATAATACGTTCCGTAAACGGGCGTATAAAAATGAAAAAAAGGTTAACTTGGTTTATGTCATGTCAATGGCGTACAAATTACTATGGTTATTTTGTTTTTGAGCGATTCAAGTTTCTCATTTTCTGATAAGATTCATTTGGTGTTTGTATGCTCGGTTTTTCTTCTTGTCTTTTTATCTGTGTTGTATCTAGTGGTAGAGATGATCGAGCCGTTGGAATAGGTCATTATTTCAAGCTTCGTGATAAAGGGCCAGGAGCTTAGGTTTAAATATTGATTAAATTTTCCTAAATAATTGAAAAATATGCAAGTTATTCCTTTTTTTTTCTATTTATCTATTTTAGTTTTCAAGTTAAAAAGCAAAATCGCAAAACGCTATGTTAGTCTATATTTGTCAAGATAATAGGCAAAAATTGAGGAAAATCATCAGTAAAGCAATTTTGCAACTTTCATTTTGTTCTGATCTATAGTCAATTTGCCTAGATTTTTGAAAAATGCCATTTAACCTCTATGGTGTATCTTTAACCATGTCCGCCATGTTAGTCGGTAGGTTGGGCCATCGCAAACATTTTTCAAACAAATATATAATTTATACCACATACATCATTGTAGCAAATTTTACTTTACCGGGTTGCGTTGTGGACCGTTGGGACTATTGGAATTGTAGGGTGTCTTCAATATCTGTATCTGTTTGGGTACGTCTTGGTTACCAATGCTGCCTTTTATAAACGGGGTGAAGGCGTCGTCGATTTATTGACGTTTCGCGAGAGCAGATTTAATTAAAGCTCTCTACGCTTGTTGCGCACACACTGTGTCTTCTCGGTGGTTCCAGTTAATTTTTGTTGACAAAAATTTGAATGTTGCGGCGTTTTACTCGGAATGTCAAAAATCTAGTATTGTTACTCACTTGTTTTTCATTTATGTTAGTTGCTTGGTAATGGTCAAACATATTTGGTGTGATGATTAGACTTGGAATTGGTGCTTTTAAGAAGTCGTCTAGATCAATAGTAGGAACCAGTTGGTGATTTTAAGAAGTCGTCTAGATCAATAGCAGGAACCAGTTGGTGATTTTAAGAAGTCGTCTAGATCAATAGCAGGAACCAGTTGGTGATTTTAAGAAGTCGTCTAGATCAATAGCAGGAACCAGTTGGCGATTTTAAGAAGTCGTCTAGATCAATAGCAGGAACCAGTTGGTGATTTTAAGAAGTCGTCTAGATCAATAGCAGGAACCAGTTGGCGATTTTAAGAAGTCGTCTAGATCAATAGCAGGAACCGGTTGGTGATTTTAAGAAGTCGTCTAGATCAATAGCAGGAACCAGTTGGTGATTTTAAGAAGTCGTCTAGATCAATAGAAGGAACCAGTTGGTGATTTTAAGAAGTCGTCTTGATCAATAGCAGGAACCAGTTGGTGATTGTAAGAAGTCGTCTTGATCAATAGCAGGAACCAGTTGGTGAATTTAAGAAGTCGTCTAGATCAATAGCAGGAACCAGTTGGTGAATTTAAGAAGTCGTCTAGATCAATAGCAGGAACTAGTTCCCCAACCACTTTGTACAAAACTATTAGTGTTTGACCTGTGCGTCTGTGTTGTAATTCTTTGAGTTCTACTTTGGTAAGCATATTTGTTTCGCGGTAATCTTCTCTTAAAATTGTTTTGTAGTCGCCTGTAATGAATTAAGTGTGCTGATTGCCTCTGTGTAATGAATTAAGTGTGCTGATTGCCTCTGTGTAATGAATTAAGTGTGCTGATTGCCTCTGTATTCTTTCCAGTTTGTTTAAATCTTCTGTACTGTAGGGGTCTCATAAAGTTTACTTGCATTCTTGTGGACAGTACCGTAAGTTCCTTCTAGTGAGTATACTAGGATTGTGTACTGTTTTGGTAAAGTGCCGAATTGACCATGTCGTCCTTTTTGTATCATTTCACTCCCCAGTCTCTTTTATCCCTCGATATTTGTCAAAACTGAAGCACGTTGTTTTTCTATTTGAAGTTTAATCCACCACTAGAGTAAGTTTACCTTTTATATTTGTGCTCATTTTTTATATCGTTGTGCATATTGTTGAACTATACATTTTATGCAAACTCATTTTTGATTATTGGTGCTCATTTACGCACGACATGAAAAAATATTGCCGCTGTGAATTTACAGTACTGTTTGTATTTTTTATGTATGCATTTGCCCCTTAAATTCCATTCTGTATTTGTCAATCCCACATATTAGGATTTATTTTTGTGTTTTATCGATGTAGACAAGGGTCACGCTCGAATTTTCTAGAACTACAGTACCGCACAGTTTTAACGTGTAATTTTTCATCGTGCACGATATGTAAACTACAGTCATTGACATATGCAACCTGTCATTTTTATTATACGCCCGTCAAAATTTTGACGGGACGTATTATGGTATACAAATGTCCGGTGTCCGTCCGTCTGTCTGTCTGTCTGTCTGTCCGTCTGTCCGTCTGTCCGTCTGTCCGGCGTAAACATGTCGCACCGTAACTTGAGAACGACTTATCCAAATTTCATGAAACTTAATACAGTTGTTTCTTATGATGGTCAAATGATCTGTATACTTTTTGGTGAAAATAAGATTTAAACTTTTTGAGTTACGGCACTTTATAACTAAAACAGGGGTGTGTTTTTTTCACATGTCGCACTGTATCTCAAAAACGATTCTTGATTATGACTTAAAACTTTAAACACTTCTTAGTTATATTAATCTCAATATCTGTATACTTTTTGGTGATGATTCAAAATTTCATTTTTGAGTTATTGAGTATTTTGTAAAAAAGGGGGAGGGTTTTTTTACATGTCGCGCCATATCTCAAAAACTATTTATGATTATTGCTTAAAACTTTACACATGTCTTTGTTATATTAATCTCAATATCTGTATACTTTTTGGTGATGATTCAAAATTTCATTTTTGAGTTATTAGTATTTTGTAAAAAAGGGGGAGGGTTTTTTTTACATGTTGTGCCGTATCTCAAAAACGATTTATGATTATTGCTTAAAACTTTACACACTTTGTTCTATTAATCTAAAGATCTGTATACTTTTTGGTTTTGATTCAAAATTTTATTTTGGTAATATTTAGTTTTTGTAAAAAAAAACAGGGTCGGGGGTTTCACATGTCCCGCCGTGTCTCTAAAACAATATATGGTTATTGCTTAAAACTTTCTCATAAACTATTGATGATTATTGCATAAGACTTCCACATAAGACGTCGGGCGTATCATGCGCTCATGGCGCAGCTGTTTATTGCATATATAGATACTTACGTGTAACCTTTTTCTGATAAATTGATGTTGTTTTTCGAAGTGTAGTGTACAAGAGTTACTTGTATCGAACTATGGAACCATTTTCTTTGTGAATGTACTACTTTTTGACATTTATTAACTCAATAGTATGCTTATGTTTGTTATTTTGTATTTTCAGTTTTTTACCCTCTCCGGAGGTCTATACCAATAAACAGTTGAACTCTCAACGACTTATCAGTACAGTAAAAAATCTAGATCAAAGAGATGAACCCAAGATAGATTCAACATGTCACACTCAGAATCCGTTTCTGACAGAGAGCTCAGATCTTTGAGAACACTAACATCAGATGGAGACCATCTTTTCGAACAATCTAATGAAAGACATCACTATATCCTCAGAACTATAAAACGACATATAGACGCTATTTTATTAGACGTTGAAGATAACCCAGTGGTGGACCTGTCCACAGCGTCAACATACAGAGAGGAACTTCTGAAACTGTCAGAAAAGTATGAGAAAGAAGCTAACAGATATTTTGATTACTTAAAATCATATAGGACAAGAGAAAGTGAAAGTGAGCATGCATCATTTAAAGTGTCATTCTATGCTTTAAAGGCTAAGATATCAGTTGTCAAACAACATCTAAGTGAATTGCTACCTAGAAGATCAATAGAAAATAGTGGACGAACTCATAAAAGTCGTAGCTCCCAACATAGTTCTCGTCATACTGTGTCAACAAGACACTCATCACTAAGTGCTCAATCAGAGATTCTTAAACAAACAGTGAAACTTGAAACCGCTAAGACACGACTTAAATATGCTAAAGAGGAGGCGGAGTTGTTGCACCGCGAAGCTACACTCAAAGCAGAGAAAAATGTCCTCGCTATGAAGCGAGACGTCGACGAAGCTGAGTCGGGATTACAAGCCGTTAAGAAGGCATTGGATTTCGATCTTAAAGACTATGGTGAAAGTTACGAACCACCAAGGATCGCCGATCCAGTAGTTCAACATGCCAATGAAAACAAAATGTCTGAAAGAAAGTACCGTAGTGCTAACATACCAGATACACGTAACATTACAGAACAACGTACAGCAGAATTTGTGGAGCAACAGTGCTCACACCACTCCTTACATTTGAGCAAACATAACCTTGAAGTGAACAATGTAAATATTCCTATTCATTCTTTAGAACCATTGAATCCTACAGCACAACCTTACAGTCATTTTTATTATACGCCCGTCAAAATTTTGACGGGACGTATTATGGTATACAAATGTCCGGTGTCCGTCCGTCTGTCTGTCTGTCTGTCTGTCCGTCTGTCCGTCTGTCCGTCTGTCCGGCGTAAACATGTCGCACCGTAACTTGAGAACGACTTATCCAAATTTCATGAAACTTAATACAGTTGTTTCTTATGATGGTCAAATGATCTGTATACTTTTTGGTGAAAATAAGATTTAAACTTTTTGAGTTACGGCACTTTATAACTAAAACAGGGGTGTGTTTTTTTCACATGTCGCACTGTATCTCAAAAACGATTCTTGATTATGACTTAAAACTTTAAACACTTCTTAGTTATATTAATCTCAATATCTGTATACTTTTTGGTGATGATTCAAAATTTCATTTTTGAGTTATTGAGTATTTTGTAAAAAAGGGGGAGGGTTTTTTTACATGTCGCGCCATATCTCAAAAACTATTTATGATTATTGCTTAAAACTTTACACATGTCTTTGTTATATTAATCTCAATATCTGTATACTTTTTGGTGATGATTCAAAATTTCATTTTTGAGTTATTAGTATTTTGTAAAAAAGGGGGAGGGTTTTTTTTACATGTTGTGCCGTATCTCAAAAACGATTTATGATTATTGCTTAAAACTTTACACACTTTGTTCTATTAATCTAAAGATCTGTATACTTTTTGGTTTTGATTCAAAATTTTATTTTGGTAATATTTAGTTTTTGTAAAAAAAAACAGGGTCGGGGGTTTCACATGTCCCGCCGTGTCTCTAAAACAATATATGGTTATTGCTTAAAACTTTCTCATAAACTATTGATGATTATTGCATAAGACTTCCACATAAGACGTCGGGCGTATCATGCGCTCATGGCGCAGCTGTTTATTGCATATATAGATACTTACGTGTAACCTTTTTCTGATAAATTGATGTTGTTTTTCGAAGTGTAGTGTACAAGAGTTACTTGTATCGAACTATGGAACCATTTTCTTTGTGAATGTACTACTTTTTGACATTTATTAACTCAATAGTATGCTTATGTTTGTTATTTTGTATTTTCAGTTTTTTACCCTCTCCGGAGGTCTATACCAATAAACAGTTGAACTCTCAACGACTTATCAGTACAGTAAAAAATCTAGATCAAAGAGATGAACCCAAGATAGATTCAACATGTCACACTCAGAATCCGTTTCTGACAGAGAGCTCAGATCTTTGAGAACACTAACATCAGATGGAGACCATCTTTTCGAACAATCTAATGAAAGACATCACTATATCCTCAGAACTATAAAACGACATATAGACGCTATTTTATTAGACGTTGAAGATAACCCAGTGGTGGACCTGTCCACAGCGTCAACATACAGAGAGGAACTTCTGAAACTGTCAGAAAAGTATGAGAAAGAAGCTAACAGATATTTTGATTACTTAAAATCATATAGGACAAGAGAAAGTGAAAGTGAGCATGCATCATTTAAAGTGTCATTCTATGCTTTAAAGGCTAAGATATCAGTTGTCAAACAACATCTAAGTGAATTGCTACCTAGAAGATCAATAGAAAATAGTGGACGAACTCATAAAAGTCGTAGCTCCCAACATAGTTCTCGTCATACTGTGTCAACAAGACACTCATCACTAAGTGCTCAATCAGAGATTCTTAAACAAACAGTGAAACTTGAAACCGCTAAGACACGACTTAAATATGCTAAAGAGGAGGCGGAGTTGTTGCACCGCGAAGCTACACTCAAAGCAGAGAAAAATGTCCTCGCTATGAAGCGAGACGTCGACGAAGCTGAGTCGGGATTACAAGCCGTTAAGAAGGCATTGGATTTCGATCTTAAAGACTATGGTGAAAGTTACGAACCACCAAGGATCGCCGATCCAGTAGTTCAACATGCCAATGAAAACAAAATGTCTGAAAGAAAGTACCGTAGTGCTAACATACCAGATACACGTAACATTACAGAACAACGTACAGCAGAATTTGTGGAGCAACAGTGCTCACACCACTCCTTACATTTGAGCAAACATAACCTTGAAGTGAACAATGTAAATATTCCTATTCATTCTTTAGAACCATTGAATCCTACAGCACAACCTTTCGTTCCAACTCAGAGGAACGAAGCACATGAATTGGCCAAGTTCATGGTGAAGAAAGATTTAATCACATCTAGGCTCATATCATTTGATGACCAGCCGTCACATTACTCATCTTGGAAAATTAGTTTTCAACACATAATGACTGAGTTAGATACAAATCCATTGGAACAGTTGGACCTTTTAACAAAGTATTTGGGACCAAGCTCAAAACAGTATGCTCAGAATATAAGATGTGCTAATGCTCATAATCCAGCAACTGCAGTGCACCTTATATGGGAACGCTTAGATGCTAGGTTCGGTAGTCCAGAGATTATTGAATCTTCACTTCATTCACGTATAGTTAACTTTCCAAAACTTTCAAACGATAACCGAAAGGAACTTTACGACTTAGCAGACTTGGCTGCAGAGATAGAGTCTATTCGTAGAGATGAAAAGTTTTCTACCATATTTGCTTACTTTGATTCCTCCCTTGGTGTTAATCGTTTTGTAACCAGGCTACCTTACAACATTCAAGAAAAGTGGACGACTACTGCCAATGGTTACAAGTCAAAACACAACGGAGCATATCTGCCGTTCTCCTTTTTCGTGCCATTCCTGCAAAACATTGCTAAAGTGCGTAATGACCCTGGATTCATTTATGACAATCAAGACACAAAACCAACCACATCAAAGCAAACCAGATTTCAAAGTCCCACGCAAGTGTCAAGCATCAAAACCGACATTGGTAGCAACGACAACAGGCCACCGTTTCAGAAGTCGAATGAGGACTTATGTCCACTTCACGGAACTAACCATACACTCAACACGTGCCGTGGTTTTCGTGCTAAACCATTATCAGAAAGACTTGATTTAATTAAGCAGAAAGGTTTGTGTTTCAAGTGTTGCGGTCCCAAGAAACATTTCCGTGACAAATGTAAAGAGAATGTCAAGTGCAGTGTTTGTGGTTCTTGTGACCATCCGTCAGCTTTACACATAGATGTTGAAAGTGAACCCCAGCAAAAGCACGAGGAGGAGAACTCAAATGAACAGATTAGCAGCATATGCACTAAAATATGTGACTCATTATACAATACAAGTAAATCTTGCTCAAAGATAGTACTCGCCAAAGTATATCATTCTGATAGACCAGAACATTTCAAAAAAGTTTACTGCGTGTTAGACGACCAAAGTAACAGAACTTTAGCTAATTCAGACTTCTTCAATTTCTTCAGAGAAAATGGCAAAGAATTTGAATACGCACTTGCTTCTTGTGCAGGGAGGTTCGTCAGTAGTGGACGAAGGGCTTCCGGATACGTAATAGAGTCAATGGACGGGTCATCCTGTCTTAACGTACCTGAAATAATAGAGTGTAACGACATTCCTAACAATCGGGAGGAAATACCCTCATCTGTCGTAGCTTCAAGTTATCCACACATGATGGACATAGCAAGTTGTATTCCTGACATTGACAATCAGTCCGAAATACAGATGCTAATAGGCCGTGACCTAATAAGAGCACACCATGTTATTGAACATCGTGTAGGAGTCGAAGAGGTACCGTATGCACAACGTTTGCGCTTAGGATGGGTTATTGTGGGGAATGTATGTCTGGGAAGATTTCAGGAACAGCAACATGTCAACGTGAACAAAACCGTTATTGTCGGCAATGTACAATCTGCTTTATTGTTTCCGTGTGATAGTGAGACACCAGTTGGTTTAGACCCAACTTTCGAGAAGTTTATACCAGACAAACCTCTTTTAGAGAACAGTACGCAAAGATCAAACCATGGAACAAAATCATTTGATATGAATTTAGGTTGCAACTCTGAAAAGCCCACTCATGAGTTAGATACAGTCGCTTCAAACTGCAGATCAGTGCTCGAAGCATATCAATCAGATGACCTTGCCACAAATCTCAAGGACCTCCACCTTGGATCTGCAAATCTCTTGTTACAGATGAACTTAGGTCTCTCCTGGGACACAGAACTAGACGAGTTCATCTTAAGAGTGTCTTCCGACAACAAGCCATTTCCACGCCGTGGATTTCTGTCAACAGTAAACAGTTTGTACATGTATGACCCAATTAGCTTAGCAACACCCATGATTATCAAGGACAAGTTATTTATAAGTCCAACCTTAAGGCTTTCATCTTCTTGTGATTGGAATAATCCATTCCCAGAATCACTTAATCAAACATGGGAATCAAGTTTACCTTCATTGAGCCAACTTGAACATTTGCCTACACAGAAGAAGTACATTGGACTTTCATGTGTAAACAGTGTTAAACAAGAGAACTACACCCTCTTAGATGCTTCAAAAGATGCAATCACAGATACATACTTTAATCGGAATAGTGCAACTACCGTTAACAGAAACTTACACTTCATACCGATTACTTAGGACTATTTCGCTTATTGAAGCCGAGTGACTATGACAGTGACATTGTGTTTAATCAACCACATTTGATACATAAGCAATTATTATAACATGCTAATTTTTCATATGATATTATCCTTTTATTTTTGAAAATGTAGTGATTTCCTATGAAATCAGAGGAGGAGTGTACTGTTTTGGTAAAGTGCCGAATTGACCATGTCGTCCTTTTTGTATCATTTCACTCCCCAGTCTCTTTTATCCCTCGATATTTGTCAAAACTGAAGCACGTTGTTTTTCTATTTGAAGTTTAATCCACCACTAGAGTAAGTTTACCTTTTATATTTGTGCTCATTTTTTATATCGTTGTGCATATTGTTGAACTATACATTTTATGCAAACTCATTTTTGATTATTGGTGCTCATTTACGCACGACATGAAAAAATATTGCCGCTGTGAATTTACAGTACTGTTTGTATTTTTTATGTATGCATTTGCCCCTTAAATTCCATTCTGTATTTGTCAATCCCACATATTAGGATTTATTTTTGTGTTTTATCGATGTAGACAAGGGTCACGCTCGAATTTTCTAGAACTACAGTACCGCACAGTTTTAACGTGTAATTTTTCATCGTGCACGATATGTAAACTACAGTCATTGACATATGCAACCTGTCATTTTTATTGCATATATAGATACTTACGTGTAACCTTTTTCTGATAAATTGATGTTGTTTTTCGAAGTGTAGTGTACAAGAGTTACTTGTATCGAACTATGGAACCATTTTCTTTGTGAATGTACTACTTTTTGACATTTATTAACTCAATAGTATGCTTATGTTTGTTATTTTGTATTTTCAGTTTTTTACCCTCTCCGGAGGTCTATACCAATAAACAGTTGAACTCTCAACGACTTATCAGTACAATTGAGTTTGTCTTTTTTTTCAACATTTGCAATATGGGGTTCTCTACTTCAGATCTGCTGATATCTGCACTCCTAGGTATGGGTTGTTCTGGACTCCTAGGTATGGGTTGTTCTGGACTCCTAGGTATGGGTTGTTCTGGACTTGTTGTGATATCTGCACTCCTAGGTATGGGTTGTTCTGGACTTGTTGGAGTATGTGGCTGTTTAGTGTGTAGAATCTCTGACTTTTGTTTTTGATGCTTAGAATGTAGCATTATCTTTAGTTAATCGTATACCCCATTTGTTTGGCCAATCTTCTCTGTTTGGTATGTCTTCTTGCAGTAGTTTGTTTGATGGTTCTGTATAGTAAGCAGACATCGGCGAACAGTCGTAATGATGGATTTGACAGTGACAGGTAAATATGTCGGACTAGGAATCGTCATGTTGTAAAAAAACGTTTTAAATAAATTTAACCATGAGATTGAAACGAGATGTTGGGAATAGATAAGATAAAGATAAAGATATTTTATTTCCTAATCATAGGACTCATAACAAGCATGTAATCACATAAAGTAAAAAATAAAAAGCCTTTCTCTCCCACTCGCATACACTCACACATACAACTATCGTTCTGATTTAGGATGATTGATTTAACAGTACAACATGTAAATGAAAAATAAAATACAGACACGGGAATAGTCAATACGTCACAGCTACTCATAATAGCAAATTTGACAATTTGACAAAAAATCGGGCACTGTTCACGTCTTGAGACACATGCAATATATAGACCAATAATTGATATTGAAATAATACGACCTTTATGTTTGACCTACTTTTAAGGTTTTTGCGACTTTCCAATGTAACGACCTCCAAGAAGAATGCGGAAGTTCTTATTCATTTATTTTCTAATTGCGAGTTTAAACATTTATTTGTTAAGAATAATGATTGTCAAATTTAATAACTAACCGGATGTGATTCACCTGTACAACTTACCTGAACCATTTTTATTTCCTATATATTGATCTCCATCGTAATCATCTTTTGGTCGTAGCAACGAATAAATAAACAATCACATGCACATAATATTGTCAACTGACATAATTAATAAAAACCATGACATCATCCCGACATAAATGTTGTATGGAGAGAATTTTAAAGATCAAATTTCTTCACGGGTGAATAGTGGCATTAAAAGGTTTTATACAATTTTAAAATATTTAAACATAGAGGCACGCTTCGGGGAGTTTTGTCCAATAAATAAAACTGTCTATTATATACAGTAGACGATATCGTTCAAGTTGTTTTCCACCATGTGAAAAATCATAACTTAAGAAATTAGCATGTTGAATGCTTACTTACAAACATTGAAAAATAGAAAAGTTTTTACACATTAAGTAATAATAAAATGTTGATGGTTTAATATGATGTGTGGTATTTTTTTGGCAATTCCTTTCAATATATATGTTCCGGACCATATAAGTATTTGGACCATACGCGTATGGTCGGACCATATGAGTATAATACTCGTTTTGTTATTAACGGGCCGGACCATATGAGTATTTTGACCATAAAGGTATTTTTTTTTCAAATTACATTATAAACGTTTCAATAATACATAAACTTTATCTTTAAAAAGAAAAAACATTGATGGTAACATGACAATTTGTTAATTTTATAATTCAAAAACTACGTTAAAATTAAATATTGATGCCATAGTTAGTTTTCATCGCTAGTTACATTCTTACATGTAGGTTTGGGTGACATTTGCTGCCACACAGTATCATGGCTTTTTGCATTTGCAAGTCTTGGTTGTGCAGGATCCTTTCCATGTACACCTTTTGTTTGCGAGTGAAAAGCTAGCCTTTTTGCAGCTGCGTACAGTGACACCGAGGTCTTTAGCAATTTTGATGTTTATGGTGTTTTTAAGAAGCTCTAGATCTCAAATATCGTAAGTTATGACTACAATACACCATATTTACAAGACATTTTAAATAAACTATGTTACTTTCAAGTGACTTCTTGTGTAACAGTTCATTAAGAAAGTTTTGAAATTTAATTATTTAAGCCGAATTTTTTTTCATTCACTCGTAATAACAAATCGGTATTGACCATCGGTTATGACCATGGGTATAAAATGTGTTTATTATAGTTTTGACAATTAAGTGAAATTAACTATGTGAAACTTCTAATTTTTATTTAGCTAATCTTTTTAGCATAATATAATAATAAAATTACCTATATGAAAGCGTCTTTTTAATGAACGGGCAGACCATATGAAGAGTTTTGAAGTATTAAAAGTAAACTGTAACAGAATGTTAATTCCCTCGACCATATGAGTATATACCCATATGGTCATGACCATACGGGTATGGTCCAAATACTCGTATGGTCCTGAGCATATACATTTAATTGATGAATTAGATGTAGATAAAGATACTAATGGTGTCATCGCCACCAAATTAAATGGTAATTATTCAAGTCTTGTCAGTAGTTTCCGTGTCAAATATTCATGTAATTGTTCAAGTCTTGTCAGTAGTTTCCGTGTCAAATATTCATGTAATTGTTCAAGTCTTGTCAGTAGTTTCCGTGTCAAATATTCATGTAATTGTTCAAGTCTTGTCAGTAGTTTCCGTGTCAAATATTCATGTAATTGTTCAAGTCTTGTCAGTAGTTTCCGTGTCAAATATTCATGTAATTGTTCAAGTCATGTCAGTAGTTTCCGTGTCAAATATTCATGTAATGGTTCAAGTCTTGTCAGTAGTTTCCGTGTCAAATATTCGTGTAATTGTTCAAGTCTTGTCAGTAGTTTCCGTGTCAAATATTCATGTAATTGTTCAAGTCATGTCAGTAGTTTCCGTGTCAAATATTCATGTAATTGTTCAAGTCTTGTCAGTAGTTTCCGTGTCAAATGTTCATGTAATTGTTCCAGTCATGTCAGTAGTTTCCGTGTCAAATATTCATGTAATTGTTCAAGTCTTGTCAGTAGTTTCCGTGTCAAATGTTCATGTAATTGTTCAAGTCTTGTCAGTAGTTTCCGTGTCAAATATTCATGTAATTGTTCAAGTCTTGTCAGTAGTTTCCGTGTCAAATGTTCATGTAATTGTTCAAGTCTTGTCAGTAGTTTCCGTGTCAAATGTTCATGTAATTGTTCAAGTCTTGTCAGTAGTTTCCGTGTGCCAATTCATAGTGTTTTCGCTCTTTGGAAGATTGGATTTTATTAGCAAATTCTGTCGTTGGTTCGTGTGTGTCATATTAGATATCATTTTTGTCAATATTTTTCAAGTCTAAGCCTTTGATTGCCGAATATACGGTATAACTATTTTCTTCTTTTTGAAGGATGTACGGTTACCTATGATTGCTTACATCCACCTCATGTGAACATGGGTGGATACATCGTGCAGAACGCAACATGCAGGGTCTTAGCTATGTTTGACAGACACGGGATAGCGGTTTTGAAACAGAGAAAATTAAGGTTCAAAAGAGAAAAGGCGACCAAGCTAATTGTAAGCACCAAATAATGTACTAAGTGGAATATTAAAACCGAATCATTATCTATTTCCAACAAGCAAATGCAGACGTTTCCATTGCAACGTTTTCTCAAACACGTCTCCCCAGTTTTCCGTGTCGAAAATGAGATTTTATATGTATAAAGTTTCAGGATATAATACATGTACTAATTTTGGCGAATTTTCCCGTTTATGATTTATACAGAAATTATTTCCTATCATAAAATTTAACTAATGCTAATTACTAAGTTACAATGTATTGGTTTTTTAAAGTTCATTTTTCATCGAAATGTAATGTACGTGTTGCTCATGGTGTTAGATTCTACGTCTCAAGAGGTGAAAACTAATTTTTTTTATTATCTGCATATAATTCGGTATTTATCTGATAGTTTGTAAATCATACACGACTACTATGTTGTGATGACTCTTGACAAACTTATAGTATTTCATTTCCCCCTATTTTAGTTTTTTTAGGCAATATGCATTTCAATTTTACAAATAAATAAAAGGCCTCAAAGTATTTAGTTTTATCAAGGATTATCTTTCATGGTTTATACTAAATGACGTCACGAGCGGAAGAAGTCAAGACTATAATTGTTGGTGTCGTTCCTGTTGCTCAATATAAATTCTTGGGAAGGGTTTTATGAACTTTTCTCTCCTTTCATCGTCTTTGTTTGGGTTTTATGAACTTTTCTCTCCTTTCATCGTCTTTGTTTGGGTAACTTTTCTCTCCTTTCATCGTCTTTGTTTGGGTTACTTTTCTCTCCTTTCATCGTCTTTGTTTGGGTTACTTTTCTCTCCTTTCATCGTCTTTGTCTGGGTTTTATGAACTTTTCTCTCCTTTCATCGTCTTTGTTTGGGTTTTGTGATGACATTGTAATAGTTCCTTTCGAATATCTCCTTGATTTTGTTCTCGGAACATTTTATTTATCGAGATGACATTAAATGAATTTGAGTTGTCTTTCTTCGATCATTCGGAAATATTTAAAATCTCATTGTATGATGTACATGTATAAAATTATTTAACCTATTATATTTTCTAACATGCATCATTCTGAAAGGAGGTAACATTTAGATTATTAACCCCACATTGAAAGGAGGATGTTGTTTAAAAAATCTCAACCTTTCGAAATTGTTCCTTTAAAAAAGTTTTCCATCAAATTACAATAAAGTGGCAAAAATCTGTAAAACACTTCTTCGTGTCACACTACATAATATTCCTGTTCACTTAACACCTGTGTACTCAAAAATAAGTAACATTTTATGTTCACGCATTTTGAGGATGAAACTCACACAAGAATAAAAATTGGTCTGTTTGTGACAAATGAATCGATTAAAGCAAAAGGTTAAAATAAGGTATGCACAAAGTATAAATGAAAAATAAGTTCTAAGATTACACTAGCTGCTTCGTTAAAGAGAAATTATCATGGTATCGCTTATAATTGAAACATTTTGTATTAAAGCAATTTTGAATGAGAATACATATGAGAGAGGGGTTTGACTTGACAATAAAACTTTCAAATTTTGAAACCTGTCTAGGATTCTGGTAAATTTTGAAATTATAAAGAATCTAGGGTTTCAATTTCCTCTGGAAAAGTTGACCCAAAATGGATTAGGCTAATTGTTTAGGTACTTTTTGAACAAATAGGTCTTAATTAGTTCTGTTTCATATATCTACCATGGGAATATAAAAGAAAAAAACCTTATAATCTACTGTCGGGCATTGAACCATGCTCCCAGGAACATTTGAGCAGCTTAATTAAAACATTAAATGACATCTCCTTCAGTGACGTGGGTTTGGACTTAAAAATAGGAAGTTACTGGCAAGCAAGAAAAACTTTTCTAATACTATAGTCTAGAAGTTAGCCAATCTAATTAAGATGTAGTTCTCTGATTTCGTTATTCGTTATACTCGTCTGTACGAGCAGGCGAGGTCTGGTTTTTAATCAGATTAGAAGTTTTTATTCAGTGTCCTCTTTCACTCTTAATTTTTTATTTTCAATAATATAAGATAAGATAAGGTATATTAAGATAAGATATATTTTATTTCCAATAGTGGACCCATTACAGGCATAATTAGTACATTGATTTTTTTATCACACAATTGCAATAGACAATAAACATAAATAAAAATAGAAATACGTTTGACAAAAAACATGTAAATTGAGTTAATAATACATATAGTCACATATCAAAACCTGTATGTTTGGTGATTATTGACCATGCACCAGAAGCAGCATCACATCCATTATAAAAAAAAGCTTTTGAGTGAAGTCCTTCGTCGTGGCTAATGCATATGAGCAAATAGTATTGTTGTTCATATGCAGGAGTCACCAAGGGCAGGTGCTTAAAGGACACTCAAGCCTATTCAATGTATATAAACTCATCATAGATACCAGGACTAAATTAAGTATATACGTCAGATGCGCGTTTCGTCTACAAAAGACACATCAGTGACGCTCGAATCCAAAAAAGTTAAAAGGCCAAATAAAGTACGAAGTTGAAGAGCATTGAGGACCAAAATTCCTAAAAGTTTTGCCAAATACAGCTAAGGTCATCTATGCCTGAGGTAGAAAAGCCTTAGTATTTCAAATAATTCAAAAATTTGTAAACAGTAAATTTATAAATATAACCATAGCAATGATAATTCATGTCAGCACAAAAAGTGCTGACTACTAGGCTTGTGATACCCTCGGGGAAATGAAACTCCACCAGCAGTGGCATCGACCCAGTGGTTGTAAATAAACTCATCATAGATACCTTGCACAAAAGTCGGGATACCCCCCTTTTTTTTTTAACTCCTTTCACCGTTCTAATTGTACACGTTCTTTATAAAGAAAGAAAGCTGTCTATAGTGCGTATTTGACCCTACTGAAGAGATGGACCCCCAGAAACACCGTTAGGATTATACAAATTAAGTGTTGCTATACCTATTGCTTACAATAAGAGTGTTTAAGATCATCTACCCACTGATAAGTTATAATAACTCGTATGCAGCATTGACAAGTTGTGTTAATATCATTGTGGTGTCCTAAGGTATCAAAACATATCCATGGGTAGTTGATCTACCGGCGAGACAACCAATTATAAACACAGTTATTTTCTCCCTTACTTTTAACATTTATCATTTTCAATGTTACTATCAGTCAATCATCTTTGGTGCACGTGTCATCCAAGTAAAGAAATAAACACGTAATGTAAACGTCTTGACGGAGATCAAAAGTTAACGATTGGATTATGGTATACCCTAAGACCTCTTTAGAAGATAAAGACGCATACATATCACGTTACTGTTTAATTTGATCGCTCCGATTGAGATGGGTTTGGAATTTATTGAAAAAAATTAAAACGCAAATACGTGATTTTTCGGGAGCTATGTCATAGATTATAACGAGTCTAGCCAGTAAACAGATAAGAGAGTGATTTGTTGAGCTTTTCTCCTGTTTCGGACACATACAAGCAAATTTCATTTTCGTATTCAACTTTATGGTTGACAACAAAATATATTCTCACTACCAAGGAGGTTGTATAAGACTCGTACATCGTCCTTGTCAATTGCATGCTTTTAAAGACTCCAAATTTGGAGATCTGACATATAGCTAAATTTTAGACGAATTACATTTATATTTAGCTTCTTTATTTCGTTGTGATATCTTTGAAATGGTATAAACTGTCTCTATTGTGAGTCGTTTAAATATTACACAAAGGACATTTTTCATTTTAACGATTTATACATAACGTATATCTAACACCTGTACATGTCTGTGAAATATGAGATCTTATATCTCCACGATCTTAAAGAAATAAGTCATTGATAAAATTACACATAGTGTTTAAGATTTTTAGGTGAGCATTATCTTTGAAGAAAATTTAATTATGCTGACCTGTCTGAAAAGTTATCGCTTTACATAATATTGATCTATTTGTCTAGATCTTGAGTAAAAAGAGTCAATAAAACCAAACATTTGTATACATTTGTATGCAGTTATACCTATTTTTTCCAGTGACTTTTTTTTTCCGTTTACCCGATATTTATATCTTCGACGTAGGTGCCACTTAACCCTCAGACATATCCATGATAACGCTATATATGCCACTTAACCCTCAGACATATCCATGATAACGCTATATATGCCACTTAACCCTCAGACATATCCATGATAACGCTATATATGCCACTTAACCCTCAGACATATCCATGATAACGCTATATATGCCGCATTAACATACGGGTAGGTGCCACTTAACCCTGACACATATCCATGATAACGCTATATATGCCCCATTAACATACGGGTAGGTGCCACAATACACTAGATACCGCAAGACGATATGTGCCACATTCCCATAGATTCCGCCCTTCAATTAGTACCGGTTTACCACTTTGTGCCACAGTACCGTAGATCCTACACTGTCATAGGTGCTGTATTACCACTAAGTGTCACATTACCAGAGATGCCGCACCACCATATGTGATGCGTTATAACTAGGTTCTTATAAACCTATAGACGCCGGGCTACCATAGATGCCACACTGCCATAGATGCCGCATAATCACTCGGTGTCACATTAATCTAAATGTTGCATCACCACAGATGCCCCATTTTCACTTGGTTGACCATATAGATACCGCACTACTATATAGGTAATACATTAATACTTGCTGCAAAATTACTCTAGACGTCGCACTACCATAGGTGCCACATTACTCTAGACGTCGCACTACTGTAGGTGCCACATTACTCTAGACGTCGCACTACTGTAGGTGCCACATTACTCTAGACGTCGCACTACTGTAGGTGCCACATTACTCTAGACGTCGAACTACAACAGGTGCCACATTACTCTAGACGTCGCACTACTGTAGGTGCCACATTACTCTAGACGTCGCACTACTGTAGGTGCCACATTACTCTAGACGTCGCACTACTGTAGATGCCACATTACTCTAGACGTCGCACTACCGTAGGTGCCACGTTACCCTAGACGTCGCACTACCGTAGGTACCACGTTACCCTAGACGTCGCACTACCGTATAGGTGCCATATTATCCTAGATTCCGCTCTACCGTAGGTGCCACATTACTCTAGACGTCACACTACTGTAGGTGCCATATTACTCTAGACATCGCACTACCGTAGGTGCCACATTATTCTAGACGTCGCACTACAACAGGTGCCACGTTACTATAGACGTCGCACTACCGTATACGTGTAGGTGCCATATTATTCTAGACGTCGCACTACAACAGGTGCCACATTACTATAGACGTCGCACTACCATAAGTGCCACATTACTCTAGACGTCGCACTACCGTAGGTGTCACAATACTCTAGACGTCGCACTACCATAGGTGCCACATTACTCTAGACGTCGCACTACTGTAGGTGCAACATTATCCTAGACGTCGCACTACCGTAGGTGCCACATTACTGTAGACGTCGCACTGCCTTAGGTGCCACAATACTCTAGACGTCGCACTACAAATTGGGTGCCACAGTAAACTAGATGTCGCACTATCGTAGGAGCCACATTACTCTAGACGTTGCACTACCGCAGGTGTCGCATTATCCTATAGATTCCACACTACCGTAGGTGCCACATTACTCTAGACATCGCACTATCGCATGTGCCACATTCCTCTAGACGTCACACTACCACAGGTGCCACATTACTCTAGACGTCGCACTACCGTAGATGCCATATTATCCTAGATTCCACACTACTGCAGGTGCGGCATTATCCTGGATTCCGCACTACCGTAGGTGCCACATTACTCTAGCACTACTATAAGTGCCAAATTGTGCTAGACGTCCCACTAACGTAAGTGTCACATTACTCTCGACGTCCCACTACCATAAGTGCCACATTACTCTAGACGTCGCACTTCTGTAGGTGCCTTATTATCCTAGATTCCGCACTAGCGTAGGTGTCGCATTGCTCTAGACGTCGCACTGCCGTAGGTGCCGCATTATCCCAGACGTCGCACTACCATAGGTGACACATTACACTAGACAGCGCACTATCATAGGTGCCACATTATCCTAGACGTCGCAGTACCATAGGTGCCACATTATCCTAGACGTCGCACTACTGCAGCTGCCACATTATCCAAGACGTCGCACTGCCGCAAGTGCCACATTACTCCAGAAGTCGCACTACCGTATATGGTGCATTACGATACATAGGAATAAGAAGATGTGTTATATGGGTGCCAATGAGATAATTTATCCAAATCACAATTTGTAAAAAGTAATTTAACTATTATACATGTTTGTCAATCTACGGCCTTCAACACGGAGCCTTGGCTCACATCGACCATGCTAAAGAGGGTCTGAAAATGACTAGTGTATAAAATCCTTCACACAGAAACGTTCTTTTCTATATTTGATATATGTGTGTCAGGCTGTATGTGCTTAAGTTTGATCCCCTGACCAAGATCGAAGCTAACGTATTTTTTTTTTTATCTGGATCCGTACTTATTTAGTTTTGAGGGTTTTTTTTTAATTTATTATTATGCTTAATAAAGTCTTAGAAATGTTTAATATTATTTGTTTTAATAATTTACATTAATTGATAGATAGATAGATAATTTTATTAACCAATCATGGTGCCCAAAATTTGAGCTATACAATCAAATGAATTACAAAATAAAGCACAGAAAATGATTAGAATGTGTATGTTTATTATCTATATGTTCATACTGTAGTACATGCTTATTTTAAATTTTAAATCCTGCTATTTATTATTCTAGTTTACGTATGCATTATTAAAAACGACCATATTACATAATATATGAAAACCGCTAATAAATCAAACTTTGGACCAACTTCCAATCCTGATAAAAATTGTTTGATAGAAGTATATGTCTATTCGAAGTTACTGGCTTTCGTTCAGAATATGATTGTATTTTTGCCAGAAGTTTTGTTATGATTGCCTTACATGTATTGTACTATAATTTCTTGCTTTGTAATATCAATTTATCCAATGACAATCGTTCTTTAATTGAATTGTGACAATTGAGAAAAACAACATTCATTGATTGCATGTTTAATGTTATGTATTTATATGCTTGGCAAGCATTGATTACAATTGTCCACCTCCTTTTCCCATTTGAAATTAGACCAAATCTGAAAATCATGTTGACACATCTTCGGCATCACGGTCGTGCATTATACCTCATTATTACACCTCAGCATTACACGTCACATTATACCTCAGCATAACACCTCATCATTACACCTCATCATTACACGTCACATTACACCTCAGCATAACACCCCATTATTACACCTCAGCATTACACGTCACATTACACCTCAGCATTACACCTCATCATTACACGTCATATTATACCTCAGCATAACACTTCATTATTACACCTCAGCATTACACGTCACATTACACCTCAGCATTACACGTCACATTACACCTCAGCATAACACCTCAGCATTACACCTCAGCATTACACGTCACATTACACCTCATTACATCTCAGCATAACACCTCAGCATTACACCTCAGCATTACACCTCAGCATAACACCTCAGCATTACACCTCAGCATTACACCTCATCATAACACCTCATCATTACACCTCAGCATAACACGTCACATTATACCTCAGCATAACACCTCAGTATCGCACCAATAAATATCATAATCAATTCAAAAAACATATGTTATTCAACTTTTAGCCATTGCTTTATTTTATTTTTCAATGCTGCAAGCATATTTGAAACATAATGCGGTCAGAAACACGTTTGTGGAATTTTTCGAAGTTTTTATTTTAAACCTGGGACTATTAAACAAACATTTAATATATCTTGTCCAAAATGATAAAGGCCCACAAATCTATCGCTTCATTTGTTTTATCTAGAAGGTAAAACTGCAAGGAAAACCGTAAAATGATAAATTAAGAAATTTTTAAAACTAGAATCTGAAAGTCTATTTTGTTTCACTTTCAATTTTCTTTAACTCAACATAAATCTATAGTCTTTACAAATTAACGAAATAAAACCTGACTATAGAAATAACTGAGAACGACAACTTTCCCACTTAAAAGAAATTTTAAATCAAGACTTGAAATTGTCAGCACTGGGCAAAGTCCCTGCACTAGGTGACTCTATAAAGAAATCTTAAATCTTAAAAATGAGTTGCGAAAATAATAATATATATGTCCTTCAAAAGTAAAACTGTTGTATTATTATGTAATATTGTGTTATTTGACAGTTGTTTTTGTTTCCACCATATGCAAATGAACGGTAATTATAATTAATAGTCCATTAATAAGTAGTAAACGTTTAAAATAAATTTAAATGCATTTTTAAAAGCAATGTTAAATATCAAATGGAATACGTAATTTATTTAGATAATTATTACTTGAAAATAAAAATGTTTGTGTTTATTCACTATACAAATCTTTGTTTTGTTGTATTTAAAACTGTGTAATATTTAAAGTCTCACAACAGGGTCAGTTCTGGACAATTTATGTATTAAAGTAAACAAAAATTGAAGAGATTTTAAATAGAACTGTAAAGTAACATTATAAAACAGAGAGTAAAACAATACCGGTACTGGTTGTCCTTACAGGACATGTTTTAGTGTACGATCACTTCCTATAGGTAATGTTGACCCAGCTGATAACGTCACAATTCGATGAGTTCCCACACAACCTAACACCCCTTGTAATCAATGGATGGATCAGTCCAAAATAGAAAGCGTGCCGTAAAATATTAATCTGGAATATTGTACGGTACATTTGCTACACTTACGAAAGGAAATTACATAAAAAGTTATCTGTCTTATGAATTTACATTAATACATGTGCATAGTGTATTTGTATGATATTGATGTGTGAACAGTATGTAATACATTTGGGACGTAAACAAAGCGATCAATGGATCCGAGATAGTTGTGTATCGTTACTGTTAAAGGTCGCAGTGTGATTATTACGGGACATTCAGGTCTCGTAAGAACTTTACATACATGCATATAATATTATGGGGGATTTTTCCTCCCCCAAGCGGCGGGATGTAGTCGAGCGCTTGAGGAGGCGATTCGATATTTACAGAAGACATCAAAATAAATCTGCAACCAGATATGACAATACTATAAATAGCTTATATGAACGTGAAAGACAAGAAACTTTGTTGTTACGTGAACGGTGGCTACAGAGTAAAGCAAAAAAGGCTTCTAAGACTAAAAAGGACAGTTCTGGAGAGCATAGGAATTTAGGGCTTACGGTAAGTCTCACTATTTCTATTGATTGCATAGTATTTCCCTGTGACCCCAATGTTGACATTTTGTTGAATGGGATTGACCGAGTCACGTGGCCACACGATACAACTGACCAATGGTAACTAACCTTAAAGATCAAATGTTGTTCAATTAATTAAAAACATAGTGTACCCTAGAGGCGTAAATGGATATTTGTCACCTATAACAGAATAATCTAGCCAGTTTATTTTTAGTACAATTAAAATGTACATTTGTGTACCTATTAATTGACACGTGTTTGACCTGATTATTAAGTTGCAGTAGAATAAAAGATAAGACATTTTATTTATCATCAGTATACTACTATTTTTTGATTGTGTTGTAAATTTTATAATCCAGGAGAAACCCTTCAATACTAAAATGTAATAACTGATTTATTCCTCTTTTAAAGTTTTCTAGCCTATTGCAAATATTAAATGCACACAGCTTTACCTTTAATAGATTTACAATTTCCCTAGACCTATAGCTAGATCAAGGAAAACAATCAACAAAACTAAATTAGAAAACTCTTAAAGACATTTGTCAAATGTTTGTATAAATTTGATAATTTCACATTTTAAATGATGTGGACAACTTTTAAAGTTTTAACATGTTTAATGACATGTATTTAGACAAGGGGGGGGGGGGGGGGGGGAATGCTCCACCCTTGTAATCTGTTCAGTTTTGTGACAAGTTACATGTATATTTTGAAAAAAATGTATAAGATAATAATAAACATGGAAATGTCAAATTAATAGATACAATGAAATAGATAAATAATATTAATAAATACATGAAATAAATAAATAAGTAGGTAAATAAATAAAGAAAAATACATAAATAAATTAATTAACTAATAAATTAAAAAAAATAAATAAATAAAAAAAATAAGAAATTAAAAAATAAATAAATTAATTAATAAATATACATGTACATAACAAAAATATAAAAAAAAATACAAATAATGCATAATTATTGTTAAATTTTCAAAATCGTTTCACTTTCAAAAAAACTGGTCAGTAATCATGATTATTAATAATTTTATAACACTATTTCATTTGTCAGCAGGACATTAAGCCTAATTTTTAAGTAATTTATTTTCAGTAAGATGTACCCTTAGTTAGTCAGAAAAATGACTAGCCAATAGAGCAAACAATAATTCCTCAACCATAAAATCAAACTGATTAATGGGCATCTGTAGTTGAAAGGTTGCATGGCAAAATGTTTTTTCAAGCTCAACTTACATTTATATAATACCTTGGCTGTCTGAGTCCTGACTGTCTTACCTTATATTGGATTTGATTTTTTGTGTTTTTACACAACTTTTTATTAGCACTCCTTTTGGGTTATTTCCTAGCAGCCAGTTTTTATTGGTGAAGGAAGCCAGGGAAAACAACTGACTTTCAATAGGAAAACTGACAATCCTAGTTAATTAAGATTGGAGTTGAGTGCACTCACATGAGCAGGATTGGAACTCACAACCTCAGTGTTGACTGCATGACATACATGTAACCAGTCCATGGGCCAAATCACTGACATTCTGCACCTATAAATCATGATTAGCACCTATAAATCATGATTAATCATTGTTAGTTGGCTAATTTTGTGTAATTTGTTCTTATTCTGATTTTTTTTATATAGATGAAATATCTGCCACTGCACACAAACAATCAAGAACAGGTTCTGTACATCATTTGATTTGACAGACTTTTGTCCAAGGAAATAGTTGGTCTTTCTAATATTAAAGTATCTGATGTCCGACACAAAGGGTGTCCAATAATAACCTGACATCTAATTAATATAATACAAAATATGTTGACCAACTAATAAATATCCTAATCTAATGTCCAACACGAGGAGTGTCCAATAAATACCTGACATCTAATGCAAGACAAAATATGCTGACCAACTAATAAATATCTTAATTTAATGTCCAACACAACGAGTGTCCAATCAATACCCCACATCTAATGTCAGACACAAAACTAAATACTACTAGCATGTTATATTCATACATATACATATTCATGGGTCTACAATCTGTCAATACCTGTAACTTGGCATTGCACAAGGTCATGTTTTTCTCTGGCTGTTTATGAGTCTTTAAACTAAATCCATTGGATGTTAGATGTGCACGGATTGATAGTTTAGTCTTAGATGCATGATTTTTTTATTAGTTGTTAGTGGCTTTGAACTCAGCTGTCAGATAACTGCGAGTACTCTCAGATCTGTTCATTGTGTCTTTTTGTGTCAGGATGTATAAGTATCCGGCCACGTCCACTTGTACTTTTGTCCATCTGATGAGTTAAGCCTTTTTCAACTGATTTTTATAGTTCGTTCTTACATGTCTTATGTTGTACTGTTATACCACTGTTCCAGGTTAGGTGGAGGGTTGGGATCCTGCTAACATGCTTACCCTGCCATATTATTTATGTATGTTCCTGTCCCAAGTCAGGAGCCTGTAATTCAGTGGTTGTCATTTTTTTATGTGTTACATATTTGTTTTTAGTTCATTTTTTTTACATAAATAAGGCCGTTAATTTTTCTCGTTTGAATTGTTTAACATTGTCTTATTGGGGCCTTTTAGGTGTCCAATAAATACCTGATATATAATGTCAGAAACAACAGGTGTCCAATGAAAATATGATATATAATGTTAGACACAAAGGATGTCCAATAAATACCTGATCTCTAATGTCAGACACCAAGAATGTCCAATAAATACCTGATATCTAATGTCAGACACGAAGGATGTCCAATAAATACCTGATATCTAATGTCAGTTACAAAGGATGTCCAATAAATACCTGATCTCTAATGTTAATACCTGATATCTAATGTCAGACACGAAGGATGTCCAATAAATACCTGATATCTAATGTCTGACTGTCTGACCCAAAGGGTGTCCAATAAATACATGATATCTATTGTCCATGTTGTCAGACAGAAAAGGTGTCCAATATAAAATACTTGACATCTAACGTCAAACTTAACGGGTGTCCAACAAATACCTGATATATAATGTCCGATACAAAGGATGGACAATAAATACCTGATATATAATGTCTGATACAAAGGGTGGACAATAAATACCTGATATATAATGTCCGATACAAAGGTTGGACAATAAATACCTGATATATAATGTCCGACACAAAGGAAGCTGGTCCCTCAATAAATACCTGAAATCTAATGTCTGACACAAAAGGTTTCCATGAAATACATGACTTCTAATGTCTGACACAAAGGAAGTCCAACGAAGAATACCTGAAATATAATATTTGACCCAAAGAATGTCCAATAAATACCCTATATCTAATGTCCGACACAAAAGGTGTCCAATAAATACCTGATATCTATGTTTGACATAAACATGATAAAAGGTGTCAAATAAAGACATGACATCTAACATGTCTAATGCCAAAATAAAAGAAGCTGGTCAACCAATATATACCTGACATTTGAGATCAGACACATATGACGCTGATCCACCAACCAATATATACCTGACATTTGAGATCAGACACATATGACGCTGATCCACCAATATATACCTGACATTTGAGATCAGACACATATGATCCACCAAAAAATATATATAATTTCAGACAAAAAGAATGTCCAATTAATACAAATGTAATATCTGACATCTAATGGCACCTCTTTTAGATATAACTTTGATTATCATGTACATAGAGTTACATTGTACAATAAAATGGGGAGGGCAGACTATTTGCACGTTGATTGTGTAAGATTACAAACAACTTGTTCATTGTAAATGGATTAAATTTCACATGTTACATTACATATTTTATTGTTGCGATCGTCGAATATAACGTTTATGGCTCAATTAAATTAATTTCATAACATAATTGCTTCGCTTTAAAATGTTAAAGTTATTTAATACACCATACAAATGAATAGTCAGATTGTTAAATAGATCTCTTGGTTGCGTGTGAAAAGATAATGTATACGTGTACCTGTAAAAAAGGTCTCTCATACTAACGTGTATAGATCATGTACATTTATACACTATCATACCACACGCCAGTGTATACCGTCTATATTTGCTCTATCATACCAACATGTAGATCGTACATTTATACACTATCATTCCACATGTCAGTGTAGATCGTCTACATTTGCTCTATCATACCAGCGTGTATAGATCGAACATTTAATAGTACCAGCGTGTAGATACATTTTTTTAGTACATCTACTCTATCATACCAGCGTGTAGATCGTACATTTACTCTATCATACCAGCGTGTAGATCGTACATTTATGATATCATACCAGCGTGTATTTCGTACATTTACTCTATCATCGCCAGCGTGTAGATCGTACATTTACTCTATCATACCAGCGTGTAGATTGTACATTTACTCTATCATACCAGCGTGTAGATCGTACATTTAATAGTACCAGCGTGTAGATAGTACATTTACTCAATGATCATACATGTACACTGTACCAGTATGAAGATACAATATAGTACATTAATTCTATCTCACCAATTCGTAGATCGTACATCAGTATGTATACATGTAGATCATACATTTCTCAATGATCATATCAGAGTGTAGATCGTTCATTTACTCAATGATCATACATGTAACAGCGTGTAGATTGTACATCTACCCAATCATTCCAGCGCGTATAGTACGGTCGCCAAGTACATTTGTACTAAATCCAATAACGTACTCGTCAAGTACAGGGGAGCCAATCTTATAATACAATTGATTTATTTTTACTTTTTGTCTATTTATCACAAAATCCTAAAAATGAAAAATAATTCCGTTTTATTTCCGGCCTTACACAACTAGATCTATATGCTTTTCCTGTTTACAGATTCCGAACCTAAAGTGTATTGACTTTCGCCAGTTTAAAATTATGATACTGTAGCTTACTAAACGACCATTTCAAATGATTTCATGCATATTCATGAGGACGCGGAGAAATTAATTATAATAATGCGATTGGCTGCATGGCGACTGCCTCTATGATAAGGATATGTTGACCGTTCTTAAACGGTAGCCGATCGTAACCCTCTGACGGAAAACCGGGGACCTTTCTTTATATCCAAACCGTCACATCTGTTTCATCGGAGCTTGCCTATCAGGGGTGGATCAAGCAGTTCTGTTTAGGGGGTCCAACTATATGTCCTCAATCAAATGCATTGAGTGTAAAAAAAAAGCGGGGTTCAAACCCCTGGAATCCCCCCTCCATTTTTTTTTTATCCACCACTGTCTCATTATACTTCTACTGCACCTCTACTTTTTAAATCGAAAACTAAAACCTTTCTTGGGCTTTTTTTCTACATATTATATTTAAACATTGAAAATAATCGAACTTAATTTTTTAATTATTTCTGAGTGGAGAAAAAAAATCCTCGAATTTTATGTATTTACTTTGCATGTGATATATATATATGTCCTTTTTAAATCGGTGTTTTTATATATAAATTAAATGGAATTAAAAAGATAATTAAAAGCATCGAAGAAAGAGGTTTGTTACTTGTTATGTTGAGGTCCCGTATGTTGAGGTCCTGGCACCGAGAATCAATAGCGTTCCTTTTCAAAAATGTTAATTATACAAGTGTCTAATATTGTCAGTATTTCAGTATAAAGCAATACAACTGCAGGTCAATATGACTTTACTCTCTCTCCATCTATACCGGGTATATATGAATGGCATATATTTAAGCGTACACGTATAGTCGAACACTTTACATTTTGATAATAACTAAGTGTCTTTTTGTGGTTAACTGTGTAGAAATTAAAGACCAATGTCTCCTCGTATTGGATATTATATTCCCCAGAATTAACCCACTATTCTGTAGCTTTGATAAATTACCCTCTGATGATGGAAAGAAATCGAAGAGAATGAAAGCCAAATTAGTTGAATTTTGATTAATTTTGTTGATTAATTCATTTTGTTCTGTCTTTGTAGAAATTACTCAAGAAAAAGATCGATAGTAGCCAATCAGAGAGTCAGAATCTTGACACTAGTGCGTTCGATTTTGATGAGTCGGACACCATTACTACACAGAAAACGGTTAAAGGTGGATCCGGAGTCGACGTGTCTGTTCGCATTGTTCAGGAAATCACTGGCGGAAACTCCCAACAAGTACAAACAAACGTAGCCGTTAGTACTACAGTCAAAACACACATAGAATCGAAAGATAAGCCATCAACTAGTGTCGAAACAAGTACAAAGTTTGAGTGTAAACAAGAACCTTGTGATGACATTCCTGGTATACATTCTAATAAATCTGATATAAGTCACACTGGCTCAGAAATCCTTGATCAAGAAGAGCTGGAAGAAATATTAAAAACAATTGAAAAAGATGAAAGTAAATTAAGTGACGAGATTTTCGAAGAATTACAAAAATTTGACCAAATTTACAGTAAAGTGTCCCAAGAGGATAGTAATGACTCAAGTATGTTTGGCAGTATGACCGGAAGTTCTCCAGGCTTACACAAACAGCCTCCTTATGATCCCGGAAGTGCTGGGAATTCCGGAAATATGTTCGAGAGTCCACCTTCAAATCCAGTAAGAACGCCACCCGTCCCATTTAGACAACCGGGGGCAATAACTACTATGACTGAAACTGGTCCTGCAGCTGAAACACTTAAACAAATGGCTGCTCAACATCAAAGCAACCAACATCACGGGGGCTCACAGTATAAACAATTCAATACACACATTCAAGAGGGGAACTATACGAATCAGTACCCTCCAGCTATGGACACGTCTTACGGATATAGTAACCAACAGAATATAAGCAATATGAGAAACGGTAATGTTGTTTATCAGGAAGGAAATCGTGACATGTATGCAGGAACGAAACCATTGACTCACTATCCGGGGGTAGCAGGAAACCCCACGCCTTCTTCCCTACAACAATTACAAAATCAGGTTCAGTCTTTCAGTCAAAGTCCTCAGATGGAGATAACACAAACACAACAGATGCACGTTAGTGACGGATCACGGAGACTACAAATGTCTCAAACACAACAGATGCACATGCGTCAACCGCCACAAAACATATCAATGTCTCAGCATCAGTCATTTTCAATGCCGAACAACATGGCACAAAGGCAGTCACCGGGTTACATGAATGAGCAAATGAAAATGCAGCAAATGTACCAAGAAAAAATGAGACAGGAGCAACGTCATCAAAGCATGCAGGCGGCGCACATGCAACAATTCATGAGACCTCCACCCGAATATAAACAATCGGAGGGATACTCCGCTAGTAGACAAAACCCCTTACAAACAATGCAAGACATGGTCGAACAAACAAACACCATGCAGACTTCTGGATATGGAAGTGTCAAAACTGAAAACACACCTCATATCCAGAATGGCATGATGCAATCTGCTCAAATGGCCGCCATGCAGCGAGGACCTTCTAGCTCAACGATTAATACGGGGCCAGTTATATCACAGAACGATGCAGGGTATCATATGCCACAAATACAACGTCAACAGTCGTACCCGGGGGGTATAGACTCTTCGTTAGTTCGTCAAAATCGTCAAAATGGACATGGGTACACGAGTGCTATAATGCGAAACCAGAGACCTCCGAATGTCAATGTTGGACCAGATGGCTTAAATATTTCACAACCCCGTACACAAGAATGGCCTCGTCACATGATGCATGGAACTATGAACGGAATGGCCAGACCGCAAAATCCCAATATAATGTATAACAACACATATGCAGGCCAAGCTGGAACAACTGTGACTAATGTTAATCAGACAAGGCCTATGCAGATGACGGCATTGCAATCTCAAGCTATGATGCAAAACAATGCGCAGGCACAACACATGATGATGCAACAACAGGGCATGCAGATGTCTCAAAGAATGGCAATGGCCAATCAAAACAACTCTAGCTTTAATCAGCGTCCACCACAACAAGATGACTTCATGAACATCTTAGATAGTGCTTCTCAAAGCGGCAATTCCGATTACATAGATAATATGGCTGCACAAAGTACAGGTGTCAGCAGTGATGCTGCTTGGTTGGATGAAATTCTAAGTGGTAACCGGGACTTGTGAATAAATGTGGATATTCATATTCATAGAGTTTAATTTTACGCGAAATCATAAAACTTAACCACTGCGAGAAATATTTAAGGTTCATCTCAGGAGTTACTTGTACATATTAGGTAGAGACTTTAAGAATTGTGGGTAATTAAACAATGCGAAATAAGTATTCATGTGTGACGGAATTGTGTCGCATAATACGCATATATCCATTACTGTAAAATGACTTCGTACACCTTGAGATGGTTTGTGATAATTATATAAGTCAAAAGTACTTAAGAAACCGGAGACTACCTCGAAGTGTGTATATCTTTGTAGAAGATAAGTTTCTTATTACTTTTTATCACAAGAATGTTGAATCAGGGAAAATTTAAATCAAATGAAACGTAGAAAACAGATAAAGGCCACATCAAATTGATGTTTTGTTATTATCAGTCATATAAAGGCCACAATAATGAAATACATGTTTTGTGACTTCAATGAAATTTTGTTTGTGTGTGTGAAGGGACATGTAACCTTAATCATGTTAATGTTTCTCTCAATGACACACAGATTTACACCTATTGATGAATGCATTTATTCCACGAATCTGAGTGTAGAGAGATGTAGACTGGAAACAAGGTGTCGTCTGTTTTCATGGTATCACAATATAAAACTCCAATAACTCTTTGAAATTAAACTGTCAAACGCTGTGAAAAACTTTGTGTTTCTTTACAAATGGGTAAAAATAATAGTACGCTTTAATTAATTTGCATTTTTTTGGTTCCAACATTTTTATTTTTTTGGGGGGTTGAGGGTGACATTTATCACGTTTATCATTGTAATTAAATTCTTTCAATTTATGTGAAAATAGATAATTTTGTTAAAGAGAAATTCTTATCATGATTGATAATTTGTACACAACAATTAAAATATTGGTGTTTAACAGTTAAAAATTTATTTTCCTGTGGCCTCGGCAGATTTTTAGCTTGTATTATATGTAAAGGAATTATAAGAAAAAAGATGGGGACAATTTCCTCTGATTTTTGTTTACACATGATATCACTTTTGTAGATAGATGAAACATATATATGTCATGCTTGTTGAATTTATGCAGAATTTACCCAAAAAATCACATAATTTGATATTCGGAAAGCACAACTTTAGAAAAATTGCTTGATGTGTGAGAAATAATTTGGTGCTCAACAAAAATTGATAGAATGAGGTCTTAGTCTTTATATTTTTAGAAATCGAGCAAATTGGTTGATATTGTGTTTTTTCTAATATCGGCAGTTAAGTGAGTTAACCATTTATAACATCGTATATGCTACACCAAACAGTCATTGTGGTCTTTTTTGAATAGACTGTATGAATTTTGCTCATTGCTGAAGGCCGTGCAATTACCCATGTCTACTCAGTATGGACTCTACTGGCATTGGCAATCAGGCCATAAAAAAGAATAGGTTTGTTTGCCCAAACGCTACCTACCCAGAAAAAAGCTGCCTACTCAAATTCTTTTATTGTCCTGATTTGAAGAAGTTTTTTTTTTAATCAAATAGGCATGAAGACTAATAAACACCTGATACTTCAATTTCTCTTTTTGAAAAAAAAAGAAAATGCCTACCTACCTACCCACTGTCTCAACCTTTGGGTAGGGTTTGGGCAAACCAAAATATTTTTAATTGTGGCGTCCTACCACATCTTATTTTATACTTTATCGGTAAACACATACGAACTATTTTGCGATTCGCGGTTTCGTTGTATTTGTACATGTGATTTAAACGAGGAAAATAAAAAGCCTTTCATATGAAAACTGAAATTTGATGGTTGAGTTTGATAGATATTTTAGTAAACAGCGACGGTGACGGTCTGGTCGAATTCAACAAGCACTTTTGAGATATATCCCATGTGAACATCACACAATGATCATAATGGTGGGACAGCTTTCATCAAAATTATCTGCAAGTGACTGACACTAAAAAAGTGAAACAAATTCAAGGGAAATTGAATCTTTATCATTTGGTTGAAATATTCCACATTTTATATAACATTGTTTTAGTTTTTATCGTACGTTTCAGAGAGTTGTCGATCTCGTAATTTTTATACATGTAGATAAATTTCAAACTGTATTTATTTTTTAAAGCATTTTTTCATTCTGTACAAAGAACATGTAATCATTTTGAATTTATTTAATAGATTTTAGTATGTATGGTTAATACCAATAGCAAAGATAGACTGTCCATGAAATGTATTCATCTAGCTTTTCTCTATCCATCGAAACCAAATCATCAGTTCAAGACGAACAAGGCTTAATTACATATAAATGTACAATATCGTAGAACAAGTACAGAATACACAAATGGAAATATTAAGAGTCGACAGGTCTTTTCACAAAGAATCTTACGTATAAAATTGAATATAGTTATAATAGAATGTATAGAGCTTGTGCGTTTATTATGCCTCGTGATATTAACGCCTGGTACTTTAGTCTTGATGTTTCGGCCTACCAAGTTAGCTGCTGGACAAACAATGATGTCTTAAGCCACCCTTAACTGCTGGACAAACAATCATGTCTTAGGCCATCCATAATAAGTTGTTGGATTGGTGTTTCTTACGTATACCCATGCCTTAGGCCATCCATAATAAGTTGTTGGATTGGTGTTTCTTACGTATACCCATGCCTTAGGCCATCCATAATAAGTTGTTGGATTGGTGTTTCTTACGTATACCCATGCCTTAGGCCATCCATAATAAGTTGTTGGATTGGTGTTTCTTACGTATACTCATGCCTTTTAGGGTTGGGGTGGTAGGTATGCTTCTTTTTTTTTACAACAACACGAGTTAAAGATTTAGACAAGAAAAAGACTTATGAAAAATATCGAAACGATTTGTGTCATAGATTTTTTTTTATGGTAAGCTGCTTTTTATGTTGATTGTTAGGCAACATTAAACCATTTTAATTTTATTATTGGCCTTAGTGTTGTCATAGTATAGAGATTCTGATCTAAATTGGGTGCGTCATTTTAATATCCGACCATATACAACTTACGTTAGAACTGATGATTTGTTTCAATGTATTTTCTTAAACGGGAAGAAAACAGTAAAATCGACAAACATTGTTAATATAGTGCGCTACTAACCAAAATCTAGAATTCGTCTGTCTTTGTCCGAATGTAAATATCAATAATAGATCGTATGGTTGATTCAGAGATTCGGGGAGGGTTTGGGAAATTATATAAATATCCTTTCATCATGGAATCAACACCTTTGACAGGAGTTTGTTATAAATGTTTGTCGTTCATTACTTGTACGCTATAGTAGATCATACATTTGTAATTGTTTATTTCCTTTTTGGAAAATCTAGATACATACTTGTTACATTTAAGTTTTTATAATTAAAATATTTTACAATATATATTGTGAGAATGTACATTGAATTGTGAGATATGTTTGATACTTGACAACATTACTTGTAGGAGTAGTTGTTATACCAACGAGACTTGTTATACCAACGAGACTTTACAATATATCACCAGCATTGTTGACCAACTTCTGGTTCTTTTAACCACCTCTACGTTCCTATGGTAGCTCGACAGTCGTGGGTTCGATACCCAGCAGTGTAAAATCAAAGTCTTGAAAATGTCAAGGTCACCATTCATAAAAAAATTAAAAGTATTTAGAAAAATGGTTTGTGGACGGAAAATAACTTAACTATATAAATGTAAAATACAGAAGACGAGAAAGAGCCTAGTGATTGAAGGGTCAATGTCAAGGTTGAAGGGCCAATGTCAAGGTTCCTGAGAAAGAGCCTAGTGATTGAAGGGCCAATGTCAAGGTTCTTGAGAAAGAGCCTAGTGATTGAAGGGCCAATGTCAAGGTAACTAAACGTAGATAAAGTTAAAACAATGGTATCTGGGTGGTGATCTTGGGTTTTAACTTGCTTTCTGGGAACTTTCACAAATAAACGATGGAACTCTATATATTTTATTGCCAACAGGTCAAAGATCACTGTTATTAAAAAGAAATGAAAAAGACTGGGACATGGTTTCTGGGCGGTAGCTCGAGTTGCTCTTTCTCGATTAGAATGAAAATGATAAATTTATACAGTGTGAAGATATATGAAAAAGAAAGAAGCCTGTTAACTTGGGGTCAACAGTTCAAGGTCACGCTTAATAAAGTTCGACAAAACCAGTTGTTAAAGTATGATACCAAATTATGAATTGTAACACGTTTGTCAGGGTGGAAAAATAGCAATTACATGACATAAATATAAAAAGTTGTGGTAGTAACACCAATAAGACTACTATCCACCAGAGACATAATGCTGTAGCAACTTTAGACAACAGAACGGCATTCAACAATGACTCGCAGTTAGCTAGAAATAACCCCGAAAGGACAAAATATATAACTGTTCAAACTAGAAAATAAATCATGTTTCCAAGACTATTATTTTTTTTCAAATCATGATCAGTTTGATAAGTTTCACGGTAAATACAAATACTCATTTTTTGAATCATTAATACCCTCTTAAAACTACAATAAATATTAGTGGAGGTTGGTGATTATCTGCATAGAATCAATGTTGTTAGATATGAAGTGGACTCTTCCATACAGCTTTCATTTTGTTACTAATAACATGTGTTGCTGACCATTGTCCGAGGACACCATCACCTGCCGGTGGTCATCTATCTTTTCTGTCCAGTTTTATTTATTGCACCAACGTCCCAGACGACTATAATAATGAAGATTATTGATTCGTGTTCCTTCAATGAGGCGTTATACAAATCATTCGATCGTTTAATACGTCTAATATTTTAAATAGCTTTAGTTACATTTATTGTCAAGAAAATGGCCGATATCGTCTGGACAGATAACTAATCTCTTCTTCCTCGTATCAATGAAGGAAAATATAATATTTATTTAAGACCACTTCACGTTAGGTTTTCTGATATCGAAAGAAAGGGGAATACGTAACATACTGAACATAAGTTGTTGGTATTTCTACCAATCATTGAACTGTAGAAATTAATCATTAATTGATATTTCAACATACATTTCGCAATGTCCTTACAAGTGTAATTTGTAAGTGTTTCTTCAAATTTCCTTCCTCAAATATTTGTCATGATTTAATTTGTATGTAGTTCATTTATTCATTAAGTACGTATATCCTGTATTGTGGTGGAATAAAACTTGTCCAATATTCTTATACAACACATAGTTCTATATTAATACAGTGAATCTTTGGAAATGACAGGAACATACGAGGCCCCTTTAATCAGCAAACTATACCTTTGAATTTCGAGGGAGTTATCTGCATGAATGTTCTGTTACATGAATGTCTCAAATTGTAGAGTTTGTCTTAATGGGTCATTGTAACTCATAATAAAGCACTCCGGAATCAGATCTGCGGTATTGTGGTAGGTCGTGATAGAGTGTTCAGCGGCTTCAAGTGTCGGATTGAATCAGATCTGCGGTATTGTGGTAGGTCGTGATAGTGTTTTCAGCGGCTTCAAGTGTCAGAGTGAATCATGTCGGTGGAGTTGTAGTAGGTCGTGATAGAGTCTTCAGCGGCTTCAAGTGTCGGATTGAATCAGATCTGCGGTATTGTGGTAGGTCGTGATAGAGTGTTCAGCGGCTTCAAGTGTCGGAGTCAATCAGGTAAGTGGTATTGTGGTAGGTCGTGATAGAGTGTTCAGCGGCTTCAAGTGTGAATCAGATCGGTGGTATTGTGGTAGGTCGTGATAGAGTGTTCAGCGGCTTTAAGTATCGGAGTTGTGGTAGGTCGTGATAGAGTGTTCAGCGGCTTCAAGTGTCGGAGTGGATTTTGGAACTAGACTACACATTTTAGTTACTCACTACGCAGTTGTCCAGTCTTTGACTCACTCATTCTTTGTCAATCTTCACACAGGTTCTGGCAATGGGACTTGGTTCCGACCCGACTAAATATTAGATTGCAATGTCAAATGTTATATAGTATAGTAACTTGGGAGCAGCCATAAGATAGCAGTCATTAAATTATAAGGTATTGCGAGTTGTTTGTCTGCTTTTTGTAATTCTCATTTTATTGATGCATTGCGTCGAATAAAATGATGTAAAAAAAAAACATTTTTAGTTTTCAGCAGTTGGTCATTTAGCATCCATATACATTTCTGTTTATTTGTCTTGAAATTATTGTTTTCTATACGCGTAAAATTTTACAGCTCTTCTGTCCGTTTTCCAGATCAAAACTTACTATGAAAGTAAACCATCGACCTTCAATATACAGATGTAACATGTAAATCTTGCTTCATTTTTCTGTAATAAATTATAAATTTATGATAAATGAATATATACTTTGGTAAGAGATTAATCGTCAGTTGGTTATCTTGTTCATATTTCCGTTATTTTTTTATCCGAATGATATAAATTGTATATTCACTATACGTTATCACTTTGAAATAAAACTAACGTTAAACTTCCCTATTTATATTACTATTCATAAATTGGTCAACTCAGGAGGAATAATTTCGGGGAAATCTTTCTATCCATCAAAAATATTTGTTTGTGTGGGTTGGTGTGTGTGTGTGTGTGTGTGTTTGTCGGGAAGGATTAATACGTTTTCGTGTAATGCTTCACGAATACAATGCATATGCCCAAATTATAAAGTGATTTTTTGAGGAAAATCAAATATTTGTTGAGATGATGAAATTGAGTTTTACTTTGATATGAAATTTAAATAGTTTTATTAGATGTAAAATCGACAAATAAATCGTAAGTGTCCTTTTCAGCCGTATAGAGATAAAACATATGGGTCAATATTTTTGACAATCAGTAGAGAATGTTCGTCTCTATATTTGTCTATTTTTTAACCTAAATATAAGATCTGATCTGTATTATAATGTAAGACAGAAACCTCAATAGATTATTTAAATAGAACGCAATTGGATTATTGTATATAAACTATGTGAATTTTGTGATTCATTGATTTCTGTCTTGTTGAATTTGTTACTTTACTACAATATGTCTTTGTTCATGTTTAAAGGTTTAAAATCTACCTGAAGTTTAAAGGCTCTTATCAATACTAACAATACAAATCCAATAAGATATTAGAATTGGATTTTAACTTTCACCTTTCACATTAGACCCTTAAATTATAGAAGTCGTTAGTGGACAAAAGAAAAGTGAAGTGCCTTTTAGCTTATTTCTTGGCTAAATTCAATAAACAAACTCTGCAATGATAAAATGAAAAGGAGAGATGTATAAAGCTTTTATAAATACTGCAAAAAATAGTGGCACAGGGTATGAAATATTTTATTACACTGTGACTTTAGGAAGAAAGATAGCAATGAAAGCGCGATTGTTTTGCTAGCAATGTATACTGCCTTGTGTCCTTTCTATTCTATTGCATTTACACTTTAATTTGAAAAAAAGAGAGTCACCACACTGTAAATATCGTGCTTAGAATTTAAACACTTGTGATACATGTTTAGATCTAAACGTGTTTAGGATTATGTTTAATTTCTAAACATGACGTGAATTTAAACACGTTTAAAAATGAAAGTGTATAGAAATTAAACACATTTTTCTAAGCTAAACACGATTCTAAACACTATCCTAAACACATTGTACTGAGACACGTTTAGATCTAAACATGTAAAAAAAAGTGCACAAAAGTGCTTAGAATTGTGTTTAGGATCTAATTGAGTTTGTACGATTAACAGAAAAAAAAGCTTATAATAAACCATGGTTCGTTCAAAACTTACCTTTTATTAGGTTATTCTAATTATGTAATACTATTTCAGTACACAAATTGATGAGGTTTTGGCTCTGCACGTTTTTGTTTCTGTGTTTTTTTTTTTTTTTTATTGTTTGTTGGTTGGATTATTGTGAGGTGAAACGGGGTTGTGGCAGCTGGTGGTGGTGAAATTTAAGAAAGAAACATGTTGCAGCGAACTTATTAGAATTCTCCTCCTAAATCAAGTATCCCCAAGGAAGAGACAATCCACATTTGCAGGAAGACGTTTACATATTTATTAGGTCTGTAACCAGACAAATATCCTTTCTGGAGGTCTGTAACCAGACAAATATCCTTTCTGGAGGTCTGCAAACAGACAAATACCCCTTCTGGAGGTCTGCAAACAGACAACAATGATTTCTGGAGGTCTGCAACCAGACAAATATCCTATCTGGAGGTCTGTAAACAGACAAATATCCTTTCTGGAGGTCTGCAACCAGACAAATATTCTTTCTGGAGGTCTGCAAACAGACACATATCCTTTCTGGAGGTCTGCAACCAGACAAATATTCTTTCTGGAGGTCTGCAACCAGACAAATATCCTTTCTGGAGGTCTGCAAACAGACAAATATCCTTTCTGGAAGTCTGCAAACAGACAAATAACCTTTCTGGAGGTCTGCAAACAGACAAAAATCCTTTCTGGAGGTCTGCAAACAGACACATATCCTTTCTGGAGGTCTGCAAACAGACAAATATTCTTTCTGGAGGTCTGCAAACAGACAAATAACCTTTCTGGAGGTCTGCAAACAGACACATATCCTTTCTGGAGGTCTGCAAACAGACAAATATCCTTTCTGGAGGTCTGCAAACAGACAAATATCCTATCTGGAGGTCTGCAAACAGACAAAAATCCTTTCTGGAGGTCTGCAACCAGACAAATATCCTATCTGGAGGTCTGCAAACAGACAAATATCCTTTCTGGAAGTCTGCAACTAGACACATATCCTTTCTGGAGGTCAACAACCAGACAAATATCCTATCTGGAGGTCTGCAAACAGACAAATATCCTTTCTGGAAGTCTGCAACTAGACACATATCCTTTCTAGAAGTCTGCAAACAGACAAATATCCTTTCTGGAGGTCTGCAACCAGACAAATATCCTATCTGGAGGTCTGCAAACAGACAAATATCCTTTCTGGAGGTCTGCAACTAGACACATATCCTTTCTGGAGGTCTGCAAACAGACAAATATCCTTTCTGGAAGTCTGCAACCAGACAAATATCCTTTCTGGAGGTCTACAACCAGACAAATATCCTTTCTGGAGGTCTGCAACCAGACACATATCCTTTCTGGAGGTCTGCAACCAGACAAATATCCTATCTGGAGGTCTGCAAACAGACAAATATCCTATCTGGAGGTCTGCAAACAGACAAAAATCCTTTCTGGAGGTCTGCAACTAGACAAATATCCTATCTGGAGGTCTGCAAACAGACAAATATCCTTTCTGGAAGTCTGCAACTAGACACATATCCTTTCTAGAAGTCTGCAAACAGACAAATATCCTTTCTGGAGGTCTGCAAACAGACAAAAATCCTTTCTGGAGGTCTGCAAACAGACAAATATCCTATCTGGAGGTCTGTAAACAGACAAATATCCTTTCTGGAGGTCTGCAACCAGACAAATATTCTTTCTGGAGGTCTGCAAACAGACAAATATTCTTTCTGGAGGTCTGCAACCAGACAAATATCCTTTCTGGAGGTCTGCAAACAGACAAATATCCTTTCTGGAGGTCTGTAAACAGACAAATATCCTTTCTGGAGGTCTGCAAACAGACACATATCCTTTCTGGAGGTCTGCAACCAGACAAATATCCTTTCTGGAGGTCTGCAAACAGACAAAAATCCTTTCTGGAGGTCTGCAAACAGACAAATATCCTTTCTGGAGGTCTGCAAACAGACAAATATCCTTTCTGGAGGTCTGCAAACAGACAAAAATCCTTTCTGGAGGTCTGCAAACAGACAAATATTCTATCTGGAGGTCTGTAAACAGACAAATATCCTTTCTGGAGGTCTGCAACCAGACAAATATTCTTTCTGGAGGTCTGCAAACAGACAAATATTCTTTCTGGAGGTCTGCAACCAGACAAATATCCTTTCTGGAGGTCTGCAAACAGACAAATATTCTTTCTGGAGGTCTGCAACCAGACAAATATCCTTTCTGGAGGTCTGCAAACAGACAAATATCCTTTCTGGAGGTCTGTAAACAGACAAATATCCTTTCTGGAGGTCTGCAACCAGACAAATATCCTTTCTGGAGGTCTGCAACCAGACAAATATCCTTTCTGGAGGTCTGCAAACAGACAAATATCCTTTCTTGAGGTCTGCAAACAGACACATATCCTTTCTGGAGGTCTGCAAACAGACACATATCCTTTCTGGAGGTCTGCAACCAGACAAATATCCTTTCTGGAGGTCTGCAAACAGACAAATATCCTTTCTGGAGGTCTGCAAACAGACAAAAATCCTTTCTGGAGGTCTGCAAACAGACAAAAATCCTTTCTGGAGGTCTGCAAACAGACAAATATCCTTTCTGGAGGTCTTTAACTAGACACATATCCTTTCCGGAGGTCTACATACAACAATGCTTTCTAGACCAATAGACCCACGCTTGACGGTTCCCATACTCTAGACTTAGTGACATTGGACGCTTGACGGTTCTTATACCTTTGACGGTTCCCATACTCTAGACTTAGTGACATTGGACGCTTGACGGTTCTTATACCTTTGACAGTTCCCATACTCTAGACTTAGTGACATTGGACGCTTGACGGTTCCCATACCTCTTGACTTAGTGACGTCGGACGCTTGACGGTTCCCACACCTCTAGACTTAGTGACATTGGACGCTTGACGGTTCCCATACCTCTAGACTTAGTGACATTGGACGCTTGACGGTTCCCATACCTCTAGACTTAGTGACATTGGACGGTCGACTTAGTGACGTTTGTAACTGACTGACGTTTACTTCAGAACATCTGTGTGCATTGTAGAAAGTGTATCAATCAAAACTCTTGTTTAGAAATAATCAGAAATAACAATTATACGACGTAAATAGTATTTCTTCAACGGGATATAAACATGATAAAGCTCCGTTAAAATCATATTTACAACCAGAACATTTTCACAATCGTTTATAGATTTGAGAAGATTTTATTAAAATTGACGACAGTGACTTTATCCTAACAAACATATCAGATACAGCTATTAATACCAGTTTTAAACACAGGTAAATGATTCGCTAATAAAACATTTTCAATACACAATTCAAAATACATATTTGGTTTGTAAAGATTTAAATTGAATCAATTTACCTTTAAGATAAGGCTAACCAAGTGAAACTAAAATTGTTGAGAAACTGTAACAATTGAAAATCTACCTAAGATGTTTAACTTGTACATAATTTGACAATGAGTCAGGATTAGAAAGTCAACGGGAATCTTTGTATGACCAATATCATCAGAATGACAATCTAGGTCAACAAGTATAACTTATACATATATATATTGAAACAATCTTTTGTCGGGGACAGTGGTTTATTCTGGACGATCTAACACAATAAAAAAAAATGGTACGTTTACCAATTGTATGTTTGGACAATATCTTTTAATCAATGTTGTTTTGGGGTTTTCTATTTAAAAGAACAACCCTTTTCACTACCTTTCTGAAACATTTTTTTCATCAAGAAATTTTAAATATTTATATAATTCTACACAACACACAGCTAAGTTAATTTATATCAGAGAAATGAGCACGACAACAAATACGAAATAAGTTAGACAGAAACAAAGGTTGTTAATTCGAAGCATTTCAAACTTAAAATAACCATGGAATTAAATTTGCACAAATAAGTTTAGAAAATATTTATTTGGGTAAAAGGGTGTGAGAGAAGACGTCCTTTGTTGTTCAAGATTTCTGATTCTTAATTGATGGAAAAATTATTGACAAACTGGTTTCTTCTTTTTCTTACGTTTTTTAAATCAAGAGCATGGTACATGTATCAGAAACGAAACAAAGAAGTGCTGCCCTCCCCTCTGTTGCATATATTCATTTATTATATAATGACGTAATAAATAAGTTTTCTTACTACATCAACATTTTCCTTACGTTGTCTTTGACACTAGCCATGTCATTTCATAAATTCTGATCTTTTGCTGGTATTTTGTTTTAGTTTTCCACAACCCTCGCCTCTATCTGTACTATAAATTGCTATTGATGGTCATAAATCCTGCTGACTTATTCTCCCTAATTATGTATAAATACGACTTTTCCCGTCAAGCATCGGCGATAGCATCCTTAAGCTATTTCCAATGTCACTAAATCGCTTTACATTTATTTTCCAAGTAATGGAAACACTTTAAAGATCAAGATTTTATAATCCGATAAACAACACGTGTTTTGAAAATTGTGAATTTTTTCTTACAGCTCTAATAAACATTCCTAATTTTAGGAAATAATAATTATAAGATCGCCAAAATAAATGTTCACATTATTCTAGCATAAGACTTGACAGATATTGCTCTAGGTATACTGTTTTGGCAACACAGACTGATCAGATAGTGCTATTGGAATTTAAGACTACAAAGATACTGTTTTATCAACACAAGTCTTGACAAATACTTCCTTAGAAAGATAACAGACTCCACAGGCATACTGTTATGGCAACACAAAACTTGACTGACAGTGTACTGGCATCACAAGACTCCAAATATATTGTACTGGCAACAAAAGACTTGACAGACATTTTTCTTGCAACATAAGACTCCAGAGATACTGTTCTGGCAACATAATACTCCACAAACATTGTTTCAGCAACACAAGACTTGACAGATATTGTTCCTGCAACATAAGACTTGACAGATATTGTTCCTGCAACATAAGACTTGACAGACATTGTTTCTGCAACATAAGACTTGACAGACATTGTTTCTGCAACATAAGACTTGACAGACATTGTTTCTGCAACATAAGACACCAGAGATACTGTTCTGACAACACAATACTTCACAAATATTGTACTTGCAACATAAGATTCAAAAGACATTGTTCCGGCAACACAAGACTCAGCAGACATTGTTCTGGCAACACAAGACTCCACAGACATTGTTCTGGCAAGAAAAGACTTGACGGACATTGTTCTGCAATTGTTCTAGCAACAGAAGACTTGACAGACGTTGTTCTGGCAACACAAGACCTGAAAGACATAAGACTCCATCGACTTTGTTCTTGCAACACAAGACTCAACAGACATTGTTCTGGCAACACAAGACTTGACAAACATTGTTCTGGCAACACAAGACTCCACAGACATTGTTCTGGCAACACAAGACTCCACAGACATTGTTCTGGCAACACAAGACTCCACAGACTTTGTTCTTGCAACACAAGACTCCAGAGACGTTGTTCTGGCAACACAAGACTCCACAGACATTGTTCTGGCAACACAAGACTCCACAGACATTGTTCTGGCAACACAAGACTCCACAGACATTGTTCTGGCAACACATAACTTGACAGCCATTGTTCTAGCAACACAAAACTTGACAGACACTGTTCTGGCAACTGAAGACTTGACAGACATTGTTCTGGCAACTTAAGACTTGACAGACATTGTACTGGCAACACAAGACTTCAGAGACATTGTTCTGGCAACACAAGACTTGACAGACATTGTTCTGGCAACTAATGACTTGACAAACATTGTTCTGGCAACAAAAGACTTGACAGACATTGTACTGGCAACACAAGACTTGACAGCCATTGTTCTGGCAACACAAGACTTGACAGACATTGTTTTGGAAACACAAGACTTGACAGACATTGTTATGGCAACCGAAGACTTGACAGACATTGTTCTAGCAACACAAGACTTCAGAGACATTGTTCTGGCAACACAAGACTTGACAGACATTGCACTGGCAACAAAAGACTTGACAAACATTGTTCTGGCAACAAAAGACTTGACAGACATTGTACTGGCAACACAAGACTTGACAGCCATTGTTCTGGCAACACAAGACTTGACAGACATTGTTTTGGAAACACAAGACTTGACAGACATTGTTATGGCAACCGAAGACTTGACAGACATTGTTCTGGCAACACAAGGCTTGACTTACCTTACTCTGGCAACATCAGATTTGACAGATATTGCTCTTTCAACACAAGACGTGACAGACATTGTTTTGGCAACACAAGACTTGACAAATATTGGTATAGCAACATAAGACTTGACAGACATTGTACTGGCAACACAAGACTCCAGAGACGTTTTTCTGGCAACACAAGACTCCACAGACATTGTTCTGGCAACACAAGACTTGACAGACATTGATTCTAGCAACACAAGACTCCACAGACATTGTTCTGGCAACACAAGACTCCACAGACATTGTTCTGGCATAACATAACTTGACAGCCATTGTTCTGCAATTGTTCTAGCAACAGAAGACTTGACAGACATTGTTCTGGCAACACAAGACTCAAGAGACGTTGTTCTGTCAACACAAGACTCCACAGACATTGTTCTAGCAACACAAGACTTGACAGACGTTGTTATGGCAAGACAAGACATGAAAGACATTGTTCCGGCAACACAAGACTCCACAGACATTGTTCTGGCAACACAAGACTTGACAGACGTTGTTATGGCAAGACAAGACATGAAAGACATTGTTCCGGCAACACAAGACTCCACAGACATTGTTCTGGCAACACAAGACTTGACGGACATTGTTCAGCAATTGTTCTAGCAACAGAAGACTTGACAGACGTTGTTCTGGCAACACAAGACCTGAAAGACATAAGACTCCATCGACTTTGTTCTTGCAACACAAGACTCAACAGACATTGTTCTGGCAACACAAGACTTGACAGACGTTGTTCTGGCAACACAAGACTCCACAGACATTGTTCTGGCAACACAAGACTCCACAGACATTGTTCTGGCAACACAAGACTCCACAGACATTGTTCCGGCAACACAAGACTCCAGAGACGTTGTTCTGGCAACACAAGACTCCACAGACATTGTTCTGGCAACACAAGACTCCACAGACATTGTTCTGGCAACACAAGACTCCACAGACTTTGTTCTTGCAACACAAGACTCAACAGACATTGTTCTGGCAACACAAGACTTGACAGACGTTGTTCTGGCAACACAAGACTCCACAGACATTGTTCTGGCAACACAAGACTCCACAGACATTGTTCTGGCAACACAAGACTCCACAGACATTGTTCTGGCAACACAAGACTCCAGAGACGTTGTTCTGGCAACACAAGACTCCACAGACATTGTTCTGGCAACACAAGACTTGACAGACGTTGTTCTGGCAAGAAAAGACATGAAAGACATTGTTCCGGCAACACAAGACTCCACAGACATTGTTCTGGCAACACAAGACTTGACGGACATTGTTCTGCAATTGTTCTAGCAACAGAAGACTTAACAAACATTGTTCTTGCAACACAAGACTTGACATTGATCTGGCAACACCAAGCTTGACATTGATCTGGCAACACCAAGCTTGACATTGATCTGGCAACACCAAGCTTGACATTGATCTAGCTACACAAGACTAAACAGACAATGTTCTTGCAGCATATGACTTCACATCAAAGCACCCTAAAGATAGTTTTGAAATTGACATAATTAAGTTATTCCGTTCCTTTATGTTGTTTTCTATTATTGTTAAAAAAGAATAACGCTTATTCTTAGTGTAATATGGTTATCTTTTCAAAATGATTTTTAACCTTTATGTTTATGTTTTGTTGTTATGATACATGGAGGGTTGGACTATCACAGGAATATTTCCTCTGAGATATTCTTGTTATCTGTTTCCGCCAAGACATTCTTATATAGATATATACCTCCTAGGGTAGGAGTTTTTAATTCATGGATTGCCGTACGTTGGTTTATGTCTACTTTTAGTCTTTTTCGCTTATTGTTGTAGTATAAATTATGCCGTTGCTTTCTCGTTTGACTAGTTTCACATTTTATTACTCCGAGGCCTTTTATAGCTTACTGTTTGTTAATTTTGGAAGGCCACACGGTGACCTATGAGTTGGTACATCTTTGTACTTTGGTCGTTTGTGGATGGTTATCTTACGGGTGTAAAAAAGATTGATTCTCCAATGGATGGTTACAAATTGTCCAATCAACTCTGAATCAGAATCTGGAATAAGACTCTCCCAAATTAGGACAAAAATGTTGGTGCTTAGAAATTACTACACGACAGACTGATGGATGTAAGGCAGCAACCATTTGATTTTCTGGGGGGGGGGGGGGGGGGGCTATGGTTTTTTTTGGAAAAAAAAGTTTGTTTCCAGGTTTTGGTGAAAAAAATAATTTGTTTTGGACCCTGAGTAAAAAAAAAATGTTTGTTTCACCCTCAGCTGCCACTATATGTAATGCTAAAATTGAAAGAAAAAAATTGTCTTCGGTTTGTCGCTAAAAAAATAGATTGTTCTTCGCCGAAGGCGAAAAAAATAGTTTGTACAGAAAAAAACCCATAGCCCGCCCCCCCCCCCCCCCCCCCAGAAAATCAAATGGTTGCTGCCTAAGGACAGACCGCCCTGGAGTCATTACCTCACACTGCTACTGCGCTGAACAAACGTTACAGTATTATTCCTACTAACATGGTAGTTTAAACTTAACATGCCGAAAGGAAAATTATTGCATTTGATGAAAAGATTATTTACTGCAATATTTTTTTTGTTCTAAAATTAAACATCTGAATTATGTCGTTTACGTGAAAGTTTGGTAAATATTTATAAACAGACGCTGTATGACGATGTTATTACTGTCACGACAGATATTTGTCATCATTAACAGCTAGGTATTTATTTAATAGGAATTAAATGACTCAAACCGCCATTTGTCATCAGTAATGAAAGTTGGTGTTACAAGCAGCGAAAGTATACAGCACGCAGAAGAAATGTATCATAGAAGAAATAGTGGTAAAATTATGTGTCCTAAAAAAATGAGAGCAAATAGTGTTTTTATATCGCAGATAAGTAGAAGAAAGATGTGGCTCAATGGTCCCTCATAATACGTCAGAAGGCACATAGTGGCACGATATCATATAAAGAATATATAACAAAACGAATAGCGAACAGTGAGCAAAAACCCTGAAGAATAGAGAATAATGGGTTTGCAAAATTTATAAAATTATTGTGGAAAAAAATAATAAGGTAATACAATTCTGGTTAAAAACAGAAAAAAAAAGGAAAATCGTTTTCATGAGAACTGTTATTTTAAGAGTAAAAACAAAATAAACTTAAAATATAAAGAATACAACAATTTAGTCAGGACCCCATCCATACCCTTATATATGGAGTGAGTTACAATATTTGTACAGTGTAGTAAAACATAAATATTTGACATGCTTTAGGAACAGGGAGAAAAAAGCGAGGCTCACCGAGTAATTATACCAGTATACTCTTTCACCATTTCAATCTGAAAAAGTTTGTTGAAAACGAAAAAACGGGGAAAAAAACGAAATTAATGAATAAGGTAATTCTCATAGTCCTCTTAAGTACACAAATGTATAGTAAATCTAAGAACTATGAAAATACCTAAATTTGTTTGCTTTGTGATTTTGTGATGCTTTTTTTTTTCCTAATGCGTTTCCTTGGTTTTGACTCAAGGCGAGTATGCAAAAGTCGTGACGTTTCCCCTATCAATTCAGAAGACGTACAGGCAAGAGTCTAGACACTTTCCTTATCGACTCACAAGACATATATGCAAGAGTCGAGACTCTTTCCCTATCGAATCACAAGACATGTAGGCAAAAGTCGAGACACGTTCCCTATCGATTCACAAGACGTGTAGGCAAAAGTCGAGACAATATAAAAAAGAAGATGTGGTATGATTGCCAATGAGACAACTATCCACAAAAGACCAAAATGACACAGACATTAACAACTATAGATCACCGTACGGCCTTCAACACGTTCCCTATCGATTCACAAGACGTGTAGGCAAAAGTCGAGACACTTTCCCTTTCGATTCACAAGACGTGTAGGCAAAAGTCGAGACACGTTCCCTATCGATTCACAAGACGTGTAGGCAAAAGTCGAGACAATATAAAAAAGAAGATGTGGTATGATTGCCAATGAGACAACTATCCACAAAAGACCAAAATGACACAGACATTAACAACTATAGATCACCGTACGGCCTTCAACACGTTCCCTATCGATTCACAAGACGTGTAGGCAAAAGTCGAGACACTTTCCCTATCGATTCACAAGACGTGTAGGCAAAAGTCGAGACACTTCCCTTGTCGATTCAGCGATCGATCAGCGGTTCGGTTTGGTGATATATCTAACTAAAGGACTTATCGGTAAACTACTGTTGCCTGGTATTTATTCAATTTTTGTCGATATTTGTTTACTTAACATTCTGCAAAAGAAGTTCAAAGACAGGAAACCTTGTTGATTTAATGTATTTATGTACTTTTCATTCAGCATCATTAGAATGTTTGAGACAATGGTAATTGTACCTTTAGATAATTAATCTGTAAAAGAAAGTCGATATGTCTGGATTTCAAACATCATTAGTTAAAACGTTGAAAATAACGAGCAAATTCAAAGAACAACAGTTTTTTTCACTGCAATATATTAACACTAAGTTAAAGTCTGGAAACATTTATTCGGGTTCTATTTTGAACTTTAAAGCATTAGACTTTTCGTTGTTGTTAAATTTACAGTTATATATATGTATTTGTTTTAAGATACATTATCATATTGATAACAGTCATATATAATCCATTAATAAAAACAGTCATATATAATAAATCCATAAATAACAGTCATATATAATACATCAAAAAATAACAGTCATGTATAATAAATGAAGTGATCGATCGATTGGTTGGTGTTTAACGCCACTTCTAACACTATAGTATTATTTTGTGGAGTCGAATGCGCCACCATCATATTATAAATCGATTAATAAAAATCATATGTTTGATCTATTGATTCATGATAAAAATCATATGTCATAAATCGATTGATAAAAATCGTACGTAATAAATCGATTGATAAAAATCATATGTAATAAATCGATTGATAAAAATCATACGTGTATGTAATAAATCGATTGAAAACGATCATAAAATTTTTGATAATAAATCGATTGATAACAATTTTACAATATGATAGATTGATTGGCTGCCAGCTTGAGTCTGGTATCTATCCTTATACCAACGTAATCAAAACCTTCCCCTCCCCTCCACCACAGAAATATCCTTATACAAACGTAATCAAATGTCTTCCCCTTCCTCTCCACCAAAGAAAAATCCTTATACCAACGTAATCAAATGCCTCCCCCTCCCTCTACCAAAGAAAAATCCTTATACCAACGTATTCAAAAGCCTCCCCCTCTACCAAAGAAATGTCCTTATACCAACGTAATCAAATGCCTCCCCCTCCACCAAAGAAAAAATCTTATAACAACGTTATCAAATGCCTCCCCCTCCACCAAGAAAATATCCTTATACCAACATAATCAAATGCCTCCCCTCCACCAAAAAAAACTTGACTCCTTATACCAACGTAATCAAATCCCCCCCCCCCCCCCCCAACCAACCAAAGAAAATCCTTATACCAACGTAATCAAATGTATCTTGTCTTATAATAAGTTGCACATTATTTCAATTTACTGTCATATTTTCTTTTCGCATTGTACGTTTATTTTCCAATGTTTAAACTTTTCAGAGTTTCATACTGTTATTTTAATAACATGTTTTCAGTAGTCTTGGAATATCATTCCACTTAATAATTCCTTCGCCGTAATTGTTTTTCCAGAAGATGGCTAACGCACCAAGAAATTAGATTTTTAATATGCAATACTGAAATATAATACATCATGGCCCATAAAATCCGGGAAATTGATTAAGTACATGAAAACAATAAATATCTTGATATTAGAGAGCCATATCATTTTGTTTATCCGCTTCTATGGTTCAGCATATCAATCTAATTATAGAAATCATTTGTTTTAAACGTCAACTGATTTAATCAATTATGAAATCGACAGGCTTGCATAACAATGAAAAATCTAGATACAGTTAAATACCGCAATTTCTCAAAACTGTCTCTGTTTGTGTTACGCGAATCTGGGTGTTCAATTTACATAATATAAGATGGTGAAAGTTTTTTTTTTTATATATGACAAGTGATCCAATTAAGATATAAATACAGGAGAGTGGACATGATGTACTATGGGTCACTGTACTGCAATAAGATTGTGACTCAGAGATTTAAATTAAATGCACCAAGAAAGAGAAACTTTCTAAAACGCATACTGTATATGAGACAATATCTGAAAAGTCTAATTTTTAGCAATAAGAAAAAATAAAAAAAAAGTATGATTTTTTTCTCATAAAAATGCTTTATTTTATAGTTTAAGAAAAATAACAATGTCATTTATCCTTTGAAACTATATTTGCTAGTCTGAGATGAAAAAACTTCCTAGGTGATGAAAAATTCTAAAATAAATTCCTTCCTGTTACTATCTCCTATACTAGAATTGCACAATGTTCTCTGCTGTTATCAAAAGCAAAAAAACTATTTTTTCATTCAATAAACTGTATATTACTTTGAAATTTATTTAATATGGTGATGATAACTTATATTAAATGAAATGGTTGACATATAGTCGATTAACTTTTTAATTCATCAGTGAAATTGTCTTGAACATCCTTCCTGTTACTGATTATGGTTATGCTGTTACTTTTTAGCAGGTAACATGACAGAACGCAACAGAAAGGAATTACGCATTTACTCGAATTGTGTAAAACTTTACTTTCATCTACATATCAATTTGATAAGACACTATAAAAACACATGTACTGTTATAGTGCTGACAATAAAATATTCTCAGAAGGTACACAAAAAGGCTGTAACAGGAGAGAACAACAAAATTATTTTTCTCAAAATTCTGATCTTTAGGGAGTTCATTTTTTTTTTTATTAAACTGGCTGCTATTCACCTAAACAAATGGATTCATACATTATGGAAATGATGCTCTTCACATTACATTACAAGAAATACATTTTTGTGTCCACAGGTGGAAAAAAACCCAGCTGTAACAGGAGGGAAAGTACCCCTGAGGACAATGCAACATTCAAAAGACCCTTAAAAATGCAAAATTTTCATACATGCTTTAGTTATAACAAAATAAGACCAGTAATGGAGAAGTATATTATATTCAATTCAATTCAAAGTTTTATTGCCATATAAACTTTACAGTTTGTGACATATAACAACAACAAAAACAAATAAAGACAATAACTAAGTAACTCAATATATATACACAAATGCAGGTAAATATTAAAGGGTCCCCTGTCCTCAGTTCCATTGACTTTTTTATAAAGGATCCTAGTTTATTCACTTGTGTTGGTGTTGATGGGTTAGGTATATATATAACTTTGTCATTGTCAGTGAGATTAGCAAATTAATTACTTTCTCTGTTAATGCAATTAAAATATGTTAATCTAATATTTGAATTATGAGAACAATTTATTAAGAAATGTTTCTCATCATCTAGTACTTTGCATTTTTTGCAAAGTCTCTCTTCGCGAGGAATTTTAAAATGCCTTCCTTTTTCAATTAATAATTATATAATCTATCAGATTTGTGAAAATCGGAAGGCTGTTTACTTAATTTAGACTTTCATTGAATGATTTAATTTTCAGAAAATAACTGGGAACAACATGATTTTTTGGGGGTTAACCATTTAAATTATAATGTTTCATTAGATGAAATATTAAAAAGAATGTTTAATTGGTTGCAGTTGGTGCATTATATACTCGAGTTGATACTAAAACTAAAAATTTTCCAAAAAGATGCCTGAATAAAGAAATAATTGCTGGTGAATAGCGGGTCATGGAAATTATACTTTTTCAGATATTGTCTCATATAACTCTATAAGCATCACATCAACGTTTCTAGGATAATTTTGATTTGGAACAGGATCTCATAAATAATTGTGACACAAAAATTGAGCAAAAGCCGCATTTTTAGGATGAAGAAATATTATTAATAAAAACAATAATTATTGATTATAATAAGAAAAAAACAAAAAAAAACCTGGTGCTTCCAAAACTGCCCCTAAAACACAAAAGAAGTTGTCTCTGATTCCCCCCTATTTATATATATGTACTACTTTTTAACATGAATTATAGAGACAATATAGTAAGGTATATAGAGAGGGAAAATATTAATGGTCAATATTAAAGTTATAATAGGTAAATTCTTTTCAGAGACCACAGTCAACTGAAAGTTAATGATTGGGAGAAAATAATAAAGATTGATAATTATTGATAGATAAATAATATTTTACAATACTATATGACGGTCTGAATAGTACCATCAACCAATACTATATGACGGTCTGACAGTGACAATACCCCCGCCAATACTATATGACGGTCTGATAGTGACAATACCCCCGCCAATAATATATGACGGTCTGACAGTGACAATACCCCCGCCAATACTATATGACGGTCTGACAGTGACAATACAACCCGCCAATACTATATGACGGTCTGATAGTGACAATACCACCCGCCAATACTATATGACGGTCTGACAGTGACAATACCCCCGCCAATACTATATGACGGTCTGACAATGACAATACCACCCGCCAGTACTATATGACGGTCTGACAGTGACAAAACCCTTCACCAATACTATATGACGATCAGATAGTGACAATACCCCCGCCAATACTATATGAAGGTCTGAATAGTACCATCAACCAATACTATATGACGGTCTGACAGTGACAATACCACCCGCTAATACTATATGACGGTCTGACAGTGACAATACCACCCGCCAATACTATATGACGCCTGACAGTGACAATACCCCCCCCCCCGACCCCGCCAATACTATATGACGGTCTGACAGTGACAATAACCCTACCAATACTATATGACGGTCTGAATAGTACCATCAACCAATACTATATGACGGTCTGACAGTGACAATACCCCGTCAATACTATATGACGGTCTGACAGTGACAATACCCTCCTCCAATACTATATGACGGTCTGACAGTGACAATACCCTCCTCCAATACTATATGACGGTCTGAATAGTACCATCAACTAATGCACATATCTAGTGAACCAATAAACAAGCTTGGGTGTTTAAGCGAAATGAATCCAAGATACGATGTATATATTTTTTTCAACTCTTAAATTCGTAAAATATAATAATTTGATAATTATAAATTATAGGAAATGAAATTATATGAAAGTTATAAAATAAACCTATGGTAGTTTATGTATTAATCGTATAACATTATATTTTTATATACATATCCTATTGGTGGATGGTTAGTTGATCTAAAAACAGAAGCGTAAGTTTCCAGAATGAATGGACGTTATTGCACTCAGTTGTTTTAGGATCGTAATTCTTCTTCAGACAGATTCAATAGATCACTCAAGGAAAAGCAATTTAAGTATTGCATTTGACAAAGTTATTGCAGCATATTAATAAAAGATATGAATTACATGCCTCATATATGGTCATATCTCATTAATGAAGAAAAATAGTAATTTGCAAATGACTGTTCATTTTATGTTCAGTCTAAAAAAATCTATCACAGCTACGTGTTGAAAAACAATGCAAAAGTATGCTATATATATGCTGGGGTTGGAGTTTTTGATTTCAATTGACTATTTGTCTTTCTTTGCGTACTTTTTATACCAAACAAAAAACGAAGAGATGTGATATGATGGCCAATTAGACAACTATTCAACATGGACCAAATGTAGCAGATTTAAGCAACTATAGGTCATCGTACAAACTTCAACAATGACCAAAATCAATATTATATAGACAGCTATAAAAGCCTCAATATGGTAGACGGCAACCAACATATCATAGTTCAAATATAGCTGTTGACGTCTGTGTCATTTTATTCTCTTGTGGAGAGTTGTCTCATTGGCATTCATACCACATCTTCTTTTATTATATTAACAAAACATAAATGTATCGCGTCACCAATTTATATATAACTATGATTTATATCTACTAACAAAAACCTTTGAAAAAGGAGGAACAATATTTCAATGTTAAGAGGATATATTTTACAAGTTGTAGTCATTATAGGAAACTGGTTAGTAAACAGTTACTAATGGCTTTCTACGCTCTGATAACAACGGTAATATATCACCAAGCTTAGGTGTTTGTTTAAAGCTTATGGTAAAGATACATATTAATTGGTAGCTCTTTGTGGTATAAAATTTAAGGCTTTTTATCTGTGTTTGAGAAAAAAAATTAGAACGCGATTTTTTTCCCCAAACATTTAAAAAAGCGAAATAAGGAAATAATATTTTGCTTATAGTAGTCCGTTTGGTTCAATTAGGTCATAAATACCAAAACCTCGCAAATGTATAATTTGCTTCCAAGTCAATAATCCAACCTCATTTAAATCTGTGTTCATGTAACCCTAACATGACTGTTACCTGAAGATGGGTTACGCATGCCCTAAGCGTATTCGGTTATTCAAAAACGATATTTCCTTATTAATGATATTACAGGGGATGTTTACTTATTAGTGATATGAAACTGGATATTCCCTAACTAATGATATTATATCAACGGGATGTTTCCTTATTTATATTGATATATACTTACAAGTCACATTTCGCTGTTATAGATAGTAGGATGTCACTCTTTATAGGAATGACTGCCCAGACCCCAAAATTATGGTGTTGATTTTGTGTTTTGAGTAAAAACTTTAAAAAGAAGATAGCGAGAAACACTCAAGTGAGCGACACTGGCCTCTTTAGAGCCTCTCGTTGTATTTCTGTATTATTGTTTTGCAAACGTTTGATTAGAAAATCTACAAAACATTGTAACTGATCAAGAAACAGATAGCGAAAACAACATTATTAAATAATATTTTACAGTTAAAGAAGTATTAAATATATGTTGTCTTTTTTAGTTCCACCGATTAAATCCATACTTGTATCGATTTGTACTTGGTTACCGGTATTTGGTTGTATCGATTTGTACTTGGTTACCGGTATTTGGTTGTATCGATTTGTACTTGGTTACCGGTATTTGGTTGTATCGATTTGTACTTGGTTACCGGTATTTGGTTGTATCGATTAGTACTTGGTTACCGGTATTTGGTTATCGATTCGTACTTGGTTACCGGTATTTGGTTATTGATATATGTTTGTTCTATCTATTCATTGTGTTGGGGTTTTTTTATTATGCATTTGGTTTTGCTGTCATACCATTTCAAATTTAATTATTACAAAATGTTCAACCATAGAATGACAATCAATGGTCCTAGAGGTTTTTACATTTGAAAATGCTTGTACCAAGTCAGGAATATGACATTTGTTGTCCATTCGTTTGATGTGTTTTATCATTTGATTTTGCCATTTGATTTTGGACTTCCTTTCTGAATTTTCCTGGGTGATCAGTATTTTTGGGATTTGACTTTTTACCGATATTATTAAATTTTGCTTGTCCATGATCAGGGTTCCTAAAGGTAACCTAGAGTATTGTCTTCTGTTAGCATCATTTGGAACACCTGGGATTAATAGTCGAAATAACCTTTTTCCATTACTAACACGTTTACATGGTGGACACTTTTTTTGTGACGTTTATTGTTGTCTTAGTGTTGTATGACTAATATTACTGTCTTGTTCGTCATTTTTCAACTTTGTAATGCAATCAATCATTCCAACAATGATTTTTTTTTGAAAAAAAGAAATGCTGAATATCCAGTCAAAAACTACCGATAATATATAATTATATTTTGGTTAATTTTAGGATTTTTTACATTCAAATTGAAAATGAGAGTATGCTATCCGTATTGTCTTTCCAATTGTTGCCTCGAGTTTGAGAGGTCTATAGTGGGATCACTGGATAGATTCAACCACAGACTTGAAGGTCTATATTGCGATCACTGGATAGATCCAACCACAGACTTGAAGGTCTATAGTGCGATCACTGGATAGATCCAACCACAGACTTGAAGGTCTATAGTGCGATCACTAGATAGATTCAACCACAGACTTGAAGGTCTATAGTGCGATCACTGGATAGATTCAACCACAGACTTGAAGGTCTATAGTGCGATCACTAGATAGATCCAACCACAGACTTGAAGGTCTATAGTGCGATCACTCGTCTCGATAGATCCAACCACAGACTTGAAGGTCTATAGTGCGATCACTGGATAGATCCAACCACAGACTTGAAGGTCTATAGTGCGATCACTGGATAGATCCAACCACAGACTTGAAGGTCTATAGTGCGATCACTGGATAGATCCAACCATAGACTTGAAGGTCTAAAGTGCGATCACTGGATAGATCCAACCACAGACTTGAAGGTCTATAGTGCGATCACTGGATAGATCCAACCACAGACTTGAAGGTCTATAGTGCGATCACTGGATAGATCCAACCACAGACTTGAAGGTCTATAGTGCGATCACTAGATAGATCCAACCACAGACTTGAAGGTCTAAAGTGCGATCACTGGATAGATCCAACCATAGACTTGAAGGTCTATAGTGCGATCACTGGATAGATCCAACCATAGACTTGAAGGTCTATAGTGCGATCACTGGATAGATCCAACCACAGACTTGAAGGTCTATAGTGCGATCACTGGATAGATTCAACCACAGACTTGAAGGTCTATAGTGCGATCACTGGATAGATTCAACCACAGACTTGAAGGTCTATAGTGCGATCACTGGATAGATTCAACCACAGACTTGAAGGTCTATAGTGCGATCACTGGATAGATCCAACCCCAGACTTGAAGGTCTATAGTGCGATCACTGGATAGATCCAACCCCAGACTTGAAGGTCTATAGTGCGATCACTGGATAGATCCAACCCCAGACTTGAAGGTCTATAGTGCGATCACTGGATAGATCCAACCACAGACTTGAAGGTCTATAGTGCGATCACTGGATAGATTCAACCACAGACTTGAAGGTCTATAGTGCGATCACTGGATAGATCCAACCACAGACTTGAAGGTCTATAGTGCGATCACTGGATAGATTCAACCACAGACTTGAAGGTCTATAGTGCGATCACTGGATAGATTCAACCACAGACTTGAAGGTCTATAGTGCGATCACTGGATAGATTCAACCACAGACTTGAAGGTCTATAGTGCGATCACTGGATAGATCCAACCACAGACTTGAAGGTCTATAGTGCGATCACTGGATAGATCCAACCACAGACTTGAAGGTCTATAGTGCGATCACTGGATAGATCCAACCACAGACTTGAAGGTCTATAGTGCGATCACTGGATAGATCCAACCACAGACTTGAAGGTCTATAGTGCGATCACTGGATAGATTCAACCATAGACTTGAAGGTCTATAGTGCGATCACTGGATAGATCCAACCACAGACTTGAAGGTCTATAGTGCGATCACTCGTCTCGATAGATCCAACCCATACTTGAAGGTCTATAGTGCGATCACTGGATAGATCCAACCACAGACTTGAAGGTCTATAGTGCGATCACTGGATAGATTCAACCACAGACTTGGAGGTCTATAGTGCGATCACTGGATAGATTCAACCACAGACTTGAAAGTTTGTATCTAATGCTTCTCCACTTACAAATTATCATTTATGAGTAAATACTGAGACTCCAAGGAAGAAGAAAATTCTGTTTCCATGCAGGTAAGATGACATATCTTCCGGTGGACTAACTTGGTTAGACATCAACGTAATCCCTGATATGAATGTCACATTAACGTTATATCGTCCTAAATTTGTCCAATGACAATAATCACATTCATACCAGGACGATATTACGTTAATGTGATATGAAAATACTAGAAAATACTGCTGGAGTCTGACCAAGTCCAGAGTAAGATGTGTCACCCTACCGCCATTGAAACATAATTTTCTTCTTCCTTAGAGTCTAATTATTAGACAAAGTATTTTAGCAAAAATGAAAGATAAGAATACAAAAAATATCCTAGAATAATGCCAGGATGTATAGGTACAGAGCCATGTCATTGTAATAATGAAACACTAAAAGGCATTTAGGCAATGCATATTAGCAAATATTAAAGACAAGTATACAAAAATTTTCATAGAACAATAACAAAATGACGGGATGTATAAGTACACAGTCACGTCAAATGGATACCACCGAAACGGACTAAACAGCAAAAGTAATATTCATAAAGACAAAACAAATAATAATATAACACATAATTAAGATGATAAACATTGACAGACCAAGAAACTATACTTCAAGACCATCGTGAATTATTTATCAACAAGGTCTTGGTATTTTCCGATGAACTTTTTAAGAAAAAGGACGAGGAGACGATCCTTGGCATACCTCTGGTTCATGAACTTTCTGCTCAGACACTTGTGATGTTTCCAAAAGTCGGTAATCCATCCTTAACAGACCGATATATCCTTTCCATGTTGACATTATTGTTTTCAAAGCAGTAATTCTTCAGAACTCTGCTGATATTTCTTATTTAAGAAATCACTTCATCGTCCATCATCATCATGTTGAATTGTTTTTGTCATTTAATATATCATCCTCTTCTTGTTGCGGATATTTCTAAAAAAGAGTGTTAACATTCATAATATTAACGTATTAACAAGGATATGTAAACGCGATAAGACAGATAAGACGGTATGTAACTGCTGAGAAATGGGAAATTGACAATTGGAAAGATGAACTCATCACGTTTATCATATGTTCTAGTTTGAAGTCATCCATATGTTTGAGTATCGATGAAAGATCGAGATTACGAATAAAACTTTTAACGTTCAGTGTATTCAAATATATCAAGTTCCTGGAATATATGAGATGTACGCGCTCATTGAAGTATGGGTCTTTGATTCTCATAACATCATCTACAACATGTCTCAAAGTGCATATGGGTACAAAAATAATTCAGCCAGTTGGAATATAGATTATCTGTTCAAATGATAATCAACAGGTTATCAATAAAAAAAAGTAACACATTTTGATTATATCATATTCTGTGTATTTGTTGTAGGAATAAGTGTGGTTCTTCAAAAAGGAAGATCATTCATGACTCAAAGGAATTGCATCTACATTTTCCTTTTTTGTAGACAAACCGGACAAATAGGAAAATCAGAACACTTTCAACTGATTATATAATGTCCACAGTAGACAAACCAGAAAAAACACACATATCTATCAACAGATTGATCGATCAAACAAACAAAAACTCACTGAACATACCAACTAGTGGATAGAGAAGACACACAGGAAACACTGAACATATCAACTAATGGACAGACAAGACAATCAAGAAAACACTGAACATATCAACTAATGGACAGACAATACTAGCAAAAAAGCACTGAACATATCAACTAAAGGAGAGACAAGACTAGCAAGAAAACACTGAATATATCAACTAATGGACAGACAAGACTAGCAAGAAAACACTGAACATATCAACTAATGGAGAGACATGACTAGCAAGAAAACACTGAACATATCAACTAATGGAGAGACAAGACTAGCAAGAAAACACTGAACAGATCAACTAATGGAGAGACAAGGCTAGCAAGAAAGCACTGAACATATCAACTAATGGAGAGACAAGACTAGCAAGAAAGCACTGAACATATCAACTAATGGAGAGACAAGACTAGCAAGAAAACACTGAACATATCAACTAATGGAGAGACAAGACTAGCAAGAAAACACTGAACAGATCAACTAAAGGAGAGACAAGACTAGCAAGAAAACACTGAACATATCAACTAATGGAGAGACAAGACTAGCAAGAAAACACTGAACATATCAACTAATGGAGAGACAAGACTAGCAAGAAAACACTGAACAGATCAACTAAAGGAGAGACAAGACTAGCAAGAAAACACTGAACATATCAACTAATGAAGACAAGACTAGCAAGAAAACACTGAACATATCAACTACTGGAGAGACAAGACTAGCAAGAAAACACTGAACATATCAACTAATGGAGAGACAAGACTAGCAAGAAAACACTGAACAGATCAACTAATGGAGAGACAAGACTAGCAAGAAAACACTGAACATATCAACTAATGGAGAGACAAGACTAGCAAGAAAGCACTGAACATATCAACTAATGGACAGACAAGACTAGCAAGAAAACACTGAACATATCAACTAATGGAGAGACAAGACTAGCAAGAAAACACTGAACATATCAACTAATGGAGAGACAAGAATAGCAAGAAAACACTGAACAGATCAACTAATGGAGAGACATGACTTGCAAGAAAACACTGAACAGATCAACTAAAGGAGAGACAAGACTAGCAAGAAAACACTGAACATATCAACTAATGAAAACAAGACTAGCAAGAAAACACTGAACATATCAACTAATGGAGAGACAAGACTAGCAAGAAAACACTGAACATATCAACTAATGGAGAGACAAGACTAGCATGAAAACACTGAACATATCAACTAATGGAGAGACAAGACTAGCAAGAAAACACTGAACAGATCAACTAATGGAGAGACAAGACTAGCAAGAAAACACTGAACATATCAACTAATGGGGAGACAAGACTAGCAAGAAAACACTGAACATATCAACTAATGGAGAGACAAGACTAGCAAGAAAACACTGAACAGATCAACTAATGGAGAGACAAGACTAGTAAGAAAACACTGAACATATTAACGAATGAAGAGACAAGACTAGCAAGAAAACACTGAACATATCAACTAATGGAGAGACAAGACTAGCAAGAAAACACTGAAAATATCAACGAATGGAGAGACAAGACTAGCAAGAAAACACTGAACATATCAACTAATGGAGACCAGACTAGCAAGAAAGCACTGAACATATCAACTAATTGACGAGACAAGACTAGCAAGAAAACACTGAACATATCAACTAATTGAGAGACAAGACTAGCAAGAAAACACTGAACAGATCAACTAAAGGAGAGACAAGACTAGCAAGAAAACACTGAACATATCAACTAATGAAGACAAGACTAGCAAGAAAACACTGAACATATCAACTAATGGAGAGACAAGACTAGCAAGAAAACACTGAACATATCAACTAATGGAGAGACAAGACTAGCAAGAAAACACTGAACAGATCAACTAATGGAGAGACAAGACTAGCAAGAAAACACTGAACATATCAACTAATGGAGAGACAAGACTAGCAAGAAAGCACTGAACATATCAACTAATGGACAGACAAGACTAGCAAGAAAACACTGAACATATCAACTAATGGAGAGACAAGACTAGCAAGAAAACACTGAACATATCAACTAATGGAGAGACAAGACTAGCAAGAAAACACTGAACAGATCAACTAATGGAGAGACAAGACTTGCAAGAAAACACTGAACAGATCAACTAAAGGAGAGACAAGACTAGCAAGAAAACACTGAACATATCAACTAATGAAAACAAGACTAGCAAGAAAACACTGAACATATCAACTAATGGAGAGACAAGACTAGCAAGAAAACACTGAACATATCAACTAATGGAGAGACAAGACTAGCATGAAAACACTGAACATATCAACTAATGGAGAGACAAGACTAGCAAGAAAACACTGAACAGATCAACTAATGGAGAGACAAGACTAGCAAGAAAACACTGAACATATCAACTAATGGAGAGACAAGACTAGCAAGAAAACACTGAACATATCAACTAATGGAGAGACAAGACTAGCAAGAAAACACTGAACAGATCAACTAATGGAGAGACAAGACTAGTAAGAAAACACTGAACATATTAACGAATGAAGAGACAAGACTAGCAAGAAAACACTGAACATATCAACTAATGGAGAGACAAGACTAGCAAGAAAACACTGAAAATATCAACGAATGGAGAGACAAGACTAGCAAGAAAACACTGAACATATCAACTAATGGAGACCAGACTAGCAAGAAAGCACTGAACATATCAACTAATTGACGAGACAAGACTAGCAAGAAAACACTGAACATATCAACCAATGGAGAGACAAGACTAGCAAGAAAACACTGAACATATCAACTAATGGACAGACAAAACTAGCAAGAAAACACTGAATATATCAATTTATAGACAAAGCAGATACACAAGAAAATAATAAATATATCAATTGATGAATAGATCATACTAAAGATCAACTGATAGATAAAGCAGGCAAACAAGTAAAATGAACATATCAACTGATTGACTGGGCGGACAAGCGGGAAAACACTGATCATGTCGACAAGAAAACAGAGAAAACAATCAACATATCGACTGATTGACAGAACAGACAATCGAGAAAACAATAAGCATATATATATTAATAATTGGTGAATATTGAAGACAAAACGAGAAAATAATGAATATATCAACTAATGGACAGAGAAGATAATCAGAATCTATACTATTAAACGAGAAGACCTCATTTTTGGTGTCGCTTCTCTTCTTTCCACAATAAATTAATCAACACGCCTCTGTGTCCTATAGGTACAGTGCATAGTCGCATTTGTCATCCATTCATATGATTATTCAGATTGAGTTATTTTGGGAGAAAAACGAGAAAAAAGGCATCCGGATATTGTCCCGTCATTGGACGAAATTTTAAGTCTGATTAGACTTCCGGTTTGCGTTTTTCTGTATACTGTATTTTAAGAATTCTATCTGCTATCATTTTCAAGTTTACTATCCACGGCGGTCACATAGTTTATTAAATAGAGAGGGTCTGTATACTATATCAATGACCACCATGGATCGATTAGTAAACTTAAAATTGAAAGTAAATACACTATATTTATATAGTAATGAATGTTCATAATATACAGATTTATATAAGAGCTAAAATTATTCATGTGAACTTTTGATACCTTTTCTGAAATTCTCCAGTTATTAAATCTTTTACAAAATTCATTAATATCAAAAAAAAGAAGATGTGGTATGATAGCCATGTTGAGACAACTCTCCACAAGAGACCAAAATGATACAGAAATTAACAACTATAGTTCACCGTACGACCTTCAACAATGAGCAAAGCCCATACCGCATAATCAGCTTTAAAAGGCCCTGAACAAGGTAACACAATCCAAACCAGAAAATTAGCGGCCTTATTGATGTACAAAAAATGAACGAAATACAAATATGTAACACACAAACAAACGACAACCACTGAATTACAGGCTCCTAACTTAAATGTTCATAACATACTCAATGTATTATGTTCATATTGAAATTGATAGAAAACCAAAAATTGGAAATTTTGGAAATAAAGGAGGAGGGATACAAAAATACATTTTCCTGTCCCCAATAACCTATGACTTATGATACTTTTGGTGAAATTCCCCACTAAATGTATTATGTTCATATTGAAATTGATAGAAAACCAAAATTGGGAATTTTGGAAATAAAGGGGGAGGGATAAAAAAAAAAAAAAAACATTTTTCTGTCCCCAATAACCTTTGACTTATGATACTTTTGCTGAAATTCTCCAGTCATTCAATATTTTACATAATTCTTCCAACAACACTTATACTATAAACTACGCTCTAAATGCCCGCGATTTCGCGGGTGTGTTCTAGTAACATTTAATATAGCAACTGATGAACAACGCAAAATATCGGGAAGACATTTAATATATCAACTTATGAATAAACTCATCATAGATACCAGGACTAAACTTTGAATATACGTCAGGCGCGCGTTTCGTCTATAAAAAGACTCACCAGTGACGCTCGAATCCAAAAAAGTTAAAAAGGCCAAATAAAGTACGAAGTTGAAGAGCATTGAGGACCAAAATTCCTAAAAGTTCTGCCAAATCCAGCTAAGTTAATCCATGCCTGGGGTATAAAAAAAAAACGCCAGACGCGCGTTTCGTCTATAAAAAGAGAGCAGAAAACGAGAAAACATTGAACTTATTAATTAATGAAAAGATTAGCGGACGATATAAATAGTTTTAAACTTATCAATTGACGGAGAGACCACAAATCAAATGATAAAAAAACGATTTATGGACATAATAGACAAATTAGAAAACAATCAACTTATCAACCTACGATCAGAGCAGAAAAATGTGTTACCACTGAACGTTTTAACTTAAGGTTTATGTACCCTTCTGTAGCCATTTTTGTACTAATTTTTCAAACCTAAATTGTATCAAAACTAAAGATGTAATAAATAATAGAGATAGGCCATTTAGTACATGTTCCAAGGGGAAACTTGATGCAAAGCATTATTTTTTACTGTTTCATTGCATTTGATAGAAAAAGAGGACTTTGTGGCAAATAAATCAAGATTTTTATAGAAAATCCACAGCCTTTAATACAGAGATTTTTGTTATAAAATTTGAAACATAAATTACTCACTTGATTTTCTATGATGTGCTAGTGTTTATTTTTTACAAAAAGTTCTAAGTAACCTGTAAATTCCAAAACACCTCGTGCTGAGTCACTAAAGTCGAGCACACCCTAAAAGGTGTACTTGATTTTGGCCATATTTATACTTGTCTTAACCAATAACTACATTTATAAACTTGTTTTAATGAAATCAATGCTAGCACTGCATGCAATAATCCTATATCTATCAGTCATCAAATTGCCAAATATGAGAGTACAAGGATAAAGGCTGTGGATTTTCTATAAAAATCTTGATTTATTTGCCACACAGTCCTCTTTTTCTATTAAATGCCATGGAACAGTAAAAAATAATGCTTTGCATCAAGTTTCCCCTTGGAATATGTACAAAATGGCCTATCTCTATTATTCATTTTGTCTGTAGTTTTGATACAATTGAAGTTTGAAAAGTTCGTACAAAAATGGCTACAGAAGGGTACATAAACCTTAAAGATAAATTCGAGAATACGATTTCTTCATTTGTGGATAAAACGGATTACACGGAGAAAAAAAACTACAATCATAGTTTTAAAAATGGAGAATAAAAGGACTGTTCTGATTTTGCTCAAACATTTAAAATAAAAGTACAATTTTATTAAAAGAAATGGTCAATCTTCTACAAGATTTTTCAATCAATCAAAGTGATGACGAACAATAAAGCAAATAGAAAGGCAACTGACAGAATTCCTGGCATCTTATTTCTGTATAATGTCTGATACTGTGACATATAGCATGTTGTCAGAATTGTTTACCAGGGAAAAAATTTAGAAAAAAAATCAATGGAGACATTTAATTAGGCGGATGATAAGTCTATTTAAAAAGACGACTAGTAACTAACTGGTACGATTACTTGTTTATAAAATATATCAACATGTTGACCCTCAGTTCCACCTCATCAGTAATCCAGACTAATTGGCCAGAATGTGTTCTAATAGGTAAACATGTATTGGGAATAGAAATGAATTGAAAATCAAACGAGTGATCAATCTTTGAGCGAAAATTGAAAACCAGGTTCTTAATTTCCCACAGGGTTTAAATAATCAAACATTCACTGAACTCGTGGGGAAAGAAATTGGGCAATTGGTTTTTTAATACATCTGTAACTTTCGAGTATAGATCTTATTATATGATTTTCAATTTACACAACATTTTTTGTATGTGAATACAGGAGACACAATTCATTGTAAGATAGGGATTTATTTTTTTATAATCTGAATAAGACTGTGAATAGGAATCATTTTAAAACATTATCAACCTGATTTTTTTTACTGAATATGTGAACCAACTTATTTTTCTGCTACAAACACTCATTAAAAGTACCATTATCAATTAGGTGAAACTGCAAAAATCTGACAGAAGACATTAAATTTATGCTGCTAAATAAAAATAAGAATAACAAAAATACCGAACTGTGAGGACAGGCATTTTATTGATGTAGAATTTTTCAAATTAAACTTGGTTTAATAGCTAGTAAAAAATAAAATCACAAAAATACTGAACTCAGAGGAAAATCAATTCGGAAAGTCCATAATCACATGGCAAAATCAAATAACAAAATGCATCAAAAACGAATGGACAAGAACTGTCATATTCCTTACTTGGTACAGGCATTTTCAAATGTAGAAAATGGTGGATTGAACCTGGTTTTCTAGCTAGCTAAACCTCTCACTTTTATGACAGTCGTATCACATTCCATTATATTGTCACCGATGCGTGAACAAAACAAACAGACATAATAGTTAACGGAGAGACCCCAAACCAAATGATAAAAAAACGATTTATGGACATAATAGACAAATTAGATAACAATCAACTAATCAACCTACGATCAGAGCAGAAAATGTGTTCGCATGTGCTCCGGAAGTGTAAAAGGATGAAGCATTATCACTTCTGTCTTTGTCATACCCCTGGTTCATTAATGTTCTGTCTTTATTTGTGAACTAATCGTTAAAGGAACTATGTACATATATCGGGCTTGATGACATCGATCAAAAAAGAGAGGTGAAGGATACCAGTGGGACATTCTCATAAGTCGGAAATAAACTGACAACGCCATGTCAAAAAAAAGAGAAAAAAAAAACAAACAACAGTACAAAAAACACAACAAAAAAAGAAAGAGCCGAGCAACTGGTACCCCACAAATTAAAGGGGTGATCGCATGTGCTCCGGAAGTGTAAGTAGATCTTGCATCACACGTGGCAACCGTCGTACTGCTCATGTTAGTACAAACTCGGTAATAAGTAAATTCGGTAGGATACATTTATGACCTCTAACCTTTTGTTGTGATAAGGTATATGCAAAAACGCATTAATGACTGTTACGCATTAATTACTGTTACTGTTATAAATTTCTGTTACAAAACTTTGAATTTCTCGAAAAACTAAGGATTTTCTTATCCCAGGAAAAGATTACCTTAGCCGTATTTGGCACAATGTTTTGGAATTTTGGGTTCTCAATGCTCTTCAACTTTGTTCTTGTTTGGCTTTATCTCTATTTTGATCTGAGCGTCTGTGATGAGTCTAATGTAGACGAAACGCGCGTCTAGCGTATTAAATTATAATCCTGGTACCTTTTCGCGAGTACTTATTTACGCGATATTGGTATTATTGATGAATTCGCGTGTATTTAATTTCGCGGTATTTCCAAAAGTATCAGAACATAAATAATGGACTTATGATTTTTAAACTTTCTTTTAAAATAGGTTTCATTGTTAAACAAGAAGATTTAAAATAAACTATAATGTGAAACAAGAAGGTTGCCCACGAGAGGAAAACATCAAGTGATTAAAACTGTCACAAATAAGAGGCACCAATAGTTTACCGAATTTTATTTTAAGTTACGCACCACGAAACATAGGAATCGCATGAACTACAGACGGAGCGAGACTAGGAGCTTTGACGGTATAAAGAATCGCATGAACTCCAGACGGAGCGAGACTAGGAGCTTTGACGGTATAAGAGTGTTCTGATATCTATACATCATCCGACAGTTTACTCCAGACGGAGCGAGACTAGGAGCTTTGACGGTATAAGAGTGTTCTGATATCTATACATCATCCGACAGTTTACTCCAGACGGAGCGAGACTAGGAGCTTTGACGATATAAGAGTGTTCTGATATCTATACATCATCCGACAGTTTACTCCAGACGAAGCGATACTAAGAGCTTTGACGGTATAAGAGTGTTCTGATATCCATACATCATCCGACAGTTTACTCCAGACGAAGCGATACTAGGAGCTTTGACGGTATAAAAGTGTTCTGATATCTATACATCATCCGACAGTTTACTCCAGACGAAGCGATACTAAGAGCTTTGACGGTATAAGAGTGTTCTGATATCCATACATCATCCGACAGTTTACTCCAGACGGAGCGAGACTAAGAGCTTTGACGGTATAAAAGTGTTCTGATATCCATACATCATCCGACAGTTTACTCCAGACGAAGCGATACTAGGAGCTTTGACGGTATAAAAGTGTTCTGATATCCATACATCATCCGACAGTTTACTCCAGACGAAGCGATACTAGGAGCTTTGACGGTATAAGAGTGTTCTGATATCCATACATCATCCGACAGTTTACTCCAGACGAAGAGATACTAGGAGCTTTGACGGTATAAGAGTGTTCTGATATCCATACATCATCCGACAGTTTACTCCAGACGAAGAGATACTAGGAGCTTTGACGGTATAAGAGTGTTCTGATATCCATACATCATCCGACAGTTTACTCCAGACGGAGCGAGACTAAGAGCTTTGACGGTATAAGAGTGCTCTGATATCCATACATCATCCGACAGTTTAATCCAGATTCTGGCATGATACATGTAAGTTATTCGACATTGACGATAAATTTACAGATCAGACGACACTGCTGTTGTCTTAGATTTATAGCCACAAGAAAAGGTGGATGCTTGTGACTTCATAGTCATATTTTATGAACTTTACATAGTTGTGTCTTATGTTCTTATCTTTTTTTTTTTTTAAATGTATTAAACTTTTTCGAACCGTTTCAGGAAAGTACACTGTTTTTACTTGGTTAGATATTAAACAACTGGTGTGATGCACTTGTATCAATTTCCGTATAAAAAAAGTAAAGGGTTTTACTTGGTCAGTATATGCAACAAGTGGTGTGTTGCACTTTTCCGGATTCCCGTATCAGAAAAGTAAAGGTGTTTACTTGTTCAGTATATGCAACAACTGGTGTGTTGCACTTGTACCAATTCCTGTATCAGAAAAGTTAAGGTTTTTATTTGGTCAGTTATGAAACAACTGGTGTGATGCACGTGTACCAATTCCGGTATAAAAAGGAAAGGTGTTTACTTGTTCAGTATTTGCAACAACTGGTGTGTTGCACTTGTACCAATTCCTGTATCAGAAAAGTAAAGGTTTTTATTTGGTCAGTTATGAAACAATTGGTGTGATGCACTTGTACCGATTTCCGTATCAGGAAGGTAAAGGTGTTTTCTTGGTCAGTATATGAAACAACTGGTGTGATGCACGTGTACCAATTCCAGTTTAAAAAGGAAAGGTGTTTACTTGTTCAGTATATGAAACATTTGGTGTGATGCACTTGTACCAATTCCTGTATCAGAAAAGTAAAGGTGTTTACTTGGTCAGTATATGAAACAACTGGTGTGATGCACTTTTACCAATTCCTGTATCAGAAAAGTAAAGATGTTTACTTGGTCAGTATATGAAACAACTGGTGTGATGCACTTTTACCAATTCCTGTATTAGAAAAGTAAAGGTTTTTTCTTAGAAATACATAAAATACTTGGGTCAAGAAACATAACAGAAAAGTAAAGGTTTTTACCTGATAAGATATTTAACAAGTGGTGGGTGTATGTAGTTTTTGTGGCACTTGGGTCAAGTACTGTGCCAAAACAGTTTGTGCATTGAAAGAGGGACGAAAGATACCAAAGGTACAGTCAAACTCATAAATCTAAAACAAACTGACAACGCCATGCCTAAAAAGAAAAGGACAAACAAACAACAGCACACATGACACAACATAGAAAACTAAAGAATAAACAACACGAACCCCACCAAAAAACTAGGGGTGATCTCAGGTGCTCCGGAAGGATAAGCAGATCCTGCTCCACATGTGGCACCCGTCGTGTTGCCTATGTGATAACAAATCTGGTAAATAGTCTAATTCGGTAGCTTATTTTGAATCTTCTAGTTTAACAAGAAAACCTATTTTAAAAGAAAATTTAAAAATCATAAGTCCATTATTTATGTTCTGATACTTTTGGAGATATCATGAAATTAAACTATATACAAGACTGATTGATTGATGCATGAACAAATATGAGAGTTGTTAAAAATATTAAAAAACAAACATAACTGTCGTATTGATGACAGGGTGCAAATAGTTGAACATGATGCCAATAGTAATGCTGAATGTGATATGAAAATAGGGAAGGTCTATAATTAACAATAATTATAACATATAAGTGATACCTGAAATTACAGATTTTTAGAGATTTGATTCGTCTTCAGTTTAGTTTGTTTTCTATGTTGTGTTTATTGTACTGTTGTTTGTCTGTTTGGTTCGTTGTCTTTTCTGTTTTAGTCTTTTCGCTGTCAGCTTATTTTTCGACTTGTGTCCTTTTGGTATCATTCGACTCTCTATTCCCCTCGATTTGTGAGTTTGAATGTTCTCTTGTTATTTCCCACCTCATTTTCCTGATATAGTAAAAGAAACGTGGGAATTTTAGTTTTTCTACAGATTAACTTTTTCTACAACGTTCAGATAAAATTATAAAAGCCTCATGTTTAAAAACAAATAATTTTAAATCCCATTCGATTTTTTTCCTTTCAATAAATACAGTATTGATTGACTGTGGTTAATTCAAACTATTATTAACTTTCACAAAAAATTTGGAATAAAATCATCTTAATTTTTGGAAAATCAAAAATAATATGAAGTCATCGATTGTTACTTAATTCTTCGTATTTTAATTTTATTTAATAAGTTATTTGATTACAATTCGTGATGTTTTATTTACAGATTTTTTTCTTTATGTAGATAATGAAAAATAAGAACGCCAAGAATTTTGGAAATGTTATATTTCATTTTGTCACATCAGATCTGTTCTATGTGGGCATGTCCATTTTGAATAGTTTATGTGGACACGAATATAATTATTGTCTCATAAAAATAAAACCTTCTACTTTAACAAGATATATATTGTATTTAGCTTTAGGTGAATTATAAAATATATAGTGAAAGATATTAATTTTACTACCAATTTGTCATTTGTAACAACTTTGGAATGTTTTGTAATTATTACATTATTGTCAATTTACAGAATGCTGACTTACGAAAATATTCTTTTTTTCTCTCTCAGATAAACAGGAAATTTAATAATAATAATAATAATAATAATAATAATAATAATAATAATAATAATAATAATAATAATAATAATAATAATAATAATAATAATAATAATAATAATAATAATAATAATGTTTCGATTATTATCACATGGTTTCGGTACTCTGCAATATGTCATTTGATTACAGGATCATCGTTCTCAGAAACGTAAAATACGTTCTGGGAGCACACAAATTCAAAGCACCGTTCCGCGGTTTCATTATTCAATTATCTTTCAATATTGCTAATTATTTTAATTTATTTAAATGACCTTGTCAGATAAATCATTTACATGAAATTATTGGTGGTCAGTACTCTGTTTTGATAATATAATGTAGAGTCACACAATAAAAAACTTAACTCCGAGGAAAATTTAAAACGGAAAGTCCTTAATCAAAGCGCAAAATCAAGAGCTCATCAAACACATCAAAATATCAAAATTGTTTTTGATATACAAATATTATGAAATACAAACACTATTTAACTATTTAGGTAATGCTGAGACATCAAAGGAATGGACCCTTTAAATGAAATTATACATTCTAAATGTGTTTAAATTTCGATTATAAGAAAAGAGAGGTAAACGAGTGCAGTAATTCCTTTGATAGTCACATGACTATCAAAGGCATTATGAAATGATGTGAGGTAAACCTGCTAATGATACCCTGGTCCATCACTGGCGTATACAAAGTTACCAGAGACTTCTAAGGTTTCATTTTAATGATTTAATTACATCATATATAATACCATGCTATAATTACGTGGTTATTTTGAAATTAGCACCATCTTTAATAAATCTTCACACAAAATCAATACATTGCACTAGTCTGTACATAAGTGTTAAATTGTGGGTTTGAATGGAGTTTACATATAGAGAACAATGAACCAAAAAAATAAAGAAAAGAGAAAAATAAGCTAAGAAAGAAAATATAGAGGAATAAGTACTAGATAAACGATAATGATGGGATAAGAAAACAAAAGATAAAGAAAAATTACCAACAAAAAAGGGACGAAAGATACTAGAGGGACCGTCAAACTCATAAATCGAAAAATAAACTGACAACGCCTGGCTAAAAAATGAAAGAAGACAAACAGACAAACAATAGAACACATGACACAACATAGAAAACTAAAGAATAAGCAACACGAACCCCACCCAAAACTAGCGGTGATCTCAGGTGCTCCCGAAGGTTAAGCAGATCCTGCTCCACATGTGGCACTCGTCGTGTTGCTTATGTTATAAAAAAATCCGGTAAATAGTCTGATTTGGTAGGACACATTCATGAGAGAGAAGGGGATTGTAGTTACGACGTCACCAAATACTGAATTATTTAGTGAAAGAACGTCATCTCAATAGTGGAAAGTAGAGTTAATGGATATTTCTAAGACAATAACAATCAAAACCAAGGAGTAAACAAAGACTCGATGACAAAACCAAAAGACATTTACATCAACAGTTATAAATAATAAGAAGCAACACGAACTCCACTAAAAACCGGGAGTGAAATCAGGTGCTCCGGAAGGGTACGCATTTCCTGCACCGTATACGGCACCTGTCGTGTTATTTCTTTGCTCAGTTCGGCAATGATGGAAGGTAATTATGACTGAGGAAGAATATCAGATATGATTTCTGACACACTTTTGTCATAATGGCCAATCAGCTCATGATGGTGACCGTAAAATTTTTTGAGTGATGACCTTAATTTGATTGATTCATAGCCCTGTCTTAGCAACTTTTGAGAAAGAAGTATTCCTCGTTCAACAAAATCAACGTACTTTGAGCTAGCTCTAGAGTAACGTATCAATTGAGACACATACATGTATACTCCATATGCTGGTGCCGCTGGGATACTTCTTCTCTTTCTTAGGAAATTAGGAAATCAGTTTATACTCCACTTTTCATAATTCAGAACCTTCGTTTTGAGAAGAAAATACATGCATGCACATTTTTGGACAAAGCAATCTTGTAGAACAACAGGATCTGTGACCGTTTTAAATTTTGTCCATTATAGATAATACCTGGCTTCTTTTCCATTTTTCTATCTTTTTATTTGATTGGTGTATGCTTCTTTTTATTCTATATTTTCTTTCTCAAGTTCTAGATAATTTTCATTTCATAACAGTATTTCAGTTCTATTTATTAAGTTCCAAGTTCGGTAAAAATATTTACCAAATATGCTGTAGGCTTGATTTTATTAAAACACACACACACACTTTAAAATAATCAGGCGTGTAATATAAATGTATAAAATCATAACATAAGACATGTATTACTAGGATAATTTCATAAACGTGGTCATATCGTGAGTTAGAAAGTAAAACGACTATGACTCCACAAATACGCCCATTGATAAGGTAATAAATTCCAACACTTGTGATACGTTAACTTATTTCGTCATATTAAAACCGTCATACTTTATAAATAATTTTACCATTTGTAGTAAAGCTAGCAACAGTTAACTGCTGTACCCTATTTTTTTACATTATTCATATCTGTTTTCTGTTTTTTTTTCTGCTTACACATTGTTGTCAATATATTGAAATTCAATGCAACTGTCATACAAGTGAGAGGTTTAGCTAGTTAAAAAATCTGGTTTTAAATACAATTTTATACATAAGGAAATGTCTGTTCCAGTTATAACCTATTAGTTGGAATGTGTTTGATGTGTTTGAGCTTTGGATTTTGCCATTTCATTAGGGTATTCCGTTTGGAATTTTCTTCTAAATTCGGTATTTTGTTATTTTACTTTTCAATAACGAACACCAATTAAGGTCTTCTGTCATTTTTTTGCCGTTTCTCCTCATAAGATACTCGTAGGAAGATGATAGTTGTTTTCCATGTGTTAGATGTGTTTGAGGTTTCGACTTTTGCCATTTTATAAATGACATTCCGTTTAGAATTTCCCTTTGAGTTGAGTATTGTGTTAAAGTACTTTTTACAATATTCAATATTCATGTTACAGTGAGATCTCTGCCTTCCAATAATTCTAACATGTCAAAATAAAGCGGGGCTCAATAGACAGAATATTTTGGTCGTCCGGGAAATGAAAGTTATGTTCATCTTTTATTTGTAAATTGTTTAACAGATTTTTTTCGGATATTCTGGTTCACCTTGCAATTCGGAATATTTGGTTGTAATTAAACTTTTAATTGCAAGTCTACCTTGTTGCAATCTCACAACTTTATCTATTGAGGTCTTCTTAGTTCCAATCTCACACCTATTAAGGTCTTCTTTGCACCAATCTCACGCCACCTATATTTGATGAGGTCTTCTTAGTTCTAAGATGGGTCATTTTCAATATTTTAATAGGCAACCTAAATGAACTAATTATAAATGTTCATGTGATATGATGTCGTAATGAAGTATTAGTGATACAAAATGTATATGTTAGTGAGGAACCATATGTAATAAATTCGGGTCTGTGCTCTAAATAGAACCTGAAAAATTCGGATTGTTTAAACAATTGGATGTTATATTATGTTAGTTATGAACAAATTCTTCAAACAAAAAATCATGTGTTTCAGATATGAAAGGGACAATAGCTTCTATTCAAAATTAAATCAGAAAGTGAACACAACATTGAGTGTTACAGAATACTCTTATTCTTGTTCATCTAGTCTGACATTCAAGTAAAAGTTTGTTAAAACTCATGTTTCAGCTGCTTCTATTCATAATTTTTTGCCTTTTTCCATTAGTTAATTTAATTCTCAAAAAGTGTTACATGTTCGTGGAGGTTTTATTGCTATTTGATAAAGAATTTCAAAGTTTATAATTTTTCTAAACTACCATCCTGTAAAATGTTTCTATTATTCGTGGTGGAGAATTTCACGTGAATGAATCTTTTTCTATGTTTAGTTGTAGACGCTTTAACTGGTGTAAATCATCAGTTTGAATTTGATTAACTTAAAATATGTATTTTATAGAAATATGACAAGACAAAATGTTTGAGTCAGATAATGAAGTAAATTTACAGAAACAATATATCTACAACGTTACAGATGCTATATTTCATCCAAATTTACAAGCATGATGGATGCCGATAATAGTCATGAAAATATAATAAAAAAAATAGATAAGTAGTGCATATCATCATTTAAACAGGTATGAGGGATATTAATCAGTGAACACCTGTATAAAATATATTACATTAATAAATATTTAGTCATTAATTGTTTAACTCTTATAATGTTAGCTTTATCCCATGAAATATTGTTAGACTTATTTAATTCCTCCAATTCAACTTTTAATTATTGTTATTTTGATAAGATTTATTGCAAAAGTTTTTAAATGATTATTTTCAAATTTCGTTGAAAGTTTGTAGATGACAAACTACAATTTTTTAGACATTTTTTAGAGTTGCATTTAATTTCACATTATACAAATAATACAAATATAAAACGAAGAGATTTCTGACAAAATGGAGATGAAACACATTAAACATAGAATAAACAGTTGTTATCCATTCGTTTGATGTGTTTGAGCTTTTGTTTTAGACATTTGATTATAATTTAATTTTGGATGTAATGCGTCTTCTGATTGGCTGACGTTATTTTGTTATCAGTCCATAGATGTAATTTAGTCATGTGACCGTGACGTCATCAACGTGTTTTCATGGTTTTCTACGGTTTCAAATGGAATTTAGAATTAAATTATAAGAAATGACTGTAATATTTTTTCTGTCTATTCGAAATAACATAAACAAGAGTGCACACACTGAAATGTCTCGCCTTCTTTACTAATCATTGATATTATGTTGATAGTCCTAAGTATAAAGCTTTATTACAACTGTCACATAAACTTAACATTAACCAAGTAGCTAAACAAAGACCAATGAACCATGAAAATGAGGTCAAGGTCAGATGAACCATGCCAGGCAGACATGTACAGCTAACAAAGCTTCCATACAACAAATATAGTTGACCTATTACTTATTATAGTTTAAGAAAAATAGACCAAAACACAAAAACTTAACACTGTGCAATGAACCGTGCAATTGAGGTCATGGTCAAATAAATCTGCGGGACTGACATATAGATCATAATATATTTCCATACACCAAATATAGCTGACCTTTGGCATATAAAATTACATAAAAAGACCAAAACTTAAAAACTTAACTTTGACCACTGAACCATGAAAATGAGGTCAAGGTCAGATGACATCTGCCCGCTAGACATGTACACCTTACAATCATTCCATACAACAAATATAGTAGACCTATTGCATAAAGTATGAGAAAAACAGACCAAAACACAACAACTTAACTATAACCACTGAACCATGAAAATGAGGTCAAGGTCAGATGACACCTGCCAGTTGGACATGTACACCTTCCAGTCCTTCCATACACCAAATATACTAGCCCTATTGCTTATAGTATCTGAGATATGGACTTGACCACCAAAACTTAACCTTGTTCACTGATCCATGAAATGAGGTCGAGGTCAAGTGAAAACTGTCTGACGGGCATGAGGACCTTGCAAGGTACGCACATACCAAATATAGTTATCCTATTACTTATAATAAGAGAGAATTCAACATTACAAAAATTCTGAACTTTTTTTTCAAGTGGTCACTGAACCATGAAAATGAGGTCAAGGACATTGGACATGTGACTGACGGAAACTTCGTAACATGAGGCATATATATACAAAGTATGAAGCATCCAGGTCTATCACCTTCTAAAATATAAACCTTTTAAGAAGTTAGCTAACGCCGCCGCCGTAGCCGCCGCCGCCGCCGCCGGATCACTATCCCTATGTCGAGCTTTCTGCAACAAAAGTTGCAGGCTCGACAAAAATGTAGTGCACACTGTTAAATAACCCGCTACGCGCGTTATTCAGTGTTCACCACATTTTTTATGTTATTTCATCATAGACAGAAAAAATATTACAGTCATTCCTTAAAGGGAATCTTCGTTAAGAAATTTCCTCGGACCTCAGTGTTTTTATGATATTACTTTTTTTTAAGCAAATCATATATTCATGCACGATAAGAATAAATAGACTATACCCGTCCAAAGTTCTAATAATCAAATAAATTCAAGTTTTCTACTACTTGTGATGTTGATGGGACGAAAGATGACTTAATTTTCTCATTTTCTGTCCATGTATCAAAACCTGTTATATGTTAATTTTTGTTAATACTTTTCCAAAAAAGATTCACCTCCAAAATAAGATATATTCCATTCTCCAATGTATAACAGAATAAACATATTTGTTTCTCTTTACGAAAAGTATGTGTTTTATTCAAGTCAGGAAAATGACAGTTGTTATTCATTCTTTTGATGTGTTTTATCATTTGATTTTACCAGTTGATTAGGGACTTTCCGTTTTGAATTTTCCTCTGAGTTCAGTATTTCGTGATTTTACTTTATACCATGATATCGTATGTCAATGTAGTGTTACTTTAACATGTCATGCATGCGTTTTAAAGATGATAGTTGTATCAATGTAACAATTCCAACAGTGGACTCCTGATTGATATATGAAAATATCTGTAACAAATATAATACCTCCAGATTTTAATAGTGCTGTATCCTTGATTTTTATAATGGAGTATACGGAATGAACAAAAGGTCAGGGGTGGCAATTAAAATCATTATTTATCAACACAAATATATCAATTTAAAAAAAGATAATATATCGTACGGACAAATTTCTAGGTTATGTATTTTGAATTATCGATTAGACTTTTTTTCACGAACGTATATGTGGACTAATATCGATATCAATGTATTTACATGTAATAGCATAATAATACAATTTAGTGATCCATAATGGTCAACCGGCAGTTAAAATACAAATATGATAACAATCAATTCTTATATTATCTTCATCATTTACTTTCAATAACAGTTTCTTTAAAGATAGAAAATAGCTTGTTCTCCAAAATGCATGAAAATAACTTTTTTTCTGGATTAACCTTCTTATGAACGTTTAATCCAAAACTTTTGGAAGCCAGTGTTACATATAAACACTTAGTTACTACAGAATTAGAGCTATATCATAAAAAAGGACATAGAAGAATGGCCAGATTCATTGTAGGTCAACTTTAAATTAAATACAGAGAAAAGTTGTATTATAGACCTGGTACCTTTTGATAGCTATTTTTTGTGTGTTTCTATGTTCTACATGTTCACCATTTTTTTCTTAAAGTGCCCAGTACCAAGGTAGGAAAATGGCCATTGTTATATTAAAGTTCGTTTTCTGTGTTTGTAACTTTTTTGTTTTGTGTTTCTGTTGTTTCGTTGTTCCTCTTATATTTGATGTGTTTCCCTCAGTTTTAGTTTGAAACCTGGATTTGTTTTTTTCCCAATCAATTTATGATTTATGAACAACGGTATACCACTGTTACCTTTATGTATTCCAATACAAGAACCTACATCGTAGTATTAATCTGTCATAAAGGAACATTTTGAGTTTTGAAAAATCCTAATATGATTTAAACAAATCACGAGTAAATAAAAACACTGTGATTCTGGGCTGTGGCATTAATTAACTAGGTAAAAGTAAAATAAAAACAATACCGAACTCCGAGGAGCATTCAACTCGGAAGGTCCCTCTTCAAATGGCAAAATCAAATGCCCAAACACATCAGACGATTTACTATAATAGGTAAATATTACACTTATACAGTTATGATACAGTTGTTAGAGAACATCTAGTGTGTGTTATTGGTGTTCCCATCAATCGTTTATCGATTCTATAAAAGACAGGTTAATTTGTCGTCTTAGGAATTCTGTATAATGATTTATTTACAGGGTAAACATTCAATAGTAGTACTCACATCAGTCTGTTAATAGGTAATGTGGTAAGCAATAAAAGTATCAATTATTATGAAATATGATGTCGTGGTCAAACACATAGATGTATATTGCAAGGCTCGAAAACTGGGAAATGTTCCCCAAATAAATACAAGTTTGTCGCAATTCTAGAGTGTTGGGAAATGTTCTTCAAACAACTAGAAGTATATCGCAAGGCTAGAATGGTGGGAAATATTCCTCAAATAAATTGATAATAAAAGAACAGACGTACCGGATAGTTTATCTGTTCAAGGTCAATAACTTAAAATCTGACAGAAGTTGTGCATGGGACAGCGCTTTCAATGCATATTTCCATATTATTGATATTTCTAAGGTCCATTATCCTTTTACAAATAATCAATCGGCACTGATTTCCAAATTCATCCGTGACATCGCTGATAAAAACGTATAATATAAGTTACTATAAAAAATCTGGCAATGAATACCGAACTTGCATGAGACATTTTTGCTATAAACCTTTAATAGGTTTTATAAACAATTGGCAGTTAATGTATACTTGAATGTGCTAATAATACAACTTTCCATATATTCAATGTTTCCGATGCATACGGTGACCTATATGTCTGTGTTATTTTGGTCTTTTGTAGATAGTTGTTTCATTGGCAATCATACCGTACACATCTTCTTTTTTATATAACTCTGTAACAAATATTGATCAGCACTGGTTTAAGAACTCGTCCGAGACATTGCTGATATACAAATGTGATATAAAATATTGATCGGCACTGGTTTTAAAACTCGCACAAGACATTGCAGATATACACATGTGATATAAAATATTGATCGGCACTGGTTTAAGAACTCGTCTGACACATTGCTGATATACACATGTGATATAAAGTATTGATCGGCACTGGTTTTAGAACTCGTCCGATACATTGTGGATATACACATGTGATATAAAATATTGATTGGCACTGGTTTTAAAACTCGTCCGAAACATTGCGGGTATACACATGTGATATAAAATATTGATAAGCACTGGTTTTAGAACTCGTCCGAGACATTGTGGATACACATATGTGATATAAAATATTGATCGGCACTGGTTTAAGAACTCGTCCGAAACATTGCGGATATACACATGTGATATAAAATATTGATCAGCACTGGTTTTAGAACTCGTCCGAGACATTGCTGATACACACATGTGATATAAAATATTGATCGGCACTGGTTTTAAAACTCGTTCGAAACATTGCGGATACACACATGTGATATAAAATATTGATCAGCACTGGTTTTAAAACTCGTCCGAGACATTGCAGATACACACATGTGATATAAAATATTGATTGGCACTGGTTTTAAAACTCGTCCGAAACATTGCTGATATACACATGTAATATAAAATATTGATCGGCACTGGTTTTAAAACTCGTCCGAGACATTGCGGATATACACATGTGATATAAAATATTGATCATCACTGGTCTAAGAACTCCACCGAGACATTGCTGATATACACATGTGATATAAAATATTGATCGGCACTGGTTTTAAAACTCGTCCGAGACATTGCTGATATACACATGTGATATAAAATATTGATCAGCACTGGTTTAAGAACTCGTCCGAGACATTGCTGATATACACATGTGATATGAAATATTGATCGGCACTGGTTTTAGAACTTGTTCGAGACATTATGGATATACACATGTGATATAAAATATTGATCGGCACTGGTTTTAAAACTCGTTCGAAACATTGCGGATACACACATGTGATATAACATATTGATCAGCACTGGTTTTAAAACTCGTCCGAGACATTGCAGATACACACATGTGATATAAAATATTGATTGGCACTGGTTTTAAAACTCGTCCGAAACATTGCTGATATACACATGTAATATAAAATATTGATCGGCACTGGTTTTAAAACTCGTCCGAGACATTGCGGATATACACATGTGATATAAAATATTGATCAGCACTGGTTTAAGAACTCCACCGAGACATTGCTGATATACACATGTGATAAAATATTGATCGGCACTGGTTTTAAAACTCGTCCGAGACATTGCTGATATACACATGTGATATAAAATATTGATCAGCACTGGTTTAAGAACTCGTCCGAGACATTGCTGATATACACATGTGATATGAAATATTGATCGGCACTGGTTTTAGAACTTGTTCGAGACATTATGTATATACACATGTGATATAAAATATTGATCGGCACTGGTTTTAGAACTCGTCCGAGACATTGAGGATATACACATTTGATATAAAATATTGATCAGCACTGCTTTAAGAACTCGTCCGAAACATTGCTGATATACACATGTAATATAAAATATTGATCGGCACTGGTTTTAGAACTTGTTCGAGACATTATGGATATACACATGTGATATAAAATATTGATCGGCACTGGTTTTAGAACTCGTCCGAGACATTGCTGATATACGCATATGATATACATTTTGGCCAGAACTGTACATTTGACGGATCTACAGGCGTAATGATGAACAGACGGACATAGGGATGGAGGGAGAGAGGAAGAGACGTTTTCCATGTCCCCTGCAAGTTTGATTTCTTTTCTGTTGTAGTACTATTAAATGTTTGTAATATTGATGAACACTTTATTTTAATCTAAAGTGTATTTCATTCTACACAATTGTTAACTATAACCCTTACCCTAATTACTATGTGTGAACTATATCTGATTTGCATGTTATTCTCTTTACCTTTGATTTTATTGGTTTTTACTTTTTAGAGAGTACAGTATGTTTGTCGATTGTAATGTTTCTGGATAAAATATCTGGATACTAATAAAGTCTTTTAAGAAGCCTTAAATATATATATAAATAAACAGCTGCGCCATGAGCGCATGATACGCCCGACGTCTTATGTGGAAGTCTTATGCAATAATCATCAATAGTTTATGAGAAAGTTTTAAGCAATAACCATATATTGTTTTAGAGACACGGCGGGACATGTGAAACCCCCCACCCTGTTTTTTTTTACAAAAACTAAATATTACCAAAATAAAATTTTGAATCAAAACCAAAAAGTATACAGATCTTTAGATTAATAGAACAAAGTGTGTAAAGTTTTAAGCAATAATCATAAATCGTTTTTGAGCTACGGCACAACATGTAAAAAAAAAAACCTCCCCCTTTTTTACAAAATACTAATAACTCAAAAATGAAATTTTGAATCATCACCAAAAAGTATACAGATATTGAGATTAATATAACAAAGACATGTGTAAAGTTTTAAGCAATAATCATAAATAGTTTTTGAGATATGGCGCGACATGTAAAAAAACCCTCCCCCTTTTTTACAAAATACCCAATAACTCAAAAATGAAATTTTGAATCATCACCAAAAAGTATACAGATATTGAGATTAATATAACTAAGAAGTGTTTAAAGTTTTAAGTCATAATCAAGAATCGTTTTTGAGATACAGTGCGACATGTGAAAAAAACACACCCCTGTTTTAGTTATAAAGTGCCGTAACTCAAAAAGTTTAAATCTTATTTTCACCAAAAAGTATACAGATCATTTGACCATCATAAGAAACAACTGTATTAAGTTTCATGAAATTTGGATAAGTCGTTCTCAAGTTACGGTGCGACATGTTTACGCCGGACAGACGGACAGACGGACAGACGGACAGACAGACAGACAGACGGACGGACACCGGACATTTGTATACCATAATACGTCCCGTCAAAATTTTGACGGGCGTATAAAAAATATAAGTAGACGTTGTCTGATCGAATTGAGACAACTGTTCGTCAGATACCAAATGGAAAATCGTCAATTATTGTTGGTTATATAAATGAACAAAATTAAACAAATATCTTGTGTACGAAAACTTTACTCGTATACACTATAAGAAGGTATGAGTATTTAACAGCTTTTGTCAAGTTTTCCAGGCTTTTCATACGATTATGAATAAAATTAAGACAAGAATTAATATAAACATTTAAGGTAGATAGGGTGTCTTCCTCCATCTTGGATTTTGAAATACCAGAAAACAAGGTCTATATCTTTGATAAAATGTGCAAATTTTGAGACAAGTAGGTAATTCATGTGTAAGATTTTTCATTATAATATAGAAAATGCAATGTTTTATCATATTTATGGTTGTATTTTACCATTAACCGAATACTTTTGTATGATTCAATTTTTTCCAACTTTGCCAAATAAGGGGAGATAACTCAAATGCAAGGGCAGATAATTCAGATTGTGTTATTTTTACAATAGAATGTGTTAGGAATTTACCCATTTTATTATGTAGCAAGAAAACGAGTTCGGTGACCCCCATTTTTCTTTTTCTTATCTGAAAGAATAATATTGCAGCCATCCTCTCATATTTTATCTAAAAATTCTATGGTGTAGTTTTCGTTTTAATGAGGAAAATTGGGTTTCCCATGCATATTCTATACTAAATCTGACAATTTTGCACAACCTGTAGTGTGAAAATAAGTCTGGTGACCCATTCTTTTAATTAATGTTTTGAAACAAGCAGGTTATAAACTACATTTTGGCAAATTATCAAAAAATTCTATGGATTTTAATTTAGACACCCCATCTACCTTAATATAAAATAATAACTTATTTAACAGATGCCAAATAAAAACCAAAATTAAAAAAAAATTGTTAAAATATGGTAATTGTCCTTCAAACCTTTAAGATCCTTTGAGAAGTCAGTAAATCGCGTTTGTAGTACAAATTGTAGGTTTCAGTTTCACTCAAAACAATTTAAACTTGTTATTTGGCAATAAAGTTACGTTGATACGCAAATGATTCTACCGGCATCGAATCAAAACCATAATGAGGCAAAACTAAATCGTCCTGTTACAATAGGTGACACAAACACTCCACATAGATTGTTGTATTTAGTATCAGTTTTCAATAATTATCTATAATTAGATGAGAAATAAGATTAGACATTTTTTTGTGAAATGTGATACAACAATAAGTTTATTGATTGTTAAACATGCAACACAAGATATACTATTTCATACTGTGAAACCAACACAAGATATACCATTTCAAACTGTGAAACCAACACAAGATATACTATTTCATACTGTGAAACCAATCCAAGGTTTAGAAACACAAGATTAATATCACATACTGTGAAACCAACGTAAAGTTAAGAAAGCATATACACTCAATATACAATTGTAATGGAGGTTCACTTTGGTATATGGTTAACTATTACCCATCACTCCTCTGATCATAAAACGTCGTCCAAGATATTTATAACATATTTTAAAATATTTTGAAGGTCACCAATTTAGCAATCTTTGTAAAATGCAGACCTCGGCGATCAATCAGTCCAGAACAGGCGTATACCAACAAGTAAGGAACACGTATAAAACAACGACCACCGTTAAACTACCTCTTTGGGTAACTATGTTACTTATGTTATTCTGTACTGCGGAAGGGAACATATACCCTCGACCTGCTTCACATTCGACACACATGATCTGAATTCGTTTTTCTAAAAAAAAACTTAAATAAATGTTTACTCAATTAAGACTTTTATAATTTCAATTTAATAAACTTATTAAGACAGAATATCGCATTGCATTGTGTAGTATTCTAATTCAAATATGACCTTATACACTAACCTCTATTCACTATCTTCTTTTCGTAACTCGTGTACTCGGCTCTTATAGCTATCTTGCTCATGTAATATTAAGAATGCCAGTTAATGGTCAAAATCGGTCCATATACGATTATATAGAGCCCAGGTGGTCGTGTGGTCTAGCGGGACGGCTGCAGTGCAGGCGATTTGGTGTCACGATATCACAGTAGCATGGGTTCGAATCCCGGCGAGGGAAGAACCAAAAATTTGCGAAAGCAAATTTACAGATCTAACATTGTTGGGTTGATGTTTAGACGAGTTGTATATATATATATATATATATATATATATATATAGATAGATAGATAAACACTTTTTGTTACCTTGATGTCATTTTTGTTAAATAAGCAAGAACTACATAATAGTAATGCGAACATTTACCCAAAAGGAACTAACTTTGGATAAATCTTATATAAATAGCTATAATTATTCCTATCTTAATTTGGATAGATTTATGTGAGAATCTTATTTACTAGTATAAAAAGTTAAGAAAAAAGGTCTGTATCGTGTATTTTCATTTTTGAACGTTGATGTTCATTCGTCCATTCTCTCTAACTCGTTTGCCGTGCCCGTTTCTGCGAGTTAACATAAAACCAGTCGATATTTTTCACAAACTATGAAAAACATCGCAATATTTCCTGCCGTTACAGTATCTTTAAGTACATTATATATTAAGATGTATAAACTAGAACAGGAGTGATTTTAAACTCCTCTTCTAGTTTATACATCTTAATATATAATGTACTTAAACATAAAAAGACGTGTTATGATTTCCAAATAGACAACTCTCCACAAGAGAACATATGACAGAAACTAGCAATTATAGACCAACAATGTATAAAACCCATACTGCATATTCAGCTAGTAAAAGGCCCCGAAAAGACAAAAAGTAAAACAATTAAAACACAGTAGAAAACTAACAACCTGATTTATATACAACGAAAAACAAATATGTAACACAGCAACAAACCAGTGAATTCCGGACTATAGTCTATTTAGTCCTGTTAAATGATCCAACAATTTAACGGTAAGATTGATCAATCGACTGTTGCAGTGGTTAATCATTAAATAAAACATATTGGTCTTCTAGGTTTCAATATTTTGATGAATTATAGTATTGCTTGTTTTACTTTCTTTTTTAGTTTGTTTAAACTCGACAGACAAAGATCGAATTTATCCTTTAAATAGACTTTTATCTTATCGTAGAGCTCTCGATCAGCAGGTAAAGAAAGATAACTTTGATATGCTCTCATTCCCCGTCTGGCTGGGAAGAACATAGATTTTTTTTGTATAATTAAACCAGATGCTCCGCAGGGCGCAGCTTTATACGACCGCAGAGTTCGAACCCTGAACATTGGGGCAAATATGGACACAACATTCAAGCTTGATACAGCTTGAATTTGGATTGTGATTAAATAGTTGACACAACACAGTTTTCTGACACATAATGAATGTGGTCTAAGAACTTAAACTTAAAAACTTTAAATTTTAACGCAGGTAGGTTAATGCTGTTCGAGAGTAAATCGGCTATTTATTCATGTAAAATCAATGAAATTTGAAATTAATTAGAATTTTTGTCTAGAAACTTTCATACCCAGAACTTATTTTTATCATCCCTAATATCATCCAAAGTTTTAATTTCTGGTGCCTCAGAACCCTCCATCTGGTTGCCATGGTAACGGACAGCATTCAAAGATGGCGTGTGAACGTCCAACTTCAAGAGCCTGGCGCACCCCATAGAACTAGACAAATGAAGAAAAATAAAGTTGTATTTGGTTGACAAATATGTTATGTTTCCCGTAACAGCTGTTTCATTCTTTAAATGTGCCCTTTCATAATAAAAAATAACAGAAATGACATACAATCCAACCGTGGCCACACCAAAAGTCAACTATTTTGCCAATTTTAGAAATGTTATATTCATTTTCAAAACAAGAAACAGCAATCTTCGTATTCATGAGCTTTCCAAGAATAAATATGCCAAGTTTTAAAGAGATCAATAAATGTTAACGGGGTGCGCCAATGCGATCTTTTATAGATGAATGATATTGAAGTCCTTACTCGGCGACATTTAAACACTGAATTGATTCAGATCGATTATTCCCCTTTTCGGTGTAAAAATGCCGGGAACGAAATAATCGACATTTTGATAGTTTCTGACTAGAGATACACATTAAAGATGTAAAATAATGGTTTTTTTTCACATTTTCATACTTGAGTTGTTCATGAATCTTTAAAGAATCACCATGCATACGAAGAGAAAAAAGGGGGGATACTCTGACGTTAAATACTTTGTGAGGGTTTTCGTAACCAAATGTTCATTTCTAAACATATTTGTGTGTCATATCTGCCGATTGCAAATAATATTATCTTGCTTACTTCCTTAAATTTTAATATGAAAGGGTCTTTACGACTTTTAGATTACCAAGGTTTAACATAGTGAAATAACGTGATGACGAACGGCATACATACAATTTCTATTGAAATCAAACAAAGTTTAATTTTTGACCCCAATTTGGACCAACTTGAAAACTGGGCCTATAATGAAAAAATCTTAATACAGGTTTAGATTTAGTATATCAAAGAACCCCAAGGATTCAAGTTTTGTTGATATCAAACAAAGTTTAATTTTGGACCACGATTTGGACCAACTTGAAAACTGGGCCCATAATAAAAAATATAAGTACATGTTTAGATTCAGCATATCAAAAAACCCCAAGAATTCATTTTTTGTTGAAATCAAACAAAGTTTAATTTTGGACCCCAATTTGGACCAACTTGAAAACTGGGCCAATAATACAACATCTAAGTACATGTTTAGATTCAGCATATCAAAGAACCCCAGGAATTCAATTTTTGTTAAAATCAAACTTAGTTTAATTTTGGACCCTTTGGACCTTAATGTAGACCAATTTAAAAATGGGACCAAAAATTAAGATTCTACATACACAGTTAGATTCGGCATATCAAAGAACCCCAATTGTTCATTTTTTTATGAATTAAAAGAAAGTTTAATTTTGGGCCCTTTTTGGCCCCTAATCCCTGTTGGGACCAAAACTTCCAAAATCAATCTCAACCCTTTTTTATGGTCATAAACCTTGTGTTTAAATTTCATAGATTTCTATTCACTTATACTAAAGTTATAATAGTGCGAAAACCAAAAGTCTTCGGAATGCCGACGACGACGACGACGCCAACGTGATACCAATATACGACCCAAAATAAATAAATTTTTGCGGTCGTATAAAAAGGTTGAAATTAATCTTGACACCATAAATTAATATATTTGGAGATATAACACTATTTAATTTTTTTGAAATTTAAGCATTAAAAAATACAATTAAGTTTCCTGGAACCTGTATCTTGTGAAATACACCAAAACTTTATAGAAATGCTTTTATACCAGTGTCTTGTGACATACACCGAAACTTTAAAGAAACGCTTTTACACCAGTTTCTTGTGACATAACACTGAAACTGAAAAACGATGCTTTTATCCTAGTTTCTCGTGACATACACCAAAACTTTATGGAAATGCTTTTACATCAGTTTCTTGTGACATAACACTGAAACTGAAAAACGATGCTTTTATCCTAGTTTCTCGTGACATACACTGAAACTTTATAGAAATGCTTTTATACCAGTGTCTTGTCTTGTGACATACACTGAAACTTGAAAGAAATGCTTTTACACCAATTTCTTGTGACATACACCGAAACTTCAAAGTGATGCTTTTATACCAGTTTCTTGTGACAGACACTGAAACTTCAAAGTGATGCTTTTACTATAGTTTAAACCAGATGCTCCACAGGGCGCAGCTTTATACGACCGCAAAGGTCGAACCCTGAACAGTTGGGGCAAGTATGGACACAACATTCAAACTTGATACAGCTCTGAATTTGGATTGTGATTAAATAAGTGCCACAACATAGGTTGACACAGAATGAATTTGTTCTAAGAACGTAAACTTAAAAACTTCGAAATTCCAAATATCAAAAATCTAAATACATGAATAGATTCAGCATATATCAAAGAACCCAATATATTCAATTTTTGTTGAAATCAAACAAAGTTTATTTTTGGGCCCTGATTTGAACCAACTTGAAAACTGGGTCTATAATCAAAAATCTAAATACATGTTAAGATTCAGCATATCAAAGAACCCCAAGGAGTCAATTTTTGTAAAATCAAACTAAGTTTAATGTTGGACCCTTTGGACTTTAATGTAGACCAATTTGAAAACGGGACCAAAAATTAAGAAACTACTTACACACTTAGATTCGGCATATCAAAGAACCCCAATAATTCAATTTTTAATGAAATGTAACAAAGTTTAATTTTGGACCCTTTGGGCCCCTTATTCCTAAACTTTTGGGACCAAAACTCCCAAAATCAAACCCAACCTTCCTTTTATGGTCATAAACCTTGTGTTTAAATTTCATTGATTTCTATTTACTTATACTAAAGTTATTGTGCGAAAACCAAGAATAATGCTTATTCGGGCCCTCTTTTGGCCCCTAATTCCTAAACTGTTGGAACCAAAACTCCTAAAATCAATCCCAACTTTCCTTTTGTGGTCATAAACCTTGTGTTAAAATTTCATAGATTTCTATTCGTTTTTACCTAAGTTAGAGTGCGAAAACTAAAAGTATTCGGACGACGACGACGACGACGACGCCAACATCATACCAATATACGACCAAAAAAATTTCAATTTTTGCGGTCGTATAAAAACTAATACAGAATTATTCAACAGATTAATTGAGTTATTGGATTTGAACCAGAAGACACCAATGTCTACAGAAACATCAGATAAATCAGTGAACAAAAATGAAATTCTTTCTGATGATAGTATTACATCCTTAAAGAGTGAGTCAACACTAGATATTGATCCAAATGAAACTTTTGTGTGCACATATTCCCAGATCCAGGAACTATTAAAATTCCATGAAACATTCAGAAACCTGAAAATAGTGAATTATGAGAAATGTGGACATGTGGCAAGGATGACCTTATTGTCACAGGACTTATACCAGATATATTTGTTTTGGAGTTCTTCGCCAAATCTACATGGGGATTATTATATTAATTACAAGATGTTCCATTCCTACATGTGTAGTGGAATTCTCAACATCCAATATGAGAGATTTTCAGATTTTTCGGATATTGGCATTCCAAGTAAGCGATTTCGGACTAAAACTGCGGGAATATATGGTGAATCCGTTAAATACTTTAGGGATTTATCAATTAGCGATGCTATATCTGAAGAAAAGTTGAAGACTGTCCCATTTATCAATGTGACAAATGCCGATATCAATGACAATTCAGTAGATATCATGACGGATGCTCGGCATGCATGCCGACAGAACAGTTACAATTCCGATATAACTGCCCTGGGTCAGCAAACACACAAAGTCTTAAGTTACCAATATGTGACAAAAAGACAGGAACGAAGTTCACAAAAGCACGAATTGTACTGAACTAAAAAATCTCTATGAGGAATTAGGTACAAAAAATGTGACGGTGCGTTGTCACAGTCATGACAGGAATTCCTCGATAAGTTCTTTTATTGAAAAAGACAAACCTGGTGTAATTGACTGCCTTGATACATGGCATGCTGGAAAGGAAGTAAGAAAATCAATCGGAAAGGTAGCTAAAGGACCAAAGAAAAATCATGGAATAACTTGGCACACAGAACTGGCTGACAAAACTGCTGGGGTGAAGACCCATACTTAATGGGCAATGAAGAACTGTAACGGATCTGTTCAGCAATTCATTGCTTCATTCGAAAATATAGTGAACCATGACAAGAACAGCCATGATATATGCCATCCAACATCAAGGTGCAGAACTGAACCCTATTATACTTTGTCACGAACAATGATTCGAAGTGATGTGGCAGCAGTTCTCCTTGAGAAAGCAATAAAATCTTTATATATGTACAAACATCCACAGAAGTATATTCATTGTTTGAACACACATTATATTGAAAGCTTTCATAATACACTGTTGTTATATGTAGACAAAAGGATACACTATGGTGAACAAACATATGAAATCAGGACAGGTCTCGGAATTCTGGACTGGAACGAACACGTTGACCGCCCTGTTTCATCTGAAAAAGTCTTCCGGCGCGTTACACAGACACGCAACCGAACACCTGAAAGGGTTCTAAAACCCAAAACATACTCGTTTGTTTTAACACTTTGGGATATTTATTGTAACTTTCTATCAGGTGAGATAGGTAGAGACATTATCTGTGATCGTGGTCAGGATGGTGGTCTTGAAGATGATATCCTTCAGGATTCTGACGAAAGTGATAATGAAGAATCAGACACCGAAAACTAACTGTAATAAATAATTTATTTGTATGTGTGTGAATATTATTTGTTTTCAATATATAAAGATATACAGTGATATGCATATTCATTTTTATTTGTATACACAGGTCATAGCTTCGTCAGCTGATTTCCCCCATTCCAGTTATAGGATTGATACAAAAGTTTTATTTTGATTCAGTTCACATATAACAATACACACATAAGCTCTTGATAGCCTTTTACCAAATAAAAATACCAAATACATGACATTAAAACACTTCTTCTAATATTGTTTTCATTAATATTGCTAATATTGTTTCAACCATTAAAATATGTCCATTTGAAGTTTACTGTCTTCCTTTAAATGCATTACTTTTTCAAATGTATATATGTTAATGAATGTTTATAATGTTCACTGCATTACTTTGATACTTTGTTATTTGTTATATTATAATTACTTATGTAGTATTTGTAATTGTTCACATACCCCTGTTGGGGTCTTTGAGAAATAAAAAACTTGAAACTTGAAACATTACCTCTGCTGAATATGTACTAGTATTTTATTTTATCATTTTTATATTGAATCATTCAGAATGGGATACATATATACATGTACAACATAGAATTGTTTATTTTTATTAAAGCTAATTATTTATATTGCTACTTCCAGGTTCCAATAAAAATATCACTAGCACTAATCTATTTTCAAAATGCTCAAGTTGCATTACTTTACCTAATAACCTCTTATCTTACTGGCTGTCATTGTAGTGGTCATAAATTCATAGATAAAATGGAATCACACTGAGAGTTTCACTACTACATGACTTGTTCTGAAAGTGGCGTACTTCGGGGTTTAAGCGTATGCATAAACAACTGGAACCTGACAAGCTCATATATGAATAAGCAACAGGAACCTGACAAGCTCATAAACAACGAAAAACTGACAAGCTCATATATGAATAAACAACTGGAACCTTACAAGCTCATATATGAATAAACAACAAGAACCTGACAAGCTCATAAACAACGGAAACCTGACAAGCTCATATATGAATAAACAATGAGAACCTGACAAGCTCATAAACAACGAAAACCTGACAAGTTTATAAACAACGGAAACCTTACAAGCTCATATATGAATATAACAATGGGAACCTGACAAGCTCATATATGAATATAAAAATGGGAACCTGACAAGCTCATATATGAATATAACAATGGGAACCTGACAAGCTCATATATGAATAAACAAAGAGAACCTGACAAGCTCATACACAACGGAAACCTGACAAGCTCATATATGAATAAACAAGCATCCTGAGAGTATTGCAATACATAGTACCATAACAGTGTGGCAATACATAGTACCCCAACTGTTAAAAATTCACTGAACTGGAACAGTATGCTAACTTGCATTATAACTTGTCATGGTGTATATTATATATTAAATATCACATCAATATCTTCAAACATGACAAAAAAGTGTGCAAAACGGATTATCTGAGTGAACTTTCTTGTACAAGGACCAAGTCTCTGCACAAACACATCAGATCATTTCAAAATCCAAATTTGATTTGCAACTTGCTATGATAAATCTATTTATCAAATTTTGAATCAATATCTTCACTCATAAAGAAAAAAAGTAAAGAAAACTGATTTGCCAGACTGACAGATGGACCAACAGACAGAGTGAAGGAGAGGAAACCTTTGACTTTGTCCTACAAGAAACAGACTGACAGATGGACCAACAGACAAAGTGAAGGAGAGGAAACCTTTGACTTTGTCCTACAAGATACAGACTGACAGATGGACCAACAGACAGAGTGAAGGAGAGAAAACCTTTGACTTTGTCCTACAAGAAACAGACTGACAGATGGACCAACAGACAGAGTGAAGGAGAGAAAACCTTTGACTTTGTCCTACAAGATACAGACTGACAGATGGACCAACAGACAGAGTGAAGGAGAGAAAACCTTTGACTTTGTCCTACAAGAAACAGACTGACAGATGGACCAACAGACAGAGTGAAGGAGAGCAAACCTTTGACTTTGTCCTACAAGAAACAGACTGACAGATGGACCAACAGACAGAATGAAGGAGAGAAAACCTTTGACTTTGTCCTACAAGAAACAGACTGACAGATGGACCAACAGACAGAGTGAAGGAGAGCAAACCTTTGACTTTGTCCTACAAGAAACAGACTGACAGATGGACCAACAGACAGAGTGAAGGAGAGCAAACCTTTGACTTTGTCCTACAAGAAACAGACTGACAGATGGACCAACAGACAGAGTGAAGGAGAGAAAACCTTTGACTTTGTCCTACAAGAAACAGACTGACAGATGGACCAACAGACAGAGTGAAGGAGAGAAAACCTTTGACTTTGTCCTACAAGAAACAGACTGACAGATGGACCAACAGACAGAGTGAAGGAGAGAAAACCTTTGTCCTACAAGAAACAGACTGACAGATGGACCAACAGACAGAGTGAAGGAGAGAAAACCTTTGTCCTACAAGAAACAGACTGACAGATGGACCAACAGACAGAGTGAAGGAGAGAAAACCTTTAACTTTGTCCTACAAGAAACAGACTGACAGATGGACCAACAGACAGAGTGAAGGAGAGAAAACCTTTGACTTTGTCCTACAAGAAACAGACTGACAGATGGACCAACAGACAGAGTGAAGGAGAGAAAACCTTTGTCCTACAAGAAACAGACTGACAGATGGACCAACAGACAGAGTGAAGGAGAGAAAACCTTTGTCCTACAAGAAACAGACTGACAGATGGACCAACAGACAGAGTGAAGGAGAGCAAACCTTTGACTTTGTCCTACAAGAAACAGACTGACAGATGGACCAACAGACAGAGTGAAGGAGAGCAAACCTTTGACTTTGTCCTACAAGATACAGACTGACAGATGGACCAACAGACAGAGTGAAGGAGAGAAAACCTTTGTCCTACAAGAAACAGACTGACAGATGGACCAACAGACAGAGTGAAGGAGAGCAAACCTTTGACTTTGTCCTACAAGAAACAGACTGACAGATGGACCAACAGACAGAGTGAAGGAGAGAAAACCTTTGTCCTACAAGAAACAGACTGACAGATGGACCAACAGACAGAGTGAAGGAGAGCAAACCTTTGACTTTGTCCTACAAGATACAGACTGACAGATGGACCAACAGACAGAGTGAAGGAGAGAAAACCTTTGTCCTACAAGAAACAGACTGACAGATGGACCAACAGACAGAGTGAAGGAGAGCAAACCTTTGACTTTGTCCTACAAGAAACAGACTGACAGATGGACCAACAGACAGAGTGAAGGAGAGCAAACCTTTGACTTTGTCCTACAAGAAACAGACTGACAGATGGACCAACAGACAGAGTGAAGGAGAGCAAACCTTTGACTTTGTCCTACAAGATACAGACTGACAGATGGACCAACAGACAGAGTGAAGGAGAGAAAACCTTTGTCCTACAAGAAACAGACTGACAGATGGACCAACAGACAGAGTGAAGGAGAGCAAACCTTTGACTTTGTCCTACAAGAAACAGACTGACAGATGGACCAACAGACAGAGTGAAGGAGAGAAAACCTTTGACTTTGTCCTACAAGATACAGACTGACAGATGGACCAACAGACAGAGTGAAGGAGAGAAAACCTTTGACTTTGTCCTACAAGAAACAGACTGACAGATGGACCAACAGACAGAGTGAAGGAGAGAAAACCTTTGACTTTGTCCTACAAGAAACAGACTGACAGATGGACCAACAGACAGAGTGAAGGAGAGCAAACCTTTGACTTTGTCCTACAAGAAACAGACTGACAGATGGACCAACAGACAGAGTGAAGGAGAGAAAACCTTTGTCCTACAAGAAACAGACTGACAGATGGACCAACAGACAGAGTGAAGGAGAGAAAACCTTTGTCCTACAAGAAACAGACTGACAGATGGACCAACAGACAGAGTGAAGGAGAGAAAACCTTTGACTTTGTCCTACAAGAAACAGACTGACAGATGGACCAACAGACAGAGTGAAGGAGAGAAAACCTTTGACTTTGTCCTACAAGAAACAGACTGACAGATGGACCAACAGACAGAGTGAAGGAGAGAAAACCTTTGACTTTGTCCTACAAGAAACAGACTGACAGATGGACCAACAGACAGAGTGAAGGAGAGAAAACCTTTGACTTTGTCCTACAAGAAACAGACTGACAGATGGACCAACAGACAGAGTGAAGGAGAGAAAACCTTTGACTTTGTCCTACAAGAAACAGACTGACAGATGGACCAACAGACAGAGTGAAGGAGAGAAAACCTTTGACTTTGTCCTACAAGAAACAGACTGACAGATGGACCAACAGACAGAGTGAAGGAGAGAAAACCTTTGACTTTGTCCTACAAGAAACAGACTGACAGATGGACCAACAGACAGAGTGAAGGAGAGAAAACCTTTGACTTTGTCCTACAAGAAACAGACTGACAGATGGACCAACAGACAGAGTGAAGGAGAGAAAAAACCTTTGACTTTGTCCTACAAGATACAGACTGACAGATGGACCAACAGACAGAGTGAAGGAGAGAAAACCTTTGACTTTGTCCTACAAGATACAGACTGACAGATGGACCAACAGACAGAGTGAAGGAGAGAAAACCTTTGACTTTGTCCTACAAGAAACAGACTGACAGATGGACCAACAGACAGAGTGAAGGAGAGAAAACCTTTGTCCTACAAGAAACAGACTGACAGATGGACCAACAGACAGAGTGAAGGAGAGCAAACCTTTGCCTTTGTCCTACAAGAAACAGACTGACAGATGGACCAACAGACAGAGTGAAGGAGAGAAAACCTTTGTCCTACAAGAAACAGACTGACAGATGGACCAACAGACAGAGTGAAGGAGAGAAAACCTTTGACTTTGTCCTACAAGAAACAGACTGACAGATGGACCAACAGACAGAGTGAAGGAGAGAAAACCTTTGTCCTACAAGAAACAGACTGACAGATGGACCAACAGACAGAGTGAAGGAGAGAAAACCTTTGACTTTGTCCTACAAGAAACAGACTGACAGATGGACCAACAGACAGAGTGAAGGAGAGCAAACCTTTGACTTTGTCCTACAAGAAACAGACTGACAGATGGACCAACAGACAGAGTGAAGGAGAGAAAACCTTTGTCCTACAAGAAACAGACTGACAGATGGACCAACAGACAGAGTGAAGGAGAGAAAACCTTTGTCCTACAAGAAACAGACTGACAGATGGACCAACAGACAGAGTGAAGGAGAGAAAACCTTTGACTTTGTCCTACAAGAAACAGACTGACAGATGGACCAACAGACAGAGTGAAGGAGAGAAAACCTTTGACTTTGTCCTACAAGAAACAGACTGACAGATGGACCAACAGACAGAGTGAAGGAGAGAAAACCTTTGTCCTACAAGAAACAGACTGACAGATGGACCAACAGACAGAGTGAAGGAGAGAAAACCTTTGTCCTACAAGAAACAGACTGACAGATGGACCAACAGACAGAGTGAAGGAGAGAAAACCTTTAACTTTGTCCTACAAGAAACAGACTGACAGATGGACCAACAGACAGAGTGAAGGAGAGAAAACCTTTGACTTTGTCCTACAAGAAACAGACTGACAGATGGACCAACAGACAGAGTGAAGGAGAGAAAACCTTTGTCCTACAAGAAACATATATAAAGCACCATATTATCCTGGTGATAAACAACACTCTTAAATCTTATATCTTACCCCAAAAAAAAACATCCAATTTTAAACATTGTTCATATTACTTTGAAGTATTTGGACACTACGCCATAAAGATTATGCATACTTTCCTCATTCGGATTCACACTAAGCATATAACTTGACTAGGTCATAGACATAAGAAGACAACAGCAGAGTAAAGAACAGGTACTTCACATCTAGCAAATAACTTGACTAAGTCATAGACATAAGAAGACAACACCAGAGTAAAGAACAGGTACTTCACATCTAGCAAATAACTTGACTAAGTCATAGACATAAGAAGACAACACCAGAGTAAAGAACAGGTACTTCACATCTAGCAAATAACTTGACTAAGTCATAGACATAAGAAGACAACAGCAGAGTAAAGAACAGGTACTTCACATCTAGCAAATAACTTGACTAAGTCATAGACATAAGAAGACAACACCAGAGTAAAGAACAGGTACTTCACATCTAGCAAATAACTTGACTAAGTCATAGACATAAGAAGACAACAGCAGAGTAAAGAACAGGTACTTCACATCTAGCAAATAACTTGACTAAGTCATAGACATAAGAAGACAACACCAGAGTAAAGAACAGATACTTCACATCTAGCAAATAACTTGACTAAGTCATAGACATAAGAAGACAACAGCAGAGTAAAGAACAGGTACTTCACATCTAGCAAATAACTTGATTTAGTCATAGACATAAGAAGACAACACCAGAGTAAAGAACAGATACTTCACATCTAGCAAATAACTTGACTAAGTCATAGACATAAGAAGACAACAGCAGAGTAAAGAACAGGTACTTCATATCTAGCAAATAACTTGACTAAGTCATAGACATAAGAAGACAACACCAGAGTAAAGAACAGATACTTCACATCTAGCAAATAACTTGACTAAGTCATAGACATAAGAAGACAACAGCAGAGTAAAGAACAGGTACTTCACATCTAGCAAATAACTTGACTAAGTCATAGACATAAGAAGACAACACCAGAGTAAAGAACAGGTACTTCACATCTAGCAAATAACTTGACTAAGTCATAGACATAAGAAGACAACACCAGAGTAAAGAACAGGTACTTCACATCTAGCAAATAACTTGACTAAGTCATAGACATAAGAAGACAACAGCAGAGTAAAGAACAGGTACTTCACATCTAGCAAATAACTTGATTTAGTCATAGGCATAAGAAGACAACACCAGAGTAAAGAACAGATACTTCACATCTAGCAAATAACTTGACTAAGTCATAGACATAAGAAGACAACACCAGAGTAAAGAACAGGTACTTCACATCTAGCAAATAACTTGACTAAGTCATAGACATAAGAAGACAACAGCAGAGTAAAGAACAGGTACTTCACATCTAGCAAATAACTTGACTAAGTCATAGACATAAGAAGACAACACCAGAGTAAAGAACAGATACTTCACATCTAGCAAATAACTTGACTAAGTCATAGACATAAGAAGACAACAGCAGAGTAAAGAACAGGTACTTCATATCTAGCAAATAACTTGACTATGTCTGAGATTTGGAAAAGAATATAACTAATGCATGAACTGAAATACAAAACAAAATAATAATTAAGAACAGGTATTTCACATCAACTTGAAATAAGATGACTGTCTTGTACTTATTGAGAAAACAATAGGATAAAGTGCATTTAATGAAAAAATGTTCATATACAAAATAAATAATACAGACATTTAAACAAATAATTGTCAATAGCTCTATCCTGAAAGTCATTTATTTGTATTCTATTTAAAATCAAGTGTAATGTGTTCTAAAATTAATTGTGTTATAGTTACAGGTATTCCTTAGCCAAGAGGAATATGTTCTTGGATCAAAATGGTTTTCCAAACAGTCTAGTCTTATTATCTGTAATTCAAATTGCATCCTATTCCTGACTTTCGACTGAATGTTGATTTGGATGGTTGATGGGTGCATAGCATGAGATGCATATCCCGTCAACAAAACCTCTTTCGCTCCTTTTACGGTTCATGAAATTCCTACAGTTTTTGTTGGTTAGTTTCATTTGTCTCTAATTGGAATATTAAAATATATTATAAGCTTCTCAGCAACATAGATTATTTAATTCTATTTCACATGAGTGCTTAAAGAGTATTGATGATACCAACTATAACAAACACATCACTGATTAAAATAATAAACCTAAAAACACTTTTGAACAACAGGGCTCAACTTAATATATCAAAAAGTCACAATTGCAATAAGTCGACACATCCTCCTCTGAAGAATGAGATTTGGTGATTGGGGAATTGATGTTTAGCTGTTTTTACTGCAAATTAAATAAAGGATGAGTATGGCCTGTACAGTCTAAATTGTTATTGTGATATCATTGTAATAATACACAGATAATTCCCCCATGTCCGTCTCTCATGTAGATCCTCCAGCCTGCCTTCCCATGGTCAGAGTCGCTGAAATCATGGTCACTGTTCTCAGGTAGATAAACAGTCAGAAATGACCTTGGTCCATGTCCTAAACACAGGAGAACCTGCTTAAGCTGACCATCATGGAGGTAGTGATACAAATTTTCTCTGTAATTTTGATTTGTTTGAAAGTGTTGGGTTACTGTCAGTAAAAATCCAACTACAAATAAAAAGAGAAAACAATTATATTGTAAGTCTTATTTTGAGAGAAATAAAAGCAATAAATACATATTGATATTTACTCTCAATACTATTCCATTTTCTATGATTCTTAAAGGGGCATTAGTTGTAAATTTTCTATTCATAGACTTGACTCAAATTCTCATATTTGACTTAGAATTTAGAAAAGGTTTATCTTAATGATAAAAAGTATTTAATAAACAATTTACACTGCATAGGGTTGAAAATATGTATCAACATTTCAACAGTCATTTAACCCGATATAATATAGACATAAAATATATATAAATAAATAGATAGCAAACACCTGCAATTGGAATTTTCTCGGTCTGTTTAATTTCATAATATTGCGCTTAAAAAATATGTTTAACATCTTTTTTACCTGTATAAGAGTGAGTTTTTGTGATTCGAATAAGTCAATCAAATGATTTACAAAATGTACCCTTGTTTCACATTCTTTCCTTTAAATAACTGAACACTTCTAATTCACATGAAACTAATCCCTAGCTAAGATTAAATTGAAGGTCACACGAACAAGGATTCAATGAGATGGAATCATCACTTGCAAGTGAATAATTCATCATCAATGTTTCTTAGCTTATTTTGAAACAAGAATGTGTCCATAGTACACGGATGCCCCACTCGCACTATCATTTTACATGTTCACTGGACTGTGAAATTGGGGTCAATAATTTAATTTGGCATTAAAATTAGAAAGATCATATCATAGTTAACATGTGTACTAAGTTTCAAGATTGGACTTCAATTTCATCAAAAACTACCTCGACCAAAAACTTTAACCTGAGCTTCACACTATCTTCTCTTTTGTTCAGTGGACCATGAAATTGGAGTCAATACTTTAATTTGACATTAAAATTAGAAAGATCATATCATAGGGAACATGTGTACTAAGTTTCAAATTAATTGGACTTCAACCTCATCAAAAACTACCTAGTCCAAAAACTTTAACCTGAAGCGGGACGAACCAACGGACGAACGAACGGACGAACGGACCAGAAAACATAATGCCCCTCTACTATCGTAGGTGGGGCATAAAAATTGAACTAAACTCACTTCTAAATGCAAATTATCATTTCACTTTTTCACTTTCATTTATGATTGAACAGGAAAACAAAATCACATATTTTCTTTTTTTTTTTTATATCTCATAGGTTATGCCCCTTTAAAGGGTGGTTCTGATATATCTTTTGGGTTATCTTTACTCTCAATCAATCAGTAATTTTGCATTATTTGAAATTATTTGAAAAAGAAATTAAAATATTTCTTTTTGTCCAACCAGAATATATACCTGTTTCGTTGATAAAGTGTATTTCTTTAGGATGTCCTGCCAGTGTTATTGACTGTGTTATTTCGACTACTGCATCAGAATCTATTGTCTCCCTGTAATAATAGGATTTGTATGATTTTAAACCACATGGAATATTTTCCTGACCCTTTAATTACATAACATATAGTAACATTTACAAATAGGATTAACAAACAAGTATCAAGTGATTATCTTCATTCTTAGAGATTATTTCCTTTGGCCTGTATCACATTAATAACATTGATGGTACCAATTTTCCTGCAACAGATGCGCATTTTGACAATACATGTCTCTTCAGTGATGCTCGTGGCCAAAATATTTGAAATCCAAAGCTTATATAAAAGATGAAGAGCTATAATCCTAAAGATCCAAAATCCGTGAAAGGAATCAGACTTTTGCATGAGGGAGATACATTCCTTAATTTATAATAATTTATAACATTTTGTAACAGCAAATTTTAATAACACAAAAAAAATTGTATTTTCATGCCAGTAACGAAGTACTGGCTACTGGGCTGGTGATACCTTTGGGGACTAACAGCCCACCAGCAGAGGCATCAATCCAGTGGTAGTAATAACATTAATGGTACCAATGTTCCTACACCTGTATATTGGTGGAATAGTAAGATTTGAAAGTATTACAAATATTTGTGGAAGTGCAGCATTTTGTCTGTAACACAAATTTATCTATTAAAGTTTTGCAAACTTAAATAAAACAGTAGAACTTTAAAACTTGAATGATGATAAGGTACGTGTGAATCTTTAGAACAAGTAGTAGATTATCCACAACAATAGAAGAACTATGAAACTGGAATAATAAAGTACCTGTGAATCTTTAAAACAAGCAGTAGATTATCCACAGCAATGGCAGCTCTCGTATAGGTCCTGCCAATGTCATTAGTGAAACTGCCTTCTCCAACAACTTTAAAGGTCGTGAATTTTATTTTGTCTAGAATTTTTAAGTCGTCTTTCTCCCAAAAGTTGTTATCAAGAGGCCTAAAAAGTAAAACAAGATATTTTAACAATAACATTTTTCAAGCCTCATATATTTTGAAAAAGATTTTAAGGAGTTTTTTTGTCCTTAATTTATTTCTCTAAGCTTGGGCACAGCACCCATATGCTCAAGCAGGTCAGGGAATAAAACTTCATTGCCCAAAGCTTATAATGACATTCCACTAGCCAAACAGGTAAAAGTGCTTGCATGATACTTCTAGGCTTCACAGATCAGAGTATGCTGATTCATAGTGTCTATTATTTTAAATCGGCCAATGCTTATTACCAACAATGTTTAACATACTGGTAGCCAGCATAATCACTCATTGATAATATTAAAATGCTACAATAAATATTGCAGTGTAAGCCAACTCAGAGGCCAGATATCTTCAATTTCTATCATAGTATTTATTCTAACACATTTAAGTGAGGAAATAATTGGAAATGCTTTGGGTTGATAAACTTAATGGTAGTAATGAGGACAATCAACAAATTTAACCTTCCCTGAGTTTGTCAGGAGAATCAATACTTACTTGTTCAGTATAGGACTAAATGGTAGTAAAGAGGGAAGATCAACAAATTTAACCTTCCCTGAGTTTGTCAGGAGAACCATTACTTACTTGTTCAGTATAGGACTTAATGGTAGTAAAGAGGGAAGATCATCAAATTTAACCTTCCCTGAGGTTGTTAGAACAAATACTTACTTGTTCAGTATAGGACTTAATGGTAGTAAAGAGGGAAGATAAAGAAATTTAACCTCCCCTGAGTTTGTCAGGAGAACAAATACTTACTTGTTCAGTATAGGACTTAATGGTAGTAAAGAGGGAAGATCAACAAATTTAACCTTCCCTGAGTTTGTCAGGAGAACAAATACTTACTTGTTCAGTATAGGACTTAATGGTAGTAAAGAGGGACGATCAACAAATTTAACCTTCCCTGAGGTTGTCAGGAGAACCAATACTTACTTGATCAGTATAGGACTTAATGGTAGTAAAGAGGGAAGATCAACAAATTTAACCTTCCCTGAGTTTGTCAGGAGAACCAATACTTACTTGATCAGTATAGGACTTAATGGTAGTAAAGAGGGAAGATCAACAAATTTAACCTCCCCTGAGTTTGTCAGGAGAACCAATACTTACTTGTTCAGTATAGGACTTAATGGTAGTAAAGAGGGAAGATCAACAAATTTAACCTTCCCTGAGTTTCCCAGGAGAACCAATACTTACTTGTTCAGCATAGGACTTAATGGTAGTAAAGAGGGAAGATCAACAAATTTAACCTCCCCTGAGTTTGTCAGGAGAACCAATACTTACTTGTTCAGTATAGGACTTAATGGTAGTAATGAGGGAAGATCAACAAATTTAACCTTCCCTGAGTTTGTTAGGAGAACCAATTCTTACTTGTTCAGTATAGGACTTAATGGTAGTAATGAGGACAATCAACAAATTTAACCTTCCCTGAGTTTGTCAGGAGAACCAATACTTACTTGTTCAGTATAGGACTTAATGGTAGTAAAGAGGGAAGATCAACAAATTTAACCTTCCCTGAGTTTGTCAGGAGAACCAATACTTACTTGTTCAGTATAGGACTTAATGGTAGTAAAGAGGGAAGATCAACAAATTTGACCTTTCCTGAGGTTGTCAGGAGAACCAATACTTACTTGTTCAGTATAGGACTTAATGGTAGTAAAGAGGGAAGATAAAGAAATTTAACCTTCCCTGAGGTTGTCAGGAGAACCAATACTTACTTGTTCAGTGTAGGACTTAATGGTAGTAAAGAGGGAAGATCAACAAATTTAACCTTCCCTGAGGTTGTCAGGAGAACCAATACTTACTTGTTCAGTATAGGACTTAATGGTAGTAAAGAGGGAAGATCAACAAATTTAACCTTCCCTGAGTTTGTCAGGAGAACCATTACTTACTTGTTCAGTATAGGACTTAATGGTAGTAAAGAGGGAAGATCAACAAATTTGACCTTTCCTGAGTTTGTCAGGAGAACCAATACTTACTTGTTCAGTATAGGACTTAATGGTAGTAAAGAGGGAAGATCAACAAATTTGACCTTTCCTGAGGTTGTCAGGAGAACCAATACTTACTTGTTCAGTATAGGACTTAATGGTAGTAAAGAGGGAAGATAAAGAAATTTAACCTTCCCTGAGGTTGTCAGGAGAATCAATACTTACTTGTTCAGTATAGGACTTAATGGTAGTAAAGAGGGAAGATCAACAAATTTAACCTCCCTGATGTTGTTAGGAGAACCAATACTTACTTGTTCAGTATAGGACTTAATGGTAGTAAAGAGGGAAGATCAACAAATTTAACCTCCCCTGATGTTGTTAGGAGAACCAATACTTACTTGTTCAGTATAGGACTTAATGGTAGTAAAGAGGAAACATCAACAAATTTGACCTCCCCTGATGTTGTCAGGAGAACCAATACTTACTTGTTCAGTATAGGACTTAATGGTAGTAAAGAGGGAAGATCAACAAATTTAACCTTCCCTGATGTTGTTAGGAGAACCAATACTTACTTGTTCAGTATAGGACTTAATGGTAGTAAAGAGGGAAGATCAACAAATTTGACCTTTCCTGAGTTTGTCAGGAGAACCAATACTTACTTGTTCAGTATAGGACTTAATCGTAGTAAAGAGGGAAGATCAACAAATTTGACCTTTCCTGAGGTTGTCAGGAGAACCAATACTTACTTGTTCAGTATAGGACTTAATGGTAGTAAAGAGGGAACATCAACAAATTTAACCTTCCCTGATGTTGTTAGGAGAACCAATACTTACTTGTTCAGTATAGGACTTAATGGTAGTAAAGAGGACAATCAACAAATTTAACCTTCCCTGAGGTTGTCAGGAGAACCAATACTTACTTGTTCAGTATAGGACTTAATGGTAGTAAAGAGGGAAGATCAACAAATTTAACCTTCCCTGAGTTTGTCAGGAGAACCAATACTTACTTGTTCAGTATAGGACTTAATGGTAGTAAAGAGGGAAGATCAACAAATTTAACCTCCCCTGAGTTTGTTAGGAGAACCAATACTTACTTGTTCAGTATAGGACTTAATGGTAGTAAAGAGGGAAGATCAACAAATTTAACCTTCCCTGAGTTTGTCAGGAGAACCAATACTTACTTGATCAGTATAGGACTTAATGGTAGTAAAGAGGGAAGATCAACAAATTTAACCTTCCCTGAGTTTGTCAGGAGAACCTATACTTACTTGTTCAGTATAGGACTTAATGGTAGTAAAGAGGGAAGATCAACAAATTTAACCTTCCCTGAGTTTGTCAGGAGAACCAATACTTACTTGTTCAGTATAGGACTTAATGGTAGTAAAGAGGGAAGATCAACAAATTTAACCTCCCCTGATGTTGTTAGGAGAACCAATATATCTGCCACAGAACCCATGCTGAACATTTCTCCTAAGTAATCTACTTCATTCTGGAAACCATTGCAAGAACTTAACAACCTGTGTAATAAAAAATAACACTTAAAATGTATGCTGTTTTTAGAGTTAACATGTGATATCAAAATGACTAGGGATTAACTGTGTGTGTGTGTTGTCGAGTATATAGGTCAATCAGTATAAGTTTCCAACTGATATATTGATAACAAGCAACCCTTTTTTTTTACAAAATTTCTACTTGTGGGTACAAATTTTTGGGATTGTGATAATGTGGAAGTTGATCTGTATTTTATAAGCTAAAAGCAAATTACATGCTACATTGATGAAAATTAATATTCTAACAGTTTCTAATCATTTGCTCAGAAAACAATGAGGTTTTTGTGTATTTAGGATATAATTTAATCAAAGTACTGACACACTGTGTATTCAGTAGACTATGAGATATGTCAGGCCCGTAGCCAGGAATTTCCAAGGGGGTGTTATTTGGACTCATGAACTCGACTTTAACAGTCACAATTTGAACAGAACGTTGACTTTAACAGTGCTTATTTGGTTTCAAGGGGGGGTTTCGTCCAACCCCCCTGACTAAGGGTATGTGTGTATTTGTTATCTAAACTAAAGTACTGACACACTACTCAGTAGACTGTGAGGTTTGTGTGTATTTGTCATATAAACCAAAGAATGGCACACTGTTTACTCAGTAGACTGTGAGGTTTGTGTGTATTTGTCATATAAACCAAAGTACTGACACACTGTTTACTCAGTAGACAATAAGATTCTCTATTGGAAGCAAACTTACATATTACTCATGGTCAGACTATACACATTACTCTCCTGAGTTATAGGATCCATCTGTTTTGTATCAGTCAGAAGTTTGGTACGTAAATTATCATTAATCATTTCACCATGTCTGTCATATGTCAGATAATCCCTGTAAATAACATCAAACATGCAATAAAAATATCATCATAAAAGAACAGTACAAAACATTTCATAGTTTAAGAAAAAGCTAATTTTTTCAATAGATTAAATAAAAAATTATCAGCTCACATTTCAAGGACTTATTTACATTAAAATATGCATACACATTTTAAGCCATACGTTGACAGCAGCCTTAGAGTTGATTTAAAGTCTTATAGGACTGTAAGTATGCTTTATTTTATAACTGTAGGTTGATGCCTTGTTTTGACTTATGAGAACAGTCTTATAGGACTGTAGGTATACTTTATTTTATCACTGTAGGTTGATGTCTTGACTTGACTTATGAGTAAGGTCTTATAGGACTGTAAGTATGCTTTATTTTATGACTGTAGGTTGATGTCTTGACTTGACTTATGAGTTAGGTCTTATAGGACTGTAAGTATGCTTTATTTTATCACTGTAGGTTGATGTCTTGACTTGACTTATGAGTAAAGTCTTATAGGACTTTAAGTAAGCTTTATTTTATCACTGTATGTTGATGCCTTGACTAATGAGTAAGGTCTTATAGGACTGTAAGTATGCTTTATTTTATCACTGTAGGTTGATGTCTTGACTTGACTTATGAGAACAGTCTTATAGGACTGTAAGTATGCTTTATTTTATGACTGTAGGTTGATGCCTTGACTTGACTTATGAGTAAGGTCTGATAGGACTGTAAGTATGCTTTATTTTATCACTGTAGGTTGATGCCTTGACTTGACTTATGAGTAAGGTCTTATAGGACTGTCAGTATGCTTTATTTTATCACTGTAGGTTGATGTCTTGACTTGACTTATGAGTAAAGTCTTATAGGACTGTAAGTATACTTTATTCTATCACTGTATGTTGATGTCTTGACTTGACTTATGAGTAAAGTCTTATAGGACTGTAAGTATGCTTTATTTTATGACTGTAGGTTGATGCCTTGACTTGACTTATGAGTAAGGTCTTATAGGACTGTAAGTATGCTTTATTTTATCACTGTAGGTTGATGTCTTGACTTGACTTATGAGTAAGGTCTTATAGGACTGTAAGTATGCTTTATTTTATCACTGTAGGTTGATGCCTTGACTTATGAGTAAGGTCTTATAGGACTGTAAGTATGCTTTATTTTGTGACTGTGGGTTGATGCCTTGACTTGACTTATGAGTAAGTTCTTATAGGACTGTAAGTATGCTTTATTTTATCACTGTAGGTTGATGCATTGACTTATGAGTAAGGTCTTATAGGACTGTAAGTATGCTTTATTTTATCACTGTAGGTTGATGCATTGACTTATGAGTAAGGTCTTATAGGACTGTAAGTATGCTTTATTTTATCACTGTAGGTTGATGCCTGGACTTGACTTATGAGTAAGGTTTTATAGGACTGTAAGTATGCTTTATTTTATCACTGTAGGTTGATATCTTGACTTGACTTATGAGTAAAGTCTTATAGGACTGTAAGTATACTTTATTCTATCACTGTATGTTGATGTCTTGACTTGACTTATGAGTAAAGTCTTATAGGACTGTAAGTATGCTTTATTTTATGACTGTAGGTTGATGCCTTGACTTGACTTATGAGTAAGGTCTTATAGGACTGTAAGTATGCTTTATTTTATCACTGTAGGTTGATGTCTTGACTTGACTTATGAGTAAGGTCTTATAGGACTGTAATTATGCTTTATTTTATCACTGTAGGTTGATGCCTTGACTTGACTTATGAGTAAGGTCTTATAGAACTGTAAGTATGCTTTATTTTATCATTGTAGGTTGATGTCTTGACTTGACTTATGAGTAAAGTCTTATAGGACTGTAAGTATGCTTTATTTTATCACTGTAGGTTGATGCCTTGACTTGACTTATGAGTAAGGTCTTATAGGACTGTAAGTATGCTTTATTTTATCACTGTAGGTTGATGCCTTGACTTGACTTATGAAAAGATTTTTTTTAAGCTAAAAGTGTTTGAAATGCTTTCAATTCATTCATCAAGGGACGTTTTATACCTTTCTTTGCAAGATAGGTTTTACTTGTTGTCATGGTGATATGATAGACACAAAAACTTATTTACTGTGGATTCATTTATTTTTGGTGGTTATCAATTTTTTGTGGATTAAGGAAAATTTACTTGTTTGTGGAAATCTAATTTAATGCAAATCGGGTGTTTTGCCGAGATCTGCATACAAGCCTATAGAAAATTTGTCATTCCTTTAACATTTAATTTTATTAATGAATCCACAGTAACTATCGATAGCCCCAGCACTGGAGGAACTATAGATACATTAATGAATCCACAGAACTATAGATACAGAAACATACTAACCCATCTGCAGACCCAGGACCGTAGGCACTATAGATACAGAAACATACTAACCCATCTGCAGACCCAGGACTGGAGGAACTATAGATACAGAAACATACTAACCCATCTGCAGACCCAGGACCGTTGGCACTATAGATACAGAAACATACTAACCCATCTGCAGACCCAGGACTGGAGGAACTATAGATACAGAAACATACTAACCCATCTGCAGACCCAGGACTGGAGGAACTATAGATACAGAAACATACTAACCCATCTGCAGACCCAGGACCGTTGGCACTATAGATACAGAAACATACTAACCCATCTGCAGACCCAGGACTGGAGGAACTATAGATACAGAAACATACTAACCCATCTGCAGACCCAGGACCATTGGCACTATAGATACAGAAACATACTAACCCATCTGCAGACCCAGCACTGGAGGAACTATAGATACAGAAACATACTAACCCATCTGCAGACCCAGCACTGGAGGAACTATAGATACAGAAACATACTAACCCATCTGCAGACCCAGGACTGGAGGAACTATAGATACAGAAACATACTAACCCATCTGCAGACCCAGCACTGGAGGAACTATAGATACAGAAACATACTAACCCATCTGCAGACCCAGCACTGGAGGAACTATAGATACAGAAACATACTAACCCATCTGCAGACCCAGCACTGAAGGAACTATAGATACAGAAACATACTAACCCATCTGCAGACCCAGCACTGGAGGAACTATAGATACAGAAACATACTAACCCATCTGCAGACCCAGGACCGTTGGCACTATAGATACAGAAACATACTAACCCATCTGCAGACCCAGGACCGTTGGCACTATAGATACAGAAACATACTAACCCATCTGCAGACCCAGGACCGTTGGCACTATAGATACAGAAACAATCTGATCTCTTCATCATCATTGGTGTTTGTTTGGCAAAATGTACAAATTTGAGGCTCAGATGTACAAAGGATGGTTTCATAAATAACTCTCTTGTTGTTGTATTCAATATCTGAAATATAAAACTTAATTTCAGACTGTTCTGCAACAAACCCTCTGAGAATATTGTACATAGTTTCAACACAAAAAGGTCTTAAAGAATCATTTAAACACTATAACTGATAGTTACCATAAAGAAAAATGTTAAAGATATATTCGGAGTGTAAATTGTAAGAGAGGTCGCACTGACATGCAGCTCTAACAGAAACATTTTGAGAGTTTTGCTGAGAACTACTAAACAGAGAGCTCATAACAATCTGAAAATATTGCTAAGAGTATTTACACAGCACTAAAAAAAAACTTATAATATTGCCAAGAGTAGTCACAGCTCTAAAAAAAATATTCTGAGAGTTTTGGAGAGAGTAGTCACTAAGGGAGCTCTAAAAGAAATGTTCTGAGAGTTTTGGAGAGTATAGTCACACAGAGAGCTCTAAAAGAAATATTCTGAGAGTTTTGGAGAGAGTAGCCACACAGAGAGCTCTAAAAGAAATATTCTGAGAGTTTTGGAGAGAGTAGCCACACAGAGAGCTCTAAAAGAATTATTCTGAGAGTTTTGGAGAGTATAGTCACACAGAGAGCTCTAAAAGAAATGTGCTGAGAGTTTTGGTGAGAGTAGTCACACAGAGAGCTCTAAAAGAAATATTATGAGAGTTTTGTAGAGAGTAGTCACACACAGAGTTATAAAAGAAATGTTCTGAGAGTTTTGGAGAGAGTAGTCACTTAAGAGAGCTCTAAAAGAAATGTTCTCAGAGTTTTGGAGAGTGTAGTTACACAGAGAGCTCTAAAAGAAATGTTCTAAGAGTTTTAAAGAGAGAAGCCACTTAAGAGAGCTCTAAAAGAAATATTCTGAGAGTTTTGGAGACAGTAGTCACACAGACAGCTCTAAAAAAAATATTCTGAGAGTTTTGGAGGGAGAAGTCACTTAAGAGAGCTCTAAAAGAATTATTCTGAGAGTTTTGGAGAGAGTAGTCACTTAAGAGAGCTCTAAAAGAAATGTGCTGAGAGTTTTGGTGAGAGTAGTCACACAGAGAGCTCTAAAAGAAATATTCTGAGAGTTTTGTAGAGAGTAGTCACACACAGAGTTATAAAAGAAATGTTCTGAGAGTTTTGGAGAGAGTAGTCACTTAAGAGAGCTCTAAAAGAAATGTTCTCAGAGTTTTGGAGAGTGTAGTTACACAGAGAGCTCTAAAAGAAATGTTCTAAGAGTTTTGGTGAGAGTAGTCACACAGAGAGCTCTAAAATAAATATTCTGAGAGTTTTGTAGAGAGTAGTCACACACAGAGTTATAAAAGAAATGTTCTGAGAGTTTTGGAGAGAGTAGTCACTTAAGAGAGCTCTAAAAGAAATGTTCTCAAGAGTTTTGGAGAGTGTAGTTACACAGAGAGCTCTAAAAGAAATGTTCTAAGAGTTTTGGTGAGAGTAGTCACACAGAGAGCTCTAAAAGAAATATTCTGAGAGTTTTGTAGAGAGTAGTCACACACAGAGTTATAAAAGAAATGTTCTGAGAGTTTTGGAGAGAGTAGTCACTTAAGAGAGCTCTAAAAGAAATGTTCTCAGAGTTTTGGAGAGTGTAGTTACACAGAGAGCTCTAAAAGAAATGTTCTAAGAGTTTTGGTGAGAGTAGTCACACAGAGAGCTCTAAAAGAAATATTCTGAGAGTTTTGTAGAGAGTAGTCACACACAGAGTTATAAAAGAAATGTTCTGAGAGTTTTAAAGAGAGAAGCCACTTAAGAGAGCTCTAAAAGAAATATTCTGAGAGTTTTGGAGAGAGTAGCCACACAGAGAGCTCTAAAAGAATTATTCTGAGAGTTTTGGAGAGTATAGTCACACAGAGAGCTCTAAAAGAAATGTGCTGAGAGTTTTGGTGAGAGTAGTCACACAGAGAGCTCTAAAAGAAATATTCTGAGAGTTTTGTAGAGAGTAGTCACACACAGAGTTATAAAAGAAATGTTCTGAGAGTTTTGGAGAGAGTAGTCACTTAAGAGAGCTCTAAAAGAAATGTTCTCAGAGTTTTGGAGAGTGTAGTTACACAGAGAGCTCTAAAAGAAATGTTCTAAGAGTTTTAAAGAGAGAAGCCACTTAAGAGAGCTCTAAAAGAAATATTCTGAGAGTTTTGGAGACAGTAGTCACACAGACAGCTCTAAAAAAAATATTCTGAGAGTTTTGGAGGGAGAAGTCACTTAAGAGAGCTCTAAAAGAATTATTCTGAGAGTTTTGGAGAGAGTAGTCACTTAAGAGAGCTCTAAAAGAAATGTGCTGAGAGTTTTGGTGAGAGTAGTCACACAGAGAGCTCTAAAAGAAATATTCTGAGAGTTTTGTAGAGAGTAGTCACACACAGAGTTATAAAAGAAATGTTCTGAGAGTTTTGGAGAGAGTAGTCACTTAAGAGAGCTCTAAAAGAAATGTTCTCAGAGTTTTGGAGAGTGTAGTTACACAGAGAGCTCTAAAAGAAATGTTCTAAGAGTTTTGGTGAGAGTAGTCACACAGAGAGCTCTAAAAGAAATATTCTGAGAGTTTTGTAGAGAGTAGACACACACAGAGTTATAAAAGAAATGTTCTGAGAGTTTTGGAGAGAGTAGTCACTTAGGAGAGCTCTAAAAGAAATGTTCTCAGAGTTTTGGAGAGTGTAGTTACACAGAGAGCTCTAAAAGAAATGTTCTAAGAGTCTTGGTGAGATTAGTCACACAGAGAGCTCTAAAAAAAAATTCTGAGAGTTTTGTAGAGAGTAGTCACACACAGAGTTATAAAAGAAATGTTCTGAGAGTTTTAAAGAGAGAAGCCACTTAAGAGAGCTCTAAAAGAAATGTTCTGAGAGTTTTGGAGACAGTAGTCACACAGACAGCTTTAAAAAAAATATTCTGAGAGTTTTGGAGGGAGAAGTCACTTAAGAGAGCTCTAAAAGAATTATTCTGAGAGTTTTGGAGAGAGTAGTCACTTAAGAGAGCTCTAAAAGAATTATTCTGAGAGTTTTGGAGAGAGTAGTCACTTAAGAGAGCTCTAAAAGAATTGTTCTGAGAGTTTTGGAGAGAGTAGTCACTTAAGAGAGCTCTAAAAGAATTATTCTGAGAGTTTTGTAGAGAGTAGTCACTTAAGAGAGCTCTAAAAGAATTATTCTGAGAGTTTTGGAGAGAGTAGTCACTTAAGAGAGCTCTAAAAGAATTGTTCTGAGAGTTTTGGAGAGAGTAGTCACTTAAGAGAGCTCTAAAAGAATTATTCTGAGAGTTTTGGAGAGAGTAGTCACTTAAGAGAGCTCTAAAAGAGTTATTCTGAGAGTTTTGGAGAAAGTAGTCACTTAAGAGAGCTCTAAAAGAATTGTTCTGAGAGTTTTGGAGAGAGTAGTCACTTAAGAGAGCTCTAAAAGAATTATTCTGAGAGTTTTGGAGAGAGTAGTCACACAGAGAGCTCTAAAAGAAATTTTTTGAGTGTATTGGAGAGAGTAGTCACACTAGTATTAAAATACATTCTGAGTGTATTGGGAAGAGTATTTCATAGACAGCTCTAAAAATACATGAAGAATATGTCCATGGGACACAGAAGATGCCCCCTCTGGCGTATTACACTATAAAGGGACATAACTAGAGATTTGTAAAAGTGATGCCACCAAAACTGGAATTTGATCTGTGTTTTATGGTTATGAGCATTGTGTGTAAGTTTCATAACATATGGTTGAGGACAGTTTGAGACAAAACCAATTATGGGATGTTCATACAAATGAACAAGGGTAACAATTAATGCCCCCTTACTGCTGTGGGGGCATAAACATATTCTTAGAATATTGCTTAGAGTAGTCACATCTTGAAGCTGACAAATAAATGTTTATAATTATAATGAGTAAATGTTGATTGTCATAACTCAAAGCTAACACAAGTCCTCTATTAAATACACAGACATCCATGACAGAGAACACATCAAATGATGACAGAGGTTTCTTATCTTTATATTTACCATGAGTAGATGTTGATTGTCATAACTCAAAGCTAACACAAGTCCTCTATTAAATACACAGACATCCATGACAGAGAACACATCAAATGATAGAAGAGGTTTATTTTCTTTCTTCATTTGTTTCTTCTTGCCTTTTTTATCAGTCTGCTTTTTGTCCTTTTGTTTTTTCTGGAGGTTATATTTAATATACTGCTCTAGGTTACCAGTAGATGTTAGGTCTCCAGTCTGTAAATATATAAAACAATGAGCTCACAATTGTTGACAGGGACCCAGAATAACAATCAGTATAGAAAATACAATGGCAACTACATACTACGTCTACTTTTGGAAGACCTTGATGATAAAGATACATTTGATAAAAATTTCAAATAAGTTTGAGAGTGCTGAGAAACAAAGTTATTTAACAAACATTTCAAAGGGACTTAATTCCTGTTAAAATAGTTGAAAGGGACTGATTTTGAAACTCTTCCAAAATATCAATGATTTGAATGTCAGTAAAATCTGATATGAAATGTATGCGTTAGAGCTCTTACCACGCAAGTTCCTATACAATTGACATTCCAAGGGACATCATCCCTGTTTAAATAATTAATAAGAGTTAAATTGCCTTTCAAACTCATCAATGACATTAAAGATATGATCCAATTAACCTTGATATAAAATTTCATATCAATCCTACAAGAAATGTGTGCATGAGGGAGATTACAATGCAATTTCTCATGATTTATATTTCTAAGGTCATAACTTCTTAAATAAATAGATGATTGGCAAGGATTTTCAAACTAATTTGAAACATTCTGGTATAAATTTTTGATACAAATTTGATCAAACTCTTGCAATAATTGCAGACAAACCAGCACAGACAGACTGATATTATATGTTCTCTCTTCTCTTTGATTGGGAAGAAATTAAGAAATCCTAATTCAATTTCAATTTAGGGACTGAAAACATTAGTGAGTGTTAAGTAAATATAAAACCAGACAGCAAAATTATAAACGGGTAATAAAACAAAGAATATCATATTACAGCACTAAAACAATTGTCATACAATGGGGGAGGTTGAGCTAGCTATAAAACAAAGTTAAACTTAACATTTTCTTTGGAAAATGCCTGTACCAAGTCAGGAATATGTTCTGTTGATTGATACGGTTTGATTTTCTCAGTTTTTACAGAATTCACCTTTAATTGGGTGTTTTTGTTATACTTTCCTTGAATTTGCCTTGTAATTGGGTATTTTTGTTATTGAATTTGCCTTGTAATTGGGTATTTTTGTTATTGAATTTGCCTTGTAATTGGGTATTTTTGTTATTAAATTTGCCTTGTAATTGGGTATTTTTGTTATTAAATTTGCCTTGTAATTGGGTATTTTCGTTATTGAATATGCCTTGTAATTGGGTATTTTTGAAATTAAATTTGCCTTGTAATTGGGTATTTTTGTTATTGAATTTGCCTTGTATTTGGGTATTTTTGTTATTGAATTTGCCTTGTATTTGGGTATTTTTGTTATTGAATTTGCCTTACATTTGGGTATTTTTGTTATTAAATTTGCCTTGTAATTGGGTATTTTTGTTATTGAATATGCCTTGTAATTGGGTATTTTTGTTATTAAATTTGCCTTGTATTTGGGTATTTTTGTTATTGAATTTGCCTTGTATTTGGGTATTTTTGTTATTGAATTTGCCTTGTATTTGGGTATTTTTGTTATTGAATTTGCCTTACATTTGGGTATTTTTGTTATTAAATTTGCCTTGTAATTGGGTATTTTTGTTATTGAATATGCCTTGTAATTGGGTATTTTTGTTATTAAATTTGCCTTGTCACTGTGCTTAAACGGCTGTGGGTAACTTAAGTTACCCACAGCCCAAGATGGAGTCGCCTTGCGTCGGTTAGGGACTTCTCTTCTATAGAATAACAATACCATGGATGCATCAATTAAACCACTGAATTAAAAAGTTGTATTAATCGTTTAGGGAAACCCCTAAACTAACAAGTGATTAAATTCTACAAAATAAACGATCACAGCACGATTTGAAAAAACGCTTAGGCTGTCCGTAACTTAAAAACAACTTGTCCGTAACTTTTTTCATTATACCAATAGGAATGTCCGTAACTTTCAAAGAATCGACATACGTGGATTACATAATTAGAAAGGAAGTAGATCTCTAGTATGATATAATTCATTTGAATTAGAATGGAAGACAAAATTGGGAATAATATGAAAAAAATAACGATAAATCCGTTAAACTCGGGTCTGATTTTTTATAACGTCGGGATACCAAAATCGCCCTGTTCGGAGGGTGGTTTCCTACCATTGCAGATAATCTGTTGAAACATCATTGTTGATTTTTATTTTTGAACAAGTAGACTACACAAGTAATTTTTACACATGCATGTGGCGTGTATGGACTAAATGATTTTCTGCCAGCAACGACAAGAGTAGATCATGCGTAAATCCGGGATTAATTTTTTTTTTTTTTGGGGGGGGGTACCAAAATTTCGCAATCACATGACAATTATCAAAGGTTCAGCCAAAAACAATTATATTCAAAAGACATTCATTTCCATTGATTTAAAAAAAAATCACTTAATTCTAAGTCCAATGACATTACGATTCGATTAGAATTTATAGTGGCCTGTTGCATTCGATGCTCGAACTTTATAGTCAGATTTGCAGTAAATGGGAAAACTTGAAGAAAGGACATTTTGTAAAAATGAATAAAACCTAGTTTTACAGCTAGCTGCATATTTCACTTGTATGAAAGTTGCATTAAATTTCATTAAATTGAACTAAACTGAAAGACACAATAGTTAAAATTCAGTGACTTAAAAGGAATAGAGCAATCAACATAGTGTAACAATTAGAAATAGTATATGAAAATATGAATAACTAAAACAACAGGGTAATTTAATAGTTTCACGATCCCTGATAACATACAAAGAGAAATAAAAAAAAAAACCATAAAAAACACTATAACTTACTGGTGGGATGTATAAATACCGAGCCGACGGTCAAAGAGTATTTATCAAAATACACATAAAAAGAAACAGAGGTGAAAATAAACCGCAGGCAGATACGACGCACATCATTTAATAAAAGTTCAAACCATAACCAGGATCGAGTACCACAAACCCCACATAAAACCTCTGTGGTGTAAGTATGATGCGTTAATAAAATCACATTTGGTGGTGAATGAGTAGTATAAACGGCCATGAAGGTTACAAATATGATGTTATTTATTTTCTAATTGTTGAAATTATAGTTCTTAAAATTTTAAATCAAAAGTTACCCACATCTGAAAATAAAGTTACGGACAGTCTGCTTAGTTTCGATCAAAAAGTTACGGACGTCTTATGCATTTTTTAAAGTTGGTCTTGCGCTTTAGTGAACTCTATATTAACAAATTTATGGTAATTGTTAATTATTTCTTCATTCAATAATCCTATAAATATTTACATTGTGCATGAAAAACGTCGCAAAAGGTACATGTTGTATGAATTAAATATCAACGAGTTTAGAGTCCGCCATCTTGGGCTGTGGGTAACTTAAGTTACCCACAGCCGTTTAAGCACAGTGCCTTGTATTTGGGTATTTTTGTTATTGAATTTGCCTTGTATTTGGGTATTATTGTGTAGATTGTTACCAGAGGATGAAAAGCTGGTTCAGTAAACGACCATCCTCTGTTGATAAACTTTCTCATTGCTCTCAGAACCTCAGCTTTCTGATCCTTATCCATACTGGTGAACTCTTTCAACTTGGTTTGTACATTCTGTAACAGTGGAAATAACAAAAACTTTAAAGAGGTTTATTCATATAATTTATAGTTTATAATTCTATGGTTATATAACATATGTTTATAATCCTATGGTAATATAACATATGTTTATAATTCTATGGTAATATTACATATGTTCATAATTCGACGGTTATATAACATATGTTCATAATTCTTATTGCAATATAACGTTCTATTTTCATAAGTAAATGGCAATTATGTGACACATTTTGATAATAAAATTGAGAATAGAAATGAAATGGGGAATATATCAGAGAGACAACAACTGGATCAAAGAGCAAATAACAGCTGAAGGCCAACAATGGGTCTTCAATACAGCTAGAAAATCCCATACGAGGATGTGTGCCTCAGCTGGCTCCTAAAAAAATATGTATACCGGTACTAGTTCAGTGAAAATAGATGCCATCCTAAACTTCAAAACATATAAATGAACTAAAAGTATGATTAAATCAATATTAATACAATAACAAACTGTTGAAATGGTATAGTTAGTCCAGAATTTAAGTTCAGAGAAACTTCTAGAAATAAATGGAGAATGACACAGATGATGACTCTGCATGCATACAAAGTAATAAAGGGACATTACCCAATGAAAGTCGAAAGTGACACAACTCAAATCTGAGTTTTGTGATAATAAGCATTGTGCATATTCTTTCATAACATTTAGTTGAAGCAAATCTTAGGTTAGAAAACGGTAACAAAAATTTCAGCAATTTTCGAATCGTAAAGGAGCATAACTCTAGAATGTTAAAAATAACGCCACCAAAATTCAAACTTGATTTGTGTTTTGTTGTAATAAGCATTGTGTATAAATAAAATAAGTATGGAAAGAAAATTGTTGAACTGATGCACTGATTTTCAAATAATCCCATTCCCCAAACATACTGGACCTATTGCTTTAAGTACCTCAGAAATGGCAAAACCACAAACTTTAACATTCATCAATGCACCTTGAAAATTAGGTAAATGTTATACATTGTATTGAAACCTGTCATACTGAAAATACACCTCAAGTCCTTACAACCATTCTATACATCAAGTATAGTTGACCAGTAGCTTATGAACAATTCCAGGTATGCAACTGGTAAACATAGTGCGTTAATTTACGTTTTTTGATAGAGTTAAGCCTGCCAATTGATATTTTATCGGGTGTTTTTCTATGTTGTGATGTTATGCTATTGTTTCAGGAAAAGGGAAAAGGTTTGGTACCATTAAAACGTTTAATCCCGCTGCAAATGTTTGCACCTGTCCTAAGTCGGGAATCTGATGTACAGTAGTTGTCGTTTGTTTATGTAATTTATACGTGTTTCTCGTTTCTCGTTTTTTTATATAGATTAGACCGTTGGTTTTCCCGTTTGAATGGTTTTACACTAGTAATTTTGGAGCCCTTTATAGCTTGTTCTTCGGTGTGAGCCAAGGCTTGGTGTTGAAGGCCGTAGATTGATCTATAATGGTTTACTTTTATATATAGTTATTTGGATGGAGAGTTGTCTCATTGGCATTCACACCACATCTTCCTATATCTATGTACACTGAATCATAACTCATCATCTTATTTCTTGACAACAAAGTTCCCCAGTACAATGAGTGTGGTAAAATTTATAACATTAGGAAAAAAGGAAGTGGTTTCACAGCATAATCATCTTCGCTAACCAAAGTTTACTATGGCGCCTAGTCCCCCTGCCCTCAACCCTTGGCAGATTAAGCAAATATTTCTGATCATAATTTTTTACCTTTAGCAGCTCTTGAACTCTCTTCTGTCTGGAGGTGTTAAAATGGTTGTGTCTTGTGTTTACAAATTTTGTGAAATAGGAACTAAACAAATATTTTCATATTCAAACATTCACTCAAAAACCTTTCCAAGGAACTTCATTTAGTTGATTAAGGACTTCGAAATTGTCACTAAATATCTTCCTATGTTTTATAGGGGTTATTACACAATCAACATCTGGCAATTGTTAATTTACATTATCTACATTTAAACGTGATCATCTTAAGAGTGATTTTTGATTGGATGCAGTCAGTTACAACTGAGATCAACGAAAATAATTAGCTCAGAACTCAGAAATTTTATCTTAATTCGACATTCGGGTGGAGAGGAGGGGACTAGACCATAACCCTTGGTTAGCTAAATGAGATGCAGCATGACATGATAATGACAAAAAATACCCTGCAAATATTGAAATTGTTAAAAGTTAAAGGTTAAATGATAGTACCTCACATTTAAACCACCTAAGTCGATGGTAAACATTCATTTTTGTTTTTTGTCCATCTGTACCTGTCCATACGAGATGACAAAGGTTTGGGTTACTGCTAAAATCACTTGGTATCCTTGATACACATCCATACATGTTGGTATGAATCAGATGAACAGTTTCACCAAAAGGCCCTCTGTACACTTCTGTCATGGTTGGTAGGAGCGATGTTGTAGCTGAAAGTAGAATAAATCTTGAACTATATACAGTTTAACTCTATCATGGTCAGTAGGATTGATGTTGTAGCTGAAAGTAGAATAAATCTTGAACTGTATACAGTATAACTCTATCATGGTCAGTAGGATTGATGTTGAAGCTGAACGTAAAATAAATCTTGAACTGTATACAGTTTAACTCTATCATGGTCAGTAGGATTAATGCTGTAGCTGAAAGTAAAATAAATCTTGAACTGTATACAGTTTAACTCTATCATGGTTGGTAGGATTGATGTTGTAGCTGAAAGTAAAATAAGTCGTGAACTTAATACAGTTTAACTCTATCAAGGTTGGTAGGATTGATGTTGTGGCTGAAAGTGAACTCAAATCTTGAACTGTATACAGTTTAACTCTATCATGGTTAGTAGGATTGATGTTGTAGCTGAAAGTAAAATAAATCTTGAACTGTATACAGTTTTACTCTATCATAGTCAGTAGGATTGATGTTGTGGCTGAAAGTAAAAATCAAATCTTGAACTGTATACAGTTTAACTCTATCATGGTCAGGATTGATGTTGTAGCTGCATGTTAAATAAATATATATTGTAAATGATATCTTGCTTGAAATAAGGGAGATAAATTTGTACTTTTGGTTTACACAAAGTTCCTCTCAGTGGCTATTTAAACAAAAACTTGAATTTGAAAGTTGATTTGATATTTTAGAAACCAACCAAATAATGGAACTCTGCAAGTTTAGGACAACAAATCATAAGCTACTTATTGAATGGATGGCAAAATATACAACGTGAAAAAAGTGTGTGCACATTATTCGACTTCAATGAAATTGGTGACGAATTTCATCACAGTATGTCATGCAGGAAATTTGCCAACATCTGAAATTTATTTATTCAAGAAAAAATTTCAAAATTTCCAAATACACTTAAATTTAGTAATCTTATGACCTGCAAAAGAAAATCGATACTTTCGAAACTCTGCAAATTTATTAAAATTGTTAATAAAGGGTTGTGTGATCCGGGGTGACACCTCTCTCATGCATGTTGATTTGTTATTAATATTATGTTTTCTCTGTACAATTCAAATATAAATGCCGGCTTATTGAGAAATAATGATATATAGTGTCCTTATTGATTTGCTTTAAGCTAATTCCAAAAATAAATCCTTACTATGTACTTTTTATGAAATAAGTGCATTTTCATACTGCTATATAATGCTTCCCCACAAACTGAATTATCACATATTAAATATCATTGACCTACCACTAGTGCTTCCCCACAAACCAGTGGCATAGCCAGGGTTAAACTGATGTGGATGCGAAAAAAAATTTGGGGCCATTTTATGCAGAAAATTATTTTTTGGATGATTTTCCCTGTATGCATGTGAACTCCACTAGAATCAGACACTGGCTAGATTTTTGTTTAATTTCAAAATACCCACCAATATAGATTTCGAAAAAGAATTTTATTGTTTTCTCGAAAGTACAATCATTCAATTCAGAAATATTTGATGAAAGAGTTTCACACCGAATCTAGACTTGCTACATGTCACTTCCTAATTATGTTTTTTTTTCTTCAATTTTGCCCCTTTAACAATTTTACTGCTATAACTAGGAGATCACCATTATACTAACATCTGTAGGAAAAAAGGGCAATCAGTAGGCTGGCAGTTATCAGTAAACATCAGTAAGAAAGAAATAACAGAAAGGAAATTGTAGCAAGTCTACACCGAATCTTATATTTGACATCTCAACCAGATGCTCCGCAGGGCACAGCTTTATACGACCGCAGAGGTTGAACCCTGAACGGTTGGGGCAAGTATGAACACAACTTTCAAGCTTGATTCAGCTCTAAATTTGGACTGTGATTAAATAGTTGACACAGCATAGTTTTCTGACACAGAATGATGTGGTCTACTGAACTTAAAATGTTTGTTTTGCTTTTGAGCAATTCACTATGCTGTTGAATATTAATCCTCTCAAAAAAATTGAAGAAATAGCAATAACTACTCATTTAGATACATCATAAAATATTAAAATGTAAAAAAAGTGCTTGTTATCACTGAATGGTAAAGATTGTTTTAATTTATCAGTTGGTAGTAAAAGTAAAAATATACATTGTATATTGTATAAAACAATGATTTAAGTTGATTCAACTACTATTCTGGACAAAGAAAGATAACTCCAATCAATTGAAAATATTTGCTATTGCACAATACTGTGCAATTGAAGATTTCTTGCTATTGCTCAATACTGTGTAATTGAAAATTTCTTGCTATTGCAAAATACTGTGCAATTGAAGATTTCTTGCTATTGCTGAATACTCTGCAATTGAAAATTTCTTGCTATTGCACAATACTTAATATAATAATTTTGGATCCTGATTTGGACCAACTTGAAAACTGGGACAATAATAAAAAAATTAAGTACATGTTTAGCATATCAAAGAAGCCCAAGAATTCAATTTTTGTTAAAATCAAGCTAAGTTTAATTTTGGACCCTTTGAAACTTTATGTTGACCAATTTGAAAACGAGACCAAAAATTAAGAATCTACATACACAGTTAGAATCGGCATATCAAAGAACCCATTTATTCAATTTTTGATGAAATCAAACAAAGTTTAATTTTGGACCCCGATTTGGACCAACTTGAAAACTGGGCCAATAATCAAGAATCTAAGTACATTTTTAGATTCAGCATATCAAAGAACCTAACTGATTCATTTTTTGTCAAAATCAAACTAAGTTTAATTTTGGACCCTTTGGACCTTAATGTAGACCAATTTGAAAACGGGACCAAAAGTTAAGAATCTACATACACAGTCATGACAGTTAGATTCGGCATATCAAAGAACCCCAATTATTCAATTTTGATGAAATCAAACAAAGTTTAATTTTGGACCCTTTGGGCCCCTTATTATGTTGGGACCAAAACTCCCAAAATCAATACCAACCTTCCTTTTATGGTCATAAACCTTGTGTTTAAATTTCATAGATTTCTATTTACTTGTACTAACGTTATGGTGCGAAAACCAAGAAAAATGCTTATTTGGGTCCCTTTTTGGCCCCTAATTCCTAAACTGTTGGGACCTAAACTCCCAAAATCAATACCAACCTTCCTTTTGTAGTCATTAACATTGTGTTTAAATTTCATTGATTTCTATTTACTTAAACTAAAGTTGTTGTGCGAAAACCAAGAAAATGCTTATTTGGGCCCTTTTTTGGCCCCTAATTCCTAAACTGTTGAAACCAAAACTCCCAAAATCAATCCCAACCGTTCTTTTGTGGTCATAAACCTTGTGTTAAAATTTTATTGATTTCTATCAACTTATACTAAAGTAATTATCCGGAAGTCATCCGTCTTTGGACGACGCTGAAGACAACGACAAAGACGACAACGATGTGATACAAATATACAACAAATTTTTTTTTTATTTTTGCGGTCGTATAAAAATTGCTTCTTCTGGTTAACACTAATGCAAAATGACCTCATGGCTTTATCCATTTTCAGTATAAAGCTATAACCAATAAAAGAACAGAGCTGCACAGTGCCCTGCCTGGCACATTATTTATCCATCCAAGGGCAATAACTAAAAAAAAACTTTTTCTTTTAACTTTATCATATCTAACCAAATACTATTGTATCTATCTAAATAACACATATCTAACCTTGAATTAACTGAGGATTTTCATGTTTATTTACGTAACACATATTAAATGTCACGTACTGTCTCCAAACTTCTGTTGAGGATGGAATTTTAGTCAGATGTATATTTCTACAAAATAAATAGTATATTAACGTATTAATAAATAATAAACCACACATTCATTCTCTCTGTATAAAATCTTACAAAGTTTCAAAGGTTAATAATACCTAAACTTGAACTATGCAAACAATTCAAAGTCTATGAACAATGATGAGGGGGCAGGGCCATACTATTCCTATTCAATTTTTAATTAATGTGATTGGCTGACATTGCTTTGCCTATCAGCTCATAGACATAATTTTGTCATGTGACCGTGAGGTCATCAACGTTTTTTCACAATTTACTGCCGCTTAAGGTAGATTTGGACTATTCGACTGCGCATAATTTCATGCAATAATTACCATGCACACGAAAAGTTTGTGTCGTACATTCATTATACTTTTTTTTAAATATTTTGATTGATTAAAAATGTTAAATTATTGTACTTATGACACTAACAAAGTATTATCGTTACTATGTGTATCTGTAAAAGACTCAAAATGACATTTCACCCAATTTTACCATTTTCCACCAAATTTTGGGTTTAAGGCTAAATCTTTTTTTCCTTATCAGTGACCTATGTTTTTTATTTGCTCATTCTTTAACGCTATATTTCAGCTTTTTATATTACAGTTTTGCACCAAGTGTCACAGAACGTTTTTTTGATATTCGGATAAAAATATGTCATCACCTCTACTTTCCCTATCATTTCATTGAAAAATGGTCCCTTTTACATACCTCTATATTCCGAGCTTAAATGGTCCGGGACCCCCTATTTTTTTTTAACCAATTTGATTCACTCTCTATCAAGATTAAAATAACAAAAAATACAGCACTTCTGACAAAAACTTCGAATAGGCTTGAGCCACCGCAAAATGGAATTTAGAATTAAATTATTAGGAATGAATGTTATATTTTTTCTGTCTTTTCAAAATAACATAAAAAATATGGTGCACACTTTAAAATAACATGCTACATGGGTTATTCAGTGTGCACCACATTTTTTTTTATCTTATTTCTTCATATAGAGAGAAAAAATATAACAGTCATTCCTTAAACAGTTAGGACAACAACCCCAATAAAAAATCACAACCTAGTGCTTTACAATAGAAATACTTAAAGATTTTTGTTCAATTTATTCAGCTATTTATTGAACAAGAAAGAAAAAAGGTTATTTTTGGTTTTTTTTTAATCACAGTTGTTGATGATGTCTCATACATGGTAATATATATACCCTGTGTACAAATCAAGATAAATTCCCCTCATAGGTGGCAGCACCATCTGCATATCACCGGTCAAGTAACCATCTCCACTGATTCGTAAGTTCAGGTCATTGCTTCTTCTAGCAGCTTCGTGTGGATATCTAAGAATAAATAGTACAAACTGTATCATTTAGCCTAACTCTTGAGATATCTGAGCATAAATAGTACAAACTGTATTATTTCACTAAACTCTTTGGATATCTAAGTATAAACAATGCTAACTTAATAATTTACCAAACTAATAGGATATCTAGGTATAAACAATGCTAACTTAATAATTTACCAAACTAATAGGATATCTAGGTATAAACAATGCTAACTGTGTCATTCCACAGAACTCTTGGGATATCTAGGTATAAACAATACTAACTGTATCATTCCACAGAACTCTTGGGATATCTGGGTATAAACAATGCTAACTGTGTCATTCCACAGAACTCTTGGGATATCTAGGTATAAACAATGCTAACTGTATCATTCCACAGAACTCTTGGGATATCTAGGTATAAACAATGATAACTGTATCATTCCACAGAACTCTTGGGATATCATGGTATACACCAGATGCTCCGCAGGGCGTAGCTTTATACAACCGCAGAGGTTGAACCCTGAATGGTTGGGGCAAGTATGGACACAACATTCAAGCTGGATTTAGCTCTAAATTTGGATTGTGATTAAATAGTTGACACAGCATAGGTTTCTGTCACAGAATGAATGTGGTCTAATGAACTTAAAATATTTATTTTGCCTTTGTGCAATTCACTATGCTGTTGAATATTAATCCTCTCAAAAAAATGTTTGAAGAAATTTTCTTTTTATTTATGAAATCTGAAATGAGAAAAATTTAACCCCCAAACCCGTTTTGTTTTCACATCCCCCTTTCCTTTTTCCAAAACTGATCTCAATTCAAATTTCTAATGGAGTTTGCAACAATAACTACTCATTTAAATACATCATAAAATATTAAAATGTTAAATAAAGTGCTTGTTATCACTGAATGGTAAAGATTGTTTTAATTTATCAGTTGGTAGAAAAAGTGAATATACATTGTATATTGTATAAAACAATGATTTAAATTGATTCAACTACTATTCTGGACAAAGAAAGATAACTCCAATTGAAATATTAATTATATATATTGTATAAAACAAAGATTTAAGTTGATTCAACTACTATTCTGGACAAAGAAAGATAACTCCAATTGAAATTGCAATTAGATATTTCTTGCTATTGTGCAATACTGAGTAATTGAAAATATTTGCTATTGCACAATACTGTGCAATTGAAGATTTCTTGCTATTGCGCAATACTGTGCAATTGAAAATTTCTTGCTATTGCACAATACTGTGCAATTGAAGATTTCTTGCTATTGCTGAATACTGTGCAATTGAAAATATCTTGCTATTGCACAATACTTAATATAATAATTTTGGATCCTGATTTGAACCAACTTGAAAACTGGGCCCATAATCAAAAATCTAAGTACATGTTTCGATTCAGCATATCCAAAAAGCCCAAGAATTCAATTTTTGTTAAAATCAAACTTAGTTTAATTTTGGACTCTTTGGACTTTAATGTAGACCAATTTGAAAACGGGACCAAAAATTAAGAATCTACATACACAGTTAGATTTGGCATATCAAAGAACCCCAATTATTCAATTTTTGATGAAATCAAACAAAGTTTAAATTTGGACCCCGATTTGGACCAACTTGAAAACTGGGCCAATAATAAAAAATCTGAGTACATTTTTAGATTCAGCATATTAAAGAACACCAAGGATTCAATTTTTGTTAAAATCAAACTAAGTTTAATTTTGAACCCTTTGGACCTTAATGTAGACCAATTTGAAAACGGGACCAAAAATTAAGAATCTACATACACAGTTAGATTCGGCATATTAAAGAACCCCAATTATTCAATTTTTGATGAAATCAAACAAAGTTCAATTTTGGACCCTTTGGGCCCCTTATTTCTAAACTGTTATACCAATACTCCCAAAATCAAACCCAACCTTCCTTTTATGGTCATAAACCTTCTGTTTAAATTTCGTAGATTTCTATTTACTTATACTAAAGTTATTGTGGGAAACCCAAGAATAATGCTTATTTAGGCCCTTTTTTGGCCCCTAATTCCTAAACTGTAGGAACCAAAACTCCCAAAATCAATCCCAACCTTCCTTTTGTGGTCATAAACCTTGTGTCAAAATTTAATAGATTTCTATTCACTTAAACTAAAGTTATAATGCGAAAACCAAGAAAATGCTTATTTGGGCCCTTTTTGGCCCCTAATTCCTAAAATGTTGGGACCAAAACATCCAAAATCAATCCCAACCTTCCTTTTGTGGTCATAAACCTTGTGTTAAAATTTCATTGATTTCTATTCACTTTTACAAAAGTTAGAGTGCGAAAACTAAAAGTATTCGGACGACGACAACGACGCAGGACGACGACCCCAACGTGATAGCAATATACGACGAAAAATTAAAATTTTTGCGGTGGTATAACAATGCTAACTGTATCGTTCCACAGAACTCTTGGGATATCTAGGTATAAACAATGCTAACTGTATCATTCCACAGAACTCTTGGGATATCTAGGTATAAACAATGATAACTGTATCTTTCCACAGAACTCTTGGGATATCTAGGTATAAACAATGCTAACTGTATCATTCCACAGAACTCTTGGGATATCTAGGTATAAACAATGCTAACTGTATCATTCCACAGAACTCTTGGGATATCTAAGTATAAACAATGCTAACTGTATCATTCCACAGAACTCTTGGGATATCTGAGTATAAACAATGCTAACTGTATCATTCCACAGAACTCTTGGGATATCTATGTATAAACAATGCTAACTGTATCATTCCAGAGAACTCTTGGTATATCTAGGTATAAACAATGCTAACTGTATCATTTCACCAAACTAATGGGATATCTAAGTATAAACAATGCTAACTGATCATTTAAAGTCTTATTATCTTATCAGTAGAACATATACTTTACTTACTGATCATACAAATGTCCACGCTCCTTTTGGGGATTAGAACATTTAGGTAGTAACAGTTGTATCCTCCAGACGACCTTCAATGGTGTAGGTAGTGACCCCTGGTCTATGACCTTATCTATCAGTGGTTGCCATGGTTTTTTAATGTTGTGTCTAAAACTTGTTGATCCTGGGTGAGGACTATTTGATGATACACTACAAATTTACATTTTATATCGATCAGCATGACATGAATGCTCCCCCTATAGCTATCTCAAAAAATGTAGACCAACCTGAACAAACTTGCAAACTCAATCTGTAATCATCCTAATACCCTTAAAACACTTGATGTACTAACAAAAAGTGGGGGATTAATCTTTAACATTTATTCAATGTTCACTTTTCTACCTCCTAAGTTCAGTGGTTGTCATTGGTTGCTGTCTGTTATATCTATTTTTAGTTTATTGTTTTGTCATAACTCATAAATCAGGCTGTGAGTTTTTTTTTTTAATTGATTAACATTTTGTACATCTTCGCTAGCCAAGGGTTACAAATCTACTTCCCTCCTCTCACCCTTGGCGGATTGAGATATAATTTCCGAGACATAAGGTAATGATTTTCAATGGTTGCAGTGGAAACTCGCTGCATCCAATCAAAAAGCGAATATAACATGATCACATGTAAATGTAGAAAGTGTATGTAAACAATTGCCACGTGCTTATTGTGCAACAAGTCTTTACATACCTAAACATACAACTATATTTAGTGACAATTTGAATGTTTTTAATCGACTAATAGAAGTTCCTATGTATGTTTCTAGCACAGTCAAATGCATGAATGTCAACGTATCTTTTCATTTCATGCTTTACCAAGTGTGCAGAATCTAGACGCTACCATGTTTTTGCCTCCAAATTGAAGAGTTCAAGTGCTACCATTGGTCAAAAATAATGTATTCAGAATGGGCATGACTTTAATCTACTGATAGATAATGCAACATTGTTATCACAAATATTGGCTTAATCTGCCAAGGGTAGAAGTGGATCATGACCCTTGGCTAGCAAAGATGCATTTTGTAATGTTAGAACCTTTTATTGATTCCTACATCAAGTTTTGCTCATTGATATAGTCTGTATGGTTGCCTATAATCAATATTGCCTATTTATCATATGTCATTGTCATTGCCTCATTAGCATCTATGTCTGAACCATTTCTGTGTTGTTAAAGTATCATGATTAGCCATTTCAAAATACAGATCCTAATTAAATATGCATATTATGCACAAAAGACTAATTTTCCTATGAATATAATTCCCCCTTAGGGTGAAAAAAGTCTATAATTAATTTTATGTATACTTGATAATTAACAGGATAATGTATGAAACCTTTATACAGCGATCCCATCTTTGGGAATTTATGATAGGTAAATATTTTGTGTTTTATTTAGTGCTGTAAAAAAAGCAAAAGTTAAACACAAGCAAAAACCTGATATAGGGTATAGATATTCTTTTTAAATACAATTCTTAATCCATTAGCAATTAAGCTATATGTTTTTCTTTTAACAAATGTTTGACTCACTTAGCAGTAAATCTGCGATACATTTTAGATGACTCCTCCGTTTTACCCTGTAATGCGTACACCATGGATAGATAATAGTACAGATATTTTTCTTTCTCTGTCAGAGTCTGTAAACGTTTAATAGCCTCATCATACAGGGAACCAGTTGCCTCTGAATACAAATAAATATTTATTGTTATCTATGATATTTTCACAGGACAATAAATCACAAAATGTTTTTATATCCTATAAATAAGCAGGCGGAAACCTGGTTTAAATAGAACAAAAAAATCGAAGCTCTTTCTTAGAGAAGGCGATAAATGCTTACTGTAATGTTTACTATGGTGACAAATTTTTTTAAAGTTAATAGAAACAAGAGGCTGTCACAACGACAGCAAACCGGATTTATTAACATTTATTTGTGTCCTGGCAATATCACAAGAACCATTACTGATGAATGGTGAAAGTGAAAATCGTCAATATCAAATTTGACCTACATTTTGTCATCAGTACCAACATATAAAAATTTGAAAAGCTTAGATTGAATGGTTCATGAGTAAATGCAACAGCGTGAATGGAAACGCCATTTTACGATCTTTCAAGAACTATAACTCCTGAACGGTAAAAGTCAGAATCGTCATTATTCAACTTGACCTTTATTTTGTCATCAGTAACAACATATAAAAATTTCAAAAGCTTTGGTTGAATGGTTCATGAGAAAATGCACGGACACGACTGGAAACACAATTTTCAATCTTTCAAGAACCATATCTCCTGAACGGTAAATGTCAAAATCGTCATTATTGAACTTGACCTCCATTTTGTCATCAGTGACAACACATTAAAATTAGGGAAGCTTTGGTAGAACAGTTCATGCGTAAAGGCACGGACACAACTGGAAACTCCATTTTTCAATCTTTCAAGAACCATAACTCCTGAACAGTAAAAGTCAAAATCGTCATTATTGAACTTGACCCCCATTTAGTCATCAGTAACAACATATAAAAATTTGGGAAGCTTTGGTAGAACAGTTCATGCGTAAATGCACGGACACGACTGAAAACTCCATTTTTCGATCTTTCAAGAACCATAACTCCTGAACAGTAAAAGTCAAAATCGTCATTATTGAACTTGACCTTCATTTAGTTGTCAGTAACAACATATCAAAATTTTAAAAGCTTTGGTTGAACGGTTCATGAGTTAATGCACGGACAACATTTGATTGCCGCCCACCAACCCGACCGACCGACCGACCGACCGCCCGACCGGCAGCCCGACGTACATCCCCAAATCAATAACCGACATTTTTGTCACAAAAATCCAGTTAACAAATAAAATGACAATTTTCTTCTCAATTACGAAGTGTTTCATTTTAAAAACACCATTTTCATAAGTTTTCAATTTATCTAGTACATATTTAAGCAGAACAATTAGATATCAAGTCGACAACATGGGTATCTTTCAAGTTGGATGTAGAAAATGCATAACCTCCGATTTAAAAAAAAAAATTACCACGGACAGAAAACATATCAATCTATTAGTTCAGTAATTTTTGTGTCTGCCCTTCCATTACGTTACTCAAGAAAAAATTCCAAAAAATGGGTAACAACTGTTTCGAAAAGAGACAATCGAGTGCACCTTTTTTATGTTAGGGCTTGTTTGAGTTGAGTATTTTGTCTTGATATGGCACAAAGCAAGAATATTTCATACATCGTCTCGCTTCAGATTCCATCATTTTTATATATCAAAGCTACACGTTGACTTTATAATATAAAAAAATCACAGTACTTAAAGATGAAATATATGGGTCAAGTGAAATACCTATCTAATGAATCACAAAAACAGAGTAGGTGTGTTCGAATAGCTATTTTTTTTACTAAAAGTAATTGACGACAGTCTTTCAAGTTGGATGATGAAAATGCATATCTTCGAAAAATTATAACTTTTTGTGTGTGATAACTAGGGTTTGTAGTCTCCAACCATTAAAAAATTCTAGTCTGCCCTTCCACGAAATATTTAATTATAATTTTTTTTTAAAGTTTATGAATTTTGAAAATTCCACCTGACAACTGATCAGACAATAGTTTTAAGTTGAATCAATGCAGACAAGATCATTTACTGATGCTCATTAGCTAATTGATACATTTGTCTTTTAAAATACAACTGACATATAAGGATCGTAATGGTGCAATGTGGATAAATTTATCGGTTTTCAAGAGCAAAATTGGCAGTGCTTCCCTACAATGGCTTCCATTTCTACGATTGTGAAAATGAACTGGCGTAATGGGGAGATAATTTTGACGAAGTAGAATCCTGACTGAAGGTTTTAAATCACATGACAGTATTCTGATAATGTTTCGGAACATCTATTTAAACCAATTAGAATTAACTTATTGACCATGGCCATGTCCAGGATCCCAAGCAATTGCATAGTGGCACTTGTTATGAAAATACTGTAATTTTATAGATACTAAAGGTCTATACAAACCATGCCAATAACTTCCAAAATAACACAAGAATGCATCAAACGCAGACAGGGGACCAGCACACTCTATAGATTCTGGTAATTGTGTAGATATGGCTGACGTCCAAGCTGCCAATGATCGATCTGCTTTCTGGTAACTTAATAACCTACAATATAGAGGAGAACAAAATGAGTTTCTGGTAACTTAATAACCTACAATATAGAGGAGTACAAAATGAGTTTCTAGTCACTAAATAACCTACAATATAGAGGAGTACAAAATGAGTTTCTAGTCACTAAATAACCTACAATATAGAGGAGTACAAAATGAGTTTATGGTAATTCAATAACCTACAATATAGAGGAGTACAAAATGAGTTTCTGGTAACTCAATAACCTACAATATAGAGGAGTACAAAATGAGTTTCTGGTAACTTAATAACCTACAATATAGAGGAGTGCAAAATGAGTTTCTGGTAACTTAATAACATACAATATAGAGGAGTACTAAATGAGTTTCTGGTAACTTAATAACCTACAATATAGAGGAGTACAAAATGAGTTTCTGGTAATTCAATAACCTACAATATAGAGGAGTACAAAATGAGTTTCTGGTAACTCAATAACCTACAATATAGAGGAGTACAAAATGAGTTTCTGGTAACTCAATAACCTACAATATAGAGGAGTACAAAATGAGTTTCTGGTAACTCAATAACCTACAATATAGAGGAGTACAAAATGAGTTTCTGGTAACTTAATAACCTACAATATAGAGGAGTACAAAATGAGTTTCTGGTAACTCAATAACCTACAATATAGAGGAGTACAAAATGAGTTTCTGGTAACTCAATAAACTACAATATAGAGGAGTACAAAATGAGTTTCTGGTAACTCAATTACCTACAATATAGAGGAGTACAAAATGAGTTTCTGGTCACTCAACAACCTACAATATAGAGGAGTACAAAATGAGTTTCTGCTAACTCAATAACCTACAATATAGAGGAGTAAAAAATTGGGTAGAACACAAATCTAGGGTGCTCGCATAAGGCAGCTTAACTGCCTAAAAATTAGGAATCTACATACACAGTTAGATTCGGCATATCAAAGAACCCCAATTATTCAATTTTTGATGAAATCAAACAAAGTTTAATTTTGGACCCTGATTTGGACCAACTTGAAAACTTGGCCAATAATCAAAAATCTAAGTACATTTTTAGATTCAGCATATCAAAGAACCCCAAGGTTTCAATTTTTGTTAAAATCAAATTAAGTTTAATTTTGGACCCTATGGACCTTAATGTAGATCAATTTGAAAACGGGACCAGAAATTAAGAATCTACATACACAGTTAGATTCGGCATATCAAAGAACCCCAATTATTCAATTTTTGATGAAATCAAACAAAGTTCAATTTTGGACCCTTTGGGCCCCTTATACCTAAACTGTTGGGACCAAAACTTCCAAAATCAAACCCAGCCTTCCTTTTATGGTCATAAACCTTGTGTTTAACTTTCATAGATTTCTATTTACTTATACTAAAGTTATGCTGCGAAAAACCAAGAATAATGCTTATTTGCCATTTATTTGGGCCCCTTTTTGGCCCTTAATTCCTAAACTGTTGGGATTTCAACTCCCAAAATCAATCCCAACCTTTCTTTTGTGGTCATAAACCTTGTGTCATAAACCTTGTGTTTTCATTGATTTCTAATTACTTATACTAAAGTTATTGTGCAAAAACCAAGAATAATGCTTATTTGGGCCCTTTTTTGGCCCCTAATTCCTTAACTGTTGGAACCAAAACTCCCAAAATCAATCCTAACCTTCCTTTTGTGGTCATAAACCTTGTGTTAAAATTTCATAGATTTCTATTCCCTTTTACTAAAGTTAGAGTGCGAAAACTAAAAGTATTAGGACGACGACAACGACGACAACGACGCCAACGTGATACCAATATACAACCAAAAAATTTTCAATTTTTGCGGTCGTATAAAAAAGTTAACAAGGATGAGGGATGACGGATGACGGACGCCAAGTGATGAGAAAAGCTCACTTGGCCCTTCGTGCCAGGTGAGCTAAAAAAAGGCCAAATAAAGTACGATCTTGAAGTGCATTGAAGACCTAAATTTCTAAAAGTTATGCTAAATACATCTAAGGTAATATATTCTTGAGGTAGAAAGGCCTTATATAGTATTTCAAAATTCAGAAGTTATGTAAACAGTTAATTTATAAATATGAAAAAATAATCCCTCAAAAATATGCCCCCACAAGATTGCATCCTTAATCAAGTGTCTTACCCAACATCATTAGAGGCAGCACATAGCATCCTAAATCTACAGTGTCTTACCCAACACCATTAGAGGCTGCACATAGCATCTTAAATCTACAGTGTCTTACCCAACATCATTAGAGGCAGCACATAGCATCCTAAATCTACAGTGTCTTACCCAACATCATTAGAGGCTGCACATAGCATCCTACATCTACAGTGTCTTACCCAACATCATTAGAGGCTGCACATAGCATCCTACATCTACAGTGTCTTACCCAACATCATTAGAGGCTGCACATAGCATCCTACATCTACAGTGTCTTACCCAACATCATTAGAGGCTGCACATAGCATCCTAAATCTACAGTGTCTTACCCAACATCATTAGAGGCAGCACATAGCATCCTAAATCTACAGTGTCTTACCCAACATCATTAGAGGCTGCACATAGCATCTTAAATCTACAGTGTCTTACCCAACATCATTAGAGGCAGCACATAGCATCTTAAATCTACAGTGTCTTACCCAACATCATTAGAGGCTGCACATAGAATCCTAAATCTACAGTGTCTTACCCAACATCATTAGAGGCTGCACATAGGATCCTAAATCTACAGTGTCTTACCCAACATCATTAGAGGCTGCACATATCATCCTAAATCTACAGTGTCTTACCCAACATCATTAGAGACTGCACATAGCATCCTAAATCTACAGTGTCTTACCCAACATCATTAGAGGCTGTACATAGCATCCTATATCTACAGTGTCTTACCTAACATCATTAGAGGCTGCACATAGCATCCTAAATCTACAGTGTCTTACCCAACATCATTAGAGGCTGCACATAGCATCCTAAATCTACAGTGTCTTACCCAACATCATTAGAGGCTGCACATAGCATCCTAAATCTACAGTGTCTTACCCAACATCATTAGAGGCTGCACATAGCATCCTAAATCTACAGTGTCTTACCCAACATCATTAGAGGCAGCACATAGCATCTTAAATCTACAGTGTCTTACCCAACATCATTAGAGGCTGCACATAGCATCCTAAATCTACAGTGTCTTACCCAACATCATTAGAGGCTGCACATAGCATCCTAAATCTACAGTGTCTTACCCAACATCATTAGAGGCTGCACATAGCATCCTAAATCTACAGTGTCTTACCCAACATCATTAGAGGCTGTACATAGCATCCTATATCTACAGTGTCTTACCTAACATCATTAGAGGCTGCACATAGCATCCTAAATCTACAGTGTCTTACCCAACATCATTAGAGGCTGCACATAGCATCCTAAATCTACAATGTCTTACCCAACATCATTAGAGGCTGCACATAGCATCCTAAATCTACAGTGTCTTACCCAACATCATTAGAGGCTGCACATAGCATCTTAAATCTACAGTGTCTTACCCAACATCATTAGAGGCTGCACATAGGATCCTAAATCTACAGTGTCTTACCCAACATCATTAGAGGCTGCACATAGGATCCTAAATCTACAGTGTCTTACCCAACATCATTAGAGGCTGCACATAGCATCTTAAATCTACAGTGTCTTACCTAACATCATTAGAGGCTGCACATAGCATCCTAAATCTACAGTGTCTTACCCAACATCATTAGAGGCTGCACAAAGCATCTTAAATCTACAGTGTCTTACCCAACATCATTAGAGGCTGCACATAGCATCTAAAATCTACAGTGTCTTACCCAACATCATTAGAGGCTGCACATAGCATCCTAAATCTACAGTGTCTTACCCAACATCATTAGAGGCTGCACATAGCATCCTAAATCTAGTGTCTTACCCAACATCATTAGAGGCTGCACATAGCATCCTAAATCTACAGTGTCTTACCCAACATCATTAGAGGCAGCACATAGCATCCTAAATCTATAGTGTCTTACCCAACATCATTAGAGGCTGCACATAGCATCTTAAATCTACAGTGTCTTACCCAACATCATTAGAGGCAGCACATAGCATCTTAAATCTACAGTGTCTTACCCAACATCATTAGAGGCTGCACAAAGCATCTTAAATCTACAGTGTCTTACCCAACATCATTAGAGGCTGCAAATAGCATCCTATATCTAGTGTCTTACCCAACACCATTAGAGGCTGCACATAGCATCCTAAATCTACAGTGTCTTACCCAACATCATTAGAGGCTGCACATAGCATCTTAAATCTACAGTGTCTTACCCAACATCATTAGAGGCTGCACATAGCATCCTAAATCTACAGTGTCTTACCCAACATCATTAGAGGCTGCACATAGCATCCTAAATCTACAGTGTCTTACCCAACATCATTAGAGGCTGCACATAGCATCTTAATTCTACAGTGTCTTACCCAACATCATTAGAGGCAGCACATAACATCCTAAATCTACAGTGTCTTACCCAACATCATTAGAGGCTGCACATAGCATCTTAAATCTACAGTGTCTTACCCAACATCATTAGAGGCAGCACATAACATCCTAAATCTACAGTGTCTTACCCAACATCATTAGAGGCTGCACATAGCATCCTAGTTTGTCTGTCAATTTCTGTCACAATATCTTGTTTGTTGTGTTTTTGTTTTGTTGCTAAGGCATCTTTGGCTAAATGGAAATATCTAACAGCAGAATCACCGTCTCCAAACTGTAGAAACATCCTTCCTGCTTCAGATAGATACATTGCTTTCACCCTCACTGAAAATATAATAAATTATAAAACAATTATTCTGGGAGTATTGCATTGCAATACATAGACCAGTTAAAGGACCATAACTCTACACAAAATCATCACACTGAACCAAATTTGACCTATATCTGTAACCTGTCATGATAAAACTATATACCTATTATCAAATCAATATCTTCAAGCATGACAAACAAGAATGTGTCCAAATTACATGGATGCCCCACTCCCACTATCATTTTCCACGTTCGAATGGAATGTGAACTGGGTAAAAAATCTAATTTGGCATCAAAATTAAAAAGATCATACTATAGGGAACATGTGTACCAAGTTTCAAGTTGATTGGACTTCAACTTCATCAAAAACTACCTTGACCAAAAACTTTAACCTGAAACTTGCATTTTCATTTTCTATGTTCAGTGGACCGTGAAATTGGGGTCCAAAGTCTAAGGAGTAGGTCCAGTAAGGGCTGATTTTGAACTCAAATTTCAGGTTCATCTGATGAAAGATTTTGGACACTTTTTAAAACTTAAGTGTCTATTTCAGTTGATCCAATTAGTTAATATGAAAGATTTGAACTGATTTGGTCATTTAAAACGCTCTGATTCAAGCCTTAATATGACAAATCTATTAAATATGCCAAAAAATGTCACTTTTTAGACGGTGATTGTCAAAAAAGAAAGTGGCCACATCCTCATTCATCCTCAGCCTTTATATATGTTATGCATAATCATCAAATACAACTTACATTTCAATATTAAGAATGAACACAAATGCACCTGCTTTCATTTCAGACGAGGACCGTAAAAAAATTTAACTAAAATGCTAGGTAACTGTGAAGATGTCAGTAATTTAGCATGACTTAATGATGCTAGTACCCGATATATGTGCATTGTATTGTCAAAAACAGCTCATATTTATGTAGCATAAGCATTCTACTTTCCAATAGATAGCTAAAAATCTAAATTTTATCAATTTTGTAAAACTGCTATATTTTGGGGCTAAAAAGGGGTCTTACTGGACCTACTCCTTTGGCTTTAAAATTAGAAAGATCATATCATAAGGAACAAGTGTACTAAGTTTCAAATTGATTGGACTTCAGCTTCATGTAAAACAACCTTGGCCAAAAACTTTAAACAGAAGCGGGACAGACAGACGGACGGCTGAACGAAAGAATGAACAGATGGATGAACGGATGCACAGACCAGAAAACATAATCCCCCTCTACAATCGTAGGTGGGGCATAAAAAGTGTTGAAAACTGTTAATTTGAGTGAATTTATTTAATCCAGGACCATAAGTCTGCACAAAATATTTAGACTTGAACAAAATTAGAACTTGATATACATAGCTTGTTACATATACACCTATTAGCAAATCAATAACTTCAGCATGAAGCAAACAAGAATAAGTGAATAGTACATGGATGCCCACCTCACACTATAACTTTTTATGTTCCATTAAAATTTGAAAACTCATATCATAGGGACATGTGTACTAAGTTTCAACTGTACTTCACTAACTAAATCAAAAACCAGATGCTCCACAGGGCACAGCTTTATACGACTCAGAGGTTGAATCCCGAACGGTTGGGGCAAGTATGGACACAACATTCAAGCTGGATTCAGCTCTAAATTTGGATTGTGATTAAATAGTTGACACAGCATAGGTTTCTGACACAGAATGAATGTCGTCTAATGAATTTAATTTTTTTTTTTTTTTGCCTTAGAGCAATTCACTATGCTGTTGAATATAAATCCTCTCAAAAAAATGTTGGAAGCAATTTTCTTTTTATATATGAAATCTGAAATGAGAAAAATTCTTGCTTTTGCTGAATACTGTGCAATTGAAAATTTCTTGCTATTGCACAATACTTAATATAATAATTTTGGATCCTGATTTGAACCAACTTGAAAACTGGGCCCATATTCAACCAGGTGCTCCACAGGGCGCAGCTTTATACGACCGCAGAGGTCGAACCCTGAACAGTTGGGGCAAGTATGGACAAAACATTCAAGCGTGATACAGCTCTGAATTTGGATTGTGATCAAATAGTTGACACAGCATAGGTTTCTGACACAGAATGAAAGTGGACTAATGAATTTAATTTTTTTTTTTTTTGCCTTAGAGCAATTCACTATGCTGTTGAATATTAATCCTCTCAAAAAAATGTTTGAAGAAATTTTCTTTTTATTTATGAAATCTGAAATGAGAAAAATTTAAACCCCCCCCCCTTTTTTTTCACATCCCCGTTTCCCTTTTTCCAAAACTGATATCAATTCAAATTTCTAATGGAGTTTGCAACAATAACTACTCTTTTAAATACATCATAAAATATTAAAATGTAAAATAAAGTGCTTGTTATCACTGAATGGTAAAGATTGGTTGGTAGTAAAAGTGAATATACATTGTTTATTGTATAAAACAATAAAAAAAACTTCATCAGCAACATTTTATATTGGCAAATTTCCAATGAAGTTATTTACATAAAGGTATTGGCAAATAAAAATAGAAAATGACATCATAGTCATGTCTGGCAAATGTCAAACATACATTATCTAAAAACATTTTAGATAAGATAAGGAAAAAAAGCTTCATCAGCAACATTTTATATTGGCAAATTTCCAATGAAGTTATTTACATAAAGTTATTGGCAAATGAAAAAAGAAAATGACATCATAGTCATGTCTGGCAAATTTCCAACATATATTATCAACTACTATTCTATACAAAGAAAGATAACTCCAATTGAAAATTAATTGCTATTGCACAATATTGTGCAATTAGATATTTCTTGCTATTGTGCAATACTGTGCAATTGAAAATTTCTTGCTATTGCACAATACTTGATATGGAATCCTGATTTGGACCAACTTGAAAACTGGGCCCATAATCAAAAATCAAAGTACATATTTAGATAAAGCATATCAAATAAGCCAAAGAATTCAATTTTTGTTAAAATCAAACTTAGTTTAATTTTGGACCCTTTGGACCTTAAAGTAGACCAATTTGAAAACTGGACCAAAAATTAAGAATCTACATACACAGTTAGATTTGGCATATCAAAGAACCCATTTATTCAATTTTTGATGAAATCAAACAAAGTTTAATTTTGGACCCCCATTTGGACCAACTTGAAAACTAGGCCAATAATTAAAAATCTAAGTACATTTTTAAATTCACCATATCAAAGAACCCCAAGGATTTATTTTTTGTTAAAATCAAACTAAGTTTAATTTTGGACCCTTTTGACCTTAATGTAGACCAATTTGAAAACGGGACCAAAAATTAAGAATCTACATACATAGTTAGATTCGGCATATCAAAGAACCCCAATTATTCAATTTTTGATGAAATCACACAAATTTCAATTTTGGACCCTTTGGGCCCTTATTCCTAAACTGTTAGGACCAAAACTCCCAAAATCAAACCAAACCTTCCTTTTATGGTCATAAACCTTGTGTTTGAATTTCATAGATTTCTATTTACTTATACTAAAGTTATGGTGCAAAAACCAAAAATAATGCTTATTTGGGCCCCTTTTTGGCCCTTAATTCATAAACTGTTGTGACCTCAACTCCAAAAATCAATCCCAACCATCCTTTTGTGGTCATAAACCTTGTGTTAAAATTTCATTGATTTCTATTTACTTATACTAAAGTTATTGTGCGAAAACCAAGAATAATGCTTATTTGGGCCCTTTTTTGGCCCTTAATTCCTAAACTGTTGGAACCAAAACTCCCAAAATCAATCCCAACCTTCCTTTTGTGGTCATAAACCTTGTGTCAAAATTTCATAGATTTCTATTCACTTAAACTAAAGTTTTAGTGCGAAAACCAAGAAGATGCTTATTTGGGCCCTTTTTGGCCCCTTATTCCTAAAATGTTGGGACCAAAATTCCCAAAATCAATCCCAACCTTCCTTTTGTGGTCATAAACCTTGTGTTAAAATTTCATTGATTTCTATTCACTTTTACTAAAGTTAGAGTGCGAACGTATAAAAAGCCCAAGAATTCAATTTTTGTTAAAATCAAACTAAGTTTAATTTTGGACCCTTTTGACCTTAATGTAGACCAATTTGAAAACGGGACCAAAAATTAAGAATCTACATACATAGTTAGATTCGGCATATCAAAGAACCCCAATTATTCAATTTTTGATGAAATCACACAAATTTCAATTTTGGACCCTTTGGGCCCTTATTCCTAAACTGTTAGGACCAAAACTCCCAAAATCAAACCAAACCTTCCTTTTATGGTCATAAACCTTGTGTTTGAATTTCATAGATTTCTATTTACTTATACTAAAGTTATGGTGCAAAAACCAAAAATAATGCTTATTTGGGCCCCTTTTTGGCCCTTAATTCATAAACTGTTGTGACCTCAACTCCAAAAATCAATCCCAACCATCCTTTTGTGGTCATAAACCTTGTGTTAAAATTTCATTGATTTCTATTTACTTATACTAAAGTTATTGTGCGAAAACCAAGAATAATGCTTATTTGGGCCCTTTTTTGGCCCTTAATTCCTAAACTGTTGGAACCAAAACTCCCAAAATCAATCCCAACCTTCCTTTTGTGGTCATAAACCTTGTGTCAAAATTTCATAGATTTCTATTCACTTAAACTAAAGTTTTAGTGCGAAAACCAAGAAGATGCTTATTTGGGCCCTTTTTGGCCCCTTATTCCTAAAATGTTGGGACCAAAATTCCCAAAATCAATCCCAACCTTCCTTTTGTGGTCATAAACCTTGTGTTAAAATTTCATTGATTTCTATTCACTTTTACTAAAGTTAGAGTGCGAACGTATAAAAAGCCCAAGAATTCAATTTTTGTTAAAATCAAACTTAGTTTAATTTTGGACCCTTTGGACTTTAATGTAGACCAATTTGAAAACGGGACCAAAAATTAAGAATCTGCATACACAGTTAGATTTGGCATATCAAAGAACCCCAATTATTCAATTTTTGATAAAATCAAACAAAGTTCAATTTTGGACCCTTTGGGCCCCTTATTCCTAAACTGTTGGGGACCAAAACTCCCAAAATCAAACCCAACCTTCCTTTTATGGTCATAAACCTTGTGTTTCAATTTCATAGATTTCTATTTACTTATACTAAAGTTATGGTGCGAAAACCAAGAATAATGCTTATTTGGGCCCCTTTTTGGCCCCTTATTCCTAAACTGTTGGGACCTCAACTCCCAAAATCAATCCCAACCTTCCTTTTGTAGTCATAAACCTCGTATTTAAATTTCATTGATTTCTATTTACTTATACTTAAGTTATTGTGCGAAAACCAAGAATAATGCTTATTTGGGCCCTTTTTTGGCCATTAATTCCTAAACTGTTAGAACCAAAACTTCCAAAATCAATCCAAACCTTCCTTTGTTGGTCATAAACCTTGTGCCAAAATTTCATAGATTTCTATTTACTTAAACTAAAGTTATAGTGCGAAAACCAAGAAAATGCTTATTTGGGCCCTTTTTGGCCCCAAATTCCTAAAATGTTGGGACCAAAACTCCCAAAATCAATCCCAACCTTCCTTTTGTGGTCATAAACCTTGTGTTAAAATTTCATAGATTTCTATTCACTTTTACTAAAGTTAGAGTGCGAAAACTAAAAGTATTCGGCTGACGACGACGGCTACGCATACGACGACTCCAACATGATACCAATATACCACCAAAAAAAGTTTCAATTTTTGCGGTCGTATAAAAACGGCAATAAATGAAAATATTGATACTTCTAATTTATAATGAAAATTCAAATAAATATAATTTAAATAAGCAATGAATTAGCATGTTCACCATTCCTTGTATGGAGGGATAAAATACTTCCAATCGCCTTACACTGTACAGCGTAGACACAGTTTGTAATGGTGAAAGTTCCTCCATCGTTCAGTTTTCATCCATGGAGATCCCTGTCAATACTGTGCAATTGAAGATTTCTTGCTATTGTGCAATACTGTGCAATTGAAAATTTCTTGCTATTGTACAATACTTAATATAATAATTTTGGATCCTGATTTGGACCAACTTGAAAACTGGACCCATAATCAAATATCTAAGTACATGTTTAGATTCAGCATATCAAAGAAGCCCAAGAATTCAATTTTATTAAAATCAAATTTAGTTTAATTTTGGACCCTTTGGACCTTAATGTAGACCAATTTGAAAACGGGACCAAAAATTAAGAATCTATATACACAGTTAGATTCGGCATATCAAAGAACCCCAATTATTCTATTTTTGATGAAATCAAACAAAGTAAAAATAATTTTGGACCCTTTGGGCCCATTATTCCTAAACTGTTGGGACCAAACTCCAAAAATCAATCCCAACCTTCCTTTTATGGTCAAAAGCTTTGTGTTGAAATTTCATACATTTCTATTTACTTAAACTAAAGTTATAGTGCGAAAACCAAAAGTATTCAGACGACGACGACGCTGACGGCGCCAACGTGACACCAATATACGACCTAAAAATTTTCAATTTTTGCGGTCGTATAATTACCTTGACCAAAAACTTTAACCTGAAATGGGACAGACGGACAAACCAATGAATGAATGGACGCACAGATACATACACATAATGCCCATTAACGGGGCATAAAAAGTGTGTAAAACTTTAATGATTACTTTATCATGCTGGATCTCAGATGACCTTAACTTTAATGATTACTTTATCATGCTAGATCTCAGATGAACTTAACTTTAATAATTACTGTATCATGCTGGATCTCAGATGAACTTAACTGTAGTGATTTCTTTATCATGCTGGATCTCAGATGAACTTACCTTTAATAATTACTTTATCAGGCGTAATCTCAGATGACCAACCTGTAATGATTACTTTATCAGGCTGGATCTTAGATGAACTTACCTTTAATAATGACTTTATCATGCTGGATCTCAGATAAACTTATATTTAATGATTACTTTATCATGCTGGATCCCTTTGATGATTACTGTATCATGCTGGTTCTCAGATGAACTTACCTTTAATGGTTACTTTATCATGCTGGATCTCAGGTGAACTGACCTTTAATGGTTACTTTATTATGCTGGATCTCAGATGAACTTACCTGTAATGATTACTTCATCATGCTGGATCTCAGATGAACTGACCTTTCATGATTACTTTATCATGCTGGATATCAGATCAACTTACCTTTAATGATTACTTTATCACACTGGATCTCAGGTGAACTGACCTTTAATGATTACTTTATCATGCTGGATCACAGACCAACTTACCTTTAATGATTACTTCATCATGCTGAATCTCAGATGAACTGACCTTTCATGATTACTTTATCATGCTGGATCTCAGATGAACTTACCCTGAATTATTACTTTATCATGTTGGATCTCTGACCAACCTACCTTTAAGGATTACTTTATCATGCTGGATTTCAGGTGAACTCACCTTTAATGATTACTTTATCATAAGGGATCTTACCGTTATGATAACTTTATCATGCTGTATCTAAGATTAACTTACCTTAAATGATTACTTTATCATGCTAGATCTCAGGTGAACTGACCTTTAATGGTTTTTTTATTATGCTGGATTTCAGATGAACTTACCTGTAATGATTACTTTATCATGCTGGATCTCAGAAAAATTTACCTTTAATGATTACTTTATCATGCTGGGTATCAGCTCAATTTATCTTTAATGATTACTTTATCCTGCTGGATCTCAGGTGAACTGACCTTTAATGATTACTTTATCATGCTGGATCGCAGACCATCTTATATTTAATGATTACTTTATCATGCTGGATCTCAGATGAACTTATCAGTAATGATTACTTTATCATGTTGGATCTCAGATGAACTAAATAATTACTTTATCATGCTGGATCTCAGATGAACTTGATTACTTTATCATGCCTGATCTCAGATAAACTTACCTTTAGACTCATTGTCAACTAATTTTAGGAAGGCTTGGGAGGCCTGCCTAAGATCACCTCTTGCCCACAGCACGTAAGGAAAAACTAGGTCAAAAGATTTGTCAGCAAATACAATGTCATTTTCCTTGGAATCCCTTGAACATCTGAAAAATAAACATAGATAAGCATTCTGTGAGTATTGCATGGCAATAAATAGTCTCCTATCAGTTAACAAGATGCTCCGCAGGGCACAGCTTTATACGACCCCAGAGGTCGAACCCTGAACAGTTGGGGCAAGTATGGACACAACATTTAAGCTTGATACAGCTCTGAATTTGGATTATGATTAAATAGTTGACACAACATAGGTTTCTGACACAGTATGAATGTGATCTAAGAACTTAAACTTAAAAATTTTAAATTGGACATTTTCCTATTATGGTCCAATATCCAAAATCCAAATATATGGTTAGATTCAGCAAATCATAGAACTCCAAGAATTCAATTTTTGATGAAATCAAATAATGTTCAATTTTAGACCCTTTAGACCTCAATGTGGTCCAATTTCATAATCAGGCTAAAATATTAGAGATATAACAGTCATTCCCAAAAAATGGGTACAATTCGAATGTAGACACTGTTAAAAAATAAATTTCAACTGAACAGAGAGAGAGTGTTGTTTTCTTCTGTGTCTATATCTAGTCTGTCATTTTTTTTAATTTTTACTTACACCATTTTAGTTGTTTTCTAGTTTTAGCATTTTTTGTAAGACAAGGTAAGTATGAACGTATCGGAGGTTAGTGTTGTATAAAGTCATCTTAAAAATTGCATTAGAGAAAAACACAAGATTTAAATCCAGGCTCATGTGAAATGGGTTACATTTACCACCATAGCAAACTGATTTATACGTATTATTCTGTATATATTGAAAGCAAATACCAATTTTAAGGTCTGAATTATTATAGTGTTTAAAAAATAATTCAAATAAGTAGTTTTCACAACTTATTTAGTAATACATTAAAACTAATGAAATGTTATGCTGTATAATATTTTAGTTTCATAATACAGCTTTCCAGGAAAAACCCTATTATTTATGTTTTGAATCACTTGTATGTTTTTTTTATGCTTGTGTTAATCCACACCCCCATCTTTGTTACGGAGGTTGATATCAAACCAGTATCTGAATGCTGATATATAGTAACGCTTAACTCTTTAATGCTAGCTTTTCTAAACAATTTATTGACATTACAAAATAAAAAACTGTTTTCTATCAAGTTATATGTTTCTTTTAGTCAAATGGACTTGTTCTTGTCAAAATCTTCGTAACGATTCATGAACTTTCACTCAAAAATATGTTTTACCTAAACCGAATACTGTTCAACTTAATTTTATTAGCTCTATACAGATAATGTCATCTTCCTTCACACCATAATGTATGTATTATACTCAACTATGAAGTTTTAGAGTCAAAATAGTTTCATTTCGAAATTTCTATCCTCCGTAACGACATTTAAAACCTCCATAACGGACAATTCCAGTTCTTACCAACAGCAAACATATAAATAAATGTAAATATTGGAATTAAATGACAAACAAGACAACAGAATTAAACATGTTTCTTAGTAAATTGTTATCTAAAAAGAGTAAAGTCTTGTTAGAGAAAAAAAACTTTTTTTCCTTAAATTTCTATCCTCCGTAACGTAAATCAATGATGTCGTCTATGATTGACATCACCTTTTGATTTTTATTAGTGATAATTGATGAACTGATTTGGTATCTATAACAATGTACAAGAATTTAAATTGGTATGATCGTGTTTACATGCATCTTTAGATTTTTTTTATTTGCATAACCTCCGTTACATTGATGAGTCCTAAATAATCTTGAAAATGTTTGCCATAAACCGCTGTTAAAGTTATGATTGTCGTCGTAATTACACAAGTTGTGTTGTAGACTATTTTAAATCTAAGAAAATGGCTGATATAACGTTTATTAAACATTATAATGTTGCTCACATAATAGGGAAAAAACAAGTTAACCTACCTTTCCCAAAACAACATTTTTTTTCTCAAAATCTGTATTTTGTTTGTCTGTTTTCTTTATAATAAATTATGTCTGCTACAAAAATGACTTTCGGCGGTGTCGGCAGCCGCTGATACTGATAAAAAAGTCTGACAACTTAACTATAAATAACTGCGTCACGGAGGTTATTTAAACGGAGGTTAGTTTTATTTTATTTACATTATACATGGAAATATGTAACAATATTGTTGAGTTGCTTTCTCAAAACTGATTATTGATAAGCTTTATGGGTGCTTTCAATGAAATAATCATCATTTTGATTTCTTCTTGGTTAGTGCGTTCCAAAATACGCGTTACGTAGGTTGGATTCTTATATGCGACAATCGAAAAAAGAGAAAGAGAAGATTTTTTTTAAATTTTTCGTTTCATTGCAATAAAAGTTAAAGGCAGGATTTTAAAATTTGATGGATCAACTTAGCTTAAAGTCACTTTGGGTATGATTTCCAATCATATAAATATGTTTTGACTGTACCTAAAGATATGTTACGGTAGGTTATACGCTTATCGGCGACATTGGTTTAATGGGTAAATCAAAGTGTATATTATAACTTTTGATTCTAAAATATTTTTGTGGATAAAAATCAATATAGTGTCAAATAAAAAAAGCAAATCTAATCATGATTTAGATGAAATAAAGTATTTTAATTCACACCAATATTTGGAGTTTTTCTTGGCGACATTCGGAATTCGTGTGATTTCCGTATATTGAATAGAAATTCACACAAATATATTAACGATATACATCACAAAAGACTATAATTTTATTTTAGTATACTTATTAATCACTTAGAACACGAAAAAGATTATCTGTGACATATGTTAAGCTTGCATTTTGTGGTTATTTGCCGGCGACACTGAAATTTTGTAATTGTACCCATTTTTTGGGAATGACTGATAAATACATCGACCCTGATTGTCATCAACTTGAAAACTGGGCCTATTATCAACCAGATGCTCCACAGGGCGCAGCTTTATAAGACCGCAGAGGTTGAACCCTGAACGGTTGGGGCAAGTATGGACACAACATTCAAGCTGGATTCAGCTCTAAATTTGGATTGTGATCAAATAGTTGACACAGCATAGGTTTCTGACACAGAATGAAAGTGGACTAATGAATTTAATTTTTTTTTTTTTTGCCTTAGAGCAATTCACTATGCTGTTGAATATAAATCCTCTCAAAAAAATGTTGGAAGCAATTTTCTTTTTATTTATGAAATCTGAAATGAGAAAAATTGAACACCCCCCCCCCCCCCCCCCCAATTTTTTTTCACATGCCCCTTTCCCTTATTCTAAAACTGATCTCAATTCAAATTCAAATGGAGTATGCAACAATAACTACTCATTTAAATACATCATAAAATATTAAAATGTAAAATAAAGTGCTTGTTATCACTGAATGGTAAAAATTGTTTTAATTTATCAGTTGGTAGTAAAAGTGAATATACATTGTGTATTGTATAAAACAATGATTTAAGGATGTACTTAGGTGAGGTTTATAGGTAAAAATAAATAAATTAAGAAATTAAAATTGATACTATAAGCTGGTAGAGCATCAATTAAGGATAACAATAAGCTAAAAATATTGATAGGTCATAGACCTATTTTTCGAGATATTTGAGATTTACAATATGGCTGGAAAAGGCTGACTCGGACCTTTACCTTATATTTGCATTGGTATTATTTGGGTCTCAAACCAAAAGAAATAAAATCAAGAATCTTCTAAAATTTTGGTAAGTGATCTTTCATGGGCTATTAAGTCTTATATGAAACAAGAGTGCACACGCTGAAATGTCTCGCCTTCTTTACTAATCATTGATATTATGTTGATAGCCCTAAGTATAAAGCTTTATTACAACTGTCTCATAAACTTAACATTAACCAAGATAACTAAACAAAGACCAATGAACCATGAAAATGAGGTCAAGGTCAGATGAACCATGCCAGGCAGACATGTACAGCTAACAATGCTTCTATACAATATATATAGTTGACCTATTACTTATAGTTTAAGAAAAATAGACCAAAACACAAAAAATTAACACTGTGCAATGAACCGTGAAAATGAGGTCATGGTCAAAAGAAACCTGCGCTACTGACATAAAGATCATAAAATATTTCCATACACCAAATATAGTTGACCTATGGCATATAGTATTAGATAAATAGACCAAAACTCAAAAACTTAACTTTGACCACTGAACCATGAAAATGAGGTCAAGGTCACATGACATCTGCCCGCTAGACATGTACACCTTACAATCATTCCATACAACAAATATAGTAGACTTATTGCGTATAGTATGAAAAAAACAGACCAAAACACAACCAGGTGCTCCGCAGGGCGCAGCTTTATACGACCGCAGAGGTCGAACCCTGAACAGTTGGGGCAAGTATTGACAAAACATTCAAGCGTGATACAGCTCTGAATTTGGATTGTGATCAAATTTTTGACAATACATGGTTTTTTTTACACAAAACAAATGTCAAGATTTTACAAATCAATTAAAGATTTCTTCTTCAAACTTTTTAAATCTAAAATTAAATAGTTGACACAGCATAGGTTTCTGACACAGAATGAATGTGGTCTAATGAACTTAAAAGTTTTTTTTTTGCCTTTGAGCAATTCACTATGCTGTTGAATATTAATCCTCTCAAAAAAATGTTTGAAGAAATTTTCTTTTTATTTATGAAATCTGAAATGAGAAAAATTTAAACCCCCCCCCCTTTTTTTTCACATCCCCGTTTCCCTTTTTCCAAAACTGATATCAATTCAAATTTCTAATGGAGTTTGCAACAATAACTACTCTTTTAAATACATCATAAAATATTAAAATGTAAAATAAAGTGCTTGTTATCACTGAATGGTAAAGATTGGTTGGTAGTAAAAGTGAATATACATTGTTTATTGTATAAAACAATAAAAAAAACTTCATCAGAAACATTTTATATTGGCAAATTTCCAATGAAGTTATTTCCATAAAGTTATTGGCAAATAAAAATAGAAAATGACATCATAGTCATGTCTGGCAAATGTCAAACATACACTATCTAAAAACATTTTAGATAAGATAAGGAAAAAAAGCTTCATCAGCAACATTTTATATTGGCAAATTTCCAATGAAGTTATTTACATAAAGTTATTGGCAAATAAAAATTGAAAATGACATCATAGTCATGTCTGGCAAATTTCCAACATATCTTATCAACTACTATTCTATACAAAGAAAGATAACTCCAATTGAAAATTTATTGCTATTGCACAATATTGTGCAATTAGATATTTCTTGCTATTGTGCAATACTGTGCAATTGAAAATTTCTTGCTATTGCACAATACTTGATATGGAATCCTGATTTGGACCAACTTGAAAACTGGGCCCATAATCAAAAATCAAAGTACATATTTAGATAAAGCATATCAAATAAGCCCAAGAATTTAATTTTTGTTGAAATCAAACTTAGTCTAATTTTGGACCCTTTGGACCTTAATGTAGACCAATTTGAAAACTGGACCAAAAATTAAGAATCTACATACACAGTTAGATTTGGCATATCAAAGAACCCATTTATTCAATTTTTGATGAAATCAAACAAAGTTTAATTTTGGACCCCCATTTGGACCAATTTGAAAACTAGGCCAATAATTAAAAATCTAAGTACATGTATAGATTCAGCATATCAAAAAAGCTCAAGAATTCAATTTTTGTTAAAATCAAACTTAGTTTAATTTTGGACCCTTTGGATTTTAATGTAGACCAATTTAAAAACGGGACTAAAAATTAAGAATCTACATACACAGTAAGATTTGGCATATCAAAGAACCCCAATTATTCAATTTTTGATGAAATCAAACAAAGTTTAATTTGGACCCGATTTGAACCAACTTGAAAACTGGGCCAATAATCAAAAATCTAAGAACATTTTTAGATTCAGCATATGAAAGAACCCCAAGGATTCAATTTTTGTCAAAATCAAACTAAGTTTAATTTTGGACCCTTTGGACCTTAATGTATACCAATTTGAAAACGGGACCAAAAATTAAGAATCTACATACACAGTTAGATTCGGCATATCAAAGAACCCCAATTATTCAATTTTTGATGAAATCAAACTAAGTTCAATTTTGGACCCTTTGGGCCCCTTATTCCTAAACTGTTGGGACCAAAACTCCCAAAATCAAACCCAACCTTCCTTTAGTGGTCATAAACCTTCTGTTTAAATTTCATAGATTTCTATTTACTTAAAATAAAGTTATGGTGCGAAAACCAAGAATAATGCTTACTTGGGCCCCTTTTTGGCCCCTAATTCCTAAACTGTTCAGACCTCAACTCCCAAAATCAATACCAACCTTCCTTTTGTGGTCATAAACCTTGTGTTTAAATTTCATTGATTTCTATTTACTTAAACTAAAGTTATTGTGCGAAAACCAAGAATAATGCTTATTTGGGCCCTTTTTTGGCCCCTAATTCCTAAACTGTTAGAACCAAAACTCCCAAAATCAATCCCAGCCTTCCTTTTGTGGTCATAACCCTTGTGCCAAAATATCATAGATTTCTATTTACTTAAGTTATTGTGCGAAAACCAAGAAAATGCTTATTTGGGCCCTTTTTGGCCCCTAATTCCTAAAATGTTGGGATCAAAACTCCCAAAATCAATCCCAACCTTCCTTTTGTGGTCATAAACCTTGTTTTAAAATTTCATAGATTTCTATTCACTTTTACTAAAGTTAGAGTGCGAAAACTAAAAGTATTCGGACGACGACGATGACACCGACGACGACGCAGACGACGACGCCAACGTGATAGCAATATACGACGAAAAATTAAAATTTTTGCAGTCGTATAAAAATCTAAGTACATGTTTAGATTCAGCATATCAAAGAAGCCCAAGAATTCATTTTTTTGTTAAAATCAAACTTAGTTTAATTTTGGACCCTTTGGACCTTAATGTAGACCAATTTGAAAACAGGACCAACCAGATCCTCCGCAGGGCGCAGCTTTATACGACCACAGAGGTTGAACCCTGAACGGTTGGGGCAAGTATGGACACAACATTCAAGCTGGATTCAGCTCTAAATTTGGATTAATATATATATTGTGATTAAATAGTTGACACAGCATAGGTTTCTGACACAGAATGAATGTGGTCTAATAAACTTAAAATTTGTTTTTTGCCTTTGAGCAATTCACTAAGCTGTTGAATATTAATCCTCTCACAAAAATATTTGAAGAAATTTTCTTTTTATTTATGAAATCTTAAATGAGAAAAATTGAACCCCCCCCCATTTTTGTTTACATCCCCCTTTCCCTTATTCCAAAACTGATCTCAATTTAAATTACTAATGGAGTTTGCAACAATAACTACACATTTAAATACATCATAAAATATTAAAATGTATTTTTGTTAAAGTCAAATTAAGTTTAATTTTGGACCCTTTGGACCAATTTGAAAACGGGACCAAAAATTAAGAAGCTACATACACAGTTAGATTCGGCATATCAAAGAACTCCAATTATTCAATTTTTGATGAAATCAAACAAAGTTTAATTTTGGACCCTTTGGGCCCCTTATTCCTAAACTGTTGGGACCAAAACTCCCAAAATCAATCCTAACCTTCCTTTTATGGTCATAAACCTTGTGTCTAAATTTCATAGATTTCTAATTACTTATACTAACGTTATGGTGCGAAAAACCAAGAAAAATGCTAATTTGGGATCATTTTTTGGCCCCTAATTCCTAAACTGTTGGAATTAAAACTCCCAAAATCAATCTTAACCTTCCTTTTATGGTCATAAACCTTGTGTTTAAATTTCATAGATTTCTATTTACTTATACTAAAGTGATAGTGCCAAAACCAAATGTCTTCGGACAACGATGACAACGACGCCGCCAATGTCATACCAATATACGACCAAAAAATTTTTAATTTTTGGGGTCGTATAAAAATTAATTGTAATAGAATGAAATTCTAACTTGATCTATAACTTGTTATGGTGTAAACTACATAAAAATATAAAGTCAATATCTTCAAGCATAAAATACATTGCTTTGCTGAGAACAGTTGGATACGCCTGCAGAGGTTCAACCCTGAACAGTTGGGGCAAAAATGGACAAAACATTTAAGCGTGATACAGCTCTGAATTTGGATTGTGATCAAATTTTTGATATTATATGGGTTTTTTACACAAAACAAATGTCAAGATTTTACAAATCAATTAAAGATTTCTTCTTCAAACTTATTTAAATCTAAAATTAAATAGTTGACACAGCATAGGTTTCTGACACAGAATGAATGTGGTCTAATGAACTTAAAAATTTTTTTGCCTTTGAGCAATTCATTATGCTGTTGAATATTAATCCTGTCAAAAAAATGTTTGAAGAAATTTTCTTTTTATTTATGAAATCTGAAATGAGAACAAGTATTGACACAACTTTTAAGTTTGATACAGCTATAAATGTGGATTGTGATTAAATAGTTGACACAACATAGGTTTATGTCACATTATGAATTTGGTTTAAGAAATGAAAATTAGAATTTAAAGTTTTTAAATTTAATATTAAACTATTATGGTTCAATATCCAAAATGCAAATAGTCATGTCTGGCAAATGTCAAACATACATTATCTAAAAACATTTTAGATAAGATAAGGAAAAAAAGCTTCATCAGCAACATTTTATATTGGCAAATTTCCAATGAAGTTATTTACATAAAGTTATTGGCAAATAAAAATAGAAAATGACATCATAGTCATGTCTGGCAAATTTCCAACATATATAATCAACTACTATTCTATACAAAGAAAGATAACTCCAATTGAAAATTAATTGCTATTGCACAATATTGTGCAATTAGATATTTCTTGCTATTGTGCAATACTGTGCAATTGAAAATTTCTTGCTATTGCACAATACTTGATATGGAATCCTGATTTGGACCAACTTGAAAACTGGGCCCATAATCAAAAATCAAAGTACATGTTTAGATAAAGCATATCAAATAAGCCAAAGAATTTAATTTTTGTTAAAATCAAACTTAGTTTAATTTTGGACCCTTTGGACCTTACTGTAGACCAATTTGAAAACTGGACCAAAAATTAAGAATCTACATACACAGTTAGATTTGGCATATCAAAGAACCCATTTATTCAATTTTTGATGAAATCAAACAAAGTTTAATTTTGGACCCCCATTTGGACCAACTTGAAAACTAGGCCAATAATTAAAAATCTAAGTACATTTTTAAATTCAGCATATCAAAGAACCCCAAGGATTCAATTTTTGTTAAAATCAAACTAAGTTTAATTTTGGACCCTTTGGACCTTAATGTAGACCAATTTGAAAACGGGACCAAAAATTAAGAATCTACATACATAGTTAGATTCGGCATATCAAAGAACCCCAATTATTCAATTTTTGATGAAATCAAACAAAGTTCAATTTTGGACCCTTTGGGCCCCTTATTCCTAAACTGTTGGGACCAAAACTCCCAAAATCAAACCCAACTTTCCTTTCATGGTCATAAACCATGTGTTTAAATTTCATAGATTTCTATTTACTTATACTAAAGTTATGGTGCAAAAACCAAAAATAATGCTTATTTGGGCCCCTTTTTGGCCCCTAATTCCTAAACTGTTGTTACCTCAACTCCAAAAATCAATACCAACCTTCCTTTTGTGGTCATAAACCTTGTGTTTAAATTTCATTGATTTCTATTTACTTATACTAAAGTTATTGTGCGAAAACCAAGAATAATGCTTATTTGGGCCCTTTTTTGGCCCTTAATTCCTAAACTGTTGGAACCAAAACGCCCAAAATCAATCCTTACCGTCCTTTTGTGGTCATAAACCTTGTGTCAAAATTTCATAGATTTCTATTCACTTAAACTAAAGTTATAGTGCGAAAACCAAGAAAATGCTTATTGGGGCCCTTTTTGGCCCCTAATTCCTAAAATGTTGGGACCAAAACTCCCAAAATCAATCCCAACCTTCCTTTTGTGGTCATAAACCTTGTGTTAAAATTTCATAGATTTCTATTCACTTTTACTAAAGTTAGAGTGCGAAAACTAAAAGTATTCGGACGACGACGCCAACGTGATAGCAGTATAGCAATATACGACCAAAAAATTAAAATTTTTGCGGTCGTATAAAAACAGCAAAAAATCCCTAAAATTACCAATTCAGGGGCAGCAACCCAACAACGGGTTGTCGGATTCATCTGAAAATTTGAGGGCGGAAAGATCTTGACCTGATAAACAATTTTACCCATGTCAGATTTGCTCTAAATGCTTTGGTTTTTGAGTTATAAGCCAAAAACTGCATTTTACCCCTATGTTCTATTTTTAGCCATGGTGGCCATCTTGGTTGGTTGGCCGGGTCACGCCACACATTTTTTAAACTAGATACCCCAATGATGATTGTGGCCAAGTTTGATTTAATTTAGCCTAGTAGTTTCAGAGGAGAAGATTTTTGTAAAAGTTAACGACGACGGATGACGGACGACGGACGCCAAGTGATGGGAAAAGCTCACTTGGCCCTTCGGGCCAGGTGAGCTAAAAAGGGAGCTCATGTAAATAGATATAAACAATTCACCAAAATTTCTTGCAAGTTGACGAAAGCATTCTTGAGTTGTTGTAAAAAAAGAAACTGGAAAATTCCCCCTTTTTAAATGAATAAAATCCCAAAACTCAGAAACTGTAAATCTGAAATTTATATAGAAACAATAGGGAGCTTACATCAATAGATATAAACAATTCACCAAAGTTTCAAAATTATTGGTTAAATAGTTTTTGAGTTAATGTCCCACATGTTGAAGACAGTAGGACAAACAGATGGATTGACAGACAGACAGATGAACAGTAGGTCAACAGTATATAATAATATGTCCCGTTGATTATTTAAGTTAATTCCCTCAATATCACTCAGGATGAAATTCGAATTTCATGGCCTAGGCCCTGTGTAAATTTCGAACAAATATATGGCTTCCATGAGTTATTTCTTAAATGAAAATGTATCCTTTACCAAGCAAGACAAACATCTTTTAAAAAATTGAGTTATTTCCCTTTAAACAGAAATCTAGTAATTAATCAGTATTTTGTGGAAAAATTAATTCTAAGGAATAAAGGGCTTTAAACTGAACAAGTAGAAAATCTATTATTGTGAAAATTTAAATTGGACTTAAAACCTGTTATGATAAAACAATACACCAAATATCAAATCAATATCTTCAAGCATGAAGATAAAAAGTCTGGAAAACTGATTTGCTGGACAGACAGACAGACAGACAGACAGATGGAGGGCAAACTAATATAGATATGGATTATGGTGACCTGGACATACCTATTCCTGATATACTGCTGGATTCTTTTCATATTTTCCTCCATTTCTGCCGACTGACAGTTTGTGTCTGATTTGTGACGTCTCCTCATATGTTTATTTCCTGCTAATCTGGCTGGCAACATCAGATCAATGGTATGGGCCAATGCTAAGAAAATTATAAAATATTAATACAGACATGACAGACATATTTAGACGCTAAGTGTATCACGTGTATTGCAAATGGGGAAAATAAAAGGACAATATAAATATACATGTATTTCAACATGTAAACTATACAAATATTCAAATTCAAGAAACCATGAGTGAAATTGTAGAGCCAATTAACCTTCCAATACCAATGCAATACCAAATATCATTGATTAACAACGTACCAAATATCATTGACTGACAACATACCAGATATCATTGACTAACAACATACCAGATATCACTGACTTACAACATACCAGATATCATTGACTTACAACATACCAGATATCATTGATTAACAACATACCAAATATCATTGACTGACAACATACCAAATATCATTGATTAACAACATACCAAATATCATTGACTGACAACTTATCAGATATCATTGACTTACAACATACAAGATATCACTGACTTACAACATACCAGATATCACTGACTGACAACATACCAAATATCATTGACTGACAACATACCAGATATCATTGACTAACAACATACAAGATATCACTGACTTACAACATACCAGATATCACTGACTGACAACATACCAGATATCATTGACTAACAACATACCAGATATCACTGACTTACAACATACCAGATATCACTGACTGACAACATACCAGATATCATTGACTAACAACATACCAGATATCACTGACTTACAACATATCAGATATTGTGACTTACAACATACCAGATATCACTGACTTACAACATACCAGATATCATTGACTAACAACATACCAGATATCACTGACTTACAACATACCAGATATCACTGACTGACAACATACCAGATATCATTGACTAACAACATACCAGATATCACTGACTTACAACATATCATATATTGTGACTTACAACATACCAGATATCACTGACTTACAACATACCAGATATCATTGACTAACAACATACCAGATATCACTGACTTACAACATACCAGATATCACTGACTGACAACATACCAGATATCATTGACTAACAACATACCAGATATCACTGACTTACAACATATCATATATTGTGACTTACAACATACCAGATATCACTGACTGACAACATACCAGATATCATTGACTAACAACATACCAGATATCACTGACTTACAACATATCAGATATTGTGACTTACAACATACCAAATATCATTGACTTACAACATATCAGATATCATTGACTAACAACATACCAGATATCACTGACTTACAACATACCAGATATTGTGACTTACAACATACCAGATATCACTGACTTACAACATACCAGATATCATTGACTGACAACATACCAGATATCACTGACTTACAACCTACCAGATATCATTGACTGACAACATACCAGATATCATTGACTTACAACCTACCAGATATCATTGACTTACAACATACAAGATATCACTGACTTACAACATACCAGATATATATCATTGACTGACTAACTGCATACCAAATATCCTTGACTAACAACATACCAGATATCTACCAGATATCACTGACTTACAACATACAAGTAATTATATCAAGTATATCACAGATATCACTGACTGACAACATACCAGATATCATTGACTAACAACATACCAGATATCACTGACTTACAACATATCAGATATTGTGACTTACAACATACCAGATATCACTGACTTACAACATACCAGATATCATTGACTGACAACATACCAGATATCATTGACTTACAACCTACCAGATATCATTGACTAACAACATACAAGATATCACTGACTTAAAACATACCAGATATATATCATTGACTAACAACATACCAGATATCATTGACTAACAACAAGATATAATTGACTAACAACATACCAGATATCACTGACTTACAACATACCAGATATCATTGACTTACAACATACCAGATATCACTGACTAAATATTATTGACTTACAACATACCAGATAGCACTGACTAACAACATATCAGATATCATTGACTTACAACATACCAGATAGCACTAACAACATACCAGATTTCACTGACTAAAAACATACCAGATTTCACTGACTGACAACATACCAAATATCACTGACTGACAACATACCAGATATCATTGACTTACAACATACCAGATATCATTGACTTACAACATACCAGATATCACTGACTTACAACATACCAGATATCACTGACTTACAACATACCAAATATCACTGACTAACTCCATACCAAATATCCTTGACTAACAACATACCAGATATCACTGACTTACAACATACCAGATATCATTGACTTACAACATACCAGATATCACTGACTTATAACATACCAGATATTATTGACTTACAACATACCAGATAGCACTGACTAACAACATACCAGATATCATTGACTTACAACATACCAGATAGCACTAACAACATACCAGATATCATTGACTTACAACATACCAGATAGCACTAACAACATACCAGATATCACTGACTTACAACATACCAGATAGCACTAACAACATACCAGATATCATTGACTCACAACATACCAGATATCATTGACTAACAACATACCAGATATCATTGACTCACAACATAGCAGATATCACTGACTTACAACATACCAGATATCATTGACTTACAACATACCAGATATCATTGACTGACAACATACCAGATATCATTGACTGACAACATACCAGATATCATTGACTAACAACATACCAGATATCATTGACTAACAACATACCAGATATCATTGACTTACAACATACCAGATATCATTGACTTACAACATACCAGATATCACTGACTTACAACATACGATATCAATGACTTATACTTATGTCATACAAGTGAGAGGTTTAGCTAGCTATAAAACCAGGTTCAATCCACCATTTTCTACATTAGAAAATGCCTGTACCAAGTCAGGAATATGACAGTTGTTATCCATTCGCTTGATGTGTTTGAACTTTTGACGTTTTTCCAGTTGATTGGGGACTTTCCTTTTTGAATGTTCCTTGGAGTTCAGTATTTTTGTGATTTTACTTTTCATATATAATTTCTTTATTATTTTTTTATTTATTTATTCTGTACATTGTCAGGTTGGTATATGTTAAAATGTTTAAAGCTACTGCATTTGTTTTCACCTGTCCTAATTCAGGAACCTGATGTCCGGTGGTTCTCGTTTGTTGATTTGGTTCTCCTTTCTTGTTTACTATATAAAAAGGGCCATAGGTTTTCCCTTTTGAACAATTATACACTAGTAATTTTTTAGGCCCTTTATAGCTTGCTGTTTGGTGTGATCCAAGGCTCCGTGTTGAAGACTGTACTTTGACCTATAATGGTTTTACTTAAAATTACAAATTGTGAATTGGATGGAGAGTTGTCTAATTGGCATTCATACACTCTAATGAAATCATTTATGTGTTCAGCATCTTATTATCTATTTTCTTATCGACAGCTACAGTTTGTACATGTATTCTTTAAATTTTAATCTAAAAAGTGGATTTTACTTTTATTTGTTCAAGTAAATTATGATTCAAATACTATGATCCTTTTCTTTCAATTTGGTCTTATATATTATATCTACTGATACGCACCTGAAATCTGTTTGCATCTATTGTATCTATTTAGATAAACCTTGCTCCCTCCAAAATCATTCCAGCATTGGTAGTCATAGCAACACAGGAAGTATGATGACGATTTACTACCTTGAACTATATCATCGAAAAAAGATTCGTCAACACCACAGCCAATACTCCAAATGTTACGATGTGGCAATAGGTTTACAGACTTGTCTTTATCGTAGACATGAATGATACTTGTATGTGATGCTTCTAACACATTAAATAAATAATCTAACTGAAGCTGACGAAAGGAATGAGAAGAACTGCCAAGTTGTAATATTCTCTTTATTGACTTTGGTACGTTTATAAAAGAATGGGTTTTTGCCAGGCGTTTTGAGGCTGATATACAAAGTTCTACAAGTGAAGGAACTGGTTTTAGAATATTTGTTTCAAGGTCAACTATTTCCTCTCTTAATTCACTTAGTTCTATGTCAAAGCTTTCAATATTACAAAAGGGTAAATAACCAAAACCTGAGGGACCACCTGTGGCATTCCCTGATTGTTTTCTCTTCCGTTTTTGTTTCTTACTTGGAGCTCTTTGTCTTTCTTGAGTTGATTTGATTTGAGAATGCGGAGTATCTGCTTGAGAAAAGTTTGAACTACAACTTGATTGTAAAGAGTCAAAGACGGAATCACTACTTTGATCTAAAGTCTCCACTGATTCATCGTCTGTTGAGATACTAGAGGAGGACGATGTAAACAGGAACTCTTCTTCTGCAGAATAATATTCACTTCCATCAGAATCCCCATCCAGATTGGCTACCATCTGGTTTGAATGACCCCCACTTCTATGTTTCTTTCTCAACTCAGATGTTTGGTGGAGTTCATTCTTACTGAACTCCATTGAAATGATACGAGCATATTTTGGTCGACATTTTTTCTGCTTAATTAAGCTGTCTAGTCCTTCTGCATCTTCTTCCATATTTTATACCTGCAACGTACAAAATATGAAATAATTGTAAAAATCAAAACCACCATATTAAAATTATTTCATGGATTCTGTTATATAGTAAATATACAATATATGACCCCACCATTTGTCTGATCCCATGCCTAGGATGTCAAAGGAGGAGGGTTGTCTGTCATGAGGCTAGAAACTGTAGCTTGCCCACTATGCCATGTATGCTAAAGGAAGAGGGTTGTATGTTGTGAGGCTAGAAACCTCAGCATGCCAAGTAATGTAAACAAATGCTACACTAACATGACTAAGAAACCACACCAAAAGAAACAAGATTGTGGGAGATGGTCTCATGACTAAAATGCAATGAATTTTGCTTTAATTTCTGTTAATACATGTAATAGCTTCAAACATGCAAAATTCACAGTGACCTCTACAACATGGATCAAAATGTATCCTGCATTTCTTTTAATTTTTTTGTTAAAATTATCAATCCCGGCCATTACAGTTGAAGTAGAACGCCAATCTCACCTCCTACAAATTTAAAGTGCCAGGATGTTTAAAAATATATATTGACATTATATAAGTATTCATTCAAAAATTATGATAAAAGTTGAAAATTTGTACATAAAACATTAAATATTATGGTTTCTAAATTATGCAAAATTTAAGACCACACACTTCATACATGTTATACACCTAGGACAGTTCCAGGATACAGTTTTCAGACGAATCTGTCATGTGACTTCCATCACCATTTGACAAATATGTATGCATCGTCATTTCCAACACATGTTGAGCAAACTCAGGTGAACAAGTTGCTTTCTTTAAAATAAAAGAAATGCAATTTTGTGAACCCAATTTTATTATGGCTGTTTGATATAAAAGGTCAGATAATAGGCAAATACATGGTTGTACCTTCTTTCTGTTGTATAAATAAAGACAACAATAGTATATTGCTGCTGAATAGCTACTATTATACTTCATGTCAAAATGCCAGATTTTGATTGGCTAATACGAGGGTGTCAATTTACTCTATTACCCTTCACGGAGACGTTTGATCAAGTGTGCGCTTTATTAAATACGAATCTATCCTTTGGCAAATACTCTATTACCCTTCACGGAGACGTTTGATCAAGTGTGCGCTTTATTAAATACGAATCTATCCTTTGGCAAATACTCTATTACCCTTCACGGAGACGTTTGATCAAGTGTGCGCTTTATTAAATACGGAAGGTTATGTACAAGATGTCATAGTTTATTACTTTGAATTTAAAATTTAATCGACAGTAATAACAGAACATTAAGTATAATAAATTAAATAACACATATCTGAGAGGGTGATAGAGCAGATTGTTACCCCTCGAAAAGATTCGCCGCAGTTGACAATATTTTCTCGGGGTAACAATCTACTCTATCACCCTCTCAGCTTTGTGTAATTTATATATTATTCTTTTAAGCCATCACAAATACGGGTAACAAACTAAAACAGAGGGAAACTCTCTAAGACATAGCAACTGTCATGGCTTGTCAACCCGAATGTAACTGCTGTTCAATGTAGGGCAAAATATTCTTGTTAAAAGAATCTGCTTATCTATCTCCGTTCCATCAGTCAATAGATAACCTGACAACATTTTAAGAGTCACCCTCTGGATGTTCATTCTATGGTCAATGATGGTGGTCTTTTTTAAAATTAAAGTTAGCTTTCTGACTAGTCGAAATGCAAATGTGAAGAAAAATTCATAATTGTTTGTGTACTCACTAGCTAGTTTGCAAATTGTTCAAAATTCTAAGCTGTATTCTAACATTGCCTAAATTTTATAATTGTTTGCATGCACATTGAACGACAAATCTATGTGACGTATAAAAAGTTTCTTACATCAGACACACAAATCTAATGAATGTGTTTGTAGATAGATGGTTTTGTGTTCTGTTAAATTGTTCCTTTTAAAATTGTTATACGATGATGATTGATGTACCTATATTTTGACTATTTTATTTATTGTGTCTGTTTAGTTAACGCATCAATGTAAATATAACAGAGTTTGATGAGACTGTCATCAAAGTGAGAGGGTTAGTGATATAAAACCAGGTTTAATCCACCATTTTCTACATTTGAAAATGCCTATACCAAGTCAGGAATATGACAGTTCTTCTCCATTCGTTTTTGACGTGTTTTGTTATTTGATTTTGCAATGTGATTATGGACTTTCTAATCATGCTAATCTGATTATCCCGAAATTACTTTTTTGGGGGAAAATCAATCAAACTAGTTTATATGATATGGTCGTTGGCTATCATACAATGTCATATGCATCATGATTCAAGATATTAATAATTGACCTCAATCTATTTGTATCACAAACAAACAAACAAAAACATTTAGAGTAAAAGAATTTGAACTTATATTTGTTTGACAGTTTTTCCTTTCAATACACAATAAAATCTTGAATACAATTTTTAACTTACTTATTATACATGTCATGCATGTAATACAATCTTGATCAATGTTTAATGTTACTTTATGTAATACAATTTTGATCAATGTTTAATGTTACTTTATGTTATACAATCTTGATCAATGTTTAATGTTACTTTATGTTATACAATATTGATCAATGTTTAATGTTACTTTATGTTATACAATCTTGATCAATGTTTAATGTTACTTTATGTAATACAATCTTGATCAATGTTTAATGTTACTTTATGTTATACAATCTTGATCAATGTTTAATGTTACTTTATGTTATACAATCTTGATCAATGTTTAATGTTACTTTATGTTATACAATCTTGATCAATGTTTAATGTTACTTTATGTTATACAATCTTGATCAATGTTTAATGTTACTTTATGTTCAGGGTTGGCAAAAACCCGGGTTTTATGAGTATTGCCCAGCCCAGTGGGAAATACTGGGAAAACCCAGGTTTTACTGGGTTTTAGTGGGTAATACTGGGCAATACTGGGTAATTACAAAATACTGGTCTGAATTTTATAGAGTATTCAGTGATAAAACACAAATGTTATACATTCAAGATGTATATAACCTTTTTTGTTTGTTTGGATTGGTAAAACTGTAAATATAAAGCAAACATTTTTTTTTTTTTAAATAAATATAACTCCTATTAAGGATTAACAATTAAATGTACATGTAAAGAAAAATTATATTTACATAATGTCTATGTACTGTCACTAATTAGTAAATAATTATTCAGATTAGAATGCAGATTTGTTTATGTAACAATAATCAGCCCTTTCAATTCTATATGTGTTAATGGCATGACCCCTTAGGGTGTTTATTTAGCAATATGAATGTATAACATTTGAAATGAACAATTCACTAAAACATTGCAATATTTTTTTTTCTTTCAAAGTATGGATTAATATTGAAACAATGCTTGGTAATTAACAAGGTTTCCTTAAATGTGCAAATCCTGTATTTTGTCTATATAGAAGGGAATGAAATTGAATTTTTCATTCTTTTAGAAATGACTGTCAATGGTTATCTGTATAAAAAGTATATATTTAGCTGTAATACTATGAAACTACATCAAGACTTTACTATTTTGTGTTAAAATAAGCTGAAAAAATCATATTGCCCAGTATTGCCCAGGATTCCCCATTTCTGAGAGTATTGCCCAGCCCGGGAAAACCCGGGTTTTCCCACCCGGGAATTCCCGGGCGGGTAATACTTTGCCAACCCTGTTTATGTTATACAATCTTGATCAATGTTTAATGTTACTTTATGTTATACAATCTTGATCAATGTTTAATGTTACTTTATGTTAATTTATTTTAATTTTTTTAACTGAAGTAGTTGTTGCATATGTTGGTTACATGTTTCTATGGATTTTTTTTTTTCTAATAAATTGTGCGCTTCCGTGTACTTCTTGTCTAGCCAATGGAAGCAAAGCTCTATTGCATTATTCTTGTACTAAGCCAATGCTATTGCATCATGTTCCCTCCTGCTCAAATAAATCTGTGCATTTATTAGGTAATGCAAACAATTCTTTAAATAAAATTGAGAATGGAAATGGTGAATGTGTCAAAGCGACAACAACCCATCCATAGAGCAGACAACAACAGATTGTATATATATATATATCCCATTGAGTTTTTTTGTTTTTTTACTTCTATTAAATTTATGTTTTTACATTTTACTGCCAGGAGGATTTTGAAAATAAATAACTCAGCCTTGATAATCACAAAAATAAATGGTTTGTTCTGTGGTAGTTTGAAAATAAATTACCTGACTTGCAATATATTGGAAATAAATAACTCAGCAGGTCTAATCGAAAGTATAAGATGGCACCAGATTCTTCATAAATTCATCTTTTTCCCCAAAAAAAATCGGGAAACACTTCCCAATTTTTTTAATATTTATTAAAGTATAGATATTATTTAAATATACTTGAAATGTATGAAAATTGGTTTCATTTAACTTGAGGTATATTGTCTCAGGAAACCTTACCTCACTTTTATTTTTAACAGGGCCGTAACTATATTGAGGCGGAAAAGACCAAACGCTTGTCTCCATATCAAATTGTGTTCATGGTGAGTGCCTTGCAAGAAGCAAGTTCTGTTTTCCCTCAGACGTAGGGCTGATTTTTCGGGATCAATGTTTCTTCATTATTTGTCTTTTGTTCATTGATTGCCCTTCTGTATTCTGTAAGTGTTGCATTCCTTTTGTAATCTAGTAAGTTTGTTATGAACTTGATCATGAGTTAAAAAAAAACAGCAGCAGACTTAACTATGTGAAATCCATTTTTGCTTTATCATGCACATTGGTCTTTTGATGTTGTCCCTAGAAACTTAAGTTAAAATTATTAAAACAAAACTTGCATTTTCAGATTAAGAAAGGGTCTGGGAAACACCTATTAACAGAGCATGATTTTGCATCATTTGTTCTATAGCTTCTTGCATGGGCTTTCAGTGGCTCCAAAACCCTTCAAAAAATTTTTTGCCTCGCTCCGCTCGCCAAAATATGTTTGCCAATCTTTTAAAGACATGAAAGAAGCTAGCTACAACAAAACTGTAATACTAAGGGAGCTACCATTTGATTTTTATGGGGGGGCTAGGATGAAATTTGAAAAAAATAGGCAGGACAGGAGTTTTGAGTAAAAAAAAAAGGCAGGATGAGACACTTGCAAAAAAAAAAGTCAGGACGACAATTTACGTAAAAAAAAGTCAGGGTAAACTAAAAAAAAAAAAGCAGGACCGAACAGAGTGAAAAAAAGAAAGGCAGGACAGAGATTACAGCTATAAAAAAAATGCAGGACAAAATTTTTCATCCTAGCCCCCCCATAAAAATCAAATGGTAGCTCCCTAAATAGCTAGGCAATACATGTACATGCAGTTGGAAATATTAAAGATAAATTTCTGCAGAGGACGATGATTAATTCTTATTAAATAGTACACAATGACTTGACTATACATGTATTATTTATAATAAACAAATCATTTTAAAAATTTATGCTTTCGAATATCATAAATATAGTTTTAAAATGAATTATCAGTCCCTTGCTTTAATGAAAATGAAAAATCTTGCTTCAATAATGCAGAAAATGAATAATCTGTCCTCTTAGTTTACAAAAATAAATAACCGATCAAAAATAAATCCTCCTTCCCCCCCCCCCCTCCCCCCACAGAATATCAAATGGTCGTCCCCTTAGATAATATCTTTTCATTAGTAAATGAAAAAAAATAACATTTTGCTTCTTTTAAGTACATGTAACAAGGTTTATGCCTTTGATGTAATCATTTAGCTGGAAATACATACATGCACCAAAACAAAAGAATTAACTTTACATTTTTAAATACATTTTGTACTAGTATATTTATTGGAGCTCGGGCATGTTGGGTAGTTAACATAAACATGTCCCTTTGAAAATCTCAGCAAAAAAGGTGTTCCAAAAAGACTACCAAGGTTGTCCACTATAAACTGTGTGAACCCTCAAGTTTAATTTTATACTGCACAAACTATTTGGGAAATCGAACTCTAATAAGATGGTCACCCTCCCTCACTCAGTTGTACAGGAATCAAGATTACGTATATAAATTATTTCCTTACTACCACACCATGACACAGAATTACATTTATCAACGTGCTGGAAACTTTAATAGAGCAGGGATACAGGTGTGCTTCTATCGATGCAGGACGTAACGGCCATACTGCCATGACGTCCATAGGATGAAACGGCCATACTTTGTAGTAAAGTCCATGGTTTTTGTTTTTTTTTTTAGATGTTATATATGAATTATTTTGGTACTTATAGATGGTTATTATAACTTTTTTTAATAACCTATACTGTTTTAACATTATTTATCATTATGATAAAAATGATTCTTTAGAAATTGTTTACAACTGATAATGAAGGAATAATCAATATACTTACATAATACGGCCCCAACGAGTGATGATGATCAAGCAAAGATTACTCTTACAAGAATAAATAAAGGTGCACAGTAAATCTCTTGTGCAAAAAAAAATACTAAAATATCATATTTAAATTATTAATATGAATAAATACTTATTTTATTATTATATTTTAAGTTATAATCTCAAAAAAAAAATAATTAAAGTGTGGACGATACGTCTCACAATGTGTGGCCGATATGTCCCATGGACGATGTGGCGGTATGGCCGACACATCCTATGGCCGTCATGGAAGTATGGCCATCACGTCTCGAAAGCCGCTTCTATAGATCTGGTAAATGACATCATATAAAGCAGTGCAAAATTGAGGATCTTTTCTGATTCCAGAAATGATGTAAAGTTCGAGGTCCTTTAATGAAACATTTTTTCTTTTGAATACACGAACGTCTTTGTATCAAAAGAATATAGGCCTACTTAAATGCTACACTACCAATCATACCACATCTCATTATTTTTTATTTTTTTTGGTATTAAAGATTGACATGACTCCCCTTTTTTACAACTAATATTTCGGCCATTTTACCTGTTTGTCACTTCAGGAAATGTTTCCTACCTTCTGAAAGATGACCTTACCTAGCACTACACTTATAGTTTGACGGTCAACTATTGATTTTATGTGGAAATGGTAAATCTAGCAAAGTTGTTGCACAACAATTCTGAAATTCTGAAAGAGTATCTAATGACGCCTTTCCGGGAACCGTAATTGTTTTCGATTTTCAACCTTATCTAAACTTCCGCCTAAAAATCTCAATCGTAACTACTCGGCCATTCTCGCTACGCAGTACAATAGCTTCTTCGTGCAACCAGAAAGGCCGAGTTGTTCCGATTGCTAAAAATCTACAATTTATTTTGCACAATGCCAAGACGTTATTATTGTGATTTTTGCGATAAATCGTTTGCCGATAACCCAGTAGCAAGAAAAAATCACATGAATGGCACCACTCACCAAAGGAACAGAAAACAGCATTACGATTCATTCCGTGACCCAGAAATACTTCTGTTTGAAGAAATAAACAAGAAGCCATGTAAACATTTCTTGCAAAGTGGGACATGCACTTTTTTTGACAATTGCAGATATTCTCATCTTCGCGAAGATGAAAAAGAACAACTGAGAACTCAAGCAACAGAAATGAAAACAAAAAAATATAAGAGACAAGACACAAAGATGGACAAAAATGATGAGGATTTAAAAACTTTTCTACAGAAGATTGAGAGGGGCCAAAAGTTTGATCAAAAAGAAGGAAAAAATATACATTCAGGAGTAGTGATTCCAAAATATAGCATACCAACATTCTTACAAACTGTTACAAACTTGCCACCATCCCTTGTACCGCCCCCACCAGATAGTTTCTTAGACCTTGAACTCAAAGAATGGGGATAATCTTGTACACTATATATATATACATTTTGTAATGTTTTTACGTTAATATAATAAATTTGAAAATTATTTTTTATGTACATGTATTATTTATGTGAATTCTGATATTTAATTTTTCATGTTTTTACTAGTATATACTGTAATTAGATAATCAAAGTATCATAAGAAGTTAGAACAATGCAATGTCAGTGTTTATTTGGTGTACATGTACAAAGTGTACAACAACAACAACAATTTTTATTTGTCAATCAAGACGCCCCGAGGAGCAATACAATTACAGTTTAAATTAAAGTGTACAAATAATTGTGGTGATTTTTTTTCATTGAAATTACAATACATGACAATAAAACTAAAACTATATAAGAGAAGGGAGACAACAAACACAGTATATATTCTCAAAGATAATGAGTGAGTGAACACAATCAGTACTGTTTTATAATATGTACAGACAGTACAGGACTGTAATGCCACCTAAATTGCACCAAGCACCCAATGTACAAGTCTTTCAAAATAGATGATTATTCTTATTATATAGATATATATACAAAACTGCCACATCAAATATATTATATACATAATGAATGTGGAGCTACTAACTTTGACATTTGCATTCAGAATGTGGAGCTTTTGATTTGGACAGGTACATATTGAATGTGAATCTGACTTGTACAGATACATACAGAATATGGAGCTCTTGACATGGAGATATATACAGAATGTGGAGCTCCTGACTTGCACAAGTATATAGTACTAGATATATACAGAATGTGGAGCTGCTGACTTTGACAGGTACAAACATAATTTGGAGCTCCTGAATATACAGAATATGGAGCTTCTGACATAGGTTCATAAGGAATGCAGAGCTCTTGACATGGACAGGTACATACAGAATGTGGAGCTCCTGATGTGGACAGATACATGTATAAACATAATATGGAGCTTCTGACATATACTGAATGGGGAGCTCATGATATTGACAGAATGTGAACCTCCTGATTTGGACGGGTATATAAAGAATGTGGTGCTCTTGATGGACAGACACATATACAAACATGTTCATAACAAGCATATATAGGAAATCTGGTTCATTTTGTGGAGCTGTTGACAAGGATAGGTACATGCATAATGAGTAGTTCCAAACTTGGACAGATGACTTTAGAAAAGTTGAGCTTTTGACTTGAACAGGTACATACAAAATGAATAGCTCCTGACATTAACAAACACCTACAAAATGTGTAGCTTCTGACTAAATGGACAGAGACCTACAGAATGTGAAGCTCCTGATTCAGACAGGCACAAACAGAATGTGGAGCTCCTGACTTGGACATGTACCTACAGAATGTGGAGCTGCTGACTTTGACAGGTACAAACAGAATTAGGAGCTCCTAAATATTCAGAATATGGAGCTTTTGATATAGGTTCATATATATAGGGATTGTGGAGCTCCTGATGTGGACAGATACATGTTTATACATACTATCAAGCTTCTGACATATATGAAATGGGGAGCTCTTGATATTGACAGGTATATACAGAATGTGGACCTCCTGACTAGAACAGGTACCTATATAAAGAATGTGTAGTTTCTGACTTGGACAGACACATGATACAAAATTCATAACAAGCATATATAGGAAATCTGGTCCATTATGTGGAGCTGTTGTCAAGGACAGGTACATGCATAATGAGTAGCTCCTGACTTTGACAGATACCTACAGAATGTGGAGCTTCCTACTTAAACAGGCACATACAGAATGAGTAGCTCCTGACTTGGACAGATACCTACAGAATGTGGAGCTTCTGACTTGGACAGGCACATACAGAATGTGTAGCTCCTGACTTGGACAGATATCTACAGAATGTGGAGCTTCTGACTTGAACAGGCACATACAGAATGAATAGTTCCCGACTTGGACAGATACCTACAGAATGTGGAGCTTCTGACTTAGACAGGCACATACAGAATGTGGAGCTACTGACTTGGAGAGATACCTACACAATGTGGACATGCTGACTTGAACAGGTACCTACAGAATGAGAGGCTCCTGACTTGGACAGGCACATACAGAATGAGGAGCTCCTGACTTGGACAGGTTCATACAGAAAAGTGAAGAGGTTAAAAATCCATTTAATAAGGTTTAACAAAACAGACTGAGTTTACCATATTGTCATTGTTTAATAGTAGACTTCTCAAACCAATCTATTTGTCTGTAGGACTAGACTACTCTGAAAGTAGGGTAGTATTCCAAACCTAATAATGATTTCCCAATTTAGCTAGTAAGCTTGCAAGAAAACAAAAGATTTACCTTTTAGCTATACAATGTACACTCAAGGCATTTTGCTGTTAGCATATTGAATTATCATGCCTTTAACCACAAACGACAGAGACAATTCTCTGGTAGGTTTTTTTACATTTGTATAAAATTTCATCAGCAGCCATCTAGTATTTCCAGACTTGGTCTGTAACCACATATTGCAAATTCAATTATCTCCCTTTAGATATAAGACAGAGAGTATATGTCTGTATGCACATCTCAGTGTTCTCAAATGGCACCAAGGAAATTAACACAGCACTGGTTTTTCAAAAGAATATATATAGCACCATTTCCCCTAGATACATTATATTATAAAATCATCCAAGATAGCACCATGGTAGAAAATATAGCACCAGGGTACCATGGTGGTATAAGGCCCTGGGGAGAAACACTGCATCTTCAGGGCGTCTTCATGATAGTGTAGTTTCATAAATATCTGTCTAACTGTTTATGGAAGAAGATGTGCTTACATAGTATCACATAATAAATGGGAGATAATCAAATTATTTACTTCAAATATTTCAATACAGATTGAAATAATTTCCAAATAGGTGACAATGGTAGCCTTTTTCGAGATACAGACTTGATATAGAAAGTTGATTTTTTTAACAAAACCTTGCTAGAATTAAAAGAAAAGTTATTTTGGTCCAAAAATATAAGTTTTTGTTGCTTTTCTTAGCATAATTTGTACTTTTCTCCCATGCCTATCAAATTTGCACTTATAAATAATTGTCTCATCCTAGTGTTGAAAAGACATCTCAGTTCTGTTAGGACTAAGGGAGCTACCATTTGATTTTTATGGGGGGGCTAGGATGAAAAATTTTGTCCTGCATTTTTTTTTAGCTGTAATCTCTGTCCTGCCTTTTTATTTGTCACTCTGTTCGGTCCTGCCTTTTTTTTTTTAGTTTATCCTGACTTTTTTTTTTTGCAAGTGTCTCATCCTGCCTTTTTTTTTACTCAAAACTCCTGTCCTGCCTATTTTTTTTCAAATTTCATCCTAGGCCCCCCATAAATATCAAATGGTAGCTCCCTAAGGAAAATAATTTATTTTACCTTTTGTATAAAGCAGAGTGCACAAAGTCTCTAATAATAAAAAAAAATAATGGGCAAACATATCGACAATAAGGATAAACCATACTCTTGATTCTTAATACCATGTTATGCTCATAATATGGCTGTGCCCATACAATCTAATGGTTTATTGTAACCTGCAGGAGGAAGTAATTTGATTATCTTCCCTTTAATATGTTGATCCCTATCACCATGTATCTATACAGAACTGTACACCTGCAGGTTGTGTTATACAATGTTGTGAAGTCCATCTTTATCTATACAGACCTGTACACCTGCAGGTTGTGTTATACAATGTTGTAAAGTCCATCTTTATCTATACAGACCTGTACACCTGCAAGTTGTGTTATACAATGTTGTAAAGTCCATCTTTATCTATACAGACCTGTACACCTGCAGGTTGTGTTCTACAATGTTGTAAAGTCCATCTTTATTTATACAGAACTGTACACCTGCAGGTTGTGTTATACAATGTTGTAAAGTCCATCTTTATTTATACAGAACTGTACACCTGCAGGTTGTGTTATACAATGTTGTAAAGTCCATCTTTATTTATACAGAACTGTACACCTGCAGGTTGTGTTATACAATGTTGTAAAGTCCATCTTTATTTATACAGAACTGTACACCTGCAGGTTGTGTTATACAATGTTGTGAAGTCCATCTTTATCTATACAGAACTGTACACCTGCAGGTTGTGTTATACAATGTTGTAAAGTCCATCTTTATCCATTTGAATGTATAGGAGGCATTGCACTTACCAGGCACACAAACTTTTGGAATAATATAATGATTTTTATATACATACTTGAAACTTTGGTTGTAGGTGTTATAGAAAAGAAATCTTGAGTCATCATCCAGGATCCTCCTTTTTCTGCACTAATTTGTGTCAGTATAAAGTATCTCTAACCTTGATGTTTCAACAGCTTTACCATAAAATTGATAGACTTGATATAAAGAGACATTTCACCATTAATCTAAGTCTGAGTCATGACTTGTCTCTTGTGTGGTTTTATTTCCGTCACAAAATAATAGTTCATAAGCGAACAGCATATATATATGGCCTAACGTGACTTGTGTATAATTATTAATCAGCCTGTATTTTTATCTTTGCCAGTCCCAAGCCTGATTAATACAATATTTCTGAATGTGTCAGTCCAAAATATTATCTCTTATCAAGAAACAGGCAGTAGGAGTCTATCAGATCTGAAAAGGGTTTTCAGGTTATATAAATTCATCATTACTAAACTACTGATAAAATATGAAGTCATTATGTTTAGTACAGTAATACAATCTGCTGGAGAAGCTCACTCTTTTTTGAAACACAATTAATTATTTTTAAAGCTTTCCGGATTTTGATGTCTTTGTCCCAGTACATATATTCCTTAACACAATTTAAATTTTTTCTCAACTCAAAAATAAAATACTTTCTGTATTTTCAGGGTACCTATGCAGCAAAAGGAGCCTGTCAAATCTACAAAATGCTAACAATTGATCCCTGTTAAGCTGCTGACCAACAGAGAAAAGTTTGACATAATTTTTTGTTGGGGCAGCCTTTAAAATCTGACTATACTGGCTTTTTTTCTCATTGTTAAAGGCTGTACAGTTAACTAAAATTTCTTAAATCCACTTCATTGGAACTTTGGTGGTTAGTTGTCTCATAGACAAACATATAGTCCAGTCAATCTAGCATAAATTTGACCCTTACCTTGAAGTAATTGCAACAGAAGATTTTTAAGTTTCAATCTTTAGCATAATATCCCATATATACACAGAAAAATATCCCATAAATATGATTTTAAAATTCATATTTACTTGCATTGATAAGGCCAATAACTCTGGGAAAAAGGCAGAAATATCAATAAAAATTAATTAAAACCTTTAGATTTATTGATTCTTGATATTTTAACTGACTTTAGAGTATAACAAACATAACTGTACCGGTGTTTTCATATCTTTGATCAAGCTACGATCTAGAGTTCATAATTCATTAGTTGATCATTAATTAGATTTTTCAGCATGTCAAGATAAAGAATCTCAAATTGAACTAATTCAGCATATATTCTTCTTTTTGTAGTTTCTTTAAACAAGGTAGATGCTGAACAAATATAATTTACAGATACAAACAATGATAAATATTCAAAATTTTTCAAAATGGTCACAAAGCCACAAATTTACAATTTCTTAAATGAAAATTGTGCAAAAAAATTCAAAATACCCATAACATTTTGGTTTTGTACATTTTACAAGCAGAGGATTATATAAAATAGTCAAATATGAACTTATAACCCCATCAAAGTATCATATTTTACATGAATTTTAAGAAAATCAACTAAAAACTGACAAAAAAAGACTTATCTCCCTTTCCAATGTTAATTTCCATAAGAAATTAAACCAGATGCTCTGCAGGGCGTAGCTTTATACGACCGCAGAGGATGAACCCTGAACGGTTGGGGCAAGTATGGACACAACATTCAAGCTGGATTCAGCTCTAAATTTGGATTGTGATTAAATAGTTGACACAGCATAGGTTTCTGACACAGAATGAATGTGTTCTAATGAACTTAAAATTTTTGTTTTCTCTTAGAGCAATTCACTATGCTGTTGAATATTAATCCTCTCAAAAAAATGTTTGAAGAAATTTTCTTTTTTATTTATGAAATTTCAAATGAGAAAAATTGAACCCAATTTTTTAATCACATCCCCCTTTCCCTTATTCCAAAACTAATCTCAATTAAAATTTCTAATGGAGTTTGCAACAATAACTACTCATTTAAATACATCATAAAATATTAAGATGTAAAAAAACTGCTTGTTATCACTGAATGGTAAAGATTATTTTAATTTATCAGTTGGTAGTAAAAAGTGAATATACATTGTATATTGTATATAACAAAGATTTAAGTTGATTCTGGACAAAGAAAGATAACTCCAATTAAAACAAAAATTGCTATTTCACAATATTGTGCAATTAGATATTTCTTGCCATTGCGCAATACTGTGCAATTGAAAAGACTTGCTATTGCACAATACTTAATATAATAATTTTAGATCCTGATTTGGACCAACTTGAAAACTGGGCCCATAATAAAAAATCTAAGTACATTTTTGGATTCAGCATATCAAAGAACCCCAAGATTTCAATTTTTGTTAAAATCAGACTAAGTTTAATTTTGGACCCTTTGGACTTTAGTGTAGACCAATTTGAAAACAGGACCAAAAATGAAGAATCTACATACACAGTTAGATTTGGTATATCAAAGAACCCCATTTATTCAATTTTTGATGAAATCAAACAAAGTTTAATTTTGGACCCTGATTTGGACCAACTTGAAAACTGGGCCAATAGTCAAGAATCTAAGTACATTTTTAGATTCAGCATATCAAAGAACCTGACTGATTTATTTTTTGTCAAAATCAAACTAAGTTTAATTTTGGACCCTTTGGACCTCAATGTAGACCAATTTGAAAACGGGACCAAAAGTTAAGAATCTACATACACAGTCATGACAGTTAGATTCGGCATATCAAAGAACCCCAATTATTCAATTTTGATGAAATCAAACAAAGTTTAAGTTTGGACCCTTTGGGCCCCTTATTCTGTTGGGACCAAAACTCCCAAAATCAATACCAACCTTCCTTTTATGGTCATAAACCTTGTGTTTAAATTTCATAGATTTCTATTTACTTATACTAACGTTATGGTGCGAAAACCAAGAAAAATGCTTATTTGGGTCCCTTTTTGGCCCCTAATTCCTAAACTGTTGGGACCTAAACTCCCAAAATCAATACCAACCTTCCTTTTGTAGTCATTAACATTGTGTTTAAATTTCATTGATTTCTATTTACTTAAACTAAAGTTATTGTGCGAAAACCAAGAATAATGCTTATTTGGGCCCTTTTTTGGCCCCTAATTCCTAAACTGTTGAAACCAAAACTCCCAAAATCAATCCCAACCGTTCTTTTGTGGTCATAAACCTTGTGTCAAAATTTCATAGATTTCTATTAACTTAAACTAAAGTTATAGTGCGAAAACCAAGAAAATGCTTATTTGGGCCCTTTTTGGCCCCTAATTCCTAAAATGTTGGGACCAAAACTCCCAAAATCAATACCAACCTTCCTTTTGTGGTCATAAACCTTGTGTTAAAATTTCATAGATTTCCATTCACTTTTACTCAAGTTAGAGTGCGAAAACTAAAAGTATTCGGACGACGACGACGACGTCAACGTGATAGCAATATACGACGAAAAATTTTTCAAATTTTGCGGTCGTATAAAAAGCAAAATTTGAAATTTCCTTAAGTTAGATTTTATGGGACTTTTTTTCTGTGTATATTTGAGCCTAATGCTATAGATTAGAAGTAACACTTTTTTGTTGCAATTAACCTCAAACTTAGTTTGACTGGACTAATACCACATCTCCATATTTTCATTCTGTCATAGGAAACTGGTGAATGCAGTATAGCCCACTACTTGTAAATTGAGGATATAATATTTACAAAGGAAACTAAAAAACTGTAAGAAATTCTTTATTATGCTTCAGAGATATAAATGTAAATATCAAATATAAAATAATGTCAAAAGTAATGGTCCCAGTATTGCAAACTAATTTCCAAAATGAAAATTGTTTATAAGTGAGAAATTTGTGGACATCACACTGGATTTCATAATCATTTAGTTAGAAGACAAAACAACATAGAAACCTAATCAATTGGCAGTGTCATAAACAATAATCACTAAACAAAATCACATTAGATCTGAATAACCTTCTGATGTCAAACAACAATCACCTTTCAATTGTGATGTCAAATTTTCCAGGAATTTGTGTGATCTTACCTAATGTTTGACAAATTTTATACAAGTGAAAATACGTCTATTAATTAAACAGGTTGAACTCAATTGTATGATAGTTATATAAAAAGTTTCATCCTCTTTATAATTTGATCAGTCGCATTTTTCTAGAAATAGGATATTTGTAAACTGTAAATATAGACATAAATATATGTGTTTTATGATGTAAATGCAATTAAAAAAAGTAACAAAATAAACATAACTATTAAATAGAATGAAAGAACACATTGAAATAACATAAAATTCTTACTATACCTCCTCATCACATAGTTACAATTCATTTCTCAAGGATTGAAATCTTGCTGAAAGTTGTTTCATAACTTTGAAAAATAAAACACTAATAACTTATATATCCAAACATTTTTAAATGATAACTTAAGGGGGTAAACATTATCTCAGCATATACCTATAATTCATATCACAAAATTATGCTACTTCTTGAAAAATTAAAAAAGCTAACAATTAAGAGTCATCAAATGAAATGACCAACATTGCAAATATGAATGAAAAATTATGAGTAAGTTAATTTTTTATCTAAACTTTATCACAGCCAATCTTCTCTATTGTTAATAGGACATTACTGCAAAATATCAAGACAGAAAATGGCACTAAAACAAGAGATTCACAAATAAAGGGAAGTAACTTTTGTCAATTCCTTAAAAATGATCTCCCTTTAACACTTGGAACATAAAGTGATTACACTGTTTCAAGTATGTTTTTACTAAGTGCCTTTTACCTTGACACTTCCACACCACTAACAGCTTACTAGTACAGTTTCCCACAACACTAAAACCTAGCATACAATGTAATGTGTTTTTTTATAAATATGAAAATGTAAAATACTGGTATAATATAAGTCCTATTTCTTGATAAAATTCTCTTGATAAAGCCTGCCACAAAGGACTTCATATATGTTTATCTTTGATTCATTACAAACAAATCTACAGTAACATTAATCACTATGACTATTTTCTTATTCTTAAATGAGAATGTTCCTCAATCAGGGCCTAATCTAGGATTTTGGAGCAGACTCAATTACAAGTAAATTTCGAGTAAATAAATGCTGTACACCTTAAGGTAGAGAAGTGCAATTTCAACATGTATACAATAAAAATATATTACATTCTTCACTTAAATATCAAAACCGAATTTTGAATATTTGTTATTTCATTAATATGTCAGAGTGAATGCAGACATTTGTTTATGAAATGAATGATTCATGAAAAATCTCTGTGATTTACATCAAATAAATAAAAGCAGAATGTTTTAAAGATTTTGAATGGTATTTGATTCTTCAAAGATACATTCTCCTTTTATCAAGAAATAGATCTATCTTTTACCATGGTAACACAGAATGTAACAAATTTATTCATGCTTTTGATCTTAACAAAATGGAAACATGATTGTCAAAATATATTCCCTCTAAATAAAAAACAACAAGTTAACAACCCAACATTGACAACTATTGTGCCGGTGCTTGTGCATAAGGTCTGTGTACGTTTGGTCGCTGTAATCTTTTGCCAATCGTTATCACATTAAAACCTAATCCCATCAACTTCTGATGATCAAGTATGATTCTACCATCAAATAAGAAAGCTGGTTTCAACATACTGCCATAAATCTTCTCGTAATCGTAGTTCTGAAAATACAAGACAAGCTCTTATTAATTATAAATGAGAGCTTCAAAGCTTTATCTAAAAATAGACAGAAAATACCAGTTTCAATGATTAAACATTATATTTATAGCTTGCTGTTTGGTGTGAATCAAAGCTCTGTGTTGAAGACATACTTTGACCTATATAGGTTTACTTTTACAAATTGTGAATACAAGTATCTTATCACACAGCTAAACATTAATTACTGCATTGCATATAACCAAGCCAGTCATTAAAAACAGGCGCCGATTTCATCAATACATGATATTTCAAAATTCTTTCTCTTATATGCAAAAATATTATGATGAAAATCTTCTTAATATTATGATGAAAATCTTCTTAATATTATGATGAAAATCTTCTTAATATTATGATGAAAATCTCCTTAGTTTGATGTTACCAACTTAATTATGCGAAAATATGTTCCCCAGAACTCTGCCTTGTTTAATAACTTACTATGAATTCATCCCATTCTGTGCAGACAACGAGAGCATGTGTATTATTAGCAGCCTCGTATGGATCTTTATGTATGGTAACCAGTTCCTTGACTCTGCTGGGATCGTCTGAGATAGCTGGATGTGTTAGCTCCCTGTAATCATCAAAGCACTAGTTTTCAAATGTCATTTATGAATTCCATAAATTTCAATTTAATGTGGATATTTTCGAGAGCTTTATTTTTACAGTTTCAATGCAATTTTTTTTGTCAGTATTGGATGGTTAAAGTTAGCACATTGAACAATAGGTGTGTCCTTCAAAATGGTATAAAATCATTAACAGCACTCTTTTATGCAAACTAAAACGGAATAATTGCCACTTTTAACTGTGATTCATGCTTTGTGGTTGACTTGACAAATTACAACAACTAACATTTTGTGATCCATTGCAGAGTTGGTACTATGCTTTCAGGCAATCGTTAATTTAATCGTTGGAGGACAGAGATAATACATTTAAGATACATGTAAGACTTACGTAATTAACTGTTTTTCCTCCACTTTAGGATCATAGATATGTAACTTAGCGCCTTCATCCATTAAGTATTTACATATATAAATGGCAGCTGATTCTCTGTAAATATAAAATAAAGCTTGCTTTATATGAAGGTGGTTTGACATACTTGAGAAATTTTTCCAAAGTTTACAAAAAAGCTGTTTCACATTTTTATAGCCAACTATATGTTATGTTTTTTTTCTCATTGTTGAAAGCTGTATGCTATCATGTAATTGCTTATAATCACTTCATTAGAACTCAGATGGAGGTGGTCTCATTGGCAACTCTAATTTTTTCTCGTTATCTTTATATTTAAGAATTGAAAAGCGGACGCACTTCATTCTAAAAATGAGCTCACGGTCAACGCTTGTACAACCCTATGAAGTTACAAAAAGAAGCATTCAATACTTATAATTACATTTTTTAACTTGGATCATGAAAACAAGTTTTTATTTAATTTACCTGTGCAATTTATTGTGGGACTTTTTGTCATATAAATGAGAAGTTTTATTGTGTAATGCAATTGCTTTAGGAATAACGCGAGAATGCAGTGTAGCCAATCAGAATAACGTATTATAATGAAACATACATCTAATGTAATTATTACCTTGTATCACCAGTGTCCTTCTTGAAAGCAAAACCAAAGATTGCAATATTTTTGTTGGTGACTGTATTAAACAAAGATTCTATAATCTTATTGGCAAATCGTCTTCTTTGGTAGTCGTTTATGTTAATTACCTGTAAAGAAAGATGCATTAAATGCTGATAATATGTGAAGAAAGATACTGTGGATTCATTATTCGCTGGATACCAATTTTTGTGGATTTCATGGATACAGGGGAACTACGAATTCAAATGTTCAACGAATTACATATTTTCTATAGTCTTTGTACATGGATATCAGTGCAACCATGAATTGAAATATCCACGAAAGTTTTCTTCATTCCACGAAAATTGATACCCACGAAAATGAATGAATCCACAGTACATCAAATGTTAATAACCTGTGTGAAACAGAGATTCTATTATCTTATTGGCAAATTGTCTTCTCTGTGAAGAAAGATGCATCAAATGTTAATAACCTGTGTGAAACAGAGATTCTATTATCTTATTGGCAAATTGTCTTCTCTGTGAAGAAAGATGCATCAAATGTTAATAACCTGTGTGAAACAGAGATTCTATTATCTTATTGGCAAATTGTCTTCTCTGTGAAGAAAGATGCATCAAATGTTAATAACCTGTGTGAAACAGATTCTATTATCTTATTGGCAAATTGTCTTCTCTGTGAAGAAAGATGCATCAAATGTTAATAACCTGTGTGAAACAGAGATTCTATTATCTTATTGGCAAATTGTCTTCTCTGTGAAGAAAGATGCATCAAATGTTAGTCCCTGTAAATGTATAAGATGCTATGTTTTATTGTTAGTCCCTGTAAATGTATAAGATGCTATGTTTTATTGTTAGTCCCTGTAAATGTATAAGATGCTATGTTTTATTGTTAGTCCCTGTAAATGTATAAGATGCTATGTTTTATTGTTAGTTCCTGTAAATGTATAAGATGCTATGTTTTATTGTTAGTCCCTGTAAATGTATAAGATGCTATGTTTTATTGTTAGTCCCTGTAAATGTATAAGATGCTATGTTTTATTGTTAGTCCCTGTAAAAGTATAAGATGCTATGTTTTATTGTTAGTCCCTGTAAATGTATAAGATGCTATGTTTTATTGTTAGTCCCTGTAAATGTATAAGATGCTATGTTTTATTGTTAGTCCCTGTAAATGTATAAGATGCTATGTTTTATTGTTAGTCCCTGTAAATGTATAAGATGCTATGTTTTATTGTTAGTCCCTGTAAAAGTATAAGATGCTATGTTTTATTGTAGGCACAATGATAGATTGATGCCACTTTTATTCCAAATTTCTGTTGTAAATACTCATTTGTCGATCTGTGCCAACAAACTAAAAGAGCCACACACATTACCTAAACCAACTTATGTTTGTGTACCATCTAAAAAATGCAAGTTTTACATAATAGTCATGTAAGTGTCTAACATTGATATTTTTATAAAAAAAAAAAGAAGGTGTGGTTTGATTGACAATGAGACAACTGTTCACAAGAGACCAAATGATACAGATATTAACAGATATAGGTCACGTTCCGCCTGTAACAATAGGCAAGCCATTTTTCTATCTAAAATACATGAGCAAAACAAGAAGTGTCCATAGTACACAGATGCCCCACTCGCACTATCATTTTCTATGTTTAGTGGACCCTGTAATTGGGGTAAAAACTCCAATTTGGCATTAAAATTAGAAAGATCAAATCATAAGGAACATGTATACTAAGTTTCAAGTTGATTGGACTGCAACTTCATCAAAAACTACCTTGACCAAAAACTTTAACCAAAAACTTTAACCTGAAACTTGCACTATCATTTTCTGTGTTCAATTGATCGTGAAATTGGGGTCAAAACTATAATTTGGCTTTAAATTTAGAAGGATCATATCATAGAGAACATGTGTACTAAGTTTCAAGTTGATTGGACTTCAACTTCATAACCAGATGCTCCGCAGGGCGCAGCTTTATACGACCGCAGAGGTTGAACCCTGAACAGTTGGGGCAAGTATGGACACAACATTCAAGCTGGATTCAGCTCTAAATTTGGATTGTGATTAAATAGTTGACACAGCATAGGTTTCTGACACAGAATGAATGTGGTCTAATGAACTTAAAATATTTTTTTGCCTTTGAGCAATTCACTATGCTGTTGAATATTAATCCTCTCAAAAAAGTGTTTGAAGAAATTTTCTTTTTATTTATGAAATCTGAATTTTTTTTCAAATCCCCCTTTCCCTTTTTCCAAAACTGATCTCAATTCAAATTTCTAATGGAGTTTGCAACAATAACTACTCATTTAAATACATCATAAAATATTAAAATGTAAAATAAAGTGCTTGTTATCACTGAATGGTAAAGATTGTTTTAATTTATCAGTTGGTAGAAAAAGTGAATATACATTGTATATTGTATAAAACAATGATTTAAGTTGATTCAACTACTATTCTGGACAAAGAAAGATAACTCCAATTGAAATATTAATTATATATATTGTATAAAACAAAGATTTAAGTTGCTTCAACTACTATTCTGGACAAAGAAAGATAACTCCAATTGAAATTGCAATTAGATATTTCTTGCTATTGCGCAATACTGAGTAATTGAAAATATTTGCTATTGCACAATACTGTGCAATTGAAGATTTCTTGCTATTGCGCAATACTGTGCAATTGAAAATTTCTTGCTATTGCACAATACTGTGCAATTAAAGATTTCTTGCTATTGCTGAATACTGTGCAATTGGAAATTTCTTGCTATTGCACAATACTTAATATAATAATTTTGGATCCTGATTTGAACCAACTTGAAAACTGGGCCCATAATCAAAAATCTAAGTACATGTTTAGATTCAGCATATCAAAAAAGCCCAAGTATTCAATTTTTGTTAAAATCAAACTTAGTTTAATTTTGGACCCTTTGGACTTTAATGTAGACCAATTTGATAACGGGACCAAAAATTAAGAATCTACATACACAGTTAGATTTGGCATATCAAAGAACCCCAATTATTCAATTTTTGATGAAAATCAAACAAAGTTTAATTTTGGACCCCGATTTGGACCAACTTGAAAACTGGGAAAAATAATAAAAAATCTAAGTACATTTTTAGATTCAGCATATCAAAGAACCTAACTGATTCATTTTTTGTCAAAATCAAACTAAGTTTAATTTTGGACCCTTTGGACCTTAATGTAGACCAATTTGAAAACGGGACCAAAAGTTAAGAATCTACATACACAGTCATGACAGTTAGATTCGGCATATTAAAGAACCCCAATTATTCAATTTTGATGAAATCAAACAAAGTTTAATTTTGGACCCTTTGGGCCCCTTATTCTGTTGGGACCAAAACTCCCAAAATCAATACCAACCTTCCTTTTATGGTCATAAACCTTGTGTTTAAATTTCATAGATTTCTATTTACTTAAACTAAAGTTATTGTGCGAAAACCAAGAATAATGCTTATTTGGGCCCTTTTTTGGCCCCTAATTCCTAAACTGTTGAAACCAAAACTCCCAAAATCAATCCCAACCGTTCTTTTGTGGTCATAAACCTTGTGTCAAAATTTCATAGATTTCTATTCACTTAAACTAAAGTTATAGTGCGAAAACCAAGAAAATGCTTATTTGGGCCCTTTTTGGCCCCTAATTCCTAAAATGTTGGGACCAAAACTCCCAAAATCAATACCAACCTTCCTTTTGTGGTCATAAACCTTGTGTTAAAATTTCATAGATTTCCATTCACTTTTACTAAAGTTAGAGTGCGAAAACTAAAAGTATTCGGACGACGACGACGACGCAGACGACGACGCCAACGTGATAGCAATATACGATGAAAATTTTTTCAAATTTTGCGGTCGTATAAAAACCAGAAACGAGAAACACTTATGAACAGATAACAACCCTATCACTAACATGACTAATTGATCAGATTTCAGCAGATTTGTTTATAAATAATTATTATTTTTTTTGAGGATTGCCCACCAGTCCTCAACTCTGCCCCTAACCTGGAACACTGATATTCCACCACAAGAAAAAAATCTGTTTGGATTTACTCATATTGGTACACATCAGAAACAGATGATGCCCCTGCTTGATTATAATGCTATAAATGGACACAACTCAAGAACAATAAAAGTAACACTATCCAAACTTGTACTTGATCTGAGTTTTATGGTGATGAGCATTATATACAAGTTTCATAAGAATTGTTTGTAGCAAACTAAAGTTTAAAAACACAAAACAATTTTGGGAGGTACAGGCTGACAAGGGTAGAACTTATTATAATGCCCCCTTTGCTACTGCAGGGCATAACAACCTTACTTTACAGAAAGACAGAAGCCTACTCTGATTAAGAAGGATTAGACTTGTTACCTGTTGCCAGTATTCTGCCACCTCAGGTAAGTTGAGACATTCACACAGGTAAACAAGGTTCAGTACGTCTTTCTGGAAACAGCTGCCACCAAATCCTGAAATACCACCATAACCTGCAATTAACAACCAGCTGGTTGTCAGGAGGAGGAGCCAAAGGTTAAAGGTTAAAGACGTGCAAAAAGCAGCAAAACAAGGATTCAAACATTTATATATCAACAATTTATCAGAATATATCTGTATTTTTTTAATGCCTAAAAGTTCATATATTTTTTTTCCTAACTTTCTTTAAAATGCTCAATAAGTTGTCATTTTTTCAAGTTTTTTACCATTTTTTTGTATGCTGAAACATGTGTTAACCAACTTGTTTGTCCAATTCCATTAACTTTTTATTGCATTTACTGTAAATTCAGAAAATATTGCGAGCATTTATTATTGTGATTTTATCATTTAAGACTAAAATGTGATTTAAATTTTTGTGACATTAAAAAAATTCCTGTTTAAATCCTATGAAATGTTTCAAAATGTGAGTTTAAATTATTGTGATTATAACCCTGTCACATTTTTCGCATTAATAAAAACATTGGTTTCTGAATTTAGAGTAATATATTCGCATTTTTTTTCTGAAAATTTGCAATAATTTGTTAAGGAATGAATATAAGCTGGATAACAGTATTCTGTAATATTCTCTTAAACAAAATGGTTTACATTGAATTCATTTGTAAATATTTTCAGAAAATTTCTTGTATATTTTGAATCCCTGTTGACATGGAAAGGGAAAACATGCAAAGATAATTGTAATGTAAATTGAACAAAGAAAAGTAATATATAAAAACATTGTAATCTTTATAATATACATATATATTATAGATCATAAGTAATTAATAAAAAAAAATGTGCTGCAGGATGAATAAATATTTCTTTTCAACATACAAGCTCTACAGCTATTTTTCAGTTTTCTAGCTCTATAATTCAGGTTTTTTTTGTTGAAATTTTCTAGCTCTAATTGTGGTGTATATACATAATTAAGATCTAGCAAGTTTTCGTTATACATGTGACTCAAATTATAAATTTAGCTCTTCACATTTTCTAGTTCAAATTATAAATTCAGCTCTTCACATTTTCTAGTTCAAATCATAAATTCAGCTCTTCACATTTTCTAGTTCAAATCCTAAATTCAGCTCTTCACATTTTCTAGTTAAAATCATAAATTCAGCGCTCTACATTTTCTGGTTCAAATCATAAATTTAGCTCTTCACATTTTCTAGCTCTAATTATAAATTCAGTCTTCACATTTCTAGCTCTAATTATACATTCAGTCTTCACATTTCTAGCTCTAATTTTCAATTAAGTTCTTCGCATTTCTGGCTGTAATTTTCAATTAAGTTCTTCACATTTCTTGCTGTATTTTTCAATTAAGTTCTTCACATTTCTAGCTCTAATTATCCATTCAGTTTTCACATTTTCTAGCTCTAATTATAAATACAGCTCTTCACATTTTGTAGCTCTCATTATCATTTCTGGTTTTCACATTTTCTAACTCAAATGATTAATTCAGTCTTCACAGAAAGGGGTTTAACTGTCAAATTAATACTTTTGACTTGCAAGTCAATAATACATCGGTGTTATTCTTTAGCTTATTTTGACAAAATTTTACCAAACTGATTGCTTAAAGCAAAAATGCCCCATTAAGGATGGGAATCCAAACAACATATTAACTTTTTTTTTGAAATAATTGATTTTTTTATAAAATCCAATTTTTAGTTTTTGAAGATTACACTTTCTAAAAGAAGACATAATTTTCTGTATTCTTATATCAAAATTCACTAGGTATTTCAATGCCACTTTAAATCAGTAAAAACAAACCATCATAGAGGAAAACTTAACGCTGGATGAGGACCAATCATCATGAAGTACCAATAATGGCCAAATAATTAGACTGTTGTCTGCTCTATGGTCATGTTGTTGTCGCTTTGACACATTCCCCATTTCCTTTCTCAATTTTATTATAAATAATACTTCTGTTAGACCACAGCATTTAATAAAACTATCAGAAATTGTTGTCATTTCTATAAAAATCAGCAGTTTTACATAAAAATGTACAAACATGGATCAAAACATTCAACATAACAATTCTATATGATGTTATTCATGTTATTACATTAACTACTTATCAAATTAGCATTTTGAATATCTTATACTTTTTCTCCATCTTAAAACTTTCTGAATTGTTCTTTTACATGTAAGACAATGATTGGTACTGAATTCATGCAAAAATATGGATAAGAGAAAAATCTGAGGGAATTTTCGATCAATACATGCACATCTTTGAAAACTCTGAGCAAAACCTAATTTAGGGGTAAAACCAATATATCAATTTGATATTTATAACAAAATATACAAATACCATAATTAGTCCTCATCCAGTACTTACCAACACTAACAAGTAACCATAATTGTTCTAATATGTAAAATATTGTACATTTTACTGCTTTTTCTACATCAAATTTTGACTTATCAACCATATTGTTAAAGGTGTGTGTATATTGTTAGAGGTGTGGTCATATTATTAGGTTGTGTAATTATTGTTGTTAGGGGTATGAACATATTGTTAATGGCATGTGCTTTTTGTAAAATACAGGTGTGTTCATTTTGTTTAAGTTGTTTTAATATTGGAAGTTAGGGGAGTATTCAGATTGTTAGAGGTGTGTATGAAATGTAAGAATAGTGTTCATATTAGTAGTATAGTGTTCACAATGTTATGGGAGAGTTCATATTGATGAGGGTATGTTTACAATGTAAAGGAGGTGTTAATATTGTTAGGGGTGTGTTCGCATTGTAAGAGGCATGTTCATAGCCAGACTATGTGAAATATTTGATAAGCATCTCCACAGCAAGGAAGAGGAGGATTAAAATAACCAATACTCAAAGACAGTTTAGTAATACCCATACCCTTTAACTATTAGATTTAAATCCCTAATGCACAATTTTATCATCATGGAGTTTTAATAAAAAAATTGCAATATTTTTTGAAAGTTAAGATATTTTAAGAAAATTTAATTGCATCAAATAACATGAAGACTGCATTCTATCTTGCATTAAATTTTTAATTTATTCTGAATTACAATAATTTGTCAATGAACACCAAATCTGCTCTTTGTCTCAATAACAAAACAGCACATTCTCTCTTTGTCTTAGTCACTGAACATCACATGCTCTTTTTGTCTCAGTCACTGAACGGCACATGCTCTCTTTGTCTCAGTCACTGAACGGCACATGCTCTCTTTGTCTCAGTCACTGAACGGCACATGCTCTCTTTGTCTCAGTCACTGAACGACACATGCTCTCAGTCACTGAATGGTACATGCTCTCTTTGTCTCAGTCACTGAACGGCACATGCTCTCTTTGTCTAAGTCACTGAACGGCACATGCTCTCTTTGTCTCAGTCACTGAACAGCACATGCTCTCTTTGTCTCAGTGTTGTGTGTAAGGTAATGCAAGGTAGTTAACCCAACGTAACATGTAGGTTCATCTTTATAACTTTATGTCTTGCATTTACCACCCAAGAACTTTGTTTAATCTAGTCTCCATAACAACGACAACATTACACTTACTACAACTGTCTATTAAAAGAGGTATTGTATCAATAACAACTTGCAATTGTCTTACTAGCATAATTTTTCAGAATTTACTGTTCATTCTGGTATCCATGACAACGACACTTACCCACACTAGCTTTCAGGAATTTATTGCCTATTCTGGTATCCATGCCGACAGCATGTGCTACTTCGGTAACATCTGCTCCAGTTGATTCACAAATTGCTGACATGGCATTTATTGAGGAGATTCTCTGTGCTAAAAATGCATTGGCTGCCTGTAAAAAAAATATCAATAAAAACATGTCAAAATGTGTAAACAAATAGTATTGATCACAGAAGTGTCAAAACATGTACAAAGAACTGTGTAATTGCTTCTGGATGTCTATTAAGTATTAGTGTAAATAGCATATAAACCAGGTATATACTTTAAATCCTATTTCTGATTTGTTTGGTTTCAAGTCTTTCTAAAAAATAATCAAGTTACAATTATTGACTGCAATTCTTATATTTCAATGTTATTGGTTTAAAAAAAAATACCAACCATTAAAAGTTCTGAATACCATGTATTAACCACTGTATATGTTACTATTTTAGGTAGTTTTTCAGTCTTCCTAGTCAAATAAACTAATTTGTTCAGATATGTATTCATGGTTTTTCTTTTACAAATTGTGACTTGGATGGAGTTGTCTCATTAGCACTCATACCACATCTTCTTATATCTATAGCTATTTAAACTAACCAGTTTCGACAATTCTGAAGACCATGTGTTCATAGTTATAATTCTATCTTTAGACACCCAATGTCCATACACCCAACATAATGCCTGGATGGCCTCGTGACCTTCTGGTGTTTGGTCCCCTCCAATCAAAACTCTGTCTGGTTGTAACAGATCCTTCACAGCTGTACCCTCAGCTAAGAATTCGGGGTTGGACAAAATCTGTAAGATTATCAACATATAACAGAAACAATGATGGTTTGGTTAGTCAGTCCAAATCTTTAACACTGCATACACTGTTGTATGCTAAGAATTCACGGTTTGACAAAATCTGTAAGAATACCAACATATAACAGAAACAATGATTGTTTGTGTCAGGGAATGTCACACAAAACTTGTTAAACTGTATCTTAGTGTCTAGGATGAGTTACCTTGTTAGCATGAGCCTCTAAGTAACACTGATTATGATAATTGTGTTTGATACTGAATAGTGCAATCACAGCACTAAATTTATAGAGTTATCTCCCCTACCAGGTTTTTGTCAAACTTGAATTTCTCTGTTTATGTTAATACCTGACACTTGACCCCTAATTTTGCTTATTGACATCTAAAGCACTCACACATTGGCATCATATATTTTCTTATGTGATCATACAATGTATGTAAACAATTTCCCTGACTGTCTGTGCTATCTAATAATTAGAAAAATAAGGACAAGCTGTATTACTTTACTTTGAGAGACAATAAATGTTTTTTGGCTGTACTATATCCTTGTCCGCATAACCTCAAGGTTGACGAATAATCATGATTATCTGATTTTTCAAGTATGTTTAACATTAGCTTTCAATATACTTATGATACTCTAAGCAGCTTTGACTGTTACTCAGTACTAAAATCTTTCCCTTTAGCCTAAGGATTGACCCCTTACCTGATATTTGACCCCAGGTTTCACATTAGCCTTCAGGATTGACCCCTTACCTGATATTTTACCCCAGGTTTCACATTGGCCTTCAGTATATTTGCTATACTCTCTGCAGCCTTGACTGGTACTGTACTTTTCTCCCCCTAAGGACTGACCCCTTACCTGATATTTGACCCCAGGTTTCACATTAGCTTTCAGAATTGACCCCTTACCTGATATTTGACCCCAGGTTTCACATTTGCCTTCAGAATATTTGCTATACTCTCTGCAGCCTTGACTGGTACTGTACTTTTCTCCCCCTAAGGACTGACCCCTTACCTGATATTTGACCCCAGGTTTCACATTAGCCTTCAGTATATTTGCTATACTCTCTGCAGCCTTGACTGGTACTGTACTTTTCTCCCCCTAAGGACTGACCCCTTACCTGATATTTGACCCCAGGTTTCACATTAGCTTTCAGGATTGACCCCTTACCTGATATTTGACCCCAGGTTTCACATGAGCCTTCAGAATTGATCCCTTACCTGATATTTGACCCCAGGTTTCACATTTGCCTTCAGGATTGACCCCTTACCTGATATTTGACCCCAGGTTTCACATTAGCCTTCAGGATTGACCCCTTACCTGATATTTGACCCCAGGTTTCACATTAGCCTTCAGGATTGACCCCTTACCTGATATTTGACCCCAGGTTTCACATTTGCCTTCAGAATTGATCCCTTACCTGATATTTGAACCCAGGTTTCACATTTGCCTTCAGGATTGACCCCTTACCTGATATTTGACCCCAGGTTTCACATTAGCCTTCAGTATATTTGCTATACTCTCTGCAGCTTTCACTGGTACTGTACTTTTCTCCACCACAATTTTAGACTTGGTTGAGACAGTGGCAATCATTCTAGCAGCTGATTCTATATACTTTAAATCTGCTGCTCTTCCCTAGAACAATAATCAAACAATAAATTTTACAAAGTACCTGAAAATCTAACAAAAGAATTCAAAATAATTGGCTTCAAATTGGTAACTTTCAAAATGAAACAGCATCATTCGATATAGAGGTACTTATTTTGTTCAATGTAACAATTTTAACTCAGTCACAATTTCATGATACAATAAGTTCCAGTTTGACAGCATAAATGTCATTGAGTTTTGACGTCACAGGTTTCAGTGGGTGTTGACTGAACATTGACATCATAAAATTAAGTGGGTGAGTTAACAAAATAAGTTTAAGTAAGTGATTTGAAACTATAAGTTTAAATGGCTGTGTTAACACCATACATTCCAGAAAGTGTTGACACCATAAGTTTAATTATTTTAAGTTTGAGTGTGGACACAGATCAATGACTTACTTCCCTACACCAGATGTTTGAGTGTGAATGTATACGTAGACACCATTAGGTGTGTAGGTGTGATAACACCACAAAATTAAGTTACTTAAAGTTGGAGTGTGGACACAAATGAATGACTTACCTTCCCTACACCATAATTTTTAGTGGGTGTATTAACACAGATAAATATAAGGTCAGCCTCTATTATTTCTTTTTCCACATCTGTACTGAAGAATAAGTTTTTGCCTCGACATCCTTTCACTATATCATCCAATCCAGGCTAAAAAACAAATACATCAATATACTGAGGTTCTCTATCAAGGAGTTTTATCTTTTATTTGTATATATATATATATAAAGACATTATCATGTCGTATTCTTTGATTTGATTATATTCAGTTTTTAATGATTGTTTTTGATGAGATAATGTGACATGCTGATAAAATAATGATTATTTCTATGCATTCCTACAACAGCTTTACGTCTCCTGTCATATCTACTACATTTACTGAGTAACATTGCTGGGAGAAAATGTGATAGATGCATATGATAATTACAACAAAGACTCATTTCATTTACTGAGTAACATTGCTGGGAGAAAATGTGATAGATGCACATGATAATTACAACAAAGACTCATTTCATTTACTGAGTAACATTGCTGGGAGTAAATGTGATAGATGCACATGATAATTACAACAAAGACTCATTTCATTTACTGAGTAACATTGCTGGGAGTAAATGTGATAGATGCACATGATAATTACAACAAAGACTCATTTCATTTACTGAGTAACATTGCTGAGAGTAAATGTGATAGATGCACATGATAATTACAACAAAGACTCATTTCATTTACTGAGTAACATTGCTGGGAGTAAATGTGATAGATGCACATGATAATTACAACAAAGACTCATTTCATTTACTGAGTAACATTGCTGGGAGTAAATGTGATAGATGCAAATGATAATTACAACAAAGACTCAATTCATTTAGTGATACATGTATTGTCAGCTTTTTCCTTTAGCAGTTGACTTAACAGTTTTCTAATTTGTGAAAATTTATTAAGCACCGAAGATTTAACCTTTCAATAAGATTAATGTGAACCCTAATATTTAACCTTATAGCAAGAATAATTTGTCCCTTAACTTTGACCTCACAATAAGATTTAAATGCCTTTGCCTTTGTCTTAAGCAGAAATACAGACTCCTCCATCAAATTTTTTCATTATCTTTTTTAATAAACTGTTGACACAGACATATGTCTCGCCTGTTCATGCTGTTGGCATAAAATTCAGTAAAAAATACAATCTGAAGGACAGCATCATTGCTTATTTATAACTTATACAGTCGCAGGACCGTGATCTAGAGCTTATTTATAACTAATACAGTCGTGGACCGTGATCTAGAGCTTATTTATAACTAATACAGTCGCTGGACCGTGATCTAGATCTTATTTATAACTAATACAGTCGCTGGACCGTGATCTAGAACTTATTTATAACTAATATAGTCGCTGAACAGTGATCTAGAGCTTATTTATAACTAATACAGTTGCTGGACCAAGATCTAGAGCTTATTTATAACTAATACAGTCGCTGGACTATGATCTAGAGGGCAGGGCCTGAAAATGGTTGACAAACTGAGATGAACAGACAGTTATATAACTTTATTTATAGAAAGTATCTTTTTCTAAGTAATGAAGTAAGTAGTTCCTATCAATCTAACTAAAGCTAAAAAAAGGTCAATTGCTATTGCTAATTAATTCAAGTCCAAAGGGAGCAGGGCCTGGAACTAGTTGTCAATCTGATATGTCCATAGGGGACAGGGCCTGGAACTAGTTGTCAATCTGATATGTCCATAGGGGACAGGGCCTGGAACTAGTTGTCAATCTGATATGTCCATAGGGGCAGGGCCTGGAACTAGTTGTCAATCTGATATGTCCATAGGGGCAGGGCCTGGAACTAGTTGTCAATCTGATATGACCATAGGGGGCAGGGCCTAGAACTAGTTGTCAATCTGATATAGATAAAGGCAGATGTGGTGTGAGTGATATGTACTGATAGTGAAGCAACTTTATACAAAATACCATTGATCTATCAACATTAATTCATATCAAACTAACTTAAGCAGAAAAAATAATAATTGTTGTTTGCCATTATGGATGAAGGGAGAAAATAATCCCTTTGCCCAGCTTTCCTCGACCTTTGTTTCTATCATAAATTGCTCTATCATCAACACTTTCTAGTTTTCAATCAGAAAGCTAAAGTTTATATAAATGAAATGAAATGATCGATATAACATCCTTTTTTCAACTTGTTTTTTTCTAGAGCAATAGTTCACAGACATATGTCATGTCATTTTTTTCAAGTTATAAAACATTACTTTCTTCAAACATATCAATAATTACTTGAACTTTCATTGATTATTTTCAAGGGCAAATAACAATTTTACAGAAGGTTATAAACTATTTTTCTCACCTATACCACATGTATGTAAAGCACTAATATAAACTCATATTGTAAACTTTCTCAGATTTTGTATTATTCACAATTAAATCTGGTCATTGTTAGAATAGCCCATCAATTCTGAATACAGTATGTAACCAGGTGTTAAGCAGGGCGCAGCTTTATACGACCGCAGATGTCAAACCCTGAACAATTGGGGCAAGAATGACCACAACATTTAAGCTTGATACAGCTTTGAATTTAGATTGTGATCAAAAAGGCGTAGGTCCGATAAGGACTGATTTTGGCCTCAAATTTCAGGTTCATCTAACGAAAGATTTTGGACACTTTTTAAACACTTAAGTGTCTATTTCAGTTGATTCAATTAGTTTGAGTGAAAGATTTTAACTGATTCCGTCATTAAAAACGCTTCCATTCAAGCTTAAATATGAAAAATCTATCAAATATATGCCAAAAATGTCACTTTTCAAATGGTTTTTGTCAAAAATGAAAGTGACCATCCGTGTTCATCCTCAACCTTTATGTATGTGATTGTATGATGATCAAATACAACTTACATTTCAATATTAAAGAATGAACACAAATGCGGCCACTTTCATTTAAGATGGAAACCGTCTTAAATTTAACTAAAATGCTAAAATTGTGAAGATTTCAGTAATTTAGCATGATTTGATGAGGCTAGTACACGGTATGTGTGCATTGTATTGTCAAAAACAGCCCATATTTATGTAGCAGAAGCATTCTACTTTCCAATAAATAACTTTCCAGTTGTATTTTTACATTTTTCAAAACTGCTATATTTTGGGGCCAAAAAGGGGTCTTACTGAACCTACTCCTTTGACATAATATAAGTTTCTGACACAAAACAACTGTCAAGATCTTACAAATCTATTGCACAATATTGTCCAATTAAAAAAATTTTCTTCAACCTTTTGGTAAAAATTTATAGAGATCCATTCAATAAAACTTAAGTTATTCATGTCCAGAAACTAATTATATTATAAATGAGTCTTAAGACAACGCAGACGATGACAACATGATACCATTATATGGCGCAAAAAAATATTTGCACTCATATAATAAAAGAAATACAATGCATAGCATATACAAATATTATGAGAACACAACAAGCTTTCATTTTTTGTCATGATTTTGAACAAACATTTTAAAAGTCTGATAATTATAATCAAATATCAAATATTTCTATGAATAAAAATTGATGTGGGTTAGGGGTATATATGTCAATTGATGAGATAGCAACTCAAAAATTATAGTACTGTCTTTAATAAGTAATGTGTGCTTATAGATTATCTGTGGTTCTAAAAACTTTTTCCGGCGTTGTTTATATCTATTTTCAGTCGTAACATGCATGGAATCAATGATTATATATATGACTAATAATATATATATCATCCTTCTCTCACTTAACTTTACTGGGAAAAAAGTACCCATTCTAAGATGTGCAGTTTCAGATGGAAAAAGATCATCAAGATTAAAGCAAAAATGAAAAAAACAGAATTAACATGATTTATTTCTTAATACTAACCAAAGCAACAATGATGAATTTTATGAAAATGATCACAAACCTCAAATATGGGTAATCTGTCTGAATTCCACTGTGCTATTCTCTCTTCACTGAGGTCCACCACTGTTACTTGGATACTGGGACAATTATGAGCAATGATTGCACATGTCGGTCCCCCAACATAGCCGGCTCCTATACAACAAATCTTCCCGATTGTCATGTCAAGTTTACTACAATAAAATAATTTCTCCATTGTTAAATTTTTAATCACAATCAGGTAAGTTCACTATAAAACACTGAAGATCCTCCTAATCTTTATTGGCTAACTATAAGTTATACAGGACTTTCTTCTTATATCAAACTAATTAAATTGAAGAAAACAAAAACAGCTGATGTCTTGCTATCCTACGTCCAATGATGCAATTTTGTATATCTTACAAAAATTTGTTTTTACAAATTCTGTTTCGTACACATGTTGCTTCATAAAAGGTTTTGTGCTATGCTAATGTACATGTAACATGTGTTAATACATATCTTTATACATGTATATTTAAGAAATGAAAATCATTTAAATTTTTATATTTAATTCATTTTATGATCATTTACAAATCAAATTTATCTATATAGAGAATGTAACGCACGATAAATCCCTTTAATTCTAAAAGTAAATAATTAAATAAGGACATCCTATTTTGTGACAGTCTCAAGTAATTTGGTTTATCTTGTTGATTATTTTACTTAAGACTCTGATGTCAATGGTCAAAATAAGGATTTATTCATTTTATTACATTGTATATAATCATCAGGACTTATATCTTCAACTCATGTTTACGTGTAACAATTAAATGGACATGTCCTATCCAAAAAGTTCATGGGACTATCTAAATATATATATATAAATATATTGTACATTGATTAAAATTGTCTATATATAACCATAAAGCAAAGATTTCTCCATTGTCATGATAATAAATATAAGATTTGTCACCAATGAGAGTTACAACATTAGTACAACTGTATATGTAATAAAACCAAGGCCGTGTTCAAATTGACCTAAACTCGGTGTTGTGTAAGTGTAACTCACACGTAAACTAAACAAAATTACGTTCCAATTGATAAAACTCAATGTTTACATGTAGTGTAAATCATGTTTTGTCTACATGCAGTCGATACTCGATGTAGGCCTTGTGTAGATCAAGTGTACACAAAACTAGGCATTTAAAACATTAGTTTCACCATGCATATTTAAGGAAGAAACGATTTTTTTTAATAAAATTGATATTTATAGCAATTATTTATGAAGTTCTTTACAGAAATATTTGTCTCAACTTGATATATTTATTTGTTTTGTTTAGAAATAAAACTTAACGTAGCTTTATTAAGCCCTTATCAAGACTGAAATCAGCATCATTGCCAAACACATAATTCATTTGAAAATTAAGGTCTTTCCGAATCGACTTGACTTACACAGAAATATTTGCCACTGGTCTTTACTCAAACAACGATTCACTCATAAATGCATTACTTAAAAAGTATGAGGTAAATGTATTGTTTGTCTAGTATCTCGGATCCGTGAAATTACACTTAAAAAGTAAAAAAAAAAAAAAACATTACCCCCTTCCTTTGCCAAATACTTCTTGGAGAAGAAATACCATTTGAACAAACAGAAAAGATAGAAATATAGTGATCCCTAATATATCCTTCTTCGTCTGTAAGCACGCTGTTGCAGCCTACGTTTTCTAATGCTTAATCGAGACTTCTTTAGTATCTTTAAACTACTGCAAATCATCAAAATGGCTTTCATAAAGAAGCAACCACTTAACTTCAAAAAAAGGGGGGGGGGGCATTTTGTTTATTTATCTGAGTCAGAATTTTGCCGCGCAAACGTTTTATTCCGGTTTTTTTTTCGATGCTGGTAGTCAATTTTTTTCTTCTTCAACATTTAACACTATAATGTGTGGGGAAACTCTTGATTCAGAATATTTTTTATCATCTGTAGAACCAGAATTGTTTCCTTTATCCAATTGGGGTTCGGAATATTTCCATCCCCCCTATTTAGAGTCAAATGGTCGCACCAACTGCTAGAAAAGTTGTCCGAAAACGTTTCATTCGATTCTACGTAATAAACATTTTTAAATGACATAGAGTTTACAAATGTGAACAAATCTTATGTACAGGTAATTAAACAAGGTGTATAGATGTGAACAAATTTAATGTGAAACCAATGTCCAGTTCATTAAACTAATTGTAAACAAGTTTACTGTACATGGAATTTGGTGTGAACACGGCCCAAGACTTCATCTTGTGCAAAAGTACTATTATTTATTTGAACTTTTTGGAAATCCAAAATCATTTATCATCCAAAAGACAGACAGCATCAAGGCTAAAATTAAAATAGGACAAGTCTACAAAACATATATATGTAAAAAAAAGTTTAAGTTAATTAAGATGTAAATCCAGAGTTTTAAAAGGGTAAGTGGAGGAGGGCTGTATTAAGACTGCATTTATCAATTCATTTATATTAAATCTTCCTCCAATTTAACAAAAACACAAATATATTTACATGTCAAATGTTGTAATGATTTAAAAACAATATCAAAATTATGTATTATCAATTAATCATAATGTCAAAAGTTCCAACTGTCAAGTTTGTTTGATAGAATCACATGTTTCCCACATACAACCTAAAAATTATTATCAGTTACTTAATGCAATCTTATTTTCTTCTTTACATTATATATATTGTTAAATTATAAAATATTTACCAAAGCTTCATTATTGTTCAATAAATCCAATCACAAAATATAAAACTCTTATCATGCAAATAGAAAATCTTTAATCAAACTACAAATATTGTTTTTCATATTTGTAAAACTTGACGTATTTATAATAAATTTTCACATGGCAGTCATGGCAGAATGATCTTAGATTTAAATGATTACGTAGACATAAGTGTTTCGTCATGAAATCCTACTTATATAATTCTGTTAAAGAATGTTTTCCATGATAATTGTCAACGTGGCAAATATAAAAGGGAAAATAGAGGACACAACGTGGCTAATATAAAAGGGAAAATATAGGAGAAACATCATGTCATACTCATAATTTTACACATGCGACAGGCTTTTATTTATACTTGGAATTATTTTTAATTAATTATAAATGGAATTTGCAAAATTCTTGTGCTTGAAATTTTTTCAACTTTCCATGTTTTTTCTGTATTATAATGTTTTGAGCGGCGAATTACACTTACCATAAAATGTATTATTTATAGATTGTATTGTGCGCACAATACAAACTATTGAAAATGTGCTTTCTTCTTTGTAATAGAAAGTGTTGTGTGTGGCACAGAACATTAAAATACAGAATAAAAATTGAATTTATTAAAAATTTCAAGCACAAGAAATTATGCAAATGCCACAATTAAATATATTTACAAGTTGAAATAATAACCTGGTATGTATACAAATGATATAATGCAGTTCTTCTGAGTTTCACCTGTTTAAGGAAGTTTGCTGCTCAGTTTCAAAATAATTAGCTTTCCATAACATAAGTAATGTTTGCTACTACATGTAGTATATATTGATAGGGGATTAATTAAGGAATAAAAAAAGCAAAAAAATATACCAATTGGCTAATTTTCTAGATATTAGGCATTAATATATTGGTGGGGAAATGTTCTCTTTTGATTTTTCATAGCTTTATCATTGACAAGTTAAAATTTCTCAAAAACTATTAAGAATAATTAAGATTTTATAAGACTATTACAACTGGTTTATAATTATACATGTAAAAGATTTATAAAAAGAAAAATGGGTCAATGGACAAACTTTTTTAGGCATACAAATGGATAAAACCAGAGGATTTTAAATTTAGAGATTTTTTTTCTACAAAGGCCACATATTCATAAAAAAATCCAGAAACTTTTCCAGAAGATGAATTGAAAAAAACTATTTTTTTAACACTCAGCCTTCCTTTGGCTTTGTCTAAAAATTCTTTATTCTGAAAAAATTCTGTAGATAGACTATGGTACACAGAAGAAGGTGTAGACGTTATACACTAATTCTATATGCATATGGTACACAGAAGAAGGTGTAGACGTTATACACTAATTCTATATGCATATGGTACACAGAAGAAGATGTAGACTTTATATGCTAATACTATGCATATGGTACACAGAAGAAGATGTAGACTTTATACACTAATACTATGCATATGGTACACAGAAGAAGATGAAGATGTTATACACTAATACTATGGTACACAGAAGAAGGTGTACTTTATACACTAATACTATGCATATGGTACACAGAAGAAGATGTAGACTTTATACACTAATACTATGCATATGGTACACAGAAGAAGATGTAGACTTTATACACTAATACTATGGTACACAGAAGAAGATGTAGACTTTATACACTAATACTATGGTACACAGAAGAAGATGTAGACGTTATACACTAATACTATGCATATGGTACACAGAAGAAGATGTAGACTTTATACACTGATACTATGATACACAGAAGAAGATGTAGACTTTATACACTGATACTATGATACACAGAAGAAGATGTAGACTTTATACACTAATACTATGGTACACAGAAGAAGATGTAGACGTTATACACTAATACTATGCATATGGTACACAGAAGAAGATGTAGACTTTATACACTAATACTATGATACACAGAAGAAGATGTAGACTTTATACACTAATACTATGGTACACAGAAGAAGATGTAGACGTTATACACTAATACTATGCATATGGTACACAGAAGAAGATGTAGACTTTATACACTAATACTATGCATATGGTACACAGAAGAAGATGTAGACTTTATACACTAATACTATGCATATGGTACACAGAAGAAGATTTAGACTTTATACACTAATACTATGCATATGGTACACAGAAGAAGATGTAGACTTTATACACTAATACTATGCATATGGTACACAGAAGAAGGTGTAGACGTTATATACTAATTCTATATGCATATGGTACACAGAAGAAGATGTAGACTTTATACACTAATATTATGGTACACAGAAGAAGATGTAGACGTTATACACTAATACTATGCATATGGTACACAGAAGAAGATGTAGACTTTATACACTAATACTATGCATATGGTACACAGAAGAAGGTGTAGACTTTATACACTAATACTATGCATATGGTACACAGAAGAAGATGTAGACGTTATACACTAATACTATGGTACACAGAAGAAAATGTAGACTTTATACACTAATACTATGGTACACAGAAGAAGATGTAGACGTTATACACTAATACTATGCATATGGTACACAGAAGAAGATGTAGACTTTATACACTTATACTATGCATATGGTACACAGAAGAAGATGTAGACTTTATACACTAATACTATGCATATGGTACACAGAAGAAGATGTAGACTTTATACACTAATACTATGCATATGGTACACAGAAGAAGATGTAGACGTTATACACTAATACTATGGTACACAGAAGAAGGTGTAGACGTTATACACTAATTCTATATGCATATGGTACACAGAAGAAGATGTAGACTTTATACACTAATACTATGGTACACAGAAGAAGATGTAGACGTTATACACTAATACTATGCATATGGTACACAGAAGAAGATGTAGACTTTATACACTAATACTATGCATATGGTACACAGAAGAAGATGTAGACTTTATACACTAATACTATGCATATGGTACACAGAAGAAGATGTAGACTTTATACACTAATACTATGCATATGGTACACAGAAGAAGGTGTAGACGTTATACACTAATTCTATACGCATATGGTACACAGAAGAAGATGTAGACTTTATACACTAATACTATGCATATGGTACACAGAAGAAGGTGTAGACGTTATACACTAATTCTATATGCATATGGTACACAGAAGAAGATGTAGACTTTATACACTAATACTATTGTACACAGAAGATGTAGACTTTATACACTAATACTATGCATATGGTACACAGAAGAAGATGTAGACTTTATACACTAATACTATGCATATGGTACACAGAAGAAGATGTAGACTTTATACACTAATACTATGCATATGGTACACAGAAGAAGATGTAGACTTTATACACTAATACTATGCATATGGTACACAGAAGAAGGTGTAGACGTTATACACTAATTCTATACGCATATGGTACACAGAAGAAGATGTAGACTTTATACACTAATACTATGCATATGGTACACAGAAGAAGGTGTAGACGTTATACACTAATTCTATATGCATATGGTACACAGAAGAAGATGTAGACTTTATACACTAATACTATTGTACACAGAAGATGTAGACGTTATACACTAATACTATGCATATGGTACACAGAAGAAGATGTAGATGTTATACACTAATACTATGCATATGGTACACAGAAGAAGATGTAGACTTTATACACTAATACTATGCAAATGGTACACAGAAGAAGGTGTAGACGTTATACACTAATTCTATATGCATATGGTACACAGAAGAAGATGTAGACTTTATACACCAATACTATGGTACACAGAAGAAGATGTAGACGTTATACACTAATACTATGCATATGGTACACAGAAGAAGATGTAGACTTTATACACTAATACTATGCATATGGTACACAGAAGAAGATGTAGACGTTATACACTAATACTATGCATATGGTACACAGAAGAAGGTGTAGACTTTATACACTAATACTATGTATATGGTACACAGAAGAAGGTGTAGATTTTATACACTAATACTATGCATATGGTACACAGAAGAAGATGTAGACGTTATACACTAATACTATGGTACACAGAAGAAGATGTAGACTTTATACACTAATACTATGCATATGGTACACAGAAGAAGATGCAGACGTTATACACTAATACTATGCATATGGTACACAGAAGAAGATGTAGACGTTATACACTAATACTATGCATATGGTACACAGAAGATGTAGACTTTATACACTAATACTATGCATATGGTACACAGAAGAAGGTATAGACTTTATACACTAATTCTATATGCATATGGTACACAGAAGAAGATGTAGACTTTATACACTAATACTATGGTACACAGAAGAAGATGTAGACGTTATACACTAATACTATGCATATGGTACACAGAAGAAGATGTAGACTTTATACACTAATACTATGCATATGGTACACAGAAGAAGGTGTAGACTTTATACACTAATACTATGCATATGGTACACAGAAGAAGATGTAGACTTTATACACTAATACTATGCATATGGTACACAGAAGAAGATGTAGACGTTATACGCTACTAAATATATATGCAGCAGAAATAAGCAATACATATACATCATATACATACAACAGATATAAAGAGAAAAATTGCCCAACAATTTGCTTTGACTGATTGCTGTCACAATTGTAACAGATACTTATAATGATGTTATAGGCCAAATTTGGTTTAATATTGTTATGTTTGGTTTCATTTCATTCAGTAGTTCTCTTAAAGAAGACATTTGTATGTATTTCCTATAGGGTACCATTATCTGGCTGCCATCTTGGATAATGGATCGGGTACTATGTAACAACACTTGGTCAGCACCTCATAAGGAACATTCATGCCATGTTTGATTTCATTCCATTTAGTGCTTTTCTAAAAGAAGACATTTGTATGTATTTCCCATGGGGTACTGTGTTTAACAGAGTTCCCCCTCTGGTGGCCGTCTTTGATGATGGATCGGTTACAAAGTAATAACACTTGGTCAGCATCTCATAAGGAACATTCATGCCATGTTTGGTTTCATTCCATTCAGGGGTTCTCTAAAAGCGGACATTTGCATGTATTTCCCATAGGGTCCTATGTTAAACTAAGTCCCCGCTGGCGGCCATCTTGGATGATGGATTGGCTACAAAGTAACAACACTTGATCAGCACCCCATAAGGAACATTCATGTCATGTTTTGTTTCATTCCATTCAGTGGTTCTCTAAAAGAAGACATCTATATGTATTTCCCATAGGGTCCTACAATGTATGTTAAACTAAGTCCCCCCCCTGGCGGCCATCTTGGATGATGGATTGGCTACAAAGTGATCAGAATTATTTTGTCATTGAACAATTAATGATCCTAATGATCCTAAACAAGCCATAAACTTTTAAATATAAGAATATATACCCTAGAAATATCTGAATAAGTTTATTCAACTTCATATCACTGAACATTTCTGAATGCCCTGAATATTAATATTTTTAAGTAGGGCGAACAGACTCTATGGGCGAATGAACTCAGGGCGAATGGACGTAGGGCAAACATGTCATTAGGGTGAACGTACCCAATACCGTCATAATACAAATACATTGAAATAGGAAATTTATTTTAAGTTGGGTTATATATGAAATACTACAAATGAAAATCTGATTGTTGTATGACATCAATAGTTCAAGCCGGACAGATTCTCTGGTCAGCCGGGAATAAGCGATTAGGTGTATTTGACCAGGTGCTGAAGAAACTAGAATTTGCCCAACAAAAGGCAACATCATGAAGTTGAACATGATCACCCAACTGAAAAGGAATTCCTACCCTATTTATCAGGTCAGGAATAACCACCAATTGGTGGATTATACCTCAGTTGACGTATAATCCACCAATTGACATATAATGGTATAGACCAATTGGTGTATAATACTTTGATTTTCAAAACAATTTATTCTACCAAAATGGAGCATTGTTTTCTCAAAACCATATTATGGTATGAAAACTTGCCAAACATTCCTAGTTTAGTATAGTGACATAACATATTGCATTTAATCAATAATTGTATTTGCAGTTTCTTCTATTGTTATCTTGTCAATTCTTGATTGGCAAATTTACCTGTAATCACCTGTCAATGGACATTATTACTGTCTGCAGTCATGTGATCATGAGTACAACTCCACAGGTGAATGGAGCTCTTTGTTAATACTTGACTTTCATTATTAAAAGTCAATCATGGTCAATAGTACAAATTTATGTTTCAACAAAAGAATTCCTGTACACATGTATTCTCAAGAGATGCAGCAGGCTTTGACAAAACTGAAACTTTCGCAGGACTCAATAAGGGTCATTAAATTGGTTGCAAGTTGCAAAATCATGCTCCTATCTCACACTAGCATTTTATTACAAAAAATTTGCATTATACGTCAATTGGTCTATATCAGTATACCTCAATTGGTGGATCATACGTATACGTCAATTGAGGTATAATCCACCAATTGGTGGTTATTCCTGACCTGTTTATAGTGGGTCTTATTGGGGTCTAAGCGTGAAGCGGGATTGCCGATTTTTTGTAAGCGTGACACGTGAAAGTCAAATTATTGTGTCGTGAAAACGGGGAAATGAGGTCTAGCGGGACCCTGGAAATGACAAAAAAAATGAGAATTGCTTACGTACATAGTGTAAGCGGGATACGGGAATCTGACAAAACAGTAAGCGGGATCCGGGATCGGAACCCCCCAATGAGACTCCCTTTATCAGGTTGGGAACAAACCCCCTGTATGGTGATTATACCTCTATAGAGGGATAATCCTTCTTTAGAGGGATAAAATTATCCCTCTATAGAGGGGTATTTTTGTTTGCACTGGATTTAAAGCAAATTAGGGCAGAATGGCATTTTCTAGTTATATTGGCTATAATCTCTAGCATTATATGCTTCAACATATGCACTTTACTAAAAATTTGGATAACCAGTTTTCTGCTAAAGTGACAAAACTTGCAATCTATTGTAAACATATCTGAACACCTGATCAACAACAAAAGGAATAGCTGACCTTTAAATTTCATGTTAAATATAACAATAGAAATTCTGTTCAGTGAGTTATAAGTGAGTAGAATTTACCTGATCATCACAGCTTTCAATCATGGTGAACAATAGATTTTATATTTAGTCAGATAAGCATCAAACTGGGCATGTGCATATTAAATTAAGTACATCAATTGGTGCATCAACTATTCCAGGCTACTGCCATAATAAGTAGAGAATGCCATTCTGCCCTATTTTGATTTAAATCCAGTCTAAACAAAAATACCCCTCTATAGAGGGATAATTTTACCCCTCTATAGAAGGATTATCCCTCTATACAGGTATAATCACCATATAGAGGGTTTGATCCCAACCTGTTTATAAAAGGTAGCCCTTCAACAGACTGAGCCAAGATGTTTGTCATGAGCTCACCACTTATGATTAACTATCTACTATATGAACTAAGTAATCACGTAATCGAGCTGTGTGATTCTTTTGTAAACAGAGCCCTATCTCATGAGATTTCGACTTCATTCGCGTCCATAGGCGTAGTGTATAGTTTAGATTACAATAGGTGCGAAGAACAGTGAGTTTGGATTACAGACGAATATAAAATGATTCGACAAACTTATAATGATTTATAATAATGTCGTGTAATTTTTCTTACCCAAAGCGACTTCTAAGAGGGTCTAAACAGGTAGCAAAGTCGTTCGTTGTCGAGTTGGCGATTCCACAAACCGGAAGTACCGGAAGTTCAATAAAAATCAAAACATTGCAAAATGTCTGGAAAAGGCAAACAACGTGGAGCCGACATAAAACAAGAAGATATTCTACAAGCTGTTGTCATTGCAGATACTTTCAATGTTCGCTTTGCACCAATTACAGAAAAGAAACCCAGAGTAAAATTCAAATTTGTACTGCAACTGCCATTCACTTGTTCACAGCATGATGCAACGTTTTTCTTTGCTCATCATCTTTTATACCTGTAATGACCTGTAATGACTGAATAACACTTGAAATTGTAATATCAGTTCATATTGGTGACTTTAAACATTGATCATGTTGATTGTTTCATAATAGTATATTATCGATGTAACTTACAACTTAAAAATGATTTAGATAAGCAGATATAAGTTCATAAAGATCATTTTAAATTGAATGTGTACATCGAACATGACAGCCATTGTGATTTCCGTGGTCCCGTATATGATGTACACACTAAATTTAAAAAGTTTTTAATGAACGTTAATCTACTTTCTGTAATTAAATCATTCATAAGTCGTAGAACATGTAGTATACATGGAATACATTTGTACATTGATTATATACTATTAGTTAATAATGTTTTAAAGTCACCAATATGTGCAAATATTAAATTTTCAAGTTTTATTCGGTCATTTCAAGTGTTATTCAGATATTGACAGTGTTATTCCATCATTCGAGGTACCGTTCATATCATCCATTTTTCATTGGTGTCAATTGCACACGCTGGTAATGTGTTTTTTGGTTTCTATATTTGATACAACAACATTACAACTTCACAAATTTGATATGTATTAAAAGTCGCTTTATAAGACGTTAAAACAAATTTAAGAAAACTGACCTGTAGGATAAGCCATTTTTATTTAACCAAAAATAATGTCTTTTGTAGACACCCGGTGCCAATCTGAAAAATGAAAAAAAAATCACAATGTTACAATTTCATCATATGAAACATCAACCAAAAACTTTTTTACTGGTTAGTTTTAGTACTGTAAAACTTGTATCAAATAACATGTAATTATAATTCAAGAAATTACCAGAACCACGACTATAGAAAATACTTATTTCAGGATTTAATAGTCATGTCCTGTCGGTATACCAGTATACTGATCCAGGTTTTACTTCATACAAAAACATATGACATATATCACAAAACATATGACATATATCACAAAACATTATGACATATATCACAAAAACATATGACATATATCACAAAAACATATGACATACATGTATATCACAAAAAAATTAAAAACAGTAAAAAATCATAGTAAACCTTGACTAAAAAATCTAGATACCTAAACACATTTGACAGAACATGCTTTTAAAATTTGAGTGCACACATGAATAAAAACTTAACAGTAAAATATACTAAGCAATTGAAATTTATTTCTAGAAACTAAGGTGGAACGTGGCATATTGTCAATGAAATTGACATGAAATTTAAAACATTGTCATAGGTAAAATAACGATAAATAGATTATCATTGGTCATGTTGGTCATCTGAACTGGATTGCGTTTTGGCATAGTAGCCCACATCTCAAATTTTGTACCCAAAATATATCTTATTAGTTCTATACAAGAAAAGCAAACATTATAGTAGCCCACATCAAATTTTAGGGGCCATTATCGAGTGGGCCCCTGCTAATTTCAAATCCATGTTACACATTTAGAAGATCAACAATAATCTTTAAGGAATTTATGTATTTTATTTTGATTGTTGCAGACATTGCTTCCTGTGGTTAATGTCCCTATGTTGGATTATACCTTGGAATTTCTGGCAGCCGGAGGAATCCAAGAAATCTTTGTCTTCTGTTGTCATCTAGCTGATCAAATCAGAACACATATCAGGTATGTTCAGTTAGAACACATATCAGATATGTTCAGTCAGAACACATATCAGACATGTCCAGTCAGAACAGTAGAGAACACATATCACATATGTCCAATCAGAACACATATGAGGCATGTCCAGTCAGAACACATATCAGGTATGTCCAGTCAAAACACATATTAGATTATACCTAAATTTGAACACATATCAGAAAACCCCAGTCAGAACACATATCAGATATGTCCAGTCAGAACTTAGCAGATATGTCCAATCAGAACACATATTAGGCATGTCAGGTATATCCAGTCAGAATACATTTCAAGTATGTCCAATCAGAACACATATCAGGTATGTTCAGTTAGAACACATATCAGGTATGTTCAGTCAGAACACATATCAGGTATATCCAGTCATAACACAGCAGGTATATCCAGTCAGAACACATATCAGGTATGTCTAGTCAGAACAGATATCAGGTATGTCCAGTCAGAACAGATATCAGGTATGTCCAGTCAGAACACAGCAGGTATATCCAGTCAGAACACATATCTGAGGTATACGTAAATCTGAACATATATCAGGTATGTCTAGTCAAAACACATATCAGGTATTTCCATTCAGAACACATATCAGGTATGTTCAGTCAGAACACATATTGAGTATACCAAAACAGAACACATATCAGATGTACTCAATCAAAACATAGTCAGAACACATAATATCATGTATACCTTGTCAGAACATATAGCAGATATGCATAGTCTATGTAGTCAGAACACATTATGTGACATAGCAGGTATACATGTACATAAGCAATCCTACATAAGCATATCTATTCTACTTTGAGAATATAAATGCATGGTTCTTCAAACTTGAGGGTCTTTCTATTTTAAAACAATCTAATTGATGAGCGACAGCCTTGAGATGTAGCAGAGAAACATCTGAAAGACTATTGATAATCTGTTTAATGCACATTCTTTTTCTATCAAGAGATAAAGTTCACATTTTGAATAGCATTTTGATTGTAGCCTTTTTATCTTGAAATCTTTGATTGCCTATAACACATAAAAATAATGAATTTGAAGAGTCAACACAAATAAATGGATTTAAAGATAATTCATCAATAATCTGTATAACCAGTTGCTTTGATTGACCTTATCTATACACAAGCAGTACTATTCATGTTATTAAAAACTCAATTTTTACCGAAAATCTTATTTAAACAGTCTTGACAATGTTGTAGAAAAAAAACTTTTCATTTTGAAAATTATCTCAAAGATACATTTAAATATATAGCCTTAAAAGATTAACTAATTACTATGTCTTACAAATTATTTTTTTTAATACCTGAGAATGACATTTGTTTTACAGAAATTCCAAATGGAATGACAGTAGCTCCCCATGTACAGTGACACCTATACTCTCTGAAGGATGTTTGTCTATGGGAGATGCTATGAGGGAGATTGAGGATAAATCACTGATCCGTAGTGACTTCATCCTAGTGTATGGTGACATTGTCTCTAATCTGGACCTCAGGTCTATTATACAGGAACACAAGTAAGTTACTTTAAATCAGAAATTATTGTGTGCATTTATTAATGCGATTTTGTCATTTTAGACTTAATGCAATTTTAACTTTTAAGATTTTGCGAAAAATCCTGTTTAATTCATATAAAACATTTCAAATGCAAGTTTAAATTATTGTTTTTATACGACCGCAAAATTTGAAAAATTTTTCGTCGTATATTGCTATCACGTTGGCGTCTGCGTCGTCGTCGTCGTCCGGCGTCCGAATACTTTTAGTTTTCGCACTCTAACTTTAGTAAAAGTGAATGGAAATCTATGAAATTTTAACACAAGGTTTATGACCACAAAAGGGAGGTTGGTATTGATTTTGGGAGTTTTGGTCCCAACATTTTAGGAATTAGGGGCCAAAAAGGGCCCAAATAAGCATTTTCTTGGTTTTCGCACTATAACTTTAGTTTAAGTTAATAGAAATCTATGAAATTTTGACACAAGGTTTATGACCACAAAAGAACGGTTGGGATTGATTTTGGGAGTTTAGGTTTCAACAGTTTAGGAATTAGGGGCCAAAAAAGGGCCCAAATAAGCATTATTCTTGGTTTTCGCACAATAACTTTAGTTTAAGTAAATAGAAATCAATGAAATTTAAACACAATGTTAATGACTACAAAAGGAAGGTTGGTATTGATTTTGGGAGTTTAGGTCCCAACAGTTTAGGAATTAGGGGCCAAAAAGGGACCCAAATAAGCATTTTTCTTGGTTTTCGCACCATAACGTTAGTATAAGTAAATAGAAATCTATGAAATTTAAACACAAGGTTTATGACCATAAAAGGAAGGTTGGTATTGATTTTGGGAGTTTTGGTCCCAACAGAATAAGGGGCCCAAAGGGTCCAAAATTAAACTTTGTTTGATTTCATCAAAATTGAATAATTGGGGTTTTTTGATATGTCGAATCTAACTGTCATGACTGTGTATGTAGATTCTTAACTTTTGGTCCCGTTTTCAAATTGGTCTACATTAAGGTCCAAAGGGTCCAAAATTAAACTTAGTTTGATTTTGACAAAAAATGAATCAGTTAGGTTCTTTGATATGCTGAATCTAAAAATGTACTTAGATTCTTGATTATTGGCCCAGTTTTCAAGTTGGTCCAAATCGGGGTCCAAAATTAAACTTTGTTTGATTTCATCAAAAATTGAATAAATGGGGTTCTTTGATATACCAAATCTAACTGTGTATGTAGATTCTTCATTTTTGGTCCTGTTTTCAAATTGGTCTACACTAAAGTCCAAAGGGTCCAAAATTAAACTTAGTCTGATTTCAACAAAAATTGAAATCTTGGGGTTCTTTGATATGCTGAATCCAAAAATGTACTTAGATTTTTTATTATGGGCCCAGTTTTCAAGTTGGTCCAAATCAGGATCTAAAATTATTATATTAAGTGTTGAATGAATGAATGAATCTTTATTTCCTCCATGTATATGAAGATTTTGCATACAAAAAGAAATTAATAATTACTTACACAATAAACAAAATATCATACATTTTGAGATAAATACCCAATGGAAAAAAAAAACCAACAACATATTTAGATAAACACACAATACACATATTCCAGTAAACACAACAAAAACACAATGTTTTTCAATCAAAGTCTATTCAAAATTCAAAATTAAACCTGTTTTCAAACAATACATGTCTGAATTTTTTAAACATGGGGTAAACATGTTTTGCTATGTAATACATCATTCTAGACCAATCTATAGGATCGAGATCGTATACTATATCATTAACAGCTCCTAATAGTACTTCAAGAAGGTCATCGTCGTCTAAATTGAAAATGTCCACAGATTTTTGAATGGGAAGTTCATCTACAATTTTATAAAACATAACATTTCTCTCTGTTAATAGAACATGACACTCCATGATTAAATGTTTAATGATATCAAGAGACTGTTTGTTACATAGAGTACATGTAGCTTTCTTAATGGCTGCCGATCCTAAAGTCACAAGTACTAGCAGTTCGAGTTTTGCATCGGGATATAAAACTGTCAACCGAATTAATCTATGTTCACAGAGGGTAGGGTGAATTTTGGAATACCTTTTGAGTTCATTTCTATTTTCTAAATTACTTTTCCATCTGTTCTCTTCATAAATTTCAATAGACTGACGCACAATTTTCGACCACAGCACTTTTTCTGGTATGTAATCCTCATTTACATAGGTTTCAAGGAAAGAAAATAGATCGTATTTAACCAGAGTTGTTATAAGATTATAGGTTATAGAGTGTTCGGCATTTTCATCCAGAATAAATTGACTGATGCACATGTTGAACAATTTTTTATGAGTTGTGCCCGATTTACTCCTACATAATCGCCCAAAGAATAAAAGTTTGAATTTGTCGATTACAGCTTCCAATGACCATAAACCAAGGTTGCTTGTAGTTGAGTCCGTTGGTGAATATTTGTCCATACACTGTATATATCGCGCGACATATCGTTGTGTTCTTTCTAAAAGTACTATTTCAGAATTAGAGAGTTGTCCCCATACTTCGCAAGAGTACAATGCTGTAGGAAGAACAAAACGCTTCCATATTAACGTGTTTGTAATCGGCGTAAGGCCTTTCGGGTTTACTCCAGCACTATACAATGAATGTAGATTTTTCTTTAACTTCTTAGCGGCATTTTTTGTCCTTTCAAACGTTTTATTATTGTTAGTTATCAATGTACCAGCATAAATTGTATCCGTTTTACACGCTATTTTTGTATTTCCAAGCTTAATGTCAACATCTGTATTAATATTAAAAGCCAAGACACAACTTTTTGTTCCGTTATATTTAAGTCTCCATTTACAAGCATAAGTTTGTACACAGTCGAGAAGACCTTGTAGACCTTTTGGCGACGCACTAAGAAGGGTTGTGTCGTCCGCAAGAAGAATGGCAGGAATGTTCAAATAACCAATTCGTATTCCACAATTTGTCGAAATCAGCTGTAATATTAAGTCATTTATGTACAAAGAGAATAGCCAAGATGAGAGTACTCTCCCTTGCCCTACACCCTGAGAAATGGAGAAATTGTCACTAGTAAGTCCATTATATTGTACATGTGCACTAGCAGATTTGTAAGACATGAAAAGTATGTTCCATAATTTACCAGTTACACCGATTTCTTTTAATTTCAGAAAAAGTCCATCGTGCCAGATCTTATCAAACGCTTTCTCGTTATCTAGAAAACCAACATAAAGTTTAGATTTACTTTTCATAAACACGTTAATACATTCTTTGAGTGTGTATAAAGCGGGGATAGCACCATGTTCAGGAACAAATCCAAACTGTAAAGGATCAGGAAAAGTCTTATCAAGTGCAGTAAGCATTTTATTTATTCGACGAAGGACTGTTTTGTCATGTAATTTTCCAAATACGGATGTTAGGACAATAGCTCTGTAACTGTTCGGATTACTCTTGTCTTTGTTATTTCCTTTATATAACGGAATAATTATGCCATGTCGATATAGTAATGGAATATATTCGCATTTAAGTATAATATTAAAAATATAACAAATCCATTTCAACAAGGTATTACCACCGTATATAATATGTTCGTTGCATACATAGTCCGGTCCTGGAGCCTTACCACATTTTAAAGTTTTAATTTGCTCATATATTTCATCTTCAGTGTAGGGCACATCGAAAAAAGCATTAAACGGTTTTCTAATTTGACTGCTATATTCACGAATTTTTTCTGTGACATCCATATAAAAAGGTTGATCAAAATTGTCATTTTCATGTTCATTAGGAGTATACAAATCACAAAAATAGGTACTCCACAACTTGCAAATATCCCCGTTATTAGTAGCTGTATTTCCATCATAATTCAGACAAGTTGCTGGCGATTTTTGTTGTCTATGCTTTCGCACTACACGATAAAATTGTCCTATATCCATTTCGGCTGCTTTTTGCACATCAGCAAATTTTTCAGATTCCCATAATCGCTCTGCATTACGTTTATGCTTTCGAAATTCTCTTTTCTTATCTTTATACTGTTTATAAAAAATATTGTCGTTGTTTCGTGTTTGTCCCATTGACAGCCACGTTTTACGAGCTTGTCGTTGCTCATTATGGTAATAATCTAAGTTGTTACTTTTCCAGTACGGTTTTAAATAGTGTCTAAATTTTCCAGTGGGAATACAAGAATTTGCAGCGATATGCACAACATTTACAATATTTGAGTTTATATGTTCTATGTAATTTTCGTTTATTTCACACGAGTTCAAAGGTAAAACTTCAAAATTTAGTAATTTGTCTAGTTCTGTTTGATAATATTTCTTCTCCCATTCATCACATCTCGACCACAATAGAACTTTACGATAAAGATGAAATTTATTTGATGTATTACATAGCAAATTCATATCTAAGAAAATCAAAACAGGATAATGATCTGAAACATTAAATGGACAGTCATTTCTGACTTCTAAATTTGTAAAGCCATTACAAAAGAATTCTGGAATGAAAATAAAATCAATCATAGTTTTACGTGTCATGTCTTTAGACCTAAATGTAAAATCAGGGCCTTTACGACCGGACATCAATGGGACAGGAGATAAATTATTTTTTGTAATGAAGTCTATGACATTTTTTGATTTACTACTTAAACTTGTTACTGCAATATCAGTATTAAAATCACCACCAATTACTGTTACACAATCAACTGACATTCTATCATAAATACTACACACAGTTTGAAAATATTGTAAATACTCTTCAACTGAATGATTTGTTGATGGTAGTAAAGTACCTATGATACATAAACTTTCATAACCATGCTTGGATAATTTGACAGCACAAATTCTGTCATTATCAACAAATAAATTATAAGTCTTAAAACCAAATGTTTTCCTTACAAGAATAGCTACTCCACCAGAGCCTCTGTTTGAATTTACTGAACTAGAGCTAAAGCATGAAAATACTCGAAAATCATTTGCTAACTCATATAAAAATGTAATATTAGTTCTATTTAACCAGTGCTCAGTTACAATACATATATCAGAGTCTTTGAGCAAGTTTTCAAAATATGAGGTGCCATACATAGCGCCTCTCATATTCCATGTTGTTATTCGTAACAACATGAGTAAAATAAAATATACAATATATAACAGATTGAACATGAATGTTATAGATGTTTGTTTTGTGGAATATAGTCTCGCCAGTACACGCCTTCTGGCCAAAAGAAGTCATCGTTTTCTACTGCAGCAAAGTCCCTCTCATTGATGTTAGCACGAAGAGTATATGTTGCAATGTCTTTGTATTGTCGCTTTATTAGAAGTTTTACAAAAGTTATATTAACCCCTTTACTGGACGCAAAGTTTCTAATTGCAGTATCAACTAGTTCGAAAGGTTTATCAGCAGTTACATTGTAAAGTACGATTCTTCTGGAACGTTTCCTTACAACACCACGAAATACACTTGTATCTCCGTTTGTGACTCGTGTTTGTATTTGTTGAATCTGTTCTGTAGGAACCGGTATGTCCACTGTATTTGGTCGTGCGTATGCATGTACGTAAGTGTTTTTTGTCATTGTGTTTTCCTGATTATATACATGATCTCTGTTTGCGCTATTTATACTATTGTTTTCGTAATGTAAACTCTGATGATTATCAAGATCAGAGTTAGCAGTTTTCGTCTGTGAATGTATTTTTTCACCAGCACTTCGATTTAAAGCCTCACTATAAGACATTGTATTTTTTCCAAGTGTTTTACATTTCCCATCTATTGACTCTAGTCGGTTTACTATTTTATTGAAAACATTTTGTCTTTGTTCGTCACTCGTGCGTATCTTATCTTCTTGGTCTTTCAAATCTTGAGATTGCAGTTTGATTTCTGACCTTAGGCGAGTTACTTTTTCTTTTTCATCATACAATTCAGTTTTTAATGAATAAATTTGTCTATCTTTGTCATGAACCACATTAACGAGACGCTTGATCTCACATTCGAATTTCTCAGTTATTGTTTCAATTTTATCGTTTAAAGTTTTTAGATTTTCATTGAAACTTTGTTTAATTTCGAGAAGTGTTGCAAGTATATATGAATTGCCTTGGGTGCTTGTTTCACGGTTTGCCATTTTGTTGAGAACCTCATGTACACTGTTATCGCCAGTATCGAAATGCGCATTCGTATTCCGTCTGCCTCGAGAAATTAAAGGTTTTAGTTCATTACTTGTGAGATTGCCCTCAAGAAAATTAAATAAGGTGTAAATGTCATCAGAAAGCTTTTCTTCGATTGACGGTCCGTTTTCACGATGAGTGCGTTCGATGAGTCTCGATTCTAATAGTACATGTTCTTTTTTCTTTGTTAATTCAAATAGGGAGCTTCTGATAGGTTTTAAATCATCTGTGTCAGTATTTTGTAATAATTCGCTCTTAAAATTATATCTATCTAATTGACCAAACTTTGTCTGAATAATTCTATACATGTCGTCATCATTGAATTGACTATCGGTTATTGATTGTGTTAAATTAATGTTATTTATATTATTTTGATTTTCGATTCATCAAAATTGAATAATTGGGGTTTTTTGATATGTCGAATCTAACTGTCATGACTGTGTATGTAGATTCTTAACTTTTGGTCCCGTTTTCAAATTGGTCTACATTAAGGTCCAAAGGGTCCAAAATTAAACTTAGTTTGATTTTGACAAAAAATGAATCAGTTAGGTTCTTTGATATGCTGAATCTAAAAATGTACTTAGATTCTTGATTATTGGCCCAGTTTTCAAGTTGGTCCAAATCGGGGTCCAAAATTAAACTTTGTTTGATTTCATCAAAAATTGAATAAATGGGGTTCTTTGATATACCAAATCTAACTGTGTATGTAGATTCTTCATTTTTGGTCCTGTTTTCAAATTGGTCTACACTAAAGTCCAAAGGGTCCAAAATTAAACTTAGTCTGATTTCAACAAAAATTGAAATCTTGGGGTTCTTTGATATGCTGAATCCAAAAATGTACTTAGATTTTTTATTATGGGCCCAGTTTTCAAGTTGGTCCAAATCAGGATCTAAAATTATTATATTAAGTGTTGTGCAATAGCAAGTCTTTTCAATTGCACAGTATTGCGCAATGGCAAGAAATATCTAATTGCACAATATTGTGAAATAGCAAATTTTTTTTTAATTAGAGTTATCTTTCTTTGTCCAGAATAGTAAGCAAGAAATATCTAATTGCAAAATATTGTGCAATAGCAAGATTTTTTTTTAATTGGAGTTATCTTTCTTTGTCCAGAATCAACTTAAATCTTTGTTATATACAATATACAATGTATATTCACTTTTTACTACCAACTGATAAATTATAATAAATAACATTCAGTGATAACAAGCAGTTTTTTTTTACATCTTAATATTTTATGATGTATTTAAATGAGTAGTTATTGTTGCAAACTCCATTAGAAATTTTAATTGAGATTAGTTTTGGAATAAGGGAAAGGGGGATGTGATTAAAAAAATTGGGTTCAATTTTTCTCATTTGAAATTTCATAAATAAAAAAGAAAATTTCTTCAAACATTTTTATGCCCCACCAACGATAGTAGAGGGGCATTATGTTTTCTGGTCTGTGCGTCCGTCCGTCCGTCCGTCTGTCCGTTCGTTCGTCCGTCCATCTGTCCCGCTTCAGGTTAAAGTTTTTGGTCAAGGTAGTTTTTGATGAAGTTTAAGTCCAATCGACTTCAAACTTAGTACACATGTCCCCTATGATATGATCTTTCTAATTTTAATGCCAAATTAGAGTTTTTACCCCAATTTTACGGTCCACTGAACATGGAAAATGATAGTGCGAGTGGGGCATTCGTGTACTGAGGACACATTCTTGTTTTGAGAGGATTAATATTCAACAGCATAGTGAATTGCTCTAAGAGAAAACAAAAATTTTAAGTTCATTAGAACACATTCATTCTGTGTCAGAAACCTATGCTGTGTCAACTATTTAATCACAATCCAAATTTAGAGCTGAATCCAGCTTGAATGTTGTGTCCATACTTGCCCCAACCGTTCAGGGTTCAACCTCTGCGGTCGTATAAAGCTACGCCCTGCGGAGCATCTGGTTACCACTCTGTCGCATTTTTCACAATAATAAAAACCTTGCAATAATTTCTGAATTTACAGTAGTAGATAAAATCAATGATGACTCTATTCTATTTTTTAATTGACATTTGTCCTTCAACTTTGACATTTGTCCTTCAACTTTAATTCAAATTCTTTAGACAATCCACATATCACCATTAATAATCAAAACAAGGATCATTAGAATGAATTTTATTTATCATAGATGTTAACTTTTTAGATATTGATGGGCGCCCACCAATTTTTAGTAAAAACAATAAGAATTTTGTTCTCCTCATAACCAAGAAGGTCTTGTTATTCTCTATGGAGATAAATGGTCATATCTCTATATCTATTGCTATTCTTTATCAAAAGTTGTTGTTAGTCTTATAAAATAAATTATCGCCAAAACTTTTTTCTAGTTCTAATATTGGTTCACCTTTGAATGTTTTTGTATTACATGTATTATGAATACAAATGTGAAAATAGTTTTTCATCAAATATCCTCTCAGAAAACTTTATTCCAAAGAGACTCTTGTGTTCTTTTCTGTAAATTGTACGTGAACTGTATTTTCAGAAGACGAAGAGAGAAGGATAAGAATGCTGTTATGACAGTTATTATGAAGAAAGCTCCCCCTGGTCATTGTTCACGGTGTAGAGAGGACGATTCACTGGTAGCCATTGACAGTACAAATGACCGTATCCTCCATTACCTCAAAACAGGGAACCAGAAAAAGTTACAACTTCCTGTGGTTTGTTTAGTTTTGTTGGTTATATTTCATTATCAAGAAATTCGTTAGATATATCAAATAAGTCAACACATAATAGGATAATAGCTATTATATATGATAAACAATAAATGATAAAATCACTTCAAATATAAAAAAAAAGAAGATGTGGTATGATTGCCAATGAGACAACTCTTCACAAGAGACCAAAATGACACAGAAATTAACAACTTTAGGTCACGGTACAACATTCAACAACGAGCAAAGACCAAACCGCATAGTCAGCTATAAAAGCCCTGAAATGACAATGTAAAACAATTCAAACAAGAAAACTAACAGCTTTATATATGTACAAAAAATGAATGAAAAACAAAAATGTAACACATAAACAAACAGCAACCACTGAATTACAGGCTCCTGACTTAGGGCAGGTTCAAAGTTTACCAACAACTTACATTAGGCACCAGGGAGCAAGAGTTAAGTTTTACAAGTTTGTCAAACAAATCAATAACTTATGATATGGAAGTTTTATCTTCTTTATTGAAATAAAGTACTGTGGATACATTATTATTCGTTGGATACACATTTTCATGGGTACAGGTGAACCATGAACTCAAATGTTCAACAAATAACATATTTTCAATAGTCTTAATTTGTATACAGAGATTGGCAAAACCACGAAATCAAATATCCACAAAAATGAAAGTTTTCAGCAATCCATGAAAAATTGATATCCAAGAAAATAAATGAATCCACAAAAAAAGTACAGCAAATATTTGAGATAAAAAGCAAAAATAGTAAAAAGTACAGCATAGAATTTAAAGTGGAGTCAAATTTTTGAGATTCCTATAGCTGAGGTGAAAGTTAAACACACTTGAAAAAAACCTATATGCAGTAATTGTTGTTCTTTACAGGAAGTTTTAACAGACAATAAAAATGTACAGTTACGATACGACCTTCTAGATTGTCAGATCAGTGTGTGTTCTCCACAAGTTCCTGCTTTATTTAAAGATAACTTTGACTATCTTAGTCGGGATGATTTTATAAGAGGCATCCTCATGAATGAAGAGGTAATTTATACTGAGAATGAAATGTAATGTGGGGTATTGAAGTGTTGATGAGAATACAACTCAGCAACACAAGCACACTTTACATTGGTAATTAGCCTAGAATGTTAGGTACTGCCATTATTATTTCTTTTGCAATGGTAATTGTGTGCAAGATAACAGTTTTTCATCATTTTCCTTCATTTAAAATAATTTTTGTGAACAGAATTTTCAATGAAGGAATACACTGTTTTCCATGTTTTCTGCATTCTGTAGGTTAATTAAAATGCTAACCCAAGTTATTTTGATTTATCCCACCATTTAAAAGATTGTGCCCCACTTACAAAGATAAAAAAGCAGTATGTTTCCCTGAACATGGCAAGTTTGTCCTATTAACACATATTCTTCATAATATGGTTTTAAAAGAGTTCCTTAATTTTAAAAATTTTGATATGCTGGTCACAACTGGTTTTAGCCAGAATATCTAATAGAATATTGTTTGACTTGGCTTTCCATACTTTTCAGGTTATGGGTAACACCATATTCGGTAAGATTGTAAGAGATGAATATGCAGCCAGAATATCTAATCTACAAATGTATGATATAATCAGGTATGTACTGGCAAGATACTTTGTCATTTATATGGTATATATAATTCTATAGAAAGTGCATTGTTGTATATAAGGTATGGATAAGGCAAAGTTCTTTCTTGTCTGTTTGTCTATAGATATAAGATGTGGTATGGGTGCCAATTAGAGAACTCTCCATACAGGTCACAATTTGTAAAGTATACCATAATAGGTCAAAGTACTGCCTTCAACTTGGAACCTGGGCTGACACTAAACAACAAGCTATAAATGACTCCAAAAATGATTAGTGTAAAACCAGTCAAACAGTAAAACCAACGGTCTAATCTATAAAAAAAACAAGAAAAGAAAAACACTTATGAACCACATAAACAAACGGCATCCACTGAACAACAGGTTCCTGACTTAGGACCGATGCAAACAAATTCAGCTGTTTAATAAGCTGCATTTGTTTATTGTATCAATCAAACATTAACATTTTAGGAGCATATTTCTACAGATATAGGTCCAGCTAGTCTTCATGCAAAATGTGAATTTATAACCCAAGTTTCATTTAGTTTTTTGATGAGGTAGTTCTATTGTTTAAAAAATATACATGTACAGAACTGTTTTCTCAAGATAATATCTTTTCTTTATTTTATATTCAGTCGTGATATTATGAGTAGATGGACTTACCCACTGGTTCCAGATAACAGTATAAATAACCATGACAACAGTTTATCATATGGTCGTCATAACGTTTATCTCAGTAAAGATGTCACACTAGCAAGGTAAAGTTTCTGCATAATACGTTTATCTAGGAAATCCAACCAGTCGGGAGATTATTAAATAGAGAAAGAAGTCCTTTAATTACATTATCATAAACAATTGGTTGATTTCAAAAATGTGACCAGTTGCTTCAAAACTTATTATTTGGTGTAGAAAGAGTTGAACAATTATGTACAGACTTTTTAGAGCTTCTAAATTAGTTTTTTTTTATACCAATGTTTTAGGTGATGAATGCGTTCTATCAAGGTTGACTTGATATAAAACACCTGTTCATGTTTTTGTTTTGATACTGACAATTAAAAATTAATTGAAAATTTTAAAAAGGCAAAATGTTTGTAAAATCTAAGGGCTGTTACAAAAATAAAGTAGGGGGGAGGAGGAGGGCACTTTTTATTTGACCCCACCATGCATACATTTTAATTTGGATATTTCATTTAAATATTCAATCAATCTTTCTTAAATAACCACCACCCATCAAAATTTAAAGGGGCACTAGCTGTCAAATTCATGGTCACCGATCATATTTGATTTATAACAATGTAAAACATTTATCCAAACTATCAAAAGTCTAAAATAAACAGTTTACAGAGCATGGGGTACATAATATATAGGTTCATTTCGTGTGTATTTTAGTCAAATTAGTAATCAAATGATTTACCGTAGTTTCACTTTCATTGTTGACATTCTTTTTCTTTAAATAACCAGTACACGTACAATGCACGCGTTGTAAATCTCTAGCTAGAGGTTAAATTGAAGTTCACATGAATACGGATTTAAAGAGGTCGTCTCATTCACTTGCAAGTGAATTAACAAATTATCAATGTTTCTTAGCGTAATTTGACAAAATTTAACCTTTTTGGCTGCAAAAAGCGAATTTTTATTTCACTATTTCACTTTCATTATTGATTGAATAAAAAAAATCAAACTTTAGATTTTTTATATATCTCGTAGCTAGTGCCCCTTTAATAAAAAGTGCCTTCCTTCCCCCCTCCCCCAAACCATACAATTAATTCTGGAAAAGCTCCTAACTACTTTATGAGTTAAATGGGTGTTTATAAATTGTTTTATAGTGCTGTTTATTAACAGTCCTATAATAAATATAAAAGTGTCATTAATGTTCTAACGCCACCTTTGGATAGAAAGGCTATATACATTTTGAGGAGAGAGAAAGGCATATACATTTTGAGGAGAGAGAAAGGCTATATACATTTTGAGGAGAGAGAAAGGCTATATACATTTTGAGGAGAGAGAAAGGCTATATACATTTTGAGGAGAGAGAAAGGCATATACATTTTGAGGAGAGAGAAAGGCTATATACATTTTGAGGAGAGAGAAAGGCTATATACATTTTGAGGAGAGAGAAAGGCTATATACATTTTGAGGAGAGAGAAAGGCTATATGCATTTTGAGGAGAGAGAAAGGCTATATACATTTTGAGGAGAGAGAAAGGCTATATACATTTTGAGGAGAGAGAAAGGCTATATACATTTTGAGGAGAGAGAAAGGCTATATGCATTTTGAGGAGAGAGAAAGGCTATATACATTTTGAGGAGAGAGAAAGGCTACATACATTTTGAGGAGAGAGAAAGGCTATATACATTTTGAGGAGAGAGAAAGGCTATATACATTTTGAGGAGAGAGAAAGGCTATATACATTTTGAGGAGAGAGAAAGGCTATATACATTTTGAGGAGAGAGAAAGGCTATATACATTTTGAGGAGAGAGAAAGGCTACATACATTTTGAGGAGAGAGAAAGGCTACATACATTTTGAGGAGAGAGAAAGGCTATATGCATTTTGAGGAGAGAGAAAGGCTATATACATTTTGAGGAGAATTCTCTCATTCAAAACTGCATTGATAGTTGGACTCTCTGTTTGTTTTGTAATATTATTTTAAAACGTTTTTTTTTTCTAACCATTACCAAAGTTCACTAGATATGGAATACCATTATAAATGAAAGACAATTACAGTGAAAATGTTAACATACCAATGATTGACCAATAATCCTAGGATATGTATTTATAAATTACAGAGGATGTATTTTGGAAGAAAACGTAGTGGTAGGCAGTGGATCATCTATTGGCTGTAATACAGTTATATCTCAGTCAGTTATAGGCAACAATTGTAAAATTGGTAAGTTCTTTAATAATCAGTTATAGGCAATAATTGTAAAATAGGTTAGTTTGTAATCCGTTATATCTCAGTCCATTATAGGCAATAATTGTAAAATAGGTAAGTATAAAAAAGAAGATGTAGTATGATTGCCATGTAAAAAAGATAAGTTTGTTATTAGTTATAGGCAATAATTGTAATATAGATAAGTTTGTGATCAGTTATATCTCAGTCCATTATAGGCAAAAATTGTAAAATGTGTGAGCATCATAGTCTATTCAATAATGGTAAAATAGTTAAGTTTGTAATCAGTTCTAGGCAATAATTGTAAAATAATAAGTTGGTAATCAGTTATAGGCAATAATTGTAAAATAGGTAAGTTTAAAAATCAGTTCTAGGCAACAATTGTAAAATGGGTAATTTTGTTATCTTTTATAGGCAACAATTGTAAAATATGTGTTTGTAATCAGCTGTAGGCAATAATTGTGAAATTGTTAAGTTTGTAATCTGTTCTTGGCAACAATTGTAAAATACGTAAGTTTGTAATCTGTTATAGACAATAATTGTAAACCAGGTAAGTTTGTAATCAGTTCTAGGCAACAATTGTAAAATATGTGTTTGTAATCAGCTGTAGGCAATAATTGTGAAATTGTTAAGTTTGTAATCTGTTCTTGGCAACAATTGTAAAATACGTAAGTTTGTAATCTGTTATAGACAATAATTGTAAACCAGGTAAGTTTGTAATCAGTTCTAGGCAACAATTGTAAAATATGTGTTTGTAATCAGCTGTAGGCAATAATTATGAAATAGTTAAGTTTGTAATCAGTTCTTGGCAACAATTGTAAAATACGTAAGTTTGTAATCTGTTATAGACAATAATTGTAAACCAGGTAAGTTTGTAATCAGTTCTAGGCAATAATTTTAAAATAGGTAAGTTTGTAATCAGCTTTAGGCAACAATTGTGAAATAGGTAAGTTTGTAAACAGTTCTAGGCAACAATTGTGAAATAGTTAAGTTTGTAATCAGTTCTAGACAATAATTTTAAAATAGGTAAGGCCTAAATTAAAATATTGTTTGTTTGCCCTTTTCCGACCCTATGTTTTGAAACAGGGTAGGTAGGTAGGTAAAATATTTTATTTTTTTTCCCCAAAAAATAACTTGGCTCGGTATATTATTTGTCATGGGTAGGCAGGTAGGTATAATATTTTATTTTATAGATACAAACTCTGCATAATGTCATTTGTGTCCGTTTTGTTTTTGCAAATAAGTTTTCAGGGACTATTAGTTTTAAAAAAAATATCACATAGAATGTGAAGCTAATTCATATGCACAGTACTATTTTGTTTTCAAAATATCAAAATATAGTGCTGTGCCGCATATCTTCAACGTTTATATACCTGGAACTTTGAAGAGTTTGAACTTGCACTTATATTCTGTACTACGTACCTTGTATGTTTACTTAAGATTTTCTGTAAAAGATAACTTTGTACTGATTAGATCTATGTCCGGGCAGACATACATTACTATTAGAAAAAGTCCCTAGAGTGTTAAAAACATCGTGTGTGTCTTTGTTTCCAATTAAAATGCTACAAGACTTAAAACTCTGAAAATTGTCACGTATTTTACATCGCCTTTATAAATGATCTGTATGGACAACTTGGCGATTTTACTGCCAGATATTCTGCACTTTACAGGGTTTTGTCACTTCATATCAGATATAAATAATATAGCGGCATCGTTAACATAATCATCCTGATCTGCGGATCACAAAAGGCCATCCCTACATAGAATAAAACGTCCGTTTACAAATTAGTTTGTACACACGTTGATAATTTTGTATCAAACCAACTTATTTGTAAATGAACCCTGCTCTTATAAAGGTACAGAGTAGCGTACGTGATTTCAGTAAGCATTCACATGCTGAACATCGATTTCAAACAAATGCTTTGAAACTTCAAATGCAAGTGTTAATGTCAAACGCTCAGGTGATACCAAACGGACTGGACCTTATACGTTAAAGATAAAACCAGAGAATTCCGGATAAAATTGTTTTGAGCGGGAAATACAAATATAAGATTTTTGGTAGGAACGAAAAAATAAATTAAAATAAAATCTTGCTGGTAAATACAAATAAAAGATTTTCAGGCGCAACGAATTTATAGGGTCGGTCGGTAAAGGGCAAACAATCAATATTTTAATTTAAGCCTAAGTTTGTTATCATTTATAATGTATGATAGAACCAAATGTAGAACATGAAAAGCAGTTAGTTAGGTGTTCAGAAAAATTACAAAATATAATAACACCTACATAAGGAAACCAATTGCATGAATCAGACATTTTACTTTTTTATGTATATTTGACAGGTGAGAATGTAAAGATAACAGGATCTTATATCTGGGATGATGTTACAATAGAAGATAACTGTGTTATAGAAACTTCTGTCATCTGTGATAACGTCACTGTGTACGATGGTGTTACAGTTAACCCGGGATCAGTCATTGCTTGGGATGTAAGTCTATAATGTTATTATGTACAATAGAGTTTTAAAAAAAACCTTAGTGTTTCAAATAATTTTACCATCTTAGAACAATAAATTTACAGAAATTACAGCATCAATGATATTTCATACTAGTTAAGAAGCACTGATTTCCTAACTGGTGATACCATGGAAACATTTACCACCAGTCATTGCATCAACCAGTGTTGTATACACAAAAGTCATGTGTGGTGCCCAAATCAAAACAACTGAAAAAAAACTTATGAATATCAAATTGTAATAGCATTGAAAACCAAAACTTCATGAAAGTTGTGCCAATCTGACACAGCTAATCTATTTCTGTGGGTCAAAAACATATATTGGGAAATATATTCAAATCAAAATCAGATAGGAATCACACATAATACTTACTATAAGATCGACTCAAATAGATCCTTAAATAAGGAAATGTGGGATGTATCTAAAAACTCAGACATTTATTATGGTATATCCTTTATTTCTTTAGAACTTTTGTACTTCTAAGAGGATCTATAATACACCTTTGAAAGTATGCCATTTTGATTTTATTAATGCAAAACATTAAAGACAATCAACGGTTTCAAGATAAAAAAAAATATGAACAGATGAATATAAGCATACAAAAAAAGATTTTATTTTATTTTCTAACGAGCAACATTAACACAAGTGTCCATTTTAATCATCATCCTTGTTAAAAGTACAGCTGAAGTTGCAATTGAAATAAGAACGAGCTCAATATGAGAATTCAGTATTAAACAGCTAACTAATTATATCCCTGCTTTATTATACCCCTGCTTTAAAAAAGTGGGGGTATATTCTTTTACCTCTGTCTGTCCATCCGTCCGTCCATCGTACCATCTGCCATCTGTCCGTCCGTCATGTTTATTTTCGTCACATTTTTCTCAGGAACTACAATACAAGGATTTCTGAAATTTCGTTTCAGGGTTTATAATATAAATTAGCTTTACAGTGTGATGTGTTTTCAAATTAATCACTCAACAACTTCCTGTTTACCAAACAATTGTATCATTTGCACATGATAGCCAAGTTGAAAATTTTCATCACATTTTTCTCAGGAACTACAAACAAGGAGTTTTAAAATTTGGTTTCAGTGTTTATATAAGTCAGTTATAACGTTTGATGCGTTTTCAGATTCTAAACTACTCAACAACTTTCTGTTTACGGAAATATTTCGGTAGGGGATCATTTGTTTATTATGTGTACCGGTATATATAATTGAACTTGCTTTTTATGTACTGCAGGTAAAAGTTGGTCCAGGAGTACGACTGCCGCAAGGTTGTATGTTACAGTCACATCCTGTGGACGATGATGATGATTTTGGTGATGACCTTCCTGAAGCTGATCAAGGTCAACAGGTCACAGGTATATATATATATATATGACCTTGACTACAAAATACTTTGTAAAACAGGTCAATTCAGCACTGTTTTTTGTGTTTTAATTTGCACTGATTGTTATTCATACTACATTATCAATTACCGAAAAGTTAATTCAATTGAAATGCAACCGAAAAATATTACATGCTATGATCATTTCAATGCAAAAGTTTCTGAATTTTCAGGCTGCGTAGGGAGCACTTTTCATTTATTTAATTTTATTGCTATTTTTTAAATTTGGTTTATTTATACTGTTAATTTTTTAATATGAATATAAGGAAATGTGTTTTATGAAATTTAAATAAACAACCTGGAAAACTATATGTCAACATAGTTTTTCCTGAATTTAAAAACAATAGACAGTAATAATTAAAATGTTTTATTTTGTACAACTTGGAAAGCATTGAATAAATGAGCTCTGAAAATCAAAGATTTTTAAAAGACAGTCAAAAGATACAAAAAGGACTTTCAAACTCATGAGTCGGAAAATAAAGACCATGGCAAAAAGCGAAAAAGACCATAAAACAAACAACAGTGTATATATAATACACAACAAAGAAAACTACAGACTTAGCACCAAGAACGCTATCAAAAGCCAGGGGTGATCACTGCAAAAGACAAAAAAAACCATAAGATTCTGACAAAAGAAAACCATTAACTAAATTAAAGTTTGTTTTCAGAATCTTCTCCAGACTACGGTGCCAAGAGTAAAGCCTATGAATATAGGGCCCCTTGTGATAGCGATGAAGAAGATGAAGAACTTAGACAGGACATATGGGGCCTTACACTTCATTCAGATGATGATATAAGTAGTGTAGATTCACATAAGAGTGATGAATTCTCTGATGAGGAAGAGGAGATGCAGGATGAAATTTCTAGTAAGTTATATAACGGACTGGTTTCCTGTTACAGTAAAACAATAGACTGGTTTTTGTAGTAAATAGTTTGATGCACTGGTCTCCTGTTAAGGTGTAAAACCACCAAATCATAGTACGTAACATCCAGTTGGATACGAACATAAGTAGAAAAATATATTCCCTTCAGTTTGACAGTTGTGGGTAATTAATCCTACATTTCATTTTTTTTAGAAGTGCAAATTTAACAAAGACTAATAGGGGAAAATCAAATGTGGTATTTCACCATAAGTAAGAGAATTGATCTCTGAAATACAAATAAAAAGACAAATTCTGCATATCTTATTTCAAATGATGGTTTTTAATTTTGAAAAACAGATACCTTTCACATATTTTTAAAACAATACTACATTGTTAAATTTTGTGCCTTGCAGTGTTTTATACCGAAATGATAGATCAACTGAGAAGATCAGAGGAAGAAAACATTAGCAATGAAAACATGATTCTGGAAATTAATTCTCTAAAGTAAGTCTTTCAAATAAAAAGGGCTCAACAAATGTTAAATTAATTGTGATCAAACAAAACAGAGTCAAAGACAATATAAACAACAACACAAAATCAATGAACAGTAATTATAAATTGGAGCAAAGACATGAAAAACAATGGGTTTGTGTTAACATGGATTGTCTCATATAAAACCTTATGACATCAAGTTAACATTAGCAATTGTTTACCTATTTCCAGTTGAAGACACCAATTAAGACTAAGTACTAAAGGATTGCAAGACAATATATTCATAATTGATAATTACATTATGTAACACATTGGAAACAATGATGGATGACTTTTAACGCATACCAGAATAGTGTAAATATTGGTGATAGGGTCACATCCCCCAAAGGAGATAATTAATATCTCTTTTATAGCTTTAAAGGTTTTATCTTTTAAACATAATCTTGAGGATTTTAACCGTGAGTGATATTACACCGATTCTAGGATTGGTGGTTCTCCTGACATAGGAGGGAATTGCAGTACAGGTAAACAGGTGTAAACATTTGTAGGTGAATAAAAAGGTAGAAACATCAATTTTCATTGACTATTATTAGTTTCACGTATTTGCCTGTAAATTTAATTAAATTGTGTGTTTCAGTGATTAAAGTAATATTTTATTTGTTGGTAAACATTTCATTGGAGGTTTTATTACCATTGATGATTAAAGTAATATTTTATTTGTTGGTAAACATTTCATTGGAGATTTTATTTCCATTGATGATTAAAGTAATATTTTATTTGTTGGTTAACATTTCATTGGAGATTTTATTTCCATTGATGATTAAAGTGATATTTTATTTGTTGGTAAACATTTCATTGGAGATTTTATTTCCATTGATGATTAAAGTGATATTTTATTTGTTGGTAAACATTTCATTGGAGATTTTATTTCCATTGATGATTAAAGTGATATTTTATTTGTTGGTAAACATTTCATTGGAGATTTTATTTCCATTGATGATTAAAGTGATACTTTATTTGTTGGTAAACATTTCATTGGAGATTTTATTTCCATTGATGATTAAAGTAATATTTTATTTGTTGGTAAACATTTCATTGGAGATTTTATTTCCATTGATGATTAAAGTAATATTTTATTTGTTGGTAAACATTTCATTGGAGGTTTTATTTCCATTGATGATTAAAATAATATTTTATTTGTTGGTTAACATAAGTGAACATTTCTGCTACATGTTTAACCATACATAAAAAAGATGCAGCATCAACCTTGGTAAAGTGGTTTGTGAAACAAGTTTTTCATAGTCTGCCTTATATTGATGAGTTTATTTTATATATGATTTTTCTAATACATTTAGTAGTTTATATATACATGCAGAAAAACATACACTTTTATTTTGGACACATAACCGTCATTGATTGTCGTTTTAGGCATGCCTATAATATAGCTATTAAAGATCTTCACGGTATGGTTCTGAAGTCCTTGGTCGATCTTCCTCTCAGACAAAACACAGATGGACAGAAATTGGTAGTTGATATTAAAAAGGTGAGACTGAAGCCCAATGAAAGTTCTTCAAAACACTTAACCCAAGTTATTCTGTTTGGGTGGGGATATATGTCTTTTTGATTTTTATGTCCCCACAAAAAAGTGGTATGGACATTATTGTTTTACCCATGTCTGTCATTCCATCATTGGCTAGCATCAAAGTTTTTAACATGTAATATTCCCTTTACTTAATATTTCATGCATAAAATATAAAGAAGTGAATTTATAAAGTGTATGAAAAAAGTTGTTATACACTGTCCCCACAAAGGACTTTTTGTAACAGTGTCAACAAACCATTAGAAAATAGCTCCAGATCATTAACCACTTAATTACTAACATTAGAAAAATATGCAACTAATTGTTGAGTTATCTCCCTTTGATTGGAGGTTTCTCGTGTTCCATTTAATTTATTTAGATTTTCCATAGGTGGAAATGGTAATGTTTTCTACTGTAGCTCAGTCCATATTGTAAACTTGGTTATGTATGATGGCTCGTTTCGGAGCTGAGACATTTTAATGTATGTGGTTAAATTATGGGTACCAAGTGAGATTCATTTTAAGGAAATTAGAATACCATGAAAATATTTTTGTGATGTGGCTCCTTGTGATAAATATATCCCTTTTTTTTTCGCACGATAAACTGTATGAAAATTTAATACATGTACTTTAAAAACATTTAAAAACTCCCTAGTTGTTACACATTTATTCTATGGTCCTCTACTTTCCAAAATCAACACAAATGGTTAATATCAGTCACTTGTTTAAAATAGAAACATGTACAATTTCACTACAGAGATTTTTTTGTTTACACAACTTTTGTGTTCCTCAATAAGAAGGCACATTTAGGCCTAGCGATATTGACCCAGTTGTATAACCATTTAAAAAATATCTCCCAACTGAGCAGGTCTTCACTGTTAAAGTAAGCATACACAATATTGTTAAGATAAAATTGAATGGAATACCTGTATAATGTTATGTTTTTGTATGACTTTTGAAAGTAGATATAAATGTGTCAAATATTTCAACACAGTTACTTTTCTTTTCATTTTGTTTCAGAATTTAACCAAACATTTACCACTTTTAAAAAATTATATAAAGCCGAATTCCACCGAGCCTCAAATGGATGGATTAATGGCCTTGGAGGTATGTACATGTAGGCTTTGTTATACATACACACAAATTATCATATTATTATTGATGTTGTATGGATCACATGGAAAAAGATTTAAACTCGTTGCAAAATAGCAAATTGTAGTAAAATAACCCCACTGTAACTTCATTATAATTTAACCCTTTTGTAATACTGTAACTTCATTATAATTTAACCCTTTTGTAATACTGTAACTTCATTATAATTTAACCCCTTTGTAATACTGTAACCTGATTATAATTTAACCCTTTTATAATACTGTAACTTCATTATAATTTAACCCCTTTGTAATACTGTAACCTCATTATAATTTAACCCTTTCATAATACTGTAACTTCATTATAATTTAACCCCTTTGTAATACTGTAACTTCATTATAATTTAACCCTTTTGTAATACTGTAACCTCATTATAATTTAACCCTTTTGTAATACTGTAACCTCATTATAATTTAACCCTTTTGTAATACTGTAACTTCATTATAATTTAACCCTTTTTAACCGGATTTTTGTGACAAAAATGTCGGTTATTGATTTGGGGATGTACGGCGGGCGGGCGGTCGGGCGGGCGGTCGGTCGGGCGGGCGGGCGGGAATCAAATGTTGTCCGTGCATTAACTCATGAACCGTTCAACCAAAGCTTTTAAAATTTTAATATGTTGTTACTGACAACTAAATGAAGGTCAAGTTCAATAATGGCGATTTTGACTTTTACCGTTCAGGAGTTATGGTTCTTGAAAGATTGAAAAATGGAGTTTACAGTCGTGTCCGTGCATTTACGCATGAACTGTTCTACCTAAGCTTCCCAGATTTTAATATGTTGTTACTGATGACAAAATGGAGGTCAAATTCAATAATGGCGATTTTGATTTTTACCGTTCAGGAGTTATGGTTCTTGAAAGATTGGAAAATGGAGTTTCCAGTCGTGTCCGTGCATTTACGCATGAACTGTTCTACCTAAGCTTCCCAAATTTTAATATGTTGTTACTGATGACAAAATGGAGGTCAAGTGTAATAATGACGATTTTGACTTTTACCGTTCAGGAGTTATGGTTCTTGAAAGATTGAAAAATGGTGTTTCCAGTCGTGTCCGTGCATTTTCTCATGAACCATTCAACCAAAGCTTTTGAAATTTTTATATGTTGTTACTGATGGCAAATTAAAAGTCAAGTTCAATTATGACGATTTTGACTTTTACTGTTCAGGAGTTATGGTTCTTGAAAGATTGTGAAATGGCGTTTCCATTCACGTTGTTGCATTTACTCATGAACCATTCAATCTAAGCTTTTCAAATTTTAAGATGTTGATACTGATGACAAAATGGAGGTCAAATTTGATATTGACGATTTTCACTTTCACCATTCATCAGTAATGGTTCTTGTGATATTGCCAGGACACAAATAAATATTAATAAATCCGGTTTGCTGTCGTTGTGACAGCCTCTTGTATAATACTGTAACTTCATTATAATTTAACCCCTTTGTAATACTGTAACCTCATTATAATTTAACCCTTTCATAATACTGTAACTTCATTATAATTTAACCCCTTTGTAATACTGTAACTTCATTATAATTTAACCCTTTTGTAATACTGTAACCTCATTATAATTTAACCCTTTTGTAATACTGTAACCTCATTATAATTTAACCCTTTTGTAATACTGTAACTTCATTATAATTTAACCCCTTTGTAATACTGTAACTTCATTATAATTTAACCCCTTTGTAATACTGTAACTTCATTATAATTTAACCCTTTTGTAATACTGTAACCTCATTATAATTTAACCCCTTTGTAATACTGTAACTTCATTATAATTTAACCCCTTTGTAATACTGTAACTTCATTATAATTTAACCCCTTTGTAATACTGTAACTTCATTATAATTTAACCCCTTTGTAATACTGTAACCTCATTATAATTGTAGCAATAACTTGGCAAATATTTACTTTATTAAATTGTTCAAAAAAATATAGAATGTCTTAGTCTTGTCAAAATCATAAAATTAGATATCTATGACTCTTAACAACTGTTCATATGTTCATATCAAAATAGAGATATGTACAAGTCCGATTTGTTACACAATTCTGTCATATTTTTCTAAAACTGCAGGTCATAGCTTTTTAAATATTTAGTACAAAGATTCATTTTCATATATATTTGACATTTTTTTTAAATTTGATCAGGCCTCTACAATAACTTTTTTTTCAACTTGTCCTGTAGGACAAGTACATACCAACATTTACTTGTCCGAATGAAATTGTTACTTGTCCAAAAAATTTCTATTAAAAATAACCTTTTTACATTTTTAGTTGATTAAAGGAGCAAAACGAATTTAAACAATATACATGTAACAGAATTTGATTTATTTCTTTTAAAATACTTTTCAAAAATATGAGTCAAGTACAACTGCAAACTAGTCATGTCACGGGAATTAGGTTCTAGTTTTCATCAATGCCAGTCTCATCAGACTCGAAACATGAGGCACAATCTCATAGGCCAATGTACACTCATTGGGCTTGTATCCTGGTTTTTTTAAGTTGAAAAAGCTTATTCAAATGCAATCAATAAAAAGAAGAAGATAAGCCATCATAAGATCTGATTGCCAATGAGACAACTCTCTGCAAGATACCAAATTACACAAAAATTAAGTATTGTTTTTATACGCCCGTCGTCTTTTAGACGGGGCGTATTATGGTATACCGTTGTCCGTCCGTCCGTCTGTCCGTCCGTCGTCCACACTTCGGACAATAACTCAAAAACACTTTCACCAATTTCCATGAAACTTAAGTGAATTGTTTATATCTATTGACATAAGCTCCCTTTCGTTTTTTTTTTATTTCAGATTTTAAGTTTTGGATTTATGGGGCTTTATTCATAAAAAAGGGGGGATTTTCAACACTTCGGACAATAACTCAAAAAGGCTTTCACCAATGTCCATGAAACTTTGGTGAATTGTTTATATCTATTGATGTAAGCTCCCTTTCAATTTTTATAAATTTCAGATTTTAAGTTTTGGATTTATGGGGCTTTATTCATAAAAAAAGGGGGATTTTTAACACTTCGGACAATAACTCAAAAAGGCTTTCACCAATGTCCATGAAACTTTGGTGAATTGTTTATATCTATTGATGTAAGCTCCCTTTCAATTTTTATAAATTTCAGATTTTAAGTTTTGGATTTATGGGGCTTTATTCATAAAAAAAAAGGGTGATTTTCAACACTTCGGACAATAACTCAAAAAGGCTTTCACCAATGTCCATGAAACTTTGGTGAATTGTTTATATCTATTGATGTAAGCTCCCTTTTAATTTTTATAAATTTCAGATTTTAAGTTTTGGATTTATGGGGCTTTATTCATAAAAAAAGGGGGATTTTCAACACTTCGGACAATAACTCAAAAAGGCTTTCACCAATGTCCATGAAACTTTGGTGAATTGTTTATATCTATTGATGTAAGCTCCCTTTCAATTTTTATAAATTTCAGATTTTACATTTCCGTGTTATGAATTTTTATGCTTAAAAAAGGGGGGATTTTCGAATTTTGGGACAATAACTTAACACTTTCACAAAATTTTATGCAACTTTGATAAATTGTTTATATCTATTGACATAAGCTCCCTTTTCATTTTTATAAATTTTAGATTTTACGTTTTCTTAAGTAATGAATTTTTATACCTAAAAAAGGGGGATTTTATGAAACTTTGGTGAATATATTAATGTAACATCTCTTTTGATTTGTATATATATTTCTAGTTGATCATATAAATTCATTTAAAGCATAAAAGACAAGTTAAAAGAGCAACGGGCGTATCATGCGCTAAAGCGCAGCCCTTTATTTTTCTCCTTATGATCAAATATGATTTTGTGAATTTTATGAAATTATGTTAATTAAAAAAAAAAATTGTGAAAAAATTACCGGTAGCTATTTATTATAAAGAACAGAATAAGTGTCTACTAAATATGTCTCCTATGGTGCCAAACTGTCTATTAAACTTTGGACTAAACTGTGACCAACTGTCCTGTAAAGTTACCTTATCTACAAAGCGCAGCATTGATTCGAATCAGTAAGACTGGTTTCTGAGACTAGTAAACCTTTAACCTGTTAAAAAGTACCTGACAAAGAACCAGTTAAAAATTATCGATTGCAAGTAAACATGTTGAAGAAAAACGCTAAAGTTGCATTTGAATAAACAGAATACAGAAACTTGTCAAATTAATATTTGTTTTCTTGTTTTTTGTTTATAAATACTTTGTTCATCAAAGTTGGATTAAATTTATTTTCTGCAGAATAATAATGTACTTGTCCCGACGGACAAGCTTGATACAGCTTTTACTTGTCCGACCTTTTTTCCCTCTGGTATCGGACAATCGGACAAGCATTATTGTCGAGGTCTGCTGATTAAAAATGTCCTGCACATACCGTTACATGATTTTTTTATGATTTCTTATTGCAAGTCTTAGTGATGTTTTGCACTATATTTATCTGGTTATGCCATACCGTTGGACATGTTGTCAGTTATTGGTTACTTTTATTTCTACTTCCTACTTGCCAACAACACTGTATAGGGTATAATTAGCAATAGCTTACAGTACACCTGGGTTGTAGTGATTGCCTTAGCAGGGTTGTATAGGGTATAATTAGCAATAGCTTACAGTACATCTGGGTTGTAGTGATTGCGGTAGCAGGATTGCTGACACTTGTAAGTCATTTGCAGAAACATTTGTCATTGTTTAAGGAATTAAGTCTACATACCAACAATAAACACATATTATATTATAAAAAGTAACAGTTCTAATTATTACAGTAAACATGTCAAATAATATTTTAGGAGTTAATTCTACAAACCAACAATAAACACATGTTGTATTATAAAAAGTTACTATTCTAATGATTACAGTACACATGTTAAATGATTATTTTAGGAGTTTAGTCTACAAGAACCAAGAATCAACACAGTTCTAGTCAAGATATTACACATGTTGTATGACATGGATGTTTTAGAGGAACAAGTATTGTTTAGATGGCATAAGTCTATACCTCATGGGGAGGAGGTACCTGAGAGGGAAAGGTTAAGAAAACAGGTCAGTGTAAAGAATTTAGTAACAAATGAGCTTGGGGGGGTTTCAGAAAAAAATATTTAAGAGAGTCAGTACTCCACATAGTCAAAGGTTTATTAACATGGTTGTGTTATTTTCACTTTGACACATTCCCCCTTTCTATTCTCAATTCTATTTGTATTATGTAGACTAAAATGATCTAGTTACATTTGTACTTACTTGTTTGTATTCAATATGATATATGATATGCAATGTGCAGTATCTGCTATATCTCAGAAAGAATAACTTACATAATTATATCATTTAGCCAGGTTGTGATTTAGTTAAACATGGCCTTATAATATAAGGTGCATCTGATAGATATCAACCTTAAGCAAATAAATATTTATTCATCAGTTGGTTTTTTTTTGGATTGAAAAATCTCTATGCAAAGAAGGCAACTGTTAGAAAAATTGACTTGATAAAAGAACTCAACAAAACAGGCCAAATTTTTTTTAATTTGTATATGAATATTCCAAAATCATTCAAAGTCTTAAACATATCAACTTGCATAAGATTGATTTCTGTCTGAGGCAGTTTATAAGATGAAAGGTGTCCATAATCTTTTTTTAAACAAATACAATATCTCTATATAAAGATAAGGAGATGAGGTATGTTGACTAATGAGACTACTGGGACAGCTATTCACCAGTTATAATGAGGTATAGGTAATAATATATCACCATAAAGTATGTAGCAATTAGAAAAACCCATACAGTCCGAGTACACAGTTATCATCTTTTGATTTTCGTTGTCCACAAATATAGTCCCTTGTGTGGACAGTGTGTTACTTGCCAATTTTTTTTATACCCCATCAAATTTATTTCTTCATGTTTTATGCCTCTATTTAAATAGCCAGTAGGGGAATGGAATTACACTGTAAAAAATTTGGGTCATGAATTTGAAAGTTAAGTAGTGATTTGGTCCAGCTAAAAAAGGTGAAAAATTAGCTTTTCAGAAGCTGTCAAAAAGATTTCAAGACCCCCTTAACATAAAATTGTCCATAGAAGTTTTCTATAAATTTGATATAATTTGTACCAATATTACAACACACTGTAAAAATATTATTGAGAAAGCACAGGTGGGATTTTTTTAATTTTCATTTATTGTCTAAAAGAAATGCACTACAAAATTAACTGTGGCCTCAAACCATACTGCATAGTTTGCTATAAAAGGCCTGTATTTTAAAAAAAAAACTAGTAGCCAAATTTATATAAATAAAGTTTACCAAAAAAACTAATGTGTCAGACACGAACAAAAAACAACCACTAAAATATAAACTATTGACCTGTATCTACACTTACAAAATGTGGTCAAGTTGAATATTTGTGAGCGCTTCATTGAAAAAAAGTGTTTTTTTGCATGTATCAATTCTATGTTATTTGATTTCTTCTTTTTGTCAATAAATATATGATTTATGTTTTGTGTAGGTGGAGCCGCTTATAAAATGGTTACAGGAAGCAGAAGAAGAATCATCTGATGACGAATAACTGTTAACTTGTGATAATTGTGCTTGTACTGGTCTCCTTAAACGGAACAAAGTACTGATTTCCTGAAATTGAACAGTGTACTGGTCTCCTTTAATGGAACATTGTACTGGTTTCCTCAAATGGAACAATATATTTAATGCAAATGTGAAAATAAAATCTATAAATTGAAATACTGTCTTCCATCTTTGGTTTCTCACTATGATTAAATTGGCTTCTTCTACAGCAGTTTGGTTGAACATTTTGATTGTATAAATCAAATTGCATAACGGTCAGTATTTTGAATGAATTGCAATTCTAAGGAGGAGAGCTACGCTAGCCATCAAGTCACTGTAATTGTGTTAACAAGGATATATAATATTGTAGCTCTATCTATAACAGTTCTTCATTAACCTTTTAATAATACTCAGGTCACGTTATGAAATTAGTAAACCTTCAGTCTGATATGGGTATCTCAAGCAGTTGAGAAGTTCAAGACTGACAGCCTCTTTATGATCTGTTGGAGCCATGTGCTACAGTGCAGCTTTTGTAAAAAGGCTTCCGCACGTCTATATCTCACAAGCAAAAGAGTGGCCAATTGTTATACAAAAGTGGCCTCTCTGAAGTCTGTTGTCTGCTTTGCAAATCATGTTGAGTCTGTTGACTTAAGGGAGCTACCATTTGATTTTTATGGGGGGGCTAGGATGAAATTTGAAAAAATAGGCAGGACAGGAGTTTTGAGTAAAAAAAAAGGCAGGATGGGCATCTTGGCAAAAAAAAAAGGCAGGATGACAATTTTGGTAAAAAAAGTCAGGATAAACTAGTAAAAAAAAAAGGCAGGACCGAATAGAGTAAAAAATAAAAAGGCAGGACAGAGATTACAACTAAAAAAAAAAGCAGGACAAAATTTTCACAAATTTGTGTATAGAAAGATTGCTGTCAGACAGGGTTCACCTAACCCTGACCTCAGTTTTATGGTTCATATGTCAATGTTAAAGTCATAAGAAACGAGTGACCGGTGAAAAATAATGTTTATTCAATTCTTGAACCAATGCATGTATATAACATAAACTTAGTCTTCTGTGCACGATTTTATAATTTTTTACGCAACCAAATCTTTTAATCATAATGGTTTTTCTCTCTGTGTCTGTTATGAAGTGAAAATATGGCAGCTACTTAAATGTCGTGTTTAGAAGCCGAAGTTTACCGATTGACACCTTAAAGTAAACAATCAACAATTAAACGTGGACATTGAGCACATGTTTAACATGTACAATCAGATAATAGTTTATTTTAAGGACAGATCCATATGTTTGCGATCACCAGATTTTTATGAGTGGGTTACGCTGAGGTCACTTTGCATACGGAAAATATATCAACGAAATTGCTTCCTGGAAGGAAGCAATTCAAATAAAGTAAAACTCTTTCTAAATATGAACAAATTAAAGAATTTTCTTCAGAATAAAGTATATGTACATAAGTTTTATAATGAAAACTATCCATTTAGTTATAAAAAAAATATTAAATTTTTTTTTAATTTGAGGTTTCATATGACTTTAAGTTTTTGTGATTTGGTCTTTTCTCAGATCTATTACTGTTATTTAAAACAAAAGGTCCACTTTATTTGGTGAATGGAATGTGTGTAAGGTGTACATATCATATGTCTTGCATTATTCATCTGACCTTGACCTTACTTTTATTGATTATTGAAATAAAGACTTGTGTGTGATACTTGAACCTTCATATGTATATATACAGACTTTCAAAATTGATTCAATGGTGACAAGTAAAGCAGGGGAAATATATCAACATGTGCTCTCAGTTATTAGACAACACTCACTGTTTCAGATGCCAAACTGAATGCACATTTGGTATAAGAACTGATTTTTTTTAATAGATACTATTTAAGAATATGTGGTACAAGTGCCTATGAGACAACTCTCCATCCAAATCACAATTTTTAAAAGTAAAAGCATTATAGTTCAAAGTACAGCCTTCAAGTTCGACACAGACATTTGTAAATGCACAATTTTACTAGTTGTTATTGGTTCCAATTTAGCTATTAGTAACCGTGTACTGTCAGATCTTAGTATATGTTACTTTTTGCTTTCGAGATGGCTTACCTGGTATGTTTTTTTAGATACAATACAATACAATATTTTTATTTTCCAAATTAAAGGGCCCATTAAGAGCATAACATTAATTACAACATGACATAAACATTACAGAGTGATTAAAGAAACATAAAATAATAATTGAAATTCAAATGCATGAAGAAAGGATCAGTGGTCAAGGGGAGATAATTTTGATATATTTTAGAGTATCTAACTAATTTTCTGATTTTCTTAGTTGCAGGCCTTTATCCAGGTATGCACATAAAATAGATAGAAATCTGCTATCTTCATTAATCATGATCCATGAAAAAAGATCATTTATATTTAAACTGGGGTATTTTTTTATATAATCAGTGATATCTCTTCTGAGGTTATTGTAAATAGGGCATTCCAGAAGAAAGTGCATTTCATTTTCAATACAATTTGTATTACAATATAAACATATCCTCTCATGTCGAGGTAATATTTCATATTTACCACATACATTGGTAATTCGTTCATGTCTGCCAGTTTCTATTCTTAAACAGTGATTGCTAAGTCTGTATTTTGTTAATAAATGTTTTTGTGGGTGCTTTAAATCTAAATAATTTTCATAGTCAAATGACTTTTTGAATGAAAAATAAGTGTCCAATTTGCCTTGATTCTGTAAATAAAAATCTCGCATATATATGTATCAACCTGGTGTTTTTTGCCCTTTTGAATAGATATTGATATTAGTTGCTTGTTGTTATGTTGTTCTCACTGTCTCAGTTTAATAAGGGTTGGGTTGACACAGTAAAACATCTTTAAATCCTTCACATTCTTAGCGACTGTCCTAAGCCTGTAGTTCAATGTATACTTCATAAATTATTTTGTAAATTTTTTTTTTCCTTTGTTGCTTACATTATTAAATTTGGTGAATTGACAATCATACCTTATCTCTATTTTTATAATGCACAAAAACAGACTACCCTCACTTAGTGCCTATTCAACTAAAAGCCAGCCAAATAACAAATTAATTTTTTTCCTGACTTGAATGATCAATTTGTTAAAAACTCAAAAGATTCCATTAACTGTTTGCTCAATAGTAAGTGGCAAAATATATCACCATTCAACTAAGAGGTTCAGCCAAGAGCAGAACAGGGTCAAACCAAGATAAGGTAGAAATTCCAACTTTTACTGAGAAAAGGTTTTTGTTGAGCCTCCAATTTTCAACAGAGAAAGCTTGACATAGGGATAGTGATCCAGCAGCATTAGCTAACTTCTTACAAGCTTTATATTTTAGAAGATGGTAGACATGGATGCTTCATACTTTGTATATAGATGCCTCATGTTACGAAGTTCCCTCAGTCACATTTCCAATGTCCTTAACCTCATTTTCATGGTTCAGGGACTACTGGATGGATTTTTTGTAATGTTAAATAGGATAACTATATTTGGTATGTGCCTACCCTGCAAGGTCCTCATGTCCGTCAGACAGTTTTCACTTGACCTCAACCTCCTTTCATGGATCAGTGAACAAGGTTAAGGTTTGATGGTCAAGTCAATATCTCAGATACTATTTGCAAAAGGTCTAGTATATTCCGTGTATGGATGTATGGAAGGACTGCATGGTGTATAGTTATGTTTTCTGTGTTTTGGTCTGCTTTTCTTACTGGATGCAATAGGTCTAATATATTTGGTGTATGGAATGATTGCAAGGTGTACATGTCTAGTGGGGTGATGACCTCATTTTTATAGTTCAGTGGTGAAAGTTAAGTTTTTGAGTTTTGGTCTTTTTTTCTAATACTTTATGCAATAGGTCAGTTGCACAGGTTTTATTTGAACTTGACCTCATTTTCACGGTTCATTGCTCAGTGCTAAGTTTTTGTGTTTTGGTCTCGATTTTGTTAACTATAAGCAAAAGGTCAACTATTTTTGTTGTATGGAAGAATTGATAGCTTTACAGGTCTGCCTGACATGGTTCATTGGTCAATGTTTAGTTTTCTTGGTTAATGTAAGTTTATATGACAGTTGTAATAAAGCTTTATATTAAGGACTGTCAACAATGGTCAACATAACATCAATAATTAGTAAAGAAGGCAAGACATTTCAGTGTGTGAAGTAGAAGTTCTCTGGCTTATACCATTGTATACAGGACATTGAGACAATTTCTCTCCATATAATTCCGCTCAAACACCAAGAAAGCCTTTGACATTGAGATCACTTTGTAAATTTGATGTAGTGTTAAATGAAATTAAAAAAAAATATATCAACACAATGAATATGGCTGAAGGTAAAGCTACAAATTACTAGTTGAAATATAGAATACCAATGCTTATGTTCTGCATATCTTTTATACTTGAATTGCCATCAGTCGATCTCTTTTTATCTGACCCAAACACATACCGTATTTAAACATGCATGTATTAACTGGTCAGCTTGTTGTTTCATTGAAGTAACCCTACTACTACCAATTCAGATGCCTCATGCCCTGATAAAACCTTTGTTATAAACATTGAAAAAGTACAACTGAACTATTCAAAGACGACAAGACTTCTTCATAAATGGTTTTAAAAAAAGAATTAAGTTGATCAACATGAACATAATAAATTTATTGCAATGCTTGCACAATTTTAAAAGATAAAATGAACAGCTTTAAAGTCACTTTGCAAAAGTACCAGACTAAAATGTTCTCGAAAAATTTATTGTCCTCCACGGAGACGCAAAACCAAATGAAGAGTTGATTCTTTCTGAATATTGTAATCGGATAATGTACGGCCGTCTTCTAGTTGTTTACCGGCAAAAATGAGACGCTGTTGATCTGGGGGAATTCCTTCTTTGTCCTGGATTTTAGCCTTTACATTTTCAATAGTGTCTGAAGGCTCAACTTCTAGTGTAATAGTTTTGCCTGTCAATGTTTTAACGAAAATCTGCATACCTCCTCTCAATCTCAATACCAAATGAAGTGTGGACTCTTTCTGAATATTGTAATCGGACAATGTACGGCCATCTTCTAGTTGTTTACCAGCAAAGATGAGACGCTGTTGATCTGGAGGAATTCCTTCTTTGTCCTGGATTTTAGCCTTTACATTTTCAATAGTGTCTGAAGGCTCAACTTCAAGAGTAATAGTTTTGCCTGTCAATGTTTTGACGAAAATCTGCATACCTCCTCTCAATCTCAATACCAAATGAAGTGTTGACTCTTTCTGAATATTGTAATCGGACAATGTACGGCCATCTTCTAGTTGTTTACCAGCAAAGATGAGACGCTGTTGATCTGGGGGAATTCCTTCTTTGTCCTGGATTTTAGCCTTCACATTTTCAATAGTGTCTGAAGGCTCAACTTCTAGCGTAATAGTTTTGCCTGTCAATGTTTTGACGAAAATCTGCATACCTCCTCTCAATCTCAATACCAAATGAAGTGTGGACTCTTTCTGAATATTGTAATCGGACAATGTACGGCCATCTTCTAGCTGTTTACCGGCAAAGATGAGACGCTGTTGATCTGGGGGAATTCCTTCTTTGTCCTGGATTTTAGCCTTTACGTTTTCAATAGTGTCTGAAGGCTCAACTTCAAGAGTTATAGTTTTGCCTGTCAATGTTTTGACGAAAATCTGCATACCTCCTCTCAATCTCAATACCAAATGAAGTGTTGACTCTTTCTGAATATTGTAATCGGACAATGTACGGCCATCTTCTAGTTGTTTACCAGCAAAGATGAGACGCTGTTGATCTGGAGGAATTCCTTCTTTGTCCTGGATTTTAGCCTTCACATTTTCAATAGTGTCTGAAGGCTCAACTTCTAGCGTAATAGTTTTGCCCGTCAATGTTTTGACGAAAATCTGCATACCTCCTCTCAATCTCAATACCAAATGAAGTGTTGACTCTTTCTGAATATTGTAATCGGACAATGTACGGCCATCTTCTAGTTGTTTACCGGCAAAGATGAGACGCTGTTGATCTGGGGGAATTCCTTCTTTGTCCTGGATTTTAGCCTTCACATTTTCAATAGTGTCTGAAGGCTCAACTTCAAGTGTAATAGTTTTGCCTGTTAATGTTTTGACGAAAATCTGCATACCTCCTCTCAATCTCAATACCAAATGAAGTGTGGACTCTTTCTGAATATTGTAATCGGACAATGTACGGCCATCTTCTAGCTGTTTACCGGCAAAGATGAGACGCTGTTGATCTGGGGGAATTCCTTCTTTGTCCTGGATTTTAGCCTTTACATTTTCAATAGTGTCTGAAGGCTCAACTTCTAGTGTAATAGTTTTGCCTGTCAATGTTTTGACGAAAATCTGCATACCTCCTCTCAATCTCAATACCAAATGAAGTGTGGACTCTTTCTGAATATTGTAATCGGACAATGTACGGCCATCTTCTAGCTGTTTACCGGCAAAGATGAGACGCTGTTGATCTGGGGGAATTCCTTCTTTGTCCTGGATTTTAGCCTTTACATTTTCAATAGTGTCTGAAGGCTCAACTTCTAGTGTAATAGTTTTGCCTGTCAATGTTTTGACAAAAATCTGCATACCTCCCCTTAATCTCAATACCAAGTGAAGAGTTGATTCTTTCTGAATATTGTAATCAGACAATGTACGGCCATCTTCAAGCTGTTTACCGGCAAAGATGAGACGCTGTTGATCTGGGGGAATTCCTTCTTTGTCCTGGATTTTAGCCTTTACATTTTCAATAGTGTCTGAAGGCTCAACTTCAAGGGTAATGGTCTTTCCTGTCAGAGTTTTGACGAAAATCTGCATCTGAAAAAGAAATACCCATTTTTATTGCTGAACATAATTTTTATCACCTGTTAATCAAAAAATTTTGGTTTTACTTCCTGTTATCTTGTAAACTTAAGTTTTCACAAAACAAGGACAGTGAAACTTGAAAACTTCCTTCTACTTATAATCATGTCCATGAAAAAAGCAAATACATTACGCTTGACGGTGTACCGACTACTGTTTGTGTTAAGTTTCATCACATGATCTCATTTAAATTATGTTTTGAATATTTTTTCAGTATATTTATTACTTAAACCCCTCTTTAAAAAGATATCTAACGTTTCTGTCTCACAACCAGCATTTCAATTTTAAATAACAAAAAACAAAAAAAACATCCCCCTTTTTCTATTTTTTTTATCATAACCTTTCCCTACAAACATTTTAGAAAAAAAGTCGACCAAATAGATAATGATATCAATATTTTAATTGCCATAATTCAAACTGTAGCGTAGATTACAAAATAAATCGAAAGAGAAATTATTAGAAGAAAATTTTCAAGATGGCGACAAGCCTTTGTCAACAAAGAAATGGATAAAATGTAAAACTAAACGCACTTGCACATCAATAATAGAATATAACTTGAATATAAAGATCTGTAGTTGATATTTCTTCATTTTACTGCCTTAATTAAAGACTTACCTTTAATGCTTTGTGATTCTTTTCAATAATATAAGTTATTCGGACTGTTTAACAATCTGTTTGCGCTGTATACTAATGGTTTTTGCGCAGGTCAGAATTATTTATACAAGTCCTGTCACGTGATGTTGTCATAGTTATTTTCAGATTTGTGATACATGTGATGTCTACGTGTACATGTATACTAAATACACGCTAATTATAGGAAAGTTCGAGAAAGGACGTAGATACTGTTGTGAAACGTACATTAGTTTGTTCACCGTAAACGAATAAACAAAGATAATCTATCAAAATAAATGTAGATAGCAAGAGTTCTATTTTTAGACGTTTCAATAAATAAATACTGTACAGTTAAAAACTGGGACATAAATTTTGATATATACATTATCCTCTTATGATCTCTTGTGTAGTCTTTATTATAAATTTTATGTATTCTTGAACATGATATTATTGTTTACGTGAAACATTTAATAAATTAGTCTAGGATGATAGTAGAGGCCGGGGGATAGGACCTTAAGTTTATCGGGACTCCGGGATCGGGTGTTTTTAAGCTCGGGATTTCGGGATTGACCCTTTCGGGATCCAGGAATTCTTTTTTGCGAATTTCAGGACCTCGGGATTTTGTGTTTTTAAGCCCGGGATTTCGGGATTTCGTTTTAATTTTCAAGCCCGGGATTTCGGGATCAGGACCCCTCCTATCCCCCTTATAGTAAGTCTGCTAAAATCTTTGATATTATTATAGAGGAGGGGCGAGACCATTTTCGGGACGCCGGGATTGGCCGATTTTAGCAACGGGAAATTGGGATTGCCTTTTTTAAAGATCGGGAATTCGGGATAGAAAAACATCGGGATACGGGAAACCCACGTTTTTAGCCATGGGAAATCGGGATTTTTTATGTTGAATTATAACGGGATTGACAAAAAACTGTACCTTGGACAGATAAAAGTGCCATTTTCATAATACTTCAATCAGAATCGCATCTAGAAACAGAGTAGACCCAGATCTTATTGTTATTATCTGCTCCTTTTTTTAAAGTACTAACCGTAGCCAGTGCCATATTTAATATCCACTGTACGTGAATGAAATGCTAACCAAAATTCATGATAAATGTCTAATCTCCTTGGTATTAGTGTCGCTCTGATTTAGAGGATCAGTATACTCAAAGAGGGTGGTAAAGGTGTTTTTTTCGTGCAACGTGTTTTGCCATTTTTAATTTCAACCTTCCGTGAAAACAGTTCGTGCTTCACTGTGAAATTGGTAAAAACGGCAACGTGCAAGCAATATTTTTTATTTTTCGTTCATCGTGAAATTGAATTTTATTTCGCGTTTGTCCGTGAACATAACGCCTCTTTACAACCCTTCCCAAAAGTTAGACTTGATTTGGATATTTTCAATAAGAGTAAGATTATGTAAGACCTAAAAGAAAACACATGTGTTTCCGGTACCCTTAAATATATCTACCCCAATTTTAAGTACCTATAATCTAACTCTACAACTAAAGTTTTTTGGATGTTATGTGGACAAGCACTTATAATAAAGTCAGAATTTTTCTTCCATAAGAACCAGTCAAAAACGTTTGAAAAAAAAATAATTTTTCTTTCCTACCTATCCTAATTTTTTAGGGGATGTTACCTGAAACACATGTATTTTTTCTTGGCCTTACTACACAGATAATTTCACAGACACAGTCTTCTCTATAATCGAATATCATATAAAAATATTTATGACATTCTACAATTTTGAAGAAAACAAATACCCCAACTTGACGTGTTTAAAATGTACGTACTGAATATATTGTTCAAAATGCACAAATTCAGGAAAGCAAATAATTAAGAACAACATTACTCAGAGGGTTTAATTTTCAAAGTTTACCAGGACGGCCTCCTTTAAAAGTTGTGTCAGATGTGTCTATTCGTTACCTAAAATAGTGGAGGACCTCTTTAATAAATAAATGGTGATTTCTTGTTTATCGGGATCGGGATTTTTAACAAAATATGTCCGGGATTTCGGGATTTTCTGATATTAAAACCGGGAAATCGGGATGAGACCCCCTCTAGTCCCCCCCCATTATAAATAATAAAAAATATTTTAATTATTTTCATTTTTGAATATAAACATAGTAAAAATGATGGTCATTTGAGTAAAAGTGTGTTTCTCGTTTATTCTTTCATGAACTATTAAGATTTGACCTGGTTATTTGAGAAAACTATCTGATAAACAATAAAATAAGTTGGAGATCACCTTAAAAAATTTTACTTTCTGAACTTCACCGATTAATCATGAACATCAATGAAATCAATTATATAAGTATAGATATATAGGAAGATGTGATGTGGGTGTCAATGAGACAACTCTACATCCAAATAACAATATATAAAAGTTAACCTTTATCGGTCAATGTACGGCCTTCAACACGGAGCTTTGGCTCACACCGAACAGCAAGCTATGAATTAAGGGCCCCAAAATTACTAGTGTAAAAACATTCAAACGGGAAAACCAACGGTCTAAAAGATCCATAAAGCAACGGAAATCAACTTTGTTCAAGTAAATTCTGTAACCATGGACTTTTTACACTTGTAATATTTGTCCGCAAAACCAGTTAGTGACAATACTTATAATCTCCCCTGATGCCCTCTGGGTAATTCAAAATATACAAATATAATATAATTATACATTTAAAGATAATCAGGGGCAAGACTATTTAGACACTTATACATTAATAATACTCCTTTGACGAAATTGTGATATGCAGTGATATATCAAACGATGTTGTTTTCTTATATGAGCCCCCCCCCCCCCTTTTCCTCTTTCTTATATGTCCCTAACTTATATAAACCTCATTATAGGGCCCTTTTAATTAATTGGAAATAAAATACTCTTATTCTTATTCTCAAAAATTCAGTATTATTATAATGATCTATAATTACTTCTAACTTAACTAAGGTATAATGGAAATCTGGTAACAGATTTTTTTTTTGTCCATCTGCTTGACCACAATACATTTTAAGTTTTTTCTCAACAAATTGGGGATCAGAATATTTTTAAGAACATACACGTCACCCTTCTTTTATTTAGTTAAATAGTCGTTCCCTACAGAATTTCAGAAAGAGAAAGATTTTTTTTTTTACAAAAAACAGAAATTGTTAAAGACTACAAGTATCTTGGTCTAATTTTTTGGCTAGATTTTGAAACATTTAACAGAAAAGATGATATTTAAGAGATTAGGAAATAAATCAATGCCGGTAAAGTTTAAAGTGTTAACGAAATGTCGAAGACATAATTTATCATAGAAATTTTTGTATTTATAAAGCCATTTTACCGGCATAACTTTACAGTACAGAGGAATCTATTTAAACTAGAAATAAGTCTTTCTTTTTTTCAGAAGACGATAACAAGTTTTACTCCAGCAACAACAAACAATTTCAATTGATAAAATCTGTCAAAAACGGCGATCTTTTAGACGTTTAAATACTTGGTGTATCTGTTCATTAGCAATAAAAATAAGTCACTAATTAAATTGTCCGAAATTTAAAGAGTACATGCACACATAGAGCTCTGGTAAATATTGAAACCTTTGTATGCATGTGTCAAGTACAGATAGTTTTAGACGAACACTAGCATAAATAATTTTCCATCTTCTATATATAACTGTATTTGATGGACACTATAGCCGACTTGAATATCTTCCACAAAACCTAAACATTTTTTGACGAACACTATGGTCAGAAGCTTTTAATCTTCTACAGATAACTTATTTGACGGACACAGCTGACATCAATAGCTTTTCGTCTTAAAAAAAAATGAAATACCACTTTCTACCAAAAAAACAAATAATTGACGGACACTGACTGCACTATAGCTTTTCTTATTTTACAAAGAGTTAACCTTATTCGATGAAGGCTGATGATTTTCAGCATCTATACATAACCTTTATTTACGTACACTTGCGTAACTAGCTTTTCATCTTCTACATAACAGTATTTGACATACACTGACGCCGTCAACAGATTTTTATTCTTTTACAAAACCTTATTTTACAAACTGACGTCAATCGCTTTCATAGGCGGATCCAGTGGGGCCTGCGGGGTCCGGCCCCCTCTTTCGTCGGAAAAATTTTGTTGATTATATAGGGGATCACTGAAGCATGACTAGAGCGGGTCACCCCCTTTTAGGTCAGTCAGTGGGCCCCCACCTTATGAAATTGCATGCTTTTCATCTTCTAGAAACACTTGTATGACATATACTGATGTCGATAGCTTTTTATCTTCTATAAAAAAAAAAAAAAGTACACGTATTTCACAGACACTGGCGTCAATCGCTTTTCGTCTTCTAGAAACACTTCTTATGCACTGATGTCGATAGCCTTTCATCTTCTAGAAGAAGAAAAAGTACATGTACTTGACAGACACTGACATCAATAGATTTTCATCTTCTAGAAAACCTTATTTGACAAACACTGACGGCAATCGCTTTTTATCTTCTAGAAACACTGATATATGATATACACCGATATCGATAGCTTTTCATCTTCTAGGGGGAAAAGTACATGTATTTGAAAGACTCTGACGTCAAAAGCTTGTCATTCCCTAATAAAACTTATTTGTCAAAAACTGACGTCAATAGTTTTTCATCTTCTAGAAAAACTTATTTATCAAACACTGAAATCAATATATAGATTTCCATCTTCTAGAAAACCTTATTTGACATATATACACTGACGTAAATAGCTTTTCATCTTCTAGAAACATTATTTGATAAAAACTGGCGTCAATATACTATAGCTTTTCATTTTTTAGAAAAAAACTTATTTGTCAGACACTAACGTAAAATTTGACATACACTGACGTCAATAGCTTTTCATCTATACTAGAAACATTATTTGATAAAAACTGTGGTCAATATATATAGCTTTTCATTCTCTAGAAGAGAAAAAAATTATTTGACAAACACTAAAGTCAATAGCTTTTAAACTTCTAGAAAATCTTATTTGACATACACTGACGTCAATAGCTTTTCAGCTTCTAGAAAAATTATTTGATAAAAAAATGACGCCAATATATATATCTAGACATGTTCTAGAAGAGAAAAAGCTTATTTGACAGACACTGACGTCCACAGCTTTTTATCTTCTAGAAAATCTTATATGACGGACATAGCTGATATCAATTATAATAGCTTGTCCTATTCTACAAAAAAAAATTAATGAAAAACCCTTCTATAAAAAAAATATTTAACGGACACTGACGTCAGTCACTATAGCTTTTGTTTCGTCTTCTAGATAACTTATTTGACGGACACAGTTGACATCAATAGCTTTTAATCTTCAACAACAAAAAATGAAAAACACTTTCTACAAAAAATAAATATTTGGCGAACACTGATGTCACTATAGCTTTTTTTATTTTACAAAAAGTTAACCTTATTCGACGAAGGCTGATGATTTTTAGCATCTATACATACCTTTTTTACGGACACTTATGTATTAAACTAGCTTTTTGTCTTCTATACATAACAGTAATTGACACTCACTGACAACGTCAACCAGTTTTTATTCTTGTACAACTATGGCTTTTCATCTTCTAGAATAACTTATATGATAATCACTCAGTGGCGGATCCAGGGGAGGGTTCCGGAGGTTGGAACCCCCTTCTTTGGACGATCAATGCATTTGAATGGGGACATATAGTTGGACCCCCTTTTTAAAATGGCTTGATCAGCCCTTGCACTGACGTCAACAGAGGCGGATTTGGGGGGGGGGTTGATCATATAAAGGGAATCACTGAAGCGTGACCGGAGCGGGTCCCGTCTTAGGCAGTCAGTGGGCCCCCACCTATCAAAGTTTCTAGATCCGCCACTGGTCAATAGCTTTTCATCTTCTAGAAAAAACGTATTTGACAACCACGGACGTCATTAGCATTTTATCTTCAAGAATAAAAACTGATTTGACAGACACTGACGTCCACAGCTCTTCGTCTTCTTGAACATTGTATATGGCATACACTAACGTCGATAGCTATTTAATTCATTTTTTACAAAAATTACAAAAACTTATTTGACATACACTGACGTCAATAGCTTTTCGTCTTCTAAAAAATCTTATATGACAGAAACTGACGTCAATAGCTGTTCATCTTCTAGGGGAAAAATAACTTATATTACACTGACGTGAGTAGCTTTTCATCTTCTAGAGAAAAAAATTATTGAACAAAAAATAACATTTTATATTCAGGTATATAGAAAACAAATCTGGGACAATTGCCGTTGTTGGTATACAGTAAACATTTCATGCCAGTTAAAAAATATCCAATGTGAATATAAACCCTGACAATTTTTCATATTGGAAGAGGACTGGTGCTACAACTGTCTACACTAGCGTAAAATAGAGTCGAAGATACCAGAGGGACATTCAAACTCATAAGTCGAAAATAAACTGACAACGCAATGCATGGCTAAAAAAGAAAAAAAGGCAAACTGACAGACAATAGTACACTTAACACAACATAGAAATTAAAGACTGAGCAACACGAACCCCACCAAAAATACATGTATAAAGAGATAATCATAGGTGCTCTGGAAGCCGGTAAGCAGATCCTGCTCCACATGTGGCACCCGTCATGTTGATTATGTTAGTACACACGTTGTTATAAGTCTAATTCGGTATGTCACATTCTGGAAAATTGGACGGGGTGTAGCTACGACGTTAGGAACATATATCCGCTGTCGGTTTCATAGATCTGTGAGAGGTATATTCCATACATATACTGTCAACCATCTCAGTTCTGATGGCACCCGTAAAACTTACGCGGAGTTCCGAGTCCTAAATATATATGACTTAATTGTCAACAAATACTAAATACTCAAACATTTACTTGCCACTCGACTGGGTCTGTGTACACTACATTTTGAAATGACTTTATTATTATGTAACTTGCAAAACCCAGAATGTTGTATACCTCCTTTAGTGTCGATGTGGCATGCAGTATGTGGTGAGACAGAGCAGCCATTCAACAAACGCATGAATGGTCATCGAAGTGACTACACTTGCAAGCCCGACCTACCCGTAAGTCGTCATTTGAGATGCACCAGCGTCTGTGGTTTCCGCTTAAATTGTATAAACTTTCAAGATTCTGAGTGTCTCAATTTGAATATATCATGACATGATTCATTTGACATCGTGCTATTACCGAAGAAGGATATCTGTTATCCGAAATATTTAATATTTGTTCATTTTATAGTTATTTAATGGTGATGTTGTACCCTTTTTGACTTGTTATATATCATATTTTGTAGTGTACAGAATCGTATTACATGTTCCATCGCCCTGTAAGATTAATCGTAATTGACTATTTATTCAGTCATTTTATATATATATATATATATATATACTATACTATAGATAATTTAGCTGATCTGTAAAAATAACATCTCCATGTCTTATATATCATGTACTGTAGCACGACGCTAGATTAAAACTGACGTGGAAAGGTAACACCCGGCCACCGCCGGAAAGCTTCATTTTTATGAAGCCCAGGCCTTGAAGTCATAAAACTTTGCTCAGTGCTCGGAGCATAAAAATCATGCTCGAAACCTGAAATCCAGCATTTTCAAAACTCTTTAAAACTATATTTTGTTTTGAAACATAAATTATTCTAAAAGATTTTAGATTGAGGCAATTAATCTGTAAGATAAGAATTAGCGCTCATGGTAGTCATACGAATATTTACTTGGATTGTAATTTGAGACTGATCAGAGATTATATATGTAAAAAAAATTGTGCCGTGAATCAGGAACATATATATTAGATATACTGTTCTGTATCTGTATCTGTAGTGGTACGTGTAGAATCCTATTAAGGCTTTTATACACGGTGGAGAAGAGCGCCGTTGTTATGGGCGGTGTTCTTGTAGAGCGGTCTTAAATGCCTCTACAGAACCTGCATGCACAACTTTATCTGGTAGTTGGTTCCAGTGAATAGTTGTTTCCACAAAAAATGAATGTTTGTACTGTGGTTTGTTGCTATTTGGTACTTTCAGTCCTCTGGTGTTATTAATAACTTGACGTTCGATGATATTGTCAGTTTCACAGTTTAAGTACGTTTTGGCTTTAATTGTTCGTTTCGGTCTTGCTGGTATGACAAAATTGTCGGCTGGTAGAGCCGGCACCAGACCCTCAACCACCTTGTAAATCAGGATAAGACGGAGGCTGTGTCTTCTTTCCTCTAGCGTCTCCATTTCAAGCTGGCGTCTCATATTAGTTATGGACCCTGTTTCCCGACTCCTGTAGTTTTTCTTTATGAATCGTAAGCCTCTGTTTTGGATACGTTCTAGTTTGTCAATATCCCCTTTCATATATGGGTTCCAGATTGTTGCGCCATATTCCATGGTTGATCTTACAAGGGATATATATGCTACTTTCCTACATGCTTCTGGTACGTTCCTCAAGTTCCTCCGAAGAAAGCCCAAGGTGGCGTTGGCTTTCTTGCTGATGTTATTTATGTGGAAGCTCCATTTCAGATCGTTTGAGATTTGGAGTCCTAAGTAGGGGTTCACTTGTACTTCTTGTAGGATGTGTTTATTAAGCGTGTAGAATTTGTCTGCTTTTTTGTTTATGGATAGAACATAGCACTTTTTGGCGTTGAATCGCATTCCCCATTTGTCGGCCCAGATTTCTAGTTGTTCCAAATCTGTTTGAAGCTTTTGTTGGTCTATTTTTAATTGTTCTGTATAGTAGGCAGTCGTCAGCAAATAGTCTTACTGATGATGTTACACTGTCTGGTAGGTCATTGATGTGGCACAGGAATAGGATTGGTCCTAAGACTGTGCCCTGGGGGACCCCAGAGTCGACTGTTGTTTCGCCAGATGATTCGCCTTCCACGATGGTTCTCATTGATCTTGCAGTTAGGAAGTTCTTAAGCCATTTGTGTGTATTTCCTTTAATTCCATACTGATCTAATTTATGTAATAATTTGTTGTGTGGTACGGTGTCGAAAGCTTTTGAAAAATCTAATATGCCTACGTCGATTTGATGTCCCTTGTCGTGTTCTTGTAAGAAGTCGTTGATGGTAGTTATGAGTTGGGTTTCACATGAGTATCCTGACCTGAAGCCGTGGTTTAAGTTGGTTAGGATTTTGTTTTTTTCCAGATGTTTAAGAATATGCCTGCATACGATGTGTTCTAGAATTTTGCTGATGACAGATGTTAAGGATACAGGTCTGTAGTTTTCTGCCAGGTGTTTGTCTCCTTTTTTGAAGATACTGGATATGTTTGCGTCTCTCCAGTCTTTTGGTAGTTCACCTGTGTCTAGCGAGCATTGCATTATGATTTGTAGGATGGGTGCTAGTTGTTCAGCACATTCCTTGAGTATGCGGTTTGGGATGTTGTCTGGTCCAGAGGCTTTATTAGGGTTTGTGTTTTTTAGTAGTTTCTCCAGCCCCTTTTGGTCGATCGTTAGAGGTGTTATATTGATTTTTGCTCGTATTCTTGTTGTTGGTAGGTTAGTGTCTGATGTTATTGTGAATACGGACTTGAATTGTTCTAGTAGGAGTTCGGCTTTTCCTTTACTGTCACTGACAAGAGTAGTTCCCTTTTTTAATGGTGCTATTCCTCCTGAGTCCTGGCGTTTGGATTTAATGTATTTCCAAAACGGCTTTGTGTCATTGTTGTTTAGGCCCTCAAAGATGTTTTGGTTGACATATTCATATTCTGCTTTCCTCAGTTGTTTCTTGCATTCCTTTTGGAAGGACCTATAATTTGACCATTTGTTTGTTTTTCTGGCTTGTTTGTATAGCCTCTGTTTTTTCTTTAGCATTTTTCTCTGTTTGTGTTTGATCCATGGGATGTTATTTCTTGATCTTATCTCTTTGTTCGGAATGTTTGTATTCATTGTTTTTTGAAGCTGACTTTTGAAGGTGTCCCAAAGTTGATGTACCTCAGCTCCTTGGTGATGTTTTTCTTTGACCTCCTCTAGGGTGTGTTTAAGGTCTGTGGTGATTTGGTCCCATTTCGCCTTCTTGTAGATATAGCATTTTCTTGGTAAGCTTTTTTGATGGTGTACTTTTGTTTCCAGGTCGGTGATTATAATGTCATGGTCTGATATACCTGGTACGTTATTTGATGATTTAACTAGAGTTGGATTCGTAACAAATACAAGATCTAGGAGGTTTCCTTCACGAGTTGGTACAGTGTGTATTTGTGTCAGATTATATGTTTCAGCTATATCAACTAGTCCTTGTTGGATTTCTCTGTCTGGTCCAAGGGCTGTTGCAGTGTCCCATATGATGTCAGGGCAGTTGAAATCTCCCGTTAGAATGACATTGGTGTTCCCATTAGTCCTGGCTTTCTCAAGTGACTTTTGCAGTTCATTTAGGTGTTTTTGATCTCTGTGTGGCATGTAAAAGGATCCAACTAGCAAGTCTTTGTTGTTTTTAATTTTGATCTTTACCCATTCAATTTCTCCATCAGTAATTAAAGATGTTTGTTCGACTGATGTAATGGATTTCTCTACAAGTACAAATACACCCCCTCCAAGGGTCCCTCTGTCATTTCTGTATACATTATAGTTAGTTGGGAATATTTCGCTTGACATTATGGCGTCTTTTGTTGGATTTGATCCTGGTTTTATTCCTTTTAACCATGATTCTGTGGCGCATACTATGTCTGGTTTCAGGTAGTGGAGTGCTGCCTCAAATTCTTGTTTTTTATCTTTTATGCTCCTGCAGTTGATTGTCATGATGCGGAGGTTGGTTTTTTCTGGTATCTCATAAGGGTTGCTACTGAGATGTGATTTCCTTTGGTTTATGGATGATTGTGTCTTGCTGTGAGATGACATGTTTCCACTCTTTGGGCTGCTCGACTTCAGTGGGCTGAAGACTGATGATATTGAGTCCATGGTGTAGTCCAATCCGGTTATTTGTTCGTATATATTTGATGTTTCTAATTCATAGCTTCTAAAGGTGAATGAGCTTATGTTCATGCTTTCACATTTGCAGCATATCCACTGTACATTAGATTTTTCTAGAAGTTCATAATCTTTTGAACATAGTTCTATGCAAGAGTTGTGGTGCCAGATGTTGCACCCGTCGCAACATACTCCTCGACAGTTCCATGTGACTGGATGCTCGCAAAGACCACAGGGATATACAGTTTCTTTTTTTGGCGGTCCTGGGTTTGTTTCGATGTCTCCACTTAGCGTTATCAATAGTAGGAGCAAGTATTTGGTTTTGGTGTTGCTGATAGGTAGGCAGATTGGTCTTCTACCGGCTGGGTGTAGTTTAGCATTTAGTAATTGTTGGACTAGTTGTTGATGGGTCCATGATTTACTATGTTGTGTTGGTATGGTGAGAAGTACAAATAATGAAATAAGTGTCATTGCAAACATAGTGATTTAGTGTAGTGTGGAAAAACCCACGCTGACTAAATCTGCCTGCAATGAACTTACTTTAATGGTGGTTTGTGTACAGTTTCCCAGCAATCTCTCTTGGCCTGTTCTGAGATTTTTTTGAGCCAGTTTTTTGCTAGTAGCTCGCCTGGATGTATCCCGTCTTGATATAGTCCGAACTCGTAGTTTCTCGTTGTTTTGAGTTTTCTGTCTTTTCCACAGTGATATTTACTGGTGTTGCTTATATCTGAGGAAAATTCAGGTGAGTGGCTACCTATACGTTTGTTTATTTCACGTATTCTTCCGTTTAATGTGTATAGTTGACGCTCTAGTTCTATGTCCTGCTCTTCAAAAGTGTCTGGATTTTTGTGACCCTGTTTTTTGTTCCAGTTTCTAATAGAGTAGATAGGTACGTGTTTCTAATATAGTAATTTTTGATCCTGGATATTTATCTATTATTTTGATAATCTCTTCGTATTTCTCAATGATTTTGTTTACTTCTTCGTCGTTTTCTTTTGTAATTGATATGTATCTTTTGTTTTTAGATGTTAAATTGCATGTTCCAAGCCATGCATATAGCCAAATGTTGCCGTGTCTAATAATTTTGCTTGCAATGTTTTTCTTTAGCCAAATTGTGCTTTGTTCTATTTTTGATCCACTTTTGTTCCACCAGAGTATATCTCGTTCGGCGGTGTTTGCTACATGGCGGTTTATGCTGCCTTTGCTATCGGTCAGCACAACAGGTTTTAATTTCCTGTTTCCTTCTGTTATAAGCCTCGGTTTGCTTAAGAACTTGTTGAGTTTATTCTTAATTTTCTCTGTCATTAGATATTGTAGTGGTTTGTTGTTGTTTGGGTCGATCTATGTTGACAAAAAATGGCGTCTGATTTTGGTTTTACAAGGTGATATGTTGGGGCTGGGTACCGACTTACCAGACCGTATTTAGCCAAAAATATTCATAGTACTAGTGTTAATAATGTTCCTGTTACTAATTTCACTTATTAAATTATCTGTTCCCAGCGTGAATAGATCTGAATAGAACACTTTAATAAAAAAAATGTTTATAATGCCATTACACCCTTTTTTGGCTGAATGCTCACTATACGTTGATAATAAAAATAAGTCTTTTGCTGAAATTCAGTTAAAATGCAATAATTTTCAATCTTTAGACAATCTCTTTTTAACTTTTCATATATTTACTATTAGTAAGTATAATTCAAGTAGTTTAATTTATACATTAGCGGCGCAGTATTTATCCAAAAATCTGGCAATAAGGAGAAGTTCAAAGATAATAATTGCAAATTAGCCACAAGTATAGAAATGTTTTAAAACTTGATATTTGAAAGTTATCAAAGGTACCAAGATTATAATTTAATCGTGATGCCAGACGCGCGTTTCGTCTTCATAAGACCAGGGACTTTCTATACTAAGAAATAGTATAGAAAATCCCTGATAAGACTCATCAGTGACGCTCACATCAAAATAGTTATAAGGTCAAACAACTTGAATACCATATATATATATGCGAAGTTGAAGAGCATTGCATGAGGACCAAAAATTCCAAAAAGTTGTGCCAAATACGACTAGAAGGTCTAGAATGTAATCTTTTCCTGGGGTAAGACAATATATGTCTGTTGGCGTTGCTGTTTTAAAATAACTAATTTAAAAAATCTACGGATTCTAGTCTGAGGTTCTAGTATTCCAAATGCAATTTAAAAAAAACGCGCTTTTTAACTTTTAAAGTATATAGTAGCCAATCAAAAATGTCGTTACAAATTTCCTTGATATAATTTGCATAACCAATCAAACATCTCCACGTTTATGAACTTCATCTGTTGACCGGCGTGAGGGATTTGGAACGCTTTTAACTTGGAACACCAGAATTACTGGTAAAATGTCTTATAATGATTCAAATTTGAAATACTTTGATACTTAATTCCCACGATCACTTCTGTTTGAAACACCAGCTCACTTGGAAAATGCCCAAAACCTTCATTATTTGTAAAGAAACGATTAAACCGAAAAAAGGGGGAGGACGAATAATCATGACATGCCTGATTTTTCAGATCATATGATCCAGTAACATTAGTCCCTAGTCAGTATTAAAACTTTGACACATTTACTAAAGCTCAGTCTTGCTTATTTTTATTTGGCCTGAATGATTGTTTTACAGCCCAATAGAAACTGCAAAAACTATTGCATAAAAAAAATCTCTATTTTAGTGACTGAGCGAATTGCAAGTATAAGGTTGCTGCAAGGGTTACCTTGAAGACTACATAAGTCTTGACCAAGGATAAGATATTAGCTTCATATCTTACATACAGCATATATTTTCTATTGAAAGAGTAATGATAAAACTGAAAAAGGGGGTGGCTAACTGGCTAATTAATAGACCGAATTCGGACTAGCTAATTAATGAAAAATAAAAGATATCAAACTCAGGGATCTCCATGGATGAAAATTGAACCATGGAGGAACTTTCACCATTACAAACCGTGTATACGCTGTACAGTGTAGCGCGATCGGAAGTATTTTATCCCTCCATACAAGGAATGGTGAACATGCTAATTCATTGCTTATTGAAATTATATTTTTATAGAATTAGAAGTGTCAATATGTTCATTTATTGCCGTTTTTAACCATTCAAATACCAAGTCTTCATGGTCCCCCCTTAGTCGAGAATGTCCAAAAGTTGTCATGAAGGTCCCCATGTAGATCTCTTGTATTTTTGGTAATTGTTATGGGGGTCAAAAATTATATGATGTGGAAGCTTATTTTTCATGGACACTGTCAAATTCAGAACCCATTACCGGTATGACTGATTTGCAGCAACAACAAAACGATTCGTACGGGTTATGTAAAAGGTTAAAGAGATTTGTAAAGCAAACGAAAAGGTTTTTAATGACTTTATATGACAAATTGATGCTGTGCAACATGCATCTTTCGAGTCTGAATAGAAACCGGAAACGCGGATGTATCAATTTGATTGTAATATACGAAATGAATTCGGAATTACGATACGATATTTCTTTACAGGAAATATTTATAAGTTTTTACTTTTAAACTTTTAAAGTCATTTTAAATTATCGTTACAGCAGTACTCGAGTTATTTGTGATGAAATAATATTTACTGTTTTGCGTCTTATTTTGTACTTCTTAAAAAAGGGGGATGCTGATTGCGTAAGTCAAAATAAAGCACGTGTTCGACTTGTTAAACTGTTTTCTTTGTAACTGGATTATTAATTTATTTATTTAATCCAAATTATCATAATCATTTGCTGAAACTTAGTTGATTAATTCGACAAATGGATCGTCTATCCTCAGATAGTATTCTCCTGTCTGGTTTGTTGATCTACCTGTACAAGCTCAGGTACAAGTGATTAGCGATCTTAATCCGGATATCCCTCAGGCGTTAGAACTGTGTTGGATTATAACACAAAAAGCCTGAGGGTTATGCAATTACATGCATTTGATTATAATTGATAAAAAAAATGGCGTCGGGCTACAAAAAATGATGAAGTTTTGAACGATGGCGGAAGACAATTTAACGATGGCGCAAGATAATTTAACGATGGAGCGAGTCATTTGACGATGGCGCAAGACATTTGAACGATGGCGGGGCGCCATCGTTAAACAGGCCATGGAGATCCCTGCTGTTTATTGGTTGGTATCAAAATGCTGTATTCACCTATATGAGAGTATGAAGACCGTTAACCGTCAGTCTTTATTCTTGGAAACCAGCCATACCAAATGGCTTCATTTTCGGCTACTATTTTTGCCTTGGAAACCAGCCTTTCTGATCAAAATCATTGTTGCTTTTGTTCATATTAGGTAACAAGACTGTTAGGCAAGGAAACCAATCACCTCCATGTTTAATGCAATAATGGACAGTTTGGGACCAAGAGAAACCAGTACCTGTTTCCCTACATTATTGAGGGTGGTAAAGGGGGTCTAAACATAGAAAATTATGAAATAGAAATCACAAAAACTTTGCTCAGAAAATAAAAATCAGGAAAAATGAAGCATGAGAAATTAAGTCCAAAGTATTAAGGAAAAAAGTAGTAGATATAATTACATCTTTTTTCCTTAATACTATATTATTCAATCGTTTTTGGAGATCATGTAGTCATTATTACTGGTCAAGAAGACCCTACAGTAATCTTAATTATGAGAATCCACACGAAACATGGAAAATATATAAGGTGAAAGTCAAACCATATAAAAAAAGATGTGGTATAATTGCCAATGAGACAACTCTCCACAAGAAACCAAAATGACACAGAAATAGGTCACCATACGGCCTTCAACCATGAGCAAAGGCCATACCACATAGTCAGCTATAAAAGTGCATTCCAATAGATATAAGAAGATGTGGTATGAGTGCCATTGAGACAAATCTCTATCCAAGTCACAATTTGTAAAAGTAAATAGTCATCATGGAGCCTTGGCTCACATCGAACAGAAAGCTATAAAGAGAACCAAAAATAACTAGTGTAAAACCATTCAAAGAGGGAAAACCTAATCTATACAAAAAATTATTAGTATTCATATAAATATGTTTCTTTTTGGCAGAATGATGAAGCTTAAGAGTATCTTCCTGTTATTTTTATCCCTTGGACTTCTCCATGTCAGCATCTGTGATACAGAAGAGGAAGAGGATGACGATGATACAACTGTTGAAGTAGAAGAGGAACCTCCTGCTGTTGTTGAAAAAGTAAAATAATAAGTTTGTTTTCTAGCATAATGTCTTATGATCATGATGATACCATAATGTCTTATGATCATGATGATACCATAATGTCTTATGATCATGATGATACCATAATGTCTTATGATCATGATGATACCATAATGTTTTTAGGGCAGACAAAAAAATCTTACCTTTGTTTTCTCTTATTACTCTTAACATGTTAAAAAAAAAAAGATGGGTTGGTATGAACATGTAAACAAATTTTTAACAAATTTTACAACAGTGGAAAAAGATTGACTTTAATCTTTTTAGAAATGACACAATAAATCTTAAGGGTATGCACTAAAAATTAATTTTAAATTGAGTTAGCAACAACTCATTTTATTTGTCCTTTTGTATTATAATTCTCTAGCAATAGCTCACAGTTCTATTTGTTTCATTTTGTTTATTTAAACCTGATGACTTTTTTATGAAGTCTACAATACTATTTATATGTCATCATTAGAATCTAGAATGCCATAGTAATTAGTATGTTTTGTTATTTGAAGGTTAATTATGTTCCTCCTGTAGTGAAAGGAAATACATTCTTTACGGAAACATTTGATAAACCAGCAGATTTTGAAAAAAGGTTTGTTGAAAATGAATTTCTATATTTATAGATCTATGAAATGATCAAGAAAGAATAAATTTTATTATTTGTTAATATTCATCATGAATTACATGTACATGCACACATACAACTGGGAATAAGGAAAAAGATGTCCTAAACTTGCCCATTATCCTTTATCAACCAAAATGATGTTCATACGGAGTAAAGTTCCTATGTTGGAAGTTTATCATGATGTACATGTAATATAGTAAACTATTATATTCATGAAAAGTCCAAGAAGACACAATACCTGCAATAATTTATTATGACAGAACAAACAAAAACACAACAGATATATATTATGTTCAAATTATAAAATTTGAGAATAATCAGCAGTATCAAATTATTGTATGACAAGATTTTGAACACCTGTTGGTGACCTTCTGCTGTTGTTTTTTCTATGGTTGGGTTGTTGTCTCTTTGACACATTCCCCATTTCCATTCTCAATTTTACTATTCTGTTGTGAAAAAAAACTGATATCAAAATAAAGGAGATTAATCAAATTGACAATGTTTAAATCCCAGAAAGTGGCATACAAACCTCAAATACTAGAATAAAAGTTACATTCACATATTGTTTTTGTTGTTGAAATTACAACTGAATAAAATTTGAATTTTTACATTCCACAGATGGACCAAGTCACAGACTAAGAAAGATGGTGCTGAAGAAACTATTGCCAAATATGATGGTGAGTGATGTGGTGACGATTTATAATAAAACTAATGGTCAAATCATCATTATATAAAATTTTGATTCCATTTTTGCTTCTTTGTCACCAAAACTATTTAATAGTTTGTTTTTTTTAGTTAAAATTTTTTGCATTCCTTGCTAAGATATTTGGATAACCTGTTGTTACTCTTGTGGGTTGGTCCATCAGAAATACAAAGTAGTATATATTGATAGGACATTAACATGTAATCATACTGAATTAGCTGTTGACCATTACACAGCTGTAAATCAATTCAAGTTTATACAATTTACATGGTTTAAATAGCAAAAGAAAAACTTGTTAAACGTCATACTGCATCTACATATTTTAATTACTTGACTTTGTCTACTTTTAGGAAAATGGTCCGTGGAAGAACCGAAAGACAGTGCTCTGAAAGGTGATCATGGCTTAGTGTTAAAGGTTTGTAGTATTTAGTATCCTGTGACTCTTTCAATATACTTATAAATAATGTAGAGGTTACCAACTACATTTTACCTGCATTAATTTGGTATTGTCTTTCAATTTGAGGTGATTAATAAGAGAGTCAGAGACCACAGATACATTTAAATGACAGAATAACTAAAAAAATATTTACTTTTGTAAACAGAGTTTTCAATTCTATGGTTTTTTTTTTAGTAAATATTATTTGCTCTTGTAAATTAAGATTGAAGTGATATTAATAGAGGGGCAAAATGATCTTTTATTTTACAAATTAAGGATTGATCTGTTTTATTCACTGGAATTCTTAAAAGTGGAATCATCAGGAGTTGGATTTAATTATTTTTTGATGAGAGGACAGACACTTTCCCTCCACTGTGATGCTGACAACAGAACAAAGTTTGTTTATTGTCTAATTCAACAATACTTGAACGAATGAAATTCACCTAATTAGAAACATTTTATAATTATACCCCCGCTTTGAAAAAAAGGGGGGTATACTGTTTTACCTCTGTCTGTCTGTCCTTCCGTCAGTCCATCAGTCTGTCAGTCGGTCCGTCCGTCCCATGAATATTTTTCGTCACATTTTTCTCAGGAACTACACTACCAGGATTTCTGAAATTTAGTGTGAGGCTTGATATAAGTCAGCTATACTGTGTGATGCGTTTTCAGATTCATCACTCGACAACTTCCTGTTTACCGAACACTTGTATCATTTTTACACCTGATAGCCAAGTTGAAAATTTTTCGTCACATTTTTTCTCAGGAACTGCACTACCAGGATTTCTGATATTTGGTTTCAGACTTGATATAAGTCAGCTATACCGTGTGATGCGTTTTCAGATTCATCACTCGACAACTTCATGTTTACCGAACACATTTGGACGGGGGTATCATCAGTGAGCAGAAGCTCACAGTTTCACTTGTTTGTAATGATTTGTATAATTTTTTTTTCAGTCTAAAGCTAAACACCATGCCATCTCATCAAAGTTAAACAAACCGTTCAGATTTGATGGAAAACCATTTGTAGTCCAGTAAGTATAGTTATTAAATCAGGTGTAATATTAAGTTGCAGAGGAAGCATTATAATGGTTTGCTTGTCTTCAGCAAGCGTGACACTCTGATTTATAACATACATTTCTAACATATGGTGTGAATTGTATTTCTATTTAAGAAAACAATAACTGACCCATAGTCAGAGTTCTTGAAAAGTGGTGGTCTGAATTTTTGCCACTATATTGGTATTTTGTAATAGAAATAATAGTGTGTACCAGTAGATTTCTTCAAGGACCACCAGAAAGATTTTGAGAACTCTGCCCTTAGTAAAAATAAATGGTTTAGGGATTATGTGTATTTTTATGAAATTGTCTTTAAATCTCTGTCTTCCTTGTCTCATACATTTTTAACATTAAAAGGATGTTTTAAAAATTCATGTAAGGATTTCTAATTTCTATTTTTATAATTTTATGGATTCTTTCTTTGCCAGATATGAAGTAAAGTTTCAGAATGGATTAGAATGTGGTGGTGCTTATGTTAAACTTCTGTCTATGGATAAACAGCTGGAGTTGGTGAGTCAACAAGGAAGTATATATACTTAATCAGTAGTCTTAGATTCTTATAGAAATGATATCTTCACGTTGTTCTTTTATATACACAAAGTTAAGGACTTTAACTTTTCAATGTAAAAAAAATAAAATTCTACAGCTTTCAGAAAAATCTTAATCAAAAACAGGGAGCAGAAGCTATTGTTACTGAAATTCTATTACTTAATTTATTTTAAAATGAAAATGGGTTGTTGTAAGTTGTTAGATTGTATTTAGCTAAGTTTCTGCAACTTATTATGTATATATATGTATGTATTGCCTTTACTTGAATAAATATTATTGTTATTTATCATTATTTTTATTTATTGTAGAAACAATTCCAAGATAAGACACCTTACACAATAATGTTTGGTCCAGATAAATGTGGTATGGACCACAAGGTAAGTTGTTTTTTAAAAGTGACATATACAAAGAGAGATAACTCCTGTTAATATTGTAAAGTAGGAACAATTTTTGCTACACTTATTGACTAAACCTTTTCTAGGATGAAAGAAATTGATTGGGTTTAAATCTTTCTGTCATGTTTTGATATATTGTTAGGTGTACTGAATAGTTGAAATGTGCTCTATAAAGATAACCAGATGTGCTATGATTGTCAATTGGACAACTATCCATTACGATTTACAATGCAAAATCCATACCAAATAATAAGCTATAAAAGAACCAGGATTGCAAAATGTTAAACAATTATTAGAAAAAGCCAGTAAATAGATTCATACTACAACAATGAATGAAAAACAACTATGGCAGAGAGATACCCAAGAATCCTGGATTGGGTGGGGGCAGGCACATAAAGATTATGACCAGGTTAAACATGATAAAAAAAAAATAGGAAAGGTCTTTACTCATCAGATCAACACTTAGCACGAAAAGAAATTACTAAAGGCAAAAGACACAAAAAGTACACTGATCTTAGCGCGATCTTTCTTCTTTAAAAAACAAATTTCGACTAGAAAAAAGTTATGTATTTTACAGAAAAATATCAATCTATACACCCTCTAACAAACAAATAAGTTTATATGGATAATGTCTTAATTCTGAACTCTATAAATAACATCACTGTATAAATTAGGGTGTAAAAAAATAATAATGTCATATACTTGTAATATTCATTAGATATAGCATTCTAAGTTGCTTATATATTTTCTTCAGTTGACAACATTCTCAATTTTATTTTTATTTTTTTCCAGTTACATTTTATATTCAGACACAAAAATCCTAAAACAGGAGAATTTGAGGTAAGTTTATTATAATTTCTTTATTCTTAGCCGAAATATACTTTCTTGACCAGTTGATTATCTTATTTGATATCAGTTCTTCAATTATTATTTCAAATATGTATGCTCTCCTCTGAATTTCCTATTGTAACATCATTAAAAAAAAGGCCACAATATCTGATGATGTCATATAGAGAGAAAACATCTTTTTGCAGATAATTGACAAAAAAGGAATAAGTTTGCATACATATCTTCTAAAAAATTTAAGAGAAACACTGCTGAATATCTCTAATGTTTTAAACTGACAACACTTTGAATTTTATGTCCTGAAATTGGTAATTAAAGGAGAATTATAAAACTTGTTATTGTCTTTTAATTTAAACATATCCTTTTCATCCTTGGTTTTAGGAGAAACATGCTAAGAAGCCTACAGCCAACCTTGATAGCTATTTTACAGACAAGAAGACACATTTATACAAACTAGGTCAGTATACTATATGGAGATCTCTCTCTTTATGCAGATGCTAGTTTAAATTTTATAAAAACTTTAGATTTCACTAATTTTGCACTCTTCAAACAATCACTTGCATAATGAAATATTTTTCAGCCTTCAAATATTGGTCTTTTGTTTATTTTGGACAGGGTAGGGTTAAATTAATTTTGTAAGTGCCTTACTAATGTTGATGAGTACAAGAGCACATCCCTGAAAAAAACCTGTAAATTAAGTTTTATATGAATACAAGTAAAAAAAAATATATAATCCTGTTTATTCTTATTTATAACTAAAAAATAATAAACAGATTTAACCACGTTTTTCACATACATGTCAATTATGTTTACTTGCAGTTGTAAATCCTGACAACAGTTTTGAGATATTTGTGGACAATACCTTAGTAAATGAAGGAAGCTTATTAGAAGATATGAGGTATTATTACAGACGTTTTAGAATACATAGTTTTTTGTTGTCTTTAACTACATGTAAATTTCTGGTCAGAAATTATTGCTTGTGTATTTTTGTTTGAATGTTAAACGGCTGATCAAGATTTTAAAGTTCATGGGGAAAGGGGGTTGCTTTATTTAGACCCCAATCATAGCCACCTATGAAATAAATTTTCATTTTACTTCTAATTCTTCAAATATTCTAAAGTAAATGCAACCACCTACCATGCATTGCAGACTACACGAATGAATATTATTTTTACAGGACATTCGGTCTGGTAAGCATCCTAGCTTTACCAGACCAATTTTTTTTTAACATCTAATTGTATATTATCCGACAAAAAACAACAAACATATGACTTTGTTGTGCCCTACTCCTCCCCAAAACGCACAAAAACAAAATGATGTAACAAGAGGATATATTGTTATAAAAGTTGTGCACAACTGCTTGAATGCATTTCAGTGAAGAGTAATGTCCCATTTTATTGGATTTTGACAATGTTTGTGAACTAAACATTATTTAGAGTTTCTGTATAAAATATTATTTCCTGTTTCTTCTTTCTTTTTCATATATCTTTTGGTTTTCAATTCTAGTGTTTATATTTCATAGCTGAATTTTGTGATCTGCTTGGATTTTTATTCATTTATTGTATTTAATTGGCAAACCCGGAATTATCCTTATCCGTTCCCAGAATCTGATCCGGTTTTATTTACATTTCCGGTTGTTTTTGACAGTCAGATATGTTTTTACCCGGATTTACACATTACTGGTTGGCGATTTTCGGCATAAAGCTAGCGGTTGAACAAAATAAACATCGCTGTGATGAATAATAAAGATGAAAATGAATTTGAGATTGTTTGGCAATTTTGCTAGAATGTTAGAAAAATCCATGAAAAAAAAACACCGGACATTTGGACCGGAATTCAACAAAATTTTACCAGACCGATTATTCACCGGATTTGTCCGACGTATTTCGTGTAGTCTGGCATTGGAATTGCCTTAACAAATCTTTAAAGTGTACAGAGGAATTGTTACTTAAATTTCTTAATTTGTATTCTTTTTTTTGTTAATTGCTCTTTATCCTTTCTAACAATGATCTTTTATATTTCAGTCCCCCTGTGAATCCTTACTAACAATGAACTATTATATTTCAGTCCCCCTGTGAATCCTGACTAACAATGAACTATTATATTTCAGTCCCCCTGTGAATCCTGACTAACAATGAACTATTATATTTCAGTCCCCCTGTGAATCCTTACTAACAATGAACTATTATATTTCAGTCCTCCTGTGAATCCTTACTAACAATGAACTATTATATTTCAGTCCCCCTATGAATCCTTTCTAACAATAAACTATTATATTTCAGTCCCCCTGTGAATCCTTACTAACAATGAACTATTATATTTCAGTCCCCCTGTGAATCCTGACTAACAATGAACTATTATATTTCAGTACTCTGTGAATCCTTACTAACAATGAACTATTATATTTCAGTCCCCCTATGAATCCTTTCTAACAATAAACTATTATATTTCAGTCCCCCTGTGGATCCTTACTAATAATGAACTATTATATTTCAGTCCTCCTGTGAATCCTTACTTACAATGAACTATTATATTTCAGTCCCCCTGTTAATCCTTACTAACAATGAACTATTATATTTCAGTCCCCCTGTGAATCCTTACTAACAATGAACTAATATATTTCAGTCCCCCTGTGAATCCTGACTAACAATGAACTATTATATTTCAGTCCCCCTGTGAATCCTGACTAACAATGAACTATTATATTTCAGTCCCCCTGTGAATCCTTACTAACAATGAACTATTATATTTCAGTCCCCCTGTGAATCCTGACTAACAATGAACTATTATATTTCAGTCCCCCTGTGAATCCTTACTAACAATGAACTATTATATTTCAGTCCTCCTGTGAATCCTTACTAACAATGAACTATTATATTTCAGTCCCCCTGTGAATCCTTACTTACAATGAACTATTATATTTCAGTCCCCCTGTGAATCCTGACTAACAATGAACTATTATATTTCAGTCCCCCTGTGAATCCTTACTAACAATGAACTATTATATTTCAGTCCCCCTGTGAATCCTTACTAACAATGAACTATTATATTTCAGTACTCTGTGAAACCTTACTAACAATGAACTATTATATTTCAGTCCCCTTTGTGAATCCTTACTAACAATGAACTATTATATTTCAGTCCCCCTGTGAATCCTGACTAACAATGAACTATTATATTTCAGTCCCCCTGTGAATCCTTACTAACAATGAACTATTATATTTCAGTACTCTGTGAATCCTTACTAACAATGAACTATTATATTTCAGTCCCCCTGTGAATCCTTACTAACAATGAACTATTATATTTCAGTACTCTGTGAATCCTTACTAACAATGAACTATTATATTTCAGTACTCTGTGAATCCTTACTTACAATGAACTATTATATTTCAGTCCCCCTGTGAATCCTTACTAACAATGAACTATTATATTTCAGTCCCCCTGTGAATCCTTACTAACAATGAACTATTATATTTCAGTCCCCCTGTGAATCCTGACTAACAATGAACTATTATATTTCAGTCCCCCTGTGAATCCTGACTAACAATGAACTATTATATTTCAGTCCCCCTGTGAATCCTTACTAACAATGAACTATTATATTTCAGTCCCCCTGTGAATCCTTACTAACAATGAACTATTATATTTCAGTACTCTGTGAATCCTTACTTACAATGAACTATTATATTTCAGTCCCCCTGTGAATCCTTACTAACAATGAACTATTATATTTCAGTCCCCCTGTGAATCCTTACTAACAATGAACTATTATATTTCAGTGTCCCTGTGAATCCTTACTAACAATGAACTATTATATTTCAGTTCCCCTGTGAATCCTTACTAACAATGAACTATTATATTTCAGTACTCTGTGAATCCTTACTTACAATGAACTATTATATTTCAGTCCCCCTGTGAATCCTTACTAACAATGAACTATTATATTTCAGTCCCCCTGTGAATCCTGACTAACAATGAACTATTATATTTCAGTACTCTGTGAATCCTTACTTACAATGAACTATTATATTTCAGTCCCCCTGTGAATCCTTACTAACAATGAACTGTTATATTTCAGTCCCCCATTGAATCCTTACTAACAATGAACTATTATATTTCAGTCCCCCTGTGCATCCTTACTAACAATGAACTATTATATTTCAGTCCCCCTATGAATCCTTACTAACAATGAACTATTATATTTCAGTCCCCCTGTGAATCCTTACTAACAATGAACTATTATATTTCAGTCCCCCTGTGAATCCTTACTTACAATGAACTATTATATTTCAGTCCCCCTGTGAATCCTTACTAACAATGAACTATTATATTTCAGTACTCTGTGAATCCTTACTTACAATGAACTATTATATTTCAGTTCCCCTGTGAATCCTTACTAACAATGAACTATTATATTTCAGTACTCTGTGAATCCTTACTTACAATGAACTAATATATTTCAGTCCCCCTGTGAATCCTTACTAACAATGAACTATTATATTTCAGTACTCTGTGAATCCTTACTTACAATGAACTATTATATTTCAGTCCCCCTGTGAATCCTTACTAACAATGAACTATTATATTTCAGTACTCTGTGAATCCTTACTTACAATGAACTAATATATTTCAGTCCCCCTGTGAATCCTTACTAACAATGAACTATTATATTTCAGTCCCCCTGTGAATCCTTACTAACAATGAACTATTATATTTCAGTCCCCCTGTTAATCCTTACTAACAATGAACTATTATATTTCAGTCCCCCTGTGAATCCTTACTAACAATGAACTATTATATTTCAGTACTCTGTGAATCCTTACTTACAATGAACTATTATATTTCAGTCCCCCTGTGAATCCTTACTAACAATGAACTATTATATTTCAGTCCCCCTCTGAATCCTTACTAACAATGAACTATTATATTTCAGTTCCCCTGTGAATCCTTACTAATAATGAACTATTATATTTCAGTCCCCCTGTGAATCCTTACTAATAATGAACTATTATATTTCAGTCCCCCTGTGAATCCTTACTAATAATGAACTATTATATTTCAGTCCCCCTGTGAATCCTTACTAACAATGAACTATTATATTTCAGTCCCCCTGTTAATCCTTACTAACAATGAACTATTATATTTCAGTCCCCCTATGAATCCTTACTAACAATGAACTATTATATTTCAGCCCCCCTGTGAATCCTGACTAACAATGAACTATTATATTTCAGTCCCCCTGTGAATCCTTACTAATAATGAACTATTATATTTCAGTCCCCCTGTGAATCCTTACTAACAATGAACTATTATATTTCAGTCCCCCTGTGAATCCTGACTAACAATGAACTATTATATTTCAGTCCCCTGTGAATCCTTACTAACAATGAACTATTATTTTTCAGTACTCTGTGAATCCTTACTAACAATGAACTATTATATTTCAGTCCCCTGTGAATCCTTACTAACAATGAACTATTATATTTCAGTCCCCCTGTGAATCCTGACTAACAATGAACTATTATATTTCAGTCCCCCTGTGAAACCTTACTAACAATGAACTATTATATTTCAGTCCCCCTGTGAATCCTTACTAACAATGAACTATTATATTTCAGTCCCCCTGTGAAACCTTACTAACAATAAACTATTATATTTCAGTCCCCCTGTGAATCCTGACTAACAATGAACTATTATATTTCAGTCCCCCTGTGAAACCTTACTAACAATGAACTATTATATTTCAGTCCCCCTGTGAATCCTTACTAACAATGAACTATTATATTTCAGTCCCCCTGTGAATCCTTACTAACAATGAACTATTATATTTCAGTCCCCCTGTTAATCCTTACTAACAATGAACTATTATATTTCAGTCCCCCTATGAATCCTTACTAACAATGAACTATTATATTTCAGCCCCCCTGTGAATCCTGACTAACAATGAACTATTATATTTCAGTCCTCCTGTGAATCCTTACTAACAATGAACTATTATATTTCAGTCCCCTGTGAAACCTTACTAACAATGAACTATTATATTTCAGTCCCCTGTGAATCCTGACTAACAATGAACTATTATATTTCAGCCCCCCTGTGAATCCTTACTTACAATGAACTATTATATTTCAGTACTCTGTGAATCCTTACTTACAATGAACTATTATATTTCAGTCCCCTGTGAATCCTGACTAACAATGAACTATTATATTTCAGTCCCCCTGTTAATCCTTACTAACAATGAACTATTATATTTCAGTCCCCCTGTGAAACCTTACTAACAATGAACTATTATATTTCAGCCCCCCTGTGAATCCTGACTAACAATGAACTATTATATTTCAGTCCTCCTGTGAATCCTTACTAACAATGAACTATTATATTTCAGTCCCCTGTGAAACCTTACTAACAATGAACTATTATATTTCAGTCCCCCTGTTAATCCTTACTAATAATGAACTATTATATTTCAGTCCTCCTGTGAATCCTTACTAACAATGAACTATTATATTTCAGTCCCCCTGTGAATCCTGACTAACAATGAACTATTATATTTCAGTCCCCTGTGAATCCTTACTAACAATGAACTATTATATTTCAGCCCCCCTGTGAATCCTTACTAACAATGAACTATTATATTTCAGCCCCCCTGTGAATCCTTACTAACAATGAACTATTATATTTCAGTCCCCTGTGAATCCTGACTAACAATGAACTATTATATTTCAGTCCCCTGTGAATCCTTACTAACAATGAACTATTATATTTCAGCCCCCCTGTGAATCCTTACTAACAATGAACTATTATATTTCAGCCCCCCTGTGAATCCTGACTAACAATGAACTATTATATTTCAGTCCCCTGTGAATCCTTACTAACAATGAACTATTATATTTCAGCCCCCCTGTGAATCCTGACTAACAATGAACTATTATATTTCAGTCCCCCTGTGAATCCTGACTAACAATGAACTATTATATTTCAGTCCCCCTGTGAATCCTTACTAACAATGAACTATTATATTTCAGCCCCCCTGTGAATCCTTACTAACAATGAACTATTATATTTCAGTCCCCTGTGAATCCTGACTAACAATGAACTATTATATTTCAGTCCCCTGTGAATCCTTACTAACAATGAACTATTATATTTCAGCCCCCCTGTGAATCCTTACTAACAATGAACTATTATATTTCAGCCCCCCTGTGAATCCTGACTAACAATGAACTATTATATTTCAGTCCCCTGTGAATCCTTACTAACAATGAACTATTATATTTCAGCCCCCCTGTGAATCCTGACTAACAATGAACTATTATATTTCAGTCCCCCTGTGAATCCTGACTAACAATGAACTATTATATTTCAGTCCCCCTGTGAATCCTTACTAACAATGAACTATTATATTTCAGTCCCCTGTGAATCCTTACTAACAATGAACTATTATATTTCAGTACTCTGTGAATCCTTACTAACAATGAACTATTATATTTCAGTCCCCTGTGAATCCTTACTAACAATGAACTATTATATTTCAGTCCCCCTGTGAATCCTGACTAACAATGAACTATTATATTTCAGTCCCCCTGTGAAACCTTACTAACAATGAACTATTATATTTCAGTCCCCCTGTGAATCCTTACTAACAATGAACTATTATATACAGTCCCCCTGTGAATCCTTACTAACAATGAACTATTATATTTCAGTCCCCCTGTTAATCCTTACTAACAATGAACTATTATATTTCAGTCCCCCTATGAATCCTTACTAACAATGAACTATTATATTTCAGCCCCCCTGTGAATCCTGACTAACAATGAACTATTATATTTCAGTCCCCCTGTGAATCCTGACTAACAATGAACTATTATATTTCAGTCCCCCTGTGAATCCTGACTAACAATGAACTATTATATTTCAGTCCCCTGTGAATCCTTACTAACAATGAACTATTATTTTTCAGTACTCTGTGAATCCTTACTAACAATGAACTATTATATTTCAGTCCCCTGTGAATCCTTACTAACAATGAACTATTATATTTCAGTCCCCCTGTGAATCCTGACTAACAATGAACTATTATATTTCAGTCCCCCTGTGAAACCTTACTAACAATGAACTATTATATTTCAGTCCCCCTGTGAATCCTTACTAACAATGAACTATTATATTTCAGTCCCCCTATGAATCCTTTCTAACAATGAACTATTATATTTCAGTCCCCCTGTGAATCCTTACTAACAATGAACTATTATATTTCAGTCCCCCTGTTAATCCTTACTAACAATGAACTATTATATTTCAGTCCCCCTATGAATCCTTACTAACAATGAACTATTATATTTCAGCCCCCCTGTGAATCCTGACTAACAATGAACTATTATATTTCAGTCCCCCTGTGAATCCTGACTAACAATGAACTATTATATTTCAGCCCCCCTGTGAATCCTTACTTACAATGAACTATTATATTTCAGTACTCTGTGAATCCTTACTTACAATGAACTATTATATTTCAGTCCCCTGTGAATCCTGACTAACAATGAACTATTATATTTCAGTCCCCCTGTTAATCCTTACTAACAATGAACTATTATATTTCAGTCCCCCTGTGAAACCTTACTAACAATGAACTATTATATTTCAGCCCCCCTGTGAATCCTGACTAACAATGAACTATTATATTTCAGTCCCCTGTGAAACCTTACTAACAATGAACTATTATATTTCAGTCCCCCTGTGAATCCTTACTAACAATGAACTATTATATTTCAGTCCCCCTGTGAATCCTGACTAACAATGAACTATTATATTTCAGTACTCTGTGAATCCTTACTTACAATGAACTATTATATTTCAGTCCCCCTGTTAATCCTTACTAACAATGAACTATTATATTTCAGTCCCCCTGTTAATCCTGACTAACAATGAACTATTATATTTCAGTCCTCCTGTGAATCCTTACTAATAATGAACTATTATATTTCAGTCCCCCTATGAATCCTTACTAACAATGAACTATTATATTTCAGTACTCTGTGAATCCTTACTTACAATGAACTATTATATTTCAGTCCCCCTGTTAATCCTTACTAACAATGAACTATTATATTTCAGTCCCCCTGTTAATCCTGACTAACAATGAACTATTATATTTCAGTCCTCCTGTGAATCCTTACTAACAATGAACTATTATATTTCAGTCCCCCTGTGAATCCTTACTAACAATGAACTATTATATTTCAGTCCCCCTGTTAATCCTTACTAACAATGAACTATTATATTTCAGTCCCCCTATCAATCCTTTCTAACAATAAACTATTATATTTCAGTCCCCCTGTGGATCCTTACTAATAATGAACTATTATATTTCAGTCCTCCTGTGAATCCTTACTAATAATGAACTATTATATTTCAGTCCCCCTATGAATCCTTACTAACAATGAACTATTATATTTCAGTACTCTGTGAATCCTTACTAACAATGAACTATTATATTTCAGTCCCCCTGTGAATCCTTACTAACAATAAACTATTATATTTCAGTCCCCCTATGAATCCTTTCTAACAATAAACTATTATATTTCAGTCCTCCTGTGAATCCTTACTAACAATGAACTATTATATTTCAGTCCCCCTGTGAATCCTTACTAACAATAAACTATTATATTTCAGTCCCCCTGTGAATCCTTACTAACAATGAACTATTATATTTCAGTCCCCCTGTGAATCCTTACTAACAATGAACTATTATATTTCAGTCCTCCTGTGAATCCTTACTAACAATAAACTATTATATTTCAGTCCCCCTATGAATCCTTTCTAACAATAAACTATTATATTTCAGTCCCCCTGTGAATCCTTACTAACAATGAACTATTATATTTCAGTCCCCCTGTGAATCCTTACTAACAATGAACTATTATATTTCAGTCCCCCTGTGAATCCTTACTAACAATGAACTATTATATTTCAGTCCCCCTATGAATCCTTTCTAACAATAAACTATTATATTTCAGTCCCCCTATGAATCCTTTCTAACAATAAACTATTATATTTCAGTCCCCCTGTGAATCCTTACTAACAATGAACTATTATATTTCAGTCCCCCTGTGAATCCTGACTAACAATGAACTATTATATTTCAGTACTCTGTGAATCCTTACTTACAATGAACTATTATATTTCAGTCCCCCTGTTAATCCTTACTAACAATGAACTATTATATTTCAGTCCCCCTGTTAATCCTGACTAACAATGAACTATTATATTTCAGTCCTCCTGTGAATCCTTACTAATAATGAACTATTATATTTCAGTCCCCCTATGAATCCTTACTAACAATGAACTATTATATTTCAGTACTCTGTGAATCCTTACTTACAATGAACTATTATATTTCAGTCCCCCTGTTAATCCTTACTAACAATGAACTATTATATTTCAGTCCCTCTGTTAATCCTGACTAACAATGAACTATTATATTTCAGTCCTCCTGTGAATCCTTACTAACAATGAACTATTATATTTCAGTCCCCCTGTGAATCCTTACTAACAATGAACTATTATATTTCAGTCCCCCTATGAATCCTTTCTAACAATAAACTATTATATTTCAGTCCCCCTGTGGATCCTTACTAATAATGAACTATTATATTTCAGTCCTCCTGTGAATCCTTACTAATAATGAACTATTATATTTCAGTCCCCCTATGAATCCTTACTAACAATGAACTATTATATTTCAGTCCCCCTGTTAATCCTTACTAACAATGAACTATTATATTTCAGTCCCCCTATGAATCCTTTCTAACAATAAACTATTATATTTCAGTCCCCCTGTGGATCCTTACTAATAATGAACTATTATATTTCAGTCCTCCTGTGAATCCTTACTAATAATGAACTATTATATTTCAGTCCCCCTATGAATCCTTACTAACAATGAACTATTATATTTCAGTACTCTGTGAATCCTTACTAACAATGAACTATTATATTTCAGTCCCCCTGTGAATCCTTACTAACAATAAACTATTATATTTCAGTCCCCCTATGAATCCTTTCTAACAATAAACTATTATATTTCAGTCCTCCTGTGAATCCTTACTAACAATGAACTATTATATTTCAGTCCCCCTGTGAATCCTTACTAACAATAAACTATTATATTTCAGTCCCCCTGTGAATCCTTACTAACAATGAACTATTATATTTCAGTCCCCCTGTGAATCCTTACTAACAATGAACTATTATATTTCAGTCCTCCTGTGAATCCTTACTAACAATAAACTATTATATTTCAGTCCCCCTATGAATCCTTTCTAACAATAAACTATTATATTTCAGTCCTCCTGTGAATCCTTACTAACAATGAACTATTATATTTCAGTCCCCCTGTGAATCCTTACTAACAATGAACTATTATATTTCAGTCCCCCTATGAATCCTTTCTAACAATAAACTATTATATTTCAGTCCCCCTATGAATCCTTTCTAACAATAAACTATTATATTTCAGTCCCCCTGTGAATCCTTACTAACAATGAACTATTATATTTCAGTCCCCCTGTGGATCCTTACTAATAATGAACTATTATATTTCAGTCCTCCTGTGAATCCTTACTAACAATGAACTATTATATTTCAGTCCCCCTGTGAATCCTTACTAACAATGAACTATTATATTTCAGTCCCCCTGTGAATCCTTACTAACAATGAACTATTATATTTCAGTCCCCCTGTGAATCCACCAAAGGAAATAGATGATCCTAATGACAAGAAATCTGATGACTGGGACGAGAGAGAAAAGTAAATACATTTTATTATTGTCTTTAACACTTAATAGGCTATTTAACTTAATAGGGCCTCCTGTTTCATGAATTTGCTCTTCACAACCACTGTTTACAACATGTAACTCCTTTCTTTTATAAGGCCATGCTTTCAAGGATATATTTTTGGCATCAAAGGCCAATTTGTTGAAGTAATTTGATTAGTAAGGCCTAAATTAAAATATTGTTTGTTTGCCCTTTTCCGACCCTATGTTTTGAAACAGGATAGGTAGGTAGGTAAAATATTTTATTTTTTTCCCAAAAAAAATAACTTGGCTCGGTATATTTTTTTTCATGGGTAGGCAGGAAGGTATAATATTTTATTTTATAGATACAAAATCTGCATAATGTCATTTTTGTCTGTTTTGCTTTTGCTAATAGAATGAAATTCAAAACAGTGTGGCTGTGGCCATTGATTGACACATTAAATTCATCCATTGACTGGGACAATTTACACGAACGTTTGTATGTAATGACCATCGCTCACTGTGTACTTTTTAAAGACACTTAAACTATGGGGTCACCAAAGGTCCTCAACACCTTAATAAAGTATTTCGAAAAATTAATCAGGAATAACACTATGTTTTGATTTATATCAATTGTAGAAATCAAAACATAAAGGTTATTCCTGATTAATTTTTCGAACTATTTTATAATTAAAGGCCTTAAGAAACCTTTGGTGACCCCACAGTTTAAATGTCTATCGTAGGTACGTCGTGAACAGTGGTCGTTACAGACACACGTTCACCTAAATTGTCCCAGTTAATGGATGAATTTAATGTGTCAATCAATGGCCACAGCCGCACTGTTTTGAATTTCATTCTAAGTTTCTGGGACTACGCTTCAAAAAAAAAGTATCATGTAGAATGTGAAGTTAATTCATATGCACTACTATTTTGTTTTCAAATATCAAAATATAGAGCTGTGCCGCATATTTTCAACGTTTAAATATGCCTGGAACTTTGAAGAGTTTTAGCTTGCACTAATATTCTGTACTACGTACCTTGTACGCTTACCTCTACCTAAAGGTTTTCTGTAAGAGATAACTTTGTCCTGGTAAAATATGTCCGGGCAGACATACATTACTAGTAGAAAAAGTCCCTAGAGTGTTTAAATTTCCGTGTGTGCCTATGTTTCTAATAAAAATGCTACAAGACTTGAACTCAATTGCCACATATTTTGCATCGCATTTATAAATGATCTGTATGGAAAACTTGGGCGATTTTACTGCCAAATATTCTCCACTTCACAGGCTTTTGTCACATTTGGTTCATGTCAGATATAAATAATATAGCAATGCTGGTCGAAGGCATCGTTAACATAATCTTCCTGATCTACGGATCACAAAAGGCCATCCCTACGTAGAATACAACGTCCGTTTACACAAAATACTACGGTTTGTACACACGTTGATAATTTTGTATTAAATGAACTATTTTGTATTAAATGAACTTTTTTGTAAGTGAACCCTGCTCTTCAAGTATAAAAATACAGAGTTAACGTACGTCATATCATGATTTCAAAGCGTTCAACATCAATTTCAAACAAATTCTTTGAAACTCTAAATGCAAGTGTTCATGTCAAACGCTCACGTGATACCAAACGGACTAGACCTTTCACGATAAGGATAAAACCCGAGGATTCCGGTAAAAAAGTTTTGAGCGGGAAAAAATAAAATAAAATAAAAACTTGCTGATAAATACAAATAAAAGATTTTCAGGCGGAACGAATTAAAAGGGTCGGTCGGTAAGGGGAAACAAACAATATTTTAATTTAAGCCTACTGTGACCACTAGCCTGTCAACATTGAGGTTGTGAGTATGAACCTCATTAATGTGACCACTAGCCTGTCAACATTGAGGTTGTGAGTATGAACCTCATTAAGGTGACCACTAGCCTGTCAACATTGAGGTTGTGAGTATGAACCTCATTAATGTGAGCACTAGCCTGTCAACATTGAGGTTGTGAGTATGAACCTCATTAAGGTGAGCACTAGCCTGTCAACATTGAGGTTGTGAGTATGAACCTCAGTAAGGTGAGCACTAGCCTGTCAACATTGAGGTTGTGAGTATGAACCTCAGTAAGGTGAGCACTAGCCTGTCAACATTGAGGTTGTGAGTATGAACCTCAGTAAGGTGAGCACTAGCCTGTCAACATTGAGGTTGTGAGTATGAACCTCAGTAAGGTGAGCACTAGCCTGTCAACATTGAGGTTGTGAGTATGAACCTCAGTAAGGTGAGCACTAGCCTGTCAACATTGAGGTTGTGAGTATGAACCTCATTAAGGTGACCACTAGCCTGTCAACATTGAGGTTGTGAGTATGAACCTCATTAAGGTGTATGACTCTGATATTAAATAACTAGAAGTTCCTGTTATCTGCCTAATTTTTATGGTTCTAAATTTAATGGACTCAAAATATGATCACTGCGACACAATTTTTGACATAAGAGTAAATTGCTGTTTGGTATTTCCTTAATATATGTCAATGTTTAATGTCATTGAATTAAGACTGTTGTATCTTTACTTGATAGGATTCCTGATCCAGATGCAGTTAAACCAGAAGATTGGTGAGTCATTTATAATTTCTTCTTTAATTTTCTTCAAAATCTTAGGGAATTCTCACATGTTTGAAAAGTAGAAAAAATTATAACCTGTCAATGATCTTGGGTTCTTCAACAATATTGTTTTGAATGTTCATGCATATATAGCAAGTTGACATGATTACAAAACAAATCGATGAATTTTCTGACATACAACCTAATGAATTAAGAACCTTATGAAATTAACAGTTATGCCTGAAATATAAACGGTGCTTGAAATCCTACATCAAAGTGATTTTGTGGAAAACAACAAAAAATCTAGATGACAGTTATATATATATAATATGGAATATTAAAACACAACTGAATAAAAACCAAACTTTAAAATAGAAAAAAAAAGAAGATGTGGTATGATTGCCAATGAGAACATCCTCCACAAGAGAACATGTGACACTTAAATTATCAACTATAGGTCACTGTATGGCCTTCAACAATGAGTAAAACCCATACTTTAAAATTAGCTAAAAAGGCCCTAACATGACAAATGCGAAACAATTTAAAATAGAAAAAATATTAACCTGGTTGTAATTTGTACAGGGATGAGAGTGAACCAGAATACATTATTGATGAGGCAGCTACAATGCCTGATGGATGGTTAGAAGATGAACCAGAACTTATTCCTGACCCAGATGCTGAAAAACCAGAAGATTGGTTAGTATTTAAAAAACATTTAGCTGATTTATACAGAGTTATCTCCCTGTAGTGTTATGTACCACCTTAATGGTTGAAAAGCATCACAAACTATATTATATTAAGAAGATTCTGTATCATTAAATATCCACAAGATACCAATGATGTAATATTAGCACTAACACTGAGTTCTCTAAATGTATTCCTATATAATATCATTAGGACCAGAACACAGTAATAAAGGCCATTTGTTGTCCTGAAGTATTTGTTTCTATAAATGATATTATTAGCTCACCTGGCCTAAAAGGCCATGTGAGCTTTTCTCATCACTTGGCGTCCGTCGTCGTCGTCGTCGTTAACAATTTTTCAAACATCTTCTCCTTTAAAACTACTGAATGGATTTGAATGAAACTTAAAATGATTGTTCCTTAGATTATCCTGCACAAAGTGTGTGCTTCGATTTTTGATCCGTCAAAAAACATGGCCGCCGTTACTTAAAATAGAACATAGGGGTCAAATGCAGTTTTTGGCTTATATCTCAAAAACGGAAGCATTTAGAGCAAATCTGACATGGGGTAAAAATGTTCATTAGGTCAAGATCTATCAGCCCAGAAATTTTCAGATGAATCAAACAAACCATTGTTGGGTTGCTGCCACTTAATTGGTAATTTTAAGGAAATTTTGCAGTTTTTGGTCATTATCTTGAATATTATTATAGATGAAGATAAACTGTAAACAGCAAAAATGATCAGCAAAGTAAGATCTACAAATAGGTTAATATGACCAAAATTGTCAATTGACCCCTTAAGGGGAAAATGTCCTTTAATGACAATTTTTCACAATTTGTTCATCATATTTGCTAACTTTAAAAAATCTTCTCCTCTGAAACTATTGAATGGATTTGGATGAAACTTAGCATGATAGTTCCTTAGATTATCCTGCACAAAGTGTGTGCTTCGATTTTTGATCCGTCAAAAAACATGGCCGCCCTTACTTTAAATAGAACATAGGGGTCAAATGCAGTTTTTGGCTTATATCTCAAAAACGAAAGCATTTAGAGCAAATCTGACATGGTAAAAATGTTCATTAGGTCAAGATCTATCAGCCCTGAAATTTTCAGACGAATCAAACAAACCATTGTTGGGTTGCTGCCACTTAATTGGTAATTTTAAGGAAATTTTGCAGTTTTTGGTCATTATCTTGAATATCATTATAGATAAAGATAAACTGTAAACAGCAAAAATGATCAGCAAAGTAAGATCTACAAATAAGTTAAATATGACCAAAATTGTCAATTGACCCCTTAAGGGGTTATTGTCCTTTAATGACAATTTTTTCACAATTTGTTCATCATATTTGCTAACTTTAAAAAATCTTCTCCTCTAAAACTACTCAACCAAATTCAACCAAACTTCAACTGAATTGAGGATTTTTTATTGTGGCCATATTTTAACACACTAATACTATGGTACTGAGGTAATCTTCATAGTCAATGTTTCTTAGTTAAGGGGTTCAAAGTTTAACAATGTCCAACATAATCTACCTACCTATTCTCTACCTAGCAGGGTAAAATTTTATTTTAGAAAAAGATGTATAGTATAAAGTACATGTATGCAAGTTTTTTCTCTTAATAAATGATTAGTTAAAAAAATTGTCTTGATCATTTTTGTCGAGCCTGCAACTTTTGTTGCAGTTAGCTTGATATAGGGATAGTGATCCGGCGGCAGAATTGAATAACTATATTTGGTACGTGCGTTCCTTGCAAGGTCCTCATGCCTGTCGGACAGTTTTCACTTGACCTCGACCTCATTTCATGGATCAGTGAACAACGTTAAATTTTCGTGGTCAAGTCCATATCTCAGATACTATAAGCAATAAGTCTAGTAGATTTGGTGTATAGAAGAACTGTAAAGTGTACATGTCCAACTGGCAGGTGTCATCTCACCTTGACCTCATTTTCATGGTTCAGTGGTTATAGTTAAGTTTTTGTGTTTTGGTCTGTTTTTTTTATACTATATGCAATAGGTCTACTAAAATTGGTGTATAGAATGATTGTAAGGTGTACATGTCTAGCTGACAGGTGTCATCTAACCTTGACCTCATTTTCATAATTCAGTGGTCAAAGTTAACTTTTTTAGTTTTGGTCTATTTTTTTTAATACTTTATGCATTAGGTCAACTATATTTGGTGTATGAAAATATTTTATGATCTATATGTCGGTTACGCAGGTTTTATTTGAACTTGACCTCATTTTCACAGTCCATTGCTAAGTTTTAAGTGTTTGTGTTTTGGTCTCATTTTCTTTATTTATAAACAGTAAGTCATATATATTTGTAATATTGAAGAATTGTTAGCTGTGCATGTTTGCCTGGCATGGTTCAATATGTTCAATAAGGCATTGTTTACCAGGTGAGCGATTCAGGCTCTTGAGAGCCTCTTGTTTTTATTCTCTTCCATTTCTTTTTTTTCATAGGATTGTAGCACAAATTTATTTTTTATATAAAATGTATGTATTCAAAAAGTATTGACTTTTTAAAAATTATGGCTTGGATGGAGTGTTGCCTAATTGGCACTCATACCACATCTTCTTATATCTATATTATAAACAATTTGTATTTTCAGGGATGAAGATATGGATGGTGAATGGGAGCCTCCACAAATAGGTCAGTACACATTAGTCTTATACAATTGCCTTAGTTAACTTTTAATTCTATATTTGTTCATACCTAACAAAGAAAATTAGCAAAAAACCCAAAGTTTGTCAGGTGAAATAAAAGATCATAGGTGATTATCATGACCAGAAATTTGTGAATTCAGTAGTACAAAGATAATAATATTTGTAGGCACATTAAAATGTAAAAATATAACCTTCCTTGCTACCCTAGGAACTATTTTGTTAGTATGGACAATAACACATAGCATCCACACATACATCTATAAACTGGTTAACTACTGAGGATTCATTATTATTTGTTGGATATACATTTTTGTGGATTTCCTTGCTACAGGAGAACCATGAATTCAAATGGTCATTGAATAAAAAATCTATGTAGGCTTTTTATTCAGTGATTGTCCATGAAATCTAATATCCACAAAAACGCAAGTTTTCCTTAATCCATGAACATTGGTACCCACGAAAATAAATGAATTCACAGTAGTTGCCATCTCATTTTTCTAAACTAGTGCATGAGTTTAAATGAAACACACTGTCAAGGAAAGAACGATAGAAAACTAATTTTATTTGTTTTTTTTATAGATAATACAAAATGTAAAGACGCAGTTGGTTGTGGGAAATGGGAGAGACCACAAGTTAAAAACCCCAAATATAAAGGAAAATGGAGGCCAGCAATGATTGACAACCCTGATTATAAGGTTTGTAGTGTGGTTAGATATAGGTTTAGACCAGGTTTGTGAGGCTGTAAACATTTAGGCTGGTCCAGACATGGATTGTTTAGATCATTTGGCATTTCAAAATAACAATGATAATTGAAGTGAATTACATGTATATCTTTAATATATAATACTACGTCTATATTTGCATCTGATATCAAGGAAATCAGTGGTTAAGTTCTATTTATAAGAAAGAGCATCTTCATTCTAAACAGAGTATGCTATAAGTTGGATTCTGGAAGCACTATATTGTCTTTATCTACCCCAGAATGACAAATCTGAGGAAACAACCAAACTTCTCTTTATCTATAGGTTGCTGTCTCATTGAAGTGAAAAACACAATCTCCATTAATCATATTTACAGTGTGACACTTCGATGTGTTGTCTGTACGTCAGAAACTTTTCAAATCATTTTAACTGAGTGATCTAGAATGTGCGATATAAGATTCATCATTAGCATGTATTATTTTATTTCAGGGAATATGGGCTCCAAGAAAGATCACCAATCCTGACTTCTTTGAAGATTTAGAACCTTATAAAATGACCCCTATTGTAAGTAATGCTTTGATATTGTTTGTTAAGCTACAACCACAGTTTTCAATGCTGTGAATACATGTTTAATATGGGAATAAAAATAAACTATTAATTATTTATATACTAATTCAGGACAGTTATAAGCCTTGCCAGAGTTCTGCAAGAGAATACTGTAGAGATATTTAATGCAGCATATTTTTTTGGGTCTGTAGCCCTTTTCACAAAAAATCTTAAGTGTAAATTTAATCTTACGATAAGAATGTTTAGTTGAATTGTTAAGGAATATTTTAGACTTGCGATACATTTTACACTTAAGATTTTTTGTGAAATGTCTACAGATTTTTTTCTTATTACATGCTAAATCCAGTCATTGTTGAGACAAATATTGAATTTTATCCTAGAAAGGAGGCAACTCTTGGAAAATAGAAAGAAAAGAAAAAAATGTGTTTCAATTATAAGTTAAACTTTATTTTGCCCGAAAGTATTTTATTTCAGTTAACACGAAAAGGAAATATTAATGTAAAAAACAAGAAAAACAGCTCTTACCATTTAAAGAATTTCACCATAATACACATGGTTTGACCTTAAAAGAATAGATTGTTAATGCATTTGATTTCATAGTAACCTAACATGTAATTGTTTATTTTTCAGCATGCTTTAGGATTAGAGTTATGGTCGATGACAGATGATATTGTGTTTGATAATTTCCTGATCACAGATGACAAAGCCGTCTCCAGCTCCTACACAGCACAAACCTGGGAGATTAAATCTGCACAAGAGAAAGTCGTCTCTGGAGGGGTAAATTACTTGCCAAACCTTTTAACTCTTACAATATAGAAATTGATTTTGTTACATTGAAAGGCATACGATACAGATTATACTTAAAATTGGTCACACAAAGTCCAAATTTTATATCCTCTTATGTTTTGAGATATTTTGCTTGATTTTGGCGTTTTATAGATAAAAAAAAAAAATTCATATCATTTCAATCGTTTTCCAACCTTAAAAAAATAAAATATAACAAGAAATTTAAAAAAAATCCAGAAATACATCTCAACCTAATACCAATTACTGTCATTGATTGATAATTGATAAGGGAAGTAACTTATCCTTATTTAACTTGAACATCATATTCATTTTCCTTTGCATTGCTTTGACTTTATGCATTGTATGTAATTCAGTCAGTATATTTACTGTAAGTTATGGATACCTATTGTTAACAAAGTCCTGTTATTTAAACTTTGATGTATATTATGAACCCTTGCTACTGTATCGTATGTCCATGGCTAGCTGATTTAAAAAAAAAATTGTAACTGTAACCATAGCCGTTAGCTATAATCTGTTGGAGACTTAAAATGGTATAATCTGTTTATTACATATTTTATCACCATCAATAACAAACCTGTTTTATATGTTTTCTTAATTTAATACATAAAACATCAGTTGGCAATCTTTATACAAAGCAATCTGTAGAAATGTCATAATTCAAGAAACAACATACGTTTATAAACAACATGACATGACATTTATTTGATTGATTATTGCTTAATTTTCTCTGTTCATGCAATATTAGCCAGAAACATGAGAAAAAATGTGATAAACAAAATTATGAATCTATAAATACTTTGGAAATTGTCCATTACAATTCTTGACTTGGTTGAGGCACATTAAGGCATGCTTTACGATTTTTTCAACAACCAATGCTTTATTCAGTGCAGATTGGTTGTCTGCCTAACTTCTCCTAAGCCTACATTAAGTGTGACTATTTCAGAGAAGTGTAGTTGATGCTATATTAGATGCCACAAGAGATCGACCCTGGCTTTGGGCAGTATTTCTAGTCTTAGTTGTATTGCCCATTGTCCTAATTATTGCCTATTGCTGTTTTTCTAAATCGCAGGTAAGGGACAAATTGAATGTTGTTTATATGAGTACGCACTGGGTAACTTTTAATACACTGTTTAAGCTTTGATAACTTGTCAAAATTTTCTAGCAATCACACTATAAATTAAAAGGAAATTCAGCCCAAATTTATCATGTCGACAAAAGGGAACAATTATTTGGGCAGTTAGATTTTATTAAAAATTATAATTAAAGGCTACAAAAAAAATGTCTTTATTTTGGTATTTACAGCAACATCCATTAGAATAAAGAACTGCTTTTTATCTTGATTCTTTTAAGAGAAGTCAAATTGACATGCAGTTGTCAAATTGATGTATTAAAAGTTCTGGTGTGTACTCTAGTTTTCTAGTCAACATGAAAATGCAGACAGACTTAGAAACTAATGATTGGTTTGCCACCCTTGACATTTTCCCATGTATTGATCCTTTTAGGAGTTTATCAACAAAATTTCAAAAGTCAGAACTGGGTTTTCATGTTGAATATTTATATGTTTAGAAATCAAAGGACTTCAGAATTTCCTGTTATAAGCCATGAATACTGGAAAATATTTGACCCTTTTTTTTACTTGTATAAATAGCCCTAACAAGAAATCCATTAATTCATGGTTTATAATTGAATTCTGAAGTGACCTGTCTGATTAAATATATGCAATGATGTGTGTTTATCTGAATGTTATTTGCATTGACAGAAGGGTCTTTGGGCGTCTATACGAGGAGCAGCAGACGATAGACCATGGCTGTGGGCTGTTTATGTTGTTGTTCTATTACTTCCAGTTTTACTACTCTCCATCTGTCTCTGTCCAAGAAGTGGACCAATCAAGGTGCAGTTCTTATTCTATGCTGTAAATTCTCTTAAGTCTCATTTAAAATTCCTTTATAAATCAGTGTGCTTGCTACCTTTATCTCTGGTTCATGCAATAAAGCAATAAGGGCTTTTATTAAAATTTGATGGGAGGTGGTTATTTAAGAAAGATTGCTTGAACATTTAAATGAAAGCTCCAATTTAAAATGTATGCATGGTGGGGTCAAATAAAAAGTACCTTTCTTCCCCCTTCCCCCATACATTTATTTTTGGAACAGCCCGGAGTAGGTTTGATATCTGATGCTAAGTGTGCTGAAAGAAATAGTTTTGAAGCAATAAATGTAATAGAATGCATATGTCAATGATCAGAGGAAGAAGGTATACATCTTCTGAGAAACGCTAGGGGTTATGTTGAATTAATTGTCAAATGGTTCCTTTCTTAAGACTATGATGGGGAAATTTTACGTTTTTAGTTGTTAATAAATTCTAATACATGTAGTTCTGAGTTTTAATGATTTTTTTGCAAATTCAACATCACAAAGTAAAATTAAAGAAAGAAGGTTCGAAAGGGATGAAGATATAAGAATGATTCTAAGTTCATTTAGTTACGTAAAGGAGATCATTTAATATTTTATTGTACCTGCCTTGGTAGTATGGCAGCATGTTGATTACTTTAATGACTTTATACCTAATCTTGGTCTTATTTATAGAATAGTTCTTTATACAAATATTATAGATTCTTAGTAAAAAACACGAAATTAAATTTGGATACCTATCTTCATCAAAAATTTTATATACTGTGGATTCATTATTTTTTATTGGGTACCGATTATTCAAGGATTTTTTAGGTACAGATGCACTACAAGTTCGAAAGTTTGACATATAAAGCTTAAATATCATTCAGGCCTGTATGCAGATTTTGGCAACACCAGTAAAATGCAACTTTTATTCAATCCTCAAAAATAAAAAATCCACAGTACATGTAATTTATAATAACACAAACATTTGATTTAAACAATAACATGAGTTATTTCTTAGATAAAGTTCAGTATAAGATGGAGAGCAGAATAAAAAAGGAAGAAGACGAAAAAAAGGCAACACCATGGCAAAAAATAATATAAAGTAAAATCATAAAAAGACTAAACTCTGAGGAAAATTCATTTGGAAAGTCCCTAATCACATGGCAAAATCAAATGACAAAACACATCAAATGAATGGACAACAGCTGTCATATTTTTGACAAACAATCCACGTTAAAAATTCACAGTGTAATTAGTATTCAAACTTTATCATGGTTGAACAATAGTGCTCTGGAAAGTGTCAGCTTTATCTGTTTACAAGTCAAATGTAGTTTTATTTCAGTTTTTTGTTTTGACTTATCTCATTTCATGACATTAACTTTCATTGAACTTTACAGCCAGAGGTATTAGAAGCACAACGTAAGAAAACTGACGAGCCTTCACCAGATGATAAAGAGGCTGAAAATAAAGAAGAGGAAGTTGGACCAAAGGGAGATAATCAGGCGAAGAAAACTAAAAAGTCTGATTTAGACGTAAAAGAGGTATGTTGAAAATGTATATAATTAGGAGTTGTAGAAACATTATGTCTCATCTCAGGGCTCAGCTCTTCAATGAAATTGTAGTTCAAACACTTCCTCTCATTAAAAAGACCATCAATAATCTTTAAATAGTAGTGAGAGTCAAATTTTGCCAGTATTTTTCATATTTAACTGATTTATTTTATTTGGCATTTATGTCAAACAACAGCTGTTAATAGTAAATACTGGACATAACCCATACCGTATAAGATGTAAATTTCCTAGGCATGATATAATGTTATACAATTTAATTCAAAAAACAATAAAAGAAAATGAAGTATAGCAGATAGAAACTAATGATAACCACTTAGTTTGTTAAGAGGGTGTGTTTTGTGTTAGTGAATGGTTCTGTACAATTTTTCTGAAACTATGAAATTATTCTCTGTGCTGTAGATTCATGTATTAAACATGAGAATTAAGTTTTCTGTATGATTTTTGTTTCTCAGGAAAGCAGCCAAGAGGAAGAGGGGGATGATGAAGGAGAGGAGGAAGAAAAAACAGAGGAAAAATCAGAAGATTCTAACAGACGTACATCACCAAGGAAACGAAAAGCCAGGAAAGAATGATGAAGTTCAAGATTAGTTTAGGAAAAAAATTATCATTTGTATGAAGATCAAGATTAGAATATGAAAAAATTATCAATTTATGAAGATCAAGATTAGTACATTTGTATATGAAAAAATTATCAATCAGTATGAAGATCAAGATTAGTAGTTTGATATTAAAGGATATCAAGAGGAAATCATTCAACTATTTACGATGTTAAAACATCAAGATTATCACATCTTTCATTTGTAAAATAAAGCTTTACATCCATTTTATCATGTTTATAATAAAATCAATGGTTGATGATAGAGAAACTTGTTGTGTTAGATATTCTTTATGGGGATTATTATTTAAATCATTGTAAAATTTTTGTATTACTGGTGTCTTAGAATGCAAAATATATTAGCTGGAAACTTTGATATAAATTGTTACTTTCTACAAATCAGTTTTTAATAGGATAGATGCCAAAATATGATGAGAGATTAATATTGTTCAATTATTGGAATCAAATTTATGTTTTTTAGTTTTTTAACTTATAAATAAGTTTTGTAGAAAACAATCTGGCACTTCTGAAAACAAAATTATTTAAAACAAATATTGAAATGGTGAGTGATCTAGGATGTATCTATTACAGTGGACATGCAATGATCATTGTGACTTCATTCATTCCACTCATTGTTCATTTATCAGTCTGCAATACTAGATTATAGGCCCTATGGAAATTTCCGTTCATTAAGAAAGGGGAAATGCTCTTCCATTGAACAAATTTCCTTACATATCTGTATAAATGATATGTGGTATGAATTTATGAGTTTAGCTTTAAGGGTTGTTCCAAATTTTTTTGGGTTAGGTTGGATGGCACTCAAATTCAGTAAATATGGGTGGTTGCATTTTCCTTAGAATTTTGTAAGAATTATAAGTAAAATGGTAAAAAAAAATATAAGAGCCACCTGTGATTATTTCTGGTCCAACCCTTAGAGTTGCCTATTTTTTATTGTCAAGATAGATTTATAGATTTGAGCAATGTGGTTAAAGGTAGGTAATACAGGAGCATAATAGCTTTTTTGTATGTTTTTTCAGCTTTAAATTAGTTTTTTTTATGTAATTGCAACAAGAATTATAATTGAATAATTTGTAGATTATTTATTGTTCCCAAATTTCTGTAAAAGTATAATTTTTGGTGGCAAAAAAAATGAATAAATTAATATTTGTTATTGGATTGCTGTTCTGTTTAGATCTATTGTAATATGTGGTTTTGTTGAGGTGTTTCAAGTGTTCAGAATTGAAAAAATCAATGTTACACAGAAGCCTTGAATAGATGTATGAATATATATATATATATGACACAAACATGCAAGAGATTTATTGAGTTATGTCCCTTGATAATTGAATGTTAGTTATATGTTTAGAGGTCTGAATGATTGGTTTTGTCTGCCTGAATATTAAAATTGGTTAAATAACACAAAGTTAACATTCTGAGACTATTTAACATTAGGACCTATTGATGTATGAAAAGCAATTGTTTTTCATCTGTTTTCTAAACAAATTATAATGGTAAAGTACTATATTTTGTAAATGTTGACAAGCTTGAGATTAATCTTGGAGAATGATAAGTATTATGCTGTTAATGGCTATTCTACTTAACATACATGCTACCCATAAATGGCCCCTTAAAAAGTTATAAGGAGCCATTTTTAATCTAGCTTAAAATAAGAATTTCAGATACTTTTATGTTAAGTATCACATGTTTTGATGTGAGCTTGATAACACCTAATATATATATTACTTGTGATTTTTGTGAAGAAGTAAATGAAATCCAGATGTTCCTACAATCATAACCAGTATGCATGTTAATATTACTTAGATAATCAGTGTTACAGTTTTTATGCTTTATTTCAAAGTCACGGTCTAATTAAAAATTGCTTTACAGGGTAATTTAAAGGTAGATTCATTTTTGCATTTCCAAAATGATATGGGAACATCGAAATATTGTGAATTGTTAAAAACGATGAAATGAGGTAGAAAAAAATGTTAATATTTAATATTATTACCAGTGCCATTAACATTCCAAAAATATTGTTGAAAGATATCATGTATAATGATTTTCTGTAAATCTTTTGCACATGCTCTCTTCAATTCCTATAGAATATTTTATTTGAATTGGGATATTTTTTTGCCATGGATCAAGTTGTCAAGTGGAGATCCACTTATAATAAAACTGATCAATATCTAATGAAACAATTTTTAGTTGTGGAATTTAGTATAGTTTATGTGGCAGCTCCTTCCAGGTGACATACAAATTTTTATAAATTTCTGTTTAAGGTGGTACCAAACACCTTGAACAAAATTGATTTTGCTCGTGTAATTTTCATAAAATGTTTACAAATTGTTAACTTTGACCCATTACAAAAATAGAAAAATTTCATGCAGTTTGACAAATACTAATTTGGATCGTTGAGAAGCTTTAATAATACTTCCTTAACAATACAACGTGATTAAAACGTTTAGCTGATTTTTACAAGTCATCTCCCTGTAGTGTTAGGTACCACCTTAAGTAAATACATAAATTTTTATAAATATCTCAGATAAGGTTTAATTACAATTTGATAGATCAATGAATGTATATTTGATTTCTTCAATGAAAATAACTATTTTATTTAAGATTATATATAATCTAATAGATTGACATTTCTGTATTTATTTATGTTAACCTGAAAGTTTAAAAAAACCCACTGATTTTGTTTGGAAGGGGTTATTAAATATTTGCCCTGTTCATCATTCTTATTTCACAGCCTTGTAAATTCAAGGCCTACCACAAACATGCCAAAAATTAGACACAGATTTCCAAAAATATTTTCAAAGCATCTTTTAAAAAATAGAAAAAGTTAAAATTATTAGGAGGCTTAAGATTATTTTATGAACTTATATTATTTTATGTGTTATTTGTTTTTTCTATGTATTGATTTGATTTCTTAGATTATATGCCACACATGTGTGTTAAAGTGTTTATTTGTTTGTTTGATACATGTGTTTATGTAAGGTCAACATTTTTATATTGGGATAATCTTATTTAGATATTGGTAGTGACTCATGGTTTATTGGGTAATTTTATTTCTTGAATTTGCTTTGTTTCAACTGTAAATTACAAAGTTTTGAAGCAGATATTCATGGTAACTGAAAGTTTGTGTTCTACCACCTTAATTACTGTTCATTTATACTGCTTGTATGTATATTCTTCAGAAGACCTGCAGCAGACCTGCAGCTTTATGTGAACAGAGTTGATGAAACTTTTATAAATCAACAAACATGAATCATCACTTACAAAATTATGGCCACAATCCAAATACATAGTAAATAAAAACCAAAAGGCCAAAAGTATGCAAGCTATGTGTCTAAGAAGGAAGTTTAAACCAAACTTAGCATAATTCTTAAGTTTTTAGTTCACCAATCATGTGTAGATCCAGTAAGTTCTTGTAAAATTGTGGCCTGTTGACATTAAATATTCTGTAAATCTGGTTTCTTACCAGATGTTTAGTCTAAAGATTATCTATAGTCCTGAAAACGAGGCCGAGTTTCTCTGTAACATAGAAGATGAGATGAAGCTGAGAAACTTTGGAGTTGAAAGACTATAGATCTGTTTATCCTACTTTTCCTAGGCAGCATCAATAAAATTATCTCATAACATCATCATGTTCTCACTCTATTCCACTAAGAAAATCACAAGCTAAGCAATTAGCTTTAGATGAAAAATTATATCTCAGAAAGATCACTAGAAAATTGAAGAAAACAAAAGCTATTAAAAACGATCTTATTTCAGTAGCTCACAATTTTTATAAAGAATCCTCAAGTCTTAAAAGAATTGAGCATGCAAAAGTTTTAAACTGTAACACTTCAAACCATAGTATTGGTTTCAAGGTGCATATATTATTTTATTATTTATTTTAGATAGAGTAAACAAAACCAGAACTTGTATATGCAATGTGAGTGTTGTTGAGAAAATGTTATTTGTGGAATCATAACTAGACTTGTATTTGTACATTGTTACTTTAATGAATAATAAACAGCTAATATCTATACAAACGAGATCTTATGTTGCACCTGAATAATAAACAGCTAATATCTATACAAACGAGATCTTATGTTGCACCTGAATAATAAACAGCTAATATCTATACAAATGAGATCTTATGTTGCACCTGAATAATAAACAGCTAATATCTATACAAACGAGATCTTATGTTGCACCTGAATAATAAACAGCTAATATCTATACAAACGAGATCTTATGTTGCACCTGAATAATAAACAGCTAATATCTATACAAACGAGATCTTATGTTGTACCTGAATAATAAACAGCTAATATCTATACAAATGAGATCTTATGTTGCACCTGAATAATAAACAGCTAATATCTATACAAATGAGATCTTATGTTGTACCTGAATAATAAACAGCTAATATCTATACAAATGAGATCTTATGTTGTACCTGAATAATAAACAGCTAATATCTATACAAATGAGATCTTATGTTGCACCTGAATAATAAACAGCTAATATCTATACAAATGAGATCTTATGTTGTACCTGAATAATAAACAGCTAATATCTATACAAATGAGATCTTATGTTGCACCTGAATAATAAACAGCTAATATCTATACAAATGAGATCTTATGTTGTACCTGAATAATAAACAGCTAATATCTATACAAACGAGATCTTACGTTGTACCTGAATAATAAACAGCTAATATCTATACAAACGAGATCTTATGTTGTACCTGAATAATAAACAGCTAATATCTATACAAACGAGATCTTATGTTGCACCTGAATAATAAACAGCTAATATCTATACAAACGAGATCATATGTTGCACCTGAATAATAAACAGCTAATATCTATACAAATGAGATCTTATTTTGTACCTGAATAATAAACAGCTAATATCTATACAAATGAAATCTTATGTTGTACCTGAATAATAAACAGCTAATATCTATACAAACGAGATCTTATGTTGTACCTGAATAATAAACAGCTAATATCTATACAAATGAGATCTTATTTTGTACCTGAATAATAAACAGCTAATATCTATACAAATGAGATCTTATGTTGCACCTGAATAATAAACAGCTAATATCTATACAAATGAGATCTTATTTTGTACCTGAATAATAAACAGCTAATATCTATACAAATGAGATCTTATTTTGTACCTGAATAATAAACAGCTAATATCTATACAAATGAGATCTTATTTTGTACCTGAATAATAAACAGCTAATATCTATACAAATGAGATCTTATTTTGTACCATATTGGAAATGTCATAGTTCATGAAAAGGGACATTAGGCACACACCAATCAGACCTCAACAAAACTACATAAATAATTAGAGGTTTATAATCTTTAACAAGAAAACAAAACTATTCAGTCTTGGAGCTCATTTCCTAATGTATGTAGAAAAAAGTAAGGTTGGGTTGTCTGCTTTGTTTGTATACTTTTTTGCTCAAGCTTTGTTATTAAGATTGCCATCTCCAAACAGTATAAATACACATAGTTGTATCTGTATTTAGTGTATTTAAATTTGATAGGACAATTGAAAGAAAGCAAGCAAGCTAACCAAAGTCTTGCTTAACATGCATTAGGAAATAAGTTAAAAAAAACTTGTGAATAAATTAAAAAGAAATTTGGAAAGTTCTGACATCTACACTTATTTCCACATTAAAACATTTTGCTCTGTAGTTTCAGTCATGGTTTATGAACTTTCTTGCATAATTTACATGTTATGTAGAAGTTACATACAGGCGAGACACATGTGGGTGTTAACAATTTAATAACATGGCTTTTTGTCACCCTTCTATTCACAAACTGTCCCTTTGGCACTGGTGTTATGTCTGCAGATATCTATCTTTCATAGGCACTACATGAGTTGAATGCATATGTATGCATCATAAGCTTAATGCTACAATGATCCTTGCTTTGACAGATTTAACACATGATTATATGTTAGCAGAAACCATCTAGCCTGAATATCCTTTGTCTAGTTAAATTTGGGCACTAGGATACATAAAATTGAGAATGCAATTGGTGAATATGTCAAAGAGACAACATAGGAAGGCTACCAATGGGTCTTCAAGTTTTTGAGAAAAATAACGCATCTGGGTGTGGTCCTCAGCTGGCCACTAAAAAAATGTGTACTAGTTCAGAGAAATGGACGACATTCTAATCTCCAAAACACATAAATCAACTAAAATTAAAAAACATCCAAGACTTACATAGGCCAGAGGCTCCTGACTTGGGACAGGCGCAAAAAAATCGTCATGGTTAAACATGTTTAGTGAAATCTCATTCCTCCTGTTATACCTCTAGCCAATGTAGAATAAAGAATCGCATAGAAATACGCACAGTAAAACTCAGTTTAAAAGAAGACCAGTCCGAAGTCACAATAGGTAACAAAAGAAACTAAGCAAAATCACAATGATACATAAACTAACAAAGTACCACTAGCAGTTACTGACATGCCAGCTCCAGACCTCAGTTAAACTATTTGAAAATTATGCATCACCATATGAAAATCAAGTACAATCCCTCCCGTTAGGGGTTGAGCATCATACCATCATAAAAATATGGGAAGAACTTAACCCATATCACATGTACACAAAATGCAAGTGCTGCTTGAATTTTATTACATAAAATGGAATGTTTACCAATCGTAAACAAATTATACCTGATTTTTGGTCAAGGAATGAAATTGAATTCGTAAATTCAAAAATAAAATTTGTCATCTGCTTAGCCTTGTAGAATGGGTAGTTAAATAAATTAAACCAACTGCTTTGTAGTGTAATTGAGAGACCCCTTAAATATCAACAAATGAAAGAACACGGTAGTGAGTGTGTTTCAAACTGATCAAAGACGTAGTGTTTAGAATTTTTTGTGGAAGTGAGTTTTTGTACTAATTGGTGCAAGTAGTGTTGTGGAACTAGTAAACTGTTTGGGTCTATTCCTTGATTTTGCACAACTATTGATTTATTTTTTTATGTTTCTGCTAATTTCTAGTGATTTCTTTTTTTACATTTTGGTTTTGGAAAGCCCAAGATATTTGGCAGACTCTTAAAAGAGGGACGAAAGATACCAGAGTGACAGTCAAACTCATAAATCGAAAATAAACTGACAACGCCATGGCTAAAAATGAAAAAGACAAGCAGACAAACAATAGTACACATGACACAACATATAAAACTAAAGAATAAGCAACACGAACCCCACAAAAAACTAGGGGTGATCTCAGGTGCTCCGGAAGGGTTAGCAGATCCTGCTCCACATGTGGCACCCGTCGTGTTGTTCATGTTATATCAAATCCGGTAAATAGTCTAAGTCGGTAGGTCACACTCATGAAAGGGAAGGGATTGTAGTTACGACGTAAGGAACATATCCGATATCATCTTTGAAACAGTTATTCCATAACGGTCAACCAACTCGTGGTTGCGTCTGTAAAATTTACGAAGGAACGATTTCAACTTCACCATTTGGGACTCTTGGTTCAATAGCTTCTTTGTGAGCAGCAAATGTTGCCTTTCAGTGTGTAGTTTTCTTTGCATGGTGCCTCGGGTCTTGTTACTGTAAAGGAGTTATTTTTCTTGTTGAAAGTGCATTCACCAAGTTACTTCCCTGTTTGCTAGAATGTCCAGATGGTTTTGTAAGATGCTAAAATATTGTTATGTAAATAAACTCATCATAGGTACCAGGACTAAATTTAATACATTCATCTACAGTGCAAGTAAGAAGGGTGTATGATGAAACTGCGACAGGAAAGTCGTTAATGAAAACTAAAAAAAATGATAAACTATGCTCTTCAACTTCGTACTTTATTTGGCCTTTTTAACTGGTGAGTCTTTTGAAGACGAAACGCGCGTCTGGCGTATATACTAAATTCAGTCCTGGTATTTATGATGAGTTTATTTACCTTTAACAACCTTAGGGCATTTAATGGTTACAGGCATTTTACTATATATCTATGATGAGTTTATTTACAACCACTGGGTCGATACCACTGCTGGTGGAGTTTTAATTCCCCGAGGGTATTACCAGCCCAGTAGTCAGCACTTCTATGTTGACTTTATATACATGTATCATTGAATATATGTTCATAATTATAAATCAACTGTAAACAAAACTTTGAATTTTGAAATACTAAGGCGTTTCACCCTCAGTAATAGATTACCTTAGCTGTATTTGGCAAAACTTTTAGGAATTTTGGTCGTCAATGCTCTTCAACTTCGTACTTTATTTGGTTTTTATAAAAAAAATTATTCGAGCGTCACTGATAAGTCTTAGTAGACGAAACGCGCAAAATATAAAATTTCAAGTTTATCTACTCATCAAGAACAATCTTTTGCAGTCTGTTAGTAAGGAACCCTAAGATCCATTTTCAGATATATGTCCCTTATGTCAGAATCGTCCAGTTTAATAATTTAATGTGATGAACTTTTCAAATGCCTCTGAAAAATATGATAAGAAGGATCTGTGTGTGCGCCATTGTTAAAAATGCTACGTAATTCGTGATTAAATGTTAAGTTGTGCTTCGTAGATACTTTTCACTCTAAATCTATATTCATTGTCCACTAAAATATTATGATTATGCAGATGTTTCAGGGTGTAACTGGCTACAATACGATCTAAAAGTTTGCAGTATATACAAGTTAGAGATACAGCTCTGTGATTATTAGCTACCTATTTTTGAATTTCGGTATAACATTTGCCTGTCGACAGGCTAGTGGCACCTCCCCTATCTGAAAAGATGTATTAAAAAGTCATCATAGATACCAGGTTTAAACTTTGTACGCCAGACATGTCTTTCGTCTTCAAAGGACTTATTAGTGACGCTCGAAAAAAAAGAAGTAAAAAAAGCCTAATAAAGTACGAAGTTGAAGAGTTTTCAGCACCCAAAATTTCGAAAGGTTATGTCAAATACAGCTATAATGTATTGTATTCCTTGGGTGAAATGTGAGTGCAGTATTATATTGTTTGAAAATGCGTACCGGGATTTCATCTTGTTCTGTAGCTTTTGATGGATCCACTTTTTTAAAATTTGTTATGTACCATTTTTGTGACATATATTTCTGATATAGATAGTTAGTTGTTTGAAAGAGTTGGTACATGGTCTTTTTTATCTTCCGGTTTAAAAACAGACAGAACTTGTTTAGTATTTCTGCTTCTTTTTTTTTGTCAACTATTAGCACGCCTTCAGATTTTAATGGTAAAACCCGTCTTTTGTGGTCGTCCTGATGTAATTCCAATAAAGGCAACAGTAGTATACCGCTGTTCAATAGTCATAAGATTCGAGTTAGCAAAAAAACAAATCCAGGTAACAAACTTAAACCGAGGGAAACACATCAACTATACGATGGAAACAACGGAGCAATAGAAACACTGAACTACAGCAAAAACAAGCGCCAATATATATAGAAACGAAAGTTTGGCGAAGTTTCCCTTTTAATAGTGTAGTTTTGTTATTGTGTTTTACCCTTTTTTGTCGAATTGTCTGTTATTATTGAACATACAAGTTGCCCCTTGCTATTTTCAATGTCTGTTTGCTTCATGTTTTATATAAAAAAGAAGATGTGGTATGATTGCCAATGAGACAACTATCCACAAAAGACCAAAATGACACAGACATTAACAACTATATAGGTCACCGTACGGCCTTCAACAATGAGCAAAGTCCATACCGCATAGTCAGCTATAAAAGGCCCCGATAAGACAATGTAAAACAATTCAAACGAAAAAACTAACGGCCTTATTTATGTAAAAAAATTTGTAAGGGTTCCGCGGAACCCAGTGTCTCGCCTACTTTTGCTGTAAATTGCAGGATCAACAAAAATGAAGGAAAACATCAATATAAATATTCCGCTTGATACCATGTTTGGATTGTAGGAAGCTTCTGTCCAAGTTTGGTAAAAAATCCTGGATAGTTTATGAATCTAATAAATGTTTTAAAAACTTTAACTGCAGACTGGATGTAATGTTAACTGGAAGAAAAACTAAGTCCATTTATAAGTAAAATACAGATACACAGGTACAAAATATTAACAAAATTTCCTTCTAGATACTAGCTTTTGATCATAAACAAGCTTCTGTCTTAGTTTGGGACAAATAAAAAATAGTATAAGAAAGTTATCAAAATTTAAAAAAATTTAACCACAGAGTGAATGTGTTGTTTTCTGGCAGAAAAAAAAGCCCATTTAAAGTAAAATATGGAAAAACGGGATTTGTCATTTTACAAAGTTTACTTCTGGATACTATCTTATGATCATAAACAAGCTTCTGTCCAAGTTTAGTACAAACCAAGGATAGTTTAAGAAAGTTATTAAAATTTTAAAAACTACAACCACTGAGTGATGTAATGTTTTCCCGCAGAAAAACTAAGTGCATTTATAAGTAAAATACGGAAAAAATAGAATTTTATTTTCACAAAATTTACTTCTAGATACTATCTTATGATCATAAATAAGCTTCTGTCCAAGTTTGGTAGAAATCCAGGATAGTTTAAGAAAGTTATTTAAATTTTTAAAAACTTTAATCACAGAGTGTATGTAATGTTTTCCCGCAGAAAAACTAAGTCTATTTATAAGTAAAATACGGAAAAAATGGAATTTTATTTTCACGAAATTTACTTCTGGATACTATCTTATGATCATAAACAAGCTTCTGTCCAAGTTTGGTAGAAATCCAGTATGGTTTAAGAAAGTTATTAAAATTTCAAAAACTTTAACCACAGAGTGAATATTTGTGGACGCCGCCGCCGCCGACGACGACACCGACGACGACGGAATGTAGGATCGCTTAGTCTCGCTTTTTCGACTAAAGGCTCGACAAAAATGAACGAAAAACAAATATGTAACACATAAACAAACGACAACCACTGAATTACAGGCTCCTGACTTGGGACAGGCACATACATAAATAAAGTGGCGGGGTTAAACATGTTAGCGGGATCCCAACCCTCCCCCTAACCTGGGACAGTGGTATAACAGTACAACATAATAACGAACCATAAAAATCAGTTGAAAAAGGCTTAACTCATCAGATGAACAAAAAATATAATATATAATATATTAGTTTCACTTCAAATATGCTGACGATTATTCTATTACTTCTGAAAAGCAAACCTATAACAGTCCAAGGTTAAATGTAAGCTATACAATATCTTGAAATCCTAAAATGTATTTATTATAGTGAAAACGGCATTGAACATGTTGAAAGATTAACAGGCTTGCAGAACCTAATTTTTCTGATATTTTGAGATCAATGGTCATAACGTTTAATATGAAATCACTTTTTTTTTTTCGATACACAATAACTTTTCAATTTATGTATCGCGTGTTTCTTTCGATCAATTTTGGAAATAAAAAGTTTATGTTCGTAATTTAAGAATTTATGAACTAAAATTTATACAATCCTGAGAAATATCTATATTACACTGCTGCTTTTCAGTAAAGCAAAACAGTCAAACTTCCCAAGAAATGATTTTGTAATTCACGCCAACAAAACTGACAGAAGGCTATTAATCAAACAAACATAATAACAAACTAACCACACGTCCTGTGAACACCATCCGGATACAAAAACATACACTGACAAAGTTATGATTTTCCTTGGATTTCCCTTCTAATAAACATCGAAAATTTAAACTATATACAAAAGCATACTCATAAACAGATCTGACAAAGTTGAGATTTTCTTTGGTTTTCCCTACTAATAAACATCGAAAATTTAAACCATATACAAAAGCATACTCATAAACAGATCTGACAAAGTTGAGATTTTCCTTGGATTTCCCTACTAATAAACATCGAAAATTTAAACCATATACAAAAGCATACTCATAAACAGATCTGACGAAGTTGAGATTTTCCTTACTAATTAACATCGAAAATTTAAACCATATACAAAAGCATACTCATAAACAGATCTGACAAAGTTGAGATTTTTCCTTGGATTTCCCTACTAATAAACATCGAAAATTTAAACCAAAGCATACTCATAAACAGATATGACAAAGTTGAGATTTCCCCATGGATTTCCCTACTAATAAACATCGAAAATTTAAACGATATACAAAAGCATATTCATAAACGGATCTGACAAAGTTGAGATTTTCCCTGGATTTCCCTTCTAACAAACACCAAAAAAGTAAACCATATACAAAAACATAGTCATAAACGGATCTGACAAAGTTGAGATTTTTCCTGGATTTCCCTACTAATAAACACCAAAAATGTAAACCATATACAAAAGCATAGTCATAAACAGATCTGACAAAGTTGAGATTGTTCCTGGATTTCCCTACTAATAAACACCGAAAATGTAAACCATATACAAAAGCATAGTCATAAACGGATCTGACAAAGTTGAGATTTTGCCTGCATGGATTTCCTTTTTAACAAACACTAAAAATGTAAACCATATACAAAAGCATAGTCATAAACAGATCTGACAAAGTTGAGATTGTTCCTGGATTTCCCTACTAATAAACACCAAAAATGTAAACCATATACAAAAGCATAGTCATCAACGGATCTGACAAAGTTGAGATTTTCCCTGGATTTCCCTTTTAACAAACACCAAATATTTAAACCCGAACTGGTTTTTTAGTTATTTTTGATTTGTTCAAACGTTTGTCCCTTATCAACATTAATCGTCGTCGATTCGTCGCTATAAATGTTTTACATTCAGTTTAATATGTTTATATTCATATTATTTATTCTTGTTGTTGCAGATAATAATGAAGGGAGAACAGTTGACTTGTGTTTGGCAAGCTATATATTCCCTAGATAATCCCACCAGTGTTCATATCAACAAGGAAATATTACAACTTTTTCTGAAAAATGCGTCGAAATATGAGTCAATCACGTTTTTCGAGCGCAAATTTTGTGACACTTTTTCAGAGCCTAATGTAAAATTCTATGATTTTAAAGAATACGTAAGAAAACATCTGCGAGAAAACGGGGAGACTTATTCGAAAACTTGCAGTGATTAGGAGGAAATGAGTTGGAACAAAATAAAATCTAGGGTGAATAGTAAGTAGAAGTACTGAAGTAGAAAACGTTTACAAACTATGGCGCATATCGAATCGTCTGTTAAGGAAGACACGTACCCACCTGTGATTTACATCGAGGAGGCAAGCTGGCTATTAGATAAAATTTTGTCTTACCTAGGACAAAATCTCAAATCTTCAGATGATGCCTTTAGAAAAGACAAATTAACATTCCAAGAAATGCTATCCATAATTGAAGATACTAACTTTTCGTACACGTCAAAGCAAAAAATAAACTATCCATAATGAAAGATACTACCTTTTCGTACACATAAAAGCAAAAAATACACACCTGTATCGACGATCTCTTCATGTGGTTGGTTGAAGAGGTAATGAATAAAGGAAAAGTGTACAAACGTACAAAGAAGCAGGCAAATTGGACTTGACCTAATCCACTTCGTCCCATGGGGGACACAGGGCGACCACAGTAGCTTTCCATCTGTTCCTGTCCTTGGCCAGTTTCTTTGCTTCACCCAATGTTTTTCCGATTTTCTGAAGATCAAATGTTAAATCTCTGCGCCAGGTGGATTTTGGTCTCCCTCTTTTACGATGGCCCTGGGGATCCCAATCTAGCGCCTGTCTTGTTACATTTGTGTGGCTTTTACGTAAAGTGTGTCCAATCCATTTCCATCTTCGTGTTGTTATCGTTCTTTCTATTGGTTCCTGTCTTGTCCTTCTCCATAATTCCGCAAATTGGACACACTGGGTAAAACGTTGCTGTATTTTGACACCTCAGTGTATCCGATACTATGGTACTGATGCTATAGCTACAACCATAGTATCCGCAACAGGCGGGTCCAACCAGAAGGCCGAGTTTACGATCACAAAAATACTAAACTCGAAAGCCGGAAGGAATATAGTGGCGAACTGAGACACCTTGAAGGCAGGTTAAGGCTCGCCAATATCCCGGTGTTAGAAATGGTGATTGCTGTCGATGATGAAAATGAGAAACGATCATGGTTATCTGATCTTGATCTGTACTTAATAATGTAATGTAAACTAATGTGTTTTTCTGTATACCTTTGTCCAACTTAGGTGATACCAGAATAAATGATATATATATTTAAGAGATCATTCTGTGCTTGGGGGATAATACAACACCAATTCATAAACTTCTAAAGGAGTGGCATATAAAAAGTATGGCAGCAAGGGATAAGAAAAATGGAGCAACTAAACAGATAGAGGATATTCAACCAGCTCTAAATAAAACAAAACTACGAGCTGAAAGAGTTTCTAAAAATCGATTTGACGAGAGCCCCACAGAGGTAGTAAAGCGTTTCAAGACAGAAAAACCAAAACTACAAGCAAGGCGTCCTTCATTGGAAAAAGAAAATAGAGAAAAGATAAAAGCAATGTTTATGAAAATCGGCAAGGATGGAAACGGAATGTTGGATACAAATGAATTTGCCAACTTTTTGAGAAGTCTTGGATTAAACATGTCAGAAAAAGAAAGTAATTCAATTTTTAAAACTATTGATAAAAATAAAATTGAACAGATTACCTTGGAACAATTCGAAAGTTACTTTTGTAATTGTATCTTGAATGAATATGAACCTACAGTATGCCTCAATGCAATGCGAAGGGCTTTTTTGGAGGCTGATCGTAATGGATCAGGAACTTTAAACTTTCGGGAATTTACGGAATTTGTCTGGGAAAAGAACAGATCCGCAAGAATGACAAAAATTATGAAGTCATTCGCAAACATAACCACCGACGAAATTTCGTTTAATGATTTTGAAAAAAATGGTTGCGGGAAGTGGATCAGAAATTCAAATGCCAATATTAGACGATGAAATAGAAAAAGGTACTGATTCGATTCTAGATGATTTCGAAGGCCGTCTTAAGAAAGTTTATGATGACACAGAAGCAGATGAACTAGCTACCTATATTAGAGAGCATTGGGATAAATTCGCTACATTCCGAAGAATTGGGCAGACAGGTTCTGTTGTTATGACTGATGGACACGGGATGGTGGCAGATATTGTTCCAGGGCAGTATAGCTTGATTGATCTTGCTCTCTTCAGTGACTTGCCTCCATTGGTACCAAAGCATACTGTCATAAAAGATACACATTGGTTATCCAGTACTATGCCAGGGAAATCTGGAAAGATCTTATTTCCATCTGATTTTGACAGGAAAATAGCAATCGAGCAGGCTACATCAGAACATCTGCGGTACTATCACTGTAGTTTTACTGATGCTCAGCAAGAAAAAAGTATCTTTGCTCTTCAGCCACGGAATTCAGGATTTTACCTATGAAAACGGATACTTGGAAAAGTATGTGACGACTGGAAATGGCGGGTCAGGGATCGAAAAACATGATTTTTCCCACTTAGATTTTCCCTTGACAGACGATTCAGGCCTTTTCATTTTTGCAAAGTACATGGACAATGGCGAGTTCCACATAACAGCTTTCCGACTTCCTGTACGTCATACACTGTATGTACCAGGAGGAGTAATTCATTCAAACGACTACCTGAAAGGAACATGGAGGACAATGTTGTCAGATTAAACAGACATTGACCACGTGCATCTCACACAGGTTGCAGCAGAAGGGATCGAACAAAATTTTAATTTCCGGTTTACATGATTACATATTCCGATCAACATATTATGATTTGGCATTGATTAGGATCCTATGTTTGAAAACTGTTCGATTTTTATGGCTGAACGATTTTTCAAATAACATATTTCAAAATTGATTAGGTAAAATAATTATTTTAATGCCATATAATTACTTATCGTTATTAAATAAATATTCTACCAACCTACCTACCATTTCTAATTTTAAATTCTAACAGGATATATTATGAGAACCACATAATATTTGGTTTTGGTCATCAACATGTACCAGATGGGAAAAAATATGTTAAAAATAAAATGCACATGACTGCGTCCTTATTCGTTGATTCATGATGGATAGATAATACCACCTATTTTTTTTCATATTTATCAAATTGAAAAGATTTCAAGGACTTTTCTTTTCCTCATATTTATATATATATTAACTTGCTTAAGCTTAGTTAATGTGTTGTTTGTACGTTGTGTATAGTTGTTATTAATGTACTGTCTATTTAATATGTTTTGCTTAACCATTTTTCTTCTTAGTGCAATAAAATTATTAGATCTGAGTTTAACATGTTTAATGTTTATGAATAACATGTATAAGTTGATATATAACTAGATTTTATAATATTTTGATTTTAGCTAATGTATTACCAAGGCAAAACTATGGAAGAGGGACGAAAGATACCAGAGGACACCAGAGGGACAGTCAAACTCATAAATCGAAAATAAACTGACCACGGCATGGCTAAAAATAAAAAGGACAAACAGACAAACAATGGTACACCAACACAACATAGAAAACTAAAGAAGCTGGAAGCTGTCCTATTGAACACTTTATTGAAACATCGGGCCACACGGATAAACTATTCTTTTTGTAGAATATAAACTGTTCTGAATGTATGAAAAAGAAACTCGAATAAAAGATCTTTTCTCTATCTACAGTTACTCTGGTACACAGCAACAAGACATTTTGAATTTTGACACTAGGGCACTAAATCTATAATTTTTTATAACTTTATAAATATGGTGCGTCCGAAAAGCTTTTCTTGATTTACCTTCATCACGAACACCCAGAACACAGGCTGAAACTCAGTTGAAATCAAACAAAACCAAAGGAACTCTTTGTTAGAAGTGGGAAAAAGCCAAATTAGTATATATTTGAATTGTTTACATCTGTTTTTATGTGCTTTAATATTAAAAAAAAATCTAATTGCATAATTGAAAATCGAATATAAGTGTTTTTGCTTGAATTATAGTATGAAGGTTCGAGATATTTGTAAATGTTTAAATTATGGACATTTTTTTTTATAAAACAGTCGATTGTGGTAAGTTCAAATCCAAGTGGATCTTTTTTGTGCATAAGCATAAATTCCACCGAAAATGTTTTCCACAGATAGATAATAGATTGATCTTTCTAAAGCATTAATTTGCATCTCTGTGCCCGCAGGTAGTTGTTTTGGAAAAAAATCCCCAAAATGGCCAATAATTGCATCGATAACCGAAAGACGAGTGTACCTTTTTATGTTCGGGCGTGTTTGAGTTGACTGTTATATCTTGAAAACGTTAAGAGCAAAATTTTTATTTGTTATCATCATCGATTCTAGTGATTTTGTTTTACATATTTAAGCTACAGGTTGGTTTAATAACATTAAACATTCGCAGTACTAAAGAATGAAACGTATGGGTCAAGTGAAATATCTTTCTAATGAGTCATAACAACAGAGTAGGTGTGTTCGAATAACAAAATTTTACTCAAAAGTACTTGACGACAGAATTTACAACTGGATCTTAAAAATGCATAGCTTAAAAAAAATTCATATTTTGTGTGTGTTACTCAGTGTTATTACTCTTCACCCTCTGCAAATTTTTTGTCTGCCCTTTCACGAAATATTTTATTAGAATTTTTTAAATGTTTTTGAACTTTCGAAAATTCCACCTGACAACCGATCAGACAATTGTTTCGAGTTGACTGAATGCAGAAAAGTACAGTAAATGATGCGCATTAGCTAATAGATACATATTAGTTTTTTTTTAAAAATACACCTACCATATTAGGATCGTAATAGTGCTATGTGGATAAATTATTGGGTTTCAAGACACTACATACCAGTACAAGTCTGAGATGGCCTATATCTGTACTCGACTGTACTGTTTTTTACTCGACCAGTCTGAATTGGTCTGTAATTTACTTAATCAAACTCAACTGTAGTCTGACCCATACTTAACAGTCTGAACTTGTACTAGACCAACAACCCGACCATAGAAAAAACAACAGCAGAAGGTCACCAACAGGTCTTCAATGTAGCGAGAAATTCCCGCACCCGGAGGCGTCCTTCAGCTGGCCCCTAAACACATATATACTAGTTCAGTGATAATGAACGCCATACTAATTTCCAAATTGTACACAAGAAACTAAAATTAAAATAATACAAGACTAACAAAGGACAGAGGCTCCTGACTTGGGACAGGCGCAAAAATGCGGCGGGGTTAAACATGTTTATGAGATCCTCCCCCTATACCTCTAGCCCAGTGTACAAAAGTAAACGCATAACAATACGCACATTTAAAATTCAGTTCAAGAGAAGTCCGAGTCTGATGTCAGAAGACGTAACCAAAGAAAATAAACAAAATGACAATAATACATAAATAACAACAGACTACTAGCAGTTAACTGACATGCCAGCTCCAGACTTAAACTAAACTGATTGAAAGATTATGATTTCATCATATGAATATCAGACACAATCCTTCCCGTTAGGGGTTTAGTATCATACCATTATACCATATACGAGAAGAACATAACCCGTATCATGCCAACAACTGGTTTTTGAATAAATGTGTTTACTGAGTTCCGATGCAAAGATCCTATAAGTGAATCAATATTAACGCCAAAATATACAATCTTTAATGACCTGATAACCTTTTAAAAAAAAGGAAATGTGTTCCCAAGTGACAGTCAAAATTTATTTCAATTAAATTTAAATAGTTTTTGTCAAATTAAAGAAATGGCATACAAAAAACACTTTTATATGGTTTAATAACCTCAGTACAGAAGGTTAAATATAGTACATGTATCATCATCATTGTATGGTATAGTTAAAACAATTACAGGTATGATATGGGTAAAAATATTTACAGGTAAATGTGGCGCAATTTCATTTCATTCATTGGCGCAATTAATACCATCAAAATAAAAGAGAATGCGCATTTAATACTTTTTCAAAACTGCAATTGGCGCAAATTGATTCTGCCCATGTGTGTTTTACAGGTACAAAGAAAGCACTGAAAAGAACCATTTTGTTGGCTGATTCCGTCCACAAAAAAAATTATTCTAATAGAAGTAAAACGATGATTTACAAATTTGTTAAATCTATGACATGAAATCAAACCGACCTAGAAAAAGTCAGCATTGCATGTCTGCGTCTGCCTCTGTGTATTTATATTATATTTGTATCTATATATATTTGACCATGGACAATCCTCGGAGGTCACCTCGGTGGTTGATTATAAGGTTTCTAATAAAAAATACACAGGAAATATGGATACATTATGGGGAATTTGTTCGTTTTGATTTTTGGCAATTTGGATATATATTATAAATCAAATATTAGAAAATGAGTCAAATCGTTGAACATGAATTTGACAGTTCTTCAAAAGAGGGACGAAAGATACCAAAGGGACAGTCAAACTCATAAATCTAAAACAAACTGACAACTCCATGGCTAAAAATGAAAAAGACAAACAGAAAAACAATAGTACACACGACACAACATAGAAAACTAAAGAATAAACAACACGAACCCCACCAAAAACTAGGGGTGATCTCAGGTGCTCCGGAAGGGTAAGCAGATCCTGCTCCACATGTGGCACCCGTCGTGTTGCTTATGTGATTACAAATCCGGTAAATAGTCTAATTCGGTAGGTCATATTCATGAAAGGGAAGGGGATTGTAGTTACGACGTAAGGAACATATCCGATATCATTTGTGAAACGGTTATTCCATAACGGTCAACCAACTCGTGATGGCGTCCGTAAAATTTACGAAGGGATGATTTCAACTTCACTATTTGGAACTCTTGGTTTAATAGCTTCCTTGTGAGCAGCAAACCTCTATCAAGAAAATCATGATAGGAAATGCAAGCACGGGAATATCGTATCAATTGGGAGATATATACCCCGTATGCAGGTGCTGCTGGAATATTGCTACTTAGAAATGGAAAGTTCACAATTGGAAAGCTGAAATCATCTCTTTTGTCGTAAAGTTTTGTTTTCAACCGACCCTCATTGTCAATTTCTAGATGTAAGTCAAGATATGAAGCCGACTTAATTGTATCTGTAGTATCCTTTATCTCTAGTTCGATTGGATAGATGCGTTCCACATAGTCACCAAATTTTGAATTGTTTAGTGAAAGAACATCATCTATATAGCGGAAAGTAGAGTTAAAGGATATTGCTAACTTCTTGTCTTTCTTCCTAAGAAGTTCCTGCATGAAGTCAGCCTCATAATAATAAAGAAACAAGTCGGCGAGTAGAGGGGCACAGTTTGTTCCCATTGGAATGCCGACAGTCTGTTGAAAAACACGTCCTCCGAACGTAACAAATATGTTGTCAATCAAGAAATCAAGCATCTTGATAATATCAGTTTCAGAGAATTTTTTGTTTGAATCAGAGTGATTCTTTACAAAGTAGGATTTATCCCTCCCTAAGACAAGATACTTGTATCTACGTTGGCCATTCTTTTTTATGAAGCAAAGTAATACCAACTCTTTCAATTTGTCTTTTAGTTTGGAATGTGGAATACTTGTGTACAGAGTAGAAAAGTCAAATGTTTTAATACTGTTACAAGATGAAAGAGAGTTAGATTGTATGTACTCTAAAAGATCTTTTGAATTTTTAAGTATCCACATCTGATTCACGCCACCTCTAGAATAGGCAGTTTCACAATAACTTTGAAGCCCGTCTTTGATTGCTGATAAAATAGATGTTAATAATTTAGAAAGAGGTTTCGTGGAGCACTTGGAAGACCCAGCAATATACCGTTGTTTGTAAGGACACTTATGTAGTTTATGTATCCAATACAGTGATGGAAGATCCAGTTCTTCATCTTTGGTTGAAATTCCAAAGGAACATAGAACAGACCTATGATTATCCAGGATTTCCTCTTTGGTAAGTGTCGTTAGGGTATATGTTGAGTTTCCAAGTGAATTGTCAATACCTAATTCGTTTATCAAGCAGTTGATGTAGTGACTTTTACACACAAAAACGATGTTATTTGGGGCTTTATCTGCGGGGACAACAACATATTTGTCATGGAGGTCGGATAGGTGTTTTGCAACATTTGGGTCTTTAAAGATTGACGTAGCATGGGCATTGATGGACCCATTCAGTTTCTTAATTCTGATTTGTATCAACGACCTCACTGCCTTAATCCATTCGGAAAGAGTGTCTACGTCTTCCTTCTCGCGCTTAGCCCATTGCCTGGCATAATCCTCGACTGAATCCATCAAAATTTTAAAGTTGTATTTCCAATTGATGGATTTAGGCTCACGATATTTGGGACCTTTCGATAACACATTTCGTAGAGAAGTGTTATTAACAATGTTAAGGTCACCGGTAATAACGTGGCCAGCAGGATTATATGTGAATTTGGAACTAGCACAAGTGCAATCAGGAGGTTTAGACTTGAAGTCGTCAATATCGAGATCCTGCAAAACGCGTTTGTAATTGAAAATTTTAGTTGCAATAGGTTTGGTATAGGTATAAGAAATTATTGGTACAGACTGGTCTTTGAAATAGTTTATAAGTTTATTATTAGGAACGAGTGAAATAAATCATACCAGTGGCGAAGCATTCTTTTGACGACATTTAAACATCATCAACTCCTATCTATTTGACAAAGTCAATTTTATGTTTTATATTATCTCATCTTCTTATGCAATTTTTTGGTATTCACATGAGATACACAAGAGTAACGATAAAAGTATAAAAATGGGAAAATACGCAGAAGACACCAAAATTATAAGTTGAAGAGAAAAAAACACCATGGATAAAACGAGAAGACAAACAATTCAACTGAATACTACATAGCCACCCAAAAACTAAGCAACACAAAACCTAGGATGATTTCGGGTGCTCCGGATTATGATCAGATCCTGCTGCACATGTGGCATCCGTCGTGTTGTTCATGGCATTTACAAATTCGGGGATCGATGCCACAATCGTGGAACAGAGGCCAGTATTGTGGCTACCAGACAATTGGAACATATCCGTCCGACAATAAATTCAGTTTCCGAGCAATAACTTAATTTTAATCTATGAAATTTTATCATAAGGTTCAATACCACAAACAGAAAATTGGGATTGATAATGGGGGTAATGGTACCAACAGTTTATGAATAAGGGGAACAAAAGGGGCCAAAATAAGCTTTTTTGTAGTTTCCTTACAATAACGTGTGTAAGCGGATATATATGTCTCTGGTGTAAGTGTATAGATCTCTGAAATTACCAAATGGTTTCATATCTCAAAAGGAAGGCTTGGATTGATTTTGGAGGTGATTGTCCAAAACGTTCAAGATTTTTTTCGAATTTTAATTGGGTCATATTGTTTCTTTTTGTTTTTTGTGTACAAAATTTCAAATTTAAAACACAAATAATAAAAAAAAATTGGGGGGTGGGCAATTTTTTTAAAAATTTTGTTTTCAATTTTACATTGATTAAAGGCCTATCAGACAATACAAATTTGTATGATCTTCGACCACATTTATTTTGTGTCAGAAACCAACATTGTTTGTGTCAAAAATTTGACCACAATCCAAATTCAGCCAGTTACTGTTACTGTATCTAAGGAGCACTCCCGAATGATAAACATGTATAAGAATATTTACAGTAGCGAGCTTGAATATTGTGTTCAAACTTGTCCCAACTATTCAGGGTTCGATCTCTGCGGTCGTATCAGGCTACACTCAGCGAAGCTTTTTATATTATGTATAGTACAAAACCTTGTTTGAAAGTATCCGACATTGACATGATTTTATTTTAAAATTCTAATATCATATATATTCATATACATGTAAATATTCATATTCGTATCCTTCGGGAGTGCTCCTTAGATAGGAGGAACCTACCAGTAACAGTAACAGCAACAGTATCGGAAAGCAAGTTTCTCTCCCTATCCAATATTTGGACCAACGATTGGAACTTTTCATCTTTTTAGTTTTTATCAAATATATGTAAAATAGAGATGGAAAAATTCATTGAGACTCATCTTAAACTGTTAGATTTAGAAAGAGAAACTGAAATAGAAGAAACAAGGTTAAAACACTTGTCAATATCAGACATTTTATGATTTGATATATTGCCAGTAATGGCAGTATTGACAGTTGCCACATAATTTGAGGACAATGAAGATTTGCTTTATGTTAACGGTACAGCAATCCACCAGCACTAAAAAAACCTTAGAGAAGTTTATTTATGATCAGGGACACTATACTAGTAAAGACTGGCCTTGTTTTGTTTAATATAATTCATAGCAACCGTTTGATCTAAACAGGTTACCACATATATTAATTGTGACAGGAACTATCATGGTTTTGACCTGGGTCTGTTTGCTGAGGGTCAGTTCTCCCTATTCAGAAAATACATGTATATATTGTTTATCGGTAATTTGTACATATTTCCTTTGATGTGTACTCGCTGATAATGTCAGTATCAGTGGACTGACCGTGATATAAAAATTATTGGGTCAGTACGCAAATGACATGTGCGAATGCAACGCATAAGGATCTACTTTCCTCTTTCATTCACAAAATTGTGTGGATTTTTTTTCGCAGAAACGCTCGAGATTTTTGGCGAATGAAAAACTTGACTTTGTTTGAAACTTTCACAAAGTTAGTTTAGCCTTTTTGAATGATTGTTGTGAAAATGTAAAAAAAATTCACAAGGATGTACAACTAACATATTGTCCATGCTGTTCCAATCTGAGTTTTTGTTCATACAATACCAATACATAGCACGGTGCTGTTCCAAGTAGTTTTGTTTTTCTGTTTGTTGAGAAGTATTTGTTTTACCTGTTCAGTCACTATAAAGTGTTACAATTCATACTTAAACGCAACACATAAATAGTGACTAAAAAGGTACCGCTATCGCATGAGAGAAGCTGGAAAAAAAATGAAATTTACGTATTTTCGACTTTTTTGTGGGACCATCATATACAATTTTAAAAGATGTGATTTCATTGTCCATATAAAGACAGATATTTATAGAACAACGATAAAAAAAGTGAACATATTCAAATGCGAATCTAGGATAAATTTTAAAAAGGGGGTAACTGGGGACACCAAACTATAAGTCTGCATTGTTGGTCTCATTGGGGTCTGAGCGTGACGCGGGTGCTGACTTTTTGTAAGCATGGCACGTGAAAGTAAAATGATTGTGCCGTGAAAAGGGAAATGAGGTCTAGTGGGACATGGCAATTTACAAAAAAATCAGAATTGCTTACGTACATACATGACATAGTGTAAGCGGGATACGGGAATCTGACAAACTGGTAAGCGGGATCCGGAATCAGACTTGTCAGAACCCCCCAATGAGACCCCCTGCATTGACCAGAATTAAAGCCTTTATAAGGGGTAACTGTGACCCCTTAAATCGCTTCTGAAATTAAAGGTAACTGCAGGGCTTAAATTCCAAGTTTCATATTTCTGGTCCGTGTTGAAAATAAATGAACATGACTTTGAAAAAAGCAAGAATTATAAGCTAAAAGTTAAGTGACGTCTATTAAAACGTTTGAAATAATTATGAAGTTGTCAAAAAATGAGCTTGTTCAGAAAATAAAAGTCAGTGTTACATTAACTGCCTCCCATCTCACAGTGCTTTCTTAAAATTATTTGAAATCAATGTGATCGTTTTCATGATGAACACTGAGCGAATAATGACAAGATAAATGTTATTTTAGCCACTAAACTAAGTAAAATATAATTATAACTTGTGGTTGAACTTACAAATGATGATCGATGAAACATGAAAAATCTGCTGATTCATAACGTATCATTCTAATTTCTGACTATCACTATGCTGATGCTTTGCTTTGTGAAAGATAAAGAAATTTGACTTATATTTGAGCAAGGATCCGGATTTGAGTTAATATCAACATGCTAAAATTTGTTAATTTGTTTTATTTCAGAATTTTGACAGAAAAGTTACCACCCAAGGAATTGCAAAGAAGGGGTGTTTGTCTGTTAAAGCTTAGAATTAGTGGACGTAAAACAGGATTGTATGGGAGAACTATCTTATCTTTTGAGGCTTCTGGTGGTATAAAGGAATTTCCATCCCATAATATTACTTCAGGTACTTGCAAAATAAATACCGTATAGCAGGTTATTTTTGCGGGTGTAAAATTTGGTAATTGAAGGGCCACAGAGTATATGAAAAATTTTGGTGGTTTTTATTTTGGTGGATTTTTCAATCTGGTTTACAATTTTTATGTAGTTTAACACTAATTAATAAGGTTAATTACCTGATTGAGTACCCTACTCTCATAATCTATTTGACACTAATTGATATACACACTATACAGTCATTTTGTCGAGCCTGCGACTTTTGTTGAAGAAAGCTCGACATAGGGATAGTGATCTGGTATTGGTGGCTGCGGCGGCGTCAGCTAACTTCTTAAAAGCTTTATATTTTAGCAGGTGGAAGACCTGGATGCTTCATACTTTGTATATGGATGCCTCATGTTACAAAGTTTCCGTCAGTCACATGTCAAATGTCCTTGGCCTCATTTTCATGGTTCAGTGACTACTTGAAAAAAAAGTTAAGATTTTTTGTAATGTTAAATTTTCTCTTATTATAAGTAATAGGATAACTATATTTAGTATGTGCGTACCTTGCAAGGTCCTCATGCCCGTCAGACAGTTTTCACTTGACCTTGACCTCATTTTATGGATCAGTGAACAATGGTGAACAAGGTTAAGTTTTGGTGGTCAAGTCCATATTTCAGATACTATACATGCTATAAGCAATAGGTCTTGTATATTTGGTGTATGGAAGGACTGTAAGGTGTACATGTCCAACTGGCAGGTGTCATGTGACCTTGACCTCATTTTCATGGTTCAGTGGTTAGAGTTAAGTTTTTGTGTTTTGGTCTGTTATTCTTATACTGTATGCAATAGATCTACAATATTTGGTGTATGGAATGATTGTAAGGTGTACATGTCTAGCTGGCAGGTGTCATCTGAACTTGACCTTATTTTCATGGTTCAGTGGTCAAAGTTAAGTTTTTGAGTTTTGGTCTTTTTTTTCGAACACTATATTCAATAAGTCAACTATATTTGGTGTATGGAAATATTTTACGATATATATATGAGTCCCGCAGGTTTTATTTGACCTTGACCTCTTTTTCAAGGTTCATTGCTCAGTGTTAAGTTCTGTTTTTTCTTATACTGTTTGCAATAGGTCAACTGTATTTGTTGTATGGAAGAATTGTTAGCTGTACATGCCTGTCTGGCATGATTCATCTGACCTTGACCTCATTTTCATGGTTCATTGGTCAATGTTTAATTTTCTTGTTTTATGTTAAGTTTATGTGACAGTTGTAATAAAGACTTATATTAAGGACTATCAACATATTATCAATGATTAGTAAAGAAGGTGAGACATTTCAGCGTGTGCACTCTGGTATAAAATACATCCATGTTCAACATGTTCAATGCCCTTGTTGTTTTTGTTGATAAAACTTACCTATACTGTTATTGACCTACCACCGACGCTTTAGCTATTAGAAACTACTATAAAATGCATTAATTTTTCACGGAATTAATTTTTCGCGATTTTCTTTAATCAGCCAAAATAAACGAAAAATAAACACCCAGTGAAAATTACCCACTATACGGTACTCTATGTCAGAATACTTAAGTTCTTAATTTGATACTGCTTGTCATGTTTATTTTAATGCCCCTCAAACAAAATGTAAAATAATCCAAAGGATAAATTTAAGATTAACATTTAATGAAAAAAACTTTTTTTATAGAAAACATGTTTAATTAAATTTACACAAGTCACAGGGAGAAGTACATGGTGTATGAATCTTATTTGGTCTACATGAACATTCTTTCTATGGACAAAGGGAAATAACTCACAATATTGTCTAGATAGGCTTAATACAATGCAGTGGTAAATTTTAAATTTATAATGCAGTTGAAAGCAATTTTATCCTCATAAGGCTCAGTACCAGTTAGATTAATGAAATTTATAATATGAGGCGGATTAACGGGGAGCAGGGGGTTCAGCCCCCTTATGTAGCTACATATAGGTTAAGACATACAAATTTTACATGCCCACCCTAAATGTTGCCTCCCCCTTTTTAAAATCCTGGATTCACATCTATAGTCATAAATGTATTAATCAGTGGAGTATAGATTTCAGACTTTTTTTTTAAAGTTGCAGGGAAAGTTTTTTTTCCTTAAAATTAGAGGAAGATTACATTGATGTCTAATTTAATCATTGATATTATGTGTATTTTCCAAATAATTTAGGAATCCCAAAAGTCTAATGAGTATAGTAATATGGTCACTTGGTCTTCTCCTGTGGGCAGTTAAACCCATGCTTTGGTGACATCTGTTTGAAAGTACAATATGTATGAATACCCAGCCATGTCCAGTCAAATGGGCAGTAAAGTTTGAATTTAGAGTTGAGAGCACATATTGCAAAATACAAAATCATCCTTTTATTTATTTCTCAAATTTCAGGTGATATAGTAGGATTGTGTCCGTCATCAAGTGATCAACAGACAGACAGTGCTGGGTCTGGAATCATTACAAGAGTTAGTCAGACAGAGATCAATGTGGCATTTGATGACAGCCAGGACTTGTTTTCATTGGATGATGATTCTCTGTACAAGCTGACTAAATTAGCCAATGATGTGACATATAAAAGAATCAAAAAGTAAGTAAAGGATTGGACCAAAAATAAATTTAGACGGTTTGATGTTTTATGACATTGGTTCAAATATTTTTTAAGATCCATGTTGACATATACATTGTATGGTCTGTATTTGAATCAGATTGGCATTGAGCAGGGATGGGGTCGATTACTTTAAAATGTAATTGATTAAATTACAATTACTTTACTGATAAAATGTAATCGATTACATTACAATTACTTTGCTGATAAAATGTAATCGATTACATTACAATTACACCTTATTTCAAATGTAATTGATTACATTAGATATTTTTCCTAAAGTAATCATGATTACTTTGGATTACTTCTAATTACATTGACTGTATATTGCACTATTAAAGAATTTCTTATAACTACAATAAAATGTGTAATTTGATAATATAGCTATAGACATGTATCCTTTCTCTATGTAAAAGATATAACTTTTTTCTACAATTTTTAACCAACTGCCCAATTAACAAAAAACCTGAACAAATAATGAAAAACTAATTAATTAAGTATAGTTTTATTGTCTGTAGGGACATAATTGACACACCCATAAATGTTTTTACAGGTGTTAATCACTACTTCCATTTTTTTAACAAACAATAGTTGAGCTTGGGTATTAAAATTGTATTGTCTTAATAAAGTTATAAGGGGTTAATTGTTATTATTTGTTTGATTTTTTTTTAATACTTAAATTAAAGACTTAATGTAATTAGAAAGCACATACATGTAGTTCTATGCAATGAGATTATTGGACAGTCTCCTGTTCTATGCAATGAGAGAAAAGAATACTTCACTCCTATTAAACAACTTGTGACTGAAAACTCTCCTCCTGGAACTTGGGAACTGCTGTTTAATAATACACTAGCAGTTACGCAACTTGTACTGGACTGTACAAAATATATCAAACAACTTGGATTCAAAAAAGAGTTAATTCTTAAACTGGAAACACTTACAAGACACTTCTGTTTCAAGCTTCATTACAAAAGATTATCTCTTCTGAAAAAGTTAGACAGCTGACAGTTATCATTAAGATATGGATGCTGAAACATAGACAATGAAAAAGTGAAATAGTAGATAAATTTTTAAACTATCATGAATGTTACTGTATATATAGATCCCTATATTCTGTAACACATATATTTATTGTTATAAAACTCTAAGAAAGCTATTTGCTGGTTAAATGATTGACTAATTATTTGAGTTATATGACCTTCTGTAAATGTAGATTGGTTTATCATTTTTATGTACATAATTTTATATTTCATCTGCTATGATTCTTTTTTTTCTACAATTCACTGTCTATGTATAGCGCACCACCATTGGATTTTACCTTGATGTAATATATCTTATCCCTGTTTCTTCCCCCTTTTTTTAATATTTTAATATTACCTGATAAGGGGTGTTCCTTATAATAGGAAGCTCATACGAAGAAAAGAAAGAAAGAAGTAGTGTACCAAAATATTCATGGAAAACAAAATTTATTCAAATTGTCAAAAAAAGAAATCTGGTTTTAAATTCCATTTTGAATTAAGTGGGCTCATGCATTTATGTCGACCATCAAAGTCAAATTGGAACTTAATGTTATCTGCTTTTGACTTTCAATGTAGATTTATCAAATTATTGGGCAAACTTGTATGAAATTGGAGTTAATATCAAAAGTGTTCAATTAAGGAACAAAAAATGCTTTCAAGTTATATTCTTGTATCCTAAGAGCTCAATCTCACAACGAAACGTTGGAAGGGCAAATTCCTTTAGTAAACTGTTAACAAAATAAAACACTTGGTTATACAAAACTTGTTATATAGATGATACAATTTATCACATTAAACAAAGTCCCATCATATTCATAGTGAATACTAGCTGCATGATTTTTCATTCATGCTTTACATTTTCTTATTTTCATATTGTCTATCAAAAACTATTTTCTTTTATATACAAGATTTGTAATCAGCAAGTAATCATATGAATGTAGTTTTAAGTAATCTAAAAGTAATCATGATTACACCTGTTTTTTGCAATGTAATCGATTACTTTACGATTACTTGTAATCAAAAATGGCATGATTACTGATTACAAAGGATTACACTACAAAATGTAGTCGATTACAGCTGATTACAATTAGTGATTATGATTACCCTATGCCTGGCATTGAGCACACTTTTTTGTACATGTGGAAATCGGCACTCTTAGGATTTATTATATACATTTTATTAAAAAGTTACATAACTTCATAAGGTAAGTTTTACACATTTTTTTCAATCTTTTTTGGGGCTATTTAGCTTTGATGTCAGATATTTTGTTATGGTTGAAATCTGTTACAATAAAGCCAAGACTGTTGGACATTTAGAACTTGTAATATGTATTGGAGTTTGCCAATGAAAAAAGATTTTTGTTTCAAATAATTTTGTTGTTGGGTAAATGTTTCATTGATAGTCATCTCTCAAATGTCATGGCCAAGAAAGTGCAGAGTTCAAATCAGAAAGAAATGACTTTTAAAAAGTCTTCAATCTCATTCATAAATTTGCTTCATCTAAAATCCATTGTAAAAACATTTACAATTTCTTTGGTACAGGTACATGATGTGGCAATATTAATCATGTTATAACTAAATTAACTTTTAAAAAAACTAGCATATATTGATAGGGGATTAATAAAGGAATCAAAAGAGCCAAAAAAAAAATATAGGTCACCGTGCTTGTTTTCAAGATATTAGCCATTGAAATTTTGGCGGGAAAATGTTCTCTCTTGACTTTTCTTAGCTTTATCATTGACAAGTCCCTAAAAACTATTAAAAAGTAATTAAAATTTTATAAGACTTTAACAGACAGCTTATCATTATACATGTAAAAGAATTATAAAAAGAAAAATTGGGGTCAGCAGGCAAATTTTGTTAAGGCATTCAAATGGATAAAACAGAAGGATTCCGAAAATCTGACCAAAATTCCAAAACATGACAAGCGAGCTTCCTTAAGATAAAATTTGTTTGTGTTTTATCTTTAGTGCTTTGAACCGACTAAGCCAAGGTCATTCTCAGCCATGCAGCCACCTAGCATCTGTCTTATTCCAGGAATCAGAGTTATCTTCTCCTTTAGAAAGCAAAGGTAACAGTTTTCTCTTTACATGAAAGTTTTTTAATTGAGATTTTATGTGACTATATATTTATCCACAACCCCCCCTCTCCGACATCAAAAAATTTGCAGTTGTATATTGGTATAACGTCGTCGTTGTTGTCGTCTGAAGACATATGGTTTCTGGATAATGACCATATCTTGAGGGAAAGATTTTTTTTCTTGAAAAAGGATGAGGGGAGGTGAAAAAAAAGTTATGGGAGGGGAAGTAAAAAAAAATTTGCGGGGGGGGGGGGTGGATTTTTTCTCAATTCAGATTTCAAAAATAAAAATGAAAATTTCTTCAAATATTATTGCACAAAATCAAAAGAGCAAGAAAAAAAGGGGATAAATATTATAATCTTTTTGGGAGGGAAGGGGGGGGGGGGGTCAATTCCCAACAGTATAGTGTATTGCACGAAAGCAAAACATTGAATATAAATTCTAATTCTATAACTTATTCTAAGTTCTTTGGCTACAGTATTCTGTGTCAGAAACTTATTATGCGTCAAATATTTAATTACAATCCTAATTCAGATCTGTATCAAGCACAGATATTGTGTCCATTTTTGCCCCAACTGTTAAGGACTGGACCTCTGCGGTTGAATCCAGCTGTGCTCAGAGAAGCAATTTATTTCAATACAAAATGATTTATAGTTTAAAATATCAGCTGCAAGTCACAATATGGACCTTTTTGGCAAGCAGACCACTTTGTAAAAGATATGGTTCACTTTGCTGGTGACTCTTGTTGTTAGAATATTAACAAAAACTATGTTGTATCGTTAAATTAAATAACTTCTTATATAAATTTGTAATAGATTTCCATTTAGAAAATACCTTTTTTCATTACTTTTTAGAGATATATTATATAAATAGTAATTTAGATGAATCTCAGAAAGAGGCTGTAAGATTTGCTTTAAGTCAGCCAGAGATTGCTGTCGTCCACGGACCTCCAGGTACTGGCAAAACTACAACTATCATAGAAATCATAATCCAGGCAGTCAAACAAGGTAAAAAGGTAAGGCACCAGGATTTTTGAAAATTTGTAATTAGAAAAAAAACTGATCAGACATTTTCTTTTGGATGCTCAAAGATCATATAAATTGTGGATTTTGTTTTTGCAATCAAAAGGTATGCCCTATATGCTCTATCCTGGATCTGTCAAAGTACAGTGTTGATTAGTTTTTAGACACCAACTTCGATAGTACGTGACCTATTCCTCAAACAATATTGGTGATTTTCCTGTGTGTTTAATCTAAAAAATTTAAGATTCTGTTCTCTATTGTCATCCACTCAAGCTGTTCAAACAGTGGTGCTGATGCTAAAAGTGGATCAGTGTCTTAAAAAGCATTGGGCATCTCATTAGTCATGTTAGTTTGTGATTAGGTCAGTTTAAGGGGAACCACTAGTGGTAGGTCAATTATAATTATAATGCAGTTGTATTAGAATTGGCACATCTCATTCCCATGGCGATTATTTGGCCCCTCCCCTTCAGTCATGGGCTCTTGACTTTTGCTAAGTTAACATTTATTAAGTTTGTGATTAGGTCAGTATAAACATTAAACTTATTTTATTCTCCAAATTGGAATATAAGATGAACCACTAATGGTGAGTCAATAATATTTGGTATGCAGTTGTATCAGCATTTGTATGTCCCACCCCCTAATTATTGTTGGTTGACTTTGAAACATTTGCATAGTTTACAAGGTAATTTTGAATTTAGGTCATTTAAATGGAAACCACTGATATTATTGATAAGTCAATGGTATAAGGTATGCAGTTTTATTAGCATTCACATTTCTCATTTCCTTGGAGGTTATTTTGGTCCGGCACCTTCAGTCATAGTTCATTGACATTTCTCATTTCCTTGGAGGTTATTTTGGTCCGGCACCTTTAGTCATAGGTCATTGACATTTCTCATTTCCTTGGAGGTTATTTTGGTCCGGCACCTTTAGTCATAGGTCATTGACATTTCTCATTTCCTTGGAGGTTATTTTGGTCCGGCACCTTCAGTCATAGTTCATTGACACCTCTCATTTCCTTGGAGGTTATTTTGGTCCGGCACCTTTAGTCATAGTTCATTGACATTTCACATTTCCTTGGAGGTTATTTTGGGATGGCACCTTAAGTCATAGGTCATTGACATTTCACATTTCCTTGGAGGTTATTTTGGGCCAGCACCTTAAGTCATAGTTCATTGACATTTCACATTTCCTTGGAGGTTATTTTGGGCCAGCACCTTAAGTCATAGTTCATTGACATTTCTCATTTCCTTGGAGGTTATTTTGGGATGGCACCTTAAGTCATATGTCATTGACCTCACATTTCCTTGGAGGTTATTTTGGGATGGCACCTTAAGTCATAGTTCATTGACATTTCTCATTTCCTTGGAGGTTATTTTGGTCCGGCACCTTCAGTCATAGTTCATTGACATTTCTCATTTCCTTGGAGGTTATTTTGGTCCGGCACCTTTAGTCATAGTTCATTGACATTTCTCATTTCCTTGGAGGTTATTTTGGTCCGGCACCTTCAGTCATAGTTCATTGACATTTCTCATTTCCTTGGAGGTTATTTTGGTCCGGCACCTTAAGTCATAGTTCATTGACATTTCTCATTTCCTTGGAGGTTATTTTGGTCCGGCACCTTCAGTCATAGTTCATTGACATTTCTCATTTCCTTGGAGGTTATTTTGGTCCGACACCGTTAGTGACATTTCACATTTCCTTGGAGGTTATTTTGTGCCAGCACCTTAAGTCATAGTTCATTGACATTTCACATTTCCTTGGAGGTTATTTTGGGATGGCACCTTTAGGTATAGTTCATTGACCTCACATTTCCTTGAAGGTTATTTTGGGATGGCACCTTAAGTCATAGTTCATTGACATTTCACATTTCCTTGGAGGTTATTTTGGGATGGCACCTTAAGTCATAGTTCATTGACATTTCACATTTCCTTGGAGGTTATTTTGGGCCGACACCTTTAGTGATAGTTCATTGACATTTCTCATTTCCTTGGAGGTTATTTTGGGATGGCACCTTAAGTCATAGTTCATTGACATTTCACATTTCCTTGGAGGTTATTTTGGGCCAGCACCTTAAGTCATAGTTCATTGACATTTCTCATTTCCTTGGAGGTTATTTTGGTCCGGCACCTTCAGTCATAGTTCATTGACATTTCTCATTTCCTTGGAGGTTATTTTGGTCCGACACCGTTAGTGACATTTCACATTTCCTTGGAGGTTATTTTGTGCCAGCACCTTAAGTCATAGTTCATTGACATTTCACATTTCCTTGGAGGTTATTTTGGGATGGCACCTTTAGGTATAGTTCATTGACCTCACATTTCCTTGAAGGTTATTTTGGGATGGCACCTTAAGTCATAGTTCATTGACATTTCACATTTCCTTGGAGGTTATTTTGGGATGGCACCTTAAGTCATAGTTCATTGACATTTCACATTTCCTTGGAGGTTATTTTGGGATGGCACCTTAAGTCATAGTTCATTGACATTTCACATTTCCTTGGAGGTTATTTTGGGATGGCACCTTAAGTCATAGTTCATTGACATTTCACATTTCCTTGGAGGTTATTTTGGGATGGCACCTTAAGTCATAGTTCATTGACATTTCACATTTCCTTGGAGGTTATTTTGGGATGGCACCTTAAGTCATAGTTCATTGACATTTCTCATTTCCTTGGAGGTTATTTTGGGATGGCACCTTAAGTCATAGTTCATTGACATTTCACATTTCCTTGAAGGTTTTTTTGGGATGGCACCTTAAGTCATAGTTCATTGACATTTCACATTTCCTTGGAGGTTATTTTGGGATGGCACCTTAAGGTAGATGGGGTGTCTAAATTATAATCCATAGAATCTTTTAATAATTTGCCAAAATGTAGTTCATATCCCACTTGTTTAAAAACATTAATAAAAAGAATGGGTCACCGGACTTATTTTCACACTACAGGTTGTGCAAAATTGTCAAGATTTTGTATAGATTATGCATGGAAAACCCAATTTTCCGCCATAAAACGCAAACCACACCATAGAATTTTGAGATAAAATATGAGAAGATAGCTCCAATATTATGCTTTCAGATAAGAAAAAGAAAAAAAGGGGTCACCGGACTCGTTTTCTTGCTATATGTAAAAATGGGTAAATTCCTAACACATTCTATTGTAAAAGTAACACTATCTGAATTATCTGCCTTTGCATTTGAGTTGCCTCCCCTTATTTGACAAAGTTGGAAAAAAATGAATCAAACAAAAGAATTCTTTTTTTTGTAAAATACAATCATAAATATGATCAAACATGGCATTTTCTATATTATTATGAAAATTCTTACACATGAATTACCTACTACTATAAAAATTTGCACATTTCATCAAAGATCTAGACCTTGTTTTCTAGTATTTCAAAATCCAAGATGGAGGAAGACACCCTATCTACCTTAAGTCATAGTTCATTGACATTTCACATTTCCCTGGGGGTTATTTTGGGCCGGCACCTTAAGTCATAGTTCATTGACATTTCTCATTTCCTTGGAGGTTATTTTGGGCCGACACCTTTAGTGATAGTTCATTGACATTTCTCATTTCCTTGGAGGTTATTTTGGGATGGCACCTTTAGGTATAGTTCATTGACATTTCACATTTCCTTGGAGGTTATTTTGGGATGGCACCTTAAGTCATAGTTCATTGACATTTCACATTTCCTTGGAGGTTATTTTGGGATGGCACCTTAAGTCATAGTTCATTGACATTTCACATTTCCTTGGAGGTTATTTTGGGATGGCACCTTAAGTCATAGTTCATTGACATTTCACATTTCCTTGGAGGTTATTTTGGGATGGCACCTTAAGTCATAGTTCATTGACATTTCACATTTCCCTGGGGGTTATTTTGGGCCGGCACCTTAAGTCATAGTTCATTGACATTTCTCATTTCCTTGGAGGTTATTTTGGGATGGCACCTTAAGTCATAGTTCATTGACATTTCTCATTTCCTTGGAGGTTATTTTGGGATGGCACCTTAAGTCATAGTTCATTGACATTTCACATTTCCTTGGAGGTTATTTTGGGATGGCACCTTAAGTCATAGTTCATTGACATTTCTCATTTCCTTGGAGGTTATTTTGGGATGGCACCTTAAGTCATAGTTCATTGACATTTCTCATTTCCTTGGAGGTTGTTTTGGGATGGCACCTTAAGTCATAGTTCATTGACATTTCTCATTTCCTTGGAGGTTATTTTGGGATGGCACCTTAAGTCATAGTTCATTGACATTTCACATTTCCTTGGAGGTTATTTTGGGATGGCACCTTAAGTCATAGTTCATTGACATTTCACATTTCCTTGGAGGTTGTTTTGGGATGGCACCTTAAGTCATAGTTCATTGACATTTCTCATTTCCTTGGAGGTTATTTTGGGCCAGCACCTTAAGTCATAGTTAATTGACATTTCTCATTTCCTTGGAGGTTATTTTAGGATGGCACCTTAAGTCATAGTTCATTGACATTTCTCATTTCCTTGGAGGTTATTTTGTGCCAGCACCTTAAGTCATAGTTCATTGACATTTCTCATTTCCTTGGAGGTTATTTTGGGATGGCACCTTAAGTCATAGTTCATTGACATTTCTCATTTCCTTGGAGGTTATTTTGGGATGGCACCTTTAGGTATAGTTCATTGACCTCACATTTCCTTGAAGGTTATTTTGGGATGGCACCTTAAGTCATAGGTCATTGACCTCACATTTCCTTGGAGGTTATTTTGGGATGGCACCTTAAGTCATAGTTCATTGACATTTCACATTTCCTTGGAGGTTATTTTGGTCCGGCACCTTAAGTCATAGTTCATTGACATTTCACATTTCCTTAGAGGTTATTTTGGGATGGCACCTTAAGTCATAGTTCATTGACATTTCACATTTCCTTGGAGGTTATTTTGGGATGGCACCTTTAGTCATAGGTCATTGACATTTCTCATTTCCTTGGAGGTTATTTTGGTCCGGCACCTTTAGTCATAGTTCATTGACATTTCTCATTTCCTTGGAGGTTATTTTGGGCCAGCACCTGTAGTCATAGGTCATTGACTTTGACTTTCCTTGGAGGTTATTTTGGGCCGGCACCTTTAGTCATAGGTCATTGACTTTGACTTTCCTTGGAGGTTATTTTGGGCCGGCACCTTTAGTCATAGTTCATTGACATTTCTCATTTCCTTGGAGGTTATTTTGGTCCGGCACCTTCAGTCATAGTTCATTGACATTTCTCATTTCCTTGGAGGTTATTTTGGGATGGCACCTTAAGTCATAGGTCATTGACATTTCTCATTTCCTTGGAGGTTATTTTGGGATGGCAACTTTAGTCATAGGTCATTGACATTTCTCATTTCCTTGGAGGTTATTTTGGTCCGGCACCTTTAGTCATAGGTCATTGACAGACCTGCCAACTATCCCGATTTTCGCGGTATCATCCCGATTTTTATCCCTCAACCCGAATCCCGATATCGGGATCGTAAAACTAGTCAAAATCCCGATTTTCACCAAATATACCCGAAAAAATTATTGTTTACCGATTTTGAAGTTTTTCTGATCAATTTTAAAAAATCTATAATTTTACCTGGGGACATATTATGACAAGTTAACGACCCTACGCTAATCAACAGTCACAACAGGCCCCGGCGCCATAAAACTATTTGAGTAAAGTTTTTTTACTCAGCCTGAGAATTTTCTCAATTTTTTTATTCTCAGCAAAATGCACCGCCATAAAAAAATTCTCAGATTTTTTTTACTCAAAGTTAAGAATATTCTTAAATATTTGAGTATGGCCAAGAGCATACTTAAGTATAAAAAAAAATCTTAAATGTTGCTATTTAGGGTATTTAATATAAAATTACAATTGTTAATAATATTTTTAAATTTTGAAGAACGTCACTATTCTACACAAACCAAGTTGTATCCAAAAAGAGCATACACATATTTATTCAGTCCAAAATTTTTGTTCGGTTAACGTCGTCTTTTTCATATATTTTGTATGGCGGATAAAAAAGTTCTCATTCTTAGCTGAGTAAAATAATTAATTCTGAGAATATTTTTTTACTCAGAAAAAAAAAGTTTTATGGCGCTGGGGCCAGGTGTCATAATTATTGGTTGTATGTAATCAGATTACCTAATGGGTCGTAACAGTCCTCAAAATTAATTTGTATACACAAATTTGGTCAAACAGCCTTTCATTTTTAATCAATTTATCATACAAGCACAATTTGCAACATTTGCCGTAGTTCCACAACAAAATCATAATTAATTGAAAGATGAGAACTGTAATGAACTCTCAAGAAAACATCGTATCTTGAAATCTGTTTAATTTTTGAAACCAGACATCGTGTGTCTGTTGATTTAAATGGACGCCATTTTGTATTCACTACTGTGTTACTGTATAAGCCTCCGCCAGTAAGAGCACCTCTGAATACAAAGAAAGATAACTCAAATTTTATCCATTTTCTCATTGACACTGATAAGACCATAAGTAAGATTAAATCAAAATCTGTCTTCATCCTTCTAACTTTAGGACATGTAGTTTTAGGTCTTTTGAGTCAAGGTTCATAGATAAAAAGGTCTTTGGAGGCAGAAAAGGGGGGTCTCTACTTTGAATCCTTTATTTTTAATACCATTTTTCTCTATTCTTCAGTTATTTTGTCAATTTTATAAATTAATAGCACAAGAATCATGCAAATAAAAGAAATCAAAGCCTACAAGCTCATCAGTAATATACCTAAAGAAAAAAGAAGAGAACTTAGACTATTTTAGGAGTAAAAAACAATGCACACAGAAAAGTCGCTAAAATTGTAACCCTTAAAAATCTAGTCGCGCGCTAAATCCCCCATGGAGATTTTCAAAAGTTGGCAGGTCTGCATTGACATTTCTCATTTCCTTGGAGGTTATTTTGGGCCAGCACCTGTAGTCATAGGTCATTGACTTTGACTTTCCTTGGAGGTTATTTTGGGCCGGCACCTTTAGTCATAGGTCATTGACATTTCTCATTTCCTTGGAGGTTATTTTAGGGCCGGCACCTTTAGTCATAGTTCATTGACATTTCTCATTTCCTTGGAGGTTATTTTGGTCCGGCACCTTTAGTCATAGGTCATTGACATTTCTCATTTCCTTGGAGGTTATTTTGGGATGGCACCTTTAGTCATAGTTCATTGACTTTGGATGTTTTGCATAGATAACATGTCAAAGTATTGCTAATACAACTTCAACATTTGCATTATACTATCAAAAATACATAAAGGCGAGACATATCTCTGGGTCAACAATTTTTTCTTCTCATTGCATGAAGAACAAAAACTTGTGTGGGGAAGTTTTTACATATTTTTGTTAATGGCGAAATTAGCAGACATAAATTGTTAGCGAAAATTTCTCATTTTACAGTATCCAGAAGGAAGATGCTGTCAGTAATATTGTAATAGTGATTTCATTTTAACAGATTTTAGCCTGTGCTCCTTCCAACATAGCAGTAGATAACTTAGTAGAAAGATTAGCAGCTAATAAACAGAAGATTGTTAGACTTGGTCACCCTGCCAGAGTATTAAAACATATACAGAAGTATTCACTGGACGCCATATTATCTACCAGTGATGATACAAGGCTGGTCGAGGATGTCAGAAGTGATATGGATAAAGCTATGGTAAGTATTCACTGGACGCCATATTATCTACAAGTGATGATACAAGGCTGGTTGAGGATGTCAGAAGTGATATGGATAAAGCTATGGTAAGTATTCACTGGACGCCATATTATCTACAAGTGATGATACAAGGCTGGTTGAGGATGTCAGAAGTGATATGGATAAAGCTATGGTAAGTATTCACTGGACGCCATATTATCTACAAGTGATGATACAAGGCTGGTTGAGGATGTCAGAAGTGATATGGATAAAGCTATGGTAAGTATTCACTGGACGCCATATTATCTACAAGTGATGATACAAGGCTGGTTGAGGATGTCAGAAGTGATATGGATAAAGCTATGGTAAGTATTCACTGGACGCCATATTATCTACCAGTGATGATACAAGGCTGGTCGAGGATGTTAGAAGTGATATGGATAAAGCTATGGTAAGTATTCACTGGACGCCATATTATCTACAAGTGATGATACAAGGCTGGTCGAGGATGTTAGAAGTGATATGGATAAAGCTATGGTAAGTATTCACTGGACGCCATATTATCTACCAGTGATGATACAAGGCTGGTCGAGGATGTCAGAAGTGATATGGATAAAGCCATGGTAAGGGGCAAAATTTTGATTGCCAGATTTTAGACATTATTTACTTCGTTTGACTATATTTAGAGATAACTAATTAAGGTTGTTTTTCGGTACACCAGAAAACCAGATTCCATACAAATTGTCTGTGAAGTGAAGATTGAAGTGTTCTCATTACTAATTTCTAGTACCGGTAATACACATGTATCTCATTTCAACAGAGACCAGGGATCATAGATTTATTCTTACAAGGAAGTTCCGAGCATGCTTGGAGGATGCTCAGAACTTTTAAAGTATGTTCTTCTCAGCAGTTTATGTGACAATCATTATTATGATTCATTAATATGTCAATCAAATCTTTAGCACTTCTATAATAAGGAAAGTAATGCATTTTAGAGGAAGCTCAATTTACACCTGTGTTAACATCTGGTCTATTCAAATACATCTTGCATGAAATTTGACACAACTACAAAAAAAATAGATGAGAACTTCTTCAATATTATCAAGTCTCCACAAAAAAGTAAATGTCTTTAACCATTTTCTTTTTAATAATCATTCTTTTATTTTATATAAATTCATGTGATGTATAATTCATATTATATTAGTCCAAACTGAAGAAAACAAGAGACAAAGGGGAGAGACAGAGGTTAAGACAAGATATGAAATCTCTTAGAAAAGAACTTGTCCAGAGAGAGCAGACGGCCATTAAACAGATCCTGAAGAAAGCTGATGTTGTCTTGGCAACCATGACTGGGGCATCTGCTGATGGGCCACTGAAGCTGTTAGATGATAAACACTTTGACCTTGGGGTCATTGATGAATGTTCACAGGTTGGTTGGGAAATGTACTGTAATGTCAGTATATTGCTTTCTGTCTAATAAAATCTATAACTTGGTCTATTGGAAATAATATATAAGCTACGATTGAAACAAACATCTTAAATACCATTCTTTTTGTTTGAAGTGTTGACATGATTGATAAAAGCAGAATTTCATTATAAGCAGACAGTTTGACCCTTTGCCAAAAGATAAAAAAGATCGCTTAAGAATTATTGACTTACAAGTCAATAATTTGGCCTCATTGAATCTTATTCATGCGACCTTCAATTTAACCTTTTAGCTAGATATTGAGTACACTTGTTCAGCTATTAAAAGGAAAAGAATGTCAACATTGAAAGTGAAACAAGGGTAACCCATTTGGTTTTATTTATCACCATACTTTTAGATTCGATACTGTAAATTCAGAAATTATTAGCAAAATAGCGATACATTGGCAATTATTACTCACATTTTGAAATTTTTTATGTTATTTAAACAGGATTTTTCTCAATGTTGCAAAAATTAAAATCGCATTTTAGTCTAAAATGACAAAATCACAATAATAAATGCACGCAAAGATTTCTGAATTTACAGCATACAAATTCCTAGGAAATTATATTCTTCTCATATACAGCTCCTTTATGATATTTATCTTTCGCCATGTTTTTGCCCCCATGTTATTAAAGGTCTTTCGGCACAAGAGTCATATGACCAAAATAGATCCTTATACCATCGGAAGGGAACATATAAAGATGTGCTATATTATTGGCATTTCATACTTTTGATCCCATGTTTACTTGATGAAGGTTTAATATCATTTAAATCTGTTCCCATATTAAGAGACTGAAATTAAGGTAAACTTCTGGTTTCTGAATGGTATATTTGAACTATATGTCCAAACTTTACCAAACTTTGCTTGAAAATGCTCCATAGAATATAGCAAAACTGCTATTGTTTTTTGAGTCAGTAGGTCGAAAGTTAAGGTTACCATAACTATAAATCGACAAACTTTTGGGAGAAGTTTCGTTTCTTGATGATATTTGTTTAGTCATGCACAATTTAGATCTTTACTAATCTTTGGTGTATAATATGCATGGCGATGATAAAAACCCTGAATGATTTTGAGGTAAAAAAACCTACATCTTTACCAAACTTGCATGGATAACTCTTCTTTAGGAGAAAAGACTGCAATTGAATTTGAGGTCAATAAGTAGAATGTATACATGCATGTCACAGCTGTTTAAATACACTGACATTTGGCTAAAATTTGGGTTTTAAGGAAATTGTTGGAACTTTTCTTCATATGAAACCTAGTCAATCACACTGTAAATATACAAATCATTGTGTGCATTTATTATTGTGATTTTGGAAGAATGTACAAGAATGCTAGACTATTTAATGCATAATATGCTTTATCAATATATATGTGTCAGATATTAAAAGAGGGATGAAAGATACCAGAGGGACAGTCAAACTCATAAATCGAAAGTAAACTGACAAAGCCATGGCTAAAAATGAAAAGGACAAACAGACAAACAATAGTACAAATGACACAACATAGAAAAGAATAAACAACACAAACATTAAAGTGTGAGTTCTTACTATTGCGATACTTACCAAGTCGCAATATTTGCATTAGTTAAAACCTCACAATAATTTTTGAATTTACAGTATACATAATATATATATATATACAAATTATGAATTCTTTTTTCTATCAAAATTATTTATATTGTGGTTTGTCCCTAATCTCAATGTCAGCAGTTATCTTCATTTAACATCACAAAAACAAACACTACAAAAAAAACAGATTCTGATACAAACAAATCTTTCTCCTAAAAATACATACTGTGGATTCATAATTATTCCTTGGATACCATTTTTTGTCGATTTTGTGATTACCTCGGAACCACAAATTTCAAATTCTATGAATTACAAATGTTATATAGAAATGTATGTTGACTTTGACTAAACCTGGAAATCAAATATCCATGTAAACTTTCCTCAATCCATGAAAATTGGTAGCAACGAAAATAATTGAATCTACAATAAACAACTTGGCTTATACACTAATGGTTCTTTTGTTCTTCTATTTACCAGGCAATAGAAGCAGCCTTATGTACTAATGGTTCTTTTGTTCTTCTATTTACCAGGCAATAGAAGCAGCCTTATGCACTAATGGTTCTTTTGTTCTTCTAGTTACCAGGCAATAAAAGCAGCCTTATGCACCAATGGTTCTTTTGTTCTTCTATTTACCAGACAATAGAAGCAGCCTTATGCACTAATGGTTCTTTTGTTCTTCTATTTTTCAGGCAATAGAAGCAGCCTGTTGGATTCCACTGTTGAAAGTACCCAGATGTATACTGGCGGGTGATCATCTACAGTTACCTCCTACTATACTGAGTAACGAGTAAGTCATGAAAATCTAAGCATGAAATCCATAAAATCTGGTACTCCATTAATAATAATTATTCCTCTGTATTTGTCTTATAAGCCAGCTCTCCAGGATGTTATATCAAAAGCAAACTGCTCTCAGAGCCAAGATTTTCCCTAAACTTGCCTAATCTGACACCTGAGTATTCCAACATCCTGCTTTAACCGACATATTTTAATGGTCCCAAAATATGCCAATCCTTGCAGAAAAAACCTGAGTATTCCAACACCCTGCTTAATCCAACATTTTTTTCTGGTCCCCCAGTGTGTTGAAACTGTAGATGTCTACTCTGAAGTTATCCTAAACTAAATACAATATCATTGTTTTATGAGTTGTTCATGCTTCATTTTTCTACTTTCTGTACCACAGGGCTGCTAAGAGTGGATTGGAGATGACCTTGATGGAACGTGTCCTTGGTCTCTATGACAACCAGATAATGAGGATGTTGACAACACAATACAGAATGAATCGGGTCATCATGCAGTGGTCATCAGATCAGTTATATGATGGTAAACTGGTGGCTCACCCTTCAGTCTCAGATCATCTGCTAAGGTATCATGTTAATCCTAATGAGGGGCCCCCAAGACCTAGTGATTTAAGCAGTTACTACTATAATCACTAGCCAGTCAACACTGAGGTTGTGAGTTTCGAACCCTGAACATGTTGGTGCACTCAACTCCAATTTCAATTGACTAGGATTGTCAGTTTTCATGACAAAATGGTCAGTTGTTTTCTCTGGCACTCCAGCTTCCTCCACCAAAACTGGCAGCCAAGAAATATCCCAAAAGCGTTTCTTAAAAGAGGTGTTAAAACACAAAAAATAAATAAATAAAATTATTAATCCTAATGCACTGGGTAGGCCATCCTCTCCTATTATTTTCCCTACATTGTGAAGTAGCATTTCTATATTATAGAGTTGAAGGCTATGTAGGCATCCTTAGCTACTTATAAATGATTAAATTTATTTGACAGAAAAGTATCTCATTATTTCAGTATTTCTCATGAAATTTACTATATGCAATCCTTTCAGGGTCAATTGGAATGCATTGCACTAGGCTGTGAAGCACCAAATATGAATACAGCAAAGATTTAATTGCCTTCCTAATGCCCAAACTTTGAACACAACCAGGCAAACAAATATTTTAATACTGAGAATGCAGAAATGTATATTATAATTGCCATTGTTAACAATTGACAACAATGGGATTACTTTTTATTTAATGAATATGAAATTTAAAGTATCTTACTATGATGTCACTTATAACAACGTTACTGGTAATAGAAAAATCAACAGAAGTAAGCAAGTTTTCTTTTATTTATAGTCTGTGCAAAAGTTCTGAGCCAAAATGTAGAAATTGAGTATTTTCTTTAATTATTTGATTGGTCTGCATGACAGGATGCCATTAAAAAAATTGTCTCCTACTTAGCCATGGGATAGAGTAAATTATCTCCCTCATCAATCAAAATCTGGCATTTTAACATGAAGCATATCAAAGTAAAATATTATACTGTCATATCAATGTTTATATTTATATTTTAGGGATATCCCAGGTATAACAGATAATGAGGAAACATCCGAGCCTCTGTTACTGATAGATACAGCAGGATGTGAAATGTATGAATTAGATCTACCAGAAGAAATATCTAAGGGAAATGAAGGTTTGGCTTAAATACAAAGAACTCATTATAAAGCATTCAGCAAGAAATATTATACAGTTTCTTTGGTTTCCTCTTTGAAAAAGAAGGGTTCCACATATTTTTTTTAATTTTTTTTTACATGGTTAAGAAAGCCAAAAATTAATTTTACTGATTTCCACATTTTCAGCTTAAGGAGGAAATGGAACAAGTACAGAGTCCTTTTTTTGTGTTTTCATTTTTTGTGTGTGTGTAAAGTTTGGTACACAAATTTTTAATGAACTTAATTTTTGTTAACAAGTTTTGAGGGACATATTATTTGTGCTAGGTAAACTGATATGCAGGCAATACGATACATTTATTTCCCATGCCTGAGGGAGATATGAAGATTTCTTCACCCAAGAATATTCATATTTCACGAGGGCTATGTCCGAGGGAAATATGATTTTTCAAGGGTGAAAAATCTTCATATCACTCGATCGCCGCGATATAGCCTTTTTGTGCTAATGAGGCGTAAAGCAACCAACAATCAATCATATCTCTAGAAGCTAAGGGAAATGAATGTTTTATTCCACTGCCTATGCTTCATTTACTTGAATATAATATATCAATTTATATATGTTTGTTTTCTTATCTGCTTGTTTAAATAGCTAAACACGGCATAAACATTGATAAACAGTACGGATTAAAAATAGATTAATAGTCTTTTTATTTTAACGGTAATGACTTATCTAACGCTATTTCAATAAAACCACCTTCAAAATAGTATGCACATTAACCACGGGTAACGTCATGCTACAAAGTCCCGATCTACAGAGGGGAGTATGATGTTCAGAGGGGAATATGATACTGAGAGGGGAATATGAAGTTTTGTTCGACGTCACGCTGATAGTTTCAACCAATCAAATGTTTATTTCACCATCAAAATCAACATGCAGTGGAATAATATCAATTATATTGATTCCTGGTGTAAAAAAAACCCACGTCCACCTATCTGTTTCTAAAATTTGCAGAGGAAAAGGGTTAACTACAATATTAATTAAATTTTTAACAGGTGAAGCTGATATTGTGGCTACTCATGTTGAAAAACTAATATCTTATGGACTGAAGCAGGATGATATAGCAGTTATTGCCCCTTACAATCTACAAGTAAGATCTTATTATACACACCTTCAGAAAGATATAGTAGTTATTTCCCCTTACATTCTACAAGTAAGATCTTATTATACACACCTTCAGAAAGATATAACAGTTATTGCCCCTTAGAATATACAAGTAAGATCTAAATATAGACACCCTCAGAAAGATATAGCAGTTATTGCCCCTTAGAATCTACAAGTAAGATCTTTATATAGACACATTCAGAAAGATATAGCAGTTATTGCCCTTTTACAACCTATAAGTAAGATCTATATAAACACATCTTTAGAAAGATATAGCAGTTTAGTTTAAACATATTTTCTTATAGTGGATTGGGAAACAAGTTTTGCAACTTATATTAATCCCTTTCCACTTTGTGGGTGTGAGTGCTGCCTTGTAGTGGTATTAACCTGCTCTTTATATATAGTAGGTATGGCCCCTTACAATCAACAGGTAATATATTTATATAGACATCTTCAGAAAGATTTAGCAGTTATTGCCCCTTAAATTGTCAGGATGTGTTTATCTTGCACTTGCTCCTTTTAGCAGCAAGAATGGGAATATTTTATATTTTAATCAATCTAAGAGCCGAGTTCATTATTTCGTTGTTACCTTCGGGAGAGGTTGACCTGTTTATAAGTGTCTTCACAGGTATATATTGATTGAAGAAAATTAATTATAAAAACACTACAGTAAGGATTTGTTGATTCATTAATTTGGACCTTACATTTTATAGGGTACATAGAACAATATTACCTTTGTCATGTAGAGTGTATACAGAGGCAATACCTTTTTATGCCCCACCTACGATAGTAGAGGGGCATTATGTTTTCTGGTCTGTGCGTCCGTTCGTCTGTTCGTTCGTCCGTCCGTCCGTCCGTCTGTCCGTCTGTTCGTTCGTCCGTCCGTCTGTCCCGCTTCAGGTTAAAGTTTTTGGTCAAGGTAGTTTTTGATGAAGTTGAAGTCCAATCGACTTTAAACTTAGTACACATGTTCCCTATGATATGATCTTTCTAATTTTAATGCCAAATTAGAGTTTTTACCCAAATTTCACGGTCCACTGAACATGGAAAATGATAGTGCGAGAGGGGCATTCGTGTACTGAGGACACATTCTTGTTATAGGACTATATTTGTTCTGATTATTGGGAAGCTTCTGTATGACGCAGACAATTCTTTAACAAAACTTATATATGTTTTACAGGTTGAGCTTTTAAGACTGAGATTGTCTTCTAATTACCCTAAAGTAGAAGTTAAATCAGTGGATGGATTCCAGGGCAGAGAAAAGGAAGCAGTAGTTATATCACTTGTTAGAAGTAATCCTAAAGGTAAGATATCAGTTGTTAGAAGTAATCAGAAAAATGCAAAAAAAAATGTCAAACAGGTTTATATTGTGATTTATTCTCTGAAAATAAACCACTTTAATACTGTATTGAGTGTCTGTATTAATAATTTATACAAGTAAGGGCCTCAATGGTCAAATGGTCTGAGTGGTCATCTACTGTAGCACTAGCCTGTCATCAAGGTTGTGTTCCAACCATGCATGTGGCAGGTGCTTTTACCTCCAACTTAATTGACTAGGATTGCCAGTTTTCAAGCCAAAGGTCAGGTTTTATCCAGGCAGTCTTGCTTCATCCATCAATAAAAACTTGCATCAAGGGTACAGCTTATAGTGTTGAAAGTGGTGTTTAACAGCATCAATCAATCAATCAATATGTAAAGTAAATGTGTGATAAATAACAGAAATACAGCAATCAAACAACAAGTTATTTAAAATAGTCGTTGAAAGGTTACCAAAGTAAAACTCATAGATTGAAAATAAAATGACAACGTCATCGCTAGAAATAAAAAGACAAACAGACAAATAATATCCACAAAAGACCAAAATGACACAAACATTAACAACTATAGGTCACCGTACAGCCTTCAACAATGAGCAAAGCCCATACGGCATAGTCAGCTATAAAAGGCCCTGATAAGACAATGTGAAACAAATCAAACGAGAAAACTAACGGCCTTATTTATGTAAAAAAATGAAAGAAAAACAAATGTGTACATAAATGTAGCACATAAACAAACGACAACCACTGAATTACAGGCTCCTGACTTGGGACAGGCACATACATAAATAATGTGGCGGGGTTAAACATGTTAGCGGGATCCCAACCCTCCCCTAGCCTGGGACAGTGGTATAACAGTACAACATAAGAACGAACTATAGAAATCAGTTGAAAAAGGCTTAACACATCAGATGGACATAAAATACAAGTGGACGTGGCCGGGTACTTAGATTTATTATACTTTATTAAAGACTATATAAATAAGAACCTCTCAAACATTCACATAGACAATAAAAAAAAAATACCTAGCCTTCCATTCTTTTTCTTAATTTTTTTGTATACCTGGCCTTTAACTTCCAAAGTGGAACCCATTTGTAAATGCAAAAAAAATCTGGACATTTAAACTGAAATCACTTTTGACCCCCTGTGACATACAATTAAACGTCAGATGTGATTTTATTATTTAAGTGAATACTTTGGTATACACTTTAAATAGCTTATTTCTGAACTTATGTCACTTGAATTAACTTGACCAACTGATATCTAAGCTCTGTGCTGACACAAATACTTCAACTGAATATTTAACATGGAAAGTTATTTTATTGAATATTTAACATGGAAAGTTATTTTATTGAATATTTAACATGGAAAGTTATTTTATTGAATATTTAACATGGAAAGTTATTTTATTGAATATTTTACATGGATTGTTATTGAATATATTACATGAATAGTTTTATAAAAAGTTTTACATGAATATTTACATGTTGAAATACTATTGCATGAAAACTTTACATTTACATTTTTTTTCGTCTCCACAGGTGAAGTTGGATTCCTTGCAGAGAAGAGGAGAATTAATGTAGCCATTACCCGCGCCAGGAGACATCTAATGGTAGTGTGTAATAGTGAGACAGTCGGACATGACAAGTTCCTCAAGTCAGTAGTGGAGTATATGACGTGTAATGGAGAAGTACAGACGGCACATCAGTATATAGAAGGTATTTAAAAGTTAATCTTTGGCTGACTTTCTATAATCATATATATGTATAAAAAAAAAGAACTATGTGTTGAAATTAATATCAATTCATACTGTGCATGTGAGTATGTGTTTGGTGTGAAGTAGTTTTCACATCCATTCCTCATTCACTTCCTGTTTAAAGTGATGTAACAGTATCCTAAGAAATCTACACAAATATGGGTTTAGAAATTAAGAATAGACAAAAGAATTAAGAATAGAGAAAATATGGAGAAAAAAAAGAAATAGAAAAAAAATACCTAAAAAATTACTGAATACAGAAATATAGGACCCCTCACAGTGAAGTATCTTGTTTTGTTTTTATAGTATTTGTTTATGACGTAATTAAATAAATAGAAACCAAACCCGAAGATTATAAAAGGTTAAACTGACTTTAATTAACTCAAGATCAATCCCATTTTTAATTTTCATTTCAGAGGGAGTAGTTAATGCCAAACTATTAAGGCCTGATCATTTGAGTGACCTCCTGTCTGTGAAGATAACCACTCAGAAAGGTCAGAAAGACCAAGGGGCAAAACCAAAACAGAAACAGAAACCAAAACAGAATGAGAAACCAGCACCTAGAGGTCAACTGAAAGGTCATGGAGATAATGATGTGTCAAAAAGAACTGTTGAGAGGTTTTTTCTTTTTCAATTGAATATAGAAACAAGGAGATGTGATACGATTGCCAATGAGACAACTATTCACCAGAGTTCTAATGAAGTGGATGTAAGCAATTTTAGGCTCTTGTACAGCCTTACACAATGAGAAAAACCTATACCGTATAGTTCACTATAAAAGGCCAAGACATGAGAAATAAGAAAGAGTTTAATCCAGAAAACTAATGGCCTAATTTATAACAAAACAATGAACTAAAATACAAATGACAGACAAGAACCAAAAACTACATCTGAACTAAAGACTCCTCACTAGGAACAGACAAGAACCAAAAACTACATCTGAACTAAAGACTCCTCACTAGGAACAGACAAGAACCAAAAACTACATCTGAACCAAAGTTTTAAAGTGTTAGTGAATGCTATAATCCTCTTTATGTTAGAACATTAATGTAACATTAGTGTAACATTAGTGTAACATTAGTGTAACATTAGTGTAACATTAGTGTAACATCAGTGTAACATCAGTGTAACATCAGTGTAACATCAGTGTAACCTCAGTGTAACCTCAGTATAACCTCAGTGTAACCTCAGTGTAACCTTAGTGTAACCTCAGTGTAACCTCAGTGTAACCTTAGTGTAACAGAACAAAACAAGAACAAACTGTAAATATCAGTTGAGAAGAGTTTGACTCATCAGATTGTCAACCAGGAATCACAGACAATTTCAACTAACAAATAAAGCATGTTTTCTAAGACTTTTAATATCAACCAGAAGACATCAAACTAATTTAGTGTAAATACAAATGTACTCCAAAAACAGCAGAGAAAAGCAAAATCTGTTTAAAGCCAAAATATAATTATTGACAGGATGTAGGACCATAAGTGTTCATAACAATATAGCTAAACATTTTTAATTCATTAAAAAAAATGTCAAGATATGGATAGAGACAATATTTAATATTCGTAAGAGAAATCTAGAGCATATTTAATCTAAAAAATAATACACTATTACATTAAAAATATATAGCTGTGATATAACCTTTTTTTTTATTCATAGCATTATGGTCTTATATTTTTTAGATTTGTGAATGCTCTAATCCTTTTTATGTTGGGACATTAGTGTAACAGAACAAAACAATTTGATGATAATTAGTAAAGGAAACACTAATTATAATCAATTTGAAAATATAAGAGCATAATACTATATGTATGAGGAGTTTCTCTTGGGAAATATTTTCCCTTATTTCCTGATGCAAATGAAATCATAAAAATATCCCCTTTGAACTTATTTAAGGATGTTCGCTACTCTGTTGCAAATTTATAAGCTTTTTAAAAGACTGCTATAAATTGAAAGTACATCAGTAAAGCAACTAAAAAAGCAGAAAAAAATGAAAGGTCCATGAGCTTGTTTTCAAGATATAAGCCATGGAAAATCAGGTGGGGGAGTGATTCTCTCTAGATTTTTTCAGACATTTAATATTAGCACTTTTTTCTTTCAAAAAATAACAAGATTTGATTTTGACAGGGATGAGGCCATATTATTGAAGAAAACCCAGGAATATCAGGAACATTTAGACAAGTTTGTGAAAGATCCAAGTCAAGAAATAATGGAGTTTCCTGCATCATTAAACTCATATGATCGACTTATAATACACGAGGTATGGTATATACACGCATTATTTAGTGGATACATGTTAGATAGATGTCTTATAATAAATATAAGAAGATGTGATATGATTAGTAACGTGAAACAAGAGGAAGTGGATGTCAGCAGCTATAGGTCAATACATTACCTTTAACAATGAGCAACACCTATTAAAGTGAGCTATTTAAAAATTGCTCTGACATAAAAACATGTGAAACAATGCAAATGAGAAATCCAACAACCTGATTTATGAATAAAGAAAAAAACAACCACTGAATTACAGGCTGCGGACTTTGGACATACAAAATGTGTTAATCATAACAAATATCTTATTTTTATATTCATCATGTATTCTTGTCACTTAAAAAGCTTTTCACCCCATATTGAATTTACTTACCCCTTATATACCTTGTTAGGTCACTAGCACACTATGTAACTGATAATATTCCCTATATCAGGTTATTTTCCATGTGTATAATTTGAAGCTATATTTGTGCTAGACATTTAACTGGAAAACTTTACAATTACCTTACACAAATATAAGAGGATGTGGTATGATGGCCAATGAAACAGCATTCAACCAGAAACCAAAGAACATAGAATTTAGCCACAAAAGGTCAACATGCCAAATAAATGCATTGCACGCTCATGAAACCATATAAATGCTTTATAAGAGGCCATTAAAAAGCACCATTAAACCTTAAAAAAAGACTTAAATGTCATACCAAGAGAAATACTGCAGACACAACCTGATGCCAAAATAAACTTCCAGTATTATGCTGTTCCTGTCAACTTTTTAATGTATTTTGTAAAAAGTAAACATTCCTTTTTTATTTTAGTTGTCGGAGAAATTAGGACTTGTTCATGTCAGCAGGGGTATTGACAAAGAGAGACATCTTGTTGTTTCCAAACCAGGCATAAAATTTGTTGAGGAAAAAGATTTATCTGAAAAACAACAAACTAAGGAACAGGAGGAAATACCAACCTCAACCCATCTTGGTGAAATTAAATCACAAAGGGAAGCAACTCCTACTAATAATGACAAGTTAATATGTCAGCATTGTAGTAAGGATGTCATCAGAGCTAATTATAGCCTTCATGAAATCCATTGTGCTAGACGTCAGAAAGAGGCTTCACAATCTGCTAGTAGTGTTAAAAATAGAAAAGAAAGTGCTAAAAATAGACCAGAAAATCAAAAAAAGCCACCAACCTCAACAAAAAATATGAAAACAAATGCTGAGAAAGAAGTGATTGCTAAATTACAAAATGTCGATCCAGATGACTTTGATGCACTTATTGCCTCAACAAAGGAACTCGATAGTAAATGTAACTTTACCAAATGTAAGGTTAAGACCTTGACCTTGGGTCATACATGTGAATTCTGTCAGAGACGATTCTGTCTAAATCATTCCATGGCAGAGGTTCATGGGTGTGGTGATGCTGTTAAAGCACATGCCAGAGCTACCATTATCAAAGAAGGGGTGTTATACAGGGGCAGTGGTGTACCAAGTAAATTGCCAGACGCTAAACAGAAAGCATTATTACAAAAGAAGATGGACAAGAAACGAACAGAAATGGAAGCTGATCGACAAAAAAAGAAAAAATCAAAATAATGTTTGCTGTGTTTCTGTGATAATAAATTATTTGTGTTTCATTCATGTTTTTTTGTGTTAGTCTGTGAAGAAAGTAATTAGTATTAACAAAAATCCATTAAAACTGACAAAATCAAATGTTTGACTATATCACCATGATCAACCAACAGAATAAATGTAAAACAACTGTCATAGTCCTGACTTGGTTACAGGCATTTCCCTATATTAATAGTAGGCTAAACTGGTGGCAGCATTAATATATAAGCCCTTGATATATAGTCATATAGTTCTTTCATGAATTGGAAAATTTAATATTTAGAATACGAGTGACTTATTTTCTGATCATCCAACATTTTTCATTTATGAGTAATAGGACAACTGTATTTGGTATTTAGATTGCAAGGTATTCATGACTGTTAGACAGAGATTACCCAACCTTGACCTTGATTCCTGTGATCAATATTAAAGTTGTGGGGATTTTGGTTTCTCAATGCTCTTCAACTTAATTCCTGTTGTTTTTAGCCTTCTTACCGTAACTTTTTTTATTCTAGTGTCACTGATGAGTCTTTTGTGGACAAAACTCACTTTTGGCTTACAAAATTTTAATCCTGGTATTTATAAGGACTTTTTATGGTGATAATAAGGTTCAATATAAAGTCATTGATCAGTTTGTTTGGTTAAATAGACAGACTATGGTTTCAACAGGTTACATGTCCCTTCGAGTGTACCTTAAAATCATTTTGATCAATAATTGGTCAATGTTAAATCTTTCAGATTAGGTCTATAAGTAAAAGGTTAGCTATATTTGGTGTATAGAGACATTTATGTGAACATGTAATCTGAACTACCCATAGTTTTCAAGGTTCTATCTTGTTTTGTTCTTTTTTTTAGTGTATTATGGTACGAGAGAAGGTATGATAAGGTCACTTTTTTATGCCCCACCTACGATAGTAGAGGGGCATTATGTTTTCTGGTCTGTGCGTCCGTTCGTCCGTTCGTCCGTCTGTCTGTTCGTCCGTCTGTCCCGCTTCAGGTTAAAGTTTTTGGTCAAGGTAGTTTTTGATGAAGTTGAAGTCCAATCAACTTGAAACTTAGTACACATGTTCCTTATGATATGATCTTTCTAATTTTAAAGCCAAATTAAACTTTTGACCCCAATTTCACGGTCCACTGAACATAGAAAATGAAAGTGCATGTTTCAGGTTAAAGTTTTTGGTCAAGGTAGTTTTTGATGAAGTTGAAGTCCAATCAACTTGAAACTTAGTACACATGTTCCCTATGATATTATCTTTCTAATTTTAATGCCTAATTATATTTTTTTTCCAATTTCACGGTCCATTGAACATGGAAAATGATAGTGCGAGTGGGGCATCCGTGTACTTTGGACACATTCTTGTTGCCCTATATTTTGAAGAAGAGTGCACACGCTGAAATGCCTCGCCTTCTTTACTTACCATTGATATTATCTTGATAGTCCTAAATATAAAACTTTACTACATTTATCACATAAACTTGATATGATCCAAGAAAATGAGGTCAAGGTCATATAAACCAAACAAGAAATACATGTACACCTCACAATCATTCAATACACTAAATAAGGTTAATATTTTGCTTATAGCTCCTAAGAAACAGACATTGTCTGCTCTATGGTTGGGTTGTTGTCGCTTTGACACATACCCCATTTCCATTCTGAATTTTATAAACAAGAAACCCAAACATTAACCAATGAACCATAAAAATGAGGTCAAGGTTAGATGAGCCATGCCAGGCAGACATGTATAGCTTACAATCCTTCCATACAACAAATATAGTTGACCTATTGCTTATAGTTCAAGAAAAACAGACCAATACACAAAAAATTTAACGCTGAGCAATGAACTGTGAAAATGAGGTCAAGGTCATATAAAACCTGGGTTACTTGACATGTAGTATTCGAGAAAGAAAAAACAACTCAAAAACTCTACTATGACCACTGAACCATGAAAATGAGGTTAAGGTCAGATGACACCTGCCAGTTGGACATTTAAACCTAACAATCATTCCATACACCAAATAAAGTAGACCTATTGCATACAGTATAAGAAAAACAGACCAAAATACAAAAACTTAACTTTAACCACTGAACCACGAAAATGAGGTCAAGTCAGATGAACCATGCCAGGCAGACATTTACAGCTTACATTCCTTCCATACAACAAATATAGTTGATCTATTGCTTATCTATAGTACTAATTAAAATAACGAGGTCCAATTTGTCAGGCGTCATGGGGTAAAAACGACAACTTTATATATAGCTAATATCATTATAGGACAATGGTGTTGATTAATTTTCCACTTTACAGTTGTTTTCAAGTTAATGTATCCTTCCTTTATGTATAAAAAATTGATTACACCACTCCAGACCCTTTTGTTGTCCACAATTAATATTGCCAATAATTTACAAGATCTGGGTTGAATCCAATAGTATATTCATCTGTTACCTATTACCTTATCTGTACGTTCTGCATCTGCATGACAGGCACACCACCATACAGCGTATTTGGGATTTTGCTATATACATGGGTCATAACCACAGGGTTGACACTACTAAATTCATTGTTCCCTATTGTAGTATTTTAATCAGTATGACTTTCTAAGATGACAATACGAATACTAAAAATCTGGACTTAGATTAAGGCGTATAATTACAGTTTTCAATTTAATAGCCGGCATGACGTAAAACAGTGAATCAAAGAATTCCAACTTTATTTATAACTAATATAGGACAATGCTGTTAATTAAAAAATACTCCATTCCAGGTTCTTTTGTTTTCCAAATAATCAATATGACCAATAATTGATAAGTTCCAGGCCGACAGGTTCAAACAGAAAGATTTTGAAAGCAGAGAAAACTGTGCATCTTATAATCGGCATGACTTTATCAGATAATACACAAGTTATATACTTTAATTCAGTTCTAGTATTCAAGAAAAAGACCAAAACACAAAAAAATAATGCTGAGCAATGAATGATGAAAATGAAGTCAAGGTCATATAAAACTGCGAGACTGACATGCAAATCATACAATATTTCCATACACCAAATATAGTTGATCTATTGCATATAGTAACTGTATTAAAAGGAGGAGGTAAAAAACAAAAAAAAAAACTTAAAAACTCAACTATGACCACTGAACCATGAAACTGAGGTCAAGGTCAGATGTCACCTGCCAGTTGGACATGCACACCTTACTATTCTTTCAAACACCAACTATACTAGACATATTGCTTATAGTATCTGAGATATGGACTTGACCTTCAAAACTTAACATTGTTCACTGATCCATGAAATGAGGTTGATGTCAAGTAAAAACTGTCTGACATGCAGGCATGAGGACCTGTCAAGGTACACACATTCAAAATTTAGTTATCCTACTACTGTGACAAATTAACATTTCAAAAAATCTTAACTTTTTTCATTAAGTCACTGAACCATGAAAATGAGGTCAAGGACAATGGACATGTGACAGATAGAAACTCCATAACATAAGGCATCTGTATACAAAGTATGAAGCATCCAGGTCTTCTACCTTCTAAAATATAAACTTTTAAGAAGTTAGTTAAGGCTGCTGCTGCCGCCAGATCACTATCCCTATGTTGAGCTTTCTGCAACAACAGTTGCATGCTCGACAAAATCTAAAAGCTTTAAAAATCTACCAGGTAACATCTATCTATTGTATAAGATATCAGTATGACAGAAATAGTTTCTCGCTGCATTGAAGACCCATTGGTGGCCTTTGGCTGTTGTCTGCTCTATGGTCAAGTTGTTGTCTCTTCTTTGACACATTCCCCATTTCGATTCCTATTTCTAATTATATTATTTTTGAATTTTGTCTTACATATTTATATAAAGGTTTCAAACTTCTTAGTGGCCACGTTGACCTTCTGTATCACTAGCCTGATAACAATGAGGTTGTGAGGTCAAAACTTGTATTTGGCAGGGTCTCTCGACTTCAATCTTAATTGCCAGTTTTCTTGCCAAAGATCAGTGGTTCTCTCCTGGTACTCTGGCTTTCAATCCACCAATAAAAGCTGACCGCCATGATATGGCCAAGAGCGTTTAAAGTGGCTTTTTGCAATTAAAATAAAATCAAAATCAAAATAGCATATTTTTAGTCTTGGTTCTTGTTTATTTGAAATTTTTCAATTTTTTTAGTCTGATTACAAACAATTTTTTGGAATTTAGACACAGATTTTATTGTGCATGTTGTGAAAAAGAAGTGGGCTTCGTCTAAATTCTTCTATTACAATTTAAATACCGATAAATGACAATATTGACAAATTAAATTGTGTTTTTAATCTTTTTATAATCACTATTTCCATTGCTAATTGGTAAAATTAATTATCTCATTTAAAAAAGTACATGATATTTCTCTCTCTCTCTACCTATTATATATAACAAACCGAGGCTAATGGCGGCCCCCGGCATTTTTTTTAGCTCCAACAAAATATCTTTAAAAATGAGCATTTAATAAGCCAAAAATACACAAAGAACCAGCCAAATTAGGTTTAAACATGAACCAAATCAACATACAAACATTCAGCTACATATATGTAAAGGGTTTGTAAGAAATAACACGTACGAAGTGCATCAGGAAAGCACATCACCATTATCGACACCATAAACTTTGTATCGTGATTCGTGGTCCTGTCCACTGTAATATAAAAGTGCGAATTCAGAAATAAAAAAATCTAGTCGAGTGAGAAAAAACTTTTACGCTGTTGCCAAAGGCCATACTACGGGCATTTTCACCTCCTGGAGCCTGTGTAGTAGAAGTGTAGATAAATTCCAGGGACAAATATATAAAGGCTTCCCTGACATCAATAGTGCCCTTGACTTCCTGTCACCTTACTCTCGGAGGGGCCACATCAAACTTTTTTTGGTAGGGGTGAGCAGCTGAGACGTCAAGTACCCCACCCTTTTCATATATTTTGTTAATCAAAAATATATACCTTGTTATATATTAATTATCAAAAAAACAGACCTATAGATATATTTCAATATTTTCACCGCTCATCATCACGTTCTTGCTAAGAAGCAAATAGTCGCAATAAAATCACCTTCTTTTCCAATAAATTCGTCATATCTTGAACACTGTTTTCTTATTGCCCATTTTTCATCTTTCATTATGAAGATATCCAAAATACAATACATATAAAAGACGTTTGGTCAGATCATAGATGGTATTACATCTATGGTCAGATAAATGTAATATCACACTTGCACTGACTTTAACATGTTTAAATATTAATTAAAAACTGATAAAAAGTTGCATTGCCGTTCCCTCGTAAAGGACGCTGTCACAATGGAATTTCTTCAAATATTTGTTATCATGTTTTATGTATACAAACCCTTGAATGATAATTAGGTGCAAATGTCAAAATAGTAGGATTAATTGCATCTATCACTGGCATCAGTGGAAATACAACATCAGAATAAATAGAGTTTAAAAGGTTTGACACGTAACTGATGCATTTACGACTGTGGTTTAACCGCATCAAGAATAAATACGGACATCTGATTAGTTTCAGATACTTATGATATAATCAAGCAAGTGATAATATCAACCTATTGATATATTTCATCTGAATTTCTCACCCTTTTCATATATCATAGAGCATGAAAAAGTGACCTATTCCAGCGGCTCATCCCTACCACTAATTATATAGCAAGTGGCCCCCCGAGCCTTACTCCTTCAAATGCACAACAACACCAGTGTATGACGACCTTGGGAAAAGGAAAAATGTCAAAGAATACCAACATACATGCTGTAATTGTGATACATCATTGTCAACAGAAATCGTAAATGATCAATCAGAAAATTCAAGAAATCATAATATTAACTCTGTTATAACGAGTAATTCAACATCTGAGCTTATAGATTCTGACACAGATTCCAACATATCAGAACTGGAATGTCAGGATGACCTCGATAACACCGTTATCTCAATCAACACTGACAATAACAATAACACAGCTCTACTAAAACAGCATGATGACCTTCAGTCACAGCAAACAGAGCTTAAAAGAGTATTTCAGCTTGCCAAGACATGCTGTATATGCCATACCCAAGACAACTCGAGCATGATAACCTGTAATTCTTGTAACAATTGGACTCATTACTCATGTACAAACTTACCACCTTATTTCCTTTTTACTTTAAGCTCAACACAAAGAAAATACACGTGCCGAAAATGTGTTGTTATACCTGAAGATTTTATTCAAAAGTTGGAAAACAACAAAAATACATCGACCACCAACGCTTCATGTCAGACATCCATTGACAATCAACCGGATGGTTCATATCTAGACAGTGTAGCTAGCAGATTTCAAGAATCATTAGTAACATCAATCAATACATTAAATAGAGACTTGCCTAATCGTGAAAGTGACTTGACAGCAACCATAGAGAAAGTAAACAACATAGAGCAAATTCTAAAAGAAAAACTTGCAACAATCATAACAATGTTAAGTCACTCAAATGAAGAAAGAGCACAAAGTGATGCTTCATTATTAGAAATGGGTAAAAAAGTAAAACAAACTTCTGTGAAGCTAGATCAAATTCAAAAAGACATTAAAGTACTTAATTCACTACAAGAGCCATCACTCTACGAGCTAGTAGAAAAAAGCTGTATGATGATCCCTATAATTAAGAATGCAACACAAGACTTACCAAAAGATAGGAAGAAAATGGACGGAGTCGTACAACAAGTTCAAAAATTAGGCAATCAAATCAAAACGTCATCTGAAGAACATCAGAGCAAGCTTGAAGATATAAATGATACCATGCACGCGTTATCATAAAATACAACTAAACCAATCTATGCATGCAAAGTTCAAAACAAATTTGAATTGTTAGAAAACGAAAAATTATGTACAAATATTGATGTTGAAAAGGTATCTGATAAAATATGTAATAGTGATGAAAATCTTTGTACCAATTTTAATGAAAAAAATGAGCACAATGATACATTTACACCAGTAGTAAATTCGCCAAAGGGCAACACACAAAATAAAAATTCTGTAGGTAATTCACCAAAGGGCAACACACAAAACAGAATTTCAGGCCAAAGTAGTCAAACAACAAAAAACCCTGATCACACAAGGCAGAGTATAGATAAACAAACCAATAAAAGAGGTAGCATCAACAAACAAAACACACAAAAAAAGATTTTATTGTTAGGAAACTCTCACCTAAGACCAATTAGAACAAATGAGTTTATTAGAGGCTACTCAGTAAGAAAGCAGTTATGTTACACAATTGAAAAAACCAAATCATATATTAAATCTTGTACTGAGGTATTTGATTGTATAGCCTTGCACCTCTTCACAAATGATGTAAGAAACAAAGAAAACATGGAGAACGCCTGTGGAGAATTCGCTTCACTAGTTGATAGCATACATATAAAATGGCCATCTGCTTCTATAGTAGTCTCATTGGGAATATGTCGAGGAGACTCTTATATCTTGAACCAAAAAATACAAGAATGCAATATAATCTTGCAGCACATATTCATGCATAAAAAGTACATACACCTTTGTGATAATTCTTCCTTGGGGTACAGAGGCAATGCAAACTATAGATTTCTAAATTTTGACAAGGTACACCTCAACTTTGAAGGAACCAAAGTGTTTGTCACAAACCTCAAATATGCATTATATAAAGCACTTAATATTAAGAGAAATAGAAACACTCAAGGTAGTTGGATATCAGATCAAAACAATTATGACTGGAATTATCCATACTTTAGATAATATGATTGAATAGGCACATATATATGTAAAAATGTAACAAGACTTTAAATTGTTTATTATTTTTGCATTATTATAGATGTTTATATACTTATAGTTTCCTACATATACATGTACTTCTCTAGTTAAGAATTTAAGTACCATGGTCACTGTTTTTATGATCTGTATATGGATTATTATTTATTTAATTTTTTAATGTGAGATTAAAGACTCAAAACACTGGTGCAAATGATATGTGGTAATACAAAAGTTAATAATATTAAAATCAGGACAGATAAAGTTATTTAAAAAGACCATCATGACACTGACTTTTTATTTGTAAAACATGTTAAAAGATACATGAATGAGAACTAGATTTTAAAGAAAAAAAGAAAAAATAATTATATTATAAATGTATATCATAAGTAACAATTTTTGATTTTTATTATTAACTCTTCTCCGCTACAGAGAGAGTCTGTATCTTCAGACATAAATATTGTGCGAATCTATAAATTATATAAATACATGTATGTACACACACGCAACAACTGATATATGTCTACATTTCCTAAGAAAATGTACAATTTTATGAATATAAACAAATGTATATGTACTTTATTTTATACATCACAAATCTTTGTAGTACACAGTTACATGCAACTCATATTTTTATAACTTATATTTACTGGTTTTAGTGTATGCTTATTTTATTGATCATTGTAAGCACAAATGATTTATACAAAAAAAAACTTGAAAATTTCAACATGGAATATCAATGGTTATATTAGTAAGGGATTTAACAAATTTGAAGATGATATTTTTGTTGACAATCTTTTACAGCAAGACATTTTTTGCTTGCAAGAAACCCACTGTGATCTGGATAATTGTTTAAAACTTCCAAATTTTCAAAGACCGGTTCATCTTATAAGACCTAGAACCAAACCTAGTGGGAAAAGACATGGTGGCTTGTCAGTATATATACTTAATACAATAAGACCGGGTGTTAAATTTTTAGAACATGCCACAAATGATTTTATATGGTTAAAGTTAGACAGAACATTCTTCGGGTTTCAGGAAGATTTATACATTTGTTTTGTATACAATCCACCTGAAAATTCTTCCTACTATAGAAAATTGAATTATAATATTCTTGAAATGATTGAAAATGATATAGTAAAATATTCCCAATCAGGAAAAATCATGATAGCAGGAGATTTAAATGCAAGAACTGCTTGTGAAATTGATCATATTCAAATGGATTCAGACAAACATATTCCATTATTTGACAATTACAAATGTGATTCTAGTCTAATTCAAAGAAAAAGTAAAGATAGTTCTATTAACACTAGGGGCAGACAACTCCTATCTCTATGTATATCTTCATCATTGCGTATCCTTAATGGCAGAACAATGGGTGATTTAATGGGTGCACACACTTGCTTCCAACCTTTAGGAAGTAGTGTTGTCGATTATTTTTTAGCATCTGAGGAACTCTTACCAAATTTCACATATTTTCACACTCATAATTTTTTACCTGATCTCTCAGATCATTGTCAGATCTCATGCATGTTAAAATGCAACACAAAAATTTATGAAAGAAACTTAAATCTAGCTTTAATGCCAGATAAATATATATGGGATGATAACTCAGTCTCAGCATTTCAAGATGCCATAAATTCAAATGAAATCAAAAATTTTATTAGACAGTATAAAGATAAAATTTATGATCAAGATTCAATAAATAATGCCGCAGAAGATTTAAATAAGATTTTTCTAAAAGCCGCAGATTTATCACTAAAGAAAATTATTAGAAAACCAAAAAAAAGCAAGAAGAAGAAAATTAAAAAGAATAGAGAATGGCAAGATCAAGATATAATAAATTTAAAACAAAACTTATATCGAAAATACAAATTAATGCAAAATCACAACACAGATCCTTATGTACGAGGGTCCTTTTTTAAATGCCTGAAATCGTATCGAAAACAAAGAAGAGCAAAAATAAGAAAATTCAAACAAGACATCATGAATAAACTCGATAATTTATATGATCAAAATCCCAAAGCCTATTGGCAACTACTAGATAAAATTAAAAATATCTCAAATAATAGTCAAAACAAATCTGAGAATACTATCGACTCATCTGAATGGCAAGAATACTTTCAAAAATTAAATAAGAATGAACAATATAGTGATGATTTGATTAAGAAAAAACTTGAATCATTCCATAATGAAAATGTTTTTCGGGGCTTTCAATAAGTTTAGGAGGAGAAGGATAAAACCAAAAAATAGGAGTCCCATCATTGCGGACGGCAAAGCCGTCTGCGGTTCGCCGTCCCTCGTCGAACCTACGGCGTGGGGTCTGGGGCCCGCTCAAGGGCCCCAAAATTTTTTTTTAAAATGGTGCAAAATCCTGCATTCTGGGAGTCTCCTGGACCCTGTTTCAGTCCTCTCAAAACATCATTTTTTTAATGAAGATAATGTAAATGTTTGATTAAAATTTGTAGCATGGTTGGATTTTCTGTAAATATTGATTACATTTATATATGCATTTGATCCAGACTTCAACTTAAAGCTTGTATTTGAAGTTGTTTGAGAATAGCAATGACATGGTGATAATATAGGGAAAGATCCCATAGGCGGATTTAGGGGGGGGGCCCAGGGGGCCCGGGCCCCCCTTTTTGGGAAAAAATTTGGTTGCTTATATAGGGAATCACTGAAGCGTGACTGGAGCGGGCCCCCTCTTAGGTCAGTCAGTGGGCCCCCACTTATGAAAATTTCTGGATCCGCCACTGGATCCACATCCAATCTTATTTATTCATTAATGAGGCCCTTCATGGGGGGGTCCTAGTAATCACATAATCACCATTTTTTTGCCAATATAATCACATAATCATTAAATATTTGCTTATCTTTAGTAATCAAATAATCATAAACTAAAAATACAGTCCTAGGTAATCAAATAATCATGAAATATTTGGCTTAATAATCAAATAATCATTAAAAAAACGGCCAAGTAATCACATAATCAAAAACCCCATGAGGGCCCTCATTAATAAAATTTTATTATACTTGAACTCAAGAAGTTCTGAAATAGAAGAGGGGACCACTATATTTTGGTACAATTATAGCACTATTAAAATCCCTTTTTATAATATAGGAAATTAGTCAATGCGCTTTATGAATTAATACTATCAGGAGGCTGGCCTAAATTACAAATATATGTGTTTGCTGTTCGCTTACTGACCCGTCTGATGATTCACACCCCTCTAAAAATATTGATTTTCTGAAAAAAACATTTAAAAATTTTATTTTGAAAAAAATATTATTATTTGCCCCTTAATAATTTTGTGATTATTGTGCTCTTTGAAAAACAATTGAAAAAAATAGTCATTAGATTAAAATTCTATGAGTTCAGGGAAAATAGAATATAAATTCAATGGGACATTAACATTCAGTTCAGTAGATACAGCAGAGACAGACAAATCCTTTACAGGATAATAAATTATATGATCCTTGACAAGGGCATTGAGTGCGAGTACATCGTTGTATTGTGCATTGAAGTCAGAAGACCCTAAAGTGGCCCCAAATTTGACAGTGATGCTTTACAGATACAAAAAAAGAAGATTGCGACACCAATTTATTTAATTTTTAATACAAAGCCAACATAGTTATAAAGGAACATGTCCATGTAGTTCACTCTATGTAATAGGATTTGAATCTAAAACAAACGTGGGATCGGTGTCCTTGCGAACACGTGCATGACGTGGGTCAGTGGCTGTACGTTGTTTGTATTGGCGTTTGTTTGTTTTTAATTTTATTTTAACATTGTGAAAATATACAGTGTTCTCCTTTGAATAAGTTGTATTTCCATTCAATATTTATAAAGCACCTTGTTTTTGTATTTTTCTAATCCATTGACTGATGTCACTTTGTTTTCGTTTACTCATTTTCGTACACGCCTATTAATTACACCAATCGTAGGTCGTTTAAGAAAACCGGTTGTAAATTGACCAATCAGGAGTCTGTTTACAGACGGTGTTCGGGTGCCTTCTGCTGGTTTCTACTTTCAGTAGTTTTCGCCTTACTCTGATAGCGATCCCAGCCTAGGCGTTCGTGACTACTCGGGTCACTTCACGTAGATAGGGAAAGGTTATAAATATCAACCACACTTTATCGGAAATCCCCTGGTTGTGTCAACAGCGTAAATTTACCCTTCAGTCATTTTTATTGATTTTTTAATTTTACAATTTTGAGCAAAGTAGGTGGCGGATTTCCTTCAAGTAGACGACGAAAATCGTCGCCTACCGCCTTCTATTGAAAGCCCTGTTTTTAATGAACTTGACTACTTAATAACACCTGAGGAAATAGAAAAAGCAATAAAAAGTCTTAAGAATTCTAAATCGAGTGGATTCAGCATGATATCGAATGAAATGATAAAGTATAGTCAAACCGTTTGTATCCCTCTAATACAAAAACTCTTTAATTTAGTATTTTCAAGTAGTATTTACCCAAAATTATGGGGTCAAGGCTTTATCACCCCCCTTCACAAGTCTGGATCTAATCATGATCCATCAAACTACAGGGGCATTACTATTGCAGATAACATAGGCAAGTTATTTAATTCAATTCTAAATAACAGGTTGACAAAATTTTTAAAAACTAGAAATATAATTAGAAGTGAGCAAATTGGTTTTACTAAAGGATGTCGCACAACAGACCATATGTATGTGTTAAATACCATCATTCAAAAATTTGTGAAAAATAATTCGAAGCCTCTGTATGCATGCTTTGTAGATTTTAAGCGTGCATTTGATTCAGTTTCACATCTCCACCTTTTTTATAAACTTAAATGTATAGGTGTTGGAACAAAATTTTATGACATTATAAAATGTATGTATTTTCTTGTTAATTCGACCTGTTGATACTGTTTATAATGCTTTTTTGTTATTTTTATTTATATGGATCTTGTCTGTACACCAGCTTTGATTATTTGTAATATCTTCAATTTTTCACTTATTCTTACAACATTTGTATAAACTTCAAGATTATAAAAAAACCGGTTTTTTTCTAAAGTGAACATTGATTGGTTAAATATTTCTCAGTCATGTCCTGTTTTTGAATTTGTTTGTTAGCTTTTTGGTCATGAATGTTTGTCTCTAATATTTAATTAACTGTGCATTTGTATTCAGATATCGCAGATCAAATTTATTCGTTCATTGTTTAATCATACGTTTTTTGATTGAGTTAAGTCTGCCAATTGATATTTTATCGTATGTTTTTCTTTGTTGTGATGTTATGCTATTGTTTCAGAAAAAGGGAGAAGGTTTGGATCCATTAAAACGTTTAATCCCGCTGCAAATGTTTGCACCTGTCCTAAGTCAGGAATCTGATGTACAGTAGTTGTCGTTTGTTTATGTAATATATACGTGTTTCTCGTTTCTCGTTTTGTTTATATAGATTAGACCGTTGGTTTTCCCGTTTGAATGGTTTTACACTAGTAATTTTGGGGCCCTTTATAGCTTGTTGTTCGGTGTGAGCTAAGGCTCCGTGTTGAAGGCCGTACTTTAACCTATAATGGTTTACTTTTTAAATTGTTATTTGTATGGAGAGTTGTCTCATTGGCACTCACACCACATCTTCCTATATCTATGAAAACACAGAAACTTGTGTAAAAATAGACCAACACAGGACAAACCTTTTTAAATCAAATATAGGAGTAAGACAAGGGGATAATCTCAGTCCCTGTCTCTTTAATATATATTTAAATGATTTGCCAACCTATTTTGACCAAACATGTGACCCAATCCCATTAAATACACATCCCTTAAATATTTTAATGTATGCTGATGATGTAGTTCTTTTATCATCATCAGAGCAAGGACTTCAAAATTGTGTTAACAAATTAAATAAATTTACAGTTGATTATAAAATGACAGTTAACACAAAAAAGACCAAGGTTCTTGTATTTAACAAATCAGGAAGACTTAAAAATATTAAAATATCATTAGGAAACCAGACTTTAGAATGTGTACAGAACTACACATACTTAGGTATAAATTTTTCATCATCTGGGAGTTTCCAAATAGCAAAGAAAGAACTTTATAACAAAGGAATGAAAGCATATTTCAAATTAAGGAAGACCTTTTCAGTGGAAAGCCCAAAACCTAGTACTTATTACACATCTATAACCATACAATCCGACCAATCTTGTTGTATGGATCTGAAATTTGGGGTTATATACCACATAAGAAACAAATACATTTGGATAACTTTATATCAAAAGAAACTGATTATCTTGTACTAGAGAAAATTCATACTAAGCTTTGTAAATTTTCACTTGGAGTAAATATAAAAACATCAAATATGGCATGTAGAGGAGAACTAGGTTCACTCCCTACACTGTATTATGTAATAATGAATATGGTAAAATATTGGATCCATCTTATGAAAGATATTGAACATTCAAATATTATTCTAAGGGAAGCCATAAATCTATCTCATTCTATGGACAAACATAACCAGGAATCTTGGATAGGAAGCATTAAACATATATTTAAATTTCTAGACTTAGAATATCTATTTGTTAACCAGTCAAACTTTAAACAAAACCATATTCTAAAAAAAGTAAAAACATCTTTAACTATTAAATTTAAAGAAAGCTGGTTAGCTAGTTTAGAAAACAATTCTGGGAAGTGTACTAATTTACAATCTGGCAATAAATTAAGAACTTACAGAAAATTTAAAAATATTTTTATGTTTGAACCATATTTAAAAATGAATTCAAAAAAAGATAGGCAAATAATCACAAGATTTAGAACAAGCTGTCATGATCTTGAAATCGAAAGAGGGAGGTATATTGGAATTAAAGCTGAAGACAGAAAGTGTAAGCTATGTAAGAACGCAGTTGAAGACGAACTACATTTTCTTTTAAAATGTCCTGTTCTAAAAGATACTCGATCTCAACATCTATCTAATTTAAATTCAAAATTCAAAATTTTTCAAGATTATCTGATGAAATGAAATTTGTTTGGATTCTTTCATCTGAAGATTTGTTTGTTACTTCAAACTTATCTAATTTATTGCACTCCCTTTTTGAAGAACGAAAGAAATTATAGAAAATATTGTTGTTTGAAATAAAAAAAAAATAGAAGAAAAATATATATAGATATATATATATAGGAAATAAAATTGATCAGGAGTTGTCTCCCATACACCTAGAACTATAAAGATTTATGTAATTTCTCCAGGTCACAGTGGCACCCATAACAACTATGTTGTCAATTACTTGGTTTATATCAGGTTAATTAGTGTAAATGTGTATTCATGTGTTTTTATTTTTGTTTAAATGTACTTTAATCATTCTAATCATTTTCTGTGCTTTATTTTGTAATTCATTTGATTGTATAGCTCAAATTTTGGGCACCATGATTGGTAAATAAAATTATCTTATCTTATCTTATAACACGTCTTTGTCTCAATACATTATATATATCACAGCTTTGAAGAAGAGTCCACAATATCTAATAGTCTCAGTCGACAGATCTTTTTAACTTCCTCGACCCCTGTTACTGCCTCAGTTTCTCCCGAATTATTCAATCTCCTCTCAAGCCCAGTCAAAATGGCTTCCTTCTTGTTCTCTCGAGCACATATGACAAAAGGGAAGCCAAACTTTTGTTTATATTGTTGATTTAAATGATGCATGTTTTGTTTTTCTTGGTCAGTAAGTGTATTTAGACCTGCACTTCGTTGTTCCTTGGTGGATTCATTGGTCAGTCCACCCGACATAGCCAGTCTTCCTGCCAAGTCAGGATGTAGTCTTAAAATGCCTTCTTTTCCTGAAGAAAAAAAATATTTAGAATTAAAAACTTTGATATTGTTAAATAGCAATGAAATATCTGTCACTTAATTCTGAGAAGAAATGAGATGGTATTAAAGCCCTTATAACCAGTTTGTACAGAACTTATTGCTGCATCATGTACATGTATGAAATTGGTATCAGATTCCACCTGGAACTTGTTAATTATTGGTAATATCAGAAGTCCATTACAAGACTAGACTAGAAATGGACTTCTGGTAATATCGACTATGTGGAAAACAAAAGGGCTTAGCATGGTGTATTTTTTTAAACAACACCATTGTCCTATTGATTATTAATAATTACCATGATTACATATAAAGTTAATTCATTGTTTTTTCATCATTCTGCTCAAAATTAGAACTTGCTTTTTTAATAGTATAGATACTGAATCATTTAGCCTAAATATTTGCATTAAAAGTATGCAGCTTGTTTGGTTAGGCTACATTCCTTGATGTCTCGTGAAACACAATCACCTGCAGTCTTTAAAGATACCAAAAGGACATTCAAACTCATGTGAAAAATAAACTGGCAATGCCATGGCATAAAAAAAAGAAAAAGACCATAAGACAAACAACAGTATACAAAATACAACATAGTAAAAATCACTTTTATTTATAGATTATCGTTGATCATCTGAACAAGATTGATTTTCTTGACTGAGCCGGTACGACAAAAGCGAGAAACGCAATCAAGTTGAGATGACCAATGATAATCTGTTTATCGCTATTTTACTTATGATGACCTTGTCAATTTCATGTCAATTTCATTAGCAAGGCCACATGCCTCCTTAGTTTATAGTGATAATTTTCCATCTCAAGCGAGTAGCATGATATGAAAAATTATCATACTAAAAAAGATCAAAGGAAAAATGCACAAAATAGCGATAACAAATATTATCTTTGGTTTGGGTGCATTCATGTATAATGCTATATTATGCTAAGGGAGATAACTAGTTTCATTGTCCTTCCCTATGCCTATATCACCCTGTTCAGTCGCCCTGTAGACATAACAAGTCTGAGAGGAGAGCAGGCATTATTAGTAAATAAAGGAGATAATCAGGTAAATAAAGGAGATAATCAGGTAAATAAAGGCAGATAATCAGGTAAATAAAGGAGATAATCAGGTAAATATTTATTAATGATCATGAGATTTACAGGATTAACATACCCTCCAATTGGACACTTGATATTCCCACATAATAACATGAGCAACATGACAGGTGCCACATGTGGAGAGGATCTGCTTACCCTTCCGGAGCACCTGAGATTACCCCAGTTTCTGGTGGGGTTCGTGTTGCTTAGTCTTCATGATGTTGTCTTGTGTACTATTATTTGTCTGTTTTTCTTTTCCTTTTTTTAAATATCCATGGTATTGTCATTTTATTTTTCGATCTATAAGTTTGAATGTCCCTCTGGTATCTTTTGCCCTCCTTTTACAGGTAACACATACCCCCAATAGGAAGTTGATCAGCAAACTGACAGAAAGACTTGTGAAGACTGTTGACGTCAGAGAAGGGACGATCTCTCCATACTGCTGCAGCACATAAGGAGCAGTGCTCTATCACATTACCAAATGTAGAAATGAAATCTTCATAACTCATAGAGTTCACAGCTGATATAGTTTTAAGTGACATTCTGAAAATAAATAAAATTTAAATAGACTTTTTAGTTCATAGTGTTATCATATCATGGTTATAGGTTTCAGTGGCATTCTGAAAATAAATAAAATATTCACATCCAATGAGTCACTAAACTGCAAATCAAAAAGGAGGATTAAATAATTAAATCTTAATTAAAAATATACAAACATGGAGTAACTCAGATGTTGCTGGTTGATGACGTCTGTCAAATATTTTAAGTATCTTCTTGTATCATATTTGAATTTGAATTTATGTGGTTAAAACACAATAAAGGGGACTTTACAAAGTGTCTTTGTAAAATTTACTCCAGAGATAGCGTGTATATATAAACAAGCAACTTTCATGACTTTTCTAGGAAGAATCTGCTAAATTCATAATCCAGTCAATCTAGCATAAATTTGACCCTAACCCAAAAGTAATTGCCACAGAAGATTTAAAAGTTTTAATCTTTAGCATTATACCCCAAATATATATATATACACAGAAAAAAGTCCCATAAAATCTAACTTGAGGAAGACTACAAAAATCACCATTTAAAATTCCTATGGAGATTTGCATTGAAAAGGGAGATAACTCTTGCAAAAAAGGCAGAAATATCAATATAAATTGATACAAAATTATAATTTTACCGCTTCTATTCATCAGAATGTATTGATTCTTGATTTTTTAGTGGTCTTTAGAGTATAACAAACAACTCTAGGTTGCATCTCTGTAAATATTGACAATGCAATTTCCCATAGGAACTCCTTTTACGGCTAAAACTGTACCACTTTTACTATGAAGTTTTGAAAAAAATGTCATTCTAGAATTGAAAGTTCATTTGCACCACAATTTTTTTCAAAGGTCAAAATATAGGGCTGTGCGGCATATTTTCAACGTTTATATGCCCTGAACTTCTCAGACTTTAAACTTACACTAATTTTCTTAACTACCCCTACCTTGAATGAAAGGTTACCAAAAATTTCAGTATAAACAATATACACGTGTTTATTTACTGGTAACATTCCCAAGTTCTGTCTCTTCGATATGGAACACAGAGAGCATAACTAGGAACCAGAATGTAAACAAAATTAATTTTCTATGAATATTCAATTTCTCCACAAAAGAGGCATGTTTTCAGAAACAGTTGTATTTACAAATTGCAACCTCTAAAGGTGTTTTCATATATTTTATCAAGCTATAATCTAGATTTCGTAATTCATTAGTTAACCATTTATTGAATTTTTGAACATGTCAAGGTAAAGAATCTCAAATTTAATAAAAATAATTAAGAATGTATTCTTCTTTTTGTGGTATAAAGTTTCTTTAGATAAAACAAGTGAAACTGTGAGCTACTGCTCACTGATGATACCCCCGCCGCAAGTGGATAATTTTAATAGTGTAAAAATATGCAAGTATTCGGTAAACAGGAAGTTGTTGAGTGATGAATCTTAAAACACATCACACAGTATGTTGTACTGTTACACCACTGTCCAAGGTTATGGGAGGGTTGGAATACCCCTAACATGTTTAACTCCGCCAGGCCATATTCTGTATGTATGTGTCTGTCCCAAGTAAGGAGCTTATAATTCAGTGGTTGTTGTTTGTTGATGTGTTACATATTTGTTTTTCATACATTTTTTTGTACATAGATTAGGCTGTTTACTCGTAAATATACATTGATAGATTAAGCTCTACTGTGATAGTCGACTTTGGTATATTTTTACCCCCTCATTGATAAGACTTCAAACTCCTGTGGTTAGACATTCTTACATATTAAATTGATATTTTATAGTTATTCACCTTGGCTTCTTGTTTTGTATCATCTGTGATGTTTGGTCATAGGATTTACCAATACTAAAACACTGCTCATAACGGAAGTGGTATCAAATAATATCCGGATTTCTTCTATCATCTTTCTATTTTTCTATGTGACATATAATTAAATAAGGGATCAAATAGTTGTTAATATTATATATAATATTAACAACTATTTGATCCCTTATTTAATTAAAAAAAATATGGTGGTCAAGCAGATGACTAAAAAATTATTCTGAATTCAGATTTCCGCCAAGCCGGAAAATGCCTCATATATGGGCGTTTTTCAATAAAAACGTACTTTCTTGTCCTAACCACTTTTAAAAAAATGTGTTTGATATTTGAAAGTAATTTTTTGTGCAGTCAGTACATTGAATTAGATTTAACATTTGTAAGCAAAGAAACAGTTAATTTTTTAAAGGGATTGATAAGATATTGATTCCTGAATGGTCCAAAACAACCAAAATGGCATGTCCCTAGACCGCCTGTTCAACATTCATTCTCTAAAATATCGTAAAAAAATGTAGAAATAAATGTTATTTTACTTAATATAAATTCTTTAATAATTCAAAAGTATGTTTAGAGCCAACATATTTTAATAAACAGCTTTTTACATAGGATTTTTAATTTCAGAAGGTGCGTCCCTGACAAAAATGTCCCGTGACTACGAAACGAAGTCATTAAAATTTGCTAACAGTTTTATAAAATCAATATAATTTTTGATTGCAAGAGATATAAACATTAGGGTCTTAAAAAAGAAGTGATGCTTTTATAACGGCAATTAAATTATTGGTAAGAACAAATGAGCACATCAAATAGACCAGAGTGATACCGTATTTTTGTTAATGTCCACTACGAAACGGGTCAAATCTCCTTCAGTATTTGGTTTTAAAATTATGAAAAAAATATCAGTGTACAGCTTAATACATGCTTTGATGAATACAACCAGTCTTGTTGCTATTGCAATATAGGGATTGTGGGAAAAAAATAAAACATGTGAATATGTCCACTACGAAACGGTCACCTTCGAAACAAGTATGATGGTATGGGAGAAAAACGTTTCGTAGTGGACACTACCACTACCATAGAGTCTTTGAAGTTTTACTCTTTTTTCAATTATATTCGTGCAAAACAAATAACAAGGGTTAGTTTCATGTAATTTTTATATATTATGTTTGTATCAACATAGAATAGGGTTGATGTCAACTACGAAACTTTTTGTCCACTACGAAACGGATTTGTCAACTACAAAACGCATCAAAATGTCCACTACGTAACACGAGTTGTACCACTGTCTAATCTTTATCGAAAAAAAATGGTTCTCCAATTCAGAAAAAATGAAATTTTTCTAGTATATAAAGTAAACAAACTGTCTTTAGGAAACATTTTAAATTGCAAAATATGTGTGTTTAGAAGCATTTTTTTGTCCCCTACGAAACAGTACACAAATTATGAAAATAATATCCTTTAAAGAGTATTTAAGATTGCACTTTTTGTTTACAAACAGTATAAAAAAGAAGATGTGGTATGATTGCCAATGAGACAACTATCTACAAAATACCAAAATGACACAAACATTAACAACTATAGGTCACCGTACGTCCTTCAGCAATGAGCAAAGCCCATACCGCATAGTCAGCTATAAAAGGCCCCGATAAGACAATGTAAAACAATTCAAACGAGAAAACTAACGGCCTTATTTAGGTCTATAATAGAGGTATTCAAAATAACTCTTGAAATTAAATTTTAGACAAGTTGATTTTCCATTTTATTAGGTCTGAAAGTTACTCTTTTATTGAAAAACGCCCATATAGTGTTAGATTTTATAGATTTTTTTTATTTATAGCGTCGATAAACTGAAAAAAATAATGTTTTCACTTTTACTGACTCAGACAAATTAAATCAATAATTTTTATATAATACTAACCCTGAAGTTAAATGGTTGCTCCCTTTATATTAAATATATGTTTCACCGTGTCTGAGATGACGGCGGATATCTTCCTATTGTCGCAATTACTCAATCCCGTCCCCTTTCCCACGAACTTACCGAATTAAAATTATCACCTGGATTGTACTAACCATGTAGGCGGATCCAGGAAAAAAAATGGATGGTTATATAGGGAATCACTGAAGCATGACTGGAGCGGATCACCCTAAGGTCAGTCAGTGGCCCCTTTATGAAAATTTCTGGATCCGGGGCGGCCACTGATAACATGAGCAACACGACGGGAGCCACATAATAAGTCATAAAGACATAAAGCTTTATTTAGAGTCGGTATAAGCATTGCAAGTACAAACATAATCTCTGAAGAGCTTTTAAAACCGACATAACAGCAAGTAAAACAAAACATATATCAAGTCATGCACTCAAAATTAAACATATAAAGCAACATGATGAGCAAGATCATGCTAGCTGCAAGATAACCGTTTGGCCGGTGAGTTCGTGTTTTCAGTTACTGTAGTCTTCAGTTTGGATAAGTATTGCACGGTGTAATAATTATTGAATCTTTATAACAGTATGAAAATAAGAAAATGCAGTATATGATTGGTAATGAGACAAAAATCCACCAAAGTTCAAATGAAGTGAATTTTAGCTCAAGAAACACTCGAGCAACGTTGGGCAATCGTAAGGTCAGTCTGATTAAAACCAGCTCCCACTATACACTTGCGTTTGTGATTAAAACCAACCCCCTTTCCACTTGCGTTTGTGATTAAAAATAGCCCCCACTATCCACTTGCGTTTGTGATTAAAACCAGCCCCACTATCCACTTGCGTTTGTGATTAAAACCAGCCCCCACTATCCACTTGCGTTTGTGATTAAAACCAGCTCCCTTTCTACTTGCGTTTGTGATTAAAACCAGCCCTCACTATCCACTTGCGTTTGTGATTAAAACCAGTCCCGTATTCTATACTTGCGTTTGTGATTAAAATCAGCCCTCATTATCCACTTGCGTTTGTGATTAAAACCAGTCCCGTATTCTATACTTGCGTTTGTGATTAAAATCAGCATTCATTATCCACTTGCGTTTGTGATTAAAACCAGTCCCGTTTTCTACTTGCGTTTGTGATTATAACCAGCCCTCACTTTCCACTTGCGTTTGTGATTAAAAACAGCCCTCACTATCCACTTGCGTTTGTGATTGAAACCAGCTCCTTTCTACTTGCCTTTGTGATTAAAACCAACCATCACTATCCACTTGTGTTTGTGATTAAAACCATCCTTCACTATCTACTTGCGTTTGTAACACAATTGTGTTTCATATCATTAATTATCAAGGAGTATTAATTAGGAAATTTATTAAAAAGGAATTAAATAATTCAATAACAATCATGTACACTTTGGACACTTTTAAATAATGATCTGTTCAAATATTATAGACATACCATGTATACCCTGCAGCCAATAAATGACCATGTCTACTGTGAAATAACATGTATCCTTCAGGGGTTAATTGCAGTTTGACAATTAACCATAGACTAGAATTATTTAACATCCAGACGAATACGTAACCGGCCATTAGCTATGGGCCAATGTTTATGGACAACTGGACTATATAAGATCCAGCTTTGGACTTGAAGGGGGAGCTTGGTACAAGAGATTGGTACCGGAGATTCCGCCAAGGTCTTCCCCATCGTGGGTAGGCTGGAACTAATGTGCTTAATATCCGAAATACTCTAACAGGAATGAACAGTTACACTATACGATCACGTGCCCGTGTGAGATATTGAACATTCGAACAATTTAACTTTAAAGACAGTTTGTGAACATTCGAACATTTGAACTTTAGAATCTTTCTTGACTTTGTAATTACGTAATAAAATATATTTATCCTATTACTGACTTCGTCACACGTTTGTGATTAAAACCAGCCCTCACTATCCACTTGCATTTGTGATTAAAACCACCCCCTTTCCACCTGCGTTTGTGATTAAAACCAGCCCTCACTATCCACTTGCGTTTGTGATTAAAATCAACCCTCATTATCCACTTGCGTTTGTGATTAAAACCAGCCCTCACTATCCACTTGCGTTTGTGATTAAAACCAGCCCTCACCATCCACTTGCGTTTGTGATTAAAACAAGCCCCTTTCTATTTGCGTTTGGAGCCGGTTTTAATCAGACTGCCGTGACGTCGCGTACGGTGTTGGTGATAATACGGGTTTTGCTTTCCAGTTCGCCTTTATTGCATTTGTTAGAAGTTTCGGAATTGATGACTATATAAATGTATATATCAAAATTTGCCTAATTAAAAGTAGAAATGGAATATGCCTTAAAATCAATACTTTTATTCATTTTGTTACTCGAATGATCCCTAATTACACTGATTTTGAGCGTGTAGACAAGTAACACCGCTACATATGATCAGCGTTGCTTTGAAGTTATTCTTGTCATATTTTAAACTTATTATAAAAAAGTTGTACTCCTAGCAAGAGTAGTCTTTGGTGTTAATGGTGTATGTTTTATTTATGACGTCATCGTTAACTAGACGCGTCTGACCAGGACGAAAAGTTCACTTTGTTTTGTGGTCAAGCCGAAAATAGAAAAAAAATATGGATAGCGGGTGAAGGTAAGAGTGATTTTAAAAGGTTATTCAAATAAATTATGCCGAAAATGATATTATACAATTACTGTCTTTTGATGAGGTAAATGTGTAGTTTTGTTGACTTTTGAAAAACTGATATTCACTGAGGCCAACGGCCGAAGTGAATATCAGTTTTTCAAAAGTCAATTAAACCACATATTTACCGAAACAAAAGACAGTAATTGTTTTATTCCATATTCCGAGAGAAATGTATGTATTAGCAATTATTAACCAAAACCAATTGTACATCAATCGTTTTTTTACCAAAATAGTGCAGGTAAAAGCACGCGACGTTATGCGCGGTGAATATCCCTTTTCAGCAGGTGAATATGCTTATTTATTCAAAATCCCATTCATATAGAAAAACCTACTAAAGTTTTATCAATATGGAATAATATACAATTACTGTCTTTTGATGAGGTAAATATTATACAATTACTGTCTTTTGATGAGGTAAATATGCAGTTTTATTGACTTTTGAAAAATGATATTCACTGAGGCCGACTATTAATATTGATTAAATTTTAGTAGGTTTTTCTATATGAATGGGATTTTGAATAAAAAAGCATATTCACCTGAGAAAACGTTATTCACCGCGCTAAACGTCACGCGCTTTTACATGCAACGTTATGGTAAACATTTTCATGTACAATTTGTTTTGGTACATGAAGTTGTCATCAAATACATTTTCTTCTCTCGGAATATGGAATAAAACAATTACTGTCTTTTGTTTCGGTAAATATGGGGTTTAATTGACTTTTGAAAAACTGATATTCACTTCGGCCGTCGGCCTCAGTGAATATCATTTTTCAAAAGTCAATAAAACTGCATATTTACCTCATCAAAAGACAGTAATTGTATAATATTTACCTCATCAAAAGACAGTAATTGTATATTATTCCGTTTATAATAAGGAAAAAAAAAGTTTTGTTACAACATTTCAAAAGATCGTGACAGAATTAATGATGTTTTGAAATTTGTATTTCTGTCACAAAACCCAAATCTCGCATATTTTTTGGAGCTCTTCAAAATTCGAACGAATGCTGCAGATACAAAACACAATTTACATATCCACCCTTCCTGTGTCAAAATTATACAATAAATATACAACTTTCTATGTTTTCAATTAGTAAATATTGTTTAAATTATGTCCTAAATTGTTTATTTTATTAAATCCGTTGAAATGTCACACTCGCCGTTTTCTGACGTTTTGGCGTATTTGTGTCTTATGAAAAGTAATAGGCAGTTGCAGTCTTTTGTACGATATGAAATTTTATTCAAACGTGAAAACTTATTTTAGTGTATGAAAAAAATTTGTGTCGAAGTTTTAAGAGAAAATATTGAAAAAAAAAATAAACGCGATCTTTTTGTTTTTGTCTAGTCAAAATGTCACAAAACGCCGTTTTTTTTACATTTTTGTTACAAGATATATAAGTCATATCATACAGTTTTGGAGGGGGAATTTGAAATTATAATAGCACAAAATACTATATAACATTAAAATCTACTGTTCAGGGATTTTTTGAACCCATTTTCGATCACATGTCGGAAGTATTAACGACACAGTCAGAGACTACTTTTGTCTAGTCATAATGTCACACTATGCTTTTTTGCTTGATTTGACGTTACGTCTGTAAAACTTGACATGTAGTGGCTAACTTTGCAAATTACGGAAGCCTTTACGTGCCATGCTAATGAACTTTTTCCAATTTGATATAACGAATTATGAATTTGATATAACAGATTATGAATTTGATATAACAGATTATGAATTTGATATAACAAATTATGAATTTGATATAACAAATTATGAATTTGATATAACAAATTATCAATTTTATATTACAGATTATCAATTTGGTATAACAAATTGCCAATTTGATATAACAGATTATCAATTTGATATAACAAATTGTGAATTTCTCTGCCAATAGTATGATTTAATTATAATAATGAGATTGATTGAAACATTGCGTTACCCAAATTGGCGCATTTTTTTGTGTATTTATTCATTGTTTATCTGACGTCCAGCGACAAATATGTCATTGAATGCTTATTCCAAACTTTCTTAACAGGTCTAATGTTTCTGAAACTCTCTCCCTCCCCTTTTTATCTCGATTATTTGAGGCAGTTTTGGGGACTAGTTTGAACGTTCTCTATTCATTACATGGGACCTGGTGTCTTAGAACGAACGATTATAATAGAAAAAAGATCAATTTATATTGCACATTTTCAAATCAGAAAGAATGGATAGTGGGTTTTCTAGGGACATAGGAACATGCAAGGATAAAAAATGCTTCCCCTTCCTCAAAATCCTGGCATGCTTCTTTATCAATTTCGATGGGCACATACAAGGATTAATGAAACATCCTTAAGTTCATCCTTGCATTTGCGAGTATGATATTCTTGTGAAACAATGATAGTCCGTCGGAAGGGGGTGATAAATGACTGACCCGTTTTAAGAGAGAGCAATATCTCTTGCACGTAAAAGTCATCCTTTTAGATTTCGAAAAGAGCAGACTAAGGCTACAAGGAAGCACTCGCACCCTATAAGTGGAAAAGGATTAATATAAGTTGTAATAACTTGTTTCCCAATCCACTATAAATAAATATGTTTAAACTAAACTTGAGGGGAAAACAGCAGAAAAGAGTGGTTTAAACGTTTTTTTAAATAATCTGTTTCAATTAAAAGAAAGAAAAAATATCTTTGCTCCAAGGGGATACCAATTTAAATGAATATTATTTTTCTGTTTTAATTTAACTGTTACGGTACTTAAAAAAATATGTGCCGCTTTTGCATTTCGGTTCTATCCGTAGGATGTCAAGCAAATCGCTCATATAAATTATGCTGTATGATTGAGCTGCACGAAATGAAAAAAAAAAAAAAAACTAGAACACACCCGTGATATCGCGGGTCCGTGACTGAATTAAAGTATATAACTATGCGCAAGCCTTATCTTAGTATTAGTACTGTCATCTGATAAAGTCATGCCGATTATAAGATACACAATTTTCTCTGCTGTTTGAACCCGTCGAACTGGAACTTATCAATTATTGGTAATATTAAGTATTTGGAAAACAAAAGGTCCTGGAATGGAGTATTTTTTAATCAACAGCATTGTCCTATATAAGTTATAAATAAAGTTGAATTCTTTGATTCGCTGTTTTACGTCATGCCCGCTAACAAATTGAAACTTATTTTTAGTCCAGATTTTTAGTATTCGTATTGTTATCTTAGAAAGTCTTACGGATTAAAATACTACAATAGGTAACAATTTGACAATTTAGTAGTGTCAACCCTGTGATTATGACCCGTTTATATAGCATATTAATCCTGAATACACCGTTTGGTGGTGCGCCTGTCAGATGCGGAACATACAGATAAGGTAATAGGTAACAGGTGATTATACTATTGGTATCGGTATCGGACTCGACCCTGAACTTCCTAATTATTGGCGATATTAATTACATGGAAAACAAAAGGGCCTGGAGTGGTGTAATTTTTAATCTACACCTTTGTACTATATTAGTTGTATATAAAGTTGAATATTTTGATTCGTCGTATTTACGTGATGACGGCTGACAAATTGGACCTCGTAATTTAAGTATTATAGATACGACGTTATTTATACAATGCATGAACAATAACGTCAAACTTACGTTACCAAAACAAACACCAACACCGTACGCGACGTCCGTAAGGTCCAAGTCAACAATGAGTAAAAACCGTGCCGAATGGTCAGCCGTTCAAGGCTCCGACAAATACCGGTATAGCAGACATGGCTTTATTTATTTCACATACTGATTATTAATAAAAAAAAATGAAGGATATTCTAATTCTTAAATTCTTTATTACCTTGAGTTTTACATGTTATCGGTAACAATATAAAGTTTTAAGTAAACAAGATTCAGTAGTTATCTGTTTTTTGATACAAGAGATTATGAGGTCCGCCTATGACGCTTTAAGTTCAAGTTGATAACGGGGACTCGTGATCGCCTTAGTTTATAGCACATGTTGCACACTTCCCATAATAATGGACTTATGGTTGCGGTCGTCTTTGAAATCTAATGTGCCATATAGAAAATATTTACCAATCACATTTTGAGTATTGCCGCTGTAAGTACACTTTTTGTTTAAACAAGCTGTTTCCCTTGGCCATTAGGCCAATTTGTTCCAAAGTTATATATATGGGTGTTTCTTCTTTTTTTATATACTGATTTCCTTTAAAAGTTGATTATTTTAGTTGTCCTATAAATTGCATGTATCGAAAATTCAAATCAGTAAAACATGTGAGCAATATTTAGTGTTGAAAGTGAAAGTAGTGATTTGACCAGAGTAAAGAAGGGAAGAAGTTTGCCTTAATTGGCATTTATTCAAGATTCAAGATTCAACTCTTACCATTGGCATGATTTCACGGCTCCTTAAAGAAAAAGCAGAGATGGATTGTGCTGCTCTATAAGCAGTAAAATTTATTTCGTGTTTAAACAAAGTTAAACCAGTTCAAAGTTTTTAATTTGATTTTTATAATAATTTTACAAAAATACATCGTAACCGATGGTACAAATAATTCTAGTCTGGGACCTTTTGCCGCCATATTAGATAAGGTGTAAATTTTTTGGGGTATTGAGTCCAAGCGATGTAGAAAATGGTGGATTAAAGCCAACTTAACCTCTCACTTGTATGACAGTCGCACCTTATTCCATTATATTGACAACGATGTGTGAACAAAACAAACAGACATATACAGTGTAATAGGTAAAAATGTCAAACATAGGGGTACAGCAGTCAACATTGTGTTATAATCTTAATCACTATATAACAAACAAACAAACAAACATGCAACAAAGAAGCACAAAATGGTATACAGACCAAGCGTGTTAGCAGAAATTAAGGACAAGAATTCACAAATTTACCATGGAATAATTTCACAATAACGCATAGATTTCTTTCGCTAAAATATTATTCGTTGTTACTTACACGAGCGAATTGTACAAATTGAGCTTTATAAATACCATAAGATGGTGAAAAGGGAACTTCACCATCTAAAAATGGATATATATATAATAAAAAACCAATTGTTCAGAGAACAATTGAAGGTCTTTCCACCAAAAACAATGTATTTTTTACACTTCCGTTTTTTTTCAAGGTTAAATGGTTTGATGCCTTTTGCTAAAAGTCTCATGTCTTTATCACGTATACATATGAGGTAAAAGCAAAGGTCAAAATCTAGAAGGCCAAAATAAGCTATAACCTTGAGATCAATTTCAAGGTCATGAACCAAGGACCTCAAATCAAAAGACCATAGGTCTTAATTATATTTGGTTAATGAGTAACATCACCATACGTGTATTTTTAAATACAAGAGGGGAGAAAACTCCCTTTTACGTTCAACGTACCCTTGCAATCAAAATTTAAATGTTACAACATCTCGCAACTTACAATTTAGTAAAAATAATTTGTTAATATCTTATACGGTTTTTGAAAATTAGTGAAAATAAGCCAAATTCAAAAATTAGAATATGACCTTGACCTTTGACCTTGACCTAATTTTATGTTTTTGGACCAAGGACCTCAAATCAAAAGATCCTAGGTCTCTATCACTTATGGTTTACAAGATAGAAATGCATATCACTTATATCAAATGCATAAGGGGAAATAACTCTCATATGGAGCGTTCATATTGCTTCGGTCAAAATAGGACAAATCATGTGAAGGATATAACGAGCAATTTTATAAAATAAATTTGTCGAAATCTTTTACGATTGTGAAGGAGTAGTGGACACAGGGAAAACAGTGTTTGGGGAGATAACTCCTACAAAGAAAAGTTTTCGGTTACACAGGGTAAATTTCAAAAGAGCGTAAACTGTTCGATATCATATACCAAATATCTAAGCGACATATTTTGAAACAAATATTTATCACAAGAACAAAATTAGGCGGAAGAAAAAGAAATAATCAGAAGAAAAACAATAGGTCTTTCCACAGAAAAGTGGAAAGACCTAATTTACATAAGGAAATGAAAAAAATCATTTCTTTTATAATAAATTTTGGTATAAACATGATTAAGCCTCCCGTTAATGATACATATATCAATATCCAGGAAAGTACTTTCAACCAGTTTTTGACACTCCAAAAGTAATTAATTCCTCTATTTTAAAAAGCCTTATTTGAAAGATATCAGAGGGACAGTCAAACTCATAAATCGAAAATAAACTGACAACGCCTGGCTAAATATGAAAAAAGACAAACAGACAAACAATTGAACACCTGACACAACATAGAAAACTAAAGAATAAGCAACACGAACCCCACCAATAACTAGGGGTGATCCCAGTTGCTCCGGAAGGGTAAGCAGATCCAGCTCCACATGAGGCACCCGTCGTGTTGCTTATGTTATAACAAGTTCGGTAAATAGTCTAAATCGGTAAGTCACATTTATGAAAGGGAAGGCGATTGTAGTTACCACGTAAGGAACATGACATATCCGATATCATTTGTGAACGTTTATTCCATCACGGTCAACCAACTCGTGATGGCGTCCGTAAAATTTACGAAGGGCTGATTTCAACTTCACCATTTGGAACTCTTGATTTTTAAAATAGCTTCCTTGTAATCATGATAGAAAATGCAAGCACGGGAATATCGTACCAATTGGAAGATATATACCCCGAATACAGGTGCTGCTGGAATGTTGCTACTTATAAATGGAAAGTTCACAATTGGAAAGCAGAAATCTTATTTTTGGCGGAAAGATTTGTTTTCATCCGAACCTCATTGTCAATTTCTAGATATAAGACAAGACATGAGGCCGACTTGTTGTATATGTTGTATCTATTATCTCTAGTTCGATGGGATAGAAGCGTTCAACATAGTCACCAAATTTTGAATTATTTAGTGAAAGAACTTCATCTTTATAGCGTAAAGTAGAATTAAAGGATATTGCTAACTTCTTATCTTTCTTCCTAAGAAGTTCCTGTATGAAGTCAGCCTCAAAATAATAAAGAAATAAGTCGGCAAGAAGAGGCACACAATTAGTTCCCATTTGAATGCCGACAGTCTGTTGAAAAAGACGTCCGCCGTACGTAACAAATATGTTGTCAAAAAAAATTCAAGCATCTTGATAATGTCAGTTTCAGGGAATTTTTTGTTTGAATCAGAGTGATCCTTTACAAAGTAGGATTTATCCCTCCCTAAGACAAGATACTTTTTTTTTACGTTGGCCATTCTTTTTTTATGAAACAAAGCGATACCAACTGTTTCAATTTGTCTTTTAGTTCGGATTGTGGAATACTTGGGTAAAGTGTAGAAAAGTCAAATGTTTCAATACTATTGCAAGTTTAAAGAGAGTACAAAGAGTACTAGTAAGTCGAATACACAGTTTAGTATATATTGAAACAATGTAAATAAGACGAAATAAATCAATGTTTTAAGGTGTTTAGAGCAGCTTCGAAGCCAGTACATAGCTGTAACTTTCATTGTATTTAGTTCTGCTTGTAGCTAAAAGTTTATGTTACAGATGTCATTTCCGAAAAAGGGAGTCAGTTGGAATGTTGGTGAATTCGTGATTTCTTTTTGTTTCCAAATAATCACAAAAACTAGTATGGATAGAACATTTCATCAGTAATCCAAGGTGTTTTACTTAATTGTAATATTTGCCTTTCATCTTGAAACTATAATAAGTATGTAGAAATTGTTAACAGCAAATTTTTATTTTTTGAAATTATTCTGCACAGTTTAGCTTTATCAAAGATGATTGTTTAAATGTAGAATAGAACAAGATGACTGATCCAGCTGAATCTTGGTCTTTAAAACGGAAAATACCACCTGATCTACAGAAGCAAGTGGAAGACATACAGAAAAAGATACCAAGAACTACAGGTATACATCAGATTTTGTGTCATACTTGTATTTGTAAAAACCTATGATTGATAGCGTCATGCGTAGTCTAAAATAGATTTTTCAGTAGCAAAGTTTTCTTTTTTCTATTCATTTTCATAGTTTCAGAAAACCAAGATTGTAGAGTCGAAGCCTATGCAGTCTCGTTACTCTTTTCATCTCCGAAAGTACACCTATTTAGTTTAAAATAAAGGCAACAGTAGTATACAGCTGTTCGAAATTCATCAATCGTTTGAGAAAAAAATAAATTCGGATTACAAACTAAAACTGAGGGAAACACATCAAATATAAGAGGAGACCAATGAAACAACAGAAACACAACACTAAAATGCAACACGCACAGAAACGAACTATAATACAAAATGTATAATAATAGCCATTTTCCTGACTTGATACAGGAAATTTAAAGAAAAAATGGTGGGAAGAACCTGATAACCTTCCGATTGTGTGAGTTTTCATTCGTTTGACGTCATGTGATAACATGATGCTTATTCGCCGAGATCATTAACATGATCAATAAAATTTCGCGGAATTTTTTTAAATTTATTTTATACGTTTTTTTAAGATCTTGTACATCAGCCCTTTTTGTCCTGCATTATAACAGGAGCAACGATTCTGTTCTTGTTTTTCAATTTCAATTTCAACGAAATCGACATAGTGTTTTCACATTGGTTTCGGTTCATGGAGTTTGACGTGGGAGGTAAATAATAAGAGTCAACAATATCCACACCTCTGAGTGGGAATTTTATTACGGTGTTGTTTGCAAAGCGAGAGAAGCACGACATTTTAGAATATTCCTTATCAACTTCACAAATAATACACGATGGTCTTCAAGTACTGAGGTTGTTAATCTTCTTAATAACATGATATAGTTTTCTTTTATTGGTCTTTTTTAAATTCTTACTTTATCTGTTCAGTCTATTTTTTGCAATTTCAATTTGACGTGGCTCGATAGTGTGTTATTGTAATATTGTTAATTGTTGTATAATTGTCGTTCGTTTTTGCTAATGTGCTATGTCTAGAAGCCTTTTTTGTTCATCTTTTTTGACATATTTGATTGTTTATAAAGTGATAAAGATTTTAACACAATGTTGACTGCTGTATACCTGTTTTTGAAATTTTTACCCTATTATGTCTGTTATTTTTGTTCACGCATCGTTGAAAACAATTGAATCTTATGGTTTAATCCACCATTTTCTACATACTAATATGCAGGAATATGACAGTTATAATCCATTCGTTTGATGTGTTTAAACTTTTGTTTTGCTATTTGCTTAGGGACTTTCCTTTTAGAATATTCCTGGAAGTTCGGTATTTTTGTTATTCTAACTTTTGGAAATAGAAATATGGTCATTCTTGATCGTCATCAGAACGGCAGTGAAACATTGCAAAAAAGACGTGCGTCTGTTTTGTAGTGTGGGATGTATAAATTCGTATCCAATTCAGGAAAGAATTGGGACGTTAAATCTGAAATCTCATTTTGAGACAGTACCACAATCCCTGGAATTTACGGTCTCATGCAAAAAACTATTTCAGGTGTCCGTAATGTTGCCTGTTGTTATGCTATTTTTCTGTTCCATAATCCAATTTACCTCACAATATAATGGAAACCTATGCGACTGTCATACAAGTGAGATGTTTAGCTAGTTATATAATCAGGTTAAATCAACTATTTTCTACATGAGAAATACCTGTACCAAGTCATCATGATAGATCAAGTTCAATTTTTTTTTTATCAAACTGGCATTTATTTTACATAATGTGCGATTCATTTTCATAGGAGCCTAATGTTCAATTTCTACATACTAGTAACTTGTATACTAGAAAACGGAAAAAAATATTATACCAACAGATTTATAGGGACATCTCAACTGAATCCATTGTCGGGAAAGATCAAATTCAGTTAATGAATTGATATCCATTGGTTTATTTATTTGTAGGTCCTTATGATGATTTAGATGGCAATAAAAAGAGATGGTTAGTTGTTGGTATTTGCCTTCATACAATCATATCTCCAGTACTGAGGAACTACGTTGTGCCTGTTGTTACAAAACTTTGTTATTCCCTAACGAGATTGCACAAATTAAACCAGCAAACATTTGGACGTTATCTAAAGAAATATCCTCCTACCAATAAAGAAGAACTAAATTATGAAGCAATTAATAGCAACAAAGATACTTTTAAATTGGAAAGAAGAAAATATGATTACCGAGTCAGGAGTCCTGTTGATTTATCCCGATTGTTCCTCCAGACACACATGGCACACTTCACAGCTTTTGATGGCTCCTGTGACTCATCTGCTCTACTTGGAATCATTGTTAACATTGACAGATTCCCTCCAAATGTACAGGCTGATGCTACAAAGGTATATATATGCCTGTCTACGAGATGTATTGTTGTATACCGTTTCGATCTGTTCATCTTCCCGCCACTGCTTACACAATATCTTAAAAACTCTGAGATTAATTTTATAAAAAAAAAATAATTTTATTTTGTTTTTATCTATCGATGTAAGAGCCCTTTCGATTTTCAAAAATATTTGATTTAACGTTATGGGATTTTATTCATAAAGAGTGGGTCGATTTTCGTTTTACGACTATAACTAAAAAAATACTTTAAGCAATTTTCACGAAACTTTGGTGAATTGTTTATATACATATCGACATAGTTCCTTCCAAATATATTTTATGTTTTAGAGTATTTGTACTTTATCCATAAAAAGCGGAATTTTCCAGTTTTCCGATAATAACTCAAAAACTCTTTTAGGATTTTTCATAAAACTTGTTTATTTCTATCGGAATATGTTTCCTTTTGGTTTTTTAAAAATAAATTTCTGATATAACAAAAAAAAAAAAAAAAAAAAAATCTCCGAAAACTGTCCATTCTTCACACTTTGGACGGTTGTAGAAGTTGAATGTTAAAAAATCTAGGCCAACACTTAACTTAACTTAAAGTTTAAAATCTGTATTAAACTGCGAATGTTAGGAAAAATTAGAATAGAAAAAAATACTGAACTCCGAGGAAAATTCTAATCAAATTGCAAAATCAAAAGCTCAAACACATCAAACGGATGAATAACAACTGTCATATTCGTGACTTGGTACAGGTATTTTCTTATGGTGGATTCAACGTGATTTTACAGCAAGCCAAACCTCTCACTTGTAAAGAACAAAGAAGCACGAAAAGGCATATAGACGAAACAAATGAAAGGCAAAAATACAGTTTTCCTCAATACAAGTAAATTTGTACCGCCGAAAATAAATGATTCCACCATATATGATGCATAAAATGGGAGTGTAAAACCAGATCCCGTAAAGGCGATATAAGATTGGTTGTAATTTTTCTAAGGACACAGGATTATGCTCGGGAGTCATGGGGAATATAGTTGACCCATTAAATAACTGGTTTAACAAAATGCAGATTTGTGTGCTGCATTTGCCAAAAAGCAAGAATATATATATCAATAACCTAATTGACATGTCAGTGTATGATTTATTCTTTATGATCCGAATATAAATTTGTTGTAATTCTATAAACCTTAAATTCATATGAATATAGTTATATAAATTGTCTGTATACATGAAGTACATACTTCTAAAAATATTTCTTTATTAGATACGATCACACATACGTAATCCCTGGGCACATTGTGACTTTACCGAATGGACTTCTACAAAATATTCAGATTCTTTCCAGTTGATGATACAACTTATAACCAATCTCAGGCTGAGTAACACAGAGGAAAACAGAATCTTAGGCGAGCTAAACAGATTGGAAACAAATGGTAAATGATTGTATGATATACGTTGTTTCGTTGCTCTCTCATAATCAACTATAGGCAACAATATGGCCTTCAACAAAGAGAAATTTCCACACCATATAGTAGGCTATAAAAAGTCCTGACCTGAAAAATATGAAAGAATTCATTTGAGAAAACTAACAGCCTAATTAGAACAGAACAATTTATGAAAAACAAATATGACAGACACGAACCAACGACAATTACTGAAAAAAACAAGCTCCTGACTTCGAATAGAAATATAATGAATGAGGTGTAGTTAAAATATTTGTGAGCGCTAAACTATCCCCCTAACATGGGACAGTGGTGTTACAGCACAAGATATGGAAAAACTTAAAAAATCAGTTGAATGGGCTGAACTCATCAGATCAATACATAGCAGAAAAAAATCTAACAAAAAACACAGACCGGACGTTGAGTTGTATTTATTCATTCCATCATCAAAAAGTCACAAAGTACATATATGAGAATACTAAGAGTTATTAATAGCTAGTTCAAAGCCAATAACAACTTAATAAAAGAAATCATGTATCTTAGAGCGAAATATCAATCAGTACACATCTAACACCAATGGATTAAGTAAAAAAAAGTTATTAACAGTCAGAGAAATAAATGACCTTGTGCAATGCCAAAATATAAGAATTGACAGTTTTTAGTTCTTTGAAAGTGCATATATGTTAAACTTAACTATATGGTATGGTTATAATTACATGATTATAAAAAAAAAAGGATAGCATGGATTGTGTTTAAATTTTTCTGACATGGTAAACAAACATCATGTTTTATTTGAATGGAAAATGCAAAGCCGTTTAAATAACTTTCATCTAAATTGATTTTAAGGTCAATATTTTCTGAGTGGAACAAGACTTGACGTAGAAATAGCGGACGAAATGCGCCAACAAACACACATTCTAAGTGAATATGCTCAGAGGGTTTGTACAGAGACTGATAGTCAGTTTGCCACAGTTCAGAAAGAGTTAACAGATTTGAAAAGTGTTAGTAACATTAAAAAAAACCCAAGCAATTATACAGCCTCTTTCCCTACCATAAAGCTCTTGGGAATATATATACAGGAATCAGCCCGTCTGCATATCTGTTTTTCTGTTTGTAAAGACAAAATACTTTGTCATTGTCATGTGGCATAAATGCCGTGTGGTAGTAAAAGAGGGACGAAAGATACCAAAGGGACAGTCAAACTCATAAATCTAAAACAAACTGACAACGCCATGGCTAAAAATAAAAAAGACAAACAGAAAAACAATAGTACACACGACACAACATAGAAAACTAAAGAATAAACAACACGAACCCCACCAAAAACTAGGGGTGATCTCAGGTGCTCCGGAAGGGTAAGCAGATCCTGCTCCACATGTGGCACCCGTCCGTCGTGTTGCTTAAGTGATTACAAATCCGGTAAATAGTCTAATTCGGTAGGTCATATTCATGAAAGGGAAGGGGATTGTAGTTACGACGTAAGGAACATATCCGATATCATTTGTGAAACGGTTATTCCATAACGGTCAACCAACTCGTGATGGCGTCCGTAAAATTTACGAAGGGATGATTTCAACTTCACCATTTGGAACTCTTGGTTTAATAGCTTCCTTGTGAGCAGCAAACCTCTATCAAGAAAATCATGATAGGAAATGCAAGCACGGGAATATCGTATCAATTGGGAGATATATACCCGAGTAAGTAGTTATCTATAGTGACCGCAAAGCCTGTCAACACTCATGAAATTTGAGTTTGTGAGTTCAAACCCTGCTGGAAGTAGGATTGTTCTACTGATATCTTAGGTATATAGGATTCCCAGTTTTCCTGCAAAAGATGTGATTCTTCCACCTAAAAAAATATCTGGCAGCCAAAAGAGTGAAATGTTGTGTTAAACAAAACTTATAAATCAGTTAACTTATATTATCATTGTTTTCATCTAAACAGCTATATTGCAGGATTATAGTTATATATATAATGATTGATCATTTGAAAAAAAAAAATCTTTGTTTACATAAAATATTTTGTTACGAAACACATCAACAAAAATGGTCAAAAAGTAGCACAAAACATGATGATAAGTGTAACTTTTTTTTTTTTAGAAATATAAGGAGCATGATGTGAAATTAAGTGAGTATTTGAATTATTTTATATATTGTTTGATAGGATATTGAGATCACAGTAGCTTAGAGTTGTTGGTTGTCATTTAAAAAATACTTCACGTCCTATTTTGTGTTTGAAGCTAGATCAATTTCAAATACAAGCTCGCATCTATTTCCCCTCAAAAATATTCTGGTAGAAAAACCTATTCAGTAACATAGTTGGCTCTCTGGTCTGTAAAATTCTATGTAAATCCCAGGGCCACAATTCATATACATATACATGTATCTGAAATACAAATACTAATAACATCTGCTGCGTGTGTTTACTTTCGTAAAGTGAAAATGAGAGTTTGTAATCACGCCACTATTTGATTGACATATTTAATTTATGAACAGTACAGTAAAGTTTTATCGGTCAGCATGTAACCTTTGACATATGTCATCGCCCGCCAATATGACAAATCATAAGGCCATGCCTTGCTGTTGTTATCTTATAGTTGCTTTCTGTGTGTGTTGCGTTGTCGTCTTTTGTTGTTGCACCTCGGCGTTTCTGTTGTAAAGCATGTTTGAAAACATTAAATGATTGAGTAACTTTTATTGTTTCAGAAAACCTAGAGACAAAAATGCAAAAACAAGATGAAAATCCAATTTCAAAGAATATTCAGGGTATGAATATTTTAAACAAATCTAGTTAAAGGGTTCATAACTTTTAGCTTTTTAGTCTTGTTAGATATTGCAATCCCTTGTGATCCGTTGTTGTTTTTTCTTTTACGCTAGAAAAAAAAATTGTGTGTATATTTGTAATGGCAATGTCTGCCTTTGCGTCTGAGGACATTTTGGTTCGGAGAAAACTACTTGAGTATAAGTGTATGGATCGCTATGAAATATAAGCACATGGTTTCGTGCTACTAAAAAGGGGTTTGGTTATTAAGTTCTAAAAAAGGTAAGTTTTCTGGTTCATAGAAAATGAATTGGGTTGCACACACTAACTTCAGTATAAGTATTAAATTTTAGTACAAGGTTCCATATCACAATAGGATGGTTGGGATTGAATTTTGTTTTGTGTCTGTGTGTGTTGTGGGGTGTTGTTGTAATAACTGTTTTGTAATTAGACAAAGACAATCAAAACCAAGGAGTAAACAAAGACTCACAAAACCAAAGGACATTTACATAAACAGTTATAAATAATAAATTAAGAACACGAACTCCACTAAAAACCGGAAGTGAAATCAGGTGCTCCGGAAGGGTAAGCATTTCCTGCACCGTATACGGCACCCGTCGTCTTTGTTCAGTCTGGTAATGATGGAAGGTTTTTATGGCTGAGGAAGAATATCAGATATGATTTCTGACACACCTGTGTTACAATGGCCAATCAGCTAATGATGGTGACCGTAAAATTACTTGAGTGATGACCTTAATTTGATTAATTCATAGCCCTGTCTTATCAACTTTTGAGAAAGCAGTATTCCTCGCTCAACAATATCAACGTACTTTGAGCTAGCTCTAGAGTAACGTATCAATTGAGACACATATACTCCACATGCTGGTGCCGCTGGGATGTTGCTACACAGAAATGGAAAGTTGACTATAGGAAAAAATTAAGATCATCGCTAGATATTTAAAACGTCTAGTGCCCTTTTTGTTAAAGAAACATAAGCTGAATATTCTTTCAGTCGAGCTTTAAGTTTAGTATGTGGAATAGTGGTATAAAGAGTTGAAAAATCAAAGGTTTTAATATTGGTACAATGTTTTAATGATTGAGATTGTAAATTCACCGATAAGAACTAGAAAAAGGCCAAAAACAATTATGTGTCTGGTTTTGGACAATAACTTCAGTATTATTTATATATCTCTTTTAAATGTTAGCATAAGGTTCCACACCACAATAAGAAAGTTGAGATTAATGGTGGGGGTACTGTCATAGCTGCTTAGGAGTTAACAATACATTTTTATACCCCCCCCCCCTTTTTGAAAAAAGGGAGGTAAACTGTTTTACCTCTGTTTGTTCATCCATCCATCCATCCATCCATCCGTCAGTCATACTGTGGGGTGCGTTTTCAGATTCATTACTCGACAACATCCTATTTACCGAAAACTTGTATCATTTTACACATAAAAGCCAAGTTGCAAATTTTCGTCGCATTTTTCTCAGGAACTACTTGACAAGAAATTCTGCAATTTAGTTTCAGGGTGTATATAAGTCAGTTATACCGTGTGATGAGTTTTCAGATTCATCACTTGACAACTTCCGGTTATCCTGATTAAGCTTCAAAGGGTTAAATTAAAATTTGTAAGATGTTCGTTGATATGATGAATCTAGTCATGTTTTTAGATTTTTAAGTTTTGAACATCTTTTCAAATAGGTCGTTATCAAGTTCCAAAGAACCCAATATTAAACTGTGTTCTATTTATAAGAAAAAAAGAATAGTTGGGGTTCTTTGATATGCTGTATCTAAGCATGTATTTAGATTTCTTATTTTTGGCAAAGTAGTTAAGCATATCAAAGAACCCCAACTACTCCTTTTTTCTTATTTTCGATTTTATCCAAAATTGTTATTTGATATGCCTATTTCTAACAGTTATGTAGATTGATGATTTCGAGCTTCCTTTTTAAAGTTGGTCCAAATTAATTGGAGTTCAAAGTTGAACTTTGTTTGTTATCATTAAAAAACAAATTATTGATATTCTCGAATTTGTTCAATTTAACAGTGTATTCCTTTTTCAATCTGGTCAACATTTAGTTTAAAAAATACAAAAATAAACTTAGTTTGATTTTAATAATAAAAAAAATCCTGATTTTCCGGACTGTTTGATATGCTGGATCTACGCATATATTTTATTTTTGGATAGTTTTCAAGTTGGTTGTAATTGGGGTTCAAAATTAAACTTGTTCGATTTCTGCAAAAACTAAATAGTAGTTAAGATATGTAGTTTAAGTGTGTATTACGATTTTGGATCTTTGATCCTGGTGAGGTCAAAATGTTCCAATATTAAACCTTGTTGGATTTCCTAAAAAAAATAATTCTTTTGGTTCTTCGAATTGCTGATTCCGACCATATCTTCAGAATTTAGATATTGGATCATAGTTGATTATGTTGGTAACGATCCAATTTTAAATTATTTAAGTACTAATATTCATTTTGTGTAAGAAACTATGTAATATCAAATATTTAGTCAGACTCTTAATTTAGAGATGTATTGTATGACTAGTCGAAATTTTAACTTGAATCATAGTTAAAAATAGTTACATCGTCAAAACTTATTTTAGAGAAGAATTTATGTATAGAGATACGTTGAAACGATATTCATTGTTAGACATTTTAATTGATATTTGATATCTTTATAACCTAGTCATAGAAATTAAAGATAATAAAGAATGAAGGAAAATTTATAATGAAATTCCCCTTGGCCTGCACATATATAACAAAAAGAAATTGAAAATATTTTTCTTTCTATAAAACGATACAGAATTTGTATAATAGATTTTCACAATTAACTAAATATACACATTTGAACATATGGATTAGTACAACGAATTTGTTATTAATTCATTCATCCAATAATTTTTACTTATAAGCAAGATAACAAAACATGTGTGACAGATTTATTTGAAAAATATTGTACATTTTATCAATTATAAATGATATTGGAAATTATTTTTTTCTTTTTTTTTGGTAAATTGTTTCAAGAATATTTTGGTAGGTTTGTTTGTTATTCTGTATAAATGAATTTTAGATTGCTATATATATATTTATGTTTTTTTATGAAGCGAACTCCTTTAAAACCTGAGCTTAAAGTGTCTATTAATAAACATGCATTTATAATTTAGATTTTTGGCCTTATTTCCAAGTTGGTTAAAATCGTGGTCCAAAATTAATCAAACATATATGGAGTTCTTTTTTGTCTCATATCTCAAAGCTCAACTTAAGCAGGTATAGTAAAACAGATCATATAAAAAGTGTCTGCAGGTCCTTTCTACTGCAAATTTATCAGAAAATAGGGAATACATACTCACGAGTTATTGCCTATAATTATGTAATTCTATTATTTGTTTTGGTTCAGCATCAACATTATCATGAACAAAAGAATAACTGACAGCATACAAGGTATTGTCTTATTACTTGTATTTTCCTAAAAGCAGGTGTCCTGTAGATAAAAAAATCATAACTTTAGCCAGTTGATCTTTTACCTCAAAGGCAAATTATCTATTTGCACATATATACTGACTTGCAGGTCAGATTTTATTATAATTAGCATGTGTAGGAATCGCCCTTAAACAAAGTGTGATGACTAACTTACAACTTTCAACTCTAAAGATCAAATTATTATTTGTTCTTACATAGAAAATGTATTTCAAGGTTTTTGGACCGGATTATTTTTCTGTTTGATCCTCCAAAATGATATTGTCATATTATTGAAGTATTCCTTGCATCTTCTTGAACATATGCACAGTTATCAGGTATTGTCATGATTGTTGGTCAATTACTTTTTTTCCATGTTTTTGGTTAGTCTAATTGGATTCAATTTTTTGATGCAAAAAGAAAGAAGTATGACTTATATTTTATGATTCATTGACTTTTTAATAGATTTTCGTCAAAGTTTATTAATTAAGTAAACAAAATTATTGATAAAATCAAAAAATGGCAGCAACTCTTTTTAGTTGGATAATCTGTATACAGACTTAAATCTTACATGATTTTACTATTATTTTAGGAATTCGTGGAAGAATTAATGTTAAATGGTTAATTTAACTTGTATGCTGTTTGCTATAGTCTTAAACTATTAGATATATATTTGTGGCTGGTATTTTTTTCAATACCAAAACAATCATAACCTGCTAGTTAACGTCTGTTTTGAATGATAATGTATTATACTGAATCGAAATAATTTCTATTTTGCACTTATATACTTTTAGGGCAAATAAAAATTCTAGTAGAAGACTTGAAAAAGAACGATAAGATGTTTGTGACTACAAGAGCCAGTGATTACGTAGTGGAATGTTTACAGGACAACAGTTGTGTGACTTTAACTGGCCCATCAGGAGTTGGGAAATCTTTTATCAGTAGACATACAGCACTAGTATTACAGAAAGAAGGATACACAATAATACCAGTGTATGCTCCAACAGACATAAGAGATTATTACCAGCCTGGTAAACAGACAGTCTTCATTGTAGATGATATTTGTGGTAATTTTACTGCTAACCAACAACAGATTGATAACTGGAAGCAAATGTTACCAGTGATTAACACAATTATTGCAGACAAAAGTTGTAAGATTATTGTATCTTGTAGGTTGCAAGTCTATAAAGATGAAAAGTTTCAATTATTATTACCATTTAAATCATGTGAATGTAACTTGATATCAGATAAGATCTGTCTTACATCTGAAGAAAAAAATAGCATAGCAAAAACCTATATTGGTACACACGTTGACAATATTGATGAATTATCAAAAAAGAATGAATTCTTTCCCCTTTTATGCTCTTTATATCATGGGGTAGAAAGTGGAGATGTTAAAGAATTTTTCAATAATGCATTTAAGGTCTATAAAAGTGAACTAGACAATTTAAGTAGGCATGGTGATGAAGGGAACTATAAAATATGTAGTCTTGCTTTATTAGTTCTCTTTAACAACGAAATGAAAGAAACTTGGTTGCAGGGTAAAGTTTTAGATGAACAACGAAATATCATAGAAGATACATGCGATGCCTGTGATATCAACAGAAATACATCAAAGGCAAAATTGAAGAAGGAACTTGAAACTTTAGATGGTACTTTTATATGTAAACGAAATGGTATTTATAGGGCTCTACATGATAAATTGTTTGACTTTCTTGCTCATTATTTTGGCCACAAAATGATTGAGTGTTTGATAGATCATGGTGAGAGTGGTGTAGTATATCATGTATATGAACGTTTTATTTGTCAGAAATCAACAGATGACAATACAAGTAACATAGACTTTGTTATTGAAATACCAGAACATGATCTCCGATCATATTCAAAAAGATTGATAAAGGACTGGTCAGCAAGAAAGGTGGAGGCTGTATTCAGTAGCAATAACATGAACATGCCATCATTCAGACAACAGTTTATACAGTACTTGAAACAACTGGATCCAAAAGATCAAGTAAAATTAGCCAGTACCAAGGATACAGTTAGACCAAAAGAGCATGATGGATCAGGTAATACTCCACTGACAGAAACTTGTTGTAATGGTTACACTGATATAGTTCAGTGGTTGTTAAATAATGATGTGGATGTGGATCTATGTAGCAATGATGGTTGTAGTTCTCTGTCCCGGGCAAGTTCTGAAGGACATATTGATATAGTAGAGTTACTGTTAGAGAAGAATCCTAAAGTTAATCTATGTGACAATAATGGACGTAGTCCCCTGTATTGGGCAAGTTTTGATGGACATACTAATATAGTAAAGTTACTGTTAGAGAATAATACTGATGTTGATCTATGTGACAATATTGGTTGGAGTCCTCTGTTTCCGGCAATATTAAAAGGACATACTGATATAGTAAAGTTACTGTTAGAGAGGAATCCTAATGTTGGTTTATGTGACAAGGACGGCTGTAGTCTTCTGTCCTGGGCAAGTAAGCAAGGACATCCTGATATAGTACAAATCTTACTAGAGATGAATCCAAAGGTTGATCTATGCAACAAGGATGGCCGTAGTCCTCTGTTCTTGGCAAGTTATAACGGATATACTGATATAGTAAAGTTATTGTTAGAGAAGAATCCAAATGTTGGTTTATGTGACAAGGACGGCTGTAGTCCTCTGTTCATGGCAAGTCAGCAAGGGCATACTCATGTAGTAAAGTTATTATTAGAGAAGAATCCAAATGTTGATCTATGTAACAAGGATGGCCGTAGTCCTCTCTGCATTGCAAGTTATAACGGACATGATGAGATAGTAAAGTTACTGTTAGAGAAGAATCCAAATGTTGGTTTATGTGACAAGGACGGCTGTAGTCCTCTGTTCATGGCAAGTCAGCAAGGGCATACTCATGTAGTAAAGTTATTATTAGAGAAGAATCCAAATCCAAATGTTGGTTTATGTGACAAGGACGGCTGTAGTCCTCTGTTCATGGCAAGTCAGCAAGGGCATACTCATGTAGTAAAGTTATTATTAGAGAAGAATCCAAATGTTGATCTATGTAACAAGGATGGCCGTAGTCCTCTCTGCATTGCAAGTTATAACGGACATGATGAGATAGTAAAGTTACTGTTAGAGAAGAATCCAAATGTTGGTTTATGTGACAAAGACGGCTGTAGTCCTCTGTTCATGGCAAATCAGCGAGGACATACTGTTATAGTAAACTTATTGTTAGAGTTGAATCCGAAGGTTGGACAATGCCACGAGGATGGCTATATTTCTTTGCTTGTGGCAAATAAGGAAGGATATACTGATTAATTTCAGTTACAGTACTGATAGAGAAGAATCCAAATATTGGTTTATGTGACAAGGATGGCTATAGTTGTCTGTTCGTCTATACCGATGGAAACTACTACAGTTTATTGTACCAACCAAAAAGCATTTATTACAATTGAAAATAACTAATAACAGTTTGTGTGATTTTTGTAACATAGAAGAAGACTGTGCTCATTATTTTCAATTGCTCTTATTTGACAAGATTTTGGAAACAAATATACGATCTCTTAAAACAGAGTAATTAAGATTTTTCAATAAAAGTACAGTACACGATATTTGGAGACAAAATTACAGACAGCAAGTATTCCCCAATAAATTTATTACAATTATTAGTTTTTCAGTATATAAGTCTTACTATATATTTGAGCAGAAAACTAAAAACATAGACGTCTACAGAACTTTTGTTAATGAATACACAAAGATAGTATTTTTTCTATATTGTTAATATATCAGTTGATTATTCCCTGGGTATTCAGTGAATTGTAACAGGTTACGTCAAGAGAAGCTTGGAATCTTGATGGTTTATGTAACAAGCAATATTTGATGAATAAAATTATTATGTAGTTAAAATTTTTTTTTGTTAGAGTTGGATCCGATAGTTGATTTATGCCACAAGGATGACTATATTTTTCTGCTTGTGGCAAATAATGAAGGACATATTGATTAAGTTCAGTCACAGCAATGTTAGTGAAGAATCCAAATGTTCGTCTGTGTGACAATGATGGCTTTAGTCCTTTGATCATAGCAAGTCAGCAAAGACATACTAATGTAGTTTAGTTACTGTTAGAGAAGAATTCTAATGTTGATCTATGTGACAATAATGGTTGGAGTCCTCTGTCCTGGGCAAGTTATAAAGGACATACTTATGTAGTTAAGTTACTGTTAGAGAAGAATCCAAGTGTTGGTCTATGAGACGAGGATGGCTATAGTTCTCTGTTCATGGCAAGTCAGCAAAGACTTAATGATATAGTGAAGTTACTGCTAGAGAAGATTCCAAATGTTGATATATGTAACAATCATGGCTTTATACTACTGATAACAGCATGTTGTAATCAATATTTCAACTATTAATTAAACATAAATTAGACATTATTGTCTAGACATATTATGGATGTTATGTTTAATGTATTTTAGTCACTTAATTGTTTTCTACAGTCTAATTTCTTTCAATGTTATTGGTTAGTTATCAAAAGTACCAGGATTATAATTTAGTACGCCAGACGTTCGTTTCGTCTACTTAAGACTCATTAGTGACGCTCATATCAAAATAGTTATAAAGCCAAACAATACAAAGTTGAAGAGCATAGAGGATCCAAAATTCCAAAAGGTTGTGCCAAATACGGCTAAGGTAAAATTAGATTTCTCGTTTGAATTACATTACATTGTCTTATCGGGGCCTATTATAGCTGACTATGCGGCATGGACTTTGCTCATTGTTGAAGGCCGTACGGTGACCTATAGTTGTTAATGTCTGTGTCATTTTTGGTCTTTTGTGGATAGTTGTCCCATTGGCAATCATACCACATCTTCTTTTTTATATAATCTATTCCTGGGACAAAAAAACCTTAATTTTCGAAAAATTCAAAGTTTTGTATCAGGAAATTTATAAAAATGATCACATAATTGATATTCATGTCAACACAGAAGTGCTGACTACTGGGCTGGTGATACCCTCGGGGACGAAACGTCCATCAGCAATGGCATCGACCCAGTGGTGTAAATAGTTATCAAAAGTACCAGGATTATAATTAAGTATGCCAGACGCGCGTTTCGTCTACATAAGACTCATCAGGAACGCTCATATCAAAATAGTTATAAAACCAAACAATACAAAGTTGAAGAGCATATAGGATCCAAATTCCAAAAGTTGTGCCAAATACGGCTAAGGTAATCTATTCCTGGGACAAGAAAATCCTTAGTTTTTAGAAAAATTCAAAGTTTTGTATCAGGAAATTTATAAAAAAATAGGTCAGTTCTTATTGGATATCCATGCTAAAACGTTCCACATTCTACTGATTGTAAATGACGAAATTACACTTTACACGAATACGAACTTTCATTTTTATGTCTATTGTTTGTCTGTTCATGTTCTTCGTGTATATGATTTTTCTTCATGCATACATTATCATATATATTGAAGGCTTTATTGTAGCCCCTAGATTTCTTTTATGTTTTTGTTGTGGTGTTGATTACTGTCTAGTTACTTAATGTGTTATTTCAGATTTCTTTGAAGACGCCATATGTGTCAGATTACTTGGATTTTCTTGTATGATTGTGTTTAGATGTGTTATATCTTATTTCCTGTATTTCATTGTGTTGGTGTTGGGTTAATTTCTAGATGCCACATGTGTTATAACAGATTTCCAGTATTATTTTGTGGTGATGTTGGGTTACTGTCTTGATGCCACATGTGCTATATTAGAGTTCCTGTATTGTTTGTGGTGATGCACATGTGTTCTGTTAGATTTCTCGTATGATTTTGTTTTGCGTTGGATTACTGTATTGAGGCAACATTTTAAATGTCAGATATCATTTATGGTCTTGTTGTGGTGTTTTGTTTTAATTCTAGATGCCACTTGTGTTATGTTAAATTTCTTTTATGGATTTGTTGTGGTGTTGGATAAATGTCTAGATGCCACACGTGTTTGTAATATGTCTTGAATGTTTTTATTGTGGTTTTGAGTTAATGTCACGCATTCATAATTTGTTTTGATCCGACGTTATCGACTTCTTAACAACGCCTAGTGTTGTATGACGTCAGATGAGTGAAATAGCCACGTTTATTCACATGTGAATTTATGGGGTTTTTATTTCACTAGGAAATCAACGTAATTCCTTGCAACATAAATAGTTAATGTATTTTATCTGTTATTAATGTCTTTTAAGCTAGCATGTGACAGTGACACATAATGAGTTTAATACAATAATATTTGAATACATTTCATAGTACATTTGAAAGCTATGTGATATTTGTCATCTCTGTCTTCATTGTCTGTTGTCTATTTACCCTTACTTTCAGCTTTTCAAAATAACTTGCTTTGAAATCTTTAAGTCTGTTTCAACTGAATTCAATTCTGCATTTTTTTCTCTATAGTTCATAATCTTTAAATGAAGTATGATTATCATTAACAATTTAAATATCTGTAGAGAACAAACTTTCCCTGCAGAACAAATAGTTCTGGTTGTTGTGGCTTGTTATCTATTTCTTACATACCACTTATATACCACTAAGGAATATTATACGAAAAAGTAATAAGAAAATAAAAAAGATACTTCGACATTTCCGTTTTCTATTCGTAAGGTCATTGATAACTTTCAAAGGTTAAGACGATGTACATTTCGTCCATGGCAACGGAGGATTTGGGATTTTTCCAAACACATACTTTTCACCTCGAAATCTTCTTTTTTGTAAAATTTTAAAGTTTAAGAATGTCTTAAGGTTGAAGCTTTCCGCTTGGAAAGGTCATATTACGTCATACTGGTATGTCCAAAAGACTAGATTCGCTTTATTTTAATTTAACACAATAAAGTGTTGACCATATGAGAAATAGGTTTAACAATTCATGATAAGTTGTTATCGCTTGAAATCAACTCGAGTTCTTTAATTTGAATATATTTAATGAACTCGTTTAAGGGTCGTTTATCATCATATTTAAATTAAAAAACTTGAGTTGATATCAAGCGATATCATTACGAAACCTATAAATATCAATTCCATAGAATTGAACATTTTCAATTATCTTAATAAGAACATATTAAATTAATAAAAATAGCATAGACAATTCTATTTTAGCATCTGTGTTATTTGAAAGTTAAAAAAAAAAACAATGAAGTGATTCCTGTGTTTAACAAACCCCTGCTTTGATTTTGTATCATATGCTTGTTTTGTCATTTTTTTAAAATTGCAGCTTTTTTCATTCTGAAGTATGATGCTGCATATCGAGAGTGAATGCATTTTAGAAGGACACATTTTTTTCTTATTTGTAAAAAATGTCCTTGTAGGAGGGGACAACAACTTTTAAAAAGGGTTCTTTTAACCTTTGAAGCAGTCCCATTTTTAAACCATGCCCTTTGTAAGACCAATAAAAAAATTTGCAGGGATTCTCTCACAAAACATTGATTGTAACTCAATATGTCTTATCTTTAGGTTTCTCTGTGAATGAGTTAAGACATTGCCGACTAATGCATCTGTTGTGGAGAAATCACCCTGTAAATTTTTTTTCAACATGACAGCTTTAACTGTTTTTATGTGTCATGTAATCAATATACAAATATTGTAATCAATAGATTCTGAAAATTTAATGAAATTAAAAAAACTTGTTTAATTTGTTATTTAGAATTTTCATTGAAATTTTATACTTATTGATATCTTTTGTTTGTTTCAACTATATATTGTTTACATTGTATTTATATAGAAATATATTGTGTTGACTGTATAATTATTTAAAAAATAATCATAATAAAATCATTTATTCTTGTTGTTAAATGTATTTTGATTAACGTTTAAAAATTATGCTTGATTAAATATATCGTTTTTGTATGAATACGGTTTGAACGAAAGTGGCCACAAAGTCAAGCTCTACTTAAATATGATTATATAAGGACACAACAAAAGTTGGATTGGAATCCTCTTTCAGGTTTATTCAACAAATATTTGGATCCATAACTTAAAATTAGCTTGATAATATCCCATTGGGAGAGGAAACCTCTTATAGATTTTATTAAGAATATATTTACAGTGCCTCTGAAGAAATACTTAAATTGTTGGAAAGTTTTGTTCCAAAAGTGATCTTTTTGAGTCAAGTAAGTAAGGTATGTGACAAAGTTTGGAGGATATATTGCGTCTGGGTAAAATCTAACCCTATTGATTTCAGGTAATTAATATTCAAATGAAGAGATTTGGAATAATTGTCAATGAGACCACTAGCCCACATGACCGACGTATTTACTTGTAACAGTGGTAATTAAATCCTGATATTGGGATAATATTATCTGTTTTCGAAGATTTGAAGAAAAATACCATACGTAAAAAAGCTACATATTCCAATACAATTCAAAGAAGAGCAAGCCTTGGCCATTATGTAGTCTGTCAAATTTAGGGATATAATTAATCAAGGTAAAAAAAAGCTAGAATTTTCAAGTTGGACTAAATTCAGGTAGCCATCATTAAACTTTTTTATACCTTTTTCAAATCAATTTGGATTTTTCACCAAAACTGAAAATTCTTGCTTTTTTCACCTATCAATTTAATTCTTCAATAACACAGCAATGAACCAAACTACCAAATAACCTGGAATTTTGGAAGATCAATATTTAATTTAGTTTTATGGGCTGATTCAGACCTGATTGAGTCAAGACTTAATTTGAGGGTCGAGACTAGTCGATACAGATTGAGACTGAGTCGAGAATAAGTAGAGACTAGTCGAGACAGGTTGAGACTGGTTGAGACAGGTCGAGACATGTCAAGCCTTTGTCGAGACCATTTCAGACTGCACCAAGATTATAAAGTACTGAATCAGACTTATAATGTAGAGTCGAGACCAAAGTCGAGTACAGCTTCTCCGATTGTTTCATTGTAAGATATTCCACGCATACAAGCTGTAACGATGCAATGGTCTGAATACTTACTAGCGGTGCTCTGTAATAAGGGATGGTTTTCCTCCGTAAATATCTGCCACAGTGTGATAGCCACTCCTCTACATCTTTTGCCCAACCCGGCAATAAAAGCAGTCTCTGAGTAGTGAGAGGTTCCTGTCTTTTCCCTTGTGTCCTTTATCATTGTGGTATGCATGTAAAGTGTTTGTTTGTGGTAAAGCCAGTTGTTTCGTAAATCTATTTCCATTGGTTACTACTCGGTATAGAATATCATCAATAATTTAGGGGTGATGAAATTGTCTCTTCAATATCTGGATTTGGTTTCTGCTGTTTCTCAACGATCGGTATCCAATGTGTTATTGTCTTGTCCTGCTGTTGAGCTTTCTTCCTATCTACGATGTCAGTGGTTCATGGACCATTTAACACAGTTTCCTCTTCATCCTGAACTAAGTTTGGGTTGATGGCTTAGCATCTGCAAAAGATAGTGGTACAACTGAACAACTGAACTACAGATGGCACGTACATAATTGATGTTGATGTCCGCTCTATCTTCAGCTACTGGTAATTGAATGAGACCATCTGGATCAGTTTTGATTCTTCCAGAGCGGTACTTTATGTTAAAGTAATCGCTGGCTAGGTCTGCTTACCACTGATGACTTGTAGCATCCAGTTTTCCTGTTTTTAGCCCATATACGAGTGGGATGGTATTGTCTATACTGTAATCTTTATCTTTTATGGCCCACGTTAATGACGAAAATTCCAGTTTATGGGGTGGGTAGTTCTCCTTTGCGTTTGTCAGACCTCTGTCACCATAGTTAATACTACGCTTTACACCCTTCTGTTCCTGCTATAGGACTGCTCCTAATCTAATTCCTGTAGCATCCATGTTCAACTCAAATTGTAAGGTAGAATCAGCATGCGTATCCTAATATAGGTGCTGATGTAAGAAGTCCGTCTCTTGGTCTAGTCTCCAGCTCAATGTTATCTAAGTGTTACCTTTGTTTCCTTTTGAAGCGCCAACCGTTTTCAAAATTTTAACTCAAACATAAAATACAAATTAACAACACAAACGGAACTTCTGATCTTCTTAGCGGAATTACATGTAGGCTGAGACTCATGACACCTGATCATTATTTCTTTCTTTATAACAGCTGGTACCAGAAGTTGTAAATGATCTAGTTCACTTTTAACTTCTCTCCATTTTTGGTATATTACTCCACCAATACGGACAAGATTACTCTAATTCAACCAATAATGTCTTACTGCTGGGCTGAAACTGGCACATTTATCTCTATCTGGTGTTTCTTCTGCATCCATCCATTTATGTAAAAAGCTGTAATCTGGGTCTTCTTTCTGGAATGTACTCATCTCTTTTTCTGTGTATTTAGTTAACCAACTGGAACAAATACCATCACTTGACTGTGTTACATTCCTTATCATAGGTTTATCAGTTCAATTCTTTACATTATTAACCTTTTTTTCTAAATTCTGACCATTCTTGTTTCCATTCAATGCATGCCAAAGAAGGGGCTAGCTTCAAATTGACTTGCCTTATCCTCTCCATCATTAGCTAATGCTAATGAGTTTAGCTAAAGCTAATGAGGTTTTTCAAATGTTCGTTATACGTCTTCTAAAAAATTATAACGTCATCTATGGAAATACAGCATATCCACAGTTGCTGTTGGTTAGACCAAACGGCATTCTGTTGTACCTAAAGAAGCCTAATTGACCGACTGTGAAGGCTGTTCTTTCTTTATGTGGTTCATAGATATCAAGCTGATGGTATCCTGACTACATCTCCACAACGGAGTAGTAGGCCTAATATCCAATAGTAGTTCTACTCTTAAAAGACAGTATCTATCTTTTTTCGTGGCCTTCTTAAGTTTTCTGTGGTTTACACATTAGCGTAGGATCAATTCTTTTTCCTAACTAGTACCATATTGGACGCAAAAGGACATTGTGATGGTCGGATAATCCCCATAAATGGTAGCTGTCTCAAATGTGCCATATACTGTTGGTGATATGTAGAGATATCTCTCCTTAGATGGTTTCTTCAAAAGGTCAATCATGTGTAGTATTGTGTCAATTTGATCCACATCAACATTCCTCAAACAATTTCCTGGGTTTGTAGAGTACTACAGAAGGTTCTTATAGATATCAAAGGTACCAGTATTATAATTTAGTTCGCCAGACGCGATTTTCGTCTTCATAAGACTCCTCAGTGACGCTCATATCAAAATATTTATAAAGCCAAAAAAGTACAAAGTTGAAGAGCATTGAGGATTCAAAATTTCAAAAAGTTGTGCCAAATATGGCTAAGGTAATTTATGCTTGGGATAAGAAAATCCTTAGTTTTTCGAAAATTCCAAAATTTTGTATACAGGAAATATATAAAAATGACCACATTATTGATATTCATGTAAACATCAAAATGTTGACTACTGGGCTGGTGATACACTCGGGGGTGAAACGTCCACCAGCAGTGGCATTGACCCAGTGGTGTAGTGTAAATAGTTACCAGGTACCAGGATTATAATTTAGTACGCCAGACTTCTAAAATGTCCATGTAAGAAGAGATAAGTGCACGTCCTACTTCTAACTGTTCATCGGTAAGATTACTCTTGGTGAGTTCCATCTTGTCGATAACAACTTCTGTTTCATTATGTGGTGTTATTGGCTATGGTGATTCGATGTTTACTGGTTAGAGGCCACAAACTATAGTGATAAACTGATGTTTCTAGTTGTAACGTTAGAAATTCTTATATACATTGGTCCATTCTTATGGTGTATTAGTGTTGGTATTTAAAAAAAAAACTTAGGCTTTTTTACCTCAGCTATAGATTACCTTAGCTGAATTTGGCAAAACGTTTAGGAATTTTGGTCCTCAATGCTCTTCAACTTCGTACTTTATTTGGCCTTTTTAACTTTTTTATATGCGTCTCATAAATATGCGTCAGTAAACACTGAACTCTATGTATCCGTAATTCATATGTGGTGTTGTCTGCATTCGTTTCTGCTTTTGAGAACAAGGCTATCACAGGTTGGTGGTTCATCATCATCTTGGTCACATTAACTGGTTTAGGTGGTGGTACAAGTAGATGTGGTTGTAGATTTAGAGAAGTTTCAGGTTTCTGTTCCTTGAGTGCACCCTGTACCATCAGAAATTAGAGTGTTAAAAATCCAACACAAAATCAAAATCTATCGGACAATGCTGAAAAAAAACCAACTGTAAATATGCGAGTACAAAATATCCGAGAAAAGTAAACGGTCGAATAATCAGTGTTTTATAAGCGTTCGAAAGATACCGCACCTACGGATGATATATGTCTAAAAACTTATATACTACTATAACTCACTGTATAAACTCTAATATAATATACTTTGATCAAGTCCAAGTCTAGTCTATCCACTCAGTACCAATGATCAGTCTAGGATAGAAATACTCGAAGTACAGAAATATCAAAGATCAGGCCTTAAGGTCATAAAACTTTCGAGAACGATTTTTGTACTCATACTCAAGAATCAACCAATCAAAAATGCTGGATTTCATGTTTCGAGCATGATTTTTGTGCTCCGAGCACTGAGCAAAGTTTTATGACTTCAAGGCCAGGTGTTAGTAAAGTAAACTACCTGAAATAATACAAATAAAACAAACTATGAAACCACAAATGAAGACTAAATAAAATTTTTGAAACATCTGTTTGATTTGATCATCAATCCACAATTAATTATAGACTCAATAGAAACAAACCACCAAAATTTATGTAGCTAAATAAAATAGAGACGGTGTGCGGTCAAATCAGCGTAGAACACTCACCATCAAAATCATACAAGTGATTTACAATCAAGACGAAACTAGTCCATCGTCGAAGTCTGTGAATATAAAATACGAATAGAACAACTCATAATTAATTACAATTCGTAGTTAATCTATTTGAAACGGAAACACAAATACAAATTAGTAGTAAAATCATCTGTATTTTAAAGTAATAAAATTCAAATAAGAAATAAAATAAAAATACAAAATCATATCAATTCTTATTCAATCATGATTAAATACACGCTAGAACAAATCTATTATCCAAAGTTAGAGTGCTCCGATATAAAACGGACGATCATAATTATACAGAGTAAAAACTGTTTAATAAAATGAGTTATGTTCCCCTTGTTCCGCGAAAAGATGAGTCATTTATTTACTTATAAGTTAACATGCAGGCTTTTTTTCCAAATTAATTCTTTTCAACACCTACTGCTTCAATTGTGTAAGTATACTTTATATTATATATACACGGAGTTGTTTCCGTATTGTCTGCTGAACATGCACATCATAATAAGTTTAAAGTGATCATAAACATTTAACCAATTTATTCTAAAAAACAAGATGCTTATTTAAAATAAATACAGTACGTAGTCCGACTTACGACTACATATATATACCGGGATGTCGGGCAGTTACCTGAACGTAATTAACACCTGGTTTGATATAACCTGTGTAATACCCGATAAAAGGTCGTAAAACAATGTGTAGCTGATTGAAATTTTACCTGTATGCACATTTAATTAAAAGTGATGAAGCATGTAAAAATGTATTGTTGTCACAAGGAGAAGTTAAAACATATTTACTTAAAGCAAAATATTAAAAATCATAATTCGTCCACCTGATCGTAAAATTACATTTTAAAGCAATGTAGTTTTTCTTTATATAAAATATTTGATAAATTCGAAATGAAAATATGTCAAGTCGTTTCCCACAGTTTTAGTTTGTAACCCGGATTTGTTTTTTTCTCTCTCAATCGATTTATGAATTTCGAACACCGGTATACTACCATTGCCTTTATTTATTTAAGATTTGGACTTTATCATTCATTTTCCCGTAGTTCATTCATTTATTCAGCAATACCACGCTCCCCTCTAGTGCCTCAACTGTTATTATCTGTCAGTCAATATCCGCAAATCAAACAATTGACCCCGTATAAACAGTTAATTTCGGTTTACAGTTATTTATACATGTTCGCTCCTCTTAAAGCTTGTGCTACCTTCTTAACTTAACTTTTATATGATCAAACATTTTTTGCTGAAACTAGTTTTTTAATTAGATATTAACGACTGATTACCGACTTTATTGCGTAACGATCGTCTCATTTTTAAACGTTGTTCTTATCAATTGATTCTTGAAATTACTCCGAAGTAAATTGGTTTGTTTGAACGCGTATCATTATTTACAGTACAACCAACCCGTGTTAAATTAATAAATTTGTTTAAGTGTTTGAGATTTATGACTTATGTGCTCTCTTTGTTTCCGGTAATGTGATCAATGTAATTTCATTTGACAAATGATAATAGATGTTAAATTTAATCGAATATTAGATAGAAATAAATTAACTTAAAATTAAGGAAGGTGTTATATAAAAGTCTTTTTTTTCAAGTAAATATTTAGACAATAAATTAACACAACAGTAATTAACATTTTAAAAACAGTGTTTTGTTTTCGTTCAAAGATGAAAACTAAATGTTTGAAACAAATGAAGTGCTGATTTTTTTTTATTGAGACAAAAAATCATTTGAAATTTCTACTCGGAAAATTGTTTTTAATTAACGAAGTAAATAAGCGTGATGATGAGTAAGAGATAAGAGGCAAAGGTTGGAAGAAAGCTTAGTTTGATTTGTTAATGATGACAACAATTTTAGACTCTTTTCGTATAATATTTGTGACCCTTAAAAGAACTGTTTTTAAGTCATATGAAACGATTGAGAGGTGAAAAATAATGTTTATCTAATTCTTGAACCAATACATGTATATATCAAAAACTTAGTCCTCTGTGCACGATTTTCTCATTTTTCACGCAAATTTATCGTATAATCGTCAATTTTTTTCTCTCTGATAATTATGAATTAACAAATATGGCTGCTCATTAAATGCCGTGTTTTGAAGCCGAAGTTTACCGATTGTCACCTTATAGGAAACAAATAACAAAGAGCATGGGTATTGAGCACGTGTTTAACATGTACAATCAGATAATTGTTTATTTTAATGACAGATCCATGCGTATTGCGATCACCGGATTTTTACGAGGAGGGTTACGCTCAGGTCACTATGCATACATAAAATATGTCGGCGAATTGCTTCCTGGAATGAAGCAATCTAAAATTAGTAAACTTTTTCTAAATGTGGACAAATCAAAGAATTTTCCTCAGAAAAAGTATAATATGTACATAATTTGTATAATGAAAACTATCCATTTAGTTATAAAAAACATATGCATATTTTTTTTTAATTTGAGGTTTCTTATGACTTTAAATAGATGTTGACGTGATGTGTAAGTTTGAACTTCGATATTGTCTATTTCAAACTATAACTATAATGATTAGAAAATTTCAAGATGCTTTTTAAATGTACACTAGTCAAAGCATTGGATATTGGATGAAATATCGACGTGGGGTCATTCTGTATATGTCGCACCTGTTAACGATATCATTTGACCGATCTAATATACATGCATGTCAACACATTCTTTGGGAAAATGAAAGCTTAATTCATTTTATATTTAATAAAAATAACTCACCAAGGTTAAAGATATAAGCAAAAGATAATATTTCCGACAAGAATAAAATAGATATACATTAGGTTTCTTTTAGAAACACTATTATTTTATTTATTATTATTACTTTAACTGCTAAGTCAGTGTTTGTTATATCTATTTTGCGTGACTGTATTTATGCATCCCGTCATACTTTGAACGACAAAATTATTTCATGTCTACCTGTGCGAATTTCAAACGCGCAATTTTACACCAGTACCCATACCCTCCTTCCTTGATGGGTGCATTTTACATAGACAAATATAATCGTATAATATAATCAAAATGAGGATGTTAATTTGATGCATGCCTTTTTGTGCTTCTTCGTTACATTTGTTGTTTTTATAGTGATTAAGATGATAACACAATGTTGACTGCTGTACCCCTATTTTTGACATTTTTACCTATTATGTCTGTTTGTTTTGTTCACGCATCGGTGACTATATAATGGAATTTGATGCGACTGTCATACAAGTGAGAGGTTTAGCTAGCTATAAAACCAGGTTCAATCCACCATTTTCTACATTTGAAAATGCCTGTACCAAGTCAGGAATATGACAGTTCTTGTCCATTCGTTTTTTATGCGTTTTGTTATTTGATTTTGCCATGTGATTATGGACTTTCCCAATTGATTTTCCTCTAAGTTCAGTATTTTTGTGATTTTACTTTTTAATTGATTAGAATATATCTTTTATTTGGAGAAAATATCAAGTTAAAAAAAAATATTTTGAATTTTAAATTATACATTTACATGATAAATAACATATTAGCGCTAACTCAATATCATTCATTAGACAGTGATTCTACTATTATAATTAATTAGAGATTATTAAACTATAATTTGCATAATTAATCAATTAATAATTTCAATAGAGTTAAAAAATTGAAAACAACACGTTAATAATTTCTAGCATCCGAAGCGCTTTTCTGGATTTACCTTCATCAGGAACGCTCAGAGCCAAACATTTGAAATCCGAAGATGTATAAGTACCGAAACCGCTGAAGAGCTATATGTCAAAAATACCTAAAATAAATAGCCAAATTCATCTAAAGCCAAATGAATGATAATTTAATTATAACAAATGATCAAAGCGTATTAAAACAAGCCATATATTTGTTAAAAGCCCTGAAAAGTGCTCATATTTAATTTAAATGCTTAACATCGGGGACGGTATCGACGACCCTTACACAAACAGATCACTATCACCAGAGCTTCCACACCATCTCTCTGCTCGAACACCACCATCGCCAATATATCGGCCACCAACACCGCAAACATCAACATAAGCAACAAAACAGACAAGGAGCCTACTGCATTTTCCATTCAACATTCGTTACAAGCCATGGAAAAGCAGCTTACGATCTCCAACACCAGACTAGCTGAAATGGAACGAATCATCACTTCCCAAGGCAACCTGATAAAAGAACTGGTCTTCAAACAACACGTTACGCCACTACCGCTAACTCTAGTTCCGCCACCAATGCCATCAACTCCTACTACACCTAGATTTCATCCAGTACTACCTGATTCACCACTGACCCAAACGACTACACAACTCCCAGACTCACCAATACCACTGCCACTGCCACTGACACCAACATTTTAACCCAGAGCTGTTCGCAGCAGACCAGCTTTGTATATACTAGTACTATTCTTACAGGGGCGGTGGTAAACTAAGCAAGAGACCACTGGACGACAGTAGTAAAGCCATCATCAAAAGATACGTCCTCGCCCTATTTCCATCAGTTAATTCAGAGTTGGCCTACTATGCTATGGTTGTGGAAAAAATACACCAGTACCTTCGTAGACCAGTCCAGCCAGCACAGAAAGTGTGATAAATTGATAAATATGAAATGTTTCAATGTATTGTTTTAAATATTATATATCTCAATTATTCATGTTTATAAATGTTGTTTTATAAATGAATTAAATGTGTAAAGTCATGTTACATTTTGATCTTTCTTAAATTCAGCGAAGTGCAAAAAATAAAATGAAAATGCAAACAAGCAAATGATCAGTAGCAATCATTTCAAAAATACGAATCCGGTATAAAGAATCACCGACAGAAATACTAAACACAAGTCTTTTAAATAACTTGACAAAATACACGAATAAACTCCAAACGATAACCGCAAAAACTTACATTGAAGAATTGCTATTACTTGGTTCATGACTATCTGAATGTTGGGAAATAAACACAGTATGTTGAAAAAATAAAGAACAAATCACCAAAATTTGTTTGTACTGCATACACATATTTTAACAAACTACACTACACTACGATACACAAAATGAGAAAGGTAAAATAAAACTTTGTACCTGAATAATTTGAATGTAACAAAAAAGTTGGAAAATGATGGTTTTAATGTTATTTTATTATTTAGCAATTATTTTGTTGTGTCATTTCGAGGAGAACTTTAAAAAATAAAACCAAAACACTTTGTTATATTAACTATCTATATTTATCTTTTAACAAGAACACATTGTTGACATCGACTGAATAAAGAAACGTAACTTTGTTTAAAAGGCTTAATTACACCTGTATCCTCCCTGGAGCCTCAGCATTCACTCCTTTCAATCATCACGAGTAGTAGTCAAAATCAGAAGAACAACGGAGCGTTCTATTTTTAGTTATATTTTACCTCAAACTTCCTGACAAATATATTATTCGTCTTAACAGAGGAATTTACCAGTACAAATACTTACACAGGCAGATAAAAAAGAGAAGAAAATTCACAACTAAAGAATCTTCAAACTAAACAATGCGTAACTTATGTGTTACAATTTACTAGATTTGTAAGCGTAATTTCATTCCACCCTGCTTTTATTCCAGGTTACTGTCACCAGAAAATAATGGATGTAAATAGTGTGAAAGCGTTAATCGTTGTTTTGATTACATTAGACCTGTTTATTGTTTACAGGAATAGTTAACCAAATATCCACTTTGATAAACGGAAATTGACATTGAAGATATGATTTATATATATGAATATTACAATTAGTGACAATTTGAAAAGCATCTGATTTGATGGATTTAATAAGAAAAGTTATCAAAATTTAATTCGTAAATAAAGCATTTTATATTGTGTTATCATGTGTTCAAAGTTAGTACTAAAACACTTCATCAATGTATGAATCTTAAATACTAGTGTAACAAATCCCGGTTCAAAGTAACTAGTGCAATCATTCAAGGTACAAAATCACTAGTGTTATAATTCTGGTTCAAAATCACTAGTGCAATAATTCTTGGTTCCAAACATTTGTGTACATTCCGTGGATGAAAAACACTAGTTTACTTTGTCACATTTTGTTTTTACATAAATAAGATATGCAAGTTTTAGGTAATTCAAAATAACCCATAACATACCAAGTCCCAATTTATATATTTCCCCTTTTAAAAAAAGACTCTCTTTAGAATCTTATCAAGAGTTTTGAATATTTTACACTGGACCCGGATTAAAAAAACGTAGTGAATTTTTGTTGGTGGATAAAAATAGGGATTTTCATCCTCCGGATAAAGTAAACTGGTTGAATCAAACCACTGTTACATGAATTAAGATTAAAGGACAATAATATCACTGTTCACACTGGATCTGTTGATAATTGTCCATACACTAAAACAATTGTTTGATGATATTCTGTTTCAATGAACTCGTTGTCAAGGTTCCGGCTGAAAGGTTATGGAAAAAACCCCGATCAATAATCATTCACAAAAACGAGGCTTTAAAATTAGGACTCCTGTTCACCACCTTACTTACCACTCGGAATATTTTTAAACTTGTCATACTTTGAACAAGATTTTAGAGTTCAAAGGTCGTAATGACGAACTATTCCGAAAAGCCCATTAGACATGTTGCATACTCATATTCTCGTCAATATATCATCAGCCTAAGCATGAGGGTCTATGCGAATAACTCATAAATTTTGATATACAAATGTTTTAGCTCAAATATAATTTAAAGATGTAAAAACTTAAGTACTTTACTCATTGTGCACAGTTAATTTGCATTTTCGCTAGTTCTACATTGTCATAAAAATATACGTCCCAACTTAGGGATGCAACTCATACATGTCATATAAATTAATATCAAATTATCATGACTAAAGGGGCAATTACGGAATAAGCTAATCCAAATATTTATGACGTCTTGACAGACTATTATATTGTTTGGTCTTGACGCATGTGCTTTGTCAAAGCAAAAACACATAATAGCCTTTCAGAGGGTCATTATTATTTGGACAATAACTTAGCATACGTTTTGATAGATAGATAGATATAGGTAGATGTGGTGTGAGTGCCAATGAGACAACTCTCCATCCATATAACAATTTAAAAAAAGTAAACCATTATAGGTCAATGTACGGCATTCAACACGGAGCCTTGGCTCACACCCAACAACAGGCTATAAAGGGCCCCAAAATTACTAGTGTAAAACCATTCAAACGGGAAAACCAACGGTCTAATCTATATAGAAAAACGAGAAACGAGAAACACGTATAAATAACATAAACAAACGACAACTACTGTACATCGATGTCTGCTTGTCAATCATACCACATCTTTTTGTTTTATATGGAATTGTTTAACCTTTTTGTTTTTAAATCACATATTCCTCTAATAAAGAACATTCATTAATCATATTCCTGGCTTGATACAGGCATTTTCTGATGTAGAAAATTGTGGATTAAACCTGGTTGTATAGCTACCTTCACCTTTCACTTGTATGACAGTCGCATAAAATTTCATTATATTGAACAAACCAGACAGATATAATAGGTAAACAATGTTTTTGCCTAACAACAGATATTATCACTCTTGCATCAAACGTTCATTTGAAACTAAACTTGGAAATTTGCCTCAAAAAGGAAGTTAATTTCAAATTTATACAAAAAATGAATAAATTCATTAGCTTATAAATACAAGAATTGTCAATATCAATCCAAACAAAATTTTGAGTAACTAAGTTATTGTCAATCATGTAAATTTGATGTATTCTTTTATTAATCTATGATACATTGATCAGTTTCCTTCCTACTCAAGTGTTTTGAAGCTTAATTTTATAGGTCAAAATTAATTGTTGATCAAGAGCTTTCATCCTCGTCAGTTTCTCTATATAACCTTGTGATTTTATGTAAGCATATGTACTTAGTTAAGGAGGAAATTAGCAACGTTTAAATTTGTGTTCATGATTCAATAATGTCGGTGGTATAATGTGTTGTAAATCAATTTCTAAATTTTGCCATGTTGTCAATGATTTCTTTAGATGCTTATGTCTACAATGTTTAGCCCAATGATTTTTTTTCAAAGGATACAACAGATACAGTTTATTAAAAGAGATCCTGAACACATTTTACATGTATAATTACATCCAAGCTCATTTATTCTACCAAATCTTTCCAGCTGGAGTTTCTTTGTTTTGCATGCTTTTCTTTTTTCTGTAATATTTTGGCGGGAATGTTAAATCAACGATAAAAATTATATAGCATAACTATGCATACGGAAAAGACTAACTATCAAAATTTATGTAGAAAAAAATCCAATCTCTATGCTCGGATTCGAACTCAAGAACTTTGGTGACTGAAACGAACTATCTGTTAATTTAACATATTTAAACATTGAGTCCGGGGCTCATAAAATGTATATACTACACAGTAATATATAAATTATATTATAATGATTGTGTGACGTTCTAAACTAAACTTTATGAATCGTAAATGGTTTTTGTTTTATCTAATCTAGAACGGCTAGAATTCGGACTAGGTATGTCAGTGTAAGATCAACCTCTGGCCTCCGGCCATTGGGACGATCTTACTCTGACACCCTGCGTCCTCAAGGGATTACTATAACTAAAAATTTAATGATCATTTAGTTTTATCTTCTGTGGGTTAATATTTAACACAAGGTTTTACAGGTGTTTATCATTACTTAAATTTTGTGAACACACAACAGATGAGCTTCGGTATATTTGCATTAAGTATTTAATTTATAAATAGTTTATTTTCATTATTTCTTAAATCATCAAAAGATTTTGATCCTAAATTCTATATTATCATTTAAAGGAGAGACAGAGAGACATTTAATCTCAAAAGTCGAAGATGAACTGACAGGGCAATGGCTAAAAAAGAAATTGTTACAGTAGTTTCAATACATAGCCTTTGCTCACAACGAACATCGAGCCATAAAGGGCATAACAGTGACAAGTGTTAAACAATTTAAACAGGAAAACTAACGATTTATCTATTTGAGAACAAGAAACGAGAAACACTTAAAAACCACATTAACAAACGACAACCCCTGAACAACGGGTGCAAACATATGCAGCTGGTTTAAACGTTTTAACAGGCGACAACACTCACCCTATCCAAAACCGTAATATAACATATGAGTCTGAATGTCCCTCTTGTATCGCCTCTCTTTTACTGAACGAATTGTATTTGAGTGAGAAACAACCATAGTAAATAGTCGTTGCATATGTTATTTGTTTTTAATTCATGCTTGTGAAACTAAAACTATTTCCATAAACAAAATTTGTAATCAGCAAGTTCTTAAAAGAAAGTATAAAAAAGTAATCTTTAATTGTACATGTGATCGATTAAATTACGATTATTCGTAGTCAGACATGCATCGTAGTTATTACATGTGATTTTACTTCAAATATAATAGATTACAGCAAATTTCAAATATCAATAGTAAAACAAGACCTTCCATTGTTAATAGGGCTTCCTTTTAGAATTTTGTTCCTTGGAAAGACGATGTTTAGTTTTTTTTCTTTCCTTTTTTGCAGAAGGTTGTAGTGGGAACTAACAGATTGAAAAGAGCAAACATAATCAGCAAATATTATCTACAAACATTCATGCCCGACATCATTATTATACCTCTTTCCTTTTCGTCGTACAGCTGTTATTTCTCTCGAAATTCTTTATTTTACTTATAACAGATTAAAAACCATTTGTTCGAAGGTCCTGAGGATATGACGAACAAATTGGTGAAATATATTTGTAATAATCATTTTTGCTTGCGAAGGAAATGCGTACACAAAATAGTGTTTGGGTAGATAACTGTTACAATGAAAAGTGTTCGGTTAAATAGGGTCAGTTTCAAAGTCGCAATAACTGTTCGATATCATATGCAAAATATCTAAGCAACATCTTGAGAAACAAAAAACCACCGTCAGAAAAAAAGTGGCGGAAGAAGAAAAAATAATAATTTAAAGCAATAGTTCAGAGAACAATTGAAGGTCCTTCCACAATATGAAAATAATAAAATTCTGTTTAAAATGTCATTTTCAGCGTCAAATGATAGTTCATTGTATGCTGATTAAAAAAATATATGGTTTCTATACAATATTTTTTAAATAAGGGTGTTAATTTGTTACTTCCGGTTTGAAAAATGTTACTTCCGGTATTATTTGAATGTTTACTTGATTCCAAATATATCTGGTTCTATATACTTTTATATTAATAAAGTAAAAAAATAGCTCATTCCGGTTTACACAAGGTCACTTCCGGTTGTCTTTTTTGCAAAAAGTCCCATGGCTTTATCATATATACATATGAGGTAAAAGCAAAGGTCAAAATCTAGAACGTCAAACTTACCTAAAACCTTGAGGTCAATTTCAGGGTCATCAACTAAGTACCTCAAATCAAAAGACCCTAGGTTTTAATTATATTTGGTAAATGAGTTATATCATCAAACGGATATTTTTTAAATAAAAGAGGGGAATAAACTCTTATTTAATGTAAGCGTACCCTTTAAACCAATATGTATGTGTTACGACATGTTGCAACTAACGATTAAGTTAAAACATGTTGTCGATATCTTATATCGTGTTTGAAAATAAGTGAAAATAAGCCCAAACTAAAATTTAGAAATGACTTTGACCTTTGGCCTTGACCTTATTTTCTTCTTATTGGACCAAGGACATCAAATCAAAAGACCTTAGGTCTCTATCACTTATGGTTTACCAATAAGAATAACATTTTACTTATTCGAAATATAGAGAAGGGGAAATAACTCTCAGATGGAGTTTCCGAACCGTATCGGTCAAAATTATTCTTAAGATTCTGAGGATATAATGAGCAAATTGGTGAAATAATTTTGTCGTTATCTTTTACGGTTGCAAAGAAGATGCGTACACACGAAAAACAGTGTTGGGGGATAACTCTTACAAAGAAAAGTATTCGGCTTTAGAGGGTCAGTTTCAAAATCACAATAGCTGTTCAAATAGTTATCAAAGGTACCAGGATTATAATTTAGTACGCCAGAGGCGCGTTTCGTCAAATAAGACTCATCAGTGACGCTCATATCAAAATATTTATAAAGCCAAACAAGTACAAAGTTGAAGAGCATTGAGGATCCAAAATTCCAAAAAGTTGTGTCAAATACGGCTAAGGTAATCTTTACCTGGGATAAAAAATCCTTAGTTTTTTCGAAAAATTCAAAGTTTTGTAACAGGACATTTATTAAAATGACCACATTATTGATATTCATGTCAACACCGAAGTGTTGACTACTAGGCTGGTGATACCCTCGGGGACGAAACGTCCACCAGCAGTGGCATCGACCCAGTGGTGTAAATAGTTATCAAAGGTACCAGGATTATAATTTAGTACGCCAGAGGCGCGTTTCGTCTACATAAGACTCATCAGTGACGCTCATATCAACATATTTATAAAGCCAAACAAGTACAAAGTTGAAGAGCATTGAGGATCCAAAATTCCAAAAAGTTGTACCAAATACGGCTAAGGTAATCTATGCCTGGGATAAGAAAATCCTTAGTTTTTCGAAAAATTCAAAGTTTTGTAACAGGAAATTTATTAAAATGACCACATTATTGATATTCATGTCAACACCGAAGTGTTGACTACTGGGCTGGTGATACCCTCGGGGACGAAACGTCCACCAGCAGTGGCATCGACCCAGTGGTGTAAATAGTTATCAAAGGTACCAGGATTATAATTTAGTACGCCAGAGGCATATGCAAATAATCTAAGCCAAATCTTGTGAAACAAAAAAGCACCGTGACAAAAAAATGTGTCGGAGAAGAAGAAAATAAATAAATTAAATGATAATGATCAGAAGAAAATCAATAGGACTTTCCACAGAAAGGTGGAGAGACCTAATTAATAAGGTCTTTCCACAAAAAAAGTATTTTAATATGAAAATAGTAAAAAGTCGGTTTAGAATGTCATTACCAGCGTCAAATGATAGTTTATTGTACGCTGATTCCAAAAATATATGGTTTCTATACAATATTTTTTTTTTAAATAAGAGAGATAATTTGATACTTCCGATATTTTTCATATATTAACTTGAAAACGATACCGAAAATATCTACCTGGTGCAATATATTATTATATGAATTAGGTACAAAAAATAGCTACTTTCGGTTTACACACAGTCACTTCCCGTTGCATTTTTCAAGATTGAATTGCTTGCAACCTCGTGCAAAAAGTCCCATGGCTTAATCATGTATACATGTATGTTCAAAGAAAAGTTAAAAGATCTAATAAAGAGAAAATGTAAATAATAGAAATGTTCAGCGAATTAGGATCTATCAATAAGCCATTTAATTGACAATTAGAGCCTTTTTATTACATAACTTTTATTATTTTTGCAGGTATTCTGCACAGAACAACTCTATAATAAAAAATCGTCTAGATGAATGTAAGTATAGAATAGAACAAGATGACTGATCCAGCTGAACCTTGGTCATTAAAAAGGGCAATACCACCTGATCTACAGAAGCAAGTGGAAGACATACAGAAAAAGATACCAAGGACTACAGGTATACATCAGATTTTGTGTCATATTTGTACTCTGAAAGTGAAAACTTAAGGTGATAGATGTATAGTTTAATGAAAATCTAAGTTATCTGATACAGCAATAAATCAAACTAACAAACAACCTGACATTCTGTAAGATCAAAGTAAAATTGAGTTAGCTGTAGAGTTTTATGAAAATCCAAGTTGATTTGAAAAAGTTAAAGAAATAATTATAGATGACTCTCTATATTTTCCCTATTGATTAAATTCTTTTATTTCACAGCAACGAGTCAAACAACCAAATAACCTGGAATGTCATGACTGAATTTGAAGGTCAAGATAAGTCGAGACAGGTCGAGACTGGTCGAGACTAATCGAGGCTAGTCAAAACAGGTCGAGACTAGTCGAGACCATTTCAAAATAAACCGTATAAGACTTATCAATTAAAGTCGAGACCAAAGTCTTCTAATATTCATTGCGGAACATATTGAATATATACATTTTGTTCCTCTTGTAATCAGCTTTCGAATGAGGTATAAGATTTATCTATAATAAGGGGCTAAAGGGTCGCCGCAGTCCATTCCATTATTCAAAATATCCATTTCATTATTCAAAATTGGCTATTTCTTAATTTTCACGCGTATTTTGGCATTAAGCTCTTCTAATTTTCGTTACGGAACATATTGACTATATACATTTTGTTCCTCTTGTAATCAGCTATCGAATGAGGTTAAGTACTGTCAAGAATAGTCGAGTAAAAGTCAGTGCTCGATTTTACTGGTCGAGCACAAAATATGGTCTTTTCAGACTCTGAGCAATTTGTAGTGAGTTATGCTCTTGTACAAATGCAAAAATGCTATTTTTGTTTGTTTCTGTATGTCTTCCTTTAGTTTGCCTCAAAAAAATGTTATGAAACTTATACACAATGCTTATTTAAAAAAAACACAGATCAAGCAGGTATTTGGGAAGCGTCACTTTAAGGTTTCACTTTGTAAATATAGCTGTTTCAGAAACCAACCCCCTTTTGGGAAGATATATCATACTCCGAGATATTTAGTTTCATTAACGTGCTGGTTCCCAGATATGATCTCTATGTTTCATCTTATAGCGACATTACTTGGGAATGTTACCAGTATAAAAATATATAACTGCGTTGAAAATTGAATTCTGAAGTAGACCAAAAGTGAAGGTAGTGGTAGTACAGAATTTTAGTATAAGTTTAAGGTACCTAGACCTTGTTGATAAATATAGATTCTACCACTGCATCGAGTGTAATACGATATTTATCCACTGTCGAGAGTGGATAAATATCGTATTACACAAGATTTGGTGGTGGTATCAGTTTCTCTAGTGATTTCCTAACATTATGCAGGCAAATTTATTCCTTCTGCTAGAATGATCTGCAAAAAGATGTGTTCTTTCTATGTGACGTCATCAAGCATGGTCGCCTTTTTTCATGCCGTCACAATAGGAAATGCAAAGGAAAGCAAGAAAATTCGCTATTTATCATATAAATAAAGTGTTACAGTATTCTTTTATTTGTCTTTATGAATAATATTGAAACTGTTAAGACTGTTTTTGGTGATTTCCATTTGACGTGTTTTTGTGTTTCTGTGATTTATATGACATGGCTCTATACTTATACATCTTGTCAAAAACATGTATATAGGGTAAACTGGCAATAATTAAAGTCTTGTTTTCAAACTCATAAAAAAATGTAACAGGGATAGGGTATACAATGTACTGTAAAAGAAAACTAAGAGAATATGCAGTGATTTCTATTAAGGCTATTAAAAAGTGTATTTGTGAGAAAAAGTGTTTAAGAGAGTTTTCTATTTAAATAAATGTTAATATAGCTTATCTGGAGATATATATAATAATATCACAAATACAAAAATACCTCAGAAAACTAATAATAGTGTTCTATTCTTAATATTTACTAAATATTCCATATTACTAGAAACAGCAGAACAATTTAGACAATTTAAGGACGCAGTTGCAATCAACAAAGAAAAGTGGCTATTCCGTCGGGTCATAAAACAAATAATTTAATCAGTTATAAGTAGAATCACAAAAACACAGAACTCCGAGGAAAATTCAAAACGGAAAGTTCTTTATTAAATGGCAAAATTAAAAGCTCAAACACATCAAACGAATGGATAACAACTATCATACATTATCCCTGGCTTAGTATATATCTAGGATTTTGATTGGTTAACGCACGTCGTTACAAAACCCATAGCCCCTGGGTGTTGCTAACCCATATCCCCGGACGTTGCTAACCATTATCCCGGGGAACTTCACGCAAGTTTTCCTTAGTTCCATGATTGTTCCTTGTTAAATATTGAATTCTGTAGATTATCCATGATGTTTGTAATTAAATATTTAATTCATTAACGATTTTGTCCTATTATGCCGATAATTTACACTCAATTCATTAAATGCAGCCCTTGACTGCCACATTTTCGAGGAATGGGACTACTGACCGAGCTATGCAAATGACCTACGTTGACGTCACACCATCTATGGCGTAACGCTCACAACATTCAGCGCCAAATTTGACTCAATCCAGTTTCTCTGTCTCCGTATTAAAAACGTCTTATATTTGACTACCTGTAGGGTTCTACAAAAGGTAGTACCCTACACCCCGTAAAAAATATGTAAAATTTTCAAATTTCAATAAAACTTTTTTAGATAATGAAAAAAACCGTTGTTTTCACGTTACACTTTGTACCCGAATTTCCATAAAACTCGCCCGATTCGGACTAAGACCGGGGATAAATTCGTTATCTACATTCATATCCGTAGATATGGATATTTTAACACCCTTCAGTACCCTGTACACCCTTCGGCTACGCCTCATGGTGTACTGGGGTACTTCAGGGTGTTAAAATATCCATATCTACGGGTATGAATTTAGATAACTTATAATGTTATGTATAGCATCTATACCTTTCTGTTTACATGGTTAACATCGTTTACATCGCAATGTTAACAATAGCGTTTCAACACCGTGTTTATATTGTATATCCAGTCTAGTATACCGGTCTTTGTGTTAACATTGTTCACTTCGTATACATCGTTATGTTGACACTATCGTATTTTCACCGTTCACATAGTTAACATTGTATTAAAGTTGTGTACCAATGACCAAGTCTATAATACATTTGTGTTTTCACCGTTCACATCATATATATCGCAATGTTTACAAAATCGTGTTTGTAGCGTTCACATCGTATACATCGCAATGTTTACAATATCGTGTTTACATCGTTCACATCGTCTACATCGTCTTAATGTTGTATACCAAGTTTATACCTTTGTGCTGACATTGTTCACATCGTTATACATCGAGATGATGACAATATCATGTCAACATCGTGTATATATTGTATAAAGTCTACACCTTTCCTGTTTACATCGTTCACATCGCATACGTTGTGATATTGACAATATCATATTTACATCTTTAACATCCTATTAACGTTGTGTAACAAGTCTATACCTTTTAATTTACATAGTTCACATCGTATACATCGCATTGTTGACAATATCGTGTCAACATCGTCTTGATATTGTATATCGAGTACAAACCTATGTGTTTACTTCGTCCCATCGTAGGCACTGTAATGTTAACAATATCGTGTTTACATCGTTCACGAACGAATTAATGTTGTTACAAGTCTATATTTACATCGTTTACATATAGTATCAATATCAATAAAATTTAATTAAAAACGTTGCTTTTATTTTTACAAGTATAGTCTTTAATATATATTGTCATATCCTGTTTATATTCATTTCCTATATTTCTTCTGTGTTTACATTACTCGCTTAGGCAAGATTGCAATGCTTATAACTGTATAGTTTTTAGCATAGCGTTTATATAGCTTAATAATTAACATCTAAAATATTTCAGCGGCATTGCAAATAGTTGTGGACAAAATGCGTTTCGCAAATGACAATGTTGTCGACGTAATGCCAATCCGTCTAAAGATGAACAATTGAAGAATAGATCAACACAGAAGCATATGAAAAGACATACCAATTCCTTTCGAAATATAAATATGCAACAAACATACATGCATGTCACACGGAGGAAAACTTTCTGAAATGTTTAATAGGAATCGACTTGTAAGAAATAGATAAAAAAAAGTTTAAGTCCTCTAGCTGGCAGGATTTGATACTATATATAATCTTGAATGTTGGAATGATTAATTTCTAAACTTTACATTTATAGTATTCTGAAAAACTTTCAATTTATTATCAGAATAGAATTTATCAGAATAGTTTCAAACAGGTTCTAGACAGAAAATATGCACATAGGGTAAGCTGGCAATAATTAAAGTCTGGTTTTCTAATTCTTTAAAAAAAAAGTAACAGGAATGGGGTATACAATGTACTGTAAAAGAAAACTTAAAGTATATGCAGTGATTTCTTTAAGGCTATAATTCTGATAAATAAGTGTTTTAGAAAGTTTTTTTTATTTGAATACATGTTGATATACTAGTAGTTTGCACTTTTTATTAATATACAGCTGTTTCTCAAATCGTACCTCTTTTGGGGAGAGACAGAATGTTCATAGATATTTAGTTTTGTCTACGTACTGTTTCCCAGATATGATCTCTATATTTCATCTCAAAGAGACATAACATGGGAATGATACCAGTATAAAAAGATATGGTTGCGTGAAAAATTGAATTATGAAGTAAGCACAAAGTGAAGGTAGCGGTAGTACAGAATTTTAGTATAAGTTACGAGGCTTATAAATATTGAAAATATGCCACACAGCCGTTTGTTTTGACCTTTGAATAAAATAAAAGTCCATTCTAGGATATATTTTTTCACAAAATTTGTGGCACAGTTTTAACCCAAAAATGATTTCCGATGAGAAAAGATTGTTTATATTTTTAGAATTGCAGCCTAAACTGTTCTTGAGTTTTGTCACTGTATAAGGTTAGTTGCAAGCGGGAGTGTCCCATAAAAACATTATCCATTTATTGTCTATTATCTTAAAAAACTATAAGAGATAGAAAGAAGGTGAAATGAGAAATTATTCAGCAAGTCAAGATCTTCAAATAAGTCACATGACCAAAAATATGAGTTTACTCATTGTATTAGTTATTGCTTTTAAATGACGATGTTCATTCTGTTTTGTCAGTTATTTTATAAAGTATAATAGATAGAAAATTTGAAAAGCAATCACCTTTAACGTTAATCAAACCCTTATTTCTTTGGAGACCATTAAAATTCAATTAAAAAGTTGAACAATATTGTTTCATTATTATATTTGAATGAAGATAGACATACACTTTTTAAATCAAGAGACTAAATAATAATTCAAAGATGAGCTCTTAAAGATTTAAATTTATTGAAACATCAGATGATCAAAGACCAAGTAGTTCTTCCTCACATGTTGAAGAGGTTTACTGGACTTTATTTTAATTCTTTTATATGTTTTTTTAGTTTAGTGTGACATCCATTTTCAATGAACTATTACACAATTTTGTATAGGGACCAGCTGAGGACCACATACGGGTGCTGGAATCTCTCGCTGCATTGAACACCCATCGGTTGTATTCAGCTGTTGTCTGCTCTTTGGTCAGTTTGTTGTCTCTTTGACATACTCCCCATTTCGATTCTCAATGTTAAATGTATAATTTGTCAAAATATGATAGACGAATAGCTGCAATGCCCTACATCCGCAAAGTGTATCAATACTGTTGTCGGATATGTTACTTTGGCGGAAAATCTCGTTAAAGACAAAGAACTTCCATGTTTACCGTCTACGACCAATCTGTATAGTGGCATATGATGGCAGTGGTCTTCCTTGTTCTATACACAAAAAACAATGCCACATGGAATAAGACCTGCCATAAAAACACAGAACTAAAGAGAGCTAAAATAAGACATCAAAATGATACAGATGATGTGAAAAACAAAAACAGGCAATCGGAGCTGGACACTCACCTGCACCAGCTTACCATGAAAGTAGTAATGAAAGAATGTGTATGTTACTATTGTTATTCGTATAAACCTGATGAAAACCTCTACGAAGAAACAACAAGTAATGTTGATACCCCTTTTATTCAATGTGTACTAAAGCTTCAGTACACAACTTTATTATAGAATATCAGTGCTGGAGACCTAAGGCACCAAGAGTTTCTAGTGAAGATGAGACTGAATAAGGAAGAAACAAACGAATAAGCCATGGAATCGCATTCGCCTAATTCATCATCTACAGTAAAGATTCCATAACCGTGGAAGATTTAGCACCAGTATTCAAGATGTCAGGTTTTTTCTAGGCTAATAAGGAATCTAGGTGTTGTCATTGAAGACAGAGTTCATAGTACACGATAAAAAAATAGACTTTGCATTTTTCAATTAAGGGTTGTTTGCCTGTGAGAGAGCTTTCACATGTTTTACTTGGATGGAGAGTTGTCTGATTGATACACATACAACAACTTCTTACATCTGATGCTTGCTTATTTACCTGATATTCAGAAATAAAAACAAGGGAGAGAGAATTAACTTGCTTTCAAAGATAATATAGAACCCTCCTTTCAGAAAACAGGTGATGATGACTTCGACTCAAACTAAATGCAGATTTATAAAGCAGTAACAATAATTTGCAGCGACATGGTTTATTGTTGCATTTGGATTTGATGGTAGTTTTCCAGTGCACTGTAAGGAGAATTCTGTTCCAAGATCTCTTGTTAGTATGTTGTTGTATTGACAAGATATAACAACATACTCTTATTGCAGGAAATACTAACAATTGCTTAGATGTTAATTTTCAACAGATACAAACGCACCCTTATCGTTAACTCTCCAAAGATCCGTCATCATGCATCTAAAGAAACCCCTACATACGCATCTAGGAATAAGTGTAGACTGTCAGACAGAAAACATGAAATAAACATGAGGTTAAGTCAGATGGAGGAACTGTTAACAGAAAACCCATTAGCTCTGCGAAGATGGATGATAGCTTGACAAGAAATGGCAAGACTTGCGAAAGAATTTGAGAAGAGGGGCGAAAGATCCCAGATGGATAGTCATATATCGATTTCTTGATGAAGAGAACACAACTGACCATGAGCAGAAACTAAGTGCTCAAATGTCGTTTATCCATGATGTAGCTTTTGTGTCGGAAGAGTTAGGAAATCAATTTCTTGAAGACAGCAACGAACTTCTTGTTCTGTATAACAATTAACGATATAGCTCCCTCAGCAGTTGTTGATACTATTCGTCGTTTGTTGAATAGAGATAGTTGGACAGAACCAGTATGAAAAGTTGATCTAATAGGAAACTTGGACGAGTTCTTTAAACAGGAAAATCACATTCATCCACTAGCATTCGGTCTGATTTACTTTAATACAAAGTATTTAGAACCATTGACAAGATGTAACTATTGTAGATAATATAAAGATTGACGGTACAAAGAGACGTTGTAAAAGGCAAACATGGATACCACGAAACTGATAGGGCTTCTCACATGTAGATATAAAACAAAGCAGCGCTCATTCATTTTCTGTCAAACAAACTGATGGATAAACACATTTTCGGGAAGAGAATTATTGCTATAGTTGATACCGATGTAGTAGTACTTGTTGTGTACTGCTTTCATGAGACAAATACAGCTGATATTTATGGGATACTTCGGATACATTTCAATTCATGAGCTTGCTAACTTTTTAGGACAAGAAAAAGCATATGCATTACTTGTTTTTCATGCATTCACTGTTTAGACACTGTTAGGGCATCGATCGCTGGTTAAGGAAAAAAAAAGAGCATGGGATACATGGATTGGATTGAATGGTGTCACAAGTAATTAAGAGCATTCACCGTTATGAGAGACCAGGGTTGCGATCAATATTGTAGCAGCTACGGAGAGCTACGTAGATGTTTATCAACTAAACGAGTTGCTAGTCTTGCTGCTATCAATATCTGTGTAGCAGTTATGCTAGCTACACGTTCAATAGTCATAAATCTACGTAGCCCTATGAAGCTGCTGTGATATTGAACGCAACCCAGGCAAGTACTCTGAATGTCGAAATCACTATTACGCAATTAATCGAACCATTCGTTATTCTGATGTATGATCAAACAAGGTATTCAACCTTGTTTTTGACAACATTACTTATTTTTATTAAACATATCAGAGACATATAATACAATATAAATGTCTCTGAACATATGTATTTGACTCTAAATTACGTTTTCTTGTGATATTTTTTCCCGGAAGTGACACAGTTCTGAATAAAATACCCCGTGGGTTTTAACGAAATGATACATTATTTAAAACCATGAATACACAATAATATTATAGTCTAAAATGAAAACTTTGGCTACCAGTTTTTAGAATAAAATAACCATTAATCAGTTATCAAATGCAAGTCCGCCATTTTGATGATAAAACCGGAAGTGGATGAAATCAAGCTTTCCTCCATATCTAATTTTGTTTAGAATGGTCCAATCTTGGCTTCTACCAAATTTTATGCTTTTAACACAAAGTGCACAATTATTCACCTATCTGCTGGACTATTATACAGTTTTATTTAAAAGGGATTTAATTCTGATGCTGTTGTCAAGTCATAAGATATGTGATTTTTAGGAACTGATATTCTTTCATAGGGTCTTTACATTGAAAATAAATGCAGATATCTTAAAACCAGTTGTTGGTATGCAACAGGTTATGATATTCTCGTATAATTTATAATGATATGGTACAGAACCTATTTGTTTTATTTGATTTTCATATAATGAAGTCTTAATCTTTCGGTCACTTAAATTATGGACTATAGCTGGCATTTCAATAACTGCTAGCAGATCTTTATTAATATATTCTTTTTAGTTTTTATTTTTGTTTAAAAGAAGGAAAATATTAAATGAAAACTATGTTTATTTTAGTAGGCAATTTGTTTTAAGGGTGGTGAAAAATATGTTGTTTTGGCGAGAGGGGTTTGCAAAAATGAAAATTGACTAAGGGAAAACCCTGTTAGATAACAGACCAACAATATGTATTGACAACTCGTCAAACTCTCTTTTTCTGGATATATCAAATTCAGTTGTAAAATTTATATGCGTTGGTATGTTTTTTTTTGTAGGTCCTCATGATGATTTAGATGACAGTAAAAAGAGATGGTTAGTTGTGGGTATTTGTCTTCATACCATAATATCCCCAGCACTGAGGAACTATGTTGTGCCCGTTGTTACAAAACTTTGGTATTCCCTGACGAGATTATACAAAATTAATCAGCAAACATTTGGAAGTTACTTAAAGATATATCTTCCTACCAACAAAGAACTAAATTATGAAGCAATTAATAACAACAAAGATAATTTTAAATGGAATAGAGCACTATATGATTACCGAGTCAAGAGTCCAGTTGATTTATCCCGATTGTTCCTCCAGACACACATGGCACACTTCACAGCTTTTGATGGCTCTTGTGATTCATCTGCCCTACTTGGAATCATTGTTAACATTGACAGATTCCCACCAGTTGTACAGTCTGATGCTACAAAGGTAAACATTAAAAATCAATTTTATATTAAACAATAAATGTAAAAATTGCTGATTGACTGTCATACAATTCATTACGCCTGTTTATTGTGATTAACATTGTCGGTCTGTCCATATGTCTGTCGTACAATAACTCAAAAACTCTGAAGTAAACTTTCATGACATTTTGGTGAATTGTTTATATCTATTTATGTGACATGTGTAAGCGCCCTATCGATTTAATTCTTCTGAGTATGGTTAGGGTTAGGGTCATGGATTGTATTCATAAAAAAGGGGATTTTTGATTTCTGACTTCAACTCAAAAATGATTTGAGCAATTTAATGAAACATTGGTAAATTGTTTATACCAATTTCAATTTTTAAAAATTCCTGACTTTACGTTTGTGGAGTACTGGAACGTTATCAATAAAAAGGGGGAATATTTCAGTTTTCCGACAATAACTCAAAAAACTGTTTAAGCAGTTTTCATGAAAATTTATTTATATTTTAAATATATATCCTTCCGGAGCACCTGATTTCACTCCCGGTTTTTAGTGGGTTTGTGTTGTTTCTTGATTATTATTTATATATAGCTGTTGATGTAAATGTCCTTTGGTTTTGTGAGTCTTTGTTTACTCCTTGGTTTTGATTGTTTTTGTCTTAAAGTATGCTCCAATTTGTTTTGTTTTTTGAAATTTCTAATACTGTATGACATTGTCGAATTATGAACTTTTTATTGAACGAAAATCTCGAAAACCTGTCCGTTTCCCTCACTTTGGACATTTGTAGAAGTTAATATGTTAAAAAATCTAGCTATACTTAAGGTGCAATACCATCATTGATTCACCCCAATTAGTCTTTGTTAAATTTGCACTTTTCAAAAAAATGTGTAGAATTTATCTTTGTTTCAAATAAAGAAATACTTGGCATGAGTAAAGTTTTATCCTGTCCAGTACTATAGAAAAAAATCACATAAAGTTTCATTGCATATAAGAAAATAACCATCACTGAAAGTTAACCAATAAAATGTCTCCACTTACTTTATCTGTGTACAAGGTTTAGTAACCATGTTACCTGAATATTACAAAATATTCTATAGAAATCCCAAATAAAAAACCAATGGGACTTTGAAATACCCAAGACCATATGTTTATTACACAGAAATCTTTTATTGGAATAAAATGTAGAATTAACTACCTACAGCTGTCAAATTCAAGGGAATATTTTTTTCGACCTATTTTCGTATACAATCGGATGTGACGTACCATGATTTGGTGGTATTACACCTTAAGGTAGCCCAAATAGTGCCAAATTATTCATGTTTATGTCAGTGGGTACAACTGTGTGCATTTTGTTTGGCGGATGGTCTATTTGAGCTGTGATGTACTAGTTGATGATATAGTTTCTTTAAAAGCATAAAGACAATCTTAAAGGGAGATGGCGTATCATGGGTTAATGGCACAGCTCTTTATTGTTTTGTGCCACAATGGAAAGTCAGACCAGTTTAGGTAAAGGATGTCAATGTCATGAAGAATCATTATTCGAGGGGTTCAAATTTTCTTTGATTTTGTTAGTACCTATAAATATACTTTATTATTAGATACGATCGGACATACGTAATCCCTGGGCACATTGTGACTTCACCGAATGGACGACAACAAAATATGCAGATTCCTTCAAGTTGATGGGACAACTTATTACCAACCTCAAACTAAGTAACAGGGAGGAAAACAGAATCTTTGGAGAGCTTAATAGATGGGCAACAAATGGTAAATAATTATATAATATACGTTTGTTTGTTTTCTCTCTCATTGGAAATTACTATTTAAAAAAAAAAATATAATAAGAAAGAGCTTCATATGTATGTGCCTGTCCGAAGTCAGGAGCCTGTAATTCAGTTGTTGTCGTTTGTTTATGTGTTACATATTTGTTTTTCGTGAAAATTTTGATGTAAATAAATAAGGCCGTTTGTTCTCTCGTTTGAATTGTTTTACATTGTCATTTCGGGGCCTTGATTACAGAGGAAAAAATATATATATTGATGTAGCGAAATGGCAGTAAACACAAAGTACACTGCTTCAAGATGAGCATCAACAATAAACACATAATGATTTGCTGGTACTGAACAATGTACAGAAATACCACAGCTGAATTATATCAACAGAATCACAGACAACTTTAGAAACTCATATATACCATTTATACTATTATAGTTTGCTATAAAAGGCTCCGACATGAAAAATATGAAAGAAATCGATTCAGAAAACTAACAGCCTTAATATAATAAAACAACTAAGGAATAACAAATATGACAGACATGAATCAACGAAAACTTGGAACAGGCAGATAAAGAATGTGGCTGAGTAAAACATATTAGTGAGCACTAAATTGTCCCCCTCAGCTGGAACAGTGGTGTTACAGCACAACAAAAGTACAAACTAGGAAATCAGTTGAAAAGAGCTTAATCCATCTGATCAATACATAGCAGAAAAAACATCTAACAAAAACACAGACCATCCATAAAAATCCGCTTAGTACATATCTGAGAATACTCTTGTTCAAATCCAATAGCAACTAATTAAAAGAAATCATGTATATAAGACTAACATATCAATCATTACACATCCAACATCAATGGATTAAGTGTAAAGACGTTATTAACAATCAGACAAAAGAAAACCAGGACCTTTTGCAATGCCAAAATATAATTATTGACAGATTATAGTACTGTTAAAGTACCTATATGTTGACTAAACTATTTTGGTATGGTTTTAATTTATTGATACAAAATTCAATATTTATATAAATACAAACAATATTTAATTAAATTACAATGTTGATTTAGTAACTTTTTAAAATAATTTAAATATTTAATTTGAATACCCGGATTGTATCTTAAGTTTAAGGCTTGGTAAATAGCATCATAATATCATGTGAATGAAAATGGCATAGACGTATAAAAAAGCTAACATTTTTAAAGGTCAGAATTTTCTGAGTGGAACAAGATTTGATGTAGAAATAGTTGACGAAATTCGCCAGCAGACACACATTCTAAGTGAATATGCACAGAGAATTTGCACAGGAACAGATGGTCAGTTTGCCACAGTTCAAAAAGAGTTAACAGATTTAGAAATTGTTAGTAATATTTAAAAAAAATCAGCCATTATACAGCCTCTATCATACGGTATTTGGGAAAAACATAGGAATTAGGTTGTCTTTACATCTTATTTTCTGTTTGTGAAAACAATTTACTTTGTCATTTTTATTTACCTCAATGGCCATGTGTTTGTAAATAAAGGCAAAAGTAGTAAACAGATGTTCAAAAGTCATACATCGATTGAGAGAAAATAAATCCTAGTAACAAACTAAAACCGAGGGAAACACATCATATAAAAGAGGAAAATAACAGAAGAACAGAAACACATAAGTGCAACAAATCAAACGCCAGTGTAATTTACTAGTACATAGAAACAAACTTTTTTATAACAACTATCAAATTTCGACTTGGTACAGGACATTTTAAGGAAAAATGATTGGTTGAACCTAGTTTTATGGCTAGTCAAACCTCACACTTAATGGCAATGTTAAAAAACCCCCGCTAAAATGACACCATAACATAACAAAAATACAGTACAAATACAGTACAAATAAATACAGGAACACTCAGGACTGAGAAATACATATATATATTAGTACATTTCGACATGTAAACCACGGAATAAAAACGAATACCTAAAATTGTTGTATGACAGTACACAAAAACAGCATAAAAGAATTACGAACTGAGCGTCACTAGAGATTAAGCAGTTTATCAATAGTGACCACAAAGCTTGTCAATCTGTCGAGGTGTTGAATCAAACCCTGTTTTTTAAAGGAGTATTTTATTATTATTATTTCAACTTCATAGCATTGACAGTTTTCCAGCCAATGGTCGGGGTTCTTCCACCTCTAATAAATCTAGCAGCCACGATATAGTCAAAAAGACAAGAAAGGTGAAATAAACACAAACAATTTTTCAATTTATTAGTCATATCTAAATCTTTTCATTAAAACAAGTAAAATGCAGTGATATGATACTAAAACTTCTTTTGTTTACATAAAGTATTTTTTGTACAGTACACATTTATAAAAATAATCTTTTAGGTGAAAAAGTAGCAAAAAACTTTAAAAAAAAAGAGGGACGAAAGATACCAGAGGGACAGTCAAACTCAAAATAAGCCCAACTTCATCACGTTGTAAATAATTGATATTTCATGATTTATTTATTACCAAAATAAGTTACAGATTGGTTAATTCACCAAAAACCAGGACGATGACCCTATGATTATTTTATACCTATTATATAGAACGGAAATTTATATATAAACAACATATCAACTTTTAACACATATCTATGCATTTGTAATTGGATGATTTAAAGACAGATTCAAGAAAGCATGTTGTATGTATATAAATGTTCACCTATATTTAAAAATAATCTTCAGCCCTTTTTGTTTTAGTCCACAAAGCCAAAGTTGAATGCAAAATATCACCGAAATATACGCCATAGACCATGGACGGTACCTACCCTTTATTGTTACATTCTTTTTTTTAGAAATATAAGGAGCATGATTTTAAAATGAGTGAGTATCTGAATTATTTTATTTATACTTTGAAAAAATATTGAGATCACAGTAACTGGCCTATAAGATTTGATGATTGTCATTTCAAAAGGGACACTTTGGATACATGTCAACGAGACAGCAATCTGACAAATACAATTTTAACTGTTACGTTTTCACAATTGCCATTTCTTGTGCAGTTTTAAATGTATACTGTCATTAAAAGTAAAATCACAAAAATACTGAACTCCAAGGAAAATTTAAAACGGAAAGTCCCTTATGGAATGAAAAGCAAAAGCACAAACACATCATACGAATGGACAACAACTGTCACATTCCTGAATTGGTACAGGCATTTTCTTATGTAGAAAATGGTGGATTAAACCTTCTTTTATAGCGCTAAACCTCACACTTGTATGACAGTCGCATACAATTCCGTTATATTGACAACGATGTGCTAACAACACAACTTAATTGATAAGGCAAAAAAAAGAAGAGCGAAATCAACAATAAAAAAAACAACTATACAAAATTAACAAAAGTTACAAGTAGACTTGACACATGATATAACATCATCATATCCAGGGGAGTTTAATTGAAATATTATGTAATTTTTTGATGCAGTTAAAACAAGATGCAGATAACCAACCAGTTTTACGTCTTGCTGCTATGGCGTTGTCAATTTGTTTACGACTAACCAGTTTGAATATCCATGTTGTATATTTTATCTCTCTCTGGTAACAATCATACTTTATCTTATTCTCTCAAGTATGCGCTGCACAACATAAAGGAATCTCCTTTTCAAATTATAATTAAGTTTAAACAAGTGCTTATTGAGATTAATTATAACATAAGCGGTAATTTTTCCTTAGTTATTCGAGTGAATGAATTTCGGCTATTGTTAGAGGAGTGCATCACCAAATAGCGAGATTCGAAATATAGTGCACAATCGAATCTCGCCAACTCACAGGAATAGCTAAGAATGGGAGGAGCTTAAGCAAGAACTATAACTTTCATCACATGAGATGCCAATACAATGTCTAGTTCTGCCTCGGTTGACTAGTAAATAATGAAAGAATAACACAAAATGCTGCATGTGTTTATTTTCTTTTAAAAATGAGAGTTAGTAATCACGCCACTATTTGATTGACATATTTAATTCATGAAAAGCACAGTAAAGTTTGACATTTGCCATTGCCAATCAATGTTAGAAATCTTATATTGCCACGCATTACTACTTTTTTATTTGTTTGTTTCAGAAAACCTAAAAAACGAATTGCTAAAACAAGATGAAGATCCAATTCCAAAGAACATTCAGGGTATAAATATTTTAAGCTCATCTAATTTAAAGGGTTACCGTAGATGATTAAGAAAGATCATCATTAATAACTTTTAGCTTAACTGTCCTAAATGGTCAAGAGAGCTTTTGCAATCACATGGGATCGGTTGTTGTCTGTCCTTCGTCGTAATCTTCAAAAAACTTTCTCCTCTAAAACAATGGGGAAAATTTACCTGAGATATCCTTCTCAGCTATGACAGCTGGGGGACATTTAGTTTGATATTTGTGCGAACGAAATATTCAAGCTTAATATATACTGTGGGTTCATTTATTTTCGTTGGTACCAATTTTCGTGGATCAAGAAAAACTTGCCTTTTCGTGGATATTTCAATTCGTGGTTTTGCTAAAGGTCGCTTACATTCCTTTAGAAAATTTGTTATTCGTGGAACCTTTAAGTTCGTGGTTTCCCTGTACCAACGAAATCTGAAAATCAGAATCCAACGAATATTAATGCAACCACAGTAAATGATCACCTATTCATCTAGCTAATAAATATACTTTATTTCTTCAATTCATGGTTGAAATCAATACATGTTTTTTCTTCTTTAATACAATTCCATATTTCGATTTTGTTGTGGGTATATCGTAAGCATGCCTTTGAACGTCGTACAGAACACAAGAAACAACCAAAAAGTTGATTGAAACTCATGTGCCCAATAAAGGTTGATGGTGCCAAGTGAAAATTTTCTCCCAGACTGCTTGACATTTGCAGTTATATTTCTTCTTTTTTAAAACGGCCGCTTGGTCCAGACAAAGACGTCTATCTTTTTGGAGTTGACATATTTGAAATGATTTTCAATTACTTATAAATTGAACACAAAAACTGCTATACAAAGTTTCAACCGATTGTTGATTGTTTTTTATTTTCTTCATGGACATTAAGTGAGTCATGAAAAATTCTAAAAATACGAAAGTGAGTCATATTCCGGGTTGAAATATTCGAAAGCGGGTGATTCTATACTCCTGTGCTTAAGCGAACTAGCCAGTGGAATATATCTGGAATTTCGTTGCTCATTTTGTTCGCAAATTATCTAGTTTTTCGTGTTTTTCTTATAAACTGTAAAAGATCGAGTATCATCATATAGTAAAATGACTATTAAACCAGGAAATATATACAGATATAATTTTAGGGCTCTTTATAGCTTGCTGTTAGGTGTGAGCCAATGATCCTAGTTGCAAACTGTACTATAAAAAACCTATAATTGTTTCCTTTTATAACATTTTGATTTGGATGAAGAGTTGTCTCATGGGCACTCATACCACATCTTCTTATATTTAGAAACTTGATTTAGCTATAGAATTAATTAACACGACAGATCTATGACCCATACAGTTTCCATTCAACACAAATCAATTTGTATCATTTTGCGAGGTGAGTGACACAGGCTTCATGGTGGATATAGTTTTTATTTCGATATGATAATTGGCAAGGAGAGGTATGAATGATCATGTGACAACGACTGTCTCGTATATGTGTTTGGACCAGAATAATTTTATTCTAGCCACTTTTCTGTCCAACATTAACATCATCATGAATAAAAGAATAACTGGGAAAATGCATGGTATTGCCGTATAACTTGCAATTATATTTTCATAAAAGCAGGTGTCATGTACCAATATATAAATTCCTTAAATTACAGTTACAAATGAATGAAATACGACTTTAGACTTTAAGGTCAAATTATTATTTTTCTTACATGCAAGTACACTTTCGGGATTTTCTCGCCGTGTCGGAGACCAATTGCATGCATTGAGCTGTTTGTTTTAACTCTTTGGTCCAGTTGTTGTTTCATTGACACATTCCCAATTTCTATTCTCTATTTTATTTGAGATTTATGGGCCAGGTTATCTTTTTTTTGGTTCTCCAAACGAAGTTGTCAAACTATTGAAGTACCTTTGGTATCTTCCTTAGCATATGCTTCTGTAGTCAGTTATCAGATATTAGCTGGTCAAATATTTTGTTTGTTATTTTTTTTTTATGTAAGAAGAAGGTAGAATGATTTATATGTTATGGTTCAATGACTTTTGGATAGATTATTGTTATCAAAGTTGATGTTGGTTAAGTTTTATATCTGACTTACAATCTTTGCAATTTTAGTCAAGTAAAGTCCTTATCATCTGGTATCGTTCTTAGTTGCCTAACTTCGAGCTGATTTTATATAAATCATTGATTCTCATTTCTTTGCGAGATATGATCAGTGGTTTATAATTCAAATTATATCTTGGTATTTATGTAATCACCTTAATGATTCTAATGTGTGTAGATTTGCCTATATCTTAATTTAAAAGCAATTGATAAATTAAAAGCAAATCAATGGAAAAAATAAAAGGGCAATCAAATAGTAAAGTAAAAGAAAAAACAGATGGAAATTAAAATAGTATCTAGAAAAATTAAAATTTAAACTAATATTGATTAACAAAAACATTGCAAAGACCTCAGATGGTTTGCCAGGGTAAACAGTTCATCCAACAATAGTTACACTGTTGTGTTATTATAAGTAGCAATCCTTAAATAAGTAGCATTCCTTGATGCCATTAACAAGGAAAGGAATAGTTCAGCTAGAAATGAAGCAATTAATTATTCATGGTAATTAAATATTTAACAAAACTTATTACTTATACTTAGTTCAGCAATTCTATTTATTTATATACTACCATTATTTTAGGAATCGATGGAAGAGATATTCAATGGTTAATTTAACTTGTATGATACTTGCTTTAGTCTTATACTGTTAGATACTGATGAGTCTTATGTAGACGAAACGCGCGTCTGGCGTACTAAATTATAATCCTGGTACCTTTGATAACTAATCAGATATATAGTTGTGTTTTTTTTAATACCAACACAACCATAAACTGCTATTTTTACGTCTGTTTAAAATAATAATGTGTAATGCGGAACTGCAATTATTTCTATTTTGCTGTTATATATTTTTAGAGCAAATAAAAAATCTAGTAGCAGACTGGGAAAAGAACGAGAAGATGTTTGTTTCTACAAGAGCCAGTGATTATGTTATTGAATGTTTACAGGAAAACAGTTGTGTGACTCTAACTGCCCCATCAGGAGTTGGGAAATCATTTATCAGTAGACACACAGCACTTGTTTTACAGAAGGCAGGATACAATATAATACCAGTGTATTCTCCAACAGACATAAGAGATTATTATCGGCCTGGTAAACAGACAATCTTCATTGTAGATGATGTTTGTGGAAATTTCACTGCCAATCAACAACAGATTGATAACTGGAAACAACTGTTACCTCTGATTAATACAATTATTGAAGACATATATTGTAAGATTATTGTAGCTTGTAGGTTACAGGTATATAAAGATGACAAGTTTAAAATATTAGCACCTTTTAAAGCCTGTGAATGTAATTTAATGTCAGATAAGATATGTCTTACATCTGAAGAAAAAAACATTATCGCAAAAACCTATTTAGGTACACACATGGACGATATTGATGAAATATCACAAGATAGTGAATTCTTTCCACTCATATGCTCTTTATATCATGGAGTAGAAAATGGAGATGTTAAGGAATTTTTCAATAATCCATTTAATATCTATAAAAATGAACTAGACAATTTAAGTATGCGAGATGATGAAGGCAACTATAAAATATGTGGTCTTGCTTTATTAGTTCTCTTTAATAACCAATTGACAGAAAAATGGTTCCAGGGTAAAGTTTTAGACGAGCAACGAAATATCATAGAAGACACATGTGAGGCTTGTGGGATCAACAGAAGTACATCAAAGGCAAAACTAAAGAAAGAACTAGAAACTCTAGATGGTACATTTATCTGTAAACAGAATGGTATTTATAGAACTGTACATGATAAACTATTTGACTTTATTGTTCATTACTTTGGTAAAAAAATGATTGAGTGTTTGATAGATCATGGTGATAGTGGACTAGTACATGAACGTTTTATTTGGCAGAAATCACCAGATGACAAGAACAGTAACATTGACTTTGTTATTGACATACCAGATGATTATTTAGAATCATATCTAGAAAGGTTAATAAAGGACTGGTCAGCAGGAAAGGTGTTAGTTTTATTCAGTAACAATAATATGAAAGTATCATCATTTAGACAAAAGTTATTACATCACTTAAAACAACTGAATCAAATACAACAATTAATATTAGCCAGTACTAAGGATACAGTGTTACCATATGACGAGTGGGATTCAGGTACTACTCCACTGATACTTGCTTGTTTTTGTGGTTATCCTGATATGATACAGTGGATGTTACATAATGATGTGGATGTGGATCAATGTAGAGATGATGGGGTTACTGGACTGATCGTGGCAAGTCGGGAAGGATATACTGATATAGTTAAGTTACTGTTAGAGAAGAATCCTAATGTTGATCTATGTACCAAGGATGGTTGTAGTCCTCTGTTCATGGCAAGTCAGGTTGGACATACTGACATAGTAAAGTTACTGTTAGCGAAGAATCCTAATGTTCATCTATGTAACAAGAATGGTTGTAGTCCTCTGTACATGGCAAGTCAGGAAGGATATACTGATATAGTAAGATTTCTGTTAGAGAAGAACTCTAATACTAATCTATGTGATAATAATGGCTATAGTCCTTTGCACGCAGCAAGTCGAAATGGACATACTGATATAGTAACGTCACTGTTAGACAAGACTAATAATGTTGACCAATGTAACAAACATAGCTCTTCTCCTCTGCTCGTGGCAAGTATGGATGGTCAAACAGATATAGTAAAGTTACTGTTAGAGCAGAATCCTAATCTTGATCTATGTGACAGTGGTGGCTTCAGTTCTCTAAATCATGCATGCAATAATGGACATACTGACATAGTTAAGTTACTGTTAGATAATAATGCTAACGTCGATCTATGTGACATTAAAGGCGAGACTCCTCTAAACAGGGCAAGTCAGAATGGACACACTGATATTGTAAAGTTACTGTTAAAAAAGGATTCTAATGTTAATCTATGTAACAGAGATGGCTGGAGTCCTCTGCATCATGCATGTAATAATGGACATACGGATATCGTAAAGTTTCTGTTAGAGAAGAATACTAATGTAGATCTATGTGACAAGAATGGCTGTAGTCCTCTGTATAGGGCAAGTCAGGAAGGACATACTTATATAGTTAAGTTACTATTAGAGAAGAATCCGAATGTTGATCAATTGAACAATAATGGTTGGAGTCCTATGATAATTGCAAATCTGAAAGGATATACTGACATAGAGAAGTTATTGTTAGAGAAGAATCATCTATAAAATGTATAAATGTTGATCTTTGTAATACTAATAGAAAGCAACAATGATACAGTATAGATACTTTGAGAAAATTCTTATGTTAATCTTTGTGACAATATTGGCTTGAGTCTTTAGGCTCTGAACTGGGCAAGTTATAAAAGACATAATGATATAATAAAGTTTACGACAAAAGAGATGATTTCAGCTTTCCAATTGTGAACTTACCATTTCTAAGTAGCCACATTCCAGCAGCATATGCATACGCGTATATATCTCCCAATTGATACGATATTCCCGTGCTTGCATTAGGTTGCTGCTCACAAGTAAGCTGTTAAACCAAGAGTTTCAAATGGGGAAGTAGAAATCATCTCTTCGTATATTTTACGGACGCCATCACGAGTTGGTTGACCGTTATGGAATAGCCGTTTCATAAATGAGATCGGATATATTCCTTACATCGTAACTACAATCCCCTTCCCTTTCATGAATGTGACCTACCGAATTAGACTATTTACCGGATTTGTTATCACATAAGCAACACGACAGGTGCCACATGTGGAGCAGAATATGCTTACCCTTCCGGAACACCTGAGATCACCCCTAGTTTTTTTGTGGGGTTTGTGTTGCTTATTCTTTAGTTTTCTATGTTGTGATATGTGTACTATTGTTTGTCGTTTGTTTTTTTTCATTTTTAGCCATGGCGTTGTCAGTTTATTTTCGATTCATGAGTTTGACTGTCCATCTGGTATATATTTCGTCTCTCTTTTATAGAGAAGAATCCAAATTTGATACATTTGTTTATGTGACAACAATGGCTGATCTATGTTACAAGCTAGGATGGCTTTAGTCCTCCGTATATGGCAAGTCGGGAAGGATATACGATGTAGTAAAGTTTCTGTCAGAGCAAAATCTTAATGTTGATCTATGTAACAATGATGGCTGTAGTCTTCTGAATAGAGCAAGTAAGGAAGGATATACTGATGTAGTAAAGTTACTGTTAGAGAAAAATCTAAATGTTGATCGATGTAACAAGGATGGATGTAGTCCTCTGTACATGACAAGCTAGGAAGGACATACTAATTAAGTAAAGTAACTGTTAGAGAGATATCTTAATGTTGATCTATGTAACAAGGATGGCTGTACTTCTCTGTACATTGCAAGTCAAGAAGGACATACTGATGTAGTAAAGTTCCTGTTAGAGAAGAATCTTAATGTTGATCTATGTAACGAGGATGGCAGTAGTCCACTGTACATGGCAAGTCAGGAAAGACATACTGATATATTAAAGTTACTGTTAGAGAGATATCTTAATGTTGATCTATGTAACAAGGACGGTTGTACTTCTCTGTACATTGCAAGTCCGGAAGGACATACTGATATAGTAAACATAAAGTTACTGTTAGAGGGATATCTTAATGTTGATCTATGTAACAAGGATGGCTGTACTTCTCTGTACATGGTAAGCCAGGAAGGACATACTGATATAGTAAAGTTACTATTAGAGAGATATCGTAATGTTGATCTATGTAACAAGGATGGCTGTACTTGTCTGTACATTGCAAGTCCGGAAGGACATACTGATATAGTAAAGTTACTCTTAGAGAGATATCTTAATGTTGATCTATGTAACAACGATGGCTGTACTTCTCTGTACATGGCAAGTCAGGAAGGACATACTGATATAATAAAGTTACTGTTAGAGAGATAGCTTAATGTTGATCTATGTAACGAGGATGGCAGTAGTCCTCTGTACATGGCAAGTCAGGAAGGACATACTGATATAGTGAAGTTACTGTTAGAGAGATATCTTAATGTTGATCTATGTAACAAGGATGGCTGTACTTCTCTGTACATTGCAAGTCAGGAAGGACATATTGATATAGTTAAGTTACTGTTAGAGAGATATCTTAATTTTGATCTATGTAACAAGGATGGCTGTACTTCTCTGTACATGGCAAGTCAGGAAGGACATACTGATATAATAAAGTTACTGTTAGAGAGATATCTTAATGTTGATCTATGTAACGAGGATGGCAGTAGTCCTCTGTACATGGCAAGTCAGGAAGGACACACTGATATAGTAAAGTTACTGTTAGAGAGATATCTTAATGTTGATCTATGTAACAAGGATGGCTGTACTTCTCTGTACATTGCAAGTCAGGAAGGACATACTGATATAGTAAAGTTACTGTTAGAGAGATATCTTAATGTTGATCTATATAACAAGGATGGCTGTACTTCTCTGTACATGGCAAGTCAGGAAGGACATACTGATATAGTAAAGTTACTGTTAGAGAGATATCTTAATGTTGATCTATGTAACAAGGATGGCTGTACTTCTCTGTACATGGCAAGTCAGGAAGGACATACCGATATATTAAAGTTACTGTTAGAGAGATATCTTAATGTTGATTTATGTAACAAGGATGGCTGTACTTCTCTGTACATGGCAAGTCAGGAAGGACATACCGATATAGTAAAGTTACTGTTAGAGAGATATCTTAATGTTGATCTATGTAACAAGGATGGCTGTACTTCTCTGTACATGGCAAGTCAGGAAGGACATACTGATATAGTAAAGTTACTGTTAGAGAGATATCTTAATGTTGATCTATGTAACGAGGACGGCTGTACTTCTCTGTACATGGCAAGTCAGGAAGGACATACCGATATAGTAAAGTTACTGTTAGAGAGATATCTTAATGTTGATTTATGTGACAATGATTATGGCTATACACCTCTCATCCTTTCCTGTAGCAGATATAACACCATAATATAACAGCTGTTAATTAAACATAACCAAGACATGACTGCTTAGACCAATGGTAGTGCTTTATATTTCAGTGCCTTACATGGAAACATTAAAAAAACCAAAGTAACTGTACTGACTGTAATATTTGTATGTATAGTAAACAGATAAATGTAATAACCATCAAAGATCAAAACAATTTTAAAAATGACCGGCATGGTTTTATTTCCTCATTATAACACATGTGGCATCTACAAAGTATACACTTCCACAAAACCATATTAGAAATCTGACATTACACATGTGACATCTTTAAAGTAGACTTAAAACAAGGCTTCGACAAATGTAAATGATTTCATCTGTATGAAGTCAGTGGACAATGCATTTGAGGTAGTTTATGGTTTATCCCAATTATATGTATCATGTAAAATGTTGTATACGCTTCTGTTTAAGTGTGTTTTTTGTAGATATCACATGTGTTGTGTAAGATTTTATATATGGTTTTATTTCAGTGTGTTCTTTGTAGATATCACATGTGTTATGTCAGATTTTTTATATGGATTTGTTTTCAGTGTGTTTTTTGTAGATATCACATGTGTTATGTCAGATTTTTTATATGGATTTGTTTTCAGTGTGTTTTTTGTAGATATCACATGTGTTATGTCACATTTTTTATATGGATTAGTTTCAGTGTGTTTTTTTTTATACATATTACATGTGTCATGTCAAATTGTTTATATGGTTTTATTTCCGTGCGTTCTTCGTAGATATCGAATGTATTATGTCAGAATTTTTGTATAGATCTGTTTCAGTGTATAATTTGTATATGTCAGATTTTTTATATGGGTTTGTTTCAGTGTGATCTTTGTAGATATCACAAGTGTTATGTCAGATTTTTTATATGGGTTTGTTTCAGTGTGATCTTTGTAGATATCACATGTATTATGTCAGATTTTTTATATGGGTTTGTTTCAGTGTGATCTTTGTAGATATCACATGTATTATGTCAGATTTTTTATATGGGTTTGTTTCAGTGTGATCTTTGTAGATATCACATGTATTATGTCAGATTTTTTATATGGGTTTGTTTCAGTGTGATCTTTGTAGATATCACAAGTGTTATGTCAGATGCTTTATATGGGTTTGTTTCTGTGTGATCTTTGTAGATATTACATGTGTTTTGTCAGATATTTTATATGGGTTTGTTTCAGTGTGATCTTTGTAGATATCACATGTATTATGTCAGATTTTTTATATGGGTTTGTTTCAGTGTGATCTTTGTAGATATCACATGTATTATGTCAGATGCTTTATATGGGTTTGTTTCTGTGTGATCTTTGTAGATATTACATGTGTTTTGTCAGATATTTTATATACACATGTGGTGCAAGAAAATTGGTACCGTTAATTTTATTATATGGATTTGTTTCAGTGTGTTCTTTGTAAATATCACATGTGTTATGTCAGATTGATTTCTAATATGGATTTGTTGTAGTGTTAAATAACCCTAAAGATGCAACATGTGGTATTTAAGATTCCTTGTATGATTATGTTTAAGTGTGTGATTTGTAGATGCAACAGTTGTTATGTTAAATATCTAGTATCCACATGTGTTATATATATTTCACATTTTGTCACGTCAATGTAATAATATGTTTTTGGTCCTATTATTCCTGCTTTCCTACATTAACCACATCATACTCTTATAAATTTTGTTAACAGACTTTATAACATGATAATGATAAGTTGCTGTGAAGAAAATACCTAGATTGCAGTACAAAAAAAAACCCTTAATGTTATTAGATATAAAGTATTGCTCAGTTTTGAACAGCAACCAATCAAATCATGACTAGTTTCGACAGGTTTCAGTGTTTTACAACAAGCTTTAATGTACAAAGGCTTCAAAGAAGATTTTAATTGATTAGATGGATATGACAACATAAAATGTCAAGATTCTTTGAATGAGTACTTGAACGATTTGTGAATATTAAATCTTGGAAGATATTAGTGTAAGAAGTTGTATAACATATTACTGAGGATTCATTATTTGCGTGGGTACTAATTATAAAGGATTGAGAAAAACATGATTTTCGTGGATATTTGATTTTGTGGATTTACCAAAGTGATAATTCATTCTCATAGAAAATTTGTCATTTGTTGTACATTGGAATTCGTGGTTCCAGGGTAATGGAATCCACGAAAATAAAATAGGTATCCCACGAATACTAATGAATCTACAGTATATGGATGGGTGACGTTTACTTCCTTTGCAATACATAAACATTTTGTTTTCACGAGATTGAGGAGCCAGATATCAATTTCATCATTTATATTCATATCTTGACATTTTATAGGTTTAAAGACCTTTTTTCTTGCAAACTTAATGTTAATTATTGAATTTGTATTGTAAATCCATTTAAGGTGTTACTCAACAGCACTTAAATTAATTTGGCTCGATTAATGTTCATAAATTTTTGAGAAAGTTTTTACTTTGACCCTTTGACAATAAAATAAAACTATTTTATCAGAAAAATTACACTGGTTATATAGCAGTTTGACAAACACTTATTTTGATTATTGAGAAGCCTAATATTCCGTTAACACCACAACGTAATTAAAACGTTTAGCTGGTTTTACAGAGTTATCTCCCTGTATTGTTAGGTACCACCCTAAGTTTTCAATTTTCCATTTTACTATTTATATTACATGTTATATGTCCCGTATATTTATATATACTCTGATGTATTATCCATCTTGTTATAAATGTTATAAATCATATATTTTTTTTAACTCTTCTGTGTCATTGATGTAAAGAAAAAGAGGAATATTTAAAAGAACTAATTATGTTGATATGTATCACAAGTATATTCCAATAACTATTACAGTGACACATAATTGGTTTTGTTTCAATCATGTCAATAGACTACTTTCGAATCAGTCATTCACCGGAAAACAACTCGTCAACTATGCACGCATTTATGACATATTTTTCCGATTGTGGGGATCGCCTGCATTCCTGCACTATTTACATTTATCAAGCGTCTTAGTAATCGTCATTGTGCAACATAAATTAGAAATAATGTTTATTCTGTAGGTGCTTAATCACAATTCCCTAATGACAGCAGTGCTGTTTGTCAGATGTGTGGCTATGCCCCTAAACACAGATATGACGTTCACTTAGACCAGAGTTTTTGACGGAAATGCATCGTACTCAAAAGTTGTCTATTGTATTAAATATCATAGTACATTTGAAAGTTATGTGATATGTGTCATCACTATATTTCATTGGCTGTTGTCTATTTGTTTGGTTCTTTTCAACTTTTAAAAATCACTTCCTTTGAAATCTTGTAGTCAGATTGAATTGTCTTTTAATTCTGCATTATTATTTTTCTATAGATAATCTTAAATGGAGTACGTTTAACAAAACGATCCAAATATCTGTGTATGAAAAAATGGCCCTGCAGACTGATTATACAATAATATTAATTCTATAAATAAACATTTTCGATATTTTAATTTTTTTTAAATTCTGAAATGATTGATTGGGTCTAATTGGTGAGGTAGTCATGGCAAATATAATACTGAATTGATTGATTTGATATTGTAATAATATTTGGATATTCGAATAGCTGTCCTTAAATGCAACTACAACTATTTTGAGAAATCCCCTTGTATAGATGTAAATTTTCAACATTAAAACTACAACCGTTTTTGAGAAATACCCGTGTAAAGATGTTAATTTTCAACATAAAGCTACAACTGTTTTTGAGAAATCCACTTGTAAAGATGTTTTATGAGAAATTCTCTTGTAAACATTTCAATTTTCAACATGTAACTACAACTGTTCTTAGGTGTCATGTAAACAATACAAACTGAGTTTTTAAGTTAAATTCCTTTTAAGGTTATAACAAAATCTTGTTACCAATTTTTGGTTGAAGTTTTATATTGTTTTCATTATATTTGTATAGAAATATTGCTGGTTGATTGTATAATCATTATAATAAAAAGAATCAATAAAATCATTTATCCGTATTTGATGTATTTTAATAAAAGAAATATTGCTTGTTGATTGTATAATCATTATAAAAAATAGAATCAATAAAATCAACACCGTATTTGATGTATTTTAATAAAAGAAATATTACTTGTTGATTGTATAATCATTATAAAAAAAAGAATCAATAAAATCATTTATCCGTATTTGGTGTATTTAAATAAAAGAGGGACGAAAGATACCAGAGGGACAGTCAAACTCATATATCGAGAATAAACTGACATTGCCATGGCTAAAAATAAAAAAGACAAAGAGAAAATAATAGTACAGAAGACATACCATAGAAAAATAAAGACTAAGCAACACGAACCCCACAAAATACTGGGGGTGATCTCAGGTGCTCATGAGTGGGTAGGCAGATCCTGCTCCAAAGTGATATTTGTTAATAAGAAAAAAAGAAAATTTTAGATAATGTTATTTTTAGTTGAATAGGAGTAGAACAATATACCATGAAATTACATGCATCAATCATTTTGGCTTTACAGTGCAACATTATGGAACATTATGATAAACAGTGCAATAAACATGATGGCGCATTGCATCTTATTTTTGACTGAGATGCCTAATAGTCCAATTTGGTTGAGTGATAGTCATATAATAACACCACGCAAGAAGGCTTGGAATCTGCATTCAGGTTTTCTCAACAAAATATTCATATGAAAATTTCATACTGATTTCAGGATTATTAGGACAAGTTTACAGTGCCTATTTATAATTAAATCACTAAAGTTTTGGGAAGTTTGTTCAAAATGTAATCTTTTTGAGTCATCAGTAAGGTATGTGACAAAGTTTGGAGGATAAATTGCGTCTGAGTAAAATACGGTCCGTTTTCACTTCAGGTAAATCATATTTAAATGAGGAGATTTGGAATTAAGGATCAAGGAGACCACTATCCCAGGATAACCGAAGTATCTTTAACAGTAGTAATTTGCCGTTTAAGAATTTAATACATTCTGGGAAATATTTTCAAAAGCGTACACCAAAACATTGTGATTGGTTTAAAACGTTTTGTGAACAGTTAATTTTATATATGTCAATAGCAATAATAATTCATGTCAACATAGAAGTGCTGACTTCTTGCCATGGGCTGGTGATACCCTCGGGGAATTAAAACTCCACCAACAGTGGCATCGACCCAGTGGTTGTAAAAATACTTATCATAGATAACAGGATAACATTTTGTATTAACGCCAGACGCGCGTTTCGTCTACAAAAGACTCATCAGTGACGCTCGAATTCAAAAAAGGGTTAATAAGGCCAAATAAAGTACAAAGTTGAAGAGCATTGAGGACGAAAATACCTAAACGTTTTGCCAAATACAGCTAAGGTTATCTATTCCTGAGGTAAAAAAGCCTTAGTAGTTAAAAAAATCTAAAGTTTTGTTAATAGTTCATTTATAAATATGATCATATCTATGATAATTCATGTCAGCACAGAAATGCTGACTACTGGGCGGGTGATACCCTCAAGGAAATAAAACTCCACCAGCAGTGGCATCGACCCAGAGGTTGTAAATAAACTCATCATAGGTACAATTTTGTATTTACACCAGATACGCACCAGTGACGCTCGAATCCAGAAAAGGATTAAAAAGGCCGTAAACAGTACAAAAATGAAGAGTATTGCGGACAAAAATTCCTAAAAGTTTTGCCAAATACAGCTTAGATAATCTATGTCTGAGGTAAAAAAAGCTTTAGTGTTTCAAAATTTCATAAGTTTTGTAAACAGTTAATTTATAACTATGACCTTATCAATGATAATTCATATAAGCACAGATGTGCTGACTCCTGGAATGGTGATACCCTCGGGAAATTAAAACTCCACCATAGGTGTCATCGACCCAGTGGTTGTAAATAAAATCATCACAGATACCAGGATAAAATTTTGTATTAACGCCAAACGCGCGTTTCATCTACAAAAGCCTCATCAGTGACGCTCGAATCCAAAAGAAAAAGGTAAAGGTCAAATTAAGTACAAAGTTGAAGAGCATTGAGTACCAAAATTCCTATAAGTTTTGACAAATACAGCTAAGGTAATATATTCCAGAGGCAGACAAGCCTTAGTATTTTAAAAATCTACACAGGGTGATAGAAGGCTAAAAATGAAGTCAACTTTCATCATGATTTTCTTGATAGAGGGTTGCTGCTCACAAGGAAGCTATTAAACCAAGACTTCCGAATGGTGAAATTAAAATCATCCCTTCGTAAATTTTACGGACGCCATATCACGAGTTGGTTGACCGTTATGGAATAACTGTTTCACAAATGATATCGGATATGTTCCTTACGTCGTAACTACAATCCCCTTCCCTTTCATGAATGTTACCTACCGAATTAGACTATTTAATGGATTTGTAATAAAAGAGGGACGAAAGATACCAAAGGGAAAGTCAAACTCATAAATCTAAAACAAACTGACAACGCCATGGCTAAAAATGAAAAAGACAAACAGACAAACAATAGTACACATGACACAACATAGAAAACTAAAGAATAAACAACACGAACCCCACCAAAAACTAGGGGTGATTTCAGGTGCTCCAGAAGGGTAAGCAGATCCTGCTCCATATGTGGCACCCGTAATATGTGCACCACGATGGGTGCCGCATGTTAAGCAGTATCTGCTTTCCCTTCCGGAGCACCTTAGATCAAACTTGGTGGGGTTCGTGTTGTTTATTCTTTAGTTTTCTATGTTGTGTCATGTGTACTATTGTTTGTCTGTTTGTCTTTTTCATTTTTAGCCATGGCGTTGTCAGTTTATTTTCGATTTATGAGTTTTACTGTCCTTTTGGTTTCTTTCGTCCCTCTTTTACTTTGGATTTAAAATACGTTTCAAAAATAAACCTACACGTTAACGTTGTAGAATCATTGACTCTTTACCCTAACTACAACATAATACAATTGAACGCACGCACGTCATATGCTAATTATTTATATCATTTAAAAGTAACGATACTGTTATCAAAAAGTAAAATCACAAAAATACTGAACTCAGAGGAGAATCCAATCGGAAAGTCCATATAATCACATGGCAAAATCAAATGACAAAACACATCAAAAACGAATAGACAAGAACTGTCATATTCCTGACTTGGTACAGGCATTTTCAAATGTAGAAAATGGTGGATTTTTAAAAACGTAGTTTTAAAGCCCTAAACCACTCACTTTGATGACAGTCCCATCAAATTCCGTTATATTTACAATGATGTGTGAACTAAACAGACATAATAAATAAAATAGTCAAAATATGGGTACAGCAGTCATCATCGTGTAACAATTTTAAAAGTAACAATTTAACAGAACACAAAATACATCAATCTACAAACACATTCATTGATTCGCGTGTCTGACGTCAGAAAATTTTATACGTCACATTAATTTGTCGTTCAATGTATATACAAAGAATTTAAAAATTTCACATGGGCAATGTAACAATACAGGGTTAAAAAATCAAAGTATGTAAGAATTAATTTCAGAAATAGACCGAGATTTTAAATAGTCCAAAAGTTATATAGAATTTATAAGAGTCCACAGATAGTTCATTCCACTACGCGATTGAATAATTTTGACGTTTGTGATTCAACGTATTTTCTAATTCATAAAAGAAATATATCAAGTCATTTAAGATCATGGTATTTTTGGGAGTCAATATGGATTCGCTCATAGGGTCTTTGCATTGGAAATAAATATATTTTTGGGAGTCAATATGGATTCGCTCATAGGGTCTTTGCATTGGAAATAAACATATTTTTGGGAGTCAATATTGATTCGCTCATAGGGTCTTTGCATTGGAAATAAACATATTTTTGGGAGTCAATATTGATTCTATCATAGAGTCTTTGCATAGAAAATAAACACAATTTGGGGCTTGATACGAGCATATTGTATGATGTGATTGTGCTTGATTTTCATATGGTGAAGACATAGTCTTTCAATTAGTTTAAATGAGGTCTGGAGATAACATGTCAGTTACTGCTAGTAGTACTTTGTTGATCATTGTCATTTTACTTAGTTTCTTCTTTAACCTGTTCTTACATCGGACTCTGACTTAAAGTGAGTTTTACTGTGGGTATTACTGTGCAAGTGTTTCACTTTGGCTAGAGGTATAGGGGACAGTGGAGATATAAAAACAGGTTTAACCCCGCTGTCTATGCGCCTGCCAAAATTCTGGAACTTAATCTTGTGTGTGTGGTTTTTTTTTAAATAATTATTGAATTCATGATATTCAATAGATTCCATTTATATTATGTAATAATTGTGTTTAGAAAATTGTCATATTTGAATTTTCTACACCATGCCTTTTTCCATAATGGAATCATTTATTCCTGTCTTATTGGATGATTAAATTGAGAATGGAAATGGGGATGTGTTGAAGATACAACATACCGACCAAAGATCCGAAAACAGCCAAAGACATCTAATGTGTCTTCAATACATAGAGAAAATCCTACATCTGGAGGCGTGCTATAGCTGGCCCCTAAACAAAAATGTGAGCTAGTTCAGCGATACTGTGTATTCATTATTATTCGTTAGATACCAATTTTCGTGGATTTCGTGGGCACAGGCAAATTAAATTGTTAAATGTTCAACCAATTACAAATTTTCTGAAGGAATGCATGCAGTCTTTGCCAAAACAACAAAATAAATATCCACGAAAATGCAAGATTTTCTCAAACCAAATAAATTGGTACACACGAAAAAAAAAACTGAATCCACAATAATGGACGTCATACTAAACTCCGAAATATATAAAAGAAACTAAATTTAAAAATCATACAAGACTAACAAAGGCTCCTATACCTCTAGCCAATGTAGAAAAAACACACACAGCAATACGTACAATGAAACTCAAGTTTAAAAGAAATCCGAGTTCGATGTCAGGATAAGTAACAAAAAAAACTAAACAAATGACAATGATACATAAATTAACAAAGGACTACTAGCAGTTACTGACATGCCAGCTCCATACATCAATTAAACTGATTGAAATACTTTGTCTTCATCATATGAATATCAAGCACACCCGTCCGGTTCGGGGTTGAGTATCATACCATCATAAAATATATGAGATGAACATACCCCGTATCATGCCAACAACTAGTTTTAGAATAAATATGTTTATTTCATATGCAAATATCCTCTATGGTTAATTAATATTAATGCCAAAATATGCCATATTTAATTACCTTAAAGTATTACTAAGTATTTATTATTACTTCATGTACTTGAAGCGTGTTTAAAATGAACTTTCAAATCGTACTTTCGTGTCGATTTGACTAGTTGACACAATTTGTAATGCATTTTTCTTATGTAATGTTTTGTTTGTTTTGTGCTATATCTCCTCTTATTTTTTTTTGTACGTACCACCTATTGGTTTTAGTATAACAAAAAATTCTCACTTATGTTCTCATACTATGAACAACAATTTGTTTTGGTAAAAAATATTTCTGTACTAACAACAAAAGTAAAATCACAATAATAATGAACTCGGAGAAAAATTCAAAACGGAAAGCCCCTAATCAAATGGCAAAATCAAATGATAAAACACATTAAACGAATGGACAACAATTATCATATTCCTGATTTGGTACAGGCATTTTCGAATGTAGAAAATGTTGGATTGAACCTGGTTTTTCAACGCTAAACCTCTCACTTGTATGACAGTAGTATCAAATTCCGTTATTTTTTTTACAACGATGCGTGAACAAAACAGAAACAGTTGGTAAAATAGTCAAAATATGGTTACAACAGTTATCACTGTGTTACAATCTTAAAACAAACAAACATTTACAAAAAAAGCACAAAAAGAATCTATCATATTAAAAAACACATTCATTGTGTTTGAAAAAAATTATTGTATTTGAAGTTACCTTTGTACTTTATTGACGTCCCAGAGGTTATCATCAGCTCAGTAGTCAGTGTTTCGATACTGACATGATTTAACAAACTTCACTAAACTTGTTCGTTTATAAATTCTGAAATTGTTATATAAATAAGGTTTCAACTCCCTCAGGCAAAGTTGGCTTTAGACGAATTTGGCAATTTATTTTAGGTATTTTTGACATATTGCTCTTCAACGATTTTCGGTAATTATCCATCTTTGAATATCAATCCATCTTCGGATATCAAATGTTTGGTTTTGAGCGTTCCTTATGAAGGTAAATCCAGAAAAGCGCTACGGACGCAAACAGTTATTAAACGTGTTGTTTTCCTTTTTTATAAATTCTATTTAACGCCATTTTGTCCCAGGTTATAGTTGACAATTGTTTTGCATATTGTATTCATATTGTGTCATATATTAGATTTATTCGTTCAGAGTATTTTAACTTGAAGTTGTTAATTTGTTCCTTTTGATCGAGTTACTAGTAACACATTTCAAATTGATCTTTTGTCGTGTGTCTTTCTATATTGTAATGGTAAACTACTTTTTCAGGTTAAGGAAAAACGTTATAAAAATGTTTACCCGTTGCATTTGTTTGCACCTGTCCTAAGTCATGACTTGGTTGTCGCTTACTGACGAAGTTTATAACTGTCTCTCGGGTTTTATATAGATGGGGCCGTTGGTTTTTCTGATAGAATTGTTTAACATTATTCATTGTGGGGCCATTCATACCTTGCTAAGTTAATGTGTCCCTAGTCTCCGTGTTGAAGGCTGTACTTTAACATTATAATGGTTTACCTTTTACAAATTGTGACTTGGACGGAGAGTTGTCTCATTGGTACTCATCTTCATATATCTATTTACCTTGTATACAACAACTAAAAAAATAAATATTGCATGGTTTCTATGTCGACGTCATTTTGACAAATATGGCAGTTTCCATTTGATAGTTTCTTTTTTGTAAATATTGTGTATAGATCGCCAGTGGAATGCTTTTACTTTATTATCATGCACATGTATTTTGTTTTAATCCCGACCACAAATTGTCCCAATGCGAATTATTTCCAAATATTTTCTCCCATTTAATTTAACAATTAGAATCTACGCCTTAACATAGTATGAATATATTTGAGTTTAAGCTATGATAATTTTTTTTAATTAGTTGTCTTAGTTCATAATCTCAATTATCAGTAGAATCTGATTATCAATTAAGTCTAGTACGGTGACCTATAGTTGTTAATGTCTGTGTCATTTTGGTCTTTTGTGGATAGTTGTCTCATTGGCAATCATACCACATCTTCTTTTTTATATTCTCAGTAACGGGCGTGGTTTGTATCTTATTATCTATTCTACACACGAGCAATAGAATCAATTAACTCTCAACAATGGGCGTGGTTTGTATACATTTAATGACTGTACACATAATCAGTAGAATCTGATTATCAATTAACTCTCAATAATGGGCGTGGTTTGTATACATTTAACTACTTTACACATGATCAGTAGAATCAGATTATCAATTAACTCTCAATAATGGGCGTGGTTTGTATACATTTAACTACTTTACACATGATCAGTAGAATCAGATTATCAATTAAATCTCAGTAATGGGCGTGGTTTGTATCAAATTATCTATTCCACACATGATCAGAAGAATCTAATCATCAATTAACTCTCAATAATGGTCGTGGTTTGTAGACATTTTCTGGTAGAATTGAATTATTACACGACTTAATCTGGTTCAAAAAGGTAACAAGTTCTCTTGGTTTTACACCATGTGACGTAATGATATCATTCTTATAAAAACATGGATTGAAGCGTGGTTTTATATTGTTAAACCCAAGTAAATAGATTGGCGTAACACGCATTTTCTTCAAGCACATTGCAATGTACACTTCCTCTAGATAAAAGAATGGAATATATTCAGACGTCTGTAAAATAGTTAGGACTAAGTCCATACTGATAATATATCCAGTTCCTGAACACATTGGGGGGAATTTGTTCTCCTTATAGCCTTTGAACGACACATACCATTTAGAATTTCTATTTCTGTGTGGGGTCGAAGGTCCCCAGCAATATCCACCTATGAACGTATTTGGTGCTTTCTTTGTTATAAAGGGGAGTAGATTCGTATTTACATACATATCAGTGTCTGTCTTCATAACGTACTTAGCTGACGAGCAATATCTCGCGGCCCATGAAATACTGAACACAGTCTTGTATGTTAAATTCCCATATGAGTCGATATAGTCAATTTGTACAATATCTTTATATAACGTACTTTCTTCCTGTAAACCGATCATTTCCGATCACAAATAAGCACTTAATTGCCGTGTCGTTTCGGTTACATTCGGATCCCCATGATTTTCTAATGGCCTGTCTCTCATTAAACTGATTTTGGGAACTTGATATAAGAATTGGAAGGTCTATATCATCCGATTTCTCACAGAGCGTGTGCTCATTAATAAGAATTTCAAAGTCATGTCCAAAGCATTTCAATGTTGACCCTTTAAGTATCGATTGGTTAAAACCATTTATGGCATATGTTTGGTCCTCATCAATTATTGTTCCAGTTTGTGTATTTACCACCATATGCATATAAGATTTCTCAGTATTCCGTTCAACCATGTTTCTTCTCATGTTGAAATGACCACTGGTTATAGCGTACAGAGATAATGAGGCCATTAACACTAGGGTAACAAAAACAAGTAAGAAATAGCCAACCGAAGATTTAGATCTGTTGTTGTCCAATTCAGTCATTTTGTGAAAACTTGATTTCTTATGTTGAAGTATAAAATTTAATTTTAAAACGAGTATTTATGTGTATAGTTTCACTCAAATACTTCAAATTTTATATCTTTTTTTTTACAATAACTGTATCCTCATTCTGAGCTAGAATTTCTGTGAGTTGACTAGACCATTTTATGTCTATGTCTATCCAAGTCAGCTGCGTACATCGCTTATTCAAATAATTCAGGAAGACCTTTGTAGGTTTCTCTATGTAACAAACTTTTGTTATGAAACAGGGTAACAGATACGAGAGTCTGTTTATGAGCACATAGTTTATAGACAATCCTGTTGCATCTGCCTCTTGTACTGCTGTATGTCAAATGGATTATTTTGTGGTTAAGGTATTTCTAGATACTAACGGCATCGTTCAATGAACATATATTTCATATGAGAAACCGACATCTGCAATTACAAATTATACCATGTATAAATAAAGAAATAAAATAAATACGAATACGAAAGTTGAAATAATATTTATATCTTTTGCAATTGAATAATAAAGAAAGAACAAAACTCAAAAGAAAAGTTAATTGTAAAATTTTTAAAGGCATTACATGGATAAAACCAACTTCCGAAGCAAGGTTGTCGGCTCTCCGGACATTCCCGAAGTCCTGCGTTTAACACCCTTGCCTTCAGCCGTACTCACCGTGTGCAAGATCTTGCAGAGATTAAGCATCCGCAGCGCATGCATACATTTTTTCGTTAATTGCATAAACATATATTTAAAACATGTTTTTGTATTCACTTTAACGGTTCATTTTTAAACATACGACAATTTGTAGCCGTTTGACCATTCTGTGGAAAGTGCGTACATGCGAACTACTTTGTTTACGTTTTCCAAGTTGGCGGCCGCCAGCGTACAAACCATGCAGGTATGATTTTACTTATATTAATCGATATAACTATTTTAAATCAATGTATATGACAGAATTCAATTGCATAGGTGTCAGGTCTGATCGCTGGTGGACAATAAACAAAATTGCCGTTTCTTGGAAGGAGAAATAACAGAAATTTAAAAAAAGGGGAGGGGGTACTTAAAAAAAAGGTATCACACTTTATTCTAGCTCCGGTACCATACTGTGGCATGCATACATTTATTCTCATAGACAGAAAATAGTGTTTACTGGATATTAAAGATGGTAGGATCACCCCCTCCCCCCAAAAAAACCCACTGCATTATCATTATTGTGTGGCATTACCATGAGCAAGGATTTGTACTATACAAATCCTTAGCAAGTAAGTAAGTAAGTAAAACTTTATTTGGATTCAGCATATTGACAAACAGTACAAACATATGCTCTAATGAGCTTTTCACCGAATATAAAAACACATGCAATAACAAATAAAACAAGGCACGGGGCATGCAAAATAAATTATAAAAAGCAGCACCAAAAATTAGCTCTTAGCAATAGCATATACATGTATCTGCTATTGGAAGCCGCATGCATGATTAGGAATCAAATGAGCTAGCAATAAAAGGTTACCTATGAAATTATGGTGTCATTATTTATTTGTACAAGTATGTCATGAAAAGAAAAAATCTACTTCACAGGTTTTGTGTCTATAATTTCTAAACAACATTTATAAGCTGGAGTATATATCAGTAACACTCAAGAATGTGTCCACTCCTTAAAAGGAAGATAGATAGATAATAGGCTGCAAATACTAATAGTTATGTTCAAATGCCAGAATCATGTATTTTAATTTACAAAAATGTACAAGTACAATGTACAATGCATAATCACCCATTTTTATTACAATGTACACAAAATGTACATGTACATTCCATTTATCAGTTGGATCATCTAGCTACTAATGGCTAGTTTACAGAAAACCAGGCATATATAATACTGTTCCACTAACCATATATTATATGATTATATATTTTTAATTTTTGTGTTTTTGTTGAATTTATGCTATTTTGGTGTACTTGTCTTCAATTTTCCCCCTTTAAGACTTGCATGTGTAGGCTGAAGGTAAAGACACAGAAGAGTGCAGGGGGAAATCATGATCAGTACCCCTCTTTTGTTGACTAGCTGTATATATATTTTAAAATATATAGTGCTGATTCTGATGATAGATAATTATTTTTTAGGTTTCTTGTACTAAGTAACAGATTATCATGACACTGTCATATTAACATGAGGTGCCAGGACAGGCAGGAGATGTGAGAAGTAGCAGTTTTTAAATTTTATCGCGGGAAATGTTAATTTCAATAGTATTTTATCATTTGGTAAGTTTTAGGTAGTCTTATATATAAAATAATTAGAATTTTGAATGTATACATGAGGGTTTGGATGGGGTTAAATGATTAAAGAATAATGCCCTTAAAAAATAAAGATTAGAGAATAATGGGCAAAAAAAATGAAAATTAGAGAAAAAAGGGGTTAATTTTTTGAAGATTAGAGAAAAAAGGTGTTAATTTTTTGAAGATTAGAGAAAAAAAGGGGTAAAAATTAAAATTTTACAGAATAACAGACCCCCCCCCCCCAATCCAGACCCTCATACATACATGTACATATAGGACATCATTTTTTTCCTCAAAAATAGGACAAGTGAATTCATATTTAAAGTGTAAATTAAGTTTCTAGTAGTAGTTTAAAAAATAACATTTAATGAAAAAACTAAGGTCATATATATATATATATACAACTCGTCTAACATCAACCCAACAATGTTAGATCTGTAAATTTGCTTTCGCAAATTTTTGGTTCTTCCCTCGCCGGGATTCGAACCCATGCTACTGTGATATCGTGACACCAAATCACCTGCACTGCAGCCGTCCCGCTAGACCACACGACCACCTGGGTTCTCAAAAAAAGAGCTTTCGCTATATATATATATATATAAATGTAAAATACTGCAATCTTTTGAAACAGATGAAATAATGTGAAATGGCAATTTTAGACCATGAAGTATAGTCCTCATTAAAACTGATTATTTCTGTAATATGCTAGAAATATAGGTAGGGTCAAACAACCCTACTTTTGTACTTGAATGTCGGTTTGATAGTAAACTAATGTGCAATTTTATATGACTGTAAATGAGAAATCAGCTAACTTTGATTATTTTTGTCAAAATAGTCAATATTTAGAGAGTGTGTTCGGAGTTCCAAAAAAACATATTCTAAGTATGAAAATAAACAGTTTTTCTAAGACTTGCTGATCTTACTCTTAAGCTTTCATTCATATTATTACATTCAATTTTGGCAAAAAATGACAAACTATAGCAAATTTATAGCAACTCACCAAAATTTTGATCATATTGTAAATTAGTTCAATACACTGTTTCATAAGGTTTTCATCATCATGTAAATATTGAAATCTGTCACTAATCATATGTATTCTTCAAATATCTATAAATTTGTGATTTTTCTTTTCTTGATTTGAAGTTGGAGATAATTGGAGATTTGAGCCACTATAAACATACATGTATAATATCACTGTACTAGTATACATGTTTTTTTAAGGGGCCAGCTGGACACCGCCTCCTGGTGCGGGAGTTTCTCGCTACATTGAAGACCCATTGGTGGCCTTCAGCTGTTGTCTGCTCTATGGTCTGGTTGTTGTCGCTTTGACACATTCCCCATTTCCTTTCTTCATTTTATATATAAAATATGTCTCTGCATACATATCTGAAGCCCCAGACTAGTAAATTTCTTTTGGACTAGTAAGTTTTTGCAAAACTTTGTTTGAACCAATAAGAAAAATGTCAGAATATTGGTCTTTGGACTAGTAGTTGAGAAAAGATTTTGGTGCAGACTGTATATATATCACATTTTCTTTATTAAAAGTTTTTTCAAGCAGAAAAAATGAATGGGTTGAAGAAAAATTATTGAAAGCTACATTTGTCAAAATTAAATAATTGCAGAAAATATGCTCTTTTTAGTGGCCTCCTCTCATGCTTGTTTCTAGCTATAAATTGCACTTATCAAAGACTTAGACAGACGCATGTTTTATTTTACTAAACATATAAATATATATACATGTATATTATATCAGATTTTGAATTATTTCTTCTAGAATGGTGTTTTTCTATGCATTCTACAAACTAGTAAGTTTTCTTTAAACAAAGCTCTAAAATACCTTGTGGAATATAATTTTAGCTTTTAAATTACATTCTGTAGTACTTTGTAGTTGCAAAGGGAGATAAGATCAATATGTAATAGCTTCAAAGATATGAAAAAATATATGTTATATTTTACTAGATTTTTGCACATGATCTCCTGATATGTTCTGAATTTGATTATAGGTAATTTTTTTTATTGTTCATGTATCATTATGCATTGGTTTTTTTCTTATTTTTGTATGAACTATTCTGATCATTCATAAAGTCAAATAGACAATATGAAACTTTGATAAAAAATGATATGCAATGCAGTACATATTATACTATACATCTATTAATTAATGATTTTTTTCTCTAGAATGGACATATATGGAACTGTAACACAGAGAAGCTGACTTGAAAGAAATATACTTAGTATTTTGTGTGCTGATAGAGAATGACAGTCACAGACTTTTATAAATGTTGTAATTCAAACAATTATCATACACACAGGAAATAAACATATATAATTTTACTTGTTTTTTTAAGTCAATCTTAAAAACCAATCTATGGAGAAGGGTCATAGTCAAAAACTAGTAAATTTTAATGTAAGCCATTACAGACATCCATATGGCCTTAACTAATGGGAAATAGTTCAAAGCCTAACATATGTTAATGCACCAGAATACATTTTAAGAATACATGGAAATCTCTACTGAGTTTTAGGTGTTAAGGTCAAACATGAAGAGATTATGAAATTGCATGGTCAATCTTTTTTTGATGATGTGCCATTAATTTATTATTACGATGATAAAGAGTTGAGTCACTTTTTAGCTCACCTGGCCCACAGGACAAAGTGAGCTTTTCTCATCACTTGGCGTCCTTAGTCTTCCGTCATCTGTCGTCCATTAACTTTTACAAAAAATCTTCTCCTCTGAAACTACTGGGCCAATTTAACCAAACTTGGCCACAATCATCATTTGTGTATCTAACTTTAAAGAATGTGTCAAGTGACCCGGCCAACCAACAAAGATGGTGGCCATGGCTAAAAATTGAACATAGGGGTAAAATGTAGATTTTGGCTTACAACTCTAAAACCAAAGCATGTAGAGTAAATCTGACGCCCTATCATATTGTTAATCAGGTCAAGATGTACCTGTTCTGAAATTTTCCGATGAATGGGACAAACCATTATTGGGTTGCTGCTCCATAATTGGTAATTTTATGGAAATTTTGCAGTTATTGGTTATTATCGTGAATATTATTATAGATAGAGATAATCTGTTAACAGCAATAATGTTCAGCAAATTAAGATACACAAATATGTCAAGATGACAAAAATGGTCAGTTGACCCCGTAAGGAGTTATTGACCTTTATAGTCAAATTTTTTAAAACTTTTACAAACAAGAATGTGTTCGTAGTACACGGATGCCCCACTCGCATTATCATTTTCTATGTTCAGTAGACCGTGAAATTGGGGTCAAAACTCTAATTTGGCAATTAAATTAGAAAGATAATATCATAGGGAACATGTGTACTAAGTTTGAAGTTGATTGGACTTCAACTTCATCAAAAACTACCTTGACCAAAAACTTTAACCTGAAACTTGCACTATTATTTTTTATGTTCAGTGGACCGTGAAATTGGGGTCAAAACTTTAATTTGGAATTAAAATTAGAAAGATCATATCATAGGGAACATGTGTACTAAGTTTCAAGTTGATTAGACTGCAACTTCTTCAAAAACTACCTTGACCAAAAACTTTAACCTGAAGCGAACGGACGAACAGACGCACGGACGCTCAGACGCAGTGAGGCACAGACCAGAAAACATAATGCCCCTCAACTATCGTAGGTGGGGCATAAAAATCTTCTCTATAACTACTGATATATAAAAAAAAGAAGATGTGGTATGATTGCCTATGAGACAACTATCCACAAGAGACCAAAATGACACAGAAATTAACAATAAGAGGTAACCAGATGGCCTTCAACAATGAGACAAATTGAACCAACCTTGTCCACAATCATCAATAGGGTATTTATTTTTAAAAATGTGTCCGATGACCCTGCAGGTGAACTAAAATGGCTGACATGGCTAAAATTAGTATTTAAGGTAGAATGCAGTTTTTCGGCTCATATCTCTAACATATGCAACTTCTTCAAAAACTACCTTGACCAAAAACTTTAACCTGAAGCGAATGGACGAACAGACGCACGGACGCTCAGACGCAGTGAGGCACAGACCAGAAAACATAATGCCCCTCTACTATTGTAGGTGGGGCATAAAATCTTCTCTATAACTACTGATATATAAAAAAAAAGAAGATGTGGTATGATTGCCTATGAGACAACTCCACAAGAGACCAAAATGACACAGAAATTAACAATAAGAGGTAACCATATGGCCTTCAACAATGAGACAAATTGAACCAACCTTGTCCACAATCATCAATAGGGTATTTATTTTTAAAAATGTGTCCGATGACCCTGCAGGTGAACTAAAATGGCTGACATGGCTAAAATTAGTATTTAAGGTAGAATGCAGTTTTTCGGCTCATATCTCTGAAATCATTTAGAGCAAATCTGACGAGGATACAAATGTTCATTAGACCCAGATCTATTTGCCCTGAATTTTTTAGGCCAATCAGGCAATTTGTTGTTGGGTTGCTGCCTCTGAATAGATAATTTTAAGAAATGTTTGCAGCTTTCGGTTATTATCTTGAATGTTATAGATAATACAAATACTACAAATAAGTCAAAATGACCAAAATGGTCAAGTGACCCCTTATTAACTTTAAGGAGTTATTGCTCTTTATAGTAAATTTTTAACAATTTTCTCTTCTGGGCTAAATAAAGGCAACAGTAGTATATCGCTGTTCGAAACTCACAGTTGACTGAGAAAGTAAACAAATCCTGGTTACAAACTAAAACTGAGGGAAACGCATCAAATATAAGAAACACAACATACACATTGTGTAACACACAGAGAAACGAACTATATATAATATAACAATGGCCATTTTCCGGACGTGGTATATTGGACATTTTAAGAAAAAAAAATGTATGGTTGAACCTGGTTTTGTGGTATGCCAAACAACCCGCTTTAATGGCAAATTATGTTCATTATAGATAGAGATCATTGTAAGCAGCAATAATTTTCAGTAACGTAAGATCTACAAACACATCACCAAAACAATTTTTGTCATGAATCCATTTGTGTCCCTTGTTTAATATGCACATAGACCAAGGTGAGCGACACAGGCTCGTTATAGTCTTTTGTTTAGATGCTACAAGCAACTGGCTAACTATATTTGGATAGTTTAAATTTGACATTTCGGTGCTTTAATAGCTACTTATGCGGTATGGGTTTTGGTGATTGTTGAACGCCGTACTGTGACAAATAGCTGTTACTTTCTGTGTCATTTGGTCTCTTAAAGAGTTGACAAAGTGGCAATTATACAACATCTTCCTACTAAGCAATATTGCCGTAAGATATGAACAATCAGCTTTGCAAAAAATGATAATAAGTGTTTAACGTCCAGCGATGAATATTACACATATATATCTATGTATATATAAATATGTTCCGGACCATACAAGTATGGTCATGACCGTATGGTTATATACTCATATAGTCGGGATCATTAACAAGTTTACAGTAAATACTTTTAAAATCTTCATAAGGTATAACATTTTAGTTGTCATGTCATTATAAAAGATGGTATCAAAGGTCATTTTATTAAATAATAATGATAACACATTAATTAAATGAAAATAGGCAGTTTCAAGATTATTAATATGTTGTTCTATAAGTACTGTTTGTTTTGATTTGCTTACGTAAAGGGTTTTTTGAATGTTGAAGTAACAGTTTTTAATGAATTTTTTAATTTCAAAATTCCAATTTTTTTTTTAAATGACCCATATGTATAGCTTTGAAATAAAAGTAAAATTGAGAATGGAAATGGGGAATGTGTCAACAGACGACAACTCGACCATAGAACAGACAACAGCAGAAGGTCATTAAAAGGTCTTCAATGCAGCGAGAAATTCCCACACCCGGAGACGTCCCTCAGCTGGCCCCCATAAAAATAATCATTGAATTATATATATATACTAGTTCAGTGATAATGAACGCCATACTTAACTCCAAAGAACACATGAATACTATAATTATAAATGATACAAGATTAACAAAGACCAGAAGCTCCTGACTTCGGACAGGTGCAAAAATGCAGCGGGGTTGAACATTTTTATGAGATCTCAACCCTCCTCCCCCCCCAATGTAGAAAAGTAAACGATAACAATACGCCAATTTCTATTCTGGCAAATATTGATAATAAATTTCCAATATCTTAACCTGGGGGAAAAAGCAATTAAATAATTTTGAATTAGTCTTATGGTAGATTTTTTTTCAAGCAGTCTTTTAGTTTCCACTTGCAGTTTCGACTTTATTTATAAAGTAAATGTTTTTCTTTTCATTTTAATAATTCATTTAACTCTACATTTAATAAAATGCAAACTTGAAGAAAACCTATCGAAAAGTTACAAAAGGTAACTGGAATTTCAATAACTCGAATCGATATTATCAGCGTCATTTCTATTTCCTTTTTGGGTCTTTCGTGTAAACCCCAAAAAAGTAGTTCCGACCACAAAGAGTAGTGTCCCTTTGAACGCTTGTAGATTACAATAGAAACTGGCAGTTTCTATATCGTGACGTCACAATACAAAATAGCAAGTCCGCATAAACGATCAGTGACGCAGAAAATACAAAACACCGGTGACGGCAAGGATTGATTGCCGAGTTTATGAGCTTCGGTCCTTGCTTTGTATTTGTCTGTTTTTATTCCCATTATTCGCCTCATGTTGGATATTTGCTGGATATTTGTCTCAGTTCCCTGGAGATACACATTCTTATTAATAGACCCCATAAGGATTATTGCCCTTTGAAGTCATTTTTTTACAATTTTTTATACACTTTTGTAATCTTTTACAAAATTCTTATCCTCAGAAACTTCAAGGCCAAATTAAACCAAACTTAGCCTGAACCATTCTCAGGGAATGTTGTTTAGCAAAATGTATCTGAAAACCTCGCCCATTAACCAAGATGGCCGCCATGGCTAAAAATAGAAAAAAGGGTAAAAACAGTTCAGCAAATCTCTGAAACATAATCATCAAGATCTATCTACCGTTGAAATTTTCACACGCATCGGACAACCTGCTGTTTGATTACTTCCCTGAATTAGTGATTTTTAGGACATTTGGCAGTTTTATTCTTTATATTCTTACCTATAAGTTCCTAAGTGTCCTTTGTTTGATATGCACTGCAGCACATAGACCAAGGTGAGCGACACCACAAAAGCCTCATGTTTTGTATTGTCATCTCTTCTTTTCATGTGTTCAGTAGATCCCATTGTAATTAACACCTCTTGTCATCTTTGCAAAAACATTTTATTACCTTTGATTATGACTTAAGAGCTACCTTAGTCTTACTTTTTTTAAATTTTTATTCGGATGGAGAGTTGGCACTCACACCACATCTTCCTATACTTATTATAAACAATTGCTGGAAATTTTGTCGAATGAATTCGAGTGAACATCAATGTGTTGACTTTTGAAGAGGGTTAATTACTTGGGGAGTATGAAATCTGCAACAAAACACAGATGGATAGTTTTAGATACGAGTCCAATAAAGTGATACTTGATCTAAGGTCAGTACTGTAAAATTATCTTTATCTGATTCGCATCGTTTTCGTTTTACAGTGAATATATCCACCTGAATTTGCACCTATAGTGAAAAAGAACTGATTAATATGACGTTAAACGGTTGTTTGTTTCTTCTTTTTTCGAACATTATACATTCGGGGGAGGGAATAGGTAGTATTTGTATTATCGTGTAATGGACATATTTTGAGAGAGTTAATAGACTATGAAACTAGGATTGAAAAACAACGTAGGGGTGTATGTAAGGACGGTGATGAGGGGGGCATTTTGAACCAGAGACTTACAGGGGTAGATTACAAAACGGTAAAAGCACAAAGATATGACGAAAAGCAACTCCCACTATAGATTATATTATGGACAACAAAACAGATATAAACTATTTATATAAGGTGGAGTAGTTAACATAAAGACAGACATACAATTTTCATATCACAGCTAAAACATATATCAACTATTACACTATGTATGTTATAACATTTGATAAAAATGATTTCCCAATTCTGAATTCCGAATTCTGAATGACGAATTCTGAATGCTGAATACTAATTACAGATGAGCCTTCTCGGCTTTCGTACTTTTGGCTGAGAAGCCTTAAAGTCCATTTTGGTTGAGTGATTATCATATAATAACACCACGCAAGAAGGCTTCTAATCTGTTTTCAGGTTAACGCAACAAAATATTCAGATGAAAATTTCAAACTGATTATTGGATTATTAGGACAAATTTACAGTGCCTATTTATGAAATGATAAAATTTTGGGAAGTCTAACTAAAAAAAACTCTGAGTAAATTACGGCCCTTCAGGATTTCAGATAAATACTATTTGAATGAAGAGATTTGGAATGAGAGTCAATGAGACCACTATCCCAGGAAGACCGACGTAGCTTTAATAGTAGTAATTCGCCGTTTCAGAATCTTATACATTCTAAGAAATATTTTCCAAAGCGTACACCAAAACATTGTGATTGGTAAAAACGTTCTAAACAATTGAAATTCAACCAATGACATAACGCTTTTTTATTTTGGTGTACGTACAACGAGAATACCCATAGTCCTTTATACTCTCTGTTTTATTCTCCTTAACAAAGTTAGTTAATTTATTACCAGCTAGCTAGTTATGAAACATTTGTTCATTGCAACGGAACCACAAGGCATTGTGCTTTGACAACAACAATTGTTTATAAGGCCTCAGTGTTACTTTCAGATGAAGAACATCAATAAAATCTTAGTTCGATTAAGCTAAATACAAAGCCAGTTTAAAGACCTTAAAAATTGGCATTTGATGTTTCTTACTTATCTTGCAGCATTAAAAAAAGAGGAACGAAAGATACCAGAGGGACAGTCAAACTCATAAATCGAAAATAAACTGACAACGCCATGGCTAAAAATGAAAAAGACAAACAGACAAACGATAGTACTCTTGACACAAAATAAAAAACTAAAGAATAAACAACACGAACCCCACCAAACACTAGGGGTGATCTCATGTGCTCCGTAAGGGTAAGCAGATCCTGCTCCACGTAAGTAAGTCGGAGATCGGGTTGAATATATTGTGCCATTGAGTGGATCATGCAGCATGTAAAGTATGTCGGAGCTTGGTTTGAGAATATTGTGCCCATAAAGAAATCATGCAGCATTTAAAAGTTTATAATCATAGATACCAGGATAAAATTTTGTATTTACGCCAGACGCGCGTTTCGTCTACAAAAGACTCATCAGTGACGCTAGAATCTAACAAATAAGTGTTCAAAAGGCCAAATAAAGTACAAATTTGAAGAGCATTGCGGACCAAAATTCCTAAATTGTTTGCCAAATACAGCTAAGGTAATCTATTCCTGAGGTAAAAAAGCCTTGTTAATTTATAATTATGACCATAGCAATAATAATTCATGTCAACACAGAAGTGCTGACTTCTTGCCATGGATGGTGATACCCTCGGGGAATTAAAACTCCACCAACAGAGTCATCGACCCATTGGTTGTAAATAAGCTCATCATAGATACCAGGATACCATTGTGTATTTACGCCAGACCCGCGTTTCGTCTACAAAAGACTCATCGGTGACGCTCGAATCCAATAAAGGGTTAATAAGGCTAAATAAAGTACAAAGTTGAAGAGCATTGAGGACCAAATTCCAAAACGTTTGGTCAAATACAGCTAAGGTTATCTATTCCTGAGATAAAAAAAGCCTTAGTATTTCAAAACTTCAAAAGTTTTGTTTACAGTTCATTTATAAATATGATCATATCTATAATAATTTATGTCAACACAGAAATGCTGACTACTGGGCTGGTGATTGTGCTTGATTTTCATATCGTGAAGATATAATCTTTCAATTAGTTTAAATGAGGTCTGGAAATGGCATGTCAGTTACTGCTAGTAGCACTTTATTAATTTATGTTGATCAGTGTTACTTTGCATAGTGTCTTCTGTTACCTGTGCTAACATCGGACTCTGACTTAAACTGAGTTTTATTGTGCGTATTGATTTGCATGTGTTTGTTCCACTTTGGCTAGAGGTATTAGGGGGGAGGTGAGATCTAAAAACATATTTTACCCTGCTGCATTTGTCCGCCTGTTAAAATTCTGGAACTTCTAGCCTTTGTAAATCTTTGCATAGTATCTGGTGCAAGAAAATTGGTACCGTTAATTGTATTACTACCACTGGGTCGATGCCTCTGCTGGTGGACTATTAGTCCCCGAGGGTATCACCAGGCCAGTAGCCAGTACTTCGGTACTGGCATGAAAATACGGAATTTGTTGTGTTCTTAAAATTTGCTGTTACAAAATGATAGAAATTATCATGAATTAAGGAATGTATCTCCCTCATGCAAATCTTTGATTCCTTTCACGGATTTAGCTATACTTTTTGGACCTTTTGGATTATAGCTCTCCGTCTTTTATATAAGCTTTGGATTTCAAATATTTTGGCCACGAGTATCACTGAAAAGACATGTATTATCGAAATGCGCATTTGGTGCAAGAAAAATTTGTACCGTTAATTTTATAACTACCACTGGGTCGATGCCTCTGCTGGTTGACTATTAGTCCCCGAGAGTATCACCAGCCCAGTAGCCAGTACTTCGGTACTGGCATGAAAATACGGATTTTTTGTGTTATTAAAATTTGCTGTTACAAAAAGATAGAAATTATTATAAATCAAGGAATGTGTCTCCCTCATGCAAAGTTCTGATCCTTTCACGGATTTGGCTATACTTTTTGGACCTTTTGGATTATAGCTCTTCGTCTTTTATATAAGCTTTGGATTTCAAATATTTTGACCACGAGCATCACTGAAGAGACATGTATTGTCGAAATGCGCATCTTGTGCAAGAAAATTGGTACCGTTAATTTTATAACTACCACTGGGTCGATGCCTCTGCTGATGGACTATTAGTCCCCGAGGGTATCACCAGCCCAGTAGCCAGTACTTAGGTACTGGCATGAATTATGGATGTTTTGTGTTGTTAAAATTTGCTGTTATAAAAAGATAGAAATTATTATAAATTAAGGAATGTATCTCCCTCATGCAAAGCTCTGATTCCTTTCACGGATTTGGCTATACTTTTTGGACCTTTTGGATTATAGCTCTTCATCTTTTATATAAGTTTTGGATTTCAAATATTTTGGCCACGAGCATCACTGAAGAGACATGTATTGTCGAAATGCGCATCTAGTGCAAGAAAATTGGTACCGTTAATTTTGTTACTACCACTGGGTCGATGCCTCTGTTTGTGGACTATTAGTCCCCGAAGGTATCACAATCCCAGTAGCCAGTACTTCGGTACTGGCATGAAAATACGGATTTTTTGTGTTATTAAAATTTGCTGTTACAAAAAGATAGAAATTATTATAAATTAAGGAATGTATCTCCCTCATGCAAAGCTCTGATTCCTTTCACGGATTTGGCTATACTTTTTGGACCTTTTGGATTATAGCTCTTCGTCTTTTATATAAGCTTTGGATTTCAAATATTTTGGCCACGAGCATCACTGACGAGACATGTATTGTCGAAATGCGCATCTTGTGCAAGACAATTGGTACCGTTAATTTTATAACTACCACTGGGTCGATGCCTCTGCTGATGGACTATTAGTCCCCGAGGGTATCACCAGCCCAGTAGCCAGCACTGAGGAACTGGCATGAATTATGGATGTTTTGTGTTGTTAAAATTTGCTGTTATAAAAAGATATAAATTATTATAAATTAAGGAATGTATCTCCCTCATGCAAAGCTCTGGTTCCTTTCACGGATTTTGCTATACTTTTTGGACCTTTTGGATTATAGCTCTTCGTCTTTTATATAAGCTTTGGATTTCAAATATTTTGGCCAAGAGCATCACTGAAGAGACATGTATTGTCGAAATGCGCATCTTGTGCAAAATTAGTACCGTTAATTTTATTACTACCACTGGGTCGATGGCTCTGCTGATGGACTATTAGTCCTCTAGGGTATCACCAGCCCATTAGCCATTACGTAGAAACTGGCATGAATTACGGATGTTTTGTGTTGTTAAAATTTGCTGTTATAAAAAGATAGAAATTATTATAAATTAAGGAATGTATCTCCCTCATGCAAAGCTCTGATTCCTTTCACGGATTTGGCTATACTTTTTGGACCTTTTGGATTATAGCTCTTCATTTTTTATAGAAGTTTTGGATTTCAAATATTTTGGCCACGGGCATTTTTTGTGTTATTAAAATTTGCTGTTACAAAAAGATAGAAATTATTATAAATTAAGGAATGTATCTCCCTCATGCAAAGCTCTGATTCCTTTCACGGATTTGGCTATACCTTTCGGACCTTTTGGATTATAGCTCTTCATTTTTTATATAAGCTTTGGATTTCAAATATTTCGGCTACGAGCATCACTGAAGAGACATGTATTGTCGAAATGCGCATCTGGTGCAAGAAAATTGGTACCGTTAATTTTATTACTACCACTGGGTCGATGCCTCTACTGGTGGACTATTAGTCCCCGAGGGCATCACCAGCCCAGTAGCCAGTACTTCGGTACTGGCATGAAAATACGGATTTTTTGTGTTATTAAAATTTGCTGTTACAAAATGATAGAAATTATTATAAATTAAGGAATGTATCTCTCTCATGCAAAGCTCTGATTCCTTTCACGGATTTGGCTATACTTTTTGGACCTTTTGGATTATAGCTCTTCATCTTTTATATAAGCTTTGGATTTCAAATATTTTGGCCACGAGCATCACTGAAGAGACATGTATTGTCGAAATGAGCATCTGGTGCAAGAAAATTGGTACCGTTATTTTTATTATGTTTGTGTGTGTGTGTTGGTGTGTGTGTGTGTTCGCTTTTTTATTATTGAATATAAGATTTTCTGTAGATTTAATTGATAATATGTAATAATTGTGTTTAGAAAATTGTCATATTTGAATTTTCCAGTGTTTATTTTTCTACAACATAGGGAATGTCTTAAAGATACAACATACTGATCACAGAGCCGAAGGCCACCAGTGGGTCTTCAAAACAGCGATAAAATCCTACAGCTGGAGGCGTGCTTCATCTGGCCCCTAAACAAAATGTGTACTAGTTCAGTGATACAGTAGATTATTTATTATTCGTTAGATACCAATTTTCGCTAAACCTCTCACTTGTATGACAGTCGTATCAAATTTTGTTATTTTTTTACAACGATGCGTGAACAAAACAGAAACAGTTGGTAAAATAGTCAAAATATGGTTACAACAGTTATCACTGTGTTACAATCTTAAAACGAACAAACATTTACAAAAAAAGCACAAAAAGCATCTATCATATTAAAAAACACATTCATTGTGTTTGAAAAAAAATATTGTATTTGAAGTTACCTTTGTACGTTATTGACGTCCCAGGTGTTATCATCAGCTCAGTAGTCAGTGTTTCGATACTGACACGATTTAACAAACTTCACTAAACTTGTTCGTTTATAAATTCTCAAATTATTATATAATTAGTTATCAAAGGTACCAGGATTATAATTTAGTACGCCAGACGCGCGTTTCGTCTACATAAGACTCATCAGTGACGCTCATATCGAAATATTATAAAGCCAAACAAGATCAAAGTTGAAGAGCATTTAAAATCCAAAATTCCAAAAAGTTGTGCCAAATTTGTCTAAGGTAATCATATAAATAAGGTTTCAACTCCCTCAGGCAAAGTTGGCTTTAGACGAATTTGGCAATTTATTTTAGGTATTTTTGACATATTTCTCTTCAACGATTTTCGGTAATTATCCATCTTTGAATATCAATCCATCTTCGGATATCAAATGTTTAGTTTTGAGCGTTCCTGATGAAGTTAAATCCAGAAAAGCGCTACGGACGCAAACAGTTATTAAACGTGTTGTTTTCCTTTTTTTATAAATTCTATTTAACGCCATTTTGTCCCAGGTTATAGTTGACAATTGTTTTGCATATTGTATTCATATTGTCTCATAGATTAGATTTAATCGTTCAGAGTATTTTAACTTGAATTTGTTAATTTGTTCCTTTTGATCGAGTTACTAGTAACACATTTCAAATTGATCTTTTGTAGTGTGTCTTTCTATATTGTAATGTTAAACTACTTTTCCAGGTTAAGGAAAAACGTTATAAAAATGTTTACCCGCTGCATTTATTTGCACCTGTCCTAAGTCATGACTTGGTTGTCGCTTACTGATGAAGTTTCTAACTGTCTCTCGGTTTTTATATAGATGAGGCCGTTGGTTTTCCTGATAGAAATGTTTAACATTAGTCATTGTGGGACCATTCATACCTTGATAAGTTAATGTGTCCCTAGTCTCCGTGTTGAAGGCTGTACTTTAACATTATCATGGTTTACCTTTTACAAATTGTGACTTGGACGGAGAGTTGTCTCATTGGTACTCATACAACATCTTCATATATCTATTTACCTTGTATACAACAACTAAAAAAATAAATATTGCATGGTGTCTATGTCGATGTCATTTTGACAAATATGGCAGTTTCCATTTGATAGTTTCTTTTCTGTAAATATTGTGTATAGATCGCCAGTGGAATGCTTTTACTTTATTATCAATGCACATGTATTTTGTTTTAATCCCGATCACAAATTATCCCAATGCGAATTATTTCCAAATATGTTCTCCCATTTAATTTAACAATTAGAATCTACGCCTTAACATAGTACGAATATATTTGAGTTTAAGCTATGATAAATTTTTTTAATTAGTTGTCTTAGTTCATATTCTCAATTATCAGTAGAATCTGATTATCAATTAACTCTCGTACGGTGACCTATAGTTGTTAATGTCTTTGTCATTTTGGTCTTTTGTGGATAGTTGTCTCATTGGCAATCATACCACATCTTCTTTTTTATATTCTCAGTAACTGGCGTGGTTTATATCTTATTATCTATTCTACACACGAGCAATAGAATCTGATTATCAATTAACTCTCAATAATGGGCGTGGTTTGTATACATTTAATTACTGTACACATGATCAGTAGAATCTGATTATCAATTAACTCTCAATAATGGGCGTGGTTTGTATACATTTAACTACTTTACACATGATCAGTAGAATCAGATTATCAATTTACTCTCAATAATGGGCGTGGTTTGTATACATTTAACTACTTTACACATGATCAGTAGAATCAGATTATCAATTAACTCTCAGTAATGGGCGTGGTTTGTATCAAATTATCTATTCCACACATGATCAGAAGAATCTAATCATCAATTAACTCTCAATAATGGGCGTGGTTTGTAGACATTTTCTGGTATAATTGAAACATTACACGACTTAATCTGGTTCCAAAATGTAATCAGTTCTCTTGGTTTTACACCATGAGACGTAATGATATCATTCTTATAAAAACATGGATTGAAGCGTGGTTTTATATTGTTAAACCCAAGTAAATAGATTGGCGTAACACGCATTTTCTTCAAGCACATTGCAATGTACACATCCTCTAGATAAAAGAATGGAATATATTCAGACGTCTGTAAAATAGTTAGGACTAAGTCCATACTGATAATATATCCAGTTCCTGAACACATTGGGGGGAATTTGTTCTCCTTATAGCCTTTGAACGACACATACCATTTAGAATTTCTATTTCTGTGTGGGGTCGAAGGTCCCCAGCAATATCCACCTATGAACGTATTTGGTGCTTTCTTTGTTATAAAGGGGAGTAGATTCGTATTTACATACATATCAGTGTCTGTCTTCATAACGTACTTAGCTGACGAGCAATATCTCGCGGCCCATGAAATACTGAACACAGTCTTGTATGTTAAATTCCCATATGAGTCGATATAGTCAATTTGTACAATATCTTTATATAACGTACTTTCTTCCTGTAAACCGGAATCCTTCGTAGAAACACCCGAAGTTAACCGATCATTTCCGATCACAAATAAGCACTTAATTGCCGTGTCGTTTCGGTTACATTCGGATCCCCATGATTTTCTAATGGCCTGTCTCTCATTAAACTGATTTTGGGAACTTGATATAAGAATGAGAATGTCTATATCATCCGATTTCTCACAGAGTGTGTGCTCATTAATAAGAATTTCAAAGTCATGTCCAAAGCATTTCAATGTTGACCCTTTAAGTATCGATTGATTAAAACCATTTATGGCATATGTTTGGTCCTGATCAATTATTGTTCCAGTTTGTGTATTTACCACCATATGCATATAAGATTTCTCAGTATTCCGTTCAACCATGGTTCTTCTCTTGTTGAAATGACCACTGGTTATAGCGTACAGAGATAATGAGGCCATTAAAACTAGGGTAACAAAAACAAGTAAGAAATAGCCAACCGAAGATTTAGATCTGTTGTTGTCCAATTCAGTCATTTTGTGAAAACTTTATTTCTTATGTTGAAGTATAAAATTTAATTTTAAAACGAGTATTTATGTGTATAGTTTCACTCAAATACTTCAAATTTTATATCTTTTTTTTTACAATAACTGTATCCTCATTCTAAGCTAGAATTTCTGTGAGTTGACTAGACCATTTTATGTCTATGTCTATCCAAGTCAGCTGCGTACATCGCTTGTTCAAATAATTCAGGAAGACCTTTGTAGGTTTCTCTATGTAACAAACTTTTGTTATGAAACAGGGTAACAGATACGAGAGTCTGTTTATGAGCACATAGTTTATAGACAATACTGTTGCATCTGCCTCTTGTACTGCTGTATGTCAAATGGGTTATTTTGTGGTTAAGGTATTTCTAGATACTAACGGCATCGTTCAATAAACATATATTTCATATGAGAAACCGACATCTGCAATTACAAATTATACCATGTAAAAATAAAGAAATAAAATAAATACGAATACGAAAGTTGAAATAATATTTTTATCTTTTGCAATTGAATAATAAAGAAAGAACAAAACTCAAAAGAAAAGTTAATTGTAAATTTTTTAAAGGCATTACATGGATAAAACAGGAGTACAATGTATTCAGAATATATATACATGTATTTGACAAAAATTGCCTATTTAATTTCTAAAAAATCCGGAAAAATCCGGAAAAATCATTTCTCTGTTTGATAAATTCAAAATATCCTTGATAGTTTCGATATCGCTTGATGAATGATAAAACAATGGTTAAGTTTTGAACAAAATAGAAAAGTTTCCAAATATTTTCATATTAAAAAACTTGTCTTTTTATTGAGTGGTATTTCATTTTAGTATGAAACCGGAACAAGTATTTATATATAGTTTTCTGATTAAATTGTGGCAATTAATTCATATCTTAACCCTGAAGATTTGAACAAATACATACAAAACATATACCATTGTTCATCAAATTTCCGTAGCTAATACATGTACTTACCAAAAGCATCCCAGCTTCCCAACGATTTCTGCAGTAAGCGATATACTTTGTGTACTTTTTATGAATATATCCATACTAACCATACACCCCCCTTTTATTTTATCCAAACATCAGATATTTCTGTCCCATATACTAGTAAAAAAAAGTTTATTATTTACCTCTTAAGTACATGTATAATTATTCGAAACACATCGTATGTCATTCTCGTAATAACAAAGAGAGATATCATATTTTTAACTATAAGTACTGTGCCTATACAAATGTTCCTACTTTTCCTAACGTGTATATAATGTTTCACTTTATCAATTTACTTTATATACTGTATCATCGCCATCTATTCATAATCATGGCACACACTTCGTGTTTTATTATAATACGTGTCAGGGCCGTAACTAGCCTCTTCAAATAGTGAGGCAAAGGGGACTGTGGGCCGCTCAAGGCCACGAGAAGCTCTGAGAAAAATAACGCAAAATCGTGCATTCTGAGCGTTTCCCGGACTCTTTCTGACATTGAAACGCAATTAATTTTTAGCTTTTTTTTCGACAATATTCTGGTCTGAAAGCAAAAACAGACTCATTGTAATTTAAGACTTTAAGGTTTTATGGACAACATTAAAAGACCGATATGTAGGACAAAGCAAAATTCGTAATTCTCATAATCATTAATACCGGATCTGTCTGTCTGTCTGTTTCAGTCTTGTATTGTGCTTAGACTTTGGTGATATTTTTATGACTAGATTGAAATATAGTGACAGTGCAGTATCATGCTTTAAATACTAGTACTGCTTAAGGGACGACATCAAAAGATCACTGTAAGATAAAAAAACTTAATTCAAATAGTTGGGTTGTGGGGGTGGGGGGTTGAACTGCTGCAAGATGTGGTTATCCGACATTGATTTTTACATATATCTATATGGGTCAATCAATTTTTCCAAAATTAAGTTAAGAGGGGGGGGGGGGGGGGGGGTCAGAGAAAAAAACTATGTGAATTAAGTTTTTTTATCCTTCATTGAACTTTTGATGTCCTCCCTAAGTCGACACTAGGGACCATATCTTGACCCTGTTTTACGGTATTAATGATTCTTTTATTGTTAAAGACCTTCCAACAACTTTGACCAAATGAATGATCATTAGTATTTTTTTATGCATTGACTTTGTTTGCGATTAAGTTTCGTGCTCATTTACTCCATATTCCTTATTTTCTGTAAAAGGGTCTGAACATGACTTAATGCAAGTTTAACCCATCAATGGAAATGGTCATATGGCAATACATTATTGCTTTTTTTCAAATTATTTGATACCAGAAAATTGGTGACCTTACTTTAATTTAAACCATGTCAGTTACCTAGTTTTATCAACCAAAAGAAGCAAGTTGTGAATTCTTTGATATCAAATTCAATTCTCCATGCAGAAACGACCATTTTTTTCTGTGTCTTGTATATTCTTAAAATATTTTCTCGCACAATATCTAGACATCGGTGGGCATGCAACATTGCAAAACCACACGTTTACAAATGAAAATCAACACTCAGACCATTGTCATAAAGTAGGACAATAAATGAGCAAAAGACAAACCCGGGACACAGAAGTTCAAACAGCAGACCATCAACTCTGAAAACTTAAAGTAAAAAAGAAACATGGATCACGAAAAACATGCAGGAACGAAACCAGAGAGTGAAGAGAACTTGCTTCTTGTTAGACACTTTCCGTGAAAACAATTTGATATTAAGACAATCTTTTATTTCATTTTTTTTTTTTTTTTAAATTTCCAACATGAGGCATTTGCCTCATTTGCCTCAATGTAGTTACGGCCCTGCGTGTGATCTATTTGAGTTTATTAAAGTTATGTATTTTCCTTTAAAGACAAGAAAGCCTGTTCGGTGTGTCATGATGCGTTCTAGAGCTCGAGGCTTATCATAAGGATACAATCTTGAATGAACTTTCTATAGATTATTAAATACCTGTATGGATTTATTTTCTTTTAATTAAAACGTCCGGTTATCAAGTTTCAACAAAATTTAATGCTTCAAGATATAAAATAGTGACCTCTGCATGGTAATTATTTCTCCGTATAAAAGTGCAAACTATAATTTTAACGTATAATTCGTTTGGTAGTAAGTGTGTGTTATTGCCAATTAGGGTTTTAAATTCTTACTTTTCCATCTTTGATAATATTATAATAAGACAAAAACAATATTTTCCTCTGTTTTCAAGACAGAAATACCGAAAAACAAAAATAAATTTGTCGCACATTTTAACTTTCGAAACAAATAAGGTATGTTATAAAAGCTTTGTTAAGCTATCGTTAAAATAATGGGACATGTAATGATGCAAAACTTTTCAAAACAGTGGCGGATCCAGAAACTTTCGTAAGTGAGTTGGGGTAGGGATTGTGGGAAGGGGGGACCGACTGCATAAGAGGGCTACTCCACTCATGCTTTAGTGATTCACTATCTTAATCTATATAATAAAAAATATCTCCACAAAAAAGGGGGTAGGGCAATCCACCTCAGACATTTCACACATCGGTGTGTGGGATTATAAAAATCCGATCGATTCACATTGTAATATTTGAAATCATTCTTCGACCCATTGATATTCGTTTTTCGTCTTACATGTACATGTATAAAGATTTCGTGCCTTCTTCGTGTCAGTTCTTAAGCTAATAAATCTCTATATTCATTTTACTCTAACAAATGATCAAATAAACATATTAAAGTTATTTTCTATAGAATAACAGCTGCGTACTTTATAGTGGGATGGGGAGTATAACGTTCAATCCAGATTCTCAGTTTAAAAAAAAGGAAAAATATTGCTATCATACAATTATTCTGAATAGTTTGCTAAAAAAATGTTAATAAAAAACACAGCTTTACCGCGATAAAATTGTCATGAAAAAAGCCCGAAGGAAACATAGCATCAGCCTCTCATAAACTTCATTACTTACAAAGTGACTTGTATATTGCTTACACCGTAAAACATCAGTTGTGTCTTGCTTCGTACAGTTACAGTTATATCTGTTTTTCTATTTAAAGGTATGTACTATTAAATTTAGAGCGAGGAGTTTTCTACCTCAGGAAGATAAAATTGAGAGTTGTGGTAGGCTTATTAATTTACTTCAAAATGAAAAACAGATTTAACTTATCAATTAGACGATCGGGTTGCCTAATAATTTGTTATATAAAGATGAGATTTTAAAATATGTCCGGCTTAGAGAAAATGAAAGCAATTTTGTCATGTGGATTAATATTTCATATCAATACACAAAAAACGGAAATCGAATAAATCATGGATTGACAACGAATGCAGGCAAAAAAATAGAAGACAAGGCACACTCAAAGATTATACAGATTGTTTTAACCATAATTTTGTACTTCTAAAATATCTTGTTGTATTTGTTTACCTTAACTATTGTATATGTATTTATATTATATGTTTCTTTGTAAACTTGTATTTAGTTTTTAGAGAACAAAGTATATATTCTATCTATTAGCTAGATATTTTGTAACATTTAATTTAAAAAAAAAGTTGTTTGCATTGCTTTTGTGTAGTTTAATTTTTCAAGTGGTTTGAATTTATTGATATTATAACAATAGCATTACTAGTACTTATTTTACTACACCAGTAAATTTCTGTTTTTTGTTTGTTTGTTTGTTTCGGAATTATAGATATAGGAAGATGTGGTGTGAGTGCCAATGAGACAACTCTTCATCCAAATAACAATTTAAAAAAAGTAAACCATTAAAGGTCAATGTACGGCCATCAACACGGAGCCTTGGCTCACACCGAACATCAAGCTATAAAGGGCCCCAAATTACTAGTGTAAAACCATGCAAACGGGAAAACCAACGGTCTAATCTATATAAAATAAAAAACGAGAAACGAGAAACACGTATAAATTACATAAACAAACGACAACTACTGTACTTCAGATTCCTGACTTATAAAAAAGAAGATGTAGTATGATTGCCAATGAGACAACTATCCACAAAAGACCAAAATGACACAGACATTAACAACTATAGGTCACCGTACGGCCTTCAACAATGAACAAAGCCCATACCGCATAGTGAGCTATAAAAGGCCCCAATAAGACAATGTAAAACAATTCAAACGAGAAAACTAACGGCCTTATTTATGTAAAAAAAAAAAAAAAATGAACGAAAAACTAATATGTAACACATAAACAAACGACAACCACTGAAGTACAGGCTCCTGACTTGGGACAGGCACATAAATAAATAATGTGGCGGGGTTAAACATGTTAGCGGGATCCCAACCCTCCCCCTAACCTGGGGCAGTGGTATAACAGTACAACATAAGAACGAACTATAAAATCAGTTGAAAAGGCTTAACTCATCAGATGGACAAACATACAAGTGGACGTGGCCCGGTACTTATACATCCCGACACAAAAAGACACAATGAACAGATCTGAGAGTACTCGCAGTTATCTGACAGCTAGTTCAAAGCCACTAACAACTAATAAAAAAATCCTGCAACTAAGACTAAACTATCAATCCGTACACATCCAACGTCCAATGGATTTAGTGTAAAGACGTCATAAACAGCCAGAGAAAAACATGACCTTGTGCAATGCCAAGTTACAGGTATCGACAGATTGTAGATCCATGAATATGTATATACATATAACATACTAGGAATATATAGTTAGCTTTTAATTTACTGATAACAAAATCAATATTTATATTAATAAAAACAATATTCAATGATCTTATTACAGTGTTGAATAGGTAACCTTTTAGAATAAGTTTATTAAAAGGAGCGACAAGTTTACATGGATCATTTCTAAATTTCCGGGCACGGTTAACAACATTTCCGTAAAAATGAGGATGTGCTATCCCGTTTGAAATAAGTTTTCTACAGGTACAACCAAACTTCAAAACCAAATCTTTATATCTATGGAAAAATTTAGTAAAGTTTTAAGTAATTTATGGTAACGATATCCCTGGTTTAATAATTTACCAGTAATACATAGGTTGCGTTCGTTAAAATAAAAAAAAAACGTCACAACAGACACGGGCATAGCGAACAAGTTGTGAAATATAAACACCGTAAGATGGTGCCAAAAGAACATCACCATCTAAAAATGGAAAATTAACAATAGGGAACGAAAAATCTTCTCTTTTGTCGTAAATTTTAGTGTGGAGTTTCTCGTTTAAAACCGGAATATCTAAATCCAGGAAAGGACAGTTATTACCGAATACATTTGATTTATTTAAAGTAAGTTCCTAGGGGTAAATTTCCGCAGTATCTGTTTCAATCGCCAAATCATTTCAATCTGCTAAATGTACTTCGGAGCAGTTGTAACTTATTGCAGAAACTCATTATTTTGAACTTTGTTTGTTCTCCACAATTAAGGAAAAATCAAAATCCATTAATTTAATTGGTCAAGATCATTTTCCTATATTCGAATGCCTCTTTAATATATAATATTATTATATTATTATAATACATTTGTAAATACCTGTGTATTGGAATTTAAATCGATAACATATAAGTTTATAAATCCTTTCATTTAACAAATATTGTACAGGATTAAATCTCGTTTATAATTATGGGTCAATACATATAGGTTAGACAATACTTGGTCTGTTTTATGAAGATTTAAGCCCAAGTCAAAACATGACCATGTATTGTCTGACCAATTTTAAAAAAGTACATATTCACACTTTGGAGTGACCTTACAAAACTAGACTTCCTCATTTTTTTTATAAATATAAAACTCTCTGTATATCTACTTTTAAATTCAGACCATTAAATATTAAATGCTTACTTTTTATTGATAATTTCATATGTATTGTGTTTCTCCGAAAAAAATCCTTTGCTTTACATGTATATTTCAGCAGTCTGGCATTGTTTTCTTGAGAAAAAAAATCCCTCAAATGCCACGTATATAATAAATAAATATTATTTTACATACATCCTTACCCCCATTGTTTTATTCTATTTTTGTGTACCATTAGAAAATGTATGAACATTTGCAAAATTCAAAAGGTTTAATATAACTTGTTAAAATTTTATGTTTACTTGATATAAGAAGATGTGATATGATTGCCAATGAGACAACTCTCCGACGAGACCAAATGCCAAATGACATGGTAATGTACAACTGTACGGCCTTCAACAATAAGCATAGCCCATACCGCATAGTCAGCTATAAAAGGCCCGAAATAACAAATGTAAAACAATTCAAAAGAGAAGCATATTAAGATATTATGAAATATGAATCTATGCCAGTCCCAAGTCATGGCCTGTAAATCAGTAAGTTGTTGTCGTTTGTTGCTGTGTTACATATTTGTTTTTCGTTCATCTTTTATGTACAATTGTTAGGTCGTTGTTTTTCTCATTTGAATTGTTTTACATTTGTCATTTTGGCGCCTTTTATAGGTGAATATGCGGTATAGGCTTTACTTATTTCATTGAAAGTAAAAAGAACCATCTCTGATGGAGTTGTCTTTTATGAAAATTCAAAGTACTGTCCATCTTTATTGTACTGAATTTAGTATATAAAAATAATAAAAGGTGCTATATATTCATGTCTTCCCCGAAATCATATTTGAATAAATGGTTGTCAGCGACTTACTGATGTGTACGTCACTTCTATCTGTATTTACCTGGTGGTCGATTTTAATTAAAAATGTCTAGAATGACATTATGTCACAAATATTGCACATATGTACACGGTTAATCGATTACTTATTAATGTGAATTGGTTATTTTTCAACATTTTATAATTCGTTTATTTGGGATATATTGTTTTGAAAAGTAGTTGATATATAACATTATATGTTATTCAGGTCTCAGACAGGGTGCCCAATGGCCCCATCTTGTCAGGCAAAACAGTCGTTGGACGTCAGAGTAAACTTGGACTAAAACAGGCATAGATAGAGCTATTCTGTCTTTGATGAAATTGACATTAAATTAACATGATTTAAAAAAAAATGACATATTTATCTTATTTTGATGAAAACCCATATCCCCTGTTAGTCTATTGACATGCACTCAGAACTCGCTTGTAATTGACAATTAAAGCTTAAGAGTTCCAATACTCGAGATCAAAGTGGTGGTGGCCTGCAAATAATAATAAGACATGTTGATGCAACCACTTTCAGTTTGAAATACATTTCAAGTTTCAGGGGCAAAAGGAAAATGTATTTTGCCAAATCAGAATAATGCATGTGAATGTGGTTTAAGGACTTTTATGTATTTAAAGGGAATACGTATGTGTACTACAATGAGATCTACATGCATACCAATATAACTGACATAACTATTTTCTCAAGATGGTGTTGAAATATTCATCTCACTCTTTATGTTGATCCTATTATGGATAACTAGTTCCAATTAGATGTCAAACAGCCAATAAACTATCACTACCATATATGAAAACCACTGTATTAAAGGATGTTTAATATTTTTCAAGGGCATTTTGTTTTTAAATATTTACACATATCTTAATTAATTTTATTCCATACAATATATTATTTACCTTCCATAATGCCTCTGGATAAACTTAATCCGCTTTCACCTCTTTAATATATACACATGATTGTGTGACTTTAAATAAAAATTCACACAGTTAAAGCTTTTTGACGGAAATAGTCAAAATTATTCAAAAACAAAGCGAACCAGAAAGTTGGGTATGGTATTATAGACTATACTACAGACACAACTACATCAAATTATATGCATAAGAGCACGTTTCTCCTCCTTTTTCTTTGAAGTTACCCAGTTTTAACAAGTACATAAATTTCTAAATTGCACAATTTAAAAAAAATATACCGCTCGCTCCACTTGTAGAGCGCCCGCCTCAACAAAACTCATTTTCAAGAATTTTTTACAATCAAAAACATTTCGCTCGCTCGACCCATATTTTTTGAAGCTTTTGTCCAAAGAACTATAAATCAAATTGGTGTGGCCTTAGGGTAAGGATGTCAGGAGGGTAAGGATTATGTCCGTCATTTCTGTTTTCTTATTTGTTTCACTCATTATTCTCTATCTTAAAAAATAATAGCTATTCTGTAAAAGCATAACTGTATTCTGGACATTGTTCTTGATTGTAATCAATATAATTTACCAATTATTAATTTTTGCAGTAAGTCTTTATTTATATTTTAGCAACCCATAACATTGTTGTTCTGATTTTCCCCTCATTAAGGTCTTTCCTTTTACAAAAGGGAAAGACCTTACTGTATTTCTTCTGTTTATTATTATTCTTTTTCCGCCAAACTTTGACGAAGTTAGCAGCCTTAACCGTAAGACGTGTCGCTTTCATGTTCACACTTTGTATCGGTGTCATATATACCTATCTAGAACTCACCCTGTTAGTCGAAATATTTTGTCGGTTCGGAGTAATTCCTCCGAAACCAAAAAACCTTGTTATCGTTCCAACACCGTAACCGTAATAGGTAGAAAATAAACGAAGGGTGAAATTTGTTCAGGACCAGACCCCGGTTCTTCGTTACATTTGGATCGAAAAGATTCAACGACTCATTGGTAGGGTTATGCCCCTATGAAAATTAACCGGTGTCGGTGGACAACCAAAACTCAAAAACCGTAAGTCGTAGAGACCTAGGATCTTCACCATTCATCATCAATTCATGTGACTTTGAAAAATACCTCAAGGTCAAATGTGTATGTTGACCTTGACCTTTGACCTAACACCTTGTTATCAGAACAACTCAGAAACCATTATACTTACAGAAGTTTTAAATAGTGGAAAATGTTTGGGTCATTACGGGGCAACTTTGTTACATTTTGACCGAAGAGATTTGACCTTTTTGTAAGGGGCATAACCCCTGTTTTAGGTTTCTGAAAAGACAAAATCAGCATTTACTATATAACCAAAGGTCCTAGACCCATGGGGTCTTCAGCAATGACATTGGGGACCAATGACCTTGACAAAGGTCAAAAGGTCAAAGGTCAAGGTCATGTACCAGATAGCGAATTTAGTGATTTTAACCTTATTTAAGGGATTTTCAATGTGTTTTAAAGATTTTCAGTGTTTTAAAGCTGTTTAAGGTTGACCTTGACCTTTGACCTTAAAACTTTTAAGTCGATATCTCAAAAACGATTGTACTTACAGAAATAGTAAATAGTGAAAAACGCGTTGAGGTGGATGAGGCGCAACTTTTTGACATTTGACCGAAGAGATTTGACCTTTCTATAAGGGGCATAACCCTTGTTTTAGATTTCTGAAAAGGCAAAATCAGCTTTTACTGTATAACCAAAGGTCCTAGACCCATGGGGTCTTCAGCAATGACATTGGGGACTAATGACCTTGACAAAGGTCAAAAGGTCAAAGGTCAAGGTCATGTCCCATATAGCAAATTATGTTTTATTTACCTTATTTAAAAGATATTCAGTGTGTTTTAAAGCTTTTCAATACATTCTACGTCTATTGGAACATGTATTTTACATTACAAAAGGAAAGACCTCTCAATTGTTCAAGAACAATTGACATTTTAATTATTTTTTCTATTCTGTAAACCCCGTTCACACCCTCTATCATTTTTGCTCTTCTTTGAAGATCATATAGTTATTTATTTTAAGATATTTACTCATCCTGCTTAGGTTTCAAAGGTTAGGGCGATCCATGTGAAGGTAACTTCACATACACATTATTGATTTCATTCAGTGTATTTGAAATCCTGGTGCAAATTGCAAATATAGGATATTTAAAATGTTCCACGAACAGGTTTCTTGAGGACAGATTATCATTTTTGTGATTTTTCTTCGAATTGATGAATTGAAATGTTGCAACAATTATTTAGAAATCGAAACAAGCATAGTAATTGCTATAAATTTAAATAAGACTTACCTGTTTTATTCAATCAACCTAATATGGTCAACTTGGATTTTATTGTGTAGCGCTTCACTTGACTAAGTTATCGACCGATGATAAAGAAGCTTTTTAATGCTATTCAGTAGTTTAATCTGTGAAATAATCTCCCTTTTCATTTATTAAAATGGGTGTTTTAATTTTGTGGTAACAGGAAATATAGCATGTGACAAAACAAACAAAAATGACAACGATTTAATATTTTGCATTGTTTAGACACATGCACGTACAGAATAATATTATATTTTTTTTTGTGCGAATCGTTTTCATTTGATTTTACATTATTTAATGCAATACGATTATGAAGCATAGTGTGAATATGTACAAGTCCGACACGATGAGCCGAAGTTCGACTGTTACTTCGCCTGTCCATTAAATTTCTATCGTTCGACTGTTACTTCGCCTGTCCATTGAATTTCTATCGTTCGACTGTTACTTCGCCTGTCCATTGAATTTCTATCGTTCGACTGTTACTTCGCCTGTCCATTGAATTTCTATCGTTCGACTGTTACTTCGCATGTCCATAGAATTTCTATCGTTCGACTGTTACTTCGCTTATCCATTGAATTTCAATCGTTCGACTGTTACTTCGCCTGTCCATTAAATTTCTATCGTTCGACTGTTACTTCTCTCGTCCATTGAATTTCTATCGTTCGACTGTTACTTCGCCTGTCCATTAAATTTCTATCGTTCGACTGTTACTTCTCTCGTCCATTGAATTTCTATCGGTCGACTGTTACTTCGCCTGTCCATTGAATTTCTATCGGTCGACTGTTACTTCGCCTGTCCATTGAATTTCTATCGGTCGACTGTTACTTCGCCTGTCCATTGAATTTCTATCGTTCGACTGTTACTTTGTCTGTCCATTGAATTTAGGTGTCAATCTTAATAACGATGTTTGGGCAAGCATCCTAAAACAATGCAAGCAAGCAATCATACCACATCTTCTTTTTTTATAAGCAAGGTATATTTAATTTTTTGATCGACATGGAATTTTATAGGTACTTGCTATCTAATTTAACAAACTGTAGCGTCATATTTCAAAGCTAACAATTCTTCCATACAACAAATATAGTTGACCTATTGCTTATAAATTAAGAAAAACACACCAAAAACACAAATACTAAACACTTAGCAATGAACCGTAAAATGAGGTCAAGGTCAAATAAAACCTGCGCCACTGACATATAGATCAGAAAATATTTTCATACACCGAAAATAGTTGCCCTTATGCATATAGTATTAAAAAAAACCCAAAACTCAAAAAGTTAACTTTGACCACAGAACCATGAAAATGAGTTCAAGGTCAGATGACACCTTTCAGCTAGACATGTACTGTAACACCTTACAATCATTCAATACACCAAATATAGTACAACTATTGCATATAGTATATGAACAACAGACCAAAACACAAAAACTTAACTATAACCACTGAACAATGAAAATGAGGTCAAGGCCAGATGACACCTGTCAGTTGGACATGTACACCTTACAGTGATTCCATACACCGAATATACTACACCTATTGCTTATAGTATCTGAGATGTGGACTTGACCACCAAAACTTAACCTAGCTTGTTCACTGATCCATGAAATGAGGTTGATTTCAAGTGAAAACTGTCTGACGGGCATGAGAAACTTGCAAAGTACGCACCTACCAAATATAGTTATCCTATTACTTATAATAAGGGAGAATTTAACATTACAAAAAATCTGAACTTTTTTTTCAAGTAGTTACTGAACCATGAAAATGAGGTCAAGGACATTGGACATGTGACTGCCGGAAATTTCGTAACATGAGGCATCTATATACAAAGAATAAAGCATCCAGGTCTTCCACCTTCTACAGTATAAAGCTTTTAAGAAGTTAGCTAACGCCGCCGCCGGATCACTATCTCTATGTCGAGCTTTTCTGCAACAAAAGTTGCAGGCTCGACAATACATTATTATTCATAAAAAGAAAGACGTGTGGTTTGATTGCAAATGAGACAACTATTATCCACCAAAGTTTAAATGAAGTGGATGTAAGTAATTAGAGACAATTATAAGGCATTCTAATATGACGTGCTTCTTTAGCTTTGTAAACAACACTGTGATAATTCTCGATAAAATATACTTAGCGCAGACTCAGAGATATACATAATAATGGCTATTACAATATACTTCCCACGTAAATCTACATATATTGGAACCTATTTGCAGACCCTTTGCCGATTTTATTGTTTTAAAAAGTACAATTAAAAAAAGACAAAATAACTTTTATTCTTATTCGTATGCATAATAAAAAGAAGTAATGCACAAGAGCTCGGAGAAGTCAACAAAATGAAAATTAAATAAAATTCCGCGAAAGTCTATTTATCTTTTTGGCGCATTTAAGTCATTTCAAAACATGACGTCATACAAATGAAACCGCTAAATTTGAAAATTTTCTGTTATGTACGTGAACCATCGAATAGGTATGATATTGTATTAAAACTGATTTTTGAGGTAGGTTTTGTTTTATTTTCTTTTCTATTGCATTATTCGCATATTTAGTCATTTCAGCAAGTCAACATGGCCTGTATGTAGGCAACAAATCAAACTTCAGGGAGTACTCAGCAGTTGGGCTGACATCCAGAAAGGGGTACCCCAAGGCTCAATCCTGGGGCCACTATTATTTAATATTTTTATAAACGACATATTTTATTTTATTGAACATGGTACCTTGTATAATTATGCCGATGACAATACTCTGTCTTATGCTGACAATGATTTTGATAATTTATTATGAACACTCGAAAGAGAAAGTGCTTTTTTAATTGACTGGTTCAGATTTAATTGTATGCAGGCAATCCTGACAAATTCCAAGCCATTGCAGTTGGAAATAAAACATTTGCAAAAAAGCCTGTTTTTAATATACAGTCAGCAAAAATATTCTGTGCTGAGATTGTCAAACTTTTGGGTATTGATATTGACTATCAACTTAATTGTAATCACCACATTAAAAATATTTGTCGTAAAGCATCCCAACAACTGAATGTTTTAAAGCGCATTGGCTGCAACCTTACTAAATTGAATAAACTGACAATTTTCCACACATTTATTTTATCTAATTTTAATTTTTGTCCTTTGGCATGGCATTTTTGCGACAAAAATAACACCACCAAATTGGAAAAAATTCAGGAAAGGGCTTTACGATTTATATATGAAGACTATGTTAGTTCATATGATGAACTACTTTTACGAGCAAAGGCTCCATCACTGAAAATAAGACGTATGCGTAACTTGGCTATTGAGTGTTTTAAAATTTTATATAAATTGTCACCACCATGCTTACATAATTTAGTTGTTTTGAAAGACTGTAAATATAATTTTAGATATTCTAATATTGTAGATATACCTAGGGTCCGAACAACAACCTATGATAAGAACTCTTTTAAATACACAGCTGCTGTTTTATGGAATGATCTACCTGATGATTTTAGAAAAATTGCTAATTTTAGTCAGTTCAAAAATATTTTAAAGTCATGGAATGGAAATGACTGTAAGTGCACAGTTTGTGCAGACTTTTAGTTTATATATTATGCAAATTTATTTACCATCTAGATCATATCCCATTTTTTTCAATTTTTATGCTATGCATTTTTACCAGCTTTTATGCCTAGTTTACACTTATATGCTTTTAGCCTTAATATCTAGCTTATGCTTATATTCTGCTTTTAGTGCTACATTTTTGTGCTGTGATAGTTATTGCATGTGTACTATATTACAAAAAATAAAATTGAGAATGGTAATGGGGAATGTGTCAAAGAGACAACAACCCGACCAAATAAAAAACAACAGAAGAGGGTCACCAACAGGTCTTCAATGTAGCGAGAAATTCCCGCACCCGGAGGCGTCCTTCAGCTGGCCCCTAAACGCTCAGGATGAAATTCGAATATCACGGCCCAGGCCATGTGTAAATTTCCAACAATCTATGGCTTCCATGAATTATTTCTTAATTCAACAATGAGAACAAACAAACTGCATCGGCCATAAAAGACCAAGTCATGAAATATATGAAACCACTGAACTACAAGCTAACGCTCAGGATGAAATTCGAATATCACGGCCCAGGCCATGTGTAAATTTCCAACAATCTATGGCTTCCATGAATTATTTCTTAATTCAACAATGAGAACAAACAAACTGCATCGGCCATAAAAGACCAAGTCATGAAATATATGAAACCACTGAACTACAAGCTATTGACAAAGGACAGGCACATACAAACACAAGAACAAACAATATATGAACTAGGCTTACTCATCAAATCGATACAACGCAGAACATATCTACAAAAGCAAAACAGGACGTGGCAGGGTATTTATCAATCCCTTATCCCTAACAACAACTGTTTCAGAGTGAAATTAACGCAATACAAAACCTAAAAAATAATTTTTAACAGGCGATATTTTAGACATTTGCATGATTCACTAGTTTGAACTGAGTTTAGACACCGGTAACACGTAAGAACTTTGTTATATTAAATAGACCAAATGAAGACTTTCACAGCTGTTCTGGAGTGTACCGCATGTTTGTTGATATTCTTTGTAACTGAAATATATTAAAACGCATCAAAAACTAAAAGGACGATATTTACTGGAAAAACTAAAAATTCACCCAAAAGGTTTCAATAACGATTAACTCCAACACAAGATAGGACAATTCAAAAGCGAAAACCAAAGACCTGATTTATAAAAACATAAAAGCGGGAGGTTTGGCTAGCCACAACACCAGGTTCAACCCACCATTTTTTTTTCTCAAAATGTCCAGTACCAAGTCAGGAAAAGGGCAATTGTTATTTTATAGTTCGTTTCTGTGTGTGTTACATTGTTGTTTTATAGTTCGTTTCTGTGTGTGTTACATTGTTGTTTTTTTTTGTTGCACTTTAGGGTTTCCGTTGATTCGGTTTTTTTTTCATCCTATATTTGATGTGTTTCCCTCAGTTTTAGTTTGTAACAATGGGTGGTGTTATCGAAGCTATCTTAGGATTAGGCGTGTCCTAAGACTATCTTAAATTGACAAGTCTTTCTCGAAGCTCTCTTAACTTAGGACATACCACATTTCTCCTACTAACTTTAGGACAACTAATTATGTGTCTTAAGATCATCATATCTTTATCCTAACTTTGTGCATGCTTTTTTTCTCGATTTTTTTACGTGAAGTTGAAAATGAAATAAAACGCAACCTCGATTATTAACCCGTATAAAGAAATTGTGCATGAATTTAAACTTTGAACTTCATGTTGCACGGTACGATGACACTGCGATTTCAATCATTCTCCTTTAAAAAAAAATGATTTTCAGTTTAAATCACAATCCTGTTTGATGTTATTTTATAATTACATTTAAAAACTTACATTTTATGAAATGCATGTAATTATAAAAATTCTTAAACAATTTTATGAATTTGTTTCGTCTTTAATAAATGTTTTATCAATTCTGGAAAATGCCCCATAGCTATGTTTGAAAGTAGCTGATTATTTTTTATGACTCGAATACATTTACCAATGACTACATAAAGGTTACCCTCAAGGGCATCAACATACACGCCTTGTATTTCAGAAAATTGATTGAAGTATTTACTTAACATTAACAAAATTTTAAAACATATATGTTGCTAAAAGCCCTCTTTACTTTTCAAACCTAAAAAGTGAAGGACAACAGGCATATCATGTGATGTTCGATGTTTATATTTACTTGGGTAAGCTTTACATTTGTCAACACTTTGTGCAATCTAAACCTTGCTAACACTCGGAATAAAGTTCTTGACAAATGTAATATTCACTCAATCATCAAATAATATAATAAAGCATGGCATCACACAAATATTTTTTAATGAACCAACAAGTAAATGCATAACTTAAATATTTCATTTTCTTTAATTTTCAAACATATAATTGAACAATTGAGCGACTATAAACATAAACATAACATCATTTCTATAACTGCTACACAACTCAGCACCTTTATAAGTATACAAATGCATTCAATAATTATAACATGATTACAACTATTTTCAATGGTTGTATAACATCTGTTTTAGCACTACATTTATATTATTTGACCATTAGTACTTTCATCATTCAATTATATACTTTTATCAACAGTATGTTTATCATTCTATTCAGTATACGGAAATTTAAAAAACAAATACGTCTCTTTCCTTTGTATATGGGTTTCGGTTCGACATATGAAATTAATTTTTTAATTCATAGGGTAGAAGTCTTGAAATATAAGAACCAGTATAACTCATTCAAGAATGTTGTAATTCCTCATTCTTCTTTATGTTGGAAATCTTTTTTTTTTATTTTTTACAAATGTTAAAAATAATATGACTTTAAAATTGAATCCCATTTCATCCGTGTAACCCTTATAATTACTTGAGTTTTCGCAACATTTGAATTTAGATTACAGACCATTAAATAAATGAGGCTTGCAGCAAGTACAAAACAGAAGTTTATTGTAGTCAGTCAAGTCAAGTTGTTTCAATAATAATACAGCGTCTGATGTCATCTGTCACACTCTTGAGGACTAGGAACTGACCATACGTCACGCTCTTGAGGACAAGGCACTGACCATTCGTTTCATAATTTCAGATTTGTACTGATTCCATGTTTCCGCGGTATAAAGACTATCTCTTGCTTCCTCTGGGTTCATGTACTCTCGATGCTGTAAAAACAAAACAAAATATTTTGTAAATCAAATATTGAACACACTGCGCATGTGTAAACACACTTTCGTCCGGTGTGTTAAATACGCGACCTGATGTGACGAAGTCAGTAATAGGATAAATATATTTTATTAAGTAATTACAAAGTCAAGAAAGATACTAAAGTTCAAATGTTGAAATGTTCACAAACTGTTTTTAAAGTTCAATTGTTCGAATGTTCAATAGTTCACAATGGCACGTGATCGTATAGTTTTATAAATGTTCAGTCCTTATGGATTACGTTCGGATATTAAGCGCATGATTTCCAGCCTACCCACGATGGGGAAGACCTTGGCGGAATCTCCGGTACCAATCTCTTGTACCAAGCTCCCATGTAGTCCATTGAGGTATCTTATATAGTCCAATGGTCCATACACATGTCTATAGCTGTAGGCCGGTTGTATAATCGTCCGGTTATCGAGTACTATTTACATGAGGTTAATTGTCAAATAATGTAATTAACCCCTGACGGATAAATGTTATTTTAAAGTAAACATGGTCATTTATGGGCTTCGGGGTATATATGTCCATAATATACGAACAGATTGTTATTAGTGTCCAAAGGCTTTCTGCTATTTAATGTATTCACAGATTGTTATTAGTGTCCAAAGGCTTTCTGCTATTTAATGTATTCACAGATGGTTATTAGTGTCCAAAGCATACATGATTGTCATTGAATTGTTTATTTCCTTTTTAATAAATTTCCTAATTAATACTCCTTGATAATTAATTAATGTTACCAATTGTGTAACATTATTCCTTCCCTCGCAATAAGAACGAAAGTTCGGAAAATACGATAATCCTTCTTCATTTATGCTATTGTAAATCCAGTAGTTCCATTGTTAAGTTTTTTGGTAACCATCACCACATATATAGTTCATAAAATTCGGCAAGTCCAACATTTGAATATATTTACACATAGTTCATTTGAAAATAGTTCGATATACATAGTTCATGTTTTATTTCCGTCACCATCAAAGTATAAAGTTCATCAACTGCTGGAAAGGGCGCACATCTTTGTACAAGTGTCGTCATCATCATCTCCATTTACGTAGTATTTGACGCATCTAGCTATTTGGTTCGTCCTTCTTAAGAGGCTGTTAACATCGGCATTCGGTTAAGTTTTGTCCTTGACCAATGGCGCGGAGGAAGACATCTCTCTGTTATCAGTAGCATCTATTCCAACCAATTGCGAAGACACCATTTGTTTTTACCCAATTGTTCGTGGCATTAGAACCAGAACTCACAACATTCTTTTTGGCTAACCAAGATATATTCTGAATTAATTAACAGTACAAAAATATGGCTATTCCAATGAAGATCGCACCTAAACCCCACTGATAAACTTATCTCAATTGGAAAAAACTAAAAATTGTTTACTTCCCCTTATTTCTTTTTTTATTTCATTTTTTTTTCATTCATCTATCAGATTATTGATAGTTCGTTCATTCGCCTTGAGTTCGCAGGATTATCTGAGCCTAGCAATAAAAACACCTTATTGCGAAAAAAAATGTCGTTCTCTGTAATGTATTACATTTTTCTTAAATTAGTATATAATTTCCTTATACTATTTCCTTTCTTTTTTATATATCTATTTTTCATTTGTTTTAAAATTTCAAACCTACTGCCTATCCCTTTTATATATTTCAATAAAACAATTAAAAAAAAAATCTATGCCTACTTATGAACTAAACACATCGTTTAGATTCTTTTCTTTTTTTTTTTTAACACCTTAATTAATTATTTCTTTATTCTTATTTTAATTTCTGATAATAATCCTCATAATTGTTTACTTTTACTTTTCAATTTTAATTTTATTTGAATGCTAGTTTTCCTTTAATATCAAATATCTATTTCACTTAAATTTTCTCGTTAAGTTCTGAAGTTCATATGTTTCTTATTCTTTCTTTACAAATATCAGTCTGCTACAACAATACTAGTAAATCCCTAAGGGCAAACATATCCATGTTTTTCTTTAATGTGCTACTTTATGAAGATACTTCTCTTAATCTATTAACAATATGTAAATATGGCGTAATCTAACACCATAGAAAAAAAACTTGCACCATTTAATAACTTAACATCACTTATGTTAATCATCCGAAGAAGGGGTTGGAATCTAAAATTATAGACTATTTGTTTTCTCTAAACAAATGTGCGTAAACACTACCCAACTGCGAAACCACCACCCAATGGCTCTAACACGCAAACAATGTATCCTCAAAGTACCCTTAACTTCATCTACCAAAGGTTCTAAATCAACCTTAATTTACACCGGTGCACTACTAAAATTACGTAAAACATATGTTTTCTAGAATAATTGAATGTATCTTCAAAAAAATAACCCATAATATGATCAAAACAAAAAAAAACAAAATACCTCCAAAAAATGATATTGTATCAAGACATATTTACTTGTTTTTTTTTACATATTACTCTAAACGAAAAACTAGCTTCTTCAAACTTAAAAAAAAAATATTTTTTTAAGAATCATATTATATAATTTATCCTATCTATTAAATAACAGCCGATAAAAATTACACTTAAAAAAATAACCTTGTTCTCTAAAAAAAAAATGTGTATAATATTCATAGTTTTTTAATCGACCTATAATACCTTAAAATATACCTAATAAAAACAATTTGTTCCTACCACAACTCGTGACAAAACTTCTGATTTTAAGCATTTTAAAAATACGGCCCGACTTCCTTTAACATTAAAAACTTTACTGAATATGTGTGCCATCCCTTGAAAAGCCATTTCTATTTGTTGTACTGACATAGAAATATCTTGATTGTCCATTAAGAAAAATGAAAGTAACTGAGTTCTTACCTTTTATATTCCTTCGCGTTATTTTAGACAATCCAAGTCGATCGTGGTCAAACGGCACCAAATCGTGACTTATGTGACGAAGTCAATAATGATTAAATATATTTTATTACGTAATTACAATTTCAAGAAAGATACTAAAGTTCAAATGTTGAAATGTTCACAAACTGTTTTTAAAGTTCAATTGTTCGAATGTTCAATAGTTCACAATGGCACGTGATCGTATAGTTTTATAAATGTTCAGTCCTTATGGATTACGTTCGGATATTAAGCGCATGATTTCCAGCCTACCCACGATGGGGAAGACCTTGGCGGAATCTCCGGTACCAATCTCTTGTACCAAGCTCCCATGTAGTCCATTGAGGTATCTTATATAGTCCAATGGTCCATACACATGTCTATAGCTGTAGGCCGGTTGTATAATCGTCCGGTTATCGAGTACTATTTACATGAGGTTAATTGTCAAATAATGTAATTAACCCCTGACGGATAAATGTTATTTTAAAGTAAACATGGTCATTTATGGGCTTCGGGGTATATATGTCCATAATATACGAACAGATTGTTATTAGTGTCCAAAGGCTTTCTGCTATTTAATGTATTCACAGATTGTTATTAGTGTCCAAAGGCTTTCTGCTATTTAATGTATTCACAGATGGTTATTAGTGTCCAAAGCATACATGATTGTCATTGAATTGTTTATTTCCTTTTTAATAAATTTCCTAATTAATACTCCTTGATAATTAATTAATGTTACCAATTGTGTAACACTGACATCTACTTAATTTTACGTGTTATGTCGTTGGAATAAAGAAAGAACGGGACAATTTGTGTGTTTCATACAAAAAATAAGAGAACTCGGTCGAAAAAAAAGGTTCATTTTTAACTGTCAAATTGTAATTCTATGTTTGTATTGATGCAGTTTTAAATCATACTTTAAACAATACGGATATTATTTTATCTAATTTTCTGCGTTAAAGTATTGAAATAGTTTTAGATTAAGGATTGTATTTCCCTCATGTGAATCTCTGAATCCTTGTCCGGGTTTCACTTTATATCTATTTTGGTTTTGTCAGATCTACCGGTTGTATTATATTTCAGATTTTTAGATAAATTGGTCTTGGGCATAACTGATGATGTATTCATTGTTGAAAAAGATGCATCTAATGCAGTAATATTGCTAACTATTGAAGTTGGAGGTGTACCAAACGACCTCGACTAAATTTAATTTGACTTGTTTAATTTTCCAAAAATATGAAACAAAATATTTACTTTGACCCTTTGACAAAAATATGAAAATTTCAAAAAAAGAACCACACACATTATCGGGAAAACTTCATAAGATATATTGCTGATTGACACTTATTTTTGATCATTGAGAAGCTTAATGATTTCTAAACAATAGAACGCTAGTGAAACGTTCATCCGAGTTAAAAAGAGATGTCTCCCTGTAGTTTTTGTACCACCTTAATTGTATAACTTTTTTTTGTTTGTATCTTACCATAGTTTCAACTCTAAGCATTGTATTATTTTTGGCATGTAATAAGAAAAATCTTTTACTGATTCTAATAACTTCTGCACCGTCACTAACCTACAAGAAAATTTACAATGATTTTAATATACTTATATTAAACATAAACTTCATCAATATGATAGTTTTTGCATATGTGAAAAGAGTGAGAGTTAACTAGCCAAACATTCACACTTCTACTGATAACCAATATGAGCCCTATTTTACATCAGATGGTAGTAAAAATATTGGGGTTTCTGCCTCTGGTTGTATTCGTTGATTGGTAGAATATGACGAAAAGATTAATACTCTCAATATCGACCCGAGTATCATTCCTCGACCAATATGAGCCCTAGCTGACGTCTCGGGGGAAAAACTACTTGATCTATATCCGACTCATCCTAAAGATTGACGGTCAACAAAAACAGACAACCCGTGGTCTGGATATACGGACTTGGTACAAGCTTATCAAGTAAAGAAATATGTTTTGCTCCAAAATCTATAACATTCGATGAAAAAGGCAAAAGCGTACACAAAAACGTTGTGATTGGCTTTGACGTTATCAACAATGGATGATTGGTTTTGTTTTTTAGAACTTATGAACAATTCTTATAATAATAATAGCTACAAGAGTGAAGTTCACCGATGATGTACTATCATTTTTTTTATGAAGGATGGGACTCGTATAATAGTCCAAGATGAAGGTCATATCAAATTACGACAGTCCTAATTGGTAAAATTTAAAATGGAAAAGGGGAATGTGTCACAGAGACAACAACCCGACCATAGAACAGACAAAAGCAGTAGGTCACCAACAGGTCTTCAATGTAGCGAGAAATTCCCGCACCCGGAGGCGTCCTTCAGCTGGCCCCTAAACAAATATATATGCTAGTTCAGTGATAATGAACGCCATACTGAACTCCAAATTTTAAACAAGAAACTAAACCTATACCTCTAGACAATGTAGAAAAGTAAACGCATAACAATACGCACATTAAAATTCAGTTCAAGAGAGGTTCGAGTCTGATGTCAGACGATGTAACCAAAGAATATAAAAAAACTTCAGATTTCAATTAAACTGATTAAAATATTATGTCTTCATCATATAAATATCAGGCACAATCCCTGTGTTGGTAAGTCTCACTATGGTTCAGCACATGCTATGTAATGAGTCGAACTAGTGTTTCCTACAGGAGGTTTTAGTGTGGTATGGCACCCTGTCGTGTTTTTTGACGCACAGACCTTTTAAGAAAATAATTTGTCGCCATTCCCCTTTTCGGTCGTATTTAAGAGCGCCTCTCCAGAATTTAATTATCGGTTTTATAGTCATCTGTTAGCAATACCATTTCGAGTTATTCCCCTTGGAACAAAATTAAACTTTGAATGACCGACATTTTATTGAATTTAGTAATAGTTTTAAACAGTTTTTTCAACTTCAGAGTATAAAAAAGAATATTGATTATATGTAATAGGGACAACATAAATTTGTACCGCTACACATTTAAAACATAGACAATTTGAATGAGAACCATAATGACGTTACCCATGGCCATGCCTTCATCAATGTAGTTTTGCAGTCAACTATTCAGTGGACAGAATTTTGTAAGTTTTTGTTTAAATACATATAAATATTTTATTAAGTTCCACTTACCAACGAAACACCTTTAGGTTCTGATGCCATTGTAGGATGTAAATGTTCCAAACCCTGATAATATAAATCGATAGATGTTTTTATTTAAAGTACAACTTGGTACAAATAAATGAAATACAATCTATTTCACTTTTGAACATACGTACAAAAAGACATGTATATTAATACCAGATACTAACATATAAAGGACTACAATCTATTAGACCATACGTATGCATGTACTAATCATTATATTAATAGAAGTTTTTGTCATGATGCATTGCCATTTATATACAAAATATCATATGAAAAAAAAAATCAAAATTACATTAATCATTATTATATCTATTTAGTATCATTAAATCGGTTGTGTTTAATTGTGTGAAAATAAAGAAAATGAAAAATAATATTAAAAAATGAAAAGTATCATGAAAGGTGTATTTTAATTGTCATCAATCAGCTGATCATTTATTGGTCTAACCATTCATTGTAACAACATGTGATTCGAATCGTGGAGACTGATTTGTTTCATATCTCTCAAAACTGTTCAAACTTTTGTTTTTGATATAAAAAAAACTTAAAAATAATTGATGGAAAGCATAACATTGTATTAACGCTATAACTAATTGAATTTATATTAATATGCGACTCATTTTTTCATTGGCACTCATACCTTATCTTCTTATTTCCATATATTTAAGTGTATACATCACATAATAAAAGGCTTTGAAAAGAGGGTCAGTAACACCGCATTCCTTAAATTCCAAAAAAAAAATGGGTCCTCAATGTTCTACTTGTTTGGCTTTTTAATTATTTTGATTTTACCGTCACTGATGAGTCTTTTCACTCGGTTATAATTTGTAACCCAGCTTTTCTTTCAATCGATTTACGACTTTATAACAGCAGTATATACTAATGTTGCCTTCATTTAATGCAGACAAAACGCGCGTTTGGCGTATTAAATTATAAGCCTAGTATCTTTAATAACTAGTGATATATTTCGATGAGGTTATCATTCAATTTGTATTGGAGTTTTTGATTATTTTTTTTATATTTTTCAAATTACGAATACAAAATCATTTTATTACTTCGGGTGTCTCTATTAGGAAGATATTGAGTATATTTAAACACATGAGATTAAAAACTTGAATCCATCTATAATTTCTATTGTATATTACCTCTTCAACAGGCACTTCTGGTAGTCCCTGGAACCGCCTTGCTACAGAATCTAAACCCTGTTACGGTGTAGTGGAGAAATGTGATTAGACAGTGTAGGATAAAAGTCAATGTGCAATTTATATTAGTTTTATGTGTTTAGTAAAATGAATGGTCATTGTGTAATAGGTATAGGTATTTTCATTCATATTTTTATGATAGTGTGTCAGTGTTTTTTTAGGTGATTATTTTACTTATTATTTCTATTTATGGTTAATCCATATGTCCTTTATTTTCACTTAAAAAATGATAAAACAAATATATTAAACTCCAAATATATTGAACCTCCCATCTGTACTATCGTTGTTAATAATTCCTTTATAATTACAAATAGTTATCAAAGGTACCAGGATTATAATTTAATACGCCAGACGCGCGTTTCGTCTACATAAGACTCATCAGTGACGCTCAGATCAAAACAGTTAAAATGCCAAACAAATACAAAGTTGAAGAGCATTGAGAACCCAAAAATAAAACTGTGTATAAAATCGTTGATTCTTAATTAACAATAAAAAAATGTACAAAAAATTACTCAATTTTAAATGATTGTGATTGAGTTAGTTCAGTTTAGGTTGGGCTTGATCTGACTAATGATTTCTTAAATTAAAAAATATTCTTAGGTTACCAATAAAAGTAAGAATAGCTGTCATGATTGTTTGATTTTTACTATCTTTTTTTCACTTGTACACACAGTTGTTTTATTAAAAATGAACATAAAAGCCGTTTTCTGACTATACTTCAAAGGGTTTACAGCAACTAAAATCTTTCAGTTGAATTCGTCAAATATATTAAAATTGTCAGTGACGTTTGGACCTCAATACCCTTCAACTTCGTACTTTATTTGGCCTTTTTAAAATTTTGGATTCGAGTGTCACTGATTAATCTTTCATACACGAAACGCGTGTCTGGTGTACATACAAAATTAAATCCTGGTATCTATGATGAGTTTATTTACAACCACTGGATCGATGCCACAGCTGATGGAATTTTAATTCCCCGAGGGTATCAACAGCCCATCAGTCAGCACTTTTCACAAAACCGTTAAATATTTGAAATACTAAGGCTTTTTTTTCTAACTCAGTAAACCTTAGCTGTATATGAAAATACTTTTAGGAATTTTGGACATCAATGTACTTCAACTTCTTACTTTATTTGGCCTTTTTAACATTTTTGGATTCGAGCGTTACTGATGAGTCTTTTGTTACAAAACGCGCGTCTGGCGCAAATACAAAATTTAATCCTTGTATCTATGATGACCTTTTATTGAATACAGAAAGTAAAATAGGTCAAATAGCGAAGAGATCACTGAAAAATGTGTTTTAATTACAGCTTTTCTTTTGTTAAAGCTTGCATCTTTTGAAATCAATAACTATTCTTTCTAAAAAATGATTAAATACTATATTTCATTTTCACATATCAAGCTTAATATTGACAGCAGTTTAAAAACCATGTTACAATTGACAAAGGGAAGCAACTGGGGTTAAAAGTATGTTATAACAGAATAACATCGGTAATTGACAAGAAGACAATCAACACATTGCAAACATAGGGATTATTACTGGTTTCAGTGATTCACACTGCTCACACGGAATATTACATGAAGTTAACTTACAAATATATCTCCACTCCGTAATAAATCTAATTGTAGGTACGCTCTTCTGGACTGTGTATCTCTTTTCTGTCTTTTTGAATAAACTGGATCGAATTCTGTCTTTTCTCGTGTAAGATATGTCCCATGAGGTTTAAAAGAATCGTCCTTAATGTCTAATTTAACCACTGGAGTATTAATCGGCGATTCTATTATAATAGGTGGAAACATTTTTTCTTTTCTGTATTCCTGTACTGGATTTGAAACCTGCAAATACATTTGGTTGAACTATCAAATGATTCTTTTTTCATTTAGTAACTTTAATAATTAATAAAAAAATGTGGTTTATTAAAAGATAATAGATAAAGGCAACTGTAGTATACCGCTGTTCAAAACTCATAAATCCATGGACAAAAAACAAAATCGGGGTAACAAACTAAAACAGATAGAAACGCATTAAATATAAGAGGAGAACAACGACATAACACTAAAATGTAACACAAATAGACAAAATCCCACGAGAATAACAAATATAACATATATATATAACATCAAAACCAAATACATATAGAATTGACCACATTTTCTTGAAATCAGGATATAACGATTAGAGAGAGGGGGATGATACATAAAACATTACTTACTGAGTTGATGATACTCTCGAAGTATGTAAGATATCATTGACATATAACAGTGAAATAATTATAGATTATCGTTGATCATCTCAACGAGATTGATTTTCTCACTTGAGGTGGTACAGCGAAAGTGAGAAAAGCAATCGAGTTGAGATGACCAATGATAATCTGTTTATCGCTATTTTACCTACGACAACGTTGTCAATTTCATGTCTATTTTGTTAGCAACGACACGTTGCCTCCTTAGTTTCTAGCGATAATTTTCCATCTCAAGCGAGTAGCATGATATGAAAAATTATCACATAAAAAGATCAAAGGAAAAATGCACACAATAGCAATAACAGTGAAATAATAGGTCATATTATTTTCACAGGATTTAGTCTAATTTCTGTTTTATTGTTCAAGATAGAGTCATCTATGAGGTATATATACTGTATATAAAAGAAACATTACAAATTATGTGCAAGGTGTGGAGGAAAACGTTTTTAAAAATGAAATACGCACTCGACTGTCTTCTGTTGGTTGGTTTTCTTTGATCTCAGTGTCTGGCTTCACTTCTTCTCCAGTGCCAGTCACTTGAAGTGTAAAATAATAATACATAATACATAAATTATCATATAAAGCACATAATTCAACTTCATTCAAGGATACTCATTGATATATCAATAAAGGCAACAGTAGTATACCGCGGTTCAAAAATTCATAAATTGATTGAATAAAAAACAAATCTAGGTTACAAACTAAGGAAACACATCAAACATATGTCTGTTTGTTTTTTTCACATATTGTTGTCAATATAATGCAATGGTATGCATACAAGCTAGTTTTTAAACCATGTTTTATAACAAATATTTTTTTTTCTACACAAGGAAATGTCTGTACCAAGTCAGGAATATGACAGTTGTTTTCCTTTCTTTTGATGTGTTTGAGCTTTAGATTTTGTCCTTTGATTAGAAACTTTCAGATTTATTTTTTCTTTTGAGTTCATAATATGTGTTATTCTATTTTTCCATGTTTAAACTCACTACCGTGTTAGCGGTCTCATATGGTGGATACCATAGCAGAAGTCTGCTCTAAAATTTTACCGACCATGACCTAATGTCGATTATAACATTTAATTAAATCTTGATTCTTTTGAAAAACAAATTGCGAATTCCTATGCTTTGTTTTTGGTTTTGGTATCTTAATTTGTATCTGAATTTGATTTGAACATCGGTAAACTTCTCTGTTGCCACAAAACTGTGTAAACATACATCATAAGTATACAACACAGCTGACAATGCATAAAATAAAATAAGAATAAACAGGAAATCATTTGTTTCAAGGTCGTATAAATGAAAGAAGGTGAAAATGAAGCGTGTGATAACGTCATTAAAAAAACACCATAAGACGACGAAAATTCAACAAATCTAGTGCAACCATGAATTTCTCAATTATATTTACCCTGAAAATATTTGTCATAGTGATCAAAATGCACATCTCGTTTGTCTCTAATTTCAACGTATAAAAATTTAAATATCGACGCTTCTGGTTAATTGTTATTAATGAAAAAATATTTAACTTTATAAATCCATACCTTTAGCAGATTTTTGTTTTTTACTGCGTTTTGATTTTGACAATTTATTCTTCAGGACCTTTGGGTCTGCTGAAACAGGTTTCTTATCTTGAGTTTGAGCAGGTTTAAGACGTTTTGTAATCTGTAGAGAAGAAAATTATATAAAAGTTAACACATTAGATAATCAAGGAATTTGAGGTGAACACCATTATATCAATATCGTCTACACTACTCAATCTAACATACACGTTGTCATCTAAACTAGTAATCAAACGAGCCATTAAAGTAGCCATCTAACCTACACAAACCAAATATAAAATTAGGAGACAACAGTATTGCATTTTAAGCTCCGATGGCATCAATTGTGAATTTGATGGTAGTAAATACCCGTAAACCTAATTTACGACCATCAAATCCACAATTGATGCCATCGGAGCTTAACATACAATACAGTTATCTGTATTCTAATGAAACTGATAGAAAACAACGTTAAAACATGTATTAAATATGTCATATGCCGTCTGCGCTTGCGCGTACGTCCCATAGCATCAATTGTCAATTGATGCCATGTAAAGAAGTGACGTTATCCAATCAAAATGAACATAAGAAACGTTGTTGCATTAGAATATGTTTTATCCTCCTCTGTATGTCACACAAGAAGAGCATGTAATATGCATGCAGTGAAAATCATGGATAAACGAATATCTAACAACTGGTGTACCATAAGTACTTTGATCTAACTTCATTTATTAAATAATTGGAAAAAGATATTTACTTAATAAATCTCTTGCTTTCTAGAAACAAACAACAATAGCTTACCTTTTTTTTTTTATTTTTACATCACAAGAATCAATTAACAAGATACAAATTGAAATGAATGTAAAACACAAAACATGTGTGAATCGCATAAACCTCAGAGAGCTAGCCGGGTGCATCGACACGATAGGCATGCGCAACATTTGTTTAAGTATTATAAGTGAAAGTAAGTTAAGTTGACCATCAGCGCATGGGGATCTCAAAATGAGGCCTACGCGCTACTTTTTTTTTACGATATAAAGAAGATACGTAACGTTGATATAACAAAAAAGGCAAAATACTTTTATCTAACATTATAATGTGTATTGATCATTTTGAGAATACTGTGTTCCTGACTTACAATATACATATATTTGTTCTCTCTCAGAAATCACCCAACATTCTGCCTTTTCATACCTTCTATGTGGCAAGTGTCAATTGCGTTTAAAGCAGGTGTTTTGTTGTTAAAACAAAGCATCCAATATCAAATATTCGTTTTAATGTATTGATTAGTAAGTGGCTAAGCAAATCAACAGGTGTGTTCAAAGCATTATCGAAAAACAGTAACCTAAACAGTAACCTGAGTAATAATTTGGTTCGTTGAAGGTCAACATAAATCAAGTCAACATTACTATTTCGCTGTTCAAAAACCATTAATCGACAAAAGGAAAATAAATCAGGGTTACAAACTAAAACTGATGGAAACACATCAACTATTAAAATAAGTAGACTGAAAAGAGGGAAAGAGAAAACACACACAAAAAACGTGCACATCAAATTAACTCTTGTGAAGGTTAGTTGTAACAGGCATCTTACACCAGCTAGCATATTCATGCCATCAGCAAAGGAATTACTCCTTGAGAATTGAAATGTCTGTTCTGGTGAATCGTTTATCTAAAATGGCACAAAAAATTTAGAAAATATTCTTGCTTAAAAAAAGTGAACGCTGTTGATGTAATTTGTGAATCGTTTCTCTTAAATTGTACAAATAAATATGCCAATGTATAGGATGGATGGCAACTGTCTCTAATAAAAATAAAATTAAAAATAAACAGTGTCTTATCGATTGATAAAAGGTATTCGTGCGAAATGTGAATATGATATAAATTTTTATGAACGCTCTCCTCGAGAAATGATTTAGGCTGAGGGTTCATACAGTCAAGGAAATTACACTTTATCACATAATACATGTAATATACACTTTATCAAATGATATTTTTTTCATGTGACATGATGCATCATTTGGAGCATAACATAGCATGACTATATTGATTTGAAAATCCAAACAATATGTCCATCATCATACTTAAACTATCAATATAAGATAATAAACATTGAAATTCGGAATAAAGCTTTACCTTACAATGTCAGATATCTATAACTAAAACGGAATATACGCCATTAATGTCTTTTATCAAGACGATTAAAATACTGGCGTCGTTTGGAGACCAGAAGACCGTTTGATAATCTCATGTCTGTCATATTTGTTTTTCGTTTACCGATGTTAACATTTATCAGGCCGTTGGTTTTCTGCTTTGAGACGTTCTCCAATTTCTTTCAGGTCAGGCGTCCTGTACTGTATTGGTTTTGTTCATTTTAGGAAGCTGGACGGTACCCTGTGGTTTTTAAAATCCTAGTACATTAGTTTACGTTGTGTGCTTAGGTTGTATCATCGACACTTGTAAATAACAGTACTGCCTTCAAATACGAACAAAAAGCAATAGATTTTCATACTTGAAAAGGATTTAATTTGGCTACTGCTTTCGCGTGTCTCTGTTTTCATGGTTTGATTTGAACAATAGATAAATTGGATTTTCTTGTGTCATTTGTGTAATAACATTAACAGTACCAATTTTCCTGCACCAGATGCGCATTTCGACAATACATGTCTCTTCAGTGATGCTCGTGGCCAAAATATTTGAAATCAAAAGCTAATATAAAGGATGAAGAGCTATAATCCAAAAGGTCCAAAAAGTATAGCCAAAACCGTGAAAGGAATCAGAGCTTTGCATGAGGGAGATACATTCCTTAATTTATAATAATTTCTAACATTTAGTAACAGTAAACTTTTCAGCTCTAAAAATTTTACCGGAAACTTAATCCAGAGAAGGACACAATACAACTGAATGTATTGAGTCATAACAACTTATATATATATATATACATTCCATAAATCTGTGTTTACTTACCTCAGGCAAGGAGAATGTATTACTTCGTAAGGCTTTCATTCTTCGTTGTTTATTCAGGTTCCCAAACATAGCTGTAAAAAGTCAGTGATTTCAATAGTGTTTTACTTGTTAAAAAAACAAATCATGTTTATTAAAGCGGATATCTCTGAACCATGTATAACATATATATACCGTTCATAAAAAAAATAAACGTTATGGGATTTAAGGTATAAGGCACCAAATACTTGTTTTCATTTCTCTGTAGCGTTTTTTTATAATAGCTGTTGTATATGTAAATAAACTCATCATTGATACCAGGACTAAATTTTATATATACGCCAGACGCGCGTTGCGTTTACAAAAGACTCATCAGTGACGCTCGAATCCAAAAAAGTTAAAAAGTAAAAAAAAAAGCCAAATAAAGTATGAAGTTGAAGAGCATTGAGATCCAAAATTCCTAAAAGTGTTGCCAATCACAGCTAAGGTAATCTATGCAATCATATCCCGCTATGTTTTGTTATTTAGAATATATTTTATTCATATCAAAGTAGGTAATGTATAGATGGTTATAATCCTTACTGTTTAGAATTTGTTTTAGTATGATGAATCAAAAGTGAAATTATCAATATTACGAACTCCAAGAAAAAATCAAATCAGAAATTCCCTCATCAAATAACTAAAGCTCAAACACATTAAACGAATGAAAAACAACTGTGATATCCCTGACTTGGTACCTGCATTTTTCCGTTATATAGTTCAACTTTTCAAACACGTTTTAGGTTAAAGTGTGTTCCTTTTGATTTACATTGTGCTACTTACACCAGATTTTTGCTCTAGACAGTTAATGTAGGCGGTCACCTATTAAAAATTATTAGGAAAAGATGGTTATAAGCTTGCCTGTTTTTGAATTTGTTGGAACATGTTGATAAGAGAGTAAAAATAAATTTCTAAAAGTTCCCTTATCAACCCGTGATCCCTAAATTCCCGACTTCGAACAGGTCATGAATATGTGGCGGAAAAATACTAGTCTGTCCTCTTGTAGTCGCACATGGACTAAAAAAATGCAGAAAAGTCAGTACAGGACAAACCAAACGCTAATGTTATAAAAGCTGTCTAAAATAATACATTACCATCAGCATGACTAGATGATCGTACACAGCCTAATTCCTCTGTTGTCCCACGTAACAATTTGTTGTCTTGTTCTGTGTTAACGACAGTTTGTATTCTAACTACTTTAACTTTCCCCTAAAATGGTAAAAACATTTGTGAATAGGCAAAAGAAAGATCAGAATCTGCTTACCATACTGAAGCATCTGCGATTAGCCCAGATGTTTTTGTTTGGTTCGCGTTGATAATTCTTAAGTTTTTTATGTCGGTCCCGTTATGTTGCTCAATGTTGGTTAAATTCAGTGATAAAGTAAGTCAATGATTTCGCAATGGAGTAAATATGACTGAATCGTGTCAATAACAATTGGAACAAATCTGTGGTCATCTGTGACAAATAAAGGCAACAGTAGTATACCGCTGTTCAAAACTCGTAAATCCATGGACAAAAAACAAAATCGGGGCAACAAACCAAAACCGAGGAAAACGCATTAAATACAAGAGGAGAACAACGACACAACACCAAAATGCAACACACACAGAAACAGACCAAGCATCAGACAAAATCCTATGAGAACAACAAACACAACACCAAAACCAAACACATGAACCTGGAACTGAAAAGCACCGTGATACGTCCTACAGTAATGTGAACTCACACTAAAATATGAGAAAACAAACGACACAACGGAAACACAACGTAAAAATGTTACACACACAGAAACGAACTATGATATAACAATGGCCATTTCCCTGACTTGGTACAGGGCATTTTTAAAGAAAAAGTGGTGGGTTGAACTTGGTTTTGTGGCATGCCAAACCTCGCACTTTAATGATGTTCTTTCACTAAATAATTCAAAATTTGGTGACTATGTGGAACGCATCTATCCAATCGAGCTAGAGATAAAGGATACTATAGATACAGTTAAGTCGGCCTCATATCTTGACTTACATCTAGAAATTGACAATGAGGGTCGGTTGAAAACAAAACTTTACGACAAAAGAGATGATTTCGGATTTCCAATTGTGAACTTTCAATTTCTAAGTAGCAACATTCCAGCAGCACCTGCATACGGGGTATATATCTCCCAATTAATACGATATTCCCGTGCTTGAATTTCCTATCATGATTTTCTTGATACAGGGTTGCTGCTCGCAGGGAAGCTATTGAACCAAGAGTTCCAAATGGTGAAGTTGAAATCATCCCTTCGTAAATTTTACGGACGCCATCACGAGTTGGTTGACCGTTATGGAATAACCGTTTCACAAATGATATCGGATATGTTCCTTTCGTTGTAACTACAAGCCCTTCCCTTTCATGAATGTGACCTACCGAATTAAACTATTTACCGGATTTGTTATCAAATAAGCAACACGACGGGTGCCATATGTGGAGCAGGATCTGCTTACCCTTCCGGAGCACATGAAATCACCCCTAGTTTTTTGGTGGGGTTCGTGTTGTTTATTTTGTAGTTTTCTATGTTGTGTCATGTGTGCTGTTGTTTGTTTGTCTTTTTCATTTTTAGCCATGGCGTTGTCAGTTTGTTTTAGATTTATGAGTTTGACTGACCCTTTGGTATCTTTCGTCCCTCTTTTAATGGCAATGTTAAATATAACATTAAAATGACAACATAATATTACAGGACTACAACACAAATAAATAGGAGAACAAAGATATTTCATAAAATGAACGAAACAAGAACTTATTAGTAAGTATAAGTTATACATATAAGCAGGGATTCTATCACGGTAGTACGTACGTGTGAAGCCGGATATTTTTACCCTTCCGGACCCTAATAACAACCCGGTTTACGGTATGATTCGTGTTACTCAGGCATTAGTTTTTTGTTGTTTTGTCTTTTCATCTCATCCCGTTTTCCGCCTTGAATTGATTAGTGGAATTTTGTACAACTTTTGGGATTAAAGATCCTCATATTGGTATTTTCTGAATATCATTTAGTAAAGCAAGATTAGAGAATCAAAGTAACTTACCGATTTTACTATGTATATCCAAGGAGTTCTGTTGGAATCATCACATATTACTATATTCTGACTGAAAAATATATATATTTGTTCTTTGACCAATCATCTCATATTTAATGAAAAACAAATCGACATGGGTAATTTTTATTTTGACAAGAACATCGTTGAAGATCTATCTATGTTTTAATAACAACAAATGGAAGTTTTTAACGACCTTGATTGGCTATACAGTCCTTGCACTGTCGGTGACTAGATGTTTTAATGTCAATGTCAGCTATACTTATATATCTTAAAAAGAAACACTGGGAATTGTGTGTACAACGGTCTGAAGATTTGGATTTATAACAAAGACAACAATGGACACAATGTAGAGAATGATATGCAAAATGAAAAGAACAATAGAAATAATTCATTTAGTTCTTTACTGGTGTTGACATGAATATCAATAATGTGGTATTTTTTTTACACATTTCCTTTTTGCTAAGTTTTGTTTTTTCGAAACTAAGGATTTACTTATCCCAGGCAAAGATGACCTAAGCCGTTTTTGGCACAACTTTTTGAAATTTTGGATCCTCAATGCTCTTCAACTTTGTACTCGTTTGGCTTTATAAGTATTTTAATATAGCGTCGCTTGTGGGCCTTGTGTGGACGAGGTGCGCGTCTGGCGTACTAAATTGTAATCCTGGTACCTTTGAAAACTATTAACGTCAAACAAACAAAACAAACTTGCAAGTAAAAGTAATAGCTTTAATACATTAGAATCATTAGGAAATGGTGTTGTCCTGTTGAACTTTCATTACATCTAAACTCGTCCAGTATTTTATTTTTATAGTGCTTGTCTGTGATACAAACTCGTAAATCACATAAGTAAAGGGAAAATCAAATTTGATAATTATACTACTCTATCAGAATATATTACATAAAAGAATAATGTTTAAAATGAACGAAGTTTTCCACTGATTTCGTATAAAAAAAAAATATCCTAACCAAAATCATACAAGATCAAATATTTTAAATATATTGAATGACTAAAGAGAACTATATTCATTTTGAACGCCAAAAATCTTTCGAAATTTGCTATTTTACTTTATAATGCAGATTTTATTTTAAAAAGGAAAATATAAAATACAAACCCATAATAACGTAGATCTATGGCATCTTGATTATTGATAAACACTTCTACAGGAAACTCCATAAATAAATCTAGAGATCTGTGGACAAATAAATAATTATTTTAGAATTAAGATGGAAAGAATTGACAAGATAGCTATGCCACTGCAATTTGTCTTACCGCTGTTCGAAAGTCATAACTCGATTCAGAGACAACAAATCCGTGTTACAAACTAAAACCGAGGGAAACACATCAACTCTAAGAACAAAAAAACGAAGCAACAATAAATCTGGAATGCAACAAAAAAAAAACAAAAAAAAAAACAAACGACAATGTAACACACACAGAAACGAACTATAAGATAGCAACTGCCATTTTCCTGACTTGGTACAGAACATTTTGACCGGAATGAGGATTTAAATTGTGTGTCACAATGTGTTATTTTGATTGCCAAACTAAGGCAAGCAATTCTACAATATAGAGCTTCGTCAAATGGTTACTGTGGAAATGCATTCACAAGGTGATATTGGTAACAATTCCTCCAATGATAGGCAAAGTCTCATAACTCCCGTTAAAATGTTTGGCAAAATTTTGTCAACTACACAAAATGGCAAAGATGTTTTACAATTCTGTTGTGTAAAATTGTCGTTGGTCGACGATGTTTGAAACATCATAACATTATTAATACAGAGTACTGTTATTTGGATTTGAAGGAAAATCTGAGCATTAGAATACTGAATGCACAAAAGTCTGCAAATATGACAAAATCTCAATAGTTGACTTGGTATCATCCTTTTAACTAATAATTCATACAAGTTGAAAACCTAATTTTAAAGTTATTAATCATCTTTGACGAATTTATTGAAACTTACCTTAAAAATTCTATCGGTGGACCTTGTGTTCTGTTCCTGAGCCTCAGAAAATCCTGCAATTAAGAACATTCGAATATTAACCACAAACATTTGTCATATTTCTATTGACTCATTCTGTTACAAATAAGGGAGTTTAACGAAAATTAACTGTGAAAAAAAAGATATAATTATTTGATATTGATAAATTTCTATGATGATAAAAATAAAATTATCTACGGAAAACTTACGTCTCTGTGTATAATAAGAACTTCAACTTGTCCACTGGAAACAAGATGGTGATCACGTGGCCAATTTTCTTCAAGGTCATCAACCTAAAAAACAAATCAATTGCGCTAAATGATATATGTTTCTGTAGAACTATTAAGGGAAACTTCACGTACGCCTTTGACTATGATGTACTTGCATTCCTTAATTTCATGTCAGATCACAAACTAATACAGTTCAAAAGATTAAATTTTGATTCGAGTTATTCTCAAAAATAAAACAAGCAATGCCATGTAAGTGTTCAATCCTCCCTTAAACTTGAGCATTGATGTAACACTACTTCGTTGTCGTACAAGTGAGAGGTTTAGCACTATAAAACCATGTTCCATCCACCATTTTCTACATTTGAAAATACCTGATCCAAGTCAGGAATATGACAGTTGTTGTCCATTCGTTTTTTATGTGTTTTGTCATTTGATTTTGGCATGTGATGAGGGACTTTCCGATTGAATTTTCTCGGAGTTGAGTATTTTTATTATTTTACTTTTTCACAATAAAAAAACTCAAAAATCATTAAAAAGGGCTCGTTTCATCCGATCAATACAAAGCAACAACAAAAAATAACAAATAAACTCATCATAGATACTAGGATTAAATTTTGTATTTACGCCAGACGCGCGTTTCGTCTACAAAAGACTCATCAGTAACGCTCGAATCAAAAAAAGACACAAAGTGTCGATGAATGAGTTCTCTGACAGATTGATCAATGACAGTTGGTATCTTTGAGAAAATGTCTATTGTAATGCTGAGCGGCTTTCTCTTTTTGACGTTTACTATCATTCGCATATATACATTTACAACACTACTTATAGTTAGTGTCTGGATTGGGATTGTCTTTATTTTTCTATGCAATAATATTTCATTGCTTTTTTCTTTCTTTTATATTTTTTCCACAATTATTATCGCATCAATCTATAATGTCTGTGTTGTGTCACAATATAGAAACTATAAACAGCTACCATAAAGTGGAAGGTTAAGCTAGCTCAAACTATGATTAGCCCACCATTGTCTACGGTAAATACCTATACCAACTCATGAATATTCAATAGGGTTGATTTTGTCAGTTTATCTTGACTTCCCTTTTATTTACCTTAGAGCTCGGTATTTTGATATGCTCTTTTCTTTTTTTGTATTTTTTGTATAATTAAGCACCCCCATTATTTTTCGTTTTCGTGAACCTTTCTCTCTGTTATATGTTGTCGGGGGATCATAATTCGTTTGTCTGTGACCCAATTCCAAACCTTTTAATAGGCTTTTTAATGTAGTTTTATTTTTTAATGATGTACTTTTTGGTTTACTCGGAGAAATCTATTTTTACATCGTTCGCTTTTAATGGAGTGAATTCGTCGAAAAATAACAACAAGAACTTGTATTCGGAATTAATTATATATCTAATTAGGGTTGTGTAAATAATTCATAAGGTTTTGTTTACTACCACACCTTTAATTATCTATCATTTCATTTAACTACATGCCACATGCAATTTAATTAAGAACATGGCTTTAATGAATAATTTAGTTCCCGTTTTAATAGGATAATTTCATCCTAATTAGTTTGTATATATTGGCATAAAAGGTCCCGTATAATTTTTCCCAAATAATAAGTTTGTATATATTGGCATAAAAGATCCAGTATTATATACAAAGCAGCCATTACTGTGTCTAGGAGGGGTGGGGTGTTCTTGGGGTGGAATCCCCCTTTTCAATTCTTAATCACGTAATCGCGCTTCATGGTGTTCTAGGGGTTGAACAATGCAATAAAATCTGTTCCTCTTGGAAGAAACATTCTATCCCCTTAATTCCGTTAGTCACAAATACTGTAGTATATGTTACAATATTCATAACATTTCTTCCAATTGGAACTTATACTATAAAGGATCATAAAGTAGCTTCTATGTCATGCCATTTGAAAGTGTGTAATAAAAAAAATCAACTCGGAAACAAAGAAATCCAGGGTAGACTTTTCCGACTAGTGCTGTAATTATCTTAAGTGAAAACAATACATACATCTGTCGTTGTTCCCTTCTCTATGAAGCCTTCATTCCGGGAAACTATTCCGGAAGTCAACCGATATTCTTTTACTTTTTGAACTGCAATAAAAACAAAATAAAAAATTCTTTTACGACATAATGACACATTTTTTTGTACTAGCTAAACACTTTTATGATCTTTTACTAATAAACTTGATGGAAAAAGAACTACATTTATATGTAATTATCATTAAAAGGTTGCTTTATGGCCAAATCAATTCAAAATTAGTTTGTTTATGTTGTTGTTTTGTGAAATCAGAACATAAAACAATGCAATAAAGACAAATATGAAAGACATATTAAAATAGTTTCTACACACATGGTAATTCATTTTTGTGTTCAAATTGTAAAATATTATCTGAAATTAGAACACAAAGAAAGACAATTTTTGTGAATTGAATACAAACTTGAGAGGGGCGAACGATACCAGAGGGACACAGGCGCGGATCCAGAGGGGGGGGGGGTTCAGGGGTTGGAACCCCCCCTTTTTTTGGACGATCAATGCATTTGAATGGGGACATGTAATTGGAACCCCCCCCCCCCTTTGTTCTGGGTTAGAAACCCCCCCCCCCTTTTTAAAATGGCTGGATCCGCCCCTGGGACATTCAAACTCATAGATCGAAAATAAATTGACATCACTAGGTCTAATAAAGAAAAAGACAAACAGACAAACAATAATTCACATAAGACACAACCGTGATAGCAAACTAAAGACTGAACAACACGAACCTCACCAAAACCTGAAGGTGATCGCACTTAGGTTCTCCGGAAGGGTAGGCAGATCATGTTCCATATACAGTTACAGTCCTATTTTTTTTTTGTTTTATCATTAAGGCTATGGTATAAATATCAAAAATAAGAAGTTATGGTATGATGAGACAGCTATCCACAAGAGTTCAAATGAACTCTTTTGTTAGTAAAACTGATCAAAACTGGACTCCCATTTATTCACAATTCACATAATCATAGATACTTTTTTAAAGTCACTCACTTTTTCCAGTTAAGATATAGTAAAATCTTTCTGGGTCTCTTCCTTGATACGAAATAACTCTATTAGCGTCATATCTGAAAATAAATAATCAATCGTTAAATATTTTGTTGAAGACCGTATGATGACCTATAGATGTTCTTTAACTGCTTGGCGTGTTTGGTTGTCGTCTCTGACATTGGCGTAGACACCACACAGCATTTATACATGTTAATAAGTAGATATTCTTACATTTGTCTTGAATGATACTTTACTGTCTCGAATGTAACCTTACTATATTGAAAGTCTTCGTACTGTCTTGAAAGTCAGCCTTCTGTCTTAAATATCATCTTACTTTCCTGAAGGTCACTTTACTGTTACAGATGGTCGCCTTACTATGACTAAGGTCTTCTTACTGTATCTAATGTTACCTTATTGTCATGAAAGTCATCTTACTGTCTTGGAGGTCACCTTTTTGTTTCCTAATAACGATTGTTGCTTGTTTATTACATTGGTCACCTGATGTTTTAACAAGAGCTGTCAAAATGACAGTAAACCGGATTCTTTAACATTTATTTGTGTTCTTGCATTTATTAATATTACAAGAACCAAAACTCTTAATAGAAAATTTTAAAAGGTTTGGTTGAACGGTTCATGAGTAAATGCACGGACACAACATTGTTTAAACTTTCAAGAACCGTAACTCCTGAACGGTAAAAGTCAAAATCGTCATTATTGAACTTGACCTCCGTTATGTTGTCAGTAAACCTCCGTTATGTTGTCAGTAACAACATATTAAAATTTAAAAAGGTTTGGTTGAACGGTTCATGAGTAAATGCACGGACACAACATTGTTTAAACTTTCAAGAACCGTAACTCCTGAACGGCAAAAGTCAAAATCGTCATTATTGAACTTGACCTCCGTTATGTTGTCAGTAAACCTCCGTTATGTTGTCAGTAACAACATATTTAAATTTAAAAAGGTTTGGTTGAACGGTTCATGAGTAAATGCACGGACACAACATTGTTTAAACTTTCAAGAACCGTAACTCATGAACGGTAAAAGTCAAAATCGTCATTATTGAACTTGACCTCCGTTATGTTGTCAGTAACAACATATTAAAATTTAAAAAGGTTTGGTTGAACGGTTCATGAGTAAATGCACGGACACAACATTTTTTAAACTTTCAAGAACCGTAACTCCTGAACGGTAATAGTCAAAATCGTCATTATTGAACTTGACCTCCATTTTGTTGTCAGTAACAACATATTTAAATTTTAAAAGGTTTGGTTGAACGCTTCATGAGTAAATGTACGGACAACATTTGGTTGCCGCCCGGCCGCTCGCCCGCCCGACTGCCCGACTGCCCGCCCGCCCGCCCGCCCGCCCGCCCGCCGTACATCCCCAAATCAATAACCGACATTTTTGACACAAAAATCCGGTTAAAAATGTTAAAATAAATCTACCAAATTAAACCTATGCATTTTAGAGAGGAGGTTCCCTAATGGAGATGAAATCAGTCAAATTAAACCTATGCATGATAGAGAGGAGGTTCCCTAGTGGAGATGAAATCAGTCAAATCAAATGTACATGTATTATTGTCATATAAATTTCCCAAACTTAATATATAATACCAAAATTTACGTTCTAAAAAGGGGGATTTAAAAATTAACCATGCATTAGTTGTCGTTTGTTTATGTAATATATACGTGTTTCTCGTTTCTCGTTTTGTTTATATAGATTAGACCGTTGGTTTTCCCGTTTGAATGGTTTTACACTAGTAATTTTGGGGCCCTTTATAGCTTGTTGTTCGGTGTGAGCCAAGGCTCCGTGTTGAAGGCCGTACTTTAACCTATAATGGTTTACTTTTTAAATTGTTATTTGTATGGAGAGTTGTCTCATTGGCACTCACACCACATCTTCCTATATCTATTGAAAGTTTTAAGTAGAAACTCATTGTTTCACAATCGTTTGCAATCCCGGTAATAAAACAAAATTTCACACCAAATCGATGTGATTGTTTAGTATCATTTAAACGATTGCTACATTGTACCAATCTACTGTTATTTTATTTTGATGCATGGACAATGAAATCGACCTACCAGACACTTTCAAGGGCACAGCTTTTTTAAATGGTGGTACTGACGATTTCAAAAAGAAATTAAACACTTTTTTTAAAAATGCAACGTTAAATAAAATATGGGTTTGATTTCTAAGTCAAAGGCCCTTTACCTTTCATATGCAACAACTCTAGCCAGCTCTGTTTCTACTTCTATTGGAAATAAATTTTTAAACGCTTTCGTGGCCCTTAAAACCCAGGCAATCTGAAATATAAAAACTTAAAATTGAATTAAGAGATTATTAGTAGTATTTTTGAAAGTCAAATGATACATCATTCCATTTTTTAGCAGCTTTGCATAAATCATTGTTTAGCAAAATATTTAAATGGAAATAACAGCTGGATTGAGTTTACAAAAAGATCTAAATAAATTTTGCTTTTTCATTGTAAATGTCATAGTTAGAAATTGCATTAAATTTCCTTTAGATTTTTATAGGGAATATTCTTATTTTTATGTTAAATATTTTAGACATCTTGGAAAATTAATTTTATATTTGGCTTAAACATTTTGAAGTTTGGTTCACAAGTTTTCTTTCACTTTATTATCTATCTTAATACAGAAATATAAGGTGTAAATCTGCTAAACAAAGAGAGATTATTTTCAAGTTATTTTGTATGTATTTATCTCGTCTATGAAAAAGCAAGGCGACAGATTAAATTATGTAATGTCCATTAGTTCTTTTGTAAGGGTTAACAAATAAATACTTTATGTAATTAGACATCTTTTGACAAGTTAAGTTGATAAAGAAGGAAATAGAAATAGCCACATTGACAATGAGTGGTTTTGCACGTGGTACGATAATCTACCACTTTTACACTGAAAATTTTGTAAAATAAATTTTGATTGGCTCAAAACCTGAAAATTAGTTTAATTCCATGGATTCACTTTTTTTGAAAATTAGTTTAATTCCATGGATTCACTTTTTTTCTTGATTAGCGTCACTCTGCCATACGCTATCAAGAAATAAAGACTCTTTTTTATTGAATCCTTGGTTTTGACTATTTTCAGGTGAGTACATATTTTATATATATTTTTCTATTATGTTTTAAGCTACGAAGGTAATTTATTCAATTTTGAAAGGTTAATTAGTTGAATTAAATATTGGGTTTTTAATTCAAATTATTTAAGAAACCGTCAAAAATGAAAATCCAAAGCGTTTCTTCATATTCTATTTGAAAAGTTAACTGATGTACTTTTGGCAAAAAGTACTTAATTTGGTAAACAGAAATTTTAAACATAACTTATGTAAATAATATTTGTTTCATAGTTACAGTTTAGTTTGTAATAGTTTTAGTTTACTATTATTGTTTAATTATGTCACTGTGTACATATCTTGAATGTACAGTTAAGTTTTGGTATTGCGGGCTGCCATAGATTTATTTATATGGGAGATAACTCAGGGTTTACTTGCGACAAAATTGCGGGACAAATAATATTGTGTATTTTCACCAGTTTAGAGCCAAAATAAGTCATGGTTAGTGTTATACATTTATTATTCAATACATTAATGTTAGTTTTCAATTGTCGCCAAGTAACAAAGCTTGTATAAGCAAAGAAACATTAGTTCTCCTGAATTTCCCATTCCAGCCTTGTGATTTCTATATTTTGAGACTTTGTTTATTTACTATCCTAATAGTTAAGACTGATGCCTATAGTTTAAGCGCATTTAAATATATTACTTTATTTAAATTGTATTTTACTTTAGAGTAAATTAACTCAGTAGTCCCAGAATGTTTTATTTTAGTATGTGAGCTAGGTCCCCAGAGATAACTTAAGTAGTTATCCCCCCTTGATATGCAAATTAGTTTGCAAGTGTTTGTTTTAATTAGAGTATTTTGTAAATAAACTTGTCCATAGACATGCCACAATGAAACATGTAATTAATCTCAAACAGTTTGAGATTAATTACATGTTTCATTGTGGCATGTCTATGGAGAGTCATTTTAAACAATGCAGATTGTTTATATTTAGTTTTGATATTTTATAAAAGATGATAAAATTTAATGTTTAAGAATTTTTTAGCCAAAGAGTGTTGGCTCCAGACTTTTAGAGATCATATATTATGTAGTAATATGGCTATTATTGTTCTCATAGTTGTCAGTTTTATGTATTGTAAAGCACCAAGAATGGCAATGGTTATGTCAGTTATGCAATTTTTCTCTTGTGTAGAATCTCAAACTCCCCCATCATTTATATATCGCAGACCCACTGAAGAACCACAGAATGATTTTTCAACAAAAGTTCAGCAATTTATTTCAGAATTTTCATGGGTACACGCATCAGTTATTTTGAGTATAATTGTCTTATTGTTTTTGATATTTTTAATTTGCTATTTGTACAAATCAAAACATAACCGGTGTACGACTTTGGTTTTAGAAATTACCTCAGGTGGCGATTGTGTTATTGTACCTATTTTAAACTTGTCTTTGTGCCCATCTTATTATAAAATTTCCAAACCATCTGTTAAAGAATTGACTGTTGCCGCATTTCCCTCATGTAAATTATTTGCCACATGGTCATCCTTTCAAGTAACTAATTTGTTAACTGAGCAAAGTATTCAGATTCCCACAACAATTTCACTTAGCTTAAGGAATCGTTATAAGCTTCCGTATATTTTAAATCAACCATTCAATGCCTACGTCTATGTGACACACCAAGGATTCGCTAATATTCTAAATCCGCCAGCAGATTCTTCAAATAAAACTAAGAATGCATCTGCAGCTGATTTGACCTCATTTGTATAAACATTTTTATAAAACCATTATTATTTTGGATAATTATCTTATTTTTTTTGGTTTTGAGCGGTAGTCACCACCTGATTGAATTAAAAAGATTTAAAGACAAAGATAATTTTGTTTTATATTGTAATGTTTCCATTTGGGTTTAACTTTTGAAGAACTCTTTGTACAAAGATGTAAATACTAAGTTTTTCTTATTTTGATCAATATTCATATGGCATATCTTGATTATCTCCCCTTAGTTTTATATGACCTTGATGAACAAGACTTATATTTTTATTGTGTATATAACATGTATTTTTTTTCAGTTTTATAATATTAGTATCATGCATAAGACACTATTCTGTTTTATGGTCTCTGTTCATATGGAATACAACGAAACTGCTACTGAATTACCGTAAATGTTGCTGTACTGACCGCATCGATACATAACCCGTAATTATAGGAAAACACTCGCTTCATCTAATCAATTCTATGGAAGATATTCAGTTCCGTGTGTACATATCAAGTAATCGTGAAGGATTCGACTCAACGCACTTATTGGAGGATATTCAGTGCGATTTAATGAAAATCCTATACATGTACAATTCAAAGACATCATTCTTGTAATAAAGTTATCATGTTTGACATTTTGAATATACTATACTGTCAGTTCTGGTATTTTTTTCAGATGTGTTTACAATTAATTCATGTGAAATGAAGATTATATTTGAATATTTAAAGATGGATTTAACATTTTGAAGCTTTGGGGTCCAAAGCTGGTAGGTTTGTGGGGAGTTGTCATAGTTAGAAATTGCATTAAATTTCCTTTAGATTTTTATAGGGAATATTCTTATTTTTATGTTAAATATTTTAGACATCTTGGAAAATTAATTTTATATTTGGCTTAAACATTTTGAAGTTTGGTTCACAAGTTTTCTTTCACTTTATTATCTATCTTAATACAGAAATATAAGGTGTAAATCTGCTAAACAAAGAGAGATTATTTTCAAGTTATTTTGTATGTATTTATCTCGTCTATGAAAAAGCAAGGCGACAGATTAAATTATGTAATGTCCATTAGTTCTTTTGTAAGGGTTAACAAATAAATACTTTATGTAATTAGACATCTTTTGACAAGTTAAGTTGATAAAGAAGGAAATAGAAATAGCCACATTGACAATGAGTGGTTTTGCACGTGGTACGATAATCTACCACTTTTACACTGAAAATTTTGTAAAATAAATTTTGATTGGCTCAAAACCTGAAAATTAGTTTAATTCCATGGATTCACTTTTTTTGAAAATTAGTTTAATTCCATGGATTCACTTTTTTTCTTGATTAGCGTCACTCTGCCATACGCTATCAAGAAATAAAGACTCTTTTTTATTGAATCCTTGGTTTTGACTATTTTCAGGTGAGTACATATTTTATATATATTTTTCTATTATGTTTTAAGCTACGAAGGTAATTTATTCAATTTTGAAAGGTTAATTAGTTGAATTAAATATTGGGTTTTTAATTCAAATTATTTAAGAAACCGTCAAAAATGAAAATCCAAAGCGTTTCTTCATATTCTATTTGAAAAGTTAACTGATGTTAACTTTTGACAAAAAGTACTTAATTTGGTAAACAGAAATTTTAAACATAACTTATGTAAATATATTCTGCCTCAGTGCATACTAGTATAACCATAAGCCACAGTAATGTATATCATTTATTTCGAAAACCATGAAATAACAAGTTCTACATATGTGTGCTGTGATGTTGTTAAAAAGATTGTGAGTTGGCGTAGTTTACGATACTTTTAAATGCCTGTGACCACGTTCATGCTTTCAATTTAGGAAACAAAAAAAAGTCAGGGGGACAGTAACGAACTTCAAAGTACAAAAATCTAGCAATAAAAAATAGTCCGGGAAAACTTATGAAAAATCGATAGAATTTCTGTTAAACAATAAAAAATCAACACTGGTAACAGTACACTCCCCGTCTATTATCATTCCCATGATAATATTTTACAACAAATTTATGCAAATATACCAAATGTAAAAATAAGTCACAATTTTGACTATTACGAAAAATCAATGCTATCGAAGAACATTCCTTCAGCATAAAAAACACACTAAAAATACAAACAACAGTTCACTTAAACCTTTTATAAATTGTTCAATATTGTCAATATTCACAATCAGTCTACCAATAAAACCATCTCACTAATCGGTCTAGTATATGTAACAGCTTTTCCTTCCTTGTAAATGCGGAGGCGAGCCTTGCGTACTTTTCCATCATCGCTTTTGAAAACTTCCTCCACAATGCCTAGTGGCCACTCTCCTCGGTAAATAGATTTGTCTCTCATAAGAATTACATCACCAACTTTGATATCGTCTTTGTCAATGTGCCATTTACGTCTCTGTTGCAAACATTGTAAATAATCTGACCTCCAATGCTTCCAGAATATATCTGATAGAACTTGCACATGTTTCCATTGTGCACGATACATATCCTTGAGATTGTATGTGTCCGTTATCACAGGTAAGTAGTCTTGTTTTCCAGTTAAGAGCATTGATGGACTTAGAATCAAAGGCATTTCCGGATCTGATGATATCTGTGCAATGGGTCTTGCGTTAATAATAGCGGTCACTTCAGCTAAGAATGTTGTTAAACTTTCATGAGTCAAACTTTTACTACTAGAAGTTAAGATAACAGCGTCTAATATTCTTCGTGTGACACCTATCATCCTTTCCCACACTCCTCCCATGTGGGAAGAGTGGGGAGGGTTAAATTTCCATACTGAACCAGATTCACATAGAAAGTTTTTAACTGTCAAATCTTCAACATTTATAGCTTCAATATTTGAATCATCTGTGGCACCTATGAAATTTGTCCCACGGTCAGATCGATACACTTTGGCTTATCCGCGTAATGACTGGAACCTACGAAGTGAATTTATAAAACAGGAACTGCTTAATGATTCTATCACTTCTATATGGACTGCTCTCGTAGTCATACATGTAAATAAAATAGCCCACCTTTTACTATTTGCTGAACCTCCACGTGTCTTACGAGTTAATACTTGCCAAGGTCCGAAGGTATCCAAACCTACAAATGTGAACGGAGGCCCTGGTGTTAGTCTATCAGAAGGCAAGTCCGCCATTTTTTGTTCCTGGAACTTTCCTCGAAGTTTCCTGCATATTACACACTTTTGTATAAATGAAGAAATTAATCGTTTAGCTCCAATTAGCCAGTATCCTGCACTCCTTAACGCACCTTCAGTTAAATGTCTACCCTGATGTTTCACTGAATTGTGATAGCGGTCTATAAGAAGCTTACTAATGTAACTATTTTTCGGAATGATAATTGGGTTAATTTCTCCTGTCGGAAGCCAAGACTTTGCCTTTTCCAAACGTTCTCCTACACGAATCAAACCTTGTGAATCCAAAAATGGCGAAAGAGAGATTAAAGATGATTGTTTTGAAATGTTTGTGCCTCTAGCCAAACATTCTATCTCTTGCGAATATACTTCCTTCTGACATTCCTTCAAGATAAATAATTCCGCTTTTTGGTAACTATCAACTGACATGACATTTTGACAAAAATGCCAACCTTGGCACGACTTATCCTTTAAACTGAATGACTGAGCCACATGTTGCAAAAATGATATAGCTTTCACAAGCCGTCTCCAACTAGAGAATTTTTTAAAACGCCCCACTATTGGCGCAAGCGCATCTATTGACGTTTTCGATGCACTTATCTCTTTTCTAATCTCTTTATCATTATCTGGACTAACTAACGGATATAATATTTTGACATCACATTGAGCTTCTTCGTCAGAGTTCTTCATCCACTTCGGCCCAAGAAGCCATGGATTGTTTTCCATATCAACAGATATTGAGTAACGTGTACCGCAATCTGATGGGTTTAAATGTGTTGGGACAAACTGCCACTGATTTGATGACGATACACTCAGAATGCGTTCAATTCTGTTTGACACGTAGGTGTGAAAACGTCGGGTCTGATTAGTGATATATCCTAACACAATTTTGCTATCAGAATAATACTTGATAGAGTCCAACGGAACATCTAAATTTTCAGATATTATTTTTCCAATTTCGGTTGCCAAGACAGCCCCACATAACTCTAATCTTGGTATCGTGTTTCCGCTAAGAGGTGCTAGTTTCGATTTTCCCATAATAAATCCTACGGTACTGGTCCCATATGTGTCGATAGCTCTTAAATATGCCGAAGCCGCAACTGCCTTCTCTGAAGCGTCTGAAAATACATGTACTTCTAAGTTGTCCATAACACTGATTGACATAGGTATATACATACGTGGTATACTAAGTTCTCGAAGTGACAAAACAGAGATCCTCCATTCATTCCATTTCTCTTGAAAACTTTGTGATAAACATTCATCCCAATCAGTACCCGGTGGGGATGCATCTCGCAACAAAATCTTTCCGCTAATTGTGAGTGGTGACAAGAATCCAATCGGATCAAAAATACTATTCAATGACGAAAGAATACCTCTACGGGTGCAGGGTTTATCATCTTGTAATGGGGTAAATATAAAGCTATCGGTGTTTAAGTCCCAAGCGAGGCCAAGGCTGTGTTGTACCGGAAAATAGTCTTCACACAAGTTTAAATTCTTGAGATCCTTTCCAATATCATCGGCAGGGAAAGCCTTCATTACGTCGCTACTATTTGATGTAATCTTGTGTAACCTAATGTTACCTTCTGTTTTTAGCGCCATCTGTGCTCTTGTTATAAGATCAATTACTTGTTCACTTTCAGGCAAGGAAATGAGCCCATCGTCTACGTAAAAATCCCTGTTAACGAAAGTCTTAACATCTGAGCCGAACGTTTCATTAGAGTTTTCAACTGTCTTACGTAATCCGTACGTTGCCACTGCAGGAGAAGCGCTATTGCCAAAAACATTGACACACATCCGATGTTCTATAAGCGGATTATCTGGGTTATTGTCCTTGTACCAAAAGAACCTCAAAAAGTTTCTATCTTCTTCTCTCACGTAGAATTGATAAAACATTTGTTCTATATCAGCAGTGGCCGCAAACTGGTCACTGCGAAAACGCAACAAAATACCAAGTAGGTTGTTAGTGAGATCTGGTCCTGACATCATAACGCTATTGAGAGATACTCCTTCGAAAGATGCTGAGGAATCAAATACGCCTCTTATCTGGTTAGGCTTGTTCTGGTGGTAAACGCCAAAAAGGGGGAGATACCAACACTCCTCATCTGTGATTATGGGAGCTACCTCCGCTGCTCCGCTAACTAATACTTTTTGCATAAATTCTACAAAATGAGTCTTTTTTGTAAAATTTTGTTGGAAAGATTTATCGAGTATTTGAGCCCTTTTCCATGCTTGACTTCTATTGTTCGGCAATCGTTGTCTATTTGGTCTAAAAGGGAGGGGTGCAGTCCAGTGCCCATTTGAATCTTTCTTAAATTCAGAATCCATGAGATTAAGGAACAAGCGGTCTTGGACTGATGTGCCAATCTTGTCGTCATCTTTGGTTTTAATAAACAATGGGTCATTGTTACATCTTTGTGAATGAACATTATCTCTGATATGAGCCAATTCAGTGTTTTCCTTTACATACAAAGTGTTAATACAAGGTTCAAATATAGTTCCTCTACCATTGTTCATTACATTAGTCTTATTGACATTGACAAAATTTGGTTTGTGTACTTTGCCTAAGCAAACATCGCCTATAATTACCCAACCGAAAAAGAGCTCCTGGGCAAATGGCGTGCCCTTCGGTCCTGTCAACTGTCTAAACACGTGGTGCGCTTCTGGGACATCTCTTCCAATCAAAAGTTGAATGTCTATATTTGGATTCAAATCTAACATTTGATGAGCTATCTCCCGTAAATGGGGATAGGATTTAGCAATATCCGGAGTCGGAATTTCTGATTTTTCGTCTGGGATTGCACTGCACTCTATTACTGAATGTATTTCAAGTTCTCCATTACCAGACAATGACTCAACTATCAGACTTTCTGCACATCTACCATTCATGATAGTGCGTCCAGCACAAGACGACATAGTATACTGAATGGCCGATGTATTTATACCTAATTGATCGAACAGCTCAGTCTTAGCAAGAGTTCTGTTACTTTGGTCGTCCAGTATAGCGTACACATTAACGGCTTTATCTGGGAAGTTCTTCGGGTACACACGGACCTGAACGGTTTTTCCACATGATTTACCACTAAATCCACATAAAAACGTGCACTTGGATGACACTGTTTGATCATTAGCATTTTGCGTTGTATCAGATGATTTCTCTCCGCCGTCAGGACAACTAGATTTTGCAGTTACATGCATAGCGGTTATATGATAATTACTTCCACAATGATCGCATTTTACAGTTACAGTGCAATTTCGTGACATATGAGTTGTCGAATGGCAGCATTTGAAACAAATATTATTGTCCTTCAGATACTTTCTGCGTTCTTCATAAGTCATTGCTTTAAAGGCTCGACAAGTATTCAAATGATGATTGGCTTTATGAATAGGACAACGTACTGTCTCTTTCTCTTCCTTCTGTTTAATATTAACATCCGTTTTTCGGTTAAACACTGACGTTGCACCATGGTTAACTTTCCGTGTTTCATTTTTCCTAGAATACGACGTTTCAGTATTACTATAAATAAACGCGGGATCATTTTTGACAGCACTAACCTCTCTGATAAATTGCACCAAGTACGAAAAAGGTGGAAATGGTACGTTGTTCCTCAGTTTGTATTGCGATGCACGTGTTGTCCACTTCTCTTGTATATTATATGGTAATTTGTCCACAATTGGTAAAACACCAGAAGAAGAGTCGAAATATGACAATAAATTTGAAAATGTCTCATTCTCTTTCGAAGATTCTATTTGTGTGAGAATATCTAATAGCTCATAAAGTCGACTATGATCCTTATTTGTTAACTTTGGAAACTTCTGTAGTTTTGTTTTAATTGCAGCTTCTACCATCTCAGGTCTACCATAGCGTTCGTCAAGACGCTCCCATATACGACGAAGACCAGCATTTGGATTGTTCACATTTGACGCACGAATATTTTGTGAAAACTTTGAAGATTCACGGCCGAGCCATTTAACTAATAAGTCCATTTCTTCGAAAGCAGTAACTGAGAGTTCTTCAGTAATACTTTTAAAGGTAGCTTTCCATGAAGCATAAGTTTCGGGACAGTCATCGAAATTCTGAAATCTAGAAAGTAATAAATCTTTCTTCAACAAAAACTTTGTCAAGTCAGACACTACAGACTGATCATGATTTGGTGGCAGTGGTGGTTGAGTTAATTCAAAATCAGCTGCATAAGGATTTAATGTTTGTTTTTGCCGAATTTCTGGTTTAATATCTTCAACTATCGATCGATCCAAATCGTCGACTTGAAATTTTGGCAAATTCCTTGGCATAGGAATTATGTTTAACTGGTTCCGAGGTGCCGGAATATGTGAACTAAATTTGTCTTGATTGTTCGGAATATCTTGCGGAACATTATTATTCTTGTCTTGAGATTTGAGTTGTTCCACTTCATTAAATTGTTCATTTACATACTTTTCTGTTAGTGTCATTTTCACTTTTTGTAAAGGCACTTTGTCTTCTTGTAACGACAAGGATCTTCTATCGCTCTCGGCTTCTTCTAAAACTTTGACCTCGACCTCTGCGACAGCGGCTTCTGTCTGTTGTTTAAGCAGTGCTAAATCTGCATCAACTTCAGCTTTTTCACGGTCCTTTAAAGCTTTAGACTGTGTTTCTAATTCACTTAATCTTGCTTTTTGCTTAATTAATTTTGTTTGTTGTTCCGCATATTGTAACTTTGTTCGTTGAACTTCAGCATTTACACGCTTCCTAGCCATAGCTGAACTCGAAATTGAGCCGCTTTTACCACTATTGTTTGAACGGACAGACTCTACAGGAACTACTGACATAGTTTCAGCTGCGGTTAATTTCAATGTCTTAATTTGTTGTAATGTATTGTCAATGATTTCATTGCACTTTTTAAACTCAGTCTTAAAGGTGGGTAATGCGTCGTCATTACTGTCTTCATTATTCTTGCGTGTCAAAAACTCAATATATTGATTTGAGTTTTCACAGTATTTTTCACGAGACTTCAAAATGTTTTTCTCTAGTTTGCGTAGAGGTTTCAGCTCCTTCGAGCACTCTGATAATTCTTCGAGTAAATTTTCTATAGTTTCCCACGAACCGTCAATTTGCTTAAGGTATTTTATCTTATGTGAATGATAAAGTTCTTTACCTTTCTCTGTCATTTTATGTTCATGTGTTACTGTTGTTTCAGGCGGAAGTGGTTGTGATTGAGCCATTTCATAAAATTGTTTGTAGGAACTACTGCATGTTATTCTGTATCGAACTGTGTCTTTGCAATCTTTTTACTATTCTGCCTCAGTGCATACTAGTATAACCATAAGCCACAGTAATGTATATCATTTATTTCGAAAACCATGAAATAACAAGTTCTACATATGTGTGCTGTGATGTTGTTAAAAAGATTGTGAGTTGGCGTAGTTTACGATACTTTTAAATGCCTGTGACCACGTTCATGCTTTCAATTTAGGAAACAAAAAAAAGTCAGGGGGACAGTAACGAACTTCAAAGTACAAAAATCTAGCAATAAAAAATAGTCCGGGAAAACTTATGAAAAATCGATAGAATTTCTGTTAAACAATAAAAAATCAACACTGGTAACAGTACAAAATAATATTTGTTTCAAAGTTACAGTTTAGTTTGTAATAGTTTTAGTTTACTATTATTGTTTAATTATGTCACTGTGTACATATCTTGAATGTACAGTTAAGTTTTGGTATTGCGGGCTGCCATAGATTTATTTATATGGGAGATAACTCAGGGTTTACTTGCGACAAAATTGCGGGACAAATAATATTGTGTATTTTCACCAGTTTAGAGCCAAAATAAGTCATGGTTAGTGTTATACATTTATTATTCAATACATTAATGTTAGTTTTCCATTGTCGCCAAGTAACAAAGCTTGTATAAGCAAAGAAACATTAGTTCTCCTGAATTTCCCATTCCAGCCTTGTGATTTCTATATTTTGAGACTTTGTTTATTTACTATCCTAATAGTTAAGACTGATGCCTATAGTTTAAGCGCATTTAAATATATTACTTTATTTAAATTGTATTTTACTTTAGAGTAAATTAACTCAGTAGTCCCAGAATGTTTTATTTTAGTATGTGAGCTAGGTCCCCAGAGATAACTTAAGTAGTTATCCCCCCTTGATATGCAAATTAGTTTGCAAGTGTTTGTTTTAATTAGAGTATTTTGTATATAAACTTGTTTGAGATTAATTACATGTTTCATTGTGGCATGTCTATGGAGAGTCATTTTAAACAATGCAGATTGTTTATATTTAGTTTTGATATTTTATAAAAGATGATAAAATTTAATGTTTAAGAATTTTTTAGTCAAAAATACAATTTGAAATTTATAAATCTTTAGTCAAAAATACAATTTGAAATTTATATCTGTTGGTTAAGGCGTTATAAAATCACGTTCCTTATTCAGGAATAGACATCAGTCAGAATGTTTTATCTTTAAAATTCATATTTTATTTGGTTTTATTATACTAAGCCATGTAAAGGCTTAGTTTAGGAAATTTTGATATTGTTAGTTTGCTGTCTATTATTATGTTGTGATGTAATATATATTATAGACTCTGCCATACGCTATCAAGAAATAAAGACTCTTTTTTATTGAATCCTTGGTTTTGACTATTTTCAGGCCTGCCAAAGACAATTGTGTCAGCTTTCTTTAAGAAGCACGCAGCACCCGAAAGTAAGCTCACCGAATAGTTCATCACCCTGCTCGCTCTACCCACACAATAATTACACAGAAAACTTAGTTGTGTCATAAACACCAAACATCGTTTTTTTTTCTTCATTATGCATGATTTGTTTTATCTGAGTGCATGCTGCATTTGTCTAAGATTAGAAAACACAATGTACCCTGCGATTTATTCGTTTTCCGTATTTTTAAAATCTACCTAACTGATATCAGAGGGAAAATGTCTATGTGCACCGTTTATGACTTTGTTGTATGAACTTTATGAAAAATATACTAAGTTTATCTCTGATATATATATTTTTTTACAGATGTATGTTGTTTGATGTAAATTGTTAAGAACACTTACTCGTTTTAAGTCCGTTACTGTTCTAAATTCAGGTGATGTTATCAAAGAGAGGCGCACGTCAAATCCAATCTACAAATAAATAAATATGTGATGCCTTTATCGGCCATTGCTACATTGCGTAGAAATATTATTAAGTTAGCAGATATGTCATGTTTTAAAGTTTGTGGGTGGTGTAACACCAGACTAATTATTGTGCAAATATCCGTGTTGTCGTTGTATTAGGACGAAATTTGTCCTAAATGTAAAATATGTCACTAGTCATCAACCCATCAAAATCAGAATATTTAAATGATAGGAAAACGTGTTATTTTTAGTATATTTGATTAACACCTCACACTAGATCGAGCGTAGAAATGTAATAGTATATTTGATCGACGACTAATTTGTTTCCCGGCCGTTATTATAATTCTTGATAATAATATTTGCATATTACGAAGGCATACTGGATATTTTACGGAGGGGACCAATCTTATTGACGACTTACACTAGATCGAGCGTAGTTATCTGGGTCTTCCTTGTCTATGGACTTTTTCATGCGTTTTAACGTCGCAGCCGTGTTTGGTTTGTCTGCTTTATAATATCTACAATGAAAATACAATATCAGAATCATTATAACAATGTATAAAGTAAAGAAAATATTACAAATTGCTTTGCAACATTTATTACAAAAAAATCCACAAGACGGATTCCTCAAATGGTTTGATTAGGGTGTACAAACCAAAAAAAGGCTTAAATTGACCAAAATATTGATCCCGAACGGATGTTATGACACTATGAATACCAAATTTTGTTTAGCTTTGTACACGCAATTCGATTATTTCTCGGTTCGCATGCACCATTCAACAATTCCCGTAAATTGTTGAAATAGTACTAGAAATAGTAAAAATAACATTTTATAAAAACTTTGTGTCTAATCCTCAAATATTTGATCTGACCGCGGCTAAGGTTATAAATTCGTTTCAAAATGAAAAATCGTTTCCCGTGACTGATTGATTTCTTTAATACCTCTAAAATATTTTCTTAAGGGTTTATATTCTACATTATCTTTCCGAAGAGCAATATGTCAGGATTCTAATTAAATATTTGATTAAAATTTCACCACTTGTTTCACATTTAATATTTATGTATATAGAATATAGCATTCAATCTAACACTCAAACACCATTAACTAACTAGATAATAAAACTTATATAAGTGAACATATTTACAAATTTATTAAGAATATTGAAATTATAAAAAAGAAGATGTGGTATGATTGCCAATGAGACAACTATCCACAAAAGACCAAAATGACACAACTATAGGTCACCGTACGGCCTTCAACAATGAGCAAAGCCCATACCGCATAGTCAGCTATAAAAGGCCCCGATAAGACAATGTAAAACAATTATTTAAGGAATGACTTATATCAAGAATTCCTGGCTAAATTAGTTCCTGACTTATAGTTATATACAATACTTAATTAACGTCATATTCAAAAATAAACTAAACCGAAATAAGATACTTAGCTATATCATGTATATATGAATTAAGATAAAATATTTGATATAAAATATTTCAACTAGTTTTATAAACAGTTTTGCATTTTTGAATAAAATGACACTTTTTGTGATTTAACAATGTATAAAATTGATCATAATATTCCAACTTATTTCGAAGATTTGAATACTTTTATGACATGCATAAAATAGATATATGAATGAAAATGGGGAATGTGTCATAGAGACAACTACGTATACCGACCAAACAGCTGAAGGTCACCAATGGGTCATCAATACTGCAAGAAAATCCCGCACCCGAACATGATTTTCGTCTCTGCACAGAAAGGTCTCTTTCTTTAACTATGTTTACCAGTTTAATACATTGTCGCCAAGTTTCTGTTTTAAGTGTTTAATCTCAATTTTGCCGAAGCACTTGTTAACTTAACCTCTAGAGACATGTTTTAGGTATTATTACGACAATATATGTGCTGTATATACCGGTAACAGTCTTGTCTATCCTTGTCGAGACGGACACGTTTGTATTTCAAATGTTTACAGTCGGTCAAGTTTTCGTGTTAGAACAGTAGTTTTATCAATGGTTAAATAATTTGATGATGTCGTAGGGTTAGATAAAAGCCAACTCATAAGCGGCTATTTTATAATGCCTTATGGAATTTGATTCTTGTCAACGTTTTCTATAGGAGTAACACGACGGGTGTCGCATATGTAGTTCTCTTCCGGAGCTCAGTTTTGATTGGGTGTATGTTGCTCAGTCTTAAGTTTTCATTGTTGTGTAATGTTGTGTACTGTTTTGCTTTCTTTTTTAAGCCATGCGTGGATCAGTTTATTTTCGACTTTGGGTTGAATATTACCTTTGGTATCTTTCGCTTCTCTTATACAGCTTAAAAATAGTCAACACCTTGCTGCTATAATCCAGTGACACTGAACTAATCGTTTAAAGGAAATGTACACATGTATTAAACATTAAAAAATTAAACATCTCAACAAATTATGTATTTAAATGACACTTACTTCTTTCTTGAATTACAAGCCTGTATAATCTTGATTATAAACCTAACTGCTTCTTGTATCTACAAAAAGTTCAATGTATGATTTTATAATTATGCAAGTGTGGACACATATCAGTGTGGAAAGTTATTGTTAAAATTGTGTTACTAGAAGTATATTTGAGGGTAATCATAACCGAGTTTATGTATAAGTTGTGATTCCTCCAGGACCTGTTTGTTCATCTCTTGGTTAAATTCTAAAGAAGGATAAAATATTATTACACTTGGTTAAATTAAACAATAGGTTATTTACTGTTTTGTCCATCTGTTAAATAATTCAGATTTAACCTTGCTTCGGACCTGTGTAAAAAAATCAAACCAAGGGATAATTAAGTTTAAAGTACGATTTTTTGTCCATTACTATCTTAAAAAGGTCCTTCTCCTTTTATTTGCAACGAGGTTCACGTCTACCTTTCATAGATTTTCAAATCGAATTTGTTTACCCTGTATCTGAAAAAAATAACTAAGTAAACTAACGGACTAATTGATAACAAAATATTTCACGAAAACAAAAAAAGACAGAAATGAACCAACGACAAACACTGGACTACAGGCTCCCTACTTGGGAGAGGCACATCAAGTATATAGCAAGGTTCAAAATGTTTGAAGGCGCTAACTCTCTCCAACTTGGGACAGCGGTGTAACAAGATCAAACTATGCATAGCAATAAACGAAAAACAAATATGAGAAATAGCATGAAAAAATACAACCACTTGAATTACAGACCCCTGATTTTGGGACAGGCACACATAGAATGTTGCAGGATTGAATTTAAATGTCTGTTAATTACCTGCTTATAGGCAGTTAATGTCTTATTATTAAAACGTTTCAATAACAGTTACTTTATAACTTGAAAAATTCAATAAACAAACATTTGAGTATGACAAAATATTATGAAGGCATTACAAGACAAATTCTGACAAATTAAATCATTAAAACAACAGTTTTCTTGATCTAATAAGCATTGACGTAAGAAAAAAAAGATCACGGGAATTTCTGTTGACCTCGATTAACATTTCTTTTAAAAAAAATGTTTAAAAGTCTTTCAAACCTTTACAAAAGTGCATAATATTAAATAACGTTATTGTGTAGTTATATAATGTTTAATTCATTCATAGATAGACCAATGCGAATAATTGAAAAAAATCAAATAATAAGAATACGTTTTATTGTAAATAATATCACTCCTAAGCATTTTAATATTGTTTAAATTTAAATCACACCTAATGACTTAAATATTTGAACAATATTACACTTATATAAAGTCAGGAAATATCATGTAACATAACGTATTTACTAAGATATTTTCTACTTTAATCCAATTAAAAATATTGCTGAATCATAAAAGTAACGTTATCAGTTTTTTTAGATCAGGATCATATTATTTTAATTGAGTGAACAACCAACGTATACAAATATGTTTACAGTGGTATATGCTTGGATTCTTGTACATTTGGAGTAGAAATTACTGGTTTGATTTTTACAGATAATATTTAGTAAAATTGAGAATGGAAATGGGGAATGTGCCAAAGAGACAACAACCCGACCATAGAAAAAAAACCACAACAGCAGAAGGTCACCAACAGGTCTTCAATGTAGCGAAAAATTCCCGCACCCGGAGGCGTCCTTCAGCTAGCCCCTAAACAAATATATACTAGTTCAGTGATAATGAACGCCATACTAATTTACAAATTGTACACAAGAAACTAAAATTAAAATAATACAAGACTAACAAAGGCCAGAGGCTCCTGACTTGGGACAGGCGCAAAAATGCGGCGGGGTTAAACATGTTTGTGAGATCATGAGACTGCTCCTATACCTCTAGCTAATGTAGTTTAGTGTACATATTGTATTTATAGTGTGTCTTACATAGATACAATTTATTAGTACAGTGTATATTGTTTTTCTTATAATGTGTTTTTGATGGAATTAAGCAATTTCAATTGATACTTTAGTGTGTTTACAGGTTAGGATGAAGGTTGACCCCTGCAAACACGTTTAAATCCGCTGCAACTGTTTCCACCTGACCTGTCTTAAGGATGTTCGCTACTCTGTTTTAAAATAAAAAGCTTTTTAAAAGATTGTTATAAATTGAAAGTATATAAATAAAGAAACTAAAAAAGCAGAAAAAATGGAGGGTCCGTGTGCTTGTTTTCGAGATATAAGCCGTTGAAAATTTGGCGGGAAATAATCATCTCTAGATTTTTTTTTCACTTAACATTGACACCTTTTTTGTTTAAAAAACTATGAAAAAATAACAAGGATTTCATAATAATTTGAAATATGGCTTTTTAAATGATGTGTATAATAACTGTGTCAGTTGGATTGATTGTAGGATGCTTAACGTCTTGGCAAATATTTCATTCATGTTCAGGACGAGGTGTGCTGGATATATAATAAACAATTATTGGTTTGTTTTCTGGTGTTTCACTACATTTTAAGTGATCAGTGCTATATAATGAAGACTGGTTTTGTATCGGTGGAGGAGGTCGGAGTACCCTAAAAGAACCACCGATCTTCGGCAAAGATCTGAATCAAACGAGATCTGACAAGCATCAGCATTAAACATTATGTGACTATTAGAGAAAAGATATCCTGTTACCCTGATAATATTTTTTTGAATTCTCCAACAATTATTTCTAAAGTTAGTCTCGTCATGATAAATATGGAACTCTTAAGCCTACACTCTTTAATATAAAATAAATGAAAGACTACATTGAAGTTTCTTCTTTATAAATATACATCAGTGGCGGATCCAGAACTTTTCGTAAGGGAGGCCCGCTGACTGACCTAAGGGGGGTGGCCCGCTCCAGTCATGCTTCAGTGATTCCCTATATAATCAACCAATTTTTTCCCACGAAAAAGGGGGGGGGGGGGGCGGGCCTATGTACATATAGGTTACAATTGATTGATTGCTTGTATTATTTCTTTAATGTAACATTTTACGAGGATCCATATTAGAAAACACATTGTGTGTATCTTTTATAATATGTTTGTTTAAAACGGCCGTCTTGCAAGTTCAGCTTACATTAGAAAACTTGAAAAATACTTTCCTTGCTCTCACAAATTCAAATCCCAAAATTTATATTGGTTTGATAAATATGTGACACGTTTTGCCTTCTAAACGAAGTCTTATGTTTTTGACTATATGAAATAAAATTTGATAAATATATCTATTTTTAATTTTTGATAAATAGTTAGTACACCTGCACATGTTCTGTGATTAGAGATAACGGATAATCAATGAAAAGGTTTTTCCATATACTTTGAGATTCCGAGGAAGCTAAACGTTTTGTGACTTAATAGATAGCTAATAGATATAAAAATATGTGGAATGAGTGCTAATGAGACAACTCTCCATCCAACTTACTATGTAAAAAAGTAAACCATTATAATAGGTCAATGTACGGTCTTCAACAGGGAGCCTAGGGCCCAATAAATTACTAGTGTAAAGCCATTCAAACGGGAAACCAATGGTATAATTAATAAAGAGTGTGCATACTACAACAAACATTGTATAGATATAAGAAGATGTGGTATGAGTGTCAATGTCCAAGTCACAATGTGTAAAAGTTAACCATTATACATGTAGGTTAAATTACTGCCTGCAACACCTTGGCTAAAACCGAATAGAAAGCTATGAAAGGCCCCAAATTTCTAGTGTAAAACAATTCAAACAGGAAACTCAACGGTCAAATCTTTATTAAAAACAAGAAAATCAATGAACCACATCCACAAACCACTGAACAAAAGGTTCCAGCTTTCCGCGGACTACCCACGGAAAATAATATATGTGCATTAAGAAAGTATAACGAAGTTTATTGATGAGTTTCCAGGTTCGCAATGTGTTTTTCCTTCAATCCCCCCCCCCCCCCCCTTTCCGCGGTTAATGATTCGCAAAAGGAAAATGCACACATTAAAATATATGATGTTATAATATTCTTCATAATATATCATTATAACGAATTTTAAACTTCTCGTTGATATAGGTGGCTAATTATGGAAGTTAACGGTCTAGAAATAGGACCCTTTAACAAATTGTTGTAATAATATATATAGATCAAAATCGGACTTAAATGAATAAACTTTATCAAAATATGTCTGATATGATTCAATAGTCAAAGAGGTACTTTAAAACGTTAAATTCAATATGTTATTGCAAGCAAAAAGAAAACAATATAACCAAAACTATTGAGTTTGAAAATGTGTTGAATACTTATATAAAATCAAATACCTATCAGTATGTTACCAGTAAATATATTAATATGAATTAAAATTAAAAGACTTAGTGTTTCATTCAAAAGGTTTTCTCTAGAATCAAAATGAATTTTCATTAATCGGTAGAACTACACACATCACAAAAATGAATAGCCAATGATGTTTAAACATTAGAGTCCTTTTAAAATACACGAAGAGCTTTGTTACCTAAAGGGACAAAATAAAAAATAGCCGAACCCATCTAACGTCAACTTCAAAGTTATTAATTTGAATGGCAATTGTTTTCATTGATAGACTGGAGAAGATTTCAAGCTTAAAATATTGAAAAGGAGATCCCTGTCTATGTTAATTTTGTTTTTGTCTTTTGCTTGTTGACCTGGGTAGTTTGATGTATTGTTGACATTTACATCGCATTTCCTTTTTACTCACAAACAAATAACGTTGATAGTTTATACTATATGTAAACAGCACCATCCCCGTCAGTCCTCGGTTTATGTTTGTAAATACTAAGTGCGTAGGTAAATGTGTACACGTTTGAGAAAAGGCAAAGAAAACCACAATCGAAATCCAAGGTATGTAATTGCATTGTATTTTTATGTTGATGTGTTTAAACAATTACTTATTAAGCCAACCTACTCATCTAGACAAGATTAGTTTAAAAATCAAGTCAAATATTTTCTTCTGGTGAGTTAAAGTTTTTTGTCCGTTTATCCTCTCCAATTTATAAATTGTTTGATTTTCTCTCAAACTAAACATGTATGAAATACTTTATATAGGACGTTAAGTAAACATCAATCAATCAATTCATTTATCTTTCTCTCAACAAGCCCATCTGCTTTCTCTCAATGACGTCATGGTCAGCTTTGATTGGTGTCAACCAGGGATAACACAGTTTAACTAGTTTAAAGTTTATCTGCGTTCAATGTATGACATGCTATTTAGCTTTGATTGGTGCGAGGCAGGGAAATACAGTTTAATCTGGTTTTAGATTCATCTTCTTTCATTGTATAACGTGTTTTAAGCTGTCATTGCTGTAACAGTTTAATCTTGTTTAAAGTTTATCTGATTTAACTGTATGGCGTGCTATTTAGCTTTGATTGGTGTCAAGCAGGGAAAACACAGTTTAATCTGGTTTTATGTTCCTCTAATTTCACTGTAATGCAGTATGATATGGTATTTAGCTTTAATTGGTGTCAGACAGGGAAACACAGGTTAATATTGGTTTAAGTTAATCTGCTGTCACTGTATTGCATGCTGTTTAGCTTTAATTAGTGTTAAGAAGGGAAAACACGTTTAATCTGGTCTATAATTCATTTGTCTCTCTCTGTTTGACGAACTATTTAGCTTTGATTGGTGTGAATCAAAGAAACATAGTTTAATCTGGTCTTAAATTCATTTGTCTCTCACTCTAAGATTTTAACTTTGTTTGGTGTAAGGTACAGTTTAATCTGATTGTCTCTTACAGTGCCACGTGCTATTTAGATGTGATTGGAGTCCTGAGAGAATCAGTCCAATCAAAAATTGAAAAAGAATTGAAAAATAAAAATGCACGAATTTAAATCTTTCAAATAAAATAGATTTAATTGTAATGTGTTACCTTGAAGATTTAATTGTAATGTGTTACCTTGGATATTTTATTGTAATGTGTTACCTTTAAGATTTAATTGTAATGTGCTACCTTGGAGATTGAATTGTAATGTGTGACCTTGGAGATTTAATTGTAATATGTAACCTTGGAGATTAATTGTAATGTGTTACCTTGGAGATTTAATTGTAATGTGTTACCTTGGCTTTCGTTTCCCGTGGTTCTTGTGATTTAAACTGTTTCAACGTCTCCGGGTCCATATGAGCAATTCTCTAAAAAATATATTTTGAAATGATAAATAAATGAATAACAATGATGATTAATGATGTCGAACAAGACATCAAAAATAAGAGTTAAAGCCTAAAACTGTTATGTCAAACTTCAATATGGTTAAAAAATGAATAATATAAATTGCATGCCCCATGATGTAATTTTACACATCACTTAAGTCCATTACATGCACAGTTATAATTCAAACTGTGATATTGAAAGGAACATAATTACTATCAAGTATCTGTGTTAAAATGCAATAGGTTGTGATTTTTAATATGATAATTGAAGGAAGCACAGAAAATAACGGAAAAGATCGAGGATAATTGATCGATTGTACTGCTAGGTTGATACGTGTTTAATATTTGTGTTTCTTGTTTTCTAATTCTTTTGACGCATACGAGGAAATACACGCCATCTTTCTTAAAACAAGTCCCTTTGACGACTTGTGGAAATAAAAGCAGATACATAATAATCAATAAAACATTGATTCGGTCGGACCATTATAAAGAAATTAGTACTAATATTCCTTTATCAAGAGATGAGGCTAAGTGCCATGAATTTATTTCTCATGTCGGGGACATTTAAACAAAATGAATCCAACCTTCAATTGAATTCAAATTATCACAGCCCAGTGTGTGTATTTTTTGTATGTTATAACAATATGATACATTTATTTCTTAATAAGTCATTAAAGTATAATTACATTAGATGTATGTTTTATTATAATATTTTATTCTGATTGGCTAACTGCACATCACGTGTTATTCCGTAAGCAGTTGCATTGCTCAATACAACGTTTCACTCATGATAACACGTGCTCCAACAATAAAGTGCACAGGTGAATTAAATAATAAAATATATAAAATTCGTGTTTTCATGATCATAGCTAAAAAATGTAATTATAAGTATTGAATGCTTCTTTTTGTAACTTTATAGGGTTGTAAAAGCGTTGACCGTGCGTACATTTTTAGAATGAAGCGCGGATCATACAAAATGTACTTCGGTCAACGCTTTTACACCCCAATAAATTTACAAAAAGAAGCATTCAATACTTAATAAACTAGAGATTATAAAAGCTTGAAAATAAGTCCAAATTCGTAATTTTCACATATTTTTGTAAGTATTAAGAAGTATCAAGAGTTCCAAAATTTGTAAAAGAAGCACTTCCATAATCAAACCTTTAATTTTATTAATGGTAAATCAATGTTTCAACTACGGATGCGTTTAGTGATGTCATTCAATGGAAAACTTAATAAAATGTGTAAAATGTTCCTTTTTGGTCATAAATCTGATTGATGGTCACATAATTAAAAGAAATTGCATACCAATAAAAATGCAGGGGAGTTATAGAACTATTATATTTAAAGTTTCAATATGATTAACACAAGATCTCGCATTAACTGGTAAGAGAAGCGAGGTCATAGGAATTTGATTTTAAACTCAGAAGTCATGACCATATATGCATATGTATCTGTTTCAATGATTCAACGTTTGTTTAGTTTTTTGCACACTACAGTTGAAACTTTGAGTTCTGAAATTTACACTTAAAATCGTTAAGTCTGTCTTTAAGTCTAATAGCCAACCAAATGTATGTACATATAGATTAAAGTTTTAAACTTGGCAATAAAACAAGTACATACATTATAATTGTAGAGGATATTTTTGAAATGAGTGTATTTAGATAAGATTTTCATACACATACATACAGATAGTTATAAAGTGTCAAGACCGGGGTGGAATCGATAAACGATTTTTATTTTGTGAATTAAACCTTTTCGAAATTAAAATATAAGTTAGACGCTATTTGATATAAATTATATTCAGTCTTAGTAATATTGATTTTAATGTATTTGAAATTTAATAAAGACGTTAATATTTTTTCAGTTTCTCATTAAATCTTCCAAACTTAAACATGTCACATGTCATTTTAAATAAATATTATTTAATATTTCTAATTATATTTGTGTAGAGTATTTTATAAACGTGGTATGCAAACAATTCAACAGACTAAGGTCAGCATACGGCCTTTAATAATGAGCAAAACACATACAACCTTTAATAATGAGCAAAACACATAAGCCTTTAATAATGAGCAAAACACATACAGCCTTTAATAATGAGCAAAACACATACAACCTTTAATAATGAGCAAAACACATAAGCCTTTAATAATGAGCAAAACACATACAGCCTTTAATAATGAGCAAAACACATACAACCTTTAATAATGAGCAAAACACATACAGCCTTTAATAATGAGCAAAACACATACAACCTTTAATAATGAGCAAAACACATAAGCCTTTAATAATGAGCAAAACACATACAGCCTTTAATAATGAGCAAAACACATAAGCCTTTAATAATGAGCAAAACACATACAGCCTTTAATAATGAGCAAAACACATACAACCTTTAATAATGAGCAAAACACATACAGCCTTTAATAATGGGCAAAACATGAGCAAAACACATACAGCCTTTAATAATGAGCAAAACACATACAACCTTTAATAATGAGCAAAACACATACAACCTTTAATAATGAGCAAAACACATACAACCTTTAATAATGAGCAAAACACATACAGCCTTTAATAATGAGCAAAACACATACAGCCTTTAATAATGAGCAAAACACATACAACCTTTAATAATGAGCAAAACACATAAGCCTTTAATAATGAGCAAAACACATACAACCTTTAATAATGAGAAAAACACATAAGCCTTTAATATAATGAGCAAAACACATACAGCCTAGTCAGTTATAAATGGCCCCGAAACGCAAAGTAATTCAAACGAGAAAACAAACGTCCCGATTCATGTACAAAACAATGAACATAATTGTTTTACATTGTCATATCGGGGCCTTTTATAGCTGACTAAGTAGTATGGGCTTTTCTCATTGTTGAAGGCCGTAAGGTGACCTATAGTTGTTAATGTCTTTGTCATTTTGGTCTCTTGTGGACAGTTGTCTCATTGGTAATCATACCACATCTTCTTCTTTTTTTTTTTTTATATAAAACAAATATGCCATGCAAGTGCTGAGATGTATACCCCATATCGTTTGGTTTTCCAGTACTTTCTGGTTTATGTTATGCCTATGTTATTTATATTCGATAAAAATCTCTTCAAGAACTTCTGATCGAAATGCTATATATGTGATCCAAATTAAAATAAAACTTTCGCTCGTATAATTAATGGGTGAACATAAGAGAGATAGCTGGAAAAAGACGGACATTTCTTTGACACTGACGGATACAACAAAAAAAGAGAGAGAAAAAGAACACATAACACCTCACTGAAAAACAAAAAACCACACATAATAATAAACTAGAGGCTCTAAAGAGCCTGTGTCGCTCACCTTGGTCTATGTGAATATTAAACAATGGACACAGATGGATTCATGACAAAATTGTGTTTTGGTGATGGTGATGTGTTTGTAGATCTTACTTTACTAAACATTCTTGCTGCTTACAATTACCTCTATCTATAACAGTACTTTCTGTGGAAAATGTTATTGAAAATCTTCAAATTTTAAGAAAATTGTTAAAAATTGACTATGAAGGGCAATAACTCCTTAGGGGGTCAATTGACTATTTTGGACATACTGACTTATTTTTAGTTCTTACTTTGCTGTACATTATTGCTATTTACAGTTTATCTCTATCTATAATAATATTCAAGATAATAACAAAAAAAACAGCAAAATTTCCTTAAAATTACCAATTCAGGGTTCAGCAACCTAACAACCGATTATCCGATTCATCTGAAAATTCCAGGGCAGATAGATCGTGACCTGACAATTTTACTTCCTGTCAGATTTGCTCTTAATGCTTTGGTTTTTGAGTTATAAGCCAAAAACTGCATTTTACCCCCGTGTTCTATTTTTAGCCATGGCGGCCATCTTGGTTTGTTGGCCGAGTTACCGGACACATTTTTTTTAACTAGATACACCAATGATGATTATGGCTAAGTTTGGTTAAATTTGGCCCAGTAGTTTCAGAGGAGAAGATTTTTCTAAAAGATTACTAAGATTTACGAAAAATGGTTAAAAATTGACTATAAAGGGCAATAACTCCTAAAGTGGTCAACTGACCATTTTGGTCATGTTGACTTATTTGTAGATCTTACTTTGCTGAACATTATTGCTGTTTACAGTTTATCTCTATCTATAATAATATTCAAGATAATAACCAAAAACAGCAAAATTTCCTTAAAATTACCATTTCAGGTGCAGCAACCCAACAACGAAATGTCCGATTCATCTGAAAATTGCAGGGCTGATAGATCTTGACCTGATGAACAATTTTACCCCCATGTCAGATTTGCTCTAAATGCTTTGGTTTTTGAGTTATAAGCCAAAAACTGCATTTTACCCCTATGTTCTATTTTTAGCCATGGCGGCCATCTTGGTTGGTTGGCCGGGTCACCGGACACATTTTTTAAACTAGATACCCCAATGATGATTGTGGCCAAGTTTGGTTAAATTTGGTACAGAAGTTTCAGAGAAGAAGATTTTTGTAAAAGTTAACGCAGGACAACGACGGACGACGACGGACGCCGGACGCCAAGTGATGAGAAAAGCTCACTTGGCCTTTCGGCAAGGTGAGCTAAAAAACGGGTTGAGGTAACATGTGCCGGAAAGAACACTTTCTTTAGATTCCCCATGACAATATATAGTAGTCCACAAAAAGTGAGATGGAAGATCATCCCAAAGGGGCACCCAATCTAATAGTCCACAAAAAGTGAGATGGAAGATCATCCCAAAGGGGCACCCAATCTCATAGTCCACAAAAAGTGAGATGGAAGATCATCACAAAAGGGCACCCAATCTAATAGTCCACAAAAAGTGAGATGGAAGATCATCCCAAAGGGGCACCCAATCTCATAGTCCACAAAAAGTGAGATGGAAGATCATCACAAAGGGGCACCCAATCTAATAGTCCACAAAAAGTGAGATGGAAGATCATCACAAAGGGGCACCCAATCTAATAGTCCACAAAATGTGAGATGGAAGATCATCACAAAGGGGCACCCAATCTAATACTCCACAAAAAGTGAGATGGAAGATCATCACAAAGGGGCACCCAATCTAATAGTTCACAAAAAGTGAGATGGAAGATCATCACAAAAGGGCACTCAATCTAATAGTCCACAAAAAGTGAGATGGAAGATCATCACAAAGGGGCACCCAATCTAATAGTCCACAAAATGTGAGATGGAAGATCATCCCAAAGGGGCACTCAATCTAATAGTCCACAAAAAGTGAGATGGAAGATCATCACAAAGGGGCACCCAATCTAATAGTCCACAAAATGTGAGATGGAAGATCATCCCAAAGGGGCACCCAATCTAATAGTCCACAAAAAGTGAGATGGAAGATCATCCCAAAGGGGCACCCAATCTAATAGTTCACAAAATGTGAGATGGAAGATCATCACAAAGGGGCACCCAATCTCATAGTCCACAAAAAGTGAGATGGAAGATCATCACAAAGGGTCACTCAATCTCATAGTCCACAAAAAGTGAGATGGAAGATCATCCCAAAGGGGCACCCAATCTAATAGTCCACAAAAAGTGAGATGGAAGATCATCACAAAGGGGCACCCAATCTAATAGTCCACAAAAAGTGAGATGGAAGATCATCACAAAGGGGCACCCAATCTAATAGTCCACAAAAAGTGAGATGGAAGATCATCACAAAGGGGCACCCAATCTCATAGTCCACAAAAAGTGAGATGGAAGATCATCACAAAGGGGCACCCAATCTCATAGTCCACAAAAAGTGAGATGGAAGATCATCCCAAAGGGGCACCCAATCTAATAGTTCACAAAATGTGAGATGGAAGATCATCACAAAGGGGCACCCAATCTCATAGTCCACAAAAAGTGAGATGGAAGATCATCACAAAGGGTCACTCAATCTCATAGTCCACAAAAAGTGAGATGGAAGATCATCACAAAAGGGGCACCCAATCTAATAGTTCACAAAATGTGAGATGGAAGATCATCACAAAGGGGCACCCAATCTAATAGTCCACAAAAAGTGAGATGGAAGATCATCACAAAGGGGCACTCAATCTCATAGTCCACAAAAAGTGAGATGGAAGATCATCACAAAGGGGCACCCAATCTAATAGTCCACAAAAAGTGAGATGGAAGATCATCACAAAGGGGCACCCAATCTCATAGTCCACAAAATGTGAGATGGAAGATCATCACAAAGGGGCACTCAATCTAATAGTTCACAAAAAGTGAGATGGAAGATCATCACAAAGGGGCACCCAATCTAATAGTCCACAAAAAGTGAGATGGAAGATCATCACAAAGGGGCACCCAATCTCATAGTCCACAAAATGTGAGATGGAAGATCATCACAAAGGGGCACTCAATCTAATAGTCCACAAAAAGTGAGATGGAAGATCATCACAAAGGGGCACCCAATCTAATAGTCCACAAAAAGTGAGATGGAAGATCATCACAAAGGGGCACTCAATCTAATAGTTCACAAAAAGTGAGATGGAAGATCATCACAAAGGGGCACCCAATCTAATAGTCCACAAAAAGTGAGATGGAAGATCATCACAAAGGGGCACCCAATCTCATAGTCCACAAAAAGTGAGATGGAAGATCATCACAAAGGGTCACTCAATCTCATAAGAAAAAGACAAACTCGCAAGGTTAGTGTTAAACATTGTAAAAACCAGCACGATCAACTGCAAAACACAAGCAACATTCTGCAAAACACTGTGATAAAAAAAAAAACCACAAGAATTTGCTCATTTTCACAGACAAATGAACGCATAAACTAAAATTATTCGTACTTGTAATTGTTAAAGTTTTAAAAATTTTGAATTCAACAGAAAACGTTGTTTACTTTACGACGAACTGCATATATATTTTTAAATATAAGTTTAAATCGAATCGAATATTAAATTATGTTATGACTATATAAGTATATATACTTAAAGTTAAAGTAAACATAAGCATTTTCAATTTAAAGGACAACGTGTTGTAAATAAATGAAAAGTAAATAATATTAGATGTCTCTATGCATTCCATATTTATGGTAGGAAACGGTGTACTCTACGGAGGAATACGACGTGATGGCATATTTAACTCATCACTCAACACCCAATATGCGAGTAAAAAAGTGCACGCCCGGTATTACATTTTTTCACTAGATAAAAAAAAAACCAACAAAAAAACACGATTAGGCAAAGAATCGAATGCCTCTCTTTTGTGATTTTATTGGAGTGTAAAAGCATTGAAACCCTCGTGACTGTTGTCAGCCAATTAAACGTACGAGTTCTTCTGAAGCAGACACAACTGTACATGAACTAATTTTGTGTCGTGGATGGAAACTCCATATCCTTTGTTTTTCTATCATGTATTGTTATATTTTAAGAACCCGATCTGTACTGGCATGAAATAATTGCCATTGAAGCGAATAACAATCAAACAATCTTTTCATAAAATTGATTAGATTTTAAATTGATGTACATGTAGAATATAAAAACACCGCTCCCTACGGCCCTTCTTAAATGAAAAAGCAAAAGTGTCAATGCATTGCGAAAACTAAACTCTTTTAAACTATTCAAATTTTACCTATATAAAAAAAAAAACACTGTTAGCTTTACAAGTTGAAGCGTGTACAGCGTAGTTTTAAAATACATTCAAGTCGATAGTGTTTAGATTCCAAGAATATTGCACAGAGTACATAGTAGTCAAGGATAGGTTTGGTATTCGGAGAGGCAAGAGGGATAATGTAGAATGGAATTCAAAATTCCAATACTCTGTTATAAAAATGATATGTGATTTTTAAAAGAAGAAATCATACCATTCTTTAACTTCAAAGTCAGAAGTTTTAACATAACAATCAACATTAGACCTTTAAATATCTTCTTATCTTAACGGTAGTGTAAGATACTATAATTATAAGGGTTATAAAACATTTACGGAATAAATTAAACTCTTAAACACAAAAATAAATCACTCGAAAAACCATTAGGTTTGTCAAGATGTTTAATAATATTTTTAAGCAATGGCGATCAGAAGGCCATCAGTCACGTGATTTTTTAAAAGCAGTAAAAAATTATATATAAAAGTTGTACAATTTAATTTTTTGTTATGATTGACTTTTTGACCTTAAGATTATGGAATTATTTTGAAATAAAAAAAACATACAACATTTTCAAAATAAACAGGCCAAATCATTTTTCGGTTAGAATACCAATAATTGGTCAATTACTGGGAACATGGGCTACTTCTGATTCACTTTTTATTAGGCATGTTAAAACTTTGCTCTGGTTTTTTTGCTGGGTTCGCTTGCGTAGTATTTAGATATATGTAACGAATCGTAAACTCTTTGTTTTTTCGTCGTTTTTATTTTTGCCATGGTATTTTTTGGTGTATCTTCGAGTAAACCCGTTGTTAACATCCGTCTCTACTAGGCCATTTACTTTCTCAAGACTTTTCATGATTTTTGTTGCCTTTATAATTGTCCGTAAGTATTGCTAGAACAAAGTTTTCCAATCTTAAATGACCATCTCGATGTGCTAAGACCTTTTGTGATAAGCTGGAAGCTTGCATTGTCTTCTGACAGACAGGTACTTAAATTCGTTATCTTGATGTTTTCTCGTGAGTCTGGCTGGGGTTTACAATATAGAAAATAGTGAGCAAAATCGCAAATTAAAGAGAAGAAAATGCTCAATATACAGAAAAATAGGGGGGGGGGGGGTAAGGGTAGCCAAAAACCGTTCGATGGTGTGCCTAACAGAGGCGGAATTTACAGATAAATTAACAAATTAACGGTTAACAGGTAATCCTTTTAGAGAACACATTGTCCATTAAAGATTAAATATGTAAGGTATATTTTGATTTTGATTCTGATCTTATCCCTCACTCTGCTCTAATGCATTGAAACTTACATTGGCCATTTACTGGTAATACAACAATATTAAAAAGTAAAATGACAAAAATACCAAATTCCGAGGAAAATTCAAAACGGAAAGTCTGCTATCAAATTGCAAAATCAAAAGCTTAAATACACCAAACGAATTGACAACAACTGTCATATTCCTGACTTGGTACAGGCGTTTTCAGATGTAGAAAATGGTCGATCAAACCATGTATTATAGCTAGCTAAACCTCTCACTTGTATGACAGTTGCATTAAATTCCTATGTATTGCCATTTACTGTTATTTCAACAACACAAACACATTAGAAACCTTTGCAATTGTATTTAATTGATATAAATGTTCAATATCACCCTCTGAGTCTATTCTGTAACATGATTCACTTTTTACAATACGGGTATTATTTCGATTCTGTAATGGGACAATTATTGGTTTACTATTTTCCATTAAAGCATATTTCTTTATAGATATATTTATTAAACTCAATAACCTAATATGATAATTTCACAACTTGTGTATATTAAAAAATAATCTCCTTCTTTTCTATGCATGTAGCAATCGAAAATACATTCAATACTAAACTGACAGCTTTGGCTTTGTCGTGTACAGTAATTGTTAATTAAACTCTTTTTATATGAATTGAATGAGTATTGATTTAAAATTAATCTTGGATTAAATATTAATATTGAATTATGTATTGTACAATGTAAATGGATTAATCAAACAATCTTTTCAATTTTCGAATGAATTTTTCTACAGGTGGAAAACTCAGGGTTAGACAGGGTTAATCAAAATTACAACAAGGTTCTTTTTACGAGGCTGACGACAATTATATAGAAGGAAAATTTCAACGCCCCCCTTTTTATCGTGACCTAAACACAGAATATGGACACACGCTACCGATCAACCAGTGTCAATAAACTTTGTCTAATGTAATATAATGTGACGACATATGATCGACTTGCTTAGCTTGTATTTATTTATCTCTCATTGAAGGATTAACATTTTCTTGAGCTTGTCTCGTATAGTGATAAATACTGTACAATGCTATACATATCTGTTCTGGCAATAATAAACATGGAAATTCCTGTTTTTGATGGTCTTTATTTTATGCCCACTTTATGGCCATTATGTTTTCTGGTCTATGCGTCCTTCTGTTCGTTCGTCCGTTGTACCGTTCGTTATTCCGTCCGTCTGTCCCGCTTAAGGTTAAAGTTTTGGTCGAGGTAGTTTTTTATGAAGTTGAAGTTCAATCTACTTGAAACTAAGTACACATGTTCTCTATGATACGATCTTTCTAATTTTAATGCCAAATAAGAGATTCTTCCACATTTTCAAGGTCAATTGAACATAGCATAGAAAATGTTAGTGAGGATGGTGCATCCGTGTGCTTAGGACACATTCTTGTTAGTTGCATCTTCTAGAAACCCTCTTTCAAATAACCATGGTTTATCATTTTAATTTGAACTCTAACAATATAGTACATCAACTGCTAGATAACACAATTATTTAACTGTATGCACCAATCATCTACGATAATACCCCCACAATAACAACCCCTTTTTACCATGCTTACGAAATGAGAGGAATAATGCATTGGAAGACCCTAACAGAACATCATAAAACTTCACCGGTTTTAATCCTACCGGAAGGAATTGCAACCTTGAACTGGGAATTTACTTTACAACTTATATTATCAGATTATTACATGGCACTTTTCATATCGCATGTATTATCAGCCCTAGGTTCAATATCAGCCCAAGAGCCGCATGGCTCGAGGGCTGATATTGACCGAGGGCTGATAATACATGCGATATGAAAAATGACATGTTATGATCTTTTTATCATATGCTTCAACAATGGAGAAACCTAACAGATTCATATATTAATCCTTTCACGTGGTTCCCAAACAGAAGTTCAAAGAGTGAGAAGTTCACGGACGTCGGACCCAAAATTTAGTACATTCGACATGAAATCTTTCTACCATATGCCTCAACAGAGAAGCAAACATTTAAATATGGACGAATTGACAAAAAAAATCATCAATATACATAATGAACACGATTAGGAAAAGTCAACTTTTTCAAAGTAACTTTCTAAATTGTGTTTGAAACTTTTAAAAAATGCATTTATTTCATAATTTGTTTGTTTTTTATTTGTTTTTTTATTAATATTTTATACAATGTACTTTTCAGTATCCAAATAATTGTTTTGTAAACTATTTTGTAATGTTTTTCACTGAAAACGTAGCATTGAGGTGTATTTTCCGGAATATGCCGAGTATCACCGGAATGCCATGCGATAACGTTACGGAAAGGCATGTGATAACAATCGAAGTATGTGATAAACTTTTCATATCAGCCCGCTAAGCACCAATTCGATAAATATGGAATTTACGTAAATATAATGCTATTATCATACAGTAAAAAATATATGTTATTTAGTCTAAGTATATGATAAATATCAATATCCGCTGTTGATGACTAATAAATACCATGATCAAATCAATCTCATATTTACTCATCAATACGAAATGTACATCCAACAAAAAATAATGTTGTTTTGGCTTTAATACTTTCATACATAACATAAAAGTGAGAAAATTTCGCACTTATACCTAGTTTATACATAATGAAATAGTGAGAACAAATATATTGCTTTTCATTGAATGACTTTCAATTTTTAAATGTATGTTTTGTTGATCAGTTAATTTGATAAAGGTAATTTAAACCATATTAACACACGAACAACATTTCAAAGGAAAATTAGACAGGAAATTAAAGTACCTAATAAAATTATAGTTATGTGAACGTCTTTTGCAATTTGTTATCTATATTAATAACCCGTAAAATGTTTTGATATATTATGTTGACAACAAACGACCGAAAAGCATGAATAAAATCAAATTGTAATAACATCACGGGATTCACGGACGATAAATATTGTCCATTATCGTGGCGTACACTATATATATAATATGCTACATGCATCTGGTTATCTATTGGGATAGAAATTAATGAATAAATAAACGATAAAGCTATTGTCAAGCTGAAATTTAATAACTCGTAAAATCTCGTAATGTATCGTGTTCATAGTCTGATAGCGCGAACCTCACTACGACGTCATTAAATTGCTTAAGGTTCGTACATAAACATTTAACCAAACATGCATCAGTTTGCAGTTGCTTTCACAAGAGAGATATTGTATACTTATTCATGATACATAATACATTTTTTGTACCTGCAAATCGAAAAAGGTAAAATCACAAACATACTGTACTCCGAGGGAAATTAAATCGGAAAGTCAGGAATTTGACAGTTCTTGTCCATTCGTTTTTGATGCGTTTTGTTTGATTTTGCCATGTGATTATGGACTTTCCCAATTGATCTTCCTCTAAGTTCAGTATTTTTGTGATTTTACTTTTTCCCTAATCACATGGCAAAATCAAATGACAAAACACATAAAAAACGAAAGGACAAGAACTGCCATATTCCTGACTCGGTACAAGCATTTTCAAATGTAGAAAATGGTGGATTGAACCTGGTTTTATAGCGCTAAACCTCTCTTTTAAAAAACAGTCTCACCAAATTCCGTTATATTTACAACGATGCGTGAACAAACCAGACATAATAAATGAAATAGTCAAAATATGGGTACAGCAGTCATCACTGTGTAACAATCTTAAAACAAACAATTTTACAAAAAAAAAAATGTTTAAGCATCTTTTAAATTAAAAACACATTCGAAAGGAGAATACGAGGGGATTTGATTGAAACCTTCAAAACTTTGATAAGGAAGTAAGCTCATTTTTAGACTGACTTACAAAGGGGCCTCTCCAGTCATGCTTCAGTGAATCCCTATATAATTAACCAAATGTTTCCCACCAAAAGAGGGGGGCAGTCCCCCAGCGCCACCTTGATCCGCCTATGCCCATCATAGGTATAACATCTACAGAAGTCACGGACAAACAAATCTCCTTTATAGTTACAGATTACAATGTTTCAGTCAAATTTCCTAGATTAAAATCATCTCAACTTCGAATAAACCCGTGCAGAAGTTAAAAATGGCGTCCAGTGACAAGTATTACAAAGTTTTGTCGGTTAAGAATTTTTTTGTGCCCTCGGCCTCGTCCCCTCATTCCTTTGTCACTTTTATTTTGTTCTCTCTCTCTTTCTCTCTCCTTTATACGTACCCACCTGGAATTATATTTATTTAGACTTACCCAGATTTTCTCTCTTTGTACAGGGTCCATCTTACTCATAAAATCCCCTAATTCTGCGCGAGGTTTTAACATGGACCTTATTTCCTTCAATCTATCTGTAACCGGAGCTTTTGATTCATAATCGGGTTCAGGAATTTCTAACTTTTTTCCTTTTTTCTTAAAATCTTCTAAATTTTTCTCTAACGTTTCATGTAGGATCCAATTGTGCTCCATTTCATATATACCTAGTTTATGTAGTTTTGATTTGGCAGTATCATTATCATCGTCATAATTTGTAAGATAATCCAAAGCCTCATCATTGCTTTTATCTGAACTACGCGCGCGGTTTTCCCTATTTTCAGGCGTTGAAATGTAACTGGCGCTAGCATCCCTGACGTTGACGCTTAAATCTAAATCACAATCCGGCTCTATATGTGGTAATAATAGAGACAGCCGTTCTCCTTTTTCTTCGTAAGCAAGAGACTTCTTCTTCTCATCAATTATTGTTTTGAATTTCGGAAGATTTTCGAGAGATTTTCCGAGATTTTTCGTGATTTCGTATTGCGTTACAGAACGCGGCAGATTCACGTTACTATGGTACAACCGATTTATCCCATTTTTAGATGGCATTTTCGGTGAAATAAAGATAATAAATCCTTGTAATTAAATGAATATTAAGGGGACACAATGATCACATATTCATCCACGTTTACACAAATATAATGTCACTCCATAATTCGATGACAACACACAGAAAAACACAGATCATTAATCCCAAAAAATCAAAAAGACACACCAGTTATTGACAGGTGGAAATTCTAAATAAATATCTCTCTGTAACAATTGACAAAATTAAATCCTTTTAATATTCCGATAAACACAAAAGAATTAACGATTGGTTAAAACACATTCTCTCTTCACGACGAGTCGGATTAAAATATGTTCAATAGCTAATTTGCCCCGATTTAAAGCGTGGTTTTTAGCCAGGTAGATAAAGTTTCTACCCCTTTCTACCTGGATAATGAATTAATAAGTAATTTATAACAGTCAGTTTTCTCTTTATTTATAATTCATGGACTGGTTAGTAACAGGGTTGTTCAGACTGATATACGATATACTGTTATGTAAATAACACCAAATTAAGTTGTATTTTAAAACAAATTACACGTCCTTTACAAACTACTAAATCCAAACTTCAAATAAAGTTCTGTTTTAAAATCAAATAAAATCGCATGCAAAGTATGCTCAAGGTGGGCTTTATTTAAATGACTTTAGTACACAATATATGATGGGTTGTTAAATTACATTCGAACTATTTTTAAGATATTAGTAAAAAGTGGGATATAAAGTGTTGACTAATGTAAAGATAGATTCTCTACAAGTTTTAGCTTTCCAAAAAGCTATTGACTGCTTGCTTCGCTCTATCATAATTTAAGGTTACTAGAATACACCCGCGAGATCGCGGGCATTCAGAGCGTAGTTTAAAGTATGTAAAGTGTTGTTAGAAGAATTTTGTAAAATATTGAATGACTGGAGAATTTCAGCAAATGTATCATAAGTGATAGGTTAATGGGGACAGGAAAATGTCTTTTTTTTTTTTATCCCTCCTCTTCATTTCCAAAATTCCCGATTTTTGGTTTTCTGTCAATTTCAATATGAACATACATTTAGTATGTTATGAACATTTAAGTAAGGAACCTGTAATTCAGTGGTTGTCGTTTGTTTATGCGTTACACATTTGTTTTTCGTTCATTTTTTGTACATAAATATGGCCGCTAGTTTTATCGTTTGAATTGTTTTACATCGGGTCTTTTTAAAGCTAAGTATGCGGTATGGGCTTTGCTCGTTGTTGAAGGCCGTACGGTGACCTATAGTTGTTAATTTCTGTGTCATTTGGTCTCTTGTGGAGAGTTGTCTCAACATGGCAATCATACCACATCTTTTTTTGTTGTTGTAATAAATGAATTTTGGAAAAGATTTAATGAGTGGAGAATTTCAGAAAAGGTATCAAAAGTTCACATGAACATTCATTACTATATAAATAAAGTGTATTTACTTTCAATTCCAAGTTTACTAATCGATCCATGGTGGTCAATTGATATAGTATACAGACCCTCTCCATTTAATAAACTCTGTGACCGTCGTGGATAGTAAACTTGAAAATGATAGCAGATAAAATTAAAATACACTTTATTCGTAGTATATTGTATGTTCAAAGTATACAGAAAAACGTAAACCGGAAGTGTAATCTGACTTAAAATTTCGTCCAATGACGGGACAATATCCGGATGCATTTTTTCTCGTTTTTCTCCCAAAATAACTCAATCTGAATAATCATATAAATGGATGACAAATGCGACTATGCACTGTACCTATGGAACACAGAGGCGTGTTGATTAATTTATTGTGAAAAGAAGAGAAGCGACACACAAAATGAGGTCTTCTCGTTTAATAGTATAGATACGTGTGCATGCATGTGGTTGTTGAATTAGTATTGCAAATGTAGTATTTTTAGATATTGATTGATATAAAATGGATGTACTTTAAGAGTGTGCGTTATACACCCAATGCTTTTGAATATTTCAAATGACTCGTTGAAAATTAGACACGACTCTTGAGATGTGCCAGCCTCTGGAGGTGTACCTACATTGTCAGAAGTGATAAAAATACAGTCAGATAATGCATTTTAGTAAACTTTGAATGGGAACATTGTTTAGCAAAGCAAAATGTGTAATTTGCAGAGCAACAAAGCAAATAAACACCTATTAATAATTGATATTTCAATATTGAATGTATCTGTGAAATATATGCCTAATAAAATGAACATGAATTAACGGCAGTTGATCGGAACTGAAATACACATAGTTAATTTTCCGGCATTTGATGTCGTATCCTGGACGAGAAAAGTCTGTAACTTTTAATCTCTTTTTAGCCAATAGCTGTTGCTTATCTCAGTCGCATCATAAAGCAACCAATAAGAATTTATCATGTGATAAGTAATTTATTCAAGATGGCGTGTATGTCGACTGAAACTAATAGCTCCGCACCGTGATGCGAACCCAAAAGAATACAAGAAAAGTGGAAGTAATTAACCCCTTTCTGTCTTTGATATTGTTACATACTTCTTGTTTTGACTTACAAGGTATATGTTTCGGGATGATCTTCCGGTCCCCTTTTTAAAAATCCTGAACCCAAACTACTTTTCGAAATACGGACACACAGAGTTTAAGGTTTTTTTTAAACTAAAACTAAAACGCAGACTATTCATTCAAAAGTAGGTCTTCGTAAAAAAAAAAAAAACAACACGTACATGTATCAAAGTGATTTTTTTTAATGATTCACATTGAAAATAAAAAATATGCAATGAGATTTGAAGAAGAAAAAATACCTCAGCCTTTGGTAAATCTTCGGGTATGCCAAACTATTTAATTTTAACTGATATATGAAACACTTGAGCGATAAAATGAACTATTTTTTTTATAATGGTTTCAGGTTTCAGGTATGAAGATGACACTTATATACGAATTTAATCTTCCGCCCTCAATCCGGTCTTTCCTCGAACTATTTTTAAGGATGCATTTTTCTCCTTTGGCATTTAAGTGTCACACAGTACTCATTTGTTCAAATCTACCACCGTCCTGAACATGCATGAAATATTTGCCACTGGACATTAAAAAACCAATATTCTATCAATGAATCAAATCTACCATTTTAATACTATATTTGTGGATTAAGGTTACTGTTTTGTTATGATTCTTGAGTCGGCCACACCATCATAAAACGTTACATCTCTCTAACGGAATCTAAAGACGAGTACCTTTAGTAGAACGGGAACTATGGTTCATGCTACAGAAGCACATGTGTTTAAAGCCAATGTCTTCGTAGGGTTATTGTTGCTCAATCAATAGGTTCTTGTGAAATGTTGTGTGAATAGTTTTTTTGTCATGTCGTGTTTGCTGTTTTCCTCGGCTTACGGTTTGGATTTGACTGCCTCGTTTTCCTTTTAAATGCTTCAAGTAATCAACTAAGACACATGAAATTAGTTTAACGAGCTGACTTCTTCTTTCTGATGCATCAATTTTACCAAGCACGTTACAAAATACAACATCAACGCTAAAAATTTCAGCTTTGTGTAAAACTTATTCAAGACATTTTACACTTTTAAAATATATACAGTTCTGTTCAAATTGCGATTGGTTTTAGGGAACAACTTACAACTTCAATATTTGTTTTCAGAAGCAAGACGTAATTTTTCTTTTCCTGTTCATGTAATATAATTCTACAGTTGATGAATTAGGGAATTGTATAAGATCATGGCTTACTAAAATTGTATGAAAAACTATTCCAAAGTAAAGTCGCTGACACGCGTACAAGTGTGTGTGAAAGATGGTAATTTTTTGTAGGAGTAGTCGGATTATTTCGAGCATTCTTTCAGTTTTTACAAGGACTCTCTTCGTTATTTTGTAACTGTGGTTGTGTTGTTCGTAATGGCGACTGTAATGAGTTAAGTTCTTTTTTCTGATCATTTTTTTTTCGTTCTTTAAATAATTTAATGAGAATATTTTATTTCATAATCACAAGATGTAAATGTGTGAAGATTGATTGTTGCTTGCTAAACATCCAGTGGCAAATATATCTTGCACATTTAGGACAAATACAATATAGTAATTGTCATAATTGAAAATTTCTGCAAATTATCTCGATTTGGATAAAAAAAAAAAAAAAAGGGGGGAGGGGGATTTTGAGTGTCAATGGAAAACAGGGGTATATTTTTTAAATGGGAAAAACTTTGCAATGGATTTTCTTACGCTTCCGTTTCGTCCAAGCGCTACTGCGTTATTCAGTGACCCGAGATATATATATAAAAAAAAAGACATGCGGGAGAAAAGCATACTAAGCCCGCTATACATATTTGGTATTAAAACAATTTCTATCATAGCATTTCAGTGTTACATATATGTATATAACATTATATTAAAATATTTTCATTTTTATATTTACATCGTATTATTTATATCATAAAGTTCTACGAATTAAAGGATAGTTTGGGAAGAAGGAGAAGAAGAACTTTATAACGTTTTGCATTTTACCAAAAAAGTTATACAACTTTTAAAAGAAAGAACTTTCTCACTGAATACAAACTTTAAAAGCTTCCTTTATTAAGATATGACATGCGTTGGGTATTCATGCAGCTAACTCTATGCAGTTTTTATAACAATATTACATTTTTGACATGAAGGATAGGTTAATTTCCCACCCCTTTTTCTTTAATTCTCACAACATATCAACAACTTCCCTTTGTATTGAGTTTATTAATTCAATATCAATATTGTTTTATCATTCGTAGTATCATTGATTCCAGTAAGCTCGGTATGTCCTTTGTTGACGTAATTGGGGTATTTTCTGATTTACTTGTAAGCTTATCAAATCAATCGAAATAAACGTCATGTTAAATATGCTTATAACATTCCTATAAATATGAATGATATTACTGAAGATTGACTGATTGATTGATTTTTTTGGTGTTTAGCGCCACTTTGAACACCCTAAGCTATATCATGGTGTCAAATTGTTTATTGACTGGAGAGAACCATTGACCGACGGTAGGACAACAAACTGGCAACCCTGGTCAATTAAGATCGTAGTTCTGCTGATCGAAAAAGGGAGTACTTTGCGTTTCACAGACCATTTACGGATCCCTCAAATTGTTTGTTTTTATAAATATTTTTTTATTTTAAACTATTGTCTTGTTTTGTATATATTTATACTAACTTCTATTTCATCTGTGTAATAATTGCTCACCTACTCGCATTAAACAAAATATCTAACTATTTTCAAAATTAATTTTAAGAATCAATTTGTCTATTTCATATTTTGTTGTAATTTTTTTTAATATAGAAGAAATATTTACTGTTTTCATTTCATTTTATTTTTCAAAGATTATATTTTCATAGCTATCTTTTAGCTCCTTTTAGATATTATTTGAGAATGCATTCTCCTCTTGTTCACGTTTCCCCCCTGTACTTTGTTAATGTTATTTTCACCACTAGATATTCTTTGATAGTACTTTCAACGCGATACTCGGCTAGTTCTTATCTTGCAGTTTTATTAGCAGATTATACACTAAACTCTTATGAAAAAGCAAAGGGTATGGGGTTGAAATCCATGACACAAAATCAATAAAGTCGCAACAAAATTAACACACAAAAACACAAAGGAAAAGCGCTTTTATTGCTGTTCTTCATCTCAAAGTCAAAGTTAGTTGTCTAGTCTAGATTTAGAAAGTTATTCGCTAGACTAGTAAAGTATTATCATTCGTTGATTGCAAACCAAGACTAATTATATTCTGTTTTGTGCTTGACATAGCAGTTCATAGCTTCCTCATAGAAATTCATACGCTAAATTCCTAGGAGTCTTTCTAATTGATTTAACAAGAAAATCCATTTTATATGTTGTTATAAACTCTTTCTGTTGGAGTAAATTGACCACACTTTAGCTATATAAAAAAGATGTGGTATGAGTGCCAATGAGACAACTCTCCACAAGAGACCAAAATGACACAGAAATTAACAACTATAGGTCACCGTACGGCCTTTGACAATGAGCAAAGCCCATACCGCATAGTCAGCTATAAGAGGCTCCGATATGACAATGTAAAACAATTCAAACGAGAAAACTAACGGCCTTATTTATGTACCGCCTTTCATAATACGAAAAAAAGGTTTCGATGTTTATAGTAAAACGTGTTTCATCAGAAAACAATACGGATTGGCATAAACGTATGTATTGCTTTATATATATATAAGAATTTCAACAACTCTACCTCACGCTGCATAGAAGAGACTTTTTACGAGAACATATATAAATAATTTCTTTTTTTTTTAAATCTGACCTATCAAAATGTCTGACCTATCCAACATCCAAAAAGGGTCTTGATGTATATTTTTTTAACAGTCAAACTTCTCTTTTCTTTGGCTGTGTTGCCCATTATTCTCCATTTTATATTTTGTGGCCTGTTTTTCTCTATATATTTTGTGTACACATTTTTAGTGATATTGGCACATAATTCTGTATAGAATAATCTGCAAACCCCATCCAAACCCTCAGACAAACATACGTTGTAACCCCATCCAAACCCTCGGACAAACATACGTTGTACCTTTGAATTCTAATAAAGTTCTTGGGATCTTTTTATAAAACGACTTAAACTGATCGTAAATAATACTGAAACGTGATTTATGAGTATTTTCTCTTGTGTGATTTTTTGAGAAATGAGTCGCTGGTTAAAGGGAAATAACCCAATTTGAATGTGCTGCCAATAAAAAAATATGATTTTATTGCCTTTACAGTATCTCCAAATGAAATAAGAAATATTAATATTCGTTTCTTACAAATGTATGTTCATTTACTAAATTGTAGATTGGGAAAAAGATATGTGGACTTAATTTACATGGGAAAATGACGTTGCAAATCGAGATTTTATTTGTTTGTAAAGAGGAAAATTTGACTTGGTGTAAACAATATTATTTTGGCGAAAGAGGTGACGAAAAACAAAGGAGTAGGTTCAGTAAGACCCCTTTTTGGCCCCAAAATATAGCAGTTTTAGAAAATTGTGAAAATGTAATCGTTTAGATATTTATTGAAAAGTAGAATGCTTCTGCTACATAAATATGGGCTGTTTTTGACAATACAATGCACATATATCGGGTACTAGCATCATTAAGTCATGCTAAATTACTGAAATCTTCACAATTGTAGCATTTTAGTTAAATTTTAGACGGTTTGCGTCTTAAATGAAAGTGGCCGCATTCGTGTTCATTCATATTAATATTGAAATGCAAGTTGTATTTGATGATAATACGTAATATATATAGAGGTTGAGGATGAACACAGAAGCGGTCACTTTCATTTTTGACAAAAAACATCTGAAAAGTGACGATTTTTGGCATATTTGATAGATTTTTCACATTTAAGCTTCAATCGGAGCGTTTTTAATGACTTAATAAGTTAAAATCTTTCACATAAACTTATTGCATCAATTGAAATAGGCACTTAAGTGTTTAGAAAGTGTCTAAAATCTTTCGTTAGATGAACTTGAATATTGAGGCCGAAATCGGCCCTTACCGGACCTACTCCTCTGTAAACTATTAATAGAATCCATAAATCTTTTTAACTGTATTCAACCTATTATTATAACAATATGTGATTTCTTTACCCTTTAAGGAGGCTCGCGGGTATAAAATTTTCAGAAAAAAAAAACAACTTTTATCTTACATTACAAATTTTATTAATTACTTTTAGTAATTGCTACTTTATCATATGGTACAAAAATCATTCCAAAAAATCAATTCGTGTTGACCCCAGGTGACTATTAAAATGTCGATATCATTGAAAAAGCTCTAAATTATCTCCCTTTGGTGCAAAAATGCCATTTTTTTGCATTAATATTGAAATATCTTTTTTAACTCATCGGTGACCTAAATTTTTTATTGTTGTTTTTGAATAAGCTGTATATGAATAAAATAATTGTAAAATTTAAGCGATTTCTGTAATTTAGTTCTTTTTTTATTTCGATATTACCGCTATTTCTCCTATTAGTTCAACAGAAAAAAGGGACATTAACAAAAATATATGCTTCTTTCAAAGGCAGATTGTGAGCGTAAATGAACGGTGACCCCATTTTTTTATTTCATTTTTCTATTAAGGATAAGATAAAGTTCATTTATATAAAAATATAGCGAAATCCTATATTAAATAAAAAAAATCATTTAGACCCGCGAGCCCCCTTAAATAATTATTTCGCATTTAATTTAAAGACAGATGACAAAATTAAAATGAAGATTGGAAACGGGGAATGTGTCAAGGAGACAACAACCCGACCAAGGAGCAGAAAACAGCCGATGGCCACCAATGGGTCTTCAACACAGCAATATACTTTCAGTGTTCAATATAAACTTGTATCTAAACTTGGATTTTGTAGATTAATCTTCATAGGGAACACTCATACCCTACTAAATGAATGTATCTATATGTATACGGAATTGACGAGTCTGGTGTTGCACGAATCGCACGAAAATATAAAAACTGATGATTGATTTTCTGAAGACTTATGAATAACTGAAGTATTTATTTGGCAGATTTGTAATTGATTTTGATTTTCGAATTCAGTGGCCAAACACGTGGCCTTGTCATACGAACACGTGGCCTTGTCATCCGAACACGTGGCCTTGTCATACGAACCGCCCTTTTTGCTTGTTGAATTGGATTTATTCAACAACTTCAGTTTACAATCTTTTTTCAGTAAATCAACTTAAGCAAACATATTGCATACATCTAGCCGTGCTGTTGGGGTTGTGCATTTTCCTGAATAGTCATTTAAGTACAAATAAGTAAATGTTTTTTTTCAATATTCTAATGCAATTATGTTGTATCAATGGAATTTACAGAATAGGTAACATGGTAACAAGGGTTCTGATTGGATGACAGTAAGCGTGAAATTCTCTATCATCTTGTCTGTATCTAAGGAAGCCGACATTTTGAATTGCGGAATGTATTGACATGAAATGTTTACAATAATAAGCAAAAAAATAAAATAAAAAAACAAGGTTTTCTGCCTTTAATGCTACATAACAACTCTTTGTATCATAAAACAATGTTTGAATCCCGTTAAGTTCTATCACACAGTGATGACAATAACAAATTTGACTGCTTTCTAATCCTTTCACTAAAAGAAATTATATTTAATAGCAGAAAGTACAAGATAATAAGCAAACTACATGTATTAAAATCCTTAATTGTTTTGTTTTATCATGAAGATATATTTTATGTAGTGGTTATATATCTTATATTGCAGCACTGCCTAGTACGAACAGGTTGTAGTTGTTCTGAAAAATAGAAAAAAAAGACTGTAAGATCTGTTTCCATATGACATGTTTTCGCTTGTTTTTGCGTGATGAAAAAGAAGATAAAGCCGTGTATCCGTATTTTACAATGTTTGTAGGAACATCAATTGTCCCAAAAATTGTGTTGGGGAAATTAGAGAAGTCCAATAATAACATTCATCATTGTCCAATGTTGACATTCATCATTGTCCAATGTTTACTTTATTGTGGGAGCTGCAATGTTAGTATATAATTTATAAACTTTATTTAATATTTTGTGTGCTTTAATATTTTTTCTGTCCATGAAGAAATATCATCAAAAATGTGGTGCACACTGAATAACGCACGTAGCGGGTTATGTTAAAGTGTGCACAACATTTTTTATGTTATTTGAAATAAACAGAAAAAATATTACAGTCATTTCTTATAATTTAATTCTAAATTGCATTTTAAACCGGAGTAAAACATGAAAAAAAACATTGATGACGTTACGGTCACAATCAGAAGACGCGTGACATCCAAAATTAAATTATATTAAAATCAAAGCAATCTAAATTAATTTCAGTATTTAAGCAATAGTGTGGATCAGAAAACACAACGTTCAATCATGAAAATAAATACAAAAGGTTTGGACAAACAATAAATGAATAAATAGTGCATTGTTGAAACCCTGATTGGTACATTGTTCTTTTTTGTTATTCATTATTTGTGGATCTTTGGGGGAACGTAGATATTTTTCAATAATCATTGGCATGTGACTTTCAAGTGCTATTTGCTTAAAAACCTTTAAATTGTTTTTTTTTTTAATTTTCCTAGATAGCTTTATTAGTCTTTTGCCCTGCATTTTCGGAGGGAGTCTGTTCTATTGTCATAACACGTTTAATTGTACAGGTTTGGAATCCACGGATTCTTCAGAGGAAGGTTTTATCAATAGAATTTCATTGACTTATCATCTGCTTAATACCTTTTATTGACGCTTAAAACAAATCGTCGAGACATGACAACTATCATCTCCATTAGGAATATAAATAGTAACTTACCTACAATTCTTGCAATATCTGAAATAAAGAATGCATACCTGATTATTGTATACGAATTAACTATATTCATATTTTGCAAACATATGATTATTCTATAAAGTAAAAAAATACCCCTGGTCTAAGTGCATATAATAGATTTATACGTCGTAGATTTATTTCTAATGTCTTTATTATTGCTTAGTTTATCTGTTTAAAAATCAAATATGCATTCATTTATTGTCAGTTTTCGAGAATATGTAAATCTGGTAAAAATATATCATGTATATTAAATAAGAGAAAAATCATAGCATTTGCTTATAAGCTGAGCATAGTTCAATTGGGGATATTGACGAAAAGCTGCAAATAAAATAAAAAGTGACATTTATAATTATTTTACATTTTGCGATCCTTTTTATTGCTGAAGTTTTTTTGGTATTACACTCTTCGTGCTGACTCATTGAAAAAATAAAGCTGAACACTGAAAAGCATTTTCTGAAAAAATGACAAGCACTGCTAGTACTTATATTAAACTTATGACATCGCATAACAATACTTTCAGAAGCTGACCTTTAGAACTGTAAAAGATCAACATTATTAAGTTTAAAAAGTGTTGAAAGAATTATTGAAAAAATTGAAGACAAAAAAAATACAATCAATATTTGTTTATTCCTGTTTAGTTTAAAGATAAAGCGATGCATCTATGTTTGAAGTTGAGTGTTAAGAGTTAAAGTCTCGGCGGGAATAGGTAAACGCTAATTAGGATAGTATATCGGTTCTGCAATTATCTCTTTAGTTTCCCGATAGTTCATAATAACAATGTCTTGTTTACACAGGACGGCCTTAAACTGAAACATTTCCGGTTTACATTTACCCATTCTATACATTCTTTATTTATTTCATTTAAATTACATTTTTGTTTCAATCAGTGTGTCAATATAAATATAAGGTGTAGTATGACTGCCAATGAGACAACTCTTCACAAGAGACTAAATGACACAGAAATAAACCACTATAGGCCACCGTACGGCCTTTAACAATGAGCAAAGCCTATACCGCATAGTCCCAGAATGACAAATGTAAAACAATTCAAATGATAAAACTAACAAGTATATATTTGTATCACGTTGAAAATTGACGTTTTGTAGTGTAGCCTTGTTTATGTGGTTCAATCCAAAACATTTTACCCCTTTTCACCTGCCCAATTGACATTTAGTTTGTTGGTATAAATGTTTGCGTTATTTCAATATATAACAGTGAGCATGTTATGTCATTAAAAACAGTATTTGTTCATTTTTTTCGTACATATAATTCCTAATATATTTGTGTTGAAGTTACCCTGCAGCTGTGTCCTCAATGCAGAGTTGTCACAAAATCGACATCGATAGAAAAATAAATTCCCTTCAAACAAGTTATAAGGGCTGACTTGAACTTGCAATGAGGTTAGAGTGTCGACTAGGCATAGGCATAGGGGGTGGTGTATCATTACAGATGATACATAAAAAAAAGCATTCACTTGCACACAGACCTCTCCCTATCTTGTCTATATGTCACTAAGGGAACGCCCATATAACTTAAAAAAGGGGGGTTATGTCATAAAGCTAAACAAAAACAAAAATATACATATTCATATTACATTGTACATAGAGCAATGACGGAAATAATTAATCTCAGAATATACAAGTTTTCTTATTCTAATATAGATTTCAAGGTTTGTAACATATGTCTAAAACATTAAAAATTAAAATATCAAAAATACACTCACCTTTCTGCAATGCTGAAACAACAATAACAGCTGTATAATTATATACGGTTTAATATGAGCATACATTATGATGATACATAGGTTCCAGAAATGTGACAATGATTTTAGAAAAAAAAAATAATAAATTATGTCATCCCAATGATTTATTTCAATTTTCGAATATTCTTCTGAAGTTTATTTTTTGATAAATGCAAGATTTGACTATGAACCTCACAACATACCAATCACTACAACAATCCTTAAATACGTTAAAGGAAGGCTAAGAATGTGAAACGGACATTAGAACTCAATTTGACGAATCTATATTGTTTTCACCGTTTACTTGATTGACTGAATTAAGATATCAATAATAAAAAAAAAAAAAAAGATTAATTTTGTTGACGCTATTTGCTCTTCAAAATAAAGGAATGCTATCAATAATTGTTGGTAACTGTGAACATTGAAAAACCAACCATGAAAAACAAAAATAAATCGAAGCTCTCAAAGTGAAAGTTACCTGCATGCATCATTCACAGAACAAGCGAGATGCCCATTCTCTTGTTAAATTTCTAACAATTGTCCGAAACTTGGTAAACTTCCAACTAATCAAAACAACGACTCACCATTAATTACAATTTATATATTTATATGTTGTAATTGATTTTGAGCTGACATCAGTCATGTCAATAACAATTGACCGATTAGCTGTCATATATGTTTTTGGATTTTTGGTTGAACATAAATCATGCCGTTGCTTTTTCTTGTTTGTCCTGTCTGTGCTTTAAAGGCTTGCTTGCAATACCAATTAGCCTATTGATACAGGACGTACTGTGACTTTTAGTTGCCAACATCTTTGTCCTTTTGGTAACAGTTCTCGCATTGACAATCATACCACATTTTCTCATCTTTTTACAAACACCAGAGCTTTTTTCTCTATTTTGTTTATTTTTTTGATAATGTTAACCTGAATCTCAATTTAGTTCTAATCATTCTCAATATATCATATTAATTGTTTTGACTTATTTGGTATGAAGGAGAACGTGCGTCAATAGTAACTGTATCTGTGATTGTTTCAAATTATGTCAATTCAATCAAAACTTAATAGTTATTCAATTTGTAAGAACGTACATAAAATACATAATGATGTTTAACACAGAGGAAACTAACAGACGGAGTAACTTTCATAGAAATCGAAACAAGTTATTGGAAAATGAAAAAGTTTATACGTATATTCGTACTTTATTTGACCTTTTTTTACTTTTTTGATTCGAGCGTCACTGATAGATCTCTTGTAGAAGAAACCCGAGTATGGCGTAAACAATTTTAATCCTGTTATTCATCTACATAAGACATGTCATATTAAGTCGGCAATAGTTTAACGAAGTTTAACACGATTCTATGTAACAAATCCTTCGTTTGTTGTTGTTATATCATAATTATCAGTTTACTTATATGAAAATAAAGTACTATTATATGATTTGTAAGGCACGCCAAAAAGTTTTCAAATGTTTATATCATTTAAGATCGTCCTGAACATGCATGAAATATTTGCCACTGGACATTAAGCAACCAACAATCAATCAATCATTCATATCATTTACGACTTTTGAACAGTGGTATACTGAAAGTCAGATGATCGTTCTAATGGAGTTTGAAATTTGGAAGTCAAGTGATTAATCAATAAAAATAAACACAGCCGTACAAGTTTGAAAAATAAAATAAAATGATTTTATAGATATAAACTAATTTCTTAAAAAAAGAAAGAAAACAACACTCACCTTATTTTCCTAAAACAACATAAAAATACATCAATACATAGGAAATAAACTCATCATTGATACCAGGACTAAATTGAAAATATATAGCAAAGCAAGTTACACTTGAAATGATGATATATTGTTCTTCCCGTTTCAGTAAGGGATTCCCCCTATATTATATATAGTTACTATATTTATATTTCATATATAACTGGTTAGATCAGTTGGAAAATCGGTTCTTGGGTCTTAATTAAGAAATAATTGATGCAAGCTATACTTTATTGTAGTTTTAACATGGGAAGGCATTATATTCGTGATTTTTTTTTTGCCCGAGCGATAGCAAAATATAATGCCCAATTTCTATGTCCGATGTCTATAAGTGTAGAGCCCTTCCATGAACCTCCCTTTCTTGTTTGTAAAGAAGCAAAGGACTGGCACTGTGATTTTTCAGGCGGAGAAGTTTTGAACAGCCAGCATGAACGATTGCCGTATCTAGGTCAAATATGTCAATTTCCAATTGCAACACAATACAGTCATAATAAATGAATTAGTAACTACAGGTGCATCATTTAAGAGTTTATGAACTATATGAAATGCATACCAATTTGATAAAATTCATTATTTTGCAGTAGTCAGTATACTCATGTGCAAAAAAAAATAATATTGGATTTAGAGCATGGTTTATTCACAAAGCGAAAGAAGCACTTCATATTAGAATATATAATTATATATAAGTTAATATGAGTCTTATATATCATATGAGTTTGAATGTCCCTTTATTATCCTTCGCCTCACTTTTAATATATGCACGTGAAATCCACTGTATCAAACTGACTCTAACTTTTCAATTCCAAAAAGAAACCCGAACAACAGTAATGTGCAATTGAGAAATTGCAATATTACAAGGTTTGAGTTTGAATCTTTTAGTTGATCTTTGTAATATTTGAGAATCCACATCTAATTGACGTTACTGGTTCAATATGCATCATCATAATATTAAAGACAGCCATATTGTACTGTAGAAAGAATGGTACTATAAACTTCAGAATGTGTTTAGTCGAATATCTAGCCTACCCGCCAAAAAATAAAACAACACGTTATAAATGTCATGCGTCCAAACGACTTTTCTGAATTTACCTTCATCAGAAACGGTCAAAGCCGAATATTTGAAAGAAACGGATGAACAAGAACCGAAACAATTCGTTCGTGATAATCGTTGTTGTGAGGTTTAGGTACAAAAAGTAAAATCACAAAAATACCGAACACTGAGAAAAATTCAAAACGGAAAGTCCGTTATAAAATGGCAAAATCAAAAGCTCAAACACATCGAACGAATGGACAACAACTGTCATATTCCTGACACATTATGTGGCATAATCATCAACTGTATCCATCAGCATAATGAACAAACTTAATTTATTCTTCCAGTTGATGGGTTAGATAATTCGAAAGTATGGCTTATACCTAACAAATGCTATCTTAGTTTTTAATTCTTAGTAATGTCAATATGCCCGTTTAAAACATCACCAGTAAGACTGTCAATTTAGCATTTCTACAGTGAGCGCCATCAGGATAAAAATATTAACATAAAATGTTTTGAAAGTATTAATAACATATTAAACAATGTTTTTATTTATGTTTCAGCACTTTAACATTTGTATTGTTTTCCAATTCAAACTCTTAATAACAAGATATGAACCTGATGATAGACATTCCAGAAACGCATGTACAGCACATATTTCAAACGTTTTTGTTAATTTCGTTATGAGGTTTTACAGAATTTAAGAATGTACTATTGTTCAATATGAATAATAATTTTAAAATATCTTTTTGTTTGAAATTTTTTGTGCAATATTTTCACCCTCTGCTTTTTAGTCATGGTATCGAGTTTTTTTTACTCTAACACCTTAATGTAATACATACCGTGGCTTCTGTCTGAAAAAAGACAAGTGATAACTAAAATGATACAAACACTATTTAATGTTATATTTTGATATAAGATAAAATTGAGAATGGTAATGGGGAATAGACAACAGCCGATGACCACCAATGGGTTTCAACGCATCGAGAAAATCCCGCACCCGGAGGTGGTCCTCAGGTGGCCCCTAAATACAATTGTGTACTAGTTCAGTGAAAATGGACGTCACACTAAACTCCAAAACACACAAATGAACTAAAATTAAAAAAAACCATACAAGACTATCAAAGGCCAGAGGCTCATGACTTGGGACAGGCGCAAAAAATGTGGCGGGGTTAAACATGTTTTATGAGATCTCCCTATACCTCTAGCCAATGTAGAATAAAGAAACACATAGCAATACGCACAGTAAAACTCAGTTTAAAAGAAGTCCGAGTCCGATGTCAGAATAGGTAACAAAAGAAACTAAGCAAAATGACAATGATACATAAATGAACAAAGGACTACTAGCAGTTACTGACATGCCAGCTCCAGACCTTTATTAAACTGATTGAAAGATAATGTTTTCATCATATGAAAATGAATATATCTTTATTTTTCAAAAGTGCTAAAAGATAATCAGTAACATGTTCTCCTTTATATACAAACGTATCACATTAAATCAACAGGTATCGTGTTCTCCATGAAACTTTCTAACGGTAAAGCTTGATTGCATGCTTTTACTTACATTTCTGCATTAGATATGTGCATCATATCCACTTCATGTTTTCTTATGTTAATTTAAAATAAACTTTCTAGCGCAAAACCGTACGACAACCTGTAGCTCTATATATTCGTGTTCTTAGGTTAAGTGGTTAGTTTGTAATTTAATGTTTATGTTTGTATTGTTCACATGTGCTTCAATATTTAATGTAATTGTTTATATATTCTCTGTAACTATGTAATTTGTAGTTTATGAGAAATAAAATTCATTCAGTTCAGTTCATATTTGTCTCATTAGAAGAACCATAATACTTGTTCGTTATTTTATACAGTTATGCATGGTTTTATAATTATCGGATTATCAATCATTATTCCTTAACAATCCTGATGAATGAAGCCTTTTTCAACTGATTTTTATAGTTCCTTCTTATGTTGTACTGTTACAACATTGTCCCATATTAGGGGGAGGATTGGGATCCCTCTAACATGTTTAACCCCGCCACATTCTGTATGTATGTGCCTGTCCGAATTTAGGAGCCTGTAATTCAGTGGTTGTCGTTTGTTGATGTGTTACATATTTGTTTTTCGTTCATTTTTTTTGTACATTAATTAGGCCGATAGTTTTCTCGTTTGAATTGTTTTAAATTTGTCATATCGGGGCCTTTTATAGCTGACTATGCGGTATGGGTTTTGACCATTGTTGAAGGCCGTGCGGTGACCTATAGTTGTTAATTTTTATGTCATTCGGCCTCTTGTGGAGAGTTGTCATATTGGCAATCATACCACATCTTCTTTTTTAAAATTAAGCAAGTCTTTACAGGTATTTTACATTTCAGGTATTCAGAAGGTTGTATTTATATGTTTCGCCTATTTGTTTTTAAATAAAGGTACTTACTCTGAAATAATTTCTGTCCTGAAAGTAAAATCATTGAATGTTTAAAGATATTTTAACGAAAAAGTACTCAACAGAATTTACTAATTATTAATAATTGCAAAAACACAAAATAATAATAAAATAGTGCATTCAATACAAGATTGTCGATAATTCAAATGAGCATATGCAGCCCCGGTATGCAATTTCTACCTGCAGTGTCACCGACAGAACTCATAGAAGATATCAGGCTACATTTGATTCATCAGCTTGAAATGAAAACATTAAACCAAATTAATCAAGATCATGCACAACACTGAAAACTAAGTATACAAAAATTTAAAAAGTGAACAAGAGTGAATATAGATTTCCACTCTCAATTGAGTTTACAATAAAGATTAAAATAATTAAATCCAAATGTAATATTGTAAAGTTTCAACCACGCAATATGAAGAACAAACTATAATTATTCGATATTGATAATTTTTAATAAAGTTTGAAAATTATACATTTTTTGAAAATTATACATTTTTTGAAAATTTATTCTTTTTCTGTAAAAAAAATAAATATACCTGTTTAGTTTAAATATAGAAAAACAGACAACACCATTGCCAAACATAAATCTACAAAAGGACAAGCAATAATAATAAAACGTTATATAATATCACCCTCCATGTCATTCAATCATTCCCGAGTAAGTATTTTACTTATGGAACAATCTTGTAGTTCGTCAAACACGTTATAAATGATAAAAATCATGAACATTAAACTTAAGGTAGTTATATTATATACATTTCAAAGGCTGTGTTTTGTACTCCAAACTGCAATTTGTACAAATATTCATGATGATATCACACTTACTTGCAGACAAAACATCTGTATCTGTATTTTTTATCTGTCGTAGGGTCTCTGTAAACATTACATACTACATGTATTGATAAGAATATACATTGAACGGGGAAAGCAATCAGTTTTGTATCATTTGTCAGATTTACGCACATACACACAAAATGTAGAAGTTTGTTTACCATGTTTAAGTTTCGTCATTCCATTTAGGATATACATCTCAAAATAATAGTAACACCCGAGGCAGTCGCATTAAGTTAAAAAGAAACTAAACCGGTATGTCAACAGGGTAAGCTTCTCTCGCTGCTATGAATGAATGAGCCGTCTTCGCAAGTCGACACCGAGTCGCAATAAAGAATCGTAAACCACCGGTAAGTTAACAGGTCAGGTGACTGTTCCTGTTTGTAACGTTCAAAGACCACGCCAATATGTCTTTTGTAAGCATATACATAGATCAATCCTATTAGCCAGCTAATATTTGATGATACCCGTACATCTTATGAAGTGTACATTTTATTGATTTTAATTTCTTCTGCTAATTCTGTGTATTTTTAAGATGATGTTAGATTGATGAATGCCTCATATCTAATTGAAAAGTAAAAACAATAAACAGAAACGTTCTATGGTATGAACAGTGTATTCACCTAATAGTAAAACTATAAAAATTTGGAAGAGCGTAATACATTTTGATATATTGATGAGCAAATTAAAATAAAAATTTTACCTGTCATTTTTATGTTGTTTCATGTACTCTTTTCTTTTGATAATTTCCCTGAAAAAATATTTGTCTATATCAAACACATCATCATCATCATCATCATCATCATCATCATCGTCATCGTCATCGTCATCGTCATCGTCATCGTCATCGTCGTCGTCGTCGTCGTCGTCGTCGTCGTCGTCGTCGTCGTCGTCGTCATCGTCGTCGTCGTCGTCGTCGTCATCGTCATCGTCATCGTCATCGCCATCGCCATCGCCATCGTCATCGCCATCGCCATCGCCATCGCCATCTTCTTACAGTTTGTTATTTTAAGCATCATCATAACAAAAGTTAATGAAGTGAGTATGCAGAATATGACAAAACAACAGCTTTTATGATGAGGTAAATATTAAAAATGTACTTCTTAATATTTGATTCTTCCAACTCCATGTTATCAACTATACAACCAATCAAACATAGAAACAGACGTTTTTCTTTTTAAAGATTTCGAAAGAATCGTTGAAATGTATGCATTACCGAATACAGCCAACATACAATAGATTTATTGTAATGCTATATAAATATTACTAGTATTATTAATAAACGTTTGTCAATTTGGTTCGGCAAAAATCAACTGACAAGTATATCATAATTGAAGAAGATCGAAGGGGTATACAGCAGGGTTAATAGAATAATGGCATTTTTGTTTTTAATACTGATTTTAACAGAAAAAAGCGAACCCGCTGATACCGATCAATTCTTCTTCAGTATTTGTTTGTTTGTTTGGAATATAAAATAACATGAAGAAATTAGTCGAATCGTTTTTAAACGTACAACCATTGTAAAAGTTGATCGATTTTATGAATAACGTCGCGTGCATTTTATTGATTTGTTTATGTGAGTTGTAATGAACAAGTAACGTTTTTTATACACTGTTACGCGACGTCATTGCCCAATATATTTGAGTCCTGTCTTTGATTAAAAAGTTTAATTAGGAAGTAGTATCAACATGAAAGATGTCCAGATTGTCATAAAAGGATACATTTAACATTAACAAAAAGACACCATTTCAAGTGATATTTTATAGTGTGTCTTTCTATTTTTTCAGGTAAGGGTGAAGGTTGGTACCTATTAAAACGTTGAAACCAGCTGTATTTGTTTGCACCTGTCCTAAGTCAGGAACCTCATGTTCAGTGGTTGTCATTTGTTGATGTGGTTCATAAGTGTTTCTCGGTCCTCATTTCTCGTTTCTTATGTAGATTAGACCGTTGTTTTTCGCGTTTGAATGGTTTTACACTAGTCATTTTTGGGGTCCTTTATAGCTGGCTGTTCAGTGTGATCCAAGGCTCCGTGTTGAAGACCGTACTTAGACCTATAATGGTTTACTTTTATAACTTGTGACTAGGATACCACATCTTCTTATATCTACATACCCAAATGTTAATTCCCCAAACAGTTTCTCTAATTCAATTTTTGTTGCCTTTCTTTTATCATATTCGACTGATGGCATAACAGGAACCAGTTTTTCGTCTATCACTTTAATTTCTGACTTTATTTGTTTCAGTCTTAGAAGCATTTTGATATTATCTTCTATTCTTTGTGTGTCTTCATACATCTTCTGCTGTTCCTTTGCTTTATCCAAAGCTGTTTGAAACTCATTGACAATAGATTGTAAAGTTTGCAGATTCTTTGCTTCATTTGCTTGTATTGAAATAATGAAAGCTTCAACCTTCTTTTCAATAAGCTCTTTCAATTGTCTGCCTTCTTCTTGAATGGCATGCATGACTTTTTTCACATCTGTCTGGTATTTCTGTCGTCCTTGATCAATTTTGGATATATTGGACTGAAGGTTTCTTATCTTCGTTTCAATGTTATTCTTAACTGCCGATTTTATTGCTTTGGTTGATTCCTTGATCTCAGATAAATCATGCGTTTTGTGTTTTTTTATCGCACATATTTTACAAACTGGAGTATCACATTCCATGCAGTAGTATATGACATTTTCATCGTGTTCTTTACAGTTTTGTTTAACATCCGGCTTTTTGTCAGGACCACTTTTAAATGTATGATTTTTGGACATTGATGTCCGTAAATGTGATATTTTACATCCATCACAAAACAGTTGTTGGCATTGTTCACAATAGTTGTCCCCTGGTCCTCCTACACAAATATCACATGTTGAAATAGCAACCTGGGCCATTTCTGTTGTTGTTTACTGGTAGATATGACAATAAATGAAAATCATCGAATCATTCCGGAAAGGAAGCCTGATTACGGATCTTTACTGAAGTGACTATCAAAGGAGGTATCAAAATCAATATTTTTTAAAGTATGAAATATTCTTTGGCACATCAATACAATGGCATATAATATAGAACAAAACTACTTGTTTTATTTCAAAGTATGACGTAAAATAAATGTTACGGGTATTTAACTATTCTTTTGAATTTTAGCTACCAATATAAATACCGACTTTACTTTAAATGATGAATACGTTAGTAAAATAATTTATAGGTTTTGTGTTGTTGTTTTTTATATGTTAAAACATTTTAATACATAATAATGAACATTTGTCGACGAGACAAACTGTAACTGATTACGTTATATTATCCTGCTTAACCTATTAAAAGGTTTGGACTTCTTCCACGGCTGGTAATCTACACACGCAGAACATTTGGTTCTGCAATGAAAACCGTGAGAGGATTTTCCGGTTGTGCTTGAGTGGAGTAATTGTCACCGCTTCAAAAGGTATGTACATTTCTAAATCTCAATTTTCTTATTCAACTGATCAAAATATTAAAAATCAAAGAATGCTATGCTGTGGTGAATACTTTAACGAAAAAATACATGTATCATTTACTGTTGTACGTAGAGTTGAACTCTTACAAAATCAGTTGCCCCACGAGAAATCGCCTAAAAAAGTGACATTTTAATTTTAAAATGGTTCTATTTACAGACCTACAAGTTCAAATTTAGTTTTTTTTAGGGCAATGGGTATGAATGTTGTTTTTGGCGGCGTGTACGCTGTCGGTGTTGATAGACGTCTTAATAATTCCAAAAACTACATTTTTTCATTAAGTCATGCGTGAGGGGATCGGTTCTGATTGAAGACATCGTGAATGCGTGAGGGGAAGTACAGAAATTATTTTTAATCTTTGGCTTTGTGACTCTTGTTGACTCAATAAATGTGATCAATGCTGATTAAAAATCATAACAGATTTGTCCTTATACTTTAACAGATGTAAACTGATCACTGATTCAATGAAATCAAACTTTATAAAATTGTTTGCTCAAAACCATATCAATCTATTACTTCAGTAATTTTCGTGTCTGCCCTTCCATTATGTGACTGAAGAAAAAATTCCAAAAATGGGTAACAATTGTATCGAAAAGAGAAAATCGAGTGCACCGTTTTATGTTAGGGCGTGTTTGAGTTGAGTATTTTGTCTTGATATCGTACAAAGCAAAAATATTTCATACAACGTCTCGCTTCAAATTTTATCATTTTTATACATTAAAGCTACAGGTTGACGTTATAACACAAAAAAATCACAGTACTAAAAGATGAAATATATAGGTCAAGTGAAATACCTATCTAATGAGTCACAAAAACAGAGAAGGTGTGTTCGAATAGCTATTTTTTTACTGAAAGTACTTGACGACAGTCTTTCAAGTTGGATGATGAAAATGCATATCTTCGAAAAATTCCAATTTTTTGTGTGTGATTACTAGAGTTTACAGTCCTCATACACTAAAAAAATCTAGTCTGCCCTTCCACGAAATATTAATTTAGAATTTTTTTAAATGTTTATGAATTTTCGAAAATTCCACCTGACAACCGATCAGACAATAGTTTTAAGTTGAATCAATGCAGACAAGATTATTAACTGATGCTCATTAGCTAGTTGATACATTTGTCTTTAAAAATACAACTGACATATAAGGATCGTAATGGTGCAATATGGATAAATTTATCGGTTTCCAAGAGCAAAATTGGTAGCGCGTCATCCCTACAATGGCTTCCGTGTCTACGATTGTGAAAATGAACTGGCGTAATGGGGAGATAATTTTGACGAAGTGGGATCCTGACTGATATGTTCACCCAAAATCACGAAATTTCCGAAACAAAAAGGGCAGATATACAGAATTTATTATTCACGAACATCGATGTAAGCCAAGATAATCTCGAGGAAGACCATAAGAAAGAGCATGTATTAGACAACGAAGAAGACATAGAAGAAGTCACAGAAGAAGACCACGTAGTAGACCACGAGAAAGACCACATGGAAGACATTGAGGAAGAACATAAAGTTTTTCAAAGTGCTTTAGATAAACTCTCAGACGAAGGGAAAAGGGAAAGATTTTTGATTTTTTTTTTCATTAGTGGACGTTTTCCTTTAAAACAACATTGCATTCGACCTGTTTTTGGACATTGTTGCGTGGTTTGAAAAGGACGAATCAAGACGAATGAGATACTCCCCAACATCTCTGCAGTATTTTTGGTTATCGTTGACAACATGTTTTGTTTTTATTCTTCGTGAAACATATTATTAAACCCTAGGTTCCAACAATTTATTTCAATATCAATCTCAGTGATTTTTTTAGCACAAATTATGTGTTTTTTCATGAACAATGTAGCCTTATTTAGGTAAGTTTCAACGACTCATAGCTTGAATATAAAGATATGATTTGTACTTCCCCTCACGCATTCACGATGTCCTCAATCAGAACCGATCCCCTCACGCATGACTTAATGAAAAAATGTAGTTTTTGGAATTATTAAGACGTCTATCAACACCGGACAGCGTACACGCCGCCAAAAACAACATTCATACCCATTGCCCTAAAAAAAAACTAAATTTGAACTTGTAGGTCTGTAAATAGAACCATTTTAAAATTAAAATGTCACTTTTTTAGGCGATTTCTCGTGGGGCAACTGATTTTGTAAGAGTTCAACTCTACGTACAACAGTAAATGATACATGTATTTTTTCGTTAAAGTATTCACCACAGCATAGCATTCTCTGATTTTTAATATTTTGATCAGTTGAATAAGAAAATTGAGATTTAGAAATGTACATACCTTTTGAAGCGGTGACAATTACTCCACTCAAGCACAACCGGAAAATCCTCTCACGGTTTTCATTGCAGAACCAAATGTTCTGCGTGTGTAGATTACCAGCCGTGTCTTCTTAATACTGTAAACAATGGATCGACAATCACCTAGATTAATCATTTACCATAAATACATCCATGAACCACATGAACTAAACAGTTCGAACCTTTCATAAATCAAAGTCTTCAAAATTTGTATTCTGCCAAATAAAAAATATAGCCTTGTTACTTTGCACAATTGTTAAAAAATCATCAATGATACTAGCCTTGTATTAAACCTACAGCTAAAACACGTCATGGTATAAATAGGGTGGATATTTATAGATTATTGAACAGGTAATCCAATAGCTAATCAATTTAATACTGAAGGTCAACGACATAAACAAATCGATCTATTTACAACATAAATATTATTAAGTTGTCGAGAGTGAATTTTTGTTGTTGTTATTTCAATCATTAGAAGCTCTTTGCCATAATTATTATACCTAATCTACGAAATAGTTAAAAACAATTATAAGTTTACTATAACATACACACTGTTTTCTACTCAATAACATATCATTATTTTTAAATTGTAAAAAAAAACAAACCAAATGATCCAGGTTTTTCAGGTTCTCATATCCATCTTTTCATCTTTTTTATCTTTCTTTTCAAATGCATCATTGTTTTGGTATCTATTTATCTGTCTATTGGTTGTTTGGCTTTTTGCGTTCCTGATGCAGATGAGAGGTAAGATTCATACGCAGGAGATCTTTCTATTGCTGTTTGTTTACCCTGTGTTTCTATTTAATTTGATATGTACTTTATCGAGAAAGTGTATTGTTACGGCCAGAAATCGCCTTTAAATTGTAGCCAACAAAAGACACAAATCAATAGTAAAATTTAACAATATTTAATATACAAAAGTTTACAAAAGGTATTACACAAATATTACTGTTAACTTAACTGTCAAAATATGAGTCCAATCTGTTATCTTTATCTGTATCCGGAAATCTTTCGGAATCCAATTTGAATATTACGTTCACTACTAATGTCACAATCCAGTATGATGTTGTTTGTAGAATAAAAGTGTCAATCCAAATGCTGTGAATACTAATGTCTATCAATGTCTATGTCCAAGTTTAATTATGAGAGTTTAACTTTAGTGTCTGTATATATAGTGTTGTCATGGAAAATTCTAGAACACTCTATAATGGAACATTGTGGAAAATCCTGGAAAGTTACAACGGAAGTTTCTGGAATAACGTAGAAGTTTAAATTACGCATCTTTTATAAGGATCATTCTAGAAAGTTCCAATCATTCTGTGATTGTTCCAGTGATTCCTAAACTGCACATTTATAAGATTATTTGGTAAACAACTATCAGGCCATACAACACAAATTAGGCCAACATAAATAAACATAATAATTACAATATCATAACAGTATACTATATACTGAATGTACTATCAACTTCAAAAACTTTTTTTTGTTGTATATTTCTTTGTTTCGTCGGAAAATGCCCGCAGCAAGTCAGGAATATGACAGTTGTTTTCCATTTGTTCCGTTGGTTGATAACTTTTGAGTATGTCTGTTTTTATGAATTTCCCTTTTCGGAATTGACCTTGGAGATCAGTTTTTTTGTTATACCTATTTACGCGTACATTACTCAGTTACTATAAATTCTCATTTTACTGAATATGTATTCATCATGATTTAATTTAGCTTTTGACTTTACCATTTGATAAGGGACTTTCAGTTTTTGAATTTTCCTCGGAGTTCAGTATTTTTATGATTTTACTTTTTGTAGGTATTTTGCACATAAGGTTGCTGTTGCATTGACGTATACTCTAAGTTTCTCCGTTTATTGATATCATTACAAGTCACGACGATTTTATTTATAAAATAATTTACTGTTTTGGGTAAATGTAACATTTTATATAAAGTCATACTAAATTTCCCTTTTTTTAATGTTGTTACTATGGATGTTATTAAAATATTATTTTATTAGGAATAACACTAACTCAAAGTACATAACAGATAACACAAGGAAATAAGGACTTATGAAACCAAAATCTCTCTTTAACAAATCTGGATCCACACAGTATTAGAACAAATAGTTTCATACAATAAACCGAAAGTATATAAAACTTGTAAGTGGCCCACAGTTGTCATAGTTGCATTACTCATCATGATAGTTCTCTAGGACAATTCTCAAATCAAAACGCTTAACTTTTCTCTTCTAAAAATAATAAATACCAAGTAAATAACATTAAGCAACATGAATATTATATGTATCACTATGCAATCATTAGCAATGATCTCTCCAATTAATGATATCGCTTTATTGTTGAAATGTATTGGTTTAAAAAAAGTGATCTTTATCCAATGAGTAAAATTCAGATGAGCATACGGCACTAATAATAAAACTCTTTTAAACAGAGGTAAAACAAAATATTACTGCTAGTTTAAAAATCTGTCAAACGTCAAAAACTCTTTTATGTCTATAAAAATTAGGCGAAAGTAGTTCATGTATTGTCAAATCTCTTAATTATATCAGAAAGAGAAAATCACGGTAATAAAAAGGAAATGAGGGCATCGCATGAACTCAAAAAAAGAAAACAGTTTTTGTCTATTATCTTGATTCGTCTTTCCTTATCAATTTACAAGATTTGAAAATCGGTTAAATATTGTCGCCTGTATCAAGAACTATCGTTTATAGTGTTTTTGGTACAGACAAATCTTCTTAACTTACCATTGAATATTAAACAATTATAGTAATGTAACAATAAGATGAAACCTCACAAATAGACATACACAACCTTAAAGTTAGTCCATGCAATGAACATCTTTCACATTTTGCTTAAAATATCCGAGAAACGGACTTAATCAAGAAAATATTTTCTTGATTACTGTTTCATAAAATTTGTCTGTCTTAAAAAGTTAGAAATTTACATTAAAAACCTATGAAAAGTTTGAGCAGTATTTGAAGAAAATTTATTATGTCAATTATAATTGACATATGACAGACGAACATGTCGAAACAAGGCATGACGCATCAAAGTCTTTTGATATAAAAATACTAAGGAGATGGTAATGATTGCCAAAAAGACAACTCTCCATCATTTATAGGTCACTGTACGGCCTTCAGTATTGAGCAAAACCATACTGCATAGTAAGCTATAAAAGGCCATAGTGAACATTCAAATTTTTAAGTTCTGTTTTACAACGCTTAACAGATATCACTTTCTCTCGAAATAAGAAAAAAGGTTACCTCTCAAACTGTTGTAACTCATGTGATAAATGTCTATCTGTCTTTTTAGTCACCAGAAACTAAACCAACCAATTTTAAGGAATCTTCAACAAAAATAAGTAGTGAATTTTCATAATATATTCTTGAAGTTTCAAAACGCCAAAAAAATAAAAGTACTGTATTGCGGTACTTACTATTTCATTATCAATATTTAAACATTAAAATTCTAGAAGGTTATACATGTTATATGTATGAAGATAAAAAAGGACGTATACATCTCTTACTCATATCTCCTTATTACAAAAATCAGCAAAACTGAGTAACATAAAGTGTGGTATGGTATAAAATATAAAAAGAAGATTTGTGATTGCCTGCCAATGAGACACCTCTCCACAAGAGACCAGATGACACAGAAATTAACAACTATAGGTCACCGTACGGCCGTCAATGATGATGAGTCTTATGTAGACGAAACGCGCGTCTGGCGTACTAAATTATAATCCTGGTACCTTTGATAACTGTTTACACCACTGGGTCGATGCCACTGCTGGTGGACGTTTCGTCCCCGAGGGTATCACCAGCCAAGTAGTCAACATTTCGGTGTTGACATGAATATCAATAATGTGGTAATTTTTTTAATAAATTTCCTGTTAACAAAACTTTGAATTTTCGAAAGACTAAGGATTTTTTTTTTATCCCAGGCATAGATTACCACAGCCGTATTTAGCACAACTTTTTTTAATTTTGGATCCTCAATTCTCTTCAACTTTGTACTTGTTTGGCTTTATAAATATTTTGATATGAACGTCACTGATGAGTCTTATGTAGGCGAAACACGCGTCTGGCGTACTAAATTATAATCCTGGTACCTTTGATAACTACTTCAACAATGAGCAAAGCCCATACCGCATAGTCAGCGATAAAATGTTTACTTTTGCTATAAATGTTTACTTTTGGATCCCTATTTCTCCTCCAGTTTTTCAGGTGTATACATATTGGATTATATATTGAATCAACATTTATGGGATGAAACTATACACTTATTTCAAGTGAAAGCTTATTTTAACAATAAAACATAATCTAAATAAAAGTAAACTTTTTTAAAGTGAAACCCGCAAAAAATGTGTATATTGTACATCTACACATGGAATCAAATTAAGCAGTCGAAATTTATCCATTAACTACAGGCGAAAGTATTCTTAATATTTTGAATTGCATAGAAACACTTAATTTCTAAACAATTTCCTAAGTTCAATTAAGTTATCTTTTCATAGTTGTGGAGAGAAAGTTGACTTGTATCATCCACCCTTCTATCCTGTCATACAAAAATCAAAAACGAATCAAAGCAGTAAAATCTCATTAAACATAATTCTAACAAATTATAAATCAATTACATTTTCCATACATAAATAAAAGAAGATGTGGTATGAGTGCCAATGAGACAACTCTCCGTCCAAGTCACAATTTGTAAAAGAAAAACTTGTATAGCTCAAAGTACGGTCTTCAACACGGTGCCTTGGCTCACACCGAGCAGTAAACTATAAATGACCCCAAAAATGACTATTGTAAATTCATTCAAACGGGAAATCATACGGCCTAATCTATATGAAAAACGAGAAACGAAAAACACGTATAAACCCAATCAACAAACGAAAACTACTGACCATCACGTTCCTGACTTAGGACAGGTACAAACATATGCAATGGGTTTAAACGTTTTAATAGGTACCAACCTTCATCCTTACCCGAAACAATAGTATAACATCACAACATAGAAAGACACACTATAAAATATCCATAGAAATGGTTTAAGGTAGTTCGGGGGTTTAAATTTTCGCGCAGTCTGCGCATAAAGTTGCGCAATGATATCGTAAGTCATGTACATTGTCGTAATTTTCCATAACAATAAAATATGGTCATTTAAATAATCTTTTTTATTCAAATACATTGAGAAAGAGTTGAATAACTTTTAAATGCAATTTTAAAACTTAATAAAGTTTATTCAATTAAATTTATTGTTACAATGGTCATTGTCGAAATAGTACTTCTGTTCTAAAAATAAATATGAGGCATGTTTTTGACGTAGGAGAAGAATGAAGAGAGAATAACTCATATTAATCGAACACGTGAACTGCTTTTCATGAATACTGTAATGCAGATCGAAATGATAGATAACGATCTTCATTTTGGTAGCTTATGAAGCAGTTTCACCCTTGTCTTACACTAGAAAAGGTCCGACAAACATGCGAAAGATGGATGTAAACAAATCATGAAAAGGGGGAAATTTAAACTGAAAAGTAAGTACTAATGAATTGAATATACATGCTCAAAGAGCGATTCACGACCACTGAAAAAAAAAATATGTAAGCGTCAAATTAGCGGAAATAATTTCAAAACAATATCCGTGTCGAACAACAAAACAATGACACCCCCCTTTTTCAGGCTGAAAATTAATTATACATGTAACCATAGGCATAGTTCATGGTATTTCTATCAAATAATAAATTTGAAAACTTGTGGACCTGAGAAATATGTCATCTGCATAGGGTTTAGACCATTCGGGTTTCTGGGAGAAAAGGTCATGATTCATGAAAGTAGGCGGTTTATATAATTACATGTATATGCAAACAAAATTTTCTTGTTGTAAACCTGGAATATTCGAATGCTAATGCAGTTGATTTTGCCCGGATTCCAGTTGTAACATTTTAGGTTAAGCATGCACACTTAAAATTTAGATCATATCCAGGCCATCTATATAAAAAAGAATGTGTGGTATGATTGCCAATGAGACAACTTCAATGTATCCACAAGAGACTAAAATTACACAGACATTAACAGCTATAGGTCACCGTACGGCCTTCAACAATGAGCAAAGCCCATACCGCATAGTCAGCAATAAAAAGGCCCCAATATGACAATGTAAAACAATTCAAACAAGCAAACAAGAAAACTAACGGCATTATTTGTATAAAAAAAATGAACAAAAACAAATATGTAACACATAAACAAATGACAACCACTGAATTACAGGTTCCTGACTTGGGACAGGCACATACATAAATAATGTGTCAGGGTTAAACATGTTTAGCATCCTTTTTTTTATGCTACAAACATTTCTGGACAAACGAAAAATACGGACAGACTAAACGGAAGATAGCTCATAAAACAGGTAAAATATAATCTTGATGTTTTTATAAAAAAAACTTTTGAAAGATAACTTAGTCATCAGCAGTCTTACAATGAATATTATTGCACAATTACTTTAGTATTTGAACACTCCGCCGGTGCAAAAATTGCAGGATTTTCTTCCCTTCCGGATCATCTGAGATCATCCAAGGTTTTGTTGGGTTACGTGTTGCTAAGTTTTTAGTTTTCTATGTTATGTGGACTGCTCGACCAGTCTGAAACAGTTTTAATCTGTTCTCGACCTGCACTTGACCTATTTTTTCAGCTATACTCGACCAAAGGTCTGACCAATACTCGACCAGTCTTAACCATACTTGATCAAATAACTTTTACTTTTTTTTTAATTTGACAGTTAAAATAAATATTTTAAAAGAGAGACGAAAGACACCACAGGGTCAGTCAAACTCATGAATCGAAAATAACTGACGCCATGGCTAAAAATAAAAAAAGACAACCAGACACACAATAGTACACATGACACAACATAGAAAATTAAAGAATATGCAACACGAAAATTGACATGACAACAGCCACAAGAAAATAAAAATATGTATAATTATATAAAAATAGATTTTTTTACATCAGTACATGATTCTCAGATTTATCAAATAGAAATAGTTAAATCAAAATTATCTGATATAACAATTTAGTTTATAAAATTTAGTTTATAAAGTTTTTAACTTTTAGAGTTTTGTTAAAATAAAAATCTTTTAACTAAAAACCACACCTATACTGAGGGTGATAAAACCTTATTACGGTGCTTCTTGTCTGGTTTGTGTGCTTTTTTTAATCTTAATTTTTCTAAATTTTTAAATAAAAACTACATTGGTTTCATTGTTACATACAATACATGTAGTTATTTAAATATCTTTAAGTCAGCTAACAACAGCAAATAATATCACTGATTTCTTTAACCTTATATTAGAAATATGTCTAGTATTATAGTTTGGGATATGGTACATGTAGTATATATAGTTTATATGAAATTAAAAGAAAAAAAAAATTAACGAAATTAATAAAATTGTTCTTCTGATTAGTGGTGAGGTATAAATTGATATCTCCTACTTGAAGCAAACTCATTAAAAATATCACACCTGGTCAGAGAGTATTAAATTCTAAATAACATTCATCGAAAATTGCAACATCCTGTTCAACTTTCTTCTTCTTCTTCCGATTTTACGGGAGTAGACTCCTAGGTAGGAGTGTAAAACTTCCCGGAACTTGTGTGCTATGTACATATGGACTTAATTTAAAAATAATATGACAAAGAAAAATCATTAACAATAACATATATACATTATGTACAGTGGCTTTGTAGTTTAATAAGTTGTTGTGGACCTTTCAAATGTTAGAGTGAATATGCCACTTTTGAAGGATTCCAGGGTGTCAGACATACCTATTGCTTCAGGTAGTGAGTTCCAGTCCGAAATAGTGCGAGGATAACATGAAAATTTATAGAAATCTTTATTTGTTGATACTTGCCTAAATTTATGTTTCCCCCTAGTACGTCTATCAGATATTGTCAAATTGTCCTTAGGAACTTCAACTAACCTCCAATTTATTTTATACAGCATAGTTAATCTAGCTTTTTTCCTTCTTATTTCTAAATTTCCCATTCCAATGATTTAAGTAAATTTGAAACTGCTGCAGGTGATCTGTCTTTATAATCATTGAAGACAAACCTGGCTGCCTTACACTGTACAGGCTCAACCTGAGTGATGTGTTGTTTTTTGTACGGATCATAGACAGGGGAAGAATATTTGACGACTGAACGGACAAATGATGTGTACGTAAGGTTTATAACCTTACGTGTGAAGTTTTTCAAGTTCCTACGAAGAAAACCTAAGGTTTTATTTGCCTAACAAGTAATATTGTTTATATGTGTTCCCCAATCAAGATCATGGCTTATAGTTACGCCTAAATATTTACTGTTTTTTACTGCTTCTAAAACATGATTGTGCAATATATAATCAAAAGTGGAAGGTTTACTTTTTTTAGAAATATAAGTAACATAACACTTCTCAGGATTAAAATTCATTTGCCAGTCCTCTTCCCATTTTACTAAACTAGATAAATCTGTTTGAAGTAATTGTGCATCAGAACTATTATTTACATTTCTATACAATAAACAGTCATTTGCAAAAAGTCTTGCATTGCAAGTTACATGTTCGGGTAGGTCATTAATAAAAAATAAAGATAATGTTGGGCCTAAAACTGTTCCCTGAGGGACACCAGATTCAATAGCTAATTTTGAAGATTTTACACCATTTAATAGTACTTGCTGTTGCTTGTCAGCTAAAAAGTCATTTATCCAATTTAAATTTTGATTCCTTATACCATAAAATTCTAATTTCTGGGCTAATTTTTGATGGGGGACTTTATCGAAAGCTTTGGAAAAATAAAAGTATGACATCTATTTGGTAACCATATCCCAATGATTTTGCAAGATCTTGTATGCTGATGATAAGTTATGTCTCATAAGACCTTTTACTTCTAAACCCATGTTGACTATCATTTAATATGCTATTAATTGTAAGATGTTTCCTTATGTTGCTTGTAAAAATGTGTTCTAAAATTTTGCAACATATTGCAGTTAATGAAACTGGTCTATAATTAATAGCGTTATGCTTGTCACCTATTTTAAATATTAGTACAACATTAGCCTGCTTCCAATCAATTGGGATTTTACCAGTATCAATAGATTTTTGGAAAAAGAATGTCAAAAATGGAGACAATTCTTCTGCAAAACTATGTGAAAAATATGCTGTCAGATTATCAGGGCCAGTGGCTTTGTGTGGCTTTAAGTTTTTAAGTAACTTTAATAAGCCATTATTACTAATAAATATGTCTGGCATAGTGGGGTGGGGACTTGTACCTTTATTTGGCATAGAGGATGTATCTTCGGTAGTTAAAGCTTTTTTAAATTGTTCATTTAGGATGTTAGCTTGTGTATTCGGCTCACTGAGCAGTAGCTTTTAACTTTTTATATTTATCTTTATGTTCTTGTTTACCAGTTTTTTTAGCTTTGTTGTAAGCTTTATGTTTTTTTTTACATACATGGTCTATATCCCTATTTGCCCAAGGGTTGGTGTACTTAGATTTAGTTATTTTGCTTGGTACATTATCATCTATTATTTTATTACTACCTTCTTTGAATTTATTCTATAATTGGTCAATATTTAAATTTTCATTAGTCTGGGATATAAGTTCAGATATAAAATGAGATGTTACGTCTTTTATCTTTTTAATATCAACCTTTTTCCATAAATAAATTTTATGTTGTGATTTTTTAGATCTTTGGGGCTGGCAGATTGCATCCACTTATACAATATCATGGTCAGATATACCTGGTATAGATTTTATTTTTGTTATCAATGCAGGTTGGTTTGTGCAGAAAAGGTCAAGGATATTATGTTTCCTAGTTGGAAAATCAACCATTTGTTCAATGCCTAAGTTGTTCAGCATATCTATAAATGCTTCATTCAGCTCCTTAGTATACATTGAGCCAGATATATTTTGCTCCGGCCATCTTATGTCTGGAAGGTTAAAGTCACCACCAAGCCAGAAGGTGGAATTTTAACTTAAGTTCATTAATTTCAATGAACATTTGTTTGAGATAGTCTATATCATTTTTATTTGTTGGTCTATATGCAGAAATAATAACTAAGAATTTAGTATCAGTTATATTAATTTGGGCAGCAATAAGTTCTACATTTTTGCTTTTATATACATACTTCTTGGCAAATAATACCTTTTTAATGGCGATTAATACACCTCCATTTTCTTTTCCAACCCGGTCGTTCCGGAATACATCTTCAAATAGTGTGTTTGGAAAACTTTCAGAAGATAATACATCTTTGTTTAGCCAAGTTGTATTACTAATAATAATATCTGGTTAAGATGACGTTAATAAATTTTCAATTGGAGGAACTTTATTTTTACAACTTCTAAAATTAATCTGAAGAACTCTTAGTGAGTTTTGTCTATTAATATTCTTATTTTTTAATTGCTTAGTCACTGGTGGTTTTGGTGATGATGTAGCAACTGGATCTCCAAAATTTTCATGATTATCATTTATATTGAAGCTTAAGGGAAAAGCTGAACTATCTAAAAGTACTGAATATGAGTTAGGGTTCAAAATAGAATTACCTGATGAAAGGTATGATTGGAAAATGGTTCTAGAGTGATAAGGAGTATCACATATCGGGCATATCCAAAGTGCTGATGAATTTCCAAACTTTTGATACATAGATGGACTTATATTTACACATCCAATATGACACCATTTATCGCAATTATCACAAACAATAGCATCACTGTTCAAGGTACACCCATGCGAGCAAATAGAGCATTGGTAACTGGAGTCATTCAAATTTGATGGGCTAGGGTTGGTTTCAACCTGGTTGTTTAAAAGAATTCTAATCAAAAGATGAATGTGGCGATCTGATTTGCCGAAAACACATTTATTTTTAAAATTGGACACATGTAAGTGCCAGTAATAAACCTGGGAAGATACCTCAATTGTTGTGTCACATTGAAGGCCGATAGTGATACCCTCATATTTGTTGGAATCTAGTATGTTATTTTGTATATTAAACTCATTGACTGTGCTCAGAAAAATAAAAAATAATGTTGAGCAAATCACGACTAAGCTATGTTAAAACATTTTGACAGAGTCTAAGTGTCACAAAAATATAATCAGTGAAGAGAATGATGGTGACTCTCTTACATATTCATAACATGTTTAATAAGACAGTTAGTAATTGATGACAAATTAGATCTTCGTTCCTTGGGCGACTTAATGACACAGGATAAACACACTAGGAAGCCATATTATATAAGGTGTAAGGATTGATATTACCTATTTAATCACAGAGACTGTGTTTGCCGATCAAAACAAACAAAAAAGTAAACCGGAAGTAGTTTACACTCTTTACTTTAATTGCAAGGCCTTTTCAATTCAGTAGATAGTTAATACACGAGTATAAGAATATTAGGGCTTTCTTTTAACCAGTAAAACACTCTTGTCCTGAGGTTATTGAACCTGATTAAAGTAATTGTATGTCATGTTTTTAACTTTTACAAATTTTATTTAAAGGAGTAGGTTCAGTAAGACCCCTTTTTGGCCCCAAAATATAGCAGTTTTACAAAATTGTTAAAATGTAAACTTTTAGTTTTTTATTGGACAGTTGAATGCTTCTCCTACATAAATATGGGCTGTTTTTGACAATACAATGCACATATATCGGGTACTAGCACCATTAAGTCATGCTAAATTACTGAAATCTTCAAAATTCTAGCATTTTAGTTAAATTTTAGACAGTTTTCGTGTGAAACGAAAGTGGCCGCATTCGTGTTCATCCTTAATATTGAAATGTAACTTGTATTTTATGATAATACATAACATATATAAAGGTTGAGGATGAACACGGATGCGGCCACTTTCATTTTTGACTAAAATCATATGAAAAGTGACATTTTTCGGCATATTTGATAGATTTTTCATATTTGTGCTTGAATCGGGTTGTTTTTAATGACTAAATCAGTTAAAATCTTTCACATAAATTAATTAATAAAAATGAAATAGACACTTAAAAGTTTAAAAAGTGGTCAAAATCTTTCGTAAGATGAACCTGAAATTTGAGGCCAAAATCGGTCCTTACCGGACTTATTCCTTTAATCGAAATGAATAAATTTTTACAGTAATTTTGGAACACATTTCCTTTTATAACAGGCTATTAAGAATTACAATGGATGTTTTATTATCATGATTACATTAGATTCTTGGTTTTATTAAAACAATGGTGTCATGTTTTAAATTTATTCAGTTACTTTATTTATATTTTATATATATTTTATTGGGAAAATAAGTTCACTGCATTATTAACTAAATTCAAATTACACTATTAATCTATACGAGGCTTCAATAACTAAGGACATACTTACCCTAAAAATAATTCCCCAAAACAGATTTTTTTGGACTAATTCTCATATCAAAAGATTAAAATGCTATACGATGCTATATACATCTTTCTTTCTCCTCCATGCAACAACTTGAGCAATATCCCTCAAAATGAATCAATACCGCCTTTATATAAAAATCTGTCTCAACCTATCATTTTTTATACTTATACCAATCCAGTTGTAACTGAAATTTTCAATTAAGAATACGTGCTGCAGGATTCTGATTAAAATCACGTAAGCCCTTGTGACTTAAAACTAGAAATAATATCGTTCCACGAAATATTTATCCGAAGATCCGAAATACCGTGACTATTAATCCAACAAACACCAAAGTGATGTCACAGGTAAGTTTCTAAAAAACCCAGATATAGTTCAAGATTATTGCAAACCATTACATGCATACATAGGTGTTTGTTCACTTGTTGCTTGTTAATAAGTCTTTTGATTGAGTTAAGTGATTTCAATTGATATTGTATGTGTCTTTCTATGTTGTATTGTTACACTATTATTTCAGATAAGAGTGAAGGTTGGTACCTATTAAAACGTTTAAACCAGCTACATTGTGTGCACCAGTCCTAAGTCAGAAACCTGAAGTTCACCGGTTGTCGTGAATTGATATGGTTTCTAAGTGTTTCTCGTTTCTCGTTTTTTATATAGATTAGACTGTTGTTGTTTTTTTCGTTTGAATTGTTACTCGATAATTATCATTAATATGAAATCAAACAAACATAGAAAAGTCATTTACCACATGTTTGCTATCCAATTATATATGTACTTATGTCTTTGTCGTGTTATATGACTATTTAAAGTAACATTGTTATATAGGTGGCGTCGAGACTGATATGCACATGAAAAACTGATACATATTATCGAGTGCAAGCATTTTAAAATGATTATTTTTTTTTTATTTTTGTAACTTGGATATACGTTTTAGTAGGTTATATACAAATGTGAGGAGTCAAATCGATGAAGATGAATTTTACAGCGTATACTTTATAATTGAGCATGTATATATTTTTGCCAAAAAATAGAGGAGAAGGTACAAAGGGGAAAAAGCAAAATAAAAAAAATCAAACAAACATAAATAGTCGATTATAAGTTTATTTCATTTCAATGTTAATATTTACAACTGAGTTATTAACATTAGCTATCAATTTAGTATACACATGTACCTTTATAAAATCAATTGCACTCATGTAAATAATAATACTCCATGCACTTCAATTTCTAAAAAAGTTTATGTTTAACATGTTGTATTCTACTGTCTTGTTTAGTATAAAAGTACAGAGACACCCGGAGATAAATACGGTATTTGACAGTTTTACATTATTTATTAGGTAGTATACCAGGGAAAAACAAAATGACTTATAATCTGACTTATACGTACATTAACGAAATCGTTTACATGTTTTTGTAATTGACACACAAGATTAAAATAGAAAATTTAAGTAAATTTCCTCTTTTTCTTACTAAAAAACATGTATATTTTAACAAACAAAAATACAATGACGTTACGGACGTTATTTCGTCAATACTGTGAATTCAACAAGTCCACACTAATAAGCAGCTTTTCTATAAAATCATAGCAGTTAAGATATATAAAACGTATGTCCATAGACTAGACAGGTAAATACTATTTCGAAAAAAAGTGCAAATTGTTTTATCATACTTTACTATTGTCTAAAACAAGGACAACATATTGACAAAGCGTAAAAAATATGCGTGTCAGACGTAACAGACTATACGCATAATAATTTTAGCAGGGGAGTTTGTGTTCTTCAAAACAGTGTTATATCCACGAAAATTCGAATGAATGATATGCTTTATATATAAATTATTACAATATCACTGAATATGCGTTCCTGTAACGATCAACGCTATTTTTTGGTAAAAACAAATAGTGGTCATTATGGTCAGATTTTGGAAAATGTTAAGTTATCAAAATTTATAGGTTTTAAAATATAAGATTATATGATATTTCGTTTGTGTAAATTGTGCTCACAAAAGTACATACATAGACCATATCAGAATCGAATTTTTGTAGCACTCACACTTCATATAAAAATGCAACGGCTTCTGACAAATGTCTTGCAAGATGTCCAATGTCGGATTTTGCCGCTTTTTACAAATAAATTGATATTTGCGACGCTATTCATTGAAAAATTAGATTAGTTGCATGCAACATAGTGCTTTTCCGTAATTGTGCTTTAACTTTGCTAAACAGCTACATAGTTTTTAATAATTTGCGTAGTCAAAACGACTTCGTTTTCAAAGAAATGAAATGTCTTGCAAGTTTGTCCACTGGACGATTTTTCATACGTTTTCAACGTTGTCTATTGGTGGTACGCTATTTATGGTGGATCATCTGTATATTTCCTCAGATAGAATTTTCTTGATGGTCAGATACTATCAATAAGACCACAAAGTATAAAAAAAAATCCGATGACTGGGGTTGTTCGTTTAGATGAGGTTCTTAAGTTGTGAAAAAGTTAGTATCAAAAGAGGATATTTTTCAAATTTTCAAATTTAAAAAGCGTAAAACTTCGATTTTTTTTTTATTTCTCTGCAATAAGATTCATATGTATAGAACTTGAAAGTGAAAATGAAATTTGGCCTAAAGCGTGCCATTGGCTATATGCCTCTCCACATCGAACAAAGCTTGTAAACTATATGAGATGAATTATAATTTACCTTTTATTTCTGACGATCGTTTCATTTCTTAATCTTATTGTACCGCTATTAGTAAATTGAATTTTATAACCAAGACCCGTTTAACTTGTAACTCCCGACAAACTTTTTATAGTAAAGCAACATATATATATTCCTCCTTTTCGGATATAAATGGTTAAACATTTCATTTTATTACGTTTTATGTCAATTGGTCTCTAGTAGAGAGATGTTTCATTGGCACTCATCATACCGTATATATATATATATATATATCTTCTCATTTCATATAGATTTATGCATTACCCAAATACGATATATTGTGTTGTTTGTTGCTTACGTTACTTTAAGTGGGAAATATTTCATGCATATTCAGTACAACCAAACATTAAGAAGTATCCATATTGATATGCAAAACAAAAATTACAAGCGAAATAAAAAACTTATCCCAAATAATCATTAATCGCCGTAAAACGTAAGAAATTGACGTTACCATTTGAGATGCAATATCGTGCTTAACGTCAATATGATCCTATTTTCAAATAACTTTGTATGAATCATACCAAATTTTTGTCATTGTCAAATATTTGTTCTACTCGATAATAAGGATTGTAGTGTGTACGTCATGAAGACAACCCAAAAAAATAATACATCTTGAGGGTAAGGCTCATAGAGAAATTCAAATTATGGAGTTATTGTTTTATGATAAAGGCACTATCATTTGATGTTGAAGATTATCTTTGAAGAAAAATGTTGAAAATATAAAATGTTGTACAATATATACCTTTAAAATTTGGATCTGTATAACATTTATGAAATAATAGTTTCATACAAAATAAAGTAATAACATTTACGTTACTAATTGTACTACATCTGACTCTCATTTCGACATTCATTTGTCTTTTGTGAGCGTAAGACCTCAATACTTAAAGATACAAAATGTAATACAAACATTGAAGACAAGGTGATAAGACAATATATATATGACTGCTTGTAATACCTGCAAAGTGATATCTTGTCAAACATTTATGATTGTCATTCTGTATTACAGTTCACCAATCATATCATGCCACTCCAATCTAAAATTATAAAAGTATAGAGAAATAAAAAAAGAAATATGTTGTATTTGTGTCACTGAAACAACTCTCCATCCAGTTCACAAAGTATAATAAGTAAAATAACAAAAATACTTAACTCGAGGAAAATTCAAACTGAAAGTTCGTAATCAAATGGCAAAATCAAAAGCTCTTACAAATTAACCGAATGGATAACAACTGTCATATTCCTGACTTGGTACAGTATTTTCTAATACTTCCACTTGTATGACAGTCGCGTTAAATTCCGTTATATAGACAATGATGTGTGAACAAAACAAGCATACATGCAAAATGAGTATACCGTTGGTGGTCTTCGACCATTGTCTGCTCTTTGGTCGGGTTGTCGTCTCTTTAATATATTCCACATCTACATTCTCAATTTCATACACAATAGGAAAAAATGTCAAAAAATGTGGTACAACAGTCAACATTGTGGCATATAGAAAAAGCAAATTAGCAAAGATTAAAGTCAAGAATACAAAACTATTACCATAGCTAAAAAAGCACATTGACGGGATATATAGTACAGAGCCACATAAAAAAGCTAACAAATAAAGATCAAAGTACGGTCTTTAACACGGAGCATTGGCTAATATCAAAAGCAAACTATAAAATACCCTAACATGACTATTGTAAACAATTCAACAGGAAAACCAACGGTTTACTTCGTATTTTATTTGGCCTTTGAACTTTTTTGGATTCTAGCGTCACTGATGAGTCTTTTGTAAACGAAACGCAAGTCTCGCGTATATACAAAATTTAGTCCTGATATCTATGATTAGTTTCTTTAAATAAAAAATAAGAAACGGGAAACCCGTATATTAAATACAAACAACTGAACAACAGGCTTCTTACTCGGAAAATCTTAGTGTGTCTAACATTTTAACAGGCGCTAACCTTCCCTAAACTTTAAACAGTAGTGTAACATAACATCATAAAAAGATACTAGGTTTAATTCGCTCTTTTATACTAACGAAAATGCCTGTACACAGTCAGGATTATGACTGTTGTTATCCATTTGTTTGATGTCTTTGAGCTTTTGGTATTTTTGGTATTTTTTTTATGAGGTGGACCTGATGTTCTTCTGCGTAGAAAATTTCATTGAACAATCGATACTTACTGTGATGAAATAACATAAGCATTGTGACATAGGAAATGTACCAGAATGTTCACGATAGAGAACGTCGTCTAAGAACGTACGACACGATATTCGTATATAGATGTAACGGAATTTAATGGTTGGTTCTGAAATCACTCTTATTGGGAGTTTGTTTGTTTTGTTTCTTTTTGGTTTTCGACGACTCATTGACACATGTGGAACAGAATCTGATCAACTGTTCAAAGCACCATAGACTATCGGAAGGGGCTCATGTAGTTCAGTCTTTAAACTTCGATGTTTTATAAACTGTTGTTTGTAATTTTTATCATTTTCTTTTCTCTTCTTATTGCTAATACGTAGTCGATTACTTATGTATAGGTTTGAATACCCTTTGCTATCTTTAGGTTCTCTTTTAAACCAGTTTTTAGTAAGATATGCGATAGTTATGAAACCAAAAAGAACAGATCTCTCAGGTTAAGGTATACCATTGATGGTTCGGCTATACATGATTATACTTTAAATGCCCATATATTGTATATGTTTTCTACTGGAATATATACTTAGATCTCCAAATGTTTCGTTGCGAACGTACATTGTATACATTTTCCAAAAGTCATATATCAATGTTCTTACATAGTACTAACAATTTGTTAACCTTTTTTTGTTGATATTAGTTGCAAAACACCAAGAAAATCTTCGTTAAATGAATAACAAAAAATATCCTTAAATGTGCTTTTATTTCTTACAAGGTGCAGTGCTGTTGTTCAAATTGATAAAATTGGGTTTCTACTTTGTATTATTATTTTTCTGTTCAAATTGCAACTGTTCTTTTTATCATGTTTAAATTTGTCTTTAACTTTGAATCCTATTAAATCTGTTACGATTTCTGTACAATACCAGACCAGTGTTTATGTTTGTCATATGCAAGAAGTAATTTTGTAGAAAGATCCTTTGTTTACCTTTGCTTCAGCACATTTATATGTTTTCAATGTTTATTCTGTTAAAAAAAAGCAGCCTTTATGTTAATAGGATGTCTAGTTAAAATATTTTAAAAGGTTGATATATCACGACTTTAACTAGCTGTAAAACCAGGTATAACCCACACTTTTCTTTTAAAAATACCTGTACCAAGTCAAGATTATTGTATTGTTGTTCACTTGTTCCGTTAATTGATAGTTTAATTCTGTCGGTTTGTATGGACATCCAATGTTCTTAGGTGTCCAGTATATTGTGATACTTTTTAAACTCATACGATTTAGTTATATTTTCAATTAAAGTTGATGACAAATTTTAATTCATTCTTCATCTTCAAAAACAGAACAAGTTAGCAACAAAAACTTACCCACACTTCTTACAATCACTGAAAATAAAAAATGATTAACAACAACTAATATAACTATACTGCACTGATACTAATATACATGTGCAATGTTTTTTTGTGTCTTTTAAAAGCAAAAGATATTGCAAGATACAAATATGTATATATATTTAACGGTTTGATGAAAGACATCAAAGGAAGAAAACATCAGCAGTTAAATTAAAATATTTTGTGTTTCCTGAATCTAGTCTTATATGTTTATTATTCACTGATTAAGTTATATATTTTGTTTGCTATCTTCAATGATCTAAGAAATTTTAAGACTGATGAATCAATTTGCTATAATTCAAAAAGCCAACATGCTTGATATTCCACAAAAGAAGTAAATAAACAGTTTCGTTACAACAAATAAGTATAATTGTTTGTTTCAATATTTCAAAATAGTTCTAACAGTTTGTCAGCCTAAAATCTATTATTGACGAATATATAACATTAGTTGGTGTTATTCTCTTTAGTGAAAAGGCCGTTTAGAGAAAGAACACGATCCAAGACAAAACATGAAATATATGCCATAACATAACAATACTTACAGGTATCGACCTCTGTAAAAGATTATAAGAGATAATAAATGAGTTTATAACTTAACGAATTAACTCAATATTAGAAAAGTGACGGACCAGTCTATGATTTTATTATAAAAAATATTAGCAGAAATTAAAACTTGGTTCCAAATAACTTTTGGTTTTCTATCTAATTCTTTGTATTTGAATAACACTTTAAAATTAGTACTTACTTGTAGTACCTTACAACCAGATTCATGTTATTTTTCCCTGGGAATTCATTGACCTTACACTTTTGTTTTATCAACTCTTTCTGGTTTTTAACTGCTAATTGATTGTTATTTTTCTATTACATTACATAATGTCGTGATAATCTAACATTCCTCTGTATATAAACCATAAAATTTAATCTGAAACAGTCTGCGTTTCTGTTGCAATTTCCTATTTGTATTAACAGCATTAATGGTACAAAATTTACTGCACCAGATCAAGATTTCGACATTCAATATCTCGTCAGTAATACTGGAGTATTAGGTATTTTAAATTTTTTTCGAAAAACGTTGAAGTGCTGATGAAATCAACAAGAACAAGAACAAGATGTAAACGTGAAACCAGGATTGACATGATTTGCTGATGCTGTTGTCAGACGAACATATACTCTACGTCACTGTCTATTTGATATAAATATGCCAGTATTTAAGAACCAAAAGTAAAAGTAGAAATAGTAAAACCGACATAATTATTGAAAATGAGTTTGAGTATTCAAACTTTTGCCCGGTAAATCATGATAAAACTTAAAAAAAAAAATATCAGGACTGCTACACTCATTAAAGATACCAGACATATTTCGTCAATTTGTTACGCATACCCAGTACAGTTAAAAAGAAACAATTTACATGACTAATTTTAATACGAAGATGAACAGAATATAAAGAAAAAAGAAGTATCATGAACAACGATTAAGTAACATGACCGCAAGGCAGTCCTGTGACATTTATTGTTACATAGGGGTAAACACAACGCGTGGTGATTGAAAAAAATACCAACCACTATATGCAGAATTGCTAAAGTCAAAGAAGGCCACAAAAAAGATTAATGACAAATAACTTTGATGTACACATGCATCGAATAATGGCGCTTAATCTTGTTCCTTTGTCTGTCGAACTTTGAACCTGACTGTAATAAAGATTTAAAAACCTATCTTTGAGAGTCTCACATCATCAACATATTTAAGTGAAAGCGAGTGATTAGTGTACTGCACCACCTTTCTGAAAAGTGGTAGTGCTATGATATTGTAATTGTCAAGTTATTTATCTTGACCTAATTTGTTGTATGTGGTCCAATAAGAGGTTTCCATGATTGGCTTGTTCATTATTTATATTTGTTTACAAAAATGTTTACAAATCAGTTGAGCATTCATTGATATTGATGGCATGATAAGAACCTTGTATTTGACTTGCATAGTGATTTAAGAACGATCACAATCTACGGTGCTAAATTTAAACTTCTACAGTGTTCTAGAAGTTGCAGTGGTAACCATATGTGCAGACACAAAAATTAATCCGACATGGATGTATTCGTTTTCTTAGACGTTCTCTGGAGTTGTTGGGTTGACACTTTAAATTTATTAACAAAATCATACTAATTTGTAAACTAATTGTAGAGAATATTCCGTTTGGATTCCGAAAAAGGTCCAAGACATAACATGAAACATAATTCAGTGTTTTCTCAACCTAGTATTATAAGTTTTCTATTCAATGATTAAGTTATAGGGAAAAAAGAATGACATTTTTTTTGTGATTCTTTCATTTTTGTTTGTTATCTTGTTTTGGCGCTTCAATGTTCTAAGAATGTACAGATTGATGAACCACTTTTGCTTTCATTGATGTTATCGTACGAAAGAAGTAAGTCAAACTGTTTTCTTATAACAGATACTAATCATTGTTTGTTTCAATATTTCAAAAAAATGAAATGCAAATACTTATTATAAATATATGCCATACCGTAAAATACTTACAGGTCTTTGTTGTATCTGTAAACGATTATAAGCGATAATAAATGAGTTTATAATTTAACAATTTAACTCAACATTAAAAAAGAAGACGGATCTGTCTATGATTTTAATATATCAAAAATAGCAGAAATTAAAACTCGGTTCCAAATAACTTTTGGTTTTCTATCTAATTCTTTGTATTTGAATAACTCTTTAAAATGGATACATAATTGTAGTACCATACAATCACATTCATGTTAGTTTTTTTTCCTGGGAATTATTGACCTTTAACTTTTATTTAATAAAACATTTCTGATTTTTACCTACTAATTGATAGTTTGATTTCTGATACACTAGATAACTCGGTTCCAAACAGACCACTTATGGTTTTCTATCTTTTAATTTGAATTACACTTTGAAATACATGACAATCACATTCATGTTATTTTTTCCATGGGAATTCATTAACCTTAAACTTTTATTTAATAAAAACTTTCTGATCTTTAACTACTAATTGGTAGTTTGATTTCTGATACATTACATAATGAAAGTATGTAAATATTATCTGATATTCCTCTGTCTATAAACCTTAAACTTTAATCTGAAGCAGTCCTAGTTCCTATCACAACGGAGATTTTATCATTTTTTCTCATTTGTATTAACAGCATTAATGGTACAAAATATTTTGCACCGTTTCAACATTTCGACATTTCATAGCGCTTCAGTAATGCTGGATTATTTTAAAAGAATGTAAAACGATTTCATAAAACGTTGAAGTGCTGATGAAACAAGAACAACGTGTAAAAGTTAAACCCAGATGGATATGATGTGTTATTACTGTTGTCAGACAAACAAATATCCTACGTCACTGTTTATTGATATAAATATACCAGTAATTCAGAATTAAATAGTAAGACTAAGAGAGAGTAAAACCGCCAGAATTATTGAAAATAAAGATTTCGTTGATTTTTCAAAGTTCACCGGGAAAATCATGATAAACTTAAAAATGATATCAGGACTGCAAAACTCATTTAAGATACCAGACATGCTTCGTCAATGTATTACGCATGCCTAGTGAAGCTTAAATAACAATTGACATGACTTATTTTAACATGAAGTTAAAGAGCATAAACCGGAAAAAAAAATCATTAAATTATATGGCTTCAAAGCTGTCCTATGACTGTACTTAATGTAGATTGTAATAAAAATACCTTTCTTGTTACAATCAGGTGAAAACAACTTGTGGTGATTAAAGGAATACAAACCACTATATACAGAATTGATAAAGTCAAATGACACCACACCAAAGCATTGATAAGAGGAAATAATGTTGATGTACACATGAATCAAATAATGGCTTTTTTATTTTGTTCCGTTGTATGTTGAACTTTGAACCTGATTTTGATAAAGATTGTGACATATATAAACCTATGTTTGAGAGTCGAACGTCATCAACATAATTCAGTGAAAGCGACTGATTAATGTATAACAAACACCACCTGATGTTTGTATTTAAAGCAGTGAGTTTAAATCAAATGATGGAAACACCTTATACTCGTTAATTGTAATGTAAGGCTGAAACACTTATACGGCAAAGATGACCCTTGGTTCTGCTCTTTTGAATTGTGTTATAATTTGTTATGACGGGCCGAATTACACAGTAAGGGATTTGCTCATTTACTTAATTAGATATCTGGATGATAGTTGTCCAATTGTCACTCATACCACATTGTTATATCTTTATATTAAGCACTCTCGTCGTTTGTTTGTTTTTTTTTTGTTTTTTTTTATTAATCAAAAATTTGATGCAATTCATGTGTTTTATCTTTTTAAAATCAGCACGATGTAGAATTTGTGTGCTAATGCGACTTGAAGTAACCAACAATTAATCAATTTGTTTTTTTATTTTTTTGTGTTATGAATTTTCATGTTAATCATCTTGACCTAATGTGTTGTGTTTGGCCGAAACAGACGTTACATAATTGGGTTGTTCACCATTGGTATTTGTTAAAAAGAGATGTTTAAAAATCAGTGGATCAATTATTGATATTGATGGAATGATAAGAAATTTCTATATATATTAGCCTAATTTTTTGTATGCGGTCCAATACGATTTTTCATGATTGGGCTGTTTATCATTTAAACTTGTTCACAAAAATGTTATCAAATCACTAGATCAATCATTGAAATTGATGGAATGATCACAACTTGATCATAATCTACGGTCAAAATTTAAATTTTTACTCTGTTCTAAAAGTTTCAGTAGTAACCAGATATACAGACATAAAAGTTATTCAGACATCATTATGTTGGTGTTTATAGATGTTCTTTGGAGTTGTTGTATTGATAGTTTGAATTTATGAACAACATAATATTACTTTGTGAACTAATCTTAAATAATATTCGGTTTGATTTTCGAAACAGTAAGGAGAAAAATCCGGACAAAGAAAAGACATTTAAAAGTCTAAGTGGCATTTCAATTTGTATACTATTTTTGGTAAACTTGTACAATAAATCAGGTCAAAATTTATCATTGGTTCTTTTCATTGTTGGCTATAATGTAAAAGATATTTATGACAATAACTATTGTTATGACGGAAACCTGATGCAAAGGTCATTGTTGTTTACCTAAAAAATTGTGACTGCATTTGTAATCGTAGGATAAATTAAAAGACAATTTTAAGGCAAAGAAATGGAATTAAACATTATCAAATACAGCAAATAGCGCGGAAGACATAACTATCAACATGATAAAATAAACTGGTCCTTACATGTTAACACTGCCTGGATATATATTAATTTCTTAAATAGGTTTTCAGCTCTATTTTGTATTCCTGTCGTGTAACTCATTAAATTACAGATGAAAGGGGGTAACAAAAACAATACATTGATGTGTCAGAATGACATGTATGGCCTCGTTTTCAAAAACGATTGTAAGCTCAATATGGGAAGAACTTTAAAAAATAGTCTTAATAACTGTTATTATATCGAATTTATTAAAGCTCAAATCATAGCTTTGATTTCGGCAAAAATCAGAGGAAAGGAACTAATGAATACATGATCTGTTACTCATCATAATAGACTCACAAACTAAAAAAACTCAAAATATTTGAACTCGTTTATGAACCAAACGTATATACATGTTATTTTCACGATATCTTAAGTATACCGCTTAATTTCTGCCAAAATTATCGGAGCCGAACCAAACGTTAATCAATCTGTAGTTTATCGTATAACATTCACATACTTAAGACCAACAGTCTGTTAATGCGTTTAGGAAACATTCCGTCTATAGTGTGTTGTCGAATGATGGAACGATGGAATGACGAACAAGGGTTAAACTACATGGTCCCAATGTTTTCAGTAGTAGATGTATCAAGTTATTTATGATTATCACATGAACAGTATTATTGAGGAACAATGTAAGCCTTTCGGAGTCTGAAAATTATGGTCCAAAACATTTTGTGAAAATGATGTTTTTTCAGACCTTTTTGTTACAAGCAAATAACGACTAACTCAGATATAATTATGTAACGAATATTTTACGAAAGGCAAATAAAATGTATACTTACATAAAATTTCTACAATAAATAGAAAAACATTGATCGTTATAAAATGTATAAGATAATGCAATTACAGTAAAATTAAATGATATGGACAAATGTAATGTAATTTGGAAAAAAAGATATAGAAATAAGAATGTCAAATCATTTTCTGTGATATAATATGAACATTTTATGCCTCATTTATTGTGTTTATCATCCAAGTAAAGTGAGGTTTAAGATATGTAGGACCAATGGGGTATGTGAAGATATGTAGGACCAACGGTTTTTGTTAAGATATGTAGTACCAACGGGTTTTGTTAAGATATGTAGGACCAACGGGTTTTGTTAAGATATGCAGGACCAACGGGTTTTTGTTAAGATATGTAGGACCAACGGGTTTTGTTAAGATATATAGGACCAACGGTTTTTTTAAGATATGTAGGACCAACCGGGTTTTGTTAAGATATGTAAGACCAACGGGTTTATTAAGATATGTAGGACCAACGGGGTTATGTTTTAGATATTTTATCATCCGACGAAAACATAAGAAGCCACAAATGCAATATCCAATTTAGAAATTCCAACCAATCAAACCGTTCACAAAGATAAACCACAATAAATAAAATTAAAGATTAAAAAAAATACCTTTGAAACTGCGAACGCACGTAACTAGTTTCCTCGGTCTACACGAAGAAATATTAGGTATATTGGAATATCACATTTTGAAAATAATTTAGAATGAATAAAGAGGATTTTTTCTATATCTTTTTCTCCTTTATGGATTGACAGGCATTATACATATTCATTTATGGTTGCACACAATAAAGCTAGCCAAATGAGAGGGATAAAAACAATACGATACGACATTACAAAAAGAATGTATAAGTATAACATTTTCACTAAGTAAAGTTAATTATAATCACAGTACAAACATAACGATACATCAATTATTAAATTCATTCAGTGATTTTAACCTTGGAGTTCCAGAATATGATATGTTCATTTACACATTATTTCTTTTTTTGCAAATATGCTTTATAAAGTTAAACTGTATTTTATTAGTCCCTCTTTATGAGTTTTTTTTTAATTTTGCATCATAAATTCAAACATTCAGATGGAACCAGATTGATGTCTACTACAATATGAAACACCACCCACAGTACGTGTTCTATAGTCTCTGGTTCTTCCTTGCAAAAGTTCCATGAACTATACTGAACAAGGTTCATTTTTAAAAGTCAATGTAATTACATAAAACCCAGTCAGTCATTCGGTATTGAAACGAACAAAACGTTATTTGTTTTTGAAAAACTTAAAATTACAATTGTGTATTTGTTTGTTCTCAATTGATTGAAGAATTTCGAATAGCAGTATATTACTGTTGCCTTTATTTGTAAAAAAAAATATCAAAAGGAAAAAAAGCAGGTAGAATTTTTTTATCTTTAAGAAATGATTCTGATAGACTGTAACATTTTTATTGATATTGCAATCCAATAAAGTTGAAAAAATGTGAAATTAACAATAATGCTCATACACAAAATTTTGCGATTCGTCTCACTGTCTTTGTCATGTTGCCTACTGTCTTTCATTCTCTCATTTAACCTAGACATTAATTTGTGTCCAGGAGTAAATTTGTCGATAAGATTACAACCCAAGTACCGTTCAAAAATCATCATTGTCATCATTGTTTATTGGATTGTTGTAATGTAGGAACTTTACAAGAAACAATTTTATGACGTGAACTCTTAAAACATTGTTTAAAAGAGGTAAATACGAATATTTCTAGTGGAACCTTCTTAGCAACATTCCAACAGCACCTGCTTGCGGTGTATGCATCACCCAATTGATACGATATTCCCGTGCTTGCATTTCCTATCATGATTTTCTTGATCGACGGATGCTGCTCACAAGGAAACTATTAAATCAAGAGTTCAAAATAGTGAAGTTGAAATCATCACTTCGTAAATTTTACTGACGCCATCACGAGTTTGTTGACTGTTATGGAATAACTGTTTTACAAATGATATCGTATATTTTCCCTTTCATGAATGTGACCTACCGAATTATACTATTTATCGGATTTGTAATCACATAAGCAACACGACGGGTGTCACATGTAGAGCAGGATCTGCTTACCCTTCCGGAGAACTTAAGATCACTCCTAGTTTTTGGTGGGGTTCGTATTGGTTATTCCTTAGTTTTCTATGTTGTGTCATGTGTACTATTGTTTGTCTGTTTGTCTTTTTCATTTTTAACCATGGCGTTGTCAGTCTATTTTCGATTTATGAGTTTGACTGTAGATGTCCCTCTGGTATCTTTCGTCCCTCTTCCAGTAGAACCTTATATTGGTTGTGTAACAATTGTTTCTCTTAGTTTGATGTACCACAGTTTGTTTACACAAAGGAAGAGTGTCCCATTATGCACAGAGGTTTCAGACTTTGACAAGTATCCTCTAACAGTAATAGGTCTCACTTATGAACTCAATGATTGACTGTTGATCATTTTTCATATTTCTGGTATAATTAAATGTTCTTATAGAATATGATGCTTATACTTACGAAAAAGGTTTTTTTCTGAAACAAAATCAATATAATGAAAAATTAAACTGCATCAAATTATAATATATGAAAATGTAATGAATAAAAATAAATAAATTTGTCATAGTTTTTGCCACTCACAACTATGAGTAAAATGAATTGTAATTCTACAGTATACCATGTATACGGTACAGCAAATGCTAAACTATGTCTTGCTTCATGATCAGTTCCTGGACTGGTTGTCCACTCTTAATATAAAAGATGATAGGACATGCCGCTGGATTAGTTCACCTTTTCAAGATTAATAATATGTGAATAGGTCGGGAAAACAATCAGAAATATATGATAAGGTCAATAAAGTTCCCATAGCTTTGTCTTTCATCTTTATTGGTGTTCCTGGCTGTTTAAACAACCAGTATTTCTTTTTATTTTTGGCACCTTGCTTTTCCACTGTTACATTATACACCAAATAAAACCCAAACAATATGGGAAAAGGTAACATTGTTACATACTCAGTATATGCAAAGGTAACAATTTTACCTACTCAGTATATGAAAATGTAACATTTTTACCTACTCCATTTTTGTACTCAGTATATGAAAATGTAACATTTTTACCTACTCAGTATATGAAAAGGTAACATTTTTGAAATTTGAATTATATAAAAAGGTTGGGGTTACAGATACCAAGCGTCACCCCTATCAACGAAGTATTGAATTGTGCACCAGCCCCCGAGGATCGGTCGGTCATATTGCTCCTTTAACTCCAAATTTGTTGTGTTTATAAACATTATTGCAACTATAAGATATGATAAATATAATTGTGTTTATGTCAGATACTCAAATATATTAGTATGTACTGGTGTTAATAATGTTTTTGTGTGACAACAGTATTCATGTAGAAATCAAAATGATAGAAACGATAGAACAGTTCAAACAAAGTTATTATAATTTCTTGTTTCTAAACTAAAAATGAAATTATCAGATGAAGTTTGTCTACTTTTAAAACATCAATATATATATATTTGTCTTGTATATCTGACATTTACAAAATATGTTCATAAAACGATTCTGTATGTTTTTCGCCATTTGTTTTTGCATAAAAAGTTGTCAACGTATATATTATAATATTGTTACATTTTGAGTTATTCAGAGGGCATCAGGGGAGATCAGTAATGTTGTTACTGATTTTACCCTCTTTAGATAAAGTATGTATTATTATTATATTATATCACATTTATGCATCCATTCAATATGACTTTTTCAGTATATTTTTCGTTAATAAATTTGAATATGAGTACTTACTCAGAAGTTATTTCTGTCCTGAAATGTACACAATTTAGAGTTAAAATTATGTTTGTACATCAAAATACATATCAAAGAACCTAAGACAAAACAATAAATAATAGACACACATATGTTTGTTTTGTAAAAGTATGGTCTATTGCTATTTATACACACCGATGTGATTATACCATTTATAGTTTACTTAAGGGACGACATCAGAAGATCGATTTAGGATAAAAAAAACTTAAATCAAATTCTGCACGTTTTGTATATCTAAAATCGATTTTTACATATATCCCTATTGTTAAATCAATGTTTCCCAAATTAAGTTAAGAGGGGGGTTGGGGGATTCAGTGAAAAAACTATGTGAATTAAGTTTCTTATTCTACATTGAACTTTTGATGTCGTCCGTTACGAGTTACAGGTAAATAAAATTAAGCTGATGTGGAAAGCACCAAATAATACTTTATAATGGAAAATGGACCAAGAACCAGTCTTTAATGTCATTTAAGTCTACCAAAAAGATGTTTGTTATGCACACAATCCAAAATGTAATGTACAATAACAAAACTTGTTTAAAATCATTCTATTGAGACTAGAAAATTTAAGAAAAGTCAACGTGAACTATCATATAGAAATAAAAGGAGGTGTTATGCTTGTCAATAAAACAGCTATTCATCATAGTTAAAATGATGAAGACTAAATCCCCATGTTGTTCAATGCTTCTTTGATAATGATGGAGACAAAATCCCTATGATGGTCAATGTTTCTGTTTCAATGATGGAGACAAAATCCACATGTTGTTCAATGTTTCTGTTTTAATGATGGAGACGAAATATTCATGTTGTTCAATGTTTCCGTTATAATGATGGAAACAAAATCCCCATGTTGTTCAATGTTTCTGTTATAATGATGGAGACAAAATCCCCATGTTGTTCAATGTTTCTGTTATAATGATAAGGACAAAATCCCCATGTTGTTCAATGTTTCCGTTATAATCATGGAGACAAAATCCCCATGTTGTTCAATGTTTCTCTTGTAATGATGCAGACGCAATCTTCATGTCGTTCAATATTTCTGTTTTAATGATGGAGACAAAACACCCATGTTGTTCAATAATTCTCTCGTAATGATGGAGACAAAATATTCATGTTGTTCAATATTTCTGTTTTAATGATAGAGACAAAATCCCCATCTCGTTCAATGTTTCTATTATAATGATGGAGACAAAATCCTCATGTTGTTCAATGTTTCTGACATAATGATGGAGACCAAATAACCATGTTGTTCAATAATGATGAATACAAAATCCCCATGTTGTTCAATAATGATGGAGACAAAATCCCCATGTTTTTCAATGTTTTTGTTATAATGATGGAGACAAAATCCCCGTGTTGTTCAATGTGTTTGTTATAATGATGAAGACGAAATCTCCATGTTGTTCAATTTTTCTGTTATAATGATGGAGACAAAATCCCCATGTTGTTCAATGTTTCTGTTATAATGATAGAGACAAAATCCCCATGTTGTTCAATGTTTCTGTTATAATGATAGAGACAAAATTTCCATGTTTTTCAATGTTTCTATTAAAATGATGGAGACAAAATCTCCATGTTGTTCAATGTTTCTGTTATAATGATAAAGAGACAAAATCCCCATGTCGTTCAATGTTTCTGTTATAATGATAGAGACAAAATCCCCATGTTGTTCAATGTTTCTGTGATAATGATGGAGACAAAATCCCCATGTTGTTCAATGTTTCTGTTATAATGATGGAGACAAAATCACCATGTTGTTCAATTTGTCTGTTACATGTATAATGATGGAGAAAAAATCCCCATGTTGTTCAATGTTTCTGTTATAATGATGGAGACAAAATGTTACTAGATCCCAATCATAGGTTCGTAACTTCCAGTATAGAGAGTTGACGTGGTATGCTCCTCCTGATATACATGTATTACCCTCCATTTATACCCAGTAAAGTATGTTACTATAGTTCAAATTGCTTTTGAGACATCTATTCTCCTATACAGAGATCTAAAACTGCCATAACATGGCACATATACGGAAAATTGTGACAAAAACAAATCGGGATCGTAAAACATGAATATCTTAAAACACTGTCTCAACGTTTTTGTGTTAGGAACATCGGATCGCCACCTCCTCTTTTCAAACTAATAATGACCTTTAAATGGGACGAGCGTAACATATATATATATTGCGACCGACAAGTATCGATATTTAAATTGATAAGCTGTAATTAGTTCCGCGGTAGGCAAAAGAGGGTATGAATAGATTAATAGATTTTAATATAATGCAACCACTGACTAAGTTACTGATTGAGGACATTTATGTTTTATGGCTTACATATTTGAGGTTCATTATTAACATAAACAGGGATTATCATATTAATGCTGTATGCTATTATTACAATGTTTTTTTTCCAAAAGTTAAAGACAAGTTTTTCGGCTCTACATTGTTGAATTAACTATTGTGTCCTTTTTATCATGGTGGTATATTTGTTTACTCAGGAACAGTCTCTTATATGTATTTAACAAAGATGTACAAAATCGAACATGTAAAAATGTTTTTTGTTGATAGTTGACACGTGTTTGGTTAGTAATGTCAGTTCAAATAGGATATTGAGTTCATGCACGAGTGAACTCAAGTGGTTTAAAGTCCTTCGAGACATTGAAGTCAAAGAGTACACTAGCATTTTGGCAAAATAATAATACTATTAATTATATTATTTATTTTCAGGTTTGTAAACCACTAGTATAGGAAAACAAGTACAAGCTACTTAATACCTGTGTATTTTTACGAACTATCCATACTCATATTTATAATAAAATGTGTGCTGGTCTCTACAAGTGGCGTCTCCCATGTTAGAGTTTGTGGTTATTTGATAAATATTTTATGTTCGTTTGAGTTTACGAATTATAATTTAACAGTAAAAACATAAGCGTAGAATACATATTCCCGAATATATCATATCACTTAAAATAGGTAAAGGTCAGAGTCTGACGATACATATCTAATTAAGAATGAGAAGTGGAAATGACTTTTATTTAAAATACTCAAGGATATTATATTTGGACCTATGACTGATAAAGGGTCTAAAATAAAATATACCATGTTGTAATCCATATATACTTTACGCGCGTTTTAATAATATCATTTAGGAAAATTGAATCAATGTGTATGGCATTGACAATAAAGGTTATACATTGATAGACATAGATCTGTTTCAATAATTGTTTATAACATCGTTAACATAAAATGAAATTTTATTAAAAGGGAAAAACTTGCTTTGTGCTTTACATATGTATGTTTTTCAAATTTGCATATCTGATTTCATAATGATAAATGCACTTGTACTTAGTCTTTTGTACTCTTCCGAAAGAGAACTTCATAACATCACACTTACCCGCATTCTTTGCATCTGTATCTGTATTGTTGAGCTGTTCTTTTAACTCTATAAAAAATATCATCTTTAGATAATCTCAAGGGAGATGTCTAACTTTCATAGAATTTGATCTTATATAAATATTTGAACGTAGGTTATTAGTTGAATACTGACCTTTAATTTTACCCAGACATTTGCATCTCATATCAAAAAGTAAAATCACAAAAATACTGAAATCAGAGGAAACTTTAATCCATATAATCACATAGCAAAATCAAATGACAAAACACATCCAAAACGACTGGACAAGAACTATCATATTCCTGACTTGGTATATGCATTTTCAAATGTAGAAAACGGTGGTTTGAACCTGGTTTTATAGCGCTGAACCTCTCACTTGTATCAAAATTATGCGCCCTAATTAGTCAATCTTTCAAAAGTGTCATTTTATGTCTTTGATCTCTTTTCTGAACAAATTTTTATCATGAATACTTTAAGGTATGATATTTTGGAAGCTTAACTAAACGAATTACATATATTTACATAGTTTATATATGTCGTGCAACCCTTTAGTCTTATCTATCAAAAGTAAACAATATGTATCTTCTAAAACCAACGTAGCTAACATTAGTCGATTACGTGCAAAAGGAGACACAATTTAAAGCAATTTATGGTACTACTAATCACTGATTAGTTTTTAGGGTTTGCTATATAATAATAACATGTCTACAAGAGAAAGAACCATTATTCAACATATAACAACTTAGTATTACCTTCGTCGTATTTGGCACAACTTTTTTGAATTTCGGGTCCTTAATGCTTTTGAACTTTGTACTTGTTTGGCTTTATAACTATGTTGATCTGAGCGTCGCTGATGAATCTTATGTAGACGAAACGCGCGTCTGGCGTATTGAATTATAATCATGGTATTTTTGATAACCAATTAGTATACGTGCGTATTGTTAATATCATACACATCGGTTCCTTAATAGTTATCCCACGGTGACGCGGTGTGTCAGTGTAAGATCACCCCGATGGCCGGAGGCCAGAGGGTGATTTAACACTGACACACCAAGTCTGAATGGTATAACTATTTTACATCCCAGCTGTTTTAGATTAGACGAAAAACCATTTACAATAAACAAATCTAGTTTAGAACGCCACACAACCATTATAATATACTTTATACATTACTATATGATTTATATCCTTTTTGACCCCCGAACACGATGAGTAGATATCAAACAATGTCAACTCGCCCCACTGGCCAATCGGCCAAACCTATATCGCCATATTATGAAAAAAAATCGCCCCACTCTTGTTAACCGACTCGCCCCACTTTTGAAAAAAGAGTAAAATCAAACTGAACAATCACTGACAACTCACTTATTAACGAAAAGGGTTTAAACCCCACTGAATAAAGGTCTGCTAACTCGGCTCACTTAAAAAATGTCTTGCTTCCTTTAAGTATTTTAAATTACTGACAGTTTGTATCCAGTCGTCCTGGTGTAGTGGTTATGTCGTGGCTTGATATGCTAAAGGTCTTGAGTTCGAATTCCAGCATATACACTGGATTTTTTCTACTTGAATTTTAAAAGATAGTCTTTTCCGTATAATTCAATTGTATATTTAATTATCTGTTTTATAGTGGATTTGACATTTCCGCCAAAATGTTACAGAACAAAGAAAAGCATGCATAACATTGAAACTTTAACTGGGGTAATCTGGTAGGGGCGATCCGGCTCAGATCACCCTTGTTAGAACAAAGGAGCTGGGATGTAAGTTGAAATCAAAACCAATTGAACAAAGGATAAGTATAGAGTTCACCAACAGTACAACGCAATGTTAAATGTAAATATAACTTTCAATGACAAACCTAAGTATTTTGATCATTTGTATTAGTGTAGCAAAAGTCAAATCCACAGAAGAGATGAACACAAAAAACAGGAATAATAGAAACAACTTTGTTAAATGTCTATTATAAATACAAACCTGACGTTCTCCTTAGGTTTAGGGTTTTCTTCTTTTCTCACAGTTTCTCTGCGTAAAAATAATGATCTTATTAACAATTTCATTCACATCTTATATGTGCGTTAAAATTGTAAACTATTATAAAAATCAAATAAAACAAATCGAATTAGCTATGTTAAGATAATTCAAAAATATCGCAAATTAGTTTTCAAATTGCATTTAAAGTACTGTTTATTTTTTTGTTTTTTTTTATCCTATTTCACTTATTCAGGATTATAATAAACACAGTCATTTGAAATAGCTGTTTTCCTTGTGAATGCCCTGCCGGAATGTTTCCCTTGTGATTGATTTGATAAGATTTTGATAATAATTGTTAAATAAAGTTTGAACTACCACTTTTTTAATTGAAAACTGCAGGTTCAAGTGTGTCTATTATTAGTTTGTACTAACACCTCGTATATATGTCTATTATTAGTTTGTACTTACACTTCATATATATGTCTAATATAAGTTTGTTCTAACACTTCATATATATGGCTATTATTAGTTTGTACTAACATTTCATATATATGTCTATTAATACTTTGTACTAACACTTCATATATATGTCTATTATTAGTTTGTACCAACACTTCATATATGTCTATTATCAGTTTGTACTAACACTTCATATATATGTATATTATTAGTTTGTACTAACACTTCATATATATGTCTATTATTAGTTTGTACTAACACCTCATATATATGTCTATTATTAGTTTGTACTAACACTTCATATATATGTCTTTTATTAAAATTGAGAATTGAAATGGGGAATGTGTCAAAGAGACAACAACCCGACCAAATAAAAAACAAAAAACAACAGCAGAGGGTCACCAACAGGTCTTCACTGTAGCGAGAAATTCCCGCACTCGGAGGCGTCCTTCAGCTGGCCCCTTTTATTAGTTTGTACCAACACTTCATATATATGTCTATTATTAGTTTGTACTAACACTTCATATATATATCTTTTATTAGTTTGTACTAACATTTCATATATATGTCTATTATTAGTATGTACTAGCACTTCATATATATGTCTTTTATTAGTTTGTACTAATATTTCATATATATGTCTATTGTTAGTTTGTACTAACACTTCATATATATGTCTATTATTAGTGTGTACTAACACTTCATATATATGTCTATTATTAGTGTGTACTAACACTTCATACATATGTCTATTATTAGTGTGTACTAACACCTCATATATATGTCTATTATTAGTTTGTTCTAACACTTCATATATATGTCTTTTATTAAAATTGAGAATGGAAATGGGGAATGTGTCAAAGAGACAACAACCCGACCAAATAAAAAACAAAAAACAACAGCAGAGGGTCACCAACAGGTCTTCACTGTAGCGAGAAATTCCCGCACCCGGAGGCGTCCTTCAGCTGGCCCCTTTTATTAGTTTGTACCAACACTTCATATATATGTCTATTATTAGTTTGTACTAGCACTTCATATATATGTCTATTATTAGTTTGTACTAACACTACATATATATGTCTATTAATAGTTTGTCCTAACACTTCATATATATATCTTTTATTAGTTTGAACTAACATTTCATATATATGTCTATTATTAGTATGTACTAGCACTTCATATATATATGTCTATTATTAGTTTGTACTAACATTTCATATATATGTCTATTATTAGTGTGTACTAACACTTCATATATATGTCTTTTATTAGTGTGTACTAACACTTCATATATATGTCTTTTATTAGTGTGTACTAACACTTCATACATATGTCTATTATTAGTGTGTACTAACACTTCATATATATGTCTATTATTAGTGTGTACTAACACTTCATACATATGTCTATTATTAGTGTGTACTAACACTTCATATATATGTCTATTATTAGTGTGTACTAACACTTCATCTGTATGTCTATTATTAGTTTGTACTAACACTTCGTATATATGTCTATTATTAGTGTGTACTAACACTTCATATATATGTGTATTATTAGTTTGTACTAACACTTCATTTATATGTCCATTATTAGTTTGTACTAACACTTCATATATATGTCTATTATTAAAGACCGTTTAGTTTTTCTTTGGTTGCTGACTTCTTGGCGTGAATCCCAGTCTTTTAATAAAACTTCAACTAGAAAGGCCAATGATTCAATGAAACTTAAACACCTAATACAGTCTATACCTTGTATACGGAATGAAATTATGTATAGGTCTTAGTCATAATAATTAAAAAAAATCAGTTTTGAGATGTTTATATTACGGTACAACAGGATTCAGAAGGAGCCCAAAACAACCTTTTATAAATTGGAGTTACAGTTTCCTATGAATTCATTTAACAGAAAAGCTATTTTTCCCAAATTCGCTATATCATTAGTTTATAAAAGGTCCTTTATGGTTTTGAAATCTCTTTAGAGTACAGGTATGTAATAACTTTTAATCAAATTATAACTTCTTGTTTGGACTTTAACTTAATTTGCTGGTCAATTGTGAGTTATTGTAATGACAATATTAACAAAAACCAAAATGAATTCAACGTATTAGACATTTTGTCTTTAAAATAAAAAAGAATCATTATTATATAGTATAACGACGTCTTCTTTGTTTTAGTAGCTATCCTTGATCCTACTAGAAATTTACTACAAATTCAGAAGCATTCTTTTGCACATTTGGATATTTAATTTCTCTTAGTAGATATTGAAATTTAAATGTGTACTAGGAGGATTTTGAATCCTACTGCATTCCAATTTAAACTGTAAACATATATTTAGGATTCTATAAAGTCAACACATAAATTTGCTTGTTTTATAACCCATGAAATTCTGGTTATTTTAATCAATGATCCGAGAACACTGACAATTTTGAATAACAGTGTATATTGACATTGCATTATCGCATATTCTATAAAATCTGGAGAACTTTGATTATCTGAGATACGAATACATAATATAATTGAAACAAGAAGCGGAAATGCCATAATTGTTCAACCCTTTGCAGTCGAAAAGAGACTGCTTATATACCAAAGTTCAAATGAAAAAAGAGGAAAAGACAATAAGAGTTTTCAAAGCAATTTCATAGAATCAATAACTAAGAACAAACTTACCCAAATGTTAGTTCCCCAAACAGTTTGTCTATTTCTCCCTCTGCTACTGTCTTTTTGGCATATTTAACTGATGGCATAATAGGAATCTGTATTTCTTCTATTTGATCGATTTGTGACTTTATTTGTTTAAGTTTCTGTAACAATTTTGTAGTATCGTTTATACCCTCGGTGTCTTGGTAAAACTTCTGCTGCTCCTTTGCCTTATCCAAAGCTGTTTTTAACTCATTGCCAACATACTGTAAGGTTTGGACATTTCTTGCGTCTTTCTCCTTCAGCGTGTTGATAAGACCTGCGACTTTCTTATCAATCAATTCTTTCAAGTGTCTGCCTTCGTCTCTTATATCTTTGATGACTTTCTTTATATCAGCTTGATATGTATGGGTACCTTGGTCAATATCTGTTATTTTTGACTGCAGGTTTCTCATTTTCGTGTCAATCACTGTTTTGACCTCAGCTTTGATTCCTTCAGTTGATTCCTTGATTTCAGCAAAATCATGAGATTTGTGTTTTTTAATAGCACATATCTTACAGACTGGCGTACTACATTCCATGCAATAATATATAAAGTTTTCATCATGTTCTTTACAATATAGTTTAACTTCCGGGTTTATATTTGGGCCACTTACAAATGTGTGATTCTTGGTCATCTTCGTCCGTAAATGAGATATTTTACAACCGTCACAAAACAACTGTTCACATTGTTCACAGTAGTTATGTCCAGGTCCAGAAACACATATCTCACAAGTTTTAGAAGCAGCTTGTGCCATTTTGATTTGTTTTGTTTGCAAGTTGTTATGACAAGGTTATTTAAATCCGGGTCATATACGGAGATAGAATGTCGTTTTTCCGGCACATCAAAGAATTTTCGTTTAATAAAAGGTAAAAGTCTGAATATTTTTTATCTTTAATCATTATTGACATTATTGTTTTTAAAGGATTAACCACCATTTGTTAGGAGGATAAATGTAATCAGTTGATACTGTTGTAAATTATCACTTCAATCCCATAATTTAATATACAAGTAACAATTAGTGGTTATCCTATATTTAATATGTTTTAATAGTAACATGGCAATTGATATATTTGGAATTGGGCTACATTAAAAATAAGACACTGGTTTTAAATTTTGACTAAAAAAGATAAAATTTTGTTGCTTCGTTTACTCTTCATTTATTTTAATTCAAAGTAATTTTTGAATATCGTGTAATTTACAGTGTGACATAAAGGAATTGAAAAAGCATCGAAGTTTTGTCGAGCCCCAATGGTACACTTGGCCAACATTTTCTCATATGTATATATATTTGGGCACCAAAGCTTTTCGCTTATGACGTTCTTATTCCATTTAAAAAAAAAGACTAAAAAGTATTCTTTTTATAGGAAATTTTACCGACTTCAATTGTTTCTTTGTAACCATGTACACATGAAATAGGTAAAACATTTCGTGTGATAAAATAGTCAGATATAAATAGTCGATTAACAGTTGATTTACCTTTAAGGTCAACAACATTGAATATGTTGATTTATTTAACTACTCCATTATGTGTATTTGTTAAAGGGATAATACAGTAAATAAAATAACGACGAATACATTTCTATAGCATATCAGGCGATACACTAGTCAGATATAAATAAATGAATGTAACAGGTATAATCGATGTTTTACATGTTACGACATTACACATGGCTATGTATTCAACTATCCCTATATTTGTTACTGTTAAATGCTAAATATGGTGATAATAGTTAACACATTTTCATATTTAATATAAATCGATTAGGAAGAGACAAACAAAAGTAAACACAAAAAGTAATTGAATTGCATAAGCTCTTGATATCAAAAAAATATAATATAGTTGCATAGTAAATTGACAAATGACGCGGACATAATGACTTTCCTTAGAAGATTGAAATGGACCATTATAGCAATAAGTTGTTGTAATATATGTTGTGAGTTATGTCATATATCAGGATATATGATTATATGCATTTGTTACTTTTTTATACTTTTATTTTGCATTAATGATGTCGACAAGTTCACGGTAGGTAAAGTGTCCGGCTGGGATCGTGTTTTTTCGAGTGATTCGGTTCATTTTGTTTAGTGTAGTTCTGGCATTTTCGAGAGATAATACATGTGATAAGTTTAATTAACTGCTATTTTGTAATGATTGTAGTTTTTTTACATTACTACCCATCTTATATTGAATACTATCCATGTTTTGTTCAACAAAGTAGCACAATTTCCTTGAATTTAATCACAGAAATCAGATTTTGGTATTGCCCGGGTATTTTTTTTAGAGTAGCTGTGAAATCGTCCTGGTTTTTAAACAAATGGTCCGTTTTTTTTTCTCAAAAATTTGAATAAGAAAACAGGTATCATAGACTTCAAAAAATTACTTTTTTAGTTTATAATTGTAATTAAGTGAAACACAATATCATACATTCCCAATAAATCATCAAAAACATATTACTACATTAATCAAAATGAAGCTTTTTTTCAATTTAATGCAATAGTTTCTGTTCGAAGGGCGTTCTACAACTACTTCCCAGTGTTCATTTAGAAATGACTTTATCTTTTAGTAAACGATGTTCAGGAAAATAGTTCAGTGAACCCATATTCATTTTACCTTCATTTCCTGTTACTTTTTATTTTACAATTAATACTATTTACTATGGTGAAACCTGGCGATTAACTAAAAAGGAGTAAAAAGCATAACAGAAAGCAGTAAAAAATCAGAAAAATGCTACGATAAAAAAGATATTCTACTAAAGGGGGCATGTCCCGCCCCAAGAAAAAAAATCCATTAATGATAATATTTAAAAAAAACACACACGTAATCCACCCAATTGTTACTGCCATTGAAAATAAAGTTTGAATAAAATTTCATATATAATCAACAATGAAAGGATTAGTGCATTAGCCTAAATATGATCCTTTCGAAATCATAGAAAAAACAAAATGTGTATATTATATGCTTTCACCAGCTAGATTTCCCAGTGCTTTACTAGTAGCATTTACACATTTTTAGTTTCCATTTCTTAAACAATAAAATAAATAATACAAGACAAATAGTGATGAAATATTTCGAATGTATACTCTTTTGAAAACAAACATATATCTCACCTTACACTATATAATTAGGAATGTACGTCTCAATCCAAATTGTCTATGCTTACATTTTATTGTTGACATCACGAATAAGTTCTGTACATGCAATTTATAGGATGTGAGAAAAAGAAAATATACAATTATACGCATTCGAAATAGCCCGGACTGCTCTCGCAAAAGCCCGGACATGAAGAAATGAATTATGTCTCAAAATGTCGTTTTCGATGCAATAACAATATTTTTTGTAAATTGTCTGTATATCTAAGGATATATAGATTCCATGTATGCAATTCTGTCCACATTTACATTGGTATGTGTATGAAAATGGCTTTATTCTGTATTTTGGAATAAAAGCATTGTAAGGCTAAATCTAATTTAATTAACTAAAAACAATGTCAGAATGATGATATCTTTTTATCTCAAATACTAACATATCTTGTATAACCTTGTTTATCATATACTTAGTTTTAATTACATATGATTTTTACTGTATGATAATAGCATTACTGAATTAATATAAATTCCATATTTTTCGAATTGGTGCTTAGCGGGCTGATATGAAAAGTTTATCACATGCTTTGATTGTTATCGCATGCCTTTCCGTAACGTTATCACATGGCATTCCGGTGATACTCGGCAAATTCCGGACAATACACCTCAATGCTACGTTTTCAGCGAAAAACATTGCAAAATAGTGTACAAAACAATTATTTAGATGCTGAAAAGTATATTGTGTAAAATAATAACAAAACAAAAATAAAATAAAAAAACAAACAAGTAATTAAATAAAGGGATTCTTTATTAGTTTCAAACATAATTTAAAAAGTTACTTTCAAAAAGGTTGACTTTTCCAAACAGTATTCATTATGTATATTGTTGGTTTTTTTTTGGTTTGTCGAGTCGTCCATATTAAAAATGTTTTCTGCTCTGTTGAGGCATATGGTAGAAAGATTTGATACCGAATGTACTAAATCAAGGTCCGACGTCCATGAACTTATCAGTGTTTAAACTTTTATTTGGGAACCACGTAAAAGGATCAATATATTAATCTGTTCTTTTTCTCCATTGTTGAAGCATATGATAAAAAGATCATAACATGTCATTTTTTATATCGCATGTAGTATCAGCCCTCGGTCAATATCAGCCCTCGAGCCATGCGGATTCATCATACTAAACCTCATAATTAAGATAAATGAATTGGACATTGTTCTTCAATTCAAATAATGCGACAACACTTTTAACTTCCTTGCAATTTCCCTATTCCCTGAAAACGTGCTGTCTGATTCTAGAGGGAAACTATGTCAGTGTTTATAACCAGAATAGCGTTTGTTTTCATGTTTAATGTTGAATATTATCCCTCTGTTACACCATCTTGTCAAACTTTAGACTTAAGAGTGAAATCATTATGTAGGTTTGTTCGTTCTCTCTTCGTTCGTCTATCGCTTTTTGTGATTAAACAATCTTGTCGCGTCAATACAAATGGAAAATCCTTAAAAGTACAAAGAATCTAAATAAAAAACGCCAGTATGTTTTTGTCTTCATGAACCTCTTCAATGACACACAAATCTCAACTTGGTAGCCAATTGAATCACAAAGATTGATCAAAACTTTCCAAGCTTTGCCACAAAAAAAAAAAAAAAAAAAAAAAAAAAAAAAATAGAAGTCAGAGACACAAAGTATACAACAAGGTTATTCTATTATAGAAGCACATGCATTTCAGTGAAGATCAAATCGCATTGATCCATTTTGGATGGATCAGAGCAATGTAATTGACATCAATTTGGGGTAATTCATGACTTTAGAAAGTAACATGTTCGTGTGGGTATACAGGGTACAACATGTAAGCGTTAAAGTGCATGCATTAAGTGGTTGATAAAATAACTATTAACTACTTCTTATTTGATAACATGTACTTTGTTTTACTAGTAAATGCGTTACGAACATTTGTAGTAATATGGTAAAAATTAAGAAATCTGAATTTTAAAAACACTGATACAGCTTCTACTTGCTTTCAATACTCGTACACGTACAATTGACGCGGTTTCGTCTGAAATGGCAGATATTCCTTTATGAACAGACAAAACAAATACCTGGAATACGACACATCAAAATGTTCGTACTTATGAATAGCCTTAGTCTTTTTACGCTGTCAATTTTAATAAGAGATGTTTATTTATTAGTAATTGAAAATCTAATTTACCAGAAGATACGGAAATTTCTATATTGCAAGATACAGAATTTATAGAAAAGTTCGTAATCAAAGAGGTTAAAATGATATACGGCCCTGACTAAATCTTTTTCGTCTTTTCCATGCAACATTTTGAACATTTTCATTCAACTTGAATCAATAAGTTAACTCATTTATATAACAATTAGTCTCAACCTTAAATTTCTTATACTTATACCAAACCATTTGCAACTAAAATTTTCAATTAAAAATACATGCTACAGGATCATGACTTAGATCACGTTAGTACTCGTGACTACAAAACATCAATAACATTTTTCAACGAATTGATTATCCGAATTCCCTGAAAACGTGCTATCTGATTCTAGAGGGAAACTATGTCAATGTTTATAAATAGACGTTTCTTTTCATGTTTAATGTTGAATATCATCCCTCTGTTACACCATCTTGTCAAACTTTAGACTTAAGAGTGAAATCATTATGTAGGTTTGTTCGTTCTCTCTTCGATCGTCTATCGATTTTTGTGACTAAACAATCTTGTCGCGTCAATACAACTGGAAAATCCTTAAAAGTACAAAGAATCTAAAGCAAAAACGCCAGTGTGTTTTTTTGTCTTCATGATCCTCTTCAATGACACTCAAACTCAACTTGGTAGCCAATTGAATCACAAAGATTGATCAAAACTTTCCAAGCTTTGCCACAAAAATTGAAAAAAAATAGAAGTCGGAGACACAAGGTATACAACAAGTACCACTTCATGAGCCTTATATTATAGAAGCACATGCATTTCAGTGAGGATCAAATCGCATTGATCCATTTTGGATGGATCAGAGCAATGTAATTGACATCAATTTGGGGTAATTCATGAATTTTAAAAACACTGATACAGCTTCTACTTGCTTTTAATACTCGTACACGTACCATTGACGCGGTTTCGTCTGAAATGGCAGATATACCTTTATGAACAGACAAAACAAATACTTCGAATACGACACATAAAGATTCGTAATTATGAATAGCCTTAGTCTTTGTACTCTGTCAATCTTAATAAGAGATGTTTAATTTATTAGTAATTGAAAATCTCATTTACCAGAAGATACGGAAATCTCTACATTGCAAGACACATAATTTATAGACTAGTACGTAATCAAAGAGTAAATCTTTTTTGTCTTTTCCATGCAACATTTTGAACTTTTTCATTCAACATGAATCAATAACTCATTTATATAACAATAAGTCTCAACCTTAAATTTCTTATACTTATACCAAACCATTTGCAACTAAAATTTTCAATTAAAAATACGTGCTACAGGATCATGACTTAGATCACGTTAGTACTCGTGACTACAAATCATCAATAACATTTTTCAACGAAATGTTTATCCGAAGATCTGAAATATCGTGCGTATAAATCCAACAATCGGAAAGACCACTTAAAATTACTGAGTGATTTAATCACTGACATGAAAAGGTTAAAAAGCACAAGAAGACGTAAGTACTCTTTTCGAATAGATTGAGACTGTGAGGTCATTTAAACAAATCAGAATTATAAAAAAAATATGCATATATGAATATAATAGATATAAGAACATGATATATGAGTGGCAAGTAGAGAACATTCAATACCATATTCTAAATCTTCAATAATTCTAACAAAATAAATCCTTCAAACTGACATTATCAAGATGCTGAATACATATCTTGTTCAACAATGAATAAGTAACATTAGGAGAAGCAACTGTGATCTTCTTCCTCATTGTTTTTGTCGATTTATTCCTTTATTCATATGAGGTTGACGTCATGCGGGAGCTTCTTATGAATCTATCACTTTAACTTCACAGTTAAGACTGTATTATATATTGAATTACACCAATCAATTGACAATAAGTGTTGGTTGGGAAGATTAGGAAAAAAACTTGACGACAAAAGAGATGATATTAGTCTCCTGATTACAAATTAAACATTTTATGTGGCAATATTCCAGCAGGGCACATAAAATACTAGAATATATCTCAAGTCAATATGACATTATATAGGTTGCATTTCATATTATAATTTCTTTGATAGATGATTAATACTGAAGTTGAAATCATCCCTTGGAAAATTTTGCGGACGCCATAACGACTTGGTTACAGTTTTCAGTTTCACAAATGACAACGGACATGTTTTATTTGTCGTGAATAAAGTACCATCCACTATAACTCGAATGTGACCTTCCGAATAAGACTTGACACCATGTGTGTACTTACATGAACAACACAGCGCGTGCGACACGTAAACTAGGATATGTTAACCTCCAGTTAATCTGACCTACCGAATAAGACTTGACACCATGTGTGTACTTACATGAACAACACAGCGCGTGCGACACATACACTAGGATATGTTAACCTCCAGTTAATCTGACCTACCGAATAAGACTGGACACCATGTGTGTACTTACACGAACAACACAGCGCGTGCGACACGTAAACTAGGATATGTTAACCTCCAGTTAATCTGACCTACCGAATAAGACTTGACACCATGTGTGTAGTTACATGAACAACACAGCGCGTGCCACACGTACACTAGGATCTGCTAACCTCCAGTTAATGTGACCTACCGAATAAGACTTGACACCATGTGTGTATTTACACGAACAACACAGCGCGTGCCACACATAGCACAGTAAGTGTTTACCCTTTTGGAGCACCAATCATCACTCCAAGTTTTTGGTGGGGTTCAAGTAGCTCAATCTTTTATATTGCTGTGTTATATTTCGTGTACTGACATCGTTCCAACGGATTGCAAATATCGTAAAAATAAGCCATAGTAGATCACATTACCAATTAATAATTAGAGAACAAACAGTAGATATCAAGCACTATACAAAGTTATGACATAAAATGAAAAAAATCAAATAATTCAAACACAAAACTAGATCTAAATGCACAAATGGATCGCAAACAACAACATATAAAAGTTATCAAAGGTACCAGGCTTACCCCAGACGCGCGATTCGTGTACATAAGACTCATCACTGTCCGTTTAGATCAAAATAAGCTAAACAAATTCAAAGTTTAAAAGCTTTGATGAGCCAACATTCTAAAAAAGTTATGCTAAATACGGCTCTTGTTATCTTTGCCTTGGATACGAGAATCCTTAGTATTTCGAATAATTCATACTTATTAGTAAGACTGTTTATTAATATGACGAAAACTTAAATAAAAGCAACTGCAGTATACCACTATTCGAAATTCATAAATCGAGTGAGAAAAAAACAAATTCGGGTAACAAACTAACACAACACTAAAACATGTAAAATGCAACACGCACAGAAATGATAAAACTTAATAATATTATCAGGACTGCAAAACTCATCAAATATATCAGACATGCTTCGTTTATGTATTACGCATGCCCAGTGGAGCTGAAATAACAATTTACATGACTAATTTTAACACGGAGTTGAAAAGCATAAACAGAAACTAGATGAATCATTTAGTAATATGACTACCAGTCTGTCCTGTGACTGTATTTAATGTAGAATTGTAATCAAAATACCTTTCTTTTTACACTGAGGTTAAAACAACGCGTGATTCAAAGAATACACACCACTATATGCACAATTGATCAATTCAAATGAGACCACACAAAAGCATTGAATAGTGTCAAATAATTTTGATGTACACATGAATCAAATAATGGCGTTTTATTTTGTTCCTTTGCATGTTGAACTTTATACCTGATTGTGATAAAGATTTAGACATATAGAAACTTTGAGAGTCTCACATCATCAACATATTTAAGTGAAAGCGAGTGATTAGTGTAATGCACCACCTTAGCAAAATTTGATGTTTGCATTTAAAACAGGGCTTACAATCATATCATGTCAACACCATATACTCGTAAATTTTAATGTAAGGCTGAAACACTTATACTGCAAAGAGAACCCTTAGTTTTGCTCTTTCGGTTTGTGTTATAATTTGTTATGACGGGCCTTACTACACAGTAATGGTTTCCTCATTGACTTATAGTTGCGTACATTTACTTAATTTGGTATCTGGTGGACAGTCGTCCAATCATACCACACTGTTTTATATAAAATTTATATCAAGCACTTTCATCATATGTAGTCCAATAAGACGTTTAAATAATTGGGTTGTTCACTATTTATATTTGTTCACAAAAAAGGTTTACAAATCAGTTGAGCAATCATAAACCCATTATCATTAATACACCGATTCAATGAATCGGAATTAGTAAAAATCAATAAATATGGGTTTAACATTGATAACATAATGCCGCCATGTCGGTCAATCATATCACAGATTGGTACTGTCACAGAATTTATTGGACGCTATATCGATTATTTTTTAGTACCTATGGTACAAAAACAACACACGTATATAAAGGATTCGTCTGATCTAATATACAATTTGGAAAGAATTAAGCCTAATGCAGATTGCTGGCTGTGTAGTTTTGATGTAGTATCAATGTACACTAATTGCCCGATTGATGAATTATTATCGGCAGTTAGAATTTCGTATGATCAGTTTGATAAATCAGATTACAAAATCAAATGCCCACCGACGGATGATTTAATCCATCTCTTCAGATCAATTTTAGAGAACAACATTTTTGATTTTAATGGACAGCTATATAAGCAAACAATAGGAGCCGCAATAGGAGCCGTGCCTAGCCCGGAAATCTGTGATATACTCATGTATAAAATTATGAAAGAAATTCTTTCTTCTAAGTTTGAACATAAAAAAAATACATTTTTCTATGGAAGGTATCGTGATGATATTATATTAATATATCACGGCGATTCGAAGGAAATAAAAGTTAGCAAATAATCATCATCCGTTCCTGAAATTCACACTAGAATTCTCATCTAAAGAAATATATTTCTTGATGTTAATATTTTCAAAGGAACTAGATTTTCTAATGAAAACACACTTTAAACCGACAAATGCCTTCCTTTATCTAGATCGTAAAAGCTGTCACAGTAGACACGTGTTTGCAGGGTTTATCAAGGGCTAAATAATCAGATACATTAGAACAACACATAATGATGTTGAGTTACAGTATATTTTGTTACAGTTCAGATCGAACTTAATAAAGAGAGGATACAAGGAGATTGAAATCGAAAAGTACATAACTGAGGCATTATCATGTAATAGATCTGATTTAATCAAAAAAAGGCCAAACAAAACACAAAGGAAATTCCTTTAGTATTGGCAACGAAATTTAATCCATGCATTCATAAATTAAAACAATGCATTAGTAAACAGTGGGATCTTCTACAACAGGATGCAGTTTGCAACGAAATATTTTCAAGCAAACCAATAATATTAAAAAGCATAAAAACATTGCGGATTTATTGACAACGACAAAATTGAAATACATTGATATAGGTAAATCCCTGATGATGACGGGCCTACAATGCTTAAACCCTTTCATAAATGTTATACATTTATCATTAGCATATAATACAAAAACCGCCGAAACATTATATTAATGTCGGATTGATTTAAAGCAATTGCAAGTCTAGTAATACTAGCATCATGTGATCAATATTTTGTAATATAATTACAATAAAATGTATACGGAGTCTTCCGGATAAGATTTTTTGCTATCGGAATTCAGACTGATGTTGGAATACGTGGATGTTAGGTGTCACTTTTATACAAAGAGTGAAACATACTGATTACTGTACTGCACCACCTTAGCAACATTTGATGTTTGTATTCAAAACAGGGCTTTACATTATAACATTATGTCAATTGAAAATTGGATGCAGTTAACATAGTTAAGCGTCATGTGTTTTGCCTTTCTGAAATTTGGTTACTAAGTGTAATGATATTGTAATTGTCAAGTTATCTTGACCTAATTTGTTGAATGTGGTCCAATAAGATGTTGCCATGATTGGGTTGTTCATTATTTATATTTGTTTACAAAAATGTTTACAAATCAGTTGAGCAATCATTGAAATTGATTGAATGATCAGAACCTTGCATTTGACTTGCATATTGATTTAAGAACAATCACAATCTATGGTGCGAAATTTAAACTTCTACGGTGTTCTAGAAGTTTCAGTAGCAACCATATATGCAGACACAAACATTATTCAGACATGGATGTATTCGTATTATTAGAAGTTCTCTGGAGATGTTGGATTGACACTTTTAATTGATAATCAAAATCATACTAGTTTGTAAACTAATTTTAGATAATATTCCGTTTGGATTTCGAAAAAGGTCGACGACTTCATGAATCATAATTCTGTGTTTCCTCAATCTAGTAGTATAGGCTTATTATGTATTGATTAAGTTAAAGGGAAAACATAATGACATTTTTTTTACGATTCTTTCATTTTTGTTTACTATCTTGTTTTGGCGCTTCAATGATCTAAGAAAAGTAAAGATTGATGAACCACTGTTGCTTTCATTCAACACACACATTGACGTTATTGAAAAATTATGTCTTCATTATATGAATATCAGGCACAATCCTCCCCGTGAGGGGTTTAGTATCATACCATCATAACATATATGAGAAGAACATAACCCGTGTATGCCAACAACTGGTTTTTAATAAATATAGCTTAAAAGATTACAATGTTATTTTTATTTTTAAACTGTAACGTTTATGTGTTTGACGTAATTAGAATAGTGATACTTATGACGTTAATGTGTTTAACGTCGACATTAGAATGAAACAGGTACTTGTCAACATGCGAACGTTATGAAAAATGATCGGCAGTGAAATGAACATTGCAAAGTGAAAAATGATTCGATTTACAAAAGGAAAACTGTTTTGGATATAAGAATATCAGAGACACCTTTAATGATTGACAGTTTTATTCAATTTTACATCATTTCAATGTAATCAATCCACAAAGTGACAAATGTGTATGATACGCGGCAAGTGTTCATTAAAAATATCTGATGGAGTGAAACCGGCGGAAATAGTCACCAATGCATAGAGCAACACAGCAGGTAGGACAGTTTGATCCTGTTTTCTTTTTGCACACGCTGCATAGTTTTCTTTTTGAACCTACAAAAATATCAAAAATAGTATTCATAAGACATGAAACGTTTTGAAATAACTGAAGTGCAATGAAAATAATTTTACCGTCGTGGATTTTGATAAAGCTGTTATGATCTACTTAATGTATGTATCACCTTTTAGATATCAAGCTTAAGAATGTTTATTTTAATGTTCTTTTATATTATACAATTATTTTGTTAATGAATAAAAAAAACAATAATAAATGTGTTTAATTTAGATGCAAAGACCCTATAAGTGAATCAATATTAACGCCAAAACATGCAATCTTTAATGACCTGACAACAGTATCGTAACTATATCCCTTCTTAATAAGTCTATTTAAAGGTTTTGTTAGCTTCTGAGGTGAATACTGAAATTTTTGTGCATTATAAAGAATATTTCCATAAAATATTGGATGTGAAATACCTGAACGTATAAGAAGTCTGCATGTTGAGCTATATTTACGAATGATGTCCTTATACCGATGATAAAATTTAGTATTATAATTCTTCACCTGTATTTTGACAACAACTTTCGTCATTTTGTGTCCTTAATGTTCTTCAACTTTGCAATTAGACGTTTTTTATTCGAACACAACTGTTGAGTCCTTTGTACATGTTGTGGACACAAAGCGTGTTTGATTTACACAAGTGTAATGCTAGTTACTATGATAAATTACTTCATAACATCAGATTGAAATTTTCATGATAGTGATCTTAAATAAGTTAGTACCAGTTATTCCATTAATAAAACTTAGTCGAAACCTCTAAACGCAGAAAGACTGTTTGTTTACCTGCATCGACATCAACAGAGTACTAGAAGAATAATTGACCCTTTTTTTGGTTTTACTTTTATCAGGAACGAATAATGTAAAACAAGTTAAAAAAAAACCCGACATGTATCCCTACTTTTCATTAAGGATTTCGAACCTCAGTTTTTTAACAATTTCTCAATATATGAATAGAGAAATTAAAAAAAGAACTATCTGGTCAGTATCGAAGCAACAACTATTGAACTGATGATAGCCTTTGTAACTAGTAAAATAAGCAGGGTATCATACTAGAAAATGAAAATACCACTCATCCTATCCGTTATTCGTGATTTACCGTTATCAAAACCAATAAAATGAGTTTTAAAAATGTATACGTACGTGGATATGTGGCGACGTTTTAAGCAAAAAGTAGATATCAGATATTTCTGAAAACAGAATAAATCAATTATTCTTCTTTAATTTTATGTATCAAACTTTTTATATGATTTGAACAATGCATGATAAAAATGAAACATAGCAATCGGTGTTTTATAAGTCAATGTAATACCAATACATTGACATGTCAGTAATGGTTATTACATTCAGCTTTTAATCCCATGGTAATTATATAAGGAATGGGTCATTTCAAACTGTGAAATCTGTATATAATAGCCGATAATCTGGCTGTTTAACGTTAAATAGCTGTCAACAAGTTTACAAACCTCAAATTTTTAGAACTATTATAATGGACGCACACAACATTTTTACAGAAATACTTTTAATAATAATTCAAAAATTGATACTCATCTGAAAATACAGATTTAAGATTGGTTTTCAGCACATGTTTCTAATTCTTTGCGCTAATATCTGTATTCGGATTAAGATGTAAAACAATCATTCAATGCATTTTTGTATTATCAGGGAACAAATGAAAATCCGTTTTCTTGATGCTTAGATGTTAAGATATCAAATTTTCAATGTTGCATAGACGTTATCGTCATTCAAGAAATACAAATATCGACCTTAAAGATATATATAAAAAATAAAGCAACGAAATATCAATCTGATACGCCTGACATCCCTTTCCTGGATTTACCTTCATCTAGAACGCTAATAACCGCAGTGCTTAATTTTAGGTCCACTATCTGTTCTTATCTTTGTAAACGGTATAGTAGCTGATATTAAAGCTATTATCAAATTATTTGCAGACGACAAAAGTGTTAATTTGACAGTAGACACCCCTAAAAATACTGTTGAATTTCTTAATGGATATCTGATTAAAATACATATGTGGTCCTCTAAGTGGCTTGTAAACTTTAATTCACAAAAAACAGAAACCATTATTATTTCAAGAAAACCAAGAAAACCTAGTCATCCGATCTTAACAATGAATGACATTGATATTCAATAATGTGGGTATTTTTATAAATTTGCTGTTTACAAAACTTTGAATTTTTCGAAAAACTAAGGATTTTCCTATCCCAGGCATAGATTACCTTAGATGTATTTGGCACAACTTTTTGGTATTTTGGATCCTCAATGCTCTTCAACTTTGTACTTGTTTGGCTTTATAAGTATTTTGATATGAGCGTCACTGATGAGTCTTATGTAGAAGAAACGCGCGTCTGGCGTACTAAATTATAATCCTGGTACCTTTAATAACTATTCAAGAGGTTGCTACTTACAAACATTAAGGTATTATTTTTTTCAAATAATGGGTTATGGAATATTCATATTGAATATATTGTTAAATAAAGGCAACAGTAGTATACCGCTGTTCAAAACTCATAAATCCATGGACAAAAAACAAAATCGGGATAACAAACTAAAACCGAGGGAAACGCATTAAATATAAGAGGAGAACAACGACATAACACTGAAATGTAACACACATAGACAAAATCCCACGAGAATAACAAATATAACATATATATATATAACATCAAAACCAAATACATGAATTTGGGATAGACAAGTACCGTGACACGTCTTATCGCAATGTGAATTTACACTCAAAAATAAGAGAAAACAAACGACACAACGTTATACGTTAAACATGCATACAATAGAATAAATATCCGTAGGAAGATACGTTTTATACTCGATAAGTTCACTTTAGAAAAAGTGTATTTTTCATATATTGAACCAAAATTAAAGTACTGGAATGTCATTTGGGATAACCAAACACAATACTTGGTTAATAAGGTGGAAAATGTTCAAACTGAAGCTATGAGAATTGTAACGGGTAGGAATAAATTAACTTTGATACAGATGCTTTACGAGGAAACGGGTTGGGAAACACTTTCAGAAAGAAGGGGAAAACAAAATATCACTATATTTTATAAAATGGTGAATAAGAAAACTCCAGATTATTTACAAAACTTGGTACCAAATCAAATAGTTAATTTACATAAATCATTTCACTCGTCAGACTCAAAATACTTCGGAAATACGTACACGAACTAATGTATACTCCGATTATTTCCTTCCTTCGTCTAATAAATTGTGGAATAAATTCTACGCCATATAAAAACCCCAAATAATAATTGCCCTAATTTTTACTACACTGGTACAAGAATGGGTCAAGTATTACATGCTAGGTTACAGATTAATAGTATACGTAGTTCTTTAAATGAACATTTGTTCAAACGAAAATCTAGTAGATTCTTCAAAGTGCTCTTGTGGTCTAATCGAGTCTACAGCTCATTTGTTATTGCATTGTAAAATATATGACGAGTTGCGTAATAACATTATTTTCTCAGTTAATTATCCAGTCACCCTAAACACGAAGTTACATTCATTTGGAAAAGTACAAAAGTTCTTACTAAAGTGCAAGAGATTTACAAATTAAACTGTTATTAATTATTTTCACAAAGTTGCATTTCATCTAAACATTTGTGTAGTATTTAAGTGTATTCTTTTTTTGTCTTCTATTTTTCGTCTAATTGTCTTTTTTATTCTTCTATTGTATTTTCATTATTCTAAAATTATATTTTGTGTCTCTCCTTTCTTTTTCTGTTATGTAGTTATTTATGTATTCTTGTTCCATATCATGGAGTTATTTTTTCAAGGAAACGGATTAATATAAGCTATGTACAGATTGTTTCCGAATCCTATTATTATTGTGTATTTTGTATGATGATATATGTGTAATGATGATATATTTGTATGATGATTTATTTGTAATGATAATATATTTGTTATGATGATGAAGAAATATGTTTAAACGAACCACAGCTAATACGTGTAGGAGTTTTGATAAAGTCGGTGTCCCTATTGTTGTCTTACACAATCACAACGTGAAATGTATCGACAATATTTATGCATTTGTTGTTTGAATTTTGATGATTGGAAGACAATTTACGAACGTTTTTGTGCTTTCTTTACATCTGTTTTAAAATAATGTATTTTAAAATATTTCAGATATATGGTATATGTATAGTTAACTCTCGATTTTCAGTAAAATATCAACGCAAGTATTGTGCAAACCTGTGACATAGATCTCTAAATCCTAATATATTTTTATGGTGGTTAATTTTGTTAATTGACGAACATTATTCCCGTAGTAAGTATAGTAATGTTCAGTTATATTTTTTTTAAATTTCAGTTGTTTTAGATTTGTTATCAGCAATTGGAACAAAGTAATAACTGATCTAACATCACAGGAATAACAATAAACATACCAATAAATAAAACCAACAAGGACAACAAGGATGGCGTTGATCTCACACAAAGGCAAACACACAAAACAGCCTGTAATTCATTGTTTAACGTTTGTTTATGTGTTACATATTTGTTTTTTGTTCATTTTTTATATATAAATAAGGCCGTTAGTATTCTCTTTTAAATTGTTTTACATTGCCATTTCGGGTTCTTTTATAGCAGACTATGCGGCATTGGGTTTGTCCATTGTTGAAGGCCGTACAGTGACCTATAGTTGTCAATCATTGTGTCATTTTGGTCTCTTGTGGAGAGTTGTCTCATTGGAAATCATACCACATCTGCTTTTTTATATTTAATAAAAACCAAAACATAACAAGGAAAACAAAATAACTTTTTCTGTGATGTTTCTATTTTTACCGGACCAGGTTTGGTGGTGTAAATTCTTACAAGTCTATCCAAATTATCTTTACAAAGAATTCTGCACAGGTTGGAGCTAGGGACGTTCTACACGTGTAGTGAGGTCGGAGTTTTTGATCCGGGTTTTGTATACAAAACTGGAACAAGACAGACAGTACCTATGTTTGGTCCTCATTCATTTCCACGTAAAAGTTTAACTTCCAAACATTTTAATGACACGGGATCAATTATTCCGTCATTTATACAACATACCGTACTGGCAATCGGAATTTTGGATACACCAAACCAAATAATTTATATCTTAGAAACAGACAATATCTGCCCTCAATTTACAAATAATTCATATGTTTTAGTATTTTTTCAAAATTATCAGTCAATATGTGTTCTACAAAGACCAACAGTTCTTCATCTTTCATCTGATACCTTAAATACTATATAAATTACACGTAGTTTTATATTTACACCTATGCGATCTATTTCGTTTTACATATTTACTACTTTCCAATATTTTCTTTTTTGACCAGACCCGATTTGATGGTAAAACAACTTATACAGTCTGTCAAATTTTTGTTTTGATGTTCTGTTACAGTAAACATTAAATTAAATGTTATATGTTTCTCTTTTTGTTTTATTGCAATTTTAATAATAACATTAACGGTACCAATTTTCCTGCACCAGATGCGCATTTCGACAATACATGTCTCTTCAGTGATGCTCGTGGCCAAAATATTTAAAATCCAAAGCTTATATAAAAGATAATAAACGATAACTGTAAAATTATCATATGAAATGTAATAGGTAAAATTAGTGATATGTCTTTCCTATATGTTATAGGCACTTGAAACCTATCAATAAATTAACTGCATAGACATTTGAAATAAAAAAAACGGTCAGTCAAACCAATACTTTTTTCTCGGGTTACAATACATTTTGTGTATCAATATTATAGCACTATGTGCATCCAAGGTTCAAGTATAAGTTTATTAGAAAAGTGATATTATTTTCAGGATTATCTGAAGATTTGAAAGATTATTATCAATAATATGCGTCTGGCGTACTAAATTATAATCCTGGTACCTTTGATAACTATGTATGCTCAATAATATGCTCTTCAACTTCGTACCATTTTTTTTTTTTTTTTTTTTTTTTTTAACTTTTTTTGGATTTGAACGTCACTGATGAGTCTTTTGTAGTTTGGAGTAAATACAAAATTTACTCCTGGAATCTATGATGAGTTTAGCTATCCTTTTGAAGTCGTTAGATTGTATTTATATTATTGCTGATTTGTTCATAATCGCCAACAGAAACTATTATTATTTTACTTAACATAGAAATATGAACGATTGTGATCGTTGGTTATAATTAGACACCAATTATTATAGGTAAAACCATGTATTTGGTAACGTAAAGGACAGACTTTTTTAAAATAGACGACGTCCGACCTAGTATTCCCTTAGACATTTTTATAGAAAATACTCATCTTAGCGTAATATAGCTTCGTGGATAAAATGAAACATATGCTGAATATTTGGTAGTGAAAAGAGATTATCAATGAATAATGGACAAATTAGATTCTGCATGAACAATAAGCATAAGGAGCCCATGGGTTTTATTTACTATTTAGGCTCTAGTTTTCAGCTTCCACCATTTGCATTTTATTTATTTGGGATTTGTGCTTTCGATCCTATCTAGCTAGTTAATCCTTTCCCAACTAGTTTTTACAGTATAATCTCATCTTGCGTTAATGCACCACTGAACAAATTCAATCACAAGTAGGTGTAACTCCGCCACAATTTCATGCGCTTGTATCAAAGAAGGAGCCTGTAATGTAGTAGTTGGCGTTGATATTGTTTGCTTTATTTTTTGTCACTAATTATTTTAGTCTACATATGATTGCTCAGGTTTCTTATTCAAGTTACTTCACATTGTATAGTTCTGGTTGAAGTACGTACAATGATCTTGAGCTGCTTTCATCAAGCCTTTTTGGAGATTATAACTTTACTTGTGTGTTTTTTCACAACCTAAAGTTGTATATATCGAGTGGAGCCCGAACAACCAAAATACTTTAAAATTGGTATCAAAACGTAAAAGCAAATACTTGTTGACTCTAATTTATAATCATTTGTGCTGATGTGTGTCATGTTTTCATGCGGACTGCTACATTGTGATCTAACACGTTAAAGAACACGCTAAACGTGTGGGTCAAGTACAAATCAGGGTTAATATCAAATAAGAATATTCTTGTTTTAAATATGCATTAAAATTTGCCGCTCGACATTAAACAGCTAGCCATCATAATCATAATCTGGTGTACTTTAAGATACAGGTGTTTCAACTTTTTATTATTACCTTGCTTTAAATGAAATATGATTTCAGTTTTCCAATTGAGATAATTTGTTTTTATGCAGTAACATTCCAATAGAGACTGCATTTGGAGTAAATAACTCCCAGTTGATACGATACTCCATGGCTTGTACTTACTATCCTTGATATAGGGTTGCTGCAGACAAGGAAGCTAATACACCAAGAGTTACAATTGGTGAAGTTGAAATCACATCTTCGTAAATTTTACGGATGCTATCACGAGTTGTTTGACCGTTACAGAATATCCGTTTCACAGATAATAGCGGATATATTCCTTATGTCTTAACTACACTGATAACGGGTTAACACTAACGTTAACAACACGACAATGTCACATGTGGAGCATTGTCTGCTTACCCTTATGGGTCACATGATATAACTCCCCGGTTTTGGTAGTGTTCCTGTTGCTCAATTTTAAGTTTTCTATCGTGTTTTGAGTACAAGTGTTAGGCTGTTTGACTTCTTCTTTTTTAGCCATGGCGTTGTCAGTTTATTTCCGACTTATTAATTTGAATGTCTCTTTTGGTATTTTTCGCTCCTCCCTAACACATATTGTTTGTAGATTCAAAATACAGAAAAGGCAAATATGTTTATCTATAGTAATGTTTATTTAGTATGTACGTATATGGGAAATCAATTTACAACACAATAATAACAAAACACTGTCACATGTTATATATACTGTTTTGGCTGTTTTAAACACAGAATTGCATATGTTTCCAAAAAAATAGGAGAGGAATAAATGAAGAAAACAATTTCTCTTAAACAGACATCCATTTACTACATTTGAAAATGCCTCTACCAAGTCAGGAATATGACAGTTCTTGTTTATTCGTTTTTGATGCGTTTTGTTATTTGATTTTGCCATGTGATTATGGACATTCCGAATTGATTTTCCCCCAAGTTCAGTATTTTTGTGATCTTACTTTTTAAATAACAAACAAGTCATTGCACATTAAAGAGCTTGGTTTAAAAAAAAACACAAAAAACAAGTTTAAAGAAACAGAAAAAGGGGACTTTATATAAGTTATCATTTAAACCTATACATATATATCATTATTTATACTAGTTTGAATTTATATTTATTTATTACCAATGTTAGTTCAACTGATCGAGCTTATGCTTTACTTTGCATAAGGTCAGTCTATTTGAAGATGTATGTGATAAGTATGACGCTTTTATAATTATAGTTGAATTATAATCACCTATCAGTGTCACCGAACGTATATACAAAAGAAATGAGTGTATGTTATGGAAGGAATAACTGGACACTTCATTAATAAGTTTATCCCAAAACTCCTGTCTATAGATGGACTGGTCTTAAATACTCGAACTTCTTAAACACCGCCCAGTTAAGTGAAATTAATCAAGTAATAGTTGCAATGTGAATATTTAAATCCACTTAGTAATTATATCATATCAAAGTGAATACACCACATAATTTCTTAAAATGTATATGTATATCATGCTGTATTTTTCTGTTTTGTTCTGTGTAAACTGAAGATAGGTACCCTGTGACGAGTATTAGAAAATTTTACGTTATTTATTTGGTAGTATGCCAGGTAAACAAATCGTTTAAATATTTTGGGAATTGACACACGTGATTGAAATATAATATTTAAGTAAATTTCCTCTTTTTTTTATTAGAAAAAAATGTATATAACAAACAAAAATACATTTAGTCAATAATGCCATTTTCGAATAATTTTGTATGAATCATACCAAATGTATGACATTATCAAATATTTGTTCTATTCGATAATAAGAATGTAGTGTACGTCAAGAAGACAACCAAACAAAACAATAAGCGAAATACATCTTGAGGGTAAAGCTTATAGTGAAATTCACGTTGTAGAGTATTGCCTTATGATAAAGACACTATCCTTTGATGTTGAAGATTATATTTGAAGAACATGTTGAAAGTATAAAATGTTTTATAATATATATCTTTCAAATTAGGATCTGCATAACATTTAATAATAGTTTCATACAAGATGAAGTAATAACATTTACGTTACTAATTGTACTACATCTGACTTTCATTTCGACATTCATTTCTCTTTTGTGAACGCAAGACCTCAATACTTAAAAATACAAAATGTAACACAAACATTGAAGGTCTGGCGATAAGACAATCTATATATAACTGCTTGTAATACATGCAAAGTGATATGTTGTCAAACATTTATAATTATCATTCTGTATTACAGTTCACCAATCATATTATGCCACTCATTACGTCTAAAAGTATAAAAGTATAGAGATATATAAATAGAAATATGTTGTATTGATGTCAATGAAACAACTCTCCATCCAGTTCACAAAGTATAATAAGTAAAATAACAAAAATACTTTACTCGAGGAAAATTCAAACTGAAAGTTCGTAATCAAATGGCAAAATCAAAAGCTCTTACACATTAAACGAATGTGAATAACAACTGTCATATTCCTGACTTGGTACAGTATTTTCTAATACTTCCACTTGTATGACACTCGCGTTAAATTCCGTTATATAGACAATGCTGGGTGAACAAAACAAGCATAGATGCAAAATGGGCATATCGTTGGTGGTCTTCGATTATTGTCTGCTATGTGGTCGGGTTGTCGTCTCTTTAATATTTTCCCCATCTACATTCTCAATTTCATACACAATAGGAAAAAATGTCAAAAGGTGTGGTAAAACAGTCAACATTGTGGCATATAGAAAAAGCAAATAAGCAAAGATTTAAGTCAAGAATACAAAAATATTACCATAGCTAAAAAGGGATATATAGTACAGAACCACATCAAAAACCTAACAATTATAGGTCTTAGTACGGCTTTTAACACGGAGCATTGGCTCACATCAAAAGCAAACTAGACTAGTGTAAACAATTCAACAAGAAAACCACCGGTGTACTTTATACAAAACATAAGAAACGGGAAACCCATGTAAATACCAACAACTGACGATTGAACAACTTTTTACTCGGAAAATCTCAGTGTTTTTAACGTTTTAACAGGCGCTAACCTTCCATCAAATTTAACTAGCAGTGTAACATAACAACATAAAAAGATCCTAGGTTTAATTCACTAGTATATGCTTACGAAAATGTCTGTACAATGACAGGATTATTTGTTATCCATTTGTTTGATATCTATGAGCTTTTTATTTTGTTATTTCGTTACGGACTTTCCGTTTTGAATTTTCCTCGGAGTTCGATATAATTTTTTTTTAATTTTTTTTTTTACAAAGGTGGACCTGATATCATTCTGCATAGACAATGTCATTGAACAATCGGTACTTACTTAAGCATTGTGAAATAGGAAATGTACCAGAATGTTCACGATAAAGAAAGTCGTCTAAAGAACGTACGAAACGACATTCGTATATATACAAATAGATGTAACGGAATTTAATGGTTAGTTCTATAATCATTCTTAGTGGGAAATGTTTTTTTTTTTTTTTTTTTTTTTTTTTCGACGACTCATTAATTGGCACATGTTGAACAGAATCTGATCGACTGTTCAAAGCACCATAGACTACCGGAAGGGGCTCATGTAGTTCAGTCTTTTAACTTCGATGTTTTGTACACTGTTGTTTTTATTATTTATCCTTTTCTTTTCTCTTCTTATTGCTTATGTATAGGTTTGAATACCCTTCGGTACTTTCGGTTCTCTTTCAAACCAGTTTGAAGTAAGATATGCGATAGTTATGAAACCAAAATAAAAAATCTCTCAGATTAAAGTATACCATTGATGGTTCGGATATACATGATTATACTTTTAAGCCCATATATTATATATGTTTTCTACCAGATTATATACTAAGTTCTCCAAATGTTATATACGTTTAACAAAAGTCATATATCAATGTTCTTATATGGTACAAATAATTTGTTAACCTTTTTTTGTTGATATTAGTTGCAAAACGCCAAGAAATCTTCGTTAAATGAATAACAAAAATATCCTTAAGTATGCTTTCATTTCTTACAAGGGGCAGTGCTGTTGATTCAATTGATAAAATTGGGTTTCTACTCTGTATTTCTATTTTTCTGTTCATATTGCAACAATTTTTTTATCATGTTTATATTTGTCTTTAACTCTGAATCCCATTAAATCTGTTACGAGTTCTGTACAATACCAGACCAGTGTTTATGTTTGTCATATACAAGAAGTAATTTTGTAGAACGATCCTTTGTTTTCCTTTGCCTCAGCACATCTATATGTTTTCAATGTTTATTCTGTTAAAAAAAAGCAGCCTTTATGTAAAAAAAATGTCTAGTTGAAATATTTTAAAAGGTTGATTTATCACGACTATAACTAGCTATAAAACCAGGTATAGCCCACAATTTTCTTTTAATAAAACCTGTACCAAGTCAAGATTATTGTATTGTTTTTCACTTGTTCCGTTGATTGATAGTTTGATTTTGTCGGTTTGTATGGACTTCCCCCTTTAGAATGTTCTTAGGTGTCCAGTATATTGTGATACTTTAATTTAACTCATACGATTAAGTTATATTTTCAATTAAAGTTAATGACAAATTTTAATATCATTCTACATCTTCACAAAAAAGAACAAAGGAGCAACAAAAACTTACCCACATTTCTTACAAGAACTGAAAATGACAAATGATTAACAATAACTAATATAACTATACTGCACTGATACTAATATACATGTGCAAGGTTTTTTGTGTCTTTTAAAAGCAAAAGATATTGCAAGATACAAATATGTATATATATAACGGTTTGATGAAAGACACCAAAGGAAGAAAACATCAGCAGTTAAAAAAATATTTTGTGTTTCCTGAATTTAGTATTATATGTTTATTATTCACCGATTAAGTTATATATTGTGTTTGCTATTTTCATTTGGTGCTTCAATGATCTAAGAAATTTTAAGATTCTTGAACCAATTTACTATTATTCAAAAGGTCCAACATGCTTGATATTGTACAAAAGAAGTAAATCAAACCGTTTCGTTATAACAAATAAGTATAATTGTTTTTTTTTTCAATATTTCAAAATAGTTCTAACAGTTTGTCAGCCTGAAATCTATTATAGACGAATATATAACATAAGTTGTTGTTATGCTCTTTAGTGAACAGGCCGTTTAGAGAAAGAACACGACCGTTAGAAAAGGTCCAAGATAAAACATGAAATGCAAATACGTATTACAAATATAAGCCATAACATAACAATACTTACAGGATTCGACCTCTGTAAAATATTATAAGAGACATTAAATGAGTTTTTAATTTAACGAATTAACTCAATACTAAGAATGAAGACGGATCAGTCTATAATTTTAGTATAACAAAAAATATCCGAAATTAAAACTCGGTTCCAAATAACTTTTGGCTTTCTATCTAATTCTTTTTATTTGAATAACACTTTGAAATGCGTACATACTTGTAGCACCATACAACCACATTCATGTTATTTTTCCCTGGGAATTTATTGACCTTAAACTTTTGTTTTTTATCAACACTTTCTGGTTTTTAACTGCTAATTGATAGTTATTTTTTTAATACATTACATAATGTCATTATAATCTAACACGCCTCTGTATATAAACCATAAAATTTAATCTGAGTTTCTGTTGCAATTTCCTATTTGTATAAACAGCATTAATGGTACTAAGTATTAAGTATCTTCAATGTTTTCGAAAAACGTTAAGTGTTGATCAAACCAACAAGAACAAGATGTAAAAGTGAAACCCGGATTGAAATGATGTGTTGATGCTGTTGTAAGACGAACATATACTCTACGTCACTGTTTATTTGATAGAAATATGCCAGTATTTTAGAACCAAAAGTAAGACTTCGAAATAGTAAAACCGACATAACTATTGAAAATAAGTTTGAGTATTTAAACTTTAACCCGGTAAATCATGATCAACCTTAAAAAACAATATCAGGACTGCTACACTCATTAAAGATATCAGACATGCTTTGTCAATTTGTTACGCATGCCTAGTACAGCTCAAAAACAATTTACATGACTAATTTTAATACGAAGTTGAACAGAATAAAAAGAAAAAAGAAGAATCATTAAGTAATATGACCGCAAGGCTGTCCTGTGACTGTACTTATTGTAGAAATGTAGTGAAGATACCTTTATTGTTACATAGAGGTAAAAACAACGCGTAGTGATTGAATGAATACCAACCCCTTATATGCAGAAGCAGAATTTATAAAGTCAAAGAAGACCACACAAAAGATTAATGACAATTAACCTTGATGTACACATTCATCGAATAATGGCGTTTAATCTTGTTCCTTTGTCTGTCGAACTTTGAACCTGATTGTGATAAAGATTTAGAACCTATCTTTGAGAGTCGCACATCATCAACATATTTCAGTGAAAGCGAGTGATTAGTGTATTGCACCACTTGAGCGACATTTGATGCTTGTATTTAAAACAGGGGTTAAAATCATATCATGTAAACACCATATACATGTAAATTTTAATGTAAAGCTGAAACACTTATACGACAAAGAGAACCCTTGCTTTTGCTCTTTTGGTTTGTGTTAAAATTTGTTATGACGGACATTATTACACAGTAAGGGTTTGCTCATTGACCTATAGTTGCGTACATTGACTTAATTTGGTATCTGGTGAACAGTTGTGCAATTGTCAATCATGACATACTGTTTTATCTAAAGTTTATATTAAGCACTCTCATCGTTTGTTCTCTTTTTGTCAATTGAAATCAGTTGAGCGTCATGTGTTTTGCCTTTCTGAAATTTGGTAGTGTTATGATATTGTAATTGTCAAGTTATTTATCTTGACCTAAATTGATGTATGTGGTCCAATAAGTTGTTTACATGATTGGGTAGTTTATTATTTATATTTGTTTACAAAAAAATGTTTACAAATCAGTTGAGCAATCATTGATAGAGATGTAATGATCAGATCCTTGTATTTAACTTGTATAGTCATTTAAGAACGATCGCAATCTACGGTGATAAATTTAAACTTCTACAGTGTTCTAGAAGTTTCAGTAGCAACCATATATGCAGACACATAAAATTATTCAGACACGGATGTATTCGTATTCTTAGAAGTTCTCTGGAGTTGTTGGATTTACACTTTCAAATTAATAAACAAAATCATACTAGTTTGTAAACTTATTATAGAGAATATTCCGTTTGGATTCCGAAAAAGGTCCACGACATAAGATGAATCATACTTATGTGTTTCCTCAATCTAGTTGTATAGATTTATTATTTACTCATTAAGTTAAACATGTTAAAGGGAAAAAATAATGACATCTATTTTACAATTCTTTCATTTTGTTTGTTATCTTGTTTCGGCGCTTCAATGTTCTAAGAAAAGTAAAGATTGATGAACCACTTAAATTTGCTTTCATTTAACAAACACATTGATGTTATCGTACGAAAGAAGTAAATCAAACAGTTTTCTTATAACAAATAATAATAATTGTTGGTTTCAATTTTTCAAAAAAGTTCTAACAGTTTGTCAGCCTAAAATCTATTACTGACGAATACATAACATTAGTTGTTGGTATGCCCTTTAGTGTAAAGGCCGTTTGGAGGAAGAACACGAGCGCTAAAAAAGATCCAAGACATAACATGAAATGCAAATACTTAGTATGAATATATGTCATACCATTACAATACTTACAAACCTTGACCTCGACCTCTGTAAAAGATTGTAAGAGATAATAAATGAGTTTATAATTTAACGAATTAACTCAATATTAAGAAAGAAGACTATCAATCTTTGATCTTAATATAACAAAAAAATAGAAGGAATTAAAACTCGGTTCCAAATAGACGACTTATGGTTTTCTATCTTTTTATTTAAATTACATTTTGAAATACATTACAATCACATTCATGTTATTTTTTTCCATGAGAATTCATTAACCTTTAACTTTTATTTAATAAAAACTTTCTGATCTTTAACAATAATTGATAGTTAGATTTCTGATACATTACATTATGAAAGTATGTAAATATTATCTGATATTCCTCTGTCTATAAACCATCAACTTTAATCTGAAGCAGTCTTAGTTCCTATCACAACGGAGATTTTATCATTTTTTTCTCATTTGTATTACACCATTAATGGTACAAAATATTTTGCACTATTTCAACATTTTGACATTTCATAACACTTCAGTAATGCTGGATTATTTTAAAAGAATTTAAAAAGATTTCGTAAAACGTTAAAGTGCTGATGAAACCAACAAGAACAACGTGTAAAAGTTAAACCAAGATTGATATGATGTGTTCTTACTGTCAGACAAACAAATATCTTACGTCATTGGTTATTGATATAAATATACCAGTAATTCAGAATTAAATAGTAAGACTAAGAGAGAGTAAAACCGCCAGAATTATTGAAAATAAAGATTTCGTTGATTTTTCAAAATTCACCGGGAAAATCATGATAAACTTAATAATGATATCAGGACTGCAAAACTCATTAAAGATACCAGACATGCTTTGTAAATGTATTACGCATGCCCAGTGGAGCTCAAATAACAATTGACATGACTTATTGTAACACGAAGTTGAAAAACATAAACAGTCAAACGAAGAATCATTAAGTTATATGACCACAAGGCTGTACTGTTGCTGTACTTATTGTAGAATTGTACACAAAAATACCTTTCTTGTGAAACAGACGTAAAAAATTGCCTGGTTATTAAAAAATACCAACCACTATATGAAGAATTCATAAAGTCAAATAAGACCACATAAAAGCATTGATTAGTGACAAATTGTGTTGACGGACACATGAATCAAATATTGGCGTTTTATTTTGTTCGGTTGTTGAACTTTGAACCTGAAAGTGATACAGGTTTAGATATATAGAACCTATCTTTGAGAGCCGCACAGCATCAACATATTTTAGTGTTTTTTGTCCATGGATTTATGAGTTTTGAACAGCGGTATACTACTGTTGCCTTTATTTAGTGAAAGCGACTCATTAATGTATTGTACCACCTTACAACAATTGATATTTGTATATAAAACAGGGGTTAAAATCACATCATTTAGCACCATATACTCGTAATTTTTAATGTTAAGCTATTACACTTATAAGGAAAAGAAAACCATTGGTTTTGCTCTGTTGGATTGTGTTATAACTTGTTTTGACCGGCCTTATTACAAGTAAGGGATCTGCTCAAGTGTTGGAGTGCTGATAAAACCAACAAGAACAAGCGTTAAAAGTTAAACCCAGATTGACATAATGTGTTGTTACTGTTTTAAAGGTGAAATGCAAAGGTTTTAAAAAACTTTTTTTGTTTCATATTTTAATAAATTGGTTAAAATAAATACTAAAAAAAAATATTGGTAGTCGTATGTGTGTCCTCGTAATACATATAAAACAGGTAATTTCATGGTTCATCGGGGAAAGTGCAACATGATTATCTCCCTTTGTTCCGGAATGCTGGTGACATCATATGTGTCCTCTCATTTTGTAAACAAACGAGCATGGCCGCGAATATGTGAACGACAATGCAACGATACAACTATGGACTATCGATTCACAGACGATGAAAGTGAACAGATAGACATTCCCAAGGTTAAACTAACTATGTCAGTACAATCATACATGTAAGAACCTGTAAGTCGGAGCCAGAGAATTACCGGTGCCGAATCGGTAACTGGATAAAGAAGCCAACATTTTCTACATCCGATGCTGAAGATGGAAACGAAATAGATCTGTAACTGCCTGTCGGCTTCAAAATCTCTCATGGTGCGTAAATTAGATAGTAAAATAATGTATTTAGGCATACTTTTTGTGAGTCCGAGATTACTCTAACATCCAACGGCTGTTTTGTCAGACAAGCTTGGGACCTCGGCACGACCCCAGTTTGTCTGGCAAAACAGCCGTTGGACGTCATAGTCATCTCGGACAAAATTTTTGTAATCATATAATATTGATATAAGTAGATTGGTAATGTTAATGTACATTGCGACCTTTAGCTGTTGAGGGAGGGGTAACATTGGCAGAAAACATGCGAAATTGCATATCAGGGGGAGTAGGGAGATGGAATATTTTGGATTGAGTTAGGAAAGAGGAAAATTATCAAAGACTCCTGCTCACCCCTCTTTGATCTAAGTTGAGATAAAAAGAAAAAAAAGTTGGGGGGGGGGGGGGGTTGTTTGATTCAATTGAAAAAGAAGGCCTGAAATAGAAATGTCTTCAAATGATACTGTTAATTCTTCCCTGTCTGTATGATATACATCATTACATGTAAAATGTATGTATTACAATATAGTGGGTAATATAAACAAAAGCAATAGTGTGTGGTAATGTACAGTGAATCTACATGGCATGTGTGCACTATATATTATATATGTAGACAATTTTTGTCATGAATTATTGAATACCTCTGAATAAATTATATAAATAGTCACTAGTCAGTTCTTATTTTGAACAAATTTGCACATTTACAGTACTTTAATACATGAGTTGGTGAAATATCTTCATACATGTATATTTGTGTATGTCTCTGGTGTGATGTACTTGTATATATATCAAAACATGGGGAGGGTGGATGCATGTTTGATCATGTTCATTCTTTTAAATTAATTTTAACTGTTTAAGTTGTGAATGGAATAAATTAAGAAAATATATTTCTCCCTTTTTTTTAAATTCAATACATGATGATTGATCAACATATATGACAAACTTGCTGCAGTAAGAGACTGTTGCATTTATGCTTATTAATTTGCTTGAACAGAGCGATTCTCTCTATAAACTCCATCTCATAAATATCAACGTATTTAGAAAACTTGTTAAGGAAAGTCATGGCATTGTTTGTAATCAATCGCTCTTCAACGATTTTCGGTACTTATACATCTTCGGATTTCAAATGTTTGGCTTTGAGCGTTCCTGATGAAGGTAAATCCAGAAAAGCGCTTCGGACGCAATAAATTATTAAACGTGTTGTTTTGATATTTTTGTAATAGTATTACATTTGTAATACACATGACACATGTACATTGTACATGATAAAGGCCAAGTTAATTGGGTTAAGCTCTTGCAGAGTTGATATACTTATGTCCCTTTTGATTGATCGATTTTGTCCAACCCCAGTGGCGGATCCAGGGGGGGGGGTGTGGGGGTTCCGGGGGTTGGAACCCCCTTTTGTTTGGCCGATCAATGCATTTGAATTGGAGCATATAGTTGGAACCCCCCCCCCCCCTTTACTCTGGGCTGGGAACACCCCTTTTTAAAATGGCTGGATCCGCCACTGAACCCAAACCATACCTTCTTGTGCATGTTGTATTATGAATACATTGTACATGGGTGAATACCTTCAAGAACTAATCCATTAAATCCAAATCATATGATTCATGAGTACGTATATATACTATCACATTGCTTAATTATGCCAGTAGCAAGTAACCCCTCATTATACACTAACTTGTACTACTTAAATGACTATATTCTTTTATTTTGCCAACACAAACCTGTCAATTACCCTGTATGGAATCTGGTTTTCTGGAAAGTTCCCATTTCTTGGTCTCCTAATGACAAACTGTTGTATTGTTAATATTTAAAGACAAGAAGTTAATTAATTTTCTGTGATTAGGTTTTTAACATAAAAATTCAATTACAAACAATTAATATCACTTGCATTTATTTGTGACTGGCACAGAGACTGATGCATACAAAGCATTTCATGTTCAGTTTTCATAGATTTTTATACCAGTAGCTATTTCAGAAGCACCAGTAAATGTAAATTTTGTATATAATTTCTGTTCTATTTGGCCTATTATGTATTGTCTCATTGACACCCATTCCATTACTTCCCTACTGGAGCTATAATAAGATTACAGTAGATAATTAAAGTAAGATTTTGTACTTGATTTTTAAATCCTTATCAAGTTTCAAAAGAGTAAATAAACAACCATATGATTTTTACTACTAAATATGTATGAATAAAGGAGATGTGGGATATACATATATTGGACAGCAACCAAACAAAAGTAACTAAGACACTTTGTAAAATTTCATTTTTAAAATAAGTTCTCACATGTCTCACTGAATAGTTTTTTTTGTTTTCAGAAATAACAGATATTTGTCACAAAGAAGATTTACCATGTACTAGGAGAAACATACGAGTTGTGTTGCCATCAGGTGCACGTGTTGTTTGCAAAATAAGGGAACAGTTCCAAGCTGAACAATTAACAAACTTTAAATAGCCCTAATGACCACAAAAAGAATCAAATTATATTAACAATATTGATAATAAAATTTTATCACATTTATTCATTGTTTAATTTATTTAGAAGTGGTCTCCTTTTCTTGTCTGTTTGCCTGATCTGCTAGTAGCGGTGGCTCAGCCATTCCTTTATCAACTGCTGCTACATAATAACAGTACAAATGTATATCTTACCCACTTTTATATGAAAGATACTTCCATAAGTGCATGCACATTACCTTTAAAAATAAATAAAAAGAGAATTAGTCTTGTTCAATTGAAAAAAAAAAACATTTGATTTGCATAGTAACAACATAGCTTGAATCTTTCAGCATGGTTAATAATTATGGAAAACTTTCATTGGATACCAGACTCCTAATGGATTTTTTAAAATGATAACACCATAATATGTACTTTCTGCATCATTTAGTCTCTGGTGGAGAGATGTCTCATTGGAAATCATGTCTCATCTTCTTATTTCTATATGTGTTAATTAATCAGTTTCAAATTAATGTGACTGACTAGAAAACATAATGCCCATCTACTACTGTCATAGACATGTGAACAAAAACAAGAGAAGCTATAAATAATTTGGAATGATTATAAAAATAGAAGATCTGGTATGATTTTCAATAAGACAACTCTCCAGAAAAGACAAAATATCATAGAAATTAACAACTATAGGTCATCGTACAGCCTCAACAATGAGCACAGCCAATACCACATAGTAAGCTATAGAAGGTCCCATTGACAAATGTAAAACAATTTAAAAGAGAAAACTGATGGCTAAAGTATGTACAAAACATTAACGGAAAACAAATATATGTAACAAATTAACAACCAACATCCACTGAATTTCAGGCTCCTGACACACAGAGGACGTAGCCGGGTACTTGTACATGTATATCCCAACCACAAAAAGACTAATTACTGATCTAAATGTACTGGCAGTTACTGACAACTAATAAAAAAGTCTTTCATATCTCTGAATCCAATTATCTTTTCTTTTTCTTTCATTATTCTTTTCAATTTTTTTTATGAACAGAGGGGGGGCATTATTTAATGATTGCCATACAGAGTTAGAGTAGGCTCATTTTAAAATCTGTAAATTGACTTGATAGTTGTATACAATATAAAAAAGATGTGATAACATAAACAAAAGACAACCACTGAATTATAGGCTCCTACTTGAGACAGGTACATAACATTAATAATGTGGCTGGGTTAAACATGTTAGCGAGATCCCAACCCTCTCTTACCTGGGACAGTGGTATAACAGTACAACAAAAGAACGAACTATAAAATTCAGTTGAAAAAGGCTTAACCCATCAGATGGACAAAAATACAAGTGGACGTGGCCAGGTACTTATACATCCCGACACAAAAAGACACAATGAACAGGTCTGAGAGTACTCACAGTTATCTGACAGCTAGTTCAAAGCCGCTTGCAACTCATAAAAAAAATCATGCATCAAAGACTAAACTATCAGCCTTGTTGTTTTGTTTCTGTTAAGGTTTATCTCATTGAAGGTTTTATACTGACATGTACATGTACACTGTAGGTGAAGTACATTCTATATCATTTTTATCGAGCCTTCGACTTTTGTTGAAACATTGAGACATAGCGATGCTGCATTCGGTCGGCGGCATCGTCGTCGTCCACAAATATTCACTCTGGTTAAAGTTTTTAAAACATGTAAAATATCAATAATTTCTTAAATTGGCCTGGATTTCTACCAAACTTGGACAGAAGCATCAAGATACAGCAGCTCATGAACATAAGAGAATACATAGAATATGGAAGTAAATTTTGTTTAAAAATAATCCATTTTTTCCGTATTTTACTTATAAAATAGACTTAGTGTTTTTGCCAGTTAACATTACATACAGTCTACAGTTCAAGTTTTTAAATATTTATTAGATTCATTAACTATCCTGGGTTTTTACTAAACTTGGACAGAAGCTGCTCGCAATATCAAGATAAAATCAAGAGGATTTTTAAATTATTTCCCTCCTCATTTTTGTTTAGCCTGCAATTAACAGCAAAAGTAGGTGAAAGAAACACTGTGTTCCGCCGAACCCTTACATATTTTATACAATACTATATATATACATAAAGGAGACAACAACCTATAAACAAATTATTTTTTTAATACTATATATGCATAAATCAGACGGCAACCTATATGTCGGTTAAAAGCTCATTAGAGCTTATGTTTGTCTATGTTTTATATACCATGCCGACCTTAAATAAAGCTTATTTATTTATTTATCAGCAAATTATTATTTGAAGGTTTTATGTTTTCCTGGTATATATAAGCTCCCCGCCCCCTTTTATAGAAAAAGATCAGTGATTGACTTTCAAACCTTCCATTATTTTGTTATCAGTCTTAGAAAACATTTCAAATGTCTTTATTTGGTCTGTCGTACATGTAACTGCAAATAACACACTTGTGTTCATTCATTTTATGCAGGTCTACTATGACTTCTTAACATTTTATAGCCTCGAAGTTAAAATATCGTTTAAACCAGTCTATTAAAATCGAGCTTCAATAAAAATAATCCTAACCAAATTATAAACACAAAGGATGCCTACCCTGCTTTAATTTAAGAACCAAATATGCCTTACGAATAATGAAATATATGATTTTGTAATGTAGATACCTCTAATCTCCGTCATTTTCCTATGGCTATGTTCTAAATGCATACTTGGGCTGGCTCACTGCAGAAAGGGCAGAAGTCTGTTCCTGACGTCTTGTCATAATTAAACAAATTCATAACATTTGCTTTCAGTCTTATTCTGATTTGGTCACGGTGAATGTCATGAACGAGGCAATCCTTGCATCAATAACAAATTGATCAAAATCAAAGTGTTTGGGGTCATAATCTGGAATGCTCCGTTGAACGAAATCTAATTTGCTTCTTCACCTTTCGTGTCCAAATCTTTCGTCTTTGTTGGTCTTTTGGAAATGTAAACACACATAATCCCTGACCTGATCCAGTATTACAGTTGTATGCAACACAAAACACCATAGCCGGTTAACGTTGTTTACAATTTTACGGTCTAACACATGTATTCGATACCAATGTAACAAAGGACTCATATGACGTCACAGCGAGAAGGAAATAAAGGGAGATAAACAAGGTTGGTATTCCCGTATTTTTCTACACCAATATTTACCTGTTATTTTTAGTACCAACAAGGTTTGGAATTATTGTATAAATATAAATTTCAACATTTTAAACAAATTCTTGCGATTTACACCTTTTCCTTAATTTTTTTTCCACCTTTGCATTTCACCTTTAAGAAGAAGAACATATACCCTACGTCACTGTTTATTTGATACAAATATACCAGTAATTCAGAACCAAAAAGTAAGATTTAAATAGAGCAAAACAGACATAGTTATTAAAAATGAAGATATCGTTGGTTATTCAGTTTTTTACCTGGTAATTCATGATAAAACTTAGTAATAATATCAGGACTGCAAAACTCATTAAAGATACCAGACATGCTTTGTCAATGTATTACGCATGCCCAGTGGAGCTCAATTAACAATTGACATGACTAATTGTAACACGAAGTTGAAGAGCATAAACCGAAAAAAGAAAAAAACCATTAAGTTATATGGTTATAAGGCTGTCCTGTGACTGTGCTTACTGTAGATTGTAATACAAATACTTTTCTTGTTACACTGAGGTAAAAACAACTCGTGGTGATTCAAGGAATACCAACCACTATATGCAGAATTGATAAAGTCAAATGACACCACACCAAAGCATTGATAAGAGAAAACTGATTTTGATGTACACATGAATCAAAGTATGGCTTTTTATTTTGTTCTGTTGTATGTTGAACTTTTAACCTGAGTTTGATAAAGATTAAGACATATATAAACCTATGTTTGAGAGTCGAACGTCATCAACATAATTTAGTGAAAGCGACTGATTAATATATAACAAACACCACATGATGTGAGTTCAAATCACATGATGGAAACATCATATACTCGTTAATTGTAATGTAAGGATGAAAGACTTATACGGCAAAGATGACCCATGGTTTTGCTCTTTTGAATTGTGTTATAATTTGTTATGACGGGCAGAATTACACAATAAGGGATTTGATCATCTACTTAATTAGATATCTGGTGGATAGTTGTCCAATTGTTAATCATACCACATTGTTATATTGTATATCCTTACATTAAGCACTCTCGTCGTTTTTTTTTATTTTTTTTTTTTTTTTGTTAATCGAGCATTTCATGCAATTAAGCTTCATGTGTTTTGTTTTTTCAAAATCGCCGCGATATAGCATTTTTGTACTTATGCTTCGTGAAGCAACCAACAATTAATCAATCTTTTTTTAATTTCTTAGAGTTATGATATTATAATTTTCACGTTAATCCTCTTGACCCAATGTGTTGTATATGGCCCAAAAAGACGTTACATAGTTGGGTTGTTCACCATTTATATTTATTTACAAGAAATGTTTACAAATCAGTGGAGCAATTATTGTTAATGATGGAATGATGGAATGATAAGAAATTTCTATTTCTCTTAGCCGAATTTTTTGTACGCGCCCCATTTTTCATGATTGGGCTGTTTATCATTTATACTTGTTCACAACAGATGTTATCATATCACTAGACCAATCATTGAAATTGATGGAATGGTTACAACCTGATCATAATCTACGGTTCAAAATTTGAATTGTTACTGTGTTCTAAAAGTTTCAGTAGTAACCAGATATACAGACACATAAGTTATTCAGACATCGATATATTGGTGTTTATAGATGTTCTTTGGAGTTGTTGTATTCATAGTTTGAATTTAAAAAACAACATCATATTACTTTGTGAACTAATCTTAAATACTATTCGTTTTTTTTTCGAAACAGTAAGGAGAAAAATCCGGACAAAAAAGACATTAAACAGTCTAGGTGGCATTTCAATTTGTATACTATTTCTGGTAAAATTGTACAATAAATCAGGTTATAATTTATCATTGGTTCTTTTCATTGTTGGCTATAATCTAAAAGTTATTTATGACAATAACTATTGTCATGATGGAAACCTGAAGCAAAGGTCATTGTTGTTATCCAAAAAAAAATGTGACTGTTAATCGTAGGATAAATAAAAAGACAATAATTGGGCAAAGAAATGGAATCAACCATGGTCAAATAAGGCCAATAGCGCGGACGACATAACTATCAACATGATTATATAAACTGGTCCTTACATGTTAACACTGCGTGGATTGATAATAATTTCTTAAATAGGTTTACAGCTCTATTTTTTTTTCGTGCCTTTGTAACTCATTAAATTACAGATGTCAAAGAGGAACAAAACCTATGCATTGATGTGTCAGAATGACACTTATAAACCCGTTTTCAAAAACGGTTGCAAGCTCAATGTGGGAAGGACTTTAGAAAGTAGTCTTAATAACTGTTATCATAACGAATGTGTTGAAGCTCAAATCATAGTTAAGATTTCGGCAAATATCAGAGAAATGCAACCTAATGAAAACATTATCTGTTACTCGTTACTATAGACTCACAAACTAAAAACCTATTCAAAATATTTAAATGCATTTAGTAACCAAACGTATATACATGTTATTTTCACGATATTTTCCAAGTTTAGCGCTTAATTTCTGCCAAAATTAGCGAAGAGTAACCAAACGTTAATCAATCTGTAGCTTATCATATAAGATTCACATACTAAAGACCAACAGTCTGTAAATGCGTTTAGGAAACATTCCATATATAGTGTGTTGTCGAATGATTGAATGATGGAATGGATAAACAAGGGATAAACTACATGGTCCCGATGTTTTTTCAGTAGTACATGTATCAAGTAATTTATGATTTTAACATGAACAGTATTATTGAGGAACATGCAATCCTTTGGAAGTCTGAAAATTATGGTGCAAAACATTTTGTGAAGAAAAAAAAAATTTTTGTACCCGGACAAATTGTTGATACAGCATATGAATTGGCATACTGGCTTTTTTAATTATGAGGCATATATAATGCTAATGTAATGGCTGCCGTTATGATAAGACAAAATAACAGTTATGCAAATAAGCAAAATACCCCAAAATTTGCCATATGTTCCGCCTTCTTAAGTCAGTAGTTTACTCGGTTATGAAAAAGGTTACAATGCCACTATAGAATAATTATTAAGAAGAATTCACGTTAATGTCATCAAATTAATATATATCAGTGTTACGCCAACGATAAAACTATTCTCAGTGATTTAAAGAGCCTTTTCGCTCTTCATTTCCTGTGATATAATATGAACATTTGATGCCTCATCTATTGTGGTTATCATCCAATCAAAGTGTGGTTACATAGATTTACGAGTTTTGAACAGCGGTAAACTACTGTTGCCATTATTTAAGATATGTAGGACAAACAAAGTTAAAGATATGTAGGACAAACGGGTTTAAGATATGTAGGACCAACGGGTTTTAAGATATGTATGAACAACGGATTTAAGATATGTAAGACTAACGGGGTTTAAGATATGTAAGACTAACGGGGTTTAAGATATGTAGAACCAACGGGGTTTAAGATATGTAGGACCAACGGGTTTTGTTAAGATATGTAGGACCAATGTTTTTTTTAAGATATGTAGGACCAACGGGTTAAGCGAACGTTTTAAATGTTGTATCAACCGACGAAAACATAAGAAGCCACAAACATAATACTCAATTAAGAAATTCCAACCAATCAAACTGTTCAGAAAAATGAACTACAATTAATGAATAAAACTAGAGGCTCTAAAGAGCCTGTGTTGCTCACCTTGGTCTATGTAAATATTAAACAAAGGACACAGATGCATTCATGACAAAATTATGTTTTGGTGATGGTGATGTGTTTGTAGATCTTACTTTACTCAACAGTCTTGCTGCTTACGAATACCTCTGTCTATAATGAACTTGGCCCAGTAGTTTCAGTGGAAAATGTTAGTGAAAATTTACAAATTTTATGACAATTGTTAAAAATTGACTATGAAGGGCAATTACTCCTTAGGGGTCAATTGACTATTTTGGTCATGTTGACTTATTTCTAGGTTTTAATTTGCTGTACATTATTGCTGTTTATAGATTATCTCTATAAAAATATTCAAGATAATACATAAAAAACGGCAAAATTTCCTTAAAATTACCAATTCAGGGGAAGCAATCTAACAGCCGATTATCCAATTCATCTGAAAATACCAGGGCAGATAGATGTTGACCTGATCAACAATTTGACCTCCTGTTAGATTTGCCCTCAATGCTTTGGTTTTTGAGTTATAAGCCAAACACTGCATTTTACCCCTATGTTCTATTTTTAGCAATGGCGGCCATCTTGGTTGGTTGACCGGGTCACCGAACACATTTTTTAAACTAGATGACCCATAGATGATTTCGGCCAAGTTTGGTTTAAATTGGCCGAGTAGTTACAGAGAAGATTTTTGTAAAAGATTACAAAGATTTACGAAAAGTGGTAAAAAATGACTATAAATGGCAATAACTCCTATAGGGATCAATTGACCATTTTGGTCATGTTAGCTTATTTGTAAATCTTACTTTGCTGTACATTATTGCTGTTTACAGATTATCTCTGTAAAAATATTCAAGATAATACAAAAAGAAACGGCAAAATTTCCTTAAAATTACAAATTCAGGGGCAGCAACCTAACAGCCGATTATCAAATTCATCTGCAAATTCCAGGGCAAATAAAACTTGACCTGATAAACAATTTTATCCCTTGCCAGATTTGCTCTAAATGCTTTGGTTTTTGAGTTATGAGCCAAAAACTGCATTTTACTCTCTATGGTATATTTTCAGCCATGGCGGCCATCTTGGTTGGTTGGCCGAGTGACCGAATCCTTTTTTTTTTAAATTAGATACCCCAATGATGATTGTGGCTAAGTTTGGTTAAATTTGGTGCAGTAGTTTCAGAAAAAAAGATTTTTGTAAAAGTTAACGACGACGGACGACGGACACCAGACGCCGGACACCAGACGCCGGACGCCAAGTGATGAGAAAAGCTCACTTGGCCCTTTGGGCCAGGTGAGCTAAAATAAATCAGCTTTGAAACTGCAAACCATTGAAAATAGTTTAGAAATGAATTTATAAAGTGACTTTTTTCTATATCTTTTTCTTCTTCATGGATTGACAAGCATTTTACATATTCATCTATGGTTGCACACAATAAAGCTAGGCAGAGAACATAAGCATACATTTTTGTAATCAAGCAAATGAGAGAGAAAAAAACCATACGATACGACATTACAGATTATATTATATAAGTATTACATTTTCACTGAGTAAAGATAATTGTAATTACAGTACAAGCAAGCATATCGATACATCAATAATTAATTTCATTCAGTGACTCTAATCTAGGAATTCCAGTGTATTCTGTGTTCATTTACACACATTATTTTTTTTTTTGGCAAATATGCTTTTTTAAGTCAAATTGTCTTTTATAAAATATTAAGTCCCTCTATATGAGGTTGCATCTTTGATATGTACTTTGCTAGTGAAATGACTATTTTAGATAACAGTTTTCATATGGGCCAAAAATTACAATATCCATATTTATTGGAATATCAATATGTGTTGTTTCATAAATTCAAACAGGGATTTCTACTACAATATGACAAACCCCCCACAATAGGTGTTCTATATTTCCTGATTGTTCCTTGCAACATGTTTATGACCTACACTGTACAAGGTTCATTCTTAAAAGTCAATATGAGAACATAACACCCGGTCAATCATTCGGTATTGAAACGAACAAAGCTTTATTTGTTTTTGAAAAAATAATAATCTGGTAAAATCCATCGTTGGTTCTTGTCATTGTTGGTTGTTATCTAAAGGGGAACTCTGGCAATATTGTAATCTGTTTAACACCTATGGTTATGAGGATGGAAACATTGTGCAAAGGTCAATGTTGTTATCCAACACAATTTGTGACGGCATTGGCAATTATAGGTTTAATAAAAGGATAATTATAAGACCAAACAATGAAATCAAACATTGTCAAAATGCAGCAAATATCGCGGTAGAAATAACCATCAACATGATAAAATAAACTATCCTTCACACGTTAATATTTCTGAAAAAAAAGAAATGAAACCGAATATAATACATGATCTATAGCTCATCACAATAGCCTCACAAACTAAAAATCAACTAAAAACATTTGAATGCGTTTAGGAACAAAGCGTATATACATGTTATTTTCACGAAAAGTCCTTAGTGCCTAATTTCTGCCAAAATCAGCGGAGCAGCACCGAATGTGAACTCAATTTGTATCTCATCATATAAGGTTCACATACTAAAGACCAACAGTCTGTAAATGCGTTTTGAAAAAACAATCCGAACAGAGTTTGTTGTGAAATGATGGAATGATGGAATGAGGAACAATGATAAGTATAAGTATAAGTATAAGTATAAGTATAAGTATACAACAAAAATCTAAAAAGGCAAATACAAATATATACTTAGGTTAAAGCCCTACAATACATAGAAAACATTGATATTTAATCTATAGAACAGTTAACAGGATTGGTAGAAAATGTATAAGATAATCCCAATACAACAAAATGAAATCATATGGAAAATTGTAATGTAATTTTGAAAAATGTAATGTAATTTTGAAAAATGTAATGTAATTTGGAAAAAAAGATGTAGATATAAAACAAAATTTCCACGCACGCTTCAAGAAAAAAAACCTTCATCAACGATAATCATTAAATATTTTAAAAAACAAAATCAGTGAATGGATCATGTTTAATATTTTGAATACAGATATATAACTGGTTAAAATTTTACCAATGTTGTGATTAAATGAGTGTAGAACTTTGGACCTGTAATACAAATCCAGTAACTGCCATCAGCAGTGAGGTTTGAACCATCTCCTTATAAACCTCTGAACCTTTAACATGTTAAATTTCGATATTTTCGATTCAGTTCACAATTGCACTTTGTTCACATACGATTAAACTAACAAATAAAAAAATGTATAATTCAATAATAAAGTGAAATGTGACATTCTGATATTAAAGACTAAGACAACAAATTACGAAAACAAACAGAAGTGACAATACAAATAGAGGAAAAAGATATACCACAGCTTAACGAATATACTCAGTCTTATTGAACCGTATTCCAAACATAAGTTCAACTCTAGTCAATCGAATCATATGGCAAAATCAAGGGTACGTTATTACTATGATTTGCACCACGTGAATTTGGCCCTTTTATTAAAATTACTTCCTTTAGTTTAAGATTAAAATTAATAATTATATCAAATTTGCGGATAATATAGTCATTTTCCGCCATGGATCTAAAATAAATGTGTTTTGGAAAACTTACCTTGTCGGATATTTACAAAACTGTTGTGTATTTCTAAGGAAAAATGCTGAAAATTTGACTTTTTACAAATTAGAAAGATTGAAACCATCATTATTTTAAAAGAAATTGCCGAAAACGTAGGTTAAAAGTTATTTACCTTTAAATTCAACCTTCAAGGTGTTTCCCTGTATGCGGACAAATCATGAACAATATCTTCTTTTATCTTGATCTCTGTTCTAAAGCTTCCGTTTCTACGATTTGTAGCTATTTTATTTAGCAATTATAAATCGATTACGCCGATTTTCAAAAAAAAAAGCCGCAGGTTTTTAAATTTGTAAATGTTCTTTTGAACACAAAGATAACACTAAAAAAACTGTACAAAATTTACCTATATGAGAACAACTTGTTGATACAGCATATCAATTGGCATATTGGCAATTTTAATTAAGAGTCATAAAAAATCTTTTTGTAATGGCTGCCGTCATGATAAGGCAAAATGGCAACTTTACAAATTAGCAAAATACCCCAATGTTTGCCATATGCTCCACCTTATAAAGTCAGTAGTTTACTCGGTTATGACAAAGGATGCAATGCCTCTAAAGAAAGATTATTTAGAAAAAATCACGTTCATGTCATCAAATTAATATATGTCAGTGCATCGTCGACAATAATACTATACTTAGTGATTTGAAGAGCCTTTTCGCCCTTCATTTCCTGTGACATAATATAAAAATTTGATGCCTCATTTACTGTGTTTATCATCCAATCCAATGTGTGGTTTAAGATATGTAGGACCAACCGGGTTTGTCAAGACATGTAGGACTAACAGGTTTAAGATATGTAGGACCAACGGGGTTTTGTTAAGATATGTAGGACCAACAGGGTTTAAGGTATGTATGACCAACGAGGTTTAAGATATGTAGGACCAATAGGGTTTTGTTAAGATATATAGGACCAAAGGGTTTTGTTAATATATGTAGGACCAACAGGGTTTTGTTAAGATATGTAGTACCTACAGGGTTTTGCTAAGATATGTAGGACCAACGGGGTTTTGTTAAGATATGTAGGACCAACGGGGTAGTGTTAACATAAGTAGGACCAACAAGTTTTGTTAATATATGTAGGACCAACAGGGTTTTGTTAAGATATGTAGGACCAACGGGGTTTTATTAAGATATGTAGTACCAACAGGGTTTTGCTAAGATATGTAGGACCAACGGGGTTTTGTTAAGATATGTAGGACCAACGGGGTAATGTTAACATAAGTAGGACCAACAAGGTTTTGTTAAGATTTGTAACGGGGTTTAAGATATGTAGGACGAACGGGCTTTAAGATATATAGGACCAACGGGGTTTAAGATATGTTGGACCAACATGGTTTTGTTAACATATGTAGGACCAACGGGGTTTAAGATATGTAGGACCAATGGGGTTTTGTTAAGATATATAGGACCAAAGGGTTTTGTTAAGATATGTAGTACCTACAGGGTTTTGCTAAGATATGTAGGACCAACGGGGTTTTGTTAAGATATGTAGGACCAACGGGGTAATGTTAACATAAGTAGGACCAACAAAGTTTTGTTAAGATATGTAGGACTAACGGGGTTTTGTTAAGATTTGTAACGGGGTTTAAGATATGTAGGAGAACGGGCTTTAAGATATATAGGACCAACGGGGTTTAAGATATGTTGGACCAACAGGGTTTTGTTAAGATATGTAGGACCAACGGGTTTTTGTTAAGTTATGTAGGACCAACGGGGTTTTGTTAATAAATGTAGGACCAACGGTGTTTTGTTAAGCGAACGTTTTAAATTGTTTAAATCATCCGACGAAAACATAAGAAGCCGCAAACACAATATTCAATTTAGAAATTCAAAATAATCAAACCGTTCACAAAAATCAACCACAATTTATGAAATTAATGAATAAAATAAATAACTTTCAAACTGCGAACAGCACACAACTCTTTCACTTGGTCTACACGAAGAAATATTTGGGATATTCGAATATAACATTTTGAAAATAATTTAGAAATGAATAAAGTGGGTTTTTTCTATATTTTTTTCTCCTTTATGGATTGACAGGCGTTATACATATTCATGTATGGTTGCACACAATAAAGCTAGCCAAATGAGAGAGATAAAAACAATACTATACATTACAGAAAAAAATATATAAGTATAACATTTTCACTAAGTAAAGTTTATTATAATCACAATACAAGCATACCGATACATCTATAATTAAATTCATTCTGTGACTTTAACCTTGGAGTTCCAGAATATGATATGTTCATTTACACATTATTTCTTTTTTGGCAAATATGCTTTATAAAGTTAAATTGTCTTTTATAAGTCCCTCTTAATGAGTTTTTTTTTTAATTTTGCATCATAAATTCAAACATTCAGATAGAATCAGATTGATTTCTACTAAAATATGAAACACCACCCACAGTAGGTATTCTATAGTCACTGGATCTTCCTCGCAAAAGTTTCATGAACGATACTGAACAAGCATGACAAGGTTCATTTATAAAAGTCAATGTAAGTACATAAAACCCGGTCTGTCATTCGGTATTGAAACGAACAAAACGCTATCTGTTTTTGAAAAACTTAAAATTACAATTTTGTATTTTGTTTTGCAATTTCAAATATTTTTATTTAATATATTCTTCACATTTTGATGTGTTTCACTCAGTTTTAGTTTGTAACCCGGATGTTTTTGTTTCCCTATCATAAAATCTATCATTGATTCTTTTCATTATTGGCTGTGATCTAAAAGTTATTTGTGACAATAACTATTGTTATGATGGAAACCTGATGCAAAGGTCATTGTTGATAATCGTAGGATAAATTAAAATCGCAATTGTAAGGCAAAGCAATGGAATCACACAAAGTGAAAGTACAGCCAATAGCGCGGAAGACATAACTATCAACATGAATTAATAAACTGGTCCTTACATGTGAACACTGCGTGGATTTATACTAGTTTCTTAAATAGATTTTTGGCTCTATTTTGTATTCCTGCTATGTAACTCATTAAACTACAGATGACAAAGGATAACAAAAACAATACATTGGTGTGTCAGCATGACATGTATGGCCTCGTTTTCAAAAACGATTGCAAGCTCAATATGGGAAGGACTTTAACAAATAGTGTTAATAACTGTTATTATATCGAATTTATTTATCTCAAATCATAGCTTTGATTTCGGCAAACATCAGAGGAATGGAGCCTTATGTATACATGATCTGTAACTCATCACAATAGACTCACAAACTAAAAATCAACTCAAAATATTTGAATGCGTTTAGAAACCAAACGTATATACATGCTATTTTCACGATATCTTAAGTATAGCGCTTCATTTCTGCTAAAATTAGCGGAGCGGAACCAAACGTTAATCAATCTGTAGCTTACCATATTAGATTCACATACTAAAGACCAACAGTCTGTAAATGCGTTTAGGAAACATTCCGTCTGTAGTGTGTTGTCGAATGATGGAACGGTGGAATGACGAACAAGGGTTAAACTACATAATCCGAATGTTTCGGAGTAGTAGATGTATCAATTTATCTATTATTATACCATGAACAGCATTATTGAGGAACACTGTAATCCTTTCGGAGTCTGAAAATTATGGTGCAAACATTTTGTGAAAATAATGTTTTTTCAGACCAAGTTACAAGCAGATAACAGACTAACTCAGATATGATTATATAACGCATATCTTACGAAAGGCAAATAAAAATTTATACTTACATATAATCTCTTCAATAAATAGAAAAAACATTGATCGTTATAAAATGTATAAGATAATGCAATTACAGTAAAGTTAAATGATATGGACACATGTAAAAGATTTAGAAATAAGAATGTCAAATCATCTTTGAAATACTCAAACACAATTTTCCATCACGCTACAGGGAAAAACGTTTAACAACGATATTCATTAAATATTCTAAAAAAATGTCTGTAATAAATCAGTGAATGGATCATGTTATCTTGAATACAGATAAATATAACTGGTTAAAATTTTACAATTGTTGTGATTAAATCAGTGTAGTACTTTGGACCTGTTATACAAATCTAGTCACTCTCATCAAATTTGAGGTTTGAATCATTTCCTTATAAACATGTTAACTTTTAACAGGTTGAATTTCGATATTTTCTATACAGCTACAGCACACAAGTGGACGTTGTTCAACATACGATTCAACTAACAAATAAACAAATGCATTATTCAATAATGACGTAAAATGTGACATTCTGATATTAATGACTAAGACAACAAATGAGGAAAATACAAAGAAGTGACAACACAAATTGATGAAAAAGATATACATCAGCTAAATGAATGTCCTCAGTCTTCCTAAACCGTATTTCAAGCATAAGTTCAACTGTAGTCAATCGAATCATAGGTACTTCATTCATATGATTTGCACCACGCGGATAATTAAGTCCATTTCCGTGATGGATCTAAGACTAATTAGTTTTGGAAAAGTTTCTTTGACGGATACTTACAAAAATGTTTTGTAAATCTGAGGGAAAATGCTGAAAATTTGACTTTTTACAAAATGGGAAGGTTGAAGTCATCATGTTTTAAAAGAATTTGGACGTAAACGTAAGAAAGCAGGTAGTTTTAAAGTTATTAAGCTTTAAAATTCAACACACAAGGTGTTTCCCCTTAATGCGAACAAATCATGAACAATATCTTCTTTTATCTAAATTTCTGTTCTGCACCTTGCGTTTCGACGATTTTTAGCTATTGTTTATAGCAATTATCAGTTGGTTACGGTTCCGATTCTTTACATCTAAAAAGGCTGTAAGTTTCAAAGTTAATGTATTCAATGTTTTTTTTTAACACGAACAGAACCCTAAAAACCTGTACCCGGACAATATGTTGATACAGCATATAAATTAGATTATTGTTGTTTTTTTTTTTAATTATGAGGCATATATAATGCTTATGTAATTGCTGCCGTTATGATAAGACAAAATGGCAGTTATGCAAATATGCAAAATATCAAAAATTTTGCTATATGTTCCGCCTTCTTAAGTCAGTAGTTTACTCGGTTATGACAAAGGATACAATGCCTCTATATAATAGTTATTTAGAAAAATCCACGTTAATGTCATCAAAATAATATATATTAGTGCAACGCCAGCAATAAAACTATTCTCAGTGATTTAAAGAGCCTTTTTGCTCTTCATTTCCTGTGATATAATATGAACATTTGATGCCTCATTTATTGTGTTTATCATCCAATCAATGCGTGGTTACATAGATTAACGAGTTTTGAACGGCGGTATACTACTGTTGCCTTTATTTAAGATATGTAGAACAAACGGAGTTTAAGATATGTAGGACCAACGGGTTTAAGATATGTAGGACCAACGGGGTTTAAGATATGTAGGACCAACGGGTTTAAGATATGTAAGACTAACGAGGTATAAGATATGTAGGACTAACGGGGTTTGTGTTAAGATATGTAGAACCAACGGGGTTTCAGATATGAAGGACCAACGGGTTTAAGATATGTAAGACTAACGAGGTATAAGATATGTAGGACTAACGGGGTTTGTGTTAAGATATGTAGGACCAACGGGGTTTAAGATATGAAGGACCAACGGGTTTAAGATATGTAGGACTAACGCAGTTTTGGAAAGATATGTAGGACCAACGGGTTTTGTTAAGATTTGTAGGACCAACGTTTTTTTTTTAAGATATGTATGACCAACGGGTTAAGCGGACGTTTTAAATGTTGTATCAACCGACGAAAACATAAGAAGCCACAAACATAATACTCAATTAAGAAATTCCAACCAATCAAACTGTTCAGAAAAATCAATAAATAAAACTAGAGGCTCGAAGAAGTCTGTGTTATTCACCTTGGTCTATGTGAATATTAAACAAAGGACACAGATGGATTCATGACAAAATTGTGTTTTGGTGATGGTGATGTGTTTGTAGATCTTACTTTACTAAACAGTCTTGCTTACAGATACCTCTATCTATAATGATAGTCATCAAAGGTACCAGGATTATAATTTAGTACGACAGACGCGCGTTTCGTCTACATAAGACTCATCAGTGCATATAATGAACTTGGCCCAATAGTTTCAGTCGAAAATGTTACTGAAAATTTACAAATTTTATGACAATTGTTAAAAATTGACTATGAAGGGCAATTACTCCTCAGGGGGTCAATTGACCATTTTGGTCATGTTGACTTATTTTTAGGTCTGAATTTGCGGTACATTATTGCTGTTTACAGATTATCTCTATAAAAATATTCAAGATAATACAAAAAAAACGGTAAAATGTCCTTAAAATTACCAATTCAGGGGCACTAACCTAACAGCCGATTATCCAATTCATCTGAAAATTCCAGGGCAGATAGATGTTGACCTGATCAACAATTTGACCTCCTGTCATATTTGCTCTAAATGCTTTGGTTTTTGAGTATTTTACTCCTATGTTCTATTTTTAGCAATATCGGCCATCTTTTTTGGTTGGCCGGGTCATCGAACACACTTTTTAAACTAGATGACCCAATGCTCACTAGTAGCACGATTTCAGTCTGAAACGGTCATTTTGGTCTGATCGTATCTTAATTGACTGTATTTACCGCTAGAGGAAAACGTCAAGACTTGTCAGATCGTTAAGTCTCCGTTCGGATCGATAGTCTCATTAGGTAAATTAGTCCGTTAAGGCATGTCAAGATATTTAAGACTGTATCTTCTAGCGAGCTGTTTAGATCCGTTAAGACCGTGTCAGACCGAAACAGATCAAAACTCAAAATCAACTTTCAAAAGTGTCAGACCATGTTTAGATCCGTTCAGTATGCCGGTATGATACCACGAGTTACGCTCCTTCTGCTTGATTAGTGCATTTTAGATTAATTATATATTTATTTGAAGTTAAAGTATTATATCATGTATATCTCTCGAATAAATAATTGTTGGGTAACTAATAAATTATTCGTCTATATATGTTGCTTATTTTCTAATAAATATTAGTTGATGTATTTATATTAGCTATAAAGTGCAAGGACGTATGGTAATTATATACACATGAACCCTTTGTAAACATATTTTTCGTATTTGAACATTAGAAACGGAAATATCTTAAACATAACCTAAAAAAAGCGATGTTGTATATTTGCCAACGAGACAATCAATTGAAATGAAGCCAAAGCAAAAATTAACACATGCGTAGTTTTGTTTTAATTCGTATTCTGTTGATATGTCCTACTTTACTATTACCGTTGGAGCTGGTTATTTTTATTATTATTTTCGTCCTAGTTATTCTGTTAAAATCGGAAACGCTTCTATTACCATATCTTTGTACTGTATAACCTTAGAGTGTACAACATATCATTAAACAATTATTTATTTTACACAAAGGTGCGTCTAAACACCACCAAGGTCGCCAACGTACATGCAGCTGATCATGATACTGCATTCAGTCTGTGTAGAGATAGTGTTAAAACTATAAATAAAGTACCACCGTATAAAGATTTTCATCCAAACAATTATTGTATCCTTATGTTTATTTTCTAACCCATGCATATGTATATAGCAGCAGTGGCAGAGTAACTGACCGCCCCCCCCCCCCCCCTCCAATGCAGGTTCCGAAAATATGTTCTAACATAATTTGTTTGCCACTTCTTGTCTAGAGCGGAAATTCATCACAGCAGATCTTGATTTGACTTCTTAATTGGCCGTTATTTAATACAAACGTCCAGATGTATGTGTAGTTTATATATACGTGATTAATGACAACTTATCGGTGGGTGTGTAAATATTCACACCTGTGTGTAATGTCTCTGCAAAAGTTTTGATGTAAAATACATTTAAACATTGAATAGTACGAATTTATATTGGTTTATAATACAATACAGATTAAAATCGATTTACAGGTGAAACTTCTGCTCTGTGTTTTAAAGAATTGGTACAAATGTGTGGATGTTTTTTTCTTATTTATTTCGAAAACGTCTATTTGTGAATTTATTGAGCAACAAATTAAACTGGCTTATTTTTATTTAATACCATACATGTACAATATTTGTTTTTTAAACGGAATGTCTTATTTCCTTCCCCTCTTATTCCCTCCAATCCAAGAAAAATTAATTCAATTTGACATTAATCAAATGCTATTTTTGTTTACAAGATCTACTTTGGAGCAGAATCTCGGACTTTCTCTAAAAGCATACAGTTCTAAAATTTGTGTATTTTCTTGTCTCAATTACCATGTATATGTATATCTATATAGTACATGTATGAGGATAAGAATAGGTCACCATTTATAAAGATAAAAAGAATATATAGATGATGAAATATAAAGAACATATTGATTGATTGTTTCGTTGTTTAACATCCAAAGGCACATATTTGATGCATTTAAGGCAGGCAAATATTCAGTATAAAGATAAATGGTAAAAAAAATAAAAGATTTATATATAGAAATATAGAAATTATTATCTGAGCTCACCTCCGCTAAAAAAAACTCACTCGTACTTGCATACATTCATCTAAAAAAATCTGGATCCGCCCCTGATATATATGGCGTAAATTAAAAATTTCTGTTTTAGTTAAAATGCTTGAGTTCAACGGCACGTGCTAGTAATCAACTGGGTCAACAGGTAACAAAATCAATGATCCATAACGCAAGAAGTAAATGACTATTTTATAATATACAATAAAAAGGTGCCGTAGGGCTAAAAGTAAAAGAATTGATGAATTTGTGTATACGTAAACTATTAGTATTGAAGCTGTTGATTTTTGACCGTCAGGTTTAATATATGCTATATAAATGTTTTATATTCAATAAAATAATGAATCTGAATTTATTATAGCTTAGTTTAGTTTAAAGATCTTTATACAATATCAAATCTTTCTAAACCCGATACCAAAAGATAATGCTGAATATTTGAGCGGTTTTGTTAGTAAAGTGACTATCATTGATTATAGTTTTCATATCGGCTAAAAGTAACAATATCCATATTTATTGGAAAATCAATATGTGTTGCTTCATAAATTCAAACATTCAGATAGAACCAGATTGATTTCTACTACAATATGACAAACCACCCACATTGGGTGTTTTTTAGTTTCTGGCACTTTCTTGCACTGTAAAAGCTTCATTCTTAAAAGTCAATATTAGTAGATAAAACCCGGTCACTCATTCGGTATTGAAATGAACAGAGTTTTTATTGTTTTTGACAAATTTAAAAACACAATTTTGTATTGTTTTTGCAATTTCAAAAATTTTATCTTAAAATTTTGATCATCTGCAATTTCAACTGAACTTTACCTTGGTTTAAAATTGTATTATGCATGACTTTTGAACCTATGTTTGACTTGTAGAAAATGGCAATTGTTATCTTATAGTTCGTTTATGTGTTTGTTGCATTTTAGTGTTTCTGTTGTGTCGTTGTTCTCCTCTTATATAAAACAAAAGATGTGGTATGATTGTCAATGGGACAACTCGCTACAAGAGACCGAAAAAACACTAAAATAAACACCTAATGGTCACCGTACGGAATTTAACAATAAGCAAAGCCCATACCGGTATAAAAGGCTCCGAAATGACTATGTAAAACAATTCAAACGAAAAACTACAAAGTTGAAAAGCATTGAGGACCAAAAATTCCAAAAAGTTGTGCCAAATATAGGGTTTTCTACCTAGGATAAGAACATCCTTATCATTTAGAATAATTCATACTTTTGCAACCAGTATTTTTTATAGAATGACTATACATGTATAATAGATATAAATGATAAAACCGGCGACTGACTACAAAATAACAACTGATAGATACATATCCTATCACAAGCATTAAAAAATTCACAGCCAAATCGATAAACGCACAAATTTAAGTGACGTCACATTGGAATTTCGAAAAATTTCCCCAAAAATAGGATAGAATTAGGATAAAATTCAAGATTGGGTTTGTAATGTTGATATAACACTTATTAATAACAATAAGAATTACAATACTAATAAATATCAAATTGTGGTAGCAATTACATAATTAATTTGGTCTAGCTATATCGGTATTTCTCTAAATCAAACTGTAAACCAAATATATCGTATAAATGTAGTTGAACCAAATGAACTGGATGACTAATTATCTCTACCATAACACACGAAAACAGAAAAAAAATAAGATTTACAACTACAAACGATAAAACATTTGACAAAATCCGATGAGAATAATAAATATTACATCAATATAGAAAAGTACCGTTACAACTTACACGTCTTATAGCAAAGCGAATTCACACTCAGCAAAACAGTCACAACCGGGTATAAGTAATGTTCGGTAATTAAACGCTGTAGAATATATGTATATCAAAAACAAAAACAGCTGGTATTTTTTCCTCTTTCAGTGTTGAATCCTATAGATTGTAAACTTTTTAGTGATATTTCAATCAAATAAAATTGTTAGAATGTCTGTTTAAAATATTTCACATTTACCAAATATTACGATTCCCATCACTGTTTTTGTCATGCTGTCTTCCGTCTTTGCTTTCATTCATGTATTCAACCAAAATATGTGTCAGGTAGATAACTTACCACCAAGATAGCTACATAAGTTCTGCAGTACGGTAAACAGATTATCTTTCATGGTCATGGGGTTGTTATTATGTGGGTGTGAACTTTTCTTAGAAACAACTTTGTAACATGTCCTCTTACAACATTGTTTACAAGACTTTAATACTAATATTTCTAGTAGACCTTATATTGAATACAACAAATATCTTTTTTATCTAGGTGCATCACAGCTCGTTTACACCAGGGAAGATTTCCCATTATGCATTAAGCAGGTGAAGATTTCAGACTGTGACAAATATCTGTTGAAATAGATAGGTCTCACTAATGAACTCAATATTGAAGTAGTTGTCTTATATCAGGTATAATTAATTATTTAATGATATGATGCTTATACTTACTTATCAGGTAATATTCTGAAAAAAATCAATATAATTATAAAATAAAACAAATTAAAAATAATAGAATAACATAATGAAACATAAAGAACACCAATAAATAAATATGATAGTTTATGCCACTAACATATATCAAGTAGGAATAAATTTACAGTAAATGATAAACTATGTCTTGGATCTATGATCAGTCCCTGGGGTGTCCATTTGCAATAAGAGATGATAGGACATGCCGCTAGAAAATATCACCTTTCCAAGCTTGATAATATGTGAATAGATTGGGAAAACTATCAGAGATATATGATGAGGTCAATAAAGTTCCAATAATTTCGTCTGTCATTTTTATGGCTGTGTTTAATCAACCATTTGTTTTTAACTTTTGGCACTTTTGGGTTTCCACTGTCACATTATACACCAAACGAAACCCAAACAGTATAGGAAAAGTTAACATTTTAACCTACGCAGTATATGAACAAAAATTTGAAAGTTAAATAACATAAAAAGGTTGGGGTAACAGAAACAAAGCGGCACCCCCCTATCAACTAAATATTGGAGTGTGCACCCACCCCGAGGATCGGTCGATCATATTGCTCCTTTAACTCAAAATCTGTTTTATTTATAAACATTATTTCAACTATAAGATATGATAAATACATTTGTGTTTATGTCAGATGCTCAAATATATTAGTATGTACTGGTGTTAATAATGTTTTAGTGTACAAGTGAAAATGTTAATGCAAGATATTCTTTGTGTTCATCAGTTAATCATTGTCTTTTCATACCACGTTCGAGAACAAATTTCATGAAAAAACCAAACATTTCAATATTCCGGTACAGATCTTCGGAACAGTATTCCTGTAGAAATCAAAATGATAGAAACGATAGAACAGTTCAAACAAAGTTATTATAATTTCTTGTTTCTAAACTCAAAATGTAATTATCAGATGAAGTTTGTCTACTTCTAAAAAATCAATATATATATTTGTCTTGTATATCTGACATTTACAAAATATGTTCATGAAACGATTCTGTATGTGTTTCGCCATTTGTTTTTGCATAAAAAATTGTATGTATGTCAACGTATATATTATATTATTGTTAAATTTTGAGTTTTTCAGAGGGCAATGATTATTGATGTTCTTACTGATTTTACCCTCTTTAGATAAAGTATTTATTATTATTATATTATATCACATTTCTGTATCAATTCAATATGACCTTTTTCAGTATATTTTTCGTTAATAAATTTGAATAGGAGTACTTACTCAGAAGTTCTTTCTGTCCTGAAATGTACACAATTTAAAGTTAAAATTCTATTTGTAAATCAAAACACATATCAAAGAACCTAAGACAAAGATATAAATAATAGACACACATATGTTTGTTTTGTAAAAGTATGGTCTTTTGCTATGTATACACACCGATGTGATCATACCATTTATAGTTTCATTAACGAGTTCCGGGTAAAAGAATTTAAAAATACAAAGCATTCGGATAATACATCCTTCTCCTTAATTAATAAACATAATAAGATTAGATAACTAAAATAAAATTTTGAATTGAAACAGTTACTAGTAGCTCTTGTGGAAAGCACCAAATAATACTTTGCAGTTTATAATGAAAATGGATCAAGAACCAGTCTTTAGTGTCATTTAAGTCTACCAAAAAGATGTTTGTTATGCACACAATCCAAAATGTAATGTGCAATAACAAAACATGTTTAAAATCATTGTATTGAGACTAGAAAAATTTAGAAAAGTAAAAGTGAACCATTATATAGAAATAAAAGGATGTGTTATGCTTGTCACTAACACAACTATTCATCATAGTTATAATGATGGAGACAAAATCCCCATGTTGTTCAATGTTTCTGTTTTATGCATTTACACGTTTACATTGATATATGTGTACTTATGTAACATAATCCAAATTAAAGCAAACCAATCGGACAGGACAAAAGAAAAGGTCAACATGAACATATTGGGTTAGGATAATTAAAACGGAAATACATCGATATCATTAATCAACAGCCATCTAGATCGCAATCATAGATCTTTCAATGATCGTAGCCCCATTCTCGGAATTTCATTAAGAAGACAAATTGAAGTGACTAACCAGATCAACACATGACTTCCAGTATGGAGAGCTGACGGGGTATGCTTCTCCTGATATACATGTATTACCTTCCATTTATACCCAGTAAAGTATGTTACTATAGTTCAAATTGCTTTTAAGACATATATTCTCCTATACAGAGATCTAAAACTGCGATAACATGGCACATACACGGAAAATTGAGACATAAACAAATCGGGATCGTAAAACATGTATAACTTAAAACGCTCTCTCAATGTTTTTGTGTGAGGAACATCGGATCGCCACCACCTCTTTTCACACTAATAATGACCTTTAAATGTGATGAGCGTGGCATATAAATTGGGACAGACAAGTATTGATATTTAAATTGATAAACTGTAATTAGTCCCGAGGTAGGGAAAAGAGGATTTGAATAAATTAATAGATTTTAATATTAATGCAACCACTGACTAAGTCACTGAATGAGGACATGTATTTTTTATGTCTTACATATTTGAGGTTCATTATTAACATAAACAGGGCTTAACATATTTTAAAATGATGTCTGCTATTATCATAATGTTTTTTTTTCCAAAAGTTAAAAAAAAGTTCTACTGCTCTACATCGTTGAAACTATTGTGTCCTCTTTATCATGGTGGTATATTTGTGTACTCAGGCACAGTCTCTTATATGTATTTATCAAAGTTGTACAAAATCGAACATGTAAAGAAGTTGTTTGCTTATAGTTGACACGTGTTTGGTTAATAATAGTAATGTCGGTTCAAATAGGATATTGCGTTCATGCACGAGTGAACTCAGGTGGTTTAAAGTCATTCGAGCCATTGAAGTCAAAGTGTACAGTAGCATTTTGCCAAAATAATAATACAATTAATTATATTATACATTTTCAGGTTTGTAAACCACTTTTATGGGGAAACAAGTACAAGCTACTTAATACCTGTGTATTTTTACGAACTATCCATACTCATATTTATAATAACATGTGCGCTTGTCTCTGCAAGTGGCGTCTCCCATGTTAGAGTTTGTTGTTATTTGATAAATATTTTATGTTCGTTTGAGTTTACGAATTAGAATTTAACAGTAAAAACATAAGCGTAGAATACATATTCCCGAATATATCATATCACTTAAAATAGGTAAAGGTCAGAGTCTGACGATACATAACTAATTATGAATGAGAAGTGGAAATGATTTTTATTATAAATACTCAAGGATATTATATTTGGACCTATGACTGATAAAGGGTGTTAAATAAAATATATCATGTTGTAATCCATATATACTTTACGCGCGTTTTAATAATATCATTTAGGAAAATTGAATCAATGTGTATGGCATTGACAATAAAGGTTATAAATTGATAGACACGGATCTGTTTCAAAAATTGTTTATAACATCTTTAACATAAAATAAAATTTTATTAAAAGGGAAAAACTTGCTGTGTGCTTTACATGTCTATGTTTTTCAAATTTGCTTATCTGATTTCATAATGATCTGTGCACTTGTACTTAGTCTTTTGTAGTCTTCCTAAAGAAAACTACATAACATCACACTTACCTGCATTCAATGCATCTGTATCTGTATTGTTTAGCTGTTCTTGTAACTCTATAAAATATATCGTGTTTAGATATTCTCAAGGGAGATGTCTAACTTTCATCGAATTAGATCTTATATAAATATTTGAACGTAATTTATTATTTGAATACTCACCTTTAATTTTGCTCAGACATTTGAATCTCATATCAAAAAGTAAAATCACAAAAATACTGAACTCAGAGGAAAATTTAATCGGAAAGTCCATAATCACATGGCAAAATCAAATGACAAAACACATCCAAATCGAATGGACAAGAACTGTCATATTCCTGACTTGGGTCAGGCTTTTTAAAATGTAGAAACGGTGGATTGAACCTGGTTTTATAGCGATAAACCTCTCACTTGTTTCAAAGTTATGTTCCCTAATTAGGCAATACTTTAAAAAAGTCATTTCATGTCTTTGATCTCTTTTCTGGACGAATTTTTATTATGAATACTTTAAGGTATACTATTTTGGAAAACTAAACTGAACGAATTAATTATATCGTGCAACGCATTAGTCTGGTCAATTAAAAGTAAACCATATGTATATTCTAAAACCAACGTCACTAAAATTAGTTGAAAACGTGCAAAACGAGATCAATTTAAAACAATTAACGGTACCGCCATATCACTGATTAGATTGTAAGGATTATTATAACATCATGTCTACAAGAGAAAGAACCAGTATTTGAAAATATGATAACTAAGTATATCATACGCGTGTTTTGTTTATATCATACTCATCGGTTCCAGAGGAATCAAAACCAATTGAACAAAGGATAATTACAAAGATGAAGAACAGTACAGCGCAATGTTATATGTAAATATGGCTTAGGAAGACAAACCTAGGTTATTTGATTGGTTGTATTACTGTAAAAGATGAGATGTCTATTATAAATACAAACCTGACGTTCTCCTGAGGTTTTGGGTTTTTTTCTTTTTTGACAGTTTCTCTGAGAAAAATAATGATCTTATTAACAATTTCATTCTCATCTTATATCTCAAAATTGTACATTATTATAAAATCAAACAAAACAGTGTATTTCTCAATATAAACAAACCGAATTAGCTGTGTTAAGATAACCTAAAAATAACGCAAACTAGTTTCCAAATTGCATTAAAATTACTGTTTTTTTTTGTTTTTTTTTTTGTTTTTTTCCTATTTCACTTATCCAGGTGCAAAAGGGAAAGTATAATATACACAGGCATATGAAATAGTGGTTTTCTTTGTGCATGCCCTGCCGGAATGTTTTTCTTGTGATTGATGTGATAAGATTTTGATAATAATTGTTAAATAAAGTTTGAACTACCACTTTTTAATTGAAAACTGCAGGCTCAAGTATGTCTATTAATAGTTTGTACTAACACGTCATATATATGTCTATTAATAGTTTGTACTAACACTTCATATATATGTCTATTATTAGTTTGTACTAACACTTCATATATATGTCTATATTATTAAAGACCGTTTAGTTTGTCTTTGGTTGCTGACTTCTTGGCGAGAATCCCAAAGTGTTTTGATAAAACTTCAACTAGAAAGGCCAATGATTCAATTAGAAGGGCAATTATTCAATGAAACTTAAACAACTTATACAGTCTATTCCATGTATACGGAATTAAATTATGTATAGGTCTTAGTCATAATAATTTAAAAAAATCAATTTTGAGATGTGTAAATTACGGTACAACAGGATTCAGAAGGAGCCCAAAACAACCTTTTTATAAATTGGAGTTACAGTTTCCTATGAATTCATTTAACAGCAAAGCTTTTTTTCTAAAAGTCCTTCATTTTTTCTTAAATTCGCTATATCATTAGTTTATAAAAGCTCCTTTATGGTTTTGAAAGCTCTTTGGAGTACAGGTATGTCATAAATTTTAATCAAATTATAACTTCATTTTTGGACTATAACTTAATTTGCTGGTCAATTGTGAGTAATTGTAATGACAATATTAACAAAAACCAAAATGTATTTAACGTATTTGACGTGTTGTCTTTAAGCTAAAAAAATTCATTATAATAGTATAACGACGTCTTCTTTGTTTTAGTAGCTATCCTTGATCCTACTTGAAATTTAGTACGATCCAGAATCATTCTCTAACACATTTGGATATTTAATTTCCAATAGTAGATACTGGAATGCTGATTTGTACCGGATTTTAATAACTTAAAGTATAAATCGGAATTCTAATTTCTATTAGTAGATACTGGAATGCTGATTTGTACTGGATTTTATTTACTTAAAGTATAAATCGGAATTCTAATTTCTATTAGTAGATACTGGAATGCTGATTTGTACTGGATTTTATTTACTTAAAGTATAAATCGGAATTCTAATTTCTATTAGTAGATACTGGAATGCTGATTTGTACTGGATTTTATTTACTTAAAGTATAAATCGGAATTCTAATTTCTATTAGTAGATACTGGAATGCTGATTTGTACTGGATTTTAATTACTTAAAGTATAAATCGGAATTCTAATTTCTTTTAGTAGATATTGAAATTCAAATTTGTACTAGGAGGATTTTGAATCCTACTGAAGTCCAATTTAAACTGTAAACATATATTTAGGATTCTATAAAGTCAACGAATAAATTTGCTTGTTTTGTAACCCATGAAATGCTGGTTATTTTAATCAATGATCCACGGACAATTTTGAATAACAGTGTTTCCAAAGCAATTTCATAGAATCAATAACTAAGAACAAACTTACCCAATTGTTAGTTCCCCAAACAGTTTTCCTATTTCTCCCTCTGATACTGTCTTTTTGGCATATTTGACTGATGGCATAAGAGGAACCTTCATTTCTTCTATTTGATCGATTTGTGACTTTATTTGTTTTAGCTTTTGTAACAACTTTGTAGTATCTTTTATCCCATGGGTGTCTTGATAAAATTTCTGCTGCTCCTTTGCTTTATCCAAAGCTGTTTTTAACTCATTGCCGATAGACTGTAAGGTTTGAACATTCTATCTATCTTTCTCCTTTATAGTATTAATAAGACCTTCGACTTTCTTATCAATCATCTCTTTCAAGTGTATGCCTTCTTCTTTTATAGCATGGATAACTTTCTGTACATCAGCTTGATATGTTTGGCGACCTTGGTTAATATCTGCTATCTTTGACTGCAGGTTTCTCATTTTCATGTCGATCACGATTTTGACCTCATTTTTTATTCCTTCAGTTGATTCCCTGATTTCAGCAAAATCATGTAATTTGTGTTTTTTAATTACGCATATTTTGCATATCGGCGTTTTACATTCCTTGCAGTAATATATAAAGTTTTCATCATGTTCTTTACAATATTGTTTAACATCCGGGTTTATATTTGGGCCACCTAAAAATGTGTGATTCTTGGTCATCTTTGTTCGTAGATGAGATATTTTACATCCATCACAAAATAACTGGTCACACTGTTCACAGTAGTTATGGCCAGGTCCAGACACACAAATGTCACACGTTTTAGAAGCAGCCTGAGCCATTTTGATGTGTATGTAATATGACAAAGTACATTTAAAACTCGCTATTATACGGAGAAACGTTTACTCTTCCGGACCATGAATGCATTGTCCTTAAATAAAAGGTAAAATTTATAACTAATCCTTCAACAACTATTCTTTTTACAGGGAATATATTCTTTTGTTATATTTTAAAATATGATTGTTTTCAATTCATACTTTTGTAAAATGCAATGATCATTCAATTCCAAACTAAACAGGAAAATTGATATATTGGAAATCAGACAATATTAGAAATAAGCCGCTCCAACTGAAACAAATGGTTGTCCATTTTTGTTAGGTTGACAATGTGTGATTTCCTGTATATATATGTAACTTTTTAAAATCATATTCTTATTTAATTCATATAATTAACGGATATTGTGTAATCGGCAGTTTTAAGATTGTCTATAACTTTTCGGTTTAGATATGATTACATAAAAAACTATACTCTAAATTACTATTAGCACAAATACATTTCTTGCATAATACTTATCCTATTTAATAGAATCAAGAGACTATTGTGGAAGAACAAGAATACGAAAAAGCGTTCAGAAAACAAGATTTAGGATATAACTGTACTTTAAGCTCCGACGGCATCAATATGTGATTTAAATGGCGATGTGTTCGTGGAGGCCGTAAACGATCATTTGAGACTATTAAGATAAAAATGATGCCATGAGAGCTAAAAATGCAATATTGTTATCTTCATTCTAATGAAACTGACAGAAAACAAAGTCAATTCATACATATATAATCTGTCATACGTCGTCTGCGCCTGCGTGCACATTTTTATTGCATCAATTGTGAATGGATGACATGCGAAATAGTCACGTTATTGAATCAAATTTTACAAACGATTTTGCACAATTTACAATGATTGATGCTATGGATAAAAAAGCGAAAGCGCAAACGACATATGACAGATTTTAAATGTATGATTTAACATTGTTTTTTGTCAGTTTCGTAAGATGGAGATAATAATATTGAATGTTTAGCTCGGACGGAATCAATTGGTGATTTGATACTGAAAAAAAACTGTTAACTGACTCTGCTAGCGCGTCTCCAGTAAACTTCATTTGCGACCATCAAATCGGAACTAAAAATACTATACAGTTATTTCCCGATTTTGCATTACGACTGATGATGAGTGTACATTCAGTGGTAAAAATAACTTAAAAATGACCACACTTGCACATGTATATTTGGGGGATATGATTACAAGTTTTAAATTAGGAACGGTTTATAAAAAAACATTACACATTTGAATAAAGTTAAGAGCAAAATATTTAAATGTCATTTCACTACATATTTATTACTTGAACGCACCTTTTGTATTTGAAATTTGAAGGACTTTGTTAATGCGTACACTAATTATCTCCTACATTTAAAAGCATTCGTGCAATACAATAGTCAACTAAAACAGTTATTTAGTACTGTAGTTTATGCACAAGTGTCAAGAACAATAGACAAATCTAACCATATAATAATTTCCAATTACCTATTTGTTAAAGGTACAATGGTAGCTAGAACAAAACTTTAAACAATGTTAATCGATACATTAAGTAATTATGAATACGTGTTTTGTGTTTGTGCATTGTGTTATTATAAATCATTATTTTTTTGTATTTTTTTAATTGTGCGTACCGTATGTAGAAACGAATCGTAAACAGTTTAAATGTAAAATGCGGCGGGGTTAAACATGTTTTTTGATATCTCAACCCTCCCCAATATATACCTCCAGCCAATGTAGAAAAACAAACGCATATAACATGTATAATATCCTGTTTGCGATATTTAGAATTTTTGTTCAGGCTGTTCCAACAAAAGTAAAAATTCGTTTTATAATTTCTCCATCTATCTTGTTTATATTTAACTTTACAACCAGTCAAACCGTATTCCTACTTTGTGTATTATCAATTCGTGTCAAAAGGGAGATACAAAAGATTCCATAGTGACTTGCAACCTCATAATTTGAAGGAAAACTGAGAATGTCATGACAATAACGACAAATAGAACAAAAGACAAACAACAGTATACAAACCAAACACAGAAAACCCTTAAAGACTGAGAAACACGAATGTCACTAAAACAGGGATGATTTTACTCTATATAAGACACCTCTCGTGTTGCTCGTGTAAGTACAAACCCGATGATCAGTCTTAATTAGTATTAGGTCGCATTCAAGGGATGAGGTCAGGATTGTGGTTTCGACAATTTAATAATATTCGTCCTAATCTGTAAAACAGATTTTCGATAACGATCAACCAACCCGTGATGTCATCCGTAAAATATTCGATAGAATGATTTAAACTTACCACTTGAACATGTTGAACATGTTAAGTGCTTCCTTGTAATACCACAAATGCCATGGTTGTGCAATCATGACTTTTTTTTCTATCCGTTAATTACAAATTAATGAAGGTTAAAAACTGAAGACTATAATTGAGGTAAATCGACCTATCAAATTCAGAGAGGCACGACAAGTAAACAACCAACACTGCAATTGATAAAGCATTAGGTAAAAAAGCAAAACCAAAAAGAAAATAGGGTAATTTTTAATATTTTACAAAAGGCTAACTTTCAGATAGGGTTGTTTAAAAGTTCATCGTTCTGAATAGTCAAATGATCCCAGTTACTACCGACTAACAGTTCATCAGCAGGCTGTAAACAGATAATATATGGTGATTAAAAGGTCATGGGGGCTAATTTCTCTATTATATCAGTATCAAAAGTCATGTTTGAACATTTTCTGTAATAGATTGCTCTTCAGAGTTTCAGGAAGGACATCTGTTTGCCAAATTTTTGACGACTGATATCTTTAGATACTCAACTGGTCTTCTGATCAGTAATTGTATAGATTGGATTCTTTTCTCAGATTTGACATTTTGACTGAATGATGATTCATTTTGCGCTTGATCCATTGAAACTATAATCCCGTGTTTACACCCGATCTTTCTCCTTGTAGATTTTATGTGATTCTCTGAGGTTTGTTTCTGACCCTTAGTTGCCTTTAAAACCAACTTGATTCAATCGCCACTTATAAGTTATATAACATGTGTAACATATATACGTTGACATTCCGTTGTGTCGTTTGTTTTCTCTTTTATCTTAGTGTGAATTTACATTACTATAAGACGTGTTACGGTACTTTTCTATCCCAAATCCATGTATTTGATTTTGATGTTATATTTGTTATTCTCATCGGATGTTCTCTAATGTTTAGTCGGTTTCTGTGTGTGTTACATTTTAATGTTGTGACGTTGTTTTCCGCTTATATTTAATGCGTTTCCCTCAGTTTTGCTTTGTTACCCCGATTTTTGTTTTTTTGTCCATAGATTTACGAGTTTTGAACAGCGGTATACTACTGTTGCCTTTATTTATATGTTCAAAATAGGCATCGAAGTACCAAACTATAGGCTTGGTTTCTATTACGAAATTATAAAGCAACTGATTTGAGACTGCTCTTGTTAGGCGTGTCGTTCCCTAGGTTATCTCTAGAACATTAACATGATAAACCAGATCTTGTGTGTTTGACCTCAAATATCATTGATACTATAAAACTAAGAATAAGTGGTATGATTGCACATTAGACAATTATCAACAAAACTACATATGGAGTGGGTGTTAACAATACTAAGCATTCGTACAGCCTTCGACAGTAAGAAAAAAAACATAACGTATAGTCGGATACAATTCACCGAAAAAAACCGGCCTGAATAATAACATAACAATTTACGAAAAACATATATACACCTGGAAAAAAGTATTGCAACACCTTGAAAAATCAGCCTCTTATTTTGGATGGAATGTGGTAAAATATTTATAAAATAATATTGAAACGTAGTTAATGATAACATTGGCATAAAAATGAACAAAATATATATGAACAAAAATGTTTTATCTAACCAAAATTTTTATAACAAAATGAAGTGCTTTTTATACAAAAAAATGCATTTTACAAATTTTACTGTAGTCAAAATTTACGATGTCAGACATTTCAAAATTAATCTTTAGATGATTGTTCACATCATGGTTGATCGTTATACTTCAAAGAATTAGTACCTTGTGCGCAGCCTCAACTCAAACGGATAACTGCATCTTAACGTCTTCTGATTCCTGCCATAAGTCGACTAATTTGTTGCTCAGGTAGCAGCAACCATTCCTGACGAAAAGTATTGTTTATTTCATGACGTGTTTGAACTTGGGTGTCCTTTACGCTCAATAGTGTCCCATATATGCTCGATATGGTTCAAATTCGGGCTACGATCAGGCCAAGGAAGATAAACCGATTTTCATTGGAACAATTGATCTTCCTCCACGATGCTAATTTCCAACTTTGGTGAGATCTGCACTATATCAGATACGGGCAACTGTGTGTCTGTTCGTATGCAAAGGTCCCCGAAATGGTCTTATCGCACGATAACCAGAAGCGATGAGCCGATGTCGAACAGTTCTCGTTTAAAGGCTCCTGTGTGGTCATCACTTTCTTTTTAGGATTGTATTATTGCAATATGTTTCCTCCTGACAAACCTTCAGTATGCTTGATTTTCCTTAGCAGATATTATAGGGGATCAACTTGATCTCGGAAGGTCTTTAACATCGTTTGTTGCCTGATTTTTATTCTCAAAACGATCTATAGTGGAATGGTGATGACCAACAATACGTGTAATTGTCACAGCGACATTCATACTTCTCTCATGCTGATTATCTGCCATCCTGCTGCAATTATGAGTTGTGGGTGACCAATTACAATTATAACTTTATAAACTTGTGCTTTATTGTTTACGAGTACAGTAGCTGCATGTACAGATAAGCACTTATCGAGTCGATATTTATTGATTAAACTCATGTGATATTTAAATAATGTTTAACTAGTTATATTTCAACAAATTATATCACAAAACAATAAAGAGTGTTTTTTTAATTTGAATTTCAATTTGGTGTTGCAATACTTTTTTCCGTGTGTATATGTACATGAACTAACGAAAAGCAGTGAAATATAGGTTCTTGACTTGTATTAGATATTTGACAGGGCTATACATGTGTGTGAGTGTCTAGTCGTTTCTTAAATTTGGATATTATCATAACAGCATAACAGAAGAACAAAACTATTAAAATCATTGAATAAAAGGTTATTTCATCAGATTGATACATAAAAAAATACATAACAAACACACAGACAGAATGTCACATGTTATATATTCATCCCTCATCCCTAACAAGAACAAAGACACGGCTCAAATCTGATAGTTTTCGCAGTTATTGACATATAGTTCCGAGCCGCCAGAAACATCTCATAAATAAGCATGTATCTTAGACTAATTTATCAATCAGTACTCATTCCAAATCCGATGGATTTCGAAATTGTTCATTCTCCATAATCCAATATTTTGACTGATGGTATAATAGGACCCTGTTTTTCTTCTATTTGATCGATTTGTGACTTAATTTGTTTTAGCTTTTGTAATAATTTAGTGGTATCGTTAATTTGCTTTGTGTCTTGATATAACTTCTCCTGCTCCTTCGCTTTACCCAAATCTGTGTTTAACTCCTTGCCAACAGACTGTAAGGTTTGAACATTCCTTGTGCTATTCTCTTTCAACGATTTAACCAGACTTTCAACTTTCTTCTCAATCAGCTCTTTTAAATGTCTCCCTTCTTCTCTGATGGCGTGGATGACTCCATTTACATCAGCCTGATATTGATTTGACCCTTGGTCAATGACTGCTATCTTTGACTGTAGGTTTCTCATCTTCAACTCGATCACTTTTTTACCTCAGTTTTGATTCTTTCAGTTGATTCCTTGATTTCAGCAAAATCATGCGATTTGTGTTTTTTAATAACACATATTTTACATATCGGGGTTTTACATTTCATGCAGTAATATATAAAGTTTTCATCCTGTTCTTTACAATATAGTTTAAGATCAGGGTTTATATTTTGGCCACTTAGAAATGTATGGTTTTTGCTCATTTTCGTCCGTATATGAGATATTTTACATCCATCACAAAACAGTTGGTCACACTGTTCACAGTAGTTATGCCCAGGTCCAGAAACACAAATGTCACACGATTTAGAAGCAGCTTGGACCATTCTGGTTTGTTTTATCTGCATGTAGTTATAATAGAGTATATTTAAATCTCGATAGTAAACAGAGAAGGCTAACTCTTCTGGAACATGAATGTATTGTCAATAAATAAAAGGTAAAATCTATACCTAACCCTATCAATAACCAGTATTTTCATTTGTTATTTTTTTTTTTAAATATAATTGTTGTCAACGCATACTGTTGTAAAATGAAATTATCACTTTAATCCTAACCCAAATATGTAAATTGATATATGGGAAATCAGACAATATTAGAAATAAGCCAAATTATACAAATTGTTGTCCATTTTGATAAGATTGAAAATGTGTAATTTTTTGTATATTTGCGATTATTTTAAATCGTATCCAATTCATACAATTTACGGATATTGTGTAATCTTTAGTTTTAAATAAAGAAAGTACAAAATGTTGTACCTGTTTGTCTATTACTTGTCGGTTTATATATGCTTACATCAAACCGATGACAAAATTATACTGCAATTACCATGAGCACATATACACGTGTTGCATAAGACGTATCCTGTTTATTAGAATGCACAGTGTAGAAGAACAAGAACACAAAAAAGCATTGCGAAAACAAGATTTATAGGAGATAACTGTATAGAAACATAAACTACGACGACATCAACTGGTGATTTGAATGTCGGAAATTAACTTTCGGGCATTTGAGACCACCAAAATGCTACTAGTAATTGGAGCAGTCGGAGCTTAACATTCGATGCTGTTGTCTCCATTTTAATCAAACCGACAGAAAACAACGTGAAATCATACATTTAAAATCTGTCATACGTCGTCTACGTATTGATTTTACATTATCATGACATCAATTGAGTTGATGCCATGAGGATTGGTGACGTTATCAAACAAAATGACGTTGCACAATTGATGCTATGAAAAAAAGCAAAAGCGTAGACGACATACGACATTTCTGTCAGTAATATTGAATGATGAACAAGATTGAATTTTAAGATCCCACGGAAAGAATTGGTAATTTGATGTTCACAAATACCCTTTGACTTGCTTTGGTTGCGCGTTTCCAGTAAATTAAATTTGAAATCATTAAATGGAGCTAAAATATAAGTCATTTATCTCCTGATTATCTATTCGTTTTTGTTATGAAATTAAAAATAGTAGGAGTTTTATACAGTGTCGAAATCTGTATGGGGACCTTAAACAATTTTTAAATGTTAGGCCTACTGTATTTTATATGTGTGACCTAAAGCAATCAAATTAATGAAAAGTTTTTATACGAATCTTTCGTCCCCAAGAGTATCGCCAACTCTGTGTTGCTAATAGTATATACTGATACTAGTAGTATGGTCATTTCATTCCTTTTAATCTACGGTTGATGAAATATTCTATTTTGATAGAAAAAGATGGATTTTACAGCAATAGGCATAATTAATAATTCTTGTATTGGCATAAATACTTGGGTACTTTTGCGTTCTATTGCATCTCTCTTTTTTTCCCTTTTTTTGACGTAAATGCCACTGACGAGTCGTTCGTCTGGTGGTTCAAAGTTTCAGAAAATGATCAGAATTCAAATCGTATATGTGGGGAAATATTTACATGATTAAATTTAAGAACGGCCAATAAATACATTACATACTTGAATAAAGTTAAAAGCAAAATATTTAAATGTATTTTTATTACATATTTATTACTTGAACGCACCTTTTGTTTTTGAAATTTGGACGACTTTGTTAACTAGTACAATATTAATCTCCTACATTTTAAAACAAATCGTGCGATTCAATAGTCAGCTGAAATATTTGTTTAAAACTGTAGTTTACGGATATGTGGAAAGAACAATAAACATATCGATCCGTTAATTACTTCAAATTACTTATTTGTTAGAGGTACAATGGTAGCACGAACAAAAAAACCATGTAATGCGATATATTTATCACTCATGAATATGTACATGATAAAATTGAGAAAGGAAATGGGGAATGTGTCAAAGCGACAACAACCCGACCATAGAGCAGACAACATAATGTATATTGTTTTTGATACATTGTGTTAAAATTTTAATATTTAAAAAAAAAAATTAAATTATGCGTACTGTATGAAGAAACGATTCGTATGCAGTTAATATGTTATATAAATTATAATATTCTTTACAAACAGGTTTACCATGATAATTAAGGACATTATATATGTATTTTAGGTCAAGAGATATACAATACTTAAATCAAATCCCTGTTCACAAAAGTATACAATAGCCACGAAATATATTAAAAGCCTGGAACGAAAGATCAACAGAATGGAAATAGGGAATGTCTCAACACAGCTATAAGCAGACAACATATGAAGTCGACCAAAGGGTCTTCAATGCAGCGAGAAACACCCGATCGCAGATGCGTCCTTCACCCTGTCCCTATTCAATATGTATACTACTTCAGTGATATGGACGTCATACTTAACTCCGAATTATACATAAAAAACTAAAATTATAAATCATACAGGACTCACAAAGGCTAGAGGCTCCTGACTTGTGACAGGCGCAAAAAAACTCTATCCCTGGAATTGCTTATCTTAGCTGTATTTGGAAAAACCTTTCGGAATTTGTGGTCCTCAATGCTCCTCAACTTGCTATTTTGGGGGTATTTGTTTTACTTTTTTTATTCGAGCGTCACTAGTGAATCTTTTTTAGACGAAACGCGAGTCTGGGATACAAAATGTTAATCCTGGTATCTTTGATGAGTATATTTTCATGTCTTAACTATGTTTTTGATACGTAAACTTGACTGTCCTTCTTGTATAATTCGCCCATCTTTTACTTTAAGATATTGGTAGCATATTGATTTTTTAAATATGGACCATAGAAAGATGAGGAGCACTGATAGATGAAAAATGTACAACGCGGGGGGCATTGAAACTTTGTACTTTTATTGTCTTTGTCATTAAGGTTAATATGTGTGCCGTTGTAACCAATACGGAATCTAAAACACTTAAACATAATGGAGACATATTTTGTTTTAGTAAAAAAAGAATACCCGATGTTAAAAATGGTTGTTGACAAACAATCCCACAAATGTCATGATTGTGTAATCATTATGACTTTACTAAAATTTGCTCCATTGAAACTATAATCCTGTGTGTACATCCGAACTTCCTCCTAGTAGATTTTATGTGATTCCCTCAGGTTTTGTTTCTGACCTTAAGTTGCCTTTTATACTGACTTGATTCGGTCGCCACTTATAAGTTGTATGTTCATAATACATGTAATAGGCATCGATGTACCAAATTATAGGCTTGGTTTCTTGGTTTGATACTGCTCCTGTCAGGCGTTTCGTCCTCGAGGATATCTCAAGAACATTAATTTGATATAAAAGCTCGTGTGTGTTGACTTCAAATACCATTGATAATATAACACTAATGATAAGTGGTATGATTGTATGATGTAATCGATAATGTGCATTCGATGTAAGAACAAAAAACATGCCATATAAACGGCTATAATTATTCACTTGAGAAAACAAACGGCCTTATTTATAACACAACAATTTACGAAAAACATATATGTACAGTAGGCTCTTGACTTGTGATAGATTATGTGACTGGGTTATACATGTTTGTGAGTCTTTAATCGTCCCTTAACTTTAGATAATTGTATAACAGCATATTGTAAGAACAAAACTATTTAAATCATCTCATCCGATTTGTACAACAAAAAACATTAAAAAACACACACAAGTAGAAAGTGACATTGTATATATACATCCCTCATCCCTTTCTGAATTTACAGTTTTGTTGTTGTTGAACTTTGCATGGATTATCATTTTAGCGCATAGTATCTTTATTAGGTTTTAATATCTTCTATAACTAAATTCAGTGTATTGGAACATTGGTAAAACTACTTTTGCCGTTTGTAACTCAAATGAAAGGTTTCAATTTTTTAAAACTTTGTGTTTATATTTTACTGAATTTGTATTTTGTCGAGAAAGTGTATAAAATATCCGGTATGTACTTTTAACTTGAACAAATGTTTTGTTGGCGTCTTTGACAGATTTATGTCTGTGTTTGCATGAATTTTTTAGTCAGTTCGGTTGTATGTCTGTGATGTTTGTTTGCAGAGTTTGGGCTGCTGGTTCACAATCATTTTTGTTTTAACCTATCATGTCTATAAAACCAGGTGTAATCCAATATTTCCTATGTTTGAAGGTGCCTGTACGAAGTCAGGAATATGACAGTTTTTGTCCATTCGTTTTTTATGCGTTTTTTTTCATTTGATATTGTCATGATTAGAGACTCTCGATTTGATTTCCTCTGAGTTCAGTATTTTTGTAATTTTACTTATTTCTTCATCTAGCTTTGTCAATATACATGAGGTAGATAGCTGCTGAGTCCCACTATATTAATCTCATTATGATGTTGACAACATTTGATCTTGCCAGTTTTTACTGACTTCTCCTTTTCAAATTACCTAAGAGGTATTTCTTTTATACTTTTTTGCTATCGAAAACGCCTTCAATATCATAATGAAGAATAGATAAATGATGAAACAAATACTTTTTTCCAGGTTCAGATACTTTATTTCACTAATAGTTGTTAAGAAAGCCCCTTAATGTTACAAAATTGGCACTAAGGTTTCTACCCTGTATTGTTAATTACCAATAAAACCAGTGGATTTCGTTGGCAGACTTTTTATTAATAAACATACAATTGCAATGTCGTATTTCTTGTTAGTTACAATTTATGTCTGTGTTTGTATGTTCTTGTCCATTCGTTTTTTATGCGTTTTGTTATTTGATTTTGCCATGTGATTATGGACTTTCCGAATTGATTTTCCTCTAAGTTCAGTTTTTTTTGGTGATTTTACTTTTTACTGAGTAGAAGCTGTCTACTAGCATGTATACATTACTTTATTTTATAATGAAAAAGAAAACGTAGCTTTTACCGTTTATTAAGCTTTTAGTTTCAGATTATAAAAGCGAAACAAATGCATTTTTTTGTCATCTGTTTACCACCTGAGTTATAAGCCGTTATACCATTACGGTACCACTTGTACTGAACTAGACTGTTAAAGTTTCCTCACTGAAGCTTGAGGTCAACATATGTCTTAAAGATATAAAATTTGATTATTAATTGAAGAGCTTACAAAACCAAAACGATCAACAACAAAAAATAACCAATTCCGGAAAAGAAATATATTATGTAACTTTACTGCTTAATTTTTGGCCCCACACTTGAGGCTCCTGCTTAAATATGTCGATAATGTGTAACTAGTGATAAGATATAATTTAATATCGTTTTAGAAATTACCTCTATTCTTACTCAACATTTCACCAAATTCCTAAATATTTTTAGAATTTTAAACATGTTAAAGCTTTTACTCCGAATAGTTTATAGAATTCAAAAACGTAATATATGATAACAAAACGATAGCTTAATACATGTAGTTTCGTTTTTAAAGATGACTCTCAATACCAAGAAAGAAATGATCCGAGCTAATGACGTCTCAATGAAAGAACACTGTTGAATACATGTATATATACATTTTAGATCTCATGCAGTTGAAATTCTTCGAATGTGCAAATATGTCACGTGTAGAAAAGTGAAGAAACCAGTACATCCTATATGCATTATTATATCAAAACAAGAGAGTTTCTAATCATATGTCAAAGAAACTAAACTTAACAGGATGAGATATGTTGTAGCCTTGTCATAATTGCAACTTTTTTTCCTTCCGAAATGCTTAACATTATTCTAGTATTTATTTATGAAAAGGCACCTTTCTTATTAGAAAGTTTATCAATGGTCTATATGTGTGTTACCGATATGTTTAATTTATCGTTTTTTTCTAGAATATGACATCACTTAATTAAATACATCACATATTGTATACCTGCTTTAATAAGATCTACTTACCACTCCGCAGCACTTGAGACCAACCACAGATTTGGTGGGTTTTGAGTTATCATTTTTACATGAAGTGTTTTGTGGATTTTATAGTCTGTTCTTCTTTTCATTTTTTTACAATAGCTGTGTCAGTTTCTCACAATGAGTACTTTCAAGGGTAGGATCTGCCGACTTCTCTGGAGCACTTGAAATCAAACCCAGTTTAGTGGATTTCGGGTTCATCAGTTTTGATTTAATTTTCGATATAGTGTTTTGTAGGCTTTTTTCTATTCTCGTCGAATTTTTTTCATGGCGTTGTCGATTTCTCTTCGAATAGTTGTGCAATAATTTTGGTATCATTCATCTCCTTTTCAAAAAACTAATGCAAGTAATGAATGAAACAAAAAATGACATACAAGCTGTGTAATGAGATGTGTGTTTAGGAAGGTAATGACATAACAATTCGTACTGTTTATTTGTATGGAATGACACCATTTCAATATGTTGGCAAACATGCATTTTAAACAAAAAACTTTCATGGGAAGTGACTAATTGTTTTACCAAAGAGAAGTTTAACAAAAAATAACCGGTCAGTTTCAAACCGAAAGTTCAAGTATTATTTTTCCACTGGTTGCATTATATTTTGTGTACATTCATAACAATTATATCTGTAAATGGAGTTCTTGCATCAATTTGTCAGGAAATAATATCATTTTTTAGAATTTCCTTGCGAGTTTTAAGCGAGATTAATAATATTAATTATACTAATTTCGGAGTCGTTGAAATGCAAATATCTTGTTCCTGAATTGTACAATATCTCTTGTGGAAACTTTTATCATTTTCATCAATATAATAAATGATTTTTATGTCTGTCGGCGATAATGAGACACCAATCATAACAAGCGATACCAAGTACTAAGTGATGTTTAGGTCAAACCTATTTTAAAATTTTAAACTTGTTGCCTTTTGTTAGCTATCATTCGTGTGTTTCTTTGTCAATTCTGTTCTCCTATTTATTTATATTGTGGTCCTGTATTGTTGTGTTGTCATTTTAATGTTATATTTCACATGGCCATAAAAGACGGAGGTTTGGCATGCCACAAAATCAGGTTCAACCTACCAACCGACAAAAATGTCCCGTACCAAGTCAAGAATATGACCAATGCTATATTATAGTTCGTTTCTGTGTGTGTTACATTTTAATGTTGTGTTTCCGTTGTGTCGTTTGTTTTCTCTTATTTTTGAGTGTGAATTCACATTACAGTAAGACGTGTCACGGTACATATTTATCCCAAATTTATGGATTTGGTTTTGATGTTATATTTGTTATTCTAATAGGATTTTGTCTAATGCTTAGTCTGTTCTGTGTGTCACATTTTAATGTGTGTCGTTGTTCTCCACTTATATTTGATGCGTTTCCCTCGGTTTTAGTTTGTTAGCCCGATTTTGTTTTTTGTCCATGGATTTTTTAGTTTTGAACAGCAGTATACTACCGTTGCCTTTACTTAAAACGTACGACTCGTTATTCCTTCAGAATCCTATCAAAAAATACTCTATTTGGCGTATTATAGTTTTGTTGAGGACAAGAACAATAAGAATATGGAACAACTATTCAGGCACTATCTTTCAGTAGCTGTGAATACCTTTCTTCTGTCTTTGGATTGGTTGAGATTTTCTATACGATTCGATCCTATCTGGCTAGACAACCCTTTCCCAGCTACTTTTCACCGTATATTGTGCTAAATCACCACTGTACAAGGTCAACGTATACAAAATATATATTTCGCACAACTTTTTATAATTTTTTATCCTCTATGCTCTTCAACTTTGTACTTGTTTGGCTTTATAAACATTTATATATGAGCGTCACTAGTGAGTCTTATGTAGACGAAACGCGCGTTTGGCGTACTAAATTATAATCCTTGTACCATTGATAACTTTATACGTATATAGAAAATATATATTTACAATGCAATAATACTGTTCTATTGTAAAACACAAAATCAAAATAATAAAAACAAACTGTAAAATTGGATATTATATATGTAATCATTTATACCAATGTATATTATCATTTACACTACATTTAAGATGTACAATACATTTATTTCATTTCAATGTAATATTTAAATGAACCAAATAATAAACATAAGTTACATATATCTATTCAATATACTCTTGTCTCTTAAGCAAAATCATGTTAATGGAAATACCCTATTTAATTTCTTAAAGGTATAAATTATGTACATCATGTTGTATTTGACTGTGACAGTCATGTTATGTACAGTGACAAATAGAGTATTTAAAAATGAGTTTTTATCATGTGATATACTATGTATGCACAACATGTCTTATCCACTGACTTAAATGCACAATAAAGAAATCATTTATCTGTTTTTTGGAATTTACCCATAAGAATAAACATAAAAATAAATAGCAGATTTCCTAATTTCTAATTAAAAAGAAAAACATAAAAACATAAAATAAATATAAATAAATCCAGTCAATGGTGTAGATGTACTTATAAATCATTCATGTATGACTCATCTAATATTTATTTGAACAAACATTTGTTCTAAAAGATACAAAGGACAATACGTAGGGTAGAGGCCAGGAAGAAACCACAAATCAAATTGCCATATGATAAAGTTATGTTGAAGATATTTTTGTTTTAACTTTAAAAAAATGTGGATGCCAGGTTGCTGTATACTCAAATATTGTTTTTTTAAATCTATTTTATCCACTGAAGAATGTTATATGAAATAAACAAGTTTAAGCAAATGCAGATTTGAACCTTTGAAAAATAGAACATTATAAATAAAGGAAGATGTGGTATGAGTGTCAATGAGACAACTCTCCATCCAAATAACAATTTATAAAAGTAAACCATTATAAGTCAAGATACGGCCTTCAAAGTAGAGCCTTGGCTCACACGGAACAGCAAGCTATAAAGGGCCCCAAAACACGTATGAACTACATTAACAGACGAATAACTACTAAACAGATTTCTGACTTAGGACAGGTTCAAACATTTGCAGCGGGATTAAACTTTTTAATGGTACTGAACCCTCTCGCTTTTCTGAAACAATAGTATAACATCACAACATAGAAAAACACACTATAAAATATCAATCGGAAGGCTTAAATCAATCAAAAAATGCAAATTAACACACAATGAACGAATAAATTTGATCTTCGATACCTGAATGCAAATTCATAGTTAATAAAATGTATCAGGGATTAATAATTAAGGTCAAATGTTAATTAACAGATTGGAACAGATTTAAAATAAGATTCCACTGTGTGATATTAAACTATTGAAAAAAAGCTGCGTCATATCCTACATGAATCAAAAATAATGTTGTCAATACGTATACTTGATCGTCTGTGTGTATAAAATCTGTCGTTTAGGAATACCAAGATATTTCTTTTATATCAATAAAATAATCTAACACTTGGTATATATGGGGTGAACATAATGTTTGTTTAAGACCAATTCATTACATTTTGTGTATGTTCACGTACTTGATCTTGTATTTAGTTTTTAGAGAAAAAGTATTTATCTATTTATCTTCATGTTAATTACACTTAAAATATTACAAGTACAATTTTATATTTGTACAGTCTTGTTCTCTATCGAAAAGTGCATCAAATGATTAAAGAAGTTCAAAAACATTAGGATAATAGGATAACAAAAGATATTAATTTGAAGAAAAGCTTGATAGTACAAAATGTGAATTTGCAAAGCAATTAACAATAATTTCATAAAGAAATGACATGTATGTTACTAATTGTACAGCACATGGGGCTTGCTTCTCCCATAATGTCTCATTTGTGATCCCCGAGTCCTCTTTATTTGAAAATCCAAAACAAAAAACAAACATAGAAGATCTGATGATAAACAATCTTTAGATAACTAGTGTCAAAGTTGTTTCAGGTGAGCATAGTCATTCTGTATTATAGTTAGTCAATCAAGTAATGAAGACATTCCGTTCTAAAAGTAATAAATAACTGAGTAAAGTACAGTAAGCAATATGCATGCCATATATTACTATATTAAACAATTAAAGATATATACTCAAACCCATAATTTTTTCGGTGAAATATAATATTTATAACACTAAAACATAGTCGCTATGATAAATATATCAAAAAGTAAAATATAGACCATCTCGATTTGTTTTTTGTGAATAAGTTTCACCAGGTCTTATCAACTTTTTAAACACACGAAAATGCCTGTACAAAGTTATGATTATGATATTTGTTATCCATTTGATTGATATGTATGAGCTTTTTATTTTTTTATTATTTCGTTACGGACTTTTCGTTTTGAATTTTCCTCGAAGTTCGATATCATTTTTTTTTTATTTTGTTTTTTACGAAGGTGGACCTGATATCAGTCTGCATAGAAAATGTCATTGAACAATAGGTACTTACTGTGATGAAATAACTTAAGCATTGTGACACAGGAAATGTACCAGAATGTTCACGATAGAGAACGTCGTCTAAAGAACGTACGAAACGACATTTGTATATATACCAATAGATGTAACGGAATGTAATGGTTGGTTCTGAAATCACTCTTATTGGGAATTTGTTTGTTTTGTTTCGTTTTTGTTTTCGACGACTCATTGGCACATGTGGAACAGAATCTGATCAACTGTTCAAAGAACCATAGACTACCGGAAGGGGCTTATGTCGTTCAGTCTTTTAACTTCGATGTTTTGTAAACTGTTGTTTGCATTATTTATCATTTTCTTTTCTCTTCTTATTGCTAATGCGTAGTCAATTACTTATGTATGGGTTTGAATACCCTTTGGTATCTTCAGGTTCTCTTTTAACCAGTTTGAAGCAAGATATGCGATAGTTATGAAACCAAAATAACAAATATCTCAGGTTAAGATATACCGTTGATGGATTTGACTATACATGATTATACTTTAAATGAAAATATAGTATATATGTTTTCTAACGGAATATATACTAAGTTCTCCAAATGTTTCGTTGCGAACGTACATTATATACATTTTCCAAAAGTCATATATCAATGTTCTTACATAGTACAAATGATTTTTTAACCATTTGTTGTTGATATTAGTTGCAAAACACCAAGAAATTCTTCGTTAAAGGAATAACAAAAAAATATCCTTAAATATGCTTTCATTTCTTACAAGGGGCAGCTATGTTATTCTTATTGATAAACTTGGGTTTCTACTTTATATTATTATTTTTTCTGTTCATATTGCAACTTTTGTTTTATCATGTTTATATTTGTCTTTAACTTTGAATCCCATTAAATCTGTTACGATTTCTGTACAATACCAGACCAGTGTTTATGTTGGTCATATGCAAGAAGTAATTTTGTAGAAAGATCCTTTGTTTTCCTTTGCTTCAGCACATCTATATGTTTTCAATGTTTATTCTGTATAAAAAGCAGCCTTTATGTTAATAACATTTCTAGTTAGAAATATTTTATAAAAGGTTGATGTATCACGACTTTAACTAGCTATAAAACCAGGTATAACCCACAATTTTCTTTTAATAATACCTGTACCAAGTCAAGATTATTGTATTGTTTTTCACTTGTTCCGTTGATTGATAGTTTGATTTTGTCGGTTGTTATGGACCTCTCCTCTATCACGACTTAACTAGCTGTAATACCTGTACCAAGTCAAGATTATTGTATTGTGTTTCACTTGTTCCGTTGATTGATCGTTTGATTTTGTCGGTTGTTATGGACCTCCCTTCTATCACGACTTAACTAGCTGTAAAACCTGTACCAAGTCAAGATTATTGTATTGTGTTTCACTTGTTCCGTTGATTGATAGTTTAATTTTGTCAGTTGTTATGGACATCCACTCTATCACGACTTAACTAGCTGTAAAACCTGTACCAAGTCAAGATTATTGTATTGTGTTTCACTTGTTCCGTTGATTGATAGTTTGATTTTGTCAGTTGTTATAGACTTCCCCTCTATCACGACTTAACTAGCTGTAACACCTGTACCAAGTCAAGATTATTGTATTGTGTTTCACTTGTTCCGTTGATTGATCGTTTGATTTTGTCGGTTGTTATGGACCTCCCCTCTATCACGACTTAACTAGCTGTAAAACCTGTACCAAGTCAAGATTATTGTGTTGTGTTTCACTTGTTCCGTTGATTGATCGTTTGATTTTGTCGGTTGTTATGGACCTCCCCTCTATCACGACTCAACTAGCTGTAAAACCTGTACCAAGTCAAGATTATCGTATTGTGTTTCACTTGTTCCGTTGATTGATAGTTTGATTTTGTCAGTTGTTATAGACTTCCCCTCTATCACGACTTAACTAGCTGTAACACCTGTACCAAGTCAAAATTATTGTATTGTGTTTCACTTGTTCCGTTGATTGATCGTTTGATTTTGTCGGTTGTTATGGACCTCCCCTCTATCACGACTTAACTAGCTGTAAAACCTGTACCAAGTCAAGATTATTGTGTTGTGTTTCACTTGTTCCGTTGATTGATAGTTTGATTTTGTCAGTTGTTATGGACCTCCCCTCTATCACGACTTAACTAGCTGTAAAACCTGTACCAAGTCAAGATTATTGTGTTGTGTTTCACTTGTTCCGTTGATTGATAGTTTGATTTTGTCAGTTGTTATGGACATCCCCTCTATCACGACTTAGCTAGCTGTAACACCTGTACCAAGTCAAGATTATTGTATTGTGGTTCACTTGTTCCGTTGATTGATAGTTTGATTTTGTCAGTTGTTATCGACCTCCCCTCTATCACAACTTAACTAGCTGTAACACCTGTACCAAGTTAAGATTATTGTATTGTGTTTCACTTGTTCCGTTGATTGATAGTTTGATTTTGTCAGTTGTTATAGACTTCCCCTCTATCACGACTTAACTAGCTGTAACACCTGTACCAAGTCAAGATTATTGTATTGTGTTTCACTTGTTCCGTTGATTGATCGTTTGATTTTGTCGGTTGTTATGGACCTCCCCTCTATCACGACTTAACTAGCTGTAAAACCTGTACCAAGTCAAGATTATTGTGTTGTGTTTCACTTGTTCCGTTGATTGATCGTTTGATTTTGTCGGTTGTTATGGACCTCCCCTCTATCACGACTTAACTAGCTGTAACACCTGTACCAAGTCAAGATTATTGTATTGTGTTTCACTTGTTCCGTTGATTGATCGTTTGATTTTGTCAGTTGTTATGGACCTCCCCTCTATCACGACTTAACTAGCTGTAAAACCTGTACCAAGTCAAGATTATTGTGTTGTGTTTCACTTGTTCCGTTGATTGATAGTTTGATTTTGTCAGTTGTTATGGACATCCCCTCTATCACGACTTAGCTAGCTGTAACACCTGTACCAAGTCAAGATTATTGTGTTGTGTTTCACTTGTTCCGTTGATTGATCGTTTGATTTTGTCGGTTGTTATGGACCTCCCCTCTATCACGACTCAACTAGCTGTAAAACCTGTACCAAGTCAAGATTATCGTATTGTGTTTCACTTGTTCCGTTGATTGATAGTTTGATTTTGTCAGTTGTTATAGACTTCCCCTCTATCACGACTTAACTAGCTGTAACACCTGTACCAAGTCAAGATTATTGTATTGTGTTTCACTTGTTCCGTTGATTGATCGTTTGATTTTGTCGGTTGTTATGGACCTCCCCTCTATCACGACTTAACTAGCTGTAAAACCTGTACCAAGTCAAGATTATTGTGTTGTGTTTCACTTGTTCCGTTGATTGATAGTTTGATTTTGTCAGTTGTTATGGACCTCCCCTCTATCACGACTTAACTAGCTGTAAAACCTGTACCAAGTCAAGATTATTGTGTTGTGTTTCACTTGTTCCGTTGATTGATAGTTTGATTTTGTCAGTTGTTATGGACATCCCCTCTATCACGACTTAGCTAGCTGTAACACCTGTACCAAGTCAAGATTATTGTATTGTGGTTCACTTGTTCCGTTGATTGATAGTTTGATTTTGTCAGTTGTTATCGACCTCCCCTCTATCACAACTTAACTAGCTGTAACACCTGTACCAAGTTAAGATTACTGTATTGTGTTTCACTTGTTCCGTTGATTGATAGTTTGATTTTGTCAGTTGTTATAGACTTCCCCTCTATCACGACTTAACTAGCTGTAACACCTGTACCAAGTCAAGATTATTGTATTGTGTTTCACTTGTTCCGTTGATTGATCGTTTGATTTTGTCGGTTGTTATGGACCTCCCCTCTATCACGACTTAACTAGCTGTAAAACCTGTACCAAGTCAAGATTATTGTGTTGTGTTTCACTTGTTCCGTTGATTGATCGTTTGATTTTGTCGGTTGTTATGGACCTCCCCTCTATCACGACTTAACTAGCTGTAACACCTGTACCAAGTCAAGATTATTGTATTGTGTTTCACTTGTTCCGTTGATTGATCGTTTGATTTTGTCGGTTGTTATGGACCTCCCCTCTATCACGACTTAACTAGCTGTAAAACCTGTACCAAGTCAAGATTATTGTGTTGTGTTTCACTTGTTCCGTTGATTGATAGTTTGATTTTGTCAGTTGTTATGGACCTCCCCTCTATCACGACTTAACTAGCTGTAAAACCTGTACCAAGTCAAGATTATTGTGTTGTGTTTCACTTGTTCCGTTGATTGATAGTTTGATTTTGTCAGTTGTTATGGACATCCCCTCTATCACGACTTAGCTAGCTGTAACACCTGTACCAAGTCAAGATTATTGTATTGTGGTTCACTTGTTCCGTTGATTGATAGTTTGATTTTGTCAGTTGTTATCGACCTCCCCTCTATCACAACTTAACTAGCTGTAACACCTGTACCAAGTTAAGATTATTGTATTGTGTTTCACTTGTTCCGTTGATTGATAGTTTGATTTTGTCAGTTGTTATGGACCTCCCCTCTATCACGACTTAACTAGCTGTAAAACCTGTACTAAGTCAAGATTATTGTATTGTGTTTCACTTGTTCCGTTGATTGATTGTTTGATTTTGTCAGTTGTTATGGACCTCCTATCACGACTTAACTAGCTGTAAAACCTGTACCAAGTCAAGATTATTGTGTTGTGTTTCACTTGTTCCGTTGATTAATAGTTTGATTTTGTCGGTTGTTATGGACCTCCCCTCTATCACGACTTAACTAGCTGTAACACCTGTACTAAGTCAAGATTATTGTATTGTGTTTCACTTGTTCCGTTGATTGATAGTTTGATTTTGTCAGTTGTTATGGACCTCCCCTCTATCACGACTTAACTAGCTGTAAAACCTGTACCAAGTCAAGATTATTGTATTGTGTTTCACTTGTTCCGTTGATTGATAGTTTGATTTTGTCAGTTGTTATGGACCTCCCCTCTATCACGACTTAACTAGCTGTAACACCTGTACTAAGTCAAGATTATTGTATTGTGTTTCACTTGTTCCGTTGATTGATAGTTTGATTTTGTCGGTTGTTATGGACATCCCCTCTACCACGACTTAACTAGCTGTAAAACTTGTACCAAGTCAAGATTATTGTATTGTGTTTCACTTGTTCCGTTGATTGGTAGTTTGATTTTGTAAGTTGTTATGGACATCCCCTCTATCACGACTTAACTAGCTGTAAAACCTGTACCAAGTCAAGATTATTGTGTTGTGTTTCACTTGTTCCTTTGATTGATCGTTTGATTTTGTCGGTTGTTATGGACCTCCCCTCTATCACGACTTAACTAGCTGTAAAACCTGTACCAAGTCAAGATTATTGTGTTGTGTTTCACTTGTTCCGTTGATTGATCGTTTGATTTTGTCGGTTGTTATGGACCTCCCCTCTATCACGACTTAACTAGCTGTAAAACCTGTACCAAGTCAAGATTATTGTGTTGTGTTTCACTTGTTCCGTTGATTGATAGTTTGATTTTGTCAGTTGTTATATGGACATCCCCTCTATCACGACTTAACTAGCTGTAAAACCTGTACCAAGTCAAGATTATTGTGTTGTGTTTCACTTGTTCCGTTGATTGATAGTTTGATTTTGTCAGTTGTTATGGACATCCCCTCTATAATGACTTAACTAGCTGTAAAACCTGTACCAAGTCAAGATTATTGTGTTGTGTTTCACTTGTTCCGTTGATTGATGGTTTGATTTTGGTTTGTATGGACCTCCCCTCTATCACGACTTAACTAGCTGTAAAACCTGTACCAAGTCAAGATTATTGTATTGTGTTTTACTTGTTCCGTTGATTGATAGTTTGATTTTGTCAGTTGTTATGGACCTCTCCTTTATCACGACTTAACTAGCTGTAAAACCTGTACCAAGTCAAGAATATTGTGTTGTGTTTCACTTGTTCCGTTGATTGATAGTTTGATTTTGTCGGTTTGTATAGACATCCCCTCTATCACGACTTAACTAGCTGTAAAACCTGTACCAAGTCAAGATTATTGTGCTGTGTTTCACTTGTTCCGTTGATTGATAGTTTGATTTTGTCGGTTTGTATAGACATCCCCTCTATCACGACTTAACTAGCTGTAAAACCTGTACCAAGTCAAGATTATTGTGTTGTGTTTTACTTGTTCCGTTGATTGATGGTTTGATTTTGTCGGTTTGTATGGACCTCCCCTCTATCACGACTTAACTAGCTGTAAAACCTGTACCAAGTCAAGATTATTGTATTGTGTTTCACTTGTTCCGTTGATTGATAATTTGATTTTGTCAGTTGTTATGGACCTCCCCTCTATCGCGACTTAACTATCTGTAAAACCTGTACCAAGTCTAGATTATTGTATTGTTTTTCACTTGTTCCGTTGATTGATGGTTTGATTTTGTCGGTTTGAATGGACTTTCCCTCTTTGAATGTGCTGAGATGTCCAGTATATTGGGATACTGTTTAAACACATACTATTAAGTTATATTTTCAATTAAAGTTTATGACAAATTTTAATATCATTCTACATCTTCAAAAAATGGAGCAACAAAAACTTACCCACATTTCTTACAATCACTGAAAATAAAAAAAAATGATTAACTAATATAACTATACTGCACTGAGACTAATATAAATGTGCAATGTGTTTTTGTGTCTTTTAAAAGCAAACTATGTTGAAAGATACAAATATGTATATATATATAACGGTTTGATGAAAGACATCAAAGGAAGAAAACATCAGCAGTTAAAAACAATATTTATGGTTTCCTGAATCTAGTATTATATGTACATTATCCACTGATTAAGTTATATATTTTGTTTGCTATCTTCAATGATCTAAGAAATTTTAAGATTGATGAACCAATTTGTTATTATTCAAAAAGCCAACATGCTTGATATTGTACAAAAAAAGTAAATAAAACAGTTTCGTTATAACAAATAAGTATCATTGTTTGTTTCAATATTTCAAAATAGTTCTAACAGTTTTTCAGCCTGAAATCTAATATTGACGAATGTATAACATAAGTTGTTGTTATGCTCTATAGTGAAAAGGCCGTTTAGAGAAAGAACACGAGAGTTAGCAAAGGTCCAAGACATAACATGAAATGCAAATACTTATTATAAATATATGCCATAACATAACAATACTTATATGTATTGACCTCTGTAAAAGATTTTGAGAGATAATAAATGAGTTAATAATTTAATGAATTAACTCAATAACAAGAAAGAAGACTATCAATATTTGATCTTAATATACAAAAAAAAATAGCAGAAATTAAAACTCGGTTCCAAATAGACGACTTATGGTTTTCTTTCTGTTTATTTGAATTACACTTTGAAATACATTACAATCACATTCATGTTATTTTTTCCCTTAGCTAGTAATTCATTAACCTCAAACTTTTATTTATGTGATATGCCCGTTAGTGTTAAGGTCGTTTAGAGAAAGATCACGAGCGTTAGAAAAGATCCAAGACATAACATGAAATGCATATACTTATTATAAATATATGTCATACAATTACAATACTTACAATCCTCGATATCTGTAAAAGATTATAAGAGATAATAAATGAGTTTATAATTTAACGAATTAAATTAATATTAATCAATCTTTGATCTTAAAGAAAAACAGAAATTAAAACTCGGTTCCAAATAGACGACTTATAATTTTTTATCTTTTTATTTGAATTACACTTTGAAATACATTACAATCACATTCATGTTATTTTTTCCATGGGAATTCATTAACCTTAAACTTTTATTTAATAAAAACTTTCTGATCTTTAACTACTAATTGATAGTTAGATTTCTGATACATTACATAATAAAAATATGTAAATATTATCTGATATTCCTCTGTCTATAAACGATGAACTTTAATCTGAAGCAGTCTTAGTTTCTATCACAAAGGAGATTTTATATTTTTTTCTCATTTGTATTAACAGCATCAATGGTACAAAGTATTTTGCACCATTTCAACATTTCGACATTGCATCGCGCTTCAGTAATGTTCGATTATTTTAAAAGTATTTAAAAAAATTTCGTAAAACGTTGAAGTGCTGATGAAACCAACAAGAACAAGATGTTAAAAGTTAAACTAAGATTGATATGATGTGTTCTTACTGTTGTCAGACAAACAAATATCCTACGTCACTGTTTATAGATAGAAATATACCAGTAATCCAAAACCAAAAGTAAGAATTAGCAATAATAAAACGGACAGAAATATTGGAAATGAAGATTTCGTTGATTTTTCAAATTTCACCGGGAAAATCATAATAAACTTAATAATAATATCAGGACTGCAAAACTCATTAAAGATACCAGACATGCTTTGTCAATGTATTACGCATGCCTAGTGAAGCTTAAATAACAATTGACATGACTTATTTTAACACGAAGTTGAAGAGCATAAACCGGAAAAAAAAAGAAACATTAAGTTATATGGCTACAATGCTGTCTTGTGACTGTACTTAATGTAGATTGTGATTAAAAATTCTTTCTTGTTACACTGAGGTAAAAACAACTCGTGGTGATTCAAGGAATACCAATTACTATATGCAGAATTGATAAAGTCAAATGACACCACACCAAAACATCGATAAGATGAAAATAATGGTGATGTACACATGAATCAAATAATAGCTTTTTATTTTGTTCCATTGTATGTTGAACTTTGAACCTGAGTTTGATAAAGATTAAGACATATATAAACCTATGTTTGAGAGTAGAACGTCATCAACATAATTTAGTGAAAGCGACTGATTAATGTATAACAAACACCACCTGATGTTTGTATTTAAAGCAGTGAGTTTAAATCAAATGATGGAAACACCATATACTCGTTAATTGTAATGTAAGGCTGGCCAACACTTATACGGCAAAGATAACCTTCGTTCTGCTCTTTTGAATTATATTATAATTTGTTATGATGGGCAGAATTACACAGTAGGAGATTTTCGCATTTACTTAATTAGATATCTGGTAGATAATTGTCCAATTGTCAATCATACCACATTGTTATATCTTTATATTAGGCACTCTCATCGTTTTTTTTTTTTTTTTTTTTTTTTTCTGTTAATCGAAAATTTGATACAATTAAGCTTCATGTGATTTATCTGTTTAAAATCGCCGCGATATAGAATTTGTGTGCTAATGCGACCTGAAACAACCAACAATTAATCATTTTTTTTTAATTTGTTAGTGTTATGATGTTGTTATTTTCACGTTAATCATTTTGACCTAATTTGTTGGGTATGGTCCAAACAGACGTTACATAATTGGGTTGTTCACTATTTATATTTGTTTACAAGAAATGTTTACAAATCAGTGGAGCAATTATTGATATTGATGGAATGATAAGAAATTTCTATTTATCTAAGCATAATTTGTTGTATGCGGTCCAATACGATTTTTCATGATTTGGCTGTTTATCATTTATACTTGTTCACAAAAGATGTTATCAAATCACTAGACCAATCATTGAAATTGATGGAATGGTTACAACTTGATCATAATCTACGGTTCAAAATTTAAATTTTCACTGTGTTCTAAAAGTTACAGTAGTAACCAGATATACAGACACAAAAGTTATTCAGACATCGATATCTTGGTGTTTATAGATGTTCTTTGGAGTTGTTGTATTCATTTTTTGAATTTATGAACAACATCATATTACTTTGTGAACTAATCTTAAATAATATTCGGTTTGATTTTCGAAAAAGTAAGGAGAAAAATCTAGACAAAGAAAAGACATCTAACATTCTAGGTGGCATTTCAATTTGTATACTATTTCTGGTAAAATTGTACAATAAATCAGATTACAATTTTCTTTTTTTCTTTTCATTGTTGGCTATAATCTAAACGTTATTTATGACAATAACTATTGTTATGATGGAAACCTGATGCAAAGGTCATTGTTGTTATCCAAAACAAATTGTGACTGCATTGGTAATCATAGGGTAAATAAAAAAACGCAATTATAAGGCAAAGCAATGGAATCACACAAGTCAAAATACAGCCAATAGCATGGCAGACATAACTATCAACATGATTAAATAAACTGGTCCTTACATGTTAACACTGCCTGGATTTATACTAGTTTCTTAAATAGGTTTTCAGCTCTATTTTGTATTCCTGCCGTGTAACTCATTAAATTACAGATGCCAAAGGGTAACAAAAACAATACATTGATGTGTCAGAATGACATGTATGGCCTCTTTTTTTAAAAAACGATTGCAAGCTCAATATAGGAAGGACTTTAAAAAAAAATAATAAAAGAGGGACAAAAGATACCAAAGGGACAGTCAAACTCATAAATCTAAAACAAACTGACAGCGCCATGGCTAAAAATGAAAAAGACAAACAAACAACAGCACACACGACACAACATAGAAAACTAAAGAATAAACAACACGAACCCCACCAAAAAACTAGGGGTGATCTCAGGTGCTCCATTTATTTAATAACTGTTATTATAACGAATTTATTAAAGCTCAAATTATAGCTTTGATTTCGGCAAAAATCAGAGGAATGGAACCTAATGTATACATGATCTGTAACTCATCACAATAGACTCACAAACTTAAAATCAACTCAAAATATTAGAAAGCGTTTAGGAACCAAACGTATATACATGTTATTTTCACAATATCTTAAGTTTAACGCTTAATTTCTGCCAAAATTAGCGGAGCAGAACCAAACGTTAATCAATCTGTAGCTTACCATATTAGATTCACATACTAAAGACCAACAGTCTGTAAATGCGTTTAGGAAACATTCCGTCTATAGTGTGTTGTCGAATGATGGAACGATGGCATGACGAACAAGGATTAAGCTACATCGTCCCGATGTTTCTCAGTAGTACATGTATCGATTTATTTATTATTATACCATGAATAGTACTATTAAGGAACACTGTAATCCCTTCGAGGTCTAAAAATCAGGTTCCAATACATTATGTGAAAAAAATGTTTTTTTCGGACCTAGTTACAAGCAGATAACAGACTAACTAGGATATAATTATAGAATGAATATCTTACGAAAGGCAAATAAAAATGTATACTTACTTGAAACCTCTACAATAAATAGAAAAACATTAATCGTTATGAAATGTATAAGATAATGCAAATACAGTAAAATTAAATGATATGGACAGATGTAATTCTATTTTTAAAAAAAGATATAGAATGTAAAAACATCTTTGAAATACTAAATTAAACAAAATTTTCCAGCACACTTAAAGGAAAAACGTTTAACAACGATAACCATTTAATATTTTAAAGAAAATTGTCTGTAATAAATCATTGGATCATGTTATCTCGAATACAGATATATAACTGGTCAAAACTTTAAAATTGCTGTGATTAAACGTGTAGTACTTTGGATCTGTTATACAAATCTAGTCACTTCAATCAACAGTGAGGTTTGAATCATTTCCTTATAAACCTGTTATTCGCTATTGAATTTCGATATTTTCTATACAACTACAGCACACATTTAGACGTTGCTAAACATACAATTCAACTAACAAAAAAACAAATGTATTATTCAATAATGACGTGATATGTGACATTCTGAAATTAAAGACTAAGACAACAAATGACAAAAATAAAAAAGAAGTGACAATACAAAGAGATGAAATAGATATACCACAGCTTAACGAATATCCTCAGTCTTACTGAACCGTATTCAAAACACAAGTTCAACTCTAGTCAATCGAATCATATGGCAAAATCAAGGGTACGTTATTCATATGATTTGCATCACGTGACTTTGGCCCTTTTGATTAAATTACCTCTCTTAATCTCAGATTTAAAGTATAAATTATATCAAATTTGCGAATAATCAAGTCCATTTCAGTCATGGATCTAAGAATAATGTGTTTTGGAAAACTTCCTTTGACGGATATTTTCAAAAATGTTTTGTAAATCTGAGGGAAAATGCTGATAATTTGACTTTTTTACAAAATGGGAAAGGTTGAAATCATCATGTTTTAAAAAGATTTGGACGTAAACTAAAGAAAGCATGTAGTTTAAAGTTATTATGCTTTAAAATTTAACATACAAGGTGTTTCCCCTTTATGCGGACAAATCATGAACAATATCTTCTTGTATCTTGATTTCTGTTCTGAACCTGCGTTTCGACGATTTTTAGCTATTTTACATAATAGCAATTATCAGTCGGTTATGCGTCCGATTTTGAAATTGAAAGAATGAAAGTTTTCAAAGTAGTCAAATGACTGTTTTTTTGAACACTACAAGAACCCTAAAAACCTGTACAATTCACCTATATTCGAACAAATTGTTAAAACAGCATATGAATGGGCATATTGGCATTTTTAATTTAGGGGCGTATATAATGCTATTGTAATGGCTGCCGTTATAAAAATAAGCAAAATATTGCCTTCTAAAATCAGTAGTTTACTCGGTTATGACAAAGGATGCCATGCCTCTATAGAATGATTATTTAGAAAAAATCACGTTAATTTCATCAAATTTATATATGTCAGTGCAACGCAGGCAATAATACTATACGTAGTGATTTGAACAGCCTTTCCGCTCTTTATTTCCTGTGATATAATATATTTTGTTTATTATCCATCAATGTGTGGTTTAAAATATGTAGGACCAACGGGTTTTCGTTCAGCGAACGTTTTAAATTTTATATCATCTGAAGAAAACATTAGAAGCCATAAACACAATACTTCATTTAGAAATTCCAACCAATCAAACCGTTCAAAAAAATAAACGACAATGAAATTAATGAACTAAATTAAATCAGCTTTGAAACTGCGAATTGCACGCCACTAGTTTCCTCGGTCTACACGAAGAAATATTAAGGATGTTCGAATATCACATTTTGAAAATAATTTAGAAATCAATAAAGTGACATTGTACATGTACTATATCTTTTTCTTCTTCATGGATTGACAGGCATTATATATATTCATCTATGGTTGCACACAATAAAGCTAGCCATAGAAAAAATCCCAATCAAGCAAATCGGAGAAAGAAAAAGAATTACGATACGACATTACAGAATAAATTATATAAGTATCACATTTTTCACTGGGTAAAGATATTTGAAATTACAGTACAAACATATCAATACATCAATACGTAATTTCATTAATTGACTTTAACCTAGGAGTTCCAGTACATATTGTGTTCATTTACACACATTATTTTTTTTTGGCAAATATGCTTCATACAGTCAAATTGTCTTTTATAAAATATTAAGTCCCTCTATATGAGGTTGCATCTTTGATATGTTCTTTGCTAGTAAAATGACTATCATAGATTATAGTTTTCATATGGGCCAAAAAATAACAATATCCATATTTATTAGAATATCAATATGTGTTGCTTCATAAATTAAAACACTGATTTCTACTACAATATGACAAGCCATCCACAGTAGGTGTTCTATAGTTCCTGATTGTTCCTTGCAAAATTTTTATGACCTACACTGTGCAAGGTTCATTCTTAAAAGTCAATATGAGAACATAACACCCGTTCAATCATTCGGTATTGGAACGAACAAAGCTTTATTTCTTTTTGGAAAAAAATAATAATCTGGTTAAATCCATCATTGGTTCTTGTCATTGTTGATTGTAATCTAAAGGGGAGTTCTGTCAATATTGTAATCTGTTTAACACCTATGGTTATGAGGATGGAAACATTGTGCAAAGGTCAATGTTGTTATCCAAAACAACTTGTGACGGCATGGCAATCGTAGGTTAGATAAAAGGACAATTATAAGACCAAGCAATGAAATCAAACATTGTCAAAATGCATCAAATATCTCTGTAGAAATAAACATCAACATGATAAAATAAACTATCCTTCACACGTTAACACTGCGTGGATCGATTAAAGTTTCTAAGATAGGTACTCCAACTCCACTTGCTACTCCTGTCTTGTAACTCATCAAAATGTAGATGACAAAGAGCAAAATGAAGCAAAAAACAATACCAAGATGTGGAGTCAGACAGATACTTAATTATGGTCCCGTTTTCAAAACAATTGCAAGCTCATTATGAGAGGGATTTCACGAAAAGGTCTTTATAAATGATATAACTAGGATTTGTCGAGGTTTGAATCCCGTGATTTCTAAAAAAAAAAAGAGGAATTGAACCGAATGTAATACATGATATATAGCTCATCACAATAGACTCACAAACTAAAAATCAACTAAAAAAATTTGAATGCGTTTAGGAACAAATTGTATATACATGTTATTTTCATGAAAAGTCCCCAGTGCCTACTTTCAGTGCAAAATAAGCGGAGCAGAACTGAACGTTAACTCAATTTGTATCTCAACATATAAGGTTCACATTCTAAAGACCAACAGTCTGTAAATGCGTTTGGGGAAAACAATCCGTACAGAGTTCGTTGTGAAATGATGGAATGATGGAATGACGAACAAGGATAAGTTACATGGTCCTGATGTTTCTCAGTAGTACATGTATTGATTCATGGATGGTTATTCCATGAACAGTATTATAGAGGAACACTGTTATCCTTTCGGAGTCTAAAAAATATGGTCCAATACATAATGTGAAAATAATGTTTGTTCAGACCTAGTTACAAGTAGATGAACTCAGGTATAATTATACAAACAAAATCTAAAAAAGGCAAATAAAAATATATACTTAGGTTAAAGCCCTACATTAAATAGAAAACATTGACATTTGATCTACAGAACAGTTACCAAGATTGTTATAAAATGTATAAGATAATGCAATTACAGTAAAACTAAATGATATGGACAAATGTAATGTTATTTGGAAAAAAAGATGTAGATATAAGAACGTCAAATAATCTTTGATATTACTAAATTAAACAAAGTTTCCTCGCACGCTTCAAGAAAAACGTTCATCAACGATAATCATTAAATATTTTAAAGAAAAAAATGTCTGTAATAAATCAGTGAATGGATCATGTTTAATATTTTGAATACAGATGTATAACTGTTTAATATTTACAATTGTTGTGATTAAATGAGTGTAGTGCTTTGGACCTGTAATACAAAAAGAGGGACGAAAGATACCAAAGGGACAGTCAAACTCATAAATCTAAAACAAACTGACAACGCCATGGCTAAACATAAAAAAGACAAACAGAAAACAATAGTACACACGACACAACATAGAAAACTAAAGAATAAACAACACGAACCCCACCAAAAACTAGGGGTGATCTCAGGTGCTCCGGAAGGGTAAGCAGATCCTGCTCCACATGTGGCACCCGTCGTGTTGCTTAAGTGATTACAAATCCGGTAAATAGTCTAATTCGGTAGGAAACGGTTATTCCATAACGGTCAACCAACTCGTGATGGCGTCCGTAAAATTTACGAAGGGATGATTTCAACTTCACCATTTGGAACTCTTGGTTTAATAGCTTCCTTGTGAGCAGCAAACCTCTATCAAGAAAATCATGATAGGAAATGCAAGCACGGGAATATCGTATCAATTGGGAGATATATACCCCGTATGCAGGTGCTGCTGGAATGTTGCTACTTAGAAATGGAAAGTTCACAATTGGAAAGCTGAAATCATCTCTTTTGTCGTAAAGTTTTGTTTTCAACCGACCCTCATTGTCAATTTCTAGATGTAAGTCAAGATATGAAGCCGACTTAACTGTATCTGTAGTATCCTTTATCTCTAGTTCGATTGGATAGATGCGTTCCACATAGTCACCAAATTTTGAATTGTTTAGTGAAAGAACATCATCTATATAGCGGAAAGTAGAGTTAAAGGATATTGCTAACTTCTTATTTTTCTTCCTAAGAAGTTCCTGCATGAAGTCAGCCTCATAATAATAAAGAAACAAGTCGGCGAGTAGAGGGGCACAGTTTGTTCCCATTGGAATGCCGACAGTCTGTTGAAAAACACGTCCTCCGAACGTAACAAATATGTTGTCAATCAAGAAATCAAGCATCTTGATAATATCAGTTTCAGAGAATTTTTTGTTTGAATCAGAGTGATTCTTTACAAAGTAGGATTTATCCCTCCCTAAGACAAGATACTTGTATCTACGTTGGCCATTCTTTTTTATGAAGCAAAGTAATATCAACTCTTTCAATTTGTCTTTTAGTTTGGAATGTGGAATACTTGTGTACAGGGTAGAAAAGTTAAATGTTTTAATACTGTTACAAGATGAAAGAGAGTTAGATTGTATGTACTCTAAAAGATCTTTTGAATTTTTAAGTATCCACATCTGATTCACGCCACCTCTAGAATAGGCAGTTTCACAATAACTTTGAAGCCCGTCTTTGATTGCTGATAAACTAGATGTTAATAATTTAGAAAGAGGTTTCGTGGAGCACTTGGAAGACCCAGCAATATACCGTTGTTTGTAAGGACACTTATGTAGTTTAGGTATCCAATACAGTGATGGAAGATCCAGTTCTTCATCTTTGGTTGAAATTCCAAAGGAACATAGAACAGACCTATGATTATCCAGGATTTCCTCTTTGGTAAGTGTCGTGAGGGTATATGTTGAGCTACCAAGTGAATTGTCAATACCTAATTCGTTTATCAAGCAGTTGATGTAGTGACTTTTACACACAAAAACGATGTTATTTGGGGCTTTATCTGCAGGGACAACAACATATTTGTCATGGAGGTCGGATAGGTGTTTTGCAACATTTGGGTCTTTAAAGATTGACGTAGCATGGTTATTGATGGACCCATTCAGTTTCTTAATTCTGATTTGTATCAACGACCTCACTGCCTTAATCCATTCGGAAAGAGTGTCTACGTCTTCCTTCTCGCGCTTAGCCCATTGCCTGGCATAATCCTCGACTGAATCCATCAAAATTTTAAAGTTGTATTTCCAATTGATGAATTTAGGCTCACGATATTTGGGACCTTTCGATAACACATTTCGTAGAGAAGTGTTATTAACAATGTTAAGGTCACCGGTAATAACGTGGCCAGCAGGATTATATGTGAATTTGGAACTAGCACAAGTGCAATCAGGAGGTTTAGACTTGAAGTCGTCAATATCGAGATCCTGCAAAACGCGTTTGTAATTGAAAATTTTAGTTGCAATAGGTTTGGTATAGGTATAAGAAATTATTGGTACAGACTGGTCTTTGAAATAAGGAGGTATTTTCGATTGCACTAATTTATGATGAAGGATATTGCCTAGGTTGACGCCATCGAGACCTTTGTTGGCAAAGGAAAGATTAAGAAAAGATCTTTTCTCTTTTTCATCTTTTCCAATGCGAACTGGCTTGAAAAGTCTGTGACTTGCAATATCCGAAATTATAGCTTCAAGTTTGTATTGGTTTGAATGAGGGTTTGTACCAGTGGATTCCAAACATAAATTGAACAGAGAATGAAGTTTCGAAAGGGGTAATGAATAAAGTTTCGTGCGAATGTGATGAATACCTAACGGCTTTTGTATGAATGGCAGCAAGTCATTAATAGAGACATCATGCAGAGAAGGTGATGTATAATGACGATGACCATGACTGCGTCTACGTCGAGGAGTCGAGTTGAAAATATTCATCACATTCACCGAGTTACACGAAGGACTAGATAGAATACCTATATCATCAATTTTGTCATTGCAGCCATAAGGTGTTGCAGTTCCCAATTGTCTAATCCAGTAGTCTTCTTTTTGTCTACGGAGAGTCGATGAAAGATTAGGATTGTTAGAGCTATGGTATATCTTTTCGATAATGCGAACTGTCATAGAAACGATGGAATGATCGGGCTGATTGAAATGCTGGTATAGAATGTCGTTAGCATTAAGGTTAATGTCTGATCTATGACCGCACATACGTTTGTTAAGCCTTCCTTTCGTTTCACCGACGTATACCAATCCGCAAAGGTTGCACTCTAATCCGTAGACGACATTTATCGATTTACAATTCAGATCATCGTAACTTCTGGTAAAATATGACTTCTTGGTCAAATTGCTAGTGAATTCAGCATCTGTAATTAAAATAGCACAAGTTTTGCAGCCTTTGGTCTCACATTTTGAAATGCGACAGTGTTGTACTGTGTCATCAAACACCAAAATGTCTTTAAGGAGAACTGAACATGGCTGTATATGTGTAATATTGCTATTGTCACTAGGACGATGATCTGAATGAGTCGTGTTAGAGATATTTGTCATGTCTGGTGATGAGGGGACACCTGCCGTATCAGACGACACCGTGTCCATGGTGACGTCTGTTTCGGACCTTTTTATACTGGGCGACGTCCAAGCCAGTTTCCTGTTTAATCTTCGTAAGTTCATGCAATTGTAGTTTTGCTACTGGGCGGATGATGTCCTCGGGGACAAAATGTCCACCAGCAGAGACATCGACCCAGTGGTAATAAAAGAGGGACGAAAGATACCAAAGGGACAGTCAAACTCATAAATCTAAAACAAACTGACAACGCCATGGCTAAAAATAAAAAAGACAAACAGAAAACAATAGTACACACGACACAGCAGTGAGGTTTGAACCATTTCCTTATAAACCTTTGAACCTTTAACATGTTAAATTTCGATATTTTCGATACAGTTCACAATTGGACTTTGTTCACATACGATTCAACTAACAAATAAAAATTGTATAATTTAATAATGACGTGAAATGTGACATTCTGATATTAAAGACCAAGACAACAAATTACGAAAACAAACAGAAGCGATAAGTTCAACTCTAAGGTCAATCGAATCATATGTCAAAATCAAGGGTACGTTATTCCTATAATTGCACCACGTGAATGGTTTAAGATTAAAAGTCCTTTTCCGCAAAGGATCTAAAACTAATGTGTTTTGGAAAACTTCCTTTGTTGGATATTTACAAAACTGTTGTATATTTCTAAGGGAAACTGCTGAAAATTTGACTTTTTTACAAATTAGGAAGGTTGAAAACGTAAGCAGGTAGGTTAAAAGTTATTTAGCTTTAAAATTCAACTTTCAAGGTGTTTCCCTGTATGCGTGTAAATCATGAACAATATCTTTTTATATCTTGATCTCTGTTATAAACCTTCCGTTTCTACGATTTGTAGCTATTTTATTTAGCAATTATCAATCGATTACGCCGATTTTCAAACAAAAAAAACGAAAGTTTTTAAATTAGTAAATGTTCTTTTGAACACAAACAGAACCCTAAAAACTGTACAATTCACCTATATGCGGACAACTTGTTGATACAGCATATGAATTGGCATATTGGCAATTTTAATTAAGAGTCATTTAAAATCCTATTGTAATGGCTGCCGTCATGATAAGGCAAACTGGAAACTATGCAACTTAACAAAATACCCCAAATTTTGCCATATGCTCCGCCTTCTAAAGTTAGTAGTTTACTCGGTTATGACAAAGGATGTAATGCCTCTATAGAAAGATTATTTAGAAAAAAACACGTTCATGTCATCAAATTAATATATGTCAGTGCATCGTCGGCAATAATAGTATACTTAGTGATTTGAAGAGCCTTTTTGACCTTTATTTCTTGTGACATAATATAAAAATATGATACCTCATTTACTGTGTTTATCATCCAATCAATGTGTGGTTTGAGATATGTAGGACCAACCGGGTTTGTTAAGATATGTAGGACTAACAGGTTTAAGATATGTATGACCAATGGGGTTTTGTTAAGATATGTAGGACCAACGGGGTTTTGTTAAAATATGTAGGACCAACAGGGTTTAATATATGTAGGACCAACGGGGTTTAAGATATGTAGGACTAACGGGTTTTGTTAAGATATGTAGGACCAAATGGGTTTTGTTAAGATATGTAGGACTAACGGTGTTTTGTTAAGATATGTAGGACCAACAGGTTTTTTTTAAAGATATGTAGGACCAACGGGGTTTTGTAAAGATATGTAGGACCAATGGAGTTTTGTTGAGATATGTAGGACCAACAAGGTTTTGTTCAGATGTGTAGGACTAACGGGGTTTTGTTAAGATATGTAGGACCAACGGGGTTTTGTTAAGATGAATAAGACGAACGGGGTTTAAGATATGTAGGACCAACGGGGTTTAAGATATGTAGAACCAACGGGGTTTTGTAAAGATATGTAGGACCAACGGGGTTTTGTTAAGATATGTAAGACCAACGCGGTTTTGTAAAGATATGTAGGACCAACGGGGTTTTGTTAAGATATGTAGGACCAACGGGGTTTTGTTAAGATATGTAGGACCAACGGGTTTTTTTAAGATATGTAGGACCAACGGGGTTTTGTTAGGATATGTAGGACCAACGGGGTTTTGTTAAGATATGTAGGACCAACGAGGTTTTGTTAAGATATGTAGGACCAACGGGGTTTTGTTAAGATATGTAGGACCAACGGGGTTTTGTAAAGATATGTGGGACCAACGGGTTTTGGTAAGATATGTAGAACCAACGGGGGTTTTGTTAAAATATGTAGGACAAACAGGTTTTGTTAAGATATGTAGGACCAACTGGGTTTTGTTAAGATATGTAGGACTAACGGGTTTTGTAAAGATATGTAGGACCAACGGGTTTTGTTAAAATATGTAGGACCAACGTTTTTTTTAAGATATGTAGGACCAACGGGGTTTTGTTAAGATATGTAAGACCAACGGGTTTATTAAGATATGTAGGACCAACGGGGTTTCGTTAAGATATATAGGATCAACGGGATTTTGTTGAGATATGTAGGACCAACGTTTTTTTTTAAGATATGTAGGACCAACAGGGTTTTGTTAAGCGAACGTTTTAAATGTTTTATCATCCGACGAAAATATAAGAAGCCACAAACACAATACTCCATTTAGAAATTCCAACCAATCAAACCGTTCAGAAAAATAAATGACAATTAACATGATTAATGAAATTAATGAATTCAAAAATCAGCTTTGAAACTTCGAACAGCACGCAACTAGCTTACTCGGTCTACACGAAGAAATATTAGGTATATTCAAATATACAATACAAGCATATCGATACATCAATAATTAAATTCATTCAGTGACTTTAACCTTGGAGTTCCAGAATATGATATGTTCATTTACACATTATTTCTTTTTTGGCAAATATGCTTTATAAAGTTAAATTGTCTTTTATAAGTCCCTCTATATGAGTGTTTTTTTATTTTGCATCATAAATTCAAACATTCAGATGGAACCAGATTGATTTCTACTACAATATGAAACAACACCAACAGTACGTGTTCTATATTCTCTGGTTCTTCCTTGCAAAGGTTCCATGAACTATACTGAACAAGGTTCATTTTTATATTTTTTATACATTTATAAGTACATAAAACCCGGTCAGTCATTCTGTATTTAAACGAACAAAACGCTATTTGTTTTTGAAAAAAGTTAAAATTACAATTTTATATTTTATTTTGCAATTTCAAATATTTTTATTTAATATATTCTTCACATTTTGATCAGCTGCAATGTCAACTGATTGTGTACCTTGGTTTATTATCAATGATTTTTGAAGCTTTGTCTGGCTTGAAAATGGTTAATGTAATCTTATAGTTCGTTTTTGTTTGTGTTGCATTTTAGTGTGTCTGTTCTGTTGTTGTTCTTCTCTTATAGTTATGTGTTTCACTCAGTTTTAGTTTGTAACCCGGATTTGTTTGTCTCTATCATAAAATTTATCATTGGTTCTTTTCATTGTTGGCTATAATCTAAAAGTTATTTGTGGCAATAACTATTGTTATGATGGTAATCGTGGGATAAATTAAAATGCAAAGCAATGGAATCACACAAAGTCAAAATACAGCCAATAGCGCGGAAGACATAACTATTAAAATGATTGAATAAACTGGTCCTACATGTTAACACTGCCTGGATATATACTAATTTCTTAAATAGGTTTTCAGCTCTATTTTGTATTCCTGCCGTGTAACTCATTAAATTAAAGATGACAAAGGGTAACAAAAACAATACATTGATGTGTCAGAATGACATGTATGGCCTCGTTTTCAAAAACTATTGCAAGCTCAATATGGGAAGGATTTTAAAAAATAGTCTTAATAACTGTTATTATATCGAATTTATTAAAGCTCAAATCATAGCTTTGATTTCGGCAAAAATCAGAGGAATGGAACCTAATGTATTCATGATCTATAACTCATTACAATAGACTCACAAATTAAAAAAAAACTCAAAATATTTGAACTCGTTTAGGAACCAAACGTATATACATGTTATTTTCACGATATCTTAAGTATAGCATTTAATTTTTGCCAAAATTAGCGGAGCGAAACCAAATGTTAATCAATCTGTAACTTATCGTATTACATTCACATACTAAAGACCAACAATCTGTTAATGCGTTTAGGAAACATTTCATCTATAGTGTGTTGTCGAATGATTGAACGATGGAATGACGAACAAGGGGTAAACTACATGGTCCCAATGTTTCTCAGCAGTAGATGTATCAAGTTATTTATGATTATAACATGAACAGTATTATTGAGGAACAATGTAATCCTTTCAGAGTCTTAAAATTAGGGTCCAATACATTTTGTTAAAATAATGTTTTTTTCAGACCTAGTTACAGGCAGATAACGACTAACTCAGATATAATTATGTAACGAATATTTTACGAAAGGCAAATAAAAATGTATACTTACATAGAATTTCTACAATAAATAGAAAACATTGATCGTTATAAAATGTATAAGATAATGCAATTACAGTTAAATTGTCTTTGAAATACTAATTTAAATTAAACAAATTTTCGAAAACGCTACAAGGAAAAACGTTTAACAACAATATTCATTAAATATTCTAAAAAAACAATTGTCTGTAATAAATCAGTGAATGGATCATGTTATCTTGAATACAGATCAGATAACTGGTTAAAATTTTTACAATTGTTGTGATTAAATCAGTGTAGTACTTTGGACCTGTTATACAAATCTAGTCACTCCCATCAACTTTGAGTTTTGAATCATTTCCGTATAAACCTGTGAACCTTTAACAAGTTGAGTTCCGATATTTTCTATACAACTACAGCTCACAATTGGACGTTGTTAAACATACGATTCAACTAACAAATAAACAATTGTATTATTCAATAATGATGTAAAATGTGACATTCTGATATTAAAGACTAAAACAACAAATGACAAAAATTAAAAGAAGTGACAATACAAATGATGAAAAAGATATACAACAGCTAAACGAATATCCTCAGTCTTACTGAACGGTATTCCAAACATAAGTTCAACTGTAGTCAATCGAATCATAGGTACTTTATTCATATAATTTGCACCACGTGACTTTTGCCCTTATGATTAAATGACTTCTCTTAGTCTAAGATTGAAATTATAGATTATATCAAATTTTCGGATCAAACAGTCCATTTAAGTCATGGATCTAAGACTAATGTGTTTTGGAAAACTTCCTTTGACGGATATTTACAAAAATGTTCTGTAAATCTGAGTGAAAATGCTGAGAATTTGACTTTTTACAAAATGGGAAGGTTGAAATCATCATGTTTTAGAAGAATTTGAACGTAAACCAAAGAAAACTGGTAGTTTTAAAGTTATCAAGCTTTAAAATTCAACATGCAAGGTGTTTCCCCTTCATGCAGACAAATCATGAACACGATCTACTTGTATCTTGATTTCTGTTCTCAACCTTGCGTTTCGACAATTTTTAGCTATATTATATAGCAATTATATGTCGGTTACGCTTCCGATTTTAATACCGTAACTTTGAAAACTTTCAACCTCGTGGTTTTGTTAAGATATGTAGGACCAACGGGGTTTTGTTAAGATATGTAGGACCAACGGGGTTTTGTAATGATATGTAGGACCAACGGGGTTTTGTTAAGATATGTAGGACCAACGGGGTTTTGTTCAAACTAACAAAATTGAAAGTTTTCAAAGTTACTGTATTCAATAATTTTTTGAACACGAACAGAACCCTAAAAACCTGCACCCGTACAAGTTGTTGATACAGCATATATAATGCTAATGTAATGGCTGCCGTTATGATAAGACAAAATGGTCGTCATGCAAATTAACACCCCAAATTTTGACATATGTTCCGCCTTCTTAAGTCATAGTTTACTCGATTATAACAAAGGATGCAATGCCTCTATAGAATGATTATTTAGAATAATTCACGTTAATGTCATCAAATTGATATAGGTCAGTGCAACGCAAGCAATAATACTATTCTCAGTGATTTGAAGATCTTTTCGTTCTTCATTTCTTGTGATATAATATGAACATTTTATGCTTTATTTGTTGTGTTTATAATCCTATCTATGTGTGGTTTAAGATATTCAGGACCAATGGGGTTTTGTTAAGATATGTAGGACCAACAGGGTTTAAGATGGTAGGACCAAAGGGGATTAAGATATGCAGGACCAACCGTGTTTTGTTAAGATATGTAGGACCAACGGGGTTTTGTTAAGTTATGTAGGACCAACGGGATTTTGTTAAGATATGTAGGACCAACGGGTTTTTGTTAAGATATTTAGGACCAACGGGGTTAAGATATTCAGGACCAACGGGTTTTTTGTTAAGATGTGTAGAACCAACATGGTTTAAGATATGTAGGACCAACGGGGTTTGTTAGGATATGTAGGACCAACGGGGTTTTGTTAAGATATGTAGCACCATCGGGGTTTTGTTAAGATATGTAGGACTAACGAGGTTTTGTTAAGATATTTAGAACCAACGGGGTTTTGTTAAGATATGTAGGACCAACGGGGTTTTGTTAAGATATGTAGGATTAACGGGGTTTTATTAAGATATGTAGGACCAACAGTGATTTGTTAAGATATGTAGGACCAACGGGGTTTTGTTAATATATGTAGGACCAACGGGGTTTTGTTAAGATATGTAGGACCAACGGGGTTTTGTTAAGATATGTAGGAACATCGTGGTGGTTTAACATATGTAGGACCAACGGGGTTTTGTTAAGATATGAAGGACCAACGGGTTTTTGTTAAGATATGTAGGACCATCGTGGTTTAACATATGTAGGATAAACGGGGTTTTGTTAAGATATGTAGGACCAACGGGTTTTTGTTAAGATATGTAGGACCAACGGGGTTAAAGATATTCAGGACCAACGGGGCTTTGTTAAGATGTGTAGAACCAACGTGGTTTAAGATATGTAGGACCAATGGGGTTTTGTTCAAACTAAAAAGGTTGAAAGTTTTCAAAGTTACTGTATTCAATAATTTTTTGAACACGAACAGAACCCTAGAAACCTGCACCCGTACAAGTTGTTGATACAGCATATATAATGCTAATGTAATGGCTGCCGTTATGATAAGACAAAATGGTCGTCATGCAAATTAACACCCCAAATTTTGACATATGTTCCGCCATCTTAAGTCATAGTTTACTCGATTATAACAAAGGATGCAATGCCTCTATAGAATGATTATTTAGAATAATTCACGTTAATGTCATCAAATTGATATAGGTCAGTGCAACGCAAGCAATAATACTATTCTCAGTGATTTGAAGATCTTTTCGTTCTTCATTTCTTGTGATATAATATGAACATTTTATGCATTATTTTTTGTGTTTATAATCCTATCTATGTGTGGTTTAAGATATTCAGGACCAATGGGGTTTTGTTAAGATATGTAGGACCAACAGGGTTTAAGATGGTAGGACCAAAGGGGATTAAGATATGTAGGACCAACCGTGTTTTGTTAAGATATGTAGGACCAACGAGGTTTTGTTAAGTTATGTAGGACCAACGGGATTTTGTTAAGATATGTAGGACCAACGGGTTTTTGTTAAGATATTTAGGACCAACGGGGTTAAGATATTCAGGACCAATGGGTTTTTTGTTAAGATGTGTAGAACCAACGTGGTTTAAGATATGTAGGACCAACGGGGTTTGTTAGGATATGAGGACCAACGGGGTTTTGTTAAGTAATGTAAAACCATCGGGGTTTTGTTAAGATATGTAGGACCAACGGGGTTTTGATAAGATATGTAGTACCAACGGGGTTTTGTTAAGATATGTAGGACCAACGGGGTTTTGTTAAGATATGTAGGACCAACGGGGTTTTGTTAAGATATGTGGGACCAACTTGGTTTAAGATATGTAGGACCAACGGGGTTTTGTTAAGATATGTGGGACCAACTTGGTTTAAGATATGTAGGACCAACGGGGTTTTGTTAAGATATGTAGGACCAACGGGGTTTTGTTAAGGTATGTAGGACCAACGGGGTTTTGTTAAGATATGTGGGACCAACTTGGTTTAAGATATGTAGGACCAACGGGGTTTTAAATTGTTTAAATCATCCGACGAAAACATAAGAAGCCACAAACACAATACTCAGTTTAGAAATTCCAACCAATCAAACCATTCACAAAAATAAACCACGATTAATGAAATTGATGAATTAATAAAAATCAGTTTTAAACTGCGAACAACACGCAACTAGTTTCCTTAGTCTACACGAAAAAATATTAGGGATATTTGAATATCACATTTTGAAAATAATTTAGAAATGAATAAAGTGGCTTTTTGTATATCTTTTTTCTTATTCATGGATTAACAGGCATTATACATAATTGATTACGGTTGCACACAATAAAGCTAGCCTTAAAAAAATCCCAATCAAGCAAATGGGAGAAAAAAAACAAGATGATACGACATTACAGAATAAACTATATAACTATCACATTTTCACTGGGTAAAGATATTTGGAATTACAGTACAAGCATATCAATACATCAATACGTAATTTCATTAAGTGACTTTAACTTAGCAGTTCCAGTATATATTTTGTTCATTCACACACATTATTTTTATGGGGGCAAATATGCTATATAAAGTCAAATTGTCTTTTTTAAAATGGTAAGTCTCTCTATATGAGGATTTTTATCTTGCATCTTTGATATATTCTTTGCCAGTAAAGTGACTATCATAGATTATAGTTTCCATATGGGCTAAAAGTAACAATATCCATATTCATTGGAAGATCAATATGTGTTGCTTCATCAATTCAAACATTCAGATAGAACCATATTGCTTTCTACTACAATATGACAAACCACCCACAGTGGGTGTTCTTTAGTTTTTGGCACTTTCTTGCACTATAAAAGCTTCATTCTTAAAAGTCAATATCAGAAGATAAAACCCGGTCAATCATTCGGTATTGAAATGAACAGAGTTTTTATTGTTTTTGACAAATTTAAAAACACAATTATGTATTGTTTTTGCAATTTCAAACATTTTTATCTCAAAATTTTGATCATCTGCAATTTCAACTGAACATTACCTTGGTTTAAAATTGTATTATGTATGACTTTTGAACCTTTGTTTGACTTATAGAAAATGGCCATTGTTATCTTATAGTTCGTTTCTGTGTTTGTTGCATTTTAGTGTTTCTGTTGTGTCTTTGTTCTCCTCTTATATAAAAAAGAAGATGTGGTATGATTGTCAATGGGACAACTCGTCACAAGAGACCGAAAAAAACACAGAAATAAACACCTAATGGTCACCGTACGGAATTTAACAATAAGTAAAGCCCATACCGCTATAAAAGGCCCCGAAATGACTATGTAAAACAATTCAAACGAGAAAACAACAAAGTTGAAAAGCATTGAGGACCAAAAGTTCCAAAAAGTTGTGCCAAATATAGGATTTTCTACCTAGGATAAGAACATCCTTATCATTTAGAATAATTCATACTTTTGCAACCAGTATTTTTTATAGAATGACTATACATGTATAATAGATATAAATGATAAAACCGGCGACTGACTACAAAATAACAACTGATAGATACATATCCTATCACAATCATATAAAAAGTCACAGCCGCGTTAGCCAAATCGATAAAGTGACGTCACATTGGAATTTCGAAAAATTTCCCAAAAAATATGATAGAATTAGGATAAAATTCAAGATTGGGTTTGTAATGTTGATATAACACTTATTATTAACAATAAAAATCACAATACTAATGAATATCAAATTGTGGTAACAATTAGATAAGTAATTTGATCTAGCTATATCGGTATTTTTCTAAATCAAACTGTAAACCAAATATATCGTTTACATTTATTTGAACCAAATGAACTGGATGACTACTTATCTCCACCATAACACACGAAAACAGAAAAACAATAAGATTTATAACTACAAACGATAAAACATTTGACAAAATCCGAGGAGAATAATAAATATTACATCGAAATAGAAAAGTACCGTTACAACTTACACGTCTTATAGCAATGCGAATTCACACTCAGCAAAACAGTCACAATCGGGTATAAGTCAAGTTAGTTAATTAAACGCTGAAGAACATATGTATATCAAAAAGAAAAACAGCTGGTATGTTTTCCTCTTTCAGTGTTGAATCCTATAGATTGTAAACTTTTTAGTGATAATTCAATCCAATAAAATTGTTAGAATGTTGGTTTAAAATATTTCACATTTACCAAATATTACGATTCCCATCACTGTCTTTGTCATGCTTTCTTACGTCTTTGCTTTCATTCATGTATTCAACCAACATATGTGTCAGGTAGTTAACTTACCACCACGATAGCTACCTAAATTCTACAGTACGGTAAACAGATTATCTTTCATGGTCATGTGGTTGTTATTATGTGGGTGGAAACTTTCCTTAGAAACAACTTTGTGACATGTCCTCTTACAACATTGTTTACAAGACTTTAATACTAATATTTCTAGTAGACCTTATATTGAATACAACACATGTCTTTCTTATCTAGGTGCATCACAGCTGGTTTACACCAGGGAAGAGTTCCCATTATACATTAAGCAGGTGAAGGTTTCAGACTGTGACAAATATCTGTTGAAATAGATAGGTCTCACTAATGAACTCAATATTGAAGTAGTTGTCTTATATCAGGTATAATTAATTATTTAATGATATGAAGCTTATACTTACACATCAGGTGATATTCTGAAAAAAAATCAATATTATTATAAAATAAAACATAACAAAAATAATAGAATAACATAATAAAACATAAAGAACACCAATAAATAAATATGCTAGTTTATGCCACTAACATATATCAAGTAGGAATAAAATTTACAGTAAATGATAAACTATGTCTTGGATCTATGATCAGTCCCTGGGGTGTCCATTTGCAATAAATAGATGATAGGACATGCCGCTAGAAAAGATCACCTTTCCAAGCTTGATAATATGTGAATAGGTTGGGAAAACTATCAGAAATATATGATGAGGTCAATAAAGTTTTAATAACTTCGTCTGTCATTTTTATTGGTCTTCATGGGTGTGTTTAATCAACCATTTGTTTTTAACTTTTGGCACTTTTGGGTTTCCACTGTCACATTATACACCAAACGAAACCCAAACAGTATGGGAAAAGTTAACATTTTAACCTACGCAGTATATGAAAAGATTTTTGAAATTTAAATCATGTAAAAAGGTTGGGGTTACAGAAACAAAGCGGCACCCCCTATCAACTAAATATTGGAGTGTGCACCCACCCCGATAAACGGTCGATCATATTGCTCCTTTAACTCCAAATCTGTTTTATTTATAAACATTATTTCAACTATAAGATATAATGAAAACAATTGTTTTTATGTCAGATACTCAAATATATTAGTATATAGTGTTTTTGATAATGTGTTCGTATACACGTAAAAATTTTAATGCAAGATATTCTATACAATCATCTTATAATAATTGTACTTTCATACCCCGTCCGAGAACACATTTTATGACAAAAACATTGAAATATTACAGTACAGTTCTTTGGAACAGTATTACTGTAGAAATCCAAATCATAGAAACGATAGTCTGAGAACAGTTCAAACAAAGTTAGTATAATTTCTTGTATCTAAACTAAAAATGTAATCATCAGATGAAGTTTGTCTACTTTTGAAAAAATCAATATATGTATTTGTCTTGTATATCTGACATTTACAAAATATGTTCATTACCCGATTCTGTACGTTTTTCGCCATTTGTTTTTAAATTAAAAGTTGTGTATATCAACGTATATATTATTTTATTGTTACATTTTGAGTTTCATCGGGGAAGATTATTAATATTCTTACTGATTTTACCCTCTTTAGATAAAGTATTTATTATTATTATATTATATCACATTTCTGTATCAATTCAATATGACTTTTTCAGTATATTTTTCGTTAATAAATTTGAATAGAAGTACTTACTCAGAAGTTATTTTTGTCCTGAAATGTACACAATTTAGAGTTAGAATTATATTTGTAAATCAAAACACATATCAAAGAACCTAAGACAAAAGTATAAATGATAGACACACATATGTTTGTTTTGTAAAAGTATGGTCTATTGCTATTTATACACACCGATGTTATCATACCATTTATAGTTTCTTTGACGAGTTCCAGGTAAAAGTATTTAAAAATACAAAGCATTCGGATAATACATCCTTCTCCTTAATTAATAAACATTATAAGATTAGATAACTAAAACAAATTTTGAATTGAAACAACTACTAGCAGCTCATGTGGAAAGCACCAACAAATACTTTGCAGTTTAAAATGACAAATGGATCAACAACCAGTCTTTGATGTCATTTAAGTCTACAAAAAAGATGTTTGTTATGCACACAATCCAAAATGTAATGTGTCATAACAAAACTTGTTTAAAATCATTGTATTGAGATTAGAAAAAATTTAGAAAAGTAAACGTGAACCATCATATAGAAATAAAAGGATGTCTTATGCTTATCAATAAAACAACTATTCATCATAGTTAAACTGATGGAGACAAAATCCCCATGTTGTTCAATGTTTCTGTTTTAATGATGGAGACAAAATCCCAATGTTGTTCAATGTTTCTGTTATAATGATGGAGACAAAATCCCCATGTTGTTCAATGTTTCTGTTTAAATGATGGAGACAAAATCCCCATGCTGTTCAATGTTTCTGTTTTAATGATGGAGACAAATCCCAATGTTGTTCAATGTTTCTGTTATAATGATGGAGACAAAATCCAAATCTTGTTCAATGTTTCCGTTATAATGATGGAGACAAAATCCCCATGTTGTTCAATGCTTCTGCTTTAATGATGGAGACAAAATCTCCCTGTTGTTCAATGTTTCCGTTATAGTGATTGAAACACAATCCCCATGTTGTTCAATGTTTCTGTTATAATGATGGAGAAAAAACTCCCATGTTGATCAATGCTTCTGTTTTAATGATGGAGACAAAATCTCAATGTTGTTCAATGTTTCTGTTATAATGATAGAAACAAATTCCCAATGTTGTTCAATGTTTCTGTTTTAATAATGGAGACACAATCCCCATGTTGTTCAATGTTTCTGTTATAATGATGGAGACAAAATCCAAATGTTGTTCAATGTTTCCGTTATAATGATGGAGACAAAATCCCCATTTTGTTCAGACAAAATTCCCATATTGTTCAATGTTTCTATTAAAATGATGGAGACAAAATCTACATGTTGTTCAATGTTACTGTTATAATGATGGAGACAAAATTCCCATGTTGTTTAATGTTTATGTTATAATGATGGAGACAAAATCCCCATGTTGTTCAATGTTACTGTTATAATGATGGAGACACAATTCCCATGTTGTTCAATGCTTCTGTTAGGATGATGGAGACACAATTCCCATGATGTTCAATGCTTCCGTTATAATGATGGAGAAAAAATCCCCATGTTGTTCAATGTTTCTGTTATAATGATGGAGACAAAATCTTAATGTTGTTCAATGTTTCTGTTATAATGTTGGAGACAAAATCCTCATGTTGTTCAATGTTTCCATTATAATGATGTAGACAAAATCCCCATGTTGTTTAATGTTTCTGTTATAATGATGGAGACATAATCCCCATGCTGTTCAATGTTTCCGTTATAATGATGGAAACAATATCCCCATGTTGTTCAATGTTTCTGTTATAATGACGGAGACATCCTCTCCATGTTGTTCAATGTTTCTGTTATAATGATGGAGAAAAAATCCCCATGTTGTTCAATGTTTCCATTTTAATAATGGAAACAAAATCCCCATGTTGTTCAATGTTTCCGTAATAATGATGGAGACAAAATCCCATGTTGTTCAATGTTTCTGTTATGATGGAGACAAAATCCCCATGTTGATCAATGTTTCTTTTATAATGATGGATACAAAATCCCCATGTTGTTCAATGTTACTGTTATAATGATGGAGACAAAATCCCCATGTTGTTCAATGTTACTGTTATAATGATGGAGACAAAATCCCCATGTTTTTCAATGTTTCTGTTATAATGATGGAGACAAAATTCCCATGTTGTTCAATGTTTCTGTTATAATGATGGCGACAAAATCTCCATGTTGTTCAATGTTTCTGTTATAATGATGGAGACAAATTACCATGTTCTTCAATGTTTCTGTTATAATGATGGAGACTAAATCCCGATGTTGTTCAATGTTTCTGTTATACTGATGAAGACAAAATCCCCATGTTGTTTAATGTTTCCGTTATAATGATGGAGACAAAATCCCCATGTTGTTCAATGTTTCTGTTATAATGATGGAGACAAAATCCCCATGTTCAATGTTTCCGTTATTATATGGGAGACAAAATCCAAATCTTGTTCAATGTTTCCGTTATAATGATGGAGACAAAATCCCCATGTTGTTCAATGCTTCTGCTTTAATGATGGAGACAAAATCTCCCTGTTGTTCAATGTTTCCGTTATAGTGATTGAAACACAATCCCCATGTTGTTCAATGTTTCTGTTATAATGATGGAGAAAAAACTCCCATGTTGATCAATGCTTCTGTTTTAATGATGGAGACAAAATCTCAATGTTGTTCAATGTTTCTGTTATAATGATAGAAACAAATTCCCAATGTTGTTCAATGTTTCTGTTTTAATAATGGAGACACAATCCCCATGTTGTTCAATGTTTCTGTTATAATGATGGAGACAAAATCCAAATGTTGTTCAATGTTTCCGTTATAATGATGGAGACAAAATCCCCATTTTGTTCAGACAAAATTCCCATATTGTTCAATGTTTCTATTAAAATGATGGAGACAAAATCTACATGTTGTTCAATGTTACTGTTATAATGATGGAGACAAAATTCCCATGTTGTTTAATGTTTATGTTATAATGATGGAGACAAAATCCCCATGTTGTTCAATGTTACTTTTATAATGATGGAGACACAATTCCCATGTTGTTCAATGCTTCTGTTAGGATGATGGAGACACAATTCCCATGTTGTTCAATGCTTCCGTTATAATGATGGAGAAAAAATCCCCATGTTGTTCAATGTTTCTGTTATAATGATGGAGACAAAATCTTCATGTTGTTCAATGTTTCTGTTATAATGTTGGAGACAAAATCCTCATGTTGTTCAATGTTTCCATTATAATGATGTAGACAAAATCCCCATGTTGTTTAATGTTTCTGTTATAATGATGGAGACATAATCCCCATGCTGTTCAATGTTTCCGTTATAATGATGGAAACAATATCCCCATGTTGTTCAATGTTTCTGTTATAATGACGGAGACATCCTCTCCATGTTGTTCAATGTTTCTGTTATAATGATGGAGAAAAAATCCCCATGTTGTTCAATGTTTCCATTTTAATAATGGAAACAAAATCCCCATGTTGTTCAATGTTTCCGTAATAATGATGGAGACAAAATCCCATGTTGTTCAATGTTTCTGTTATGATGGAGACAAAATCCCCATGTTGATCAATGTTTCTTTTATAATGATGGATACAAAATCCCCATGTTGTTCAATGTTACTGTTATAATGATGGAGACAAAATCCCCATGTTGTTCAATGTTACTGTTATAATGATGGAGACAAAATCCCCATGTTTTTCAATGTTTCTGTTATAATGATGGAGACAAAATTCCCATGTTGTTCAATGTTTCTGTTATAATGATGGCGACAAAATCTCCATGTTGTTCAATGTTTCTGTTATAATGATGGAGACAAATTACCATGTTCTTCAATGTTTCTGTTATAATGATGGAGACTAAATCCCGATGTTGTTCAATGTTTCTGTTATACTGATGAAGACAAAATCCCCATGTTGTTTAATGTTTCCGTTATAATGATGGAGACAAAATCCCCATGTTGTTCAATGTTTCTGTTATAATGATGGAGACAAAATCCCCATGTTCAATGTTTCCGTTATTATATGGGAGACAAAATCCCCATGTTGCTCAATGTTTCTGTGATAATGATGGAGACCAAATCTCCATGTTGTTCAATGTTTCTGTTATAATGATAGAGACATAATCCTCATGTTGTTCAATGTTTCTGTCATAATGATGGAGACCAAATCTCCATGTTGTTCAATGTTTCTGTTATAATGATGGAGACACAATCACCATGTTGTTCAATGTTTCTGTTATAATGATGGAGAAAAAACTCCCATGTTGATCAATGCTTCTGTTTTAATGATGGAGACAAAATCTCAATGTTGTTCAATGTTTCTCTTATAATGATAGAAACAAATTCCCAATGTTGTTCAATGTTTCTGTTTTAATAATGGAGACACAATCCCCATGTTGTTCAATGTTTCTGTTATAATGATGGAGACAAAATCCAAATGTTGTTCAATGTTTCCGTTATAATGATGGAGACAAAATTCCCATATTGTTCAATGTTTCTATTAAAATGATGGAGACAAAATCTACATGTTGTTCAATATTACTGTTATAATGATGGAGACAAAATTCCCATGTTGTTTAATGTTTATGTTATAATGATGGAGACAAAATCCCCATGTTGTTCAATGTTACTGTTATAATGATGGAGACACAATTCCCATGTTGTTCAATGCTTCTGTTATGATGATGGAGACACAATTCCCATGTTGTTCAATCATTCCGTTATAATGATGGAGAAAAAATCCCCATGTTGTTCAATGTTTCTGTTATAATGATGGAGACAAAATCTTCATGTTGTTCAATGTTTCTGTTATAACGAGGGTGACAAAATCCCCATGTTGTTCAATGTTTCTGTTATAATGTTGGAGACAAAATCCTCATGTTGTTCAATGTTTCCATTATAATGATGTAGACAAAATCCCCATGTTGTTCAATGTTTCTGTTATAATAATGAAGACATAATCCCCATGCTGTTCAATGTTTCCGTTATAATGATGGAAACAATATTCCCATGTTGTTCAATGTTTCTGTTATAATGACGGAGACATCATCTCCATGTTGTTCAACGTGTCTGTTATAATGATGGAGACAAAATCCCCATGTTGTTCAATGTTTCTATTTTAATAATGGAAACAAAATCCCCATGTTGTTCAATGTTTCCGTAATAATGATGGAGACAAAATCCCATGTTGTTCAATGTTTCTGTTATGATGGAGACAAAATCCCCATGTTGATCAATGTTTCTTTTATAATGATGGATACAAAATCCCCATGTTGTTCAATGTTACTGTTAAAATGATGGACACAAAATCCCCATGTTGTTCAATGTTACTGTTATAATGATGGAGACAAAATCCCCATGTTTTTCAATGTTTCTGTTATAATGATGGAGACAAAATTCCCATGTTGTTCAATGTTTCTGTTATAATGATGGCGACAAAATCTCCATGTTGTTCAATGTTTCTGTTATAATGATGGAGACAAAATCACCATGTTCTTCAATGTTTCTGTTATAATGATGGAGACAAAATCCCCATGTTGTTCAATGTTTCTGTTATAATGATGGAGACAAAATCCCGATGTTGTTCAATGTTTCTGTTATACTGATGAAGACAAAATCCCCATGTTGTTTAATGTTTCCGTTATATTGATGGAGACAAAATCCCCATGTTGTTCAATGTTTCTGTTATAATGATGGAGAAAAAATCCCCATGTTCAATGTTTCCGTTATTATAAGGGAGACAAAATCCCCATGTTGCTCAATGTTTCTGTTATAATGATGGAGACCAAATCTCCATGTTGTTCAATGTTTCTGTTATAATGATAGAGACATAATCCTCATGTTGTTCAATGTTTCTATCATAATGATGGAGACGAAATCTCCATGTTGTTCAATGTTTCTGTTATAATGATGGAGACAAAATCACCATGTTCTTCAATGTTTCTGTTATAATGATGGAGACAAAATCACCATGTTGTTCAATGTTTCTGTTATAATTATGGAGACATAATCCCCATGTTGTTTAATGTTTCTGTTTTAATGATGGAGACAAAATCCCCATGTTGTTCAATGTTTCCGTTATAATGATGGAGACAAAATCCCCATGTTGTTCAATGTTTCCGTTATAATGATGGAGACAAAGTCCCCATGTTGTTCAGACAAAATTCCCACGTTGTTCAATGTTTCTATTAAAATGATGGAGACAAAATCCCCATGTTGTTCAATGTTACTGTTATAATGATTGAGACAAAATTCCCATGTTGTTTAATGTTTATGTTATAATGATGGAAACAAAATCCGCATGTTGTTCAATGTTACTGTTATAATGATGGAGACAAAATCCCCATGTTGTTCAATGCTTCTGTTATAATGATGGAGACACAATTCCCATGTTGTTCAATGCTTCCGTCATAATGATGGAGACAAAATCCCCATGTTGTTCAATGTTTCTGCTATAATGATGGAGACAAAATCTCCATGTTGTTCAATGTGTCCGTTATAATGATGTAGACAAAATCCCCATGTTGTTCAATGTGTCCGTTATAATGATGTAGACAAAATCCCCATGTTGTTCAATGTTTCTGTTATAATGATGGTACAAAATTCCCATGTTGTTCAATGTTTCTATTATATTGATAGAGACAAAATCCCCATGTTGTTCAATGTTTCTGTTCTAATGATGGAGACGAAATCCCAATGTCGTTCAATGTTTCTGTTATAATGATGGAGACAAAATCTCCATGATGTTCAATGTTTCTGTTATAGTGATGGAGACAAAATCCCTATGTTGTTCAATGTTTCAGTTATAATGATGGAAACAAAATCCCTATGTTGTTCAATGTTTCTGTTATAATGATGGAGACAAAATCCCTATGTTGTTCAATGTTTCTGTTATAATGATGGAAACAAAATCACCATGTTGTTCAATGTTTCTGTTATAATGAGCAAGATAAAATCCTCATGTTGTTGAATGTTTCTGTTATAATGATGAAGACAAAATCCCCATGTTGTTCAATGTTTCTGTTATAATGATGAAGAAAACTTCCGATGTTGTTCAATGTTTCTGTTATTATGTTAGAGACAAAATCCCTATGATGTTCAATGTTTCTGTTACAATGATGGAGACAAACTCCCGATGTTAATCAATGTTTCTGTTATAATGATGGAGTCAAAATCCTTATGTTGTTCAATGTTTCTGTTATAATGATGGAGACAAAATCCCCATGTTGTTCAATGTTTCTATTATAATGATGGAGACAAACTCTCCATGTTGTTCAATGTTTCTGTTATAATGATGGAGACAAAATCCCCATGTTTTTCAATGTTTCTGTTATAATGATGGAGACAAAATCCCTATTTTGTTCAATGTTTCTGTTATAATGATGGAGACAAAATCCCCATGTTCTTCAATGTGTCTGTTATAATGATGGAGACAAAATCCCCATGTTGTTCATTGTTTCTGTTATAATGATGGAGACAAAATCCCCATGTTGTTCAATGTTTCTGTTTAAATGATGGAGACAAAATCCCCATGTTGTTCATTGTTTCTGTTATAATGATGGAGACAAACTCCCGATGTTGTTCAATGTTTCTGTTATAATGATGGAGACAAAATCCTTATCTTGTTTAATGTTTCCGTTATAATGATGGAGACAAAATCAGCATGTTGTTCATTGTTTCTGTTAATGATGGAGACAAAGTCCCCATGTTGCTCAATGTTTCTGTTATATTGATGGAGACAAAATCACCATGTTGTTCAATGTTTCTGTTATAATGATGGAGACAAAATCCCAAAGTTGTTCAATGTTTTTGTTATAATGATGGACACAAAATCGCCATGTTGTTCAATGTTTCCGTTATAATGATGGAGATAAAATCCCCATGTTTTCAATGTTTCTGTTATAATGATGGAGACACAATGCCCATGTTGTTCAATGTTTCCGTTATAATGATGGAGACAAAATCCCCATGTTGTTCAATGTTTCTGTTATAATGATAGAGACAAAATCCCCATGCTGTTCAATGTTTCTGTTATAATGATGGATACAAAATCCCCATGTTGTTCAATGTTTCTGTTATAATGATGGAGACACAATGCCCATGTTGTTCAATGTTTCTGTTATAATGATGGAGACAAAATTCCCATGTTGTTCAATGTTTCTGTTATAATAATGGAGACAAAATACCCATGTTGTGACGAAGACAAAATCCCTATGTTGTTCAATGTTTCTGTTATAATGATAGAGAAAAAATCCCTATGTTGTTCAATGTTTCTGTTATAATGATGGAAGCAAAATCCCAAAGTTGTTCAATGTTTTTGTTATAATGATGGAGACAAAATCGCCATGTTGTTCAATGTTTCCGTTATAATGATGGAGACAAAAATCCCATGTTTTCAATGTTTCTGTTATAACGATGAAGACAAAATCCCAAGTCGTTCAATGTTTCTGTTATAATGATGGAGACACAATGCCCATGTTGTTCAATGTTTTTGTTATAAAGATGGAGACAAAATCGCCATGTTGTTCAATGTTTCCGTTATAATGATGGAGACAAAATCACCATGCTGTTCATTGTTTCTGTTAATGATGGAGACAAATTCACCATGTTGTTCAATGTTTCTGTTATAATGATGGAGACAAAATCCCAAAGTTGTTCAATATTTTTGTTATAATGATGGAGACAAAATCCCCATGTTGTTCAATGTTTTTGTTTTAATGATGGAGATAAAATCCCCATGTTGTTCAATGTTTCTGTTATAATGATGAAGACAAAATCCCCTTGTTGTTCAATGTTTCTGTTATAATGATGGAGACAAAATCCCCATGTTGTTCAATGTTTCCGTTATAATGATGGAGACAAAATCCCCATGTTGTTCAATGTTTTTGTTTTAATGATGGAGATGAAATCCCCATGTTGTTCAATGTTTCCGTTATAATGATGGAGACAAAATCCCCATGTTGTTCAATGTTTTTGTTTTAATGATGGAGATAAAATCTCCAGGTTGTTCAATGTTTCTGTTTTAATGATGGAGACAAAATCCTCATGTTGTTCAATGTTTCTGTTATAATGATGGAGACAAAATCTCCATGTTGTTCAATGTTTCTGTTATAATGATGGAGACAAAATCCCCATGTTGTTCAATGTCTCTGTTATAATGATGGAGACAAAATCCTCTTGTTGTTCAATGTTTCTGTTATAATGATGGAGACAAAATCTCCATGTTGTTCAATGTTTCTGTTATAATGATGGAGACAAAATCCCAATGTTGTTCAATGTTTCTGTTATAATGATGGAGACAAAATCCCCATGTTGTTCAATGTTTTTGTTTTAATGATGGAGATGAAATCCCCATGTTGTTCAATGTTTCCGTTATAATGATGGAGACAAAATCCCCATGTTGTTCAATGTTTTTGTTTTAATGATGGAGATAAAATCTCCAGGTTGTTCAATGTTTCTGTTTTAATGATGGAGACAAAATCCTCATGTTGTTCAATGTTTCTGTTATAATGATGGAGACAAAATCTCCATGTTGTTCAATGTTTCTGTTATAATGATGGAGACAAAATCCCCATGTTGTTCAATGTCTCTGTTATAATGATGGAGACAAAATCCTCTTGTTGTTCAATGTTTCTGTTATAATGATGGAGACAAAATCTCCATGTTGTTCAATGTTTCTGTTATAATGATGGAGACAAAATCCCAATGTTGTTCAATGTTTCCGTTATAATGATGGAGACAATGTTGTTCAATGTTTGTGTTATAATGATGGAGACGACATCCCCATGTTGCTCAATGTTTCTGTTATAATGATGGAGACAAAATCTCCATGTTGTTCAATGTTTCTGTTATAATGATGGAGACAAAATCCCCATGTTGTTCAATGTTTCTGTTATAATGATGGAGACAAAATCCCCTTGTTGTTCAATGTTTCTGTTATAATGATGGAGACAAAATCCCCGTGTTGTTCAATGTCTCTGTTATAATGATGGAGACAAAATCCCCATGTTGTTCAATTTTTCCGTTATAATGATGGAGAAAATGTTGTTCAATGTTTGTGTTATAATGATGGACACAAAATCTCCATGTTGTTCAATGTTTCTGTTATAATGATGGAGGCAAAATCCTCATGTTGTTCAATGCTTCTGTTTTAATGATGAAGACAAAATCCCTATATATTTCAATGTTTCTGTTTTAATGATGGAGACAAAATCCCCTTGTTGTTCAATGTTTCTGTTATAATGATGGAGACAAAATCCCCATGTTGTTCAATGTTTCCGTTATAATGATGAAGACAAAATCTCCATGTTGTTCAATGTTTCTGTTATAATGATGGAGACAAAATCCCCATGTTGTTCAATGTTTCTGTTATAATGATGGAGACAAAATCCCCATGTTGTTCAATGCTTCTGTTTTAATGATGAAGACAAAATCCCCATATATTTCAATGTTTCTGTTTTAATGATGGAGACAAAATCCCCTTGTTGTTCAATGTTTCTGTTATAATGATGGAGACAAAATCCCCATGTTGTTCAATGTTTCCGTTATAATGATGGAGACAAAATCTCCATGTTGTTCAATGTTTTCGTTATAACAATGGAGACAAAATCCCCATGTTGTTCAATGTTTCTGTTATAATGATGGAGACAAAATCCCCATGTTGTTCAATGTTTCTGTTATAATGATGGAGACAAAATCCCCATGTTGTTCAATAATTCTGTTGTAATGATGGAGACAAAATCACAATGTTGTTCAATGTTTCTGTAATAATGATGGAGACAAAATCCCTATGTTGTTCAATGTTCCTGTTATAATGATGGAGACAAAATCCCCATGTTGTTCAATGTTTCTGTTATAATGATGGAGACAAAATCCCGATGTTGTTCAATGTTTCTATTATAATGATGGAGACAAAATCCTCATGTTGTTCAATGTTTTCGTTATAACGATAGAGACATAAATTCAATGTTGTTCAATGTTTCTGTTATAATGATAGATACATAATCTCCATGTTGTTCAATGTTTCTGTTATAATGATGGAGACAAAATCCTCATGTTGTTCAATGTTTTCGTTATAATGATGGAGACAAAATCACCATGTTGTTCAATATTTCCGTTATAAAAATGGAGACCAAATCCCCATGTTGTTCAATGTTTCTGTTATAATGATGGAGACAAAATCCCCATGTTGTTCAATGTTTTTGTTATAATGATGGAGACAAAATCTCCATGTTGTTCAATGTTTCTGTTATAACGATGAAGACAAAATCCCCATGTTGTTCAATGTTTCTGTTATAATGATGGAGACAAAATCCCCTTGTTGTTCAATGTTTCTGTTATAATGATAAGGACAAAATCCCCATGTTGTTCAATGTTTCTGTTATAATGATGGAGACAAAATCTCCATGTTGTTCAATGTTTCTGTTATAATGATGGAGACAGAATCCCCATGTTGTTCAATGTTTCTGTTATAATGATGGAGACAAAATCCCACTGTTGTTCAATGTTTCTGTCATAATGATGGAGAAATAATCTCCATGTTGTTCAGTGTTTCTGTTATAATGATGGAGAAAAAGTCTCCATGTTGTTCAATGTTTCTGTTACAATGATGGAGACAAAATCCCCATGTTGTTCAATGATTTCGTTATAATGATGGAGACAAAATCCCCATGTTGTTCAATGTTTCCGTTATAAAAATTGAGACGAAATCCCCATGTTGTTCAATGTTTCTGTTATAATGATGGAGACAAAATCCCCATGTTGTTCAGTGTTTTCGTTATAATGATGGAGACAAAATCCCCATGTTGTTCAATGTTTCTGTTATAATGATGGAGACAAAATCCCCATGTTGTTCAATGTTTTCGTTATAATGATGGAGACAAAATCCTCATGTTGTTCAATGTTTTCGTTATAATGGAAGAGACATAATCTCCATGTTGTTCAATGTTTCTGTTATAATGATAGAGACATAATCTCCAGGTTGTTCAATGTTTCTGTTATAATGATGGAGACAAAATCCCCTTGTTGTTCAATGTTTCTGTTATAATGATAAGGACAAAATCCCCATGTTGTTCAATGTTTCTGTTATAATGATGGAGACAAAATCCCCTTGTTGTTAAATGTTTCTGTTATAATGATAAGGACAAAATCCCCATGTTGTTCAATGTTTCTGTTATAATGATGGAGACAAAATCTCCATGTTGTTCAATGTTTCTGTTATAATGATGGAGACAAAATCCCCATGTTGTTCAATGTTTCTGTTATAATGATGGAGACAAAATCCCAATGTTGTTCGATGTTTCTGTCATAATGATGGAGAAATAATCTCCATGTTGTTCAATGTTTCTGTTATAATGATGGAGACAAAATCTCCATGTTGTTCAATGTTTCTGTTACAATGATGGAGACAAAATCCCCATGTTGTTCAATGTTTCTGTTATAATGATGGAGACAAACTCCCGATGTTGTGCAATGTTTCTAATATAATAATGGAAACTCAATCCCTATGTTGTTTAATGTTTCTGTTATAAAGATAGAGACAAAATCCCCATGGTGTTCAATGCTTCTGTTATAATGATAGAGACAAAATCCCCATGTTGTTCAATGTTTCTGTTATAATGATGGAGACAAAATCCCCATGTTGTTCAATGTTTCTGTCATAATGATGGAGACAAAATCCCCATGTTGTTCAATGTTTTCGTTATAATGATGGAGACAAAATCCTTATGTTATTCAAGGTTATGTTATAATGATAGAGACATAATCTCCATGTTGTTCAATGTTTCTGTTATAATGATAGAGACATAATCTCCAGGTTGTTCAATGTTTCTGTTATAATGATGGAGACAAAATCCCCTTGTTGTTCAATGTTTCTGTTTTAATGATAAGGACAAAATCTCCATGTTGTTCAATGTTTCTGTTATAATGATGGAGACAAAATCACCATGTTGTTCAATGTTTCTGTTTTAATGATGGAGACAAAATCCCCATGTTATTCAATGTTTCTGTTATAATGATGGAGACAAAATATCCATGTTGTTCAATGTTTTTGTTATGATGATGGAGACAACATCCACTTGTTATTCAATGTTTCCGTTATAATGATGGAGACATAATCCCCATGTTGTTCAATGTTTCTGTTATAATGATGGAGACAAAATCCCCATGTTGTCCAATGTTTCTGTTATAATGATGGAGACATAATCACCATGCTGCTCAATGTTTCCGTTATAATGATGGAAACAAAATCCCAATGTTGTTCAATGTTTCTGTTATAATGATGGAGACGAAATCCCCATGTTGTTCAATATTTCTGTTATAATGATGGAGACAAAATCCCCATGTTGTTCAATGTTTATGTCATAATGATGGAGACAAAATCCCAATGTTGTTCAATACTGCTGTTGTAATGATAGAGACAAAATCCCCATATTGTTCAATGTTTTCGTTATAATGATGGAGACAAAATCCCCATGTTGTTCAATGTTTTTGTTATAATGATGGAGACAACATTCCCATGTTGTTCAATGTTTCTGTTTTAATGATGGAGACAAAATCCCCATGTTGTTCAATATTTCTGTTATAATGATTGAGACACAATCCCCATGTTGTTCAATGTTTCTGTTTTAATGATGGAGACAAAATCCCCATGTTATTCAATGTTTCTGTCTTATGCATTTACACGTTTACATTGATATGCGTGTACTTATGTAACATAATCCAAATTAAAGCAAACCAATCGGACAGGACAAAAGAAATGGTCAACATGAATATATTGGGTTTGGATAATTAAAACGGAAATACATCGATATCATTAATCAACAGCCATCTAGATCCCAATCATAGGTCTTTCAATGATCGTAGCCCCATTCTCGGAATTTCATTAAGAAGACAAATTGAAGTGACAAACCAGGTCAAAACATTACTTCGGGTATAGAGAGTTGACGTGGTATGCTTCTTCTGATATACATGTAATACCCTCAATTTATACCCAGTAAAGTATGTTACTATAGTTCAAATTGCTTTTGAGACATCAATTCTCCTATACAGAGATCTAAAACTGCGATAACATGGCACATATACGGACAATTGAGACAAAAACAAATCGGGATCGTTAAACATATATAATTTAAAACACTCTCTCAATGTTTTTGTGTTAGGAACATCGAATCGCCACCTCCTCTTTTCACACTAATAATGACATTTAGATGGGACGAGCGTGGCATATAAATTGCGACAGACAAGTATCGATATTTAAATCAATCAGCTGTAATTAGTCCAGAGGTATGGAAAAGAGGATATGAATAAATTAATAGATATTAATATAATGCAACCAATGACAAAGTCACTGTATGAGGACATGTATTTTTTATGTCTTACATATATGAGGTTCACTATTAACATAAAGAGGGCTTAACATATTTTAAAATGATGTCTGCTATTATCACAATGTTTTTTTTGTTCCAGAAGTTAAAAAAAATTTCTACTGCTCTACATTGTTGAATTAACTATTGTGTCCTCTTTATCATGGTGGTATATTTGTTTACTCAGGAACAGTCTCTTATATGTACTGATCAAAGTTATAAGTTATTATAAAATGTGCGCTTGTCTCTGCAAGTGGCGTCTCCCATGTTAGAGTTTGTGGTTATTTGATAAATATTGTATGTTCGTTTGAGTTTACGAATTAGAACTTATTAGTAAATACATAAGCATAGAATACATATTCCCGAATATATCATATCACTTAAAATAGGTAAAGGTCAGAGTCTGACGATCAATATCTAATTAAGAATGAGAAGTGGAAATGATTTTTATCATCAATACTCAAAGATATAATATTTGGATCTATGACTGATAAAGGGTCTAAAATAAAATATGCCATGTTGTTATCTATATATATACTATACGCGCGTTTTCATAATATCATTCAGGAAAGTCGAATCAATGTGTATTGTATTAACAATAAAGGTTAAAAATTGATAGACACAGATCTGTTTCAATAATTGTATTATAACATCTTTAACATAAAATGAAATTTTATTAAAAGGGAAAAACTTGTTTTGTGCTTTACATATCTTTGTTTTTCAAATTTGCATATCTGATTTCATAATGAACTGTGCACTTGTACTTGGTCTTTTGTACTCTTCCGAAAGAGAACTACACAACATCACACTTACTTGCAATAACTGCATCTGTATCTGTATTGTTTGGCTGTTCTTGTAACTCTATAAAAGACATCATATTTAGATATTCTCAAGGGAGATGTCTAACTTTCATAGAACTTGATTTTATATAAATATTCGAACGCAATTATTATTTGAATACTCACCTTTCATTTTGCTCAGATATTTGAATCTCATATCAAAAAGTAAAATCACAAAAATCCTGAACTCAGAGGAAAATTTAATCGGAAAGTCCATTATCACATAGCAAAATCAAATGACAAAACACATCAAAACCGAATGGAAAAGAATTGTCAAATTTCTGACTTGCTACAGGCATTTTCAATTGTAGAAAACGGTGGTTGAACCTGGTCTTATATCGCTAAACCTCTCACTTGTATCAAAATTATGCGCCATAATTAGTCAATTTTTGCAAAAGTGTAATTTTATGTCTTTGATCTCTTTTCTGGACAAATTTTTATCATGAATACTTAAAGGTAGGATATTTTGGAAAGCTAAACTGAACGAATAACATATATTTACATTGTTTATATATGTCGTGCAACCCTTTAGTCTGATCTATCAAACGTGAACCATATGTATATTCTAAAACCAACGTCCCTAACATTAGTCGATTACGTGAAAAAAGAGACACAATTTAAAGCAATTGATGGTACTGCAAATCACTGATTCGTTTCAGGGTTTGCTATATAATAATAACATGTCTAAAAGAGATAGAACCATTATTTAACATATAATAACTTAGTATTACCTTAGTCGTATTTGGCACAACTTTTTGGAATTTCGGGTCTTCAATGCTCTTTAACTTTGTACTTGTTTGACTATACAACTATTTTGATTTGAGCGTCACTGATGAGTCTTATGTGGACGAAATGCGCGTCTGGCGTACTAAATTATAATCTTGGTACCTTTGATAACTATTTACACCACTGGGTTGATGCCACTGCTGGTGGACTTTCGTCCCGAAGGCATCACTAGCCCAGTAGTCACTCATCGGTGTTGACATGAATATCAACATGATCAATTATGTGGTCATTTTTATAAATTTCCTGTAACAAAATATTGAATTGTTTGAAAATCTAAGGATTTTCTTATCCGAAAAATAGATTACCTTAGGCGTATAAGGCACATCATTTCGGAATTTTAAGTCCTCAATGCTCTTTAACTTTGTACTTGTTTGGCTTTATAACTATTTTGATCTGAGTGTCGCTGATGAGTCTTATGTAGACGAAACGCGCGTCTGGCGTATTGAATTATAATCATGGAATGTTTGAATACCAATAAGTATACGTGCAAATGGTTAATATCATACTCATCGGTTCAATTGGAATCAAAACCAGTTGAACAAAGGATAAGTATAGAGATCACTAACAGTATAACGCAATGTTATATGTAAATATAACTTACAATGACAAACCTAGGTATTTTGCTTAGTTGTATTAGTGTAGCAAAAGTCAAATCCACAGAAGAGATGAACACGAAAACGGGAATAATAGAAACAACTTTGTTAAATGTCTATTATAAATACAAACCTGACGTTCTCCTTAGGTTTTGGGTTTTCTTCTTTATTGACAGTTTCTCTGCGTAAAAATAATGATCTTATTAACAATTTCATTTTGTTATTCTCGTGGGATTTTATCTGATGCTTGGTCCGTTTGTGTGTGTGTTAGTTACATTAAAGTGTTGTGTTGTTGTTCTCCTCTTATATTTATGTGTTTCCCTCAGTTTTAGTTTGTTACCCCGATTTTGTTTTTTGTCCATGGATTTACGAGTTTGAACAGCGGTATACTACTGTTGCCTTTATTTATCATTCACATATTATAAGTGCGTTAAAATTGTAAATTATTATAAAAATCAAATAAAACAGTGATTTCTAAATATAAATAAATCCACTTAGCTGTGTTAAGATAATCCAAAAATATCGCACATTAGTTTCCAAATTGCATTTAAAGTACTGCTTTTTTTTTCTTTTTTTTTTTTCATTTCACTTCTTCAGGTGCAAAAGGGGAAAAACAATATACACAGTCATTTGAAAAAGTTGTTTTCCTTGTGTATGCCCTGCCGTAATGTTTTCCTTGTGATTGATTTGATAAGATTTTGATAATAATTGTTATATTAAGTTTGAACTACCACTTATAAATTGAAAACTGCAGGTTCAAGTATGTCTATTATTAGTTTGTACTAACACTTCATATATATGTCTATTATTAGTACTAACACTTCATATATATGTCTATTATTAGTTTGTACTAACAATTCATATATATTTCTATTATTAGTTTGTACTAACACATCATTTATATGTCTATTATTAGTTTGTACTAACAATTCATTTATATGTCTATTAATAATTTGTACTAACACTTCGTATATATGTCTATTATTAGTTTGTACTAACACTTCATTTATATGTCTATTAATAGTTTGTACTAACACTTCATATATATGTCTATTATTAGTTTGTACTAACACTTCAGTTATATGTCTATTATTAGTTTGTACTAACACTTCATTTATATGTCTATTAATAGTTTGTACTAACACTTCGTATATATGTCTATTATTAGTTTGTACTAATACTTCATTTATATGTCTATTATGAGTTTGTACTAACACTTCATATATATGTCTATTATTAGTACTAACACTTCATATATATGTCTATTATTAGTACTAACACTTCATATATATGTCTATTATTAGTTTGTACTAACACTTCATATATATGTCTATTATTAGTTTGTACTAACACTTCATTTATCTGTCTATTAATAGTTTGTACTAACACTTCATATATATGTCTATTATTAGTACTAACACTTCAGATATATGTCTATTATTAGTACTAACACTTCATATATATGTCTATTATTAGTTTGTACTAACATTTCATATATATGTATATTATTAGTTTGTACTAACACTTCATATATATGTATATTATTAGTTTGTACTAACACTTCATATATATGTCTATTACTAGTTTGTACTAACACTTCATTTATATGTCTATTATTAGTTTGTACTAACACTTCATTTATATGTCTATTATTAGTTTGTACTAACACTTCATATATATGTCTATTATTAGTTTGTACTAACACTTCATATATATGTCTATTATTAGTTTGTACTAACACTTCATATATATGTCTATTATTAGTTTGTACTAACACTTCATATATATGTCTATTATTAGTTTGTACTAACACTTCATATATATGTTTATTAATAGTTTGTACTAACACTTTATATATATGTCTATTATTAGTTTGTACTAACACTTCATATATATATGTCTATTATTAGTTTGTACTAACACTTCATATATATGTCTATTATTAGTTTGTACTAACACTTCATATATATGTCTATTATTAGTTTGTACTAACACTTCATATATATATCTATTATTAGTTTGTACTAACACTTCATATATATGTCTATTATTAGTTTGTACTAACACTTCATATATATGTTGATTAATAGTTTGTACTAACACTTTATATATATGTCTATTATTAGTTTGTACTAACACTTCATATATATATGTCTATTATTAGTTTGTACTAACACTTCATATATATATGTCTATTATTAGTTTGTACTAACACTTCATATATATGTCTATTATTAGTTTGTACTAACACTTCATTTATATGTCTATTATTAAAGACCGTTTAGTTTTTCTTTGGTTGCTGACTTCTTGGCGAGAATCCCAAAGTCTTTTAATAAAACTTCAACTAGAAAGGCCAGTGATTCAATGAAACTTAAACACCTAATACAGTCTATACCATATATACGGAATGAAATTATGTATAGGTCTTAGTCATAATATTTTTTTAAATCAGTTTTGAGATGCCTATATTACGGTACAACAGGATTCAGAAGGAGCCCAAAACAACCTCTTATAACTTTTAGTTACAGTTTCCTATGAATTCATTTAACAGCAAAGCTTTTTTTCTAAAACTTGCTATATCAGTAGTTTATAAAAGGTCCTTTATGGTTTTGAAAGCTCTTGACAGTACAGGTATGTCATAACTTTTAATCAAATTATAACTTCATGTTTGGACTTTAACTTCATTTGCTGGTCAGTTGTGGGTAATTGTAATGACAATATTAACAAAAACCACAATGTATTCAACGTATTTGACATTTTGTCTTTAAGATAAAAAAAAATCATTATTATAGTATAACGACGTCTTCTTTGTTTTAGAAGCTATCCTTGATCCTACTAGAAATTTACTACAAATTTTAATTACTTAAAGTATAAATCGGAATTCTAATTTCTTTTAGTAGATATTGACATTCAAATTTGTACTAGGAGTATTTTCAATCCTACTGAATTCCAATTTAAACTTTAAACATATATTTGGGATTCTATAAAGTAAACGCATAAATTTGATTGTTTTGTAACTCGTGAAATGCTGGTTATTTTAATCAATGATCAAGAGAACACTGATAATTTTGAATAACAGCGTATACTGGCATTGCATTATCGCATATTCTATTAATCTGGAAAACTTTGATTATCTGAGATACTAATACATAATATAATTGAAACAAGAAGCGGAAATGCCATAATTATTCAACCATTTGCAGTCGAAAATAAACTGCTTATATACCAAAGTTCATATGAAAAAAGAGGAAAGGACAATAAGAGTTTTCAAAACAATTTCATAAAATCAATAACTAAGAACAAACTTACCTAAATTTCAGGTCCCCAAACAGTTTCCCTATGTCTGCCTCTGCTACTGTCTTTTTGACATACTTGACTGATGGCATAATAGGAATCTGTATTTCTTCTATTTGATCGACTTGTGACTTTATTTGTCTTAGTTTTTGTAACAATTTCGTAGTATCTTTTATACCCTGGGTGTCTTGATAAAGTTTCTGCTGCTTCTTTGCCTTATCCAAAGCTGTTTTTAACTCATTGCTAACAGACTGAAAGGTTTGAACATTCCTAGTGTCTTTCTCCTTCAGCGTGTTAATAAGACTCTCAACTTTCTTATCAATGATCTCTTTTAAGTGTCTGCCTTCTTCTCTTATAGCCTGAATGACTCCCTGTACATCAGCTTGATGTGTATGGGTACCTTGGTTAATATCTGCTATCTTTGACTGCAGATTTCTCATCTTCATGTCGATCACCATTTTGACCTCATTTTTGATTCCTTCAGTCGATTCCTTGATTTCAGCAAAGTCATGTGATTTGTGTTTTTTAATCACACATATTTTACAAATCGGCGAATTACATTCCATGCAGTAATAAATAAAGTTTTCATCATGTTCTTTACAATATTGTTTAACTTCCGGGTTTATATTTGGACCACCCAGAAATGTGTGATTTTTGGTCATCTTCGTCCGTAAATGAGATATTTTACATCCATCACAAAACAGCTGGTCACACTGTTCACAGTAGTTATGTCCAGGTCCAGATACACAAATTTCACACGTTTTAGACGCAGCCTGAGCCATTTTAGTTGTTTATAATTTTGATTGATTTAAGTGTACAGGAAGATAGATAAAAGTGAATGTAAATACAATACCGGAATAATATCTCAATTACGGATCATGGCATAACATCATTAATTCTTGCGTTGAAGGACATTTAGAAACTCTCTTTTTTTTATTTTTCTCACACTTTTTTTCTTTCTGTAATTGTTTTCGATTCCTAATTTATGTTATTTATCTACAAAAGTGTTTCCCTCAATTGTTAGTTATGATAATACAAACAACACAATAAGAACAAATATTCCATGAACAAAGATATGTACATAAGAAGAAATGTGTAGGAAATTAAATCTCACTGGAATAGATGGATAAGTTATTTTCTCAAGATTAAATACACGTTTACAGAGAAAGTACAACTACAATATAAATACACATACAATAGTTGAGGGCGAACAGAAGCAGTAAAATAAAGTAAAATGAAGTACAACTTTATGATGACATACATGTATAATAAACGGTTAAAATAAATATGAGAAACACAGTCAGGTGTTTTACGTTTAAATGGAGGGCTTACCTTTCTATTAATACACATAATGAATGAACACAGTTTTCTTAAAACTGATTGTTTTAGTATTAAACAGTGAGAAAATTGACAAAATTGTTGAACTCTGTAAAATTGTACTTGCAGACATAAGAATGTACTACTACTTTAAATTGAAAACCTTTGCCAATTGAATACAAATTTACACAAGTACTGTCTTAAATCGACAAATAGATAAATACCACCACAGTCGAGTTTTCTACATTTGAAAATGAATGTACCAAGTCAGGAATATGACACTTGATGTCCATTCGTTTGACGTGTGTTATTATTTGATTTTGTCATTTGTTTAAGGACTTTTAGTTTCGAATTTTCCTCGGAGATCAGTATTTTTTTGTGATTTTATTCTTTACAGCATTACTACAGTGAATGAGAAAAATATTCTCTTTTTTAACCTGGAACAATACGTACAAAATAGCAACCATTATTGCATCAATACACAGACGTAGAAACTCTGTTTGACTTTCATAAAATATTGCCAAGTTTTTAATGCAATATCATTTTTTTTTCATAATCCCAAACTTCAATACTATACACCAGTAAACGTAAAGGTGTAACCATAGAATCTAACAAAGAAATAAAATATCTATTGATCAGTCCAATTTTCCTGTTTTATGTTATGGATAGAACGAAGCTTTTATAAATGGCTTGTTGTAAAAAAAAGTAAAATCACAAAAATCCTGAACTTAGAGGAAAATCAATTTGGAAAGTCCATAATCATATGGCAATTTCAAATAACAAAACGCATCAAAAACGAATGGACAAGAACTGTCATATTCCTGACTTGGTACAGGCATTTTCAAATGTAGAAAATGGTGGAAAACAGTCTACATTTATTACTTCCAAAATATTATACCAAGTCATTTATATTTTGATCGTGATTTATATGAATGTCCTATTAGAGATTTCCAATAAAATGACATACGTACCTAACTCGACGTACGCACGTAACGGGACCGGTTATTGCTAACCAATTAATTTTGTTAAATGCGTTACTCAAGTTTTAACTAAGCATTCCTAAACTATGAAATCCATTCATAATAAATTTTATCTATATCAAATATTTCTAAGATGATGAAGAACGAAAGAAATCATGATTTTTATATATCACGTGATTATTGAGATTCCCGCCTAAACTTCACTGTCATAAGACCACGTATATATACGTATCTTTACCTATCATACGATTCATTTGAGTTGTCTTTCATGGTTTTGACAATGACTTTGATTTTCAGATATACTTATCTTTGCAATATTTAATGAACCTTTTATTATTTGATATTTGTATTGATTTTGTTTGTCGTTATCAGATAGATTCTTCTTTTCGATTTTTAATGTTATAATATTTAATTTCCGTTGGTATTGATTTATATAGATTTTGTCGTAATTTCAGAAAAAAATGAACTCAAAATGTTAATCAGAACGTGTCTCTGTTAAAGTTGATAACTGGGATTGCATCATACTTTATTAAGTATTATTTCAAACCTTCTCTTCTTCTACACTTAATCTCCTCAATTTACAACTTCTAAAAAAAAATTCAACAGGAAAAACGTACGTCAACGGGAACTGAATTTAAAAAAAAAACATTAATACAGGTCATGTACTTCTTTAAATTTCAATAGTTGACATATACCTTTCTTTCAAATGAAAGTCAACGAACATTAAAAAAAGAAAATTGTAGTTGATAATAATGTGTGTAAATAAATGTGTACACCAATTCGTTATATGGATTGTAATTTGGAAGGTGTACTCGATTAGCAAGTGATGACTAATAATCTGCATTGACCACTGTGGATAGTAAACTATCAACTTATCATAGTACATAGTAATTGGCTAAAAATATCCTGTACCCAAGTATTTCTGATTAAAAGTGGATGAGAATGTCTATTTACATAGTTGTTACATTTTTGAGACAACTATAATGTCACTTCAGTCTTTACGGGAATTTTCTTTTTACTCGTATTCATCCGATTAGAAGTAGATTCTAAAGCTATCGCATATATTGATTGAGTTTCAATTTTTGTCTCGCTTTGGAGGTATATATATATATATATATAAAAGTGACAACTATGCGACAGATCCAATGACAGGATCACCAGTGAAGGTGTTACACGACTGAAAAAAATAATTTATATTCATGATTATATACTTGTATATTGGATTGACTGGTAGCAGGCTAGCCTCGAATACAATTTCAATTATTTTGTTGGACCCCCTGATCGAATGACTTTAAGACTGTATTTTACGGCTTCTCCAACAAGCATGATGCATTCACGAGCAAGAGCAGGTATTGGTTTACTCGTAAAAAGACTAGTGTGTCTTGATAGTGGTTACACTCTCTTGTTACCTAGCATATGAAAATGCGACTCTTAATTGTCGGGCATGTTAAAAAAGGTATATGTATTAATCATTATAATTAATTTTCATCATCCTCAATATATATGTAATATTTGTCGCTGGATATAAGACATACATCAGTATCATCATCATCATAAGTACTATAGCTTGAGGCTTAATCTTCGTCGTAAGTACATGTATTATATATAGCTGTAGGCTTCTTCGTCGTAAGTATAACGTGAGGCTTAATTCGTATCTAATATTTTAGCCAGATTATGTCGAGACCTTATTTTACGCATGCATCTCTATGATACATAGTTTTTATAAATATCCAAGTTAAAGCCAATGGAGATCGTTTATCAAATGATCTTGTCACAATTAAAACAGATAGAAAGGAATTGACTCGTGAGACTGAAACGAAGCATAAAAACAGCTAGCCATTTCTAGTATTTCCAAATAAGCTCCATGTACCGAAATGATAGTATCCACAGCTGCTGAACACTATCTTAAAAACAACTACAAAGAATAATTATCCCGTTTATAATATTGATCAACTATGTCGTACTGTTACACCATTGTCCTAGTATGGATGTGACTGTCCCAAGTCAGGAACCTTTAATTCAGTGCTTATCGTTTGTTGTTGTGTTTTCGTTGATTTTTTTTAACATTAATTTGGCTGTTAGTTTTAGTTGTTTTACATTTGTCATTTTGTGGCCTCTTATAGCTGACTATGCTGTATGGACTTTTCTCATTGTTGAAAGCCCTTCGTTGGACTATAGTTGTTAAAATTTCTGTGTAATTTGGTCTCTTGTGAAGAGTTGTCTTATTGACGATCATACTACATCTTGTTTTTTGTACATCACAAATTAAAAATAAAACATTCATAGACAGTCTAGAAAAGCGAGATCTTTTGTCATGTCAAAAGTACAGAGTATCTGTAGGACCATTAGTGGTCATAACTGTTTAACAGATTTTATGTATTGCCCATGTGTCCATTAGATTACACGTCAGTTTCACATGTCTGTGTTCAGTGAGCTACTAAATCACGGGAAAAAAAATCCAATTCAGTATGTAGTCTTAAACTTTTAAATCACATGCGAGATGCCTAATGGTCAGACATTGTTGTTTTTAAAAAGTATTTATCAAAGTCAAACGACAATCATTTAATGTTTTTTTTCGTGCAATACAATTTGTGATCATGGCCGGATCCAAGATATTTGAAAGAGGGTGTAGTTTTCTATAATTGAATTTATACTGACGAGCGGAGCGATGCAAAAAACAATTTGGACAATTATACGCTAAAAATGATATGGATTTTAAAACTTATTTAGCGATCGACAAGGGGGAGTACGCCCTCTACCCCTGTATCCTCGGATGCAAGTTTAGGTATACTTAAACAAAAACCTCGCCCCATAATTTGGTATAGGTAAAGACGAAATAGTACTTTTGAAAAATATATCATTGATATGAATTTCTGCCCACATCAAATTATCTTCAGTTAAATTATAGAAAACTATTTTTTTTTAAAAGTCAAGTACACCTTTTACATTCGGGTGTGTTGGAATTTACTTTAAACGTCAAATCTTTTTAAAACAATAAAAAGGCAACCTTCTCGCTTCGGAATTCGTTATTTTAATATTTGCATGCTAAATTTCGTCTTGGTAGTTTTTAAAATTCATAATTTGAGAAGAACTAAAATATGGGTCAAGTGAAATGACAAGAAATGATGGGTGTGTTTGATTACAAGTTGCTAATTTACTTGTTCCATTATATTATTTGTGTCAATAAAATCATTCAAAGTTTAATGACAAAATATTTAAAGAGTAAATAATTAGTTGGGGTTGATTTTTACTGACGGTATATTCCAGCAAACAATGCGTGTTCAAAGAGCAAAACATGCATGCAGTGTATGCTCCCCTCCGTCATGCTTCAATGCAGTAGGACTAAATACGTTGAGTTAAGTCGGTTATGTCGAGTAAAGTCATTTTATTGGAAATCTCTATTGTGACAATTCAGATAAACTAAAATGTGACATAACTAGAATCAGTGTAATTTTACTCTCGAACCATTACCCGCTTTTTACCGGGCGCTCATTAGAGACTTGACTATTTTAAGAATGACACTTAAACCTATTTTCAGCCATTTTTCTCTGTGCATACAAAACTCCTTCTCGCTTCGTAATAATTGCATAATCTCATGAATCTTCTCAGTATGCACAAACATTTTGACCACTGAGGGCAATACACATATATTCATACGCCGAAAAATTACAGTGAAAAATAAAAGAACAAAAACAAAAATACCGAACTCCGAGAATAATTCTAAACGGAAAGTCTCTCAGTAAATGGAAAAATGTAAAGCTCAAACACATCAAACGAATGGATAACAACAGTCACATTTCTGACTTTGCACAGAAATTTTCTTATGTAGAAAATGAAGAATCAAACCTGAAGGATTAAAGCTTGCTGAACCTCTCACGTGTATGATAGGCGCAAAAAATTCCATAATATTGACAACGATGTGTAAACAAAACAAACAGACATAATAAGTAAAAATATCAAAAGTAGGGGGACAACAGACAACATTGTGTTTTAAATATAATCACTATTAAAAGAAGCAAATATGTCAGCAATGATAAACAATAAGACATACATACAACGCACATTAACAAAAACGAAACACAAGAATACAAAAAAAATATCATAGCACAATAACGCAATGACGGGATGTATAAATACCTAGCCACGTCAAATGAATATTGTCAAAAATAGACTCAACAATGAAAGTAATAATTTACAAAGACAAATGAAAGTACACTACAACACGTCGTTATTAAGATGATAAATAACGTCAGTACCTATATAATATAATTCCAGACCATCGTGTATCATTTGTAAAAAAAACGGAATCACATCAAAAACGAAGCAACAAGAACTGTTATATTCCTGACTTGATACAGGCATTTTGAAATGTAGCAAATGGTGGATTACACCTTGTTTTTAAGCGATAAACCTCTCACTGATGTACCCATATTTTGACTATTATATTTCTTGTGTCTGTTTATTTAACGCATCAATGTAAAAATATCGGAAATTGATGAGACTGTCATTAAAGTGAGAGTGTTAGCGCTATAGAACCAGGTTTAATCCACCATTTTCTACATTTGAACCAAGTCAGGAATATGACAGTTTTTGTCCATTCGTTTTTTGATGCGTTTTGTTATTTGATTTTGCCATGTGATTATGGACTTTCCCAATTGATCTTCCTCTAAGTTCAGTATTTTTGTGATTTTACTTTTCACGTTGTTGATAAATTCTTTCGTTGAACATGAAAATGAGTTGGCAATGAACCGTTGTTTGTACGGAATTTTGTGAAGCTTAGTTATCCAATACAAATAAGGTAAGTCCCATGACTTTATGTTGATTTCCCAAAAATCTCATCAATGGTAAATGACATGTGTGTGTATGTGGGATGACCTCAGTGCTCATCTATTCCTAAGTCTTTTACACGACTCTCCTACTTATACGATATATATACCATGACAATATTATTTGAAGCTTTGTCCCCAAGGAACAAAAACATACTTGATCAAGGCTCCGTGTTGAAGGCCGTACTTTAACCTATAATGGTTTACTTTTTAAATTGTTATTTGTATGGAGAGTTGTCTCATTGGCACTCACACCACATCTTCCTATATCTATTGATCGTGAATAGATGATAGACATTTCGCAGCCTTTTTGGTCTCTGAAAACGGACTTTGGTCGATCATTCACACAGTTTTTTAACTTATGAATGCAACAACTTTTTATCAGAGACCTGATTGTTTTGACCCATTCTGACACAGTGTCCAGTTCAACTTTTCGTTTAACCCATGCTCTGGGGTAGTCCTCAGTGAAATCCATTATTATTTTTATGTATAGTTGCAATAGATGTGTTTGGGTTCTATATACTTATCACCATGAAATGTCAACTTTCGGAGATGTTCATGTTAAATTATGTTTAGATCTCCAGCAATAACATGACCAGAGTATTGTAAATATAAGGAGAGAGGGACCAGTCACATGTAATAGGTTATTTGTATGTATTGTATGCAATGCTTGCTTATAATTAATGTGCAAGTGTTTTGTGTAACTGTAGCATACAATAGAAACATGTTTGAGAATAAAATGGAATTTTAGATGTTATCTCCTTGTGATTTAGAAAGTTGCGTATGTTTATTGTATCAATTCCTTTAATTGTAAACTAAACACGAAGGAATTTCATCGTTTCCACATGTAAAGGTTCATATCTTACTTTAAAAAGCCAAAAAAGAGCTACATCACACATTATACTTACCAGTCTGTATATTGGAGAAAGTGTATTGATGCATCCTTTGTCAAGTGCAGAATCTTTCAAACATTTTAGGAAATTAACAGGCAGTGCAAAAAGAATAGTTCTAATTTAATGTTACCCTATCGGAGGACGAAGATATGAAAAAAGGTAATCAAAGCTCCTAGAGGGCGATCTAGATTTAAAAGACCTTTTTACATCAGGTAGATGGAAAAGTTTGTTCCCATGAATACGTTTCTGTCTTAAAGTAGTATTTAATAAGATCATCACATTTACATCACTGCAGGTTTGACAAATTTCCTACTTCTTTGATGCTATCATTGCAACCATATGGCATTGCAGTACCTATTTCCTTTATCCAGAAATTCCCTCTATTTTTTCGGAAAAGAATACTTAGTATTGGGGTTATTGGTGTGGTGATACATTTCCTCGATGATAAAGAAGGTGCATGGTCAGGTTAATTAAAATGTTTATACAGGACCCTGAATTGCGCATCGTTATTATCAGACCGGTGTTGATTCATCCCTTTACGCAAAGTTAGTCGAGTTTCACCAACATGTAGTATTGCATACAAAGTACATTCAATTCCGTAAACGACATTGTCCGTGGAACAGTCCAGAGGCTAAAAAGATATGCGTATTCCTAGCTAAACCAGTCACTTGTATGACAGTTGACAGCAATAATTTACCATACAGATATAATAGTTAAAAATATTAAAAATAGGGATAAGCAGTCAACATTGTGTATAATCTTAATTTCTTTAAATATAAACACATTTGTCAACAAAGAAAGACAAAATGGCTAACAGACAAATATTGTGAGCGTTCTGAAGGTCAGAAAAGCTCTTGGTGATCAGTATTTATAATTTTCTATTTACTCAATAATTAAGGAAGTAACATACAAAGTATTTTCTAATGCGTTTGTATGTGCTAAATTATATATTAAATGTGATATTTTCATCTCTGATCAGGAAACGTTTGTACTTGAACACAAATATCATTAAAGTTAAAACAATTGAGAATTACAACACGTCATAGTAATGAGCCGGATATAAATTAGTTTTAACAGGAAATGCAAAAGTGTCCTCCTTCTCGAATGTTACATTATCGAATGATACTTTCCATAGAACTTGAGAATCTTATAGTTATGTATTTTTCATTTTAAAGCGCAGTATTATGAGTATTTGACTTAGACATAGAAAGTTATATACTAGTAAGAATCGAATTGTGTACGTAAAGAGTAACTCTTTCTTTTGTTTTTGATATATATACAGGTTAGATAAAGACAGCATCCCCTTTTCTTTGGATGAAATACTTCACTACAAATAATGTTGTTTTCGAAATGAATTCTTATATTTCTACTTGCGATAGATAATGATTTTTTTAACGTGTTAATATCCCAATATCTGATAAATTAAAAATGAAGATTGAATTCAAACTATGCAATCTATTTAAGCATAGTACTGCATTTACTAAAATAAATTTGATAACAGTTATTTTACAACAAAATATACTGACAAATAGTGGCGATAAAGCACTATAGAAATATGAATCTCTGGATTAACTAGATGATTAAGCTTATGTGAGTGTGGAGATAGAACATGGTAGTTTTGACAAAAACATGTACGATAGGAATCTTCTATCATAGTTGTATAGGGAGGTAGAATATCACAACTGGACATATAACGCGTTAAGATTCACATGACGAAAGTTGAACTTACATGATCAAGGATCAAGTAATAATTGGCTTTAGTTTGATACCTTAACACTTGATAAAGCTCAACATATTTATGGGAATAGTACTTCGGTTGTCACATGTGAAGAATAGTCTTCTTACCGTTCCGGAATACATTAAACCACCATCGATTTCAGCTGATGTTTGTGTGGCTTTATCTCATGTTTTTATGCTGTATTTTGAGGAACTTTTATGTCGTATTTTGCCAAAGCGGTATCAGTTTGTCTTCGAGTCATGAGATTTAATATACCTTTGATATCTTCCCCATCTCAATCTTGGTTTGAGGATACGACAGGTCAACATTTTGTTCTATTTCAATCTTATCAAAATGACATTCCCTGTCTAAGCTTTACTTACGAGATTCCGACAACACTCCGTTTAACTTTTTGTTCTGGTAATCGTTATTTCATTAACCAAGCAATTCTGTAAATATTAACAATGCAATTTCCAATAGGAACTCCTTTTACGGCTAAAACTGTACCACTTTTACTATGAAGTTTTGAAAAAAATCTTATCCTAGAATTTAATGTTCATATGCACCACAATTTTTTTCAAAGGTCAAAATATAGGGCTGTGCGGCATATGTTCAACGTTTGTATGCTCTGAACTTCTCAGTGTTTAAACTAACACTAATTATCTTAACTACTCCTACCTCGAATGAAAGGTTACCACAGATTTCAATGTAAACAATATGCACATGTAAATTTACTGGTAACATTCCCAAGTTATGTCTCTGTGAGATGAAACACAGAGAGCATAACTGGGAACCAGTATGTAAACAAAATTGATTTTCTATAAATATTCAAGTTCTCCCCAAAAGAGGCGTTTTTTTTAGAAACAGCTGTATTTACAAAGTGCAACCTATAAATGATTTGTTTTAATTGTTCTTGGCTTTAAACAAGCTGTCTGTAACTGCTGTACTCTCAAAAGTGTACTGAATGTCTTTTATCCTGTATGTTTCAATACCCTGCCACGTCTGTTATTTGTTTTCGTTGGATGTTTTGAAAAGTTTGGCGCCCTCAAACATGTGTTACTCTGCCACATTCTGTATATGTCTGTCCAAACTCCGGCGCCTGTAATTCAATGGTTGTCGTTGTGTTGCTGTGTATCATATTTATTTTTTTATTTTTATTATGAAAATGTTGAAATTAAAAATAACTACACTTTGATATAAAGTAAGCTATGCAAATATTCAAAGTCAACTAACTATGACTGAAAGTAGGGGCTTAACAATCTCCATATAAATGATATTATCCAATTTTAAAACAACTGCATACAAGATAGCATAGACTTATCATAAGTAGTTCCCTTTAAGCAGCTTAAACACAACGTAACTTGAAAACTATGTGAAAGTCAATGAACCATGATGAGAGCCTATACAATCTAAATGAAAATGAGACTTTCAAATGCCAATACATTTGCATTTAAACATTGGTTCATCCATAACCATGTTAACTGATCAAATCCATACATGTTTTGTGTCTTTAAATAATGGAATGTTACACTTCTGTCTCAGTTTACGGTAAAGGTGGGTGCCTGTTACAATGTTACACTTCTGTCTCTGTTTACGGTAAAGGTGGGTGCCTGTTACAATGTTACACTTCTGTCTCAGTTTACGGTAAAGGTGGGTGCCTGTTACAATGTTACACTTCTGTCTCTGTTTACAGTAAAGGTGGGTGTCTGTTACAATGTTACACTTCTGTCTCAGTTTACAGTAAAGGTGGGTGTCTGTTACAATGTTACACTTCTGTCTCAGTTTACAGTAAAGGTGGGTGCCTGTTACAATGTTACACTTCTGTCTCAGTTTACAGTAAAGGTGGGTGTCTGTTACAATGTTACACTTCTGTCTCAGTTTACGGTAAAGGTGGGTGCCTGTTACAATGTTACACTTCTGTCTCAGTTTACAGTAAAGGTGGGTGCCTGTTACAATGTTACACTTCTGTCTCAGTTTACAGTAAAGGTGGGTGCCTGTTACAATGTTACACTTCTGTCTCAGTTTACGGTAAAGGTGGGTGCCTGTTACAATGTTACACTTCTGTCTCAGTTTACAGTAAAGGTGGGTGCCTGTTACGATGTTACACTTCTGTCTCAGTTTACAGTAAAGGTGGGTGTCTGTTACAATGTTACACTTCTGTCTCAGTTTACAGTAAAGGTGGGTGTCTGTTACAATGTTACACTTCTGTCTCTGTTTACAGTAAAGGTGGGTTTCTGTTACAATGTTACACTTCTGTCTCTGTTTACAGTAAAGGTGAGTGCCTGTTACAATGTTACACTTCTGTCTCTGCCTACGGTAAAGGTGGGTGTCTGTTACAATGTTACACTTCTGTCTCAGTTTACGGTAAAGGTGGGTGCCTGTTACAATGTTACACTTCTGTCTCAGTTTACAGTAAAGGTGGGTGTCTGTTACAATGTTACACTTCTGTCTCAGTTTACAGTAAAGGTGGGTGTCTGTTACAATGTTACACTTCTGTCTCAGTTTACGGTAAAGGTGGGTGCCTGTTACAATGTTACACTTCTGTCTCAGTTTACGGTAAAGGTGGGTGCCTGTTACAATGTTACACTTCTGTCTCTGTTTACGGTAAAGGTGGGTGCCTGTTACAATGTTACACTTCTGTCTCAGTTTACAGTAAAGGTGGGTGTCTGTTACAATGTTACACTTCTGTCTCAGTTTACGGTAAAGGTGGGTGTCTGTTACAATGTTACACTTCTGTCTCAGTTTACGGTAAAGGTGGGTGTCTGTAACAATGTTACACTTCTGTCTCTGTTTGCAGTAAAGGTGGGTGCCTGTTACAATGTTACACTTCTGTCTCAGTTTACGGTAAAGGTGGGTGCCTGTTACAATGTTACACTTCTGTCTCAGTTTACAGTAAAGTCTGTTACAATGTTACACTTCTGTCTCAGTTTACGGTAAAGGTGGGTGTCTGTTACAACGTTACACTTCTGTCTCAGTTTACAGTAAAGGTGGGTGCCTGTTACAATGTTACACTCCTGTCTCAGTTTACAGTAAAGGTGGGTGTCTGTTACAATGTTACACTCCTGTCTCAGTTTACAGTAAAGGTGATTGCCTGTTACAATGTTACACTTCTGTCTCAGTTTACAGTAAAGGTGGGTGTCTGTTACAATGTTACACTTCTGTCTCAGTTTACAGTAAAGGTGGGTGCCTGTTACAATGTTACACTTCTGTCTCTGTTTACAGTAAAGGTGGGTGCCTGTTACAATGTTACACTTCTGTCTCTGTTTACAGTAAAGATGGGTGCCTGTTACAATGTTACACTTCTGTCTCAGTTTACAGTAAAGGTGGGTGCCTGTTACAATATTACACTTCTGTCTCAGTTTACGGTAAAGGTGGGTGCCTGTTACAATGTTACACTTCTGTCTCAGTTTACGGTAAAGGTGGGTGCCTGTTACAATGTTACACTTCTGTCTCAGTTTACGGTAAAGGTGGGTGCCTGTTACAATGTTACACTTCTGTCTCAGTTTACGGTAAAGGTGGGTGTCTGTTACAATATTACACTTCTGTCTCAGTTTACGGTAAAGGTGGGTGCCTGTTACAATGTTACACTTCTGTCTCAGTTTACAGTAAAGGTGGGTGTCTGTTACAATGTTACACTTCTGTCTCAGTTTACAGTAAAGGTGGGTGTCTGTTACAATGTTACACTTCTGTCTCAGTTTACGGTAAAGGTGGGTGCCTGTTACAATGTTACACTTCTGTCTCAGTTTACGGTAAAGGTGGGTGCCTGTTACAATGTTACACTTCTGTCTCAGTTTACGGTAAAGGTGGGTGCCTGTTACAATGTTACACTTCTGTCTCAGTTTACGGTAAAGGTGGGTGTCTGTTACAATATTACACTTCTGTCTCAGTTTACGGTAAAGGTGGGTGCCTGTTACAATGTTACACTTCTGTCTCAGTTTACAGTAAAGGTGGGTGTCTGTTACAATGTTACACTTCTGTCTCAGTTTACAGTAAAGGTGGGTGTCTGTTACAATGTTACACTTCTGTCTCAGTTTACGGTAAAGGTGGGTGCCTGTTACAATGTTACACTTCTGTCTCAGTTTACGGTAAAGGTGGGTGCCTGTTACAATGTTACACTTCTGTCTCAGTTTACGGTAAAGGTGGGTGTCTGTTACAATGTTACACTTCTGTCTCTGTTTACAGTAAAGGTGAGTGCCTGTTACAATGTTACACTTCTGTCCCTGTTGACGGTAAAGGTGGGTGTCTGTTACAATGTTACACTTCTGTCTCTGTTTACGGTAAAGGTGGGTGCCTGTTACAATGTTACACTTCTGTCTCAGTTTACAGTAAAGATGGGTGTCTGTTACAATGTTACACTTCTGTCTCAGTTTACGGTAAAGGTGGGTGTCTGTTACAATGTTACACTTCTGTCTCAGTTTACGGTAAAGGTGGGTGTCTGTAACAATGTTACACTTCTGTCTCTGTTTGCAGTAAAGGTGGGTGCCTGTTACAATGTTACACTTCTGTCTCAGTTTACGGTAAAGGTGGGTGCCTGTTACAATGTTACACTTCTGTCTCAGTTTACGGTAAAGGTGGGTGCCTGTTACAATGTTACACTTCTGTCTCAGTTAACAGTAAAGTCTGTTACAATGTTACACTTCTACACTTCTGTCTCAGTTTACAGTAAAGGTGGGTGCCTGTTACAATGTTACACTTCTGTCTCAGTTTACAGTAAAGGTGGGTGCATGTTACAATGTTACACTTCTGTCTCTGTTTACAGTAAAGGTGGGTGTCTGTTACAATGTTACACTTCTGTCTCTGTTTACAGTAAAGGTGAGTGCCTGTTACAATGTTACACTTCTGTCTCTGTTTACAGTAAAGGTGGGTGCCTGTTACAATGTTACACTTCTGTCTCTGTTTACAGTAAAGGTGGGTGTCTGTTACAATGTTACACTTCTGTCTCTGTTTACGGTAAAGGTGGGTGTCTGTTACAATGTTACACTTCTGTCTCAGTTTACGGTAAAGGTGGGTGTCTGTTACAATGTTACACTTCTGTCTCAGTTTACGGTAAAGGTGGGTGTCTGTTACAATGTTACACTTCTGTCTCAGTTTACAGTAAAGGTGGGTGCCTGTTACAATGTTACACTTCTGTCTCAGTTTACGGTAAAGGTGGGTGTCTGTTACAATGTTACACTTCTGTCTCAGTTTACAGTAAAGGTGGGTGCCTGTTACAATGTTACACTTCTGTCTCAGTTTACAGTAAAGGTGGGTGCCTGTTACAATGTTACACTTCTGTCTCAGTTTACGGTAAAGGTGGGTGTCTGTTACAATGTTACACTTCTGTCTCAGTTTACGGTAAAGGTGGGTGCCTGTTACAATGTTACACTTCTGTCTCAGTTTACAGTAAAGGTGGGTGTCTGTTACAATGTTACACTTCTGTCTCAGTTTACAGTAAAGGTGGGTGTCTGTTACAATGTTACACTTCTGTCTCAGTTTACGGTAAAGGTGGGTGCCTGTTACAATGTCACACTTCTGTCTCAGTTTACGGTAAAGGTGAGTGTCTGTTACAATGTTACACTTCTGTCTCAGATTACAGTAAAGGTGGGTGCCTGTTACAATGTTACACTTCTGTCTCAGTTTACAGTAAAGGTGGGTGTCTGTTACAATGTTACACTTCTGTCTCTGTTTACAGTAAAGGTGGGTGTCTGTTACAATGTTACACTTCTGTCTCAGTTTACGGTAAAGGTGGGTGCCTGTTACAATATTACACTTCTGTCTCAGTTTACGGTAAAGGTGGATGCGTGTTACAACGTTTAAACGCGCTGCATTCTAAATCAGGAGCCTGTCGGCAATCATGCATCTAAGACAAGAATATCAATCAGTAAACATTAATTAATCCAAACGCTATTGTTTTTAACCAACCAAGGAATGGATTGCTTAACCGTATTTGGCAAAACTTTTTTGAACTTTGAGTTGTGCTGCTTTTCAACTTCGTATTGGTTTTGGTTTCCAATTATTTTGTTTTGTGCGCATGGTATCTTTACTAAGTTTTAAAATCTTCTTCCATAATTAAGAATTTTGGATCATTGGAAAAATGTCTTCTGCCGTTAACACTTTAAATGCAATGTTGTTTTTTTTTTGTATTTTATTGAAAAAGTGTTTACTATATCCAGTATTAACTTTCAACTTGAATAACTGTTTAATAGTTAGTGTCTCAAACATATTTATTTCTGTACTTGTGTGATGTTTTAGTCAGTTTGGCTGTATGTCTGTGATGATTATTAATACAGTTTTCGCTACTGATTCACATTGTCACATTAACCTATCATGTATGTTTTAAAATAAATGCAACAGTAGTATACCGCTGTTCGAAATTCATAAATCGATAGAGAACAAAACAAATGCGGGTTATAAACTAAAACTAAAACAGAGAAAAACGCATTAAATATAAGAAAACTACAATACCACATATTCACAATAATAAAATAAAACACACACAAAAACAAACTATAATATAACAATGGCCATTTCCCTGACTTGGTACAGGGCATTTTAAAAATAAAAATGGTGGGTTAAACCTGATTTTGTGGCATGCCAAACTTCCCGCTTTAAACGCGTCCAATGTTGTCAGTATACCGAAACTAAAACAATTGTCGTACAAAATGTCGCATTAAATCAGGTTTTTCCCACTAGTCAGATATATGACAATGGTTGTCAACTAACAATGTTTTTGACAACGTCTGAATTTGTCAGGTTTCATGGACGTCCCCTTTTAACATTTACATAAGATGTATTTCTATTATACTTTATTGATATCAGAGACGCCTTCATTATCATGGTGTAGGACAGATACATGATAAGACAAATGCAAATGTTTCGTTGTCATTTGTTTACCTCCAGCGAAATAAACCGTTACAACATACATGGCATACCAGTACCACTTTTACTAAAATGTGCGTTTTGACGATAAACGGTTCCAGGCAAACTTATTATTTTGAGATATAAAACTTGTTTATAAATTGAAGAGACTATAAACCAAACGGACAACAAAATAACCAAAGCCGGACAAAGAGAATATTGCTTAATTTAACGTAACTGGATCGTTTTATTTATGGCCAGAAACTTGAGGAGGTTCCTGCTGAAATATGTCCATGTTTTTACCTAGTGATCAGACAATATTTACTATTGTTTTATCAAACACCACTATTCTAACCCAACACTTTACTATATTCAAAAATATTCTTAGAATTTTAAAGCTTTACTCAAAAGAGTAGTATAATTCATTTAAGAAAACTCTAAATGCCTAGAAAGAAACGATCAGACCTAATGACGTCTCAATGAAAGAACATTGTTGAATCTGTATACATTTTAGATCTCATTTTAGTACACCAAACAATACTTCCATACACCAAATATACAAGACATATTGATGATTGTATCCGAGTTGTAGACCTGACCACGTAAACTTAACATGTTTTACTGATCTATGAAATGATGAATAAGTAAATCTGATGAGGACTGTGCAAGGTACTCGCATACCATATACAGTATATAAATATGTTTTACTCATAATAAGAGAGAAATTAACAATACAATTTTTAATTCGTCACTGAACCATGAAAGTGAGGTCAAACTTGGTAACATAAGGCATCTAGATACAAAATATGAAGCATTCAAGTCTTCCACCTTCTAAAATATAAAGCTTTTTAGAAGTAAGTTAACGCTGACGCCGATTCATTATTTCTATTTCGAGCTTTCTGCGACAAAAGTCGCAGGCCCGACAAGAAGAGAGTTTCTATTTATATGTCAAAGAAACCAAACTTAACAGGATAGAAGATGTTTTAATTTTGTCTTCACAACATAATTGAAGCTTTCTTTTTCTCCTATATATTCTAAAAGGTATTCATGAAATGGCACCTTTCTTATTATAAAGTTTTTTAATAGTTTACATATATGTTACGGAAATGTTCAAATTGTCGTTTTTTTTCTCGTATATGACATCACTCAATGAAACGCATCACATACATAACTATGATCTACTTACTTCTCTGGGGCACTTGAGACCAAACATAGATTTAGTAGGTTTTGAATTGCTCAGTTTTTATTTTTCGAAGTTTTTTTTCTGTCTTCGTCGTATTTTTATTTACCATGGCGTTGTCAATTTCTCTTTGACTTGTTGTTTTTAAACACCTGCTTCTGGTATCATCCATCTGCTTTTCGAACTACTGGCAGGATGGCAATGACTTAACAATTGAAGCTTTTTATCATGTATGGAGTAACACTATATGAATATGTTGGCCAACATGGATTTAATACATTATAACCTTCATTGGAAGTGACTAATTGTGTTAACAAAGACCGGTTTAACAATCACAAAAACGTTCAATCTCAGATTAAATTACATTTTGTGTACCTGCATTTTAATACTATATGTAAACTTGTATCAAAATAAGTTTGGGAGAGATTTATAATGATAATAATAATACTCATTTCGGAGTCCTTGAGGTGCAAATATCTTGTTCCCGAATTATACATAATCGCTTGTGGGAACTTTTATGATTTTCATCAATTTAATGATGTTAATGATTATTATTGTCAGCTATAATTGGACACCTATCATTACAGGCGACATCGTGTTCTCTGTGACCTTTGAGTCAGACCTTTGTTCATACAATAGACGACGTAGGACTCGAAATTGTATCGAAAAATACTCTTCTTAGAAGATTATAGCTTTGAAAACAAAATAAAATTACGCTGACTGTTTGATGTTTAAATTAGAAAACGAATTTACAATTGGCAAATTGAAAACCACATGAACAATAAGAAAATGGAACATATATCCAGGCACTGTCTTTCAGTAGCTGTGAATACTTTCGATCTTTTGTCCTTGAGTCAGATGGAATTGAGTCTACGACTTCATCTGGCCAGTCAACCCTTTCCAAACTAGTTTTTTTATCACCAATGTTCAATCAATTAATGCACTACGGTCAACGTATACAGAATATCTACGTATATCGCAAATCTATTACAATGCAATTATACTGTTATTTTTATATAGAAAGCAATTGTCTGTCGTTAACACAAAATTAGAAATGTATAGTTTTGCAACAAAAATGCAGGGAAGAACAAATAAAAACACCAAATACAAATCAACCTCTAAATCAGGAATCAAAATCGAAGCAACACAAGCAAACAGTAAAAGCGGACACCATGTATGTTATCATTTAAACCAATGTATATAAAACGATTTCTATTGGAAAAAGAGAAAATCTATTTTATTCTCTTTTTCCCACTTTATTTCTATGAAATGTGTATATATTTGATATTGGCAAGCTTGTATATTTTGGGGCATAAGCCCCAAAATGATAAAATAACAGCATTCAATGAGGAAGCAAGCTATCTCCATCATTTTCAGTTTGGGGCAAAGTCCTTAAAATGAAATTACAACATATAATTTAATTTGTCTGTATTATATGATTATGTTGCTGATTCAAACGAGATATAGATTTGATATTGGCAGGCTTGTATATTTTGGGGCAAAAGCCCCAAAATGATAAAATAACATATTTTTGAAAAAACAGCGTTCAATGAGGAAGCAAGTTATCTCCATCATTTTCAATTTGGGGCAAAGTCCCCAAAATGAAATTACAACATATAATCTTGTCTGTATTATATGATCGTGTTGCTGATTCAAACGATGTATAGTTTTGTAAGCGTATAATGAAGATCTTGTAAAAATAGTTTTTTAAAGAAAAGATCAAATTAGAGCATACTTTCCGATAAGAGCAAGAACAAAGAAAATATCAGTTTGCTTGAATAACAAGTCAAAACGGCAAATATCGTAAAATAAATGTTTTGGCAAATGCTTTGTCTTTAATTAGTAACAACATTCTTCCTTCAGTCACAATGCCGTTTTGTTATAAATTAAACAGTTGGTGTTTTTGTTTGTTTGTATTGATTCACAATTTTTTTGATGTCATGGCCTTGTAAAGCTGACTATGCAGTATGAATTATGCTCATTATTGAAGGCTGTACATTTACCTAACGTGTAAATGATTAAACTCGATTCATACAGACTATGTTAGATACTAGTAGTTGTCTCATTGGTAATCATACTTTATCTCCTTATGCACTTCCTTTCACACATTGTCTAATCAGTAAATCAGTTTAAACATAATGCATGAACATAAATGATGCATGTAACATTAGGCCAAAATGTGTCAGGAACTGCCTTGTAATGGCTACAAGTAACATTTGGCCAATAACACACCTTGCCTGAAATTACTCAATATTTTTTCGGATACTTGTTACCATCAAGTTATGGTTAACACTTGCCAGTAGGTACGCTCGGTGTATCTAGTGAACTAGCACTCAGTGTGTAGGTCAAGTACAAAACAGTGATTATATTCATGTCACATTATCATGTTCTCGTTCTGAATGTATATTTTATTTGTTGCTGGTCGTTAGACAGCCAAAAGTCCTTCTTTTCTTCTGAAAATGCATTACATCTGAAACAAATGATATCTTACTTTAAAACGTAAAAAACATAATGGCCAACAAGAGATATCGATAAAATAGCAACAGACTCATTACTGATTTTATTATTTTTAGCATATTAAATTTAAATATTAAATACTAAATTGAATAAAATGCTTCTCTACCTTGAACAGTTTGGGCAATTTTGAACCCCTTCAAAAAATTGAAAAAAAACTTATTGACCCCCCCTCCTTTTCGAGCAACAGACTTAAGTTATTTTTTCCGGAAGCCAAATGTGTCTTCGGACGACGACGACATTATAGCATTAAACGAACCAATAAAAAAAATCTCTCTCTTAGTTTATTTGGCTAGTTCTGTGAAATGTATATTTACCGATATCGTTTGATGATTTAATAAATTCTTTCGGAAAAAGAAAGTACCAGCATATATTTACATGTATATTCCATAAAATACTTGTATGAGGAAATTTGGAACGACTTCTTTTACGTAACATGCTATTGACAGACTGTCTATGACATGTTTAATTCAAATGCTTGTGTACCATACACACTTGTTGCCTCGCCTATTTGAATTATATTTTGTCTTTTAGCATAACCCATACATGCCTTAGATGGTTGCTTTTTACTCTTGTTGCCAAATTCTAACTATAAAAAGAAACGTATATATAGTTACTGAAGATTAAATGAATTTATATGATCAACTTGCAATACTGTGAACACTGATCAAAAGCCAACCCATACAACCACCCCGACACCCCAATCACAAATAAAAAGAAGACATGCACACACAATGGAACACATTGACATAACACATGTAGGCAGCCAATAATGTAGTGGTAGTGTGACGCATATACTACACGGAATGATCAATTCCTCTACATTCAGGTCTTTGCGCACCACAGATAGTTAAATCGTTCACAAGCATACCACTGCCCTTACCAAGCCGACCATTTGAAAGTCCCTGCCATGTACTGGTTACCGAAATTACACAAAAAAACTTTAAATTCCGTTTCATTTCCGCATTGAGTAAGTGTTCTACTACTTATATATCAGTGTTTCTAACTGCCTCCATTACTATTATCAAAGAACTAGTTATTATCTTTTGTAATACAGCTTATGAAAATAATGATATTAATTATTTTTGGAGTGTTAAAAACTCTTTAGAGGTTTTATATAAAATACATGCTTTTGATGGTCCTTATAATTCTGTGGACAGTTATGATCTTTCTACTCTGAACACTACACTTCCACACAATCTTATAAAGAAAAAGTTTTGTATTTGATAAAATGGTCGTTCGAAAAATCTCATTGTAATTTCATTTGCTGTAACTCGTTTAAAGCTTTTTCTGTAACGAAAAAAAGGAAATTATGCTAGTTACACTTACTGGAAATGTGAGGATATGATTGAAGCTTTAAATTTTCTGCTGATAATATTTATGTACGTTTCGGTGATAAAGTGTATCATCAGGTAGAAGGTATATTCCGATGGGCACTAACTGCTCCTTTAATAGCAGATTTATTTCTATAAATGCTATAAATCTCAGTTTATGACCAAACTCAGTAATGACCCATCATTGTTATATTTATATTGATACATTCAAAAATACCTACCGTTACCAGGATGATATTTTTTCGTTGAATAATTCTGAGTTCTTTAAATATACTTCCGAAATTTACCCCAAAGAACTGACTTTAACTAAATCTAACATAAACAGCAGCAGTTGTCCTTTTATAGATTTAGACATTTCAATTTCTTACGGGTAAATACATGTGTACATACAAAAGAGACAATTTTTTATTTCCTATCATTAATTTTCCTTTTTTAAACGGCGATGTGCCTTTGGCTCCATCATACGGTGTCTATATATCCCAACTCGTTCGGTATGCCCTTGTGTGTTCTGATGTCATAGATTTTAACGAACGCAATCAATGCATCACTGGGAAATTATTGTGTCAGGAATTTCGATACCATTAATTACTTAAAACTTTTACTAAATTCTTTCATAGACTCCAAAATTTGATTAGTAAATTTGACTGTACCTGTATAAAACTTAATAAAAATGGTATTTCACATCCTAAATTTGATGGTAATATTGTACTTAAAGCGAGGAAATCACTGTGTGATCCGTGTAAACTCATCGAACCTTTAAACAAACTTATGAGTAAGGGTTATCGTACCAATATTGTAGTTAGATCTCTGAATATAGTTAACATTGTCACTAATATCGATTTTGTCATTAGCAAATTAAAACTTAATTGTATCTTCTTTTGAGGCGGGATGTATATAGACACACACACGTCTAAAGAAGTCGCTCTTCACTACCCTACTACCGATACATTTATTTTTGGCATTGAACAAGTCATGTCTTCTCTGACTGTTCATGACGTTAAAATACTAAATCACTGGGATGTGTTCTAGTTGATTTTAGTCTCTGGTGCATGATTTTTTATTACTAATTCTTTTAGGCTTTTAACTAGCTGTCAGTAACTGCGAGTACTCTCAAATCGTATTTTCTTGTTAATTCGACCTGTTGATACTGTTTATAATGTTTTTTTGTTATTTTATATTAATATGGATATACCAGCTTTGGAATATCTACTAATTTTCACGTCTTTGTACTACATTTGCATGAACATCAAGATTATTCTTCTTTTATCTGTACAGGGAAGTTTAGCTAGCTCTAATTTGTATAGTTATATTGTTGATATTCATCGCATTTGTATCTAGTGTTAAATTATGTATTTATATGACAGCACGTTTTTGGTATTCCTAATTATTGAAAGAATTTTATACAGATACGTAGTATACTCAAAAAACAATTTAGTTATTTTTCATTTACCTATAGAATCTGATGAAAATTGCGGCGGGGTTAAACATGTTTATGAGATCTCAAACCTCCCCTATACCTATAGCCAATGTAGAAAAGTAAACGCATAACAATACGCACATTAAAATTCAGTTCAAGTGAAGTCCGAGTCCGATGTCAAAAGATGTAACAAAAGAAAATAAATAAAATGACAATAATATACATGTATACAATAGACCTTTATTATACTGGAGTGCATTCAGGTACTAATCAAGCTTTGATTCCTAATAAATTATCATATGTTATTATGGTGCATGTAACATTTTGAAATTTAATCACATTTCTGAATTTACTTCTTTATCAAGTCTATTTTCAATCTACACGTACGCATATTAATAAAACATAATACAGTCTATGATTTAAGCCCAAGAATTTGCATCACAATGATGTTGAATAAAAAGGGAACTTAAATCCTGTACCACTTAGAAAACACTATATTTTCAAATTAAACTGTCACATCAATCATGTCAATTATATTATGTTATTTCACAGACATCAAATGGTTTCTCTCTAAATTTATAGGTGACAATTTTCATGATTGTTGCAAGAAGGGATAAAAATGAAATACACAATACCAATCAAGAAAAGTATTTTTTTCCAATAAATTGTAAGATTAAAATAATTGAAAAACCATATATAAAAAAACCAAATAATTAGTTTTCAAATAAATCTTGAAAGTCATGATACATCAGAGAATATTTCCATCTTTTTTTAATTAAAAAAGGGGGAGGGTCAACCCCAAATGTGTCTGTGCATTTTCTTAAAACTTTAAAAGTTTTACAATTTTGTGTTTAAAATACTGTTAGTTAAGTAATATTATCGGACGCCATATCAGTATGAAATGACAGATTTATAGCACTACTTAAGCATTGTATAATTGAGAGAAAATGGATCTAGGACTGAATATGAAATATCGATTAACATGTTCGTTCCGTCAATACTTTCGTTATCGATTGAGCCAAAGGCGAGACCGACTATAAAATGTTTGAAGGTTTGAAAAATGCGTTACCATCCTCGCAGATATGAGTTATTTCTTCCATAACGCTATTAATGCTTTTTAGTCCCCTACCGACGAAGTCGACTGGGGCTTTAGGTTTGCACTCCGTCCGTCTGTCCATCCGTCAGTCCGGAAAATCAATCATGTTTTCACACTTTTTTTGTCATGCTTGAAGATATTTATTTGATCTTTGGTGTATTGTTTTAGCATTATAAGTTACAGATAAAGTTCGAACTTTGTTTCAGTCTGGTGTCCTTCGACTTTGGGAATTCACTTAAATAATCAGTTTTCTGTACTTTTTTCTCATTCTTGAAGAAATTGATTTGATAATTGGTACTTAGCTATCCTGACAAATTACTACAGAGTTCAAATTTGAATTTTGTTCCGGTCTGATGAATTTGTGCAGAGTTATGGTCTTTGGACTTAAAAAATGCACTCAAATAATCAGTTTTCAGCACTTTTTTACGTCATGCTTGAAGACATTTATCTGAAAATTAATTTATAGTTTCTCCATGACAGGTTACAGATCAAATTCGAATTCTGTTCGGTCTGATAATATTGTGCAGAGTTATGGTCCTTGGACTTAGAAAATTCACTTAAAAATCAGTTTTCAACACTTTTTGTCGTCATTTTTGTAGATATTGACTTGATATTTGTCATATACATGTAGTTTACACCATGACAAGTTATTATAGATTAAGTCAGAATTTTGTTCCAATACAATGAATTTCTAACTGGTAGGGGACTATGTATTGCCATGCAATACTAACCGAATGCTTGTTTAATTCTCCATACATGTAACTTATAATTTTTATTTGTTGATTGTTTATCTTTAATTTCAAACCATACAATAAGTTAAGTAAATAACCTTTTTCTCTGCTGAAAGATCACCTACATGTTAATCTGCACCTTATTGAACAAATTGCTATTCTCAGCCATGTGATTAGTAAATTGACACTTTTATTATATTAGCTAAATTAAAAAAAACAGCTTACAAAATTTACATTGATAACGCAATCAATCATATTAGTTATAGTTACGCATACAACGACTGCATTATGAGTATTAAAATATGTATTTCACGTTTATAATTAAGAGTGTCTTTTTTTTTGTAACTTTTTTAAACATATTGATGCCCCCGCCGTAGCTATTACCACTTTGCAAATGGAAAAATTGATGACTTTTTCGTTTCCATTCTCAAACTTAATTTAACTTCAACCAATTGTAATGAATGTATACACAATGCTAATGACCACAAAATACAGATCAAGTTTGAATTTTGGGGGTGTCACTTTTACTGTTCTACAGTTATGCTCCCTTTACAAATGGAAAAAATGGTGAATTTGTCGTTTCCGTTCTCTAAATTAAGTAGCCGCAACCAATTGTTATGAAATTATACACAATGCTAATTACCAAAAGATACAGATCAAGTTTGAGTGTTTGGGATGTTACTTATTCTGTCCCTTTATAACTTTATATGATATGCAATTGGGGCATCATCTGTTTCCCATGGACTCAATCCCCATTTTCTTTCAATACTGTTTTATTTTAGTTGTCGTTTATCAGGTTAGATTTGTTAATCTCAAAACAAGCATCTTTGTACACTACAGATTTTTGGAGAAAATGAAAGACGCAAAACTATCTTCCTATAGAGGAGTTTAGAGCAATGCTGTTTTCCAGGACAACATTTCAATAGCTTTGAAGACAATTAGGGGAAATAAATTATTTTGATATAACGACTTAAGAGTGCGTATGATGGGTTTTTACTGCTGACACACGCAGGATTTCTGTTTTTCAGAAATATTGACCCAGAAATAAGTTTCCCCATGTAGCATTTAATAGAAGAGATAACATTGAAAAAAAATAGAAGTTGAACTTGAATATTTTGTCAGTCTAAAAACAGTTATGTGTATGGTTTCTGTATATAGACAAATGCCTGATAGGTTGATTGATTGTTGGTTGTTTTACGCCGCATTAACACAAAAAGGCTATATCGCGGCGACAAATGCCTGATAGGTGAGCCTGTATTACACAGTAATAATTTAGAGTAAAAGTGAAAGTAAAAGTTAATAATTTTCTCAGTCAGTAAAATGTAGAATGCATATAACACAAATTTGTTTAATCAAACGAAGCCTAGTCCCAGTAATTAGACCAAGCTTTTTATAGTTTGAAAAAAAATCAAAAATCAAGATGATTGCTTGATCAATTGTTGTTTGCTTTACGTCCAGTGGTAAATATTTTAGGCATGTTGAGGTGAAACAAATAAGAATTAATATATGAACAGCTTGGTACTCTAATAGGGTTCGTCCTGGTATAAAGATCGGAATATCTCACAGGAAATAAGGATATATTTCAAATGAACAGACCCCTAAACATTGATGAACAGAGATGATGCAATAGTTATTGAAGTCATCATTCCCGCCGGACGTTGGTGCGTATTTATAAACTGTCCCGCACAGCAAAACGGGTTCATAACTTTAGAAAGGCTTTAACTGTCGGAACGGGAGAATTTCCAAGGGTGTACTGATCTTAAATTTCCCTCTGACAAAGTATATTTGATAACACGGACAACTTTTTGAAACCCTATCACGGCAAAGATCTATCATTTTAAATTAATTCACAAATTTTGAATGTTTGTCCATATTACAAGGACTCCAAGAAAGTTCAGGACTAACTATTATCTTTGCCGTTTGGTTATTATGTTATAGTTATTGACTTTAAGCAATAGTTAGTTCATTAATTTAGTAATCATATCATTTCTTATTCTGATTACGTTCAATTTGCTCAATATATATATCTGATCTGATATAAAAAAAAAAAAACCGGCAATATAAAGTACAAACAAATAAAAAGGGGGAGAGCAATTTGTTTTAAGCCAAGAAAAGTATCCAGCAAGTCATGTATGTTTGATAAGATTAGTTTCTTATAGTTTTAATACATAGTAATACAGAGTTATTTCTACTTTTCATTTCTGGACAGTAAAGCATTTTGTAAAACTTCAGATGTCATTGTTGTATAAACACTAGATTGTTGAAATGTTGAGATGGGAGTGAGTGACCTTAAACCTATTAACCAAATTCCAGTGTACTGTCGGCTGTTGGGATATTATATTACATTACAAATTAATTGTTATTTTTGTGTTAGGCTGGGAAATTTTATAACATGCAGACTTATTTAACACTTCAAGGAAAATCACATCCTTACAGTATCACAGCTGATACACAATCTGTCAGTCTTTTGACCAACTGACCTTTAACAGAAAGTTTAATTACTTTTTCTCTACACAAAACGAATAGGCATTACTAATGTAATTACGCTATAAACCAAGGCATCGTTACTTGTCTTTTAAAAGTACATCGTACAGTTCAACGTTAACTGCAGAAAACAAGCATTAGCCTTTCAAAAAGGGCTAGTCGACTCTTAGCTGATGAAAATGGAAAGTGCTCTCGCTTTGTAGATTTATTCATTTACTAGAATAGCCACGTGCACCAGTCAACAAATTTTACCACACACGTGAGGTCACACGTTATGAAGTAGTATATATCGTTTAACGTTGTTGTTTACGAAACTCCAGAAGATTCGACTATTTATAGATAAAAGTTACCTGTGTACCAATATTATGCATATGCTTGATTAGTGACCAGGCAAAATCTAATTGCTAAAAAAGAGAGGACAAATCCGATACTCTACGGGATTGACGGACATTTACTAGGTTTGGATTGTCCTAACCAATCAAGAAACTTTGATTATTCACGTCTCGTAATATCTTCCAATCAGGAAGCATGAAAAATTCACGCACTGACTGTCCATCGTTTAATTCTTAATATCGACGACTAGGAGTCGATAATAAAACTAGCCATTTGTCAAATAGAGGATATATGAATAAAACATGTCATAGACAGTGTGGCAATATAACAATAGCATGTTACGTAAAAGTATTCGTTCAGAATTTCCTCATGGAAGTATTTTATACTTGAATATACATGTAAATATATGCCGGTACTTTATTTTTCTGAAAGAATTTATTAAAACATCAAAAGATATCGGTAAATATACATTTCACAGAACTAGCAAAATAAACTACAAGAGAGATGTCTCATTGGAAATCATACCACTTTTTCTTTTTTCTTTTTATGGGTTCGTATAATGCTATAGGGAAAACGGCAAAAACAAGCATTGGTGTCGTTTCTGTACAATAACTTGTGTTTACGTGTAAAGATCTCTTTAAAATTGCACAACAAGGTTCCATATTACAACAGGAAGGCTGTGATTGAGTTTGGGTGTAATTGCTCCAAAAAAAGGGGGAGGGGGCGGAATAATTTTTTCAAATTTTTTGAAGGAGTTCATATTTTTTTCTTCTTTTAAAATTTTACACAAATTTGACCACATTTATTTTGTGTCAGAAAACTATATTTTGTCAAAAATATTATCACAATCCAAATTCAGATCGTATCAAGCGTGAATATTGTGTCCAAATTTGCCCTTAGGTCCGACCTCTGCGGTCGTATCAGGCTGTGCTCAGGGAAGCATTTTATTCAATTCAGTATTTAACATTTAAATGTAATATGCTAAATATAATAAATCAGCAATGTGTATGTCGATATTTTATCGATATCTCTTGTTGACCATTATTTTTTTTTGTTTTGAAGTAAGATATCATATGTTGATTTATTTGTTTTCAGACGTAATGTATGTTCAGAAGAAAAGAAGGATTGATGGCTGTTTAACGTCCAGCAACAAATAAAATACACATTCAGGCCGAGCAAATGATAATGCGACATGAATATAATCACTGTTTTGTACTGGACCTACACACCGAGTGCTATTTCACTAGATACACTGAGGGCTAGTTCACAAGATACTAGTCTACATGAAGACCCGTGCACATTCTCCAACTTCTTAACACTGTGTGTTAAGCGGTAAAAACACCAAATTCACGTTTTCAAGTCTTGTAGTTTGACTCTGACGGATATTGAGCCATAAACCTCCTGAACTCGAGCCGAATATGGGACAACTGAGGCTATTATGTGAAAAAGAAGTGTAGAATACAATATTGTTTGGAATACCATTAAAATATATTATCAAACACTATTGTACAGATATGTACTTGTAGGCATTACAAAGCAGTAACTGACACATTTAGTCCTAATGTTACATGCACCATTTATTGTCATGCATTCTATGTTTAAACTGATTGACTGATTAGAACAATGTGTGAAAGGAAGTGCATACGGAGATAAAGTATGATTGCCAATGAGACAACTACTAGTATCTAACATAGTCTGTATGAATCGGGTTTTATCATTTACACGTTAGGTAAATGTACAGCCTTCAATAATGAGCAAAATCCATACCGCATAGTCAGTCAGCTTTACAAGGCTACGACATAAAAAAAAATTGTGAATCAATACAAACGAAAACAAAAACACCAACTGTTTGATTTATAACAAAACGGCATTGTGACTGAATGAAGAATGTTGTTACTAATTAAAGATAATAGAAAACGTTTATTTTACGATATTTGCCGTTTTGACTTGTTATTCAAGCAAACTGATATTTTCTTTGTTCTTGCTCTTATCGGAAAGTATGCTCTAATTTGATCTTTTCTTTAAAAAACTATTTTTACAAGATCTTCATTATACGCTTACAAAACTATACATCGTTTGAATCAGCAACACGATCATATAATACAGACAAGATTATATGTTGTAATTTCATTTTGGGGACTTTGCCCCAAATTGAAAATGATGGAGATAGCTTGCTTCCTCATTGACCGCTGTTTTTCAAAAATATGTTATTTTATCATTTTGGGGCTTTTGTCCAAAAATATACAAGCCTGCCAATATCAAATCTATATCTCGTTTGAATCAGCAACATAATCATATAATACAGACATATTAAATTATATGTTGTAATTTCATTTTGGGGACTTTGCCCCAAACTGAAAATGATGGAGATAGCTTGCTTCCTCATTGAATGATGCGTTTCAAAAATATGTTATTTTATCATTTTGGGGCTAAAATATACAAGCTTGCCAGTATCAAATCTATACACAATTCATTCAAATAAAGTGGGAAAAAGAGAATAAAATATATTTTCTCTTTTCCAGATAGAAATCGTTATTATTATTTAAACTTCATTTTTGTTGGATAATAAATTTATTGTATTTTAATGTAAAAATTAAATCAACTTAATTAGTTACATGTATCTATTCAATATACAATTGTCTCCAAAATAAAACTATGTTATAATTAAGACTCCGTATAATTTCTCAAAAGGTATAGGTACATCATATTGTATTTGACTGCCTTGTTATGTACAGTGACAAATACAGTATTTTATTTTTTAATTTTTTTTTTATTTTATGATTTACAAAGCATACACAACATTTCTTATTAACTGGTTTATATGCACACTAAAGAATCATGCATGTGTTTTAAGAATTGATCTTTACGAATATTAATAAAAAAAATTGTAGATTTCATATTTTCCAATTTAAAGGAAAAACACAAAAACATATAATAAACACAAATAGAACCAGTCAATGCATCCATGTAGGACTCATATCATATTTATTAAATCGTCAAATATTATTATTATTTTCTAATATATAATAAGGACAATAAGTAGGATAAAGGCAAAGAAGGAAACCAAACAATAAAAACAGGCGAAATTCAAATTGCCATCTGATAAAGACACTTTTTCAGAGTTGAAGATTATTTTTTACTTAAATATAATTTGAATGCCAGGTTGATGTAATGTTGCTGTATACTCAAATATTTTTGTTTCTCTATAATATCTTCTCAAGAATGTTCTATGTGATAAACAAGTTTTAGGAAATACAGATTTGCACATAGTGTCTGTTTAAGACATATTCATTACATTTTGTGTATGTTCACGTACTTGATCTTATATGTTAAAGACTACACTTACAATACTAAAAGTACAATTTGATATTTGTACTCTCTTGTTCTATATTGAAAAATATATCAAGTGATTATAAAAGTTCACAAACTATAAGAATAATAGGGGGAACATGTGAGATTGAAGAAAAACTTGAAAGTACAACTTGCCATATGATATATATCTTTCAAATAAGGATTTGAAAAACAATTAACAATAATTTCATTAATAACATTTACGTTACTAATTGTACAGCACTGGTGCTTGTTTCTTCAATAAATTTCTAATTTCCGATCACCAAGTCCTCTATTACGAAAATCCTTATTGCAATACAAACACTGAAGATCTGATGATTAAACAATATATAGATAACTACTCGTAAGTCCTTCGAAGTTATTTCAGGTGAAATACTTAGCATGGTCATTCTGAATTACAGTTCGCCCATCAAGTCATGATAAATTTCCCTTCTAAAAAGTAATAAAATACCGAGTAAAGTACATTTAGCAATATGCATGCCATATATTTCTCTATTAAACAATTATAAATATTTACTCAAACCCATAGTTTTTTTGGTGAAATATAATATTTATAGCACTAAAACATGCTCGCTATGATAAATATATCAAAAAGTAAAATATAGACCATCTCGATTTGTTTTTTGGGAATAAGTTACACCAGATTTAATCCACTTTTTTAAACACACGAAAATGTACAAAGTTATCCATTTGATTCATATGTATGAGCTGCTGATTTCTTATTATTTTGTTACGGACTTTCCGTTTTGAATTTTCCTCGGAGTTCGATATTATTTTTTTTTATTTTTATTTTTACAAAGGTAGACCTGATATCATTGTGCATAGAACATATCATTGAACAATAGGTACTTACTGTGATGAAATAACCTAAGCATTGTGACACAGGAAATGTACCAGAATGTTCACGATAGAAAACGTCGTCTACAAACGTACGTCACGACATTCGTATATATACCAAAAGATGTAACGGAATTTAATGGTTGGTTCTGAAATCACGCTTATTGGGAGTTTGTTTTATTTCTTTTGTTTTCGACGACTCATTGGCACATGTGGAACAGAATCTTATCAACTGTTCAAAGCACCATAGACTACCGGAAGGGGCTCATGTAGTTCAGTCTTTTAACGTCGATGTTTTGTCAACTGTTGTTTGTATTATTTATAATTTTCTTTTCTCTTCTTTTTGCTAATGCGTACTCAATTTTTTATAGGTTTGAATACACTTTGGTATCTTTAGGTTCTCTTTAAACCAGTTTGTAGTAAGATATGCGATAGTTATGAAACCAAAATAAAAAAAAAATCTCTAAGGTTAAGGTATACCATTGATGGTTCGGCTATACATGATTATACTTTAAATGCCAATATATTATATATGTTTTCTACTGGAATATATACTGAGTTCTCCAATGTTTCGTTGCGAACGTACATTATATAGTTTAACAAAAGTCATATATCAATGTTCTTATATAGCACAAATAATTTGTTAACCTTTTTTTGGTTGATATTAGTTGCAAAACACCAAGAAATCTTCGTTAAATGAATAACAAAAAGTATCCTTAAGTGTGATTTCATTTCTTACAAGGGGCAGTTATATGTTTCCATGCTTATCCTGTTAAAAAAGCAGCCTTTATGTTAATAGAATGTCTAGTTGAAATATTTTAAAAGGTTGATGTATCACGACTTTAACTAGCTGTAAAACCAGGTATAACCCACCATTTTCTTTCTAAAAATACCTGTACCTACTCATGATTATTGTATTGTGTGTTTTCACTTGTTCCGTTGACATGGTTGATTTTGTCAGTTTTTATGGACTTCTCCTTTTTGAATTTGCCTAAGAGTTCAATATGTTGCTATGCTTTTTTAACTAACACAATTTACTAAACATATTATTACTTAAGATGTATGACAAATTTTATAATTATTTGATTTACATCTTTTAAAATAAAAAGAACTAAGAAGAAAACAAAAAAGAAAAAAGACTTACCCACATTTCTTACAATCACTGAAAATGAAAAATAATTAACAATAAATGAGATAACTAATTATTCTGTGCTGATACTAATACACATGTGAAACACTTATGTGACTTGTTTGTAAGAGACATTTATCAAAAATGGTGGATAATTAATCAATATATACAACAACATGAAGTTATTATTTGTCTTTCACCGTTCTGGTCAATGATTTCAGTATTATATGTTTATTATTCACTGATTAATTTATAGGAAAAAGGAATTACATTTTTCAGATTCCTTCATTGTTGTTTGTTATCTTGATTTGGAGCTTCAATGATCTAAGGATGTTAAGATCAATGAACCAATTTGCTTTCATTTAACAGGGCGACATTGATGTTATCATACGAAAGAAGTAAATCAAAAAGTTTCTTTATAACAAATAATTATAATTGGTTGTATCAATATTTCAAAGTAGTTCTAATAGCTTGTCAGCCTAAAATCTATTATTGACGAATATATCACATTAGTAGTTGCAATGCCCTTTAGTGCGAAGGCCGTTTAGAGAAAGAACACGACTGTTAGAAAAGGTCAAAGACATAACATGAAATGCAAATACTTATTATAAATATACAATGATATATGCCATGCCATAACAATACTTACAGGTATTGACCTCTGTAAAAGATTATAAGAGATAATAAATGAGTTTATAATTTAACGAATTAACTCAATTTTGAAAAAGAAGACGGATCAGTCTATGATTTTAATTTTTTTTTTAAATAGCAGAAAATAATACTAGGTTCCAAATAACTTTTGGTTTTCTATCTAGTTCTTTGTATTTAAAAAACTCTTTAAAATGAATACATAACTGTAGTACCATACACTTCCATTTATGTTAGTTTTTTTTCCCTGGGAATTATTGACCTTCAACTTTTGTTTAATAAAAACTTTCTGGTTTTTAACTGCTAATTGATAGTTAGATTTCTAATACATTACATCGAATATTCCGCTGTCTATAAACCATAACATTTAATCTGAAACTGTCTGAGATCTATTACAATTTTTATTTGAATTAACAGCATTAACGGTACACAATTTTCTGCACCAGATCAACATTTCGACATCTTATAACTCTTCAGTAATGCTAGAGTATTAAGTATTTAAAATGATTTTGAAAAATGTTGAATTGCTGATGAAACCAAAAAAACAAGATGTAAAAGTGAGACCCAGAATAACATGATGTGTTGTTGCTGTTGTCAAACAAACAAATACCCTACGTCATTGTTTATTTGATATAGATATACCAGTAATTCTGAACTAAAAAGTAAGACTAAGAAATAGTAAAACCGACAGAACTATTGAAAATGAAGATTTGTTGAGTATTCAAAATTTTACCTGGTAAATCATGATAAAACTTAATAATAATATCAGGACTGCAAAACACATCAAAGATACCAGACATCATGCATGCAATGTCAATTTGTTACGCATGCCCAGTGGAGCTCAGAAAACAATTTGCATGACTTATCTTAACACGAACTTGAAAACCATAAACAGAAAATAGATGAATCATCAAGTTATATGGCCACAAGGCTGTCCTGTACTTATTGTAGAATTGTAATAAAAACACCTTTTCTTGTTACACAGAGGTAAAACAACGCGTTGTGATTCAAACAATAACAACCACTATACGTAGAATTGATAAAGTCGAATGAGACCATACAAAAGCATTAATTAGTGACAAATAATCTTGATGTACACATGCATAAAAAAATGGGGTTTTATTTTGTTTCTTTGTTGAACTTTGAACCTGATTGTGATCAAGATTTAGACATATAGAAAACTATCTTTGAGAGTCGCACATCATCAACATATTTTATTGATAGCAACGGATTAATGTATAGCACTACCATTGTAACAATTCAAACAGGGGGTTAACATCACATCATGTAATCATCGTGTACTCGTACATGTTTATGGTAGGCTGAAACACTTTTAAGGCAAAAAGAACTCTTGTTTTTGCTCTTTTGGACTGTGTTATACCTTATTATGATGGGCACATTAAAGCCGTGCATTGACCTATAATGGTTTACTTTTTTAAATTGTTATTGGATGGAGAGTTGTCTCATTGGCACTCACACCACATCTTCCTATATCTATACAGTAAGGGGTTAGCTCATTTGCCCAATTTGGTATCTGTTGGATAGTTGTCCCATTGTCAATCAAACCACATTGTTTTATCTTTATATCAAGCACTCTTGTGGTTTGAACTTTTATATCAATCGAAAATTTGATGCAGTTAAGTTGGTACCCAACACTTTCACTAAAATTAATTGGCTCGTTTAATTTTCATAAAATTTTGACAAAATATTTACTTTGACCCTTTGACAAAAATATTAAAAATTAAAAACATTTGAACCAACCAATTGATCAGAAAAATTACATTGGTTACATAGCAGTTTGACAAACACTAATTTTGATCATTAAGAAGCTTAAGATTCCCTTAATAACACAACGTACTAAAAAAATATAGCTGATTTTACAAAATTATTTCCCTGTAGTGTTAGATACCACCTTAAGCGTCATGTGTTTTGCCTTACTTATATTTGGTAGTGTTATGCCACTGTATTTGTCAAGTTATTTATTTTGACCTAATTTGTTGTGTATGGCCCAAACAGATGTTTACATGATGGGTTGTTTATCTTTCATATTTTTTAACAAAATAAATGTTCACAAATCACTTGACCCAATCAATGATATTGATGAAATGATAAGAACTTTCTATTTGACTTGTTTATTGATTCAAGAACAATCATAATCTACGGTTCGATATTAAAATTCATACTGTGTTCTAAAAGTTTCAGTAGTAAACATATATGCAGACATAAAAGTTATTCAGATAATGATATCTTGGTGTTCATAGAAGTTCTTTAGAGTTGTTGGATTGACACTTTATAAACAACATCATATTATTTGTATACTAATCTTAAGTAATATTTGGTTAAGATTTCGAAACAGTAAGGAGAAAAAATCCGTTCAGAGAAAAGACAAGAATATGACAATCAGACATTTAACAGTCTAGGTGGCATTTCAATGTGTATAATACTGGTAAAATTGTAAAATCAATCTGGTTAAATTTAGCATTGGTTCTTGTCCTATTTTGGCTATATTCTAAAAGTGATTTCGGGCAATACAGTAATTTGTTTAAACAACTATTGTTATGGTGGAAACCTGATGCAAAGGTCATTGGTGTTATCCAAAATAAATTGTGACTGCATTGGTAATCGTAGGATAAATAAAAAGACTATTATAAGGCAAAGAAATAGAATCAAACATTGTCACATAAGGTCAATAGCATGGACGACATAACTATCAACATGATAGAATAAACTGGTCTTTACATGTTAACACTGCGTAGATTGATTATAATTTCTTACATAGGTTTTCAGTAATATTGTGTATTCCTGCTGTGTAACTCATTAAATAACAGATGTCAAAGAGTAACAAAACCAATACATTGATGGGTCAGAATGACATGTATGGCCTCGTTTCCAAAAACGGTTGCAAGCTCAATATGGGTAGGCCTTTCGAAAATAATCTTAATAACTGTTATTATAACGAATTTGTTTAAGCTCAAATTATAGCTGTGATTTCGGAAAAAAATCAGAGGAATGGAACCTAATGTAAACATAATCTGGAACTCATCACAATAGACTCACAGACTAAAAATCAACTCAAAATATTTAAATGCGTTTAGGAACCAAACGTATATACATTATTTTCACGACATTTTTCAAGTTGATCGCTTAGTTTCTGCCAAAATCACCGGAGCAGAACCAAACGATAATCAATCTGTGGCTTATCATATTAGATTCACATACTAAAGACCAACCGTCTGTAAATGCGTTTAGAAAACATTCCGTCTATAGTGTGTTGTCGAATGATGGAACGGTGGAATGACGAACAAAGGTTAAACTACATGGTTCCAATGTTTCTCAATAGTACATGTATCAATTTATTTATGATTATAACATGAACAGTATTATTGAGAAACAATGTAATCCTTTCGGATTCTAAAAATTATAGTGCAAAACATTTTGTGAAAATAATGTTTTTTTTCAGACCTAGTAACAAGCAGATAACAGACTAACTGAGAAATGATTATATAACGAATATCTAACGAAAGGCAAATAAAAATGTATACTTACTTATAATAATTTCTACAATAAATAGAAAAACATTGTTTATTATAAAATGTATAAGATAATGCAATTACAGTAAAATTAAATGATATGGACAAATGTAATGTTATTTGGAAAAAAAGATATAGAAATAAGAATGTCACATCATCTTTGAAATACCAAATAAAACTAAATTTTCCAGCACGCTACAAGGAAAAACGTTTATCAACAATATTCATTAAATATTCTAAAAAAAAAATGTCTGTAATAAAACAGTGAATGGATCATGTTATCTTGGATACATATAAATATAACTGGTTAAAATTTTACAATTGTTGTGATTAAATCAGTGTAGTACTTTGGACCTGTTATACAAATCTAGTCACTCCCATCAACTGTGAGGTTTGAATCATTTCCTTATAAACCTTTTAACCTTTGCGATTACAATTTCGATATTTTCTATACAACTACAGCTCACAATTGGACGTTGTTAAACATACGATTCAGCTAACAAATATACAAATGCATTATTCAATAATGACGTAAAATGTGACATTCTGATATTAAAGACAAAAACAACAAATGAGGAAAATAAAACAAAGAGACAATACAAATTGATGAAAAAGATATACAGTAGCTCAACGAATATCCTCAGTCTTACTAAATCGTATTCCAAACATAAGTTCAACTGTAGTCACTCGAATCATAGGTACTTTATTAATATGATTTGCACCACGTGACTTTTGCCCTTATGATTAAATTACTTCTCTTAGTCTAAGATTGTAATTATAAATTATATCAAATTTTCGGATAATCCACTACATTTCCGCCATGGATCTAAGACTAATGTATTTTAGAAAACTTCCTTTGACGGATATTTACAAAAATGTTTTGTAAATCTGAGGGAAAATGCTGAAAATTTGACTTTTTACAAAATGGGAAGGTCATCATGTTTAAAAAAGAAGTAGAACGTAAACTTAAGAAAGCATGTAGTTGTAAAGTTCTTAAGCTTTAAAATTCAACATACAAAGTGTTTCCCCTTAATCATGTTAATGCTGACAAATCATGAACAATATCTTCTTGTATCTTGATTTCTGTTCTGAATCTTACGTTTCGACGATTTTTACTATTATAATCTTCAATCAATCCTATTTCTATCTTATTTTTTAGACATAATTTTTCAAATATGACTTCATTGTTGTGCTGTTTCAGTAATTGAAATGTCTGCACGACGTAATATTGTGCCTTGTCACCACTTCATATGTGACGTCATTGTTATGACTTTTTGCGTTCAGGCCTGGACTGAGTCGGGTGTGTCTATTTTCTGTGTTGGTCTTCAATGTATTATGTATTCGGGTTTTTGTTTTCTGTAATTAGTTACGACGTCAGTTTAACGTGTAAATCTTTTATATTCATTTGATAAAATTTACTGTTTGCAATAGCATAAATTGTTCTATATAATAAGGATGTTCTTATCACAAGCAGAAAACCCTAGTCGTATTTGACACAACTTTTTTCAACTTTTGATCCTCAGAGCTGTACAACTTTATACCCTTTTTTTTTTACTTTCGAACTTTTATATCTGGGCGTCACTGGTAAGTCTCGTTTGGACGAGCCGCGTTTTTGACGTAATGAATTTTAAACCTGATGCCTTTTGTTATCTAGTTATTTGTATTGTAGTCCTGTATTATTATGTTGTCTTTTTAATGTTATATTTAACATTGCCATCAAAGTGTGAGGTTTGGCATGCCACAAAACCAGGTTCAACCCACCATTTTATTTCTTTAAAAATGTCCTGTACCAAGTCAGGAAAATTATTTTGTTGTTTGTCCATAGATTTATGAGTTTTGAACAGCGGTATACTACTGTTGCCTTTATTTAGCTATTTTATATAGCAATTATCAGTCGTTTACGCTTCCGATTTTAAAAACTAAAAAGGCTGAAAGTTTTCAAAGTTACTGTAGTCAATGATCTTATGAACACGAATAGAACCCAAAAAATCTGTTCCCGGACAAATTGTTGATAAAGCATATGAATTGACATATTGGCCATTTTGATTTAGAGGCATATACAATGCTAATGTAATGGCTGCCTTTATGATAAGATAAAATGGCCGTTATGCAAATAAGCAAAATACCCCAAATTTAGCCATATGTTCCGCCTTCTGAAGTCAGTAGCTTACTCGGTTATGACAAAGGATACAATGCCTCTATAAAAAGATTATTTAGACAAAATTACGTTAATGTCATCAAATCAATATATGTCAGTACATCGCCGGCAGTAATACTATTCTCAGTGATTTAAAGAGCTTTTTCTCTCTTCATTTCCTGTGATATAATATACAAAATTGATGCCTCATTTATTGTGTTTATCATCCAATCAATGTGTGGTTTAAGATATGTAGGACAAACGGGGTTTACGATATGTAGGACTAACCGTGGTTTAAGATATGTAGGACTAACGGGTTTTTGTTAAGATATGTAGGATTAACGGGGTTTGTGTTAAGATATGTAGGAGCAACCACGTTTTGTTAAGATATGTAGGACCAACGGGGTTTGCTAAGATATGTAGGACCAACGGGGTTTTGTTTAGATATGTAAGACAAACGGTTTAGTTAAGATATGTAGGACCAATGGGGTTTAAGATATGTAGGACCAACGAGGTTTTGTTAAGAAAAGAGGGACGAAAGATACCAAAGGGACAGTCAAACTCATAAATCTAAAACAAACTTACAACGCCATGGCTAAAAATGAAAAAGACAAACAGAAAAACAATAGTACACATGACACAACATAGATATGTAGGACCAACGGGGTTTTGTTAAGGTATGTAGGACCAACGGGGTTTTGTTAAGATATGTAGGACCAACGGGGTTTTGTTAAGATATGTAGGACCAACGGGGTTTGTGTTAAGATATGTAGGACCAACGGGGTTTAAGATATGTATGACCAACAGGGTTTAAAATATGTAGGACCAACCGGGTTTTGTTAAGATATGTAGGACCAACGGGGTTTTGTTAAGAAATGTAGGACCAACGGGGTTTTGTTAAGCGAACGTTTTAAATTATGTATCACCCGAAGAAAACATAAGAAGCCACAACAAACAAAACTTAATTTAGAAATACCAACCAATCAAATCGTTCAGAAAAAAAAACCGACTATGAAATTAATGAACTAAAATCAAATCAGATTTGAAACTGCGAACTGCACGCAACTAGTTTCCTCGGTCTACACGAAGAAATATTAGGGATATTCGAATATCACATTTTGAAAATAATTTAGAAATTAATAAAGTGTTTTTTTTTTCTATCTCTTTTTCTTCTTCATGGATTGACAGGCATTATATATATTAATAGATGGTTGCACACAATAAAGCTAGCCATAGAAAAAATCACAATCAAACAATTGAGAGAGAAAAAAAACCAATACGATACGACATTACAGAATAACTTATATAAGTATAACATTTTCCATGAGTTAAGATATTTGTAATTACAGTACAAGCATATCGATACATCACTACGTAATTTCATGAAGTGACTTTAACCTAATAGTTCCAGTATATGTTTTGTTCATTTACACACATTATTTGTTTTGGCAAATATGATATATAAAGTCAAATTGTCTTTTATTAAATTTAAGTCCCTCTATATGAATCTTTTTGTTTTGCATATTTGATATATTCTTTGCTAGTAAAATTACTGTTATAGATTATAGTTTTAATATGGGCAAAAAGAAACAATATCCATATTCATTGGAACATCAATGTGTGTTGCTTCATAAATTCAAACATTAAGATGGAACTTAGACTTCTAGAATATGACAAACCACCCACAGTAGGTGTTCTAAAGTGTCTGCATGGTTCTTCCTTGCACTGTAAAAGCTTCATTCTTAAAAGTCAATATTAGTAGATAAAACCCGGTCAATCATTTGGTATTGAAATTAACAGAGTTTGTATTGCTTTTGAAAAACATAATACAGTACTTGCAACCTTAGGCGTTACTGTTTGACGTGAACTTTACTGATCGGTGAATTAACGGAGACGGATGTTTGACTGATCGATGATTGATCGGTGATCGGTAACTCATAGGATCCGTCAGATAAGTCAAATAACCTATGTAAGATTTACCGTGACAACGGTCATCGATCGATCAGTAAATCAAGTGTATGCACGGATCGGACAGACACGTACATATTTCAAATTCTTATGTAAACCAAACTCAACAGTATTTACAATCCATGAACGCCGACCTCTACGAAGACGCCATAATTTACTTGTTAATTTGTAATAAAATTGGTTGCAATAAAAAAAGTAAAAAATATAAATCAATTGCTTTAAAAAAGCAATTGTAGGGGGTCTTTCCCCCTTTAAAATTAATTGAATTGGGGGGGGGGGGTTTGTTTGTTTGTTTGTTTGTTTGTTTCTGTATGGGGTCTATATTATTGTTACTCGAGAAGTTTCATGTTTAGTTTGGAAAGTTTTTATTTTATTTTAGGTCCAGCGCGCGCGCCAGATTGGGAAGACATCACGTGACTTGGGTTTATAATAACGAAAACTTAGTATTTTTATTTCTCTTTAGGTCGGGATGTTGAACAGACAACATGTATAGAGACGGAATGTACACAATGTAATTTCTTTTGTCATTGTTGGAAATTGACATTTTGATCACAGTTAACCAGCAGTGCATGGTTTGGATTTAATTGTTCCGGTGTAACTTTAATACGCATTTAATGATTATTTTCTTAAAATGTACATTTTTCAGCACCAGTTTGTAACACAGATTAGTATTTTAATCTAGGAGCGGACATTTTATTGTAGGATGTCACTGAGATTTACGGACCTAGCAAGCGATTTTTAGGGCATTGCCATTTTTTTTCTCTAGGAAAAGTCTTGAGAGATATCCGCACCAAGTTTTTTTATGAACTTTTAGTACATGTATGCACTGCTGACTGCAAATTTTGAGGTCGATTGTACTTGTAGTTTCAGAGTACATGTGGATTTTTTTTTTCAGAAGTGACGCAAGAACAATATTAAATTTCAATTTTTCATGAAACATGATTGATTGATCATGATCATGATTGATTGATTACTTGACTGATTGATTGATCATGATCATGATTGATTGATTACTTGATTGATTGATTGATTAGTTGGTTGGTTGGTTGGTTGGTTAAACACATTGGATAGGGTCAATTGAAACAGCGAAAAAGAAACAAAGAAGATCTTTGACCGTATATTAAACACATGAGACGGATACATGATTGATTGATCATGATCATGATTGATTGATTACTTGATTAGCTGGTTGGTTGGTTGGTTGGTTGGTTGGTTGGTTGGTTGGTTGGTTAAACACGTTGGATATTGTCAATTGAAACAGCGAAAAAGAAACAAAGATCTTGGACCCTATATTAAACACATGAGACGGAAACATGATTGATTGATTGATTGATTGATTGATTGATTGATTGATTGATTGATTGATTGGTTAGTTAGTTGGTTAAACACGTTGGAAAGGGTCAATTGAAACAGCGAAAAAGAAACAAAGGAGATCTTGAACCCTATATTAAACACATGAGACGGAAACATGATTGATTGATTGATTAATCATGATCATGATTGGTTGATTGATCATGATTGGTTGATTGATCATGATCATGATTTGTTGATTGATCATTATTGATTGATCATGATTGGTTGGTTGGTTGGCAAACACACATAAAATTCTTCAAGTCGTGCCCCAAATCACATATGTACATGACCTTGACCTTTGACCTTGTGACCTTTGTCAAGGTCATTGCTTCACAATGTCATTGCAAAAGACCCTATGGGTCAAGGACCTTTTGTTTAAGAGTTTTGCCTAATAATGGCTTTTTATAAACCATCAATGGGGGTTATGTCCCTTACATAATGGTAAAACCAATACAGTCGTAATGTAACAAAGTTGCCCCTTGAAGTACTGAACATTTTTCACTGCTTAAATTTTCTGTATCTATAACCATTCAAGAATTATAGGGAAATCAAAGACATATGAAAATCTAAAATATGACCTTGACCTTTGACCTTGACCTAATTTTCTAAGTTAGGACCCAGGGGACTCAAATAAAAACATTCCAGGGTTATACGGTTAACAGTTTATGAGTTAAAAAAACATACCGACAAATTTATTCCGTAAAGGTACATAACTCCTATAAAATTTCATCGAATCGCTTCAATCCAAATTAGCCAAAAATTCCTGAGGATGTAACGAACAATTTGTAAAAAGAATTGTGTCGCTTTCTTATTTTGTTACGAAGGAGATGCACACACATGACAAACAGTGAATAGGGAGATAACTCTTACAAAGAAAATGGTTCGGCTTAGCAGGGTGAAATTTAAAAGCGCATAAACTATACGATACAAAATGAAAAAAATCTAAGCGACATATTGCGAAACAAACATTTATCGCAAGAACAAAATTTGGCGGAAAAAAAAAATAATAATAAATATAAAGCAATTGTTTTGAAAACAATTGTTAGGCAGTCTTTCCCCTCTGATGAATGGATAATTGGTTTTTTTTATTGATTGATTTGGAAAAAGGGGGGGGGGGGTATTTGTTTGTTTGTTTGTTTTTGTAAAGGGTCTATATCATTATGTTACCGGAGAAGTTTCATGTTTAGTTTGGAAAGTTTTTTTTTTATTTTAGATACAGCGCGCGCGCAAGATTGAGGAGACATCACGTGACGCGGGTTTATATTAAGAAAAACTTAGTCTTTTAATTTCTTTTTAGGTCGGGACCTTGGACAGACAACATGTATAGAGATGGAATGTACACAATGTAATTTCTTTTGTCATTGTAGGAAATTGACGACTTGATGACAGTTCACGGGCAGTGCATGTTTTGGATTTAATTGATCCGTTGTAACTTTAAAACACATTTATTGATTATTTTCTGATATTGTACATTTTTCAGCACCTGTTTGTAACACAGATTAGTATTTCAATCTCGGAGCGGACATTTTATTGTAGGTTTTTACTGAGATTTACGGACCTTGCAAGCGATTTTTACGGCATTGTCATTTCTTTTCTCTAGGAAAAGCTTTGAGAGATATCTGCACCAAGTTTTTTTATAAACTTTAAGTACATGTATGCCCTGCTGACTGCAAATTTTGAGGTCGATTGTACTTGTAGTTTCAGAGTACATGTGGATTCTTTTCAGAAGTGACGCAAGAACAATATTAAATTTCAATTTTTCATGAAACATGATTGATTGATCATGATCATGATTGATTGATTGATTACTTGATTGATTGATTGATTGATTGATTAGTTGGTTGGTTGGTTGGTTGGTTGGTTGGTTGGTTGGTTGGTTGGTTAAACACGTTGGATAGGGTCAATTGAAACAGCGAAAAAGAAACAAAGAAGATCTAGGACCGTATATTAAACACATGAGACGGATACATGATTGATTGGTTGATTGATTGATTGATTGATTGGTTGATTGATTAGTTGGTTGGTTGGTTGGTTGGTTGGTTGGTTGGTTAAACACGTTGGATAGGGTCAGTTGAAACAGCGAAAAAGAAACAAAGAAGATCTTGGACCGTATATGAAACACATGAGACGGATACATGATTGATTGATCATGATCATGATTGATTGATTGATTGATTGATTGATTAGTTGGTTGGTTGGTTGGTTGGTTGGTTGGTTGGTTGGTTGGTTGGTTAAACACGTTGGATAAGGTCAATTGAAACAGCGAAAAAGAAACAAAGAAGATCTTGGCCCGTATATTAAACACATGAGACGGATACATGATTGATTGATCATGATCATGATTGATTGATTGATTGATTGATTGATTAGTTGGTTGGTTGGATGGTTGGTTGGTTAAACACGTTGGATAGGGTCAGTTGAAACAGCGAAAAAGAAACAAAGAAGATCTTGGACCGTATATTAAACACATGAGACGGATGCATGATTGATTGATCATGATCATGATTTATTGATTGATTAATTGATTGATTGATTGATTGATTGATTGATTGATTAGTTGATTGATTGATTAGTTGGTTGGTTGGTTGGTTGGTTGGTTGGTTGTTTGGTTGGTTGGTTGGTTAAACACGATGGATAGGGTCAGTTGAAACAGCGAAAAAGAAACAAAGAAGATCTTGAACCCTATGATAAACACATGAGACGGAAACATGATTGATTGATTGATCATGATCATTATTGGTTGATTGATCATGATCATGATTGGTTGATTGATCATGCTCATGATTGATTGATTGATTGGTTGGTTGGTTGGTTGGTTGGTTGGTTGGTTGGTTGGTTGGTTGGCAGACATAAAACTCTTCAAGTAGTGCCCCAAATCACATATGTACATGACCTTGACCTTTGACCTTGTGACCTTTGTCAAGGTCATTGCTTCACAATGTCATTGCAAAAGACCCTATGGGTCAAGGACCTTTTGTTTAAGAGTTTTGCCTAATAATGGCTTTTAATAAACCATCAATGGGGGTTATGTCCCTTACATAATGGTAAAACCAATACAATCATAAAGTAACAAAGTTGCCCCTTGAAGTACTCAACATTTTTCACTGCTTAAATTTTCTGTATCTATAACCATTCAAGAATTATAGGGAAATCAAAGACATATGAAAATCTAAAATATGACCTTGACCTTTGACCTTGACCTAATTTTCTTAGTTAGGAATCAGGGGACTCAAATAAAAACATTCCAGGGTTATACGGTTAACGGTTTATGAGTTAAAAAAATATAGCGACAAATTTATTCCGTAAAGGTAGATAACTCCTATAAAATTTCATCGAATCGCTTCGATCAAAATACGCCAAAACTTTCTGAGGATGTAACGAACAATGTGTAAAAGAAATTTTGTCGATATCTTTTTTTGTTACACAGGAGATGCACTCTGATTATAAACAGTGAATAGGGAGATAACTCTTACAAAGAAAATGGTTCGGCTTAGCAGGGTGAAATTTAAAAGCGCATAAACTATACGATACAATATGAGAAATATCTAAGCGACATATTGCGAAACAAACATTTATCGCAAGAACAAAAGTTGGCGGAAAAAAAAAAATAATAATAATAATAATAATAATAATTAAAAACCAATTGTTCAGAGAACAATTGAAGGTCTTTCCATCAAAACAATGTATTTTGATATGAAAAGATGTGAAACTAAGTTTAAAATGTCATTTCAATCGTCAAATGATAGCTCCTAGTAAGCTGATTCCAAAAATATATTGTTTCCATACATTTTTTTTTAAATAAGGGAGATAATTTGTTACTTCCGGTTTGAAAAATGTTACTTCCGATTATATTTGAATATTTACTTGACACTGATTCCAAAAATATCTGGTTCTATATACTTTTATATTAATAAAGTACAAAAAATTAGCTATTTCCGGTTTACAAAAGGTCACTTCCGGTTGTTTTTTACAAGGTTAAATGGTTTGATACCTTTTTCTAAAAGTTGTATATCTTTATCATGTATACATATAGAATAAAAGCAAAGGTCAAAATCTAGAACGTCAAATTAAGCTATGACCTTGAGATCAATTTCAAGGTCATAAACCAAGGACCTCAAATCAAAAGACCATAGGTCTTTATTATATTTAGTTAATGAGTTATATCACCAAACGCGTATTTTTAAATACAAGAGGGGAGAAAACTTCCTTTTACATTCAACGTACGCTTGCAATCAAAATTTACATCTTACGACATGTCGCAACTAACAATTTAGTAAAAATAATTTGTTGATATCTTATACAGTCTTTGGATATAAGTGAAAATAAGCCAAATTCAAATATTAGAATATGACCTTGACCTTTGACCTTGACCTAATTTTCATTTTTTGGGACCAAGGACTTCAAATAAAAAAATCCTAGGTCTCTATCACTTATGATTTATAAGATAGAAATTCATATCACTTATATCAGATGCATAAGGGGAAATAACTCTCATATGGAGCGGTCATATCGCTTCGGTCAAAATAGGACAAATCATGCGAAGGATATAACGAGCAATTTTGTAAAATAAATTTGTCATAATCTTTTACGGTTGCGAAGGAGATGCGCTAACAAGGAAAACAGTGTTTGGGGAGATAACTCCTACAAAGAAAAGTATTCGTTTACGCAGGGTAAATTTCAAAAGCGCATAAACTGTTCGATATCATATACCAAATATCTAAGCGACATATTGCGAAACAAATGTTTATCGCAAGAACAAAATTAGGCGGAAGAAAAAAAAAAAAAAAAAAAAAATAATCAGAAGAAAAACAATAGGTCTTTCCACAGAAAAGTGGAAAGACCTAATAATCAGAACAAATACAATAAGTCTTTCCACAGAAAAGTGGAAAGACTTAATAATAATCAGAACAAATACAATAAGTCTTTCCACAGAAAAGTGGAAAGACTTAATAAATATAAAGCAATTGTTTTGAAAACAATTGTTAGGCAGTCTTTCCCCTCTGATGAATGGATAATTGATTTTTTTTTATTGATTGATTTGGAAAAGGGGGGGGGGGGGGTATTTGTTTATTTGTTTGTTTGTTTGCTTTGGTATGGGGTCTATATTATTATGTTACCGGAGAAGTTTCATGTTTAGTTTGGAAAGTTTTTCTTTTATTTTAGATACAGCGCGCGCGCAAGATTGAGGAGACATCACGTGACGCGGGTTTATATTAGGAAAAACTTAGTCTTTTAATTTCTTTTTAGGTCGGGACCTTGAACAGACAACAAGTCTAGAGATGGAATGTACACAATGTAATTTCTTTTGTCATTGTAGGAAATTGACATTTTGATCACAGTTCAACAGCAGTGCATGTTTTGGATTTAATCGATCCGGTGTAACTTTAAACCACATTTAATGATTATTTTTTGATCATGTCCATTTTTCAGCACCTGTTTGTAACACAGATTAGTATTTCAATCTCGGAGCGGACATTTTATTGTAGGTTTTTACTGAGATTGACGGACCTAGCAAGCGATTTTTACTGCATTGCCATTTCTTTTTTCTAGGAAAAGTCTTGAGAGATATCTGCAAAAAGTTTTTTTTATGAACCTTCAGTACATGTATGCCCTGCTGACTGCAAATTTTCAGGTCGATTGGACTTGTAGTTTCAGAGAATATGTGGATTTTTTTTCAGAAGAGACGTAAGAACAATAATAAAATAAAAATGTTCTTGAATAATTGAGAGTTTGTTCCTTCAATAAACTGTCATAAATAAACAGTCATGCATATTGATTGATTGATTAGTTGGTTGATTGATTGATTGGTTGGTTGGTTGGTTGGTTGGTTTGTTGGTTGGTTGATTAAACACGTTTGATAGGGTCACTTAGAACAAGGGGAAAAAGACCTCAAGAGACCTTGCATCCCGTATTAAACGCATGACACGGAAACATACATTAAGTGATTGATTGGTTGGTTGGTTGGTTGGTTGGTTAAACACGTTGGTTAAACATGTTGGTTTAACACGTTGGTTAAACACGTTGGCTGGTTAAACACGTTTGATAGGCTCAATTTAAACAAGCGAAAAAAAACCATCTTGGATCCCGTATTTAACACATGAAACGGAAACATGCATTGATTTATTTATTGGTTGGTTGGTTGGTTGGTTAAACACGTTGGTTAAACATGTCGGTTAAACACGTAGTTTAAACACGTTGGCTGGTTAAACACGTTTGATAGGCTCAATTTTAACAAACGAAAAAAAACCATCTCGGATCCCGTTTTTAACACATGAAACGGAAACATGCATTGATTGATTGATTGGTTGTTTGGTTGGTTGGTTAAACACGTTGGTTAAACACATTGGATAGGCTCAAAATTGGATCCCGTATTTAACACATGAAACGGAAACATGCATTGATTGATTGATTGATTGGTTGGTTGGTTAAACACGTTGGTTAAACATGTTGGTTAAACATATTGGTTAAACATATTGGTTAAACACCTTGGTTAAACATATTGGTTAAACACCTTGGTTAAACATAATGGTTAAACACGTTGGCTGGTTAAACACGTTGGATAGGCTCAATTTAAACAAGCGAAAAAAAACACATCTTGGATCCCGTATTTAACACATGAAACGGAAACATGCATTGATTGATTGATTGATTGGTTGGTTGGTTGGGTGGTTGGTTGGTTGGTTAAACATGTTGGTTAAACACGTTGGTTAAACACGTTGGCTGGTTAAACACGTTAGATAGGCTCAATTTAAACAAGCGAAAAAAACCATCTTGGATCCCGTATTTAACACATGAAACGCAAACATGCATTGATTGATTGATTGGTTGGTTGGTTGGTTGGTTGGTAAGTTGGTTAAACACGTTGGTTAAACACGTTGGTTAAACACGTTTGCTGGTTAACACGTTAGATAGGCTCAATTTAAACGAGCGAAAAAAACCATCTTGGATCCCGTATTTAACACATGAAACGGAAACATGCATTGATTGATTGATTGATTGGTTGGGTGGTTGGTTGGTTGGTTGGTTGGTTAAACATGTTGGTTAAACACGTTGGTTAAACACGTTGGCTGGTTAAACACGTTAGATAGGCTCAATTTAAACGAGCGAAAAAAAAACATCTTGGATCCCGTATTTAACACATGAAACGGAAACATGCATTGATTGATTGATTGATTGATTGGTTGGTTGGTTGGTTGGTTGGTTGGTGGGTTGTTTGTTGGTTAAACACGTTAGTTAAACATATTTGTTAAACATGTTGGTTAAACACGTTTATAGGCTCAATTAAAACAAGCGAAAAAAAAGAGACCTTGAATCCCGTATCAAACACATGAAACGGAAACATTGATTGATTGATTGGTTGGTTGGTTGGTTGGTTGGTTGGTTGGTTGGTTGGTTGATTGGTTGGTTGGTTGGTTGGTTGGTTGGTTGGTTGGTTGGTTGGTTGGTTGGTTGGTTGAAATTCAAACACACATAAAACTGTTTAAATAGTGCCAAAACCACATAATTTGATGACCTTGACCTTTGACCTTGTGACCTTCGTCAAGGTCATTGCTCCACAAGGTCATTGCAAAAGACCCTATGGGTCAAGGACCTTTGTTTAAGAGTTTTGCCTAAATATGGCTTTTTAAAAACCATCGATGGGAGTTATGTCCCTTACATGATGGTAAAATCAATATAGTCATAATGTAAAAAAGTTGCCCCTTGAAGTACTTAACATTTTTCACTGCTTAAATTTTCTGTATCTATAACCATTCAAGAATTATAGGGAAATCAAAGACATATGAAAATCTAAAATATGACCTTGACCTTTGACCTTGACCTAATTTTCTAAGTTAGGAATCAGGGGACTCAAATAAAAACATTCCAGGGTTATACGGTTAACGGTTTATGAGTTAAAAAAACATACCGACAAATTTATTCCGTAAAGATAGATAACTCCTATAAAATTTCATCGAATCGCTTCGATCCAAATTAGCCAAAATTTTCTGAGGATGTAACGAACAATTTGTAAAAAGAATTTTGTCGCTATCTTTTTTTGTTACGAAGGAGATGCACACACATGATAAACAGTGAATAGGGAGATAACTCTTACAAAGAAAATGGTTCGGCTTAGCAGGGTGAAATTTAAAAGCGCATAAACTATACGATACAATATGAGAAATATCTAAGCGACATATTGCGAAACAAACATTTATCGCAAGAACAAAAGTTGGCGAAAAAAAAAAATAATAATAATAATAATAATAATTAAAAACCAATTGTTCAGAGAACAATTGAAAGTCTTTCCACACCAAAGGAATGTGGATAAGAAGGTAGTTTCTTCATACTGATGCGATAAATGATGGTTTAATTATCTCTTTCAGTGATATAAGGGAGATAATATGCTACTTCCGGTCAAAAGAATGTTACATCCGGTCTCATATGATAGCTTCTTTCACACTGATTCCAAAAATATATAGTTTCTATGTACTTTTGTATGTAGAATGGGAGATAATTGGCCACTTCCGGTTTGTTGGAAGTCATTTTTAGTCTTCAGTAATCTATTCATCTATCTATATGAATAAATATATGGATTCTGAGTACTTTTTTGTGACAAAATTGCAAAAAAAGCTACTTCCGGTTTTCTAAAGGTCACTTCCGGTAGCCATTTTTCAAGGTCATTTGTCACCTAACCTTTTGTACAAGGTCAAGTGCCTTTATAATGAACTCAGTTGCAGTTATAATCAAATAACCTCATATTAAGACATTTCAGGGGCACTAACTCCTATAAGATGCTATTTAATTGTATAAGACTAAATGTAGCATATCTTCAGTACAATTAAGCAGACATTTTGCAGTTGTTCTTTGATATGTATCTTTCAAAGTGTCAGAGAAAATGCAAAAACAAGCAAAAGTCACAATTGAGAACTTGACCTTGACCTTTGACCTTGACCTCATTTTCTAAGTTAGGACCTAGGGGAGTCAAATAAAAACATTCCAGGGTTATACGGTTAACGGTTTAGGAGTTAAATAAACATACCGACAAATTTATTTTTTAAAGGTAGATAACTCCTATAAAATTTCATCGAATCGCTTCGATCCAAATGCGCCAAAAATTACTGAGGATGTAACCAACAATTTGTAAAAGAAATTTTGTCGCTATCTTTTTTTGTTACGAAGGAGATGCACACAGATGTTAAACAGTGAATAGGGAGATAACTCTTACGAAGAAAATGCTTTGGCTTAGCAGGGTGAAATTTAAAAGCGCATAAACTATAGGATACCATATGTAAAATATCTAAGCGACATATTGCGAAACAAACATTTATCGCAAGAACAAAATTTGGCGGAAAAAATAAATAAATATAAATCAATTGCTTTAAAAAATCAATTGTAGGCGGTCTTCCCCCCTTTAAAATTAATTGAATTGGGGGGGGGGGGGGGAGGGTGTTTGTTTGTTTGTTTGTTTGATTGTTTGTTTCTGTATGGGGTCTATATTATTGTTACCGGAGAATTTTCATGTTTAGTTTGGAAAGTTTTTATTTTATTTTAGGTACAGCGCGCGCGCCAGATTTAGGAGACATCACGTGACTTGGGTTTATAATAACGAAAACTTAGTCTTTTTATTTCTCTTTAGGTCGGGACGTTAAACAGACAACATGTATAGAGATGGAATGCACACAATGTAATTTCTTTTGTCATTGTAGGAAATTGACATTTTGATGACAGTTCACAAGCAGTGCATGTTTTGGATTTAATTGATCCGGTGTAACTTTAAAACACATTTATTGATTATTTTCTGATAATGTACATTTTTCAGCACCTGTTTGTAACACAGATTAGTATTTCAATCTCGGAGCGGACATTTTATTGTAGGTTTTTACTGAGATTTACGGACCAAGCAAGCGATTTTTACGGCATTGCCATTTCATTTCTCTAGGAAAAGCTGTGAGAGATATCTGCACCAAGTTTTTTTATAAACTTTTAGTACATGTATGCCCTGCTGACTGCAAATTTTCAGGTCGATTGGACTTGTAGTTTCAGAGAACATGTGGATTTTTTTTTCAGAAGTGACGTAAGAACAATATTAAATTTCAATTTTTCTTGAATAAATGAGAGTTTGCTCCTTCAATAAACTCATGAATAAACAGTCATACAGATTGATTGATTGATTGATTAATTGATTAGATGATTGATTAGTTGGTGAGTTGGTTGGTTGGTTGGTTGGTTAAACACGTTGGATAGGGTCAATTGAAACACGGAAAAAGACACAAAGAAGATCTTGGACCCTATATTAAACACATGAGACGGAAACATGATTGGTTGATCATGATCATGATTGATTGATTGATTGATTGATTAGTTGGTTGGTTGGTTGGTTGGTTAAACACGTTGGATAGGGTCAATTGAAACAGCGAAAAAGAAACAAAGAAGATCGTGGACCCTACATTAAACACATGAGACGGAAAGATGATTGATTGATCATGATCATGATTGATTGATTGATTGATTGATTGATTGATTAGTTGGTTGGTTGGTTGGTTGGTTGGTTAAACACGTTGGTTAGGGTCAATTGAAACAGCGAAAAAGAAACGAAGAAGATCTTGAACCCTATAATAAACACATGAGACGGAAACATGATTGATTGATTGATCATGATCATTATTGGTTGATTGATCATGATCATGATTGATTGATTGATTGATTGCTTGGTTGGTTGGTTGGTTGGTTGGCAAACAGACATAAAATTCTTCAAGTAGTGCCCCAAATCACATATGTACATGACCTTGTGACCTTTGGCAAGGTCATTGCTTCACAATGTCATTGCAAAAGACCCTATGGGTCAAGGACCTTTTGTTTAAGAGTTTTGCCTAATAATGGCTTTTTATAAACCATCAATGGGGGTTATGTCCCTTACATAATGGTAAAACCAATACAGTCATAATGTAACAAAGTTGCCCCTTGAAGTACTTAACATTTTTCACTGCTTAAATTTTCTGTATCTATAACCATTCAAGAATTATAGGGAAATCAAAGACATATGAAAATCTAAAATATGACCTTGACCTTTGACCTTGAACTAATTTTCTTAGTTAGGAATCAGGGGACTCAAATAAAAACATTCCAGGGTTATACGGTTAGCGGTTTATGAGTTAAAAAAATTTAACGACAAATTTATTCCGTAAGGGTAGATAACTCCTATAAAATTTCATCGAATCGCTTCGATCCAAATACGCCAAAAATTACTGAGGATGTAACGAACAATTTGTGAAAAGAATTTTGTCGCTATCTTTTTTTGTTACGAAGGAGATGCACACACATGATAAACAGTGAATAGGGAGATAACTCTCACAAAGAAAATGGTTCGGCTTAGCAGGGTGAAATTTAAAAGTGCATAAACTATACAATACCATATGAGAAATATCTAAGCGACATATTGCGAAACAAACATTTATCGCAAGAAAAAAATTTGGCGGAAGAAAAAAAAAAAAAAAATAATAATAATTAAAAACCAATTGTTCAGAGAACAATTGAAAGTCTTTCCACACCAAAGAAATTTTGATAAGAAGATAGTTTCTTCATACTGATGAGATAAATAATGGTTTAATTATATTTTTGAGTGATAAAAGGGAGATAATATGCTACTTCCGGTGTCATATGATAGCTTTTTTCACACTGATTCCAAAAATATATAGTTTCTATATACTATTGTATGTAGAAGGGGAAATAATTGGCCACTTCCGGTTTGTTGGAAGTCATGTTTCGTCTCCAGTAATCAGTGTATGTATCTATATGACAAAATATATTGATTCTGGGTACTTTGAGATGAAAAAATTGCAAAAAAGGCTACTTCCGGTTTTCTCAAGGTCACTTCCGGTTGTCATTTTTCAAGGTCATTTGTTACCTAACCTTTTGTACAAGGTCAAATGAATTTATAATGAACTTAGTTGAAGTCATAATCAAATAACCTCATATCAAGACATTTCAGGGGCAATAACTCCTATAAGATGCCATTAAATTGTATAAGACTAAATGTAGCATATCTTCATTACAATAAAGCTGACATTTTGCACTTGTTCTTTAGTATGTATCTTTCAAAGTGTCGGAGAAAATACAAAAAGAAGCAAAAGTCACAATTGAGAACTTGACCTTGACCTTTGACCTTGACCTCATTTTCTAAGTTAGGACTTAGGGGACTCAAATAAAAACATTCCAGGGTTATACAGTTAACCGTTTATGAGTTAAATGAACATACCGACAAATTTATTTTGTAAAGGTAGATAACTCCTATAAAATTTCATCGAATCGCTTCGATCCAAATTAGCCAAAAATTCCTGAGGATGTAACGAACAATTTGTAAAAAGAATTTTGTCGCTATCTTTTTTTGTTACGAAGGAGATGCACACAGAGGTTAAACAGTGAAAAGGGAGATAACTCTTACATAGAAAATGGATCGGCTTAGCAGGGTGAAATTTAAAAGCGCATAAACTATACGATACCATATGGGAAATATCTAAGCGACATATTGTGAAACAAACATTTTGCGCAAGAACAAAATTTGGCGGAAGAAAAAAATAATAATAATAATAATAATAATTAAAAACCAATTGTTCAGAGAACAATTGAAAGTCTTTCCACACCAAAGAAATTTTGATAAGAAGATAGTTTCTTCATACTGATGAGATAAATAATGGTTTAATAATGTTTTTGAGTGATAAAAGGGAGATAATATGCTACTTCCGGTGAAATAAATGTCACTTCCGGTCTCATATGATAGCTTATTTCACACTGATTCCAAAAATATATAGTTTCTATATACTATTGTATGTAAAAGGGGAAATAATTGGCCACTTCCGGTTTGTTGGAAGTCATGTGTCATCTCCAGTAATCAGTGTATGTATCTATATGACAAAATATATTGATTCTGGGTACTTTGAAATGAAAAAATTGCAAAAAAGGATACTTCCGGTTGTCTCAAGGTCACTTCCGGTAGTCATTTTTCAAGGTCATTTGTCACCTAATCTTTTGTACAAGGTCAAATGGCTTTATAATGAACTTAGTTGAAGTCATAATCAAATAACCTCATATCAAGACATTTGAGGGGCAACAACTCCTATAAGATGCCATTTAATTGTATAAGACTAAATGTAGCATATCTTCATTACAATAAAGTTGACATTTTGCACTTGTTCTTCAGTATGTATCTTTCAAAGTGTCGGAGAAAATACAAAAACAAGTAAAAGTCACAATTGAGAACTTGACCTTGACCTTTGACCTTGACCTCATTTTCTAAGTTAGGACCTAGGGGACTCAAATAAAAACATTCCAGGGTTATACGGTTAACTGTTTATGAGTTAAATGAACATACCGACAAATTTATTTTGTAAAGGTAGATAACTCCTATAAAATTTCATCGAATCGCTTCGATCCAAATTAGCAAAAAATTCTTGAGGATGTAACGAACAATTTGTAAAAGGAATTTTGTAGCTATCTTTTTTTGTAATGAAGGAGATGCACACAGATGAAAAACAGTGAATAGGGAGATAACTCTTACAAAGAAAATGGTACGCCTTAACAGGGTGAAATTTAAAAGCGCATAAACTATACGATACCATATGAGAAATATCTAAGCGACATATTGCGAAACAAACATTTTGCGCAAGAACAAAATTTGGCTGAAAAAAAATAAAATAATAATAATCATTAAAAACCAATTGTTCAGAGAACAATTGAAAGTCTTTCCACACCAAAGAAATTTGGATAAGAAGGTAGTTTCTTCATACTGATGCGATAAATAATGGTTTAATTATCTTTTTCAGTGATATAAGGGAGATAATATGCTACTTCCGGTGAAATGAATGTCACATCCGGTCTCATATGATAGCTTCTTTCACACTGATTCCAAAAATATATAGTTTCTATATACTTTTGAATGTAGAATGGGAGATAATTGGCCACTTCCGGTTTGTTGGAAGTCATTTTTAGTCTTCAGTTATCTGTTCATGTATCTTTATGACAAAATATATGGATTCTGAGTTCTTTTATGTGAAAAAATTGCAAAAAAAGCTACTTCCGGTTTTCCCAAGGTCACTTCCGGTAGCAATTTTTCAAGGTCATTTGCCACTTAACCTTTTGTATCAGGTCAAATGTCTTTATAATGAACTTAATTGAAGTTATTATCAAATAACCTCATATCAAGACATTTCAGGGGCATCAACTCCTATAAGATGCCATTTAATTGTATAAGACTAAATGTAGCATATCTTCACTACAATAAAGCTGACATTTTGCACTTGTTCTTTTATATGTATCTCTCAAAGTGTCAGAGCAAATGCAAAAACAAGCAAAAGTCACAATTGAGAACTTGACCTTGACCTTTGACCTTGACCTCATTTTCTAAGTAAGGACCTAGGGGACTCAAATAAAAACATTCCAGGGTTATACGGTTAACTGTTTATAAGTTAAATAAACATACCGACAAATTTCTTTTGTAAAGGTAGATAACTCCTATAAAATTTCATCGAATCGCTTCGATCCAAATACGCCAAAAATTACTGAGGATGTAACGAACAATTTGTAAAAAGAATTTTGTCGCTATCTTGTTTTGTTACAAAGGAGATGCACACAGAGGATAAACAGTGAAAAGGGAGATAACTCTTACATAGAAAATGGTTCGCCTTAGCAGGGTGAAATTTAAAAGCGCATAAACTATACGATACCCTATGAGAAATATCTAAGCAACATATTGGGAAACAAACATTTTGCGCAAGAACAAAATTTGGCGGAAGAAAAAAAAAAATAAATATAAAGCAATTGTTTTGAAAACAATTGTTAGGCAGTCTTTCCCCTCTGATGAATGGACAATTGATTTTTTTGATTTATTGATTTGGAAAAAGGGGGCGGGGGGGGGGGGGGTATTTGTTTGTTTGTTTGTTTTTGTAAAGGGTCTATATTATTTAGTTACCGGAGAAGTTTCATGTTTAGTTTGGAAAGTTTTTCTTTTATTTTAGATACAGCGCGCGCGCAAGATTGAGGAGACATCACGTGACGCGGGTTTATATTAAGAAAAACTTAGTCTTTTTATTTCTCTTTAGGTCGGGACGTTTAACAGACAACATGTATAGAGATGGAATGCACACAATGTAATTTCTTTTGTCATTGTAGGAAATTGACATTTTGATGAAAGTTCACAAGCAGTGCATGTTTTGGATTTAATCGTTCCGGTGTAACTTTAAAACACATTTATTGATTATTTTCTGATAATGTACATTTTTCAGCACCTGTTTGTAACACAGATTAGTATTTCAATCTCGGAGCGGACATTTTATTGTAGGTTTTTACTGAGATTTACGGACCAAGCAAGCGATTTTTACAGCATTGCCATTTCTTTTTTCTAGGAAAAGTCTTGAGAGATATCTGCAAACAGTTTTTTTATGAACCTTCAATACATGTATGCCCTGCTGACTGCAAATTTTCAGGTCGATTGGACTTGTAGTTTCAGAGAATATGTGGATTTTTTTTCAGAAGAGACGTAAGAACAATAATAAAATAAAAATTTTCTTGAATAATTGAGAGTTTGTTCCTTCAATATACTGTCATAAATAAACAGTCATACATATTGATTGATTGATTGATTAGTTGGTTGATTGATTGGTTGGTTGGTTGGTTGGTTGATTGATTAAACACGTTTGATAGGGTCACTTAGAACAAGGGAAAAAAAACCAAGAGACCTTGCATCCCGTATTAAACGCATGACACGGAAACATACATTAAGTGATTGATTGGTTGGTTGGTTGGTTAAACACGTTAGTTAAACATGTTGGTTGAACACGTTGGTTAAACACGTTGGCTGGTTAAACACGTTGGAAAGGCTCAATTTAAACAAGCGAAAAAAAAACATCTTGGATCCCGTATTTAACAAATGAAACGGAAACATGCATTGATTGGTTGATTGGTTGGTTGGTTGGTTGGTTGGTTGGTTGGTTGGTTGGTTAAACACGTTGGTTAAACACGTTGGTTAAACACGTTGGCTGGTTAAACACGTTTGATAGGCTCAATTTAAACAAGCGAAAAAAAAAAAAACATCTTGGATCCCGTATTTAACACATGAAACGGAAACATGCATTGATTTATTGGTTGGTTGGTTGGTTGGTTGGTTGATTAAACACGTTGGTTAAACATGCTGGTTAAACACGTAGTTTAAACACGTTTGATATGCTCAATTTTAACAAGCGATAAAAAACCATCTTGGATCCCGTATTTAACACATGAAACGGAAACATGCATTGATTGGTTGATTGGTTGGTTGGTTGGTTGGTTGGTTGGTTGGTTGGTTAAACAAGTTGGTTAAACACGTTGGTTAAACACGTTAGATAGGCTCAATTTAAACAAGCGAAAACAAACATCTTGGATCCCGTATTTAACACATGAAACGGAAACATGCATTGATTGATTGATTGGTTGGTTGGTTGGTTAGTTGGATGGATGGTTGGTTGGTTGGTTGGTTGGTTAAACACGTTGGTTAAACATGTTGGTTAAACACGTTGGTTAAACATGTTGGCTGGTTAAACACGTTAGATAGGCTCAATTTAAACGAGCGAAAAAAAAACCATCTTGGATCCCGTATTTAACACATGAAACGGAAACATGCATTGATTGATTGATTGATTGGTTGGTTGTTTGATTGGTTGGTTGGTTGGTTGGTTGGTTGGTTGGTTGGTTAAACACGTTGGTTGGTTGGTTGGTTGGTTGGTTGGTTAAACACGTTGGTTAAACATGTTGGTTAAACACGTTTGATAGGCTCAATTAAAACAAGCGGAAAAAAAGAGACCTTGAATCCCGTATCAAACACATGAAACAGAAACATTGATTGATTGATTGATTGATTGATTGATTGATTGATTGGTTGGTTGGTTGGTTGGTTGGTTGGTTGGTTGGTTGAAATTCAAACACTCATAAAACTGTTTAAATAGTGCCAAAACCACATAATTTGATGACCTTGACCTTTGACCTTGTGACCTTCGTCAAGGTCATTGCTCCAAAAGGTCATTGCAAAAGACCCTATGGGTCAAGGACCTTTTGTTTAAGAGTTTTGCCTAAAAATGGCTTTTTAAAAACCATCGATGGGAGTTATGTCCCTTATATGATGGTAAAATCAATATAGTCATCAAGTAAAAAAGTTGCCCCTTAAAGTACCAAGCATTTTTCACTGCTTAATTTTTTTGTATCTATAACCGTTCAAGAATTATAGGGAAATGAAAAACTTATAAAAATCTACAATATGACCTTGACCTTTGACCTTGACCTAATTTTCTAAGTTAGGACCCTGGGGACTCAAATAAAAACATTCCAGGGTTATACGGTTAACGGTTTAGGAGTTAAAAAAACATACCGACAAATTTATTCCGTAAAGGTAGATAACTCCTATAAAATTTCATCAAATCGCTTCGATCCAAATACGCCAAAAATTACTGAGGATGTAACGAACAGTTTATAAAAAGAATTTTGTCGCTTTCTTATTTTGTTACGAAGGAGATGCACACAGAGGATAAACAGTGAAAAGGGACATAACTCTTACATAGAAAATGGTTCGCCTTAGCAGGGTGAAATTTAAAAGCGCATAAACTATACGATACCATATGAGAAATATCTAAGCGACATATTGCGAAACAAACATTTTGCGCAAGAACAAAATTTGGCGGAAGAAAAAAATAATAATAATAATAATCAGAACAAAAACAATAAGTCTTTCCACAGAAAAGTGGAAAGACTTAATAATAATAATAATAATAATCAGAACAAATACAATAAGTCTTTCCACAGAAAAGTGGAAAGACTTAATTAAAAACCAATTGTTCAGAGAACAATTGAAAGTCTTTCCACACCACAGAAATTTGGATAAGAAGGTAGTTTCTTCATACTGATGCGATAAATAATGGTTTAATTATCTTTTTGAGTGATATAAGGGAGATAATATGCTACTTCCGGTGAAATGAATGTCACATCTGGTCTCATATGATAGCTTCTTTCACACTGATTGCAAAAATATATAGTTTCTATATACTTTTGTATTAAGAATGGGAGATACATGGTCACTTCCGGTTTGTTGGAAGTCATTTTTAGTCTTCAGTAATTTGTTCATGTATCTATATGAAAAAATATATGGATTCTGAGTACTTTTATGTGAAAAAATTGCAAAAAAAGCTACTTCCGGTTTTCCCAAGGTCACTTCCGGTAGCCATTTTTCAAGGTCATTTGTCACTTAACCTTTTGTATCAGGTCAAATGTCTTTATAATGAACTTACTTGAAGTTATAATCAAATAACCTCATATCAAGACATTTCAGGGGCGACAACTCCTATAAGATGCCATCTAATTGTATAAGACTAAATGTAGCATATCTTCATAACTATTAAGCAGACATTTTGCACTTGTTCTTTTATATGTATCTCTCAAAGTGAGTGAGAAAATGCAAAAACAAGCAAAAGTCACAATTGAGAACTTGACCTTGACCTTTGACCTTGACCTCATTTTCTAAGTTAGGACCTAGGGGACTCAAATAAAAACATCCCAGGGTTATACGGTTATCTGTTAATGAGTTAAATAAACATACCGACAAATTTATTTTGTAAAGGTAGATAACTCCTATAAAATTTCATCGAATCGCTTCGATCTAAATACGCCAAAAATTACTGAGGATGTAACGAACAATTTGTAAAAAGAATTTTGTCGCTATCTTTTTTTGTTACGAAGGAGATACGCTTTGATGATAAACAGTGAAAAGGGAGATAACTCTTACAAAGAAAATGGTTCGGCTTAGCAGGGTGAAATTTAAAAGTGCATAAACTATACGATACAATATGAGAAATATCTAAGCGACATATTGCGAAACAAACATTAATCGCAAGAACAAAAGTTGGCGGAAAAAAAAAAAAAATAATAATAATAATAATAAATATAAATCAATTGCTTTAAAAAAGCAATTGTAGGGGGTCTTTCTCCCTTTAAAATTAATTGAATTGGGGGTGGGGGTGGGGTGTTTGTTTGTTTGTTTGTTTGTTTGTTTGTTTGTTTCTGTATGGGGTCTATATTATTGTTACCGGAGAAGTTTCATGTTTAGTTTGGAAAGTTTTTCTTTTATTTTAGGTACAGCGCGCGCGCCATATCACGTGACACGGGTTTATAATAACGAAAAGATAGTCTTTTTATTCCTTTTTAGGTGGGGACTTTGAACAGACAACATGTATAGAGACGGAATGCACACAATGTAATTTCTTTTGTCATTGTAGGAAATTGACATTTTGATGACAGTTCACAAACAGTGCATGATTTGGATTTATTTGATCCGGTGTAACTTTAAAACACATTTATTGATTATTTTCTGATAATGTACATTTTTCAGCACCTGTTTGTAACACAGATTAGTATTTCAATCTCGGAGCGGACATTTTATTGTAGGCTTTTACTGAAATTTACGGACCTAGCAAGCAATTTTTACGGCATTGCAATTTTTTTTCTCTAGGAAAAGCTTTGAGAGATATCTGTACCAAATTTTTTTACAAACTTTTAGTACATGTATGCCCTGCTGACTGCAAATTTTGAGGTCGATTGTACTTGTAGTTTCAGAGTACATGTGGATTTTTTTTTCAGAAGTGACGCAAGAACAATATTAAATTTCAATTTTTCATGAAACATGATTGATTGATCATGAAACATGATTGATTGATCATGATCATGATTGATTGATCATGATTGATTGATTGATTTATTGATTAGTTGGTTGGTTGGTAAAACACGTTGGATAGGGCCAATTCAAACAGCGAAAAAGAAACAAAAAAGATCTTGGACCCTATATTAAACACACGAGACGGAAACATGATTGATTGATTGGTTGGTTGGTTGGTTGGTTGGTTGGTTGGTTGGTTGGTTGGTTAAACACGTTGGATAGGGCCAATTGAAACAGCGAAAAAGAAATAAAGAAGATCTTGGACCCTATATTAAACACACGAGACGAGACGGAAACATGATTGATTGATCATGATTGATTGATCATGATTGATTGATTGATTGATTGATTGATTGATTGATTGATTGGTTGGTTGGTTGGTTGGTTAGACACGTTGGAAAGGGTCAATTGAAACAGCGAAAAAGAAACAAAGGAGATCTTGAACCCTATATTAAACACATGAGACGGAAACATGATTGATTGATTGATTAATCATGATCATGATTGGTTGATTGATCATGATCATGATTGGTTGGTTGGTTGGTTGGTTGGTTGGCAAACACACATAAAAATCTTCAAGTCGTGCCCCAAATCACATATGTACATGACCTTGACCTTTGACCTTGTGACCTTTGTCAAGGTCATTGCTTCACAATGTCATTGCAAAAGACCCTATGGGTCAAGGACCTTTTGTTTAAGTGTTTTGCCTAATAATGGCTTTTTATAAACCATCAATGGGGGTTATGTCCCTTACATAATGGTAAAACCAATACAGTCATAATGTAACAAAGTTGCCCCTTGAAGTACTGAACATTTTTCACTGCTTAAATTTTCTGTATCTATAACCATTCAAGAATTATAGGGAAATCAAAGACATATGAAAATCTAAAATATGACCTTGACCTTTGACCTTGACCTAATTTTCTAAGTTAGGACCCAGGGGACTCAAATAAAAACATTCCAGGGTTATACGGTTAACGGTTTATGAGTTAAAAAAACATACCGACAAATTTATTCCGTAAAGGTACATAACTCCTATAAAATTTCATCGAATCGCTTCGATCCAAATTAGCCAAAAATTCCTGAGGATGTAACGAACAATTTGTAAAAAGAATTTTGTCGCTTTCTTATTTTGTTACGAAGGAGATGCACACACATGACAAACAGTGAATAGGGAGATAACTCTTACAAAGAAAATGGTTCGGCTTAGCAGGGTGAAATTTAAAAGCGCATAACCTATACGATACAATATGAAAAAAAAATCTAAGCGACATATTGCGAAACAAACATTTATCGCAAGAACAAAATTTGGCGGAAGAAAAAAAAAAAAAAATAATAATAATAATAATAATCAGAACAAATACAATAGGCTTTCCACAGAAAAGTGGAAAGACCTAATAATATGGAAAAAACTGGAGTTGTCGTTCGTTTTACGTTGATAGGATAGATAGCACACAACCTACATTCAGTTGTAAGTGGAGGGTTAAAAAAAAAGGGGGGGGGGGGCAAAAGGGGGTCTCGGGGAGATTTTTTTTTTTTTTTTTATTAACGGAACAGAATGGTTAAAAAGGTTTTTTACAATATAAATCAATTGCTTTAAAAAAGCAATTGTAGGGGGTCTTTCTCCCTTTAAAATTAATTGAATTGGGGGTGGGGGTGGGGTGTTTGTTTGTTTGTTTGTTTGTTTGTTTGTTTGTTTCTGTATGGGGTCTATATTATTGTTACCGGAGAAGTTTCATGTTTAGTTTGGAAAGTTTTTATTTTATTTTAGGTACAGCGCGCGCGCCATATCACGTGACACGGGTTTATAATAACGAAAAGATAGTCTTTTTATTCCTTTTTAGGTGGGGACTTTGAACAGACAACATGTATAGAGACGGAATGCACACAATGTAATTTCTTTTGTCATTGTAGGAAATTGACATTTTGATGACAGTTCACAAACAGTGCATGATTTGGATTTATTTGATCCGGTGTAACTTTAAAACACATTTATTGATTATTTTCTGATAATGTACATTTTTCAGCACCTGTTTGTAACACAGATTAGTATTTCAATCTCGGAGCGGACATTTTATTGTAGGCTTTTACTGAAATTTACGGACCTAGCAAGCAATTTTTACGGCATTGCAATTTTTTTTCTCTAGGAAAAGCTTTGAGAGATATCTGTACCAAATTTTTTTACAAACTTTTAGTACATGTATGCCCTGCTGACTGCAAATTTTGAGGTCGATTGTACTTGTAGTTTCAGAGTACATGTGGATTTTTTTTTCAGAAGTGACGCAAGAACAATATTAAATTTCAATTTTTCATGAAACATGATTGATTGATCATGAAACATGATTGATTGATCATGATCATGATTGATTGATCATGATTGATTGATTGATTGATTGATTAGTTGGTTGGTTGGTAAAACACGTTGGATAGGGCCAATTCAAACAGCGAAAAAGAAACAAAAAAGATCTTGGACCCTATATTAAACACACGAGACGGAAACATGATTGATTGATTGGTTGGTTGGTTGGTTGGTTGGTTGGTTGGTTGGTTGGTTGGTTAAACACGTTGGATAGGGCCAATTGAAACAGCGAAAAAGAAACAAAGAAGATCTTGGACCCTATATTAAACACACGAGACGAGACGGAAACATGATTGATTGATCATGATTGATTGATCATGATTGATTGATTGATTGATTGATTGATTGATTGATTGATTGGTTGGTTGGTTGGTTGGTTAGACACGTTGGAAAGGGTCAATTGAAACAGCGAAAAAGAAACAAAGGAGATCTTGAACCCTATATTAAACACATGAGACGGAAACATGATTGATTGATTGATTAATCATGATCATGATTGGTTGATTGATCATGATCATGATTGGTTGGTTGGTTGGTTGGTTGGCAAACACACATAAAAATCTTCAAGTCGTGCCCCATATCACATATGTACATGACCTTGACCTTTGACCTTGTGACCTTTGTCAAGGTCATTGCTTCACAATGTCATTGCAAAAGACCCTATGGGTCAAGGACCTTTTGTTTAAGTGTTTTGCCTAATAATGGCTTTTTATAAACCATCAATGGGGGTTATGTCCCTTACATAATGGTAAAACCAATACAGTCATAAAGTAACAAAGTTGCCCCTTGAAGTACTGAACATTTTTCACTGCTTAAATTTTCTGTATCTATAACCATTCAAGAATTATAGGGAAATCAAAGACATATGAAAATCTAAAATATGACCTTGACCTTTGACCTTGACCTAATTTTCTAAGTTAGGACCCAGGGGACTCAAATAAAAACATTCCAGGGTTATACGGTTAACGGTTTATGAGTTAAAAAAACATACCGACAAATTTATTCCGTAAAGGTACATAACTCCTATAAAATTTCATCGAATCGCTTCGATCCAAATTAGCCAAAAATTCCTGAGGATGTAACGAACAATTTGTAAAAAGAATTTTGTCGCTTTCTTATTTTGTTACGAAGGAGATGCACACACATGACAAACAGTGAATAGGGAGATAACTCTTACAAAGAAAATGGTTCGGCTTAGCAGGGTGAAATTTAAAAGCGCATAACCTATACGATACAATATGAAAAAAAAATCTAAGCGACATATTGCGAAACAAACATTTATCGCAAGAACAAAATTTGGCGGAAGAAAAAAAAAAAAAAAATAATAATAATAATAATAATCAGAACAAATACAATAGGCTTTCCACAGAAAAGTGGAAAGACCTAATAATATGGAAAAAACTGGAGTTGTCGTTCGTTTTACGTTGATAGGATAGATAGCACACAACCTACATTCAGTTGTAAGTGGAGGGTTAAAAAAAAAGGGGGGGGGGGCAAAAGGGGGTCTCGGGGAGATTTTTTTTTTTTTTTTATTAACGGAACAGAATGGTTAAAAAGGTTTTTTACAATATAAATCAATTGCTTTAAAAAAGCAATTGTAGGGGGTCTTTCTCCCTTTAAAATTAATTGAATTGGGGGTGGGGGTGGGGTGTTTGTTTGTTTGTTTGTTTGTTTGTTTGTTTGTTTCTGTATGGGGTCTATATTATTGTTACCGGAGAAGTTTCATGTTTAGTTTGGAAAGTTTTTCTTTTATTTTAGGTACAGCGCGCGCGCCATATCACGTGACACGGGTTTATAATAACGAAAAGATAGTCTTTTTATTCCTTTTTAGGTGGGGACTTTGAACAGACAACATGTATAGAGACGGAATGCACACAATGTAATTTCTTTTGTCATTGTAGGAAATTGACATTTTGATGACAGTTCACAAACAGTGCATGATTTGGATTTATTTGATCCGGTGTAACTTTAAAACACATTTATTGATTATTTTCTGATAATGTACATTTTTCAGCACCTGTTTGTAACACAGATTAGTATTTCAATCTCGGAGCGGACATTTTATTGTAGGCTTTTACTGAAATTTACGGACCTAGCAAGCAATTTTTACGGCATTGCAATTTTTTTTCTCTAGGAAAAGCTTTGAGAGATATCTGTACCAAATTTTTTTACAAACTTTTAGTACATGTATGCCCTGCTGACTGCAAATTTTGAGGTCGATTGTATTTGTAGTTTCAGAGTACATGTGGATTTTTTTTTCAGAAGTGACGCAAGAACAATATTAAATTTCAATTTTTCATGAAACATGATTGATTGATCATGAAACATGATTGATTGATCATGATCATGATTGATTGATCATGATTGATTGATTGATTTATTGATTAGTTGGTTGGTTGGTAAAACACGTTGGATAGGGCCAATTCAAACAGCGAAAAAGAAACAAAAAAGATCTTGGACCCTATATTAAACACACGAGACGGAAACATGATTGATTGATTGGTTGGTTGGTTGGTTGGTTGGTTGGTTAAACACGTTGGATAGGGCCAATTGAAACAGCGAAAAAGAAACAAAGAAGATCTTGGACCCTATATTAAACACACGAGACGAGACGGAAACATGATTGATTGATCATGATTGATTGATCATGATTGATTGATTGATTGATTGATTGATTGATTGATTGGTTGGTTGGTTGGTTGGTTAGACACGTTGGAAAGGGTCAATTGAAACAGCGAAAAAGAAACAAAGGAGATCTTGAACCCTATATTAAACACATGAGACGGAAACATGATTGATTGATTGATTAATCATGATCATGATTGGTTGATTGATCATGATCATGATTGGTTGGTTGGTTGGTTGGTTGGTTGGCAAACACACATAAAAATCTTCAAGTCGTGCCCCAAATCACATATGTACATGACCTTGACCTTTGACCTTGTGACCTTTGTCAAGGTCATTGCTTCACAATGTCATTGCAAAAGACCCTATGGGTCAAGGACCTTTTGTTTAAGTGTTTTGCCTAATAATGGCTTTTTATAAACCATCAATGGGGGTTATGTCCCTTACATAATGGTAAAACCAATACAGTCATAATGTAACAAAGTTGCCCCTTGAAGTACTGAACATTTTTCACTGCTTAAATTTTCTGTATCTATAACCATTCAAGAATTATAGGGAAATCAAAGACATATGAAAATCTAAAATATGACCTTGACCTTTGACCTTGACCTAATTTTCTAAGTTAGGACCCAGGGGACTCAAATAAAAACATTCCAGGGTTATACGGTTAACGGTTTATGAGTTAAAAAAACATACCGACAAATTTATTCCGTAAAGGTACATAACTCCTATAAAATTTCATCGAATCGCTTCGATCCAAATTAGCCAAAAATTCCTGAGGATGTAACGAACAATTTGTAAAAAGAATTTTGTCGCTTTCTTATTTTGTTACGAAGGAGATGCACACACATGACAAACAGTGAATAGGGAGATAACTCTTACAAAGAAAATGGTTCGGCTTAGCAGGGTGAAATTTAAAAGCGCATAACCTATACGATACAATATGAAAAAAAAATCTAAGCGACATATTGCGAAACAAACATTTATCGCAAGAACAAAATTTGGCGGAAGAAAAAAAAAAAAAAAAATAATAATAATAATAATAATCAGAACAAATACAATAGGCTTTCCACAGAAAAGTGGAAAGACCTAATAATATGGAAAAAACTGGAGTTGTCGTTCGTTTTACGTTGATAGGATAGATAGCACATAACCTACATTCAGTTGTAAGTGGAGGGTTAAAAAAAAAGGGGGGGGGGGGCAAAAGGGGGTCTCGGGGAGATTTTTTTTTTTTTTTTTATTAACGGAACAGAATGGTTAAAAAGGTTTTTTACAATATAAATCAATTGCTTTAAAAAAGCAATTGTAGGGGGTCTTTCTCCCTTTAAAATTAATTGAATTGGGGGTGGGGGTGGGGTGTTTGTTTGTTTGTTTGTTTGTTTGTTTGTTTGTTTCTGTATGGGGTCTATATTATTGTTACCGGAGAAGTTTCATGTTTAGTTTGGAAAGTTTTTCTTTTATTTTAGGTACAGCGCGCGCGCCATATCACGTGACACGGGTTTATAATAACGAAAAGATAGTCTTTTTATTCCTTTTTAGGTGGGGACTTTGAACAGACAACATGTATAGAGACGGAATGCACACAATGTAATTTCTTTTGTCATTGTAGGAAATTGACATTTTGATGACAGTTCACAAACAGTGCATGATTTGGATTTATTTGATCCGGTGTAACTTTAAAACACATTTATTGATTATTTTCTGATAATGTACATTTTTCAGCACCTGTTTGTAACACAGATTAGTATTTCAATCTCGGAGCGGACATTTTATTGTAGGCTTTTACTGAAATTTACGGACCTAGCAAGCAATTTTTACGGCATTGCAATTTTTTTTCTCTAGGAAAAGCTTTGAGAGATATCTGTACCAAATTTTTTTACAAACTTTTAGTACATGTATGCCCTGCTGACTGCAAATTTTGAGGTCGATTGTATTTGTAGTTTCAGAGTACATGTGGATTTTTTTTTCAGAAGTGACGCAAGAACAATATTAAATTTCAATTTTTCATGAAACATGATTGATTGATCATGAAACATGATTGATTGATCATGATCATGATTGATTGATCATGATTGATTGATTGATTTATTGATTAGTTGGTTGGTTGGTAAAACACGTTGGATAGGGCCAATTCAAACAGCGAAAAAGAAACAAAAAAGATCTTGGACCCTATATTAAACACACGAGACGGAAACATGATTGATTGATTGGTTGGTTGGTTGGTTGGTTGGTTGGTTGGTTGGTTGGTTGGTTGGTTAAACACGTTGGATAGGGCCAATTGAAACAGCGAAAAAGAAACAAAGAAGATCTTGGACCCTATATTAAACACACGAGACGAGACGGAAACATGATTGATTGATCATGATTGATTGATTGATTGATTGATTGATTGATTGATTGATTGGTTGGTTGGTTGGTTGGTTAGACACGTTGGAAAGGGTCAATTGAAACAGCGAAAAAGAAACAAAGGAGATCTTGAACCCTATATTAAACACATGAGACGGAAACATGATTGATTGATTGATTAATCATGATCATGATTGGTTGATTGATCATGATCATGATTGGTTGGTTGGTTGGTTGGTTGGTTGGCAAACACACATAAAAATCTTCAAGTCGTGCCCCAAATCACATATGTACATGACCTTGACCTTTGACCTTGTGACCTTTGTCAAGGTCATTGCTTCACAATGTCATTGCAAAAGACCCTATGGGTCAAGGACCTTTTGTTTAAGTGTTTTGCCTAATAATGGCTTTTTATAAACCATCAATGGGGGTTATGTCCCTTACATAATGGTAAAACCAATACAGTCATAATGTAACAAAGTTGCCCCTTGAAGTACTGAACATTTTTCACTGCTTAAATTTTCTGTATCTATAACCATTCAAGAATTATAGGGAAATCAAAGACATATGAAAATCTAAAATATGACCTTGACCTTTGACCTTGACCTAATTTTCTAAGTTAGGACCCAGGGGACTCAAATAAAAACATTCCAGGGTTATACGGTTAACGGTTTATGAGTTAAAAAAACATACCGACAAATTTATTCCGTAAAGGTACATAACTCCTATAAAATTTCATCGAATCGCTTCGATCCAAATTAGCCAAAAATTCCTGAGGATGTAACGAACAATTTGTAAAAAGAATTTTGTCGCTTTCTTATTTTGTTACGAAGGAGATGCACACACATGACAAACAGTGAATAGGGAGATAACTCTTACAAAGAAAATGGTTCGGCTTAGCAGGGTGAAATTTAAAAGCGCATAACCTATACGATACAATATGAAAAAAAAATCTAAGCGACATATTGCGAAACAAACATTTATCGCAAGAACAAAATTTGGCGGAAGAAAAAAAAAAAAAAAATAATAATAATAATAATAATCAGAACAAATACAATAGGCTTTCCACAGAAAAGTGGAAAGACCTAATAATCAGAACAAAAACAATAAGTCTTTCCACAGAAAAGTGGAAAGACTTAATAATCAGAACAAATACAATAGGCTTTCCACAGAAAAGTGGAAAGACCTAATTAATATTGCAGTATAAGATGCTTAATTAGAGCGTTAAATTGTTTGTGTTGATTAATAGTTTTGTATTATTAACATCAGAGACATATATAATACATAATTGTATTATACATAATATATGTCTCAGTCAACATAAACTTCCTCCTTCGAAAATGGCAATTTTCCGCCATTGGAGTTTTGAGCATTTTCTACTTTAGACAAGGTTGTTTTTCATAAAATTAAAAGAATGTCGTATAAATCATATTAAAATTGTGTTCGCGTTGTTAAAAACTAACAAAAATTAATCTCCTTTTTATTATAAAATTACACTATTTTATTTGAAATCAGTTATTTCTAACAACTCGAGATAAGTCGAGATAAGAATCGAGATATAATAAGAATTAAAATACTTAAACTTTTATTTTTGTAGAAAAAGAATGCAGTTATTGTTTTATTTTGATATAAATTATTAATTATTATTGGTTGTTCTTCTTAAATTATGTTTACTGTAAGAAAAAGGTGTTAAATTTTTGTACGCGTTGCGTAAAATGCAAATATTTCTTCTCATATTTGAAAATATTGTAACTTCATTTGCAATCAGTTGTTATAAATTCCTTTTTATGACTAATTTTGTAAAAAACGTGAATATATGAGGATCAGTATCTGTTTACTTTTGATTTTGTTGAACCAGAATGCAGTCATTTCTTTATTTGAATGGAAATTATTGACCACAATTTAAATTGTTTACTGTATATAGTTTAGAATTGGTATTTTTTTCATAAAATTAAAAGAAAATCAGAGAAATTATATTAACATTTTATTCGCGTTATTTAAAATACCCCAAATCATTCTTCTTTTTTTTTTAAATGATACAATTTTATTTGAATTTAATTAGAATAGGATATAATAAGATTTAAAATACTTTAACTTTTATTTTTGTGGAATAGGAATGCAGATATTACTTTATTTTGATACAAATTATTAACCGCCAAATGATTTCAGTACTTTTTGTACATTCGGATTGTCTGTTCTTCATAATATATGCTTACTGTAAGGAAAATAATACTAAATTTTCGTACGCTTTGCCTTAAATGCAAATATTTCTTCATTTTACTGAAATTATTGACCGCCATTGGATTGTTGTACTCTAAAGTTTTTTTTCATATAATTAAAGGAATGTCAGAGAAATCATACAAAAACTTTATTCTCAATTGTGTAAAATAACCAAAATCATTTATCATTTATTAAAAATGATACTATTTTATTTAAAATCAGTTATTTTTAAAATCTCAAGACAAGTCTTTTAATAAGAATCGAGATATAATAAAAATTAGAATACTTAAACTTTTATTTTTTTTTGGAATAAGAATGCAGTTATTTTATTTTGATATAAATGATTAACCGCCATATGATTTCAGTACTTTTTGTTCATCAAGATTGGTTGTTCGTCGTGAATTATGTTTACTTTAAGAAAAAAGATGTTAAATTGTTGTACGCGTTGCGTAAAATGCAAATATTTCTTCTCATATTTGAAAATATTGTAACTTCAATTGCTTTAAATTCCTTTTTATGACTAATTTTTCAGTTTTGGAGGTCAAGCTGTATTGTACAAGAATCTATAAAACAATTTGGAATGCTATGAAGAACAAAGACGCTAAATTAATTCAAGTGTGGACATCACAATATAGCAACTAATTACATAATAATTAATTATGTAATATTTATGTCATAATGAAATTATCACAACTTGAAAGATTACTCTTTCTTCTTTCTTTTGGTACCTCATTTATAAAATATAAAGAAGGATGAAATGAATTACATCAGTTTAAAGTTGTCCGATTGGGAGTGAACAAATCTTTGTATTGTGCTACCTTAAACTTCTTTTTTTGTGGAATAAGAATGCAATTAATACATTATTTTGATACAAATTATTAACCGCCATATGATTTCAGTACTTTTTGTTCGTCAGGATTGGTTATTCTTCATAAATTATGTTTTCTCTAAGGAAAAAGATCTAAATTTTTGTACGTGTTGCCTAAAAGGCAAAAATTTCTTCTCATATTTGCTTAAATAAAACCAGCATTTTTTATAATTTGTTGTTTTAAAGGCTTCGATTGTGACAAGAATATAGAAAGGCCGTGATGGTGATAAATTAAATCTACAGAATTTTATGATGATAAGGATACACAAATTTTAAATATTGAAAACAATAGACTAAAATTTTCAATAACTGATCCTTTCGTTTCTTTTTCCCCGAGTATTTTTTGAAAATGATAAAATCAAAATCGCGATAATAAGACACCGTTTAAGAACTCGCCGGGTTTCAAATATTATAACCTAAATGAAAACGGAAAAGACCATTCTTTAATGATGATATTTTAATTTAGGTTTTATCTGTACATTTCTTTTCATTTGAATTCATAAAACTTTGTTAATTAATTAATAAAGAATGTATCAGTTGTACTTTAACTTTCGTATTTCATGGGTCATCATTTTAATTAAATTAAACGAAACTAAGGTTCCGTAATTTGTATTAGGTTGTCATGTGAAGTATTAAAGTTCAATCCGTCAGCAAGGTCGATCGGTACTATCCGTCCGATCAGTCAATTACTTTTACTATAAGTCTGACGGATTGCTGACGCGAGTTTGACGCGAACTTGACTGATCGGTGACTGATCGATGACCGCTGTTTGAACGTTAAAACAGTAACGCATAAGATTGCAAGTACTGTAACACATTGTGCATTGTTTTTGCAATTTCAAACATTTTATCTTAAAATTTTGATCATTTTACCTTGGTTTAAAATTGTATTATACTTGACTTTTGAACCTTTGTCTGACTTCTAGAAAATGGCTATTGTTATCTTAAAGTTCGATTCTGTGTTTGTTGCATTTTAGTGTTTCTGTTGTGTCGTTGTCCTCCTCTAATATAAAAAAGAAGATGTGGAATGAAAGAGGGACGAAAGATACCAAAGGAACAGAAAAACTCATATTGTCAATTAGACAACTCTCCACTAGACCGAAAAAACACAGAAATAAACACCTAATGGTCACCGTACGGCATTCAACAATAAGCAAAGCCCATACCGCTATAAAAGGCCCCGAAATGATAATGTAAAACAATTTAACCGAGAAAACTAACGGCCTAATTTATGTACAAACAAGAGGCTGTCACAACGACAGCAAACCGGATTTATTAACATTTATTTGTGTCCTGGCAATATCACAAGAACTATTACTGATGAATGGTGAAAGTGAAAATCGTCAATATCAAATTTGTCCTCCATTTTGTCATCAGTATCATCATATTAAAATTTGAAAAGCTTAGATTGAATGGTTCATGAGTAATGCAACAACGTGAATGGAAACGCCATTTACGATCTTTCAAGAACCATAACTCCTGAACGGTAAAAGTCAAAATCGTCATAGAAATATAGAAAGGCCGTGATGATGATAAATTAAATCTACAGAATTTTATGATGATAAGGATACACAAATTTTTTGGACTTCCAAACCTTCCGCTGTTATAACAATGTTAATCATAACAGTAAAATGACAACATTACATGATAGGACTACAATACAAATAAATGGGAGAGCATATAGAACAGAGAAACACACGAATAATAGCTAACATTAGGTGCCAGGTTTAAAATTTAATACGCCAGACGCGCACCTTGTCTACACAAGACCAACCAGTGTTGCTCTGATGAGAAAAGTTCGAAAGCCAAAAAAAAAGCTACAAAATTGAAAACCATTGAGGACATAAAGTTCCAAAAAGTTGTGCCAAATATAGGGTTTTCTGCCTAAGATAAGAACATCCTTATCATTTAAATAATTCATATACTTTTCAAACAGTATTTTTGATAAAATAGCTATACATGTACATGTATAATAGATATAAATGATAAAACCGGTGACTAACTACAAAATGAAAACTGATAGATAAATATCCTATCACAAGCATATAAAAATTCGCAGCCGCGTTAGCCAAATCGATAAAAGCACAAATTTAAGTGACGTCACAGTGGAATTTCGAAAAATTTCCTCAAAAATAGGATAGAATTCGGATAGAATTCAATATTGGGTTTGTAATGGGTTTGTAATGTTGATATATATCAAAGAGTGATAGTAATTAGATAAACAATTTAATATCTAGCTATGTCGGTATTTATCTTAATCAAACTGTAAACCAAATATATCGTATAAATTTAGTTAACCAAATTAACTGGATGATTAATTATCTCTACCATAACACACGAAAACAGAAAAAGTAAGATTTACAACTGCAAACGATAACACATTTGACAAAATCTGAAGACAATAATAAACATTACATCAAAACTAAATGCATGGATTTCGGAGAGAAAAGTACCGTGACACGTCTTATAGCAATGCGAATTCACACTCAGCAAAACAGTCACAATCGGGTATAAGTCACGTTCGGTAATTAAAAGATGCAGAAAATATTAATATCAAAAAGAAAACAGCTGGTAATTTTTCCTCTTTCAGTCTTGATTCCTATAGATTGTAAACTTTTTAGTGATATTTCAATCTCATAAAATTGTAAGAATGTCGGTTTAGAATATTAAACATTTACCAAATATTACGATTCCCATCACTGTCTTTGTCATGCTGCCTACCGTCTTTGCTCTTATTCATGTATTCAATTATAATATGTGCCAAGTAGTTAATTAACCACCAAGATAGCTACCTAAATTCTACATTACCGTATACAGATTATCTTGCATGGTCATTGGGTTGTTATTATGTGGGAAGTTTTCTTAGAAACAACTGTCTAACGTGTCCTCTTACTACAGTGTTTACAAGACGTTAATACCAATATTTCTAGTGGAACCTTATACTAGTTGTATAACCATTGTTTCTCTTAGCTTGGTGTACCACAGTTCGTTTACACAAAGGAACAGTGTCCCATTATGCATAGAGGTTTCAGACTTTGACAAGTATCCTCTAACAGTGATAGGTCTCACTCAAGAACTCAATGATTGATTGTTGATCATTTGTCATATTTCTGGTATAATTAAATTTTCTTATGTATTATAATGCTTATACTTACGAAGGTTGTTTTCTGAAACAAAATCAATATGATGAAAAATTAAACTGCATCAAAATATAATGTATTTATAATATATAGTTTTTGCCACTCACAACTATGAATAAAATGAATTGTAATACTACAGTATACGTTACAGTAAGTGATAAACTATGCCTTGGATCTATGATCAGTCCCTGGGGTGTCCACTCTTTATATTCAAGATGATAGGACATGCCGTTGGAATAGGTAACTTTTTCAAGCTTGTTAATTTGTGAACAGGTCGCAAAAACTATTAGAAATATATGATAATGTCAATAAAATTCCAATAACTTCGTCTTTCATCTTTATTGGTGTTCCTGGCTGTGTTTAATCAACCATTATTTTTTTTCAACTTTTGGCACTTTGGTTTCCCACTGTCACATTATACACCAAACGAAACCCAAACAATATGGGAAAAGGTAACATTTGTACCTATTCAGTATATGAAAAGGTAACATTTTTACCTACTAAGTATATGAAAAGGTAACATTTTTGCCTACTCAGTATATGAAAAGGTAACATTTTTACCTACTCACTATTTGACAAGGTATCATTTTTACCTACTCAGGCATATAAAAAGGTAACATTTTTGCCTACTCAGTATATGAACAGACAACATGTTTACCTACTCAGTATATGAAAAGGTAACATTTTTACCTACTCAGTATATGAAAAGGTAATATTTTTACCTACTCAGTATATGAAAAGGTAACATTTTTGAAATTTGAATTATATAAAAAGGTTCAGGCAACAGAAACCAAGCGTCACCCCTATCAACTAAGTATTACAGTGTGTACCTGCCCCCTGAGGATCGGTCGGTCATATTGCTCCTTTAACTCCAGATCTGTTGTGAATACATTTGTGTTTATGTCAGATAATCAAATATATTAGTATGTACTGTTGTTAATAATGTTTTTGTGTGAAAATGTTAATGCAATATATTCTTTGTGTTCATCAGATAATCATTTGTTATACCACGTTCGAGAACAAATTTCATGAAAAAAAAAACTTTTCAATATTCCAGTACAGTTCTTTGGAACAGTATTCCTGTAGAAATCAAAATGAAAGAAACGATAGAACAGTTCAGACAAAGTTATTATAATGTCTTGTATTTAAACAAAAAATGTAATTATCAGATAAAGTTTGACTACTGTCTTGTATATCTGAAATTAACAAAATATGTTCATGAACAATTTCTGTATGTTTTTTGCCATTTGTTTTTGAATTAAAAGTTGTATGTATGTCAACGTATACATTATATTAATGTTACATTTTGAGTTATTCAGAGGGCATCGGGGGAGATTATTAATATTCTTACTGAGTTTACCCTCTTTAGATAAAATATTTATCAATATTATATTATATCACATTTCTGTATCAATTCAATATGACTTTTTCAGTATATTTCTCGTTAATAAATTTGAATAGGAGTACTTACTCAGAAGTTATTTCTGTCCTGAAATGTACACAATTTAGAGTTAAAATTATATTTGTAAATCAAAACACATATCAACGAACCCAAGACAAAAATATAAATAATAGACATGATAGACACACATATGTATGTTTTGTGAAAGTATGGTCTATTGTTGTTTATACAGACCGATGTGATCATACCATTTATAGTTTACTTAACGAGTTACAAAAAAAATTAAAAAATACAAAAAATACAAACCATTCGGATAATACATCCTTCTCCTTATTTAATTAAATAATCAGATTAGATAACTAGAATAAAATATTGAATTGAAACAACTACTAGTAGCTCATGTGGAAAGCACCAAATACTACTTTGCAGTTTATAATGAAAAATGGATCAACAACCAGTCTTTAGTGTCATTTAACTCTACCAAAAAGATGTTTGTTATGCACACAATCTAAAATGTAATGTGCAATAACAACACTTGTTTAAAATCATTGTATTGAGACTAGAAATTTTTAGAAAAGTAAACACGAACCATCATATAGAAATAAAATAATATGTTATGATTCTCAATAACACAAATATTCATCATAGTTATAATGATGGAGACAAAATCCCCATGTTGATTAATGTTTCCGTTATATGCATTTAAACGTTTACATTGATATGTGTGTACTTACTGAACATAATCCAAATTAAAGCAAACCAATCGGACAGAACAAAAGAAAAGGTCAACATGAATATATTGGGTTAAGATCATTTAAACGGAAATACATCGATATCATTAATCAACAGCCATCTAGATCCCACTCATAGGTTCGTTTTTCAATGATCGTAGCCCCATTCTCAGAATTTTATTAAGAAGATAAATTGGAGTGACTAACCAGATCAAAACATTACTTCCAGTATGGAGAGTTGACGATATATGCTTCTTCTGATATACATGTATTACCCTCCATTTATACCCAGTAAAGTATGTCACTATAGTTCAAATTGCTTTTGAGACATCTATTCTCCTATACAAAGATCTAAAACTGCTATAGCATGGCACTTATATGGAAAGTTGAGACAAAAACAAATCGGGATCGTAAAACATGTACATCATAAAACACTGTCTCAACGTTTTTGTTTTAGGAGCATCGCCACCTCCTCTTTTCAAACTAATAATGACCTTTAAATGGTGACATATAAATTGCGACAGACAAGTATCGTTATTTATATTGATGAGCTGTAATTTGTCCCGAGTTAGGTAAAAGAGGATATGAAAAAATTAATAGATTTTAATATAATGCAACCACTGACTAAGTCACTGTATGAGGACATGTATTTTTTATGTCTTACATATTTGAGGTTCATTATTAACATAAACAGCGCTTAACATATTTTAAAATGATGTCTGCAATTATCACAATGTTTTTTTGTTCCAAAAGTTAAAAACAAGTTCTACGGCTCAACATTGTTGAATTAACTATTGTGTTCTCTTTATCATGGTGGTATATTTGTTTACTCAGGAACAGTCTTTTATATGTATTTATCAAAGTTGTACAAAATCGAACATGTAAAAATGTTGTTTGTTTATAGTTGACACGTGTTTTGTTAATTATAGTAATGTCGGTTCAATTGGGATAATGAGTTCACGCACAGGGCTTAACATATTAATGCTGTCTGCTATTATCGCTATGCTTTTTTTTCAAAAGTATAAAAAAGTTCTACGGCTCAACATTGTTGAATTAACTATTGTGTCCTTTTTATCATGGTGGTATATTTGTTTACTCAGGAACAGTCTCTTATATGTATTTATCAAAGTTGTACAAAATCGAACATGTAAAAATGTTGTTCGTTTATAGTTGACACGTGTTTGGTTAATACTAGTAATGTTATTAGATATTATAAAATGTGCGCTTGCCTCTGCAAGTGGCGTCTCCCATGTTAGAGTTTGTGGTTATTTGATAAATATTTTATGTTCGTTTGAGTTTACGAATTAGAATTTAACAGTCAATACATAAGAGTAGAATACATATTCCCGAATATATCATATCACTTAAAATAGGTAACGGTCAGAGTCTGACGATAAATATCTAATTAAGAATAAGAAGTGGAAATGAGTTTTATCATAAATACTCAAAGATATAATATTTGGATCTATGACTGATAAAGGGTCTAAAATAAAATATGCCATGTTGTAATCTATATATACTATACGCGCGTTTTGATAATATCATTCAGGAAAGTCGAATCAATGTGTATTGTATTAACAATAAAGGTTAAAAATTGATAGACACAGATCTGTTTCAATAATTGTATTATAACATCTTTAACATAAAATGAAATTTTATTAAAAGGGAAAAACTTGTTTTCTGCTTTACATATCTATGTTTTTCAAATTTGCATATCTGATTTCATAATGAACTGTGCACTTGTACTTAGTCTTTTGTACTCTTCCGAAAGAGAACTACATAACATCACACTTACTTGCATTTACGGCATCTGTATCTGTATTGTTTAGCTGCACTTGTATTTCTATAAAATATATCATATTTAGATATCCTCAAGGGAGATGTCTAACTTTCATAGAACTTAATTTTATATAAATATTCGAACGTAATTAGTATTTGAATAATAACTTTTAATTTTGCTCAGACATTTGAATCTCATATCAAAATGTAGAATCACAAAAATCCTGAACTCAGAGGAACATTTAATCCGAAAGTCCATAATCACATAGCAAAATCAAATGACAAAACACATAAAAAACGAATGGAAAAGAATTGTCAAATTTCTGACTTGCTACAGGCATTTTCAAATGTAGAAAACGGTGGATTGAACTTGGTTTTATATCGCTGAACCTCTCACTTGTATCAAAATTATGCGCCATAATTAGTCAATTTTTCAAAAGTGTAATTTTATGTCTTTGATCTCTTTTCTGGACAAATTTTTATCATGAATACTTTAATGTAAGATATTTTCGAAAGCTAAACTGAACGAATAACATATATTTACATTGTTTATATATGTCGTGCAACCCTTTAGTCAGATCTATGAAAAGTAAACCATATGTATATTTTAAAACCAACGTCCCTAACATTAGTCGATTACGTGAAAAAAGAGACACAATTTAAAGCAATTGATGGTACTGCAAATCACTGATTCGTTTTAGGGTTTGCTATATTATTATAATCCTGGTACCTTTGATAACTATTTACACCACTGGGTTGATGCCACTTTTCGTCCCCGATGGCAGCACCGGCCCAGTAGTCACTCATCGGTGTTGACATGAATATCAACATGATCAATTATGTGGTCATTTTTATAAATTTCCTGTAACAAAATATTGATTTTTTTGAAAATCTAAGAATTTTCTTATCCGAAGAATAGATTACCTTAGGCGTATAAGGCACATCATTTCGGAATTTTAAGTTCTCAATGCTCTTTAACTTTGTACTTGTTTGGCTTTAAAACTGTTTTGATCTGAGCGTCGCTGATGAGTCTTATGTAGACGAAACGCGCGTCTGCCGTATTGAATTATAATCATGGTACTTTTGATAACCAATAAGTATGATGGTTAATATCATACTTATCGGTTCCGTTGGAATCAAAACCAATTGAACAAAGGATAAGTATAGAGATCACGAACAGTATAACGCAATGTTATATGTAAATATAACTTACAATTACAAACCTAGGTATTTTGATTAGTTGTATTAGTGTAGCAAAAGTCAAATCCACAGAAGAGATGAACACAAACACGGGAATAATAGAAACAACTTTGTTAAATGTCTATTATAAATACAAACCTGACGTTCTCCTTAGGTTTAGGGTTTTCTTCTTTTTTGACAGTTTCTCTGCGTAAAAAATAATGATCTTATTAACAATTTCATTCACATCTTATATGTGCGTTAAAATTGTAAATTATTATCAAAATCAAATAAAACGGTCTATTTCTAAATATAAACAAATCGAATTAGCTATGTTAAGATAATCCAAAAATATCGCAAATTATTTTCCAAATTGCATTTAAAGTACTGCTTTTTGTTTTATTTTGTTTTGTTTTGTTTTCCTATTTCACTTATTCAGGTGCTAAACAAGGTGGATTATAATAAACACAGTCATTTGAAATAGTTGTTTTCCTTGTGAAGCCCTGCCGGAATTTTTTTCTTGTGATTGATTTGATAAGATTTTGATAAGAGTTTTTAAATAAAGTTTGAACTTCCACTTTTTAATTCAAAACTGCAGGTTCAAGTATGTCTATTATTAGTTTGTACTAACACTTCATATATATGTCTATTATTAAAGATCGTTTAGTTTTTCTTTGGTTGCTGACTTCTTGGCGTGCATCCCAAAGTGTTTTGATAAGACTTCAACTAGAAAGGCCAATGATTCAATGAAACTTAAACACCTAATACAGTCTATACCATGTATATTGAATGAAATTATGTTTAGGTCTTCTTCATAATAAATTAAAAAAACATAAGTTTTGAGATTTGTATATTACGGTACAACAGGATTCAGAAGGAGCTTTTTATAAATTGGAGTTACAGTTTCCTATGAATTCATATAACAGCAAAGCTTTTTTTCTAAAAGTCCTTCATTTTTTCTTAAATTTGCTATATCATTAGTTTATAAAAGGTCCTTTATGGTTTTGAAAATCTCCTTAGAGTACAGGTATGTCATAACTTTTAATCAAATTATAACTTCGTTTTTTGACTATAACTTAATTTGCTGGTCAATTGTGAGTAATTGTAATGACAATATTAACAACAACCAAAATGAATTCAACGTATTTGACATTTTGTCTTTAAAATAAAAAAAAATCATTATTATAGTATAACGACGTCTTAGCTATCCTTGATCCTACTAGAAATTTACTACAAGTTCAGAATCATTCTTTTACACGTTTGGATATTTAATGTCCAGAAGTAGATACTGGAATGCTGATTTGTAATGGTTTTAATTACTTAAAGTATAAATCGGAATTATAATTTCTTTTAGTAGATATTGAAATTCAAATGTGTACTAGGAGGATTTTGAATCCTACTGAATTCCAATTTAAACTGTAAACATATATTTAGGATTCTATAAAGTCAACGCATAATTTTTCTTGTTTTCAAACTCATGAAATGCTGGTTATATTAATCAATGATCCGAGAACACTGACAATTTTGAATAACAGTGTATATTGACATTGCATTATCGCATATTCTATTAAATCTTGAGAACTTCGATTATCTGAGATACGAATACATAATATAATTGAAACAAGAAGCGGAAATGCCATAATTGTTCAACCCTTTGCAGTCGAAAAGAGACTGCTTTAATACAAAATTTGATATGAAAAAAGAGGAAAAGACAATAAGAGTTTTCAAAGCAATTTCATAGAATCAATAACAAAGAACAAACGTACCCAAATGTTAGTTCCCCAAACAGGTTTCCTATTTCTCCCTCTGCTACTGTCTTTTTGGCATATTTGACTGATGGCATAATAGGAATCTTCATTTCTTCTTCCATTTGATCGATTTGTGACTTTATTCTTTTTAGCTTTTGTAACAACTTCGTAGTATCTTTTATACCCTGGGTGTCTTGATAAAATTTCTGCTGCTCCTTTGCCTTATCCAAAGCTGTTTTTAACTCATTGCCAACAGACTGTAAGGTTTGAACATTCCTTCTATCTTTCTCCTTTACAGTATTAATAAGACCTTCGACTTTCTTATCAATCATCTCTTTCAAGTGTCTGCCTTCTTCTTTTATAACCTGGATAACTTTCTGTACATCAGCTTGATATGTATTGGTACCTTGGTCAATATCTGTTATCTTTGACTGCAGGTTTCTCATCTTCATGTCGATCACTGTTTTGACCTCATTTTTGATTCCTTCAGTTGATTCCTTGATTTCAGCAAAATCATGTGATTTGTGTTTTTTAATCACACATATTTTACATATCGGCGAATCACATTCCTTACAGTAATATATAAAGTTTTCATCATGTTCTTTACAATATTGTTTAACTTCCGGGTTTATATTTGGACCACTTAGAAATGAGTGATTTTCGCTAATTTTCGCCCGTAAATGAGATATTTTACATCCATCACAAAACAACTGGTTACACTGTTCACAATAATTACGTCCAGGTGCAGAAACACAAATGTCACAAGTTTTAGAAGCTGATTGTGCCTTCTCCATTGTGATTTGTTTTGTTTGCAAGTTGTTATGACAAGGTTATCTAAATCCCGTACGTTTACAAAAAAAGAATAACCTTTCCGAATCATTAATTTTTGTTAAACTAACAGTAGAACTTTAAACTTGGGTTGTTTTATCTGCATGTAGTTATGATAGAGTATATTTAAATATCGATAATAAACGGAGAAGGCTAACTCTTCCGGAACATGAATGTATTGTCATTAAATAAAAGGTAAAATGTATAATAATCCTATCAATAACCAGTATTTTTAATTTTTTAAAGGGAATATATTCATATGTTATATTTTGAAATATAATTGTTGTCAATTCATATTGTTGTAAAATGAAATTATCACTTCAATCCCAAACTAAAGATGTAAATTGATATATTGGAAATCAGACAAAATTAGAAATAAGCCGCTCCATTTTTTACAAATGTTTGTCTATTTTGGTAAGGTTGATAATGTGTGATTTGCTGTATACTATCTACTTTTTTACATCTTATTTTATTCATATAATTTACGGATATTGTGTAATCGTCAGTTTGAAATAAAGAAAGTACAAAACGTTGTACCTGTTTGTCTATAACTAGTCGGTTTACATAAAAAATAAAGATGCCAAAAATATACTCTGAATTACCATGAGAACATATACACGTGTTGCAAAAAACGTATTATGTTTACAAAAATCAACAGTGTGGAAAAACTAGAATATTGAAAAGCATTCAGAAAACAAGATTTAGGATAAAACTGTTTTGTACTTTAAGCTCCGACGGAATCAATTGGTGATTTGAATGTCGGAAATTGAATTTCGCTTACTGGTGATTGGGTATTTGAGACCATCAAACACTAATTGGTGCCGTCGAAGTTTAAAATTCAATGTAATCTCCATTTTTATGAAACTGAAAAAAAACAACGTCTAATCCTATATTCAAAATCTGTCATTTGCGTGTACATTTTCATGACATCAATTGTGAATTGATGCCATGGTATTTGATGACGTTATTCAATCAAAATGAACGTTACAAACGATGTTTGACAATTGACAACAATTAATGCTATGAAAAAAAAACGACCAATGACAGATTTTAAATGTATGATTTGATGTTGTTTTTGTCAGTTTCATTAGATGATGATAACAAGATTGAAATTTAAGCTCCAACGGAATCAGTTTTTTAGTTGATAGTATCAAATACCCGTTTACTGGCTCCGCTTACCCGTTGCAATTAAACTTAATTTTCGACCATCAAATCACCTATTGATGCCGTTAGAACTAAATAAACCACAGTTATCTCCTGATTTCGCATTATAACTGTTTAGACATAAATGCCACTGATGAGTCGTACGTCCGGTGGTACAAAAATTATAGAAATGATCAGACTTGCACTCTGATATGTGGGGGATATTTTTACGAATTTAAAATTAAGAACGATTTATAAAAACATTACAGATTTAAATAAAGTTAAAATTAAAATATTTAAATGTATTTTCACTACATATTTACTACTTGAACGCAACTTTTGTATTTTAAATTTGAACGACTTTGTCACTTAGTACAATAATTATCTTCTACGTTTAAAACAAATCATGCAATACAATGGTCAACTAAAATAGTTGTTTAGTACTGTAGTTTATGGTAAGGTGTCAAAACAATACACATATCGAACCATTAAACAGCTTCAAATCCTCTATCTGGTAGGAGTACAATGGTAGCTACAACAAAAGTTTAAACCATGTTATTCGATTCATTAATCAATAATGAATATGAGTATTGATTTTGGTACATTGTGTTATCTTAAATCATTTAATTTTCGTATTTTTTAAATTATGCGTACCGTCTGTAGACACGAATCGTAAGCACTTTATATGTAATATACATTATTGTGCTCTTTACAAATATACTTATCCTGATATCGAAAGACATTGCATATAAAACTATAAATCAAAAAGTAAAAAAATACTAAAATCAAAAATCTTTTCATAACAATTTTAAAAATGCAGACAAAAAATATTAAAAGCTTAGTTCGAGAAACGGTTGCGATTTGTTCTGTATTCTTACAATTGATTCGAACATTAAAAACGATCAACACACACCATGCCTTATTTTCGACATCCAAGGATTTTTTCAGGCTGTATCCTCAAAAGCAAAATATCTGTTTTAGAATTTCTTAATGTATCGTTTTTTTTCGGCTGTAAAAAATTAAAGACAAAATATAAACCTATATAAAAGAATAGTGTGTCGGTTTTTTCACCCTGGTATGTTTTTATAGGAAAGTATATAAACAGTCAATCCGTAATAATTCTTAATCTGATACATGTCAAACGGAAATGAAAACAATACCAAAGGGACTTTCATAATAAGAAGTCCAAAAATAACTGGAAATGTCATGGTCAAAACCGACAAAACAAACAAAATACAAACAACAGTACACAAAACACTAAAGCTTGTCGGAAAATACGCGAAGTACAAACATTACGTTATGGTAACGTTGTTACCATACCGCTTTACTCTGAGACGTTATATTATATGCATTTAGCTATCACGACGATTAAACGTATAGAAAAACACAACGCATGATTCTTCAACATTTAATGGTGCCGTAACCTTTGGATATATATGGATTCAAAGCTGAAGTCAGTTCGTGCTGGACACAAAGGAGCCGTCACGAAGCTACTGGTGAAATTCGACGAGTTAAAGTCAAAAACAGACACAGAAGTTGACGAAGTGAAAGCCCTTGATGATGCCGTCACGCAGAAACAGAAAACATTGATTGACCTGAATAACAGACTTTTGGAACAGACATCGGAGGAAAATCTGGAGCAGGATATTACCGACTCAGATGAGTATATGTACGAACTTGATTGTAAAATTAGACAAATTCGGAAATTTATTAAGTCCTTTGAACATGTTGAAACACATACTATAATTTCGCATGATACTGTTGGTCCTTCAACGAGCAGACTTAACCCAGACGCATATCATTTTACATCCGAAGCTAGAGTTGATATGAACAGATGTGCAATAGATTCTATGAACCAGCAGTATTCAATTAACGCCCCTGCAGTGCATACCCGTCCGTCAGAGAATATCATGTTTCAAGTCCCGTCAGAACCGAGATCTTCAAAAACTAATTACCATAGGCTTCCAAAGTTAGACTTACCCTATTTTAATGGAGATATTCTCAAGTGGCAAACGTTTTGGGATTGTTTCGAGTCATCTATACACTACAACGACACATTAACGCCAATCCAAAAGTTTAATTATCTTAAAGCCCAGCTAGAGGGAAGCGCCTCGCAAACAGTAGAGGGATTCGCTTTAACTAATGGTAACTACGAAACCGCAGTCAACCTTCTCAGAGATCGGTTCGGACAACCTAGCAAACTTATACATGCTTACATGAAAGCACTCATGAATTTACCCGCACCGACAAATGATGCTTTTAGTTTGAGGTCTTACGGAGACAGATTAGAATCCTACGTACGAGGATTAGAGTCACTTGGTCAAACACCAGAGATGTATGGTTCGCTTTTGGTACCTGTAGTTTTGGACAAGTTACCGATTGAGATAAGAAAATGTATTGCAAGAGAACACGGGAGAGATAATTTGATATTGCAAAATTTACGAAAATCAATAACTAAAGAGATTGAAATACTTGAGGCAGGACAGGGAGTCATGGAACCGGACAGATTGCACACCACAGCATTTTTCACAGGTATACAACCAAGATCACACAATAAAGGTAAATTAACTGACACACGGAAGAAGGTAAATACGCATACATGTATTTTTTGTTCAGGTGAGCACTATCCGACGGAGTGCTCTGAAGTAACAGACGCAAACGCTAGAAATCAAATTGTCAAACAGAAACAGTTATGTTTTAACTGTTTAGGGTCACACCGGATGGCCGCATGTAAGTCTACAAAACGGTGTAAAAATTGTAACGGAATGCATCATACAAGCATATGTAAAGGGAAAGAGACCAATACAGGTACGAAGCAGGAGCCGAAAGTACAGCAGACAGCTATCAACGTGGTTGAAACAACAGACACAACTAGTGTATTGCATGCATCACAAGTAGGTCCCGACATTCTTCTAAAAACAGCAACTGCACCAGTTATATATAACGACGTAAAAATAGAATGTAACATCTTATTTGACGAAGGAGCGCAACGTACTTTTATCACTCAGAAATTAGCCGATAAACTAGAAATTAAAACAACGGGGAAAGTCAGCATTCAACTGTCTGCGTTCGGAGATTTATCTCAGAAAGTTCGTAACTTGGAAACTGCAACAATACAATTACAGACCGACACGGGAGAAAATGTGCGTATAAACACACTCATTGTACCGGAAATTGCCGTCCCGATTCATAACAGTATTTCACAGACTACAAGGAGCTTGCCACATTTGAAAGGACTTAAACTTGCACATTCTGTACACAGTGGAGAGCGTTTTGAGATCGACCTACTAATAGGCGCGGATTATTACTGGGAAATTATCGAGGACAAAATCATAAGAGGAAAAGGACCCACCGCTGTACAGTCAAAGATAGGATATTTATTATCAGGACCAAGTATTGCAAATATCAGCCAGCATTCAAGATCTACAGTTCTTTTAAACATCATTTCATCCCATCAATTGGAGGAGACAGAGATTATAAAGTTTTGGACACTTGAGTCAATAGGAATCAATACATGTGAAAACAAGGAGAACACCAACTATTTACAAACATACCAGAACACAGCTATTGATTACGAGAATGGAAAGTACACGGCAAAGTTGCCTTGGAAACTTGACCACCCAGATTTGCCTTCAAATATGGCCATTGCTAAAGGTAGGACCGAGAATATAATTAGACGCCTTAACCGGGAACCGCACTTGCTACAAAAATACAGTGAAATAATCAATGACCAAGAAAAGAGAGGATTTATAGAGAGAGTTCCAGATACGGAAGATGATAACAACAAACATATGATTCACTACATTCCTCACCATCCTGTTAAAAAAGATTCCGAGACTACCCCCATTCGTATAGTGTACGACTGCAGTTGTAAACCACAGCAAGATTTAGCCAGCTTAAATGATTGCTTAATGTCAACGCCACCAAATCTAAATGACTTAACGAAAATATTAATGCGATTCAGAATCGGAAAATATGGTATCAGTACAGATATTGAAAAGGCCTTTTTACAGATAGGACTTGACAAGAAGGATCGTGACGCTACACGTTTCTTTTGGCTAGCTGACCCCAAAGACCCACATGGCAATCTTACAACTTACAGGTTTAAATCGATATTGTTTGGCGCAACATGCTCACCATTTATTTTAAATGCCACTCTACTTAAGCACTTGGACGAAAATGAAAGTAGTATAACACAAACGATGAAAAGGGACTTATATGTAGACAATATACTGTCAAGCGTTGAGACTTATGACGAAGCCATTACATATTTCAAGGATGCGAGAAATGTCATGTCAAAGGGAGGATTCAATTTGCGATCTTGGAGCTCAAACTGCAGTGATTTAACTGAAATTGCAAAAAACGAAAATTTAGCCGAAAAGAACATAACGGTGAAAATACTAGGAATGATATGGAACACTGAAAAAGATACAGTTTCTTTTCATAAAGTTAATGTAACAGATATTAAGGAACCAAACATTACGAAACGTGAAATACTTAGTCAATCATCTCGAATCTACGATCCTATGGGATTACTTTCGCCAGTGTCCGTTAGGGCCAAAATCTTAATGCAAGACCTCTGGAAAGACAAACTTGAGTGGGATGAGCCACTACCGTTAAACGTACAACAACAGTGGATGGAATTAGCTAGAGACTTATAATTTTCAACAAACACAGAGTTACCGAGACAGTTTTTAACTGAGAGTACAGATGAACCAAAACAGTTACATGTTTTCGTTGATGCCAGCCAGAGAGCCTACGGATCAGCTGTTTATATTACAAATGGACATCAGTCAACATTAGTATTTGCTAAGAGCCGTGTTGCACCTATAAAGACATTGACATTACCACAATTAGAACTAATGGCCGCTGTGATAGGAGCTAGAATTGCAGCACACGTAAAATCAGCTGTATCAATAAACAAAGTCACGTATTGGTCGGACAGTCAAATAGTTTTACACTGGTTAACAACGACTAAACATTTGAAAAAATTCCTTCACAACAGAATTACAGAAATTAAATCTTTAACACAGGATTCAGAGTGGAAATATTGTCCGACGAATGACAACCCTGCAGACCTATTGACCAGAAGGATCAGCGCTTCACAACTAGCAGATGCTAAACTGTGGTATAATGGACCGGAATGGATCAATTGTTCAACATCTTGGCCGCAGTGGACACCTAACACATGCATTCTTTTAACGAATATAGATCAAGAGGAGAGCGTTACAAATACAATTGAAGTGAATAATACACATGGCATTCATTGCATACTGGATATTATGAGATACAGTACATTAACAAAGATACTACGTGTTAGTTCATGGATTTACCGATTCATAGCGAATTGCCGCAAATCACGCTTACATAGAATACAGAGCAAATTCATCACATGCGAGGAACTACAAGATGCAACAGAAAAATGGATAATAAGTGCTCAGAGGATTTCATTTGATAAAGAAATTAAGACTTTGAAGTCGCAATCGAACACACCCAATACCTTAATTCGACAATTACGACTATATATAGATCAGAAGGAAATCATTCGTTGCCGCGGGAGAATTCATAATGCTCCAATTAGTGAAAATTCAAGATTTCCGTGTTTATTACCAAATAATTATCATTTCACTGAATTGCTTATATCGGAAGTTCATAAGAATTTAAAACATTCAGGAGTATTAGCCACAGTCACCGAGATTCGCCAAAATTATTGGATACCTAAAATACGCCAACAAAGTTCTTCGTAAATGCGTTACTTGCCGTAAAGTAACCGGAAAACCGTACAGTGCGCCAGATCCTCCACCTCTACCAAAGACAAGATTAATGGAAGCACCACCGTTTACCGTCACAGGTGTTGATTTTACTGGAGCGTTATACGTTAAAGACAATAACGGACAAGGAAGCAAAGTATTCATATGCTTATTTACATGTGCGTCAACGCGCGCAGTGCATTTAGAGGTCGTCACAGATCTTAAAGAAAGATCTTTTTTACAAGCGTTCAGAAGATTTACGAGCCGCAAGTCTTTGCCGAGAGTGATGATATCTGACAATGCGTCAACATACATGGCCGCATCCGAGACTTTAGAGAAACTAACCAAATCTGAAACCTTAAATGATGCGTTATCCGTCTGTGGGACGAGTTGGAAATTCATAATAAAACGAGCTCCCTGGTATGGTGGTTGGTGGGAGCGCTTAATAGGACTAACAAAAATGTGCTTACGAAAAGTTCTTGGAAGATCGTACATTACATTGGATGATTTACAAACAATAGTCACAGAAATTGAAGCCGTGTTGAACGATCGGCCTTTAACGTATGTGTCCACCGACATCGAGGATCAGGAACCTTTGACACCATCGCACCTGCTTTATGGGAGAAGGATTACAACTACACCGTATCCACGGCAAGACATCGACGAAAATACAAGTTTCACAGACAGAAGCGACATTTCTAAACGTGCTGAACTACAAAATTTCGTAATTGACCAATTTTGGTCGCGATGGAAATCAGAATATTTAACGTCGCTACGTGAATACCACACCCGATCAGGAGATAACGACCAGACAATTCAAGTGGGAGATGTTGTTCAAATCCATGAAGACAAGTATCCAAGAAACAAATGGACAATCGGAGTCGTTGATTCTTTAATAACTGGAAACGATGGACTTACAAGAGCAGCCGAAGTGAGAACAAAATCCGGATGCTTTTCTCGACCGATCGTCAAATTATATCCCTTAGAGATATGTGACAATATTCACCCAAAGGAAACACGTGAAACTCCACAACCAGGAACCAGTAACATACAAAGACGATTACCGTTTCGTGAAGCCGCCGTGTGTGCCAGAAGAAAAATCCACGAATGGACTGAGAGATAAACTTTAATTGTGTTAAGTAAAGGTTAAGGAATTTGATTATTTTATTTGAGATGGACATTAATTTTAAATTTATTTATCTATATTGTGAATTTACATTTTTTAATTTTCGTTACATATTGCACTTTTGTCGGCCCCCAGAATGTCGGAAAATACGCGAAGTACAAACATTACGTTATGGTAACGTTGTTACCATACCGCTTTACTCTGTGACGTTATATTATATGCATTTAGCTATCACGACGATTAAACGTATAGAAAAACACAACGCATGATTCTTCAACAAAGCTATCAATAACTGAGGAAATATCTGGTGCTCCGTAAGCGTAAGCTAATTCAACTCCACATGTGGCATCCGTCGTGTTGCTCGTCTAGGTATAAATTATGTGATCAGGATTGTAGTTTGGACAATTTTAGCATATCCGGCGTCATCTGTCAACAATATATTCCATGAAGGTCAATTAACTTGTAAATATGGAACGCCACAGCAGTTTTATGTGGAACTCTGATATTACTTTATGTTGTTTTATTATTACTTAATGATATTTTGTCTTTACTTAATATGGTTTTGGCATTACGTTATGATAATTCGATATAACTCAATATGAAATATACATTACTTATTGATATTTCGATATTACACTATATCATGTATATACTTTCGTAATAACTTGACATAGGTTTGTCATTTCTCAATATGGTTTCACCGTTATTTAATACGGTTGTGTCATTAGTCAATGTGGTTTCATCATTACTTGATGTGTATGTGACTTAACGTAATGTAGTTGTTCCATTACATGAAGTGGTTTTGTTATTTCGTAATGATGATTTGTCTATTCTTTATATGGTTTTAACATTACGTAATGATGTTTCAAAGTTTGACGATTTTACACTACTTGATGTGTTTGATTCATTATTTGATGTGGTCCTGTCATTCTTTGATGTGGTTATCCCATTACTTGATGAGGTAAAACCACGTGACCAATTCGGAAAAGCCTGTTATATTTTTAGATACATATCCATGTTGTATGTGCCTTGAATGCGTGTGGCCATGCATTTGATTAGTGTTCAACTTAAAGTTCGGGTAACTGTTGGAGTTAAACTTTGAATTAGTTTTCGAATTCAAGTCATGCTTAGAATTAAAGTTCTAGTTAGCATTGAGTTTCGAGTTTGAGTAACATTTAAAGGCAGAGTTCTAGTTACAACTTTGAAAATGAGTAACTTCTTGAGGTAGAGTTTGAGTCGAATGTAAGTCTCATTTAAATTAATTAAGATTTCGAGTTGAAATTTGAGCTATTTTATATGTCTTTTTGAGTTTGTAATTAAATTTTGGTATCGCGGAACAAGGGCTTTTTGTTCGGGCTTCCGAAAAGAGGGTTCGGGATATTCTTACTAAATATACACAATCTAAACAATGTTTCAGTTAACACAACGCAACATAGGAGTTAAAATATAGTTAGATGTTGTGTGATTGCCAATGAGACAACTATCCACCAGAGTTTAAATGCCGTGGATATAAGAAATCATATATAGGCAACCGTACAGCCTTCAACACTACGTATAGTCAGCTACAAAAGGCCACCATGCACTATGTGAAAAAAAATCTATTTTGTAACAGATTTCAATATGTCGTTTGTTAAATGTGCTTTGGATGGGTATCGCCAAAGTTAAAGTTAAAACTAAAGTTCGAGTGGTTGTTCAGAGTTATTTGGTGTCAAAAAGGGGGAACGGCACACAATAATAATAAAACAAAATCCTGAAAGTTTTACAGTATTTCGGACATACATGTAATTGGGATATCCCCAAACCACTTGGTCCTGTTATTTGATCCGGAGTTCTCAAATAGAAGCAGTATTATAATAAATGTGTAAAATATTCCACAGAAAGCTGTGTTACGTCTGATATTGCTGCTTTCAGTGTAAAAGCGTAATGTTGATCGGCTATACATATATCGGTCAAAGAAAATAAAAAAGTGTTTTTTCTGTAGATGCTTTTTATTGAAACACTTCATAGAGGTAATAAATGTATCATGTCAAAACAGTTTAATTCAGTTGTATTTAACTAAAACCAAACTGTATGGTTTTCAACAATGAGCAAAACCCATACCCAATAGTAAGATATAACAGGTCCCGAAATGACATTGTTGTGTATAACTGCCGCTACATTGATGACGCAGGCTCGACACAAATCAAAAGACTATTACTTTATTGTTAACAAATGAAACACTTCATATCAACTCACACTTAAGTTACAGGAAAATCGGGAGCGGGGGCTCGGACTAAGTGACGAAGCATCACTACTATAAAATAAGAATTATCGATGATAATTTGAACATATATACGAACATCAATCTGTTACTTTTAATCAATTGAATTCTCTGATCTACCTCGCACTAATTGAAAAATAATTTTGGAATATCAGTTTCACATGTGGCGACGAACATGTTCCAGTTGTCGTAACCATAATACCTTCATCTTTTACTCGAGTATGAACTTCTAAATAAAACCAAATCACTCGGTTTGTAATTTCGCGAATAACACGATGGGTGCCACACGTTGTGCAGAATCTTCTTACCTTTTTGGGGAACCCGAGATCACCCCGATGGATTAAAATTACCCAGTCATACCAATTTATTGAGTCAGTCAATTGAAACTGTTTTTAAGCCACCGCAACTTTACTCAAACTGAAAGTTGGGGGCATAGTGTTTAACATCTGTCCGTCTGTCCGTCTTTCCGTCCCATTATGGGTATATAGTTATTCTGCGTAACTCCTCCAACAGTTTTCTCTTTACTGTCTGTTTGTACATAATTGAAGGTGTGCTGCATGTGGTCAAGGTTTAATTTTTATTAATGTGTGCTCTTTTGGGAGAAAGTTGAACTTTATCATTTTGGAAAATTACTTGCATAAGTAGGGCGTTTCCATATAACTCCTCCAACAGTTTAAATGCTAGGAATATATCACTCTGCTAGATGTTTGTACATGTGTTGAAGGTGTGCATGTGGTTAGGTTTTTTTTTATTATTGTTTCTCTTTTGGGAGAAAATTTAACTTTGCCCTTGTTGACTTATAAGCGGTTAAATGAATGTGGGGGGGGGGGGGGGCATCACTTTGTCTAGTGTACATTTTTTTCTTGTGTTGTGCTGTTACACTACAGTTTCAGTCCGATGTTCGCTCACATACATGTTAAACTCTCCAACATGCACTTTCTTATGTACCTGCTCCAAGTCAGGAGCATGAAGTTCAATTGTTGTCGTTGTATACATGTGTAATTTTATTTTATTTGGGTAAAAACGACAGTTAGTTTTTTCGTTTATTTTTTTTTCACATGGTGCATGATGGCCTTTTGTAGCTGACTATATATGATTCTTATATCCACTGCATTTAAACGCTGGTGGATAGTTGGCTCATTGGCAAATACAACACATCTAACTTTATTTCAACTCCTATGTTGAGTTTTGTATACTGCAACATTGTTTATTTAGTACGCATATCCCGGAGCCCTATTTTCGGAAGTCAGAGCAAAAGCCCTTGTTTCGCAATAACAAATTTTAATTACGAACTAAAAAAGACATATAAAATAGGTCGAATTTCATCTCGAATTCTTAATTAATCTAAATGAGACTTAAATTCCGTTCTTACTCAAAATCTACCTCAAGAAGTGACTCAAATTCAAAGTTGCAACTAGAACTCTGTCTTTAAATGTGACTCAAACTCAAAGTTTAACTCGAAACTCAATGCTAACTAGAACATTAATTCTAAGCATGATTTGAATTTGAAAACTAACTCAAAGTTTAACTCAAACAGTAACTCGAACTTTAATTTGAACAATTTCATCTCGAATTCTTTATTAATCAAAATGAGACTTAAATTCCGTTCTTACTCAAAATCTACCTCAAGAAGCGACTCAAATTCAAAGTTGCAACTAGAACTCTGTCTTTAAATATGACTCAAACTCAAAGTTTAACTCGAAACTCAATGCTAACTAGAACTTTAATTCTAAGCATGACTTGAATTGAAAACTAACTCAAAGTTTAACTCAAACAGTAACTCGAACTTTAATTTCAACACTAATTAAGGTGGTACCCAACACTTTACACTTTCACTAAAATAAATTTGGCTCGTTTAATTTACACAAAATTTTTACAAAGTATTTACTTTGACCCTTTGACAAAAATATAAAAATTTCAAAAAATTTGAACCAAGCATTTTGTCAGAAAAATTACACTGGTTATTTAGCAGTTTGACAAACACTAATTTTGATCATTGAGAAGCTTAATATTCCCTTAAAAACACAACGTCATTAAAACGTTTAGGTGATTTTACAGAGTTATCTCCCTGTAGTGTTAGGTACCACCTTAAAAGGATGGCCACACGAATTACAGACACATACAACATGGAAATCTATCTAAAATTAGAACCGGTTTTTCCGAATTGGTCACGTGGTTTTACCTCATCATGTAATGAGATAAACACATCAAAGAATGACAACACCACATCAAAGAATGACAAGACCACATCAAATAATGAAACAAATACATCAAGTAGTGTAAAATCGTCGAATTTTGAAATATCATTGCGTAATGTTAAAACCATATAAAGAATAGACAGATCATCATTACGAATAACAAAACCACATCATGTAATGAAACAACTATATTACGTTAAGTCACATACACATCAAGTAATGTTCAACCCACATAGACTAATAACACAACCATATCAAATTATGGTGAAACCACATCGAGTAATGACGAAACCATATTGAGTAATGACAAAACTATATCAAGTCAATACGAATCTATATCGTGTAATATCGAAATATCATTAAGTAATGACTATTCCATATTGAGTTATATTAAAACATCATCACGTAATGTCAAAACCATATTAAGTAAAGACAAAATTTCATTAAGTAATAATAAAACAACATAAAGTAATATCAGAGTTCCACATAAGACAGCAGTGGCGTTCCATATGTAAAGGCCTCAATAACATCTTTGGAGGGATAATTTTAACCTCACTACTTGAACTCTTGGTTTATTGATTTCTTTGTTAGAACTGTCACATGTACATTTCTTGTCATATTTTTATCAATTTAGTCTAGGTATATCTGGTGAATTTATTTTCATGGCTTTACTACTTTATGGTTTTAATAAAATAGTATTTGAGATGTTCACCACGGATATTAAATGTATACATCGCGGAAGACATGGAACTCTGTTCTTTTATTATCTTTATGATTAAGGTTAACATGGTGCAGTTGTATTAAACAATAAATAAAAAACACTAAGGCACAATGGAGACATTGTTCTGTCAGTTTAGATTTAACATCCGACGTAAACAATGGGTTGTGACAAAAATAAAATACAAATGTCATGCAATCATAATGACTTTAATCAAATTTGTTAAAAGTTTTTTAATCATTTATTACATAATAAGCACTGTACAGAAAACATGTATTACATTACAAAATGAAGAATAGAGGTGAAATAAACTCAGCTAACAATGTCAGACAGGCAAGAAAAGTCTTTCGATTTGCAGAATAATTACAGCAAATTTCTATTAAACTGAGACATACTTCATTATACTGCACCTTGCTCCGAAGATATATCTAATGGTAATCAATCGTGTCAATTTTCGGACATTTTTCCTTTATTAAATATAGTAAAGTTCAATCAGATTGTTTGACTATTCAGTTGCTATAAATTTGTTATTGTTGACCTGAAAAAATCATAACAGTTACTTATCTTACATTACATCCATGAAAACAAACAATGTTAGAAACAAACATACCAGGTATAACAACTAGAATCAGATTGATGTCATACGAACAAAACAGTTAAACTAAAAACAAACACAATGACATGGAAGAAAGAAAGAAAAATCAACGCTAATTTGAAATGATATTTCTTTTTACTGATAGGGTAAATCTTAAAACAATATGCCTTTGTCTTCATATTTTTGTTAAATTTTTACTTTGTTGAAGAGCAATTATTTTGAAAGATTAATAAAAAAAAAGTTATTATAGATATTCAGACATATTATACTCACTCAAGAACAAAGTAAAACACACACACACACACACACACACACACACACACATGTTTAACCCCGCTCTTGTCCAAAATAATAAGCCTTTATTGGCGTTAATACTGCTTGCTGGTTTTGTCACCGTCTTCATTTATTTTAGTAAAGAAAAGTTGCCAAGGTTTCTCGTTTAAATTATTTACAATTAAACAGCTCATAACGCATCATGGTTTTTGTTTTGCAAACCTAATATTCAGCCACATATAACTGACGGCTTGCAATATAACACAATGTCTTGTCGAAGGTCAAATTTCAACTATACGTGGGACAGTAGAAGGATGATTTAATGTTATTAAAACTGAGTATTTGTAAATTGCAGTAGACATTTAATAGAGTTGCTTGACGGGTTTATCGGAGTTCAATATTTTTGGTCATACTGAATTATCTTAGTGTAAGTTATAGGCAATTCATAACACCAAATATTAATAATTTCGCGATAGATATAAATATATTGCCAGTTATATTTAGATGGTGCTTAAATTTTTGGGGACTGTATACCTAAAGTGGACATGCAGAACAAATGACTTTGAAACTGATATTTGCTTAGCATATAAAATCAAAAGTAAGAGCAAACACACGTTGTTTCAGAGTCAGACTTGTGTGTCTGGGAGAGTGAGATTTCTTCCTGCATACTGTTGCATTCAGATCTAATACGTTGAAGATAGAATTTAATGTGTCTGTTTTAGTACAAAGCCGGGTTAATAATCATATTCTCTTCCTAAATACTCTATGGTCGGGTTGTTGTCGCTTTGACACATTCCCCATTTCCTTTCTCAATTTTATTCAATTTTCCGACGGACATAAAACAGCATTGAAAGATGATCACAATTATATGATATACCCTTAGATATAGGTGTTTCAATTTATCATATTTATTATATACATGCTTTACATATTTAAATGTCCCTCTGGTATCTTTCGTCCCTCTTTTACACATATAATTGGTAGACTCAAAATGCAATTCAACAAAAAAGCAAATATGTTAATCTATATTAACATATACATGTTAATCTATATTAACATATACAAAGTATCTAAGCATATTGTATATATATCTACAATGCAATAATATTAATATATGTATTGGTAAGTTTTGATAGTCTTAAACACAGAATTTTAAATACATTGTTTTCAACTGAAATGCAGGGAAAAAATGAATGAACAAAAACTTCTATATAACAAACATCAAAATCAAAATAACACAAACAAATCGTTACTGTGGAATCAATATTATCATTTAAACAATTTAAACTTTACATTTATTTCATTTTAATTCAAAATATCTAAATGAACTTTGACTTAGTGATTACTATTAGTAATTATATTAATGTACACTCTCTAAAGTAAAAACAACTCCTAGCATGTTAATGTTAAAATATGTACTCTGTAAAAAAATCTATTTAAAAGTTCTTTATTTTATTATTCTGTGATATACTATGTAAACACAAAATGTTTTCTTATCTGATTGAAACGTACATTAACGAATTCGTGTGTTGGAAATTGACACATCAGAATATCAAGAGAAATTTAGGTAGATTTCCTCTTTTAACAGGTTTAATTTTAGTCAAATAAACGCCAACAAAATTATCATAAACACATATACATTTAGTCACTGGTGCCACTCTCGAATATCTTTGTATAAATTAATCATATGTATGCAATAATCCAATAAAGGTTCTTTAAGATAACACGGAGTGTAGAGTCAGTGTCAAGAAGACAACCCAACAATGAAAATATGCAAACTTAATTTTCGATGTTCGCTTTTCAGAGAAATTCATTTCTCGAGTTATTGAGATGTGGTAATGAACCGTAATTACGTTGAAATTTATGATTTGATTTCAAAGAGCTTCTTGGACGCCAACTTGCTGTTACTTTGATTTGTACTCAATCCCGCTCCTTTTTATATCTGACGGATACTCAAAAACATTCCCTTAAAAAAAAAGAATAAAAGCAGATTTAAGTCTTTTAAAAAAATAAAACATAACAAACAAAGAAGATGTCGTTTGATTGCCAATGAGACAACTCTCCACAACATACAAAATAACACAGAAATTAACAACTATAGGTTACCGTACGGCCTTCAACAATGAGCAAAGCCCACACCGCATAGTCAGCTATAAAAGGCCCCGAAATGACAATGTAACATAATTCAAACGAGAAAACTAATGGCCAAATTTATGTAAAAAAATGGACGAAAAACAAATATGTAACACATAACACACGACAACCACTGAATTACAGGTTCCTGACTCGGGGCAGGTACATACATACATAATGTGTCGAGGTTAAACATTTTAGCGGGATCCAAACCCTTCCCCTTACCCGGAAAAGTGATATAACAGTGCAACATAGAAACGAACTATGAAAATCAATTGAAAAAGGCTTAACTCATTTTGTTTGTTCAAAGTAAATTCATGACAAATTATTACAATTTAACGTACCTGATCTTAGTATGTTATTGTTATTAAGAATAATAATGACTTCAAGTACAATACTACTCTATATAGCAAAAGCTCTTATGATCGGATACTGTAAATCAACTTATTTTCGCGAACGATTTTTTTCGTGACTTCCGCGAGTATTAAAAATATATCGGGAATATAAATCGTCGCGAATATGTAAAACTTTGATCTCTTATTAAACTGCATCAAACAAATTAAATAATCGCGAAATTAAATAGCTGCGAAGTGGACTATAAAGGCTAAAACGCGAAATAAAGTATCAGCGATAATAAGTTGGTTTTCAGTAATAAGATTACAAAAGCTAACAAATGGATGAAAAGGTTGAAAGAAGGTTGAAAGAACAAAATGTAATATAAAATGTCTTCATATCAGGATCTACAATAATACAACAATTTCATACAAAAGGAATTTACCAAACTGATTGTATGCATGCCATATACATCTTTATAAAACAATAAAAGATATATACTAATGCACATAGCTTTTTCAGTACATGTAATACTTACAACACTTAAACATACTAGCTGAGTTTTAAATATTCAAAGAGTAAAAAAAAGACCAACCTCGTGTTGTTTTTGTGAATGAGTAACACTGGTGGATAAATGTCAATAGGCGTAAATGACGTTTATACTGTCACGCAATAACATTAGCGTTGTGACAGAGAAAATGTACCGGAAATCGCACCAATGTGAAAGTCGTCTATAGAACGTACGACATGACATTTATGTATTGATACATGAAGATGTAGTATGAGTGCCAATGAGACAATTCTCCATCGTAGTCATACTTTTTAAAAGTTAGACATTATAGGTCAAGCTACGTTCTTCAACACAGAGCCTTGGATCACACCGAAAAGCAAGCTATAAAGGACCCTCAAAATATCACTAGTGTAAAGCCATCCACACGGGAAAACCAACGGTTTTATAAAAAAAATATGCACCTAAAACATGAATTATGATTCCGTACACATCCAACATCCAATGAGTTTAGTGTAATAGGTCATAAACAGTCAGAGAAAAAACAAAATCTAGTGCAATGCCAGATCCAGGAATGTTATGTATATAACAATACTATTTAAAAAAAACACAGTTTTTTAACCAAAGGCAATTATTGGTGCACATTCTTTAAATATAGCCTTTCTACATTGCGTTTTTTTACTGTTTTGTTCATATTGCAACTGATACTATAGTTTATACAAAAGTTGTGTACTTGTCTTGCATTATTTTCATGTGCAAAAGGTAAAATTGTACTGTTCTAATATCAATTGTAGTCAAGTTTATACGGACACAATAATATTCAGTATCGGCCGAATACAGTTGGGACAAATTTGCATATCACCATTATGTATCAACCAATTCAAATATCTTTCAATTCCTGTACAATACCAGACCAACGGGTTTGTATCAACCAATATAAATCTCTTTCAAGTCCTGTACAATACCAGACCAGCGATTGTGTTCTCATTATGTACGTATATATTTTTTGTAATAATCGTTTTCCTCTGCTTTAACACATTTGTATGTTGTCTATGTTTATATTGTTTAACAAACAACATTTATGTTGAATGATTTCTAGTTCAAATTGTTTCAATAGGTTGATGTTCACGAATTTAAATAGCTTCTACCAAGATATAGCCCACCATTTTCTCCTCTCTTCTAAAATACTTGTACCAAGTCAGGAATATTGTGTTATTTACACTTATCCGTTGATTGATGGCTTAATTTTGTCAGTTTTAGAACTTCCCCTTTTAGAATTTGCCGAAAAGTTCAGTATGTTGTTACACTTTTCAACTCATACAATTTACATATATTTCTAATTAAAGTTAATGAAAATGTTGATACCAATCAGAAAAGTACTAAGAAGCAAATAACTTACCTGCATTTCGAACAATAACTGGAAAGAAAAAAATAATTTAGATAACTAAAATACCTACACTGATACTAATATGCATGTTAAAATACTTTTTACGCAAAAGATTATCCAACAAATCCAATATGTCATGAATCGCATCTCTATCCGACGGGAAGATCCCAAATTAATAAACTTCATTTATTGTCAAAGAAAATTCAGTTTAATTTCAAAAGAAAACCATTATAATAGCAATGCATTAAGGGAAAGTTAATAAAAGGTAATGGATAATTATTCACTTCTACAATAGGAACAAAAACATGCAGTCACTAGATGTTTGTCGACGATTTTATTTTCATTATTGGGTGTTTACTCAATCTAGTACATTGTAATATATGTTTATTAATTATTGATTTGTTTTTCAAATTCTAAATGAACCGCAGGACGTATTAAAACCTAAACGCATTAGAAAGGAATATCCCACTTTGTTGTGGTAAATAAAATATGATACTAAATTTTGCAAATATTTATAAAAAATAATATTTTTTTGGACGGTATATAAGTCAGATAATGCATATATGAAAATTGTTCTTGTGGTAGAACACACGACCGTAGGGAGGTTTTGCTTTGAGCAATCCTGACACCCAGAGGTGTGTTCTACGATAAGAAAAACCTTTAAATATGCATTATCTATAACTTATTTGTGTTTTCCTTTTTGATTTTCCTTTCAATTTTTTTTTAAAATGCTAAACGGTATGAGTGTTCTTTATATAGTTTTAGCAATATAAATACATTTCATTGTTTCTGTATGAAGATTTGTTCCCCTGGGTATCAACAGCTCCGAGTTGACAATATGATACACTGTTATTGTCTGATTGTATGAGTTACAAAAGTACTTCGGTACAGGGATGAAAATTTGGATTTTTTGTAATTAGATTTCATGTTATAAATAGATAGTAATTATTTTAGATTAAGGAAAGTATCTCCCTAATGCAAAGCTCTGATGCCTTGCCTGGCTTCGATTATACTTTTGTACCATTTTGTATTTTAACACTCCATCTTTTTAATAAGCTTTAGATTTTCAAATATTTTAACTCAAAACATCACTGAAGAAACATTTATTGTCGAAATGCGCATCTGGTGCAGAAAAAAGGAGGAGGGTGTGTTTCAAGTAATTGTGATTAAAATGAATAACGTTCCATAGAACATTACAGATTTAATTAAAATGAATAGTAGGACATTTAAATGTCACTTCAATACATATTTACTACCTTGTGTATTTGAAATTTGACCGAATTTGTTACTTTGTACAATAATTATCTCTTACATCTAAAACACCTCGTGCAATACAATAGTAAGCTTATATGGTTTGTAATACTGTAGTTTGCAGACATGGGTGATAGGGTTTAACTACTGCAAATTGTATATCTTTTTATTGTCCGATGGTAACGACGAACAAACATTTAAACCTTATTAGATATATAAAACAGATATGAATATGTTTATTGTTTTTGGTACATTGTGTTAAAAACTGTTACATATCTCTATGAAGAAACGAATATTAAATATCTTATATATTTCATACACAATTAATTATTATTTTTAAATATTTGTACCTAATCATGAAGGACATTATATATTAAACTTCAAGACAGAAGATAAGAAATACAAATAACAAATCCATGTATTTAATAGTTTTACAAAAAGTAAACGAAAGAGATTAAAAGCCTGGTACGAGTAACTTTAGTGGTTTGTTTAGTATTCCTACACTGACTGGAACATGAACTGTTATTGTCTTTATGACTAAGGTTAATATTTGTACAGTTATAACAAACAAGAAATTCAGAAATCCCCTAGAAATAGATATAAGAATTAGAATTGTATCTTATTGGACAAAGTTAATTACCGGTCAAAAAAGTAAGCTCGCTGTTGTAATGTTTAGATTTCTTTTCAAGTTGGCACAAGAAACAACATTTCGATCGCGATCGTTAGACAAGATGAAAAGTATTTTAGCCAATTGTGGATTCTCTTACTTATGGTCATTCCAAAACTTTTCACCTACCATTAAATCGATAATTAAACAAAGACTAGAAGTTCAATTTACACAGTCATGGTCGGGAAAGGTAGACGATTCGCCTAAAACCCTTTATTATCGCCTAAACAAGACATCACACAATTTCGAACACTACCTAAACGTACTTGATGATAAAGATGTAATACCAATGTCGCAGTTTAGGACAATGAACCATCAACTGCCGATTGAAAATGGTAGATGGCAAAACATTCCCCGAGAACAGAGAAAGTGTCCGTTGTGCAGAGTTGCTATAAGTGACAAATATCACTATGTAATGGAATGCAGCAGTCTCTTGATAGATAAAACACACCTCGGGGTGTCAGGATTGCTCAAAGAAAAACCTCCCTGTGGTCGATCTTTCGTTTGATTAATCCTGACACCCCTCGGTGTGTTCTACGATAAGAAAAACCTTAAAATATGCATCATGTATAATTTATTTGTTTTTTCCTTTTTGATTTCCTTTCCATTTTTTTTATCAATTATAAACGGTGTGAGTGTTCCTTATATACTTTTAACAATATAAATACATTTCATTGTTTCTGTATGAACATGTGTTCCCCCTGGGTATGAACAGCTCAGAGTTGACAATATGATGCACTGTTATTTCTTTTTTTTTCAACTAAAGTTAGTCGAGTTTTGATTTTTGATTGAAAACTACGGTCTTTTAACCAGAGGCATATATATATTCATTATTATATTTGCTCAAATATTCAGAACTTTTGCTTTCCATTGCGACGTATTTTTGCCTTCTTACTGTTCCGATATTAGTGTATCATAGGAGTGTTACCTCCTGTGGTACAACATTAAGATAAAACTGATATCTTAGAAGTGCTTTTATAGCAATATTGAAAAAAGACGCATCCAAAAATACACACAACGCGCGTAAACACAATACTACTTGGTTTCACAAGCCCAGTTACCAAAGTACCTCGGTACTGGGATGAAAACTTGGATTTTTTGTAATTAGATTTCATGTTATAAATAGATAGTAATTATCTTAAATTATGGAAAGTATCTCCCTAATACAAAGCTCTGATGCCTTACCTGGCTTTGGTAATACTTTTAGCTCTGATGCCTTGCCTGGTTTCGGTAATACTTTTGTACCACTTTGTATTATAACACTTCATCTTTTTAATAAGCTTCAGATTTTCAAATATTTTAACTCAAAACATCACTGAAGAAACATTTATTGTCGAAATGCGCATCTGGTGCAAGAAAAAGGGGGAGGGTGTGTGACAAGTAATTGTGATTAAAATGAATAAGGTTCCATAAAACATTACAGATTTAATTAAAATAATTAGTAAGGCATTTAAATGTCACTTCAATACATATTTACTACTTAAACACACCTTTTGTATTTGAAATTTGACCGAATTTGTTACTTTGTACAATAATTATATCATACATCTAAAACAACTCGTGCAATACAATATTAAGCTAATATGGTTTGTAATACTGTAGTTTACAGACATGGGTGACAGGGTTTAATTAATGCAAATTGTATATCTTTTTATTGTCCGATGGTAACGACGAACAAATATTTAAACCTTATTTGATACATAAAACAGATATGAATATGTTTATTGTTTTTGGTACATTGTGTTAAAAACCGTTACATATCTCTATGAAGAAACGAATATTAAATATCTTATTTATTTCATACACAATTAATTTTTTTTTAATATTTGTACCAGATCATGAAGGACATTATATATTAAACTTCAAGACAGAAGATAAGAAATACAAAAAACATATCCATGTATTAAACAGTTTTACAAAAAGTAAACGAAAAAGATTAAAAGCCTGGTACGAGTAACGTTAGTGGTTTGTTTAGTATTCCTACACTGACTGGACCATGCACTGTTATTGTCTTTATGACTAAGGTTAATATTTGTACAGTTGTAACAAACAAGAAATTCAGAAATCCCCTAAAAATAGATATAAAAACTAGAATTGTATCTTATTGGACAAAGTTAATTACCGGTAAAGAAAGTAAGCTCGCTGTTATAATGTTTAGATACCTTTTCAAGTTGGCTCAAGAAACAACATTTCGATCGCGATCGTTAGACAAGATGTAAAGTAGTCTAGCCAATTGTGGATTCTCTTACTTATGGTCATTCCAAAACTTATCACCTAACATTAAATCGATAATTAAACAAAGACTAGAAGTTCAGTTTACACAGTCATTGTCGGGAAAGGTAAAAGATTCGCCCAAAACCCTGAATTATTGCCTAAACAAGACATCACACAATTTCGAACTCTACCTTAACGTACTTGATGATAAAGATGTAATAACAATGTCGCGGTTTAGGACAATGAACCATAAACTGCCGATTGAAAATGGTAGATGGCAAAACATTCCCAGGGAACAGAGAAAGTGTCCGTTGTGCAGAGTTGCTATAAGTGACGAATGCCACTATGTAATGGAATGCAGCAGTCTCTTGACAGTCTCGGGGTGTCAGGATTGCTCAAAGAAAAACCTCCCTATGGTCGGTCTTTCGTTTGATTAATCCTGACAGCCCTCGGTGTGTTCTGCGATAAGAAAAATCTTAAAATTGAGAATGGAAATGGGGAATATGCCAAAGAGACAACAATCTGACCATAGAAAAAAAAACCTGCAGAAGGTCACAAACAGGTCGTTAATGTAGCGAGAAATTCCCGCACCCGGAGGCGTCCTTCAGCTGGCCCCTAAACAAATATATGCTAGTTCAGTGATAATGAACGCCATACCAATTTCTAAATTGTACACAAGAAACTAAAATTAAAAATAATACAAGACTAACAAAGGCCAGTGGCTCCTGACTTGGGACAGGCGCAAAAATGCGGCGGGGTTAAACATGTTTGTGAGATCTCAACCCTCCCCCTATACCTTTAGCCAATGTGGAAAAGTAAACGCATAACAATACGCACATTAAAATTAAGTTCAATGGAAGTCCGAGTCTGATATCAGAAGATGTAACCAAAGAAAATAAACAAATTGACAATAATACATAAATAACAACAGACTGCTATCAGTTAACTGACATGCCAGCTCCAGACTTCAATTTAACTGACTGAAAGATTATGATTTCATCATATGAACATCAGGCACAATCCTTCCCGTTAGGGGTTTAGTATCATACCATCATAACATATATGAGAAGATCATAACCCGTGTCATGCCAACAACTGGTTTTTGAATAAATGTGTTTTGTTCCGATGCAAAGACCCTTTAAGTGAATCAATATTAACGCCAAAATATGCAATCTTTAATGACCTGACAACAGTATCGTAACTATATCCCTTCTTAATAAGTCTATTCAAAGGTTTTATTAGTTTTTGAGGTGAATACTGACACCTTTGTGCTTGATAAAAAATATTTCCATAAAAAAATAGATGTGAAATACCTGAACGTATAAGAAGTCTGCATGTTGAGCTATATTTACGAATGATGTCGACCTTATACCGATGATAACATTTAGTAAATGTTTTGACTAGTTTGTGATATCGAAAACCCTGGTGTAATAATTTTTCAGTAATACATAAATTTCTCTCGTTAAAATCTAAACATTGTTACATACACGAGCGAATCGTACAAGTTGAGATATATGAACACCGTAAGATGGTGACAAGGGAACGTCACCATCTAAAAATGGATAATTAACGATAGGAAATGAAAAATCATCTCTTTTATCATAAATTTAAGTATTCAGCTTTCCGTTAATGATATAGATATCAAGTTTGAGGAAAGAGCAGTGGTCAATGTTAGTATTAGCTTTATTTAAAGTAAGTTCAACAGGATAAATTTCTTTAATATACATACTGAAGTCGTCATTATTGAGAGCCAAAATATCATCCAAATATTCAAAAGTATTATGAAATTTGTTTATCAGATGTTGTTTCGATGGGTCTTTGCTTATTTTTGTCATAAATGGTAACTCATAGCAATACAAAAACAGGTCCACAATAAGTGTTGCACAGTTAGTCCCCATTGGAATTCCGATAATCTGACGATATACGGAATCCCCAAAGCGAACAAAAAAGTTATTCAGTAAAAATTCAAGGGCATATATAGTATCAAAGCATGTCCAATTGACATAGTTTTTTTGTTTATTGCTACTTAAAAATGACCTAAAAGAGTTTGAACATATATATTCACATTCTGACTTTTTAAATGCCCATTTAATTAGGTGTGTGGATTTTTCGTTAATGAGAATGTGAGGCAATGCGGTATACATGGTAGAAAAATCAAAACTTTGAACAGATTCAAAATCACCAATATAAGCATGCAATTTATCAAGTACTTTCAACGAGTTCTTGTCACTCCAAAAGTAATTAATTTCACTATGTTCGAAGGCCTTATTTGAACAATTTATTATCAGGTTTTTAATTGTACTAAGTTTGCTGGTAAGAAGAATAGACAATTTAGTAGTGGAACAATGGCTTGAAGACGAAATTATGTATAACTTATTTGTTTTTTCCTTTTTTATTTCCTTTCCATTTTTTTTTTATAAATTATAAACGGTGTGAGTGTTCCTTATATACTTTTAGCAATATAAATACATTTCATTGTGTCCTTATGAACATGTGTTCCGCTGGGTATCAACAGCTCCGAGTTGACAATATGATACACTGTTATTGTCTTTTGTTCAACTACAGTTAGTCGAATTTTGATTTTTGATTGAAAACTACGGTCTTTTAACTAGAGGCATATATATTCATTATTATATTTGCTCAAATATTCAGACCTTTGATTTCCATTGCAACGTGTTTTCGCCTTCTTACTGTTTCCATATTAGTGTATCATAGGAGTGTTACCTCCTGTGGTACAACATTAAGATAAAACTGATATCTTGGAAGTGCTTTTATAGCAATATTAAAAAAAGACGCATCCAAAAGTACAAACAACGCGCGTAAAACACAATACTACTTGGTTTCACAAGCCCAGTTACCATAGTACTTCGGTACTGGGATGAAAACTTGGATTTTTTGTAATTAGATTTCATGTTATAAATAGATAGTAATTATCTTAAATTATGGAAAGTATCTCCCTAATACAAAGCTCTGATGCCTTGCCTGGCTTCGGTAATACTTTTGTACCAATTTGTATTATAACACTTCATCTTTTTAATAAGCTTCAGATTTTCAAATATTTAAACTCAAAACATCACTGAAGAAACATTTATTGTCGAAATGCGCATCTGGTGCAGAAAAAAGGGGGAGGGTGTGTGACAAGTAATTGTGATTAAAATGAATAACGTTCAATAAAACATTACAGATTTAATTAAAATGATTAGTAGGACATTTAAATGTCACTTCAATACATATTTACTACTTAAACACACCTTTTGTATTTGCAATTTGACCGAATTTGTTACTTTGTACAATAATTATCTCTTACATCTAAATCAACTCGTGCAATACAATAGTAAGCTAATATGGTTTTTAATACTGTAGTTTGCAGATATTGGTGATAGGGTTTAACTACTGCAAATTGTATATCTTTTTATTGTCCGATGGTAACGACGAACAAATATTTAAACCTTATTTGATACATAAAACAGATATGAATATATTTATTGTTTTTGGTACATTGTGTTAAAAACCGTTACATATCTCTATGAAGAAAGGAATATTAAATATCTTATATATTTCATACACAATTAATTATTATTTTTAAATATTTGTACCTGATCATGAAGGACATTATAAATTAAACTTCAAGACAGAAGATAAGAAATACAAAAAACAAATCCCTGTATTTAACAGTTTTACAAAAAGTAAACGAAAAAGATTAAAAGCCTGGTACGAGTAACTTTAGTGGTTTGTTTAGTATTCCTACACTGACTGGAACATGAACTGTTATTGTCTTTATGACTAAGGTTAATATTTGTACAGTTGTAACAAACAAGAAATTCAGAAATCCGCTAGAAATAGATATAAAAACTAGAATTGTATCTTATTGGACAAAGTTAATTACCGGTAAAGAAGGTAAGCTGGTTGCTGTAATGTTTAGATACCTTTTCAAGTTGGCACAAGAAACAACATTTCGATCGCGATCGTTAGACAAGAGGAAAAGTATTCTAGCCAATTGTGGATTATCTTACTTATGGTCATTCCAAAACTTATCACCTAACATTAAATCGACAAAGACTAGAAGTTCAGTTTACACAGTCATGGTCGGGAAAGGTAAATGATTCGCCCAAAACCCTGAATTATCGCTTATACAAGACATCACACAATTTCGAACACTACCTTAACGTACTTGATGATAAAGATGTAATAACAATGTCGCGGATTAGGACAATAAACCATAAACTGCCGATCGAAAATGGTAGATGGCAAAACATTCCCCGAGAACAGAAAAAGTGTCCGTTGTGCAGAGTTGCTATAGTTAACGAATACCACTATGTAATGAAATGCAGCAGTCTCTTGGCAGATAGAACACTGCTTATTGACAAGAAATACCTAACGAATTGTAAAATGATATATAGAACACTTACATGTTGACATATATAATGGAGACATATTTTGTTTTAAGGAAAGAATGAAAACCCGTGGTAAAGAATGAGCGATAACAAACAAAACCACAAATACCATGGTTGTCCAACCAATATGAAATTGAGAATGGAAATGGGGAATGTATCAAAGAGACAACAACCCGACCACAGAACAGACAACAGCAGAGGGTCACCAACAGGTCTTCAATGTAGCGAGAAATTCCCGCACCCGGAGACGTCCTTCAGCTGGCCCCTAAACAAATATATACTAGTCCAGTGATAATGAACGCCATACTAATTTCCAAATTGTACACAAGAAACTAAAATTAAAATAATACAAGACTAACAAAGGCCATAGGCTCCTGACTTGGGACAGGCGCAAAAATGCGGCGGGGTTAAACATGTTTGTGAGATCTCAACCCTCCCCCTATACCTCTAACCAATGTAGTAAAGTAAACGCATAACAATACGCACATTAAAATTAAGTTCAAGAGGAATCCGAGTCTGATGTCAGAAGATGTAACCAAAGAAAATAAACAAAATGACAATAATACATAAATAACAACAGACTACTAGCAGTTAACTGACATGCCAGCTCCAGACTTCAATTAAACTGACTGAAAGATTATGATTTCATCATATGAACATCACTTTGCATGACTTTATTTAGATTTGATGAACGTGCTTTTTTATCATTATTTACATAATAAACATTGTACACAAAAACATAAAGTTAAAAACTGAAGTCTATAAAATACAACCTAAACATGAGACACTGCAACTGATAAGGCATTGGATAGTCCCAATACATTAGTATAAAAAGTCATGTCTGATTTTGTTGTAGTAGTAATGCACTTCAGAGTTTCAGGAGGGAAAATTTGTTTGCCTAATTTTGACGATTGATATCTTTAGATACTAAACTAGTCGTCCGATCAGTGACTGTATCGATTGGATCGTATTCTCGGATTGGACATTTTGACTGAATGATGATTATTTTTGCGTTTGCTCCATTGAGTCTATAATCCTGTGTGTACAACTGGTATTACTCCTTGTGGATTAAATGTGATTCCCTAAGATTTTGTCTGTCACCTTGATTCGGCTTTAATAAAATTAACGGTACCAATATTCTTGCACCAGATGCGCATTTCGACAATACATGTCTCTTCAGTGATGCTCGTGGCCAAAATATTTGAAATCCAAAGCTTATATAAAAGGTGAAGAGCTATAATCCAAAAGGTCAAAAAAGTATAGCCAAATCCGTGAAAGGAATCAGAGCTGTGCATGAGGGAGATACATTCCTTAATTTATAATAATTTCTAATATTTTGTAACAGCAAATTTTAATAATACAAAAAAATCCGTATTTTCATGCCAGTATCGAAGTACTGGCTACTGGGCTGGTGATACCCTCGGGGACTAATAGTCCACCAGCAGAGGCATCGATCCAGTGGTAGTAATAAAATTAACGGTACCAATTTTCTTGCACCAGATGCGCATTTCGACAATACATGTCTCTTCAGTGATGCTCTTCGCCAAAATATTTGAAACCCAAAGCTTATATAAAAGTTGAAGAGCTATAATCCAAAAGGTCCAAAAAGTATAGCCAAATCCGTGAAAGGGATCAGAGCTTTGCATGAGGGAGATACATTCCTTAATTTATGATAATTTCTAATATTTTGTAACAGCCAATTTTAATAACACAAAAAATCCGTATTTTCATGCCAGTACCGAAGTACTGGCTACTGGGCTGGTGATACCCTCGGGGACTAATAGTCCACCAGCAGAGGCATCGACCCAGTGGTAGTAATAAAATTAACGGTACCAATTTTCTTGCACCAGATGCACATTTCGACAATACATGTCTCTTCAGTGATGCTCGTGGCCAAAATATTTGAAGAGCTATAATCCAAAAGGTCCAAAAAGTATAGCCAAATCCTTGAAAGGAATCAGAGCTTTAAGCTGACTTGATTCAATCGCAACTTATAAGTTGTATGTTAAAAAAAGTACCAAATTATAGGTTTTATGTCTTTCACGAAATTTTAGAGCTACTGATTTGATACTGCTCCTGTTAGTCGTTTCGTTATCGATGTTATCTTCAAAACGTAAATATGATAAGTCACTTCTTGTGTGTTGACTTCAAATACCATTGATAATATAAACCTAAGAATAAGTGGTATGATTGCACATGAGACAACTATCAACCAAACTACAAATGAAGTGGACATAAAAAATACTGAGGATTCGTACAGCCTTCGACAGTAAGAAAAAAACATACCGTATAGTCGGATATAATTATTCACTGGAGAAAAACAAACGGCCTAAATTTTAACATAACCATTTACGAAAATTATATATGTACATGAACTAAGGAAAAGCAGTAAACAATAGGTTCTTGGTTTGTGATAGATTATGTGACTGGGTTATACATGAATGTGAGTTTTGAATCGTTCCGTAATTTGGGTACTATCATAACAGCATAACAGAAGAACAAAACTATTAAAATCATTTAATAAAAGCTTATTGTATCAGATTGGTACATCAAAAAACATAACAAACACACACGCAGGAAGTGGTATGGTATATATCCGGCCCTTATCCTTAACAACAAAAAAGACACTGCTCAAATCTGATAGTTCTCGCAGTTATTGACATACAGTTCCAAGCAAGAAACATACTATAAATAGTCATGTGTCTAAGACAAATTTATCAATCAGTACTCATCCCAAAGCCAATGAATTTGGAAATTGTTCATCCTACATTAATCAAGTATTTTTGAAATGTTGAATAAGTCAAAATCATTCTCACAATAATCTATCATGTATGCTTGGGTTCTTCGTCCACAATCATGCTCACATTATTTTGGCATGTCTGTTTGGGTTCTTCGTCCAGTTTTGTCAATATGCCGAAGGTAGATAGCTAATGAATACCCCTATAGTAATCTTATTATGGTGTTTGACATCATTTGATTTTACCAATATTTATTGGCCTCCCCTTTTAAAATTATTTTAGAAGTATTTCTTTTATACTTGTTTGCTTTCAATATCATGGTGAAAAATAGATAACTGATGTTTTGTTGTCATCTGTTTACCACCAAAGACCTACATTGTGTAAGCCGTTATACCTTTACGGTACCATGAGATATGAGTGTTGACTGTTAAAATTTCATTGCTGAGGCCAACATATTATTTAATGATATAAAACTGACTAATAAATTGAAGAGCTTACAAAACAGAAAAGACAAAACAATAACCAATTCTGGAAAAAGAATATATTACTTTTTTTTTTACATTAGTGCCTCAATTTTGGCCACAAAACTTAAGAATTTTAAAGCTTTTAATCCGAAGAGTTTGTAAAATTCAAGAACGTATATGATAACAACTAAACGATAGCTTTATACCTGTAGTTTCTTTTTTAAATATGACTCTAAATACAAAAAAGGGGTATTGTGATCCGAGCTGATGACGAGCTCGATGAAAGAACACTGTTGAATATATATACATGAAACGTGTAAAAACCAGTAAAACCAATATGCATTATTATAAAAAAACAAGAGAGTTTTTATCTCAATATGTGAAAGAAACTAAACTAAACAGGATGAGTGATGTTGTAGCTTTGTCTTGTCAACATGATTGCATCCTTTTTTTCTGCCTTAATTGCTTTACAGTATTTTCGTATTTATTGATTTTTCTAGCACTAAATTAAATTCATCACATACTGTTAACCTACATCAATACAACTCAGCAGCACTTGAGACCAACCACATATGTAGTGCGTCTGCGTACTAAATCATAATCCTGGTACCTTTGATAATATTGGTGACTTTTGAGTTGTTAATTTTTCCATGTACTGTATTATTATTTTTTGATATTTTCTTCTTATTTCGTTTTTTTACATTAGTGTTGTCAGCTTCTCACAATGTGTACATTCAAGAGCAGGATATGCTGAATACTTCGGAGCAATTAAGACCAAACCAAGTTTTAAAATCGATAAAGTGTTTTGTAGGCCTTTTTCTCTCTTAGTAGATTTTTTTGTCATAGCCTTGTCAATTTGTCTTCGAATTGTGGTTTAACACCTGCTTTTGGTATATTTTACCTCCTTTTCTAACTTCTCATGCAAGTAATTAATGAAAGAAAAAAAATTACGTACAAGCTGTGTAGTGAGATGCATGTTTAGAAAGGCAATGACAAAACAATTGGAAATTTTTATCATATATGGAACGACACCATTAGAGGTTGTTGGCAAACATGCATTTTACACATAGAACCTTCAAGGAGAGTGGCTAATCGTTTTAACTAAGAGAAGTTTACAAAAAAATACCGGTCTGTTTAAAAACGAATGTTGAAACATTATTTTTTTCTTCATTACATTTCGTGTACCATCATAACGCTTATATCTGCAAACGGAGTTCTTGTATCAATTAGTCATGAAAGGATGTATTTTTGGGGAATTTCCTTAAGACTTTGAAAGAAATTTATAATAAGAATAATGATACTCATTTCGGCGTGAAAGAAATGCAAATATCTTGTTCCTCAATTGTACATAATCGCTTGTGGGAACTTTTATTATTTTCCTCAATATAAAAATCCAAATGATTGTCATGACGGCAATAATGGGACATCAATTATAAAAGGCGACACCATGTACCCGGTAATGTTTGGGTCAGACGACTCATTATTCCTTCAGAATTTGATAAAAAAATACTCTACTAGGACAATTATAGTTTTGAGGAGAAAATGTTACATGTTTAACTACGTTGACTATTTGGTGGTTGAATAAGAAAACAAATATACAATGGGCCGATTAAAAATCACATGAACAATAAGAATAGGGAACAACTGTTCAAGCGCTATCGTTTAGTAGCTGTGAATGCTTTTCAATCGTTTGTCTTTGAGTTGGTTGGGATTTTCTATGTGCCTCGATTGTATCTGTACAGTCAATCCTTTCCCAACTACTTATCACATTTTCATCGTATCTAGTGCTTATGCACCACTACACAAGAACAACGCATATACACATATCTACGTATACTGAAAATCGTAAACACAAAATCAAAATAACAAAAACAACCAGTGGAAGTGAATATCATATATATTATCATTAAACTAAATTTTAAGTCGTACTATACATTTATTTCATTTCAATGCAAATATCTAAATCAAATTAATAATAATTAGTTACATGTATCTATTCAACATGTTTAATACACACTTGTCTGTAAAGTAAAATCATGCTAATGTTAATATTTCATATTACTTCTTAAAAGGAATCTATATATATACCTCATGTATCCAGTGACAAATAGAGGATTTTAATTCTTTTTTGTTTTTCTATTTTATCATGATATACAATGCATACACAACATGTATTATTAACTGACTTAAAGTAGCACAATACAAAGACCCCCTCCCCCCGAATCAGACAACTTTAAACTAATGTAATTTCGTTCATTCAGCTTTATATTGTATAAACACGGTACCAACAGGACGAAGAAAGAATATTTATTTCAGATGGTGATAATTTCATTTTGACATGATAAGTACATAATTAATTATTATGTAATTAGTTGGTATAGAAAAAAGAAAAATCGCAAAAACACTGAACTTACAGGAAAATCAATTCGGAAAGTCTATAATAATAGGGTGATGTTCACACTTGAATGAAACAAGTTTCTCTTTTGTCCATAGCATCTCAAAATACTTTATAGATTCTTGTTTATCACAGTTTGACCGTCAAAAGAGTGTCTCGGATTGTGCCTGTATGTTGTACGTCATCCTCTCATAAACCGTCAATAAAGTTTGCAACCTCAATTAATAAAAAAAAACTTAATTTCATTGGGTATACAATGTATTCTATTGATGTTTTTAAGATACATTGGTCAAGTGTGAAAATCAAGCATATAGGGGCACCCGTCTAGGAGCTAAATTTATTTAAAACTACATTTTCATGACAAAATGAATGTGTCACAATTAAATAAATATGTGTTTTCCTAATAACTTCAATAAAATTCACACATTTACCATGTGGATACTTCAGGATTAGCCTTAAATCATTAATCACGTAGGTGTTGACCAGTAAGAAACATTCTATTTCAACAAAATAAATAAAGAAAATGCCCCTCTATGCATCAAAAATCAGATTTGGCGGAAAATGTTAAATCGTTATTGACCTTGCTGTATGTCACAACTCCGCCCACCATGATACTATTCAGGATATCAGAATAAAATTGAGAATGGAAATGGGGAATGTGTCAAAGAGACAACAACCCGACCAAATAAAAAACAAAAAACAACAGCAGAGGGTCACCAAGAGGTCTTCAATGTAGCGAGAAATTCCCGCACCCGGAGGCGTCCTTCAGCTAGCCCCTAAACAATATATACTAGTCCAGTGATAATGAACGCCATACTAATTTCCAAATTGTACACAAGAAACTAAAATTAAAATAATACAAGACTAACAAAAGACTTGGGACAGGCGCACAAATGCGGCGAGGTTAAACATGTTTGTGAGATCTCAACCCTCCCCTATACCTCTAACCAATGTAGTAAAGTAAACGCATAACAATACGCACATTAAAATTCAGTTCAAGAGAAATCCGAGTCTGATGTCAAAAGATGTAACCAAAGAAAATAAACAAAATGACAATAATACATAAATAACTACAGACTACTAGCAGTTAACTGCCATGCCAGCTCCAGACTTCAATTAAACTGACTGAAAGATTATGATTTCATCATATGAACATCAGGCACAATCCTTCCCGTTAGGGGTTTAGTATCATACCATCATAACATATATGAGAAGAACATAACCCGTGTCATGCCAACAACTGTTTTTAGAATAAATGTGTTTAGTTCCGATGCAAAGACCTTATCAGTGACCCAATATTAACGCCGTTTATTTACACATTGCATTTACTGTTTTCAATATGGATTTTATTCATTTAGTAAATAAAATAATATATTTTGGTTTTTTTTATTGTTACAGTTTTTTTTTCATTTTTGCAGTTGGAAAATGAAATATTTAATTTGTATTTTCTTTTAGAAATAATGTATATTTAAATATTCTCCCAAAGAAACTCTAGAATAAACATCAGCAACATTAATTGTTGTACAAAACATTTGATTAGTATCGATACATTTAAATTTTGAATCCCGCTTATCTTCGAAATTGTTGGTTTTTTTTTCTTCTGTCAGCTCCAATATAGAATGTATTTTTATTTGGAATTCAGTATTCTCATTTTTTCATTAATCCCTGATCCACCTATTTCTCAAAACTGTTATTTCTATTGATGGTCAGTAGTCGTAAAGCTATCAAATGATTCTATTGATTAACCACAAAGTACTGCCCACATGTTCTCAACTTGTATCACGTGCATTTACTTATAAGACTAATTATCATCAAAACTCTTTAACAGTTCAAGATATGTAAATATGTTTGTCTTATATTAAGAAGTATAACAAAAAAACAGCAGTAAATGAAATTTTGAATTAAAAAAATGTGCTTTTGTATTGTGCTACCTTAAATGCACACTAAAGAAATCATTTATGTATTTGGGAATTGACTATAAGAATCTATAATGAAAACACATAAAACATATATAATAAGCGCAAAAAATCCAGTCAATGGTTTACTTATAAAGCATCCATGTAGGACTCATAATTTTTATGAAATCATCAAATATTTGTTCTAAAAGATAATAATGGCATAAAGTTAGGTAAAGGCCAAGCAAAAAAAACCAAGATGTAATTGCCATATGATAAAGACACTTACTGAAGATTATTTTCTAATTCAAAAAGTAATTTGGATGCCAGGTTGCTGTAACATTGCTCTTTACTCAAATATCGTTTCCCCTATAATTCCTATTCACGAATGTTCTAATGTAATAAACAAGTTTAAGGAAATGCAAGCCTGCTCAATGTTGAAGGCCGTCTGCGACCTATAGTTGTTAATGTCTGTGTCATTTTGGTCTCTTGTTGACGGACAGTTGTCTCATTGTAAATCATACCACATCTTCTTTTTTATATTGAACCTTTGAAAAATAGAACATAATATTTGGTTAAGACCTATACATTACATTATTTGTTCATGTACTTGATCTTATGTTTAGTTTTTAGAGAATAAGGTATTTATCTATCTATCTGTGAAAGACTAAACTAAAATGCTACAAGTACAATTTGGTATTTGTACTGTCTTGGTCTATATTAAAAAAGTGTATCAGGTGATTATATGAGTTCACAAACATTAGGATAATAGGAAAACAAAAGATATTTATTTGAAGAAAAGCTTGAAAGTACAAAATGTCGAATAAAAAATGTCTTTCAAATATTGATTTGCAAAACAATTAACAATAATTTCATAAAGTAATAACATTTACAGTATTAATTGTACAGCATCTGGGACTTAATTCTTCAAATCATTTCTTATTTTGGATCCCCGAGTCCTCTATGTTTGAAAATCCTAAACATAATACAAACATAGAAGATCTGACATTAAACAATCTATAGATAGCTACTCGTAATTCTTTCCAAGTTATTTCAGGTGAAATACTTAGCATGGTCATTCTGAATTACAGTTCGCCCATCAAGCCATGAATAGTATCCCTTCTAAAAAGTAATAAAATACCGAGTAAAGTACATTGAACACTAGTCATGCCATATATTTTTTTTATTAAACAATGTAAGATGTATACACAAATCCATAATGTTTTCGGTGATACGTAATATATATAACACTAAAACTTGCTCGCTAAGGTAAATATATCAAAAAGTAAAATATAGACCATCTCGATTTATTTTTTGTGAATAAGTTACACCAGGTTTAATCCACTTTTTAAAAAATGCCTGTACAAAGTTATAATTATGATAGTTGTTATCCATTTGATTGATATGAATGGGCTTTTTATTTTTTATTATTTCGTTACGGACTTTCCGTTTTGAATTTTCCTCGGAGTTCTATATTATTTGTTTTGATTTTGTTTTTTACAAAGGTGGACCTGATATCATTCTGCATAGAAAATGTCATTGAACAATAGGTACTTACTGTGATGATATAACTTAAGCATTGCGACACAGGAAATGTACCAGAATGTTCACGATAGAGAACGTCGTCTATAGATCGTACGACACGACATTCGTATATATACCAATAGATGTAACGGAATTTAATGGTTGTTCTGAAATCACTCTAATTGGGAGTTTTTTTGTTTTGTTTATTTTTTGTTTTCGACGACTCATTGGCACATGTGCAACAGAATCTGATCAACTGTTCAAAGCACCATAGACTACCGGAAGGGGCTCATGTAGTTCAGTCTTTTAACTTCGATGTTTTGTAAACAGTTGTTTGTATTATTTATCACTTTCTTTTCTCTTCTTATTGCTAATGCGTAGTCAATTACTTATTTATAAGTTTGAATACCGTTTGGTATCTTTCAGTTCTCTTTCAAACCAGTTTGAAGTAAGATGTGGGATAGTTATGAAACCCAAATAAAAAATCTCTCAGGTTAAGGTATACCATGGATGGTTCGGCTATGCATGATTATACTTTAAATGCCCATATATTATATATTTTTTCTACCAGAATATATACTAAGTTCTCCAAATGTTTTGTTGCGAACGTACATTATGTACGTTTTCAAAAAGTCATATATCAATGTCCTTACATTCTACAAAGCATGTGTTAACTTTGTTTTTCTTGATATTAATTGCAAAACACCACGAAATACATCGTTAAATGATTAACAAACAAATGAAAGGTTATTTTAAAAACTTAATTGTTTACAGTCGGTCCGCGTAAGTAATTTCACTAAACGTGCTTTCATTTCTTTTCAAATTGGGTTTTTACTGAGTAGTATTTGTTTGTTTCTTTTCATATTGCTATTGAATTGTTTATCATGATTACATTTGAATCCCATTAAGTCTGTTTCGATTTCTGTACAATGCACGACCAGTGTTTGTGTTTTTCATATTGCTATTGAATTGTTTATCATGTTTATCGGGTTGTTGTCTCTTTGACACATTCCCCATTTCCATTCTCAATTTTATTTGAATCCCATTAAGTCTGTTTCGATTTCTGTACAATGCACGACCAGTGTTTGTGTTTTTCATATTCCAATTGAATTGTTCGTCATGTTTATAACTGTCTTAAACGTTCAACCCCATTACATCTGTTACGATGTCAGTACACTATCAGAGCTAGGATTGTGTTTTCCTTATGCAAGTAGTAATTTTGAAGAACGATACTCCTTTTTTCTTTGTTTTCAAACATTTTTATGTTTTCAATGTTTATTTTGTTAAAACATAGCTGCATACCTGGTATCATCAGCCCAGTAGTCAACACTTCGGTGTGGATACGAATATCAATAATGTGGTCATTTTTATAAATTTCCTGTTTACAACAAGTTTTCGAAAAACTAAGGATTTTCTAATCCCAGGCAAAGATAACCTTAGCCGTATTTAGCACAACTTTTTGGAATTTTGGATCCTCAATGCTCTTCAACTTTGCATTTGTTTGGCTTTCTAACTATTTTGATATGAGTGTCACTGGCGAGTCTTATGTAGACGAGACGCGCGTCTGGCGTACTTAATTATAATCCTGGTACCTTTGGTAACTATTATGTTGATAGAATTTTCAGTTCAAAATACCTGTTTCAAGTCGAGTAGCTTTTTACTTGTTCTGTTGATTGGTTGTTTGATTTTGTCATTTTTATAGACTTCCACTAAAACATCCTGAATTTGCCTAGTAGGAAATGAGAATGATTTTATATTTTTTTTAACTCACACAATTTACTTATATTATTAGTGAAAGTGTATGACAAATTTTAAAATCATGTGATCTACATCTTCAAAAACAAAAAGAACTTAGGAGCAAATAAAACAAACTTACCCACATTTCTTACAATAACTGAAAATGAAAAAGGATTAAAAATAACTAACTAAAAATAATGAGACCGTGCATATACCCATAAACATGTGAAATGCTTAAATATGTGTCTTTTGGATACACACGATTTAGGTATATACAAATATGTCTCTATACAACGGTTTGATAAAAGATACCAAATAATGAAAACATCAACAGTTTTTTTTTTTTTTTAATATGTTTATCTTTGATTTAAAGAAAAGTAAAATACTTGCATAATAAAGCACTTTGTGCTGACATGAATTATCATTGATATGGTCATATTTATAGATTAACTGTACTGTTTCGAAACTTTGAATTTTTGAAAAACTAAGGCTGTTTTACCTCAGGAATAGATTACTTTATCTGTATAAGGCAATTTTTTTAGGCATTTTGGTCCTTAATGTTTTCCAACATCGTACTTTTTTTATCTTTTTAATTTGTTTTGGATTCGAATACACTGGTGAGGATTTTGTAGACGAAACGCTCGTCTAGCGTATATGCCTAATTTAATCCTGGTATATATGATGGATTTATATAGTAAACATTGTTTGTAAGATAAATGTATCAAAGGTTGTAAATAATTAATCAATATATATAAATGCACAAAACAATAAAGTCATCATTGTTCTGGTCGATGATTTTATTTTCGTAATTCAGTGTTTCCTAAATCTAGTATTATACATGTTATATGTTTATTAGTCACGGATTAAGTTAAAGAGACAAAGGAATGAATTTGTTGACGATTCTTTTATTTTTTGTTTGTTATCTTGATTTGTTGCTTCAATGATCAGAGAAATGTAAACATATTGATAAACCACTTTTGCTTTCATTTAACAAGAACATCGTTAGACTGTAATGCTAACTTAAAGGGAAATCACACTATTGTTTATACGCATCGCTCTCGGCGCCGCCATAGTGTCGTAACTGTATTATGACGTCGCCGTTTTCGATTCCGCCGTAAAGGTTGCTAATTTATGAAAAAGCGAACGCTCGAAGGGATGTTCTACTAAAGCAGGAGAAATGACAATGGACATATCATATTTTTAACAACTGATATGTTGTACTAGCGAGTTTCTAGATTGTATTGGGGCTTGCCTGCGGAATACAAAATAATGGACAAATACTGCAGAATAAAAGGCAAAAAAAAGATTGAATGACGAGGTGCTAAAATATAAAGAATAGAAAATATTGGAAACACAAAATAAACATTAACAAATGAATGACCCACTATCCAGACCATTATGATTAAAAGGATCTACCAATACAAAACACATAATCATCATGCATAATCAACACTAAAAACGTTGGAATTTCATCCTCTCCGACCATTTCCTCGATAACGAAGTCGGTGACATATAAATTTTTTTTTATTTTCTGATGTATATGTTCAATATCTAATTGAATTCTAAATTTCCAAAAATATTATGGACTCATCTTGACCTTAAGTGCCAAAATGAAAATGCTACTCGAAATGGACAAAATGTATGGCAAAAAAATATCCGAAAGTAGTCATGAAATGGCACAACTTTGGCAGCGTATCGCCGCGATGCGGGATGTAGGGTTCAGCGTATATTTCCTGGGGGGGGGGGGGGGGGTACATATAGACCAAGAGTACCAGCATGTTAGCGTATAGCTATCGGAATCTGTAGTTTTCTGTTCAAAAGAGGGTTGTAAATATGTTCTAGTTCTGAATATGCATTAAACTTGCCACTGGACGTACATGGGTGAAGTCCTATTTGAAATCGTTATTTATTTCACATGTGACGACAGAAATCAACCACTTGCGTCCATCTTTCCCAAATGTTCCTTTGATATCTAACGCCTCTCAACCCTGAACAGTTGGGGCAAGTTTGGATACAATATTACAGCGGATTCCATTGAGTGTGTAGCGAAAGGTAATATATTTGGTTAGTTTGCTTGTTAGCTGAACCGTGAAGTCATTATTAGGTCAGGTATACTACCCGCCTTTCGAAGTAGCATAGTCCAACATACAGATTAATAGGTTTTATGTCGGACTAGTCTATTCTTAAAGTAGGGTAGTTTACCTAACTTAACAATGACTTCACGGTTCAGCTAACAAGCAAGCTAACCAAAGATATTACCTTTTGCTACACACTCAATGGAATCTGCTGTGAAGCTTGATACGGTCTAAATTTGGATTGTGATAAAAATGTTGACATAATATAGGTTTCTGACACAAAATAAATGTGGTCAAAGGTATTAAAAATCTATTGTGCAATACTGTGCGATTGGAGATATCTTTTTGAGATATTTCGAAAAATTTGCCTGTGTGGTTTGGAACCTTGTAGTACAATTTTAGATAGATCCATTATAACACAAGTTATTGTCAAACAGTAATTTTAGTAAAATGCTTTTTTGTGGCCCCTAATTCCTGAACGTTTTGAGCAATTACATGTACCCCTTAAAACAATTTCAGCCTTTCATTTGTGGTATGGAACCTTGTGGTACAATTTCAGAAAGATTCATTACTTCTCAATGGCATATTAGAAATTTATGAAAATCAAAAGTGTATTTACATCAACAGATATCAACAATTTATCAAAGTTGTATGAAAATTGATGAAAGCGATATTGAGTAATAATTGTCCAAAAACTTGAAAATAACCCTTTTTAATGGATAACTCGGAAACGTAAAATCAAAATTTATAAAACAAAGAAAGGGAGCTCACGTCAATAGATATAAACAATTTCTTTAAAGTTTTATGCCAATTGGTTAAAGCGTTTTTGAGTTAATGTCCGACATGTTGACGACGGACGGACGGACAGTTGTATACCATAATACGTCCCGTAACCGGGCGTTTAATAATTCAACACGTACTATACATTTGGCTTTACCAGTCTCCAACAAGAAAAATATTTAACACACACACACACACACACACACACACACACATGTATTTATGTAGATATATACACATGTCTCACAGAGTACTGCTAAACTGTAACAAACACATTAATGGTCCGTCTGGTGAAAGAATATTCCACTCATATAGACAAATGTTTAGTGCTGATGTTCATGTAATATTTGCCACTGAAAGTATTAATATATTAATAAAAGTTGTAGGTTCGAGTTTAGATCACTCAATGTGATCACTGTCGACAGTGATAAAGGAATATTGTCGGAGACCGTGACTGCGAAAAGGACGTCCAGTTTTTTTACTCTTTATTCTTTGGTTCTTTAAACAAGAATAGCCAACATGATATATCAGAGAGTGCTTAAATATTGGCACACAAATTCAATTAATTATTTTCAAATTAACTAACATTAATGAGGGGTGGGGGTCAGAGGGGTCCTGATCCCGAAATCCCGGGCTTAAAAACATGAAATCCCGAGGTCCAGAATTTAAAAAAAAAATCCTGACATCCCGATCATCGAAAAATGAAATCCCGGATCCCGAAAGGGTCAATCCCGAAATCCCGAGCTTAAAAACACTTGATCCCGACGTCCCGAAAAAGGTCCTGTCCCCCTCATTAATCAGTATTGGCAAAAATAGGTGCATTTACCACAATGAAAGATAAATGTGATAGAAAATAGAAACCACATTCTTACTCTTAATTTCATCGGATCTCAAAATTTAAACTCTTACCAGAATTTTTACTCTATCTAACAGTATAACTCAAGAAGTTTCTAAGTGTAACTCGAGCTTAAACTAAAAATCTTACTGGAAAAAAATATTCGAAATCAAAATAAAACCGGAACTCGAACTTAATTTGTTTCGATTATGGAGCGTTGTGTAATAACAGAAATGTTAGCCAATTTTAAATTTCTTCGGAAAACGGTTTCATCGATGGCTTTTTTTTTTTAAAGTGCCGAGTTTATGGTTTTTTAAACACGGCATTTCGGGTTTTATCTTCCAGGTGCAATGGAAAAGTTGGTGAATTTATTCTGTTTGTAGTCTAAATGGAACGTGTTACTTTTAAGCCCAGATACCCTCAATCTTCCGAAGTGGAAGATGCCGTAAATTAATTCTTTAATTAAGAATTGAATGCTTCTTTTTGTAAATTTATTGGGGTGTAAAAGCGTTGACCGAAGTACATTTTGTATGAAGCGCGGAAGCGATTCATTCTAAAGATGTACGCACGGTCAACGCTTTTACAACCCTATAAAGTTACAAAAAGAAGCATTCAATACTTATAATTACATTTTTTAGCTATGATCATGAAAACACGAATTTTATATATTTTATTATTTAATTCACCTGTGCACTTTATTGTTGGAGCACGTGTTATCATGGGTAAAAAGTTGTATTGAGCAATAACACGTGATGTGCAGTTAGCCAATCAGAATAAAATATTATAATGAAACATACATCTAATGTAATTATTACGGCAGGAGGCACACATTAGTTTTTCCTATTCAACAAATGCAATTTAAAATTTAGATGACTCCAACTTTGACAATTACTTTTTAATAAACTGTTACTGTATGTTTAATAATGAATAATCAAAATACCTTCAAAAAAATATTATTATATAAAAAAAGATATATAATTTTACCCCAATAGTTCCAAGCATTGCAAGAAATGCTGCTATGCTAGCAACGTCGTTCTATAACGTTAAGAGAAAAAAGTTATAATTCCCGCCAAAAATTGATAATAAGATTATTTCCACTGAAGCGGATTTAAAACATCGGTGACCCCCCTTTTTTATTAATGCTTTTAAAATCTCCCCCGAAGCTGCAACTAATGCAGAAGTTTGAAGGAAAAAACATTAGTAGATTTTTTTATTTCAAGAAAAATCTTTAATAAACGGCAATTAAAAATGGCGGGAAATGTAAAAGGCCTTAAAAAATAAGGAAAATGAGAAAAATAAATGTGCATAAGATAAAAGTTACAATTGACTGTTTTAGTTAAACCAGTTAAACATCGTTTTTCCATAATTTTGCCTTCTTTTAGCATTTTTGAGCGCTATTTCTATATTACGGTATAACGCAATTCTTTACTTTTTGATGACGTCATATCTCGAAAACAACATCGGTGACCCCAATTTTTTTTCCGCCTAAAATATTAAAATAAGTATGATCTGTCTAAATGCAAAATTTCAATGAATTATTATTAGTAGTTTAAATAGTGTGATTTCCCTTTAACAAGCACATTGATGTTATGTATTTTACGTATGTACTTACAAAAGAAGTAAATCAAACAGTTTTCTTATAACAAATAATAATAATTGTTGGTTTCAATATTTCAAAATAGTTCTAACAGTTTGTCAGCTTAAAATCTATTACTGACGAATATATAACATTAGTTGTTGGTAAGCCCTTTAGTGTAAAGGCCGTTTAGAGAAAGAACACCAGCGCTAGAAAAGATCCAAGACATACATGTACCATGAAATGCAAATACTTATTATAAATATATGTCATAACATAACAATACTTACAATCTTCCACCTCTGTAAAAGATTTTAAGAGATAATAAATGAGTTTATAATTGAACGATTAACTCAATATTAAGAAAGAATACTATCAATTTTTGATCTTAATATAAAAAAAAAAAAATAGCAGGAATTAAAACTCGGTTCCAAATAGACGACTTATGGTTTTCTATCTTTTTATTTGAATTACACTTTGAAATACATGACAATCACATTCATGTTATTTTTTACCATAGGAATTCATGAACCTTAAACTTTTATTTAATAAAAACTTTCTGATCTTTAACTACTAATTGATAGTTAGATTTCTGATACTTTACATAATAAAAGTATTTAAATATTATCTGATATTCCTCTGTCTATAAACCATCAACTTTAATCTGAAGCAGTCTTAGTTCCTATCACAACGGATATTTTTATATATTTTTTCTCATTTGTATTTACAGCATTAATAGTTCAAAATTTACTGCACCACATTTCGACATTTAATACCTCTTCAGTAATGCTGGAGTATTAATAATTTAAAATGATTTTGAAAAACGTTGAATTGCTCATGAAACCAAAAATCACATAGACGAACAAATACCCTACGTCAATGTTTATTTGATATAGATATACCAGTAATTCTGAACCAATAAGTAAGACTAAGAAATAGTAAACCGACAGAATTATTCAAAACGAAGATTTGTTTAGTATTCACATTTTTATCTGGTAAATCATAATAAAACTTAATAATAATATCAGGACAGCAAAACATATCAAAGATACCATACATAATGCATGCTACACCAATTTGTTACGCATGCCCAGTGGAGCTCAAATAACAATTTGCAGGACTTATTTTAACACGAAGTTGAAAAAAAAAACAGAAAATAGATGAATCATTAAGTTATATGGCCACAAGGCTGTCATGTGACTGTACTTATTGTAGAATTGTACTAAAAATACCTTTTCTTGTTACACAGAGGTAAAACAATGCGTGGTGATTAAAACAATACCAACCACTATAGGTAGAATTGGTCAAGTCCAATGAGACCATACAAAAGCATTAATTAGTAACAAAGAATCTTGATGTAGACATGCATCAAAAAATGGTCTTTTATTTTGTTTCTTTGTTGAACTTTAATCCTGATTGTGGTAAAGATTTAGACATATCGAAACCTATCTTTGAGAGTCGCATATCATGAACATATTTTTTTTTTATAGAAACAGATTAATGTATAGCACCACCGTAGCAACAATTCAAACAGGGGTTAACATCACATCATGTAATCATTATGTACTCGTACAATTTTAATGGTTTTTGTTTTGCTCTTTTGAATTGTTTTACTTCATAATGAGGGATTTGCTCATTTATCCAATTAGGTATCTGTTGGATAGTTGTTCAATTGTTTTATCTTTATATCAAGTACAGTTGTCGTTTGTACTTTTTTTTATTATTTGAAATTTGATGCGATTAAGCGTAATGTGTTTTGCCTTTCTTAAATTTGGTAGTAGTATGCTACATGATGGGTTGTTTATCATTTATATTTGTTTACAAACAAAAAATGTTAACAAATCACTGGAGCAATCATTGATATTGATGGAATGATAAGAACTTTTTATTTGACTTGCATAATGATTCAAGAACGATCATAATCTACGGTGCGAAATTTAAATTTATATGGTTTTCTAGAAGTTTCAGTAGTAACCGTATATACAGACACAAAAGTTATTCAGACATTGATATCTTGGCGTTCATTGAAGTTCTTTGGAGTTGTTGGATTGACACTTTGAATTTAAGAACAACATCATATTACTTTGTGAACTAATCTTAAACAATATTCGGTTTGTATCTCGAAACAGTTAGGAGAAAAATCCATACAAAGAAAAGACAAGAATAGGACAGTCAGACATTTAACAGTCTAGGAGGCATTTCAATTTGTATAATATTTCTGGTAAAATTGTACAACAAATCTGGTTAAATTTAGCATTGGTACTTGTCTTATGTTGGCCATATTCTAAAAATGATTTCTGGGAATACACTAAATTGTTTAAACAACTATTGTTATGATGGAAACCTGATACAAAGGTCATTGTTGTTATCAAAAATAAATTGTGACTGCATTGGTAATCCTAGGATAAATAAAAAGACTATTATAAGGCAAAGAAATAGAATCAAACATTGTCTAATAAGGTCAATAACGCGGACGACATAACTATCAACATGATAAAATAAACTGGTTCTTACATGTTAACACTGCATGGATTGATAACAATTTCTTAAATAAGTTTTCAGTACTATTTTGTATTCCTGCCATGTAACTCTTTAAAATACAGACGACAAAGAGTATCAAAACCAATACATTGATGTGTCAGAATGACACTTATAACCCCGTTTTTAAAAACGGTTGCAAGCTCAATATGGGTAGGATTTCAGAAAAAAGTCTTAATAACTGTTATAATAACGAATGTGATGAAGCTCAAATTAAAGCTATGATTTCGACAAAAAATCGGAGGAATGGAACCTAATGTATACATGATCTTTAACTCATCACAATAGACACACAGACCACAAATCAACTCAAAATATTTCAATGCGTTTAGGAACCAAACGTATATACATGTTATTTTCACGATATTTTCCAAGTTTAGCGCTTAATTTCTGCCAACATCAGTGGAGCGGAACTAAACGTTAATCAACCTGTAGCTTACCGTATTAGATTCACATACTAAAGACCAACAGTCTGTAGATGCGTTTAGGAAACATTCTTTATATAGTTTGTTGTCGAATGATTGAATGATGGAATGACGAACAAGGATAATGTTTCTCAGTAGTACATGTATCGATTTATTTATGATTATTCCATGAGCAGTATTATAGAGGAACACTGTAATCCTTTCGGAGTCTGAAAATAATGGTTTTTCAGACGTAGTTACATGCAGATACCAGATTAACTCACATATAATCATATAACGAATATCTAACGAAAGGCAAATAATAGAAAAAAATAATATTTGATCTATAGAACAGTTACCAAGATCGTTATCAAATGTATAAGATAATGCAAATACAGTAAAATGAAATGATACGGACAAATGTAATGTTATTTGTAAAAAAAGATATAGAAATAAGAATGTCACATTTTCTTTGAAATACTAAATTAAACAAGATTTTTCAGCACGCTTCAATGAAAACGATTAACAATGACATTTACTAAATATTTTAATCAAGGATTGTCTGTAAAAAATCAGTCAATGTATTATGTTATCTTGAATACAGATCAGATAAATATAACCGGTTCAAATTTTACAATTGTTGCGATTAAATGAGTGTAGTACTTTTGACCTGTTATACAAATTTAGTCACTTCCATCAACTTTGAGGTTTGAATCATTTCCTTATAAACATGTTAACCTTTGCGATTACAATTTCGATATTTTCTATACAACTACACCTCAAAATTGGACGTTGTCAACAAATGTATTATTTAATAATGACGTAGCATCTGACATTCTGATATTAAAGACTAAAACAACAAATGACGAAAATAAAAAGAAGTGACAATACAAATGATGAACAAGATCTACAACAGCTAAGCGAATATCCTCAGTCTTACTGAACGGTATTCCAAACATAAGTTCAACTGTAGTCAATCGAATCATAGGTACTTTATTCATATAATTTGCACCACGTGACTTTTGTCTTTTTGATTAAATTACTTCTCTTTGTCGAAGATTGAAATTATAATTATATCAAATTTGCAGTTAATCCAGTCCATTTCCGTCATGGATCTGAGACTAATATGATTTTGAAAACTTCCTTTGACGGATATTTACTAAAAATGTTTTGTAAATCTGAGGGAAAATGCTGAAAATTTCACTGTTTACAAAATGGGAAGGTTGAAATCATCATGTTTCGTAAGAATTTGGACGTAAACGTACACAAGCAGGTAGTTTTAAAGTTATTAAGCTTTAAAATTCAACATACAAGGTGTTTCCCCTCAATGCGGACAGATCATGAACAATATCTTCTTGTATCTAGATTTCTGTTCTGAACTTTGCGTTTCGATTTTTAGCTATTTTATATATCAATTATAAGTCGGTTACGCTTCTGATTTTTAAAACTAAAAAGGCAGAAAGTTTTCAACGTTACTGTAGTCAATGTTCTTTTGAACACGAACCTAACCCTTAAAACCTGTACCCGGACAAATTTTTGATACAGCATATGAATTGGCATATATAATGCTAATGTAATGGCTGCCGTTGTGATAAGACAAAATCGCCGCTTTGCAAATAAGCAAAATACCCCAAATTTTGCCATATGTTCCGCCTTCTAAAGTCAGTAGTTTACTCGGTAATGCCAAAGGATGCAATGCCTCTATAGAAAGATTATTTAGAAAAATTAACGTTAATGTCATCAAAATAATATATGTCAGTGCCGCGCCTGTAATAATGCTATTCTCAGTGATTTGGAGAGCTTTTTCGCTCGTGATTTCCTGTGACATAATATGAAGATCTGATGCCTCATTTATTGTGTTTATCATCAAATCAATGTGTGGTTACATAGATTTACGAGTTTTGAACAGCGGTATACTACTGTTGCCTTTATTTAAGATATGTAGGACAAACAGAGTGTAAGATATGTAGGACCAACGGGTGTAAGATATATAGGACCAATGGGGTTTCAGATATGTAGGACCAACTGGTTTAAGATATGTAGGACTAAAGGTGTTTAAGATATGTACGACCAACGGGTTTAAGATATATAGGACCAATGGGATTTAAGATATGTAGGACCAACGGGTTTAAGATATGTAGGACCAACGGGATTTTGGTTAGATATGTAGGACTAACAGGGTTTAAAAGATATGTAGGATCAACGGGTTAAGCGAACGTTTTAAATGTTGTATCATCCGACGAAAACATAAGAAGCCACAAACATAATACTCAATTAAGAAATTCCAACCAATCGAACTGTTCAGAAAAATAAACCACAATTAATGAATAAAACTAGAGGCTCTGAAGAGCCGGTGTCGCTCACCTTATTCTATGTGAATATTAAACAAAGGACACAGATGGATTCGTGACAAAATTGTGTTTTGGTGATGGTAATGTGTTTGTAGATCTTACTTTACTAAACAGTCTTGCTGCTTACAATTACCTCTATCTATAATGAACTAGACTCAGTAGTTTCAGTGGAAAATGTTAGTGAAAATTTACAAATTTTATGAAAATTGTTAAAAATTGACTATGAAGGGCAATTACTCCTTAAGGGTTAATTGACCATTTTGGTCATGTTGACTTATTTTTAGGTCTTACTTTGCTGTACATTATTGCTGTTTACAGATTATCTCTATAGAAATAATCAAGATAATAACAAAAAACGGCAAAATGTCCTGAAACTTACCAATTCAGGGGCAGCAACCTAACAACCGATTATCCAATTCATCTGAAAATTCCAGGGCAGATAGATGTTGACCTGATCAACAATTTGACCCCCTGTCAGATTTGCTCTGGTTTTTGAAGTATAAGCATAAAACTGCATTCACCCCTATGTTCTATTTTTAGCCATGGCGGTCATCTTGGTTGGTTGGTCGGGTCACGGGACACTTTTTTTTAAAACTAAATGACCCAATGATGATTGCGGCCAAGTTTGGTTTAAATTGGCCCAGTAGTTTCAGAGGAAAAGATTTTTGTAAAATATTATAAAGATTTACGAAAAATGGTTAAAAAATTACTATGAAGGGCAATAACGTTTTGGTCATGTTAACTTATTTGTAAATCCTACTTTGCTGAACATTATTGCTGTTTACAGTTTATCTTTATCTATAATAATATTCAAGATAATAACCAAAACAAAAAATTTCCTTAAAATGACCAATTCAGGGGCAGCAACCTTACAACGGGTTGTCCGATTCATCTGAAAATTTCAAGGCAGATAGATCTTGACCTGATAAACAATTTTTGCCCTTGTCAGATTTGCTCTAAATTCTTTGGTTTTTGAGTTGTATTAGCCAAAATCTGCATTTTACCCCTTTATTCTATTTTTAGCCATGGCGGCAATCTTATCGGGGCCTTTTATAGCTCACTATGCGATATGGGCTTTGCTCATTGTTGAAGGCCGTCCAGTGACCTATAGTTTTAAATATCTGTGTTATTTTGGTCTTTTGTGGATAGTTATCTCATTAGCAAACATACAACATCTTCTTGTTTATATTTGTTGGTTGGCCGGATGACCGGACACATATTTTAAACTAGATACCCCAATAATGATTGCGGCCAAGTTTAGTTTAAATTGGCCGAGTAGTATCAGAGGAGACGATTTTTGTAAAAGATTACAAAGATTAACGAAAAATGGTTAACAATTTACTATAAAGGGCAATAACTCCTATAGGGGTCAGTTGAGCTAAAAAAATACTCTTTGAAACTGCGAACTGCGCGCAATTAGCTTCCTTGGCCTACAAGAAGAAATATTAGGGATATTCGAATATCACATTTTGAATATAATAAAGAAATGAATTTATAAAGTGACTTTTTTCTATATTTTTTTCTTTTTCATGGATTGACAGGCATTATACATATTCATTTATGGTTGCACACAATAAAGCTAGCCAGAAAATGAGCATACTCAAGCAAATGAGAGGGAAACAACAATACGATACGACATTACAGAATAAATTATATAAGTATAACATTCTCACTGAGTAAAGATAATTGTAATTACAGTACAAGCATATCGATACATCAATAATTAATTTCATTCAGTGACTTTAATCTTGGAATTCCAGTATATGCTGTGTTCATTTACACACATTATTTTTTTTTTTTGGCAAATATGCTTTTTTAAGTCAAATTGTATGTTATAAAATATTAAGTCCCTCTATATGAGGTTGCATCTTAGATATGTACTTTGCTAGTGAAATGACTATTATAGATAAAGATTTCCATATGGGCCAAACATTACAATATCCATATTTATTGGAATATCAATATGTGTTGCTTCATAAATTAAAACAGTGATTTCTACTACAATATGACAAACAACCAATAGTAGTTGTTCTATAGTTCCTGATTGTTCCTTCATGAACTTCACTATACAAGGTTCATTCTTAAAAGTCAATATTATAACTACTACATAACACTCGGTCAATCATTCGGTATTGAAACGAACAAAGCCTCATTTGTTTTTGAAAAAAATAATAATCTAGTTAAATCCATCATTGGTTTTTGTCATTGTTGATTGTAATCTAAAGGGGAATTCTGGCAATATTGTAATCTGTTTAACACCTATAAGTTATGAGGATGGAAACATTGTGCAAAGGTCAATGTGACGGCATTGGCAATCGTAGGTTAAAAAAAGGACATTCATAACACCAAGCAATGATTTCAAACATTGTCAAAATGCAGTAAATATTGCGGTAGAAATAGCTCTCTACATGATAAAATAAACTATCCTTCACACGTTAACACTGCGTGGATTGATTACGGTTTCTTTGATAGGTACTCCAGCTCCAGTTAGTACTCCTGTCTTGTAACTCATCAAAATGTAGATGACAAAGAGTAAAATGAAACAAAAACAATACCAAAATGTGGTTTCAGACAGACATTTAATTATGGTCCCGTTTTCAAAAACGGTTGCAAGTTCCTTATGAGAAGGATTTCACGAAAAGGTCTTTATAACTGTAATAACTCGGATTTGTCGAGGTTTAAATCCCGTGATTTCTAAAAAATTAGCGGAATACAACCTAATGTAATAAATAGAGTCACAAACTAAAAATCAACTCAAAATATTTGAATATTAGGAACAAAGTGTATATACATGTTATATCACAAAAAGTCCCAAGTGCCTAATGTCTACTAAAATCAGAGGAGCGGAACCGAACGTGAACTCAATTTGTATCTGATCCTATTCGGTTTACATACTAAAGACTAACAGTCTGTAAATGCGTTGAGGAAAAAATTCGTACATAGTTCGTTGTGAAATGATGGAATGATGGAATGACGAACAAGGATAAAACTACATGTTTCTAATGTTTCTCAGTAGTACATGTATCGATTCATTTATGATTATACCGTGAACAGTATAATAGAGGAACACTGTAATTCTTTGGGAGTCTGAAAATTATGATCCAAAACATCATATGAAAATAATGGTTTTTCAGACTTAGTTACAAGTCGATGAACTCAGGTATAATTATACAACGAAAATCTAAAGAAAGGCAAATAAAAATGTATACTTACGTTATAACCCTACAATAAATAGAAAACATTGATATTTAATCTATAGAACAGTTACCATAATCGGTATAAAATGTATAAGATAATGACAATACAACAAAATGAAATGATATGGTAAAATGTAATGTAATTTGGAAAAATGTAATGTAATTTGGAAAAATGTAATGTAATTTGAAGAAAAAATATAGAAATAAGAACGTCAAATAAGCTTTGAAATACTGAATTATACACTAAATTTCCTCGCACGATTAAATAAAAAAACGTTCATCAACGATAATCATTAAATATTTTAAAGAAAAAAAAATGTCTGGAATAAATCAGTGAATGGATCATGTTTAATATTTTGAATACAGATATATAACTGGTTAAAATTTTACAATTGTTGTGATTAAATGAGTGTAGTACATTGGACCTGTAATACAAATCTAGTCACTGCCATCAGCAGTGAGGCTTGAACCATTTCCTTATATCCTGTGAACCTTTAACATGTTAAATTTCGATATTTTCGATACAGTTCAAAATTGGACTTTGTTCACATACGATTCAACTAACAAATGAAAAAATGTATAACTCAATAATGAAGTGAAATGTGACATTCTAATATTAAAGACTTAGACAACAAATTACGAAAACAAACAGAAGCGACAATACAAATAGACGAAAAAGATATACCACATCTTAACGAATATCCTCAGTCTTATTGAACCATATTTCAAACATAAGTTCAACTCTAGTCAATCGAATCATATGACAAAATCAAGGGTACGTTATTACTATGATTTGCACCACGTGAATTAGGCCCTTTTATTAAAATTACTTCCTTTAGTTTAAGATTAAAATTATTCATTATATCAAATTTGCGGATAATATAGTCCTTTTCCGCCATGGATCTAAAATTAATGTGTTTTGGAAAACTTCCTTTGTCGGATATTTACAAAACTGTTGTGCATTTCTAAAGGAAAATGCTGAAAATTTGACTTTTTACAAATAAGGAAGATTGAAACCATCATGTTTTTAAAAGAAATTGCCGAAAACGTAGGTTAAAAGTTATTTAGGGTTTGTTAAGATATGTAGGACTAACGGGGTTTTGTTAAGATATGTAAGACCAACGGGGTAATATTGACATAAATAGGACCAACAAGGTTTTGTTAAGATTTGTAGGACGAACGGGGTTTAAGATATGTAGGACGAACGGGCTTTAAGATATATAGAACCAACGGGGTTTAAGATATATAGGACCAACGGGGTTTTGTTAAGATATGTAGGACTAACGGGGTTTTGTTAAGATATGTAGGACCAACGGGGTTTTGTTATGATATGTAGGACAAACAGGTTTTGTTAAGATATATAGGACCAACGGGTTTTGTTAAGACATGTAGGACCAACAGGTGTTGTTAAGATATGTAGGACCAACGGGGTTTTGTTAAGATATGTAGGACCAATGGGGTTTTGTTATAATATGTAGGACCAACGGGCTTTTGTTAAGTTATGTAGGACCAAGGAGTTTTGTTAAGATATGTAGGACCAACGAGTTTTTGTTAAGATATTTGTTTTTGAAAACTTAAAATAATAATTTTATATTTTGTTTTACAATCTCAAACATTTTTATTTAATATATTCTTCACATTTTGATCAGCTGCAATGTCAACTGATTGTGTACCTTGGTTTATTGTCAATGACTTTTTGAAGCTTTGTCTGACTTAAAAATGGCAATGGCTATCTTATAGTTCGTTTCTGTTTGTGTTGCATTTTAGTGTGTCTGTTCTGTTGTTGTTTTTCTCTTATAGTTGATGTTTTTCCCTCAGATTTAGTTTGTAACCCGGATTTTTTTTTCTCTATCATAAAATTTATCATTGGTTCTTTTCATTATTGGCTATAATCTAAAAGTTATTTGTGACAATAACTATTGTTATGATGGAAACCTGATGCAAAGGTCATTGTTGGTAATCGTCGGATAAATTAAAAACCCAATTATAAGGCACAGCAATGGAATCACACAAAGTCAAAATACAGTCAATAACGCGGACGACATATCTATCAACATGATAAAATAAACTGGTCCTTACATGTTAACACTGCGTGGATTGACAATAATTTCTTAAATAGGTCTTCGGTACTATTTTGTATTCCTGCCGTGTAACTCATTAAATTACAGACGACAGAGAGTAGCAAAACCAATACATTGATGTTTTCAAAAACGGTTGTAAGCTCAATATGCGTAGGACTTTAGAAAATAGTCTTAATAACTGTTATCATTACGAATTTGTTGAAGCTCAAATCATAGCTATGATTTCGGCAAAACATCAGAGAAATGAAACCTTATGTAAACATGATATGTATCTCATTATAATAGACTCACAGACTAAAAATCAACTCAAAATATTTAAATGCGTTTAGTAACCAAACGTATATACATGTTATTTTCACGATATTTTCCAAGTTTAGGCCTTAATTTCTGCCAAAATCAGCGGAGCGGAACCAAACGTTAATCAATCTGTAGCTTATCATATGAGATTCACATACTAAAGCCAAACCGTCTGTAAATGCGTTTCGGAAACATTCCGTCTATAGTGTATTGTCGAATGATGGAACGGTAGAATGACGAACTGCATGGTACCAATGTTTTTCAGTAGTACATATATCAATTTATTTATGATTACAATGTATAACATGAACAGTATTATTGGGAAACAATGTAATCCTTTTGGATTCTAAAAATTATAGTGCAAAACATTTTGTGAAAATAATTCTTTTTTTTCAGACCTAGTTACAAGCAGATAACAGTCTTACTCAGATATGATTATGTAACGAATATCTCAAGAAAGGCAAATAAAAATGTATACTTACTTATAATATCTGCAATAAATAGAAAAACATTGATCGTTATAAAATGTATAAGATAATGCAAGTACAGTAAAATTAAATGATATGGACAAATGTAATGTTATTTGGAAAAAAAGATATAAAAATAAGAATGTCAAATCATCTTTGAAATACTAAATTAAACAAAATTTTCCAGCACGCTACACGGAGAAAAGTTTTACAATGCTATTCATTAAATAAAGGCAACAGTAGTATACCGCTGTTCAAATCTCATAAATCTATGGACATAAAACAAAATTGGGGTAACAAACTAAAACTGAGGAAAAGGCATTAAATATTAGAGGAGAACAACGACACAACATTAAAATGTAACACACACAGCAACGGACTAAGCATTAGACAACATCCGATGAGAATAACCAATATAATATCAAAACCAAATACATGAATTTGAGATAGAAACGTACCGTGACACGTTTTATAGTAATGTGAATTCATACTCCAAACTAGGAGAAAACAAACGACACAACCGAAACACAACGTTAAAATGTTACACACACAGAAACGAACTATGATATAACAATGGCCATTTTCCTGACTTGGTACAGGACATTTTTATAGAAAAAAATATTCTAAAAAAAGTGTCTGTAATAAATCAGTGAATGGATCATGTTATCTTGAATACCGGTAAATATAACTGGTTAAAATTTTACAATTGTTGTGATTAAATCAGTGTAGTACTTTGGACCTGTTATACAAATCTAGTCACTCCCATCAACGTTGAGGTTCGAATCAATTTTTATAAACATGTAAACATTGAACAGGTTGAATTTCGATATTTTCTATACAACTACAGCACACGTTTAGACGTTGTTAAACATACGATTCAGCTAACAAATAAACAAATGTATTCCATATTGGTATTATTTTAGTAGGTTTCTCTATATGAATTGGATTTTGAATAAAAAAGCATATTCACCTCAGAAAGTGTTATTCACCGCGCTAAACGTCACGCACTTTTACATGCTACGTTATGGTAAAATGTTTAATGTAAAATTTGTTTTGGTATTATGTTTGTCATCAAATACATTTTATCTCCTCGGAATATGGAATAAAACAATTACTGTCTTTTGTTTCGGTAAATATGTGGTTTAATTGACTTTTGAAAAACTGATATTCACTTCGGCCGTTGGCCTCAGTAAATATCAGTTTTTCAAAAGTCAATAAAACTACATATTTACCTCATCAAAAAACAGTAATTGTATAGTAGTATTCAATAATGACGTGAAATGTGACATTCTGTTATTAAAGACTAAAACAACAAATGAGGAAAATAAAAAGAAGTGACAATACAAATAGATGAAAAAGATATACTACAGCTAAACGAATATCCTCAGTCTTACTAAACCGTATTCCAAACATAAGTTCAACTGTAGTCAATCGAATCATAGGTACTTTATTAATATGATGTGCACCACGTGACTTTTGCCCTTATGATTAAATTACTTCTCTTAGTCTAAGATTGTAATTATAAATTATATCAAATTTTCGAATAATCCACTTCATTTCCGCCATGGATCTAAGATTAATGTGTTTTAGAAACTTTCCTTTGACGGATATTTACAAAACAATCTGAGGGAAAATGCTGAAAATTTGACTTTTTACAAAATGGGAAGGTCATCATGTTTTAAAAGAATTAGAACGTAAACTTAAGAAAGCAGGTAGTTTTAAAGTTATTAAGCTTTAAAATTCAACATACAAAGTGTTTTCTCTTAATGCTGACAAATCATGAACAATATCTTCTTGTATCTTGATTTCTGTTCTGAATCTTGCGTTTCGACGAATTTTACTATAATAATCTTCAATCAATCTTATTTCTATCTTATTTTTTATACATAATTTTTCTGTTTCAGCAATTCAAATGTGTGCACGACGTAGTATTGTGCCTTTTCACCACTTCATATGTGACGTCATTGTTATGAATTTTTGCGTTCAGGCCTGGACTGAGTCGAGTGTGTCTATTTTCTGTGTTGGTCTTCAATGTATTATGTATTCGGGTTTTGTTTTCTGTAATTAGTTAAGACGTCAGTTTAACATGTAAATCTTTAATATTCATTTGATAAAATTTATTGTTTGCAATAGCATAAACTGTTCTATATAATAAGGATGTTCTTATCACAAGCAGAGAACCCTAGCCGTATTTGGCACAACTTTTTTCAACTTTTGATCCTCAGAGCTGTACAACTTTGTACCCTACATATCTTAACACAAACCCCGTTAGTACGCATTTTGTTAAGATATGTAGGACCAACGGGGTTTGTAAAGTTATGTACGACCAACGGGGTTTTGTTAAGATATGTAGGACTAACGGGATTAGTTAAGATATGTAGGACCAATGGGGTTTAAGTTATGTAGGTCCAACGAGGTTTTGTTAAGATATGTAGGACCAACGGGATTCTGTTAAGATATGTAGGACCAACGGGGTTTTGTTGAGATATGTGGGACCAACGGGGTTTGTGTTGAGATATGTAGGACCAACGGGGTTTAAGATATGTATGACCAACAGGGTTTAAAATATGTAGGACCAATCGGGTTTTGTTAAGATATGTAGGACTAACGGGGTTTTGTTCAGACATGTAGGACCAACGAGGTTTTGTTATTCGAATATCCCTAATATTTCTTCCTGTAGACCGAGGAAACTAGTTGCGTGCAGTTTGCAGTTTCAAAGCTGATTTGATTTTAGTTCATTAATTTCATAGTCGTTTATTTTTCTGAACGATTTGATTGGTTGGTATTTCTAATTGAGTTTTGTTTTTGTGGCTTCTTATGTTTTCTTCGGATGATACACAATTTAAAACGTTCGCTAAACAAAACCCCGTTGGTCCTACATGTCTTAACAAAACCCCGTTGGTCCTACATATCTTAACACAAACCCCGTTAGTCCTACATCTTAACAAAAACCCGTTAGTCCTACATATCTTAAACCCCAATTGGTCTTACATATCTTAAATCACACTTTGATTGGATGATAAACACAATAAATGAGGCATCAATTTTGTATATTATGTCACAGGAAATGAAGACAGAAAAAGCTCTTGAAATCACTGAGAATAGTATTACTGCCGGCGATGTACTGAAATATATTTTAAAAATAATTTAGAAATTAATAAAGTGTTTTTTTTTATATCTTTTTCTTCTTCATGGATTGACAGGCATTATATATATTAATAGATGGTTGCACACAATAAAGCTAGCCATAGAAAAAATCCCAATCAAACAATTGAGAGAGAAAAAAACAATACGATACGACATTACAGAATAACTTATATAAGTATTACATTTTCACTGAGTAAAGATATTGGTAATTACAGTCCAAGCATATCGATACATCAATACGTAATTTCATTAGGTGACTTTAACCTAATAGTTCCAGTATATGTTTTGTTCATTTACACACATTATTTGTTTTTGGCAAATATGCTATATAAAGTCAAATTGTCTTTTATTAAATTTAAGTCCCACTATATGAGTCTTTTTCTTTTGCATAATTGATATTTTCTTTGCTAGTAAAATGACTATTATAGATTATAGTTTTAATATGGGCTAAAAGTAACAATATCCATATTCATTGGAACATCAATATGTGTTGCTTCATAAATTCAAACATTCAGATGGAACCAGATTGATTTCTACTACAATATAACAAACCACCCACAGTAGGTGTTCTAAAGTTTCTGGTTCTTCCTTGCACTGTAAAAGCTTCATTCTTAAAAGTCAATATTAGTAGATAAAACCCGGTCAATCATTTGGTATTGACAGAGTTTGTGTTGCTTTTGAAAAACATAATACAGTACTTGCAACCTTAGGCGTTACTGTTTGACGTGAACTTGACTGATCGGTGAATGATCGGAGACGGATGTTTGACTGATCAATGAGTGATCGGTGATCGGTAACCCATATGATCCATCAGATAAGTCAAATAACCTATGTGAGAGTTACCGTGACAACGGTCATCGATCGATCAGTAAATCATTCTATGCACGGATCGGACAGATACGTATATATTTCAAATTCTTATGTAAACCAAACTCAACAGTATTTACAATCCATGAACGCCGACCTCTACGAAGACACCATAATTTACACGTTAATTTGTAATAAAATTGGTTGCAATAAAAAAGTAAAAATAGTATTACAATATAAGATGCTTAATTAGAGCGTTAAATTGTTTGTGTTGATTAATAGTTTTGTATTAAATATTGTTAACATCAGAGACATGTATAATACATAATTGTATTATACATAATATATGTCTCCGTCAACTTTAACTTCCTTCTACGAAAATGGTAATTTTCCGCCATTGGAGTTTTGAGCATTTTCTACTTTAGAAAAGGTTGTGTTTCATAAAATTAAAAGAATGTCGTAGAAATCATATTAAAATTTTGTTCGCATTGTTAAAAACTAACAAAAAATAATCTCCTTTTTATTAAAAATTACACTATTTTATTTGAAATCAGTTATTTCAAACAACTCGAGATAAGTCTTTTAATAAGAATCGAGATATAATAAGAATTAAAATGCTTAAACTTTTATTCTTGTGGAATAAGAATGCAGTTATTGTTTTTTTTTATATAAATTATTAACCGCCATTCAGTATTTTTATGTTCATCAGGATTGGTTGTTCTTCATGAGTTATGTTTACTTTAAGGAAAAAGATGTTAAATTTTTGTACGCGTTGCGTAAAATGCAAATATTTCTTCTCATATTTGAAAATATTGTAACTTCATTTGCAATCAGTTGTTATAAATTCCTTTTTATAACTAATTTTGTAAACAAACGTCAATATTTGAGGGATAAGTATCTTTTACTTTTGATTTTGTTGAACCAGAATGCAATCATTTCTTTATTTGAATAGAAATTATTGACCACAATTTAATGTTTTTACTGTATATAGTTTAGAATTGGTAGTTTTTTTTCATAAAATTAAAAGAAAATCAGTGAAATTATACTAACATTTTATTCGCTTTATTTCAGATACCCAAAATCGTTCTTTTTTTTTAATATTAAAAATGATACAATTTTATTTGAATAGGAATGCAGATATTACTTTATTTTGATACAAATTATTAATCGCCAAATGATTTCAGTACTTTTTGTACATTCGGATTGTCTGTTCTTCATAATACATACTTACTGTAAGGAAAATGATACTAAATTTTCGTACGCTTTGCCTAAAATGCAAATATTTCTTCTCATTGTACTGAAATTATTGACCATAATTGGATTTTTGTCATTTTTATAGTTTAGAGTAGGTTGTTGTTCATAGCAATAAGAAATGTCAGAAAAATCGTTCTAAAATTTTGTTCTCAATAGTTTAAAATTACCCAAACTATTCTTGATTTTATTAAAAATGATACTTTTTTTTTTAAATCAGTTATTTTTAAAATCTCAAGACAAGTCTTTTAATAAGAATCGAGATTTAATAAGAATTAAAATTCTTAAACTTTTATTTTTTGGAATAAGAATGCAGTTACTGTTTATTTTGATATAAATTATTAACCACCATATGATTTCAGTATTTTTTGTTCATCAGGATCGGTTGTTCTTCTTAAATTATATTTACTTTAATTGCAATCAGTTGCTTTAAATTCCTTTTTATGACTAATTTTGTATAAAATGTGAAAAATTGAAGGATAAGTATCTGTTTACTTTTGATTTTGTTGAACCAGAATGCAATCATTTCTTCATTTGAATGAAAATTATTGACCACAATTTGATTTTTTTTACTGTATATAGTTTAAAATTGGTAGTTTTTTCATAACATTAAAATAATGTCATAGAAATCATACTAAAATTGTATTCGTATTATTTAAGATATCCAAAATTGTTCTTCTTTTTTATTAAAAATGATACTATTTATTTGAAATCAGTTTTTTTAACATCTCGAGACAAGTCTTTTAATCAGAATTTAGATGTTATGAGAATTAAAAGACTTAAACTTTTTTTTTTGTGGAATAAGAATGCAGTGAATACTTTATTTTGATACAAATTATTAACCGCCATTTGATTTAAATACTTTTTGTTCGTCAGGATTGGTTGTTCTTCATAAATTATGTTTATTCTACTGAAAAAGATCTAAATTTTTGTACGCATTGCCTAAAAGGCAAAAATTTCTTCTCATATTTGAAAATATTGTAGCTTCAATTGCAATGAGTTGTTATAAATTTATTTCATATGTAGGTACTTTGTATAAAATGTGAATAATTTAAGAATACATCTGCTTAAAGGTTTGTTTTTGTTGAACAAATATGAAAATAATCTTCATTTTCATGGAATATATTGACCGCCTTTGGATTTTTGTACTTTTAATTGTTTAAGAATGGTTATTTTTTAAATAAGGCAAAAAACACTATCAGTGAAATATAATGTAATGTTGTTTGCATTGTTCAAAATTACTCATAGTTTTTTGTTTAAATAAAACCAGCATGTTTTGTAATTGTTGTTTTAAAGGCTTCGATTGTGACAAGAATATAGAAAGGCCGTGATTGTGATAAAATAAATTTACAGAATTTTATGATGATAAGGATACAAAAATTAAAAATATTGAAAACAATAAACTAAAATTTTTAATAACTGATCCTTTCATTTCGTTTTCCCCGAGTATTTTTTGAAAATGATAAAAAAAAAATTGCGATAATAAGACACCGTTTTAGAACTCGTCGGGTTTGAAATATTATAACCTAAATGAAAACGGAAAAGACCATTCTTTAATGATGATATTTTAATTTAAGTTTTATCTTTACATTTCTTTTCATTTGAATTCATAAAACTTTGTTGAATGATTAATAAAGAATGTATCAGTTGAACTTGAACTTTCGTATTTCACGGGTCGACATTTTAATTAAATTAAACGAAACTAAGATTCCGTAATTTGTATTAGTTTGTCATGTGCAGTATTAAAGTTTAATCCGTCAGCAAGTTCGATCGGTACTATCCGTCCGATCAGTCCGATCAGTCAATTACTTTTACTATAAGTCTGACGGATTGCTGACGCGAGTTTGACTGATCGGTGACCGATCGATGACCGCTGTTTGAACGCTAAAACAGTAACGCCTAAGATTGCAAGTACTGTAACACATTGTGTATTGTTTTTGCAATTTCAAACATTTTATCTTAGAATTTTTATCATTTTACCTTGGTTTTAAATTGTATTATACTTGACTTTTGAACCTTTGTCTGACTTCTAGAAAATGGCTATTGTTATCTTAAAGTTCGTTTCTGTGTTTGTTGCATTGTAGTGTTTCTGTTGTGTCGTTGTCCTCCTCTTATTTAAAAAAAGAAGATGTGGTATAAAAGAGGGACGAAAGATACCAAAGGGACAGTAAAACTCATATTGTCAATTAGACAACTCTCCACGAGACCGAAAAAACACAGAAATAAACACCTAATGGTCACCGTACGGCATTCAACCATAAGCAAAGCCCATACCACTATAAAAGGCCCCGAAATGGTAATGTAAAATAAAAAAAAGCTACAAAATTGATAAGCATTGAGGACATACAGTTGTGCCAAATATAGGTTTTTCTGCCTAAGATAAGAACATCCTTATCATTTAGAATAATTCATACTTTTAAAAATAGTATTTTTTTTGTAAAATAACTATACATGTACATGTATAATAGATATAAATGATAAAACCGGTGACTAACTACAAAATGAAAACTGATAGATACATATCCTATCACAAGCATATAAAAATTCGCAGCGCGTTAGCCAAATCGATAAAAGCACAAATTTAATTTCCTATCACAATGGATATTTTATCATGTTTGTCTCATTTGTATTAACAGCATTATTGGTACAAAATATTTTGCACCATTTCAACATTTCGACATTTCATAACGCTTCAGTAATGCTGGATTATTTTGAAAGTACTTAAAAAGATTTCGTAAAACGTTGAAGTGCTGATGAAACCAAAAGAACAAGCTTTAAAAGTTAAACCACGATTGCCATGATGTGTTGTTACTGTTGTTAGACAAACAAATATCCTACGTCACTGTTTGTTGATAGAAATATACCAGTAATTCAGAATTACAAAGTAAGACTAAAAAAGAATAAAACCGGCAGAATTATTGAAAATAAAGATTTTGTTTATTTTTTTTTAATTTCACCGAAAAATCATGATAAACTTAATAATATTATCAGAACTGCAAAACACATTACAGATACCAAACATGCTTTGTCAATGTATTACGCATGCCCAGTGGAGCTCACATAACAATTGACATGACTTATTTTAACACGAAGTTGAAAAGCATAAACAGAAAAACGAAGAATCATTAAGTTATATGACCACAAGGCTGTAATGTTACTGTACGTATTGTAGAATTGTACACAAAAATACCCTGCTGGTGAAACAGACGTAAAAAATTGCGTGGTGATTGAAATAATACCAACCACTATATGCAGAATTCATCAAGTCAAATAAGACCACATAAAAGCATTGATAAGTGACAAATAATGATGATGGACACATGAATCGAATATTGGCGTTTTATTTTGTTCGGTTGTTGAACTTCGAACCTGAAAGTGATACAGGTTTAGATATATCAAATGTAGAACCTATCTTTGAGAGCCTTACAGCATCAACACATTTTTAGTGAAAGCGACTCATTAATGTATTGTACCACCTTACAACAATTTAAAACAGGGGTTAAAATCACATCATTTAAACACCATATACTCGTAATTTTTAATGTTAAGCTGTTACACTTATAAGGCAAAGAGAACCATTTCTTTTATTCTGTTGGATTGTGTTATCATTTGTTTTCGGATTTTGAACATTATGGTGCAAAACATTTTGTGAAAATAATGTTTTTTTCAGACCTAGTTACAAGCAGATAACAGACTAACTCAGATATAATTATATAACGAATATCTTCCGAAAGGCAAATAAAAATGTATACTTACGGATAAGAACCTCTACAATAAATAGAAAAACATTGATTGTTATAAAATGTATAAGAAAATGCAATTACAGTAAAATTAAAGTATATTGACAATTGTAATGTTATTTGGAAAAAAAAATATAGAAATAAGAATGTCAAATCATCTTTGAAATACTAAATTAAACAAAATTGTCCTGCACGCTACAAGGAAAAGCGTTTAACAACGATATTCATTAAATATTCTAAAAAAAATTGTCTGTAATAAATCAGTGAATGGATCATGTTATCTTGAATACCGGTAAATATAACTGGTTAACATTTTACAATTGTTGTGATTAAATCAAAGTAGTACTTTGGACCTGTAATACAAATCTAGTCACTGCCACCAGCAGCGAGGTTTGAACCATTTCCTTATAAACCTGTGAACCTTTAACATGTTAAATTTCAATATTTTCGATACAGTTCACAATTTGACTTTGTTCACATACGATTCAACTAACAAATAAAAAAATGTAAAATTCAATAATGAAGTGACATGTGGCATTCTGATATTAAAGACTAAGACAACAAATTGCGAAAACAAACAGACGTGACGTAACAAATAGATGTAAAAGATATACCACAACTTAACGAATATCCTCAGTCTTACTGAACCGTATTCCAAACATAAGTTCAACTCTAGTCAATCGAATCATATGGAAAAATCAAGGGTACGTTATAAATATGATTTGCACCATGTGAATTAGGCCCTTTTATTTGAATTTCTTCCTTTAGTTTAAGATTAAAATTATAAATCATATGAAATTTGCGGATAATATAGTCCTTTTTCGCCATGGATCTAAAATTAATGTGTTTTGGAAAACTTCTTTTGTCGGATAATTACAAAACTGTTGTGTAAATCTAAGGAAAAAAGCTAAAAATTTGACTTTTTACAAAATAGGAAGGTTGAAATCATCATGTTTTTAAAAGAATTTGGACGAAAACTTAAGAAAGCAGATAGGTTAAAAGTTATTTAGCTTTAATAACAATTCAATCTGCAAGATGTTTCCCTATATGCAGACAAATCATGCACAATATCTTCTTGTATCTTGATTCTGTTCTGAATCTTGCGTTTCTAAGATTTTTAGTTATTTCATATAGCATTTAACAGTCGGTTACGCGTCCAATTTTCAAAATGAAAAGATTGAAAGTTTTCAAAGAAGTCAACTAAATGTTCTTTTGAACACAAAAAGACCTATACAAATCTGTACAATTCACCTCTATTCGAACAAATTGTTAATACAGCATATAAATGGGCAAATTGGCATTTTCCATTTAGGGGCATATATAATGTTATTGTAATGGCTGCCGTGATGATTAGGCAAAATGGCCATTTTGAAAGTAAGCAAAGTTTTGCCATATATTCCATATATATGCCTCATTTATTGTGTGAATCATCCAATCAATGTGTGGTTTAAAATATGGAAGACCAACCGACTTTAAGATATGTAGGATCAAGGGGGTTTAAGATATGCAAGACCATCGTGGTTAAAGATATGTAGGACCAACGGGGTTTTGTTAGGATATGTAGGACCAACTGGATTTAAGATATGTAGGACCAATGGGGTTTTGTTAAGATATGTAGGACCAACGGGTTTCGTTATGATATTTAGGACCAACGGGGTTTTGTTCAGATATGTTGGACCAACGGGGTTTTGTTAAGCGGACGTTTTGAATTTTGTATCATCTGACGAAAACATAAGAAGCTACAAACACAACACTCAATTTAGAAATTCCAACCAATCAAACCGTATAGAAAAATAAACGACAATGAAATTAATGAATTAAAATAAATCAGCTTTGAAACTGCAAACAGCACTCAACTAGTTTCCTCGGTCTTCACGAAGAAATATTAGGGATATTTGAATATAACATTTTGAAAAAAAATTAGAAATGAATAAAGTGGCTTTTTCTTTATCTTTTTCTCCTTTGTGGATTGAAAGGCATTATAAATATTTATTAATGGTTGCACACAATAAAGCTAGCCAAAATGAGAGAGAGAAAAACAATACGATACGACATTACAGAAAAAAATATATAAGTAGTACATTTTCACTAAGTAAAGTTAATTATAATCACAGTACAAGCATATCGATACATTAATAATTAAATTAATTCAGTGACTTTAACCTTGGAGTTCCAGAATATGATATGTTCATTTACACATTATTTCTTTTTTGGCAAATATGCTTTATAACGTTAAATTGTCTTTTATAAGTCCCTCTATATGAGTTTTTTTTTTAATTTTGCATCATAAATTCAAACATTCAGATGGAACCAGATTGAATTCTACTACAATATGAAACACCACCCACAGTAGGTGTTCTATGGTCTCTGGTTCTTCCTTGCAAAAGTTCCAAGAACGATACTGAACAAGGTTCATTTTTATATTTTTTATACATTTATAAGTACATAAAACCCGGTCAGTCATGCGGTATTGAAACGAACAAAACGCTTTTTGTTTTTGAAAAACTTAAAATTACAATTTTGTATTTTGTTTTACAATTTCAAACATTTTTATTTAATATATTCTTCACATTTTGATCAGCTGCAATGTCAACTGATTGTGTACCTTGGTTTATTATCAATGACTTTTTGAAGCTTTGTCTGACTTGAAAATGGCTATTGTTATCTTATAGTTCGTTTCTGTTTGTGTTTCATTTTAGTGTCTGTTCTGTTGCTATTCTTCTCTTATAGTTGATGTGTTTCACTCAGTTTTAGTTTGTAACCTGGATTTTTTTTTTCTCTATCATAAAATTTATCATTGGTTCTTTTCATTATTGGCTATAATCTAAAAGTTATTTGTGACAATAACTATTGTTATGATGGAAACCTGATGCAAAGGTCATTGTTGGTAATCGTAGGATAAATTAAAAACACAATTATAAGGCACAGCAATGGAATCACACAAAGTCAAAATACAGTCAATAACGCGGACGACATGACTATCAACATGATGAAATAAACTGGTCCTTACATGTTAATACTGCGTGGATTGATAATAATTTCTTAAATAGGTTTTCGGTACTATTTTGTATTCCTGCCGTGTAACTCATTAAATTACAGACGACAGAGAGTAACAAAACCAATACATTGATGTTTCAGAATGACACTTATAACCCCGTTTTCAAAAACGTTTACAAGCTCAATTTGGGTAGGCCTTTAGAAAATAGTCTTAATAACTGTTATCACTACGAATTTGTTGAAGCTCATCACAATAGACTCACAGACTAAAAATCAACTTAAAATATGTAAATGCGTTTAGGAACCAAACGTATATACATGTTATTTTCACGATAGTTTCCAAGTTTAGGCCTTAATTTCTGCCAAAATCAGCGGAGCGGAACCAAACGTTAATCAATCTGTAGCTTATCATATTAGATCCACATACTAAAGACCAACCGTCTGTAAATGCGTTTAGCAAACATTCCATCTATAGTGTGTTGTCGAATGATGGAACGGTTGAATGACGAACAAAGGTTAAACTACATGGTCCCAATGTTTCTCAGTAGTACATGTATCAATTTATTTATGATTATAACATGAACAGTATTACTGAGAAACAATGTAATCCTTTCGGATTCTAAAAATAATAGTGCAAAACATTTTGTGAAAATAATGTTTTTTTCAGACCTAGTTACAAGCAGATAACAGACTAACTCAGATACGATTAAATAACGAATATCTTACGAAAGGCAAATGAAAATGTATACTTACTTATAACCATCACTACAATAAATAGAAAAACATTGATCGTTATAAAATGTATAAGATAATGCAATTGCAGTAAAATTAAATGATATGGACAAATGTAATGTTATTTGGAAAAAAAGATATAGAAATAAGAATGTCACATCATCTTTGAAATACCGAATAAAACAAAATTTTCCAGCACTCTACAAGGAAAAACGTTTAACAACAATATTCATTAAATATTCTAAAAAAAAATGTCTGTAATAAATCAGTGAATGGATAATGTTATCAGATAAATACAACTGGTTAAAATTTTACAATTGTTGTGATTAAATCAGTGTAGTACTTTGGACCTGTTATACAAATCTAGTCACTACCATCAACTTTGAGGTTTGGATCATTTCCTTATAAACATGTTAACCTTTAACAGGTTGAATTTCGATATTTTCTATACAACTACAGCTCACAATTGGACGTTGTTAAGCATACGATTCAACTAACAAATAAACAAATGTATAATTTCAATAATGACGTAAAATGTGAAATTCTGATATTAAAGACTAAGACAACAAATGAGGAAAATAAAAAGAAGTGACAATACAAATAGACGAAAAGATAAAACAGCTAAACGAATATCCTGAATCTGACTGTACCGTATTCCAAACATAAGTTCACCTGTAGTCAATCGAATCATAGGTGCTTAATTCATATAATTTGCACCACGTGACTCATCCCTTTTGATTAAATACCTTCTCTTTGCCTGAGCTTGAAATTATAAAGTATATCAAATTTGCGGATAATCCACTCCATTTCCGCCATGGATGTAAGACTAATGTGTATTATGTATTCGGGTTTTGTTTTCTGTAATTAGTTAAGACGTCAGTTTAACATGTAAATCTTTTATATTCATTTGATAAAATTTACTGTTTGCAATAGAATAAATTGTTCTATATAATAAGGATGTTCTTATCACAAACAGGAAACCCTAGCCGTATTTAGCACAACTTTTTTCAACTTTTGGTCCTCAGAGCTGTACAATTTTGTACCCTTTTTTCATATCTGGGCATATCTGGTAAGTCTTGTTTGGACGAGGCCCGTTTTTGACGTAATGAATTTTAAACCTGATGCCTTTTGTTACCTATTATTCATGTATTTCTTTGCCTAATACGTTCTCCTATTTATTTGTATTGTAGTCCTGTATTATTATGTTGTCATTTTAATGTTGTATGTAACAATGCCATCAAAGTGCGAGGTTTGGCATGCCACAAAACCAGGTTCAAGCCACCATTTTTTTTCTCTAAAAATGTCCTGTACCAAGTCAGGAAAATGGCCATTGTTATATCATAGTTCGTTTCTGTGTGTGTAACAATTTAACGTTGTGTTTCCTTGTGTCGTTTGTCTTCTCCTATATTTGAGTGTGAATTCACATTACTATAAGACGTGTCACGGTACTTTTCTATCCCAAATTCATGTATTTGGTTTTGATGTTATATTGGTTATTCTCATCGGATTTTGTCTAATGCTTAGTCCGTTGCTGTGTGTGTTACATTTTAATGTTGTGTCGTTGTTCTCCTCTAATATTCAAGGCGTTTTCCCCAGTTTTAGTTTCTTACCCCTATTTTGTTTTTTGTCCATAGATTTATGAGTTTTGAACAGCGGTATACTTCTGTTGTCTTTATTTAGCTATTTTATATAGCAATTATCAGTCGTTTACGCTTCCGATTTTAAAAACCAAAAAGGCTGAAAGTTTTTAAAGTTATATGTTTGTTTTGTTCATGCATCGTTGACAATGTAATGTAATTTGATGCGACTGTCATACAAGTGAGAGGTTTAGCTAGCTATAAAACTAGGCTCAATCCACCATTTTCTACATTTATTTAGAAAATGCCTGTACCAAGTCAGGAATATGACAGTTGTTATCCATTCGTTTGATGTGTTTTGACTTTTGATTTTGCCTTTTGATTTTTGATTTTCCTTTCTGAATTTTCCTCGGAGTTTAGTATTTTTGTGTTTTTACTTTTTACTGTAGTCAATGATATTTTGAACACGAATAGAACCCTAAAAATCTGTACCCGGACAAATTGTTGATACAGCATGTGAATTGGCATATTGGCCTTTTTGATTTAGAGGCATATAAAATGCTAATGTAATGGCTGCCTTTATGATAAGATAAAATGGCAGTTATGCAAATAAGCAAAAAACCCCAAATTTTGCCATGTGCTCCGCCTTCTAAAGTCAGTAGTTTACTCGGTTATGACAAAGGATGCAATGCCTCTATAAAAAGATTATTTAGAACAAATTACGTTAATGTCATCAAATCAATATATGTCAGTACATCGCCGGCAGTAATACTATTCTCAGTGATTTAGAGAGCTTTTTCTCTCTTCATTTCCTGTGACATAATATACAAAATTGATGCCTCATTTATTGTGTTTATCATCCAATCAATGTGTGGTTAAAGATATGTAGGACCAACCGGGGTTTAAGATATGTAGGACTAACGGGGTTTTGTTAAGATATGTAGGACTAACGGGGTTTGTGTTAAGATATGTAGGACCAACCACGTAGTGTTAAGATATGTAGGACCAACGGGGTTTGTTAAGATATGTTGGACCAACAGGGTTTTGTTAAGATATGTAGGACTAACGGGTTTAGTTAAGATATGTAGGACCAATGGGGCTTCAGAAATGTATGACCAACAAGGTTTTGTTAAGATATGTAGGACCAACGGGGTTTCGTTAAGATATGTAGGACCAACGGGGTTTTGTTAAGATATGTAGGACCAACGGGGTTTGTGTTAAGATATGTAGGACCAACGGGGTTTAAGATATGTATGACCAACAGGGTTTAAAATATGTAGGACCAACCGGGTTTTGTTAAGATAGGTAAGACCAACTTGGTTTTGTTAAGACATATAGGACCAACAGGGTTTTGTTAAGCGAACGTTTTAAATTGTGTATCATCCGAAGAAAACATAAGAAGCCACAAAAACAAAACTCGATTTAGAAATACCAACCAAGCAAATCGTTCAGAAAAATAAACGACTATGAAATTAATGAACTAAAATCAAATCAGCTTTGAAACTGCGGACTGCACGCAACTAGTTTCCTCGGTCTACACGAAGAAATATTAGGGATATTCGAATATCACATTTTGAAAATAATTTAGAAATTAATAATGTGTTTTTTTTTTCTATATCTTTTTCTTCTTCATGGATTGACAGGCATTACATATATTATTAGATGGTTGCACACAATAAAAGAGGGACGAAAGATACCAAAGGGACAGTCAAACTCATAAATCTAAAACAAACTGACAACGCCATGGCTAAAAATGAAAAAAGACAAACAAACAACAGCACACACGACACAACATAGAAAACTAAAGAATAAACAACACAAACCCCACCAAAAAACTAGGGGTAATCTCAGGTGCTCCGGATGGGTAAGCAGATCCTGCTCCACATGCGGCACCCGTCGTGTTGCTTATGTGATAACAAATCCGGTAAACAGTCTAATTCGGTAGGTCACATTCAGGAAAGGGAAGGGGATTGTAGTTACGACGTAAGGAACATATCCGATATTATTTGTGATACGGTTATTCCATAACCGTCAACCAACTCGTGATGGCGTCCGTAAAATTTACGAAGGGATGATTTCAACTTCACCATTTGGAACTCTTGGTTTAATAGCTTCCTTGTGAGCAGCAACCTTCTATCAAGAACATCATGATAGGAAATGCAAGCACGGGAATATCGTATCAATCGGGAAATAATACGTTCTTACAAAATAACTTATATAAGAATTACATTTTCACTGAGTAAAGCTATTTGTAATTACAGTACAAGCATATCGATACATCAATGCGTAATTTCATTAAGTGACTTTAACCTAATAGTACGAGTATATGTTTTGTTCACTTACACACATTATTTGTTTTGGCAAATATGCTATATAAAGTCAAATTGTCTTTTATTAAATTTAAGTCCCTCTGTATGAGTCTTTTTGTTTTGCATATTTGATATATTCTTTGCTAATAAAATTACTATTATAGATTATAGTTTTAATATGGGCCAAAAGTAACAATATCCATATTCATTGGAACATCAATATGTGTTGCTTCATAAATTCAAACATTCAGATGGAACCAGATTGATTTCTACTACAATATGACAAACCACCCACAGTAGGTGTTCTAAAGTTTCTGGTTCTTCCTTGCACTGTAAAAGCTTCATTCTTAAAAGTCAATATTAGTAGATAAAACCTGGTCAATCATTTGTTATTGAAATTAACAGAGTTGGTATTGCTTTTGAAAAACATAATACAGTACTTGCAACCTTAGGCGTTACTGTTTGACGTGAACTTGACTGATCGGTGAATGATCGGTGACGGATGTTTGACTGATCGATGCGTGATCGGTGATCGGTAACCCATAGGATCCATCAGATAAGTCAAATAACCTATGTGAGAGTTACCGTGACAACGGTCTTCGATCGATCAGTAAATCAAATTTATGCACGGATCGGACGGATACGTATATATTTCAAATTCTTATGTAAACCAAACTCAACAGTATTTACAATCCATGAACGCCGACCTCTACGAAGACACCATAATTTACACGTTAATTTGTAATAAAATTGGTTGCAGTAAAAAAGTAAAAATAGTATTACAGTATAAGATGCTTAATTAGAGCGTTAAATTGTTTGTGTTGATTAATAGTTTTGTATTAAATATTGTTAACATCAGAGACATATATAACACATAATTGTATTATACATGTTACATGTCTCAGTCAACATACACTTCCTCCTACGAAAATGGTAAATTTCCGCCATTGGAGTTTTGAGCATTTTCTACTTTAGAAAAGGTTGTTTTTCATAAAATTAAAAGAATGTCGTAGAAATCATATTAAAATTTTGTTCGCATTGTTAAAAACTAACAAAAAATAATCTCCTTTTTATTAAAAATTACACTATAATATTTGAAATCAGTTATTTCAAACAAATCGAGATAAGTCTTTTAATAAGAATCGTGATATAATAAGAAGTAAAATACTTAAACTTTTATTTTTGTGGAATAATAATGCAGTTATTGCTTTATTTTGATATAAATTATTAACCGCCATATGATTTCAGTATTTTTTTTGTTCATCAGGATTGGTTGTTCTTCATGAATTATGTTTACTTTAAGTAGAAAAAAGATGTTAAATTTTTGTACGCGTTGCGTAAAATGCAAATATTTCTTCTCATATTTAAAAATATTGTAACTTCATTTGCAATCAGTTGTTATAAATTCCTTTTTGTGACTAATTTTGTAAAAAAACCTGAATATTTGAGGGATAAGTATCTGTATACTTTTGATTTTGTTGAACCAGAATGCAATCATTTCTTTATTTGAATGGAAATTATTGACCACAATTTCATTTTTTTACTGTATATAGTATAAATTTGGTAGTTTTTTCATAAAATTAAAAGAATATCATAAAAATCATACTAAAATTTTTTTCGCATTATTAAAAATATCCAAAATTGTTCTTCTTTTTATTAAAAATGATATTGTTTACTTGAAATCATTTATATTTAACGTCTCGAGACAAGTCTTTTAATTAGAATTGAGATATAATGAGAATTAAACATTGTTAAAAGACTTAAACTTCTTTTTTTGTGGAATAAGAATGCAGTTAATACTTTATTTTGATACAAATTATTAACCGCCATATGATTTCAATTCATTTTGTTCGTCAGAATTGGTTGTTTTTCATAAATTATGTTTACTCTAAGGAAAAAGATCTAGATTTTTGTTCGCGTTGCCTAAAAGGCAAAAATTTCTTCTCTTGTTTGAAAATATTGTAGCTTCAATTGCAATGAGTTGTTATAAATTTATTTCATATGTAGGTACTTTGTACAAAATGTGAATAATTTAAGAATAAATCTGCTCAAAGGTTTGTTTTTGTTGAACAAATATGAAATTATTCTTCATTTTCATGGAATATATTGACCGCCTTTGGATTTTTGTACTTTTAATTGTTTAAGAATGGTTATTTTTTTAATAAGGCAAAAAACACTATCAGTAAAATATAATGTAATGTTGTTTGCATTGCTCAAAATTACTCAGTTTTTTGTTTAAATAAAACCAGCATTTTTTGTAATTTGTTGTTTTAAAGGCTTCGATTGTGACAAGAATATAGAAAGGCCGTGATTGTGATGAAATAGATTTACAGAATTTTATGATGATAAGGATACAAAAATTTAAAATATTGAAAACACTAGACTAAAATTTTCAATAACTGATCCTTTCATTTCGTTTTCCCGAGTATTTTTTGAAAATGATAAAATCAAAATCGCGATAATAAGACACCGTTTTAGAACTCGCCGGGTTTGAAATATTATAACCTAAATAAAAACGGAAAAGACGATTCTTTAATGATGATTTTAGTGTATAATAGATATAAATTATCAAACCGGTGACTAACTACAAAATGAAAACTGATAGATACATATCCTATCTCATTCATATAAAAATTCGCAGCCGCGTTAGCCAAATCGACAAAAGCACAAATTTAAGTGACGTCACAGTGTTATTTAGAAAAAATTCCTAAACAATAGGATAGAACTCGGATAGAATTCAAGATTGGGTTTGTAATGTTGATATAACATTTATTAATAACAATAAAAATTACAATACTAATTAATATCAAAATGTGATAGTAATTAGATACAAAATTTGATATCTAGCTATGTCGGTAATTCTCTTAATCAAACTGTAAACCAAATATATCGTATCAATTTAGTTAAACCAAATGAACTGTATGATTAATTATCTCTACCATAACACACGAAAACAGAAAAAAGTAAGATTTACAACTACAAACGATAAAACATTTGACAAGAGAATAATAAATATTACTTCAAAACTAAATGCATGTATTTCGGAGAGAAAAGTACCGTGACACGTCTTATAGCAATGCGAATTCACACTCAGCAAACCAGTCACAATTGGGTATAAGTCACGTTCGGTAATTAAAAGATGTAGAAAATATGAACATCAATAAGAAAAACGAATTGTATTTTTTCCTCTTTCAGTCTTTATTCCTATAGATTGTAAACTTTTAAGAGCCAGTCTGCCATAAAACCATGCAAAATCTCAAATTTCGTCCAAATTGGTAGTAATAACTTTGCAACATTATATATGTTTCCAAAATCTTTGGGTATTTAGGAGTTAAGATAAAAAAAATAATTTTGGTTAATTCACACTATTTTCCATTTAACAGCCTTATTTGCATATTTGTGAATTATAAAAAAATAATGCAAAAAAATCACCAAAATTTAGGTACTTTTTAAAGGTCTGAATAATTGATATATCTCTTAAATATAGCATTATCTTGTTATATTTTGCAAAGAACATTATAAAAAAAAAGAAAAAAATGCATTTTGACATACTTTTTACCTTTTGGCAGGTTGCCAGAGAGATTCGTGCAACAGATGTATTAGAAAACTTGCATGTAGTACATGTACTCAGTAGGTGTTTTCTCTCAAGATCATATTTATTTTTTTAAACTTTTAGGATTTTTTTAAAGGTGTATATCAGTTCTAAGACAAGTAAAAAATTTTAGCCTGGCAAATAATGGGAAGTTAGTAAAAAATTACCCCAAATATCTATAAAATGCACTATTGTAATAGTTTTTGGCCCTTAACATTTTAACTAAAACTGATCAAAGTAGACTTATATTTCGGACAATAACTTTAGTTTAAGTGTATAGATCTCTATGATTTTTTTTTCAGAAGGTTCAATACCACAAAAGGAAGCTTTGGAACGATTTTGGGGATGATGGTCCCTACCGTTAAGGAATTAAGTGCCCAAAAGGGGCCCAAAACAAGCATTTTATAGTTTAAGGATAATAACTTGTGTATAAGTATTTCAATCGCTCTGATATTGTATCATAATGTTTAAAACCACAAGTAGAAGGTTTGGATTCCTTTAAATGGGTCATGGAATCAAAGTTATGAATAAAGGGCCAAAAAGGGGCCCAAAACAAGTATTTTTCTTATTTCAAGACGATAACTTGTGTGTAATTGTATGGATCTCTTTCAAACTGTACCACAATACTCCATATAACAAAGAGGAGGCTGGGATTTAGTTTTGGATTAATTGCCCAAAATATGTAGGAATAAGGGGCCAAAAAAGGGCCGAAAAGAAGCACATTTCTAGTTCCCAAACAATAACTTGGGTTTAAGTACATGTATGTGGATCTCTCTGTAATTGTACTACAAGGTTCTATACTAAAAAGGAAAGGATGGGATTGTTTTTAAGGTTTATTGCTGAAAGGGGGGTTTCAATTAGTTTGGGGGGGGGGGGGGGATTTGTTAAACAAAAATTAGGGGTTTCTTTTTTTATTTTTCAAATTTCAAATTTTGAAAATTTTCAAGAAGAAATCTTCAATTGCACAGTATTGTGCAATAGATTTGTTGATCTTTGGCCACATTTATTTTGTAACAAAAACCTTTTTTTTCTTGTCAAAAATTCAATCACAATCCAAATTCAGACAGTATCAAGCTTGAACATTGTGACAATATTTAATTTGCCCCAACTGTTCAGAGTCCAACCACTGCGGTTGTATAAAGCTGCGCCCTGCGGAGCACCTGGTTTTCACATACTTTCAATTGATGACAGTCTTTTAAAAAGCTTGTTATATGAAACAGAGTTGTGAACATACTTGTACTTCAAAAAATCTTCCTCTTTGAAACTTTTGATTGGAATGCAACCAATTATAGGGCCAATCACTCTTTGAGTGTCTTGATTAGAAAGTTGTGTCTATTAGAGTGTATGTAAAAAAAATGTGGCCATTTTTTTGATCTACGAAAAAAGATTATGTTTGCATATATAATGTGCCATATAAAAGTTTTTGATTTATATCTCAGATTAAATCAGGATAGAAGAAAGACATTTGAGGTAACCCTACTTCTTCAAAAATCGAAAGCTTTTCCAAAAATATTTTGAATGTTCCCTCTCCAAAGAGCATCTCTTGTGTTTGTTGATACTTTGATATTTTGATTTTTAGTCCCCTAACGGCTAACGTCTAAGTGGACTTAGGTTTGCACCGCGTGTCTGTCAGTCTGTCTATCTGTCAGTTTGGCAAATCAGACTTTTTTGTGCTTGTAGATTTTGATTTGATTTATCATGACAAGTTACAGGTCAAATTCATTATTCACGCTTTAAGCTTTTCTCTTTGTTCAGTTGAAACCCTTTCTCTAGAATTAAATTTTTGATGAAATACTTATTCATTAGAAGACTTCTGTTCAAACGGAAATAACTCATTTTTTTAAAGACAAAATAGCATTTTGATTGTTTTTTCTTTTCTTTGGTATTTAGTGATTAAATTTTGTTTCAGTTTGATAACTGTGTGCAGAGTTGTTGTCTTTGGACATAGAAAATTCACAGAGATAGTCAGAATTCAACAAGTTTTTACATTTTGCTGGAAGATTTTGTTTCGATATTTTTATGTAGTTTACATTATGACAAATTATAGATCAAATTTTTGTTCCAATACAATGAATTTGTAACGGGTTGGGGACTATGTATTGCCATGTATTACTCGCAGAATGCTTGTTTTTATCAAAAAATGCTGCAAAATTGTTTAATATTTAGTTAAAATAGACATTGATGACTTTATTATGTGAACCTTTTTTAGATCTATCATACTTTTACTCTTCTTTGCTTATACCTTCATCATGTTCATTCATGACTAAAAACTTGTATTTAGACCATTTTGCACGTTTTTCTTTACGGTAGACCACAATAATATTATATGTATATGAACAGTAAAATCTTACCATTTTAATGACAATATAAAAAAGATGATGTGATATGATTACCAATCAGACAACTGTCTACAATTAAGAGACCACAATGACACAGACATTAACAACTATAGGTTACTGTACGGCCTTCAACAATGAGGAAAGCCCATACCGCATAGTCAGCTATAAAAGGCCCCGATAAGACAATGTAAAACAATTCAAATGAGAAAACTAACGGCCTTAAGTATATAAAAAATGAACGAAAAACAAATATGTTACACATAAACAAACGACTTCCACTGAATAACAGGCTCCTGACTTTGGACAGGCACATACATAAATAATGTGGCGGGGTTAAACATGTAAGCGGGATCCAAACCCTCCCCCTAACCAGGGACAGTGGTATAACAGTAAATCATAAGAACGAACTATAAAAATCAGTTGAAAATGGCTTAACTCATCCGATGGACAAAAATACAAGTGGACGTGGTAGGGTAATTGTATGTCTGCTCAACAGTTTAACCATTTATCTGTGTATATTTGTTTTTATACAACCGCAAAAATTGAAAAAAAATTGGTCCTATATTGGTATGACGTTGTCGTTGTCATCGTTGTTGTCATCCAAAGACATTTGGTTTTCGCACTCTAACTTTAGTATAAGTAAATAGAAATCTATGAAATTTAAATACAAGGTTTATGACCATAAAAGAAAGGTTGGGATTGATTTTGGGAGTTTTGGTCCCAACATTTTAGGAATTAGGGGCCAAAAAGTGTCCAAAATTAAACTGTTTGCTTTTGAACAGATATATCATGTTAAGGAGGGGTATTTGCGAAAAATACCAGTCGAGAGAATGTTAAATTTCACGAGCCGTAAGGCGAGGGAAATTCATTCTCAAGACTGGTATTTTTCGCAAATACCCCTCAATAACATGATATATCTGTTTAATTACACCGAATGTTAATGTACTAAAACGCATTGATGATCGTGACGTTACAAGCGTCCAGTCGGATAGAGTATTTTTTGGCAAATACCACGGCAGAGAGGGTAAAAAAGGCATATCCTTTTAGCAAATACCCCGGCGGCGTTAAAAATGAACGATATTCATTTGATCACAGTAAATTGGTGAAAAATACACTGGCTATTAACCAATCAAAACCCCGGATTCTTACATAAGGTGTAATTACATAAAAAAATGAATTATTGGGGTTCTTTGATATGCCAAATCTAACAGTGAATTTAGATTCTTAATTTTTGGTCCTGTTTTCAAATTGGTTTACATCAAGGTCCAAAGGGTCCAAAATTAAACTTAGTTTGATTTTAACAAAAATTTTATTCTTGGGGTTCTTTGATATGCTGAATCTAAAAATGTACTAAGATTTTTTATTATGGACCCAGTTTTCAAGTTGGTCCAAATCGGGGTCCAAAATTAAATTTTGTTTGATTTCAACAAAATTGAATAAATGGGGTTTTTCAATATGCTGAATCTAACCATGTATTTAGTTTTTTTAATATTTGGGACCGGTTATCAAATTGGTCCAAACTGAGGTCTTAAGGGTCTAAAATTGAAAATTATTTGATTTCATCAAAAATTTGAATTCTTGGGGTTCTATGATATGCTGAATATAACCATGCACTTAGATTTTGGATATTGGACCATAATAGGTAAATGTTAAATCAATTTTTTTTAAGTTTTTAAGTTTAAGTTCTTAGACCACACTCATTGTGTTGTGTCAACTATTTAATCCCAGGCAAACCAAATTCAGAGCTATATCAAGCTTAAATGTTCTGTCCATACTTGCCCCAAATGTTCAGGGTTCAATCTCTGCGGTCGTATAAAGCTGCGCCCTGCAGAGTATCTGGTTATTACATGTGGTTATGAAATAAATTTTATTGCAATTTGAAATATTTGTGTTTGTCTCAGCTGGTAGTAATAGGCCAACTATATTTTACATGTCTTATTCCCAAGCCTCAAATTGCTAGAGATTACATTCTAGGAGGAAACTTGACATTACTGTTATTTCCACTGTTCTCCCAAAATTGACATAGGGATGACTAACTGGTTCATGTCAGCTTCACAAAATTTCAGTTGCAGTTTTATCAGGAACTTCTAGGAGTAGTCTCTTTATATTTGGCATAAAGCTGTATCATAATATAGAAAATATAGCACTTTTCTAGGTAAGAGGCACAATTTTATGAAATTCACAAAACTATTAAATCTTCCTCTTTTCTGGAAATAAATTACATGAATGCACAAGGCTTTCACATTTATGATTCATTATCAAATAATTACATTAAATGTATGTTTCACTATAATACGTTATTCTGATTGGCGCTTCATACAAAATGTACTTCGGTCAACGCTTTTACACCCCAATAAATTTACAAAAAAGAGCATTCAATTCTTAAATACAACATGTTTTAAAAATTTAAGACTGAACTCAATCGTGGCCACTTTGAATTTAGACAAAAAGCGTCTAAAAACTAGACTATTATAAAATGCTAAATTTGTGAAGAACTCATGGTGATATTACCTGATGAGTGTGCATAGTATTGTAAATAAAACAGCACATTTTAAAGTTACTAAAGCTATTTTCTTTTGAATAGGTTATTATTTTAAACATATTGTAAAAATGCTCAGTTTAGGGGCAAAAAATGCAAAAAAGCGGTCTCCCCAGGTTTACTCCTTTGGTATATTTTCTAATTTAAACTTAGTTGAACTTGGTTTATTCAATTAATATAACCAGTTAACATTAGTTCAGTCATTATTTCTTATATTTTGACTATCACATACTTTTGAAAAGTTTCTATTGAAACAGATCAAAAAATCAAAAACTCGGCAAAATGGCCATCACGCCTATCTTTAATTATTATTTTATCGTAATAAGGTATCATTTGCCGAGCACCATTTTCTAGCATTTTGTAGATGAATATATAAGCTTCATGAAATATTACATTTTATTGAAAATAAAACATGATCTTACAAGATTCAAGCCTTTAAAAATATACAAATTTTGCTGAATCTGCACTTTTTCAAAACCATGCAATTTCAACCTGTCAGTAGGGGTATTGAGAAATCTCACAACTTTTTGAATTATCATAATTTCCTTTCCTTTCAAGTTGTTTGTTAAGATATATGTTATCATTAAGCTAAATTTTTTCTATAAAACAAAAAAAAATCAGGTCAAAATACCCTAAAATAGGCTTAAAATGGCCATTTGTCTGTACAGAAATGGACAATTTTCGAATGTTCGGCATACACAAATAATGGCTGAATATTTTTTCAAAATATTTTGCACAAATAGTTATTACATATAAGGTATCTAAAATACAAAATATCAGCCTGATTGGAATATTTTGGATTTGGACCATTTTGCATGGTTTTATCACAGACTGGCTCTTAAGTGACATTTCAATCTCATAAAATTGTAAGAATGTCGGTTTAGAATATTTAAAATCAACAAAATATTACGATTCCCATCACTGTCTTCGTCATGCTGCCTACCGTCATTGCTTTAATTCATGTATTCAACCAAAATATGTGTCAAGTAGCTAATTAACCACCAAGATAGCTACCTAAATTCTACATTACCGTATACAGATTATCTTGCATGGTCATTGGGTTGTTATTATGTGGGAACTTTACATAAACAAATTTTATAATGTGTCTTCTTACGACAGTTTTTACAAGACGTTAATACTAATATTTCTAGTGGAACCTTATACTAGTTGTATAGCAATTGTTTCTCTTAGCTTTACACACAGAACAGTGTCCCATTATGCACAGAGGTTTCAGACTTTGACAAGTATCCTCTAACAGTGATACAGGTCTCACTCATGAACTCAATGATTGATTGTTGATCATTTGTCATATTTCTGGTATAATTAAATGTTCTTATACAATATGAAGCTTATCCTTACGAAGGTTTTTCTCTGAAACAAAATCAATATGATGAAAAATTAAACTGGATTGTCATGGTTTTTGCCACTTACAACTATGAATAAAATGGATTGTAAAACTACAGTATACGGTACAGCAAATGATAAACTAAAATATGTCTTACATCTAAGATCAGTCCCTGGAGTGGGTGTCCACTCTTAATATAAAAGATGATAGGACATGCCGCTGGAATAGGTCACCTTGTCAAGCTTGATAATATGTGAATAGGTCGGGAAAACAATCAGAAATATATGATAAGGTCAATAAAGATCCCATAACTTTGTCTTTCATCTTTATTGGTGTCCCTGGCTGTGTTTAAGCAATCATTATTTTTTTTTCTTTTGGCACCTTGATTTTCCACTGTCACATTATACACCAAACGAAACCAAAACAGTATTGGAAAAGTTAACATTTTAACCTAAGCAGTATATGAACAGATTTTTGAAATTTAAATCATGTAAAAAGGTTGGGGTAACAGAAACAAAGCGGCAACCCCTATCAAATAAATATTGGAGTGTGCACCCATCCCGAGGATCGGTCTATCATATTGCTCCTTTAACTCAAAATCTGTTTTATTTATAAACATTATTTCAACTATAAGATATGATGAATACATTTGTGTTTATGTCAGATACTCAAATATATTAGTATGTACTGTTGTTAATAATGTTTTCGTGTACAAGTAAAAATGTTAATGCAAGATATTCTTTACAATCATCTTATAATAATTGTATTTTCATACCCCGTCCGAGAACAAATTTTATGAGAAAAAAAACCCATTGAAATATTACGGTACAATTCTTTCAAACAGTAGAAATCCAAAACATAGAAACAATAAAACAGTTCAAACAAAGTTATTATAATTTCTTGTTCCTAAAATAGAAATGTAATTTTCAAATGAAGTTTTGTCTTGTATATCTGACATTAATAAAATATGTTCAGGAAACGATTTTGTATGTTTTTCGCCAATTTTTTTGCATACAAAATTATATATATGTTGATTAAAATATGTATTTTTGTTATATTTTGAATTATTCAGAGGGCATCAGGGAAGATCAGTATTGTACAAACTGCATTTCCCCTCTTTAGATAAAGTATCTATTATTATCATATTATATCACATTTCTGTATCCATTTTTCGGCATATTTTTCGCTAATGAATTTGAAAAGGAGTACTTACTCAGAAATTATTTCTGTCCTGAAATGTAGAAGATTAAGAGTTAACAATTTATTTGGAAATCAATACACATACCAAGGAATGTAAGACAAACGAAAAGACACACATAGTTTTTTCAGTATAGGTATGGTCTATTGCAATTAAACACACCGGTGTTATCATACCATTCATAGTTTCCTTGACGAGTTCCGGGTAACTAGTATTAAAAACTACAAATCATTCGGATAATACATCCTTCTTCTCAGTTAATAAGCATTATAAGTTTTTAATTGAAATATATACTAGTAGATAATACGGGTAGCACCAAATACTACTTTGCAATTTATAATAAATGATGGATCCAGAAACAATCTTTAATGTCTTTAAGTCTACCAAATAGATATGTTTTATGCACACACTTAAAAGTTTAACGCGAAATAGCAAAACCTGTCTAAAATCATTGTATCAAGACTAGAAAAATGAAGAAAAGTAAAGGTGAACCATCATATAGAAATAAAGGGATGTGTCAATACAAAAAAAAACTATCAATTATAGTTAAAAGATGGAGATAACATTTCAATGTTGTTCAATGTTTCCGTTTTAAGCAGTTTTAAACTTTATGTTAATATACAATGATATATGTGTAATTTTAAACATAATGCAAAAATTAAGCAAACATAGAGAACAGAACAACAGAAAGGGTCAATATGAAAATAATTGACTAGGATAAATAAAACGGAAACAAATCGATATCAATAATCAACAGACATCTAGATCCCAATCTAAGTTCGTCTTTCAATTCTCCCGTGCCCAGTTCTCAAAATTCCATTACGAAAACGAATCAAAGTGACAAACAAGATCATCTCATTACTTCCATAATGAAGAGTTGACGTGGTACGCTTCCCCTGATATACATGCATTATCCCAATGCGAGTCCATGCCCAGTAAAATATGTAACAATACTTAAAATTGCAGTTAAGATATCTATCCTCCTATCTTAAGATTTTAAACTACGATAAAATGGAGCTAATAAGGTACAATAAGACATAAACAAGTCGTCCCGGTTAACGCACTTGTGATGGGGATCACAAAACTTCTGCTGTGCATATCTTAAAAAAAAACACTGTCTAAAGGTTCTTGTGTAACGAGCATCGCCACCTCCCCTTTTCAAGCTAAAAATTACCTCAAAATAAGAACATGAACGAGCGTAACATATAAATTGATAAATGCCAATGCCATCAAATGCGAGAGGCAGGTATTGATAATTAAATTGACAAGCTGTAAATAGGTAGGGCAAAGAGAATAAGATAAACTAGAGGCTCTCAAGAGCCTGTATCGCTCACCTGACTCTACTTTGGTTTTTGAAATCATATGAAAACAGATTCCCCGCTGGCGGCCATCTTGGATAATGAATCGGCTATAAAGTAACAACACTTGGCCAGCACCTCTTAAGGAAAGGACTTTTCATGCTATGTTTGATTTCATTCAATTCCGTGGTTCTCTAGAAGAAGTCATTTGTTTGCATTTCCCATAGGGTCCTATGTTAAACTAAGTCCCCTGCTGGCGGCCATCTTGGATGATGGATCGGCTACAAAGTAACAACACTTGGTCAGCACCTCATAAGGAACATTCATGCCATGTTTGATTTCATTCCATTCAGTGGTTCTCCAGAAGAAGTCACTTGTTTGCATTTCCCATAGGGTCCTATGTTAAACTAAGTCCCCCACTGGCGGTCATCTTGGATGATGGATTGGCTACAAAGTAACAACACTTGGTCAGCACCTCATAAGGAACATTCATGCCTTGTTTGATTTCATTCCATTCAGTGGTTCTCTAGAAGAAGTCATTTGTTTGCATTTCCCTTAGGGTCCTATGTTAAACTAAGTCCCCCGCTGGCGGCCATCTTGGATGATGGATTGGCTACAAAGTAACAACACTTGGTCAGCACCTCATAAGGAACATTCATGCCATGTTTGATTTCATTCCATTCAGTGGTTCTCTAGCAGAAGTCATTTGTTTGCATTTCCCATAGGGTCCTATGTTAAACTAAATTCCCCGCTGGCGGCCATCTTGGATAATGAATCGGCTACAAAGTAACAACACTTGGTCAGCAACTCGTAAGGAACATTCATGCCATGTTTGGTTTCATTCCATTGAGTGGTTCTCTAGAAGAAGTCATTTGTATGCATTTCCCATAGGGTCCTATGTTAAACTAAGTCCTCCGCTTGCGGCCATCTTGGATAATGGATCGGCTACAAAGGAACAACACTTGGTCAGCATCTCATAAGGAACATTCATGCCATGTTTGGTTTCATTCCATTCATTGGTTCTCAGGAAGAAGTTCAAAATGTAAAAAGTTAACGACGACGACGACGGGCGACGACAACGGACGACAGACGACGGACGCCAAGTGATGAGAAAAGCTCACTTGGCCCTTCCGGCCAGGTGAGCTAAAAAAACATATATCATATCACCTAATAAAGGTGAATGTCAGAGTCAGACGACAAATAACTACTAAGAATAAGACGTTGATTTACAGGAGAGTTGTTCACAACAAACGTTATATACTTAAAGACACATATATGATTCATCATGTTTTTTTTATCACATCTTTAAAATAAAATAAAATTTTATCCAAAAAAAAAAACTTGCTTTGTGCTTTACATAGATTTGTTTTTCAAATGTTCATGTTTTATTTCATAATGAACTTTGCACTTGTACTTAATCGTGTGTACTCTTCCGAAAGACAACTACATAACATCACACTTACTCGCAGTTGTGGCATCTGTATCTGTATTGTTTAGCTGTTCTTGTAACTCTATAAAAAATTTCATATTTAGATATTCTCAAGGGAGATGTCTAACTTAATAGAATTTGATCTTATATAAATATAGGAATGTAACTTATTATTTAAAAACTCACCTTTAATTTTGCTCAGACATTTGAATCTCATATCAAAAAGTAAAATCACAAAAATACTGAACTCCAGAGAAATATTTAATCGGAAAGTCCATAATCACATAGCATAATCAAATGACAAAACACATCGAAAACGAATGGACAAGAACTATCATATTCCTAACTTGGTACAGGCATTTTCAAATGTAGAAAACGGTGGTTTGAACCTGGTTTTATAGCGCTAAACCTCTCACTTGTATCAAAATTATGCGCCCTAATTAGTCAATCTTTCAAAAGTGTCATTTTATGTCTTTTATCTCTTTTCTGAACAAATTTTTATCATGAATACTTTTAGGTATGATATTTTGGAAGTTTAACTAAACGAATTACATATATTTACATTGTTTTGTTACGGCCAGAAATCGCCTTTAAATTGTAGCCAACAAAAGACACAAATCAATAGTAAAATTTAACAACATTTAATATACAAAAGTTTACAAAAGGTATTACACAAATATTACTGTTAACTTAACTGTCAAAATATGAGTCCAATCTGTTATCTTTATCTGTATCCGGAAATCTTTCGGAATCCAATTTGAATATTACGTTCACTACTAATGTCACAATTCAGTATGATGTTGTTTGTAGAATAAAAGTGTCAATCCAAATGCTGTGAATACTAATGTCTATCAATGTCTATGTCCAAGTTTAATTATGAGAGTTTAACTTTAGTGTCTGTATATATAGTGTTGTCATGGAAAATTCTAGAACCCTCTATAATGGAACATTGTGGAAAATCCTGGAAATTTACAACGGAAGTTTCTGGAATAACGTAGAAGTTTAAATTACGCATCTTTTATAAGGATCATTCTAGAAAGTTCCAATCATTCTGTGATTGTTCCAGTGATTCCTAAACTGCACAGTTATAAGATTATTTGGTAAACAACTATCAGGCCATACAACACAAATTAGGCCAACATAAATAAACATAATAATTACAATATCATAACACCTCCCCCCTTAAAAGAAGTTTTAGTGTAACAAAAACTTATCATGAATAATATGAACAAAAATACATAATATATACAAAGTGATTTAACAAGCTCTAGATAAAGCATCAGCTATTACATTATCTTTACCCTTAATATGTTTTACAATTACATCATAAACTCCACCTAGTCAACCTCTGATTCTTGTTTCTCATTTTATGTATGAAGGTGAGAGGATTATGATCAGTACAAACAAGAATAGGATATACAGTGGGATTCAAATATACATCAAAATGTTGAAGTGCTGACAACATTGCAAAACACTCTTTTACAATAGTTGAATAATTTTTCTGATGTTTATCTAATTTCTTGGAAAAATATGATATAGGTTTCTCAACATTATCATTTGTCTCTTGGTATACAACAGCTCCAATTCCTACATCGCTTGCATCAACGGCAAGTTTAAATTGTTTTTCAAAGTCTGGAGTAATCAGAACTGGACTATTAATTAAAAGTGATTTGCTATTTTCAAAAGCGTTTTGACAATTTTCACTCCAGATAAATTTAGAATCTTTTCGTAAAAGATGAGTCAATGGTTGATCCACAGTAGCAAAATTTGAACAAAATTTTCTGTAAAATCCAATCATGCCTAAATATCTCATAAGTTGTTTTCTATTTTTTCAAAATTCACTTTTACCAAGATTAACAGTCAAATTTGATTGTGACAATCTATCAAAAGTATCATACAAATGTGTTAAATGCTGTTCCCAGCTATCACTACATACAATAAGATCATCAATATAAGCATAACAACAGTCTAAATCTTTTATAACATTATTGATCATTCTTTGAAATGTAGCTGGAGCACTTTTCATGCCAAATGGCATTACAGTATATTGAAATAAGCCATCTGGTGTAACAAAAGCTGATATTTCACGAGCTCTCTGTGTCAATGGAACTTGCCAATAACATTTCAATAAATCAAATTTGCTCACAAAGGAGTAAGTTCGGTAAGTGCCATATTTGGCCCCAATTATAAAGTTCATGGTTACAAGACAATAATTGTTTTAAGTTGCCTTAAAGACATGTGAAAAAGTTAAACAGAGCTGTTTTTGTCAAAGTTTAATTCTTAACACAACGATTTTTACATTCCAAAACGGTCAAGTTAAGGGAATTTGGTGAAATTTGACAAAATCAGCGGGATTTCAGCCAAATAAAGGACCAGGAAAAATAGAGCGCAGGCGTCGACAAGCTTAAAATTCAAATAAGACATATTAAATGTCTTCACAAACATTATTTTAAAAGATCTTTGTTGTCGACGTATGCGCTCTATGTTTCCTGTCAAATAATCTTTGGAAATTTACCCATTTTCATTGATTTTTTCGTGAAAAATCAATATGAGTACAACTTGTGACGTCATAATGAAACGCAGAAACGTAAAATTTTAAACAAAATGGCTTATATCCTATCTAGTCAATGTATTAGCTATAATTTATCGTGATATTGGTCAATAAATCCGAATTTGAAATTTACGCTAAAAAAAGTGGGCCATTTTAGGACCTTATCGAACATACTCCTTTTGCTTGACCAATATTGTCAATACAATCGTCTATCCTTGGAATCGGATAGGAATCAGATTTTGAGACTGAATTTACTTTTCTGACATCAGTCACGAAACGAAAGGTTTTATCTGGTTTTGGCACAAGAAGACAAGGAGAGCTCCATTCACTTTTACTCGGCTCAATAATATCATTGTCAAGCATATATTTAATTTCTTTTCTCATAGCTTCAAGTTTGAGTGGATTGAGCCGGTAAGGATGTTGCTTAATTGGAGAAGCATCTCCTACATCAACATCATGACAAACAACAGTAGTTTTGTTTGGCACATCTGGAAAAAGATTTTTAAAAGAAAATACCAAAGTTTTTATTTCTTCTCTACGATCAAAAGACAGATGTGCAAGTTTTGAGTCTAAATTTGACAAAATTTCTGAATTTTTCAATCTAACTGTCTCTTCCATAGTTTTAGAACTAAAAGGTGGTTCAATTACATCTGGTTTGTCATTATTGTTCTCAAATTTAACCATGCCTAAAGTGGCAACTGGTTTACTCTCACATTCATTAGTACGCTCAAAATATGGTTTTAACATATTAATATGATACACTCTGTTTTGTTTACGCCGACCTGGAGTTTTTACAATATAATTCAAATCATTGATTTTACTGTCTATTGTATAAGGACCACAATATTTAGCTTGTAAAGGATGTCCAGGGACTGGCAAAAATATCACCAGGCTCAAAAACTCTATCCCTGGCATCTTTATCATACCAAATTTTCATCTTGCTCTGTACATTTTTTAAGTTTTTCTGAGCAATTTGACAAGCAGTATACAATTTTTCTTTAAATCTAGATACATAGTCTAAAAGATTCAAGTCAGTATGTTCAGTAAGCCACTTTTCCTTAATCAATTTTAACGGTCCCCTTACAGTATGGCCAAATACCAACTCAAAGGGACTAAATCCAATGGATTCTTGAACAGCCTCTCGGACTGCAAAAAGTTGAAAGTGAACTCCGTCATCCCATTTTCTGTCAAATTGAAGACAAAAAGTTCTAATCATATTCTTCAATGTTTTATGAAAACGTTCTAAGGCACCTTGAGATTCTGGATGATAAACACTTGATCTGTACTGAGCAATCCCTAACTGGTATACGACTTGCTGAAATAAACCTGACATGAAATTTGATCCCTGGTCGGACTGTATAGACTTAGGAAGTCCTACTAATGTGAAAAATTTGATCAAAGCTTTGACGATAGTAGGTGTCTTGATATTTCTGAGCGGAATAGCTTCAGGAAAGCGGGTAGATGTACACATGATTGTCAATAAATATGCATTTCCAGTCTTGGTCTTTGGTAAAGGTCCAACACAGTCAATTAGAACTCTGCTGAAAGGTTCGTCAAAGGCTAGAATAGGCAGAAGTGGTGCTGGTGGTATTTTCTGGTTAGGTTTACCAACAACCTGGCATATATGACATGATTTGCAGTATTCTGCAACATCATTTCTAAGTTTAGGCCAGTAAAAATGCTGCAAGATCTTAAGGCAAGTCTTCCTTATACCTAAGTGTCCAGCCAAGGGGGTGTCATGGGCAAGACCAATAATTTCTTGTCTATAAACTTTAGGCACCACCACTTGGTATAGCACTCTCCATTCCTCCTCTGGGGTAGCATCAGGAGGCCTCCACTTCCTCATTAAAATACTGTCCTGATAGAAATAGCATTCGGCCACTTTGTCTGCTTCCTCCTGTGGTTGAGCCCTCTGGCTGAGCTGAAGAATCTCAGGGTCTTTATGTTGTTCTTCGAGTAAATTATTTCGGTCTATTGAATGGCTGTTCACATCTGGCCATGGCATAATAACATTTTTGTTAACACTAGGTGGTTTTATAATAGCCTTTTCTGAGTTACCAGGATCTTCAATATCAGCTAAAAAAGTGTCAGAAAGGTCCATGTAATCAAACTGGTCTTCTTGCAAATTCTCATCTTGTTGTTTTCTAGCCATCGCCTTAGTAACAACACAAGCTGGATACAATTCAGCATCATCTTCAGGTGATTTAACATCCACCACTGGTTCACTGGTAACAATTGGTTCAGCAACCACTTTGTTCCTAGCTAGATCATTTCCTAGCAATAATGTAACACCCTCTACAGGGAGATTAGGACGAACACCTACAATAACTGGTCCAGTTATCAAATCTGACTTCAGATACATACGATGGAGAGGAACATCTATACAACCTAACTCTACACCTTGTAACAAAACGGAGGCACCAACAGAAGTCTTCTCGGACAAAGGCAACACACCTTCTAACAATAAAGACTGAGAAGCTCCAGTGTCCCGTAAAATCTTAATAGGCTGAAGAGTGGTATCATCAACAATAGAAATAAACCCATTAGACATAAAGGGTTTATATTCCTCCATGTAATCACAAAAACTGGACTTAAAAGCCTGACTCGCAGGACATTCCAACGTACTGGTAATATAAGGTGTCGTACACGCACTGGACTTCGGCTTATTATCTCGTTCATTCTTCTTCTGGAGTCTAAAACAATCAGCCATCAGGTGACCATTCTTCTTACAATAAGCACAAATCAGTGACTTCTTCTCAAAAGTATCAAATTTTGGACTAGACATATTAAAACTGGACTGACTCTTATTCTGTGCAACAGGCTTACTATCAGTACGCTCAGTGCTTTGATTTTTGTAATTTCCACTGGAAGTATTAACATTTTGACCCTTGAAACTTCTTTTATGTGAAAGAGTATAATTATCTGAAATAACAGCTGCATCATGTATTGACTCAACAGTTTTGTCGTCTAAATGTGTTTTTAAGTCTAAATGAACACATTGTTTGAACTCTTCTAATAACATCAATTGTCTTAGGTTATCAAAATTGTTATCTGTTTTCTTTGACGTAAGCCATTTATCAAATAGATCTTCTTTTTCCCGAGCAAATTCCACATATGTTTGTGAATCAAACTTTTTATAAGATCTAAATTTCTGTCTATATGCTTCTGGTACTAGTTCATAAGCTTTCAAAACTTCCTGTTTTACCATATCATAATCAGAACTTTTTTCTGATGGAAGTGCGGAATAAATTTCAGCGGCCTTACCCTCAAAAACACTTTGCAGCATCGTAGTCCAATATGGTTTCGGCCATTTCAAATTATTTGCAATTTTCTCAAACTGTGGAAAATATTTATCAACTGTTTTTTCACAAAATTTCGGAACCAAACGTATATTTTTTGCTGCATCAAAATAATCTGATTTCGACTGGACTTTAGTGTTATTTTCCTCTTTGCCAATTTCAATTTTCATTTTTTCCATCTCTAGCCTTTCCCTCATTTCAAGTTCTTTTAATTTTAATTCATCTTCTTTTTCCTTTTTATCCATTTCCAATCTTTCCTTCATTTCCAGTTCTTTTAATTTAAGTGTATGTTCTAATTCAAGCTGTTTTAATTTAAAGGCGTCAACATTTTCGACCTTAAGATCAAGAGCCTCTTCACCTAAAATTTCTGATTCAACTAATTTGTCTATAACCAAATTTTGTATAACTTGTTTTCTCACAGAAACTTTAAAAACTAATTTCAGTTGTTTAGCAAGCAACACTAATTCCTCTTTCTTTAAATTATCAAAACTCTCCAGGTCTGGCGTTTTCAAAAATTTACCAGCATCAAATGCCATTTTGTAGAATTTTGTTGGCTAGTTATAATACAAATACTAAACAAATTTTGAATAAAATATTTTTAAGATCCCAGGACGAGCCCCCAATTTCTGTTACGGCCAGAAATCGCCTTTAAATTGTATCCAACAAAAGACACAAATCAATAGTAAAATTTAACAACATTTAATATACAAAAGTTTACAAAAGGTATTACACAAATATTACTGTTAACTTAACTGTCAAAATATGAGTCCAATCTGTTATCTTTATCTGTATCCGGAAATCTTTCGGAATCCAATTTGAATATTACGTTCACTACTAATGTCACAATCCAGTATGATGTTGTTTGTAGAATAAATGTGTCAATCCAAATGCTGTGAATACTAATGTCTATCAATGTCTATGTCCAAGTTTAATTATGAGAGTTTAACTTTAGTGTCTGTATATATAGTGTTGTCATGGAAAATTCTAGAACACTCTATAATGGAACATTGTGGAAAATCCTGGAAAGTTACAACGGAAGTTTCTGGAATAACGTAGAAGTTTAAATTACGCATCTTTTATAAGGATCATTCTAGAAAGTTCCAATCATTCTGTGATTGTTCCAGTGATTCCTAAACTGCCCAGTTATAAGATTATTTGGTAAACAACTATCAGGCCATACAACACAAATTAGGCCAACATAAATAAACATAATAATTACAATATCATAACAGTTTATATATGTCGTGCAACCCTTTAGTCTTATCTATCAGAAGTAAACAATATGTATATTCTAAAACCAACGTCGCTAACATTAGTCGATTACGTGCAAAAAGAGACACAATTTAAAGCCATTTATGGTACTGTAGATCACTTATTAGTTTTTAGTGTTTGTTATATAATAATAACATGTCTACAAGAGAAAGAACCATTAGTTAACATATAACAACTTAGTATTACCTTAGCCGTATTTGGCACAACTTTTTGAATTTCGGGTCCTCAATGCTCCTTAACTTTGTACTTGTTTGGCTTTATGACTATTTTGATCTGAGTGTCGCTGATGAGTCTTATGTAGACGAAACGCGCGTCTGGCGTATTGAATTATAATCATGGTATTTTTGATAACCAATTAGTATACGTGCGTATTGTTAATATCATACTCATCGGTTCCGTTGAAATCTAAACCATTTGAACAAAGGATAAGTATAGAGTTCACGAAAAGTAAAAGCAAAAGTGTAGCAAAAGTCAAATCCACAGAAAAGACGAACACAAAAACGGGTCTAATAGAAAAACTTTGTTACATGTCTATTATAAATACAAACCTGACGTTCTCCTTAGGTTTAGGGTTTTCTTCTTTTTTGACAGTTTCTCTGCGTAAAAATAATGATCTTATTAACAATTTCATTCACATCTTAAATGTCCGTTACAATTGCATTTAAAGTACTGTTTTTTTTTTCTTTTTCACTTATTCAGGTACAAAATGTGGGTTATAAGGAGAAGTATAATATACACAGTCATTTGAATTATCTGTTTTCTTTGTGTATGCCCTGCCGGAATGTTTTCCTTGTGATTGATTTGATAATATTTTGATAATAATTGTTATATTAAGTTTGAACTACCACTTTTTTATTGAGAACTGCAGGTTCAAGTATGTCTATTAATAGTTTGTACTGACATATCGTATATGTCTATTATTAAAGACCGCTTAGTTTTTCCTTGATTGTTGACTTCTTGGCGTGCATCCCAAAGTATTTTGATAAGACTTCAACTAGAAAGGCTAATGATTCAAAAACCAAAGTATTCTACGTATTTGACATAAATTTTGTCTTTAAGATAAAAAAAAATCATTATTATAGGATAACGACGTCTTCTTTGTTTAAGTAGCTATCGTTGATCGTACTACAAATTCAGAATCATTCTTTTACACATTTGGATATTTAATATCCAATAGTAGATACTGGAATGCTAATTTGTACTGTATCTTAATTACTTAAAGTATAAATCGGAATTCTTATTTCTTTTAGTAGATATTGAAAAATTTAAATGTGTACTCGGAGGATTTTGAATCCTACTGAATTCCTATTTAAACTGTAAACATATATTTAGGATTCTATAAAGTCAACCCATAAATTTGCTTGTTTTGTAACTCATGAAATGCTGATTATTTTAATCAATGATCCGAGAACACCGACAATTTTGAATAACAGTGTATATACTGGCATTGCATTATCGCATATTCTATTAAATCTGGAAAACTTTGATTATCTAAGATACTAATACATAATATAATTGAAACAACATGAACAAGAAGCGGAAATGCCATAATTATTCAATCCTTTGCAGTCGAAAAGAGACTGCTTATATACCAAAGTTCATATGAAAAAAGAGGAAAAGACAATAAGAGTTTTCAAAGCAATTTCATAGAATCAATAACAAACTTACCCAAATGTTAGTTCCCCAAACAGTTTTCCTATTTCTCCCTCTGCTACTGTCTTTTTGGCATATTTGACTGATGGCATAATAGGAATCTGTATTTCTTCTATTTGATCGATTTGTGACTTTATTTGTTTAAGTTTCTGTAACAATTTCGTAGTATCTTTTATACCCTGCGTGTCTTGATAAAACTTCTGCTGCTCCTTTGCCTTATCCAAAGCTGTTTTTAACTCATTGCCAACAGACTGTAGGGTTTTAACATTCCTTGTGTCTTTCTCCTTCAGCGTGATAATAAGACCTTCGACTTTCTTATCAATCATCTCTTTCAAGTGTCTGCCTTCTTCTCTTATAGCCTGGATAGCTTTCTGTACATCAGCTTGATATGTATGGGTACCTTGATGGATTTCTATTATATTTGACTGTAGCTTTTTAATTTTCGTTTCAACATCAATGTTTACCTCCGCGTTGATACCTTCCAAGTATTCCTTTATCTCCGATAGATCATGTTTTTTGTGATTTTTAATAGCACATATCTTACAGACTGGTATACTACATTCCATGCAATAATATATGAAGTTTTCATCATGTTCATTACAATATAGTTTAACTTCCGGGTTAATATTTGGGCCACTTAGAAATGTGTGATTTTTTGCTAATTTTCGCCCTTAAATGAGAGATTTTACATCCATCACAAAACAGCTGGTCACACTGTTCGCAGTAGTTATGTCCAGGATTAAACACACATATTTCACACGTTTTGGACGCTACCTGGGCCATCTAGATTTTCCTGCGTTATTCTATCTATTGCAGAAAAAAATCCATTTCAAATAACATGAATATTCTATAATCAAGTTATGTTTTTATTTTTTATTAAATTGAAGTTTGATTTTGGTTGAATGCACACTGGCTGCCGGCAGTTGACACATTCCTGTTATGTTATTCCGTCAAGGGGATTTACAACTGAAAAAAAAACTTTCTTTGAAATCACTATCTGATTGAGGTAGTATTCTTTTGCATACGCAAATATTTTATACGATACATTACACATATTCATTGTTCCCGTTGAAAATATGAATGGATAGCTCTAATGAATTGCTTTAAAAAAAAGGAAAGAAATACTGGGATCACCGTACGTTTTCCAGCCATAACGTGAAACAGGAACATTTCATGACCTGATAAAAAATTTCTTTAAAATTATTCAATTACTGGACAGCTTTCCCTTAAAACGCTAAATAAATAATGATTGAATCAAGTAAAACTTTTCTGTATTTGTAAAAATGTCATTCACATCAATGTGTTCATTTAAATGAATATTTCTATGAGTTAACTGCATTGCTGTATCGAACTATTTGGACTGCATCGAAAACCTAAACCTATTATATTCTGCCATTTAAACCATCAAAAATAGCGAAAGACTCCCCAACTACGTTAACAATTTAACTAATTCATGATCAAAGTCGATCAACCGCGTTATCTACTAAGTGATACAACATATATAAGCATATGACAATCAATTAAGAGTGGTTAAGGATAAATATAATCTCTATACCAACATAAGTTATCTTACTCCGTATTTATATTACAACTGATAGAAGATATGTCACAATTTATGACGTTAGTACAAAAAAATGTATGTCTGGTGTGTCTGATAATTAAGGCAGGATCATGGTTGACAGAAATCACCGGTATACTACAGTTGCCTTTATTTTGATACATATTCTAAAATTAGTCTAAGGCGTATTGTCTACTTATTTCTTGTGTTAATGATCTGTAGTAGCCTAGAAGAGTTCCCTAATGTTATTCGTTGATGATACATGTATACAGATGAGAATAAAACTTAAAATTACTTGTAACCAGTATGACTAAACATGCTAAATATATTAAACATACGTTATCGTCTTTTTTTAAAATGATGGGGAAATAGGAAGTTAATATGTATGTGTGTTTCCTTTAGGCTTTGTTATTCGGCTAATAATGTTAAATACTACAACTGTGAAGTTGAAAACAAGCGTATTCAAGTTTTGTTTTTTTAAATTAAAACAATGTATTTAAATCTTCTATATTAAAGACGTATTGTTTTGACGTTTAAATTTCGATTTGGAATTATTTCAAAAACATGGGCTCTTAATAGCAACAATGCAACTTAAGGGTGGAATTTGTTAAAAAGTCAGAACAACATATATTTGAACATTAATCGTCAGATTGCCCTGATTGCACATGCAAAAATATTTCTTATTTAGGTGTTTATAGTCATTAGATTATATAAACCGCTTATTTGTCATATTGATTCACTGTAAAAATGTGTATCTGAAGTCTATGTTTCTTTGTGTAGATCTTTTTTTAAATTTTGACAAGCATGTTTTAAAACAATTCACATCAATCTTAATTATGTGGTCTACACAATGTAAGTATTATATTATGACGTATAAGTCTTGCTGTGGGTTCTTCAGTTCTTTATTCTTTTTTATACCATTTCCTATATTTTTTATCTATTTTGCTCATAATAATCTATTCTTTCAATGATTCTCTTTTACTATTAGTCATTTTATTCTTTAATTTGTTAGCCCTTTATTATACACTCTCTGCCTATAAAGATTATTATATATTCTGTAAATACAATCCAGACCCTCAGGTTAGGTGTATATATAGGTTGTCAGTTGTATTGAGCCACACCCACTCAATAGTTATTAAGTCATCTTAATTAATAACAAATTGGTTAATCATTGTGATGGGTAAATATCAGTTGTAGTAAGTTACACTTACAAACTTTATTGTACTTCTACAGAAAATATTTAGATTAATAAACTCATCTTAAATCAATGTAGAATGTTTTGTCAAGTTTACTTTTAATTCAATGATAATTAAGGAACACACAATTTTGACTGAAGTTTTATATTTGTATCATAACATGAATACAAATAACTTTCAAAATGCCACTAAATGATTACATTTTTTTTTCAGTATATGTATTAAGATGACTTGGAGGCAATGGTGTTATACAATTTCACTAGTAGTAACTGAAATTGGAAAAAAGTAATCCAAGAAAAAGAGAAACCACTTGTTTCTTTTAAAGATCAACACACACAAGGAAATTGTCAGACAAGTTATAACCATCTAATATTCATCGATGTGTTCAAAGTGAAGGTGATTTACGTATTTTTGAAGAGACATTCTGATATATTTGTAAAAAGGACGATTCGGTTAGGGAGGGGTTGGGGGGATACGGCACAATTGTTTCGCACAAATTATAGTAAATCTAAATCGAGCACATGTCAACGAACTTTGGTAAAGCAAACAATTGTCAGCTGATTTTTTTCGTTTGCCATACTATGGGGCTAAATTTTACGTGATTTCATTAAACTGTAGCCTTCTTCATAGAATGGATTGTTACAAACCAATCTAGTTTCCAGCAGTAGTGTCACTATATTTTTGTCGTTTTTGATAGTTTTAGTTATTTAAGAAAATGAAGAAACCTTTAGAAAACATACTTACCTCAATAGTCAGTTCATACAATATGTGTATTATCTCTACTCGTAATAAATTTATCTTGTTTAGTATTTACTTTATAACTTTACGCTAATAGAAATAGTGTCCCAAATTTTGACATCAGAATAATGCATTTAATGATAAATGTAATTGTCCCTTTTGATAACAGTGAATGATAACCTACAACACTAAATTTGCATTTTTGGCTGTTTGTTATATTAATACATGTTTTATGTTATTCTTGATGTTTGTTATATTAATATATGTTTTATGTTATTCTGTATGTTTGTTATATTAATACATGTTTTATGTTATTCTGTATGTTTGTTATATTAATACATGTTTTATGTTATTCTTGATGCCTTATTGACAGAACTTAGAATGGAAACAAAGTGTGTGACAACAACCAGACTAAAGACCAAAATGTTTACCTTACCTTTCAGTCAGTACATACAAAACGAATAGGAAACTAATAAATGATTCACTATTAATTCTTTGTTTTATATTTTATCGTTTTACGTCATGCTGGCAAATAAATTTGATCGTTTCATTTTAGTCGTGTAGATCTTAGATGTTATGACATTATTGATGTTGTTTCATATATTATGACCGGTTTGTCTGTTAACATACAGTTAGTAAGTGTTGACATGCGTGACTGACTGACTTTGTTTAAAAATGAATGATTAGCATAGAGGCAGAATTATTTTCAAGTATACAGCCTAATTTTAAAGCTTTCAAAACACCTTGGATTTGTATGCAAAGAAGAGATTATAATTCTTCATCTGTATTTTGACAACAGCTTTTGTAATTTTGTGTCCTTACTGTTTTTTAACTTTGCAATTTAGATGTTTTTGATTCGAACACAACTGTTGAGTCTTTTGTACATGGTGTGGACGAAAAGCACGTTTGATTTACAAAAGTGTAATGCTAGTTACTATGATAAGTTACTTCATAATATATTGAATTTTCATGATTGTTATCTTAAATAAGTTAGTTCCAGGGACGAAAGATACCAAAGGGACAGTCAAACTCATAAATCTATAACAAACTCACAACGCCATGACTAAAAATGAAAAAAGATAAACAAACAACAGCACATACGACACAACATAGAAAACTAAAGAATAAACAACACGAACCCCACCAAAAAACTAGGAGTGATCACAGGTGCTCCGGAAGGGTAAGCAGATCCTGCTCCACATGTGGCACCCGTCGTGTTGCTTATATGATAATAAATCCGGTAAGTAGTCTAATTCGGTAGGTCACATCCATGAAAGGGAAGGGGATTGTAGTTACGACGTAAGGAACATATCCGATATCATTTGTGAAACGGTTATTCGATAACGGTCAACCAACTCGTGATGGCGTCCGTAAAATTTACGAAGGGATGATTTCAACTTCACCATTTGGAACTCTTGGTTTAATAGCTTCCTTGTGAGCAGCAACCCTCTATCAAGAAAATCACGATAGGAAATGCAAGCAAGGGAATAGTGTATCAATTGGGAGATATATACCCCGTATGCAGCTGCTGGAATGTTGCTACTTAGAAATGGAAAGTTCAGAATTGGAAAGCTGAATTCATCTCTTTTGTCGTAAAGTTTTGTTTTCAACCGACCCTCATTGTCAATTTCTAGATGTAAGTCAAGATATGAGGCCGACGTAACTATATCTGTAGTATCCTTTATCGCTAGCTCGATTGGATAGATGCGTTCCACATAGTCACCAAATGTTGAATTATTTAGTAAAAGAACATCGTCTATATAGCGAAAAGTAGAGTTAAAGGATATTGCTAACTTCTTACCTTTTTTCGTAAGAAGTTTCTGCATGAAGTCAGCCCCATAATAATAAAGAAACAAGTCTGCACGTAGAGGGGCACAGTTTGTTCTCATTTGAATGCCGACAGTCTGTTGAAAAACACGTCCTCCGAACGTTGTATATTTAAAATATTTATTATTAATTAAATGAGTTTGGATGTTTTATCTTTAAAATTATCTAAACAAAAGTATTTCAAATAATTTCCTTTTAAATCCATTGACAGGGGAGGTAATCTCGGTTCTAATTTTGTTTCCTCGTGAAATTGATTTATATTTCCAGTCGCATTTCATTCACTTATGAGGGGGGCAATGGGTTTAACTGTTATGCTGTAATGGGGTAATTTAATTCTTTGTTATCTGTTATCCTGAAAATATATGTATTGTTAAGCTGTTATTGGCTTATTCCTATTATAGGACTATTATTTTTATTGTTATCTGTTATTGTGAGATTGTATAAGCTGTTAACTGTTATTGAAAATTGGAATGTTACCATTTTGACAACCAATCTAAAGTAGAAATTTAAGAAAATTGAACATTTTGATTTTGATGGAGAGTTGTCTCTTTGACTCTCATACCACATCTTCCTATATCTATTGGGGTCTTTCCACTGGTAATATGGAGGTAACGTATTTGCAGAAGGATTCCAGTAACATACATCACATACACATATTTAAATCAGTGGGGTCCAGGACCATTGCAGTATACATTATTATTATTCTTTGTAATAAATTCCATTGTCTGTGAACATGTTTTTAGATGTATAATTTTGTACAATTATAATTTGTACCAAAAAAAGGTACAAATTATAGTTTTGTTTATTTTACTTTCTACACATTTTTCTTACAAATTATCATTTGTATTTTGACTTTGTACACATTTTTTGTACAAATTATAATTTGAAAAATAACAATTTGACTAAGATTTTATTGAAATTCACTTATAACTTTTACAATAACTTATCATATGGATTTTGTTGTAAAAAAAGCATTGATACACCGTATATAATTTTATTTCAATGACCAAATAATAAACCATATTCTGTATGTGTCTGTCACAAGTCAGGACCCTGTAATTCAGTTGTTGTTTTCGTTCATAATTTTGTAGATAAATTAGGCTGTTAAATTGGTTTTCGTTTGTCATAAGCAAGGTCTTTTATATCTGACTATGCAGTATTGGTTTGCTCATACTCGACGGCGGTATGATGAGCTATAGTAGTTGATTTCTGTGTCTTTTTGTCTCTTTTGGAGATATGTCTCATTGGCAATCATACCTTATCTCCTTTTATACTAATTTACAAAATACAAAAGTGGTATATATGTATCATTTGTTTGAGCATGTGAGTGAAAAATTGCCTTTAGGAATTACACAACATCTGTTGCATTTAACATTCACATTTAGAAGTGCTACTCATCCTCTTTGTATTTACATGAAAGAGAACCCTGACTTTCAATTTCTTAAAAGCTTTTATCTGGTTCACTTAGTGCACAGTGAAGCTCAGAAAATGTTGCTTTAAATAAAGATGTGTCTTTAACAGCTTCAATTCAATTTCTTGACAAAATATCCTTGAAATAAGTGAATATATATGTCTCTGTTAAGGCCTAGCTGCATTATAGATCCATTCAACCAGTTATATAATAAGAACTACTGTAGTGGTCCTGATCATGAACCGGGCTGATTTTAAGATTTTATTTACTGTTATCTGTTATTGTCCCTTTTCAATTCCTTGTTATCTGTTTTAAGCCAAATCAATTTACTGTTTTGCTGTTATTGGAACCCCCTTGCCCCCTCACTTATGTACACGGATAAACGGGTTATAATTTGATAGGGTCTACATTCATTTTCTTTAGTTAAAGGTAGAGTTTGCTGATTGTTGGTTGACAACACTGACAGTGTCACTTTAAAAAAAATGTTGCAAAATCACATATGTTCCTTTACTTTCCCCGACTTCGAAAAACAACATAAACATGAGCAAGAACGAAAAAGCTTTTTTTCTTCCCGGCATTGAAGTTTTGTAATTCAATCAAGATAACATGAGTTAAAATAAGGTACTCGAGCAGATTCGGAAATGCAAGTTCGTTCCGGACGTTGGTTCACATATTATCGACGTATCCGTAAAACCAATGAATTTTCAGTGTAGAATTATTGAATTTTAAACATGAGCGGACGCGAGTACCACAAATATATTTTAAACAGTCAATTATTTCCTTACAACAGACAACACATTGAAATATCTTCGTGGTACTCGCGACCGCTCATAGTTAAAAATTGCCTAAACGGACGCAAACACAGCTGATTTTCATAAAATTTACGTTTTTCCTGAGAAAGAGAGGGGTATTTAATAATTTTTACACACGGAAAAAGAAAAGTTAGATTGATTATTTTTTGATGAGACACTATTATATTTAGAAATAACCATGCTTCTTGGATAGAATTCTAAATTCAACGAACATAGGGGGCTAGTTGCAATAGCTTATCGTACCTTGTCCTTTTACGTGATGTTATTAAACTGTAGCCTTCTTCATAGAATGGATTGTTACAAACCAATCTAGTTTCCAGTAGTAGTGTCACGATATTTTCGTCGTTTTTGATAGTTTCAGTTATTTAAGAAAATGAAGAAACCTTTAGAAAACATACTTACCTAAATAGTCAGTCAATACAATATGTGTATTATCTCTACTCATAATAAATTTATCTTATTTAGTATTTACTTTATAACTTTACGCTGATAGAAATATATTTGTTATATTAATACATGTTTTATGTTATTCTTGATGTCTTATTGACAGAACTAAGAATGGAAACAAAGTGTGTGCAAGGGACAACAACCCGACTAAAGACCAAAAAATGTTTACTTAACCTTCCCTTTAGTACATACCACATCTTCTTTTTTATATTTAATAAAAACCAAAACATAACAAAAGATAACAGAATCACTTTTTCTTGTGATGTTTCTCTTTTTACAGGACCAGTTTTGGCGTAATATATTACAAGTCTATCCAACTTATCTTTACAAAGAATTCCGCCGAAGTTGGTGCTAGGGACGTCCTAAACGTGTAGTGGGGTTGGAGTATTTGATCTGGTTTTGGTGTACAAGACTTGAAAAAGACACGCAGTACCAATGTATGGTCTTCATTCCTGTCCACGTAAAAGTTTTAACTTCCAAACATTTTATGGACACGGGATCAATATTCCGTTATTTAAACAACAGACCGTACTGGCCATCGTACTTTTGGGTATCTGCGTAATTCATATCTTATTAACAGGCATAAACTGCCTTCAAATTTACAATTAATTCATACGTTTTTGTTTTTTTTCAAAATTATCATTCAATATGTGTTCTTCAAGGACCAACATTTCTTCAACTGTCTCCTGATACCTTAACACTATAATAAATTATACGTGGCTGTATATTTACACCTATATACGGAGCCCCGATAGGGACATGCAAAGAAAACAAATAAAAAGTAATATATTGTGTGCACACTTTAAATATATTGTGCACACAACTTAAATATATAGTGCGCACAACTTAAATATATTGTGCGCACAGTCTAAATATAGTGTGCGCACAAAATGATATAGTGAGCATTAAATTCTTTGACCTTACACATGGTATGGGGCTTCAATTAATGTCTCCTTTTTTAATTGACAGAATGAAAAAATTCCCCATAAGGTTTTCTTTTGAAATGGGGCTAGATTACATGGAATTACTATTAATAATAGCAAAAAATTGTCATTGCATGTGTTTCGGCTCCTGAAGGTTTCATGTTTAAAATGCATTTTTGCCAACATATTAAAATGGTGTCATTCCATATATGATAAATAGTTCGAATGGTTATGTCATTGCCTTTCTAAACACACATCTCATTTCACAGTTGTATGTCATTTTTTGGTTCATTCATTACTTGCATGGGAAGTGACTAATTGTTTTAAGAAAGAGAAATTTAACAAAACATATCCGGTCAGTTTCAAACCGAACGTTCAAGTATTATGTTTCCACAGGTTGCATTGCATTGTGTGTACCTGCATAACAATTGTATCTGTAAACAGAGTTCTTGCATCAATTTGTAAGGAAATAATATCATTTTTCAGGATTTCCTTGCGAGTTTGAGCGAGATTAGTAATTATAATTATACTAATTTCGGAGTTCTGGAAATGCAAATATCTTGTTCCTGAATTGTACATTATCTCTTGTGGAAACTTTTATCATATTCCTCAATATAATAATCTGAATGATTGTTATGTGTTGTCGGCGCTAATGATAAACCAATCATAATAAGGGATATCATGTACTCAGTGACGTTTAGGTCTATTTTTACAACGTATGACTCATTATTCCTTCAGAATCTTATTAAAACATACTCTATTTGTCGGATTATAGTGTTGTTGAGGACAACTATAAATATGTTTAACTTCGTTGACTATTTGGTGGTTGAATAAGAAAACAAATATACAATGAGCCGATGAAAAAACACATGAGCAATAAGAATATGGAAAAACTAGTCAGGTACTACCTTTAAGTAGCTGTGAATACTTTTCGATCTTTTGTCTTTGAGTTGGTTGGGATTTTCCATACGATTCGATTCTATCAGGCCAGTCAACTCTTTCTCAGCTACTTTTCACCGTATCTTGTGATAAATCACCACTGTACAAGGTCAACGTGTATAAAATATATATTTGGCACAACTTTGTGGAATTTTGGATCCTCAATGCTCTTCAACTTTGTACTTGTTTGGCTTTTTAAAATATTTTGATATGAACGTCACTGATGAGGCATATGTAGACGAAACGCGCGTCTGGCGTACTAAATTATAATCCTGGAACCTTTGATAACTATATACGTATATAGAAAATCTATTTACAATGCAATAATACTGTTCTATTGTAAAACACAAAATCAAAATAATAAAAACAAACAGTAAAATTGGATATCATATATGTACGTAATCATTTAAACCACTATATATTATCATTTAAACTACATTTTAGTTGTACAATATATTTATTTCATTTCAATGTAATATTTAAATGAACTAAATAATTAACATTAGTTACATATATCTATTCAATATACTCTTGTCTCTTAAGCAAAATCATGTTAATGGGAATACCCTATTTAATTTCTTAAAGGTATAAATTATGTACATCATATTGTATTTGACTGTGACAGGCTTCTTTTGTACAGTGACAAATAGAGTATTTAAAAAAAAAACATTTTTTATTATATGATATACCATGTATACACAACATGTCTTATCAACTGACTTAAATGCAAACTAAAGAAATCATTTATCTGTTTTGGGAATTTACCCATAAGAATAAAAAATAAAAATAAATAGCAGATTTCCTATTTCAAGTAATTTTCAATCTAACAGAAAAACACAAAAACATATAAAAAACACACATACATCCAGTCAATGGTGTACATGTACTTATAAAGCATCCATGTAGGACTAATATCATATTGATTTGATCAAATATTTATTATAATAGATACTAAGGACAATCAGTAAGATAAAGGCCAGGAAGAAAACCGCAAATCAAATTGCCGTATGATAAAGACACTATTTCAGTGTTGAAGATATATTTTTGTTTACTTTTAAAAAAAATATAGATGCCAGGTTGGTGTATACTCAAATATTGTTTTATATCTATATCGTCCACTCAAGAATGTTATATGTAATAAACAAGTTTGAGCAAATGCAGATTTGAACCTTTGAAAAATAGAACATAATAGATATAGGAAGATATGGTATGAGTGTCAATGAGACAACTCTCCATCTAAATAACAATTAAAAGAAGTAAACCATTATAGGTCAAGATACGGCATTCAACACGGAGCCTTGGCTCACACCGAATAGCAAGCTATAAAGAGTCCCAAAACCTAGTAATGTAAAACCATTCAAATGGGAAAATCAACGGTCTAACCTATATGAAAACGAGAAACGTGAAACACGTATGAACTACATAAACAGACTAATAACTACTGTACATCAGATTCCTGGCTTAGGACAGGTGCAAACATTTGCAGCGGGATTAAACGTTTCAATGGTACTTAACCCTTTCCCTTTTCTGAAACAATAGTATAACATCACAACATAGAAAAACACGCTATAAAATATCAACCAGAAGGCTTACCTCAATCAAAAAATGCAAATTAACACACAATGAACGAATAAATTTGATCTTCGATACCTGAATGCAAATTCATAGTTAATAAAATGTATAAGGGTTTTATAATTAAGGTCAAATGTTAATAAAAAGGTTTCAACAAAGTTAGAATAAGATACCACTGTGACATTAAACAATTTATAGAAAATCATCACTTTTGAAAAGAGATGCGTCATATCCTTCACAGGTAAATGAAAAATAATTTTGTCAATACGTATACTTGATCGTCTGTGTGTATAAAAATTTTCGTTTAGGAATACCAAGAAATTTCTTTAATATCAATAAAATAATCAAACACTTGGTATATATGGGATGAACATAATGTTTGTTTACATTTTGTATGTTCACGTACTTGATCTTGTACTTAGTTTTTAGAGAATAAAGTATCTATCTATCTGTCTTCATGTTAATTACACATGTTACACTTAAAATACTACAAGTACAATTTTGTATTTGAACTGTCTTGTTCTCTATTGAAAAGTGTATCAAATGATTAAAGAAGTTCAAAAACATTAGGATAATAGCATAACAAAAGATAATAACTTAAAGTAAAGCTTAAAAGTGCAAAATGTGGATTTGCAAAACAATTAACAATAATTTCATTTAGGTAACTAATTGTACAGCACATGGGGCTTGCTTCTCTAAATAATTTCCCCGAGTCCTCTTTATTTTAAAATCCAAAACACAAACATAGAAGATCTGATGATTAACAATCTATAGATAACTACTCATTAGTCTGTCAAAGTAATTTCAGGTGAAATACTGCGCATGGTCATTCTGTATTATAGTTCTTTAATCAAGAAATGAGGACACTCCCGTCTAAAAGTAATAAATTACGGAATAAAGTACATTAAGCATTATGCATACCATATATTACTGTATTTAACAATTATAGATATATACTCAAACCTATATTTTTTTCGGTGAAATATAATATTTATAACATAGTACTAATAATTTGTTAACCTTTTTTTTGTTGATATTAGTTGCAAAACACCAAAAAAAATCTTCGTTAAATGAAGAACAAAAAATATCCTGAAATGTGCTTTACATTTACATTTCTTACAAGGGGCAGTGTTGTTGTTTCAATTGATAAAATTGGGTTTCTACTTTGTATTATTATTTTTCTGTTTATATTGCAACTCTTTTTTTATCATGTTTATATTTGTCTTTAACTTTGAATCCCATTAAATCTGTTACGATTTCTGTACAATACCAGACCAGTGTTTATGTTTGTCATATGCAAGAAGTAATTTTGTAGAAAGATTCTTTGTTTTCCTTTGCTTCAGCACATTTATATGTTTTCAATGTTTATTCTGCTAAAAAAAGCAGCCTTTATGTTAAGAGAATATCTAGTTGAAATATTTCAAAAGGTTGATGTATCACGACTTTAAATAGCTGTAAAAACAGGTATAGCCCACACTTTTCTTTCAATAATACCTGTACCAATACTTTTTTTAACTCATACGATTAAGTTATATTTTCAATTAAAGTTAATGACAAATTTTAATATCATTCTACATCTTCACAAAAAAGGAGCAACAAAAACTTACCCACACTTCTTACAATCACTGAAAATGAAAAAAAAAAATGATTAACTAACATAACTATACTGCACTGATACTAATATACATGTGCAATATTTATTGTGTCTTTTAAAAGCAATAGATATTGCAAGATACAAATATATATAACGGTTTGATGAAAGACATCAAAGGAAGAAAACATCAGCATTTAAAACAAATATTTTGTGTTTCCTGAATCTAGTATTGTATGTTTATTATTCACTGATTAAATTATATATTTTATTTGCTATCTTCAATTATCTAAGAAATTTTAAGATTGATGAACCAATTTGCTATTATTCAAAAGGCCAACATGCTTGATATTGTACAAAAGAAGTAAATAAACAGTTTCGTTATAACATAACATGAAATACAAATACTTATTATAAATATATGCCATAACATAACAATACTTACATGAATCGACCTCTGTAAAAGATTATAAGAGATAATAAATGAGTTTATAGCTTAACGAGTTAACTCATTGTTAAAAAGGTGACGGACCAGTCTATGATTTTAATATAAAAACTTTGTTTTAAATAACATTTGGTTTTCTATATACTTTATAAAGAGTACATACTTGTAGTACCATACAACCACATTCTTGTTATTTTCCCCTGGGAATACTTGACCTTAAACATTTGTTTTACCAACACTTTCATGTTTTTAACTGCTAATTGATATTTATTTTTCTAATACATTACATAATGTCATTATAATCTAACATTCTGAGTTTGAGTTTCTGTTGCAAATTCTTATTTGTATTAATAGCATCAATGGTACAAAATTTGAAATGATGTGTTGATGCTGTTGTCAGACGAACATATCCTCTACGTAACTGTTTATCTGATAGAAATATGCCAGTATTTTAGAACCAAAAGTAAGACTTAGAAATAGTAAAACCGACATAATTAGTGAAAATAAGTTTCAGTAAATTATAACAAAACTTAAAAAAATATCAGGACTGCTACACTAATTAAAGATACCAGACACGACTCGTCAATTTGTTACGCATGCCCAGTACAGCTCAAAAACAATTTACATGACTAATTTCAATATGAAGCTGAAAAGAATACAAGAAAAAAACGAAGAATAATTAAGTAATATGACCGCAAGGCTGTGCTGTGACTGTACTTATTGTAGAAGTGTAATAAAGATACATTTATTGTTACATAGAGGTAAAAACACCGTGTGGTGATTAAAAGAATACCAACCACTGTATGCAAAATTGATAAAGTCACAGAAGACCACACAACAGATTAATGACAAATAACCTTGATGTACACATGCATCGAATAATGGCGGTTTATTTTGTTCCTTTGTTGAACTTTGAACCTGATTGTGATAAAGATTTAGAAACCTATCTTTGAGAGTTGCACATCATCAACATATTTAAGTGAAAGCGAGTGTTAAGTGTACTGCACCACCTTAGCAACATTTGATGTTTGTTAATAAAACAGGGGCTAAAATCATATCATGTAAACACCATATAGTCGTAAATTTTAATTATAATTTGTTATGACGGGCCTTATTACACAATAAGGGTTAGCTCATAGACCTATAGTTGCGTACATTTACATAATTTGGTATCTGATGGACAGTTGTCCAATTGTCAATCATACCACATTGTTTTATCTAAAGTTTACATCAAACACTCTCATCGTTTGTTCCCTTCTGTCAATTGAAAATTGGATGCATTTAAGCGTCATGTATTTTGACTTTCTGAAATTTGGTAATTAGATATAGGAAGATGTGGTGTGAGTGCCAATGAGACAACTCTCCATACAAATAACAATTTAAAAAGTAAACCATTATAGGTTAAAGTACGGCCTTCAACACGGAGCCTTAGCTCACACCGAACAACAAGCTACAAAGGGCCCCAAAATTACTAGTGTAAAACCATTCAAACGGGAAAACCAACGGTCTAATCTATATTAACAAAACGAGAAACGAGAAACACGTATATATTACATAAACAAACGACAACTACTGTACATCAGATTCCTGACTTAGGACAGGTGCAAACATTTGCAGCGGGATTAAACGTTTTAATGGATCCAAACCTTCTCCCTTTTTCCTGAAACAATAGCATAACATCACAACAAAGAAAAACATACGATAAAATATCAATTGGCAGACTTAACTCAATCAAAAAACGTATGATTAAACAATGAACGAATAAATTTGATCTGTAAGTTTTGATATATTTACACAAAATGTTTACAAATCAGTTGAGCATTCAATGATATTGATGGAATGATCAGAACCTTGTATTTGACTTGCATAGTTATTAAAGAACGAGAATAATGTACGGTGCGAAATTTAAACTTCTACAGTGTTCTAGAAGTTTCAGTAGCAACCATATATGCAGACACAACCATTATTCAGACATGGATGTATTCGTATTCTTCAAGTTCTCTGGAGTTGTTGACACTTTTACTTTATAAACAAAATCATACTAGTGTGTAAACTAATTTGAGATAATATTCCGTTTAGATTCCGAAAAAGGTCTTGCGTATTAAATAATAATCGTGGTACCTTTGATAACTATTTACACCACTGGGTCGATGCCACTGCTGGCGGACGTAACGTCCACGAAGGTATAATCAACCTAGTAGTCAGCACTTCATTGTTTACATGAATATCAATTATATGGTCATTTTTATCAATTTCCTGTTACAAGACTTTGAATTTTTCGAAAAACTAAGGGTTTTCTTATCCCAGGAATAGATTACGTTAGCCGTATTTGGCACAACCTTTAGGAATTTTTTGTCCTCAATGCTCTTCAACTTATTACTTGTTTTGCTTTACAATTATTTTGATCTGAGTGTCACTCATGAGTCTCATGTAAACGACACGCGCGTCTTGCGTATTAAATTATAATCCTGGTACCTTTGATAACTATTTACACCACTGGGTCGATACCGTTGCTGGTGGATGTTTCGTCTCCGAGGGTATCACTAGCCCAGTAGTCATCACTTCGGTGTTGACATGAATATCAATTATATGGTCATTTTTTATAAATTTCCTGTTACAAGACTTTGAATTTTTGGCACAACTTTTAGGAATTTTTGGTACTACTAACAACATACATCATAATTCCTCAATCTAGAATTATATGTTAATTATTCACTGATTGATTTATAGGGGAAAAAAATGATATTCTTTTTTAAATTCTCTCATTTTTGTGTGTTATCTTGATTTGGCGCTTCAATGATTTAAGAATGTAAAGATTGATGAATCACTTTTGCTTTCATTTAACAAGCTCATTGGTGTTATCGTACGAAAGAAGTAAATCCAACAGTTTTCTTATAACAAATAATAATAATTGTTTGTTTCAATATTTAAAAATAGTTCTAACAGTTTGTCAGCCTAAAATCTATGATTGACGTATACATAACGCTCTGCTAATTGATAGTTAGATTTCTAATACATTACATCATATATTCCGCTGTCTATAAACCTTAAACTTTAATCTGAAACAGTCTGAGTTTCTATTACAATTTCTCAATTGATTGAACAGCATTAACGGTACACAATTTTCTGCACCAGATCAACATTTCGACATCTTTTATATCTTTTCAGTAATGCTAGAGTATTAAGTATTTAAAATGATTTTGAAAAACTTTGAATTGCTGATGAAACCAAAAAGAACATGATGTAAAAGTGAAATCTAGATTGACATGATGTGTTGTTGCTGTTATCAGACAAAGAAATACCCTACGTCATTGTTTATTTGATATAAGTACACCAGTAATTCTGAACCAAAAAGTAAGACTAAGAAATAGTTAACCGACAGAATTATTGAAAATGAAGATTTGTTTAGTATTCACATTTTTACCTGGTAAATCATAATAAAACTTAATAATAATATCAGGACTGCAAAACTCATCACAGATACCAGACATGCTACATTTGTACGTCAATTTGTTACGCATGCCCAGTGGAGCTCAAATAACAATTTGCAGGACTTATTTTAACACGAAGTTGAAAAGAATAACAGAAAATAGATGAATCATTAAATATATATGGCCACAAGGCTGTCATGTGACTGTGCTTATTGTAGAATTGTACTAAAAATACATTTTCTTGTTCCACAGAGGTAAAACAACGCGTGATGATTCAAACAATACTAACCACTATACGTAGAATTGATCAAGTCAAATGAGACCATACAAAAGCATTAATTAGTGACAAATAATCTTGATGTAAACATGCATCAAAACATGGGGTTTTGTTTTGTTTCTTTGTTGAACTTTGAAAATTAATATGATAAAGATTTAGACATATAGAAAACTATCTTTGGGAGTCGCACATCATCAACAAATTTATTTTTATAGCAACGGATTAATGTATAGCACCATCATAGCAACAATTCAAACAGGGGGTTAACATCACATCATGTAATCATCGTGTACTCGTAAATTTAATGGTAGGCTGTAACACTTATAAGGCAAAAAAAACTCTTTTTTCTGCTCTTTTGGATTGTGTTATACTTTATTATGATGGGCATATTAAAGCCGTACATTAACCTATAATAGTTTACCTTTTTAAATTGTTATTTGGATGGAGAGTTGTCTCATTGGCACTCACACCACATCTTCCTATATCTATACAGTAAGGGATTTGCTCATTTATCCAATTTGGTGTCTGTTGGATAGTTGTCCAATTGTCAATCAAACCACATTGTTTTATCTTTATATCAAGCACTCTTGTGGTTTGAACTTTTATATCAATCGAAAATTTGATGCAGTTAAGTTGGTACCCAACACTTTCACTAAAATTAATTTGGCTCTTTTAAATTTCATAAAATTTTGACAAAATATTTACTTTGACCCTTTGACAAAAATATTAAAAATTAAAAACATTTGAACCAACCAATTCATCAGAAAAAATACATTCAATTGGTTATATAGCAGTTTGACAAACACTAATTTTGATCATTAAGAAGCTTAAGATTCCCTTAATAACACAACGTAGTTAAAACATGTAGCTGATTTTACAGAGTTATCTCCCTGAGTGTCATGTGTTTTGCCTTTCTTATATTTGGTAGTGTTATGCCACTGTATTTGTCAAGTTATTTATCTTGGCCTAATTTGTTGTGTATGGCCCAAACAGATGTTTACATGATGGGTTGTTTATCTTTTATATTTTTTTACAAAAAAATGCTTACAAATCACCGGACCAATCAATGATATTGATGAAATGATAAAAACTTTCTATTTGACTTGTTTATTGATTCAAGAACGATCATATTCTACGGAGCGAAATTTAAATGTCTACTGTGTTCTAATAGTTTCAGTAGTAACCATATATACAGACACGAAAGTTATTCAGATAATGATAAAACAAATAAAAATGTATACTTACATATAACCTCTACAATAAATAGAAAAACATTGATCGTTATAAAATGTATAAGATAATGCAATTACAGTAAAATTAATTGATATGGACAAATGTAATGTTATTTGGAAAAAAGATATAGAAATAAGAATGTCACATTATCTTTGAAACACTAAATTAAACAAGCTTTTTCAGCACGCTTCAACGAAAACGTTTAACAACGATATTCATTAAATATTTTAATTAAAAATTGTCTGTAATGAATCAGTCAATGGATTGTGTTATCTTGAATACAGATATATAACTGGTTAAAATTTTACAATTGTTGTGATTAAATGAGTGTAGTACTTTTGACCTGTTATACAAATTTAGTCACTTCCATCAACACTGAGGTTTGAATCATTTCCTTAAAAACCTGTTAACCTTTACGATTACAATTTCGATATTTTCTATACAACTACAGCTCACAACTGGACGTTGTTAAACATACGATTCAACTAACAAATAAACAAATGTATTATTCAATAATGACGTAGAATGTGACATTCTGTTATTAAAGACTAAAACAACAAATGACGAAAATAAAAAGAATTGACAATACAAATAGATGAAAAAGATAAACACCAGCTAAACGAATATCCTCAGTCTTACTGAACGGTATTCCATACATAACAGTGGCGGATTCAGAACTTTTCCAAAGGGGGGCCCGCTCCAGTCATGCTTCAATGATTCCCTATATAATCAACCAAATTTTTTCCACGAAAGGGAGGGGGGCCCGGGCCCCCAAGGCTCGTCCCTGGATCCGCCTATGCAAAAGTTCAACTGTAGTCAATCGAATCATAGGTACCTTATTTATATAATTTGCACCACGTGACTTTTGCCCTTTTGATTAAATTACTTCTCTTTGTCTAAGATTGAAATTATATTTATATCAAATTTGCAGATAATCCAGTCCATTTTCGTCATGGATCTAAGACTAATATGTTTTGGAAAACTTCCTTTGACGGGTATTTACAAAACATGTTTTGTAAACCTGAGGGAAAATGCTGAAAATTTTACTGTTTACAAAATGGGAAAGTTGAAATCATCATGTTTTAAAAGAATTTGGACGAAATCTTACGAAAGCAGGTAGTTTTAAAGTTATTAAGCTTTAAAATTCAACATACAAGGTGTTTTGCGTCAATGCCGACAGATCATGAACACTATCTTCTTGTATCTTGATTTCTGTTCTGAACCTTGCGTTTCTAAGATTTTTAGCTATTTTATATAGCAATTATAAGTCGGTTACGCTTCTGATTTTTAAAACTAAAAAGGCAAAAAGTTTTCAAAGTTACTGTAGTCAATGTTCTGTTGAACACGAATATAACCCTAATAAGCTGTACCCGGATAAATTGTTGATACAGCATATGAATTGGCATATTGGCATTTTTAATTTAGAGGCATATATAATGCTAATGTATTGGCTGCCGTTATGATAAGACAAAATCGCCGTTTGCAAATAAGCAAAATACCCCAAGTTTTGACATATGTTCCGCCTTCTAAAGTCAGTAGTTTACTCGGTTATGACAAAGGATGCAATGCCTCTATAGAATGATAATTTAGAAAAATTAACGTTAATGTCATCAAAATAATATGTCAGTGCTGCGCCTGTAACAATACTATTCTCAGTGATTTGGAGAGCTTTTTCGCTCTTGATTTCCTGTGACATAATATGAACATCTGATGCCTCATTTATTGCGTTTATCATCCAATCAATGTGTGGTTACATATGTTTACGAGTTTTGAACAGCGGTATACTACTGTTGCCTTTATTTAAGATGTGTAGGACAAACAGATTTTACGATATGTAGGACCAATGGGTTTAAGATATGTAGGACTAACGGGGTTTAAGATATGTACGACCAACGGGTTTAAGATATGTAAAACCAAAGGGATTTAAGATATGTAGGACCAACGGGGTTTTGGTTAGATATGTAGGACCAACGGGTTTTTGTTAAGATATGTAGGACCAACGGTTTTTTTTAAGATATGTAGGATCAACGGGTTAAGCGAACGTTTTAAATGTTGTATTATCCAACGAAAACATAAGACGCCACAAACATAATACTCAGTTAAGAAATTCCAACCAATCAAACTGTTCAGAAGAATAAACCACAATTAATGAATAAAACTAGAGGCTCTTAAGAGCCATTGTCGCTCGCCTAATCTATGTGAATATTAAACAAAGGACACAGATGGATTCATGACAAAATTGTGTTTTGATGATGGTTATGTGTTTGTAGATCTTACTTTACTAAACAGTCTTGCTGCTTACAATTACCTCTATCTATAATGAACTTGGCCCAGTAGTTTCAGTGGAAAATGTTAGTGAAAATTTACAAATTTTATGAAAAATTTTTAAAAATTGACTATGAAGGGCAATTGCTCCTTAGGGGGTCAATTGACCATTTTGGTCATGTTGACTTATTTTTAGGTCTTACTTTGCTGTACATTATTGCTGTTTACAAATTATCTCTATAGAAATATTCAAGATTATAACAAAAAACGGCAAAATTTCCTTAAAATTACCAATTCAGGGGCAGCAACCTAACAACCGATAATCCAATTCATCTGATAATTCCAGGGCAGACAGATGTTGACCTGATCAACAATTTGACCCCCTTTCAGATTTGCTCTAAATGCTTTGGTTTTTGAGTTATAAGCCAAAAACTGCATTTTACCACTATGTTCTATTTTTAGCGATGGCGGCCGTCTTGGTTGGTTGGCCGGCTCACCGAACACTGTTGATGACCCAATGATGATTGCGGCCAAGTTTGGTTGAAATTGGCCCAGTAGTTTCAGAGGAGACGATTTTTGTAAAAGATTATAAAGATTTATCAAAAAATGGTAAAAAATGACTATAAAGGGCAATAACTCCTATAGGGGTCAGGTGAGCTAAAAAAATCCCCTTTGAAACTGCGAACTGCGCGCAACTAGTTTCCTTGGTTTACACGAAAAAATATTAGGGATATTCGAATATCACATTTTGAAAATAATTTAGAAATGAAATTATAAAGTGACCTTTTTCTATATCTTTTTCTTCTTCATTGATTGACAATCATTATACATATTAATCTATGGTTGCATACATTGAAGCTAGCCAGAGAAAATAAGCATAATCAAGCAAATGAGAAAGAAAATACAATACGATACGACATTACAGATTAAACTATACAAGTATAACATATTCACTGAGTAAAGATATTTGTAATTACAGTACAAGCATATCGATACATCAATACTTAATTTCATTCAGTGACCTGTGTTCATTTACACACATTATTTTTTTGGCAAATATGCGTTTTTAAGTCAAATTGTCTTTTATAAAATATTAAGTCCTTCTATATGAGGTCGCATCTTTGATATGTACTTTGCTAGTGAAATGACTATTAGAGATAAAAGTTTTCATATGGGCCAAAAATAACAATATCTATATTTATTGGAATATCAATATGTGTTGCCTAATAAATTCAAACATTAATTTCTACTACAATATGTACATCCACAGTAGGTGTTTTATAGTTCCTGATTGTTTCTTCCAAAATGTTCAGGACCTACACTGTACAAGGTTCATTCTTAAAAGTCAATATGATAACACAACACCCGGTCAATCATTCGGTATTGAAACGAACAAAACTTTATTTGTTTTTGAAAAAAAATAAAAATCTGGTTGAATCCATCATTGGTTCTTGTCATTGTTGGTGGTAATCTAAAGAGGAATTCTTGCAACATTGTAATCTGTTTTAACACCTATGGTTATGATGATGGAAACAGTGTGCAAAGGTCAATGTTGTTATCCAACAAAAATTGTGACGGCATAGCAATAGTAGGTTAAATAAAAGGACAATTATAACACTAAGCACTGAAATCAAATATTGTCAAAATGCAGTAAATATCGCGGTAGAAATAACCATCAACATGATAAAATAAACTATCCCTCACACGTTAACACTGCGTGGATTGATTACGGTTTCTAAGTTAGGTACTCTAGCTCCACTTGGTACTCCTGTCTTGTAACTCATCAAAATGTTAATGACAAAGAGCAAAATGAAACAAAAACAAAACCAAGATGTGGTGTCAGACACTTAATTATGGTCCCGTTTTCAAAAACGGTTGCGGGCTCATTATTAGAAGGTTTTCACGAAAAGGTCTTTATAACTGTTGTAACTTGGATTTGTCGAGGTTTAATTCCAGTGATTTCTAAAAAGATTTCAACTCAAAATATTTAAATGCGTTCAGGAACAAAGTGTTTATACATGTTATTTTCACGAAAATTCCTAAGTGCATAATTTCGGCCAAAATCAGCGGAGCGGAACCTAACGTGAACTCAATTTGTATCTCATAATAGAACAAGGATAAATCTACGTGATCACAATGTTTCTCAGTAGTACATGTATCGATTTATTTATGATTATAACATGAACAGTATTATTGAGGAACACTGTAATCCTTTCCGAGTCTGAAAATTATGGTTCAAAACATTATGTGAAAACAATGGGTTTTCAGACTAAGTTACAAGTCGATGAACTCAGATATAATTATACAACGAAAATCTAAAGAAAGGCATATAAAAATTTATACTTACATTAAATACCTACAATAAATAGAAAACATTGATATTTAATCTATAGAACAGTTGCCATGATCGTTATAATAAGTATAAGATAATGCCAATACAAAAAAATGAAATGATACGGAAAAATGTAATGTTATTTGAAGAAAAAAAAATATAAAAATAAGAACGTCAAATACTCAATTCAACAAAATTTCCTCGCACGCTTCTAGGAAAAACGTCTATCAACGGTAAACGTTAAATAATTTAAAGAAAAAATGTCTGTAATAAATCAGTGAATGGTTCAAGTTATCTTGAATACAGATATATAACGGGTTAAAAATTTTCAAATGTTGTGATTAAATGATTGTAGTACTGTAATACCTGGACCTATAATACAAATCTAGTCACTGCTATTAACAGTGAGGTTTGAATCATTTCCTTATAAACCTGTGAACCTTTAACAGGTTACATTTCGATAGTTTTGATACAGCTCACAATTGGACGTTGTTAAAATTCGAGTTAGTTAACAAATAAACAAATGTATTAATCGATGACGTGAAATATGACATTCTGATATTAAAGACTAAGACAACAGATGACGAAAAAAAAAAAGTGACAATACAAATAGATAAAAAAGATATACCACAGCTGAACGAATATTCTCAGTCTTACTGAACCGTATTCCAAACATAAGTTGAACTCTAGCCAATCGAATCATATGGCAAAATCAAGGGTACGTTATTCCTATGATTTGCACCACGTGACGTTGGCCTTTTAATTAAATTACTTCCCTTAGTTTTAGACCGAAATTATCAATTATATCAAATTTGAGGATAATATGGTCATTTCCCGTCATGGATCTAAGACTAATGCGTTTTTGAAAACTTTCTTTGGCGGATATTTACAAAAATGTTCTGTATATTTAAGGGAAAATGCTGAAAATTTGACTTTTTACAAAGTAGGAAGGTTGAATTCATCCGGGTCTTGTTAAGATATGTAGGACCAATGGGGTTGAAGATATGTAGGACCAACGGGGTTTTGTTAAGATATGTAGGACCAACGGGGTTTTGTTAAGATATGTAGGACCATCGGTGTTTTGTTAAGATATGTAGGACCAACGGGTTTTTGTTAAGATATGTAGAACCAACGGGGTTTAATATATGTAGGACCAACGGGTTTAGTTAAGATATGTAATGGGTTAAAGATATGTAGGACCAATGGGGTTTTGATAAGATATGTAGGATCAACGGGTTTTGTTAAGATATGTAGGACCAATGGGGTTTTGATAAGATATGTAGGACCAACGGGTTTTGTGTTAAGATATGTAGGACCAACGGGGTTGTGTTAAGATATGTAGGACCAACATGGTTTTATTAATATATGTAGGACCAAAGGTGTTTTGTTAAGATATGTAGGACCATCGGTGTTTTGTTAAGATATGTAGGACCAACGGGTTTTTGTTAAGATATGTAGAACCAACGGGGTTTAATATATGTAGGACCAACGGATTTAGTTAAGATATGTAATGGGTTAAAGATACGTAGGACCAATGGGGTTTTGATAAGATATGTAGGATCAACGGGTTTTGTTAAGATATGTAGGACCAATGGGGTTTTGATAAGATATGTAGGACCAACGGGTTTTGTGTTAAGATATGTAGGACCAACGGGGTTGTGTTAAGATATGTAGGACCAACATGGTTTTATTAATATATGTAGGACCAAAGGTGTTTTGTTAAGATATGTAGGACCATCGGTGTTTTGTTAAGATATGTAGGACCAACGGGTTTTTGTTAAGATATGTAGAACCAACGGGGTTTAATATATGTAGGACCAACGGATTTAGTTAAGATATGTAATGGGTTAAAGATATGTAGGACCAATGGGGTTTTGATAAGATATGTAGGATCAACGGGTTTTGTTAAGATATGTAGGACCAATGGGGTTTTGATAAGATATGTAGGACCAACGGGTTTTGTGTTAAGATATGTAGGACCAACGGGGTTGTGTTAAGATATGTAGGACCAACATGGTTTTATTAATATATGTAGGACCAACATGGTTTTATTAATATATGTAGGACCAACGGGGTTTTGTTAAGATATGTAATGGGTTAAAGATATGTAGGACCAACGCGGTTTTGTTAATATATGTAGGACCAACATGATTTTATTAAGATCTGTAGGACCAACGGGGTTTTGTTAATAAATGTAGGATCAACGGATTTTGTTAAGCGAACGTTTTAAATTGTTTAAATCATCCGACGAAGACATAAGAAGCCACAAACACAATACTCAATTTAGAAATTCCAACCAATCAAACCGTTCAAAAAAATAAACCACAATTAATGAAATAAATGAATTAAAAAAAAAAGCTTTTAAACTGTGAACTGCACGCAACTAGTTTCCTCGGTCTACACGAAGAAATATTAGGGATATTCGAATATCATATTTTGAACACAATTTAGAAATGAATAAAGTGGCTTTTTGCTATATCTTGTTCTCCTTTATGGATTGACAGGCATTATACATATTCATGTATGGTTACACACAATAACGCTAACCAAAGGAGATAGATAAATCAATACGACACGACATTACAGAAAAAATATATATAAGTATAACATTTTCACTAAGTAAAGTTATTTATAATCACAATACAAGCATATCGATACATCAATAATTAAATTCATTCATTGACTTTAACCTTGGAGTTCCAGAATATGATATGTTCATTTACACATTATTTCTTTTTTGGCAAATATGCTTTATAAAGTTAAATTGTCTTTTATAAGTCCCTCTATATGAGTTTTTTTTTAATTCTGCATCATAAATTCAAACATTCAGATGGAACCAGATTGATTTCTACTACAATATGAAACACCTACAATTGTATTGCAATTTCAAACATTTTTATTTAATATATTCTTCACATTTTGATCAGCTGCAATGTCAACTGATTATGTACCTTGTGTTTATTATCAATGATTTTTGAAGTTTTGTCTGACTTGAAAATGGCTATTGCAATCTTATAGTTCGTTTCTGTTTGTGTTGCATTTTAGTGTGTCTGTTCTGTTGTTGTTCTTCTCTAATAGTTGATGTGTTTCAATCAGTTTTAGTTTGTAAACCGGATTTTTTTTTCTTTATCATAAAATTTATCATTGGTTCTTTTCATTGTTGGCTATAATCTAAAAGATATTTGTGGTAATAACTATTGTTATGATGGTAATCGTAGGATAAATTAAAACGCAATTATAAGGCAAAGCAATGGAATCACACAAAGTCAAAATACAGCCAATAGCGCGGAAGACATAACTATCAACATGATTAAATAAACTGGTCCTTACATGTTAACACTGCGTGGATATATACTAATTTCTAAAATAGGTTTTCAGCTCTATTTTGTATATCTGCCGTGTAACTCATTAAATTAAAGATGACAAAGGGTAACAAAAACAATACATTGATGTGTCAGAATGACATGTATGGCCTCGTTTTCACAAACGATTGCATCCTCAATATAGGAAGGACTTTAAAAAATAGTCATAATAACTGTTATTATAACGAATTTATTAAAGCTCAAATCATAGCTTTGATTTCGGCAAAAATCAGAGGAATGGAACCTGATGTATACATGATCTGTAACTCATTACAATAGACTCAAAACTCAAAAACTAAAAAAAAAAAAAAAACTCAAAATATTTGAACTCGTTTATGAACCAAACGTATATACATGTTATTTTCACGATATCTTAAGTATAGCGCTTAATTTCTGCCAAAATTAGCGGAGCGGAACCAATCAATATGTAGCTTACCATATGGCCCGAGAACACAGTTATTTTGAAAAGCATTTCTTTTAGACCATCAATTCAAACTTTCTCAAAAAGATTTTTACAATGTAGTGTACTACCAGTGAGACAAATAATATCAAAATTATAGAAACTTCTACCAGCTATAACTCAAAATTTTGACAATTGTGTGCTAAGGGGGTGTAAAATTCAGTTTGACAGCTTCAGACGTGATATAATTTGACCTTTTTCAACTGGACCAAATCACTACTTAACATAAAGAATCAGCACCCAAATTTTTTTTTTAACATGTAATTACATACCCCGTCTTAATATTTCATGCATTTAATATAAAAAACATTCAATGGAAAAGTGTATAAAATAAAACATGCAAGTTATACACTGTTTACACTAGGGACTATATTCGTAGACAACGAAAACCAAAGGACGATAATTGTGTCCTTGGACCTAATAGGACAGAAAGAATTGACCAATCTTGATAAAACTTTGCATAACCTAAGCTTAGACAATTATGAGATAGTTTGCTAAGATTCATGGCCATATGCTATATGTTAGAGAAACTAGGATCATTTAAGTATTGACATTTGGATGTTTATTTTTGACATATAAATTAAATATCTTCAACTGTCAAGATTTTGGCCTAAATATTTAAAATTTTTGCAAAAATTTGCTTTTTTAATGTTCTTGAATATTGTATATTAAGTATTAAAAGCATCTGAGCACTTACTGTATTTATCAGATGTATTGTAATTATTCAAAAGTCAAATGTATATGAGCCTATGCCTGAAAATAGAGATTTTCCTATTCAGGGAAGCCTTATATAAATATGCATTTTTCTCAGCCAATTTGAAGTTTTTGAAGTTTTTTAAGCATAAATTATTCTTTAATATATATAAAATGTACTTTAAATGTATAAAAAAGTTACAAAAAGCATACCACATGAGTATAAAATGGTCTTAGGCCATGTAGTACTGAGAATTATTTAGAGTCGGTTTAGGCGGTAGCCCATACTGACATATACAAATGCAAACAGAAGCTATCAGAAATGAAAATGTGTTACTTTTTGCTCATTTCTTTGCTAAGGTGTTATGATACAAAAAGTCTAATTGCAAAAAGGACTCTTGCATTTAATTTTGGAAAGATAATATGGTCTGATGGCCATTTTTTCACTTTTCAATTAAAAACTTGCATTTAGTTTTAGTCTCAATAGGCATCAATTTGGACCACTTACTATAATACAGAAACAAAATATGGTAGCCTATGAAAGGAGTAAGGTATACTGAATATAGTAAAGTGCTTTTTTTTTGTTAAGATATGTAGGACCAACGTGGTTAAGGATATGTAGGATCAACGGTGTTTGTTAAGAAATGTAGGACCAACGGGGTTTAAGATATGTAGGACCAACGGGGTTTTTGTTAAGATATGTAGGACCAACGTGGTTCAAGATATGTAGGACCAACAGGGTTTTTGTTAAGATGTGTAGGACCAACGGGTTTTTTTAAGATATGTGAGACTAACGGGTTTTGTTAAGATATGTAGGACCAACGTGGTTTAAGATATGTCGGACCAACAGGGTTTTTGTTAAGATATGTAGGACCAACGGGGTTTTGTTAAGATATGTAGGACCAACGGGGTTTTGTTAAGATATGTAGGACCAACGGGGTTTTGTTAAGATATGTAGGACCAACGGGTTTTGTTAAGATATGTAGGACCAACGGAGTTGTGTTAAGATATGTAGAACCAACGAGGTTTTGTTAAGATATGTAGGACCAACGGGGTTTTGTTAAGATATGTAGGATCATCGGGTTTTGTTAAGATATATAGGACCAACGGGGTTTTGTTAAGATATGTAGGACCAACGGGGTTTTGTTAAGATATGTAGAACTAACGAGGTTTTTTAAGATATGTAGGACCAACGAGGTTTTGTTAAGACATGTAAGACCATCGGGATTTTGTTAAGATATGAAGGACCATCGGGATTTTGTTAAGATATGTACGACCATCGCGGTTTTGTTAAGATATGTAGGACCAACGGGGTTTTGTTAAGATATGTAGGACCATCGGGATTTTGTTAAGATATGTAGGACCATCGGGGTTTTGTTAAGATATGTAGGACCAACGGGTTTCGTTAAGATATGTAGGACCAACGGAGTTGTGTTAAGATATGTAGAACCAATGGGGTTTAGTTCAGATATGTAGGACCAACGGGTTTTGTTAAGATATGTAGGACCAACGGGGTTTTGTTAAGATATGTAGGACCATCGGGGTTTTGTTCAGATATGTAGAACCAACGGGGTTTTAAATTGTTTAAATCATCCGACGAAAACATAAGAAACCACAAACTCAATTTAGAAATTCCAACTAATCAAACCGTTCAGAAAATAAACCACAATTAATGAATTAAAAAAAATCCGCTTTGAAATGCACGCAACTAGTTTCCTCGATCTGCACAAACAAATATTAGGAATATTCGAATATCACATTTTGAAAATAATTTAGAAATAAATAGAGTGGCTTTTTTCTTCTTCGTGGATTGACAGGCATTATACATATTCATTGATGGTTACACAATATAAAGCTAGCCAGAGAAATAATTACCATAAAGCAAATGAAAGAGAAAAAAAAACAATACGATACGACATTACAGAATAACTTATATAAGTATCACATTTTCACTAATTAAAGATATTTGAAAGTACAGTACAATATAAAAAAGGAAGATGTGGTATTATTTTGCCAATAAGACAACTATCCACAAATTAAGACCAAAATGACACAGACATTAACAACTATAGGTAAGCATATCAATACATCAATACGTAATTTCATTAAATGACTATAACCTAGGAGTTCCAGAATATGTCACGTTCGGTAATTAAAAGATGTAGAAAATATGAATATCATAAAGAAAAACAGCTGTTATTTTTTCCTCTTTCAGTGTTGATTCCTATAGATTGTAAAAGTTTTAGTGATATTTCAATCCCGTAAAATTGTAAGAATGTCGGTTTAGAATATTTCACATTTACCAAATATTACGATTCCCATCACTGTATTTGTCATGCTACCTACCGTCCTTGCTTTCATTCATGTATTCAACAAAAATATGTGTCAATGAGTTTATTTACCACCAAGATAGCTACCTAAATTCTACAGTACCGTATACAGATTATCTTGCATGGTCATTGGGTTGTTATTATGTGGGAACTTTTCTTAGAAACAACTTTGTAACGTGTGCTCTTACAACATTGTTTACAAGACTTTAATACTAATATTTCTAGTAGACCTTATATTAAATACAACAATTGTCGTTCTTATCTAGGTGCACAACAGTTCGTTTACACCAGGGAAGAGTTCCCATTATGCATTAAGCAGGTGAAGGTTTCAGACTGTGACAAATATCTGTTGAAATATATACATGTAGGTCTCATTAATAAACTCAATGTTGAAGTAGTTGTCTTATCTCAGGTATAATTAATTATTTAATAATATGATGCTTATACTTACTCATCAGGTGGTATTCTGAAAAAAAATCAATATAATTATAAAATAAAACATAATAAAAATAATAGAATAACATAATAAAACATAAAGAACACCAATAAATAAATATGCTAGTTTATGCCACTTAAATATATATAGTAGGAATAAAATTTACAGTAAATGATAAACTATGTCTTGGATCTATGATCAGTCCCTGGGGTGTCCATTTGCAATAAGAGATAATAGGACATGCCGCTAGAAAAGATCACCTTTCCAAGCTCTATAATATGTGAATAGGTTAGGAAAACTATCAGAAATATATAAAGAGGTCAATAAAGTTCCAATAACTTCGTCTGTCATTTTTATTGGTCTTCGTGGCTGTATTTAATCAACCATTTGTTTTTAACTTTTGGCACTTTTGGGTTTCCACTGTCACATTATACACCAAACGAAACCCAAACAGTATGGGAAAAGTTAACATTTTAACCTACGCAGTATATGAAAAGATTTTTGAAATGTAAATCATGTAAAAAGGTTGGGGTAACAGAAACAAAGCGGCACCCCCTATCAACTAAATATTAAGTTGTGCACCCACCCCGATGATCGGTCGATCATATTGCTCCTTTAACTCAAAATCTGTTTTATTTATAAACATTTTTTTCAAATATATTAGTATGTACTAATTGTTAATAAAGTGTTCGTGTACACGTACAAATGTTAATGCAAGATATTCTTTACAATCATCTTATAATAATTGTACTTTCATACCCCGTTCGAGAACACATTTTATGACAAAAACATTGAAATATTACAGTACAGTTTTTTGAAACAGTTTTACTGTAGAAATCCAAAACATAGAAACGATAGAACAGTTCAAACAAAGTTATTATAATTTCGTGTATCTAAACTAAAAATGTAATTATCAGATGAAGTTTGTCTACTTTTGAAAAAATCAATATATATTTGTCTTGTATATCTGACATTTACATAATATGTTCATTAACCAATTCTGTATGTTTTTCGCCATTTGTTTTTGAAGTAAAAGTTGTGTGTATGTCAACGTATATATTATATCATTGTTACATTTGAGTTTCATCGGGGAAGATTATTAATATTTTTACTGAGTTTACCCTCTTTAGATAAAGTATTCATCATTATTATATTACATCACATTTCTGTATCATTTCAATATGACTTTTTCAGTATATTTGTCGTTTATAAATTTGAATATGAGTACTTACCCAGAAGTTATTTCTGTCCTGAAATGAACACAGTTTAGAGTTAAAATTATGTTTGTACATCAAAATACATATCAACGAACCTAAGACAAAACTATAAATAATAGACACACATATGTTTGTTTTGTAAAAGTATGGTCTATTGCTATTTATACACACCGATGTGATCATACCGTTTATAGTTTACTTAAGGGACGACATCAAAAGATCGATTTAGGATAAAAAAAAATCAAATTCTGCAGGTTTTGTATATCTAAAATCGATTTTTACATATATCCCTATTGTTAAATCAGTGTTTTCCAAATTCATTTAAGAGGGGGGTTAGGGGTTCAGTGAAAAAACTATGTGAATTAAGTTTCTTATCCTACATTGAACTTTTGATGTTAGCTGTTACGAGTTACAGGTAAATAAATTTAAAAATACAAAGCATTCGGATAATACATCCTTCTCCTTAATTAATAAACATTGATAAACATAATAAGATTAGATAACTAAAATAAAATTTTGGATTGAAACAGTAACTAGTAGCTCATATGGAAAGCACCAAATAATACTTTGCAGTTTATAATGAAAATTGGATAAAAAGCCAGTCTTTAATGTCATTTAGGTCTACCAAAAACTTAGGATGTTTGTTATGCACACAATCCAACATGTAGTGTGCAATAACAAAACTTGTTTAAAATCATTGTATTGAGAATAGAAAATTTAAGAAAAGTCAACGTGAACCATCATATAGAAATAAAAGGATGTGTTATGCTTGTCAATAAAACAGCTATTCATCATAGTTAAAAGAATGGAGACAAAATCCTCATGTTGTTCAATGTTTCTGTTATAATGATGGAGACAAAATCCCAATGATGGTCAATGTTTCTGTTTTAATGATGGAGACGAAATCTCCATGTTGTTCAATGTTTCTGTTTTAATGATGGAGACGAAATCTCCATGTTGTTCAATTTTTCCGTTGTAATGATGGAGACGAAATCTCCATGTTGTTTAATGTTTCTATTATAATGATGGATCAAAATCCCTATGTTGTTCAATGTTTCTGTTCATATGAGGCAGGCATTACCTGTGAATGGGGACGAAGTTTGTTTAAACTATTTTTTTTGTATTTTAAATATTTGTTAAAAAAAAGATACGAAAATACCGTAACGTTTCCGAGTTTGGTTCTGTTGTTAGGGATATTACTTGTGTCGTTATTTAAGTTATGACGTCATGTTCAATGTAAACAAAGAAACGCAATGCATCAGGTAGGCCTAAAGTTTATTCATACCAAAGACAAAGAATGATTAAAAATGAAATATTGGTATTGTGTTCCTTGAGTTGCTATATTTTACTAGACTAATCAAAGTCTCACGACAACAAGACCGGAAGAAGGAAGTAGAGTTATGTGTTCTGCGCAGATCCGGAAATTAAAAAACACGACAAAAAAAAATTGAACGATTTTGAGTTCATTAGTACAATGAAAAATTCGGGAAATTTTCCAGATTTTTTTTTTTTTTTTTTTTATTGAATTTTCTACTGTAATCATGTAATAGGGGACTCCGTCCCCATAATATGAGGCAGGCATTACCTGTAAATGGGGACGAAGTCTGTTTGAATTACTTTTTTGTAACTTATATATTTGTTTTAAAAAAAAGAAACGGAAATACCGTAGCGTTTCCGATTTTGGTTCTGTTGTTAGGGATTCAGTTGTGACTTTATTTAAATTATGACGTCATATGCAATGTAAACAAAGAAACGCTATCATCAGGTAACGTTTTTTCATATCAAGGAATTATTAAAAATGAAATTGGTATTGCGCGTTCCTTCCTATTTTATACTAGACTGGTAAATATATATTTTACTCATAGTTTCATACAAACGAGACCGGAAAAAGGAAGTACATTGTACATTTCTGCGCAGGTCCGGGATTTCAAAACACGACAAAAAAAATTTGAACGATTTTGAGTTCATTAGTACAATGAAAAATTCGGGAAATTTTCCCGTATTTTTTTTTTATTGAATTTTCTACTGTTATTGGGGACTCCGTCCCCATAATATGACGCAGACATTACCTGTGAATGGGGACGAAGTCTGTATTATTTTTTTTTAATTCAAACATGTTGATAAAAAACGGAAATACCGTAACGTTTCCGATATTGGTTCTGTTGTTAGGGATTTAGTTGTGACGTTATTCAAGTTATGACGTCATATTCAATGTAAACAAAGAAACGCTGTTGTTCAGGTAACGTTTTTTTTTTCATATCAAACAATTATTAAAAATGATTGGGTGTTGAATTCCTTCCTATATTTGTTGATATGTTGATAAATATACATGTTATTCAAAGTCTCATGCAAACGATGCAAACAAGACCGGAAACGGAAGTAGATCTGAAAAAAAAGTTAACGATTTTGAGTTCATTAGTAGAAAGGAAAAATTCGGGAAATTTTCCCGAATTTTTTTTTTTATTTTTTTTTATTGATTTTTCTACGGTAATTGGGGACTTCGTCCCCATAATATGAGACAGGCATAACCTATGAATGGGGACGAAGTCTGTATGTATTATTTTTTTTTACCTCAAACATGTTAATAAAGGAAACGGAAATACCGTAACGTTCCCGAGTTCGGTTCTGTGGTTAGGGATTTAGCTGTGACGTTGTTTAAGTTATGACGTCATATTTAATGTAAACAAAAGAAACGCTTCCATCAGGTAACGTTTTTTTCAAATCAAACAATTATTAAAAATGAAATTGTATTGAGTTCCAATCTTATATTTTACTAGACTGATACATATAATTTTCTTTTCAAAGTCTCATGCAAACAAGATAAATTTCTGCGCAAATGCGGGGAAAACCGGTACAGGAACTAGATCTGAAAAAAAGTTAACGAGTTTGAGTTCATTACATGTAGTAGAATGAAAAATTCGGGAAAGTTTCCCGATTTTTTTTTTTTTGATTGATTTTTCTACCGTAATTGGGGACTTCGTCCCCATATAATGATGGAGACAAAATCCCCATGTTGTTCAATGTTTTAGTTATAATGATGGAGACAAAATCCCCATGTTGTTCAATGTTTCTGTTATAATGATGGAGACAAAATTCCCATGTTGTTCAATGTTTCTGTTATAATGATGGAGACAAAATCCCCATGTTGCTCAATGTTTCTGCTATAATGATGGAGACAAAATCCCCATGTTGTTCAATGTTTCCGTTATAATGATAGAGACAAAATCCCCATGTTATTCAATGTTTCTGTTATAATGATTGAAACAAAATCCCCTTGTTTTTCAATGTTTCTGTTATAATGATGGAGACAAAATCCCCATGTTGTTCAATGTTACTGTTGTAATGATTGAGACACAATCCCCATGTTGTTCAATGTTACTGTTATAATGATGGAGACAAAATCCCCATGGTGTTCAATGTTTCTGTTATAATGATGGAGACAAAATCCCCATGTTGTTCAATGTTACTGTTATAATGATGGAGACAAAATCCCCATTTTGTTCAATGTTTCTGTTATAATGATGGAGACAAAATCCCCATGTTGTTCAATGTTACTGTTATAATGATGGAGACAAAATCCCCATTGTGTTCAATGTTTGTGTTATAATGATGTAGACAAAATACCCATGTTGTTCAATGTTTCTGTTATAATGATGGAGACCAAATCCCCATTTTGTTCAATGTTTCTGTTATAATGATGGAGACAAAATCCTATGTTGTTCATTGTTTCCGTTACAATGATGGAGACAAAATTCCCATGTTGTTCAATGTTACTGTTATAATGATGGAGACAAAATTCCCATTTTGTTCAATGTTTCTGTTATAATGATGGAGACAAAATCCTATGTTGTTCATTGTTTCCGTTATAATGATGGAGACAAAATTCCCATGTTATTCAATGTTACTGTTATAATGATGGAGACAAAATCCCAATTTTGTTCAATGTTTCTGTTATAATGACGGAGACAAAATCCCCATGTTGTTCATTGTTTCCGTTATAATAATGAAGGCAAAATTCCCATGTTGTTCAATGTTACTGTTATAATGATGGATACAAAATCCCCATGGTGTTCAATGTTTCTGTTATAATGATGGAGACAAAATCCCCATGTTGTTGAATGTTACGGTTATAATGATGGAGACAAAATCCACATTTTGTTCAATGTTTCTGTTATAATGATGGAGACAAAATCCCCATGGTGTTCAATGTTTCTGGTATAATGATGGAGACAAAATCCCCATGTTGTTCAATGTTTCCGTTATAATGATAGAGACAAAATCCCCATGTTATTCAATGTTTCTGTTATAATGATTGAAACAAAATCCCCTTGTTTTTCAATGTTTCTGTTATAATGATGGAGACAAAATCCCCATGTTGTTCAATGTTACTGTTGTAATGATTGAGACACAATCCCCATGTTGTTCAATGTTACTGTTATAATGATGGAGACAAAATCCCCATGGTGTTCAATGTTTCTGTTATAATGATGGAGACAAAATCCCCATGTTGTTCAATGTTACTGTTATAATGATGGAGACAAAATCCCCATTTTGTTCAATGTTTCTGTTATAATGATGGAGACAAAATCCCCATGTTGTTCAATGTTACTGTTATAATGATGGAGACAAAATCCCCATTGTGTTCAATGTTTGTGTTATAATGATGTAGACAAAATACCCATGTTGTTCAATGTTTCTGTTATAATGATGGAGACCAAATCCCCATTTTGTTCAATGTTTCTGTTATAATGATGGAGACAAAATCCTATGTTGTTCATTGTTTCCGTTACAATGATGGAGACAAAATTCCCATGTTGTTCAATGTTACTGTTATAATGATGGAGACAAAATTCCCATTTTGTTCAATGTTTCTGTTATAATGATGGAGACAAAATCCTATGTTGTTCATTGTTTCCGTTATAATGATGGAGACAAAATTCCCATGTTATTCAATGTTACTGTTATAATGATGGAGACAAAATCCCAATTTTGTTCAATGTTTCTGTTATAATGACGGAGACAAAATCCCCATGTTGTTCATTGTTTCCGTTATAATAATGAAGGCAAAATTCCCATGTTGTTCAATGTTACTGTTATAATGATGGATACAAAATCCCCATGGTGTTCAATGTTTCTGTTATAATGATGGAGACAAAATCCCCATGTTGTTGAATGTTACGGTTATAATGATGGAGACAAAATCCACATTTTGTTCAATGTTTCTGTTATAATGATGGAGACAAAATCCCCATGGTGTTCAATGTTTCTGGTATAATGATGCAGACAAAATCCCCATGTTGTTCATTGTTTCCGTTTTAATGATGGAGACAAAATCCCCACGTTGTTCAATGTTTCTGTTATAATGATGGAGACAAAATCCCCATGTTGTTCAATGTTTCTGTTATAATGATGGTGACAAATTATCCCCATGTTGTTCAATGTTTCTGTTTTAATGATGCAGACAAAATCCCCTTGTTGTTCTATGTTACTGTTGTAATGATGGAGACAAAATTCCCATGTTGTTCAATGTTACTGTAAAAATGATGGAGACAAAATCCCCATGTTGTTCAATGTTTCTGTTATAATGATGGAGACAAAATCCCCATGTTGTTCAATGTTTCTGTTATAATGATGGAGACAAAATCCCCATGTTGCTCAATGTTTCTGCTATAATGATGGAGACAAAATCCCCATGTTGTTCAATGTTTCCGTTATAATGATAGAGACAAAATCCTCATGTTATTCAATGTTTCTGTTATAATGATTGAAACAAAATCCCCTTGTTTTTCAATGTTTCTGTTATAATGATGGAGACAAAATCCCCATGTTGTTCAATGTTACTGTTGTAATGATTGAGACACAATCCCCATGTTGTTCAATGTTACTGTTATAATGATGGAGACAAAATCCCCATGGTGTTCAATGTTTCTGTTATATTGATGGAGACAAAATCCCCATGTTGTTCAATGTTACTGTTATAATGATGGAGACAAAATCCCCATTTTGTTCAATGTTTCTGTTATAATGATGGAGACAAAATCCCCATGTTGTTCAATGTTACTGTTGTAATGATGGAGACAAAATCCCCATGTTGTTCAATGTTTCTGTTATAATGATGGAGACAAAATACCCATGTTGTTCAATGTTTCTGTTATAATGATGGAGACAAAATTCCCATGTTGTTCAATGTTACTGTTATAATGATGGAGACAAAACCCTTATTTTGTTTAATGTTTCTGTTATAAAGATGGAGACAAAATCCCTATGTTGTTCATTGTTTCCGTTATAATGATGGAGACAAAATTACCATGTTATTCAATGTTACTGTTATAATGATGGAGACAAAATCCCCATTTTGTTCAATGTTTATGTTATAATGACGGAGACAAAATCCCCATGTTGTTCATTGTTTCCGTTATAATAATGTAGGCAAAATTCCCATGTTGTTCAATGTTACTGTTATAATGATGGAGACAAAATCCCCATGGTGTTCAATGTTTCTGTTATAATGATGGAGACAAAATCCCCATGTTGTTCAATGTTTCTGTTATAATGATAGAGACAAAATCCCCATGGCGTTCAATGTTTCTGTTATAATGATGTTTCTGTTATAATGACGGAGACAAAATCCCCATGTTGTTCATTGTTTCCGTTATAATAATGGAGGCAAAATTCCCATGTTGTTCAATGTTACTGTTATAATGATGGAGACAAAATCCCCATGGTGTTCAATGTTTCTGTTATAATGATGGAGACAAAATCCCCATGTTGTTCAATGTTTCTGTTATAATGATGGAGACAAAATCCCCATGGTGTTCAATGTTTCTGTTATAATGATGGAGACAAAATCCCCATGGTGTTCAATGTTTCTGTTATAATGATGGAGACAAAATCCCCATGTTGTTCATTGTTTCCGTTATAATGATGGAGACAAAATCCCCACGTTGTTCAATGTTTCTGTTATAATTATGGAGACAAAATCCCCACGTTGTTCAATGTTTCTGTTATAATGATTGAGACAAAATCACTATGTTGTTGATTGTTTCTGTTATAATGATGGAGACAAAATCCCCATGTTGATTAATGTTTCTGTTATAATGATGGAGACAAAATCCCCCGTTGTTCAATGTTTCTGTTATAATGATGGTGACAAATTATCCCCATGTTGTTCAATGTTTCTGTTTTAATGATGCAGACAAAATCCCCTTGTTGTTCAATGTTACTGTTGTAATGATGGAGACAAAATCCCCATGTTGTTCAATGTTACTGTAAAAATGATGGAGACAAAATCCCCATGTTGTTCAATGTTTCTGTTATAATGAAGGAGACAAAATCCCCATGTTGTTCAATGTTTCTGTTATAATGATGGAGACAAAATCCCCATGTTGCTCAAAGTTTCTGCTATAATGATGGAGTCAAAATCCCCATGTTGTTCAATGTTTCCGTTATAATGATAGAGACAACATCCCCATGTTATTCAATGTTTCTGTTATAATGATTGAAACAAAATCCCCTTGTTTTTCAATGTTTCTGTTATAATGATGGAGACAAAATCCCCATGTTGTTCAATGTTACTGTTGTAATGATTGAGACACAATCCCCATGTTGTTCAATGTTACTGTTATAATGATGGAGACAAAATCCCCATGGTGTTCAATGTTTCTGTTATAAAGATGGAGACAAAATCCCCATGTTGTTCAATGTTACTGTTATAATGATGGAGACAAAATCCCCATTTTGTTCAATGTTTCTCTGTTATAATGATGGAGACAAAATTCCCATGTTGTTCAATGTTACTGTTATAATGATGGAGACAAAATCCCCATTTTGTTCAATGTTTGTGTTATAATGATGTAGACAAAATACCCATGTTGTTCAATGTTTCTGTTATAATGATGGAGACAAAATTCCCATGTTGTTCAATGTTACTGTTATAATGATGGAGACAAAATTCCCATGTTATTCAATGTTACTGTTATAATGATGGAGACAAAATCCCCATTTTGTTCAATGTTTGTGTTATAATGATGTAGACAAAATACCCATGTTGTTCAATGTTTCTGTTATAATGATGGAGACAAAATTCCCATGTTGTTCAATGTTACTGTTATAATGATGGAGACAAAATTCCCATGTTATTCATTGTTTCCGTTATAATGATGGAAGCAAAAATCCCATGTTGTTCAATGTTACTGTTATAATGATGGAGACAAAATCCCCATGGTGTTCAATGTTTCTGTTATAATGATGGAGACAAAATCCCCATGTTGTTGAATGTTACGGTTATAATGATGGAGACAAAATCCCCATTTTGTTCAATGTTTCTGTTATAATGATGGAGACAAAATCCCCATGGTGTTCAATGTTTCTGTTATAATGATGCAGACAAAATCCCCATGTTGTTCATTGTTTCCGTTATAATGATGGAGACAAAATCCCCACGTTGTTCAATGTTTCTGTTATAATGATGGAGACAAAATCCCCATGTTGTTCAATGTTTCTGTTTTAATGATGCAGACAAAATCCCCTTGTTGTTCAATGTTACTGTTGTAATGATGGAGACAAAATCCCCATGTTGTTCAATGTTTCTGTTGTAATGATGGAGACAAAATTTCCTTGTTGTTCAATGTTACTGTTATAATGATGGAGACAAACTCCCATGTTATTCAATGTTTCTGTTAGAATGATGGAGACAAAATCCCCATGTTGTTCAATGTTTCTGTTATAATGATGGAGACAAAATCCCCATGTTGTTCAATGTTTCTGCTAGAATGATGGAGACAAGATCCCCATGTTGTTCAATGTTTCTGTTATAATGATGGAGACAAAATCCCCATGTTGTTTCATGTTTCCGTTATAATGATGGAGACAAAATCCCCATGTTATTCAATGTTACTGTTATAATGATGGAGACAAAATCCCCATTTTGTTCAATGTTTCTGTTATAATGATGGAGACAAAATCCCCATGTTGTTCAATGTTACTGTTGTAATGATGGAGACAAAATCCCCATGTTGTTCAATGTTACTGTAAAAATGATGGAGACAAAATCCCCATGTTGTTCAATGTTTCTGTTATAATGATGGAGACAAAATCCCCATGTTGTTCAATGTTTCTGTTATAATGATGGAGACAAAATCCCCATGTTGCTCAATGTTTCTGCTATAATGATGGAGACAAAATCCCCATGTTGTTCAATGTTTCCGTTATAATGATAGAGACAAAATCCCCATGTTATTCAATGTTTCTGTTATAATGATTGAAACAAAATCCCCATGTTGTTCAATGTTTCCGTTATAATGATAGAGACAAAATCCCCATGTTATTCAATGTTTCTGTTATAATGATTGAAACAAAATCCCCTTGTTTTTCAATGTTTCTGTTATAATGATGGAGACAAAATCCCCATGTTGTTCAATGTTACTGTTGTAATGATTGAGACACAATCCCTATGTTGTTCAATGTTACTGTTATAATGATGGAGACAAAATCCCCATGGTGTTCAATGTTTCTGTTATAATGATGGAGACAAAATCCCCATGTTGTTCAATGTTACTGTTATAATGATGGAGACAAAATCCCCATTTTGTTCAATGTTTCTGTTATAATGATGGAGACAAAATCCCCATGTTGTTCAATGCTACTGTTATAATGATGGAGACAAAATCCCCATTGTGTTCAATGTTTGTGTTATAATGATGTAGACAAAATCCCCATGTTGTTCAATGTTTCTGTTATAATGATGGAGACAAAATTCCCATGTTGTTCAATGTTACTGTTATAATGATGGAGACAAAATCCCCATTTTGTTCAATGTTTCTGTTATAATGATGGAGACAAAATCCCTATGTTGTTCATTGTTTCCGTTATAATGATGGAGACAAAATTCCCATGTTATTCAATGTTACTGTTATAATGATGGAGACAAAATCCCCATTTTGTTCAAGGTTTCTGTTATAATGACGGAGACAAAATCCCCATGTTGTTCATTGTTTCCGTTATAATAATGGAGGCAAAATTCCCATGTTGTTCAATGTTACTGTTATAATGATGGAGACAAAATCCCCATGGTGTTCAATGTTTCTGTTATAATGATGGAGACAAAATCCCCATGTTGTTGAATGTTACGGTTATAATGGTGGAGACAAAATCCCCATTTTGTTCAATGTTTCTGTTATAATGATGGAGACAAAATCCCCATGTTGTTCAATGTTTCTGTTTTAATGATGCAGACAAAATCCCCTTGTTGTTCAATGTTACTGTTGTAATGATGGAGACAAAATCCCCATGTTGTTCAATGTTACTGTAAAAATGATGGAGACAAAATCCCCATGTTGTTCAATGTTTCTGTTATAATGATGGAGACAAAATTCCCATGTTGTTCAATGTTTCTGTTATAATGATGGAGACAAAATCCCCATGTTGCTCAATGTTTCTGCTATAATGATGGAGTCAAAATCCCCATGTTGTTCAATGTTTCCGTTATAATGATAGAGACAACATCCCCATGTTATTCAATGTTTCTGTTATAATGATTTAAACAAAATCCCCTTGTTTTTCAATGTTTCTGTTATAATGATGGAGACAAAATCCCCATGTTGTTCAATGTTACTGTTGTAATGATTGAGACACAATCCCCATGTTGTTCAATGTTACTGTTATAATGATGGAGACAAAATCCCCATGGTGTTCAATGTTTCTGTTATAAAGATGGAGACAAAATCCCCATGTTGTTCAATGTTACTGTTATAATGATGGAGACAAAATCCCCATTTTGTTCAATGTTTCTCTGTTATAATGATGGAGACAAAATTCCCATGTTTTTCAATGTTACTGTTATAATGATGGAGACAAAATCCCCATTTTGTTCAATGTTTGTGTTATAATGATGTAGACAAAATACCCATGTTGTTCAATGTTTCTGTTATAATGATGGAGACAAAATTCCCATGTTGTTCAATGTTACTGTTATAATGATGGAGACAAAATTCCCATGTTATTCAATGTTACTGTTATAATGATGGAGACAAAATCCCCATTTTGTTCAATGTTTCTGTTATAATGACGGAGACAAAATCCCCATGTTGTTCATTGTTTCCGTTATAATGATGGAAGCAAAATTCCCATGTTGTTCATGTTACTGTTATAATGATGGAGACAAAATCCCCATGGTGTTCAATGTTTCTGTTATAATGATGCAGACAAAATCCCCATGTTGTTGAATGTTACGATTGTAATGATGGAGACAAAATCCCCATTTTGTTCAATGTTTCTGTTATAATGATGGAGACAAAATCCCCATGGTGTTCAATGTTTCTGTTATAATGATGCAGACAAAATCCCCATGTTGTTCATTGTTTCCGTTATAATGATGGAGACAAAATCCCCACGTTGTTCAATGTTTCTGTTATAATGATGGAGACAAAATCCCCATGTTGTTCAATGTTTCTGTTATAATGATGGTGACAAATTAATCCCATGTTGTTCAATGTTTCTGTTTTAATGATGCAGACAAAATCCCCTTGTTGTTCAATGTTACTGTTGTAATGATGGAGACAAACTCCCCATGTTGTTCAATGTTTCTATTGTAATGATGGAGACAAAATTTCCTTGTTGTTCAATGTTACTGTTATAATAATGGAGACAAACTCCCATGTTATTCAATGTTTCTGTTAGAATGATGGAGACAAAATCCCCATGTTGTTCAATGTTTCTGTTATAATGATGGAGACAAAATCCCCATGTTGTTCAATGTTTCTGTTAGAATGATGGAGACAAGATCCCCATGTTGTTCAATGTTTCTGTTATAATGATGGAGACAAAATCCCCATGTTGTTTCATGTTTCCGTTATAATGATGGAGACAAAATCCCCATGTTATTCAATGTTACTGTTATAATGATGGAGACAATATCCCCATTTTGTTCAATGTTTCTGTTATAATGACGGAGACAAAATCCCCATGTTGTTCATTGTTTCCGTTATAATGATGGAGGCAAAATTCCCATGTTGTTTAATGTTACTGTTATAATGATGGAGACAAAATCCCCATGGTGTTCAATGTTTCTGTTATAATGATGGAGACAAAATCCCCATGTTGTTGAATGTTACGGTTATAATGATGGAGACAAAATCCCCATTTTGTTCAATGTTTCTGTTATAATGATGGAGACAAAATCCCCATAGTGTTCAATGTTTCTGGTATAATGATGAAGACAAAATCCCCATGTTGTTCATTGTTTCCGTTTTAATGATGGAGAAAAAATCCCCACGTTGTTCAATGTTTCTGTTATAATGATGGAGACAAAATCCCTATGTTGTTCAATGTTTCTGTTATAATGATGGTGACAAATTATCACCATGTTGTTCAATGTTTCTGTTTTAATGATGCAGACAAAATCCCCTTGTTGTTCAATGTTACTGTTGTAATGATGGAGACAAAATCCCCATGTTGTTCAATGTTACTGTAAAAATGATGGAGACAAAATCTCCATGTTGTTCAATGTTTCTGTTGTAATGATGGAGACAAAATTTCCTTGTTGTTCAATGTTTCTGTTATAATGATGGAGACAAAATCCCCATGTTGCTCAATGTTTCTGCTATAATGATGGAGACAAAATCCCCATGTTATTCAATGTTTCTGTTATAATGATTGAAACAAAATCCCGTTGTTTTTCAATGTTTCTGTTATAATGATGGAGACAAAATCCCCATGTTGTTCAATGTTACTGTTGTAATGATTGAGACACAATCCCCATGTTATTCAATGTTACTGTTATAATGATGGAGACAAAATCCCCATGGTGTTCAATGTTTCTGTTATAATGATGGAGACAAAATCCCCATGTTGTTCAATGTTACTGTTATAATGATGGAGACAAAATCCCCATTTTGTTCAATGTTTCTCTGTTATAATGATGGAGACAAAATTCCCATGTTGTTCAATGTTACTGTTATAATGATGGAGACAAAATCCCCATTTTGTTCAATGTTTGTGTTATAATGATGTAGACAAAATCCACATGTTGTTCAATGTTTCTGTTATAATGATGGAGACAAAATTCCCATGTTGTTCAATGTTACTGTTATAACGATGGAGACAAAATCCCCATTTTGTTCAATGTTTCTGTTATAATGATGGAGACAAAATCCCTATGTTGTTCATTGTTTTCGTTATAATGATGGAGACAAAATTCCCATGTTATTCAATGTTACTGTTATAATGATGGAGACAAAATCCCCATTTTGTTCAAGGTTTCTGTTATAATGACGGAGACAAAATCCCCATGTTGTTCATTGTTTCCGTTATAATGATGGAGGCAAAATTCCCATGTTGTTCAATGTTACTGTTATAATGATGGAGACAAAATCCCCATGGTGTTCAATGTTTCTGTTATAATGATGGAGACAAAATTCCCATGTTGTTGAATGTTACGGTTATAATGATGGAGACAAAATCCCCATTTTGTTCAATGTTTCTGTTAGAATGATGGAGACAAAATCCCCATGGTGTTCAATGTTTCTGTTATAATGATGCAGACAAAATCCCCATGTTGTTCATTGTTTCCGTTATAATGATGGAGACAAAATCCCCACGTTGTGCAATGTTTCTGTTATAATGATGGAGACAAAATCCCCATGTTGTTCAATGTTTCTGTTATAATGATGGTGACAAATTATCCCCATGTTGTTCAATGTTTCTGTTTTAATTATACAGACAAAATCCCCTTGTTGTTCAATGTTACTGTTGTAATGATGGAGACAAAATCCCCATGGTGTTCAATGTTACTGTAAAAATGATGGAGACAAAATCTCCATGTTGTTCAATGTTTCTGTTGTAATGATGTAGACAAAATTTCCTTGTTGTTCAATGTTACTGTTATAATGATGGAGACAAACTCCCATGTTATTCAATGTTTCTGTTATAGTCCGGCCGATCGGTGAAAAAATTGCTCAAATAATGAGGAAAGCACCAATTTTTGCATGATTGTACATTTTTGTGTACTGAGCAATATTAGCTATGGACCCATCCTCAAAATTCAATATGGCGGCCTATTTCAAGATGGCTGCCGTACGTTCTAAAATATTTTCCAGTATTGCACAAACCACAGTGGATTTGGTGCTGGGTGCACAAAAATCAACATATTTGAATGACTTGGTGTACTTAGCAAGATTTTGTTTTGTTCTATTTTTGAAATACAAAATGGCGGCTATTTTCAAAATGGACGCCTTGAAAAATAAGCAAATATTCATTATTGAGAATTGACCTGAATATAAGCATTTTATTGATGTATAGTGTCATTTGGTATCTGTCCCAGTTCTGTCTTTTCTGATTTTGCCTTGCTTGTCATTTCATACACAAAGTAGTAGCTTTCATAAAAAGCTGCAGTAGTAGCTTTCATTAAAAGCTGCACTATTTGTTGTCTTGGGTCACACATAAAAGCTGTAATTTGGGATTTATCTGCCTTAATATATAATTCAGTGCCTATCTTATCTCTTGGTCGCAATATTTTGCAATTTGAGACATTAAACTGAATTGAGAATCAGTTAAACACATATCAGTGAAATGGCAGGAATTGAGGACAACAAGGACAAGAACATTGAAATGGAAGAAACTAAATCACTTGGTGATATTGAGAAATCCACAGCTGAAGACACTTTAACAGAGGACAGCTCAGAAATGACTATTAAACAAATTGTACCAAGAATATTTAACAGATAGAAAATCAAATACTAAAAGAACAGTTGATATTTACCGCAATATAAAACAGAGCGAAGCGCGAATATATAAAATATGTGTTGGTCTCATTACGTTTCAAGCTGAACAGAAAGTGGCAATGAATATCAATAACAAACAGGTGAAAGCAATATCTCAGCAACTTCAGCAGTCTGAAGACAGGATAGACCACAAGGCTAGTAATAATTGCTTGGCGGAATTGATGGTCAGACCAATAAGATATTCAATGTTGTGGTGAGACGAATGGACAAGCTGATAACAACTGAGGAAAGTGACACAGTTCTATTTCAAAGTGCATTTGAACAGCAGGGTACCTTCCAACAACTGGCATCTGTTGTGAATGAATCAGTGGACAATCGAAATAAAGAAGTTAATATTTACTGCAATTGACACATCATCTAAGCCAAAATTTGACCTTAGCCAGTACAACGCAAGTTTACCAAAAGTACACATCAAAATCCATGCCGTGGGTCTTTCCACAATTGTAGTTCGCATGAACCATAAACCGTGCCAACTCTGTTGAAGGTGTCTTCGCCTTAAGTCAAAAGTCCTATGTCAGGGCCATTGGCCCTGCATGAGACAGTTCAAATTATTCAACAACAATCTCCATTTAAGAACATACTATAAACCTCTAGTACTAATCAAGGATACCAGCAAAAGGCTTATGTGTCTTATTACGCACACTAACCATCTACTATAAGTCAATAATATTTGGTTTAGATCAGCACACCATTACAGAAACAATTAGCTGCAAATGAATTCTATCAACTTTCTCCAATGTTGAATGCAGTGCCTACTTACGGTATCATCCCCGTCGAGTCAATGGCAAATCCCACATTTATCACTCAAATTATGACAACCTCGTCCGCTTCTGGAGCTCTAATATGCGTCCCATAACATCAAGTTGGCTCTATTGACCGATCCAGGAAAGGGCAGAGGAAAGAAAAAGAGTGTGACAACACCTCTTCTTCAGACTCTTCACTGGAGAGAGAATATACCATGTGGCAAGAAAATCTTTGAGCAAGGGACCGGAGCCGAAGCCCACAGCTGCAACAAATTTAAAAACTCAATTGAAGAGGATCCATCTCTTGGGAGGCGCTCATTTACCAATTTGAACGAACTGCCGGTAGATGACAATGGGAAATCAGGAAAAATGTGTGTAGGCCCCAGATTGCCAGGCCGATGTTGGCTTTGAGTACGCTCGCATGGTAAACACAGATGATGATTCCAAGGCCTTAAAAAACATTCATTTGGAGCAGCGCTTCAGCAAGGAAGACGATCAAACCAGATTGCAACCAAAACATTCCGTCGAGGATGTAAAGACAAAGAATCTTCAAGGCATGTTATAGAGAGGAACCTAGAAACATTCAACAAGGCGTTTAAACACGCGAAAACCTCAAAAGCAAACCAGATGGCGATATATGGATAAAAAAGTGCCAATTATGACCATCGACCACCGTTAAAGAAAATATGAGCAGTCCTTTGGATTATGAGTTGCACAACCTCACACTGGATTGGCCGATCAATATAATCTCGGTTCTTCTGATAAAAAATCATGGAAGATCACCAGTTCAATGGAAGATCACCTGATCAATATAAACGTGGAAGATCTATTGAGCAATACAATCGCGGTAAATCGGCAGATAGAAGTACATCAAAGCTTAATACCTATCGATCAGTAACACCCCCACTAAGCTAGAGATCATATAGTCCCTAAAGACAACGGTTAGCATCTCCACGGACAAACTCCAGAAATTCCGAATATTTCAGACAACGGTCACCTTCACCAGGATACGGAGCAAATCAAAGTGTAACCTCAACAATGTTGCAAAGGGTCGGACCAGTAGGACAACACAGATTCCAAAGTCTATTAGCAATGAAACATCATCTTATCACACAATCGAACAGAGGCCCACTGCCTCGTCCAATATTGTCATCAGACGAACCATTTGAAAGAGCTTAGTAGTACGAGGTACTACACATGACCAGAATGTGAGCATGATTGTGGACACTGCTGCAATGATAACATTAGTAAATGAGAAATTAATTCCGGTGGAAAATTGAGATTTGGAGAACGTAACGCTATGTGGTGAGGTTAACAGCTTGTTATTGAGAAGATTATAAGGAACGACTCTCGACATTAATAGAGTAAACATACAATGGGATGTGTGCAAAGAGCCATTAACAGACGATGTTATACGTAGGCTAGTTATTTTGGACACACTGATCGCAGTGATAAACCTGAGTAGTCCCACAATTATCATTAACAATAAAGAGATAAATGCGTCATTTGTTAATAGTGGAAACGAGATTTTAACTCAGCTAGTTTGCATAAAACGAACCATCACAGTTCCACCAAATTCAAACATGACTGTTACCATTAAGACTAATAAAAGTGCTGACCAGGAGTGCATTTTAGGACCCTGCTCACTGAAATGTTGCAAATTGGTTACGTACGTAGTTGGAAAAGGAAATAGTTGCCCCTTAACCATTTTAAATGATGGCAATCGTCTAATCCGCCTGAAGAAAGGTACACCTATTGAGTACATAGAATAATTTGACGATGTAGTGGGTACGGCAGATGCAAACGCGATAAGTGACGTAAGACGTGCCATTGAAGAGACACGAGACAAGGTGCCCTCAGATGAGTTACCTACTATTCCATCACATTTATCCGACCTATATTAACGTCAATCGACTCGTTTCAACCTATTTCATTCCAACCATTAAAACTGAAAGCGTTTAAAGAACAATTACAATAACATGTAACATTATGATATTGATTAACATTTTGAATTTCACTATTTGTTTTTGTATATGCAGCTATATTTGCAACTTATGTGTTATAGAAATACCCAAATTATTTGTTTTATACTTTTGAATTAATTGATAACAAATTCAAGAACATGAAGTCCATTTTTAAAGAATCATTACTTTAATTTCCGAAATTATATAGAATACTTTTAGGACAATCTTGAATTTTATACCGTTTTTCCGCCATTTTGAAAATGGCAGCCATATTGGATTTTTCAGAGTGGGTCCATAGCTGAAATCAAAGGATATATAACCAAGAACTACTATGCAAAGTTTCATGCTTTCCTCATCAAGTGAGCAATTCTGCTCTATATCTGCACCAATCGGCCGGACTAATAATGATTGAACAAAATTCCCTTGTTGTTCAATGTGTCTGTAATAATGATGGCGACAAAATCACCATGTTTTGCAATGTTTCTGTTATATTGATAGAGACAAAATCCCATGTTGTTCAATGTTTCTGTTATAATGGTGGAGACAAAATCCCCTTGTTGTTCAATGTTTCTGTTATAATGATGAAAACAAAATCTCCATTTTGTTCAATGTTTCTGGTATAATGATGGAGACAAAATCCCTATGTTGTTCAATGTTAATGTTATAATGATGGAGACAAAATCCCTATCTTGTTCAATGTTTCTGTTATAATGATGGAGACAAAATCCCAATGTTGTTCAATGTTTCTGTTATAATGATGGGGACAAAATCTCAATGTTGTTCAATGTTTCTGTTATAATAATGGAGACAAAATCCCCATGTTGTTCAATGTTTCTGTTATAATGATGGAGACAAAATCCCCATGTTGTTCAATGTTTCTGTTATAATGATGGAGACAAAACCCCCATGTTGTTCAATGTTTCTGTTATAATGATTCAAACAAAATCCCCTTGTTGTTCAATGTTTCTTTTATAATGATGGAGACAAAATCCCCATGTTGTTCAATGTTTCTGTTATAATAATGGAAACAAAATCACCATGTTGTTCAATGTTTCTGTTATAATGATGGAGACAAAATCCCCATGTTGTTCAATGTTTCCGTTTTATACATTTAAGAGGGTGTCCAAGGAAACACCATATTTTGTTTTCAACATTTTTTCATCTATTTCATATCACAAATTCATTCTTTCTCAAAGTTAAATTTTGTTTTTTTATTAACTGCAACAGATAAAGAGAAAAAAAAACATATAAAGCACTAACAATTCATTGAATAGGTGAGATAACTCTTTATTATGTACAAAATTTCGTGGCCTTGTTAGTGAACTTTAAAATAATTTTCTGACCATCCACAGTTGATTCAAAATATCTTTGACACAAATATCCTGTGTATGGTATAAACATTGCATTGGAACCCAAAATGCAGTCGGAAAAAAAATATGTTGTACCACCTATATCAAAGGATTTGCCTGATATTAACTTGGACAGCCCCTTAAACGTTTAAATTGATATGTGTGTACTTATTCAACATAATCCAAATTAAAGCAAACCAATCGGACAGAACAAAATAAAAGGTCAACATGAATACATTGGGTTAAGATAATTAAGACGGAAATACATCGATGTCATTCATCAACAGCTATCTAGATCCCTATCATAGGTTCGTCTTTCAAAAATCGTAGACCCATTCTCGGAATTTCATTAAGAAAACAAATTGAAGTGACTAACCAGATCAACATATTTCTTCCAGTATTGAGAGTTGAAGTGGTATGCTTCTCCTGATATACATGTACTTATCTCGATTCATACCCAGTAAAGTATGTCACTATAGTTCAAATGGCTTTTGAGACATCTATTATTCTAGTCAAAGATCCAAAACTGCGATTGCATGGCGCTTATGCGGAAAATTGATACGAAAACAAGTCGTCTCAGTTAACCCGTTTCTGATCGGGATCGTAAAACATGTATATCTTAAAACACTGTCTCAACGTTTTCGTGTTAGGAGCATCGCCACCTCATCTTTTCAAAATAATAATGACCTTCAAATGGGAACATGTACGAGCATGACATATAAATTGCGACAGACAAGTATCGATATTTAAGTTGATAAGCTGTAATTAGTCCCGAGGTAGGGAAAAGAGTATATTAATAAATTAATAGATTTTAATATAAATAAACTCATCAAAGATACCGGGACTAAATTTTATATATACGCCAGACGCGCGTTTCATCTACAAAAGACTCATCAGTGACGTTCGAATCCAAAGAGGTTAAACATGCCAAATAAAGTACGAAGTTCAAGATCATTGAGATCCAAAATTCCTAAAAGTGTTGCTAAATACAGCTAAGGTAATACATGCCCGAGGTAGAAGACCAACCACTGACTAAGTTACTGAATGAGGACATGTATATTTTATGTCTAACATATTTAAGGTTCGGTATTAACATAAACAGGGCTTAACATATTAATGCTGCCTGCTATTATCACAATGCTTTTTTTCCAAAAGTTAAAAAAAGTTCTACTGCTCTACATTGTTGAATTAACTATTGTGTCCTCTTTATCATGGTGGTATATTTGTTTACTCAGGAACAGTCTTTTATGTGTATTTATCAAAGTTGTACAAAATCGAACATGTAAAAATGTTGTTTTTTATAGTTGACACGTGTTTTGTTAATTATAGTAATGTCGGTTCAATTGGGATATTGAGTTCACGCAAGAGTGAACTCAGATGGTTTAAAGTCATTCGAGCCATTGAAGTCAAAGTGTACAGTAGCATTTTGCCAAATAAAAAAATATTATTAATTATATTATTTATTTTTATGTTTGTAGGCCATACGTATGGGGAAACTGGTAGAAGCTGCTTAATACCTATGAATTTTTACGAACTTTCCACAATATTATACTCATGTGCGCTTGTGTCTGCAAGTAGCGTTTCCCATGTTGTAGTTTGTGGTTATTTGATAACTATTTTATGTTCGTTTGAGTTTACGAATTAGAATTTAACAGTAAATACATAAGCGTAGAATACATATTCCCGAATATATCATATCACTTAAAATAGGTAAAGGTTCGAGTATGACGATAAATAACTAATTAGGAATGAGAAATCGAAATGAGTTTGATCATAAATACTCAAAGATATGATATTTAAAATTATGACTGATAAAGTCTCTAAAATAAAATATGCCATGCTGTAATCTATATATACTTTACGGGCGTTTTGATAATATCATTTAGGGAAGTGGAATCAATATATATTGCATTGATAATAAATTTTATACATTGATACCCACCGATCTGTTTCAATAATTGTTTATACCATCTTTAACATAAAATGAAATTTTATTAAAAGGGAAAAACTTGCTTTGTGCTTTACTTATCTATGTTTTTCAAATTTGCATATCTGATTTCATAATGAACTGTGCATTTGTACTTTGTCTTTTGTACTTTTCGAAAGAGAACTACATAACATCACACTTACCCGCATCCTAAGCATCTGTATCTGCATTGTTTAGCTGTACGTTTAACTCTATAAAAGATATCATATTTAGATATTCTCAAGGGAGATGTCTCACTTTAATAGAATTTGATCTTATATAAATATTTGAACGTAATTATTATTTGAATACTCACCTTTAATTTTGCTCAGACATTTGAATCTCATATCAAAAAGTAAAATCACAAAAATACTGAACTCAGAGGGAAATTTAATCGGAAAGTCCATAATCACACGGCAAAATCAAATGAAAAAAAACACATCTAAAACGAATGGACAAGAACTGTCATATTCCTGACTTAGTACAGGCATTTTAAAATGTAGAAACGGTGGATTGAACCTGGTTTTATAGCGTTAAACCTCTCACTTGTATCAAAAGTATGCGCCCTAATTAGGCAATATTTAAAAAGTGTCATTTTATGTCTTTGAACTCTTTTCTGGACAAATGTTGTATCATGAATACTTTTAGGTATATTATTTTAGAAACTAAACTGAACAAATTACATATATTTACATTACTGATGTATGTCGTGCAACCCATTATTTAAACTGAACGAATTACATATATTTACATTACTTATGTATGTCGTGCAACCCATTAGCTAAACTGAACGAATTACATATATTTACATTGTTTATATATGTCGTGCAACCCTTTAGTCTGATCTATCAAAAGTAAACCATATGTATATTCTAAAACCAACGTCGCTAACATTAGTCGATTACGTGAAAAAAGAGACACAATTTAACCAATTTATGGTACTGCAAATCACTGATTAGTTTTAGGGTTTGCTATATAATAACATGTCTACAAGAGAAAGAACCATTATTTAACATATAATAACTTAGTATTACCTTAGCCGTATTTGGCAAAACTTTTTGGAATTTCGGGTCATCAATGCTCTTTAACTTTGTACTTGTTTGACTATACAACTATTTTGATTTGTGCGTCACTGATGAGTCTTATGCGGACGAAACGCGCGTCAGGCGTACTGAATTATAATCCTGGTACCTTTGATAACTATTGACACCACTGGGTCGATGCCACTGCTGGTGGACGTTTCGTCCCCAATGGCATCACCGGCCCAGTAGTGACTCATCGGTGTTGACATGATATCAATTATTGTGGTCTTTTTTTTTTTGATTTCTTGTTACAAAATATTGATTTTTTTGAAAATCTAAGGATATTCTTATCCCAAGAATAGATTACCTTAGCCGTATAAGGCACATCATTTCGGAATTTTAAGTCCTCAATGCTCTTTAACTTTGTACTTGTTTGGCTTTATAACTATTTTGATCTGAGCGTCGCTGATGAGTCTTATGTAGACGAAACGCGAATCTGGCGTATTGAACTATAATCATGGTACTGTTGAACACCAATAAGTATACGGGCGAATGGTCAATATCATACTCATCGGTTCTATTGGAATCAAACCCAATTGAACAAATGATAAGTATACATACACATCAAGTAATGGTAAAACCACATTGACTTATGACATAACCATATTAAATAATGGTGAAACCACATCGAGTAATGACAAAACCATATTGAGTAATGACAAAACTATATCAAGTCAATACGAAATCATATCGTGTAATATCGAAATATCATTAAGTAATGACTATTCATATTGAGTTATATTAAAACATCATTACGTAATGTCAAAACCATATCAAATAAAGACAAACTATTATTAAGTAATGATAAAACAAATTAAAGTAATATCAGAGAACCACATAAGACAGCTGTGGCGTTCCATAGAATGTATACGGAATGAAATTATGTATAGGTCTTAGTCATAATAATTTTAAAAAAATCAGTTTTGAGATGTTTATATTACGGTACAACAGGATTCAGAAGGAGCCCAAAACAACCTTTTATAAATTGGAGTTACAGTTTCCTATGAATTCATTTAACAGCAAAGCTCTTTTCCAAAATTCTCTATATCATTAGTTTATAAAAGGTCCTTTATGGTTTTGAAATCTCTTCAGAGTACAGGTATGTCATAACTTTTAATCAAATTATAACTTCATTTTTGGACTATAACTGAATGTTCTGGTCAATTGTGAGTAATAGTAATGACAATATTAACAAAAACCAAAATGAATTCAACGTATTTGACATTTTGTCTTTAAAATTAAAAAAAAAATCATTATTATAGTATAACGACGTCTACTTTGTTTTAGTAGCTATCCTTGATCCAACTAGAAATTTACTACAAATTCAGAATAATTCTTTTGAACATATAGACATTTAATTTCCAGTAGTAGATACTGGAATACTGATTTGTACTGGATTTTAATTACTTAAAGTATAAATCGGAATTCTAATTTCTATTAGTAGATACTGGAATGCTGATTTGTACTGGATTTTAATTACTTAAAGTATAAATCGGAATTCTAATTTCTATTAGTAGATACTGGAATGCTGATTTGTACTGGATTTTAATTACTTAAAGTATAAATCGGAATTCTAATTTCTTTTAGTAGATATTAAAATTCAAATATGTACTAGGAGGATTTCGAATCATACTGAATTCCAATTTAAACTGTAAACATATATTTAGGATTCTATAAAGTCAACGCATAAATTTGCTTGTTTTCTTACTCATGAAATGCTGGTTATATTAATCAATGATCCGAGAACACTGACAATTTTGAATAACAGTGTATATTGACATTGCATTAACGCATAATCTATTAAATCTGGAGAACTTTGATTATCTGAGATACGAATACATAATATAATTGAAACAAGAAGCGGAAATGCCATAATTGTTCAACCCTTTGCAGAAGTTCATATGAAAAAAGAGGAAAAGACAATCAGAGTTTTCAATGCAATTTCATACAATCAATAACTAAGAACAAACTTACCCAAATCTTAGTTCCCCAAACAGTTTCCCTATTTCTTTCTCTGCTACTGTCTTTTTGGCATATCTGACTAATTGCATAATAGGAATCTTCATTTCTTCTATTTGATCGATTTGTGACTTTATTTGTTTTAGCTTTTGTAACAACTTCGTAGTATCTTTTATCCCCTTGGTGTCTTGATAAAATTTCTGCTGCTCCTTTGCCTTACCCAAAGCTGTTTTTAACTCATTGCCAACAGACTGTAAGGTTTAAACATTCCTTCTATCTTTCTCCTTTACAGTATTAATAAGACCTTCGACTTTCTTATCAATCATCTCTTTCAAGTGTCTGCCTTCTTCTCGTATAGCCTGGATAACTTTCTTTACATCAGCTTGATATGTATGGGTACCTTGGTCAATATCTGCTATCTTTGACTGCAGGTTTCTCATCTTCATGTCGATCACCATTTTGACCTCATTTTTTATTTCTTCAGTTGATTCCTTGATTTCAGCAAAATCATGTGATTTGTGATTTTTAATCACACATATTTTGCATATCGGCGTTTTACATTCCATGCAGTAATAAATAAAGTTTTCAGCATGTTCTTTACAATATTGTTTAACTTCCGGGTTTATATTTGGGCCACCTAAAAATGTGTGATTCTTGGTCATCTTTGTTCGTAAATGAGATATTTTACATCCATCACAAAATAACTGGTCACACTGTTCACAGTAGTTATGGCCAGGTCCAGAAACACAAATTTCACACGTTTTAGAAGCAGCCTGAGCCATTTTGATGTGTATGTAATATAACAAAGTACATTTAAAACTCGCTATTATACGGAGAAAGGTTAACTCTTCCGGACCATGAATGCATTGTCCTTAAATAAAAGGTAAAATCTATAACTAATCCTTCAACAACCATTATTTTCCCTTGTTACAAGGAATATATTCTTTTGTTATATTTTAGAATATGATTGTTTTCAATTCATACTTTTGTACAATGCAATGATCATTCAATTCCAAACTAAAGAGGAAAATTGATATATTGGAAATCAGACAAGATTAGAAATAAGCCGCTCCAACTGAAACAAATGATTGTCCATTTTGGTTAGGTTGACAATGTGTGATTTCCTGTATATGTATGTAACTTTTTTACATCATATCCTTATTTAATTCATATAATTTACGGATATTGTGTAATCGTCAGTTTTAAGATTGTCTATAACTTTTCGGTTTAGATATGATTACATAAAAAAGATGACAAAACTGTACTCTAAATTACCATTAGCACAAATACATTTCTTGCATAATACTTATCCTACTTAATAGAATCAACAGACTATTGTGGAAGAACAAGAATACGAAAAAGCATTAAGAAAACAAGATTTAGGATATAACTGTACTTTAAGCTCCGACGGCATCAATATGTGATTTGAATGGCGATGTGTTCGTGGAGCCCGTAAACGATCATTTGAGACTATTAAACTAAAAATGATGCAATGAGAGCTAAAAATGCAATATCCTTATCTTCATTCTCATGAAACTGACAGAAAACAAAGTCAAATCATACATATATAATCTGTCATACGTCGTCTGCGCCTGCGTGCACATTTTTGTTGCATCAATTGTGAATTGATGACATGCGAAATAGTCACGTTATTGAATCAAAATGAACTTTACAAACGAGTTTGCACAATTTACAATGATTGATGCTACGGATAAAAAAGCGAAAGCGCTAACGACATATGACAGATTTTAAATGTATGATTTAATATTGTTTTGTCAGTTTCGTAAGATGGGGATAACAATAGTGAATGTTTAGCTCCGACGGAATCAATTGGTGATTTGATGCTAAAAATACCTGTTAACTGACTCTGCTAGCGCGTTTAAGTAAATGATCAATAACAGATATCAAAGAACATGTTTAACCCCGACGCATTTATCCGCATGTCCCAAGTCATGAGCCGCAGGCCTTTGTCAGTCCTTAGTTTCTTATATGTAATTCGGATTTTAGTTTGACGTTCATTATCACTTAACTAGTATACATATTTGTTTGGGGTCCATCCGAAGGACGCCTCCGGGTGCAGGAGTTTCTCGCTGCTCTGAAGACCCATTGGTGGACATCGGTTGTTGTCTGCTAATGGTCGGGTTGTTGTCTTTTTGACACATTTCCCATTTCCATTCTCAATTTTATGTTGATCATTTAATTTATTAATTTTACAGTCAGTGTAGAAATATTAAACAAACCAATAAGTCATTCGTTCCAGGCTTTAAATATTTTTCGTATGCTATTGTTTACTGTTGTGAACAGGGATTTGATTTTGGTATTTTATTTTGACTTCTAATTAAATATATAATGTCCTTCATTTCATGATAAACCTCTTTGTAAAGAAGATACTAATGTATCTTACATATAGACTGCTTTCGATTCGTTTCTACATACAATTAAAATAATACAAAACAATAATGATTTATAATAACACAATGCACAAACACAATACACGTTTTCATAATTAATAATGTATCGATTAACATGGTTTAAAGTTTTGTTCTAGCTACCAGTGTACCTCTAACATATAGGCAATTGGAAGTTATTCTATGGTTAGATATGTCTATTGTTCTTGACACTTGTGCATAAACTACAGTACTAAATAACTACTTAAGTTGACCAATGTATTGCACGATTGCTTTTAAATGTAGGAGATAATTAGTGTACTAATTAACAAAGTCCTTCAAGTTTCAAAAACAAAAGGTGCGTTCAAGTAATAAATATGTAGTGAAATGACATTTAAATATTTTGCTCTTAACTTTATTCAAATCTGTAATGTTTTTATAAACCGTTCCTAATTTTAAACTTGTAATCATATCCCCCAAATATACGTGTGCAAGTCTGGTAGTTTTTAAGTTATTTTTACCACTGAATGTACACTTATCATAAGTCGTAATGCAAAATCGGGAAATAACTGTATAGTATTTTTAGTTTCGATTTGATGGTAGCAAATGAAGTTTACTGGAGACGCGCTATGTTTATATTTAACTTTACAACCAGTCAAACCGTATTACTACTTTGTGTATTATCAATTCGTGTCAAAAGGGAGATGCAAAAGATTCCATAGTGACTTGCAGCCTCATAATTTGAAGGAAAACTAAGAATGTCTTGACGATAACGACAACAAGAACAAAAGACAAACAACAGTATACAAACCAAACACAGAAAACCCTCAAACACTGAGAAACACGATTGTCACTAAAACAGGTTTGATTTTACTCTATATAAGACACCTCTCGTGTTGCTTGTGTAGGTACAAACCCGATGATGAGTCTAAATTACTATTAGGTCGCATTCAAGGGATGAGGTCAGGATTGTGGTTTCGACAATTTAATAATATTCGTCCTCATCTGTAAATCAGATTTTCGATAACGATCAACCAACCCGTGATGTCATCCGTAAAATATTCGATAGGATGATTTAAACTTACCACTTGAACATGTTGAACATGTTAAGTGCTTCCGTGTAATACCACAAGTGCCATGATTGTGCAATCATGACTTTTTTTTCTATCCGTTAATTACAAATTAATGAAGGTTAAAAGCTGAAGACTGTAATTGAGGTAAATCGACCTATCAAATTCAGAGAGGCACGACAAGTCAACAACGAACACTGAAATTGATAAAGCATTAGGTAATAAAGCAAAACCAAAAAGAAAATAGGGTAATTTTTAATATTTTACAAAAGGCTAACTTCCAGATAGAGTTGTTTAAAAGTTCATCGTTCTGAATAGTCAAATGATCCTAGTTACTACCGACTAACAGTTCATCAGCAGGCTGTAAACAGATAATATATGGTGATTAAAAGGTCATGGGGGCTAATTTCTCTATTATATCAGTATCAAAAGTCATGTTTGAACATTTTCTGTAAGAGATTGCTCTTCAGAGTTGCAGGAAGGACATCTGTTTGCAAAATTTTGGACGCCTGATATCTTTAGATACTCAACTGGTCTTCTGATCAGTAATTGTATAGATTGGATTCTTTTCTCAGATTTGACATTTTGACTGAATGATGATTCATTTTGCGCTTGATCCATTGAAACTATAATCCCGTGTTTACACCCGATCTTTCTCCTTGTAGATTTTATGTGATTCTCTGAGGTTTTTTCTGACCCTTAGTTGCCTTTAAAACCGACTTGATTCAATCGCCACTTATAAGTTATATAACATGTGCAACATTTTTACGTTGACATTCCGTTGTGTCGTTTGTTTTCTCTTTTATTTTAGTGTGAATGCACATTACTATAAGACGTGTTACGGTACTTTTCTATCCCAAATTCATGTATTTGATTTTGATGTTATATTTGTTATTCTCATCGGATTTTGTCTAATGTTAAGTCCGTTTCTGTGTGTGTTACATTTTAATGTTGTGACGTTGTTCTCCGCTTATATTTAATGCGTTTCTCTCAGTTTTGGTTTGTTACCCCGATTTTTGTTTTTTTGTCCATAGATTTACGAGTTTTGAACAGCGGTATACTACTGTTGCCTTTATTCATATGTTCAAAATAGGCATCGAAGTACCAAACTATAGGCTTGGTTTCTATTACGAAATTATAAAGCAACTGATTTGAGACTGCTCTTGTTAGGCGTGTCGTTCCCTAGGTTATCTCCAGAACATTAACATGATAAACCAGATCTTGTGTGTTTGACCTCAAATATCATTGATACTATAAAACTAAGAATAAGTGGTATGATTGCACATTAGACAACTATCAACAAAACTACAAATGGAGTGGGTGTTAACAATACTAAGCATTCGTACAACCTTCGACAGTAAGAAAAAAAAGACATAACGTATAGTCGGATACAATTCACCGAAAAAAACCGGCCTAAATAATAACATAACAAATTACCAAAAACATATATACACCTGGAAAAAAGTATTGCAACACCTTGAAAAATCAGCCTCTTATTTTGGATGGAATGTGGTAAAATATTTATAAAATAATATTGAAACGTAGTTAATGATAACATTGGCATAAAAATTAACAAAATATATATGAAAAAAAATGTTTTATCTAACCAAAATTTTTATAACAAAATGAAGTGTTTTTTATACAAAAAAATGCATTTTACAACTTTTACTGTAGTCAAACTTCACAATGTCAGACATTTCAAAATTAATCTTTAGATGATTCTTCACATCATAGTTTATCGTTATACTTCAAAGAATTAGTACCTTGTGCGCAGCCTCAATTCAAACTGACAACCGCATCTTAACGTCTTCTGATTCCTGCCATAAGTCGACTAATTTGTTGCTAAGGTAGCAGCAACCATTCCTGACGAAAAGTATTGTTTATTTCATGACGTGTTTGAACTTGGGTGTCCTTTACGCTCGATAGTGTCCCATATATGCTCGATATGGTTCAAATTCGGGCTACGATCAGGCCAAGGAAGATAAACCGAATTTCATTGGAACAATTGATCTTCCACCACGATGCTAATTTCAAACTTTGGTGAGATCTGCACTATATCAGATACGGGCAACTGTGTGTCTGTTCGTATGCAAAGGTCCTCGAAATGGTCTTATCGCACGATAACCAGAAGCGATGAACCGATGTCAAATAGTTATCGTTTAAAGGCTCTGGTATGGTCATCACTCTCTTTTTAGGATTGTATTGTTGCAATATGTTTCCTCCAGACAAACCTTCATTATGCTTGATTTTCCCTAGCAGATGTTATAGAGGATCTTCTTGATCTCGGAAGGTCTTTAACATCGTTTGTTGCCTGATTTTTATTCTCAAAACGATCTGTAGTGGAATGGTAATGACCAACAATACGTGTAATTGTCACAGCGACATTCATACTTCTCTCATGCTGATTATCTGCCATCCTGCTGCAGTTATGAGTTGTGGGTGACCAATTACAATTGTAACTTTATAAACTTGTGCTTTATTGTTTACGAGTACAGTAGCTGCATGTCCAGATAAGCACTTATCGAGTCGATATTTATTGATTAAACTCAGGTGATATGTAAATAATGTTTAACTAGTTATATTTCAACAAATTATATCACAAAACAATAAAGAGTGTTTTTTTAATTTGAATTTCAATTTGGTGTTGCAAAATTTTCCGTGTGTATATGTACATGAACTAACGAAAAGCAGTGAAACATAGGTTCTTGACTTGAATTAGATATGTGACTGGGTTATACATGTGTGTGAATGTTTAGTCGTTTCTTAAATTTGGATATTATCATAACAGCATAACAGAAGAACAAAACTATTAAAATCATTGAAAAAAAGGTTATTTCATCAGATTGATACATAAAAAAAAAACATAACAAGCACACAGACAGGAAGTCACATGTTATATATTCATCCCTTATCCCTAACAAGAACAAAGACACGGCTCAAATCTGATAGTTTTCGCAGTTATTGACATATAGTTCCAAGCCGCCACAGACATCTCATAAATAAACATGTATCTTAGACTAATTTATCAATCAGTACTCATTCCAAATCCGATGGATTTCGAAATTGTTCATTCTCCATAATCCAATATTTTGACTGATGGTATAATAGGAACCTGTTTTTCTTCTATTTGATCGATTTGTGACTTAATTTGTTTTAGCTTTTGTAATAATTTAGTGGTATTGTTAATTTGCTTTGTGTCTTGATATAACTTCTCCTGCTCCTTCGCTTTACCCAAAGCTATGTTTAACTCCTTGCCAACAGACTGTAAGGTTTGAACATTCCTTGTAACACATATTTTACATATCGGCGTATTACATTTCATGCAGTAATATATAAAGTTTTCATCAGGGTTTATATTTTGGCCACTTAAAAATGTATGGTTTTTGCTCATTTTCGTCCGTAAATGAGATATTTTACATCCATCACAAAACAGTTGGTCACACTGTTCACAGTAGTTATGCCCAGGTCCAGAAACACAAATGTCACACGTTTCAGAAGTAGCTTGGTCCATTCTTGTTTGTTTTATCTGCATGTAGTTATGATAGAGTATATTTAAATCTCGATAGTAAACAGAGAAGGTTAACTCTTCTGGAACATGAATGTATTGTCAATAAATAAAAGGTAAAATCTATAACTAATCCTATCAAAAACCAGTATTTTCATTTGTTATTTTAAAAAAAAATATAATTGTTGTCAATGCATACTGTTGTAAAATGAAATTATCACTTTAATCCTAACCCAAATATGTAAATTGATATATTGGAAATCAGACAATATTAGAAATAAGCCAAATTATACAAATTGTTGTCCATTTTGATTGGATTGAAAATGTGTAATTTGTTGTATATTTGCGATTATTTTAAATCGTATCCAATTCATACAACTTACGGATATTGTGTAATCTTTAGTTTTAAATAAAGAAAGTAAAAAATGTTGTACCTGTTTGTCTATTACTTGTCGGTTTATCTATGCTTACATCAAACCGATGACAAAATTATACTGCAATTACCATGAGCACATATACACAAGTTGCATAAGACGTATCCTGTTTATTAGAATGCACAATGTAGAAGAACAAGAATACAAAAAAGCATTGCGAAAACAAGATTTATAGGAGATAACTGTATAGAAACGTATACTACGACGACATCAACTGGTGATTTGAATGTCGGAAATTAACTTCACTGGCGATGTGTAAGCGGAGACCGTAATCGGGCATTTGAGACCACCAAAATGCTACTAGTAATTTGAGCCGTCGGAGCTTAACATTCGATGTTGTTGTCTCCATTCTAATCAAACTGACAGAAAACAACGTGAAATCATACATTTAAAATCTGTCATACGTCGTCTACGTATTGATTTTACATTATCATGACATCAATTGAGTTGATGCCATGAAGATTGGTGACGTTATCAAACAAAATGACGTTGCACAATTGATGCTATGAAAAAACGCAAAAGCGTAGAGGATATACGACATTTCTGTCAGTTATATTGAATGATGAACAAGATTGAATTTTAAGATCCCACGGAAAGAATTGGTAATTTGATGTTCACAAATACCCTTTGACTTGCTTTGGTTGCGCGTTTCCAGTAAATTTAATTTGAAATCATTACATGGAGCTAAAAATTTAATATAAGTCATTTATCTCCTGATTGTCTATTCGGTTTTGTTTATAAAATTAAAAATAGTAGGAGTTTTATACAGTATCGAAATCTGTATGGGGACCTTGAACAATTTTTAAATGTTAGGCCTGCTGTATTTTATATGTGTGACCTAAAGCAATCAAATTATTGAAAAGTTTTTATACGAATCTTTCGTCCCCAAGAGTATCGCCAACTCTGTGTTGCTAATAGTATATACTGATACTAGTAGTATGGTCATTTCATTCCTTTTAATCTACGGTTGATGAAATATTCTATTTTGATAGAAAAAGATGGATTTTGCAGCAATAGGCATAATTAATAATTCTTGTATTGGGATAAATACTTGGGTACTTTTGCGTTCTATTGCATCTTTCTTTTTTTTTTCTCCTTTTTTTTTTTTTACGTAAATGCCATCGTTCGGTGGTTCAAAGTTAAAGAAAATGATCAGAATTCCACTCATATATGTGGGGGAAATTTTTATATGATTAAATTTAAGAACGGCCAATAAATACATTACATACTTGAATAAAGTTAAAAGCAAAATATTTAAATGTATTTTCACTACATATTTATTACTTGAACACACCTTTTGTATTTGAAATTTGGACGACTTTGTTACTTAGTACAATATTTATCTCCTACATTTTAAAACAAATCGTGCGATTCAATAGTCAGCTGAAATATTTGTTTAAAACTATAGTTTACGGATATGTGGAAAGAACAATAAACATATCGATCCGTTAATTACTTCAAATTACTTATTTGTTAGAGGTACAATGGTAGCACGAACAAAAATTTAAACCATGTAATGCGATACATTTATCAATCATGAATATGTACATGATAAAATTGAGAAAGGAAATGGAGAATGTGTCAAAGCGACAACAACCCGACCATAGAGCAGACAACATAATGTATATTGTTTTTGATACATTTTGTTAAAATTTTAATATTTTTAGAATTATGCGTACTGTATGAAAAACGATTCGTAAGCAGTTAATATATTATATAAAATAATATTCTTTACAAATAGGTTTATCATGATAATTAAGGACATTATATATTTATTCTAGGTCAAGAGATATAAAATACTTAAACCAAATCCCTGTTCACAACAGTATACAATAGCCACGAAATATATTAAAAGCCTGGAACGAATGATCAACAGAATGGAAATAGGGAATGTCTCAAAGATACAACAACCCAGCTATAAGCAGACAACATATGAAGTCGACCAATGGGTCTTCAATGCAGCGAGAAACACCCGATCGCGGATGCGTCTTTCCCTATTCAATTATGTATACTATTTCAGTGATATGGACGTCATACTTAACTCCGAATTATACATAAAAAACTAAAATTATAAATCATACTGGACTCCCAAAGGCTAGTGGCTCCTGACTTGTGACAGGCGCAAAAAAGTTCTATCCCTGGAATTGCTTTACCTATTATGTCTGTTTGTTTTGTTCACGCATCGGTGACTATATAATGGAATTTGATGCGACTGTCATACAAGTGAGAGGTTTTGATGCGTTTTGTTATTTGATTTTGCCATGTGATTATGGACTTTCCGAATTGATTTTCCTCTGAGTTCAGTATTTTTGTGATTTTACTTTTTTTTAGCTGTATTTGGAAAAACCTTTCGGAATTTGTGGTCCTCAATGCTCCTCAACTTGCTATTTTGGGGGTATTTGTTTTACTTTTTTTATTCGAGCGTCACTAGTGAATCTTTTTTAGACGAAACGCGAGTCTGGGATACAAAATGCTAATCCTGGTATCTTTGGTGAGTATATTTTCATGTCAACTATGTATTTGATACGTAAACTTGACTGTCCTTCTTGTATCTTTCGCCCATCTTTTACTTTAAGATATTGGTGGCATATTGATTTTTTAGATATGGACCATATAAAGATGAGAAACACTTTCAGATGAAAAATGTACAACGCGGGGGGCATTGGAACTTTGTACTTTTATTGTCTTTGTCATTAAGGTTAATATGTGTGCCGTTGTAACCAATACGGAATCCAAAACACTTAAACATAATGGAGTCATATTTTGTTTTAGTAAAAAAAGAATACATGATGTTAAAAATGTTTGATGACAAACAATCCCACAAATGTCATGGTTGTGTAATTATTATGACTTTACTAAAATTTACTCCATTGAAACTATAATCCTGTGTGTACATCCGAACTTACTCCTAGTAGATTTTATGTGATTCCCTCAGGTTTGGTTTCTGACCTTGAGTTGCCTTTTATACTGACTTGATTCGGTCGCCACTTATAAGTTGTATGTTCATAATACATGTAATAGGCATCGATGTACCAAATTATAGGCTTAGTTTCTTGGTTTGATACTGTTCCTGTTAGGCGTTTCGTCCTCGAGGAGGATATCTCCAGAACATTAACTTGATATAAAAGCTGGTGTGTGTTGACTTCAAATACCATTGATAATGTAACACTAATGATAAGTGGTATGATTGCACATGAGACAACTATCACAGTAGGACAACCGGATGTGCCTTTTCGGCCAAAATGTGATTCGGCGGCGCTTAGTAGTCCTACGCCGAAAATTGGACTATTTTGCGTCGGCCGACGTCAACTGAAAAATTGCGCGCTTTTGTATTTTTTTAAAATTTGTTTGCGGCAAAGTGCGGACGATAAATACTGTCGAGTTTACATATTATTTTCATTTTTGATCATTGAAACATCTGAACATAGAATTTCGGATTTTGATTTTCTGCACTATAGGACTAAATGGCTATATCAAAAATGGGAACAAAAAAATACCTATCCTTCGATTTGCTAAAAAATTTTACAACCTATTTTCGCGAGTTTTTGGCATCGAAATTCGTAAAGAACAGAGGTGTCCAAGCCAGGGCAAAAATTTGTTCCCATTTTAAAGTAGGGGTCTCAATCTTTTATAGGTTTTTCCTTGCATGGTCGGTGGATTTGAAAATTGGAAGAGTTTCTGTTTTTAAAGTAAATATTTATTCAAATATCATGAAAAGGTGAATCATTAGGTATAAAATCACTTTCAATATAGCAGTTTGTGTCACTGAATTGTAAAATTATAGATTTTTTTCGAAATTGAAGAAGGCGCCATTTTTGGCTATTTTTCCATTACGTCTATTGATATGCTAAAATTATGAGGTGTTTCTAAAACATCTCCGACTCAATTTATTTAAAACTTTCATATGCTAATCTTTGGTACAAAATGTATGTGTTTTTGAAAAAAATTAGGCACTTCTATCGAGTAGAAATGGAGAATGGTCATCTTTACTTTGTATGTCCCCACTATGGGGGCCCTGTTCCTCCCTTTACCTTGTTTCTGAAGAACACGATAGTAATTCATCTCTCAAAAAAATTATCCACAAAAAATAGTTGAAACATATCAAATATATGTTAAGACATCAATAAATTTTACTGGATGTGATTTTTTAAGCAGAATAGCCGGAATCGACCTCAACCGAAGTTGTGTCAGTATATATATAAACGTTGTCAATTTCCGGCGCCGAAAATGCCAACGTAAAATGTCATTAAAAGTTGGATTCTATTCTTCTTTGTAGCAATTTTGTTAATCTTAATGCCAAGGAAGGCATGCAATATGTTGAATCCACACCAACGTTATACCATACTTGGTACCCTAGAGTGTTAGGCTTACACATCATGGGACCCCGACTGATTTGTTGAAATCATGATCGTACTTTAACTAAAAGTTTACAAAGTAACTTATTAAAAACAAAATTCCTTCCGTAAATATTGCTACCTGCCGCTGAGTTTTTAATGAACATTTAATCTGATTCGGTCATAGAAAAGCTGTTGATATTCCTTTCGTTAATATAATTATCGTTGTGTGTTTTGTTTGGTTTCTTATTTTTAAAAGGGGGCGTTGGCAGGGGTATGCTCTTTTTATTTTGTCAAAGGCATGTGTCATTTGTAGGGCTTATGGTTCTCAATCTCTGGTTACAGTGGAGGTTCAAACTCATCATGACTTTAAAAACTTATTAAAAATTAATTTTGCAGTTTCTTGGGGCATTGATATACTGACTATCAATATAAATATGCATAGGAGGGATGACCAATTCTATTCAAAGAAGGTGGTGGGAATTCAAAAGAAATCCTTGTCCGTTCACAACAGTACTTCAGTGGCGGATCCAGAACTTTTCCTCAGGAGGGGGGGGGGGTGCTGACTGACCTAAAGGGGGGGGGGGTCTCCAGTCATGTTTCAATGATTCCCTTTATAATCAACCAATTTTTTTCCCACGAAAGCCCCCCCCCCCCCTGGATCCGCCTATGTACTTGTTCGCCCTGGGTGCTTTGCTCTTATACCCATTCGCCCTGTTCTTTTTTATTTTATTTTGTTGTCTTCTTTAATGTAAATTATTTGAATGAAGTATGTAAAATGTGGTTGACAATTTTGTGCATAAACCACATACGCCAAAACGTTGGAGATTTTGTCTGGATTGACTATTCATTTGCATCCATTGCTACACATGCATTTATTTCTAAACATATTTTCACTTTTGCATACAGATGGAGAATATTCCTTTTCAGCCTGTCTTGTGTCATGTAGCAGGGTCTTTTATAGATGTGGCTCACTAACTGCTTTTTGTTCAAGTTAATCTCTTTAGACATTTGATATCTGGTGGAGAGTTGTCTTATTGGCATTGAGCATACCCCAACTTTCTAATTTTCATATTACTGAAAGGTAACTGTATTTATTACCTTGAATTGAATAAATAACTACTTACAAAAAACAATTCCAAATGTAAAAAAAATAAATGAAATATAATTTCAAATGATACAATGTAGCTAGCCTTATGGAATATTTTGTATGTTGTGCATCTCTTTTCTCATTTCAGTGACGGGGGGCCTATTTTGTATGGTTGGCTGCTTCATATCTGGTGATGGGATATACATTTAGTTATGCAGTGTTGAATACTGGTCCCCACCCCCCTAATTGATAGGAATAAACAAAACCAAAATTCTTTCACTCAATCTCAACAACAAGGCAAAAGTGAAGTAAATCAATAGAATGAAATTCAAAACAGTGTGGCTGTGGCCATTGATTGACACATTAAATTCATCCATTGACTGTGACAATTTAGGTGAACGTTTGTATGTAACGACCACTGCTCACTATGTACTTTTTAACGACACTTAAACTATGGGGTCACCAAAGGTTCTTGACAGCTAAATAAATCAAAACATAAAGGTTATTCCTGATTAATTTTTCGAATTATTTTATAACTAAAGGCGTTAAGAAACCTTTGGTGACCCCACAGTTTAAATGTCTATCGTAGGTACGTCGTGAACAGTGGTCGTTACAGACAAACGTTCACGTAAATTGTCCCAGTCAATGGATGAATTTAATGTGTCAATCAATGGCCCTAGCCACACTGTTTTGAATTTCATTCTATAAGCATACTACTGGTTCTGCTCGTTTTCTGTTCTTTGGTTAGGTTGTTAACTCTTTGACACATTGCCCATCTATATTCTCAATTTTAAAGATTATTCAAGTATGTGATATGTGATAAATATCCAAAAATGAGCTTATTTGATAAAATTCAGCCTTGATCCACAATTTCTTGAAAAAGTGCCAAAGCAAAATACAACATGTGGGTACATGTCTAATTTACCAGGAAAAAAGTCGAATAATTCTGGAATGGCAAACCTTGAATTTGCCCAAAACTAAAAGCGAGCTTTTTTAAATTACACTCATGCAAAATAAAAGGGAAACACTTGAGGCCAGAGGGAAGATATAATATTTGGTTGTCAGAAGTATAAAATAAACGTGGAATCTTATTAATTATATAACAGTGAAATTGCTTAAAACAAAATATTCATGAAAACAACTGAGTCAATAATCTGATTTTTTTAAAAATAAAAATGGTGACATTTCACTTCTGCACTTTTTAATGTTGATGAGTCTCACATATTTAAAAAATCCTCTTGTTACTAAACTTTGGAGCCCATAGTCTGTTAAACTTTCATTTATTAAATCCTGCATTAGTTCAACAAAAATGTCCGTTTATAATCACTTGAACCACCTCGGATACCATTATGTACATGAATATATCTCTCATAACAAATTTCATATAAATTGCTGATTCCAGGTATCAAAATTTGTATCCTCCAGTAAAATTATTCCTCTGACAGGATGTCTACTGAAAACGAAATTTTTTGTTATTAAATTAAGTTTGTTAATTCAATCAAAAAGTAATGAAGAATGACAATTATAATATATTGTATTTCATTGTTATTGCCATCTATGACCTCAATACAGTCTGCTCAAGTCATTCTCTTATCTAACAAAAAACAGATGCTTCGCAGGGCGCAGCTTTACACGACCGCAGAGGTTGAACACTGAACGGTTGGGGCAAGTATGGACACAACATTCAAGCTGGATTCAGCTCTAAATTTGGATTGTGATTAAATAGTTGACACAGCATAGGTTTCTGACACAGAATGAATGTGGTCTAATGAACTTAAAAACATTACTTTAAACATATTTTATTTCAGAAAATCATGTACATGGCATACACATATAAATACAGTGATAACATATTACAAAAGGATTCGGAAACAAGGTTTCCCTTATATTAATCCGTCTCCCTGTAGAAAAAAGATAAAGGGAAATAACTGCAAATAAAAAAGTAGATTTTTTTTTCATCAGATCTTTCCTATATATATATGTACCGGCGGCGGAGTGTGTTTACAGGACTTTGTCAAGACTGTCTCACCCAATTACGATCTTTGTCATGCACGAACGACGCTATTAGCCAAAACGCTTCGAATCTACCAAAAATTGTTGCACTTGTTTAAACACGAGTACATTTTCCTCTTGATTGAGGTTATTGCAGCCAAATAGGAGTGTTTCTATATTGTATGGGAAGGGAATTTTTTCTATCGTACGTTTTCGTACAGTTTTTACTTTCTACAAGATTTCTCTTAAATAAATGTTCGTTCAGATTGCTACAATCCATCCGAAGTCTGGCATGAAGTATTTGTCCTTTCCTGTCTCCATAAAAATAATAATTTGGCATTTTTCTTACATTTTGATTAAGGTAACCTTTAAGTGTTAACTTAGATGGACTTAGTCTGATATCGTCCGGAATAGCATTCCAGGATCGAATAACTGAGGGGAGAAAATATTTCTGGTAAAATGCAGTTCTACACTTTATATGTTGCGTGTCATTCGTTCGTCGTGTGTCATAATTATGAATATTGAACAATTGTTGAGGGATAATGTCGCTTAAATAATCAGGGGTCTTATTGTGAAACCCCTGATTATTATAACTATTTACACCACTGGGTCGATGCCACTGCTGGTGGACGTTTCGTCCCCGAGGGTATCACCAGCCCAGTAGTCAGCACTTCGGTGTTGACATGAATATCAATTATATGGTCATTTTTATAAATTTTCTGTTTACAAAACTTTGAATTTTTCGAAAAACTAAGGATTTTCTTACCCCAGGAGTAGATTACCTTAGCCGTATTTGGCACAACTTTTTGGAATTTTGGGTCCTCAATGCTCTTCAACTTTGTATTTATTTGGCTTTTTAACTATTTTGATCTGAGCGTCACTGATGAGTCTTATGTAGACGAAACGCGCGTCTGGCGTATAAATTTATAATCCTGGTACTTTTGATAACTATTTACACCACTGGGTCGATGCCACTGCTGGTGGACGTATCGTCCCCGAGGGTATCACCAGCCCAGTAGTCAGCACTTCGGTGTTGACATGAATATCAATTATATGGTCATTTTTATAAATTTTCTGTTTACAAAACTTTGAATTTTTCGAAAAACTAAGGATTTTCTTACCCCAGGAGTAGATTACCTTAGCCGTATTTGGCACAACTTTTTGGAATTTTGGGTCCTCAATGCTCTTCAACTTTGTATTTATTTGGCTTTTTAACTATTTTGATCTGAGCGTCACTGATGAGTCTTATGTAGACGAAACGCGCGTCTGGCGTATAAATTTATAATCCTGGTACTTTTGATAACTATTTCATGAAATTTTATAATTTTGTGTTTTTTACGTCTTTCTGATAGTAACTCCCATCCTGTTTCGTCGTATAATTTATTTATGGACGATAACTTAGTACCACCAGTAACTATTCTAGCCGCTTCAAGTTGCATATTTTCTAGTTTGTCACTTAAATAGTCTGGAATGTTGTCCCAAATGATATCTGTATATTCAAATAAAGGTCGGATAAAACTTAAATATATAGTTTGTAAATACTTTCTTTTCAATTTGAATTTCAAGGCACGAAATAAATTTAATCTAGGTGTTATCTTTTCAATTATTTTATTGACATGAGAATGCCATGAACCATCCTCATGAAAAATTAAACCAAGGTGTTTATGGCTTTCTACTTCTGAAATCATATCATCATTCATATACAGAGATGGATGATGGGGTTTAACTGATTTCTTGGAAACTGTCATAGCTTCAGTCTTTTTTGCATTAAAATTTACCAGCCATTGGACGGACCAATTGTTGATAGTCTCTATATCAGAATTAAGTTTGCTCGCTGCTGCATATTCATCTTCAACTACTATGAAAAGGGAAGTATCATCAGCATATAGTTTTATGTTACAGTCTATGTCGTTTACAATGTCATTTATATATACTAAAAAAAGTAAGGGGCCTAATATTGATCCTTGAGGGACGCCAGCATTTACACCAAAAGTATCAGAGGATTGACCTGAAATAACAACTTTTTGTTTTCCGATTTGATAAATAGCTCATAAACCACTTTAATAGGTTTCCTCTTATTCCAATATTTTTAAGTTTATAAATAAGACCTTCATGCCAGACTCGATCGAAAGCACGACTTATATCAAAAAAGACAACACGAATCTCTTTTCCTGCGTCAAGAGCTTTGCCAAATAAATCTGTTATGTGTAAGAGTTGGTTAATTGTAGAATCTCCAGGCATGAAACCTGACTGGGCACTTGTTATTATTTTATGTTTTGTTAAAAAGTTAAAGAAGTGCTTAAAAACACAACGTTCCATACTCTTACCAATGATCGACAAAAGTGATATCGGTCTATAGTTTGATACCAGTTCTCTATCACCACTTTTGAAAACTGGTATAACGCTTGCTAATTTCCAGGTTTCTGGATACACAGCTTTACGTACAGATTTATTGAAAAGCTGAGCCAGGGGCCTACTTAACTCTCGAGCAGCATACTTCAGAAGCCTACCGCTAATTTCATCAGGGCCCGTCGCTTTAGTGACATCTAACAAAGACAAGTGATCAAACACTTCCTCTTCGGTTATTATAATAGTAAGAGTTAATTCCCTTATATTGTTTTTTTTTTATCATAAGGCCACACCAATTTAATTCCTTGTTCGACGGACCCGCCCGCACCTATTTTTTTCAAAACAGAATTTTTTTATTTTTTTTTATATTCCCGCTTCCCGCATCCGGAAATGTAATCATGTCCATTTCCCGCACCGTATTTTTTGTGAATATTATAAAAAGATATCAACATTTGTTTTTAAAATCATGTATGTAACGATTTTAAACATAAAAGCACCCCACCACACGTTGTAAATATCTGTAAGAATATTTGTTTCAGCATGAAACCTTTTTATCCAAAGCGGGAGTGCTCCGAAAAAATTTAAAGAACAAAAAATTGGTTACTTTCCCCCTTACTTATATTCCCTATCAAAAAAATGTTCGTGGCGTTAGAATAAAGTAAAAAGAACTTCTGAAAGATTTGCCTTCGACTGCAATTATATTGTATGCTGGCAAAACAAAACTATCCATAGCCGCTGCATGTTTATGCACCTGTCCTGATTGATTGAGGGGCCTGTCGTTCAGCAGTTATCGTTTGTTGATGTTGTTCATTTGTATTTTCCCGTTTAGATATACATGAAACATGTATATAAATTAGATCGTTGGTTTGTGTACGCTAATAATTTTGGGGTCCTTTATAGCCTGCTGTTTGGTATGTATCAAAGCCCTGTGTAAAAGGCCGTATTTTGACCTGTGTTTGTTATTATCAGGTTGAGAACAATCCTCCCTCAGACAAAGGGTCATTTTACTGATGTAGAAAAGAAAATAGAAATACCAAGGATTTGTATAGTTCTTCTATACAAAACCTTTGAAAACTTAGAATTTTGTACTCAAAAAGAGGAGAGTTACATCTTACTTTAAACAACTTTTTCTGAAAGAGGGGTCCACTTATTTTGAATAATATTAAACTGTTAAAGTAAATGTGTCAACATGGTTAAAGTCCAGGAATATTAAAAAAGTCTTAAAACATGTTTTGACCATTTAATACCAGATAGATATATAGTTCTCTGAGAAAATATGAGCCCTTTTGTACAAACAAATATATTATAACTTATATTGATCACTCATAAAACATGTAAAAGGGATATTTATAACATTAAGGGGTTGTCCCCAAACTGATTATGACTTGGATGGAGAATTGTCTCATTGTCAGTCACACATACATAGACCAGATTTAATTATTTCTTGGTGAACAGGGAAAAAATACTTCAGAAATTAAAGAAATGTCAAAGTACAAGTGACAAATCAAGCTTTAATATTGTCAAAACCTACTATTTTATGTTTACAAAAAAAAATTATAATCGCTCGCCTTTACTTTTCAAGCTTCGCCTCAAAAATTTGCAAATTAAATATTTTTTTATAAAAATTTTCAAATGGCTCGCTCGCCCCAAATTTTGGAGTCCAAAAATCCGTAGAACAAGAAATTAAATTGGTGTGGCCTAAATTAAATTTTAATTATGGTACCCTTCATTCTTGAAATTAGGTTTTAAATCCAAATGTAACTATCTTGACATTTATACAGCATAGAAAACAGAATAAAATCTTTAAACTATTAAGAGAATACCATTCGGCCTTAAAGTCTGTGTATGATTCTTTTACCTATATCTCATTAATTATAATTTCCATCCTCAATTTATTCCATTGGCAACTTTTATATATAAAAAAGAATAATTTAGTATATAATTATGTCTGACTGTTAAATGTAGATATTTTAAGTCTATTCCCTTATGAAAACAGTCTGCATACCATGTATATTATGTTTTTGTTTCATATTTGTGGGATTGAAATCATAGCACACTGTTAATAACTGACTGTTTTTACCCTAAACAGACACTTTTGGATTACTTACCCTTAATATATTCTAGTCCTATTGTTTTCTATCAAAATCATTTTGCTTTCAACATCACTGGACACTGGTCGTTGACATTCCATTTGATTACTGTTTTCTTGTTGTATGTATATCACACATACACATGTACAGTACAGCCTGTGACTTTCTCTTAATTATGTCCACCCTCTTGCATGGTCAACATCCAATGGTGGCCATTTGTTGGGGTATTCAATCTTGAGATGTTGGCCATTTATGGGGGTCATAAAACATATGTGGATGTTTTATCTAATAATGTTACCTGTTGTAATCAATCAGGGTTGAAGTTTTCAACTTGTATGTTTCTTTAAAATTTACCTGTACAGGTAACTTAATTTTCTTTCAAAATTGACATTTCACCTTTTTTTGAAAATGCAGAATAAGACATTGTTTTAGTCTTTGTTAATTAATATTATTTTTGATTTTTCTGTCTTTTTTTTTTATTTTTTAATTTGTTTTTATTCATTTTTGTATGATTTTGTTTCTTATTCTTTTAATGTTTTCTTAGTAAGAATCTTGAGAAGCAAAAGGACAAAAATGTCAAAGATAAAGTTATTAACTAGCATTTGAAAGACAACAGACTTTAATTATTTTTGTTTTGTTTTGTATTTAATTGTTTATTTTCATTATTTAATTAATTATCATTAATAATAACTAATAATCAAGCAAATGATATTTTTAAAGAAACCATGAAGGAAGTAATTTTTAGCAAGCCTGTTTCTTAACAAAATAAAATGATCAGACAATATAAATCTTCTTATAATAAATTTTTATAACAACTATTATTATTCAGGAAAACTACAAATATCATTATATGGTTTTAATAGGAAAAAACTATTTTTGTCTATCTTTTTTTTCTAAATCTGAAATCAGGAGTTAACATATTATGAACATATTGAAGAGACTTATTTTCCAAAAAAAAAAATGTTTAAAGAAAAAAACTGTCTTGCTTTGCCTTTTTGAAACAAATGTGAACTTTTTAAATATGACATCTTCAGTTTGGCTAATATCTGTCAGTTAAAAGCCAAAATTTGACAAAATACACTTAGATGGTTACACTTTTATGGTCTATTAATTAAATCATTTTTTTTCTGTGCACATTTATATTGTTGAAAGTGCTGGACTGGTATGATACATATTCTTGGTATACATTTGCAAATATTTCCCTAAACCCAGGCCTTTCAGATAGTTTCAGGGACTTGAATGAATTAAGACTTTAAAACCCTTGATGAAAAATCAATTTAAAAAATATAAGAAACATTTTTGAAAATAGATTTAACAATAAAAACTTTGGTAAAAACTGTATACTCAAATGTGTCACATAGAGAGTTAGTGGTCATAATTTAGAAATAGAAAATAGTGGGCAATATAAAATTCCTAGAAAAGATAGAATAAGTAAATATGTAAACTGTACCACTTGCTGGACAATGAAGAACACTCCTTCCTTAATTGTAAAATTAACAAAACAACTTGAGATAATCTATTTGAAAATTGTTTATCTTCTCATAATATGGTCTCTTACCCAAGAACAAAAAATGAAAGAAATGCTAAACCTTTATTACATGAATATGTTGAAAATATTGGCTCCCTAATGTTAAATAGTCATTATTAGAACAGAGGGCAGAAACCTAAAAAAAATCCATGTGTTTTAATTTCTGATAGAATTGTTAATTCTTTGCATTATAATTGTTTTTTTTTTTTTTTGTCACAAACAATAACTTAAATTGATTAAATACTAGGTATTATGTCAAAACAAATAGTCATGAGTCAAATAAAAAAAAAATCAGCTTTTTATTCAACTAGTTATATTATTTCACTTATTTTTTGCATTTTCTTGTCACATTAATAAAATTTCACAAAAATATATTTTACCTGAGACACATGACCTGTAAATTATATAATTTTAACACTTCAATGCAGTCAAGATTTCCTTTTATCCTTGACCAGTTTTTGATGAATACCTTGTGTATTAATTAAGCGACAGGGGGTATAATGATGGACATATAGGGCCACCATGGTGGACATAATTTTTATGGCCACCATGAATAAGATAATGTCACAGGTAGTACTGTTCATGTACACGTGTTTTTTGTTGATATATAAAAGTCCTATGTATTGAATTTTTGATTCATAGTGAACATCTTTCTCCTCCCTGTAAATATAAAGCAAATGTACATACAATTACTAAATAAATTATATACTAAATTATTCAAAGCAAAATTAAACTTTGCATTGTTATTATCAACACATTAATACAAATTTGCCATATGAATTACCAAGAAAATACATGTTTTTACTAAGTATTATAAATAATTATGCCTCAAGCATTTTGCTCAATACATAAAAGTTGAAGGCAATAATGGGCAAATAAAATATTTCCAAGTCTTGAAAATTTATTTTTTATGTATAATATAAAAAAAAAGATGTGGTATGATTGCCAATGAGACAACTATCCACAAAAGACCAAAATGACACAGACATAACTATAGGTCACTGTACAGCCTTCAACAATGAGCAAAGCCCATACCGCATAGTCAGCTATAAAGAGCGCTGATAAAACATGTAAAACAATTCAAACGAGAAAACTAACGGCCTTATTTATGAAAAAAACGAAGAACAAATATGTAACACATAAACAAACGACAACCACTGAATTACAGGCTCCTGACTTGGGACAGGCACATACATAAATAATGTGGCGGTGTTAAACATGTTAGATAACCATGTTTAATATTATAACATTGAGCAGATTTGAGTGTTAACAATCCTTTCATTAACATTTTTATATTCAGTTATATTATAGTGTACATAAATATCATAACATGTACAATACAAGTTAAAATTATACACATTTTGGGGGCACTCACAACCCAGTTTTTCTCAAGTAAAATCATGGAACCACCACTGTCATGACTATTGAGACCTTGTTGGAAAAAAATTGGTTGATTATATAGGGACTGAAGCATGACTAGAGCCCCCCTCCCCTTTTATGAAAAGTTCTGGTTCTGGTTTTGCCACTGAAATTTGTTAGTTTCTGGTCTGACATGTAAATGTATGTCACTGTGTAAGCTCTCCAATGGGTGACGGATGATTGGTTAATTACAACAAAATTCATGGAGTACCCACCCACCCCACTCCCTTTTTTAGAGAACTCACAGTCGGCATGACACATGATCATCCACGCTTTTAAATTTAATTCGTTTTGGTCCGTATTTGCAGTTTCATGTTTACAATGTTCACAAAGTGATAGCGTGAATTATTTCCAGGGATATCGTGAAGAACACTTTTTTTAATTTGTCTGTCCAGTTTGAAAACGGATGTTGACAGTGGGTATAATATTTCCGGAGACAAGGGCGGATACCCCAGACCGAAATCTGAATGTAATAAAATAATAAAAGTGATAAATAGTAAATTCATTACATGGAAAGAAAATGATGAAAACTTGGATTTCAATATTCATGTTTCATATTATTTTACACTTTATTTTTGCCGTTTAAATCATTTCTTGGGATACGACTTCTTTGAAAATAATTACCTGCAATAAAGCTTTATCTTTTATGTTGTGTGGCACAAAGTTTAAGCATCCAAGAATGTCATAAATGTAACTTTCAACGAGGAATGCCAAATCCGACGTCAAATAATGGCCGCCATTACGTGTTGACAACGTCGTCTAGTGAACCGTATCACTGAGCGCCGAAATCCTTACTCAGGCGCTTCCGGTTGTCCTACTGTCAACCAAAATACAAATGAAGTGGATGTAATCGATAATGAGCATTCGATGTAAGAACAAAAAACATGCCATATAAACGGCTATAATTATTCACTTGAGAAAACAAACGGCCTTATTTATAACACAACAATTTACAAAAAAACATATATGTACATGAACTAACGAAATTCAGTAAACCATAGGCTCTTGACTTGTGATAGATTATGTGACTGGGTTATACATGTTTGTGAGTCTTTAATCGTCCCTTAACTTTAGATAATTGTATAACAGCATATTATAAGAACAAAACTATTTAAATCATAAAAGTTTATCTCATCCGATTGGTACAACAAAAAACATTAAAAAACACACAAGTAGAAAGTGGCACGGTATATATACATCCCTCATCCCTTTCTGAACTTTCAGTTGTGTTGTTGTTGAACTTTGCATGGGTTATCATTTTAGCGCATAGTATCTTTATTAAGTTTTAATATCTTCTATAACTAAATTCAGTGTATTGGAACATTGGTAAAACTACTTTAAATTTGCCGTTTTTAAATCAAATGAAAGGTTTCAATTTGTTTAAACTTTTAGTTTATATTTTACTTAATTTGTATTTTTTCGGAAAAGTGTATACTATATCTGTAATGTACTTTCAACTTTAACAACTGATTTTTTGGTGTCTTTGACAGATTTATGTCTGTGTTTGTATGATTTTTAAGTCAGTTTGAATGTATGTAATACCAGGATTAACAAGATAAACCAGATCTTGTGTGTTTGACCTCAAATATCATTGATAATATAAAACTAAGAATAAGTGGTATGATTGCACATGAGACACCTATCAACAAAACTACAAATGTGAAGTGGATGTAAACAATACTAAGCATTCGTACAACCTTCGACAGTAAGAAAAAAACATAACGTTTAGTCGGCTACAATTCTTCACTTGAGAGAAAAAAAAAGGCCTTAATTATAACATAACAATACATATATACACCTGGAAAAAAGTATTGAAACACCTTGAAAAATCAGCCTCTCATTTTAGATGGAATATCGTAAAGTATTTATAAAATAATATTGAAACGTAGTTAATGATAACATTGGCATAAAAATGATCAAAAAATATATGAAAACAAAATGTTTTTTTCTAATCAAAATTTTTATAACAAAATGAAGTGTTTTTTTTTTATACAAAAATGCATTCTACAACTTTTGCTGTAGTAAAAAATGTCAGACATTTCAAAATTAACCTTTAGATGATTGTTCGCATCATAGTTGATCTTTATACGTCAAAGAATAAGTACCTTGTGCGCAGCATCATTTCAAACTGATAACCGCATCTTAACGTCTTCTGATTTTTGCCATAAGTCGACTAATTTGTTGCTAAGGTAGCAGCAACCATTCCTGACGAAGAGTATTGTTTATTTCAAGACGTGTTTGAACTTGGGTGTCCTTTACGCTCAAAAGTGTCCCATATATGCTCGATATGGTTCAAATTTGGGCTACGATCGGGCTAAGGAAGATAAACCGAATTTCATTGGAACAATGGATCTTCCTCCACGATGTTAATTTCAAACTTTGGTGAGATCTGCACTATATTTGATACAAGCAATATGTGTCTGTTCGTAGGCAAAGGTCCTCGAAATGGTCTTTTCGCACAATAACTAGAAGCGATGAGCCGATGTCAACCAGTTCTCGTTTAAAGGATCCTGTATGGTCATCACTCTCTTTTTAGGATTGTATGGTTGCAAAATGTTTCCTTCTAACCAACCTTCATTATGCTTCATTGTCCCTAGCAGTGTTATAGGGGATTTTATTGATCTCGGAAGGTTTTTTACATCGTTTGTTGCCTGTTTTTTATTCTCAAAAAGTTTTATAGTGGAATGGTGATGACCAACAATACGTGCAATTGTCACAGCGACATACCTGCTTCTCTTATGCTGATTATCTGCCATCTTGCTGCAGTTATGAGTTGTGGGTGACCAATTCCAATTATAACTTTATAAAAAGTAAAATCACAAAAATACTGAACTTAGAGGAATATCATTTCGGAAAGTCCATAATCACATGGCAAAATCAAATAACAAAACGCATCAAATACTTCTGGACAAAAACTGTCATATTCCTGACTTGGTATAGGCATATACACTTTTTATTTAAAGTAGTGAAAAAAGTGAGGATAAAAACATCTGTTTAATTGTTTACGAGTACAGTAGCTGCATGTGCAGATAAGAACTTATCGAGTCGATATTTATTGATTAAGCTCAGGGGATATTTAAATAATGTTTAACTAGTTCTATTTTAACAAATTATATCACAAAATAATAAAGAGTGTTTTTTTAATTTGAATTTCAATTTGGTGTTGCAATACTTTTTTCCGTGTGTATATGAAAGTGAACTAACGAAAAGCAGTGAACTATAGGTTCTTGACTTGTATTAGATTATATGACTGGGTTAAACATGTGTGTGAGTGTTTATTCCTTCCTTAAGTTTGGATATTATCATAACAGCATAACAGAAGAACAAAACTATTAAAATCATTGAAAAAAAGGTTATTTCATCAAATTGATACATAAAAAAAACATAACAAACATGATAGTTTTCGCAGTTATTGACATATAGTTTCAAGCCAGAAACATCTCATAAATAATCATGTATCTAAGACTAATTTATCAATCAGTACTCATTCCAATATTTTTGAAATCATTTTTAACCAAGGAATAGATTGACTAACCATATTTGGTAAAACGTTTCTTAATTTACGGTTTTGTTGTTCTTGAACTTCGTATTGGTTATTATTTTAGCGGATGGTATCTTTATTAAGTTTTAATATCTTGTAACTAAATTCAGTGTATTGGAACATTGGTAAAACTACTTTTGTTGTTATCAACTCAAATGAAAAGTTTCATTCTTTTTTTAAACTTTGTGTTAATATTTTACTGAATTTGTATTTTTTCGAGAAAGTGAATACTATATCCGGTATGTACTTTCAACTTGAACAACTGTTTTGTTGGCGTCTTTGACAGATCTATGTCTGTGTTTGTATGATTTTTTAGTCAGTTTGGTTGTATGTCTGTGATGTTTCTTTGCAGAGTTTGGGCTGCTGGTTCACAATCATTTTCGTCTAACCTGTCATGTCCATAAAACCAGGTTTAATCCAATATTTTCTATATTTGAAAATGCCTGTACGAAGTCAGGAATATGACAGTTTTTGTCCTTTCGTTTTTGGTGTGTTTTTTTTTTTCATTTAATTTTGCCATGATTAGAGACTTTCCGATTTGATTTTCCTCTGAGTTCAGTATTTCTTCATCCAGTTTTGTCAGTATACCAGAGGTAGATAGGTACTGAGTCCCACTATAGTAATCTCATTATGTCTGTTAGGGTTCTTCATCCAGTTTTGTCAGTATACCAGAGGTAGATAGGTACTGAGTCCCACTATAGTTATCTTATTATGTTTTGTCAGTATACCAGAGGTAGATAGGTACTGAGTCCCACTATAGTAATCTTATTATGTTTGTTAGGGTTCTTCATCCAGTTTTGTCAGTATACCAGAGGTAGATAGGTACTGAGTCCCACTATAGTAATCTCATTATGTTTTGTCAGTATACCAGAGGTAGATAGGTACTGAGTCCCACTATAGTAATCTTATTATGTTTGTTAGGGTTCTTCATCCCGTTTTGTTAGTATACCAGAGGTAGATAGGTACTGAGTCCCACTATAGTAATCTTATTATGTTTGTTAGGGTTCTTCATCCAATTTTGTCAGTATACCAGAGGTAGATAGCTACTGAGTCCCACTATAGTAATCTTATTATGTTTTGTCAGTATACCTTAGGTAGATAGGTACTGAGTCCCACTATAGTAATCTTATTATGTTTGTTAGGGTTCTTTATCCAGTTTTGTCAGTATACCAGAGATAGATAGGCACTGAGTTCCACTATAGTAATCTTATTATGTTTGTTAGGGTTCTTCATCAAGTTTTGTCAGTATACCTGAGGTAGATAGCTACTGAGTCCCACTATATTAATCGTATTATGTCTGTTAGGGTTCTTCTTCCAGATTTGTCAATATACATGAGGTAGATAGCTACTGAGTCCCACTATAGTAATCTTAGAGGTAGATAGCTAATGCGTCCCACTATAGTATTCTCATTATGTTTTTGACAACATTTCATCTTGCCAGTTTTTATGGACCTGCCGTTTTCAAAATACCTTTTTTTTCATACTTTTTTGCTATCGGAAACGCCTTCAATATCATAATAAAGAATAGGAAAATGATAAAACAAATGCTTTTTCCTGCTCAGAAACTTTATTTCACTAATAATTGTTAAGAAAGCCCCTTAATGTTACAAAAATGGCACTAAGGTTCTTTTCTGTATTGTTAATTACCAATAAAACCAGTGGATTTCAGTGGCAAACTTTTTATATATAAACACACAATTGCAATGTAGTACTTCTTGTTTGTTACATTTTACACAGAAATAGCTGTCTACTAGCATGGATACATGACTTTATTGTATAATGAAAAAGAAAACGTAGCTTTGACCGTCTTTTATTTAGCTTTTAGTATCGGATTATAAAAGCGAAACATTTTGTTTATCATCTGTTTACCACCTGAGTTATAAGCCGTTATATAATTACGGTACCACTGGTACTGAACTAGATATGCGTGTTGACTGTTAAAGTTTCCTCACTGAAGCATGAGGCCAACATATTCTTTAAAGGTATAAAACTTGCTTATTAATTGAAGAGCTTACAAAACCAAAACGAGCAAAAAAATAATCAACTGCGGAAAAGGAATCTATTACTTAATTTTACATACCTGCGTCATTTTTGGCCACAAACTTGAGGCTCCTGCTTAAATATGTCGATGATTTGTAAGAAGTGATAAGATAACATTAAATATCGTTTTAGAAATTACCTCTATTCTTACTAAATATTTCACCAAATTCCTAAATATTTTTAGAATTTTAAAGCTTTTACTCCGAATAGTTTGTAGAATTCAAAAACGTATATGATAACAACGAAACGATAGCTTAACACATGTAGTTTCTTCTTTAAAGATGACTCTCAATACCAAGAAAGAAGTGATCCGAGCTAATGACGTCTCAATGAATGACCACTGTTGAATACATGTATATATACATTTTAGATCTCATGCAGTTGAAATTCTTCAAATTTGCAAATATGTCACGTGTAGAAACGTGGAGAAACCAGAACATCCACTATGCATTAGTATATCAAAACTAGAAAGTTTCTAATCATATGTCAAAGAAACTAAACTAAACAGAATGAGAGATGTTGTAGCTTTGTCATAATTGAAACTTTTTTTCTCTCTCCTGAATTGCTTTACAGTATTCTAGTATTTATTTATGAAAAGGCACCTTTCTTATTTGAAAGTTTATCAATGGTCTACATATGTGTTACCGATATGTTTAATTTTTCTGGCATATGACATCACATATTGTATACCTACATTAATAGGATCTATTTACCACTCCGCAGCACTTAAGACCAACCACAGATTTCATGGGTTTTGAGTTGTTCGGTTCATTGTAACATGTAGTGTTTTGTGGATTTTATGTTCTGTTCTTATTTCGTTTTTTTACAATAGCTGTGTCAGTTTCTCACAATGTGTACATTGAAGGGTAGGATCTGTTGACTTCTCTGAAGCACTTGAAATCAAACCCACTTAAGTAGATTTCAGGTTCCGCAGTTTTGATTTAGTTTTCGATAAAGTGTTTTGTAGGCTTTTTTCTCTCTTCGTCGACATTTTTTTTCATGGCGTTGTCGATATCTCTCCGAATAGTTGTGCAACATCTGATTTTGGTATCATTCATCTCCTTTTCAAAAAACTAATGCAAGTAATGAATGAAACAAAAAAATGACGCACAAGCTGTGTAATGAGATGTGTGTTTAGAAAGGCAATGACATAACCATTCGAACTGTTTATCATGTATGGAATGACACCATTTCAATATGTTGGCAAACATGCATTTTAAAAATAAAACCTTCATGGGAAGTGACTAATTGTTTTAAGAAAGAGAAGTTTAACAAAAAATAACCGGTCAGTTTCAAACCGAACGTTCAAGCATTATTTTTCCACAGGTTCATGAGGTTACATTGCATTTTGTGTAACCAATTATAATAAGGGATACCATGCACTCAGTGACGTTTAGGTCAAACTTATTTTTACAACGTACGACTCATTATTCCTTCAGGATCTTATTAAAAAATAATCTATTTGGCAGATGGTAGTTTTGTTGAGGACAACTATTGATATATTTAATTACGTTGAGTATTTGGTGATTAAATAAGTAAACAAATATACAATGGGCCTATTGAAAAAACATGAACAATAAGAATATGGAACAACTATTCAGGCACTATCTTTCAGTAGCTGTGAATACTTTTCGATCTTTTGTCTTTGAGTTTGTTGAGATTTTCTATACGATTCGATTCTATCTGGTCAGTCAACCCTTTTCCAGCTACTTTTCACCGTATCTTTTGCTTAATCACCACTGTACAAGATCAACGTATATAAAATATATTTTTGGCACAACGTTTTGGAATTTTTGATCCTCAATGCTCTTCAATTTTGTACTTGTTTGGCTTTATAAATATTTTGATATGAGCGTCACTGATGAGTCTTATATAGACGAAACGCGCGTCTGACGTACTAAATTATAATCCTGGTACCTTTGATAACTATATACGTATATAGAACATATATATTTACAATGCAATAATACTGTTGTAAAACACAAAAGCAAAATAATAAAAACAAACAGTAAAATTGGATAACATATATGTACGTTATCATTTAAACCAATATATATTATCATTTAAACAGTAAAATTGGATATCATATATGTACGTTATCATTTATACCAATATATATTAATTATTAAACTTCATTTTAGTTGTACAATACATTTATTTCATTTCAATGTAATATTTAAATGAACTAAATAATAAACATTAGTTACATATATCTCTTCAATATACTCTTGTCTTGTAAGTAAAATCATGTTAATGGGGATACCTTATTTAATTTCTTAAAGGTATAAATTATGTACATCATGTCGTATTTGACTGTGACAGTCTTATTCTGTACAGTGACAAATAGAGTATTTAAAAAAAATGAGTTTTTATTATATGATATACCATATATACACAACATGTCTTATCAACTGACTTAAATGCACACTAAAGAAATCATTTATCTGTTTTGGGAATTTACCCATAAGAATAAAAATAAAAATAAATAGCAGATTTCCTATTTCATGTAATTTTCAATCTAAAAGAAAAACACAAAAACATATAAAAAACACAAATACATCCAGTCAATGGTGTACATGTACTTATAAAGCATCCATGTAGGACTCATATCATATTTATTTGATCAAATATTTGTTCTAATAGATACTAAGGACAAGAAGTAGGATAAAGGCCAGGAAGAAAACCACAAATCAAATTGTCATATGATAAAGACACTATTTTAGTGTTGAGGATATATTTTTGTTTACTTTAAAAAAAAATATGGATGCCAGGTTGGTGTATACTCAAATATTGTTTTATATCTATATCATCCACTCAGGAATGTTATATGTAATACACAAGTTTGAGCAAATGCAGATTTGGATCTTTGAAAAATAGAACATAATAGATATAGGAAGATGCGGTATGAGTGTCAATGAGACAACTCTCCATCCAAATAACAATAAAACGAAGTAAACCATTAGAGGTCAAGATACGGCCTTCAACACGGAGCCTTGGCTCACACCGAATAGCAAGCGATAAAGAGCCCCAAAACCTAGTAATGTAAAACCATTCAAAAAGGAAAACCAACGGTCTAATCTATATAAAAACGAAAAACGTGAAACACATATGAAGTACATAAACAGACGAATAACTACTGTACATCAGATTCCTAACTTAGAACAGGTGCAAACATTTGCAGCGGGATTAAACGTTCCAATGGTATTAAACCCACTCCCTTTTTTGAAACAATAGTATAACATCACAACATAGAAAAACACACTATAAAATATCAACCGGAAGGCTTACCTCAATCAAAAAATGCAAATTAACACACAATGACAGAATAAATTTGATCTTCGATACCTGAATGCAAATTCATAGTTAATAAAATGTATAAGGGATTTATAATTAAGGTCAAATATTAATTAAAAAGCTTGAACAAAGTTAAAATAAGATACCACTGTGACATATTAAACAATTGATAGAAAATTATCACTTTTGAAAAAAGCTGCTTCATATCCTACACAGGTAAATGAAAAATAATTTTGTCAATACGTATACTTGATTGTCTGTGTGTATAAAAATTTCCGTTTAGAATACCAAGAAATTTCTTTAATATCAATAAAATAATCTAACACTTGGTATATATGGGATGAACATAATGTTTGTTTAAGACCTATTCATTACATTTTTTTGTATGTTCACGTACTTGATCTTGTATTTAGTTTTTAGAGAATAAATTATCTATCTACCTGTCTTCGTGTTAATTACACATGTTACACTGAAAATACTACAAGTACAATTTTGTATTTGTACTGTCTTGTTATGTATTGAAAAGTGTATCAAGTGATTAAAGAAGTTCAAAAACATTAGGATAATAGCATAACAAAAGATAATAACTTAAAGTAAAGCTTAAAAGTGCAAAATGTGGATTTGCAAAACAATTAACAATAATTTCATTTAGGTAACTAATTGTACAGCACATGGGGCTTGCTTCTCTAAATAATTTCCCCGGGTCCTCTTTATTTTAAAATCCAAAACACAAACACAGAAGATCTGATGATTAACAATCTATAGATAACTACTCGTTAGTCTGTCAAAGTAATTTCAGGTTAAATACTGCGCATGGTCATTCTGTATTATAGTTCTTTAATCAAGAAATGAGGACACTCCCGTCTAAAAGTAATAAATTACTGAATAAAGTACATTAAGCATTATGCATACCATATATTACTGTATTTAACAATTATAGATATATACTCAAACCTATATTTTTTTCGGTGAAATATAATATTTATAACATAGTACTAATAATTTGTTAATCTTTTTTTTTGTTGATATTAGTTGCAAAACACCAAAAAAAATCTTCGTTAAATGAAGAACAAAAAATATCCTGAAATGTGCTTTACATTTACATTTCTTACAAGGGGCAGTGTTGTTGTTTCAATTGATAAAATTGGGTTTCTACTTTGTATTATTATTTTTCTGTTTATATTGCAACTCTTTTTTTATCATGTTTATATTTGTCTTTAACTTTGAATCCCATTAAATCTGTTACGATTTCTGTACAATACCAGACCAGTGTTATGTTTGTCATATGCAAGCAGTAGTTTTTCCTTTGCTTCAGCACATTTATATGTTTTCAATACTTATTCTGTTAAAAAAAGCAGCCTTTATGTTAATAGAATTTCTAGTTGAAATGTTTTAGAAGGTTGATGTATCACGACTTTAACTAGCTGTAAGACCAGGTATAGCCCACACTTTTCTTTTAAAAATACCTGTACCAAGTCAAGATTATTGTGTTGTGTTTCACTTGTTCCGTTGATTGATAGTTTGATGTTATCAGTTTGTATGGACATCCCCTTTTTGAATGTTCTTAGGTGTCCAGTATATTGTGATACTTTTTAAACACATACGATTAAATTATATTTTCAAATTTTAATATAATTCTACATCTTCAAAAAAAAAGAACAAAGGAGCAACAAAAACTTACCCACACTTCTTACAATTACTGAAAATGAAAATTGATTAACAACAACTAATATAACTATACTGCACTGATACTAATATACATGTGCAATGTGTTTTTGTGTCTTTTAAAATCAAAAGATATTGCAAGATACAAATATGTATATTTATAACGGTTTGATGAAAGACACCAAAGGAAGAAAACATCAGAAGTTAAAAATAATATTTTGTGTTTCCTGAATCTAGTTTTATATGTTTATTATTCACTGATTAAGTTATATATTTTGTTTGCTATCTTCAATGATCTAAGAAATTTTAAGATTGATGAACCAATTTGTTATTATTCAAAAGGCCAATATGCTTGATATTGTAAAAAAGAAGTAAATAAAACAGTTTCGTTATAACAAATAAGTATAATTGTTTGTTTCAATATTTCAAAATAGTTTAAACTGTTTGTCAGCCTGAAATATTTTATTAACATAAGTTGATGGTATGCCCTTTAGTGTAAAAACCGTTTAGAGAAAGACCACGAGCGTTGGAAAGGTTCAAGACATAACATGAAATGCAAATATTTATTATAAATATATGTCATACCATAACAATACTTACATGTATTCACCTCTGTAAAAGATAATAAGAGATAATAAATGAGTTTATAATTTAACGAATAAACTCTATATTAAAAGAGAAGAAGGACAAGTCTATGATTTTAATATAAAAAATAGCAGAAATTAAAACTCGGTTTCCTATCTAATTCTTTGTATTTAAAATTGATAAATAATTGTAGTATCTTACAATCAAATTCATGTATTTTTTCTCTGGGAATTAATTGACCTTAAACTTTTGTTAACTAAAAACTTGATCTACATTTCGACATTTCTTCAGTATTGCTGGAGTAAAAAATAATGTAAAATGATTTTGAAAAACGTTGAAGTGTTGATGAAACCAACAACAAGAAGATGTAAAAATCAAACCCAGATGGATATGATGTGTTGTTGCTGTTGTCAGACGAACAAATATCCTACGTCACTGTTTATTTGATACAAATATACCAGTAATTCAGAACCAAAAAGTAAGACTTAAAAATAGCAAAATTGTCAGAATTATTGAAAAAGAAGATTTCGTTAAGTATTCAAATTTTTACCTGGTAAATTATGATAAAACTTAATAATAATATCAGGACTGCAAAACTCATCAAAGATACCCGACATGCTTCGTCAATTTGTTACGCATGACAAATGGAGCTCAAAAAACAATTTACATGACTTTTTTTGACACAAAGTTGAAAAGCATAAACAGAAGAAAAAAAGAAGAATCATTAAGTTATATGACCACAAGGCTGGCATGTGACTGTATTTATTGCAGAATTGTAATAAAAGTACCTTTTCTTGTTATACAGAGGTAAAACAACGCGTGGTGATTCAAAGAATACCAACCTCTATATGCAATTTGATCAAGTCGAATGAGAGCACACACAAGCATTGATTAGTGACAAATAATGTTGATGGACACATGAATCGATTAATGGCGATTTATTTTGTTTGTATGTTGAACTTTGAACCTGAGTGTGATAAAGATTTAGACATATAGAAACCTATCTTTGAGAGTCGCACATCATCAACAGATTTAAGTGAAAAATACTAATTAGTGTACTGCACCACCTTAGCAACATTTGATGTTTGTTTTTAAAACAAGGGTTAAAATCATATGATGTAAACATTGCTCATTGACCTATAATTGTGTGCATTTCCTTAATTTGATATCTGGTGGACAGTTGTCCAATTGTCAATCATACCACATTGTTTTATCTAAAGTTCATATTAATCATTCTCATCGTTTGTTTTCTTTTTGTCAATTGAAAATTTGATGCAGTTAAGCGTCATGTGTTTTGCCTTTCTGAAATTTGGTAGTGTTATGACATTGTAATTGTCAAGTTATTTATCTTGACATAATTTGTTGTATGTGGTCCAATTAGTTAATATCTACATGATTGGATTGTTCATTATTTATATTTGTTTACACAAAATATTTACAAATCAGTTGATCAATCGTTGATACTGATGGAATGTTCAGAACCTTGTATTTGACTTGCATAATGTTTCAAGAACAATCACAATCTACGGTAAGAAATTTAAACTTCTACGGTGTTCTAGAAGTTTCAGTAGTATGAGACACAAACATTATTCAGACATGGATGTATTCGTATTCTTAGAAGTTCTCTGGAGTTGTTGGATTGACACTTTCAAATTATAAACAAAAGCTTTCTAGTTTGTAAACTAATTTTAGATAATATTCTGTTTGGATTCCGAAAAAAGGTCAACGACATAACATGAATCATAGTTATGTGTTTCCTCAATCTAGTAGTACAGGTTTATTATTTTCTGATTAAGTTGAAGGGAAAAATCAATGACATATATTTTACAATTCTTTCATTTTTGTTTGTTATCTTGTTTCGGGGCTTCAATGATCTAAGAAATGTAAAAAGATTGATGAACCACTTTTGCTTTCATTTAACAAGCACATTGATGTTATGTTTATGTATGTACTTACGAAAGAAGTAAATCACACAATTTTCTTATAACAAAAAATAATCATTGTTGGTTTCAATATTTCAAAATAGTTCTAACCGTTTGTCAGCCTAAAATCTAATACTGAGGAATATAAAACATAAGTTGTTGGTATGTCCTTTAGTGTAAATGCCGTTTAGAGAAAGAACACGAGCCTTAGAAAAGATCCAAAACATAACATGAAATGCAAATACTTATTATAAATATATATATACCATTACAATACTTACAATCCTTGATAGCTGTAAAAGATTATAAGATATAATAAATGAGTTTATAATTTAACGAATTAACTTAATATTAAGAAAACGAATCAATATTTGATCTTTAAAAAAAATAGCAGAAATTAAAACTCGGTTCTAAATAGACGACTTATGGTTTTCTATCTTTTTATTTGAATTACACTTTGAAATACATTACAATCACATTCGTGTTATTTTTTCCATGGGAATTCATTAACCTTAAACTTTTATTTAATAAAAACTTTCTGATCTTTAACTACTAATTGATAGTTAGATGTCTGATACATTACATAATAAAAGTATGTAAATATTATCTGATATTCCTCTGTCTATAAACCATCAACTTTAATATGAAGCAGTCTTAGTTCTTATCACAACGGAGATTTTATCATTTTTTTCTCATTTGTATTAACAGCATTAATGGTACAAAATATTTTGCACCATTTCAACATTTCGACATTTCATAGCGCTTCAGTAATGCTGGATTATTTTTAAAAGTATTTAAAAAGATTTCGTAAAACGTTGAAGTGCTGATGAAACCAACAAGAACAACGTGTAAAAGTTAAACCCATATGGATATGATGTGTTATTACTGTTGTCAGACAAACAAATATCCTACGTCACTGTGTATTGATAGAAATATACCAGTAGTTCAGAATTAAAAAGTAAGACTAAGAAAGAGTAAAACCGACAGAATTATTGAAAATAAAGATTTCGTTGATTTTTCAAATTTCACCGGGAAAATCATGATAAACTTAATACTAATATCAGGACTGCAAAACTCATTAAAGATACCAGACATACGTTGTCAATGTATTACGCATGCCCAGTGGAGCTCAACGAACAATTGACATGACTTATTTTAACACAAAGTTGAAGAGCATAAACCGGAAAAAGAAAAATCATTAAGTTTTATGGCTACAAGGCTTTCCTGTGACTGTACTTAATGTAGATTGTAATAAAAATACCATTCTTGTTACACTGAGGTAAAAAAAACTCGTGGTGATTCAAGGAACCAACCACGATATGCAGAATTGATAAAGTCAAATGACACCATACCAAAGCATAGATAAGAGGAAATAATTTTGATGTACACATGAATCAAATAATGGCTTTTTATTTTGTTACGTTGTATGTTGAACTTTGAATCTGAGTTTCATAAAGATTAAGACATACATAAACCTATGTTTGAGAGTAGAACGTCATCAACATAATTTAGTGAAAGCGACTGATTAATGTATAACAAATACCACCTGATGTTTGTATTTAAAGCAGTGAGTTCAAATCACATGATGGAAACATCATATACTCGTTAATTGTAATGTAAGGTTGAAACACTTATACGGCAAAGATGACCCTTGGTTCTTCTCTTTTGAATTGTGTTATAATTTGTTATGACGGGCAGAATTACACAGTAAGGGGTTTGCTCGTTTACTTAATTAGGTATCTGGTGGATAGTTGTCCAATTGTTAATCATACCACATTGTTATATTGTATATCCTTACATAAAGCACTCTCGTCGTTTTTTTCCGGACATTTGATGCAATTAAGCTTCATGTGTTTTGTTTTTTCAAAATCGCCGCGATATAGCATTTTGTGCTAATGCGACGTGAAGCAACCAACAATTAACCAATCTTTTTTTTAATTTGTTAGTGTTATCATGATGATAATATTGTAATTTTCACGTTAATCATCGTGACCTAATGTGTTGTGAATGGCCAAGACGACGTTACATAATTGGGTTGTTCACCATTTATATTTGTTTACAAAAAATGTTAACAAATCAGTGGAGCAATTATTGATATTGATGGAATGATAAGAAATTTCTATTTATCTTAGCCTAATTTGTTGCTTGCGGTCCAATACGATTTTTCATGATTGGGCTGTTTATCATTTATACTTGTTCACAAAAGATGTTATCAAATCACTAGACCAATCATTGAAATTGATGGAATTGTTACAACTTGATCATAATCTACGGTTCAAAATTTGAATTTGTACTGTGTTCTAAAAGTTTCAGTAGTAACCAGATATACAGACACACAAGTTATTCAGACATCGATATATTGGTGTTTATAGGTGTTCTTTGGAGTTGTTGTATTCATAGTTTGACTTTAAAAACAACATCATATTACTTTGTGAACTAATCTTAAATACTATTCGGGTTGATTTTCGAAACAGTAAGGAGAAAAATCCGGACAAAAATGACATAAAACAGTCTAGGTGGCATTTCAATGTGTATACTATTTCTGGTAAAATTGTACAATAAATCAGATTATAATTTATCATTGGTTCTTTTCATTGTTGGCTATAATCTAAAAGTTATTTATGACAATAACTATTGTCATGATGGAAACCTGAAGCAAAGGTCATTGTTGTTATCCAAAAAAAAATGTGACTGGTAATAGTAGGATAAATAAAAAGACAATAATTGGGCAAAGAAATGGAATCAACCATGGTCAAATAAGGCCAATAGCGCGGAAGACATAACTATCAACATGATTATATAAACTGGTCCTTACATGTTAACACTGCGTGGATTGATAATAATTTCTTAAATAGGTTTACAGCTCTATTTTTTTTTTCGTGCCGTGTAACTCATTAAATTACAGATGTCAAAGAGGAACAAAACCTATGCATTGATGTGTCAGAATGACACTTATAAACCCGTTTTCAAAAACGGTTGCAAGCTCAATGTGGGAAGGACTTTAGAAAGTAGTCTTAATAACTGTTATCATAACGAATGTGTTGAAGCTCAAATCATAGTTAAGATTTCGGCAAATATCAGAGAAATGCAACCTAATGAAAACATTATCTGTAACTCGTTACTATAGACTCACAAACTAAAAACCTATTCAAAATATTTTAATGCATTTAGTAACCAAACGTATATACATGTTATTTTCACGATATTTTCCAAGTTTAGCGCTTAATTTCTGTCAAAATTAGCGAAGAGGAACCAAACGTTAATCAATCTGTAGCTTATCATATAAGATTCACATACTAAAGACCAACGGTCTGTAAATGCGTTTAGGAAACATTCCGTATATAGTTTGTTGTCGAATGATTGAATGATGGAATGGATAAACAAGGGATAAACTACATGGTCCCGATGTTTTTTTTAGTAGTACATGTATCAAGTAATTTATGATTTTAACATGAACAGTACAATTGAGGAACAATGCAATCCTTTGGAAGTCTGAAAATTATGGTGCAAAACATTTTGTGAAAATAATTTTTTTTCATGCCTAGTTACAAGCAGATAACAAACTAACTAAAATATAATTATATAACGAATATCTTACGAAAGGCAAATAAAAATGTATAATTACTTATAACCTCTACAATAAATAGAAAAAAACATTGATCGTTATAAACTGTATACGATAATGCAACTACAGTAAAATTAAATGATATGGACAAATGTAATGTTATTTGGAAAAAACAATATTTTGCCGAAAACTTCAGCAGGTAGGTAAACAGTTATTAAGCTTTAAAATTCAACATACAAGGTGTTTTCCCTTAATGCGAACAAATCATGAACAATATCTTCTTGTATCTCAATTTCTGTTCTGAGCCTTGCGTTTCGACGATTTTTAGCTATTTCATATAGCAATTATAGCTTCCGATTTTCTACATCTAAAAAGGACTATAGTTTTCAAAGTTACTGTATTCAATGTTATTTTGAACACAAACATAACCCTAAAAACCTGTACCCGGACAAATTGTTGATACAGCATATGAATTGGCATATTGGCTTTTTTAATTATGAGGCATATATAATGCTAATGTAATGGCTGCCGTTATGATAAGACAAAATAACAGTTATGCAAATAAGCAAAATATCCCAAATTTGCCATATGTTCCGCCTTCTAAAGTCAATAGTTTACTCGGTTATGAAAAAGGTCACAATGCCACTATAGAATAATTATTTAGAAGAATTCACGTTAATGTCATCAAATTAATATATATCAGTGTTACGCCAACGATAAAACTATTCTCAGTGGTTTAAAGAGCCTTTTCGCTCTTCATTTCCTGTGATATAATATGAACATTTGATGCCTCATTTATTGTGGTTATCATCCAATCAATGTGTGGTTACATAGATTTACGAGTTTTGAACAGCGGTATACTACTGTTGCCTGTATTTAAGATATGTAGGACAAACAAAGTTTAAGATATGTAGGACAAACGGGTTTAAGATATGTAGGACCAACGGGTTTTAAGATATGTATGACCAACGGATTTAAGATATGTAAGACTAATGGGGTTTAAGATATGTAGGACCAACGAGTTTAAGATATGTAGAACCAACGGGGTTTAAGATATGTAGGACCAACGGGTTTTGTTAAGATATGTATGACCAACGGGTTAAGCGAACGTTTTAAATGTTGTATCAACCGACGAAAACATAAGAAGCCACAAACATAATACTCAATTAAGAAATTCCAACCAATCAAACTGTTCAGAAAACTACAATTAATGAATAACACTAGAGGCTCTAAAGAGCCTGTGTTGCTCACCTTGGTCTATGTGAATATTAAACAAAGGACACAGATGGATTCATGACAAAATTATGTTTTGGTGATGGTGATGTGTTTGTAGATCTTACTTTACTCAACAGTCTTGCTGCTTACGAATACCTCTGTCTATAATAAACTTGGCCCAGTAGTTTCAGTGGAAAATGTTAGTGAAAATTTACAAATTTTATGACAATTGTTAAAAATTGACTATGAAGGGCAATTACTCCTTAGGGGTCAATTGACCATTTTGGTCATGTTGACTTATTTCTAGGTTTTAATTTGCTGTACATTATTGCTGTTTACAGATTATCTCTATAAAAATATTCAAGATAATACATAAAAAACGGCAAAATTTCCTTAAAATTACCAATTCAGGGGCAGCAATCTAACAGCCGATTATCCAATTCATCTGAAAATTCCAGGGCAGATAGATGTTGACCTGATCAACAATTTGACCTCCTGTCAGATTTGCCCTCAATGCTTTGGTTTTTGAGTTATACGCCAAACACTGCATTTTACCCGTATGTTCTATTTTTAGCAATGGCGGCCATCTTGGTTGGTTGACCGGGTCACCGAACACATTTTTTAAACTAGATGACCCATAGATGATTGCGGCCAAGTTTGGTTTAAATTGGCCTAGTAGTTTCAGAGAAGATTTTTGTAAAAGATTACAAAGATTTACGAAAAGTGGTAAAAAATGACTATAAATGGCAATAACTCCTATAGGGATCAATTGACCATTTTGGTCATGTTAGCTTATTTGTAAATCTTACTTTGCTGTACATTATTGCTGTTTACAGATTATCTCTGTAAAAATATTCAAGATAATACAAAAAGAAACGGCAAAATTTCCTTAAAATTACAAATTCAGGGGCAGCAACCTAACAGCCGATTATCCAATTCATCTGAAAATTCCAGGGCAGATAAAACTTGACCTGATAAACAATTTTATCCCTTGCCAGATTTGCTCTAAATTTTTGGTTTTTGAGTTATGAGCCAAAAACTGCATTTTACTCTCTATGGTATATTTTCAGCCATGGCGGCCATCTTGGTTGGTTGGCCGAGTGACCGGATACATTTTTTTAAACTAGATACCCCAATGATGATTGTGGCTAAGTTTGGTTAAATTTGGCGCAGTAGTTTCAGAAAAAAAGATTTTTGTAAAAGTTAACGACGACGGACGACGGACACCAGACGCCGGACACCAGACGCCGGACGCCAAGTGATGAGAAAAGCTCACTTGGCCCTATGGGCCAGGTGAGCTAAAAAAAAATCAGCTTTGAAACTGCGAACCATTGAAAATAGTTTAGAAATGAATTTATAAAGTGACTTTTTTCTATATCTTTTTCTTCTTCATGGATTGACAAGCATTTTACATATTCATCTATGGTTGCATACAATAAAGCTAGGCAGAGAACATAAGCATACATTTTTGTAATCAAGCAAATGAGAGAGAAAAAAACCATACGATACGACATTACAGATTATATTTTATAAGTATTACATGTATAACATTTTCACTGAGTAAAGATAATTGTAATTACAGTACAAGCAAGCATATCGATACATCAATTAGAACATAGTAAAGTGCTTTCGACCAATGAAATGCAAGGATTTTCACCCTCTTAATAGTGAAGAATGACACAAAACATGTTCTTATTTAGTGATTATCTTATTGTTATGCTCTGAATTACAAAGGGCCAATTAGTGTTGCCAATATTGCCTAGAGGCAATTCGCAAGGACAGTGTACTGAAAAAATAGTTATGACCCCAGGCTTTTTAATCAAGATTCAATTATTTGTATAAATTTAACTGTAATAAATATTCTTTAATACACAAGCAGTTCAAATTTCTAAACAATATCTTTTTCCATTTTTGAAAATGACAACTTTGTTTATACAATTTGGCACATTTATTGTCATGGTACTATTATCGTTTTCTTTGTCTTCGAAACTGTGCTGGTTACTTTTGGCAATGGACAAGTCATTTTCTTGCTTAACGTTTTTGCTTGTGGGTACTGGAGGCTGTAATGCCTTGCTTACATTATCCTGTAATGTTTCTAACGGGCGTTTATATGTGTCGACGGCCGTTGATCGGTGACCACTTCTTGATTTTACAGTTGAATCGGAAAATCCGGCATTAAAAAGTGTGGTGCAGCATGTAACTTTCCCAGAATGGTTGGTGATATTACGATCAGTAGTTGAAATTCCCGCAGCCTTAAATAATTCCTTCATTTTGCTAGACAATGTGTTAATACCAATCGGCTGGACGCTAAAGCGAATAGAACCATCGTTAGCTTTATGTGGTAGCGGTTTACGGTAAAACCTACCTTCACGTGGAATAAGTGACAAGTATTTCTCATAAATTGTAACTAGGCATCTTGGGTTTGTTGGGTCGCTTTTCTGAGTTATGCGTTTGACATCAACGTTTCTGTTATTCAGGCCACCTTGTACATTCTTACACAGCCTCCCGGTATAATGGAGTAATTTATACCAATTGTGTCCACAGAAATTCGAAATTGACTACCATCAAGTTGTTTGTGTTCATCTAAAGCACGAAATCCAAATAACTTGCAGTTGTAGAAAAAAACTATATTGGTTAGCCCATTTGAAGTGTTACAATTAAAAACTCTACTATCCCACATGGCCTCCTCGTCTGTTGTTAATATAGGGTCTGCCCTTTTTACGTTAGTTCCAATACCATTATTGGTTAGTTCTTTCATTCGACTGTCAAGACATTTTCTAAAAAACGCAAATGTAGATGAATCCTTTTCAAAGAGGCTCACGTCATTTCTGTTACAATCTGTTCTCAGATACCTACAAAAAGTGGTGGTTTTACTCTTTGTTTTAATACATATAAAGACTTATAAAGGATTAGTAGAACTTTTTTAAAGATGAATTGGTTGAAGAAGAAATTATTTTTCAGAAAAGTAAAATAACCGACGACGAATTGCAATACAGTGAAACCTGTCTAGTACGACCTCCTTGGTACTTCAATTTTTTGTTAGATTTTGTTAGATGTTCGGTTTAACAGATTCACATCGCATAAAATTTTATATGACTGGACTTAGGATCATATATGTTAAGTTTAGGTGGGTTTTCGATTCATTCAAGGTTCTGTTTACACTGGTTTCATTGTAGTTTAAAAACGTAGTTAAAATTGAGATTAAAATTGTCATTCGTGTTTTTTTAAACGCGAGTTTTATCTCCCGAGCGAAGGGGTGGGAGACGACCCCAGAAGACAAGAAATGTATACATGTATGAGTTTGCTTTCCAAAATTGGCCGAATGAGTTGAATATACAGCTTTTTAGTAAATCAATACAAAATGAAATTAGCCATGTTAAAACTAGACTAATTTAAACTGTAATAGTATGTCTTAGAATTAATTATTGTTTGTTTGCTGTCTCTTCACGAATACATCATATCTCAATTATCTATTAAAAACAGTATATTGAAAGTATAGGTTGAGACAATTTAAGCATATTCGGAAATAATAACATTGGGATACATAAGTATTGGCAAGCAGAATAAAATTATTAGAATATCCGAAAAATAACTGTCAAATTATTTTATTGTATTTTTTTTTTGTCCATAATAGTAGTTTTAAAATAACACCTTTTTATAATACATTTTTTGGTTGAAGGGTTTGGGGTATATAAATGGTATCGAATAGAGAAAAAAACACACAAAAGGAAAGGATTTTACCTTAAAAAAAACAAGGGAACACCCTTTTGATTTTTGGAGGTTTGGGGGAGGGGAGGGGGAGGGGAAGATATTTTAAGTAAAAAAATACGATCGAACATTTTAGGAAAAAAAATGCAGAATGAGCAGTGTTATAAAATCAAACTGGTAGGATGAATATGACAGGCTTGTCCTTTTTGACAGTACTTGTAAACGAAAATGCAGGAGAAAGGTTTTCTGATGTGCAGTAAAAAATCAATTGATGATTTTTTTTATAAGCCCCCTGCCTAGAATTCCTGCCTCAAATGTTGCATCCACAAAACAAGTTACGATACATTTTAAAAGTAAACTACTTTTAAGGAGAGGGGCTAAAATCAAATGTAAAAGGACAGGTGAAACCTTTTGCAAAAAAAAAGCAGTATGACCCATGACAAAAAGTTAAAAAAAAGGCAAGATATATATGACACAGTAAATGTAAAATGAGGATTCAGGTAAAAGTTCGTCTCCAATATGTATTGAAAAACCCAGAATGCAAACCCCCCTTTTCCCCTCGAAATCAAATGTTTGCTCCCTTAAAACAAGTAAACGAACGTATTTCAACAGTTGTTGCCCCCCCCCCCCCTTTTCCACCAACCCGTTTAACTATACCGAACTCCAAGACAGCGGTTACAAAAACAAATATCAAAATCAACACAAATGTAATTCATAAAATTACATTTTCATAGTTTTAGTACAATGTAACATCTACATCAAACGCTATATACTGTATTGTGGAAGCTGTGGACTACAATTCCAATAAAATGTTGATTTTGATGATTTTACTTGTAACGGCTGTCCTGGTGTTATATATATTGAAATTTAAAATTTGTAACTTACCTTTGAATGCCTGATGCTAACTGGACCAATGAATTTGGTGGATAAGGACTGGTATCAACACGTCTACATTCTTGTATAAAGTGTGCCATCCAATAGTTTAAAAGTTCATTTGAGAGTAAATTCGGATCACTTGGTATTGCATTACCACCATCAGTTATTGTTTCTTGATACAAATTTCTTTCTAAAGTCCACGCAACCCAGACGACTAAAGCCCACTTGTTGTTATTTCTAGTCTTTTTCGGAATAGCTTTAAGAATTCTCTCTTGTAAGTCTGAATCCGACAATGGAACAGAAAATCTACGCGGGGCCGCAGCCTCACACACGATCGGCTCGTTTTCATATTTTACAAGGTCCTGAGTAGGTAAAAGCATTAAATCATTCTCGGACACTTCTTCTTTTAATTCAAAAGTTCCAATTCCAACAAGTTGATTCATTTTAGACTTAAAGATGCATACATGTTACTGACTTGAAAATAATAATACTTTTAATAGTTATTAGAGCAAGACAGTTAGCTAGAGGGGTTATTTGTTTGGCCATATTTTCAAGAACTGTGTTCATGTATACCATTTAACACAGTACATACAATTAATCAAGAATAGAGTTTATATGTTCTAAGTTTGTGAGAACATGATAACCCTCTTCTTCATGATAAGTACTCGCTAACGCTCGTACTTAACCATGAAGAAGAGGATTATCATGTTCTTACATATACTAATTAATTTCATTCAGTGACTCTAATCTAGGAATTCCAGTATATTCTGTGTTCATTTACACACATAATTTTTTTTTTGGCAAATATGCTTTTTTAAGTCAAATTGTCTTTTATAAAATATTAAGTCCCTCTATATGAGGTTGCATCTTTGATATGTACTTTGCTAGTGAAATGACTATTTTAGATAACAGTTTTCATATGGGCCAAAAATTACAATATCCATATTTATTGGAATATCAATATGTGTTGTTTCATAAATTCAAACATGGATTTCTACTACAATATGACAAACCACCCACAATAAGTGTTCTATAGTTCCTGATTGTTCCTTGCAACATGTTTATGACCTACACTGTACAAGGTTCATTCTTAAAAGTCAATATGAGAACATAACACCCGGTCAATCATTCGGTATTGAAACGAACAAAGCTTTATTTGTTTTTGAAAAAATAATAATCTGGTAAAATCCATCGTTGGTTCTTGTCATTGTTGGTTGTTATCTAAAGGGGAATTCTTGCAATATTGTAATTTGTTTAACACCTATGGTTATGAGGATGGAAACATTGTGCAAGGGTCAATGTTGTTATCCAAAACAACTTGTGACGGCATTGGCAATTGTAGGTTAAATAAAAGGACAATTATAAGACCAAGCAATAAAATCAAACATTGTCAAAATGCAGTAACTATCGCGGTAGAAATAACCATCAACATGATAAAATAAACTATCCTTCACACATTAACATTGCATGGATTGATTACGGTTTCTAAGTTAGGTACTCTAGCTCCACTTGGTACTCCTGTTTTGTAACTCATCAAAATGTAGACGACAAAAAGTGAAATGAAACAAAAACAATACCAAGATGTGGAGTCAGACAGACACTTAATTATGGTCCCGTTTTCAAAACGGTTGCAAGCTCATTATTAGAAGGATTTCACGAAAAGGTCTTTATAAATGATATAACTAGGATTTGTCGAGGTTTGAATCTCGTGATTTCTGAAAACAAAAAAGAGGAATGCCGCCGAATATTATACATGATCTATAGCTCATCACAATAGCCTCACAAACTAAAAATCAACTAAAAACATTTGAATGCGTTTAGGAACATAGTGTATATACATGTTATTTTCACGAAAAGTCCTTAGTGCTAATTTCTGCGCAAAATTAGCGGAGCAGAACCAAACGTGCTGAAAAATGTACATGTATCTCATCATATAAGGTTCACATTCTAAAAACAGTCTGTAAATGCGTTTAAGAAAAAACATCCGTACAGAGTTATTTGTGAAATGATGGAATGATGGAATGACGCACAAGGATAAGTTACATGGTCCTGATGTTTCTCAGTAGTACATGTATGGATTCATTGATGGTTATTCCATGAACAGTATTATAGAGGAACACTGTAATCTTTTCGGAGTCTAAAAATTATGATGCAAAACATTTTGTGAAAATAAAGTTTTTTCAGACCTTATTTACAAGCAGATAACAGACTAACTCAGATATGATTATATAACGAATATCTTACGAAAGGCAAATACAAATGTATACTTACACAAAATCTCTAAAATAAATAGAAAAACATTGATCGTTATAAAATGTATAAGATAATGCAATTACAGTAAAATGAAATGATATGGACAATTGTAATGTTATTTGGAAAAAAAGATATAGAAATAAGAATGTCAAATCATCTTTGAAATACTAAATTTAACAAAATGTCCTCGAACGATTCAGAAAAAAACGTTTAACAACGATATTCATTAAACATTCTAAAAAAAATTGTCTGTAATAAATCAGTGAATGGATCATGTTATCTTGAAGACAGATAAATATAACTGGTTAAAATTTTGCAATTGTTGTGATTAAATCAGTGTAGTACTTTGGACCTGTTATACAAATATAGTCACTCACATCAACTTTGAGGTTTGAATCATTTTCATATAAACATGTTAACCTTTAACAGGTTGAGTTTCGATATTTTCTATACAACTACAGCTCACAATTGGACGTTGCTAAACATACGATTCAACTCACAAATAAACAAATGTATTATTTAATAATGACGTAAAATGTGACATTCTGATATTAAAGACTAAGACAACAGATGACGAAAACAAAATGAAGTGCCAATACAAATAGGTGAAAAAGATATACAACAGCTAAACGAATATCCTCAGTCTTACTGAACCGTATTCCAAGAATTAGTTCAACAGTAGTCAATCGAATCATAGGTACTTTATTAATGTGATTTGATCCACGTGACTTTTGCCCTTATGATTAAATTACTTCTTGTAGTCTAAGATTGTAATTATAAATTTTATTAAATTTTCGGATAATCCACTCCATGTCCGCCATGAATCTAAGACTAATGTGTTTTGGAAAACTTCCTTTGACGGATATTTACAAAAATGTTTTGTATATCTGAGGGAAAATGCTGAAAATTTGACCTTTTACAAAATGGGAAGGTCATCATGTTTTAAAAGAATTAGAACGTAAACTTAAGAAAGCAGGTAGTTTGAAAGTTATTATGCGTTTCGACGATTTTTACTATTATAATCTTAAACGAATCCTATTTCTATGTTATTTTCAGATATAATTTTTCAAATATGACGTCAATTCTGTGCTGTTTCAGCAATTTAAATGTCTGCACAACGTAATATTGTGCCTTTTCACCACTTCGTATGCGACGTCAGTGTTATGACTTTTTGCGTTCAAGCCTGGACTGAGTCGGGCGTGTCTATTTTCTGTGTTGGTCTCAATGTATTATGTATTCGGGTTTTGTTTTCTGTAATTAGTTAAGACATCAGTTTTACCATGTAAATCTTTAATATTTATTTGATAAAATTTACTGTTTGCAATTACATAAATTGTTGTATATAATAAGCATGTTCTAATCACAAGAAGAAAACCCTAGCCGTATTTGACACCTTTTTCAACTTTTGATTCTCAGAGCTGTACAACTTTGTACAATTTTTCTGACTTTCGAACTTTTATATCTTGGCGTCACTGGTAAGTCTTGTTTGGACGAGGCGCGTTTTTGACGTAATATATTTTAAACCTGATGCTTTTTGTTATCTATTATTCATGTGTTTCTTTGCCTAATACGTTCTCCTATTCATTTCTATTGTAGTCCTATATTATTATCATGCTGTCATTTTAATGTTATGTTTAACAATGCCATCAAAGTGCGAGGTTTGGCATGCCACAAAACCAGGTTCAAACCACTATTTTTTCTTTTAAAATGTCCTGTACCAAGTCAGGAAAATGGCCATTGTTATATCATAGTTCGTTTCTGTGTGTGTAACATTTTTATGTTGTGTTTCCGTTGTGTCGTTTGTCTTCTCCTATATTTGAGTGTGAATTCACATTACTATAAGATGTGTCACGGTACTTTTCGATCGAAAAGTACCGTGACACATCTTATAGTAATGTGAATACTACTGTTGCCTTTATTACGCTATTGTATATAGCAATTATCAGTCGGTTACGCTTCCGATTTAAAAAACTAAAAAAGCGGAAAGTTTTCAAAGTTATGTAGGACCAACGGGGTTTTGTTAAGATATGCAGGACCAACGGGGTTTGTTAAGATATGTAGGACTAACGGGGTTTGTTAAGATATGTAGGACCAACGGGGTTTAAGATATGTAGTACCAACAGGGTTTAAGATATGTAGGACCAACAGGGTTTTGTTAAGATATGCAGGACCAACGGTGTTTTGTTAAAACATGTAGGACCAACGGGGTTTTGTTAAGCGAACGTTTTAAATTGTGTATCATCCGACGAAAACATAAGAAACCACAAAAACAAAACTCAATTTAGAAATACCAACCAATCAAACCGTTCAGAAAAAGAAACGACAATGAAATTAATGAACAGAAATCACATCAGCTTTGGAACTGCGAACTGCACGCAACTACTTTCCTCGGTCTACACGAAGAAATATTAGGGATATTCGAATATGAATGATCGGTGACGGATGTTTGACTGATCGATGAGTAATCGGTGATCGGTAACCCATAGGATCCGTCAGATAAGTCAAATAACCTATGTGAGAGTTACCGTGACAACGGTCATCGACCGATCAGTAAATCAAATTTATGCACGGATCGGACGGATACGTATATATTTCAAATTCTTATGTAAACCAAACTCAACAGTATTTACAATCCATGAACGCCGACCTCTACGAAAACACCATAATTTACACGTTAATTTGTAATAAAATTGGTTGCAAAATTTTTTTTTAAATAGTATTACAGTACAAGATGCTTAATTAGAACGTTAAATTGTTTGTGTTGATTAATAATTTTGTATTATTAACATCAGAGACATATATAATACATAATTGTATTATACATGTTATATGTCTCAGTCAACATAAACTTCCTCCTACGAAAATGGTAATTTTCCGCCATTGGAGATTTGAGCATTTTCTACTTTAGAAAAGGTTGTTTTTCATAAAATTAAAATAATGTCGTATAAATCATATTAAAATTGTGTTCGCATTGTTAAAAACTAACAAACATTAATCTCCTTTTTATTAAAAATTACACTATTTTATTTGAAATCAGTTATTTCTAACAACTCGAGATAAGTCTTTTAATAAGAATCGAGATATGATAAGAATTAAAATACTTAAACTTTTATTTCTGTGGAAAAAGAATGCAGTTATTGCTTTAGTTTGATATAAATTATTAACCGCTATATGATTTCAGTACTTTTTGTTCATCAGGACTGGTTGTTCTTCTTAAATTATGTTTACTGTTAAACAAAGATGTTAAATTTTTGTACGCGTTGCATAAAATGCAAATATTTCTTCTCACATTTGAAAATATTGTAACTTCAATTGCAATGAGTTGTTATAAATTTATTTCATATGTAGGTACTTTGTACAAAATATGAATAATTTAAGAATAAATCTGCTTACAGGTTTTTTTTTTGTTGAACAAATATGAAATTATTCTTCATTTTCATGAAATATATTGACCACCTTTGGATTTTTGTACTTTTAATTCTTTAAGAATGGTTATTGTTAAGATCTGTAGGATGAACGGGGATTTCTTAAGATATGTAGGACGAACTGACTTGTTAAGATATGTAGGACCAACCGGGTTTTGTTAAGATATGTAGGACCAAAAGGGTTTTGCTCAGATAGGTAGGACCAACAATTTTTTTTAAGATAGAAAGGACCAAAAGGTTTTTGTTAACATATATAGGACCAACGTGGTTTTGTAAAGATATGTAGGACCAACGGGGTTTTGTTAAGATATGTAGAACCAACGGGGTTTTGTTAAGATAGGTAGGACCAACGGGATTTTTTAAAGATATGTAGGACCACAGGGTTTGGTTAAGATATGTAGGACCAACGGAGTTTTGTTAAGATAGGTAAGACCGACTGGGTTTTGTTAAGATATGTAGGACCAACGGGGTTTTGTTAAAATATGTAGGACCAACGGTTTTTTGTTAAGATAGGTAGGACCAACGGGGTTTTGTGAAGATATGTAGGATCAATGGGGTTTTGTTAAGATATCTAGGACCAACGGGGTTTTGTAAAGATATGTAGGACCAACGGGGTATTGTTACGACATGTAGGACCAACAGAGTTTTGTTAAGATAGGTGGGACCAACGGATTTTTATTAAGATATGTAGGACCAACGGGATTTTTTTTAAAATAGGTAGGACCAACGGGTTAGGCGAACGTTTAGGTAGAACCAACGGGTTTTTGTTAAGATATATAGGACCAACGGGGTTTTGTAAATATATGTAGGACCAACGGGTTTTGTTAAGATAGGTAAACCAACGTGGTTTTGTTATGTTATGGAGGACCAACGGGGTTTTGTTAAGATATGTAGGACTGATGGAGTTTTGTTAAGATAGATAGGACCAACGAATTTTTGTGAAGATATCTAGGACCAACGGGGTTTTGTAAAGATATGTAGGACCAACGGGGTATTGTTAAGACATGTAGGACCAACGGGGTTTTGCTAAGATAGGTGGGACCAACGGATTTTTATTAAGATATGTAGGACCAACGCGATTTTGTTAAGATATGTAGGACCAACGGGGTTTTGTTAAGATAGGTAGAACAAACGGGTTTTTGTTAAGATATATAGGACCAACGGTTTTTTGTAAAGATATTTAGGACCAACGGGTTTTGTTAAGATAGGTAAGACCAACGTGGTTTTGTTTAGTTATGTAGGACCAACGGGGTTTTGTTAAGATATGTAGGACTGAGGGAGTTCTGTTAAGATAGATAGGACCAACGAATTTTTGTGAAGATATGTAGGACCAACGAAATTTTTTTAAGATATGTAGGACCAACGGGGTTTTGTTAAGATATGTAGGACTGACGGAGTTTTGTTAAGATAGATAAGACCAACGAATTTTCGTGAAGATATGTAGGACCAACGAAATTTTTTTAAAGATATGGAGGACCAACGGGATTTTGTTAAGATATGTAGGACCGACGGGGTGTAAGATATGTAAGACCAAAGGGGTTTTGTTTAGATATGTAGGATGAATGGGGTTTTGTTAAGAGATCTAGGACCAACGGGGTTTTGTAAAGATATGTAGGACCAACGGGTTTTGTTAAGATAGGTAAGACCAACGTGGTTTTGTTAAGTTATGTAGGACCAACGGGGTTTTGTTCAGATATGTAGGACTGATGGAGTTTTGTTCAGATAGGTAGGACAAACGATTTTTTGTTAAGATGTGAAGGACCAACGGGTTTTTGTTAAGATATATAGGACCAACGTGGTTTTGGTAAGATATGTAGTACTAACGGGGTTTTGTAAAGATATGTAGGACCAACGGGGTTTTGTTAAGATATGTAGGACAAACAGGTTTTTGTTAAGATATGTAGAACCAACGGGTTTTGTTAAGATAGGTAGGACCAACGGGATTTTTTAAAGATATGTAGGACCAACGGAGTTTTGTTAAGAAATGTAGGACCAACGTAGTTTTGTTAAGAAAGGTAGGACCAACAGGGTTTGTTAAGATATGTAAGACCAAAGGTCTTTTGTTAAGATATGTAGGACCAACAGATTTTTGTTAAGATAAGTAGGACCAATGGGGTTTTGTTAAGATATGTAGGATCAATGGGGTTTTGTTAAGATATCTAGGACTAATGGGGTTTTGTAAAGATATGTAGGACCAACGGGGTATTGTTAAGACATGTAGAACCAACGGTGTTTTGTTAAGATAGGTGGGACCAACGGATTTTTATTAAGATATGTAGGACCAACAGGGTTTTGTTAAGATAGGTAGAACAAACGGGTTTTTGTTAAGATATATAGGACCAACGGGGTTTTGTAAAGATATGTAGGACCAACGGGTTTTGTTAAGATAGGTAAGACCAACGGGATTTTGTTAAGATATGTAGGACAGACGGGGTGTTAGATATGTAAGACCAACGGGGTTTTGTTTAGATATGTAGGATCAATGGGGTTTTGTTAAGATATCTAGGACCAACGGGGTTTTGTAAAGATATGTAGGACCAAAGGGTTTTGTTAAGATAGGTAAGACCAACGTGGTTTTGTTAAGTTATGTAAGACCAATGGGGTTTAGTAAAGATATGTAGGACCAACGGGTTTTTTTTCAGATAGGTAAGACCAACGTGGTTTTGTTAAGTTATGTAGGACCAACGGGGTTTTGTTAAGATATGTAGGACTGATGGAGTTTTGTTCAGATAGGTAGGACCAACGATTTTTTATTAAGATATGAAGGACAAACGGGTTTTTGCTAAGATATATAGGACCAACGTGGTTTTGTTAAGATATGTAGGATTAACGGGGTTTTGTAAAGATATGTAGGACCAACAGGGTTTTGTTAAGATATGTAGGACCAACAGGGTTTTGTTAAGATATGTAGAACCAACGGGGTTTTGTTAAGATAGGTAGGACCAACGGGATTTTTTAAAGATATGTAGGACCAACGGGGTTTTGTTAAGATATGTAGGACAAACGGAGTTTTGTTAAGAAAGGTAGGACCAACGGGGTTTTGTTAAGATATGTAGGACCAACGGGATTTTTTTAAGATAGGTAGAACAAACGGGTTTTTGTTAAGATATATAGGACCAACAGGGTTTTGTAAAGATATGTAGGACCAACGGGTTTTGTTAAGATAGGTAAGACCAACGTGGTTTTGCTAAGTTATGTAGGTCCAACGGGGTTTTGTTAAGATATGTAGGACTGACGGAGTTTTGTTAAGATAGATAGGACCAACGAATTTTTGTGAAGATATGTAGGACCAACGAAATTTTTTGAAAGATATGTAGGACCAACGGGATTTTGTTAAGATATGTAGGACCGACGGGGTGTAAGATATGTAAGACCAAAGGGGTTTTGTTTAGATATGTAGGATCAATGGGGTTTTGTTAAGATATTTAGGACCAACGGGGTTTTGTAAAGATATGTAGGACCAACGGGTTTTGTTAAGATAGGTAAGACCAACGTGGTTTTGTTAAGTTATGTAGGACCAACGGGGTTTAGTAAAGATAAGTAGGACCAACGGGTTTTTTTCAGATAGGTAAGACCAACGTGGTTTTGTTAAGTTATGTAGGACCAACGGGGTTTTGTTAAGATATGTAGGACTGATGGAGTTTTGTTCAGATAGGTAGGACCAACGATTTTTTATTAAGATATGAAGGACCAACGGGTTTTTGTTAAGATATGTAGGACTGACGGAATTTTGTTAAGATAGATAAGACCAACGAATTTTCGTGAAGATATGTAGGACCAACGAAATTTTTTTAAAGATATGGAGGACCAACGGGATTTTGTTAAGATATGTAGGACCGACGGGGTGTAAGATATGTAAGACCAAAGGGGTTTTGTTTAGATATGTAGGATGAATGGGGTTTTGTTAAGAGATCTAGGACCAACGGGGTTTTGTAAAGATATGTAGGACCAACGGGTTTTGTTAAGATAGGTAAGACCAACGTGGTTTTGTTAAGTTATGTAGGACCAACGGGGTTTTGTTCAGATATGTAGGACTGATGGAGTTTTGTTCAGATAGGTAGGACAAACAATTTTTTGTTAAGATGTGAAGGACCAACGGGTTTTTGTTAAGATATATAGGACCAACGTGGTTTTGGTAAGATATGTAGTACTAACCGGGTTTTGTAAAGATATGTAGGACCAACGGGGTTTTGTTAAGATATGTAGGACAAACAGGTTTTTGTTAAGATATGTAGAACCAACGGGTTTTGTTAAGATAGGTAGGACCAACGGGATTTTTTAAAGATATGTAGGACCAACGGAGTTTTGTTAAGAAATGTAGGACCAACGTAGTTTTGTTAAGAAAGGTAGGACCAACAGGGTTTGTTGAGATATGTAAGACCAAAGGTCTTTTGTTAAGATATGTAGGACCAACAGATTTTTGTTAAGATAAGTAGGACCAATGGGGTTTTGTTAAGATATGTAGGATCAATGGGGTTTTGTTAAGATATCTAGGACCAATGGGGTTTTGTAAAGATATGTAGGACCAACGGGGTATTGTTAAGACATGTAGAACCAACAGTGTTTTGTTAAGATAGGTGGGACCAACGGATTTTTATTAAGATATGTAGGACCAACAGGGTTTTGTTAAGATAGGTGGAACAAACGGGTTTTTGTTAAGATATATAGGACCAACGGGGTTTTGTAAAGATATGTAGGACCAACGGGTTTTGTTAAGATAGGTAAGACCAACGGGATTTTGTTAAGATATGTAGGACCGACGGGGTGTTAGATATGTAAGACCAACGGGGTTTTGTTTAGATATGTAGGATCAATGGGGTTTTGTTAAGATATCTAGGACCAACGGGGTTTTGTTAAGATAGGTAAGACCAACGTGGTTTTGTTAAGTTATGTAAGACCAACGGGGTTTAGTAAAGATATGTAGGACCAACGGGTTTTTTTTCAGATAGGTAAGACCAACGTGGTTTTGTTAAGTTATGTAGGACCAACGGGGTTTTGTTAAGATATGTAGGACTGATGGAGTTTTGTTCAGATAGGTAGGACCAACGATTTTTTATTAAGATATGAAGGACCAACGGGTTTTTGTTAAGATATATAGGACCAACGTGGTTTTGTTAAGATATGTAGGATTAACGGGGTTTTGTAAAGATATGTAGGACCAACGGGGTTTTGTTAAGATATGTAGGACCAACAGGGTTTTGTTAAGATATGTAGAACCAACGGGGTTTTGTTAAGATAGGTAGGACCAACGGAGTTTTTTTAAGAAAGGTAGGACCAACGGGGTTTGTTAAGATATGTAGGACCAACGGGGTTTTGTTAAGATAGGTAGGACCAATGGGGTTTTGTTAAGATATGTAGGATCAATGCGGTTTTGTTAAGATATCTAGGACCAACGGTTTTTTGTTAAGATAGGTAGGACCAACGGGGTTTTGTGAAGATATGTAGGACCAACGGGGTATTGTTAAGACATGTAGGACAAACGGTGTTTTGTGAAGATAGGTGGGACCAACGGATTTTTATTAAGATATGTAACACCAACGGGATTTTTTTAAGATATGTAGAACCAACGGGGTTTTGTAAGGATATGTAGGACCAACGGGTTTTGTTAAGATAGGTAAGACCAACGTGGTTTTGTTAAGTTATGTAGGACCAACGGGGTTTTGTTAAGATATGTAGGACCATCGTTTTTAAGATATGTAAAACTAACGGGGTTTTGCTAATATAGGTAGGACCAACGGGATTTTTTAAAAAATATGTAGGACCAATGAAGTTTTGTTAAGCTATGTAGGACCAACGGAGTTTTGTTATGAAAGGTAGGACCAACGGGGTTTTGTTAAGATATATAGGACCATCGGGTTTTTGTTAAGATAGGTAGGACCAACGGGGTGTTGTTAAGTTATGTAGGACCATTGGGTTTTTGTTAAGATAGGTAGGACCAACGGGGTTTTGTTAAGATATGTAAGACCAACGGGATTTTGTTTAGATATGTAGGATCAATGGGGTTTTGTTAAGATATCTAGGACCAACGGGGTTTTGTAAAGATATGTAGGACCAAATGGTTTTGTTAAGATAGGTAAGACCAACGTGGTTTTGTTAAGTTATGTAGGACCAACGGGGTTTAGTAAAGATATGTAGGACCAACGGGTTTTTTTTCAGATAGCTAAGACCAACGTGGTTTTGTTAAGTTATGTAGGACCAACGGGGTTTTGTTAAGATATGTAGGACTGATGGAGTTTTGTTCAGATAGGTAGGACCAACGATTTTTTATTAAGATATGAAGGAGAAACGGGTTTTTGCTAAGATATATAGGACCAACGTGGTTTTGTTAAGATATGTAGGATTAACGGGGTTTTGTAATGATATGTAGGACCAACAGGGTTTTTTTAAGATATGTAGGACCAACAGGGTTTTGTTAAGATATGTAGAACCAACAGGGTTTTGTTAAGATAGGTAGGACCAACGGGATTTTTTAAAGATATGTAGGACCAACGGGGTTTTGTTAAGATATGTAGGACAAACGGAGTTTTGTTAAGAAAGGTAGGACCAACGGGGTTTGTTAAGATATGTAGGACCAACGGGGTTTTGTTGAGATATGTAAGACCAACATATTTTTGTTAAGATAGGTAGGAACAATGGGGTTTTGTTAAGATATGTAGGATCAATGGGGTTTTGTTAAGAGATCTAGGACCAACGGGGTTTTGTAAAGATATGTAGGACCAACGGGGTATTGCTTTGACATGTAGGACCAACGTGGTTTTGTTAAGATAGGTGGGACCAACGGATTTTTATTAAGATATGTAGGACCAACGGATTTTTTTAAGATAGGTAGGACCAACGGCGTTTTGTTAAGATAGGTAGAACAAACGGGTTTTTGTTAAGATATATAGGACCAACAGGGTTTTGTAAAGATATGTAGGACCAACGGGTTTTGTTAAGATAGGTAAGACCAACGTGGTTTTGTTAAGTTATGTAGGACCAACGGGGTCTTGTTAAGATATGTAGGACTGACGGAGTTTTGTTAAGATAGATAGGACCAACGAATTTTTGTGAAGATATGTAGGACCAACGAAATTTGTTGAAAGATATGTAGGACCAACGGGATTTTGTTAAGATATGTAGGACCGACGGGGTGTAAGATATTTAAGACCAAAGGGGTTTTGTTTAGATATGTAGGATCAATGGGGTTTTGTTAAGATATTTAGGACCAACGGGGTTTTGTAAAGATATGTAGGACCAACGGGTTTTGTTAAGATAGGTAAGACCAACGTGGTTTTGTTAAGTTATGTAGGACCAACGGGGTTTAGTAAAGATATGTAGGACCAACGGGTTTTTTTTTAGATAGGTAAGACCAACGTGGTTTTGTTAAGTTATGTAGGACCAACGGGGTTTTGTTGAGATATGTAGGACTGATGGAGTTTTGTTCAGATAGGTAGGACCAACGATTTTTTATTAAGATATGAAGGACCAACGGGTTTTTGTTAAGATATATAGGATTAACGTGGTTTTGTTAAGATATGTAGGATTAACGGGGTTTTGTAAAGATATGTAGGACCAACGGGGTTTTGTTAAGATATGTAGGACCAACGGGGTTTTGTTAAGATATGTAAGACCAACGGGGTTTTGCTTAGATATGTGGGACCATCGGGTTTTTGTTAAGATAGGTAGGACCAACGGGGTTTTGTTAAGATATGTAGGATCAATGGGGTTTTGTTAAGATATCTAGGACCAAGGGGGTTTTATAAAGAGATGTAGGACCAACGGGGTATTGTTAAGACATGTAGGACCAACGGGGTTTTGTAAGGATATTTAGGACCAACGGGTTTTGTTAAGATAGGTAAGACCAACGTGGTTTTGTTAAGTTATGTAGGACCAACGGGGTTTTGTTAAGATATGTAGGACCAACGGAGTTTTTAAGATATGTAAAACTAACGGGGTTTTGTTAAGATAGGTAGGACCAACGGGATTTTTTTAAAAATATGTAGGACCAATGGGGTTTTGTTAAGATATGTAGGACCAACGGAGTTTTGTTAAGAAAGGTAGGACCAACGGGGTTTTGTTAAGATATGTAGGACCATCGGCTTTTTGTTAAGATAGGTAGGACCAACGGGGTTTTGTTAAAATATGTAGGACCATCGGGTTGTTATTAAGATAGGTAGGACCAACGGGGTTTTGTTAATATATGTCAGACCAACGGGGTTTTGTTTAGATATGTAGGACCATCGGGTTTTTTTTAAGATAGGTAGGACCAACGGGGTTTTGTTAAGATATGTAGGATCAATGGGGTTTTGTTAAGATATCTAGGACCAACGGGCTTTTATAAAGAGATGTAGGACCAACGGGGTATTGATAAGACATGTAGGACCAACGGGGTTTTGTTAAGATATGTAGGACCAACGGGGGTTTTGTTAAGATATGTAGAACAAACGGGGTTTTGTTAAGATAGGTAGGACCAACGGGATTTTTTAAAGATTTGTAGGACCAACGGGGTTTTGTTTAGATATGTAGGACCAACGGGGTTTTGTTAAGATAGGTAGGACCAACGGGTTTTCTTAAGATATGTAGGACCAACGGGTTTTTGTCAAGGTAGGTAGGACCAACGGGGTTTTGTTAAGATATGTAGGACTAACAAGGTTTTGTTAAGATATGTAAGACTAACGGGGTTTTGTTAAGATGTGTAGGACCAAGGGATTTTTGTGAAGATATGTAGGACCAACGAGATTTTTTTGAAGATATGTAGGAATCCTATAAAAGGCCCCGAAATGACAATGTAAAACTATTTAAACGAGAAAACTAACGGCCTAATTGATGTACAAAAAATGAACGAGAACCAAATATGTAACACATAAGCTTACGACAACCACTGAATTACAGACTCCTGACTTGGGACAGGCACATACATACAGAATGTGGCGGGGTATATAGTTGATGTGTTTCACTCAGTTTTAGTTTTTTACCCTGATTTGAGAATTATTTTCTCAATCTATTAATTCCGAAAAGCGGTGTACTACTGCTGTCTTTATTTGTAGAATAAAGGCAACAGTAGTATACCGCTGATAGAAATTCATAAATCGACAGAGAAAAAAACAAATCCGTGTTACAAACTAAAACTGAGGGAAACACATCAAATATAAGAGGAGAACTACAACACAACAAAAACACAACATTTAAATATAACACTAACAGAAACGATTTATAAAATAACAATGGCCATTTTCTTGACTTGGTTCACGAAATGTTAGGGAAAAATGGTAGGTTGAACCAGGTTTTGTGGCCTTTCAAACCTCCCGCTGTTATAACAATGTTAAATATAACATTAAAATGACAACATTACATGACAGGACTACAATACAAAGAAATGTGAGAGCATATAGAACAGAGAAACACACGAATAATAGCTAACATTAGGTGCCAGGTTTAAAATTTAAAACTGATAGATACATATCCTATCACAAGCATATAAAAATTCACAGCCGCGTTAGCCAAATCGATAAACGGACAAATTTAAGTGACGTCACATTGGAATTTCGAAACATTTCACCAAAAATAGGATAGAATTAGGATAAAATTCAAGATTAGGTTTGTAATGTTGATATAACACTTATTAATAACAATAAAAATTACAATACGAATAAATATCAAATTTTGGGAGCAATTAGATAATTAATTTGATATCTAGCTATATCAAACTGTAAACTAAGCATATCGTATACATGTACCAAATGAACTGGAAGACTAATTATCTCTACCATAACACACGAAAACAGAAACAAATAAGATTTACAACTACAAACGATAAAACATTTGACAAAATCCGATGAGAATAATCAATATTACATCAAAATAGAAAAGTACCGTGACACGTCATATAGCAATGCGAATTCACACTCAGCAAAACAGTAACAATCGGGTATAAGTCACGTTCGGTAATTTAACGCTGTAGAATATATGTATATCAAAAAGAAAAACAGCTGGTATTTTTTCCTCTTTCAGTGTTGAATCCTATAGATTGTAAATTTTTCAGTGATATTTCAATCCAATAAAATTGTTAAAATGTCGGTTTAAAATATTTCACATTTACCAAATATTACGCTTCCCTTCACTGTCTTTGTCATGCTGTCTTCCGTCTTTGCTGTCATTCATGTATTCCACCACAATATGTGTCAGGTAGTCAACTTACCACCACGATAGCTACCTAAGTTCTACAGTACGGTAAACAGATTATCTTTCATGGTCATGGGGTTGTTATTATGTGGGTGGGAACTTTTCTTAGAAACAACTTTGTAACATGTCCTCTTAAAACATTGTTTACAAGACTTTAATACTAATATTTCTAGTAGACCTTATATTGAATACAACAAATGTCTTTCTTATCTAGGTTCATCACAGCTCGTTTACAACAGGGAAGAGTTCCCATTATGCATTAAGCAGGTGAAGATTTCAGACTGTGACAAATATATGTTGAAATAGATAGGTCTCACTTATAAACTAAATGTTTAAGTAGTTGTCTTATATCAGGTATAACTAATTATTCAATGATATTATACTTATACTTACGGATTAGGTGGTTTTCTGAAAAAAAAATCAATATAATTATAAGATACTTAGTATAAAAGTGACACCTAACATCCACGTATTCCAACATCAATCCGAATTAAGATAGCAAACAATCTTATTCGGTAGACTCCGTATACATACTATAAGTATTTTATTGTAATTATATTACACAATGTTGATCACATGATGCTAGTATTACTATACTTTCAATTGCTTTACATCAATCCAATACTGCACAAATATTGTGAAATATTAAAACATAAAGAACACCAATAAATAAATATGCTGCAGTTTATGCCACTAACATATCTCAAGTAGGAATAACATTTACAGTAAATTGTAAACTATGTCTTGGATCTATGATCAGTCCCTGGGGTGTCCATTTGCAATAAGAGATGATAGGACATGCCGCTAGAAAGATCACATTTCTAAGCTTGATAATACGTGAATAGGTTGGGAAAACTGTCAGAAATATATGATGAGGTCAATAAAGTTCCAATAACTTCGTCTGTCATTTTTATTGGTCTTCATGGCTGTGTTTAATCAACTGTTTGTTTTTAACTTTTGGCACTTTTGGGTTTCCACTGTCACATCATACACCAAACGAAACCCAAACAGTATGGGCAAAGTTAACATTTTAACCTACGCAGTATATGAAAAGATTTTTGAAATCTAAATAATGTAAAAAGGTTGGGGTAACAGAAACAAAGCGACACCCCCTATTAACTAAATATTAAGTTGTGCACCCACCCCGAGGATCGGTCGATCATATTGCTCCTTTAACTCAAAATCTGTTTTATTTATAAACATTATTTCAACTATAAGATATAATGAAAACAATTGTGTTTCTGTCAGATACTCAAATATATAAGTATGTACTGGTGTTAATAATGTTTTCGTTTTTGTGTAAAAATATTAATGCAAGATATTCTTTACAATCATCTTATAATAATTGTACTTTCAATATTCCGTCCGAGAACACATTGTATGACAAAAAACATTGAAATATTACAGTACAGTTCTTTGAAACAGTATTACTGTAGAAATCCAAAACATAGAAACGATAGAACTGTTCAAACGAAGTTATTATAATTTCTTGTATCTAAACTAAAAATGTAATTATCAGATGAAGTTTGTCTACTTTTGAAAAAATCAATATATATATTTGTCTTGTATATCTGACGTTTGCAAAATATGTTCATTAACCAATTCTGTATGTTTTTCGCCATTTGTTTTTGAATTAAAAGTTGTGTGTATGTCAACGTATATATTATATTATTGTTACATTTTGAGTTTCATCGGGGAAGATTATTAATATTCTTACTGAGTTTACCCTCTTTAGATAAAGTATTTATCATTATTATATTACATCACATTTCTGTATCAATTCAATATGACTTTTTCAGTATATTTTTCGTTAACAAATTTGAATAGGAGTACTTACTCAGAAGTTATTTCTGTCCTGAAATGTACACAATTGAGAGTTTAAATTTTATTTGTAAATCAAAACACATATCAAAGAACCCAAGACAAAAATATAAATAATAGGCACACATATGTTGTTTTGTAAAAGTATGGTACATGGCTTTTTATACACACCGATGTGATCATACCATTTATAGTTTCCTTAACGAATTACAGGTAAAAGAATTTAAAAATACAAAGCATTCGGATAATACATCCTTCTCCTTAATTAATTACCATAATAAGATTAGATAACTAAAATAAAATTTTGAATTGAAACAACTAGTAGTAGCTCATGTGGAAAGCACCAAATAATACTTTGCAGTTTATAATGACAAATGGATCAAGAACCAGTCTTTAATGTCATTTAAGTTAATCAAAAAATATCTTTGTTATGCACACAATCCAAAATGTAATGTGCAATAACAAAACGTGTTTAAAACCATTGTATTGAAACTAGAAAAATTCAAAACAGGTAAACGTGAACCATCATATAGAAATAAAAGGATCTGTTATGTTTGTCAATGAAACAACTATTCATCATAGTAAAACTGATGGAGACAAAATCCCCATGTTGTTCAATGTTTCTGTTTTATGCATTTAAACGTTTACATTGAAACGTGTGTACTTATTCAACATAATCCAAATGAAAGAAAAATCAATCGGACAGAACAAAAGAAAAGGTCAAAATGAATACATTGGGTTAAGATAGTTAAGACGGAAATACATCGAGGTCATTAATCAACAGCCATCTAGATCCCTATCATAGGTTCGTCTTTCAAAAATCGTAGCCCCATTCTCGAAATTCCATTAAGAAGACCAATTGAAGTGACTAACCATATCAACACAGTACTTCTAGTATGGAGAGTTTACGTGTTATGCTTCTTCTGATATATATGTATTACCCTCCATTTATACCCAGTAAAGTATGTCACCATAGTTCACATTGCATTTGAGACATCTATTCACCTATTCAAAGATCTAAAACTGAGATAGCATGGCGCTTATACGAAAAATTGATACGAAAACAAGTCGTCTCAGTTAACCCGTTTCTGATCGGGATCCTAAAACATGTATATCTTAAAACACTGTCTCAACGTTGTCGTGTTAGGAGCATCGACACCTCCTCTTTTCAAACTAATAATGACCTTTAAATGGGAACATGTACGAGCATGACATATAAATTGCGACAGACAAGTATTCATATTTAAATTGATAAGCTGTAATTAGTCCAGAGGTAGGGAAAAGAGGATATTAATAAATTAATAGATTTTAATATAATACAACCAATGACTAAGTTACTGAATGAGATATGTATTTTTTATGTCTTACATATTTGAGCTTCATTATTAAAAAAATAATGCTGTCTGCTATTATCACAATGCTTTTTTTCCAAGAGTTAAAAAATATTTTACCGCTCTACATTGTTGAATCAACTATTGTGTCCTCTTTATCATGGTGGTATGTTTGTTTACTCACGAACAGTCTCTTATACGTATGTATTTATCAAAGTTGTACAAAATCGAACATGTAAAAATGTTGTTTGTTTATAGTTGAAACGTGTTTTGTTAATTATAGTAATGTCGGTACAATTGGGAGATTGAGTTCACGCACGAGTGAACTAGATGGTTTAAAGTCATTCGAGCAATTGAAGTCTAAGTGTACAGTAGCATTTTACCAAATGAAAACTATTAATAATGATATTATTTATTTTCAGGTTTGTAGGCCTGTAGTATTGGGAAACCAGTACAAGCTGCTTAATACCTTTGTATTTTTACGAACTTTCAACAATATTATACTCATATTTATAATAAATTGTGCGCTTGTCTTTGCAAGTGGGGTCTCCCGTGTTAAAGTTTTGTTGTTATTTGATAAATATTTTATGTTCGTTTGAGTTCACGAATTATAATTTAACAGTAAATACATAAGTGTAGAATACATATTCCCGAATATATCATATCACTTAAAATAGGTAAAGGCCAGAGTCTGAGCCTAATTAATAACTAATTAAGATTGAGAAGTGGAAATGAGTTTTATCATGAATACTCAAAGATATATTTTTTGGACCTATGACTGATAAAGGGTCTAAAATGAAATATGCCATGTCGTAATCTATATATACTTTTCGTGCGTTTTGATAATATCATTCAGGAAAGTGGAATCAATGTGTATGGTATTGACAATAAAGGTTATAACTTGATAAACACAGATCTATTTCATCAATTGGTTATAACATCTTTAACATAAAATTAAATTTTATTAAAAGGGAAACACTTGCTTTGTGCTTACATATCTATGTTGTTCAAACTTGTACATGTTGTATGTCTTATTTTATTATGAACTTTGCACTTATTCTTGGTCTTTTGTACTCTTTCGAAAGAAAACTACATAACATCACACTTACCTGCATCCATTGCATCTGTATCTGTATTGTTTAGCCGTTGTTGTAACTCTATAAAAGATATCATATTTAGATTTTCTCAAGGGAGATGTCTAACTTTCATTTGTTCTTATGTAAATATGTTAACGTAATTTCTTATTTGATTACTCACCTCTAATTTTTCTCGACATATCACTCTCATATCAATATTAAGCGCCACAATTAGGCAATCTTTCAAAATTGTTGATCTCTTTTCTGGACAAATTTTTATCATGAATACTTTAAGGTATAACATTTAGGAAAACTAAACTGAACGAATAACATATATTTACATTACTTATAAATGTCGTGCAACCCTTTAGTCTTATCTATCAAAAGTAAACTATATGTATATTCTAAAACCTACGTCACTAAAATTAGTTGATAACGTGCAAAAAGAGAATCAATTTAAAGCAATTTACGGAACTGCCAAATCACTGATTTGTTCTAAGTGTTAGTTATATAATAATAGCATGTCTGTCAGAGAAAGAACCAGTATTTAACATATGATAACTAAGTATATTATACGTGCGTATTGTTAAGGTGGTACCTTGACTAAAATTAATGTGTAAAATTTTATTTTTCATACAATTTTGACAAAATATTTACTTTTTTTTATATTTGACCCTTTGACAAAAATAAAAATTTCAAAAAACTTGAACTAATCATTTTCTCAGAAAAAAATGGTTGGATATATAGCAGTTTAAAAAACACTAATTTTGATCGTTGAGAAGCTTAATATTTTCTTCACTATACAACGCAATTTAAACGTGTTGCTAATTTTACTGAGTTGTCTCCCTGTAGTGTTAGGTACCACTCTAATATCATACAATCGGTTCAACTGGAATCCAAACCAAGTGAAAAAAGGATAATTATAGAGATGAAGAACACTACAACGCAATGTCAAATATGACTTCGAAAGACAAACCTTTGTATTTTGGTTTTATTATTGTAGCAAAAGCCAATCCACAGAAGAGATGAACGAACATTAAAAACGGAAACAACTTAAATGTCTGTAATAAATACACACCTGACGTTCTTCTGAGGTTTCGGGTTTTCTTCTTTTTTGACAGTTTCTCTGCGAAAAAACAACGATTTTAATAACAATTTCATTCTCATCTTAAATGTGCGTCAACATTGTAAATTATTATAAAATAAAATAAAACACTGTATTTCTAAATATAAACAAACTGAATTAGCTCTGTTAAGATAATTCAAAAATAACGCAAACTACATGTAGTTCCCAAATTGCATTAACACCCAATCTTTGATAGAATCATGCAAAATATGTATAAGTGGGTCCACATGACATGTGAACCAAATGAAATGAAATTTTGCACACATGTAAGTCAAGAGAAAAAAAAATCTAACTTTAAAATTTTATTTTAGGCTATTTTTTACGATTTTTAGCGCCACTTACTGGAAATGCCTCAATTTCCCCAAAAAACTTTTAAAAATATCACAATTGTGTTACTCTGAATATGCTAGATAAAGTTATATTTAACTGGTATTTGAATTGATTTTTATAACAAGCATCATTGAGCTGGGGTCTCTTTCACCATTACCATGGCAACGGAATCAAAATGGGTTATTTTCATATATTTTTCACAATAATCTGTGTATTTTATCATAAAATCTTATTCATCTTTTGACACTATCTGATGATATTTGGCATGAAGGTGTATAACAATAAGACCGTATATCTCATAAAATGAAAACTGCCAATTGACCTTGACTTTTGACCTCAAGGTTAAAATATTTGATTTTTCCCCGTTTTTTACAGAAGCACAATCCTCGATGCTGTTCAACTTTGTACTCGTTTCGGCTTTCAAACTTTTGTATCTGGGCGTCACACGTAGGTCTTGTGTGGACATAATACACTTCTGGCGTATTAAAATTTTGAACTTGTTGCCTTTTGTTGGCTGTTGTTCGTGTGATTCTTTGTCAATTGTGTTCTCCAATTTATTTATATTGTAGTCCTGTGTTGTCATTTTGATGTTATATTTCACATGGCCATAAAAGTGCGAGGTTTGGCATGCCACAAAACCAGGTTCAACCCACCATTTTTTCCCTTTAAAAATGCCCTGTACCAAGTCAGGAATATGGCCATTGTTATATTATAGTTCGTTTCTGTGTGTATTACATTATAACGTTGTGTCGTTTGTTTTCTCTTATTTTTGAGTGTAAATTCACATTGCGATAAGACGTGTCACGGTACTTGTCTATCCCAAATTCATGTATTTGGTTTTGATGTTATATATATATATATATGTGTTATATTTGTTATTCTCGTGGGATTTTGTCTATGTGTGTTACATTTTAGTGTTATGTCGTTGTTCTCCTCTTATATTTAATGCGTTTCCCTCGGTTTTAGTTTGTTACCCCAATTTTGTTTTTTGTCCATGGATTTATGAGTTTTGAACAGCGGTATACTACTGTTGCCTTTATTTTTCTCTTCATTTAAGAAGTTTTTTAATACTTGACACACAATGTCATCACCTAAAAATGATGTGTTGTTTACCATGGATAATGACCTTGATTTTTAACCGTCAAAGTAAAATAAAGGGTCAAGGTCAAATAAGTAATTATCTAAGTAACCTAAAACAAAACATTCTTTCTTGCCATGTCAATATGAAAGAGAAATATACTGACTGCTTATTAGACAACTATCCACCACAGTTAAGTTGGAGTGGTAGTAAGCAATTTATAGGATACAGAACGGGCAAGACCTTTACAGTACAGCTAATGATTTTTCCCTGGGGTCATGGCCTGCTCCCTCATATAATGACGTTGCTATTTAGATTTATTTTTCAAAAAAAGTTCAGAACCCCATCCGTAACCCATATTAAACTTAATTGCCTTTCTAGTTCATCATGCGGGTCTTGCCCTGCCCCTACATACAATTGATGGTTAAATAGCTTGAAACATGTTCATATGCGTTCCTTTAATCATATATACATTTTCAATCAGACCTTTGAATACATCAGATACCTACCCATAAACTATATACCCTAATGAATATTATCAGGACAAGACCAATTCAGTGTACCATATATTTTGTTCCTCATATCATAACCCCTCGATTCCTTAATTCTTTAATTCATTGGAAACTGTGCATACTTCCACTCACGCACCATATATTTTTATTTGCAATTGAGGTCTTTTTTGACAAAAGTGACTTCTACAGGGGAGACATTAGTTTTGAATTACTAAAACAGTTCTAACGAATGAACGAGTTGTAGTTAAACTAAAAAAAAGTCGTAAAATTTTGGCTTAATGCAGGAACTTGAAATACTGCAATTTCAGAACTTAATGTGTGTATTAATATTATAATTGCGCACTCATGGTGACCGTCAAAAATGTGAGATAGATCAAAGCAAATTTAAATTATACTGTAACAGAATATTGTACAAAAAAATGAAAATGCAATTTTGGTTTTTGCACAGTCTGTGCCATCCATATAGAGCTAACTACATGGTGTCGGGTTTCCCAGTTTGTTGCAGATCGTGTAGCGACCTATGGGTGTACATTTTTGGCTGGTTAACTTCTGAGATGAAATGTTGTATCCTTGACATATACCCAATATCTATTATCGTTTTCCCCCTCGGCATCACATTGCGGCCAGGGATATATAAAAATTCTGTTCGCTCGTCTGTCTGTCCGATCATCGGTTCAGATTGTAAAGTATCTAGTAAAATTAATCGTTATTTAATTTTGACAAAGTTTATGCCATTGCTGTCTTTCTAAAGAAATCCGGTCAAGGCTGAAGATAAGCCCAGTTCAAACATTTAGAAGGTTGGGGACATTGAAAATCTGTTGTGTTATTCATATTGCAATTATTTTTTAATTTATAGAAAGTCTCTATAGTCAGTTGGTTAGATTTCCCAAATATAAACTAAGGAAACCATCAAGATTTAATAAATAAACGCTGTGTTTTGAAAGGCTCAAGAAAGTTATAAAATTTCTTGAAAAAATGAAAAAGAACTAATTATAATACCACATCGTCTTACTTTTATATTGTATGCTTTGTATACAACCTCAAACAAAATTGGGGAATCGTATAATGGAATGATGTCGTCATTGGTTTCCGGATAATAACTTTAGTTTAAGTGAATGGTAAATAAAATTGAGAATGGAAATGGGGAATGTGCCAAAGAGACAACAACCCGACCATAAAAAAAACAACAGCAGAAGGTCACCAACATGTCTTCAATGTAGCGAGAAATTCCTGCACCCGGAGGCGTCCTTCAACTGGCCCCTAAACAAATATATACTAGTTCAGTGATAATGAACGCCATACTAATTTCCAAATTGTACACAAGAAACTAAAATTAAAATAATACAAGACTAACAAAGGCCAGAGGCTCCTGACTTGGGACAGGCGCAAAAATGCGGCGGGGTTAAACATGTTTGTGAAATCTCAACCCTCCCCCTATACCTCTAGCCAATGTAGAAAAGTAAACGCATAACAATACGCACATTAAAATTCAGTTCAAGAGAAGTCCGAGTCTGATGTCAGAAGATGTAACCAAAGAAAATAAACAAAATGACAATAATACATAAATGACAACAGACTACTAGCAGTTAACTGACACGCCAGCTCCAGACTTCAATTTAACTGACTGAAAGATTATGATTTCATCATATGAACATCAGGCACAATCCTTCCCGTTAGGGGTTTAGTATCATACCATCATAACATATATTAGAAGAACATAACCCGTGTCATGCCAACAACTGGTTTTTGAATAAATGTGTTTAGTTCCGATGCAAAGACCCTATAAGTGAATCTCTAATTTTTTTTAGAAGGTGAAATACCAAAAAGGAAAGTTAAAATTGATTTTGGGGATGATGGTCCAAACCGTTTGGGAATTAGGGGCCACAAAGGGCCAAACACAAGCATTGTTCTAGTTTCAGGATAATAACTTGTGTGTTAGTATTTCTATTGATCTCTCAGGAAAGTACTACAAAGGAGAGGCTGGGATTGTGTTTTGGGGTTATTACTCCAAGGGGGTTTCAAAAAGATAAAGGGGGATTTGTTTTTACAATTCATTGAAGGGATTCATATATTTTTTTCCAAAATTTTTCAAATTGAGAATTCATTTGCACAGTATTGCGCAATAGAATTATAAGATCTTTGTCCACATTGTTTTTGTGATAGAAAACTATATTATGTAAAAAATGCAATTTCAATCCAAATTCAGACAGTGTGAATCTTGAGTATTGTGTCCAAATTTGACCGAACTGCGGTCGTATCAGGCTGCCCCTCATTAAAGCATTTTATTTGAGCAACGTGGAAAAAACTGAAAAAGACCTCTTTATGAAGACTTTGATTGTTCGTGTCAGTGTAAAAGTGTAATTTTGACATAAAAATATATTGAGTATTTACTAAAGTTTGCTTCAGACATTATCTCTTTACCATAAAAAAAAAGCTTAATAATTAACAAGCTCTGTCCAAATTTCATAAAATCTTATTAAGTTTTATAAGTTATTGGTGACTAAAATTAGAACTAAATGTTGATGCCGCTGCCACCAACGAAAGAATAAAGGATCGCTATCGATCATTTTTGCGACATAAATAGTGCAGTATCGATATAAATTGTCAGCATGACAAGATGTAAAAACAATTAAATGCCTAAACTTGCCAGTTTACTTCCTATTGGTGTTATTGTCCTCCAATGGCGATTTAAAGCATTTATTTTTGCGTTTTCGTATTACTTTAAAATGGAATAATCTGTAATAGTTTGATATATAGGTGTATAGAAGCTATAGGGGCAAAAATCAAAGCGAAAAAAAGGCTACAAAAAAGTCTGCATGGCTCAAATCATCAGACGACTTTTAGCCTTATAATAAAGACTTTTACCATTTTGTTTTAATTTGTGCCTAGTATCTTGAAAACCTCCATCTATAGATATCAAAGATAGAACTTAAAAAAGCAAAAAAGTATTGTTTTATAATTATTTCATAAAAAGAAACATATAAATACATGAGATTGTTTTATTATGATGTGTTAACTCTTGTAAAAAATATGACAGCACGCATTAGTTTAGAAGTCTGTTTTTATAATTGGATTTCTTTGTATTATCCAATTGGTCATATAAAAATCAATGTTAATTTGACTGTATTTGTTTTTAGGTATTTACACTTTGTTAAATTATTTTTCTTTTCTTTTTGAAATATTCTTTGAAACTATATGGATAAACAGTTTGTTATTCTATGAATGTTTGTTATTAACAACTGCATTTTTTTTACATTTTTCAACAGAATCGTACAAAAAATCCCGATTGTTTTAGTCTAAACATTCTCTAATTACACCTTGGTAGGCTTTAATTGTTTTATATGTATCTCTATGAAAAGAAAGGAAATATTGAAACACTTATGATTTATCAAGAGTAGAACACTAAATTTGAAGAAAAATAGATTTTTTTTATTCAGATTTTTGAAAATGCATTCTTATTTGAATTACCTTCCTTTGTACCATAGACAATCAATATTTATGGCATTATTTATTGTAATTGTATTGCCTTTATTGTTAGTTTAACTTACAATGTTAGGTATAATAATAGTTTAGAAAAAAGAAAAAGAAAAATACATTCACAAAATTGTTTACAGTTGATATATCTATTTCTTTGATTTCAGAGACAGGCAAATTTTTTAATATTATTCAAGGAGAATTTTAGAAAGTACTAAAACAAGAGTCCAACCATTGTTTATGCTTAAATACGTTACTTATTATGTATCTTAATATAACCGAACATATATATACCTTTATGTTTAATGTACCATATTGATAAGTTTGACAAAATATATTTTAAGTTTTTTAAATAATTTTTACTGGATTATCTCCCTTTGTACCATATGAATTCAATATATATATGGCATCATCAATTGTAATTAAACTATGGTCATTGTAACAATTTATTTATTTGTCTATAATTATAGTGCTTTTGAAAAAGAAACTCTTACATTTCCAAAATTATCCACAAAATACTAGTTTAAATTCATTGATTTATAGAGAGAACATGTAAATTAAGGCTTTTTTCGAGAAGAATTCTACAATGTACTTGAAAGAGACCCCAGCAAGTTTATTAGCTGAAATGCATAATTAAGTATTCCAATTAATGAAACTAAGTGAGTTATCTTAATATTTTATATGGACCAAAGGCTGGATAGCTTTTAAAATATGTCCTTTTTATGATTTTCTGAAAATACTTTTTACTGGATAATCTCCATTGTAATAATCCACAAACTGTTTCTTGAAAAATGTGTGTACTGAAGAGTTTCTTAAGCTTTAATACTTGATTATTCAATAAATCATCATAATCTATAGCTATCTCGTTATTTTCCGCATTTTATAAGTTTCAGGATGTTGAAATGGGTCAATTTCATAGAAAACTACTGCCTCAAACATGGGAATACTGGTTCCCGGTACATTACAGCATTTCTAAGCTGAAAGACATAGGAACCAGATGATTTTTTTATAGACTTGTTGTTTAAGCACTCAAAGTTTCAATCGAATCTGAAGACCCCCTTGTGGACTGTTTTGCATGGTTTTATGGGAGACTGGGTGTTAAAAGTACTGTTTTCCTTAAGATTGACTTGATAAGATTTTGATGATAATAATATGGACATGATTGTACAAATCGTGATACAAGCATGAAATTTGGAATATGGGAGGACTAAATGATAATTAAAAAAATTTAGCTGGTGGCCATAAAAAACACATTTTTCAGGATGGCCACCGCTCATTTTACAAAGGGCGTCATTATCCAATTACTTACATTTCGTAAATCTTTTGAAAGCTGTGTAATAGGTAAAATCCAATGTTAATTTTGATAAAACTTAAATAACACTCCCTAAAGTACGAAAAAAACAATACCAAAATGAAGAAAACAGTAGTAACTTCCGGTCCCAAAATGGCGGCAAAACGTGGAAAATGGCAATTTTATCATTTCTATTAACATAACAAGAGATATCACTGACTTTGTTAAGTTCAAATGCATATATAGTTTGCTTAATATTCGCAACCGTATAAGAAATCGACAAATTTATTTTTCCAAATTGCTCGTTTTATCCTCAGGATGATTTGATTTATTTTGACCAAAGCTATCCGGAGACTCCATATGAGAGTTATTTCCCCTTTTATATTTGATATAAGTGATATGCATTTTTAACTGGAAAACCATAAGTGTTAGAGGCCTAGGGTCTTTTGTTTTGAGGTCCTTGGTCCAAAAAAATGAAAATGAGGTCAAGGTCAAAGGTCAAGGTCATGATCAAAATTTTGATTTTGGCTTGTTATCTCTTATTTTCAGAAATCATATAAGATATTGACAAAACATTTTCATAAAATTGTTAGTTACGACATGTAGTAACACATAAATTTTAGTCGAAAGGGTACGTAGACATTTGACGCGAGTTTTTCCCCTTTTTATATCTAATGTCATATGTATGGAAATATAACTCATAAACAATATAAAGTAGAGGACTAAAGTCTTTTGATTTGAGGTCCTTGGTTGATGACCTTGAAATTGAGCTCAAGGTCATTGGCAAAATTAACGTTCTAGATTTTGACCTTTGCTTTTACCTCATATGTATACATGATAAAGACATGGGACTTTTTGCAATAGCTTGCAAGCAATGTGACCTTGTAAAAGCCAACCGGAAGTGACCTTTTGTTTACCGGAAGTAGCTATGTTTTGTTCTAAATAAATGTAAAAGTATATAGAACCATATATTTTTGGAATCAGTGTCAATTAAACTATCAAACTATACCGGAAATTACTTTGTTTGAACCGGAAGTAAACAATTATCTCCCTTATCTATATCTTTTTCCATAGAAACCATACATTTTTGGAATCAACGTTCAATAAGCTGTCATTTGACGGTTCAATTGACATTTAAAACCAAATTTTTAATATTTTCATATAAAAAAAGATCCTTACTGGTGGAAAGACCATCAATGGTTCTCTGAACAATTGGTTTTTAATTATTATTATTTTTTTTCTTCCGCCAACTTTTTTTTTCCTTCACAATTTTTTTGTTTGGCAAGATGTCGCTTAGACATATGGTATATGATATCGAACAGTTATTACGCTTTTGTAACTGACACCGCGTACCCAAAATCGTTTCAATGTAAGAGTTATCTCCCCGAACACTGTTTTTCTTGTTATCGCTTAATATTCGCAACCGTATAAGAAATATGACAGCACGCATTAGTTTAGAAGTCTGTTTTTATAATTGGATTTCTTTGTATTATCCAATTGGTCATATAAAAATCAATGTTAATTTGACTGTATTTGTTTTTAGGTATTTACACTTTGTTAAATTATTTTTCTTTTCTTTTTGAAATATTCTTTGAAACTATATGGATAAACAGTTTGTTATTCTATGAATGTTTGTTATTAACAACTGCATTTTTTTTACATTTTTCAACAGAATCGTACAAAAAATCCCGATTGTTTTAGTCTAAACATTCTCTAATTACACCTTGGTAGGCTTTAATTGTTTTATATGTATCTCTATGAAAAGAAAGGAAATATTGAAACACTTATGATTTATCAAGAGTAGAACACTAAATTTGAAGAAAAATAGATTTTTTTTATTCAGATTTTTGAAAATGCATTCTTATTTGAATTACCTTCCTTTGTACCATAGACAATCAATATTTATGGCATTATTTATTGTAATTGTATTGCCTTTATTGTTAGTTTAACTTACAATGTTAGGTATAATAATAGTTTAGAAAAAAGAAAAAGAAAAATACATTCACAAAATTGTTTACAGTTGATATATCTATTTCTTTGATTTCAGAGACAGGCACATTTTTTAATATTATTCAAGGAGAATTTTAGAAAGTACTAAAACAAGAGTCCAACCATTGTTTATGCTTAAATACGTTACTTATTATGTATCTTAATATAACCGAACATATATATACCTTTATGTTTAATGTACCATATTGATAAGTTTGACAAAATATATTTTAAGTTTTTTAAATAATTTTTACTGGATTATCTCCCTTTGTACCATATGAATTCAATATATATATGGCATCATCAATTGTAATTAAACTATGGTCATTGTAACAATTTATTTATTTGTCTATAATTATAGTGCTTTTGAAAAAGAAACTCTTACATTTCCAAAATTATCCACAAAATACTAGTTTAAATTCATTGATTTATAGAGAGAACATGTAAATTAAGGCTTTTTTCGAGAAGAATTCTACAATGTACTTGAAAGAGACCCCAGCAAGTTTATTAGCTGAAATGCATAATTAAGTATTCCAATTAATGAAACTAAGTGAGTTATCTTAATATTTTATATGGACCAAAGGCTGGATAGCTTTTAAAATATGTCCTTTTTATGATTTTCTGAAAATACTTTTTACTGGATAATCTCCATTGTAATAATCCACAAACTGTTTCTTGAAAAATGTGTGTACTGAAGAGTTTCTTAAGCTTTAATACTTGATTATTCAATAAATCATCATAATCTATAGCTATCTCGTTATTTTCCGCATTTTATAAGTTTCAGGATGTTGAAATGGGTCAATTTCATAGAAAACTACTGCCTCAAACATGGGAATACTGGTTCCCGGTACATTACAGCATTTCTAAGCTGAAAGACATAGGAACCAGATGATTTTTTTATAGACTTGTTGTTTAAGCACTCAAAGTTTCAATCGAATCTGAAGACCCCCTTGTGGACTGTTTTGCATGGTTTTATGGGAGACTGGGTGTTAAAAGTACTGTTTTCCTTAAGATTGACTTGATAAGATTTTGATGATAATAATATGGACATGATTGTACAAATCGTGATACAAGCATGAAATTTGGAATATGGGAGGACTAAATGATAATTAAAAAAATTTAGCTGGTGGCCATAAAAAACACATTTTTCAGGATGGCCACCGCTCATTTTACAAAGGGCGTCATTATCCAATTACTTACATTTCGTAAATCTTTTGAAAGCTGTGTAATAGGTAAAATCCAATGTTAATTTTGATAAAACTTAAATAACACTCCCTAAAGTACGAAAAAAACAATACCAAAATGAAGAAAACAGTAGTAACTTCCGGTCCCAAAATGGCGGCAAAACGTGGAAAATGGCAATTTTATCATTTCTATTAACATAACAAGAGATATCACTGACTTTGTTAAGTTCAAATGCATATATAGTTTGTTTGTTTAAAAAGACAGGTTGCTTATCTTATAATTATTTGACAGTTACCAACACACACACCGGTACACGGCAGGCCAGAACGGTATTTTATAGTTACCAACACAGCTGAATTTCTTACTTCCGCATTTCCAAAAATCATGACACGAGGATCAGCGGCCACCAAAGAATTCTATTTTGGTTTCCAATATTATTAGGTCTTTCCACTTTTCCGTGGAAAGACCTATTGGATTTCTTCTGATTATTATTAGGTCTTTCCACTTTTCCGTGGAAAGACCTATTGGTTTTCTTCTGATTATTATTATTTTTTTTCTTCCGCCAACTTTTTGTTCCTTCGCAATTTTTTTGTTTCGCAAGATGTCGCTTAGATATATGGTATATGATATCTAGCATTTAATACGCTTTTGAAACTGACACCGCGTAACCAAAATCTTTTCAATGTAAGAGTTATCTCCCCGAACACTGTTTTTCTTGTTATCGCTTAATATTCGCAACCGTATAAGAAACCGACAAATTTATTTTTCCAAATTGCTCGTTTTATCCTCAGGATGATTTGATTTATTTTGACCAAAGCTATCCGGAGACTCCATATGAGAGTTATTTCCCCTTTTATATTTGATATAAGTGATATGCATTTTTAACTGGAAAACCATAAGTGTTAGAGGCCTAGGGTCTTTTGTTTTGAGGTCCTTGGTCCAAAAAAATGAAAATGAGGTCAAGGTCAAAGGTCAAGGTCATGATCAAAATTTTGATTTTGGCTTGTTATCTCTTATTTTCAGAAATCATATAAGATATTGACAAAACATTTTCATAAAATTGTTAGTTACGACATGTAGTAACACATAAATTTTAGTCGAAAGGGTACGTAGACATTTGACGCGAGTTTTTCCCCTTTTTATATCTAATGTCATATGTATGGAAATATAACTCATAAACAATATAAAGTAGAGGACTAAAGTCTTTTGATTTGAGGTCCTTGGTTGATGACCTTGAAATTGAGCTCAAGGTCATTGGCAAAATTAACGTTCTAGATTTTGACCTTTGCTTTTACCTCATATGTATACATGATAAAGACATGGGACTTTTTGCAATAGCTTGCAAGCAATGTGACCTTGTAAAAGCCAACCGGAAGTGACCTTTTGTTTACCGGAAGTAGCTATGTTTTGTTCTAAATAAATGTAAAAGTATATAGAACCATATATTTTTGGAATCAGTGTCAATTAAACTATCAAACTATACCGGAAATTACTTTGTTTGAACCGGAAGTAAACAATTATCTCCCTTATCTATATCTTTTTCCATAGAAACCATACATTTTTGGAATCAACGTTCAATAAGCTGTCATTTGACGGTTCAATTGACATTTAAAACCAAATTTTTAATATTTTCATATAAAAAAAAGATCCTTACTGGTGGAAAGACCATCAATGGTTCTCTGAACAATTGGTTTTTAATTATTATTATTTTTTTTCTTCCGCCAACTTTTTTTTCCTTCACAATTTTTTTGTTTGGCAAGATGTCGCTTAGACATATGGTATATGATATCGAACAGTTATTACGCTTTTGTAACTGACACCGCGTACCCAAAATCGTTTCAATGTAAGAGTTATCTCCCCGAACACTGTTTTTCTTGTTATCGCTTAATATTCGCAACCGTATAAGAAACGGGCAAATTTATTTTACCAAATTGCTCGTTATATCCTCAGGATGATTTGATTAATTTTAACCGAAGCTATCCGGAGACTCCATATGAGAGTTATTTCCCCTTTTATATTTGATATAAGTGATATGCATTTTTAACTGGAAAACAATAAGTGTTAGAGGCCTAGAGTCTTTTGATTTGATGTCCTTGGTCCAAAAAAATGAAAATGAGGTCAAGGTCAAAGGTCAAGGTCATGATTAAAATTTTGATTTTGGCTTGTTATCTCTTTTTTTCAGAAATCATATAAGATATCGACAAAATATTTTGATAAAATTGTTAGTTACGACATGTCGTAACACATAAATTTTAGTCGAAAGGGTATGCAGACATTTGACGCGAGTTTTCCCCCTGTTTATATCTTATATCATACGTATGGTAATATAACTCATTAACAATATAAAGTAGAGGACTAGAGTCTTTTGATTTGAGATCCTTGGTCCAAAAAAATGAAAACAAGGTCAAGGTCAAAGGTCAAGGTCATATTTTAGATTTTTATATGTCTTTGATTTCCCTATAATTCTCGAACGGTTATAGATACAGAAAATTTACATAGTGAAAAATGCTTGGTACTTCAAGGGGCAACTTTGTTACATTATGACTGTATTGGTTTTACCATTGCGTAAGGGACATAATCCACATTGATGGTTTATAAAAAGCCATTATTAAGCTAAACTCTTAAACAAAAGGTCCTTGACCCATATGGTCTTTTGCAATGACATTGTAGAGCAATGACCTTGACGAGGTCACAAGGTCAAAGGTCAAGGTCATGTACTAAGAGGCAAATTATGTGATTTTGGCACTATTTAAAGAGTTTTATGTATATATATGAAGATGTGGTGTGAGTGCCAATGAGACAACTCTCCATCCAAATAACAATTTAAAAAAAGTAAACCATTATAGGTCAATGTACGGCCTTCAACACGGAGCCTTGGCTCACACCGAACAAAAAGCTATAAAGGGCCCCAAAAATTACCAGTGTAAAACCATTCAAACGGGAAAACCAACGGTCTAATCTATATAGAATAAAAAAACGAGAAACGAGAAACGAGAAACACGTATAAATTACATAAACAAACAACTACTGTACATCAGATTCCTGACTTAGGACAGGTGCAAACATTTGCAGCGGGATTAAACGTTTTAATGGATCCAAACCTTCTCCCTTTTTCTGAAACAATAGCATAACATCACAACATAGAAAAACACGATAAAATATCAATTGGCAGGCTTAACTCAATCAAAAAACGTACATTAATACACAATGAACGAATAAATTTGATCTGCGATAACTGAATGCAAATGCACAGTTAATAGAATATCAGGGACAAACCTTCAAGGCCAAAAAGCAAACAAGTGACAAGTCCAAACAAAGCCATGTGTTTGAATTCCAACCAGCCAACCAACCAACCAACCAACCAACCAACCAACCAACCAACCAACCAACCAACCAATCAATCAATCAAACTATCAATCTATCAATCAATCAGTGCATGCATGTATTTTTCTGTCTCATGTGTTTAATATAGGGTTCAAGATCTTCTGTTTCTTTTTCGCTTGTTTCAATTGACGGCCAGCAACTATAGCTGGGGTTCCCTCCTTGGTATCTTTCAAGAGAGAGCTTTCAACACTTTCTATCTAATCTGTGCAGTCCCCCATGGCCATTTGCCAAGTAAGTCAAATTATGGACGGGAGCCGATGTTTGTTTGGATGTTTAACAGTGTTTTATGACACAAGTAGTTTTATGTTTTTCCTATATATGGTGTTATTAACTGTGTTGCACGATGACAACCAACCTGAGCATTAGGAGTGTTGTTTATTATTGTTAATTTCTGTGTCATCTTTGTGTTTCTGTTACCAGAGTATATATTGGTATGATCGTTCATATAATACATTTCTCCATCAACAAATGCACAAAAATGGAACAACTAAATTGTCAACAAATAGTATTCATCACATTGGAAAAAGCAATAAGAACATTCCTGTCAAACTGATAAAAATGAAACCATCATTCAGTGGCGGATCCAGGGGGGTGGGGGTGGACGATCAATGCATTTGAATGGGGACATGCAGTTGGAACCTCTCACCCTCTTTGTCCTGGAACTGGATTGGGGTATCGTATTTCAGTTATTAATATGAATAAAAACTTCTTCTATTATTATATTTTATGTTATAATCATGATAATCTCAATAAATTTGTTTTTATTAAATGTGGACGATACGTCTCCCAAAGTTTGGCCGATATGTCCCATGGACGATGTGGCGGTATGGCCGACACATCCTATGGCCGTCAAGGAAGTATGGCCGGCGGGGATTTTTTTTTCTGGTACCGCCACGGAAGCCGGATTGGTTCAGGTCAGATAAACGAAAAGTAAATGGGACCACCCCTCCCCCCCCCTTTATACATTTTTTATACTTTATACTCGCTTGTATATTCTTTGGTCACCTTACAAAATTACTCTTTTTCTTCACGGCGCCTACCGTAAGCGTTGACAGATCAACGACAACGTAAGTAGATGTAGATCATCAATTTTTCCTTATTCTGAAAACCTACATGCATACCCTTGAAGGTGGATATCACCTTAATGAACATTTGTTCAACTGGAACAGAAATTATGGCATGATAAAAGATAGACAAAAGATGCCAAAGGACATTCAATGTTACATGTTGGTACGAAATAGGAGAGGTACGAACGGACCTGATACCTGGACAAGGTACGAAAATACCTCACTACCATTTCCTGTGCATGTACGATTTTGAGATTCTTACCTTATAACCAGATAACTTTCATTCATATTTACAATAACGTTGAAAGGTAGACTTCGAGCTGTATCGAACAGATTATTATACGAGCTGTTTTGAATAGATTATCCAAGTATACACCACGTATACACATTCGAAAAATAAAAGAGATCGAGAGTATCATCATTCACCGTTTAACAGGTAAACATACATGTTCATTACATTGTAGGCCTACATTGCCATTGACATAACAATTTGTATACATGAGTCGACTTCACCAAAGTAAGGATAAACACAAACACTTGTTTCTAATTTGCCAGATTGACCTCTCAATGACCAAAAGTGCCTGTGAGGCTAATTTATTTGACAAGATACTTCATAATTTCATGTAATTCCGCCCTAGTCCAAATAATACACCTTATCGCTATTTGTCCGCCATTACTGGATATCACACAGGTTCCCGTAAAATTTTGACGTCATAAAACAAAATATCTGACGCCACAATGGAAAAGTGATTGTTGTATGCGTCAAAAGTTCAAGCGGCCGGGTCAGCCTGCCGATAAGGCTAATAGCGATAAGGTGTATTATGACTTCTAGAAAGGCTATAATGATTTTTTTTCTTTGACGCCTTACATCAACCGGTTAAACCCAGGAAGGTGTTAAAGCAAAAACTTTAAATAGCCTTCCAAGAGGTTATAATTATTTTGACTAGTCATTGCCGGTATCAGGTCCGTTCAGCTTAATAGTTAACATGTTCGCCCTGAGTCTGTTAGCCCTGAGTACGTTTGCCCATAGAGTCTGTTCGCCCTACTTAAAAAATATTAATATTCAGGGATTTGAAGTTGAATAAACTTATTCAGACATTTCTTTGGTACATGTACATTGTATATATTCTTGAAATTTATGGAAACATGGAAATATTTAATAGTTTACGGCTTGTTTAGGATCATTGATTGTTCAATGACAAAATAATTCGGATCACTGATTATTGTGAAACTTGTCTTTTGATCATGTTGATGGATTAATAATAAAAACAAACTATTTGTTTTTATAAAATATTCAGCTTGAAATTAAGAATATATACCAAAGAAATGTCTGAATAAGTTTATTATATAAATTCAAAATATCTCTCAGACCAATCGCAGTTATACTGCATACATTAATTCATGATTGACTGAATGCAATTATTTTGTTAAAAATATCAATACAGATTATTATTACATTGGTTGCAATGAATTACATTTTTTTCCCAGTGAAATAAAAACTGATATTTATCTCATGCGCTGCGCGCATTCGTAAATTAATATGTTATTTTGTCAGTCGTAAGTCGTTGAATATTTTTCTCTATTTGCATTCTTCAATTACTTATTCTATAAATACATTGTATTCTAGTATTCTACTCTCTTGACTCTGCAAATTAAAGGGAAAATGATAAATTGATTGCAGCAATATTCATGATATTAATATTCTGTCATTTTTCAACAAATTTTCACATATTAATGATATTTTGTTCAAATACTTTAAAAAAATTATGCGACTAGACAACAATTAAAAAAAAAAATCAGGGCGAATGGACCCTGTTCGAACAGGTATCAGGGCGAACAGGTACTAGGGCAAACTTGAATCAGGGCCAACAGTTCCGGATTCGTCACCGGCCCTGAAATAATTTGCCTTCTAAAGACGAGTCTGTATGTCTTTGTTAGAAGTAACTACTAAAAATGTATTATAACATGTACCTGATTTGAACCCTGTACAGTTGTGCATTCATCACACAATTATATTTGTTTTCATTCCTGTTATTATAAATACATGATAGTTTTTGGTCATTTTTAACTTGGCGTGAACTGGTTGACCCTATACATGTAGTCAAAATCAATGCAAATAATTATGACATGTAATGTCTTCAAAGGCTATTAATAATTATACTTTTTTCTTCGATGCCTTACATCCACGTCATAATGCTGAACTCATATTTGCAGTTTGAATTTTACAGCTTTATTAAAATGTTTAGCTGATTTCTCCATAAAATCAGCGTCCTTTTAGGAGTATAAAATATACTTTTTGCATTAACAAACTCAGTAAAATTTTAAAGAACATTCCAAACAGAATGAACAGTCAGGGGTACTACTTATACAAGTTAATTTTATTTACTTGAAGAAGTTAAAAAAGATATACACATATAACATGTATAAGTAAATAAATAATGTTTGAATAATCTCCCCTTAATTTTCTCATAAATTTACTTGTATACATTAAGTTTACTTTTACAAAAATCTTCTCCTCAGAAACTACTGGGCCAAATTAAACCAAACTTGGCTACACTCATCCTTGGGGTATTTAGTTTAAAAATTTTATCTGGTGACCAGGCCAATCAACCAAAATGGCCGCCATGGCTAAAAATAGAACAACAATGTAGCAGTAAAATTTAGATTTTGGCTTATGTCTCTGAAACCAAAGCATTTAGAGCAAATCTGAAACGAGTAAACTTGTAAATCAGGTCAAAATCTATCTGCCCTGAAATTTTCAGATGAATCAGACAACCCGTTGTTAGTTTTTGGTTATTACTTGTATCTTGAATATGATTATAGATAGAGATAAACTGTAAACAGCAATTATGTTCAGCAAAGATGTAAGATCTACAAATAAGTTAAACATGACCAAAATGGTCAGTTGACCCCTTAAGGAGTTATTACCCTTTATAGTCATTTTTGTCGAGCCTTCGACTTTAGTCGAAAAAGCGAGACTAAGCGATCCTACATTCTGTCGTCGGCGGCGGCGGCGTCCACAAATATTCACTCTGTGGTTAAAGTTTTTGCAATTTTAATAACTTTCTTAAACTATTTCTACCAAACTTGGACAGAAGCTTGTTTATGATCATAAGATAGTATCCAAAAGTAAATTTTGTAAAAATAAAATTCCCTTTTTTCCGTATTTTACTTATAAATGGACTTAGTTTTTTCTGCGGGGAAACATTACATTCACTCTGTGGTTCAAGTTTTTAGAATTTTAATAACTTTCTTAAACTATCCTTGGTTTGTACCAAACTTGGACAGAAGCTTGTTTATGATCATAAGATAGTATCCAGAAGTAAATTTTGCCAAAAAATAAATCCATTTTTTCCGTATTTTTCTTTCAAATGTCCTTAAAATTACCAATTTAGGGCTGCAACCCAAAAACGGGTTCTCCGATTCATCTGAAAATTTCAGGGCAGATAGATCTTGACCGGATAAACAATTTTACCCTATGTCAGATTTGCTCTAAATGCTTGGGTTTCAGAGATACAAGCCATAAACTGCATTTTATCCTATGTACTATTTTTAGCCATGTCTGCCATCAAATTGTTCATTAGGTCAAGATCTATCTGCCCTGAAATTTTCAGACCAATCGGGCAACTTGTTGTTGGGCTGCTGCCCCTGAATTTGTAATTTTAAGAAAATTTTTCAGCTTTTGGTTATTATCTTGAATATTATTATAGATAGAGATAAACTGTAAATAGTAATAATGTACAGCAAAGTAAGAGCTACAAATAATTCAACTTGACCAAAGTGGTCAATTTTGACCCTTTAGGAGTTATTGTCCTTCATAGTAATTTTTTTACAATTTTCATAAATTTTGATTTTTGGCTGATTAATGATTACAATGATTACTTGAAAAATTGTAATCAATTACAGCTGATTAATGATTACAATTACAATTACCCCAAGTCTGTTGTCAACACTGCTATATAAATAAATACATGTACTATTTACAGGTATTTCTTCAGTTTGTGTTGTTGGAGTGGCAGAGGTTCTTGACTACATTAGAAGCTGAATGTAAAACTGGTTACATTTATTTGGGAACTTATAGTTAACATTGTGGTAAGCTTATTTAGCCAATTAAGATTTCAAAGCATTTAACCACAATATCTGGGCCATGACAATGTTTACTAAAGAAATTTCATCCCAAAAATTTGAAAATTAGTTATAAAATATATAGAACATAATATAAACTCACCATATGTACAAGCAACCCTGAATTGTATTTAAAGGTTCTCATAAGCAGATTTTATTTGCTAGGTGTGTGGTACAGGTTCAAGTGAGTCTCTTGTTTTTATCAGTAATTATAGATGTTGAAAATAAAAGGACAGAAAATATTAAAATAAAAGTATATTGATTTTTTTTTGATTTTTTTCTCAAATTTGATTGAAAATGATAAAATTTGAAAGATAAACATGATAAAGTAACTAACCATGTACTGATAACACCTCTTTTTACAGGTATTTCTTCAGTTCTGACTTGTTGGAGTGACAGAGTTTTTTCTTACTTTTGAATGCAACTATAAGAGCTTATTTATATCAAGAACTGAAATAGTTGTGGTAAGTTAATACAGCTTTTTCAGATGTTGAAGTTGCATGTTTAGTAACATAGTTGGCAAAAAATTCAAATACAATTATGTGTATGTTTCAAAACTTTCTTAAAGTGAAATTGCAAAATATTTCATTATAAGCAGTCAGTTTTGATTTTTTTTGGTCAAAATAAGCTTATAAACATTGATTTATTATTGAATTCATAGTAAATGGTAATTCAACTGATTCCAATTTATTCATGTGGACTTCAATGTAAACCTTAACCATGTTAACTGGGATGAGCTAAGTTTGTGCAGTTATTAAATAGGAAAGAGAAACTAGGCAGCCACTGTGAAGATTCCTTTTTAGTGGAAGAAGACGTCAAGTCTTCTGAAGACTTAAGGGGCTGACCATTGGCATTGAGTCTCCGTATGCCGCATTCATTTCGTGTATTACAATTTCAAAACAACTTAGATTCCTGACACCGATTTTTACACATGGTTAGGCATCTGAATAATTTAATTTGTAAATTATGATTGTAAAACAATCACTATCGTAAATATGACCCTTTTATTTATGTAAATTATTAGATTTCATATCCACATGAACGTTATTTGTTTACTTGTAACAGGATGTTTTAACTGTAGATATTTGTATTACGCATGCGTGAATTTGGTATCGGGACAACTCGCCCTGTTTACAAGTTCGCCCTGAAGTTACGAATTTGCAATCCTGCAGACAAGAAGATTTTGTTTTTATATAAATAAAAATGATATATAAAGTGTTGTCTTTATTCATGGTTTTCCTTTGTCATGTGAATTAGATGCCCTTCGTAACATACATGTGAACCTCCCGTTTAGGAGAAAAAACTCCCGTGTATGAAATTTTTCAGACGCCATATTTGATCATTTCTTACTACTGTACGTGTGTAATTGACACCTGTGTTAAATTTTACCTGAACATCAAAGAAGATGTATAATTATATGGCTTCACTTGACAGCTTGGGTGTCAAACATACTGGTAATCAACGATGTTTACCTCCGGCTAACTGCCGTTGTGTTATCAAAACGATGTGTATTGGGAATATTGAAATACTTTTTTGTTACTTCCCTTTCTTTTATCCTGTTTTCAGTTATTTTGCTTTTAAAAATGTAAATTGTAAAAAGACTATAAATGATTAATATTTTAATCAAATAATCATAAAAGGATGTTGATTAAATGAATTTAAATGATTTTGGACAAATAAACAAATTAAAATTTATAAATTATTTTAGCAATCTAGACCTCCTTTCAAGGATTAAATTGAAGTTTATATCATAATTTTGTTTACAACAGAACGTGTCTTTAATTAATTTACGATGTTGCAAATATACATGTGGAGCTTATTTCTTTCTTATTTGTCTATACATTTACAAATGATAAGGAGATGAAGACATGAACAAAAATATATACAGATAAGATATATAAATATAATGATTCATTTGCTAGCAGTGAACAATCATTTGTCAAAAACAAAACAAAACAAGAAACAGATTCTTCTTATTATTTTATTTTATTCAAATAGAGAGGCAATAATGGAACTATAAACATTACAATTTGATGGAAATTTGAAGAAAAAACACAATTTCTACATCATTTGGTTACATTTATGACAAAATTTATGTCGATAAAAAAACATGATGTTTTGACCATTCAGTACTTAACCCTTTCCTCCATAATGACGCTTTTTGACGCCACCCCCTTTACTCCATAATGACGCCTTTTGACGCCTGTGTAGTACCTCAGTTGAAACACTTTGACTACAAAGTGTCTGCTCAATAAAATGTGTATCCAATATGAAAAGGAATATCATATGAATATTCTACTTAAATTTATTTAATGAAATATTTGTTTTTTGCAATGCATTTTAATACTTTAAAGCCTATTTTCAGCATTTTATTGAAAAATTCTATTTTGTGTTCATTTTTTACAGTGGGTTGTGATGATCTTCCAGTTAGGTTACCCTCATTTGGAGTGTTGTTCCCAACCTGTTAAAGTTCCATCTTTGTGCATAATTCAAAATTGGAAATTTCAACAAGCATCTAATATTCTTAATCTGGAAAATAAACCCTGGTCTGCTAGCTTCATGTATATTTTTTCTACCGATTTAATATATATAACTAGAATCATGCAAACAGACTTAAGGAAAAGGCATGTAAGTTCATCATACAAATATGACACTTTTTCTAGACAATCCAGATCTTGCAAAATACGTTGCTAAAAATTGTAACCTTTAAAATTGTTGTGCAGTAAAAACCCATATGGGAACTTTCAAAAGTTGGCAGGTATGTAACAAGTCTTACTATTTTTATGCTCCATTTATGGGCAATATGTTTTCTAGTCTGTCCGTCCGTCCTGCTTCTGGTTATAAAGTTTATGGTCGAGGTAGTTTTTGATGAAGTTGAAATCCAATCAACTTGAAACTTAGTACACATGTGTTCCTCTTGATATGATCTTCTTAATTACTGCCAAATTAAAGATTTTACCTAATTTTCATAGTCAACTGAACATAGAAAATGATTGTACGGATGGGAAATCCATGTACTTATGACCTTTTCTTGTTTGAAGAAAAAAAATACATTTTAACGATAATGGAACAAAGCAGCCTGGGTAAGTGGGGCTGCTTTTATGGTAATTCAAGTTACCTTTTATTCACCTTCTTCCACTTCAGAGCTATCAGCTCTTTGATTTTTTTAACTTGTTCAATCACAAAACAAATCAAATACAGTTAAAAGGGTTATATATAAAAAAAGAAGATGTGGTATGATTGCCAATGAGACAACTGTCCACAAGAGACCAAAATGACACAGACATTAACAACTATAGGTCACCGTACGGCCTTTAACAATGAGCAAAGCCCATACCGCATAGTCAGCTATAAAAGGCCCCAATATGACAATGTAAAACAATTCAAACGAGAAAACTAACATATTTGTTAATTAATATTATGACATGAAATCAAACCTAGAAAAATTGTCGATATACTTATATCATTGCCTGTGCTTGCCTGTGTATTAATATTTATGTTAACATCATGACATATTTGCTATGCAAATTTTTAGAGATCTTCTTGCAGTTACCTCCATGGTCTCTACTCTATGTATATATTTTTTATTCTGATAAACCGCTTTTTCATTTATAAGCTTAGATTTTAAGATGTATAAATTTATAAGTTACATGCACTTACAAATATTATAATGGTTTGTGAAATTTTTATCTAGTATATAAGTATTTATTTATTTCTGATGTAAAAAAAGTTACATTTGAGGAGATAATGATAATCATGGTCAAATGATACTTAAGTGTCCAAATATTACTGAATCAATCATATCTATTGGAACAATCAAACTAAGTACATGAATCAAATAATATCTAAAATTCACACTAAATATTGATGTCATTTTATCATTTATTTAGTACTAAATACAGATTTTTTTTATATTTAATTACAGTTCCTTTCTCCTGTCTGTATCCACTCCCCTGTATCTCATAGCTCATAAAAAAAGAAGATATGGTATAAGGGCCAATAAGACAACTCTACATCCAAGTCACAACGTCTAAAAATTAAACAATTACAGGTCAAAGTACGTCCTTCAACACAAAGCCTTGGCTTTAATTATTACAAAGGAATGCTTTGTGAACTATCCCTTGGTATTACATGTATTATTTTTTTGCTTATTAGTTTATACAATGAGCTCATATTCCAGAAATTTGAATTTGCTTTATTTTTATTCATTATAAAATTGATAATATTTAGGGTTATAAAATATATTTGAATTTGGTTTTTGTTTTATTTTGTAGACAATGACCCGTAGAGGTAAAAAGAAAAGTGATTTTACTAAAAGAAAAGAGCAACGAGACCGAATGAGAGAGAGAAGAGAAAAGCAGACTGATGACAAGAACCTCATCTCTACGGTCAATCAGAGCGGCACCTCTTTAAACTGTCCTATAAATAATAATGAGAGCGTCAACTCTATAAAATGTCCTATAGAACCAGATCAGAGCGTCAACTCTATAAACTGTCCCATAAATATTGATCAGAGCGTCAACTCTATAAACTGTCCTATAGAACCACATCAGAGCGTCAACTCTATAAACTGTCCTTTAGAACCACATCAGAGCGTCAACTCTATAAACTGTCCTATAGAACCAGATCAGAGCGTCAACTCTATAAACTGTCCTATAAATATTGATCAGAGTGTCAGCTCTATAAACTGTCCTATAGAACCAGATCAGAGCGTCAACTCTATAAACTGTCCTATAAATAATGATCAGAGCATCAGCTCTATAAACTGTCCTATAGAACCAGATCAGAGCGTCAACTCTATAAACTGTCCTATAAATATTGATCAGAGCGTCAACTCTATAAACTGTCCTATAGAACCAGATCAGAGCGTCAACTCTATAAACTGTCCCATAGAACTAGATCAGAGCGTCAACTCTAAAAACTGTCCTATAGAACCAGATCAGAGCGTCAACTCTATAAACTATCCTATAGAACCAGATCATAGTGTCAACTCTATAAACTGTCCCATAGAACCAGATCAGAGCGTCAACTCTATAAACTGTCCTATAGAACCAGATCAGAGCGTCAACTCTATAAACTATCCTATAGAACCAGATCAGAGTGTCAACTCTATAAACTGTCCCATAGAACCAGATCAGAGCGTCAACTCTATAAACTGTCATATAGAACCAGATCAGAGCATCACCTCTATAAACTGTCCCATAAATATTGACCAGAGTGTCAACTGTCCTAATAATACTGAATCAATCAAATCAAAATCAAAACGATCAATCAAATCTGAATCAAAAAAATTAATCAAACTAAATAAATCAATGAAATCAAATGTAGATCCTGAATCATTTACATCAAAACTAGATTATGAATCATTTACATCAAAACTAGATTATGAATCAGTTGAAAAAAAGCTGGATTTTGAATCAATTAATAAAAAGCTGGATTTTGAATCAATTGGAACAAATCTGGATTATGGAAAGGTTAAAAGAAATCTTGGTTATGAATCAATGAAATCTAAACAGAGTTCTAAAAGCACACATATTTTAAAAGAAACAATGGTTTCAAATTTAAATGATACAATCCAATTGGTTACAAACTTATCAAAAAAATCAAATGATGCAAAAAATGAACAGACAAATAGCCATGAATTCTTGAATAATATTGGAAACATAATTGATGAAAAAGAAAATAAACAGATTGGTTTAAATGGGTTTTCAGAATTTGAACAAGATGATAATTTGTTGAAGCTATATAGCCAAAAGAACAAAAGAACAATACCTGAAAACCGTATAGAAGTTAGAAGATCACGTTCTGATAATTGGATAGTTCAAGGTAGTTTTCATCAAGGTGATATCAGATTTGGAATTAATAGTGGGAAGCAATGTGTTGCAAACTGTTTATCAGCTCTTGCCCATAGTAAATTTAAAGATTTAAATGATTGGAATCAGATTTATTTAGACAATGTTTTGATAGATGGAAACAAAATATATAACCGTATTCATGGTGATAATATTCATTTACTTGTATCAGACCTACCAGACATGATTGACATGTCAGGAACATTACTGAAAATATCAAGAAAAGAATCAATTACAGCTGTTGTAGATACTTCTGGAACTTTAGATTTTAGTGAATTTGGAAATTCCTTACCTTTAGACCAAGCTTTACAAGAGTCTCTCATAAACTATGATGCTTGCTTTATATGTGCATATGACACTACTTTTTTAGCCTTGAAACATCATCAAGATTTACTTTTGTTTGATTCTCATGCACGAAATGAGCTTGGATTAAAGGACAGCGATGGTAAAAGTTTACTTTTAAAGTTAAGCAATCTGGATCACCTATACCAGTACTGTTGCAACATGATGGCTGGTGCAAGTCAAAATCAATGGTTTGAGGTGACAGGAGTCAGTATTACTTTTTTTGGACAAGAACCTAAGATAAAAACTAACTCAGAAAGTCATTAACCATTAATCCCCAGTAAATTAAGATTGTCTGAAATTTTAGAAACTGGAAACCAAAATAAGCTTCCTAAAACACGAGAAAATATTACTCCGATCACCAATATATCACAAGAAATATTCAAGGTGAACATTTGCAGTAATGGCATTGAGAAAGATAACGAAGTAAACATTGATGAGGTTATTAATGATTGTGAATCTGATATTGAGATATTATCTACAGCAGAATGTTTTTATGATTTTATACCCTTGAATACACTTGTAAAGAAGAAGCTTTGTAAAATTGTGAATATACCAAGCAAAAAAATATCCAAACACCATTCTTCAAATTGTTATAACATAGGTCAACCAACTGCTTGCAAAACTATCACAGGTGATGGAAATTGTCTATTTCGAGCCATTTCATATTCACTATCTAATAGACAAGAATATTTTGGAGACATACGAAAGGCAATAGTTGATCATTTGTTAAGAAATGCAGAAGTTTTCAAGTCATTTTTACAGCCAAGATTTAAAACTGTAGAAGAGCATATACAAACTCTCAGAATGGAAGAAAATAATGTATGGGGAACTGAACTGGAAATAGTAGCTTGTGCTGACCTTCTTAAAACAGACATTTATACTTTTTATAACAACTCATGGATTAAATATTCTTCTTCTCAAATATGTAGCAACACTTTTGTTAATGATCAAGCAATTTATCTTCAACATAATGGAGATATCAATCATTATGAAGTTGTCACAGCTGTAAAACAAAAGACTATAGCTATGTCAACAAATGGATTACAATCTAGACAAGAACATGAGAAAAAGTATGAAATTTCAAGGAAATCTAAGGTAACAACAAAAAAAATTAAAATTGATGAAGACCAGATGAATGACTCCCTCAACAATACTGAATAAAAAGTGTTAAAAAATGAAAAAGAAAGGATCAGGTACATGACAGATGATAAATTTAGAGCTAGAAAGATAGACGCATCAAAAAGAAAATATCAGGAGAATGAAGGAATACGTTCAAAAAAAATATGTTCAGGTATTAAAAAATATGAAGAAAATGAAACATTCAGAGAGAATTTAAAACAAGCAGGAATTGAGAAATATAATGAAGACAATGAGTACAGGGAAAAGCTGAAACAAACAAGTGTACACAAGTATAAAGCAGATAAAAAGCACAATGAACATGTGAAACAAGCAAGTATACACAAATATAAAGTAGATGAAAAGCACAAGGAACATGTAAAACAAGAAAGTATATACAAGTATAAAGTAGATGAAAAGTACAAGGAACATGTGAAACAAGAAAGTATACACAAGTATAAAACAGATGAAAAGCACAAGGAACATGTGAAACAAGCAAGTATACTCAAGTATGCAAATGATGATGCACACAGAATTAAGATTAAACAACAAACATCAGTACGTCGTGAACGTCTTCAGGTAGAAAACAAGCAAATAACTGAGGTAATAAGAAAATTTAAAGATGAAGTTAAAAAAGGTCCAGAATGTGTTTGTGCTTGTTGTTTGAGACTGTTTTTTGAAAAACAGGTTCAGATCTGCAAGAAAGAATCTTACGATAATTCTATATTTGATTCAGTTACAACAAATAAATATGAACACAAATGCACATATAATTGTAAGACAAATTGTGCCTTTGAAGGAACATGTAGAACAAGTCTATGGATCTGTTATACTTGCCATCGTAAAATGTTGAAAGGTAAAATACCTGCTGACTCCTTTTCGAATAGCCTATTACTAGAAGATGTTCCAGTAGAGTTAAAACAGCTCAATTCAATAGAGCAGCAACTTATAGCACAGAACATTCCATTCATGAAAGTTATGGCTTTGCCAAAAGGAGGACAAAAAGGAGTTCATGGACCTGTTGTTTGTGTGCCATCTGATTTGAAAAAAGTGACATCTATATTACCCCGATCTGAAGATGAAAGTCTATTACTGAAGGTAAAGTTAAAAAGAAAGCTTAACTACAAAGGATATGACAAATATCAATTTGTAAGACCAAACCATCTAGAGCAAGCACTTTTGTATTTAAAGGATCAAAACATATGGTATAAAGATGTGGCTATCAACAATGAATGGATTAATCCAATTCCTGAATTAGACGATGATCAAGTAGTAAATGAGGAATCTGAATGTGATGATACTGAGATGGTGATGGAAAACGAAATACAGGAAGAAGAAATGACAAAGTCTTCTACAACAGGCAATGAAAGAGAAATAGAAAATGAACCAGTTAGCTACATTGATGATAGTTTACGTGGTGTTCAGTTAGACACTTGTTTACAACCTGCTGATATCGGACAAGAGGCTTTAGATTTATGCTTTGACCAAGTATTTAATATAGCTCCAGCAGAAAATAATAGTCCTCTAAGTGTTCTTCAAGAACCAGGAATTGAAGCTAAAACCTTTCCTGTACACTTTCCTTCAGGCAAAAATACTTTTGATGAAAACCGTGATGAAAAACTGACTATTGGAAGGTACTTTAATCTTAGATTGATGAGTGTCGAAAATAGATTTGCCAGAGATACTTCCTATATATTTTTCAGTCAATATTTAACAGAGCTCACTAGCGTGATTTCAAATGTACAGATATCTCTTAGAAAGCAATGCCCTATTTTAAAAGAAGGAAAGAAAGTAACTAGAGAAATGCTATGCAACAAGGAAACCTTAAAAGAATTATTTAAAAAAGATGAAGCTATAAAATATCTAAAACCTATTCGAGGAACTCCTCCCTATTGGCAAAGTTCACAAAAAGATATATTTGCAATGATAAGACAGTTAGGAGTCCCAACATTCTTCTGTTCTTTTTCTTCTGCAGACTTTAGATGGTCAGAAATTGTAGACACAATTTTAAAACAACAGGGTGATATGCGAAATACTGAAAATATGACATGGGATGAAAAATGTAAAGTTCTCTGTAGCAATCCCGTTACAGCAGCAAGAATGTTTGATAATAGATTCCATAAATTTCTGAAGAATGTTATCATGTCAGAAGCTCAACCAATAGGGAAAATAATCGACTATTTTTACCGAGTTGAATTTCAACAAAGAGGTTCTCCCCACACACATTGTTTGTTTTGGGTAGAGAATGCTCCAAAATTTGGTGAAGTTGAAAATGATGAAATTATCACTTTTATTGACAAGTACATTTCATGTGAGATACCAGATGAAAAGGAAGACAAAGAGTTGCATGACATTGTTATGGCAGTACACCAACATAGCAAAAAACATTCAAAATCTTGTAAGAAAAAAGGAACAGTATGTCGTTTTAATTTCCCCAGACCTCCCTCAAATAGAACATTTATCTCAGAACCAAGTGATCCAGATAAGGCTTCAGAGGAAGAGGAAGAATTTGCAAAAGAAATGTTGTCAAACTTATGGAAAGTAATAAAAGAGAATGAAGATAAAAACTTAGAAGTATCTGACATTTTCAAGAAAGCAGGACTAACTCAAGAAAGCTTTGAAAAATGTTACTGTTTCATCACCAATCGAAATACAGTAGTTCTTAAACGTCAGCCAAATGAAATATACACCAATCAGTATAACCCACACCTTTTGAGGGCTTGGGATGCAAACATGGACATACAATATATTTTGGATGCATTTTCCTGTGTTGTATATATTATAAGCTACATAAGTAAAGCTGAGCGAGAGCTAGGATTACTACTGCTGCAGACCAAAAATGAAGCTGAAGAAGGAAATTTAAATGCTCAACAGACTTTGAAAAAAATTGGAACTTCTTACTTACACCATAGGGAGATAAGTGCACAGGAAGCTGTTTTCAGAGTAACAGGATTGAGATTAAGAGAATGTTCAAGGAAAGTAGAATTTATACCCGTTGGTGAAAATCCATGTCGAATGAGCATTCCTTTGAAAGATCTTGAGAAACAACAAAGTTGTAAGTCTGCAAAAAGAAAAAGGAGTGATAGTGACAGTGAAAATGAAGATGAAGATGAGAATAGCACTTGGATGAACAATGTTGTTGATAGATATAAAGGCAGACCACACATTGACATCTTTATAAAAATATGTCTGGCAAGATTCTGTTCTGAATACAGTGTTATACTAGAATCACAATTACCTCAAAAAATTAATAAAGAAACAACCTTCAAACTTGATGGCTCACTTGGATACATTAGAAAGCGCACAAGAACTTCCCCTGCAGTTATAAAATATCCACGCTTCTCACCAGAAAATTCACCAGAAAAATACTATCAAAGCATATTGCAACTTTATTTACCATACAGATATGATGAACAGTTAAAACCACCACTATTTCAAACATATGAGAATTTCTTCACCTGTGGTACAGTAAAATTTGAAGGAGATAATGAGTTAAGTTCTGTAAGAGAAATTGTTGTCAAAAACATGTCAGATTTTGTAAAAGATGGTCATGATTTAGAGGAAGCAGAAAAGCAATTAAATGAAAAAGGTCCGAATGAAGATGCTTGGTGTGAGTTATGCCCAGAAGCAGAAGTAAATATAAGAGAATGTATAGATGAAGGCAAAGTAACAAGTGTGATTGAGGAGGATTTATCAATACCAGATTTAAATAATGAAAAGAGCTCATCATCTGTTGGAACTAATTTGCTGTCGGTTTCTCTCACAAAAAATGAAATTATTCCAAGGCTAAGAAGTCTGAATGTGAAACAAAGAAGAATTCTCTATAAAGTAAGAGATTGGTGCATTCAGAAATCAAATGGAAAAACACCAGAGCCTTTACATTTATTTATCACTGGAGGAGCTGGAACGGGTAAAAGTCACTTGATCAAGTGTATACAATATGAAGCAACTCGAATATTAGCACAAACTTCAGAGAATCCAGATGATCTCACAGTTCTATTAACCGCTCCAACTGGAACAGCTGCTTTTAATATTCATGGATTGACAATTCATAGTGCTCTTGGAATTTTCAAAACACTGTCACCTGATCATGCAACTCTCAGTGAAGACAAAATTAATTCACTCAGAACAAAGTTAGAAAATTTGCAGATCTTGATTATTGATGAAATTTCTATGGTCAATAAGAAATTGTTGTTTTTCGTACATGAGCGACTTAGACAAGTGAAAAAAAGACCAGACAAATGTTTATTTGGAGGTGTTTCAGTAATTGCTGTTGGCGATTTTTATCAGTTACCACCTGTCAAAACAAAAAGGGTAGACAAATTGTATGTAGATGACCCCTCTAATCCCTCAAATCAACTATGGAATAATTTGTTTGAAATTGCTGAGTTGGATGAAATAATGCGTCAACGTGAGGATGGTTTGTTTGCAGAACTACTAAATAGATTGCGTGTTAAGCAGAAAAATGAAAGTTTGACATTTTTTGATAAAAGAACGCTAACACACTGCTTTGGAGATGGCCCCGATGAAGCCTTGCACATATATTCTACAAATGCAGAGGTTGATAACTTTAACAAGGAGATGATAATGAAGATATGTACAGAATCAAAACTAATTGAAGCACAAGACTTCCAAAAAGACAAAACGTCAGGAAAACTGACTTTGAAAAGAGTCCATTGCACAAAGTCAGATGTTTGTCTTCCGATATCTATCCTTTTGTCCGAGGGAGCAAGAGTAATGCTTATCAAGAATGAGGACACCGCAGATGGTTTAGTAAATGGTGTAATGGGAACTGTTATATCTATCAAAGACTTCTCGCCTTACTCCCTCCCAAGTACCATATACATTCACTTTGACAATGAAAGAGTAGGAAGAAATGCAAAGGTACAAAAAATCATAAGTGGAAAACGCTGTGTTGGATTGAAACCCTCAAGTGAAGACATTCCTTTTAGCAATTGTGTACGAAAACAGTTTTCATTAAAGTTAGCCTGGGCTTGCACAATTCACAAAGTTCAAGGATTAACAGTTGAAGAATGTGTTGTTGATCTGAACAAATATTTCACATATGGTCAAGCATATGTTGCTCTTAGCAGAGTTACCTCAAAATCTGGTCTACACATTAAAAGCATAGACACTGAAAAAATAGACAAGAAAATCGTTTGTGATCCTGATATTGTAAAGGGTGTTTCAGAAATGACTAGATTTTTGCTTGAAATCGATGATGTAGCAGAGGAACCAACTCAATCTTTTCAAATAATGTATCACAACATTCAAGGTTTACAGACTCATGCAGAAGATTTGAAGCATAATCCAGACTTTAGAAGGGCTGATTATATTTGTCTAACTGAAACCTGGACTAATCAAGAACTCATTTGCTTTGAAATGATGGGATATGATGGTTTTCATTTGCCAAGATCTCTAGCTTTCGAAGATGATAATTCTTATTATTCTTCTTTAAAGGAAATGCAGCATGGTGGTGTATGTGTTTTTTACAAGCTTTCTACAGAAACTGAAATATGCAACTTGGCCTCAAACTTAGAATGTATAGTTTTCAAGATATCAAGTAAAAATATTTTAGTTGCTACTGTATACAGAACTCAGAAGTATAATCTAGGAAAATTTTTGGAGAACTTGGAGTTATTAATATGTAAGTTAGTAGACTTATCAGAAAAAATTGTTGTAATTGGTGATTTTAATCAAGATATTTTGAAAGGTGGTTGTACAGTATTTAATTTCATGTCATCAAAAGGTTTCATACAGCTTGTAGATAGTCCAACAACAGAAGGAGGGACTCTTATTGATCATGTGTATGTAAAAGGATGTCTTGATACACAGATTTCTATTATTCCAACATATTACAGCTATCATGAGGCACTGAAAATAGTAATTCCATATGACTGAAATAGATAGGATAAATATGTAGAACCAACAGATCCATAAGTTATAAATATGAACAGAATTAAACAAATATCAGTTTTAAACTTGATTTAAAGCATTGTATAAATTTTAAAAAAAATATGCCTCCTAAAGTCCAACCCTTCGTCCCCGTCGTAGGAGGCGGATATCAGCACTAAAACATGATTTAGTGCTGATAACAAACAGGGCTCTGGCAACACACCATACCCATTGTTATCCGACACAATGGGGGATCAGAAAAAATGTCGGAATACTCAAGTTTTTTCTGCAAGGATAGGTATATGTTGGGACCACTAAAATGTGTCGGTTAAAGCAGGATGTTGGAACACTCAGGTATCGATTAGGCAGGTTAAACTGTATGACCATTGTAGTTGCTTAAGTGTATCTTCGTCATGAATTAGAAATAGTTGTCACTGTATGAAAAACAAACAACAATTTAATCAAATAATCCAAAGGGAAGGTTAGAATAGATAATTTCTGAAAGTAATACACATATTTCAATGTTTATTTCACAATTCTTTGTTATATTTTTTTCTCTCTAAATATAATTATTGATCATCAAGATAAATATTTTCCAGAATGAAAATCAACATTCCCTGGAAAATTTCCTCGGTGAGAACATTTTTAAAAGCGTTTACTGGTGGAAAGACCATCAATAGTTCTTTGAACAATTGGTTTTTAATTGTCATTAATTTTTTTCTTTAACCGAACTCCTGTGTTCATGACTTGGTATATGAACCTGTCGAATGCATAATTCCGGACGAACCAAAACATGTCCAACTTGATATGCTTTTATTTTGGTGTGCTCCAGAAGAAGATTAAAATCGTTTGCAAGGAAACAGCGGCCTTATGATGCTATTCTGCCTACCACAGGTAGTGTTAATGATTGTGTGCAGAATAGCATCATAAGGCTGCTGCTTCCTTGCAAACGATTTTAATCGTGCCTCCTTAACAGCAACGGAGATGTTTCCGTGCATGATGCAAACAAATACGTCTATGATGTCCATATCTGTGTCTTCATACAAAATCGGGCATAAGCGTCATTTACATCTGAGAATACTTCCAATGTATTGAAAGCTGACTCATCACTTTCCGATAAAATGCCGACACAGTGTCACACCCACTAAATGCATGGAAGAAAGGAAAAGCTGCTACACGAGGATCAAATGCATTTGATATGAAGTGTACAGGAAGCCATCAAATGTTTTTATTCCTTCAAAAACCTTTCCAAAAATTGCGCACACCTAATCTTGCGAGGACTGCAATTCCTAATACTACTACATCTATGTCAGTACAACTTAAAATTACTTTTTACAACCATTTTCAGCAGCATGCTTATTATGGAAAATCATTATCTACTTTTTCATGGTAACAAGGAGATAGCTAAAAAGTGCAAGTATCCGTATTGAAATTGTAAAGAATATTTTCATATTGAGTAGCATAAACATTTTCATTAGTCTCTAAAGCAGCAATTCTGTCGGCAAGAAACTTGAACAATCCCGTTTTGTTATCTTCACAGAAAAACTACTCCAAACCCTTGGCGTTCTACCAGAACCAACAACTTTCCGTCTAGCGCCAGTACTTTGCCTTTTGTTTTAGTCCTAGCCTATATATAACTAATTTGTCATAGATAATATTATGATAGTATATCTTGAATACTTATCGAAGAAAGATTTTATTTAAAGCAGTATGATATCATTTGCACAAGTGGTGGCAATAAATTAACCATTGCTGACCCACCAACGATAAATGCGTCAGAATTTGGATCAGTTGATGGCAAATCACAGAATGTTTCAAGTATACCCATTAGGTTTTAGTTTTAAACAAATTTATTTATACTGGATTGGGAAGCAAGTTTTGCAACTTATATTAATCAATGCCAGTCTTTATTCACTCAGAATTTTTTTTAAAGCCATTTTAATGTACAATCCACCAAACATGGAGATAAACTTCTGTTCTCCGTACAAATCTGTCCATTCCAACTGAAATTGCTTAGCCAATACCAAAGGGTTTATCGGCAGCTTTAATTGATGTTTGCCCGATATTTTGAAAGTTAAACACCCTTTTCACCTTTATCCATCGAATGCTTGATCATTGCAACTGAAAGGGCGTGTTTTCAAACAGTTGAATCAAAGAAGTAACACTATATACTCGGACATAAGAGCCTATATGCTTATAGGAATAAATGACGACCAAGATATGTTTAAGAAATTCAAATCCTCATCTGTTAGATGAACTACGATTTCCAGTATTGTGCCAATGTAGTGCGTGTAACTTGTTCTTTATTTATTAATAGTTGCGCATGCGCAAAATTGATAAACGCATGTGTATCATAACCTTTAAAAATGTCATAAAAAAAAATCATAACATCATTAACAAGAGTGCACACACTGAAATGTCTCGCCTTCTTTACTAATCATTGATATTATGTTGATAGTCTTAAGTATAAAGCTTTATTACAACAGTCACATAAACTTAACATTAACCAATATAGCTAAACAAAGACCAATGAACAATGAAAATGAGGACAAGATCAGATGAGCCATGCCAGGCAGACATGTACAGCGTACAATGCTTCCATTTAACAAATATAGTTGACCTATTACTTATAGTTTAAGAAAAATAGACCAAAACACAAAAACTTAACACTGTACAATGAACCGTGTAATTGAGGTCATGGTAAAAAAGAAAACCTGCGGGACTGACATATAGATTATTTGGATCATAAAGTATTTCCATACACCAAATATAGTTGACCGTTGGCATATAATATTATATAAAAAGAACAAAAATCCAAACTTAACTTTGACCACAGAACCAAGAAAATGAGGTCAAGGTCAGATGACACCTGCCAGTTGGACATGTACACCTTACAGTCCTTCCATACACTAAATATACTAGCCCTTTTGCTTATAGTATCTGAGATATGGACTTGACCACCAAAACTTAACCTTGTTCACTGATCCATGAAATGAGGTGGAGGGCAAGTGAAAACTGTCTGACGGGCATGAGGACCTTGCAAGGTACGCACATACCAAATATAGTTACCCTATTACTTATAATAAGAGAGAATTCAACATTACAAAAAAATCTGAACTTTTTTTCAAATGGTCACTGAACCATGACAATGAGGTCAATGACATTGGACAAGTGACTGACGAAAACTTCGTAACATGAGGCATCTATACACAAAGTATGAAGCATCCAGGTCTTCCACCTTCTAAAATATAAAGCTTTTAAGAAGTTAGCTAACGCCGCCGCCGCCGCCGGATCACTATCCCTATGTCGAGGTTTCTGCAACAAAAGTTGCAGACTCGACAAAACCTTAAAAGCGCTAAGCATGTAATAAATAGTTCAAATGTTTGTGTGTGAATTTTGTAATATTTTCGCGCATGCGCAAACCCAGAACAAATCAAATATAAATTTCTAGTGTATACGTCACATATAACAAATGTGTAAAGAAGGTATCCACAAAATCTGATAATATTTTCTAAGAAAAAGTTTTCAGAAAAATAAGTTTTTCAATCTGGAATAGACAGCTATTTTAGAAAAGGTGTTGGCCAACTTGTAAAATAAAATTTTCTTACGGCCAACAGGTTTTTCTTAAAAAATATATAATAATGATGCTTCGTGCTAATTTTCAAGATTACCTTAGCCGTATTTGGCACAATTTTTTTGAATTTTTGATCCTCAATGCTCTTCAACTTTTTACTTGTTTGGCTTTATAAATATTTTGATAAGAGCGTCACTGATGAGTCTTGTGTAGACGAAACGCGCGTCTGGCGTACTGAATTATAATCCTGGTACCTTTAATAACTATTTACACCACTGGGTCGATGCCACTGCTGGTGGACGTTTCGTCCCCGAGGGTATCACCAGCTCAGAAGTTAACACTTCGGTGTTGACATGAATATCAATAATGTGGTCATTTTTATACATTTCCTGTTTACAAAACTTTGAATTTTCGAAAAACTAAGATTTTTTTATCCCAGGCATAGATTACCTTAGTCGTATTTGGCACAATTTTTTGGAATTTTGGATTATCAATGCTCTTCAACTTTTTACTTGTTTGGCTTTATAAACATTTTGATAAGAGCGTCACTGATGAGTCTTGTGTAGACGAAACGCGCGTCTGGCGTACTAAATTATAATCCTGGTACCTTTGATAACTATTTACACCACTGGGTCGATGCCACTGCTGGTGGACGTTTCGTCCTCGAGGGTATCACCAGCCCAGTAGTTAACACTTCGGTGTTGACATGAATATCAATAATGTGGTCATTTTTATACATTTCCTGTTTACACAAACTTTGAATTTTCGAAAAACTAAGAATTTTTTTATCCCAGGCATAGATTACCTTAGCCGTATTTGGCACAATTTTTTGGAATTTTTTATCCTCAATGCTCTTCAACTTTTTACTTGTTTGGCTTTATAAATATTTTGATAAGAGCGTCACTGATGAGTCTTGCGTAGACGAAACGCGTGTCTGGCGTACTAAATTAAAATCCTGGTACCTTTGATAACTATTGTACCATCATTTGTACAATTCCCGAGATTTTGCTTGCTAATATCTTCCACATAAAGTTTGTACTGACACGTTGTAATTGAAAACTGTTGGTTCATTTATTAAAGACCGTTTAGTTTTCTTTGGTTGCTGACTTCTTGGCGTGAGTCCCAAAGTCTTGAGATCAAACTTCAGCTAGAAAGGCTAATTATTCAATGAAACTTAAACACATAACAAGAAGTACTTGTAACATGTGAAGGGGGTGGTGGTGACACCCCTCCTCAGGGACTTACCATATATTTCATATGATTTGTTTTTTTGTCCTGATATCATTTCTGAAGACTGGGTGTGTCTATCACTTACAGTTTTCAAGTTCTAGTCGTTTGAAAATCAAAAAATCAAAAAATCACAGAGGGTTCTATAGTTAACCCATTCCTCCTTTATGCCCCCCAAATTACCCCTAAATAGACCCTAATGAACAAACAAAATATTAATGGCTTCTCTAGACATTTTATGAAATCTTAAGTAAATCTGACAAGTGGTTTTGGAGAACCGCTGCGAACAAGTTCATCGAAGAAGGAGAAGAAGAAGAAGAAGAAGAAGAAGAAGAAGAAGAAGAAGAAGAAGAAGAAGAAGAAGAAGATGTGGAATGTTGAAAAGATTGAATAACATAGGATTGAAAAGGATCCTGAAACATCCTTTGATAAATCGGAGTTACAGTTTCCTATGAATTCATTTAACAGCAAAGCTTTTTTTTCTAAAAGTCCTACATTTTTTCTAAAATTCACTATATCATTGGTTTATAAAAGGTCCTTTATGGTTTTGAAGTCTCTTTAGAGAGCAGGTATGTCATAACTTTTAATCAAATTATCACTTCATGTTTGGACTATAACTCAATTTGCTGGTCAATTGTGAGTAATTGTAATGATAATATTAACAAAAACTAAAATGTATTCAAAGTATTTGACATTTTGTCTATAAGATAAAAAAAAAAACATTATTATATTAAAACGACGTCTTGATTATTTAAGTAGCTATCCTTGATCCAACTTGAAATTTAGTACGATCCAGAATCATTCTCTAACACATTTGGATATCTAATTTCTATAAGTAAATGTTGGAATTCTGATTTGTACTGGATTTTATTTACAAAAGAATAAACCGCTTTTCCAATTTCTATTAGTAGATAGTTAAAATTCAAATGTATTCTAGGAGGATTTTAAATCCTATTGTATTCTAATTTAAACTGTAAACATATATTTAGAATGCTATAAAGTCAACCTATAAATAATCTTGTTTTATAACTCATGAAATGCTGGTTATCTTAAAGGGGCACTAGCAACGAGATACATAAAAAATCTAAAGTATGATTTTTTTGGGTTCAATAATTAATGAAAGTAAAATAGTGAAAAAATTATTCACTTTAAGCAGCTAAAATGGTTCAATTTTGTCAAATTAATCTAATAAAAATTGATAATGAATTATTCACTTGCAGGTGAATAAGTCGACCTCATTAAACCTGTATTCATGTGAATTTATTCGATCCACCAAAAATCATTCTTATTTAGGAAATAAACCACGATAAACATAAATGTTTAATCTATAATACAAAATTTAGTAGACCTTTAAAAATCCAACTGCACGAGTTGTTTAATCTATTTATATTTATGTTTATGTTTACATCGCTTATATGTTCATAGAAAACTCGAAATTTAATTAGATGGCATCATTGCTAAAATTCACACGAAACAAAGCTAAATCTAACTGAGACCTTGGCCTGTAAATTGTTTATTTTCTTCTTTTGATAGTTTGGAAAAATGTTTTTCATTGTTATAAATAAAACATGAGAATTTGAGTCAAATTGATGAACATGAATTTGACAGTTAGTGCCCCTTTAATTAATGATCAGAGGACACTGACAATTTTGAATAACAGTTCATATATAGGCATTGCATTATCGTGTATTCTATTAAATCTGGAGAACTCTGATTATCTGAGATACAAATACATAATGTAATTGAAACAAGACGCGGAAGATGCCATATTTATTCAACCCTATGCAGTTGAAAAGAGATATCCAAAGTATATTAAAAGACAATATTAAAGAGTTTTCAAAGCAATTCATAGAATCAATAACTTAACTTACCCAACTGTTAGTTCCCCAAATAGTTTCCCTATTTCACTCTCTGCTACTGTCTTTTTGTCATATTTGACTGATGGCATACTAGGAATCTGTATTTCTTCTATTTGATCGATTTGTGGCTTTATTTGTTTTAGTTTTTGTAACAATTTCGTAGTATCTTTTATACCCTGGGTGTCTTGATAGAACTTCTGCTGCTCCTTTGCCTTATCCAAAGCTGTTTTTAACTCATTGCTAACAGACTGTAAGGTTTGAACATTCCTTGTGTCTTTTTCCTTCACTGTTTTAATAAGACCTTCAACTTTCTTATCAATCATTTCTTTCAAGTGTCTGCCTTCTTCTCTTATAGCCTGGATTACTTGCTGTACATCAGCTTGATGTGTATGGGTACATTGATCGATTTCTATTATATTAGACTGGAGCTTTCTTATCTTTGTTTCGACATCAATTTTTACCTCCGCGTTGATACCTTCCAAGTATTCCTGAATCTCCGATATATCATGTTTTTTTGTGAATTTTAATAGCACATATCTTACAGACTGGTATACTACATTCCATTCAATAATATATGAAGTTTTCATCATGTTCTTTACAATATAGTTTAATTTCCGGGTTGATATTTGAGCCACCTAAAAATATGTGATTCTTGCTCATCTTTGTCCGTAAATGAGATATTTCACATCCATCACAAAACAGCTGGTCACACTGTTCGCAGTAGTTATGTCCAGGATTAGACACACAGATTTCACACGTTTTGGACGCTACCTGGGCCATCTGGATTTTTCTGAGTTATTCTATCTATTGAAGAAAAAAATCCATTTAAACTAACATGAATATTCTATAATCAAGTTATGTATTTATCTTTTGTTAAATTAAAGTTTGATTTTGGTTGAATGCACACGCGGCTGCCGGCATTTGACACATTCCTGTTATGTTATTCCGTCAACAAATGTCAAATGCATGACCGATGTTGTAATTACGCTTGTGGCTAATCCTTAAGTCATTAGAAACCTGCTAAATGATGCTATATCGCTGTCTGGACTGATGAATTAGTGCTTATATCTAAAATATGTCATAAGTGTGTATGTATTTTAATTGATACACATAGTTAACATTGTACGTTTGCGACCGCTATTTACACCCATTGTTATGTGTTATTCGTTGGTATCAAGAGGGGATTAACAACTGATAAAAACTTTCTTTGAAATCACTATCTGATTGAGGTAGTATTCTTTCGCACACGCAAATATTTTATACGATATATTACACATTCTCATTGTGCCTGATGTAAGTTTGAATGGATAGCTCTAATAAGTTGCTTTGAAAAAAGGAAAGAAATACTGGGATCGCCGTACGTTTTCCAGCCATAACGTGAAACAGGAACATTTCATGACGATTTCTTTAAAATTATACAATTACTGAATAGCTTTCCCTTAGTACGCAAAATGAATAATGATTTTAATCAAGTAAAACTTTTCTGTATTTGTAAAATGTAATTCACATAAACGTGTTCATTTAAATGACTATTTCTATGAGTTAATTACATTGCTGTATCGAAAGTTTTGAACTGCATCGAAAACCTAGACCTATTATGTTCTGCCATTTAACCATAAAAAATAGCGAAAGACTCCCCAACTACGTTAACAATTTAACTAATTCATGATCAAAGTCGATAAACCGCGTTATCTACTAAGTGCTACAACATATATGAACATATGACAATCAATTTCTCTATACCAAAATAAGTTATCTCACGCCGTATTTATATTACAACTCATAGAAGATATGTCACAATTTATGGCGTTAGTATGTCCGGTGTGTCTGATGATTAAGGCAGGATCATTGTTGACATACACCAGCGTTATACTACAGTTTCCTTTATTTTGACAAAGAATCTAACATTACTTTATTGCCTACTTATTTCTTGTGTCATTGATCTGTAGTAGCCTAGAAGAGTTCCCTAATGTTATTCGTTGATGGTACATGTATACAGATGAGAATAAAACTTAAAATTAAAATTACTTGTAACCAGTATGACTAAACATGCTAAATATATTAAACTTACGTTATCGTCTTTTTTAAAATGACGGGAAAATAGGAAGTTAATATGTATGTGTGTTTCCTTTAGGCTTTGTTATTCGGCTAATAATGTTAACTACTACAACTGTGAAGTTGAAAACAAACGTATTCAAGTTTTTTTTTTATTAAAACAATGCATCTAAATCTGTTTGTACATTAAAGATGTATTGTTTTGACGTTTAAATCTCGATCTGGAATTATTTCAAAAACATGGGCTCTTAATAGTCAGCAACAATGCAACTTAAGGGTGGAATTTGTTAAAAAGTCAGAACAACATTTATTTAAACATTAGTCGTCAGACTGCCCTGATTGCACATGCAAAAATATTTCTTATTTAGGTGTTTATTCTATTTTATAATATATTACCAAAAAAATAAACCAAATAATAATAAAAATATATGCATACATGACTCTGCGCATGCATCATTCTAATGGCTATGGCTTGCTTCCATTTAATAAAATTGCTTAGGCGGGCACATTAGATGTTTTGATATGTGAGAACTATTATTTATTATCATGCCCATAATTGATAAACTACTTGTCATTTATGGTATGAAATCTGATAGTCATCGTATTATCATTTTAAACCATCCCTTCTAGTGTACATTTAAATTTTTGTTTTTATTAATTTGCTCATTTTTCTGATATTTATAGTCATTAGATTATATAAACTGTTTATTTGTAATATTGATTCACTGTAAAAATGTATATCTGAAGTCTATGTTTCTTTGTGTAGATCTTTTTTTAAATTTTGACAAGCATGTTTGAAAACAATTAACATCAATCTTAATTATGTGGTCTACACAATGTAAGTATTATATTATGACGTATAAGTCTTGCTGTGGGTTCTTCAGTTCTTTATTCTTTTTTATACCATTTCCTATATTCTTTATCTATTTTGCTCATAATAATCTATTCTTTCAATGATTCTCTTTTACTATTAGTCATTTTATTCTTTAATTTGTTAGCCCTTTATTATACACTCTCTGCCTATAAAGATTATTATATATTCTGTAAATACAATCCAGACCCTCAGGTTAGGTGTATATATAGGTTGTCAGTTGTATTGAGCCACACCCACTCAATAGTTATTAAGTCATCTTAATTAATAACAAATTGGTTAATCATTGTGATGGGTAAATATCAGTTGTAGTAAGTTACACTTACAAACTTTATTGTACTTCTACAGAAAATATTTAAATTAATAAACTCATCTTAAATCAATGTAGAATGTTTTGTCAAGTTTACTTTTAATTCAATGATAATTAAGGAACACACAATTTTGACTGAAGTTTTATATTTGTATCATAACATGAATACAAATAACTTTCAAAATGCCACTAAATGATTACATTTTTTTTTTCAGTATATGTATTAAGATGACTTGGAGGCAATGGTGTTATACAATTTCACTAGTAGTAACTGAAATTGGAAAAAAGTAATCCAAGAAAAAGAGAAACCACTTGTTTCTTTTAAAGATCAACACACACAAGGAAATTGTCAGACAAGTTATAACCATCTAATATTCATCGATGTGTTCAAAGTGAAGGTGATTTACGTATTTTTGAAGAGACATTCTGATATATTTGTAAAAAGGACGATTCGATTAGGGAGGGGTTGGGGGGATACGGCACAATTGTTTCGCACAAATTATAGTAAATCTAAGTCGAGCACATGTCAACGAACTTTGGTAAAGCAAACAATTGTCAGCTGATTTTTTTCGTTTGCCATACTATGGGGCTAAATTTTACGTGATTTCATTAAACTGTAGCCTTCTTCATAGAATGGATTGTTACAAACCAATCTAGTTTCCAGCAGTAGTGTCACTATATTTTTGTCGTTTTTGATAGTTTTAGTTATTTAAGAAAATGAAGAAACCTTTAGAAAACATACTTACCTAAATAGTCAGTTCATACAATATGTGTATTATCTCTACTCGTAATAAATTTATCTTGTTTAGTATTTACTTTATAACTTTACGCTAATAGAAATAGTGTCCCAAATTTTGACATCAGAATAATGTATTTAATGATAAATGTAATTGTCCCTTTTGATAACAGTGAATGATAACCTACAACACTAAATTTGCATTTTTGGCTGTTTGTTATATTAATACATGTTTTATGTTATTCTGTATGTTTGTTATATTAATACATGTTTTATGTTATTCTGTATGTTTGTTATATTAATACATGTTTTATGTTATTCTGTATGTTTGTTATATTAATACATGTTTTATGTTATTCTTGATGCCTTATTGACAGAACTTAGAATGGAAACAAAGTGTGTGACAACAACCAGACTAAAGACCAAAATGTTTACCTTACCTTTCAGTCAGTACATACAAAACGAATAGGAAACTAATACATGATTCACTATTAATTCTTTGTTTTATATTTTATCGTTTTACGTCATGCTGGCTAATAAATTTGATCGTTTCATTTTAGTCGTGTAGATCTTAGATGTTATGACATTATTGATGTTGTTTCATATATTATGACCGGTTTGTCTGTTAACATACAGTTAGTAAGTGTTGACATGCGTGACTGACTGACTTTGTTTAAAAATGAATGATTAACATAGAGGCAGAATTATTTTCAAGTATACAGCCTAATTTTAAAGCTTTCAAAACACCTTGGATTTGTATGCAAAGAAGAGATTATAATTCTTCATCTGTATTTTGACAACAGCTTTTGTAATTTTGTGTCCTTACTGTTTTTTAACTTTGCAATTTAGATGTTTTTGATTCGAACACAACTGTTGAGTCTTTTGTACATGGTGTGGACGAAAAGCACGTTTGATTTACAAAAGTGTAATGCTAGTTACTATGATAAGTTACTTCATGATATATTGAATTTTCATGATTGTTATCTTAAATAAGTTAGTTCCAGGGACGAAAGATACCAAAGGGACAGTCAAACTCATAAATCTATAACAAACTCACAACGCCATGACTAAAAATGAAAAAAAGATAAACAAACAACAGCACACACGACACAACATAGAAAACTAAGGAATAAACAACACGAACCCCACCAAAAAACTAGGAGTGATCACAGGTGCTCCGGAAGGGTAAGCAGATCCTGCTCCACATGTGGCACCCGTCGTGTTGCTTATATGATAATTAATCCGGTAAGTAGTCTAATTCGGTAGGTCACATTCATGAAAGGGAAGGGGATTGTAGTTACGACGTAAGGAACATATCCGATATCATTTGTGAAACGGTTATTCGATAACGGTCAACCAACTCGTGATGGCGTCCGTAAAATTTACGAAGGGATGATTTCAACTTCACCATTTGGAACTCTTGTGAGCAGCAACCCTCTATCAAGAAAATCACGATAGGAAATGCAAGCAAGGGAATAGTGTATCAATTGGGAGATATATACCCCGTATGCAGCTGCTGGAATGTTGCTACTTAGAAATGGAAAGTTCAGAATTGGAAAGCTGAATTCATCTCTTTTGTCGTAAAGTTTTGTTTTCAACCGACCCTCATTGTCAATTTCTAGATGTAAGTCAAGATATGAGGCCGACGTAACTATATCTGTAGTATCCTTTATCGCTAGCTCGATTGGATAGATGCGTTCCACATAGTCACCAAATGTTAAATTATTTAGTAAAAGAACATCGTCTATATAGCGAAAAGTAGAGTTAAAGGATATTGCTAACTTCTTACCTTTTTTCGTAAGAAGTTTCTGCATGAAGTCAGCCCCATAATAATAAAGAAACAAGTCTGCAAGTAGAGGGGCACAGTTTGTTCTCATTTAAATGCCGACAGTCTGTTGAAAAACACGTCCTCCGAACGTTGTATATTTAAAATATTTATTATTAATTAAATGAGTTTGGATGTTTTATCTTTAAAATTATCTAAACAAAAGTATTTCAAATAATTTCCTTTTAAATCCATTGACAGGGGAGGTAATCTCGGTTCTAATTTTGTTTCCTCGTGAAATTGATTTATATTTCCAGTCGCATTTCATTCACTTATGAGGGGGGCAATGGGTTTAACTGTTATGCTGTTATGGGGTAATTTAATTCTTTGTTATCTGTTATTCTGAAAATATATGTATTGTTAAGCTGTTATTGGCTTATTCCTATTATAGGACTATTATTTTTATTGTTATCTGTTATTGTGAGATTGTATTAGCTGTTAACTGTTATTGAAAATTGGAATGTTACCATTTTGACAACCAATCTAAAGTAGAAATTTAAGAAAATTGAACATTTTGATTTTGATGGAGAGTTGTCTCTTTGACTCTCATACCACATCTTCCTATATCTATTGGGGTCTTTCCACTGGTAATATGGAGGTAACGTATTTGCAGAAGGATTCCAGTAACATACATCACATACACATATTTAAATCAGTGGGGTCCAGGACCATTGCAGTATACATTATTATTATTCTTTGTAATAAATTCCATTGTCTGTGAACATGTTTTTAGATGTATAATTTTGTACAATTATAATTTGTACCAAAAAAAGGTACAAATTATAGTTTTGTTTATTTTACTTTCTACACATTTTTCTTACAAATTATCATTTGTATTTTGACTTTGTACACATTTTTTGTACAAATTATAATTTGAAAAATAACAATTTGACTAAGATTTTATTGAAATTCACTTATAACTTTTACAATAACTTATCATATGGATTTTGTTGTAAAAAAAGCATTGATACACCGTATATAATTTTATTTCAATAACCAAATAATAAACCATATTCTGTATGTGTCTGTCACAAGTCAGGACCCTGTAATTAAGTTGTTGTTTTCGTTCATAATTTTGTAGATAAATTAGGCTGTTAAATTGGTTTTCGTTTGTCATAAGCAAGGTCTTTTATATCTGACTATGCAGTATTGGTTTGCTCATACTCGACGGCGGTATGATGAGCTATAGTAGTTGATTTCTGTGTCTTTTTGTCTCTTTTGGAGATATGTCTCATTGGCAATCATACCTTATCTCCTTTTATACTTATTTACAAAATACAAAAGTGGTATATATGTATCATTTGTTTGAGCATGTGAGTGAAAAATTGCCTTTAGGAATTACACAACATCTGTTGCATTTAACATTCACATTTAGAAGTGCTACTCATCCTCTTTGTATTTACATGAAAGAGAACCCTGACTTTCAATTTCTTAAAAGCTTTTATCTGGTTCACTTAGTGAACAGTGAAGCTCAGAAAATGTTGCTTTAAATAAAGATGTGTCTTTAACAGCTTCAATTCAATTTCTTGACAAAATATCCTTGAAATAAGTGAATATATATGTCTCTGTTAAGGCCTAGCTGCATTATAGATCCATTCAACCAGTTATATAATAAGAACTACTGTAGTGGTCCTGATCATGAACCGGGCTGATTTTAAGATTTCATTTACTGTTATCTGTTATTGTCCCTTTTCAATTCCTTGTTATCTGTTTTAAGCCAAATCAATTTACTGTTTTGCTGTTATTGGAACCCCCTTGCCCCCTCACTTATGTACACGGATAAACGGGGTATAATTTGATAGGGTCTACATTCATTTTCTTTAGTTAAAGGTAGAGTTTGCTGATTGTTGGTTGACAACACTGACAGTGTCACTTTAAAAAAAATGTTGCCAAATCACATATGTTCCTTTTACTTTCCCCGACTTCGAAAAACAACATAAACATGAGCAAGAACGAAACAGCTTTTTTTCTTCCCGGCATTGAAGTTTTGTAATTCAATCAAGATAACATGAGTTAAAATAAGGTACTCGAGCAGATTCGGAAATGCAAGTTCGTTCCGGACGTTGGTTCACATATTATCGACGTATCCGTAAAACCAATGAATTTTCAGTGTAGAATTATTGAATTTTAAACATGAGCGGACGCGAGTACCACAAATATATTTTAAACAGTCAATTATTTCCTTACAACAGACAACACATTGAAATATCTTCGTGGTACTCGCGTCCGCTCATAGTTAAAAATTGCCCAAACGGACGCAAACACAGCTGATTTTCATAAAATTTACGTTTTTCCTGAGAAAGAGAGGGGTATTTAATAATTTTTACACACGGAAAAAGAAAAGTTAGATTGATTATTTGTAAGATGAGACACTATTATATTTAGAAATAACCATGCTTCTTGGATAGTATTCATTCTAAATTCAACGAAAATAGGGGGCTAGTTGCAATAGCTTATCGTACCTTGTCCTTTTACGTGATTTTATTAAACTGTAGCCTTCATCATAGAATGGATTGTTACAAACCAATCTAGTTTCCAGTAGTAGTGTCACGATATTTTTGTCGTTTTTGATAGTTTCAGTTATTTAAGAAAATGAAGAAACCTTTAGAAAACTTACCTAAATAGTCAGTCAATACAATATGTGTATTATCTCTACTCATAATAAATTTATCTTATTTAGTATTTACTTTATAACTTTACGCTGATAGAAATAGTGTCCCAAATTTTGACATCAGAATGATGCATTTAATGATAAATGTAATTGTCCCTTTTGATAACAGTGAATGATAACCTACAACACTAAATTTGCATTTTTGGCTGTTTGTTATATTAATACATGTTTTATGTTATTCTTGATGTCTTATTGACAGAACTAAGAATGGAAACAAAGTGTGTGCAAGGGACAACAACCCGACTAAACACCAAAAAATGTTTACTTAACCTTCCCTTTAATACATACCACATCTTCTTTTTTATATTTAATAAAAACCAAAACATTACAAAAGATAACAGAATAACTTTTTCTTGTGATGTTTCTCTTTTTACCGGACCAGTTTTGGCGTAATATATTACAAGTCTATCCAACTTATCTTTACAAAGAATTCCGCCGAAGTTGGTGCTAGGGACGTCCTAAACGTGTAGTGGGGTTGGAGTATTTGATCTGGTTTTGGTGTACAAGACTTAAAAAAGACACGCAGTACCAATGTATGGTCTTCATTCCTGTCCACGTAAAAGTTTTAACTTCCAAACATTTTATGGACACGGGATCAATATTCCGTTATTTAAACAACAGACCGTACTGGCCATCGTACTTTTGGGTATCTAAGTAATTCATATCTTATTAACAGGCATAAACTGCCTTCAAATTTACAATTAATTCATACGTTTTTGTTTTTTTTCAAAATTATCATTCAATATGTGTTCTACAAGGACCAACATTTCTTCAACTGTCTCCTGATACCTTAACACTATAATAAATTATACGTGGCTGTATATTTACACCTATATACGAAGCCCCGATAGGGACATGCAAAGAAACAAAAATAAAAAGTAATATATTGTGCGCACACTTTAAATATATTGTGCACACAACTTAAATATATAGTGCGCACAACTTAAATATATTGTGCCCACAGTCTAAATATATTGTGCGCACAAAATAATGTAGTGAGCATTAAATTCTTTGACATTACACATGGTACGGGGCTTCAATTAATGTCTCCTTTTTTAATTGACAGAATGAAAAATTCCCCATCAGGTTTTCTTTTGAAATGGGGCTAGATTACATGGAATTACTATCAATAATAGCAAAAAATTGTCATTGCATGTGTTTCGGCTCCTGAAGGTTTCATGTTTAAAATGCATGTTTGCCAACATATTAAAATGGTGTCATTCCATATATGATAAATAGTTCGAATGGTTATGTCATTGCCTTTCTAAACACACATCTCATTTCACAGTTGTATGTCATTTTTTGTTTCATTCATTACTTGCATGGGAAGTGACTAATTGTTTTAAGAAAGAGAAATTTAACAAAACATATCCGGTCAGTTTCAAACCGAACGTTCAAGTATTATTTTTCCACAGGTTACATTTCATTGTGTGTACCTGCACAATAATTATATCTGTAAACAGATTTCTTGCATCAATTTGTCAGGAATAATATCATTTTTCAGGATTTCCTTGCGCGTTTGAGCGAGATTAATAATTATAATTATACTAATTTCGGAATCGTGGAAATGCAAATATCTTGTTCCTGAATTGTACATTATCTCTTGTGGAAACTTTTATCATATTCCTCAATATAATAATCTGAATGATTGTTATGTGTTGTCGGCGCTAATGATAAACCAATCATAATAAGGGATATCATGTACTCAGTGACGTTTAGGTCTATTTTTACAACGTATGACTCATTATTCCTTCAGAATCTTATTAAAAAATACTCTATTTGTCGGATTATAGTGTTGTTGAGGACAACTATAAATATGTTTAACTACGTTGACTATTTGGTGGTTGAATAAGAAAACAAATATACAATGAGCCGATAAAAAAACACATGAACAATAAGAATATGGAAAAACTAGTCAGGCACTACCTTTAAGTAGCTGTGAATACTTTTTGATCTTTTGTCTTTGAGTTGGTTGGGATTTTCCATACGATTCGATTCTATCTGGCCAGTCAACTCTTTCCCAGCTACTTTTCACCGTATCTTGTGATAAATCACCACTGTACAAGGTCAACGTGTATAAAATATATATTTGGCACAACTTTGTGGAATTTTGGATCCTCAATGCTCTTCAACTTTGTACTTGTTTGGCTTTAAACATATTTTGATATGAACGTCACTTATGAGGCATATGTAGACGAAACGCGCGTCTGGCGTACTAAATTATAATCCTGGAACCTTTGATAACTATATACGTATATAAAAAATATATTTACAATGCAATAGTACTGTTCCATCGTAAAACACAAAATCAAAATAATAAAAACAAACAGTAAAATTGGATATCATATATGTTATCATTTAAACCAATATATATTAACATTTAAACATTAAAATTGGATATTATATATGTACGTTATCATTTAAACCAATATATATAAACATTTAAACAGTAAAATTGGATATTATATATGTAATCATTTATACCAATGTATATTATCATTTAAACTACATTTTAGTTGTACAATACATTGATTTCATTTCAATGTAATATTTAAATGAACTAAATAATAAACATTAGTTACATATATCTATTTAATATACTCTTTCTTGTCTCTAAAGCAAAATCATGTTAATGGGAATACTCTATTTAATTTCTTAAAGGTATAAATTATGTACATCATGTTGTATTTGACTGTGACAGGTTTGTTCTGTACAGTGACAATTAGAGTATTTTACAGGTTTTTTTTATTTTTTATCATGTGATATACCATGTATGCACAACATGTTTTATCAACTGACTTAAATGCACAATAAAGAAATCATTTATCTGTTGTGGGAATTTACCCATAAGAATAAAAATAAAAATAAATAGCAGATTTCCTATTTCATGTAATTTTCAATCTAAAAGAAAAACACAAAAACATATAAAACACGCAAATGCATCCAGTCAATGGTGTACATGTACTTATAAAGCATCCATGTAGGACTCATATCATATTTATTTGATCAAATACTTGTTCTAATAGATACTAAGGACAATCAGTAGGATAAAGGCCAGGAAGAAAACCGCATATCAAATTGCCATATGATAAAGACACTATTTCAGTGTTGAAGATATATTTTTGTTTACTTTTAAAAAAAATATGGATGCCAGGTTGGTGTATACTCAAATATTGTTTTATATCTATATCATCCACTCAAGAATGTTATATGTAATAAACAAGTTTGAGCAAATGCAGATTTGAACCTTTGAAAAATAGAACATAATAGATATAGGAAGATGTGGTATGAGTGTCAATGAGACAACTCTCCATCTAAATAACAATTAAAAGAAGTCAACCATTATAGGTCAAGATACGGCCTTCAACACGGAGCCTTGGCACACACCGAATAGCAAGATATAAAGAGCCCCAAAACCTAGTAATGTAAAACCATTCAAATGGGAAAACCAACGGTCTAACCTATATAAAAACGAGAAACGTGAAACACGTATGAACTACAAAAACAGATGAATAACTACTGTACATCAGATTCCTGACTTAGGACAGGTTCAAACATTTGCAGCGGGATTAAACGTTTCAATGGTACTAAACCCTCTCCCTTTTCTGAAACAATAGTATAACATCACAACATAGCAAAACACACTATAACATATCAACCGAAAGGCTTACCTCAATAAAAAAATGCAAATTAACACACAATGAACGAATACATTTGATCTTCGATACCTGAATGCAAATTTATAGTTAATTAAATGTATAAGGGTTTTATAATTAAGGTCAACTGTTAATTAAAAGGTTTGAACAAAGTTAAAATAAGATACCACTGTGACATTAAACAATTTATAGAAAATCATCACTTTTGAAAAGAGCTGCGTCATATCCTTCACAGGTAAATGAAACATAATTTTGTCAATACGTATACTTGATCGTCTGTGTGTATAAAAATTTTCGTTTAGGAATACCAAGAAATTTATTTAATATCAATAAAATAATCTAACACTTGGTATATATGGGATAAACATAATGTTTGTTTAAGACCTATTCATTACATTTTTTGTATGTTCACGTACTTGATCTTGTATTTAGCTTTTAGAAAATAAAGTATCTATCTATCTGTCTTCATGTTAATTACACATGTTACACTTAAAATACTACAAGTACAATTTTGTATTTGTACTGTCTTCTTCTCTATTGAAAAGTGTATCAAGTGATTAAAGAAGTTCAAAAACATTAGGATAATAGGATAACAAAAGATAATAACTTAAAGTAAAGCTTGAAAGTACAAAATGTGGATTTGCAAAACAATTAACAAGAATTCATTTAGGTAACTTATTGTACAGCACATGGGGCTTGTTTCTCCAAATAATATATCATTTGTGATCCCCGAGTCCTCTTTATTTGAAAATCCAAAACAAAATACAAACACAGAAGATCTGATGATTAACAATCTATAGATAACTACTCGTTAGTCTGTCAAAGTAATTTCAGGTGAAATACTGCGCATGGTCATTCTGTATTATAGTTCTTTAATCAAGAAATGAGGACACTCCATTCTAAAAGTAATAAATTACTGAATAAAGTACATTAAGCATTATTCATACCATATATTACTGTATTTAACAATTATAGATATATACTCAAACCTATAATTTTTTCGGTGAAATATAATATTTATAACATAGTACTCATAATTTGTTAACCTTTTTTTTGTTGATATTAGTTGCAAAACATCAAGAAATCTTCGTTAAATGAATAAAAAATATATCCTTAAGTATGCTTTCATTTCTTACAAGGGGCAGTGCTGTTGATCCAATTGATAAAATTGGGTTTCTACTTTGTATTATTATTTTTCTGTTCATAATGCAACTGATTTTTTTATCATGTTTATATTTGTCTTTAACTTTGAATCCCATCAAATCTGTTACGATTTCTGTACAATACCAGAACAGTGTTTATGTTTGTCATATACAAGAAGTAATTATGTAGAACGATCCTTTGTTTTACTTTGCTTCAGCACATCTATATGTTTTCAATGTTTATTCTGCTAAAAAAAAGCAACCTTTATGTAAATAGAATGGCTAGTTGAAATATTTTAAAAGGTTGATGTATCACGACCTTAACTAGCTGTAATACCAGGTAAAGCCCACACTTTTGTGTCTAAAGATACCTGTACCAAGTCAAGATTATTGTGTTGTGTTTCACTTGTTCCGTTGATTGATAGTTTGATTCTGTCGGTTTGTATGGACTTCCCCTTTTAGAATGTTCTTAGGTGTCCAGTATATTATGATACTTTTTAAACACATATGATTTAGTTATATTTTCAATTAAAGTTTATGACACATTTTGATACCATTATACATCTTAAAAAAAGAACAAAGGAGCAACAAAAACTTACCCACATTTCTTACAATCACTGAAAATGAAAAATGATTAACTAATATAACTATACTGCACTGATACTAATATATATATGTAATGTTTTTTGTGTTTTTTAAAAGCAAAAGATATTGCAAGATACAAATATGCATATATATTTAACGGTTTGATGAAAGACACCAAAGGAAGAAAACATCAGCAGTTAAACAAAATATTTTGTGTTTCCTGAATCTAGTATTATATGTTTATTATTCACTGATTAAGTTATATATTTTGTATGCTATTTTCATTTGGTCCTTCAATGGTCTAAGAAATTTTAAGATTGATGAATCGATTTGCTATTATTCAAAAGGCCAACATGCTTGATATTGTACAAAAGAAGTAAATCAAACAGTTTCGTAATAACAAAAAAGTATCATTGTTTGTTTCAATATTTCAAAATAGTTCTAACAGTTTGTCAGCCTGTAATCTATTATTGACGAATATATAACATAAGTTGTTGTTATGCTCTTTAGAAAAGGTCCAAGACAAAACATGAAATGCAAATACGTATTATAAATATATACCATAACATAACAATACTTACAGGGCTCGAGCTCTGTAAAATATTATAAGAGATAATAAATGAGTTTATAATTCAAAACTAAGAAAGAAGACGGATCAGTCTATAATGTTAGTATAAAAAAAATATATCAGAAATTAAAACTCGGTTCCAAATAACTTTTGATTTTCTATCTAAATTTTTTTATTAGAATAACACTTTGAAATGCGTACATACTTGTAGCACCATACAACCACAGTCATGTTATTTTTCCCTGGGAATTCATTGACCTTAAACTTTTGTTTTATCAACACTTTCTGGTTTGTAACTGCTAATTGATAGTTATTATTCTAATACATTACATAGTTTCATTATAATCTAACACTCCCCTGTATATAAACCATACAATTTAATCTGAAACAGTCTGAGTTTCTGTTGAAATTTCTTAATTGTATTAACAACATTAATGGTACTAAGTATTAAGTATCTTACATGTTTTTCGAACCAACAAGAACAAGATGTAAAAGTGAAACCCGGATTGAAATGATGTGTTGATGCTGTTGTAAGACGAACATATAATATACTCTACATCACTGTTTATTTGATAGACATATGCCAGTATTTTAAAACCAAAAGTAAGACTTCGAAATAGTAAAACCAACATAACTATTGAAAATGAGTTTGAGTATTTAAACTTTAACCCGGTAAATCATGATCAACCTTAAAACAAATATCAGGACTGCTACACTCATTAAAGATACCAGACATGCTTCGTCAATTTGTTACGCATGCCCAGTACAGCTCAAAACAATTTACATGACTAATTTTAATACGAAGTTGAACAGAAAAAAAAGAAAAAAGAAGAATCATTAAGTAATATGACAGCAAGGCTGTCCTGTGACTGTACTTATTGTAGAAATGTAATGAAGATACCTTTATTGTTACATAGAGGTAAAAACAACGCGTAGTGATTGAGTGAATACCAACCCCTTTTATGCAGAAGCAGAATTTATAAAGTCAAAGAAGACCACACAAAAGATTAATGACAAATAATCTTGATGTTCACATGCATCGAATAATGGCGTTTAATCTTGTTCCTTTGTCTGTCGAACTTTGAACCTGATTGTGATAAAGATTTAGAACCTATTTTTGAGAGTCGCACATCATCAACATATTTAAGTGAAAGCGAGTGATTAGTGTATTGCACCACCTTAGCGACATTTGATGTTGGTATTTAAAACAGGGGTTAAAATCATATCATGTAAACTTCATATACTCCTAAATTTAAATGTAAAGCTGAAACACTTATACGGCAAAGAGAACCCTTGCTTTTGCTCTTTTGGGTTGTGTTATAATTTGTTATGGCGGACATTATTACACAGTAAGGTTTAGCTCATTGACCTATAGTTGCGTACATTGACTTAATTTGGTATCTGGTGGACAGTTGTGCAATTGTCAATCATGCCATACTGTTTTATCTAAAGTTTATATTAATCACTCTCATCGTTTGTTCTCTTTTTGTCAATTGAAATCAGTTGAGCTTCATGTGTTTTGCCTTTCTGAAATTTGGTAGTGTTTTGATATTGTAATTGTCCAGTTAGTTATCTTGACCTAAACTGATGTATGTGGTCCAATAAGTTGTTTACATGATTGGGTAGTTCATTATTTATATTTGTTTACAAAAAATGTTTACAAATCAGTTGAGCAATCATTGATATTGACGTGATGTTATCGTACGGAAGAAGTAAATCAAACAGTTTTCTTGTAAAAAATAATTATCATTGTTTGTTTTAATATTTAAAAATAGTTCTAACAGTTTGTCAGGCTAAAATCTATTACTGACGAATATATAACATAAGTTGTTGGTATGCCCTTTAGTGTAAAGGCCTTTTAGAGAAAGAACACCAGCGCTAGAAAAGATCCAAGACATAACATGAAATGCAAAAACATATTATAAATGTATGTCATAACAAAACAATACTTACAATCCTAGACCTCTGTAAAAGATTATAAGAGATAATAAATGAGTTTTTAATTTAACGATTAACTCAATATTAAGTAAGAAGACTATCAATCTTTGATCTTAATATAAAAAATAGCAGAAATTAAAACTCGGTTCCTAATAGACGACTTGTGGCTTTCTATCTTTTTATTTGAATTACACTTTGAAATATAATACAATCACATTCATGTTATTTTTTCCATGGGAATTCATTAACCTTAAACTTTTATTTAATAAAAACTTTCTGATCTTTAACTACTAATTGATAGTTTGATTTATGATACATTACATAATAAAAGTATGTAAATATTATCTGATATTCCGCTGTCTATAAAACATCAACTTTAATCTGGAGCAGTCTTAGTTCCTATCACAACGGATATTTTATCATTTTTTCTCATTTGTATTAACAGCATTAATGGTATAAAATATTTTGCACCATTTCAACATTTCGACATTTGATAACGGTTCAGTAATGCCAGATTATTTTAAATGTATTTAAAAAGATTTCGTAAAACGTTGAAGTGCTGATAAAAGCCAACAACAACAAGATGTAAAAAAAAATTACGTGGTGATTGAAATAATACCAACCACTATATGCAGAATTCATCAAGTCAAATAAGACCACATAAAAGCATTGATTAGTGACAAATAATGTTTATGGACACATGAATCGAATATTGGCGTTTTAATTTGTTCGGTTGTTGAACTTCGAACCTGAAAGTGATACAGGTTTAGATATATCAAATGTAGAACCTATCTTTAAGAGCCGCACAGCATCAACATATTTTTAGTGAAAGCGACTCATTAATGTATTGTACCACCTTACAACAATTTAAAACAGGGGTTAAAATCACATCATTTAAACACCATATACTCGTAATGTTTAATGTTAAGCTGTTACACTTATAAGGCAAAGAGAACCATTTCTTTTATTCTGTTGGATTGTGTTATCATTTGTTTTGACGGGCCTTATTACACATCAAGGGATCTGTTCAAGTGTTGGAGTGCTGATTAAACCAACAAGAAAAAGCTTTTAAAGTTAATCCCAGATTGACTTGATGTGTTGTTACTGTTGTCAGACGAACAAAACCCTCACGTCAACGTTTATTTGATACAAATGTACCAGTAATTCAGAACCAAAAGGTAAGACTTTAAGATAGCAAAACAGACATAATTATTGAAAATGAAGATTTCGTTGAGTATTCAATTTTTTCCCGGTAATTCATGATTAAACTTAGTTATAATATCAGGACTGCAAAACTCATTTAAGATACCAGACATGCTTTGTCAATGTATTACGCATGCCTAGTGAAGCTTCAATAACAATTGACATGACTTATCTTAACACGAAGTTGAAGAGCATAAACCGGGAAAAGAAAAAAAACAACATTAAGTTATATGGCTAAAAGGCTGTTTTGTGACTGTACTTAAGGTAGATTGTAACACAAATACTTTTCTTCTTACACAGAGGTAAAATCAACGCGTACTGCAAGAGTACCAACCACTATATGCTGAATTGATAAAGTCAAATGACACCACACCAAAGCATTGATAAGAGGAAAATAATGATGATGTACACATGAATCAAATAATGGCTTTCTATTTTGTTCCGTTGTATATTGAACTTTGAACCTGAGTTTGATAAAGATTAAGACATATATATATAAACCTGTGTTTGAGAGTCAAACGTCATCAACATAATTTCGTGAAAGCGACTGATTAATGTATAACAAACACCACCTGATGTTTGTATTTAAAGCAGTGAGTTCAAATCACATGATGGAAACACCATATACTCGTTAATTGTAATGTAAGGCTGAAACACTTATACGGCAAAGAGAACCCTTGGTTCTGCTCTTTTGAATTGTGTTATAATTTGTTATGACGGGCTGAATTACACAATAAGGGATTTGATCATCTACTTAATTAGATATCTGGTGGATAGTTGTCCAATTGTTAATCATACCACATTGTTATATTGTATATCCTTACATTAAGCACTCTCGTCGTTTTTTTTTTTTTTTTTTTTTTTTTTGTTAATCGAGCATTTCATGCAATTAAGCTTCATGTGTTTTGTTTTTTCAAAATCGACGCGATATAGCATTTTTGTACTTATGCTTCGTGAAGCAACCAACAATTAATCAATCTTTTTTTAATTTCTTAGAGTTATGATATTATAATTTTCACGTTAATCCTCTTGACCCAATGTGTTGTGTATGGCCCAAAAAGACGTTACATAGTTGGGTTGTTCACCATTTATATTTATTTACAAGAAATGTTTACAAATCAGTGGAGCAATTATTGATAATGATGGAATGATGGAATGATAAGAAATTTCTATTTCTCTTAGCCGAATTTTTTGTACGCGCCCCATTTTTCATGATTGGGCTGTTTATCATTTATACTTGTTCACAAAAGATGTTATCATATCACTAGACCAATCATTGAAATTGATGGAATGGTTACAACCTGATCATAATCTACGGTTCAAAATTTGAATTGTTACTGTGTTCTAAAAGTTTCAGTAGTAACCAGATATACAGACACATAAGTTATTCAGACATCGATATATTGGTGTTTATAGATGTTCTTTGGAGTTGTTGTATTCATAGTTTGAATTTAAAAAACAACATCATATTACTTTGTGAACTAATCTTAAATACTATTCGTTTTTTTTTCGAAACAGTAAGGAGAAAAATCCGGACAAAAAAGACATTAAACAGTCTAGGTGGCATTTCAATTTGTATACTATTTCTGGTAAAATTGTACAATAAATCAGGTTATAATTTATCATTGGTTCTTTTCATTGTTGGCTATAATCTAAAAGTTATTTATGACAATAACTATTGTCATGATGGAAACCTGAAGCAAAGGTCATTGTTGTTATCCAAAAAAAAATGTGACTGTTAATCGTAGGATAAATAAAAAGACAATAATTGGGCAAAGAAATGGAATCAACCATGGTCAAATAAGGCCAATAGCGCGGACGACATAACTATCAACATGATTATATAAACTGGTCCTTACATGTTAACACTGCGTGGATTGACAATAATTTCTTAAATAGGTTTACAGCTCTATTTTTTTTTTCGTGCCTTTGTAACTCATTAAATTACAGATGTCAAAGAGGAACAAAACCTATGCATTGATGTGTCAGAATGACACTTATAAACCCGTTTTCAAAAACGGTTGCAAGCTCAATGTGGGAAGGACTTTAGAAAGTAGTCTTAATAACTGTTATCATAACGAATGTGTTGAAGCTCAAATCATAGTTAAGATTTCGGCAAATATCAGAGAAATGCAACCTAATGAAAACATTATCTGTTACTCGTTACTATAGACTCACAAACTAAAAACCTATTCAAAATATTTAAATGCATTTAGTAACCAAACGTATATACATGTTATTTTCACGATATTTTCCAAGTTTAGCGCTTAATTTCTGCCAAAATTAGCGAAGAGTAACCAAACGTTAATCAATCTGTAGCTTATCATATAAGATTCACATACTAAAGACCAACAGTCTGTAAATGCGTTTAGGAAACATTCCATATATAGTGTGTTGTCGAATGATTGAATGATGGAATGGATAAACAAGGGATAAACTACATGGTCCCGATGTTTTTTCAGTAGTACATGTATCAAGTAATTTATGATTTTAACATGAACAGTATTATTGAGGAACATGCAATCCTTTGGAAGTCTGAAAATTATGGTGCAAAACATTTTGTGAAGAAAAAAAAAATTTTTGTACCCGGACAAATTGTTGATACAGCATATGAATTGGCATACTGGCTTTTTTAATTATGAGGCATATATAATGCTAATGTAATGGCTGCCGTTATGATAAGACAAAATAACAGTTATGCAAATAAGCAAAATACCCCAAAATTTGCCATATGTTCCGCCTTCTTAAGTCAGTAGTTTACTCGGTTATGAAAAAGGTTACAATGCCACTATAGAATAATTATTAAGAAGAATTCACGTTAATGTCATCAAATTAATATATATCAGTGTTACGCCAACGATAAAACTATTCTCAGTGATTTAAAGAGCCTTTTCGCTCTTCATTTCCTGTGATATAATATGAACATTTGATGCCTCATCTATTGTGGTTATCATCCAATCAAAGTGTGGTTACATAGATTTACGAGTTTTGAACAGCGGTAAACTACTGTTGCCATTATTTAAGATATGTAGGACAAACAAAGTTAAAGATATGTAGGACAAACGGGTTTAAGATATGTAGGACCAACGGGTTTTAAGATATGTATGACCAACGGATTTAAGATATGTAAGACTAACGGGGTTTAAGATATGTAAGACTAACGGGGTTTAAGATATGTAGAACCAACGGGGTTTAAGATATGTAGGACCAACGGGTTTTGTTAAGATATGTAGGACCAATGTTTTTTTTTAAGATATGTAGGACCAACGGGTTAAGCGAACGTTTTAAATGTTGTATCAACCGACGAAAACATAAGAAGCCACAAACATAATACTCAATTAAGAAATTCCAACCAATCAAACTGTTCAGAAAAATGAACTACAATTAATGAATAAAACTAGAGGCTCTAAAGAGCCTGTGTTGCTCACCTTGGTCTATGTAAATATTAAACAAAGGACACAGATGCATTCATGACAAAATTATGTTTTGGTGATGGTGATGTGTTTGTAGATCTTACTTTACTCAACAGTCTTGCTGCTTACGAATACCTCTGTCTATAATGAACTTGGCCCAGTAGTTTCAGTGGAAAATGTTAGTGAAAATTTACAAATTTTATGAAAATTGTTAAAAATTGACTATGAAGGGCAATTACTCCTTAGGGGTCAATTGACTATTTTGGTCATGTTGACTTATTTCTAGGTTTTAATTTGCTGTACATTATTGCTGTTTATAGATTATCTCTATAAAAATTTTCAAGATAATACATAAAAAACGGCAAAATTTCCTTAAAATTACCAATTCAGGGGAAGCAATCTAACAGCCGATTATCCAATTCATCTGAAAATACCAGGGCAGATAGATGTTGACCTGATCAACAATTTGACCTCCTGTTAGATTTGCCCTCAATGCTTTGGTTTTTGAGTTATAAGCCAAACACTGCATTTTACCCCTATGTTCTATTTTTAGCAATGGCGGCCATCTTGGTTGGTTGACCGGGTCACCGAACACATTTTTTTTAAACTAGATGACCCATAGATGATTGCGGCCAAGTTTGGTTTAAATTGGCCGAGTAGTTTCAGAGAAGATTTTTGTAAAAGATTACAAATATTTACGAAAAGTGGTAAAAAATGACTATAAATGGCAATAACTCCTATAGGGATCAATTGACCATTTTGGTCATGTTAGCTTATTTGTAAATCTTACTTTGCTGTACATTATTGCTGTTTACAGATTATCTCTGTAAAAATATTCAAGATAATACAAAAAGAAACGGCAAAATTTCCTTAAAATTACAAATTCAGGGGCAGCAACCTAACAGCCGATTATCAAATTCATCTGCAAATTCCAGGGCAAATAAAACTTGACCTGATAAACAATTTTATCCCTTGCCAGATTTGCTCTAAATGCTTTGGTTTTTGAGTTATAAGCCAAAAACTGCATTTTACTCTCTATGGTATATTTTCAGCCATGGCGGCCATCTTGGTTGGTTGGCCGAGTGACCGAATCCTTTTTTTTTTAAATTAGATACCCCAATGATGATTGTGGCTAAGTTTGGTAAAATTTGGCGCAGTAGTTTCAGAAAAAAAGATTTTTGTAAAAGTTAACGACGACGGACGACGGACACCAGACGCCGGACACCAGACGCCGGACGCCAAGTGATGAGAAAAGCTCACTTGGCCCTTTGGGCCAGGTGAGCTAAAATAAATCAGCTTTGAAACTGCAAACCATTGAAAATAGTTTAGAAATGAATTTATAAAGTGACTTTTTTCTATATCTTTTTCTTCTTCATGGATTGACAAGCATTTTACATATTCATCTATGGTTGCACACAATAAAGCTAGGCAGAGAACATAAGCATACATTGTTGTAATCAAGCAAATGAGAGAGAAAAAAACCATACGATACGACATTACAGATTATATTATATAAGTATTACATTTTCACTGAGTAAAGATAATTGTAATTACAGTACAAGCAAGCATATCGATACATCAATAATTAATTTCATTCAGTGACTCTAATCTAGGAATTCCAGTGTATTCTGTGTTCATTTACACACATTATTTTTTTTTTTGGCAAATATGCTTTTTTAAGTCAAATTGTCTTTTATAAAATATTAAGTCCCTCTATACGAGGTTGCATCTTTGATATGTACTTTGCTAGTGAAATTACTATTTTAGATAACAGTTTTCATATGGGCCAAAAATTACAATATCCATATTTATTGGAATATCAATATGTGTTGTTTCATAAATTCAAACATGGATTTCTACTACAATATGACAAACCCCCCCACAATAGGTGTTCTATATTTCCTGATTGTTCCTTGCAACATGTTTATGACCTACACTGTACAAGGTTCATTCTTAAAAGTCAATATGAGAACATAACACCCGGTCAATCATTCGGTATTGAAACGAACAAAGCTTTATTTGTTTTTGAAAAAATAATAATCTGGTAAAATCCATCGTTGGTTCTTGTCATTGTTGGTTGTTATCTAAAGGGGAACTCTGGCAATATTGTAATCTGTTTAACACCTATGGTTATGAGGATGGAAACATTGTGCAAAGGTCAATGTTGTTATCCAACACAATTTGTGACGGCATTGGCAATTATAGGTTTAATAAAAGGATAATTATAAGACCAAACAATGAAATCAAACATTGTCAAAATGCAGCAAATATCGCGGTAGAAATAACCATCAACATGATAAAATAAACTATCCTTCACACGTTAATATTTCTGAAAAAAAAAGAAATGAAACCGAATATAATACATGATCTATAGCTCATCACAATAGCCTCACAAACTAAAAATCAACTAAAAACATTTGAATGCGTTTAGGAACAAAGCGTATATACATGTTATTTTCACGAAAAGTCCTTAGTGCCTAATTTCTGCCAAAATCAGCGGAGCAGCACCGAATGGAACTCAATTTGTATCTCATCATATAAGGTTCACATACTAAAGACCAACAGTCTGTAAATGCGTTTTGAAAAAACAATCCGAACAGAGTTTGTTGTGAAATGATGGAATGATGGAATGAGGAACAATGATAAGTATAAGTATAAGTATAAGTATAAGTATAAGTATACAACAAAAATCTAAAAAGGCAAATACAAATATATACTTAGGTTAAAGCCCTACAATACATAGAAAACATTGATATTTAATCTATAGAACAGTTAACAGGATTGGTAGAAAATGTATAAGATAATCCCAATACAACAAAATGAAATGATATGGAAAATTGTAATGTAATTTTGAAAAATGTAATGTAATTTTGAAAAATGTAATGTAATTTGGAAAAAAAGATGTAGATATAAAACAAAATTTCCACGCACGCTTCAAGAAAAAAAACCTTCATCAACGATAATCATTGAATATTTTAAAAAACAAAATCAGTGAATGGATCATGTTTAATATTTTGAATACAGATATATAACTGGTTAAAATTTTACCAATGTTGTGATTAAATGAGTGTAGAACTTTGGACCTGTAATACAAATCCAGTAACTGCCATCAGCAGTGAGGTTTGAACCATCTCCTTATAAACCTCTGAACCTTTAACATGTTAAATTTCGATATTTTCGATTCAGTTCACAATTGCACTTTGTTCACATACGATTAAACTAACAAATAAAAAAATGTATAATTCAATAATAAAGTGAAATGTGACATTCTGATATTAAAGACTAAGACAACAAATTACGAAAACAAACAGAAGTGACAATACAAATAGAGAAAAAAGATATACCACAGCTTAACGAATATACTCAGTCTTATTGAACCGTATTCCAAACATAAGTTCAACTCTAGTCAATCGAATCATATGGCAAAATCAAGGGTACGTTATTACTATGATTTGCACCACGTGAATTTGACCCTTTTATTAAAATTACTTCCTTTAGTTTAAGATTAAAATTAATAATTATATCAAATTTGCGGATAATATAGTCATTTTCCGCCATGGATCTAAAATAAATGTGTTTTGGAAAACTTACCTTGTCGGATATTTACAAAACTGTTGTGTATTTCTAAGGAAAAATGCTGAAAATTTGACTTTTTACAAATTAGAAAGATTGAAACCATCATTATTTTAAAAGAAATTGCCGAAAACGTAGGTTAAAAGTTATTTACCTTTAAATTCAACCTTCAAGGTGTTTCCCTGTATGCGGACAAATCATGAACAATATCTTCTTTTATCTTGATCTCTGTTCTAAAGCTTCCGTTTCTACGATTTGTAGCTATTTTATTTAGCAATTATAAATCGATTACGCCGATTTTCAAAAAAAAAAGCCGAAGGTTTTTAAATTTGTAAATGTTCTTTTGAACACAAAGATAACACTAAAAAAACTGTACAAAATTTACCTATATGAGAACAACTTGTTGATACAGCATATCAATTGGCATATTGGCAATTTTAATTAAGAGTCATAAAAAATCTTTTTGTAATGGCTGCCGTCATGATAAGGCAAAATGGCAACTTTACAAATTAGCAAAATACCCCAATGTTTGCCATATGCTCCACCTTATAAAGTCAGTAGTTTACTCGGTTATGACAAAGGATGCAATGCCTCTAAAGAAAGATTATTTAGAAAAATTCACGTTCATGTCATCAAATTAATATATGTCAGTGCATCGTCGACAATAATACTATACTTAGTGATTTGAAGAGCCTTTTCGCCCTTCATTTCCTGTGACATAATATAAAAATTTGATGCCTCATTTACTGTGTTTATCATCCAATCCAATGTGTGGTTTAAGATATGTAGGACCAACCGGGTTTGTCAAGACATGTAGGACTAACAGGTTTAAGATATGTAGGACCAACGGGGTTTTGTTAAGATATGTAGGACCAACAGGGTTTAAGGTATGTATGACCAACGAGGTTTAAGATATGTAGGACCAATAGGGTTTTGTTAAGATATATAGGACCAAAGGGTTTTGTTAATATATGTAGGACCAACAGGGTTTTGTTAAGATATGTAGTACCTACAGGGTTTTGCTAAGATATGTAGGACCAACGGGGTTTTGTTAAGATATGTAGGACCAACGGGGTAATGTTAACATAAGTAGGACCAACAAGTTTTGTTAATATATGTAGGACCAACAGGGTTTTGTTAAGATATGTAGGACCAACGGGGTTTTGTTAAGATATGTAGTACCAACAGGGTTTTGCTAAGATATGTAGGACCAACGGGGTTTTGTTAAGATATGTAGGACCAACGGGGTAATGTTAACATAAGTAGGACCAACAAGGTTTTGTTAAGATTTGTAACGGGGTTTAAGATATGTAGGACGAACGGGCTTTAAGATATATAGGACCAACGGGGTTTAAGATATGTTGGACCAACATGGTTTTGTTAACATATGTAGGACCAACGGGGTTTAAGATATGTAGGACCAATGGGGTTTTGTTAAGATATATAGGACCAAAGGGTTTTGTTAAGATATGTAGTACCTACAGGGTTTTGCTAAGATATGTAGGACCAACGGGGTTTTGTTAAGATATGTAGGACCAACGGGGTAATGTTAACATAAGTAGGACCAACAAAGTTTTGTTAAGATGTGTAGGGCTAACGGGGTTTTGTTAAGATTTGTAACGGGGTTTAAGATATGTAGGACGAACGGGCTTTAAGATATATAGGACCAACGGGGTTTAAGATATGTTGGACCAACAGGGTTTTGTTAAGATATGTAGGACCAACGGGTTTTTGTTAAGTTATGTAGGACCAACGGGGTTTTGTTAATAAATGTAGGACCAACGGTGTTTTGTTAAGCGAACGTTTTAAATTGTTTAAATCATCCGACGAAAACATAAGAAGCCGCAAACACAATATTCAATTTAGAAATTCAAAATAATCAAACCGTTCACAAAAATCAACCACAATTTATGAAATTAATGAATAAAATAAATAACTTTCAAACTGCGAACAGCACACAACTCTTTCACTTGGTCTACACGAAGAAATATTTGGGATATTCGAATATAACATTTTGAAAATAATTTAGAAATGAATAAAGTGGGTTTTTTCTATATTTTTTTCTCCTTTATGGATTGACAGGCGTTATACATATTCATGTATGGTTGCACACAATAAAGCTAGCCAAATGAGAGAGATAAAAACAATACTATACATTACAGAAAAAAATATATAAGTATAACATTTTCACTAAGTAAAGTTTATTATAATCACAATACAAGCATACCGATACATCTATAATTAAATTCATTCTGTGACTTTAACCTTGGAGTTCCAGAATATGATATGTTCATTTACACATTATTTCTTTTTTGGCAAATATGCTTTATAAAGTTAAATTGTCTTTTATAAGTCCCTCTTAATGAGTTTTTTTTTTAATTTTGCATCATAAATTCAAACATTCAGATAGAATCAGATTGATTTCTACTAAAATATGAAACACCACCCACAGTAGGTATTCTATAGTCACTGGATCTTCCTCGCAAAAGTTTCATGAACGATACTGAACAAGCATGACAAGGTTCATTTATAAAAGTCAATGTAAGTACATAAAACCCGGTCTGTCATTCGGTATTGAAACGAACAAAACGCTATCTGTTTTTGAAAAACTTAAAATTACAATTTTGTATTTTGTTTTGCAATTTCAAATATTTTTATTTAATATATTCTTCACATTTTGATGTGTTTCACTCAGTTTTAGTTTGTAACCCGGATGTTTTTGTTTCCCTATCATACAATCTATCATTGATTCTTTTCATTATTGGCTGTGATCTAAAAGTTATTTGTGACAATAACTATTGTTATGATGGAAACCTGATGCAAAGGTCATTGTTGATAATCGTAGGATAAATTAAAATCGCAATTGTAAGGCAAAGCAATGGAATCACACAAAGTGAAAGTACAGCCAATAGCGCGGAAGACATAAGTATCAACATGAATTAATAAACTGGTCCTTACATGTGAACACTGCGTGGATTTATACTAGTTTCTTAAATAGATTTTTGGCTCTATTTTGTATTCCTGCTATGTAACTCATTAAACTACAGATGACAAAGGATAACAAAAACAATACATTGGTGTGTCAGCATGACATGTATGGCCTCGTTTTCAAAAACGATTGCAAGCTCAATATGGGAAGGACTTTAACAAATAGTGTTAATAACTGTTATTATATCGAATTTATTTATCTCAAATCATAGCTTTGATTTCGGCAAACATCAGAGGAATGGAGCCTTATGTATACATGATCTGTAACTCATCACAATAGACTCACAAACTAAAAATCAACTCAAAATATTTGAATGCGTTTAGAAACCAAACGTATATACATGCTATTTTCACGATATCTTAAGTATAGCGCTTAATTTCTGCTAAAATTAGCGGAGCGGAACCAAACGTTAATCAATCTGTAGCTTACCATATTAGATTCACATACTAAAGACCAACAGTCTGTAAATGCGTTTAGGAAACATTCCGTCTGTAGTGTGTTGTCGAATGATGGAACGGTGGAATGACGAACAAGGGTTAAACTACATAATCCGAATGTTTCGGAGTAGTAGATGTATCAATTTATCTATTATTATACCATGAACAGCATTATTGAGGAACACTGTAATCCTTTCGGAGTCTGAAAATTATGGTGCAAACATTTTGTGAAAATAATGTTTTTTCAGACCAAGTTACAAGCAGATAACAGACTAACTCAGATATGATTATATAACGCATATCTTACGAAAGGCAAATAAAAATTTATACTTACATATAATCTCTTCAATAAATAGAAAAAACATTGATCGTTATAAAATGTATAAGATAATGCAATTACAGTAAAGTTAAATGATATGGACACATGTAAAAGATTTAGAAATAAGAATGTCAAATCATCTTTGAAATACTCAAACACAATTTTCCATCACGCTACAGGGAAAAACGTTTAACAACGATATTCATTAAATATTCTAAAAAAATGTCTGTAATAAATCAGTGAATGGATCATGTTATCTTGAATACAGATAAATATAACTGGTTAAAATTTTACAATTGTTGTGATTAAATCAGTGTAGTACTTTGGACCTGTTATACAAATCTAGTCACTCTCATCAAATTTGAGGTTTGAATCATTTCCTTATAAACATGTTAACCTTTAACAGGTTGAATTTCGATATTTTCTATACAGCTACAGCACACAAGTGGACGTTGTTCAACATACGATTCAACTAACAAATAAACAAATGCATTATTCAATAATGACGTAAAATGTGACATTCTGATATTAAAGACTAAGACAACAAATGAGGAAAATACAAAGAAGTGACAACACAAATTGATGAAAAAGATATACATCAGCTAAATGAATGTCCTCAGTCTTCCTAAACCGTATTTCAAGCATAAGTTCAACTGTAGTCAATCGAATCATAGGTACTTCATTCATATGATTTGCACCACGCGGATAATTAAGTCCATTTCCGTGATGGATCTAAGACTAATTAGTTTTGGAAAAGTTTCTTTGACGGATACTTACAAAAATGTTTTGTAAATCTGAGGGAAAATGCTGAAAATTTGACTTTTTACAAAATGGGAAGGTTGAAGTCATCATGTTTTAAAAGAATTTGGACGTAAACGTAAGAAAGCAGGTAGTTTTAAAGTTATTAAGCTTTAAAATTCAACACACAAGGTGTTTCCCCTTAATGCGAACAAATCATGAACAATATCTTCTTTTATCTAAATTTCTGTTCTGCACCTTGCGTTTCAACGATTTTTAGCTATTGTTTATAGCAATTATCAGTTGGTTACGGTTCCGATACTTTACATCTAAAAAGGCTGTAAGTTTCAAAGTTAATGTATTCAATGTTTTTTTTAACACGAACAGAACCCTAAAAACCTGTACCCGGACAATATGTTGATACAGCATATAAATTAGATTATTGTTGTTTTTTTTTAATTATGAGGCATATATAATGCTTATGTAATTGCTGCCGTTATGATAAGACAAAATGGCAGTTATGCAAATAAGCAAAATATCCAAAAACTTGCCATATGTTCCGCCTTCTAAAGTCAGTAGTTTACTCGGTTATGACAAAGGATACAATAACTCTATAGAATAATTATTTAGAACAATTCACGTTACTGTCATCAAATTAATATATATCAGTGCAACGCCAGCAATAAAACTATTCTCAGTGATTTAAAGAGCCTTTTATCTCTTCATTTCCCGTGATATAATATGAACATTTGATGCCTCATTTATTGTGTTTATCATCCAATCAATGTGTGGTTACATAGATTAACGAGTTTTGAACAGCGATATACTACTGTTGCCTTTATTTAAGATATGTAGGAAAAACGGAGTTTAAGATATGTAGGACCAACGGGTTTAAGATATAAAGGACCAATGGAGTTTAAGATATGTAGGACCAACGGGTTTAAGATATGTAGGACCAACGGGGTTTAAGATATGTAGGACCAACGGGTTTAAGATATGTAAGACTAACGGGGTTTGAGATATGTAGGACCCTCGGTTTTAAGATATGTAGAACCAACGGGGTTCAAGATATGAAGGACCAACGGGTTTAAGATATGTAGGACTAACGCAGTTTTGGTAAGATATGTAGGACCAATGGTTTTTTTTAAGATATGTAGGACCAATGGGTTAAGCGGACGTTTTCAATGTTGTATCAACCAACGAAAACATAAGAAGCCACAAACATAATACTCAATTAAGAAATGCCAACCAATCAAACTGTTCAGAAAATTAAACCATAATTAATGAATAAAACTAGAGGCTCTAAAGAGCCTGTGTTATTCACCTTGGTCTATGTGAATATTAAACAAAGGACACAGATGGATTCATGACAAAATTGTGTTTTGGTGATGGTGATGTGTTTGTAGATCTTACTTTACTAAACAGTCTTGCTGCTTACAAATACCTCTATCTATAATGAACTTGGCCCAGTAGTTTCAGTGGAAAATGTTAGTGAAAATTGTTAAAAATTGACTATGAAGGGCAATTACTCCTTAGGGGGTCAATTGACCATTTTGGTCATGTTGACTTATTTTTAGATCTGAATTTGCGGTACATTATTGCTGTTTACAGATTATCTCTATAAAAATATTCAAGATGATACAAAAAAAACGGCAAAATTTCCTTAAAATTACCAATTCAGGGGCAGCAACCTAACAGCCGATTATCCAATGTATCTGAAAATTCCAGGGCAGATATATGTTGATCTGATCAACCATTTGACCTCCTGTCAGATTTGCTCTAAATGCTTTGGTTTTTGAGTATTTTACCCCTATGTTCTATTTTTAGCAATGGCGGCCATCTTGATTGGTTTGCCGGGTCATCGAACACACTTTTTTTTAACTAGATGACCCAATGATGATTGCGGCCAAGTTTGGTTTAAATTGGCTTAGTAGTTTCAGAAGAGAAGATTTTTGTAAAAGATTACAAAGATTTACGAAAATGGTTAAAAAATGAAATGACTATAAATGGGTATAACTCCTATAGGGGTCAACTGACCATTTTTGTCATGGTAACTTATTTGTAAATCTGACTTTGCTGAACATTATTGCTGTTTACAGTTTATCTCTATCTATAATAATATGCAAGATAATAACCAAAACACAAAATTTCCTTAAAATTACCAATTCAGGGGCAGCGACCTAACAACGGGTTGTCCAATTCATCAGAAAATTACAGAGCAGATAGATCTTGACCTGATAAACAATCCCGTCTTGGTTGGTTGGCCGATTGACCGGACACATTTTTGTTAAACTAGATACCCCATGATGATTGTGGCTAAGTTAGGATAAATTTGGCGCAGTTGTTTCAGAAGAGAAGATTTTTGTAAAAGTTAACAACGACGGACGCCAAGTGATGAGAAAAGCTTCGGGCCAGTTTAGCTAAAAAAATCCGCTTGGAACTGCGAACTGCGCACAACTAGTTTCCTTGGTCTACACGAAGACATATTAGGGATATTCGAATATTCCATTTTAAAAAAAGTTTAGAAATGAATTTATAAAGTGACTACTATTTTTAGCCATGGCGTAACAGTTTGTTTTAGATTTATGAGTTTGACTGTCCCTTTGGTATCTTTCGTCCATCTTCTATATCTTTTTCTTCTTGATGGATTGACAAGCATTTTACATACTCATCTATGGTTGCCCACAATTAAGCTAGCCAGAGAAAATAAGCATAATCAAGAAAATGAGAGATAAAAAAAAAACAATACAAGTCTGTTATTCATGTATGGTTGCAAACAATAAAGCTAGCCAGAGAAAATAAGCATAAGCAAGCAAAGGAGAGGAAAACAACAATACGATACGACATTACAGATCAAATTATATAAGTATAACATTTTTAATGAGTAAAGATAATTGTAATTACGGTACAAGCAAGCATATCGATACATCAATAATTAATTTCATTCAGTGACTTTAATCTAGGAATTCCAGTATATTCTATTAAGTCCCTCTATATGAGGTTGCATCTTTGATATGTACTTTGCTACTGAAATGACTATTTTAGATAACAGTTTTGATATGGGCCAAAAATTACAATATCCATATTTATTGGAATATCAATATGTATTGTTTTATAAATTTAAACAAGGATTTCTACTACAATATGACAAACCACCCAAAGTAGGTGTTCCATAGTTCCTGATTGTTCCTTGCAAAATGTTTATGACCTACACTGTACAAGGTTCATTCTTAAAAGTAAATATGAGAACATAACACCCGGTCAATCATTCGGTATTGAAATGAACAAAGCTTTATTTGTTTTTGAAAAAAATAATAATATGGTTAAATCCATCGTTGGTTGTAATCTAAAGGAGAATTCTGGCAATATTGTAATCTGTTTAACACCTATGGTTATGAGGATGGAAACATTGTGCAAAGGTCAACAACTTGTGACGGCATTGACAATCGTAGGTTAAATAAAAGGACAATTATAACACTAAGCAACGAAATCAAACATTGTCAAAATGCATCAAATATCGCTGTAGAAATAACCATCAACATGATAAAATCAACTATCCCTCACACGTTAACATTGCGTGGATTGATTACGGTTTCTAAGTTAGGTACTCTAGCTCTACTTGATACTCCTGTTTTGTAACTCATCAAAATATAGATGACAAAGAGTAAAATGAAACAAAAACAACACCAAGATGTGGTGCCAGACAGACACTTAATTATGGTCCTGTTTTCAAAACGGTTGCAAGCTCATTATGAGAAGGATTTCACGAAAAGGTTTTTATAAATGATATAACTAGCATTTGTCGAGGTTTGAATCCCGTGATTTCTGAAAACAAATAGAGGAATGAAACCAAATATAATACATGATCTATAGCTGATCACCATAGACTCAAAAACAAAAAATCAACTAAAAAATTGAATGCGTTTAGTAATAAAGTGTATATACATGTTATTTTCATGAAAAGTCCTCAGTGCCTAATTTCTGCCAAAATCAGCGGAGCAGAACCGAACGTGAATTCAGTTTGTATCTCATCATATAAGGTTCACATTCTAAAGACCAACAGTCTGTAAATGCGTTTAGGGAAAAAAATCCGTACAGAGTTCGTTGTGAAATGATGGAATGATGGAATGACGAACAAGGATAAGTTACATGGTCCTGATGTTTCTCAGTAGTACATGTATTGATTCATTGATGGTTATTCCATGAACAGTATTCTAGAGGAACATTGTAATCCTTTCGGAGTCAAAAAATTGTGGTCAAATACATAATGTAAAAATACTGTTTTTTCAGACCTAGTTACAAGTAGATGAACTGAGGTATAATTATACAAAAAAAATCTAAAAAAGGCAAATAAAAATATATACTTAGGTTAAAGCCCTACATTTAATAGAAAACATTGATATTTGATCTAAAGAACAGTTACCAAGATTGTTATAAAATGTATAAGATAATAATGCAATTACAGTAAAATTAAATGATATGGACAAATGTAATGTTATTTGGAAAAAAAGATGTAGATATAAGAACGTCAAATAATCTTTGAAATACTAAATTAAACAAAGTTTCCTCGCATGCTTAAAAAAAACGTTCATCAACGATAATCGTTAAATATTTTAAGGAAAATAATGTCTGTAAGAAATCAGTGAATGGATCATGTTTAATATTTTGAATACAGATGTATAACTGGTTAACATTTTACAATTGTTGTGATTAAATGAGTGTAGTACTTTGGACCTGTAATACAAATCTAGTCACTGCCACCAGTGAGGTTTGAACCATTTCCTTATAAACCTGTGAACCTTGAACATGTTGAATATCGATATTTTCTATACAACTACAGCTCACAATTGGACGTTGTTAAACATACGATTCAACTAACAAATAAACAAATGTATTATTCAATAATGACGTAAAATGTGACATTCTGATATTAAAGACTAAGACAACAAATGAGGAAAATAAAAAGAAGTGACAATACAAATGATGAAAAAGATCTACAACAGCTAAACAAATATCACCAGTCTTACTCAACCGTATTTAAAGCATAAGTTCAACTGTAGTCAATCGAATCATAGGTACTTTATTAATATGATTTGCACCACATGACTTTTGCCCTTTTGATTAAATTACTTCTCTTTGTGTAAGATTGAAATTATAATTATATATTATATATAATCCAGTCAATTTCCGACATTGATCTAAGACTAATGTGTTTTGGAAAACGTCCTTTGACGGATTTTTACAAAAAATAATTTGTAAATCTGAGGGAATATGCTCAAAATTTGACTTTTTACAAAATTGGAAGGTTGAAATCATCATGTTTTAAAGGAATTTGGACGTAAACTTAAAAAAGCAGGTAGTTTTAAAGTTATTGTAGTCAATGTTCTTTTGAACACGAACAGAACCCTAAAAACCTATAAACGGACAAATTGTTGATACAGCATATGAATTGGCATATTGGCATTTTTAATTTAGAGGCATATATAATGCTAATGTTATGGCTACCGTTATGATCAGACAAAATCGTTTTTTTTTCAAATAAGCAAAATACCCCAAATGTTGCCATATGTTCCGCGTTCTAAAGTCGGTAGTTTACTCGGTTATGACAAAGGAAGCAATGTCTTTATAGGACCAACGGGTTTAAGATATTGAGGACTAACGGGGTTTAAGATAAGTAAGACCAACGGATTTAAGATATGTAGAACCAACGGGGTTTAAGATATGTAGGACCAATAGGGTTTTGGTAAGATATGTAGGACCAACGGGGTTTTGTTAAGATATATAGGACCAACGGGTTAAGCGAACGTTTTAAATGTTGTATCATCCGAAAAAACATAAGAAGCCACAAACATAATACTCAATTAAGAAATTCCAACCAATCAAACTGTTCAGAGAAATAAACTAGAGGCTCTAAAGAGCCTGTGTCGCTCACCTTGGTCTATGTGAATATTAAACAAAGAACACAGATGGATTCATGACAAAATTGTGTTTTGGTGATGGTGATGTGTTTGTACATCTTACTTTACTAAACCGTCTTGCTGCTAACAATTACCTCTATCTACAATGAGCTTGGCCTAGTAGTTTCAGTGAAAAATGTTAGTGAATTTTACAAATTTATGAAAATTGTTAAAAATTGACTATAAAGGGCAATTACTCCTCAGGGGTCAATTGACCATTTTGGTCAAGTTGACTTATTTTTAGGTCTTACTTTGCTGTACATTATTGCTGTTTACAGATTATCTCTATAGAAATATTCATGATAGTAACAAAAAACAGCAAAATTTCCTTAAAATTACATATTTAGGGGCAGCAACCTAACAACCGATTATCAAATACATCTGAAAATTCCAGGGCAGATAGATGTTGATCCGATCAACAAATTGACTTCCTGTCAGATTTGCTCTAAATGCTTTGGTTTTTGAGTTATTAGCCAAAAACTTCATTTCACCCCTATGTTCTATTTTTAGCCATGGCGGCCATATTGGTTGGTTGGCCGGGTCACCGGACACTTTTTTTAAAACTATATGACCCAATGATGATTGCGGCCAAGTTTGGTTTAAATTGGCCAAGTAGTTTCAGATGAGAAGATTTTTGTAAAAGATTACAAAGATTACGAAAAATGGTCAAACAATGACTATAAAGGGCGATAACTCCTATAGGGGTCAACTGACCATTTTGGTCATGTTAACTTATTTGTAAATCTTACTTTGCTGAACATTATTGCTGTATACAATGTGGGGTTCGTGTTGTTTATTTTTTAGTTTTCTATGTTGTGTCGTGTGTGCTGTTGTTTGTTTTTTTTTTTTATTTTTAGCCATGTCTTTTTCATTTTTAGCCATGGCGTTGTCAGTTTGTTTTAGATTGATGAGTTTGACTGTCCCTTTTGTATCTTTCGTCCCTCTTTTACAGTTTATATCTATCTATAATGATATTCAAGATTATAATCAAAATACAAAATTTCCTTAAAATGACCAAATCAGGGGCAGCAACCTAACAGCGGGTTGTCCGATTGATCTAAAAATTTCAGGGCAGATAGATCTAGACCTGATAAACAATTTTACCCTTTTGTCAGATTTGCTCTAAATTCTTTGGTTTTTGCATTATTAGCCAAAAACTGCATTCACCCCTTTTTTCTATTTTTAGCCATGGCAGCCATCTTGATTGGTTGACCGGGTGACCGGACACATATTTTAAACTAGATACCCCAATAATGATTGCGGCAAAGTTTTGTTTAAATTGGCCTAGTAGTTTCAGAGGAGAAGATTTTTGTAAAAGATTACAAAGATTAACGAAAAATGGTTAAAAATTGACTATAAAGGACAATATCTCCTTATTTGTAAATCTTACTTTGCTGAACATTATTGCTGTTTACAGTTTATCTCTATCTGTAATAACATTCAAGATAAAAATCAAAAACAGCCAAATCTCCTTAAAATTACCAATTCAGGGGAAGCAACCTAACAACGGTTTGTCCGATTCATCAGAAAATCTCAGGTCAGATAGATCGTGACCTGATAAACAATTTTACCTGGTCAGATTTGGTCTAAATGCTTTGGTTTTTGAGTAATAAGCCAAACGCTGCATTTTATTCTCTATGTTCTGTTTTAAGCCATGGCGGCCATCTTGATTGGTTGGCCGGGTCACCGGACACATTTTTTTTATACTAGATACCCCAATGATGATTGTGGCTAAGTTTGGATAATTTTGGCGCAGTAGTTTTAGAGGAGAAGATTCTTGTTAAAGTTAACGACGACGGACGACAGACGACGGACGACGACGGACGACGGACGCCGGACACAGGACGCCGGACACCGGACACCGGGCCAGGTGAAATTAAAAAAATTGCTATATAACCAGTGTAATTTTTCTGACAAAACGGTTGGTTTATCTTTTTGTCAAAGAGTCAAAGTAAATACTTTGTCAAAATTTTATGAACATTAAACGAGCCAAATTAATTTTAGTGAAAGTGTTGGGTACCACCTTAAAAGTCAATATGAGAACATAACATCCGGTCAATCATTCGGTATTGAAACGAACAAAGCTTTATTTGTTTTTGAAAAAATAATAATCTGGTTAAATCCATCATTGGTTCTTGTCATTGTTGGTTGTAATCTAAAAGGGGAATTCTTGCAATACTGTAATCTGTTTTAACACCTATGGTTATGAGGATGGAAACATTGTGCAATAGTCAATGTTGTTATAAAAAAAAACTTGTGACGGCGTGGCAATTGTAGGTTAAATAAAAGGACAATTATAAGACCAAACAATGAAATCAAATATTGTCAAAATGCCGAAAATATCGCGGTAGAAATAACCATCTACATGATAAAATAAACTATCCTTCACACGTTAACACTGAGTGGGTTGATTACGGTTTCTTAGATAGGTACTCCAGCTCAACTTGGTACTCCTGTCTTGTAACTCCTCAAAATGTAGATTACAAAGAGTAGAATAAAAAAAAACAATACCAAGATGTGGTGTCAGACACTTAATTATGGTCCCGTTTTCAAAAATGGTTGCAGACTCATTATAAGAAGGATTTCACGAAAAGGTCTTTATAGCTGTTATAACTCGGATTTGTTGAAGGTTAATTCCTGTGATTTCTAAAAAAGTAGAGGAATGGAACCTAATGTAATAAATGACCTTTAGCTCATCACAATAGACTCACAAACTAAAAATCAACTCAAAATATTTCAATGCGTTAAGGAACAAAGTGTTTATGCATGTTATTTTCACGAAAAGTCACAAGTGCCTACTTTCTGCCAAATTCAGCGGAGCGGAACCAAACGTGAACTCAATTTGTATGTCATAATATTAGGTTCACATACTAAAGACCAACAGTCTGTAAATGCGTTTAGGAAAAAAAATCCGTACAGAGTTCGTTGTGAAATGATGGAATGATGGAATGACGAACAAGGATAAGTTACATGGTCCTGATGTTTCTCAGTAGTACATGTATCGATTCGTTTATGATTATACCATGAACAGTATTATAGAGGAACACTGTAATTTATGATTATACCATGAACAGTATTATAGAGGAACACTGTAATCCTTTTCGAGTTTGAAAATTATGGTCCAAAACATTTTGTGAAAATAATGGTTTTTCAGACCTAGTCACAAGTATAATTATACAACAAAAATCTAAAAAAGGCAAATGAAAATACATACTTAGGTTAAAGCCCTTAAGAAAACATTGATATTTAATCTATAGAACAGTTACCATGATCGGTATAAAATGTATAAGATAATGCCAATACAATAAAATGAAGTGATACGGGAAAATGTAATGTAATTTGGAAAAAAAGATGTAGATATAAGAACGTCAAATAATCTTTGAAATACTAAATTAAACAAAATTTCCTCGCACGCTTCAAGAAAAAAACGTTCCTCAGCGATAATCATTAAATATTTTAAAGAAAAAAATGTCTGTAATAAATCAATGAATGGATCATGTTTATTTTTTTGAATACAGATATATAACTGGTTAAAATTTCACAATTTTTGTGATTAAATGAGTGTAGTACTTTGGACCTGTAATACAAATCTAGTCACTGCCATCAGCAGTGAGGTTTGAACCATTTCCTTATAACCTGTTAACCTTTCACATGTTAAATTACGATATTTTCGATACAGTTCACAATTGGACTTTGTTCACATACGATTCAACTAACAAATAAAAAAATGTTTAATTCAATAATGACGTGAAATGTGACATTCTGATATTAAAGACTAAGACAACAAATTACGAAAACAAACAGAAGCGATAATACAAATAGACGAAAAAATATACCACATCTTAACGAATATGATCAGTCTCTTTGAATCATATTCCAAACATAAGTTCAACTTTAGTCAATCGAATCATATGGCAAAATCAAGGGTACGTTATTCCTATAATTTGCACGACGTGAATTTGGCCCTTTTATTTAAATTACTTCCTTTATTTAAGATTACAATTATAAATTACATCAAATTTGCGGATAATATAGTCCTTTTCCGCCATGTATCTAAACTAATGAGTTTTGGAAAACTTCCTTTGTCGGATATTTACAAAACTGTTGTGTGTTTCTAAGAGAAAATGCAGAAAATTTGACTTTTTGAAAATTAGGAAGGTTGAAATCATCATGTTTTTAAAATAAATTGACGAAAACGTAAGCAGGTAGGTTAAAAGTTATTCAGCTTTAAAATTCAACCTTCAAGGTGTTTCCCTATATGCGGGTAAATCATGAATAATATCTTCTTATATCTTGATCTCTGTTATAAACCTTCCGTTTCTACGATTTGTAGCTATTTTATTTAGCAATTATCAATCGATTACGCCGATTTTCAAACAAAAAAAGCCGAATGTTTTTAAATTAGTAAATGTTCTTTTGAACACAAACAGAACCCTAAAAACTGAGCAATTCACCTATATGCGGACAACGTGTTGATACAGCATTATGAATTGGTATATTGGCAATTTTAATTAAGAGTCATAAAAATCCTATTGTAATGGCTGCCGTCATGATTAGGCAAACTGGCAACTATGCAAATCAACAAAATACCCCAAATTTTGCCATATGATCTGCCTTCTAAAGTTAGTAGTTTACTCGGTTTTGACAAAGGATGCAATGCCTCTATAGAAAAATTATTTAGAAAAAATCCCGTTCATGTCATCAAATTAATATATGTCAGTGCATCGTCGGCAATAATACTATACTTAGAGATTTGAAGAGCCTTTTTGACCTTTATTTCTTGTGACATAATATAAAAATATGATGCCTCACTTACTGTGTTTATCATCCAATCAATGTGTGGTTTAAGATATGTAAGACCAAACGGGTTTGTTAAGATATGTAGGACTAACAGGTTTAAGATATGTAGGACCAACGGGGTTTTGTTAAGATATTAGGACCAACGGGGTTTTGTTAAAATATGTAAGACCAACAAGGTTTAATATATATAGGACCAACGGGGTTTTAGATATGTAGGACCAACGGGGTTTTGTTAAGATATGTAGGACCAACGGGATTTGTTAAGATATGTAGGACCAAATGGGTTTTGTTAAGATATGTAGGACCAACGGGGTTTTGTTAAGATATGTAGGACCAACAGGGTTTTGTTAAGATATGTAGGACCAACGGGGTTTTGTTAAGATATGTAGGACCAACGGGGTTTTGTTAAGATATGTAGGACCAACAAGGTTTTGTTCAGATGTGTAGGACTAACGGGGTTTTGTTAAGATATGTAGGACCAACGGGGTTTTGTTAAGATGTATAGGACGAACGGGGTTCAAGATCTGTAAGACGAACGAGGTTTAAGATATGTAGGACCAATGGGGTTTAAGATATATAGGACTAACGGGGTTTTGTAAAGATATGTAGGACCAACGGGGTTTTGTTAAGATATGTAGGACCAACGGGTTTTTGTTAAGATATGTAGGACCAACGATGTTTTGTTAAGATATGTAGGACCAACGGGTTTTGGTAAGATATGTAGTACCAACGGGGTTTTGTTAAAATATGTAGGACCAACGGGGTTTTGTTAAGATATGTAGGACCAACGGGTTTTGTTAAGATATGTAGGACCAACGGGTTTTGTTCAAATATGTAGGACCAACGGTTTTTTTTTAAGATATGTAGGACCAACGGGGTTTTGTTAAGATATGTACGACCAACGGGTTTATTAAGATATGTAGGACCAACGGGGTTTTGTTAAGATATATAGGATCAACGGGTTTTTGTTAAGATATGTAGCACCAACGGTTTTTTCTAAGATATGTAGGACCAACGGGGTTTTGTTAATCGAACGTTTTAAATGTTTTATCATCTGACGAAAATATAAGAAGCCACAAACACAATACTCCATTTAGAAATTCCAACCAATCAAACCGATCGGCAAAATAAATGACAATTAACATGATTAATGAAATTAATGAATCCAAAAATCAGCTTTGAAACTTCGAACAGCACGCAACTAGTTTACTCGGTCTACACGAAGAAATATTAGGGATATTCGAATATAAAATACAAGCATATCGATATATCAATAATTAAATCCATTCAGTGACTTTAACCTTGGAGTTCAAGAATATGATATGTTCATTTACACATTATTTCTCTTTTGGCAAATATGCTTTATAAAGTTAAATTGTCTTTAATAAGTCCCTCTAAATGAGTTTTTTTTTTTTATTTTTGCATCATAAATTCAAACATTCAGATGGAACCAGATTGATTTCTACTACAATATGAAACAACACCCAAAATAGGTGTTTTATAGTCTCTGGTTCTTCCTTGCAAAAGTTTCATGAACGATACTGACCAAGAATGACAAGGTTCATTTTTATAAGTCAATATAAGTACATCAAACCCGGTAAGTTATTCGGTATTGAAACGAACAAAACGCTATTTGTTTTTGAAAAACTTAAAATTACAATTTTGTATTTTGTTTTGCAATTTCAAACATTTTTATTTAATATATTCTTCACATTTTGATTGTGTACCTTGGTTTATTATCAATGACTTTTTGAAGCTTTGGCTGACTTGAAAATGGCTATTGTTGTCTTATAGTTCATTTCTGTTTGTGTTGCATTTTAGTGTCTGTTCTGTTGCTGTTCTTCTCTTATAGTTAATGTGTTCACTCAGTTTTAGTTTGTAACCCGGATTTTTTTTTTCTCTATCATAAAATTTATCATTGGTTCTTTTTATTATTGGCTATAATCTAAAAGTCATTTGTGACAATAACTATTGTTATGATGGAAACCTGATGCAAAGGTCATTGTTGGTAATAGTAGGATCAATTAAAAACGCAATTATAAGGCAAAGCAATGGAATCACACAAAGTAAAAATACAGCCAATAGCGCGGAAGACATAACTATCAACATGATAAATAAACTGATCCTTACATGTTAACACTGCATGGGTTTATACTACTTTCTTAAATAGGTTTTCAGCTCTATTTTATATTCATGCCGTGTAACTCATTAAATTACAGATGGCAAAGGGTAACAAAAACAATACATTGATGTGTCAGAATAACATGTATGGCGTCGTTTTCAAAAACGATTGCAAGCTCAATATGGGAAGGACTTTAAAAAATAGTCTTAAAAACTGTTATTATATCGAATTTATTAAAGCTCAAATCATAGCTTTGATTTCGGAAAAAACATCAGAGGAATGGAACCTGATGTATACCTGATCTGTAACTCATCACAATAGACTCACAAACTAAAAATCAACTCAAATATTTGACTGCGTTTAGAAACCAAACGTATATACATGTTATTTTCACGATATCTTAAGTATATCGCTTAGGTTCTGACAAAATTAGTGGAGCGGCACCAAACGTTAATCAATCTGTAGCTTACCATATTAGATTCACATACTAAAGACCAACAGTCTGAAAATGCGTTTAGGAAACATTCCGTCTATAGCTTGTTGTTGAATGATCGAACGATGGACTGACGAATAAAGGTTAAACTACATGGTCCCGATGTTTCTCAGTAGTATATTTATCAATTTATTAATGATTATAACATGAACAGTATTATTGAGGAACAATGTAATCCTTGCGGAGTCTGAAAATTATGGTCCATAACATTTTGTGAAAATAATGTTTTTTCAGACCTAGTTACATGCAGATAATAGACTAACTCAGATATAATTACAGGTATATAACGAATATTTTACGAAGGGCAAATACAAATGTATACTTACAAAGAACGTCTACAATAAATAGAAAAACATTGATCGTTATAAAATGTATAAGATAATGCAATTACAGTAAAATGAAATGATATGAACAAATGTAATGTTATTTGAAAACAAAGATATAGAAATAAGAATGTCAAATTATCTTTGAAATACTAAATTAAACAAAATGTTCCAGCACGCTACAAGGAAAAACGTTTAACAACGATATTCATTTAATATTCTAAAACAAATTGTCTGTAATAAATCAGTGAATGGATCATGTTATCTTGAATACATATAAATACAACTGGTTAACATTTTACAATTGTTGTGATTAAAACAGTGTAGTACTTTGGACCTGTTATACAAATCTAGTCACTTCAATCAACAGTGAGGTTTGACTCATTCCTTATAAACCTGTTAACCGCTATTGAATTTTGATATTTTCTATAGAACTACAGCACACATTTAGACGTTGTTGAACATACGATTCAACTAACAAATAAACAAATGCATTATTTCAATAATGACGTGAAATGTGACATTCTGATATTAAAGACTAAGACAACAAATGACGAAAATAAAAAGAAGTGACAATACAAATAGATGAAAAAGATATACAACAGCTGAATGAATGTCCTCAGTCTTACTGAATCGTATTCCAAACATATGTTCAACTGTAGTCAATCGCATCATATGGCAAAATCAAGGGTACTTAATTCATATGATTTGCACCACGGATACGCGTGTATCTCCCTCATGCAAAGCTCTGATTCCTTTCACGGATTTGACTATACTTTTTGGACCTTTTGGATTAAAGCTCTTCATCTTTTATATAAGCTTTGGATTTTAAATATTTTGGCCACGAGCATCACTGAAGAGACATGTGTTTTCGAAATGCGCATCTGGTGCAAGAAAATTGGTACCGTTAATTTTATCATAGATTATAGTTTTCATATGGGCCAAAGGTAACAATATCCATATTTATTTGAATATCAATATGTGTTGCTTCATAAATTCAAACATTCAGATGGAACCAGATTGATTTCTACAACAATATGACAAACCACCCACAGTAGGTGTTCTATAGTTTCTGGTTCTTCCTTGCACTGATAAAGGTTCATTATCAAAAGTAAATATTACCAAATATTACGATTCTAATCACTGTCTTTGGCATGCTGCCTACCGTCTTTTCTTTCATTCATGTATTTAACCATAATATGTGTCAAGTAGTTGATGTACCACCAAGATAGCAACCTAAATTCTACAGTACCGTATACAGATTATCTTTCATGGTCATGGGGTTGTTATTATATGGGAACTTCTCTTAGAAACAACTTTATAACGCGTCCTTTTGCAACATTGTTTACAAGACGTTAATACCAATATTTCTAGTAGACCTTATATCAAATACAACAAATGTCGTTCTTATCTAGGTGCACCACAGTTCGTTCACACCAGGAAAGAGTTTCCCATTATGCATTAAGCAGGTGAAGATTTAAGACTGTGACAAATATCTGTTGAAATAGATAGGTCTCACTAATGAACTCAATATTGAAGTAGTTGTCTTATATCAGGTATAATTAATTATTTAATGATATGATGCTTATACTTACACATTAGGTGATTTTCTGAAGAAAAAAAATCAATATAATTATCAAATAAAAAATAACAATAATAATAGAATAAAATAATAAAACATAAAGAACACCAATAAATAAATATGCTACAGTTTATGCCACTAACATATATCAAGTAGGAATAAAATTTACAGTAAATGATAAACTATGTCTTGGATCTATGATCAGTCCCTGGGGTGTCCATTTGCAATAAGAGATGATAGGACATGGCGCTAGAAAATATCACCTTTCCAAGCTTGATAATATGTGAATAGGTTGGGAAAACTATCAGAAATATATAATGAGGTCAATAAAGTTCAAATAACTTCGTCTGTTATTTTTATTGGTCTTCATGGCTGTGTTTAATCAACCATTTGTTTTTAACTTTTGACACTTTTGGGTTTCCACTGTCACATAATACACCAAACGAAACCCAAACAGTATGGGAAAAGTCAACATTTTAACCTACGCAATATATGAACAGATTTTTGAAATTTAAATCATGTAAAAAGGTTGGGGTAACAGAAACAAAGCGGCACCCCCTATCAACTAAATATTGGAGTGTGCACCACCCCGAGGATCGGTTGATCATACTGCTCCTTTAACTCAAAATCTGTTTTACAATCATCTTATAATAATTGTCTCTTCATACCACGTTCGAGAACAAATTTTATGACAAAAACATTGAAATATTACGGTAGGGTTCTTTGGAACAGTATTCCTGTAGAAATCAAAATGATGGAAACGATAGAACAGTTCAAACAAAGATATTATGATTTCTTGTATCTAAAATAAAAATGTAATTTTCAGATGAAGTTTATTTACTTTTTCAAAAAAATCCATACATTTGTCTGTTATATCTGAAATTAATAAAATATGTTCATTAAACGATTTTGTATGTTAAGCATCAGAGAACGGCCCCCTAATTTCGTTCAAATTAAAAGTGACTTGCTATTAAATATAATACATTATTTTTAAAGTTTAAAACCTATATTTTTGTAAACATTAATAGATTTTTCAACTTCCGTTGATATTATTCATGCCCTGTTGCTGTAAAGACCTCAGGATTCTGGAAAAGGGCAGAAAAATGGCAGTTTCCAAACCTTTTTCTGCATTTTAAGCTATGAGCGTACCTACGACCCACGATCATATTTATACCAGGCATTCCTTGAACATAAATCTTGATGCAGTTCAAATATTTTAGTGGGTCGTAAGTACGCTCATAGTTAAAAATTCAAAAAAGTGACAAAAAATCGTCGTTGTTTTCATTGAATCATCGAAATTTTTAACCGAACTGCGGACCGGAGATGATTTCCGGTATTTACTAGATCCGACGACGGAAATGTATTCTTGCTACGCTATAATAATGGCTAGTTTCTTTAGGAAGAAAAATAAACATATTTGAGACAGGAAAACAGGATATTCCTTTACTCATTATTTAATTGAATTTAAAGTGACATTTTAGCAGACCGTCGAAATATGACCCAAAATTAGACGGAACTGTGATAAACTTCAGAGAAATACTGGGAACGTTATTGTGAATGAATATAATAACTGGTTCATACTCAAAAAGTGCATATACGTATTTTGTTTCATAATTGACAAAATCGTCGCCCTGGAATGTTTTAAACTCCGTTGACACTTTTGTGAAAAGTGCTTTCTTTCACGTCCGCATTTCTACCAAGTATGGCATGCCAAGTTAACATTTTAGACAATAATTTAATAAAAATACAGATGGCGAAAATAAACTACAGAACTGTGAATAATAACATACATTGTTATTCATATCGCATAAGTAGACACCATGTGACAATTTTAATTAGTTAATTGTGTAAGTGTAACAATAATCAAGATTAAACAAAACTATCCAACACTTTTATGATCTAAATTATGTATCTTGAGTTAATATTTTTTTGGTCATGGTGTTGAATTTATTGGACTTATTATTTGTAATTGTCACCAGCCTTCTCGTTGTTCTATCTTGACGACAACGCGTGCTACTTCGTATTTCTTCTAAAATAACAGCACTACATGTATAATGAATTTAAACATATTCAAAAGAATAAAAGCTTCTTTTATTTTTTAATCAGATATTTACACGTCAAAGAAAATAAAATAAGTATTAAATATGAAAGGAATAAAACGCATCATAATTAAAGATATCTAACTTGCTTGTAAGACGTGTGTTTCGCATACAAAAGACTCATCAGTGACGGTCGAATAAAAAATGTCAAATGACCATATTAAAAAAGCTCAAAATTCCGATTTTTTTTTTTTTTTTTGTGAATAAAGGTTATTTATTCCTGAATATATTATCCGTAGTTTTTGCAAACAATATACAGTTTTGTTAACAGTTAATTCATAAAAGTTACTATTTCAATAATAATTCATGTTTACACAAAGTGCTAACTTTTGGACATCATGTTGCTGCATGGGTTGTTTGTTTCATTAATTGTTATTGTGCTATACCTTAAAAGGTTACAGTCCGTTGGAAGACATATTACCCTAACTTGACACTCCGATCCAACTAGTTTTTGTTCTTACCCCTTAATGCAAATTGATTAACGGAAATCAGCAAATACTAATTTTTAAGTCTTAAGTTTGACCAGGCCGGTGTCAGAACCCACGATATCAGGCGTTTTAATTCATTTATTATATTTATTAAATTGTACAATGAATTAATAAAAGGGTGAATACTGAAAGAAACCATCTTATATGAATCCGCTCTTAAACATACACATCCACCCAAAAGAAATAACTTTTGCAACATAGAGTGGGAGGTCCATATTCGCCGGGGACACAATTTCGCCGTTTTATGATTTTGAGGTATAAACACTTCAAAGGATGGCTGAAATGGAAGAAAATATGCCGATAAATTATAATTTTATAACAAATATGATTATTTTTTAAACTTTAACAAAATTACGGCACTAACTGCAAAAGACCGAAAAACGGACAACAATTTTCGGTCAATTTCCTGAATGAAAAACAGGATTTTCAAAGATTTTTTTCTTAGTAATTTTTTGACTGATTGGCCTAAATTTCTGTTTTTTACACCTTTGAAATGTCTGCTGTTCATCTATAATGAAATTTATTTGATAAATATTATAAAAAGCTGCATTTATTTGGTTTTAAATAGATGTGTAAAAACGGCGAATATGTGCCCCCCATTGACAAAACTTCAGGAAATTTCAAGCACCCTTTAATCTAACTTTACAGATGATTATTTTCAAACAAACATGTTTTCAAGCTTAGGAATGTTTTGCATTTGAAGTTATCTTCATATAGAAATATCAGTATACTTCAAAAACATAACTATTCTTCTTCTTTTTTGGAATTTTATTCTCATACACACTTGTCCCGGTCTACACTTATTTCGTTTTTATACATTGACTTATGATATTTGGCATACAGTGTATAGCCATGACTCAAATATCATAACAGTCTAATTTTGTTTATTTTCTTTGGTTACATCTTCTGACATCAGACTCGGACTTCTCTTGAATTGAATTTTAAATGTACGTATTGTTATGCGTTTACTTTTCTACATTGGCTAGAGGTATAGGGGGAGGATTGATATCTCATAAACATGTTTAACCCCGCCGCATTTTCGAGCCTGTCCCAAGTCAGGAGCCTCTGGTCTTTGTTAGTCTTGTATTATTTTAATTTTAGTTTCTTGTGTACAATTTGGAAATTAGGTATGGCGTTCATCATCACTGAACTAGTATACAGCCCTTAACAGAGTAGTGATCGAATTCGCGCTTCTTTACCGTCAGAATAAGTTACGTTATCGACAAACTTATTTCAGAAGTGACATAATTTAATTTTCTTCATCGACAAAATATTTCATGTCCAACGTGTAAGTTTTTAGTGTTTAAGTCGAAGTTTTTTTTTTAACACAGTAAAACATTTTTTATAATCAACCTCTGTCATTGGCATTTTCATTTTAACGGTAAAGGATCAAATACGGGATCTCCGAAATTTCTACCATTTGTTACGAGGAAATCATGATTCAATCGAACATGTCTTTGATCATGACACATATTATGAAATACAAATGAGTTGAAATGATCAAATACTTTCGAACTGAAGGAAACAAAAATACATAATCTAGAATGTGTGTTCTGTCATAAACACTGGCTTCGTCGTGCGAATCGACGAGATCATGTTACATGTAACTGATCTTAGCTGTAGAAACAGTTGGTGCGACCTTGATAAAATCTTTATCAATTTAATATAAGCGATAAATATTAATGACTACAATGATAATGAATTTATTGGAGTCACATCCACTGTTTCTACTGTAAACATGAACCTGTCGGTTAGTGCAATGACGATACTTTTAAAGATTGAGATTGTTGGTTTATTCTGTACACCTTCGAGGTATTAAAATTATTTCAGTGTTTATTCAAAGTTAAATTTATTTTCAAATCTCTTCTGTTTAAAATTGTCGAAACTTTCGTTTAAGATTTCTTTGGTAAACTATCTATTCTATAGTTAGGACCATTTTATAATAAATAATCTTTTGTATAAGAATACTTTCTTTATAGAAGTATAGATCTGCTGGTTATAGATTTTTTTTTATAACTTTCATTATTGTGACGACGCGCTATGAAATTCAGATTAATTTATAAATGAAGTTGTATATAAATTTTTGGTCATAAACACAAATCTTTTAAACAGTTCGACGAGTGCGTCAATGTTAAAGTAGTCTGTTTACTGTAAATTACTAAGCTTGGCCCGATTCATCTGTCATTTATGGAAACTAATTCACTTTCTTATAATCAATTAAACGACTGCTTTTCTTAGATATGTGATTTTTCATGGTCAAACTTTTCTCATTGTTAACGGACATTTTGAGATTTTTTATTGTAAAAAAATGGTGTTTTTTAATAAAAATCAACATTCAAAATTTAGAACTTCATGAACATGTACAGGAAGCTGAATTATTGCACATCTATGTACTACTAAAAATTGTACTTCGATCTGTTGCGTCCTTAAAATGTTCTGACCGTCCTAAGATTTAATGTATGGAAATGTTTCGGTAAATTAAATTCAAATCCGAATTGAATGTTTATGACACACAAAAAGAGAAACCAGAATCTCTTGATGACCAAACGTATGTACACGTTGGGGCGATTTAGAGCTTTTCAGAAGGAGTGACATTCCACCCTTGTTGAAAGCCTTGTGGAGACCTCTAGATTTTTAAATTCCCTCCGTTTTTCTCATGGATGGAGTGTGGTCTCTCTGTAAATTACCCCATATCTTTTCATTTTCCTATTTACCGAAGGTTCCATGTGAAAATTTCCATTGGATCATATCTGTTAAACTAAATGTACAAAACAGGCTAAAAAAAAGGCGAAATTTCTTTTTCAAACCCGAACTAGAAAACCGTTTTTTTTTTTCTAATAGAGCACCTTACATTAGGCCAAAAATAAAATATTGTTTGTTTCCCCTCCCACTACCGACCCGGTAAAATCGCCGCGACTCGAAAAATTTTATTGGCCATTCTTGTCCAATTTTTTTTTTTTTTGCCATGTTGGTTTTTTGTGATATCTTGCCGATGCTGTAGTAAACGTGCACATTCGTCTCAACTCGGCCGATTCCGTACCCTCATCTAACGGATAGAAGGAGATTAGCGGATTCTACCGAGGATTGCCGAATGTAAACGTGCATTGGTTTTTTGTCATACCTTTCCGATGCTGTAGTCAACAAGCGTTTTAAATCAAGGCATTTTTGCATTAAAGCGTCTATATGATTCGGAATCAAGGAAAACAAACATAATGCCCACACGATTTGTGTTGCGTGCAAATGTGATATTTGAAAATAAAAATCTGAAGCATCTTTCAACCACTGAGTGCACCTTGATTTGCTTTGTCTTTTACCTCTGTTCCTGTTTAAAGGATAAAATCTTTAGTAAAAATGGTCTGAATCGTGCTTTGAAATTAATTTACTTTTGTCTTCAACTTCGAACAGGTTTGGCAAAAGTCAGAAAATGTTGGATACGTGAATTCCCTGCTTTCAGGGAACATCCCTGATTTCTGGTGTAAACAAATCAAGTTAAATGTTGTTTTTTTTTCAATTTATGGCACGTCATTTACAAAAGGGCACGTTTTACGTTATAACTGCATCAGTTGAATTTGTAAATACTCATTAGTATTCTAGGTCTAGGAACAACAAAACATGAATAAGTGAAGCCTTATTTTTTCTAGAACTCAAAAAAACATACAAATCTTTTGTTTAGGAATTAATTGACCAAGCTGCATGATCCAGGTGTAACTGAACATAACTGAATTATGTTCACTTCTACTGAGAATTTGTATTCATTGAATTTTAATTCCCAAGTCATTAACTGTTACATATCTTTTTGTCATCTCATAATTGATGATCAAGGTATGCATTGGTGAACACAGGAACTGTTTTGTTCTGAGTTATGCATCAAGTTAGACTTGAAATAAGCTTGATTTTTAACTAATGAAACACTTGCTTTCATTAAACATTGTTATCACATGAAGAATGTGTGCTTTTGTAGATTTCATACCATAAAATGAATAGAAAAAAGGAGGTCCCTGTATACTGTTTTTAACACCAGAAGACTGGGGTTTACAATGAATACAGGGAATACCCCACTTTTCTTGACTTATCTTACCTGTTGAATTTTGTAAAAATTCAATATAGAAAAATTATATCAAGAAATAAAATAAAATAATTTGCCTACCTACCTACCCATACCCTGATAACCTCAGTCGGGGAGGGGAAACAAAGATATTTTTAATGTTGGCCTTATTCTCAATGAGTTCAGGCATGTGAAAAATTATATAATCATAAACAAGAAAGAAACCCTGAACAGGCTTTCTGCAAGAATCTTTACCTATTTAATATTAAGTAAATATCAACATGTACATGTATTTGATAAAGTACAGATATAACAAGGAAACTGCCCGGTATCCGACGTAAGAGTACACTTTTTACTGCACGTGTAGTCGGGTGCGTTCACTACGAGGACACTTGTACTCAACTACGCGTGAAGTATGAGTACAGAATCGTCCCATACAGGACATTTTCTATGTTATCCTAGTATATTATCCGACAGTTAAGAATAGAATCTGGTCAAATTTTGAAGTTGAACATGTGGGAATTTTTTATTTTTGCCACGGACCATTTAATTTTCATGGAGGAAGGGGCCTGGTAGTTTTTAGAAAACCCTGATTTTGACTTAAAAAATCTGCCGCCTCAATATTTTGTCATATGAAACAAAAATTGTCAACAAAATTTTCCCGTTTAAACTGTACGAGAAAAAAGTTTGGAATGTGAAACGGACGAAGACATATTCTAACAGAAGTACAAATACCAGTCCTCCCTTTTAATGTGTTACATATGAGAAAACATTTCAAAGTTATTTATTGAATTCAAATCCATCACACATACGGTACACATTGTAGTCAGAAAAAATAAAGGACTTCATTCCTATCAAACACCTTTTTAATTGTTAACCAGTATATTTCTTTTAGTTTTGGGTAAAATTGTAAAGGAAATAATACTATCAAGACGTCCTTCCATAAATCTTTTTTTTCTGTTCTGACTTTGAAGAAATGACTACTTTTCGCCCAATCGAAATGGTGCATGGACATATTTTGTTTCATATTATTAGAATTATTTTCAATATTATCGGTATTAAACTTGATTATCGACACATAAAAGTTTGTCAGCATTGTCAATCTTTTTAACGTTAAAGTACCAATAGTTCGGTCACTACTCAATTAAGTTTGTCGATAACGTAGCTAATTTTGACGGTAAAGAAACATCAATTCGATCACTTCTCTGTTACGGGCTGTATATTTGTTAAGGGGCCAGCTGAAGGACGACTCCGGGTGCGGGAATTTCTCGTTACATTGAAGACCTGTTGGTGACCTTCTGCTGTTGTTTTTTCTATGGTCGGGTTGTTGTCTCTTTGATACATTCCCCATTTCCATTCTCAATTTTAATATCATTATGACATTTACCGTTGATCTCAAGGTCCAATTAATTGACCTTTAACTTTCATGGTTAAATGATTGTCCAACCATTAAACCAAATATGTTCTTACAGGCTATGCCAGTTTCTTTACTGCACAATAGGCTTAATTTCTTAGGTCAATTAATGCCTCGTTAATAACTCCAAAAATGATTTATACACCCCCTTTTTTGCCTTGATAAGTCGTTTCTAATTCACCATAGGTTTTGTACCCATGCAGAGGACACATTCCAACCCCTACATCATATTAAATCGTAATTGCCTGGATTTGACATTTTATTCCACACAATGTCTGTAAGTGGTACAAGTCACGTCTCTTTCGTTCCATTAACTGTTAAGTATCTTTAAAAGCTGTTCAAACTCATCTCAAATTATTAAATCCTATATATTCTTGTTTTCATGAAAAGACTTTCACATTGAAACAAAGATTTTGTAGTGGTCTACAATTTAAAAAAAAATGTTTGATGTTGCTTAGCAAGATGTGGGATTCTATACTCGATATAGGATTCGTCCAAAAAATAATGATAATCTAGATGTTTATATTACAGTGTAACACCGTATTAGGAAGTATATTCTTAAAAAATAACTAAACTCATACTTATAAAAATATAAAGAACCTATTATTGCATGGTTGATATGCACTTGTTATGTAACTTAGTTTGTTGATCAGCGTGTAGTGACCTACAATTGAACTAAGTTTTCATTTCTAACTAAACATGTTCACAAACAGACAATCTGCATTGCGTTCAATTTAATTTGTTCAATAAAATGACTTATTGATTTGTAGTTGGCTTTAATTCAAACATGTTTTGCTGTTGCTAAACAAAACTTGTGTTGCTATGCTCAATACGGAATTTGTAAAGGATAAAAAAAGTTGTATATGAAAAAATATTGGAATGAAACAACAAATGGAAAGAAAAATCTCCAAACAACAGCTTAATTCATACTTAAGAGGGGCAAGAACCAATTTTTTAACCGTTGCTAGGCAACATTTCTGTTGCCAAGGTTGTTTTTAAGCATATAATAAACAAAATCAAAGGGTATTTTCATTTGTGACTTCAAGTTCTTCTTGGACAAACAATATCATGTGCAAATATTTAAATTTTTACTGATAAAGCAATTAATGTGATAATTTTCATTCTTAATAAAAACCGTTGCTAGGCAACCTTCCTTTCACCGGAACACAATAAAATCATTATTTTTTCAAGTGTCTACACTAAGACCATCATTGATATCAATTTAAACTTATTTGGAGAGGGGGCCAAAAATAGCCCTTATCATACCTTGTCCTTTTCTTTTGGCATAAAAATTTGTATGAATGTTAATGAATATATTTATTTTTATATTTTGAATTATTCAGAGGGCATCATGGGAGATTAGTATTGTACTAGATAAAGTATCTATTATTATCATATTATATCACATTTCTGTATCCATTTTCAGCATATTTTTCGCTAATGAATTTGAAGAGGAGTACTTACTCAGAAATGATTTCTGTCCTGAAATGTAGACGATTAAGAGTTAACAATTTATTTAAAAATCAATTCACATACCAATGAACCTAAGATAAAGGAACAGACACACATAGTTTTTCAGTATAGGTATGGTCTATTGCTATTTATACACACCGATGTGATCATACCATTTATAGTTTCCTTAACGAGTTCCAGGTAACTTCTATTAAAATCTACAAATCATTCGGATAATACATCCTTCTTCTCAGTTAATAAGCATTATAAGTTTTTAATTGCAATACATACTAGTAGATCATGTGGGGAGCACCAAATACTACTTTGCAATTTATAATAAATGATGGATCCAGAAACAATCTTTAATGTCTTTAAGTCTACAAATAGATATGTGTTATGCACATACTTCAAAGTTTAATGCGCAATAGCAAAACCTGTTTAAAATCATTGTATCAAGACTAGAAAAATTAATAAAAGTAAACGTGAACCATCATATTATAGAAATAAAGGGATGTATCAATAAAAAACAACTATCGATTATAGTAAAAAGATGGAGATAAAATTTTAATGTTGTTCAATGTTTCCGTTTTAAGCAGTTTTAAACTTTACATTTAGATATGTGTAATTTTAAACACGTTCCAAAACTAAAGCAAACACATAAAACAATACAACAAAAAGGGTCAATATGAAAATAACGGACTAAAATAATTAAAACGAAAACAAATCGATATCAATAATCAACAGGTAGATGATCCCAATCTTAGTTCGTGTTTCAACTGTCCCGTGCACAATTCTCAAAATTCCACTAAGTAGACTAATAAAAGTGACAAACAAGATCATCAAATTACATTGTACTTCCATTATGTAGAGTTGACGTGGTACGTTTTTCCTGATATATACATTACTCCCATGCGAGTCCATACCAAGTAAAGTATACCACAATAATTAAAATTGAAGTTTAGATATATATTCTCCTATCCAGTGATCTTAACCTACGATAACATGGCGCTCATACGGTTCATTGAGACATACATAAATAATAGTCTAGGTTAACCCATTCGTGATAGGGATCGTTAAACTTCTGCTGTGTATATCTTAAAACACTGTATAAAAATTATTGTGTTAGGAGCATCGCCACCTCCTATTTTCAAGCTAATAATGAACTTTAAACGAGCGTCACATATCAAATGATAAATTTTAATGCCATGAGATGCAGCAGATGGGTATTGATATTTAAATTGATAAGCTTTAAGTAGTCCCGATGCAGAGAAAACAGGTTATGAATAAGCTAATACACTTATCTAATGCCATGTTACTGAAAAATGACATATAATGTAAGACTCTAAAGTGCGATGGTACTCTAAAGTACGATGGTCACGCTCAAGTGCGATGGTGTCAGACGCTAAAGTGCGGTGGTTGTTTTTTTTTTTAATGCGATCAGATGACATGCTAAAGTGCGATGGTATATGACACACTAAAGGACATTGGTTTACACGCTAAATTGCGATGGTGTAACGGGAATGGTGTTCAGGCAATGTCTTTTTTGCTGTGTTAATATTAGTTTTTGTATATTGTTCGTAAATTATGCGGTTGTTTTTCTCTTTTGAATTGTTGTACACGAGTTATTGTGTGGTTTATACAACTAGCTATTCGACTAGAGTCGATGCTCCACGCCTTAGGTCATAAGTTAAGTGCGCACATTAGCAACATTTTGTGAATAATTGTTTCATTGACATCTACTTATTTGCTTTTTTGTTTGTTTAATGATTTTTTTTCTTTATGAATCAGTACGTTATTTTTTTCGAATCAATTGTTTTGCAACGGTCGTTCTGACAACCTTTAGTCTTAAAACTACTATTTGCTGGGTTAGCCGTACGATAAACTATAGCTTCCAGTCTTAGATCGAGCCTCATCGGCAATCATATGATGATACTACACAACTGCTTGGTATGTTACTATCTTGTTGACAAATATCCACCTCTTTCACAGACATGACAAAACATTTTGTACACAAAAATTCAGGTTATAGAAAGTTAAAAAGTAGCTTTTATTTCAAGCAAGTTAATGACATTTGATTTAAAAAAAAACATAGAAGGAGTTTCTAAATTTAATTTGGACGAATTAAAATACCTTGACACTTGGTGTATTTTGACTTTTTCGCCCTCTTTTACGGTATGCACATTCCCCTTACTGTCGTCAGTTTTCTATGTTGATGAGAAGTCCTTTTATCCACTTTCCTGAGAGAGACACGTTTTTCCGCGCCGACACAGCGAGTTTAAAGGTTTTGTACTGTGGGTGATTTTGTTGGAAAAAACTCCTCCGCATACAGTCTTCTATATCACCGACTAAAAATATTTTGTGTCATTTGTATCTCTTTTCTTGTCTTGTAAAAAACCTTCATCTGCATGAATATTCTCGTTTACCGGCATGTCAACTGTTTTATGTTCAAACGACTTGAAGCGTCATAATGCAAACGGCCACACTTTCGCGAAGAAACACGCATTCACGGAAAAACGCACGTTAGCGTGCCGCGGCATCACACTTTCGCGTAGACCATCGCACTTTAGCGTGACCATCGCACTTTAGCGTGACCATCGCACTTTAGCGTCCCTATCGCACTTTAGAATCCTACATATATATTGTGTCACATATTTCAGGTTAAACATTCACCTAATTAGGGCTTGCAATATCAAATTAAATGCTATCTGCTATTATCACAATGATTGTCTTAGAGGTAAAAAAAATTTCTGAAGACTCTACATTATTATTTAACTATTGTGTGCCCCGTTATCAAGGTTTGATATTTTTTTTTACCCAGGAACAGTCTTTTATATGTAAATACATTACTGTAGGATACGTGTTCTCCTATATATCATATCACCTAAAATAAGTGATTTTCAGAGTCCGACGATAAATAACTACTTAGACTGAGACCTTGATTTTCAGGAAAGTTTAATCAATGTTATTGACAATTACAATTATATGTTGATAGACAAAGATCTGTTTCATTAATTGTTTTATAATATCTGTACCATAAATTTACATTATATGAGAAAGAAAAACTTGTATGTCTTATTTCATAATGAACTTTGCACTTCTACTTGGTCTTTTGTACTATTTTGAAGAAAAAAAAACCAATACCATCACACTTACCCACATATTCTGCAACTGTATCTGTATTGTTTAGCTGTTGTTCTTACTCTATAAAAAAAATATCATATTTATATTCTCAAGGGAGATGTCTAGCTTTCATAGCATTTGTTTATTTTCAATATTCTAACATAACTTCTTATTTGATTATACGCCTAAAACTTTGCTCAAACGTTTAACTCTTATATCAATATTCTGCGCCACAAATAGTCAATCTTTCAAAAATTTCATTTCATGTCTTTGGTGTCTTTTTTGGAAAAACTTTTATCATGAATAACTTAAGGTATATGATTTTGAACTATGGCTGATAAAGGGTCTGATATGACATATGCCATGTTATAATCTTCATGCACTATACGCGTATTTTGATAATATCATACTCATCAGTTCCACTGGAATCAAAACCATTTGGTCCAAAATTAATTATAGAAATGAAGAACAGTACAACGTAATGTTATATGTAACTTAGGAAGACATATCTAGGTATTTTGATTGATTGTATTATTGTAGCAAAGATGAATCCACAGAAGAATTGATCGCAGAAGTGAGAACAATAGAAACAAATACGTTTGACATTTATTATAGATACACACCTGGCGTCCTTCTGAGGTTTCGGGTTTTGTTCTCTTTTAAAAGTTTCTCTGAGAAAGATAAAAATTACCATGTCAACAATATTTATTTTTATCTTATATGTGCGTCAAAATTGTAAGTTATCGTAAAATGAAATGAAACACTATATTTTCTGTGTTTTCTTAATGTATACAAACAGAATTAGCTGTGTTAAGATAACCCAAATTAACGCAAGCTAAATTTGTATTAAAAGTACTGCATTTTTTTGTTTGATTTTTCCTTTTGTACTAGACATTTAGTATAATTAAAAATCATTCCTGTACATATCTGGATATATATATATATCAAATTTCCAGTGGTAGTTATTATAATTCTGATTTCGGAATTACAAGTTCTACACCATGTACGTGTAGGCATTGGAATTCCTATTTGTACTAGAAGGGTTCTTAATCCTACTGAATTCCTTTCTGTACTAGAAGGGTTCTGGATCCTACTGAATTCCTATGTGTACTAGAAGGGTTCTGGATCCTACTGAATTCCTATTTGTACTAGGAGGGTTCTGGATCCTACTGAATTTCTATTTGTACTAGGAGGATTCTTGATTCTAATGAATTCCTATTTGTACTAGGAGGGATCTGGATCCTACTGAATTCCTATTTGTACTGTAAACATATATTTTAGATTCCAACAGCCAACCTATAGATTAGCTTCTTATTTCCACTAATAATAATAATAATAATCATTCAATTCAATTCAATAACCTACAATTCCATGTTGACCACAGAAAACAGCTTGCAATTTAAGAAATTGTCATCAGCTGTGTTAAAAATTCCATTGTATTATCACAAGTTTAATGTAGTGAAGACCTTTTGATAATCTAATTTACGAATAAACATGACCATAAGAGGTGGCAGATGCCATATTTATTCAATCGCTTGAAGTCGAAGAGAAACCTACAACGACATGGCAAAATAACCCAAGAAAACAGGAAAGTCCAACAGTTTCCAAAACACTTCATTTAAATCTATAACTGAGAAATAACTTACCCAAATGTTAATTCCCCAAACAGTTTTTCTATTTCACTTTCTGCTACTTTCTGTCTAGCATATTCTACTGATGGCATAAAAGGAATCTGTATTTCTTCTCTTCTGTCGATTTGTGACTTAATTTGTTTTAGGTTTTGAATTAGTTTCGTGGTATCTTTAATCCCCTGTGAGTCTTGATAGAGCTTCTGCTGCTCCTTTGCTTTATCCAAAGTTGTTTTAATTTCATTTTTAATGGACTGTAACGTTTGAAGATTTTTGGATGCCTTCTCTTTCACCGATTTAACAAGACATTCGACTTTCTTATCAATCAGCTCTTTTAAGTGTCTCCCTTCCTCTCGTATAGCATTGACGACTCCGTTAACATCAGCCTGATATTGATTTGACCGTTGGTCAATATCTGCTATCTTTGACTGTAGGTGTTCCATCTTCATGTCCATCCCCTTTTTGACCTCAGCTTTGATTCCTTCAGTTGTTTCCTTGATTTCAGCAAAGTCATGTGATTTGTGTTTTTTAATCACACATATTTTACATATCGGCGAATTACATTCCATGCAGTAATATATAAATGTTTCATCATGTTCTTTACAATATTGTTTAACTTCCGGGTTTATATTCGGGCCAATTAGAAACGTATGGTCTTTGCTCATTTTTGTCCGTAAATGAGATATTTTACATCCATCACAGAACAGCTGGTCGCACTGTTCGCAATAGTGATGTCCAGGACTAGACACACATATCTCACACGTTTTGGACGCAGCCTGTGCCATCTCAGTTTGCTTGTGTAATTTATCTGTTGCATGAAATAAAAATTCATTTAAAAATATCATAAAACTCCAAATGCATGTAATATTTATATCGTATTTAATAATACTTCGATTTTGTTGAGTTATTTCACATGAGGTTCCATGCAAATGACAAATTCTTGTTACGACATTCCAGCAACAGATGTCAAATTTTGTTATTACAGTTGTGGCCTATCGTATGTGTCAATAGAAAAATATCTTTAGTTTTTACTTAATTAATTTTATATAATTAATTGGGGGGGAGTTAGATAAGGATATCTGTATAAGAATGCAAGTTTTAAATTTTGCAGTACTCAACGAATTGCATAATTCGCATTAATAAGTTGTATGATTCTTATTTCCTGAAGCTATTTTTTTTTTCTGAGACAAAGGTATTGCTAATATACAGTCCGCCAAAAGTTAAGCACCACCTACATGTAACTGGCAATATTTTTTTTAACTTTTGCGAAATAAGGTCATCTGCACTTTAAAAAAAACATTGTTTCGGTGCCTTTAAATATTCTTTCTACTATACCGCGTACATGTGAAGTTTGACCTTCATCAAGTCACTGTGAAATATGACAAGGCGTAAGTTATCTGTGATTTGAGGTTGACAAGCAATTGACATGTCAAATGCCGGTAGGAGCACTAGAAAAAGGGACAACCATTTCAATGTAAATCACACCTTCATTGTCAGATTTTCACAACGGCAAGGATTGTAACCGAGTACAAAGAGCAAGAAGCCATTGACACTTTCTTTTGCCCCCATCCCCCTGTCTCCAGATATGAACCATAATGAACATGTCTGGGATGGCATTGGTACAAATCTCAATCACAGAGATCTACCTTTTTAAAATCTTGGCTAATAAAGATGGGAAATTATTGATGAATGGAATAAATTTGATTAACTAAAATTCAGAACGCTTATAAAGAGTATTAGGCACCGTGATATGGAACTGTACCGGATGAAAGGTGGTTAAACATCCTATTGACTCAAATATTGACATCAAATTTGTCGAACAGACCAAAGATTATTTTTAATTATATTGGGTGATTAATTTTTGTCAAAAAATAAAATAACTCTAAAACTAAAATTTCTTTTCTGATTTGTGTAATTTTCACTATTTCTGTGTACGCAAAATTAAATTGCACAGAACCTGCAAAAGTGACCAAACTTAAGTTGATGGTATGTTTATGGTATATGTCAGCAAAATTGCTAAATGAATATTTTTTATGTTTCCAGGATTTAATTATTTTTTATAAATGAAAAGTGTGCTTAACTTTTTGCGGACTGAATATATTTGGTGTAAAGAAATTATGATGCTTGAATTGAGTGATTACCAGTATTTCGTGGTCTTTTTAAACTGATTATGCCGTATGGGGTTTGCTTATTGTAGAAGGCAGGATGTGACCTATAATGTAACTTCTATGTCATTCAATCTTTGCTGGAGAGGTGTTCCATTGGCAATATTACACCATTCCCTTTTTATTTTATATCGTGTTAGTGTGATGATCCAATACAAGTCAAAAAAAAAATATTTAAATGATACGAATTAAAAATTGTCCACCTTTTATACAAGCTAGTGTATTGAGATATGTATCTATTAATTCATAGACATGATACTGATAAGGCATCGATATTAGACGTCTCTGTTTTGCAAGCATTTAATTTCAGTCAAAATATATTTGACAAAAAGTTATAACGGCTTCTGATAACCATGTATGAAAACAAACTCCTTATTTTTAACTCCATCTAATTAATTGATCGTCGAAAATACACAGATTCATTATGGAATTGCCATGCAAACAAATACATGTATACAGACAAAAAACTTATTATTTATACATATAAGAATTGAGGAGATATGATTAAACATGTCTGTGACCCATCAATTTGAAAAATTGAAAATATTAGGACTCGATTTAATTACATTTTTCCCGAAATATTCAAGTACAAAGTAATCAGTTTCTTTAGCTACAACTCTCAGTACTGACGAATATCTCCTTCCTAATATGCATATGGTGCATGTAAATAAAATTTTGAAATTGAGTGTATCACTGTTAAAAGAGATTAAGATAAGATCATTCAAGGTCGCGTATTACATTATAATTCTGATACATTTGATAACTATTCACACCACTTGGTCGATGCCACTGTTGGTGGACGTTTCGTCCCTGAAGGTATCACCAACCCAGTAGTCAGCACTTCGGTGTTAATCAAGTATACCAATTATATGGTCATTTTTATAAATTCCCTGTTTACAAAACTTTTTCGAAAAACTCAGGATTTTCTTATCCCAGGAATAGATTGTTTTAGCCGAATTTGGCACAACATTTTGGAATTTTGGGTCCTTAATGCTCTTTAACTTGTTTGGCTGTATAACTATTTTAAACTGAGCGTTACTGATGAGCCTTGTGTAGATGAAACGCGCGTCTGGCGTAATAATTTATTATCCTGGTACCTTTGATACCTATTCAACCTGGAAATAACATAAACATGATAAATATGAAAAAAAGAAGATGTGGTACAGTCCTTAGGTGGCGTAAACTCCCCACTAACACCATACACCTTTTTCCATTACACCAGACACGTTACACCTTTGCACCATTCTATCTACACCATTCGAAATTACTCGTAATGCAATTAAATTTCAAAAGAAGCGTGCGATTACAAATTATTATGAATTATATTTAAAAAAAAAAGGTAAAATTATGTTTACTATGTACTTATATCTAACACAATACCATTTTGAATGTGCTGTGATTCATACAATGATTGGTTATGTCGAATAATTAAGTAACACATGAACAAAATATAAAATCGAAATCACAAAAAAATTGAAGGCCGTACATAGACCTGTAATGGTTTACTTTTATAAATTGTTATTTGGATGGAGAATTGTCTCATTGGAACTTACACCACATCTTCCTATATTTTTTTTCTATGATTTAATTACTTGCTCTATCGAAATTTGTTGAATTCGATCATCGCAAACCTGAATAAAATTAACGGTACCAATTTTCTTGCACCAGATGCGCATTTCGACAATACATGTCTCTTCAGTGATGCTCGTGGCCAAAATATTTGAAATCCAAAGCTTATATAAAAAATGAAGAGCTATAATCCAAAAGGTCTAAAAAGTATAGCCAAATCCGTGAAAGGAATCAGAGCTTTGCATGAGGGAGATACATTCCTTAATTTATAATAATTTCTATCATTTTGTAATAGTAAATTTTAATAACACAAAACATCCGTATTTTCATGCCAGTACCGAAGTACTGGCTACTGGGGTGGTGATACCCTCGGGGACTAATAGTCCACCAGCAGAGGCATCGACCCAGTGGTAGTAATACAAGTAACGGTACCAATTCGCATTTCGACAATACATGTCTCTTCAGTGATGCTCGACCTTTCATGTTCTGCTATTTTACATCAAAAATCGAAGGACTCCCTAACTTCATAAACAATTTAACTATTTTGTCAAATTCAAGAATCAAAGTCGATCATTAGCGTTATCAACAAAGTGGTACAAAGTGGTACAACATGTGACAATCAATTTATAGGGTTTAGAATAAATATAATCTCTATGATACTAAAATAAGTTAGCTTACGTCGTATTTACATTACAACTGATAGAAGATATGTCCCAATTAATGACATTAGTATGTTTGATGTGTATAATAATTAAGACAGGATAATTGTTGACTTTGATCATCGGTATACTACTATTGTCTTTATTTGACAAATAAACTAAAATATCAAAGACGTATTTTCTCCTTATTTCTAGTATCATCGAACTGTGGTAACCTAGATGTGTACCATGGTGTTATTCGTTGATGGTATACGGATGCAAATAAAACTAAATCTAAATTACGTGTCACCATTTTGACTAAAATTAAGAATCCAAACGTGAAATAAGTCAAATTGACAACAAAAAAATGTATTGAACGTACGTTATCGTCTGTTCTGATTTTACTGGAAAATAGGAAATAAATGTGTATGTGTGTGTTTCCATTGTGATTTGAAGTTGAAAACAAATGTATTCAATGGGTTTATTAAAGCAATGTATCTAAATATCTTCCTATATTAAGGATGTATTAATCTGACGTTTCAGTCTTATTTAAATCTCCTTCTTGGATATGTGATGCAATGTCAAAATAGCAATGCTGCAAACAAAAATTTTAAACAAATTCACTCTGTGAAAAAAATGAATATTTACAATACATGAAATAGGTAGTTTATGAGTAGTAAATTTTCAAATGTTAATACAGCCACTAAACCACTCAACGTTCCCTCTTACATGGAACGAATACGGAACGAACATGCGAATGGAATGAAATTAGAACGAACGAGTTAAATCAGTCAGAATCGTGTATCTCCACTCATTTCGTTTATCAAAGTCAACTCGTGTTTTTCCGCTCAAAGTCGTTTGTGAACGAAACGAACAAAACGATCAATATATTCCGTGTAAACAAACATGTTTCGTTCAGAAACGATACTATTTCACCTGCTTGGTTGTTTGGCGATTATGCTAGTTTTCAAATTTCCAAATGAAACGAATAAATATACCAAAGTTAATCGGTATATTGTACTACTCATTGTTTATTTATGAATAGAATTCATTACATTACTTCGTTATTGCATTTAAAATAAAAATGATAACTCTGAAATGAATAGATAAATAGTAACATAAAAAAAATTTAAATTATGAAAGGCAAACAAGATCAATTTAAATATCAAAATACCTTCTCTTCTTAAAAAAAAATAGGATGCAAACATTCTTTTATTATTAAAGTTGTCATTTTTTTCTATTTATTTTCATATTAGTTAGTGAGATGTACATCGTAAAAGTCTCGAAAAATTTAAGGAGTATCTCAGAAACAGAATTTAGTGGCAGTCGCTATTCCTGGTTAAAATAAATAGAATATATTATACTATGCTTTCAAAACATGTATGTGTCATTCTTTTTCGTTATCCACGTCAAACGATTTGCATAGTTTTCTTTATTAAAGAAATGAATGACCCTATTCGTGTTTGTAAATTATTTTAAAACTAACGCCCATTAAGTATTTCCAAAAAATAGATAAAACATATTCTTATTTCGTTTCACGGAGGGAAAACATTTTTGTCGATGACTTAAGTGTAATCATTTCCCGTCTTTTACATTAGCGTATGATCCGTATATTTAGCCTTTTTCAAAATAACCTAGTTCTTCCAAAGTCAGTCAATTTATCTGTAAGTGCACGCATAGTCCGCTATCATATGCATGTGCAGTGAATTTGTTTTTTTTTATTCAAGTGCAAACACTAGCTAGTAATGATTGGTTGTTCGTTTCTTGAAGTCCAGTGGCACATATATCATGAATGTTCAGGACGAAGAACGCTCACAAATATCCTTACATAATGTAGCAAGAATATTCAGTGAAGAAAAGAATCATTTATTATATTGTGTTTTCTGTTTACCTAAATGACTCGACACAATTAAACGGTTAATTTAATTAGAAAAAATATCTAATGCACATAAAAAAAAACGTTTATAAAATACAAAAAATTGACTAATCATTCTAAAAGTTATTGAAAAAGAAATAAAACTGCTTTGAATATCTAAAAAAAAATATATAATTATATATGCAAATATTGGAAATGTCTTGAAAAGTAGAATAAAGACCAAATATTAAAAACAATATATTCTTAAGAAATATTTAAAACGTATTTGTTTTTATGTTAAATGTGAGTAAGTGACCATTTGCTTGGAAATAGAAATATGTTAAAATAAATTTTTTGAACTTTTACATTTATAACATCACTCTTTATTTTTGCCTTTTTTTGCTTTCTACGAAGATTGCAAATACAAAGCTTTGATCGGAATCTCACTAATTGATAACAGTTTCCAGAAAAACTTCATACATGTAACACCTTTTTATTTCTCGTCCATATAATTTACATGTTGATTTTTAGCTTCCGTCTATCACATCTTCACTCTTTGAAGTTTCACATCTTGGTTGAAAAATAAAAAAGTCGTTATCTATTTCACAATTGGGAACTTTTCTGTTGTTTGAACAATCAAAATAAAATTGTGATAATGTAACAGTTTAATCACATTTATCATCGATAATTTACGATTTAGTTTAAATGTAATAAATCAGAAAATTGCTAATTGTTGTACACTTGTTTCAGATATATCTAATCGTTGGCAAAATTGTTATAGCAAACTTATTAATTGCCTAAATTTTAATATGTTCATTTATAATTTTCGGATTAAGCTTGATGTCCAAGGTCACTGAACTAGTACATATTTTTGTTTAGAGGCAAACTTAAGCACGTCTCCGGGTGCGGGATTTTCTCTATGTGTTGAAGCCCCAATGGTGGCTTTCGGCTGTTTTCAACTCTTTAGTCGGGTTGTTGTCTCTTTGACACATTCCTCATTTCCATTCTCAATTTTACGTCATGTTAAGTTGAAAATCCAGGATAATTCAAGGATAGTCTTATTAAATACAAGTATCTATGATGAAATTAGGAAATATTCATGGGCGGATCCAGCAAGGTTTTGAAAAGTGGGTTCCAACTCAGGATAAATTGAAGTTCCAATCATACATGTATTACCACTTTCAAAGGCATTGATCGTAAAAAAAAAGTTGGTCCTAACCCCGTAACCCCCTACTGAATAAGAATTGAACGACACCGTTATACTTACGACAAACAGGTACTTATTCAAAATTGATATTAAAACATATAACTTAGAAAAAATACTTATAATAGCGACAGATAAGCATATATTCTTTTTATTTTATAATGTATGATAGCTTTGTGAATTGATTTTTAGCTTATTTTGTTACGTTTTCTTAACGTACAGTGGGAAATATTTCATTTATTTTCCGGACGAAAAAGTAGTTGTAACGAAAAAAAATACAATACTTAAATGTGTTCATCAAAATAGAAAAAGAATTTTGACAGCTACTGAACAATAAAGAAATATTTTGAGGGCATACATTTTGAGAGAATAATATTCGCCTACGATAAAAAAAAATCCTTTACTGTAACGTAGTATATACAGAAGGACAAAATACATTGAAAGATGGTACACTCCTTCATCCTTATATTCTTGCATTACTATACAATGTTGTAACTTTTAAAGGATTAAATTAAATTAAAAGCAGGAGGTATTTTTTTGGCATAAACAAATATTGCAGTGTTTCGTTTTGCTTCCCTCTCTGAAATTATAATATTTGCACGTCCTCATCTAGATTTAGATCTAAAATTAGTTGTTATGTTAAAATAAACAATAATTTACCTTAAGCGATGTATTATTGCTGACCATTCGATATTCTTTTTTTTTCAACCCGTCTTCAGCTGAATTTGTGATTTTAATATTACTATGCGGGACGCAAGGGATTTCAAATTGAAAATAAAAGCAAAAAAATGGGAAGTTTTGTGTTTTTTAAAACACGAACAAAATACAGAATTCAATGCAGGATAAAGACAATAACTGTTTAGTGTCATTAAATATAAAGCTGTATTTGTACTTGGCTCGAAACAGGAGTATTATCTCGCTAAAGCTCGCATTACACCGGTGTCTTAGCCTCGTATACATACAGCTAATATTTAAGAAACTAAACAGTTATTGTCTATATGTTTCCTATGTTTTAAGAATTTATGCATACGGGTTAATAATTTTATTCTCCTCAAAAACATTTTTGTAAAAAAAGATCCATGGTGTGCATTTTAACCAAAAACTGAATAATTCGCGTCTAAAACACAAATTAAAACAAAGCTATCAAATCAAATTGGTAGTATGGGTAATATGAGAACACAACGGGTGCCCCATGTGGAACATGATATGCTTTCCCTGCCGGAACACATGAGATCACCCAAGTTTTTGGTGGGGTTTGTGTTGCTCAGTCCTTGTTTCCTAAGTTGTGTTCTGTGAACTATTTTTTGTCTGTTTATGTATTTCTTTTTTATCCATGGCGATGTCAGTTTATTTTCGATTTATGAGTTTGAATGTCCCTCTGATATCTGATATCTTTTGCCCCTTGCCCCTCTTTTTAAGCGCAATATTTCTACGATGAATAAATTGGGGTTCTAATGATGTACTGGTTGTTGTTTTTTGTTTGTTCTTTTTTTCCGGGGGGGGGGTGTACATGTAGATATCTTATATACAGTATAGTGATGTTTGGCAGTAGTTACTAAAAAGTTGTATGTTTAGTAAAACGGCGAAGACGAAATCATGTACTTTTTAAGTAAGTGACTCACGTGCATGCGATAACTTAACAAAGGTTTAGTAAACGAAATAAATATTATATTGACAAGACAACGTTATTTACAATGACACATTAAAAAAATTTAAAACGGAATACGCCTGTGTTTTGGGTTGCAGTAATTTATTTACGATCTCAAATGCTCCTGGCTTTAATTGTACCATTACAGCTAATTTCCTAATGCTTGTAGAGTAAAACTTCAGTTGGCTTGCTTGCTTTGTTTGTATTAACGTTAGCTCAAGCAGCATCATAAAGATTGACTTCTGCAAACAATATAGACAGGCATTATTAAAACAAGTATATGTTATATTAAAATTTGATTGAAAGTTATCCCAATTCCAAATGTCAATATACAAACAAAGCAATCAAACTTACCAAAGTCTTACCCTGCATGAATAAAGAAAGTAGCTGTAATTGTCACGAAGAAATACTTGTATTCACGCTAAGGTTGTACACTTTACGGGAAGAATAAATCAGATTCTCAATTCGTTTACATAATATAATACTATTAAGTCATAAATTAAGAAGTCAATTAACACCTAATCCATGTGGAATACTCGTTTTACTTTTTACTTGTACAATCTTACTATCCATGCAGATGCAAATTTATACCCTTTTCTACTTACAGTTACTGTAACTAGGCGACCATTTGATTAATTTAATGAATAATGAACTATGAATAATGGATGTACTTCAGCGCGGTTCAATTCTTGTACACAATTATTTCCTGCATTTTGTGTTGTCGATAATTCCCTTTCATCAATCAGGCCTTGGACCGAATTATTTATTAGTTCCTACTTGTATATTATATTATAATTAAATGTTCGGTTATATGATACTAAACCTAACTGAAGGCACGGAATCCCTTTGCATATAAGAAAAAAATATTTAAGAAAAACTGCGAATTGAAACAGAACTGCAATTAAATGTATCTCTGATGTTTAGGTTGTTTTTTTCTTTTTAACAAAATATTTCTGTTTTCGCGAAAAATGAAATTGACACTCATCGATGTAGCGGATTTAGCAAAAGAAAGCAATCGACAGATTGATGCTTTCTTTAACCATATCATTCATAAACACAACTGTTATAAAGTCTTTACAGCAACAGGATTACTTATTTCCTGGTTTGAATTGTTTTGTCTCGGAACCTTCTTAGAGCTCACTATTCGGTATGGATTTTCTGTAAGATGACTTATGGTTGCTTTCATCTGTCATTTACTCTGGTTAATAGTTGTCTAGTTTGCAATCATACCACATATTTTTTTATTTTAAATTTATGTTATTCTCTGTATACACGATCAAGCTATTTATTCTGAGTATATGAAATTAACGAATATTAATTATATGTCACTTTGATGTACCCTTGTATTATCGCGGGATTTAAACTCAAACGTGCATAGGATTTTGAGACGGTGACCTTTAATAATTTACATCTATACAAACTGGACCCCTGTTGTGTTCACCTGGAAGTGCAAAGCTACATGTATAGATTGAACGGCAGACCAGTTTAACATCTATAAGTCATTTTGTCTCTGGTGGATATTTGTTTCTTGCGAAACATAGCTTTTTATTCGTTTTCTCGTCCATAAAACGCTATAACTATTTGTTATCATACGTTCCGAACACTGACCAGTCGATAACATGCAACTGTACTATTTGTCTAAGGTTTTACACGGATTTGCGTCGAAGCATATTGTATCATATTCCTTGAATATTCTTTTCTTAGTATAATTGAGATTTTTTTTTATCCCGGTTTAATGTTAATATTTCTTATAAAATGTGATATATATGAATTAACAAAAATTCATAACTCTAACTACATTTTTGGGACTTTGCACTTTACACTAAATATGACTTTTTGTCCTTACTGACACTAATGTACAATTTTTTAGATGATTTGTTGTAAAATTTCGCATTACTTTAAATCATGAGTAAAATTGATTAGGAAAGGAAAATTCTATGTCGTGCATAAACGGAATACAACACAGAAAAAAATATTCTTTATACAACATGTATATATCTTGACAAATTTCTTTGTTTCAAAAGAGTTTTGATTCAATATTTGAAGGTACTTTTTTATTGCAAATTTTAAGACAAAGCTGATATATCTACACTATATTATTTATGGTTTTCTAAAATGCTTTCATCGGCAACGTTTAGGACTGAATATTAATTTCTAGTTGATGGAAATTTGTGAAAAGATCACAAGTTTTTAGAAATATCATCATAATCTATAATCCCCCCCCACCCCCAAAAAAGCCATTGATGATGATGATGGAAGTTTTTAAAGACCTTGGCTGGCTATACAGCCCTTAGATATATATAGGAAGATGTGGTGTGAGTGCCTATGAGACAACTCTCCATCTAGATAACAATTTAAAAAAAGTAAACCATTATAGGTCAAAATACGGCCTTCAACACGGAGCCTTGGTTCACACCGAACAACAAGCTATAAAGGGCCTCAAAATTACTAGTGTCAAACTAACATACATGTATCTATAAGTATGCTATGCGTATTCAAATTAATTTTAAACGTCAAAGTACGTGACTGTTTTTTTAACGGTTTCACTAACTGAAAAATCAACTGTCAATGAATAAATCGACAACTTGTAATGGTTTTGTGTTGTTTTTTTTTTGCACAACACATATATATAAAAAGAAGATGTGGTATGATTGCAATGTGATAACTCTTCACAAGAGATCAAATGACACAGACATTTTAACAAATTTATATATAAAGGTCACCGTACGGCCTTCGACAGTGAGAAACGCCCATACCGCATTGTCAGCTCCCTGTGATTATTTTCTTGTGATTTTTATTCTTGTGGCTTTTTTCCGGTGACTTTATTTTCTATGGACTTTGTGACCTTTTTCCCGGGACTTTTTTCCTGTGACTTTTTTTCGTTTATCATTCTCTTAATAGGTATCACGTTATAACTACACTGATATTGTCAGATTATATTTCAAATAAAGAAATTGAAAATACTGAATTATATTTCTGAACAAATTTTAAACACCAAAAAAAATCAAGATCAATGTAAATATATAAAATATCTTTATTAGTCTCATTTGCTAAAAATAACAAAAATAAAAGTTCCAGTTAATGATTGGCAGTAGAATATTTATCTGTTAAACAACTAAGCTAAGTGTGAAATGTCTGGCAAGTTTTCAAAAGATGTCCTGCAGAGTACGCCCGCTGGTTATTTGGATTGATTAAAAAATGTATGAAATCTTCGAAAACGTTGTCATCACTTTAATTAATACACATATGTTGCAATAAAATGTCTTTTTAGCTTTACAGAAATATGTTATCGTCAATAGTCCACTAAACTTAAACACAAGGCTGCATATACATGTTTCATATGCATGATATTTATGATATGCAAATAAAAAAAATATTTTCCTATAACACTAAGATTACAGTAGCTGTATTAAAAACTATAAATCTAGCTTGTTTAATTAAATGAAACACAGACTTATTGAAATATTGTCCCTATGTTTTAAGCAATCGTAAATACATTTTATTCAGCATTTACTTTTAATCATTTAAAATAGAAAGAAGACTATTTACAAACTACCATACTACAATTTTCTACATTCGTTTTATTGTAAAATTAGTTAGATATTTGCAACTCGGTATATCCAGTAAGCCATGTGTAGAGTACACTTTAATATAGGGATGCTTTTAAACATCCTTTTTACAAAAAATAAATAATGAACCTGTGGATACATTTAATCTCAGCATGAAAGTAAAATATAATATTTCCATGTCTCAACAAGTTTTTAATGACTGTACTGCGAACAAAAAAGTTTTAACAAAATTTCACATCATTTAATTAAAAAAGACGGTCTATCCAGACCTGAGCCAGTGACCATCATGTGGTGATTGTCGTTTCTTTTTCAATAAAGAAAAATGCATGTGATGATGTGATTATAAAATACGAAATTTATCTGTGAAACGAACCCAATTACCTTTCGTTTTAGAATGATATAATCGTTCACACATGCTATGTCGTGTATAAACGGAATGGAACACGGAATGGAACACGAAATGAACTTAAACGAAATGAACGAAATGAATGAAATGCAAGACACGTAAACGGAATGAACGAAACACGCAAACGAAACGAATGAAAAACGGAGCGAAAACGGAAAAACGGGAAACTTGAGTAGTTCAGAAGCTGTACTAATCAAGTCAGACTCATAAGCCATTTTTTTTAGAAAATGAGTATGGGGTGCAAAAACTTATTTTCAGGTTTGAAGTTAAATTCATTCAGATTGGTTTCATTCTGATAGCACAAAAAACGGGTAAAAATAGACGAAACATGGAAAAATCTTCAGACTAGGGTACTTTCAAATGGTCGTAGCAAAAAACGAAATGCATCAATATATATTTTTTCTTCACCAATCATTTTTTATAGTCATATCAACCCATGAATCCGTTTAAGAAAAAAAGTTTATTTCTGAAATGTTCGGTTCCTCCGACATGTCCGAGGTGTACATCATTTATGAACCGGACCAAACCTATACTTTCAATGAAAAATATCATTAAATGTTACTAAACAATATAAATCCAAATTACGATGTTTCGAAAGCTCCTATAGCAGAAATGTTTAAGGTCAATCACATTAGTCGATCAATTCATAACGATAAAAGATAAGTGTTACTGTAAGTTCGGGTGGGAGTAATGTGGAGAGGTTTGCCATTTATTATAATGTAATTTTGACTGTTTATTTACTTCATACACTTTATGAGTTTTTTTATGAAACTATGAGAATCGTTGAAATTGAGGGAAACAAATCTCCTGAAAAGTTGTCCTGTTAAGATACATTTAGATTTGACAATTTTAAACGTTTATCCTTATTGCATTCACAGTTTTTCTATAATGGACACGCTAAAATAAAATCAAGAAACTCTTGTTTCGTGCAATGTTTATTCTTAAGGAATTTTATGTAACATTCTTTTCATAAAAAATAATCGATTAACTCGATTTTTAAGAAAATAAAACAAAACCAACCTGAAATCACGCCGTTTAAAGGTATATTTATCTAAATAGTAATTCAATAGCAACCAGTTTGTAAGTTCTGATTTTTATTACGCCATATCTAGCTATGACGTATATGCGCCAAAATCATTCGTGAAGTTACACAGATCTGACTTTGAAATTATTCTAAACGTAACGTAGCAATAGTGGAAATGCATTAGAATCGGAATAACAGTACTGTAGTCGAAAAATTGCCGCCGTCATTTTTTATTTGCATTTGAGATCTTTTACACAAATTGACGATGGTCACAGTGCTTCTTTTCCTATAAACAATACAGTTTGTACTTCCACTAAAATGATATTGCTTCCTATTGACTGCCTTAAATTGTTATTTATTTTTAGCTATATTATGATATTGATAGAATGCCTTTGTAAGGAAAGGAAGCAATTAAAATAAAGTAAACTTCTTCTAAATATGAACAAATTAAAATATTTTCTTCAGAAAAAAGTATATGTACATAAGTTTTATAATGAAATCTATCCATCGAGTTATAAAAAAACATATGCATTATTTTTTTTAATTTGAGGTTTCTTATGATTTTAATTTTGAAACCAAGATGTTTATAAGGTGATGTGCTAAAACATTTAGTTTTATTCTGAAAATACTCAGAAAAGGTCTTGTATTGTAAATAAAATCATAATCATTCTGTACGTTTTTTATCATTAATGGCTTATTTGTACGTTATATACTGTGGATTCATTAATTTTCGTTGGATACCAATTTTCGTGGGTTTCGTGGTTACAGGTAAACCACGAAATTAAATGTTCCACGAATGACAAATTTGCTATGGGCTTATAGGAAGACTGCATCAAAACCACGAAATTAAATATCCACGAACATCCAAGTTTTCCCTCATCCACGAAAATTGGTACCCACGAAAATAAATGAATCCACAGTACATATTTTTTAGTTATAAGCATTGCTCATCAGTCTGTTCCGATTGACTTATGTATATATATATATATATATATATATATATATATATATATATATATATATATATATATATATATATATATATATATATTCTATCTTTTATGATAGAGTTATGCTTCACTTGAGAAGTAAATAAGATATTTCATGAATGTGTATTGCATTTCGTATTTACATGAATACAATGTAATAAAGTATCTGAAAATTTCCATTTCATACAATTTGATAATTCCTCTTCATCCGACAAAGTTTTCCTTTTTGCCTGTTTCGTTTCAGACGGTTTATATAGTTGGCCTTCAAATGTCTGCCTGAAGAATACTTGCTGGAAATTTTAAACATAAAATATCATTCATCGATGTGTTCAGAGTGAAGGTGATTTACGTATTTTTGAAGAGACATTCTGATATATTTGTAAAAAGGACGATTCGGTTAGGGAGGGGGGGGGGGGATACGGCACAAATGTTTTGCACAAATTATAGTAAATCTAAGTCGAGCAAATGTCAACGAACTTTGGTAAAACAAACAATTGTCAGCTGATTGTTTTCGTTTGCCATACTATGGGGCTAACTTTTACGTGATTTCATTAAACTGTAGCCTTCTTCATAGAATAGATTGTTACAAACCAATCTAGTTTCCAGTAGTAGTGTCACGATATTTTTGTCGTTTTTGATAGTTTCAGTTATTTAAGAAAATGAAGAAACCTTTAGAAAACATACTTACCTTAATAGTCAGTCAATACAATATGTGTATTATCTCTACTCGTAATAAATTTATCTTATTTAGTATTTACTTTATAACTTTACGCTGATAGAAATAGTGTCCCAAATATTGACATCAGAATGATGCATTTAAGGATAAATAAAATTATCCCGTTTGATAACAGTGAATGATAACCTACAACACTTAATTTGCATTTTTGACTGTTTGTTATAATAATACATGTTTTATGTTATTCTGTATGTTTGTTATATTAATACCTGTTTTATGTTATGTCTTATTGGAAGAACTTAGAATGGAAACAAAGTGTGTGCAAGAGACAACAACCAGACTAATGACCAAAATGTTTACCTTACCTTTCAGTCAGTACATACAAAACGAATAGGAAACTAATAAATGATTCACTATTAATTCTTAGTTAGAACTTAGAATAGAAACAAAGTGTGTGCAAGGGACAACAACCAGACTAAAGACACAAATGTTAACCTAACCTTTAAATGAACATTTGTTCAAACGAAAATCTAGTAGATTCTTCAAACTGCTCATGTGGTCTAATAGAATCTACAGCTCGTTTATTATTGCATTGTAAAATATATGACGAATTGCGTAATAACATTATGTTCTCAATTAATTATTCAGTCACCCTAAAGACGGACTTACTTTGATTCGTATCACAAGCTCTAACTTTAGACCAAAACAAAGCTACTTTTGGAAAAGTACAAACATTCTTACTAAAGTGCAAGAGATGTACAATTTACAATTTACAATTAAATTGTTATTAATTATTTTCACAAAGTTGCATTTCATCTAAACATGTTTGTAGTATTTAAACGTTGTTTTTTTTTCTTTTATTTTTCGTCTAATTTTCTCTATTTTTTTCTTCTTTTGTTGTATTTTCATTATTTTAAAATTATATTTTGTTTCTCTCCTTTTTTTCTGTTATATAGTTACTTGTTTATTTTCTTCCATATTATTGTAACATTGATTGCTATATTTATGTTATCGTTAACTGGAGTTATTATTTCAAGGGAACGGATTAGAATAAGCTATGTACAGCTTGTTTCCGAATCCTATTAGTATTGTGTATTTTGTATGATGATATATTTGTAATGATGATAAATTTGTTATGATGATATATTTGTATGATGATATATTTGTAATGATGATATATTTGTATGATGATATATTTGTAATGATGATATATTTGTATGATGATATATTTGGAATGATGATATATTTGTATGATGATATATTTGTATGATGATATATTTGTAATGATGATATATTTGTAATGATGATATATTTGTATGATGATATATTTGTATGATGATATATTTGTAATGATGATATATTTGTATGATGATATATTTGTAATGATGATATATTTGTGTGATGATATATTTGTAATGATGATATATATATATGTATGATGATATACTTGTATGATGATATATTTGTAATGATGATATATTTGTATGATGATATATTTGTAATGATGATATATTTGTATGATGATATATTTGTATGATAATATATTTGTAATGATGATATATTTTATGATGACATATTTGTAATGATGATATATTTGTATGATGATATATTTGTATGATGATATATTTATAATTATGATATATTTGTATGATGATATATTTGTAATGATGATATATTTGTATGATGATATATTTGTATGATGATATATTTGTAATGATGATATATTTGTATGATGATATATTTGTATAATGATATATTTGTATGATGATATATTTGTAATGATGATATATTTGTATGATGATATATTTGTATAATGATATATTTGTAATGATGATATATTTGTATGATGATATATTTGTAATGATGATATATTTGTATGATGATATATTTGTAATGATGATATATTTGTAATGATGATATATTTGTATGATGATATATTTGTATGATTATATATTTGTATGATGATATATTTGTATGATGATATATTTGTATGATGATATTTTTTTAATGACGATATATTTGTAATGATGATATATTTGTATGATGATATATTTGTAATGATGATATATTTGCATGATGATATATTTGTATGATGATATATTTGTAATGATGATATATTTGTATGATGATATATTTGTAATGATGATATATTTGTATGATGATATATTTGTATGATGATATATTTGTAATGATGATATATTTGTATGATGATATATTTGTATAATGATATATTTGTATGATGATATATTTGTAATGATGATATATTTGTATGATGATATATTTGTATAATGATACATTTGTATGATGATATATTTGTAATGATGATATATGTGTATGATGATATATTTGTAATGATGATATATTTGTATGATGATATATTTGTAATGATGATATATTTGTATGTTGATATATTTGTAATGATAATATTTGTATGATGATATATTTGTAATGATGATATATTTGTAATGGTGATATATTTGTATGATGATATATTAGTATGATTATATATTTGTATGATGATATATTTGTATGATATATTTGTATGATGATATTTTTTTAATGACGATATATTTGTAATGATGATATATTTGTATGATAATATATTTGTAATGATGATATACTTGTATGATGATATATTTGTATGATGATATATTTGTAATGATGATATATTTGTATGATGATATATTTGTAATGATGATATATTTGTATTATGATTTATTTGTATGATGATATATTTGTAATGATGATATATTTTATGATGACATATTTGTAATGATGATATATTTGTAATGATGATATATTTGTATGATGATATATTTGTATGATGATATATTTGTAATGATGATATATTTGTAATGATGATATATTTTATGATGACATATTTGTAATGATGATATATTTGTATGATGATATATTTGTATGATGATATATTTGTATGATGATATATTTTATGATGACATATTTGTAATGATGATATATTTGTATGATGATATATTTGTATGATGATATATTTGTATGATGATATATTTGTAATGATGATATATTTGTATGATGATATATTTGTAATGATGATATATTTGTATGATGATATATGTGTATGATGATATATTTGTAATGATGATATATTTGTATGATGATATATTTGTATAATGATATATTTGTATGATGATATATTTGTAATGATGATATATTTGTATGATGATATATTTGTATAATGATATATTTGTATGATGATATATTTGTAATGATGATATATTTGTATGATGATATATTTGTAATGATGATATATTTGTATGATGATATATTTGTAATGATGATATATTTTATGATAACATATTTGTAATGATGATATATTTGTATGATGATATATTTGTAATGATGATATATTTGTATGATGATATATTTGTATGATGATATATTTGTAATGATGATATATTTTATGAGGACATATTTGTAATGATGATATATTTGTATGATGATATATTTGTATGATGATGTATTTGTATGATGACATATTTGTAATGATGATATATTTGTAATGATGATATATTTGTATGATGATATATTTGTATGATGATATATTTGTAATGATGATATATTTGTATGATGATATATTTGTATAATGATATATGTGTATGATGATATATTTGTAATGATGATATATTTGTATGATGATATATATTGTATAATGATATATGTGTATGATGATATATTTGTAATGATGATATATTTGTATGATGATATATTTGTAATGATGATATATTTGTATTATGATATATTTGTAATGATGATATATTTGTATGATGATATATTTGTAATGATGATATATTTGTATGATGATATATTTGTAATGATGATATATTTGTAATGATGATATATTTGTATGATGATATATTAGTATGATTATATATTTGTATGATGATATATTTGTATGATATATTTGTATGATGATATTTTTTTAATGACGATATATTTGTAATGATGATATATTTGTATGATGATATATTTGTAATGATGATATATTTGTATGATGATATATTTGTATGATGATATATTTGTAATGATGATATATTTGTATGATGATATAATTGTAATGATGATATATTTGTATGATGATATCTTTGTATGATGATATATTTGTATGATGATATATTTGTATAATGATATATTTGTATGATGATATATTTGTATGATGATATATTTGTAATGATGATATATTTGTAATGATGATATATTTTATGATGACATATTTGTAATGATGATATATTTGTAATGATGATATATTTTTATGATGATATATTTGAATGATGATATATTTGTAATGATGATATATTTGTAATGATGATATATTTTATGATGACATATTTGTAATGATGATATATTTGTATGATGATATATTTGTAAGATGATATATTTGTATGATGATATATTTTATGATGACATATTTGTAATGATGATATATTTGTATGATGATATATGTGTATGATGATATATTTGTATGATGATATATTTGTAATGATGATATATTTGTATGATAATAAGTTTGTAATGATGATATATTTGTATGATGATATATTTGTATGATGATATATTTGTAATGATGATATATTTGTATGATGATATATTTGTATAATGATATATTTGTATGATGATATATTTGTAATGATGATATATTTGCATGATGATATATTTGCATAATGATATATTTGTATGATGATATATTTGTGATGATGATATATTTGTATGATGATATATTTGTAATGATGATATATTTGTATGATCATATATTTGTAAGGATGATATATTTGTATGATCATATATTTGTAATGATGATATATTTGTATGATCATATATTTGTAATGATGATATATTTGTATGATGATATATTTGTATGATGATATATTTGTATGATGATATATTTGTAATGATGATATATTTGTATGATGATATATTTGTAATGATGATATATTTGTATGATGATATATTTGTATGATGATATATTTGTAATGATGATATATTTGTATGATGATATATTTGTATAATGATATATTTGTATGATGATATATTTGTAATGATGATATATTTGTATGATGATATATTTGTATAATGATATATTTGTATGATGATATATTTGTAATGATGATATATTTGTATGATGATATATTTGTAATGATGATATATTTGTATGATGATATATTTGTAATGATGATATATTTGTATGATGATATATTTGTATGATGACATATTTGTAATGATGATATATTTGTATGATGATATATTTGTAATGATGATATATTTGTATGATGATATATTTGTAATGATGATATATTTTATGATGACAGATTTGTAATGATGATATATTTGTATGATGATATATTTGTATGATGATATATTTGTAATGATGATATATTTTAAGATGACATATTTGTAATGATGATATAATTGTATGATAATATATTTGTAATGATGATATATTTGTATGATGATATATTTGTATGATGACATATTTGTAATGATGATATATTTGTGTGATGATATATTTGTAATGATGATATATTTGTATGATGATATATTTGTAATGATGATATATTTTATGATGACATATTTGTAATGATGATATATTTGTAATGATGATATATTTGTATGATGATATATTTGTATGTGATATATTTGTAATGATGATATATTTTATGATGACATATTTGTAATGATGATATATTTGTATGATGCTATATTTGTAATGATGATATATTTGTATGATGATATATTTGTAATGATGATATATTTGTATGATGATATATTTGTATGATGATATATTTGTAATGATGATATATTTGTATGATGATATATTTGTATAATGATATATTTGTATGATGATATATTTGTAATGATGATAAATTTGTATGATGATATATTTGCATAATGATATATTTGTATGATGATATATTTGTAATGATGATATATTTGTATGATGATATATTTGTAATGATGATATATTTGTATGATGATATATTTGTAATGATGATATATTTGTATGATCATATATTTGTAATGATGATATATTTGTAATGATGATATATTTGTATGATGATATATTTGTATGATGATATATTTGTAATGATGATATATTTTATGATGACATATTTGTAATGATGATATATTTGTATGATGATATATTTGTATAATGATATATTTGTATGATGATATATTTGTGATGATGATATATTTGTGATGATGATATATTTGTAATGATGATATATTTGTATGATGATATATTTGTAATGATGATATATTTGTAATGATGATATATTTGTATGATGATATATTTGTATGATTATATATTTGTATGATGATATATTTGTATGATGATATATTTGTATGATGATATTTTTTTAATGACGATATATTTGTAATGATGATATATTTGTATGATGATATATTTGTAATGATGATATATTTGTATGATGATATATTTGTATGATGATATATTTGTAATGATGATATATTTGTATGATAATATATTTGTAATGATGATATGTTTGTATGATGATATATTTGTATGATGATATATTTGTAATGATGATATATTTTATGATGACATATTTGTATAATGATATATTTGTATGATGATATAGTTGTATAATGATATATTTGTATGATGATATATTTGTATGATGATATATTAGTATGATTATATATTTGTATGATGATATATTTGTATGATATATTTGTATGATGATATTTTTTTAATGACGATATATTTGTAATGACGATATATTTGTATGATAATATATTTGTAATGATGATATATTTGTATGATGATATATTTGTATGATGATATATTTGTAATGATGATATATTTGTATGATGATATATTTGTAATGATGATATATTTGTATGATGATATATTTGTATGATGATATATTTGTAATGATGATATATTTTATGATGACATATTTGTAATGATGATATATTTGTAATGATGATATATTTGTATGATGATATATTTGTAATGATGATATATTTGTATGATGATATATTTGTATGATGAGATATTTGTATGATGATATATTTGTAATGATGATATATTTGTAATGATGATATATTTGTATGATGACATATTTGTAATGATGATATATTTGTAATGATGATATATTTGTATGATGATATATTTGTAATGATGATATATTTGTAATGATGATATATTTTATGATGACATATTTGTAATGATGATATATTTGTATGATGATATATTTGTATAATGATATATTTGTATGATGATATATTTTATGATGACATATTTGTAATGATGATATATTTGTATGATGATATATTTGTATGATGATATATTTGTATGATGATATATTTGTAATGATGATATATTTGTATGATGATATATTTGTAATGATGATATATTTGTATGATGATATATTTGTAATGATGATATATTTGTATGATGATATATTTTTATAATGATATATTTGTATGATGATATATTTGTAATGATGATATATTTGTATGATGATATATTTGTATGATGATATATTTTATGATGACATATTTGTATGATGATATATTTGTATGATGATATATTTGTATGATGATATATTTGTAATGATGATATATTTGTATGATGATATATTTGTAATGATGATATATTTGTATGATGATATATTTGTATGATGACATATTTGTAATGATGATATATTTGTATGATGATATATTTGTATAATGATATATTTGTATGATGATATATTTGTAATGATGATATATGTGTATGATGATATATTTGCATAATGATATATTTGTATGATGATATATTTGTATGATGATATATTTGCAATGATAATATATTTGTATGATGATATATTTGTAATGATGATATATTTGTATGATCATATATTTGTAATAATGATATATTTGTAATGATGATATATTTGTATGATGATATATTTGTATGATGATATATTTGTAATGATGATATATTTTATGATGACATATTTGTAATGATGATATATTTGTATGATGCTATATTTGTATAATGATATATTTGTATGATGATATATTTGCATGATGATATATTTGTAATGATGATATATTTGTATGATGACATATTTGTAATGATGATATATTTTATGATGACATATTTGTAATGATGATATATTTGTATGATGATATATTTGTATGATGATATATTTGTAATGATGATATATTTGTATGATGATATATTTGTTATATGATGAAGAAATACTAAACCCCTAACGGGAAGGATTGTGCCTGATATTCATATGATGCAATCATAATCTTTCAGTCAGTTTAATAGAAGTCTGGAGCTGGCATGTCAGTTAACTGCTAGTAGTCTGTTGTTATTTATGTATTATTGTCATTTTGTTTATTTTCTTTGGTTACATTTTCTGACATCAGACTCGGACTTCTCTTGAACTGAATTTTAATGTGCGTATTGTTATGCGTTTACTTTTCTACATTGGTTAGAGGTATAGGGGGAGGGTTAAGATCTCACAAACATGTTTAACCCCGCCGCATTTTTGCGCCTGTCCCAAGTCAGGAGCCTCTGGCCTTTGTTAATCTTGTATTATTTTAATTTTAGTTTCCTGTGTACAATTTGGAAATTAGTCAAGGCGTTCATTATCACTGGACTAGTATATATTTATTTAGGGGCCAGCTGAAGGACGCCTCCGGGTGCGGGAATTTCTCGCTACATTGAAGACCTGTTGGTGACCCTCTGCTGTTGTTTTTTATTTGGTCGGGTTGTTGTCTCTTTGACACATTCCCCATTTCCATTCTCAATTTTATTAAACGAACCAAAGATAACACGTGCAGGAATTTTGATAAAGTCGGTGTCCCTATTGTTGTCTTACACAATCACAACGTGAAATGTATCAACAACATTTATGCATTTGTTGTTTGAATGTTGATGATTGGAAGACAATTTACGAACGTTTTTGTGATTTCTTTACATCTTTTTTTTAAATAATTTATTCTAAAATGTTTCAGATATATGGTATATGTATAATTTACTCTCGATTTTCAGTAAAATATCAACGCAAGTTTTGTGCAAAATTATATCAACCTGTGACATAGATCTTAAAATCCTAATATATTTTATGATGGTTAATTCTGTTAAATGACGAACATTATTCCCGTAGTAGTGGGAGATATTAGCAAGCAAAATCGAGGGAATTGTGCAAATGATGATACAAGCATGAAAATTACCACGAAGCATCATTATTATATACTGTTTAAGAAATAACTGCTGACCATTAAAAAAAAACAAAAATTTCAAGATGGCCACGGCCATTTTCTAAAATGGCTGTTTTTCTTCAGTTTGAAAATACTGATTTTTCTGGAAAACTTTTTTTTGAACTTCTTTTAGTAAAAACCAATTATCAAGTTTGGCTGCTAACTTCCTTATATCACATATTTATTAAAAATGAACATTTGATATATCCAGTATTTGCGCATGCGCGAAAATGTTACAAAATTCTTTCAAAAACATTGAACTATTTACAATATATTTAGTGTTTTTGGATTTCTAATGATAATATGAATTGGTTTAATGATATATTTCAAGGTTATGCTACACATGTGTTTAACACTTGTGCAAACTATTTATAGACATCAAGAGCGATATGTAGGCATTACCAGTCAATTCTCAGGTATTCGATGGATAAGGCGAAAATGTGGTGAATCCCAGAGAAACATCAATTGTAATTGCAGATCAGCCATTTTTTGAAATGCCTAAGCAAATTCACTAGGAATGGCTTGTTTTTACGGAAAAGATAAGTTTATCGTCATGTTTGGTGGATTGCACATTAATATGACTTGTTATAAAACTCTGGATGATATATTGCGTGATAGGGGATGGACTTGTCTTTCTGAGATTTGGTACTTTACAAACAGTCTATATAAAGCATCGTGTAAAAAATGCCCATCTCTAAGATATGATCGTGTAAATAATGCCAATCTCATAGATATGACTTCCCTTCCCGAACATTACCCACAGGTGGCAATGGAATTTGAAAATGATAAATTCACTGTACGTAAGACCAGCTTATTTTTTTCTTATAACATAATTGATCAGGCACAAAAACAGAATAATGCAATTGTGAAGGGCGATGTTGGTGCAATAGGAATAACCAAAGATCCCATTTAGACGATGGATGGTAGCTGGAGCAGGAGTCAGTATACTAGAACATGAATTTGAAAGTTCTTGTGAACATGTTTCTTGAAATAGTGGTATTAAATCGCTGCAAATGGGTTTACGTGAAACATTCTGCGATTTGCTGATCCAAATTCGGTCGCATTTATCGTTGGTTGGGCAGTAATGGTTAATTTCAGGTAAAAAAGTTGGGCAACAATATTTGATGATTATGCAAATGATGTCATACTGCCTTACTGGATTCGAGCGTCACTGATGAGTCTTTTGTTGACGAAACGCGCGTCTGGCGTATATACTAAATTTATTCCTGGTATCTACATGTATGATGAGTTTATTTACAACCTCAGGGTCGATGCAACTGCTGGTGGAGATTTATTTCCCCGAGGGTATCACAAGCCCAGTAGTCAGCACTTTTTGTGCTGACATGAATTGTCATTGATTTGGTTATATTTATAAATTAACTGTTTAAAATTTATTGAATTTTTTGAAATACTAAGGCTTTTCTACCTGAAGCATAGATCACCTTAGCTATATTTGGCAAAACATTTAGGAATTTTGGTTCTCAATGCTCTTAAACTTCGTACTTTATTTGGCCTTTTTAACTTTTTTAGAATTCGAGCGTCACTGATGAGTCTTTTGTAGACAAAACGCGCATCTGGCGTATATACTAAATTTAGTCCTTGTATCTATGATGAGTTTATTTACATAAAATCTTGCATCGATAAGTATTCAAGAGTACACATTGTATTTGATGTTTACCAAATGAATAATTTAAAGGCTGTGACAAGACAAAGGCAATGTTTATGTGCCAGATGGAAAGGTGTTGGCTCTGGTAGAACACCAAGGGTTTGGAGTAGTTTTCTCTGGGAAGATAACAACCAAACGAAATTGTTCAAGTTTTTTGCTTCTTAAGAGACTAATAAAAATGTGTATGTTACTCACGGTGAAAATATTCTTTGCAATTTCAATAAGGATACTTCCTATCTAACCCTTGTAATCATGAAGAAGCAGATACACGAGTGTTTGTCTATGTTCGGCATGATTATGAAAAGTGTTGTAAAATGTAATTTAGGTAGTACTGACACAGATGTAATAGTATCAAGAATTGCAACAATCGCAAAACTAGGTAAAACACATTGTGGATAGGTTATGGAAGGAATAAAGACTTTTGTTGGCTTCCTGTACGTGACAAGTCACATGCGTTTGGTCCTTGTGTAGCTGCTCTTCCTTTCGTCCATGCATTCAGTGGATGTGGCACTTTGTCGAATTTTCGTGAGGAAAGGAAAGTGGTCAGCTTGGCAAACAATGGAAGGTTTATCAGATATAAAGGACGTTTTTTTGGCTTAAGTATGAAGCGAGGCACGATGTGAATCATTTGCCAGGAAGCAGCGGCAATGTGATGCAATTCCGCCTACAAGAGGTTCTTTTCCAGAGCACATCAAAAGAAAAGTAAATCAAGGAGGAGTTGTGTGGGCTCAGCCTGATTCATGTATTCGACAGGTACATGTACCAAGTCATGAACACTGCGGTTGGATGAAAGAAAGAAACAATGACAATTGGAAACCGAAATGGATTTCTGTGACTGCCGTTGTATCCCAGTGTCAGGAACTTTTGAAATGCGGAGGCAAAAATCTAGCTGTGTTGGTAACTGTTAATGCTACCGTTCTGGCTTTCATTGTACGGGTTGTTGTAGAGGCAATTGTCAGATAATTATAAGATACGCAACCTGTCTTTCTAACCAAACTAGGCATTTAAACTTAACCAAGAGTCGTATCACTTGTTAAGTTGATGGAAATTATAAAAGTATTTTCTACGTATTTGCCTCCATTTAGGAACCGGAAATCACTATTTTTCTTCATTTATGTGTTGTTTTGTCGTACTTAGGAACTGTTGTTAACGTTTTTTCATAAATAACATTGGATTATACCGATAAAACATCTTTCAAGAATTTACATCCCCTGTGAAGTTGCTTTAAAGTATAAAATATTTTTTTTTTACTTCTTGCCGGCATTTTGAAACAGGAAGTCACCTTTAGTTTCATTAATGTATTGTCTAGTCGTAATTAAGGAACTGTCATTTACTTTTAATAAAATCTAACATTGGATTTTACATATAACACACCTTTCAAAGGATAAACGAATTACTGCCAATTTGTAATGACGCCATTTCCCAAATGTGTGGTGGCCATCTTGAAAAATTGATTTTTTTTTCTGGCCAGCAGCGGATTTTTTATAAGTATCATTTAGTCAACCTGTATACCAAATTTCATGCTTGTATCACGATTTGCACAATTATGTCCATAATATCTCCCACTATAGTTAGTATAGTAATGTTCAAAAATATTTTTTTTACATTTCAGTTGTTTTAGATTTGTTATTAGTTTTTGAAATAAAGAAGTAACTGATCTTACATCACAGGAATAACAATAAACATACCAATACATAAAACCATCAACAGGACAACAAGGATGGCGTTGATCCCAACCCAAGGCAAACAAACAAAACAGCCCGTAATTCGGTGGTTTTAGTTTGTTTTGTCTTACATATTTGTTTTTTGTTCATTTTTTATATATAAATAAGGCCGTTAGTATTCTCGTTTGAATTGTTTTACATTGCCATTCCGGGGCCTTTTGTAGCTGACTATGCGGCATTGGGTTTGATCATTGTTGAAGGCCGTACGGTGACCTATAGTTGTAAATCATTGTGTCATTTGGGTCTCTTGTGGAGAGTTGTCTCATTGGAAATCATACCACACTTTCATTTTTTATATTTAATAAAAACCAAAACATAACAAAAGATAACAGAATCACTTTTTCTTGTAATGTTTCTCTTTTTTACCGGACCAGTTTTGGTGTAATATATTACAAGTCTATCCAACTTATCTTTACAAAGAATTCCGCCGAAGTTGGTGCTAGGGACGTCCTAAACGTGTAGTGGGGTTGGAGTATTTAATCTGGTTTTGGTGTACAAGACTTGAAAAAGACACGCAGTACCAATGTATGGTCTTCATTCCTGTCCACGTAAAAGTTTTAACTTCCAAACATTTTATGGACACGGGATCAATATTTCGTTATTTAAACAACAGACCGTACTGGCCATCGTTCTTTTGGATATATCAATCTAAGTAATTCATATCTTATTAACAGGCATAAACTGCCTTCAAGTTTACAAATAATAAAAACGTTTTTGTTTTTTTCAAAATTATTATTCAATATGTGTTCTACAAGGACCAACATTTCTTCAACTGTCTCCTGATACCTTAACATTATAATAAATTATACGTAGCTGTATATTTACACCTATATACGGAGCCCCGATAGGGACATGCAAAGAAAAAAAAAGAAAAAGTAATATATTGTGCGCACACTTTAAATATATTGTGCACACAACTTAAATATATAGTGCGCACAACTTAACTATATTGTGCACACACCTTAAATATATTGTGCGCACAGCTTAAATATATTGTGCGCACAGTTTAAATATATTGTGCACACAAAATAATATAGTGTGCATTAAATTCTTTGACCTTACACATGGTACGTGGCTTCAATTAATGTCTCCTTTTTTAAGTGACAGAATGAAAAAATTCCCCATAAGGTTTTCTTTTGAAATGGGGTTAGATTACATTGAATTACTATAGCAAAAAATTGTCACTGCATGTGTTTCGGCTCCTGAAGGTTTCATGTTTAAAATGCATGTTTGCCAACATATTAAAATGGTGTCATTCCATATATGATAAATAGTTCGAATGGTTATGTCATTGCCTTTCTAAACACACATCTCATTTCACAGTTGTATGTCATTTTTTGTTTCATTCATTACTTGCATGGGAAGTGACTAATTGTTTTAAGAAAGAGAAATTTAACAAAACATATCCGGTCAGTTTCAAACCGAACGTTCAAGTATTATTTTTCCACAGGTTTATGAGGTTACATTGCATTGTGTGTACCTGCATAATAATTATATCTGTAAACATATTTCTTGTATCAATTTGTCAGGAAATAATATCATTTTTCAGGATTTCCTTGCGAGTTTGAGCGAGATTAATAATTATAATTATACTAATTTCGGAGTCGTAATGCAAATATCTTGTTCCTGAATTGTACAGTATCTCTTGTGGAAACTTTTATCATATTCCTCAATATAATAATCTGAATGATTGTTATGTCTGTCGGCGATAATGATAAACCAATCATAATAAGGGATATCATGTACTCAGTGACGTTTAGGTCAAACCTATTTTTGCAACGTACGACTCATTATTCCTTCAGAATCTTAAAAAATACTATATTTGTCGGATTATAGTTTTGTTGAGGACAACTATAAATATGTTTAATTACGTTGACTATTTGGTAGTTGAATAAGAAAACAAATATACAATGAGCCGATGAAAAAACACATGAACAATAAGAATATGGAAAAACTAGTCAGGCACTATCTTTAAGTAGCTGTGAATACTTTTTGATCTTTTGTCTTTGAGTTGGTTGGGATTTTCCATACGATTCGATTCTATCTGGCCAGTCAACTCTTTCCCAGCTACTTTTCACCGTATCTTGTGATAAATCCCCACTGTACAAGGTCAACGTATATAAAATATATATTTGGCACAACTTTGTGGAATTTTGGATCCTCAATGCTCTTCAACTTTGTACTTGTTTGGCTTTAAAAATATTTTGATATGAACGTCACTGATGAGGCATATGTAGACGAAACGCGCGTCTGGCGTACTAAATTATAATCCTGGAACCTTTGATAACTATATACGTATATAGAAAATCTATTTACAATGCAATAATACTGTTCTATTGTAAAACACAAAATCAAAATAATAAAGACAAACAGTAAAATTTGATATCATATATGTACGTAATCATTTAAACCAATATATGTTAACATTTAAACTACATTTTAGTTGTACAATATATTTATTTCATTTCAATGAACTAAATAATAAACATAAGTTACATATATCTATTCAATGTACTCTTGTCTCTAGAGCAAAATCATGCTAATGGGAATACTCTATTTAATTTCTTAAAGGTATAAATTATGTACATCATGTTGTATTTTACTGTGACAGTCTTGTTATGTACAGTGACAAATAGCGTATTTAAAAAAATGAGTTTTTATTATGTGATATACCATGTATGCACAACATGTCTTATCAACTGACTTAAATGCACACTAAAAAAATCATTTATCTGTTTTGGGAATTTACCCATAAGAATAAAAATAAAAATAAAACACAGAAACATATAATAAATACAAATATATCCAGTCAATGGTGTACATGTACTTATAAAGCATCCATGTATGTATTTGGTCAAATACTTGTTCTAATAGAAAATAAGGACAATAAGTAGGGTGAAGGCCAAATCGAAAACCACAAATCAAATTGCCATACAATAAAGACACTATTTCAGTGTTGAAGATATTTTCTATTACTTATAAAAAAAAATTGTGGATGCCAGGTTGGTGTATACTCAAATTTTGTTTTTTATCTATATTATCCACTCAAGAATGTTATATGTAATAAACAAGTTTAAACAAATGCAGATTTGAACCTTTGAAAAATAGAAAATAATAGATATAGGAAGATGTGGCATTAGTTTCAATGAGACAACTCTCCATCCAAAAAACAATTTATAAAAGTAAACCATTATAGGTCAATGTACGGCCTTCAACACGGAGCCGTTGCTCACACCGAACAGCAAGCTATAAAGGGCCCCAAAACCTAGTAATATAAAACCATTCAAACGGGAAAACCAACGGTCTAATCTATATAAAAACGAGAAACGTAAAACACGTATGGACTACATAAACAGACTACTGTATATCAGATTCCTGACTTCCTGACCCTCTCCCTTTTCTGAAACAAATAGTATAAAATCACATCATAGAAAAGCACACTATAAAATAACAATCGGAAGGCTTACCTCAATCAAAAAATGCATAAGGGATTAATAATTAAGATCAAATATTAATTAACAGGTTTAAACAAAGTTAAAGTAAGATACCACTGTGAAATATTAAACAATTTATAGAAAATTATCACTTTGGAAAAAATCTGCGTCATATCCTACACAGGTGAATGAAATATAATTTGTTGTCAATACGTATACTTGATCGTCTGTGTGTATAAAAATTTTCGTTTAGGAATACCATGAAATTTCTTTAATGTCAAGTAAATAATCTAAAACTTGGTATATATGGGGTGAACATAATGTTTGTTTAAGACCTATTTATTACATTTTTTGTATGTTCACGTACTTGATCATGATTTAGTTTTTAGAGAATATAGTATGTATCTATCTATCTTCATGTTAATTACACTTGAAATACTACAAGTACAATTTTGTATTTGTAATGTCTTGTTCTGTATTGAAAAGTATGAAGTGATTAAAGAAGTTCAAAAGCATTAGGATAATAGTAAAACAAAAGATGTTAATTTGAAGAAAAGATTGAAAGTACAAAATGTCGTATAAAATATGACTTTCCAATGTGGATTTCCAAAACAATTAACAATAATTTCATAAAGAAATAACATTTGTGTAACTAATTGTACAGCACATGGGGCTTGCTTCTCCAAATTGTGTCTCTCATTTCTGATCCCCGAGTCCTCTTTATTTGAAAATCCAAAACAAAAAACAAACATTGAAGATCTGATGATAAACAATCTTTAGAAAACTACTCGTTAGTTTATCAAAGTTATGTCAGGTGAAATACTTGGCATGGTCATTCTGTGTTATGGTTAGTCAATCAAGTCATGATTAATATTCCTTCTAAAAGTAATAAAATACTGAGCAAAGTACATTAAGCATTTTGCATGCCATATATTTCTCTATTAAACAATTAAAGATATATACTCAAACCCATAATTTTTTCGATGAAATATAATATTTATAACAATAAAACATGATAAATATATCAAAAAGTAAATTATAGACCATCTGGATTTGTTTTTTTGTGAATAAGTTACACCAGGTTTAATCCACTTTTTTAAACACACGAAAATGCCTGCACAAAGTTATGATTATGATAGTTGTTATCCATTTGATTGATATGGATGAGCTTTTTATTTTTTTATTATTTCGTTACGAACTTTCCGTTTTGAATTGTCCTCGGAGTTCGATATTATTGTTCTTAATTTGTTTTTTACAAAGGTAGACCTGACATCATTCTTCATAGAAAGTGTCATTGAAAAGTAGGTACTTACTGTGATAAAATATCTTAAGCATTGTGACAAAGGAAATGTTCCAGAATGTCCAAGATATAGAACGTCGTCTAAAGAACGTCTAAAGAACGTACGACACGACATTCGTATGTATACCAATAGATGTAACGGAATTTAATGGTTGGATCTGGAATCACTCTTATTGGGAGTTTGTTTGTTCTGTTTCTTTTTTGTTTCCGACGACTCATTGACACATGTGGAACAGAATCTGATCAACTCTTCAAAGAAACATAGACTACCGGAAGGGGCTCATGTAGTTCGGTCTTTTACCTTCGATATTTTGTTTTTACCATTTTCTTTTCTCTACTTATTGCTAATGCGTAGTCAATTACTTATTTATAGGTTTGATTACCCTTTGGTATCTTTAGGTTCTCTTTCAAACCAGTTTGTAGTAAGATATGCGATAATTATGAAACCAAAATCTCCTCTCTGAGGTTAAGGTGTACCATTGATGGTTCGGCTATACATGATTATTCTTTACATGCCAATATATTATATATGTTTTCTACCGGAATATATATTCAGTTCTCCAAATGTTTCGTTGCGAACGTAAATTGTATACGTTTAACAAAAGTCATATATCAATGTTCTTACATAGTCCTGATAATTTGTTAACCTTTTTTTGTTGATATTAGTTGCAAAACACCAAGAAAATCTTCGTTAAATGAATAACAAAAAATATCCTTAAATGTGCTTTCATTTCTTACAAGGGGCAGTGCTGTTGATCCAATTGATAAAATTGGGTTTCCACTTTGAATTATTTTTTTTTCTGTTCATATTGCAACTCTTGTTTTATCATGTTTATATATGTATTTAATTTTGAATCCCATTAAATCTGTTACGATTTCTTTACAATACCAGACCAGTGTTTATGTTTGTCATATACAAGAAGTTATTTTGTAGAACGATCCTTTTTTTTTTCTTTGCCTCAGCTTCAGCACATTTATATGTTTTCAATGTTTATTCTGTTGAAAAAAGCAGCCTTTATTTTAATAGAATGTCTAGTTGAAATATTTTAAAAAGTTGATGTATCACGACTTTATCTAGCTGTTAAACCAGATATAGCCAACACTTTTCTTTTAAAAATACCTGTACCAAATCAAGATTATTGTATTGTGTCTCACTTGTTCCGTTGATTGATAGTTTGATTGTGTTGGATTGAATGGACTTTCCCTTTTAGAATGTTCTTAGGTGTCCAGTATATTGTGATACTTTTTAAACTCATACGATTTAGTTATATTTTCGATTAAAGTTCATGACAAATTTTAATATCATTCTACATCTTCAAAAAAAAGGAGCAACAAAAACTTACCCACAGTTCTCACAATATCTGAAAATGAAAAAAAAAATGATTAACAACAACTAATATAACTACTATACTGCACTGATAATAATATACATGTGAAATGTTGTTTGTGTCTTTTAAAAGCAAAAGATATTGCAAGATACACATATTTATATATATAACGGTTTGATGAAAGACACCACAGGAAGAAAACATCAGCAGTTAAAACAAATATTTTGTGTTTCCTGAATCAAGTATTATATGTTTATTATTTACTGATTAAGTTATATATTTTGTTTGCTATCTTCAATGATCTAAGAAATTTTAAGATTGATGAACAAATTTGTTATTATTTAAAAGGCCAACATGCTTGATATTGTACAAAAGACGTAAAGAAAACAGTTTCGTTATAACAAATAAGTATAATTGTTTGTTTCAATATTTCAAAATAGTTCTAACAGTTTGTCAGCCTGAAATCTATTATTGACGAATAAATAACATAAGTTGTTGTTATGCTCTTTGGTGAACAGGCCGTTTAGAGAAAGAACACGACCGTCCCCGAGGGTTTCACCAGCCCAGTAGTCAGCACTTCGGTGTTGACATTATTATCAATTTCCTGTTTACAAAACTTTGAATTTTTGGCACAACCTTTAGGAATTATTGGTAGTACAAATAACGTAAATCATAATTCTGTGTTTCCTCAATCTAGAATTATATGTTAATTATTCACTGATTGAGTTACAGGGAAAAAGAATGACATTTTTTCAATTCTTTCATTTTTGTTTGTTATCTTGATTTTACGCTTCAATGTTCTAAGAATGTAAAGATTGATGAACGACTTTTGCTATCATTTAACAAGCACATTGATGATATCGTACGAAAGAAGTAAATCTAACAGTTTTCTTATAACAAATAATAATAATTGTTTGTTTCAATATTTCAAAATAGTTCTAACAGTTTGTCAGCCTAAAATCTATTATTGACGAATATATAACATTAGTAGTTGCAATGCCCTTTAGTGTAAAGGCGGTTTAGAGGAAGAACACGAGCGTTAGAAAAGGTCAAAGACATAACATGAAATGCAAATACTAATTATAAATATATGCCATACCATAACAATACTTACAGCAATATGTTTCCTCTGAAAAAGATTTTAAGAAATAATAAAATTTAACGAATTAAGTAAACATTACGAAAGAAGACTATCAATCTTTGATTTTAAGATAAAAAAAAAAAATAGCAGAAATTAAAACTCGGTTCCAAATAGACGACTTATGGTTTTTTATCTTTTTATTTGCATTACACTTTGAAATACATTACAATCCATCATGTTATATTTTCCAGGGGAATTTATTAACCTTAAACTTTTTTTTAATAAAAACTTACTGATCTTTAACTACTAATTGATAGTTTGATTTCTGATACATTACATAATAAAAGTATGTAAATATTATCTGATATTCCACATCTGATATAAAAAATTACGTGGTGATTAAAATAATACCAACCACTATATGCAGAATTCATGAAGTCAAATAAGACCACATAAAAGCATTGATTAGTGACAAATAATGTTGATGGACACATGAATCGAATATTGGCGTTTTATTTTGTTCGGTTGTTGAACTTTGAACCTGAAAGTGATACAGGTTTAGACATTTAGAACCTATCTTTGAGAGCCGCACAGCATCAACATATTTTAGTGACAGCGACTCATTAATGTATTGTACTACCTTACAACAATTGGTATTTGTATTTAAAACAAGGGTTAAATCACATCATTTAAACACCATATACTCGTAATTTTTATTGTTAAGCTGTTAAATATTGGTTTTTCTCTGTTGGATTGTGTTATAATTTGTTTTGATGGAGCTTATTACAAGTACGGGATCTGTTCAAGTGTTGGAGTGCTGATAAAACCAACAAGGAGTTAAGCCCAGATTGACATGATGAGTTGTTACTGTTGTCAGACGAACAATACCCTTACGTCACCGTTTATTTGATACAAATATACCAGTAATTCAGAACTAAAAAGTAAGACTTAAAAATAGCAAAATAGACATAATTATTGAAAATGAAGATTTCTTTGAGTATTCAATTTTTTACCTAGTAATTCATGATAAAACTTAGTAATAATATCAGGACTGCAAAACTAAATAAGATACCAGACAAGATTTGTCAATGTATTACGCATGCCCAGTGAAGCTCAAATAACAATTGACCTGACTTTTTTAACACGAAGTTGAAGAGCATAAACCGGGAAAAGAAAAATCATTAAGTTATATGGCTACAAAGCTGTCCTATGACTGTACTTAATGTAGATAGTAATAAAAGTACCTTTCTTGTTACACTGAGGTAAAAACAACTCGTGGTGATTCAAGGAATACAAACCACTATATGCAGAATTGATAAAGTAAAATGACACTACACCAAAGCATTGATAAGAGGAAAATAATTTTGATGTACACATGAATCAAATAATGGCTTTTTATTTTGTTCCGTTGTATGTTGAACTTTGAACCTGAGATTGATAAAGATTAATATTAAAACCTATGTTTGAGAGTTGAACGTCATCAACATAATTTAGTAAAATCGACTGATTAATGTATAACAAACACCACCTGATGTTTGTATTTAAAGCAGTGAGTTCAAATCACATGATGGAAAAATCATATACTCGTTAATTGTAGTACATTTTAATGTAAGGCTGAAACACTTATACGGCAAAGAGAACCCTTGGTTTTACTCTTTTGATTAGTGTTATAATTTGTTATAACAGGCCGAATTACACAGTCAGGGATTTGCTCATTTACTTAATTAGATATCTGGTTGCTAGTTGTCCAATTGTCAATAATACCACATTGTTATATCTTTATATTAAGCACTCTTGTCGTTTTTCTTTTTGGTCTTTTTTTTGTTAATCGAAAATTTGATGCAATTAAGCTTCTAGTGTTTTGTCTTTTTAAAATCGCCGCGATATAGTATTTTTGTGCTAATGCAACGTGAAGCAACCAACATTTAATCAATCTTTTTTTTCAATTTGTTAGTGTTATGATATTGCAATTTTCACGTTAATCATCTTTACCTAATGTGTTGTTTATGGCCCAAACAGACGTTACATAATTGGGTTGTTCACCATTAATATTTGTTTACAAGAAATGTTTACAAATCAGTGGAGCAATTAATGATATTGATGGAATGATAAGAAATTTCTATTTATCTTAGCCTAGTTTGTTGTATTTGACACTATACGATTTTTCATGATTGGGCTGTTTATCATTTATACTTGTTCACAAAAGATGTTATCAAATCACTATAAATTGATGGAATGGTTAAAACTCGATCATAATCTACGGTTCGAAATTTAAATTTTTACTGTGTTCAAAATGTTTCAGTAGTAACCAGATATACAGACACAAAAATTTATTCAGACATCGATATCTTGGTGTTTATAGATGTTCTTTGGAGTTGTTGTATTCATAGTTTGAATTTATGAACAACATCATATTACTTTGTGAACTAATCTTAAATAAAATTCGGTTTGATTTTCGAAACAGTTAGGAGAAAAATCCGGACAAAAAAAGACATTTAACAGTCTAGGTGGCATTTCAATTTGTATAGTATTTCTGGTAAAATTGTACAATAAATCAGGTTAAAATTTATCATTGGTTCTTTTCATTGTTGGCTATAATCTAAAAGTTATTTATGACAATAACTATTGTTATGATGGAAACCTGATGCAAAGGTCATTGTTGTTATCCAAAACAAATTGTGACTGCATTGGTAATCGTAGGATAGATAAAAAAAACGCAATTATAAGGCAAAGCAAAACAATCACACAAAGTCAAAATACAGCCAAAAGCGCGGAAGACATAACTTTCAACATGATTAAATAAACTGTTCCTAACATGTTAACACTGCGTGGATTTATACTAGTTTCTTAAATAGGTTTTTAGCTCTATTTTGTATTCCTGCCGTGTAACTCATTAAATTACAGATGACAAAGATTAACAAAAACAATACATTAATGTGTCAGAATGATATGTATGGTCTCTTTTTTAAAAACGATTACAAGCTCAATATGGGAAGGACTTTAAAAAAAACAGTCTTAATAACTGTTATTATAAAGAATTTATTAAAGCTCAAATCATAGCTTTGATTTCGGCAAAAATCAGAGGAATAGAACCTAATGTATACATGATCTGTAACTCATCACAATAGACTCACAAACTTTAAATCAACTCAAAATATTAGAATGCGTTCAAGAACCAAACGTATATACGTGTTATTTTCACGATATCTTATGTTTAACGCTTAATTTCTGCCAAAATTAGCGAAGCGGAACCAAACGTTTAGCAATCTGTAGCTTACCATATTAGATTCAAATACTAAAGACCAACAGTCTGTAAATGCGTTTAGGAAACATTCCGTCTATAGTTTGTTGTCGAATGATGGGACGATGGAATGACGAACAAGGGTTAAACTACATGGTCCCGATGTTTATCAGTAGTACATGTATCGATTTATTTATTATTATACCATGAACAGTACTATTGAGGAACACTGTAATCTCTTCGGGGTCTAAAAATTAGGGTCCATTACATTATGTGAAAAAAATGTTTTTTCGGACCTAGTTACAAGCAGATAACAGACTAACTCAGATATAATTATATAACGAATAACTTACGAAAGGCAAATACAAATGTATACTTACTTCAAACCTCTACAATAAATAGAAAAACATAAATCGTTATGAAATGTATAAGATAATGCAAATACAGTAAAATTAAATGATATGGACGGATGTAGTTCTATTTATAAAAAAAAATATAGAATGTCAAATCATCTTTGAAACACCAAATTAAACAAAATTTTCCAGCACGCTTCAAGGAAAAACGTTTAACAACGATATTCATTAAATATTTTAAAGAAAATTGTCTTTATTAATTCAGTGGATCATGTTATCTCGAATACAGATATATAACTGGTCAAAACTTTAAAATTGCTGTGATTAAACGAGTGTAGTACTTTGGACCTGTTATACAAATCCAGTCACTTCAATCATCAGTGAGGTTTGAATCATTTCCTTATAAACCTGTTAACATCTATTGAATTTCGATATTTTCTATACAACTATAGCACACATTTAGACGTTGCTAAACATACAATTCAACTAACAAATAAACAAATGTATTATTCAATAATGACGTGAAATGTGACATTCTGATATTAAAAACTAAGACAACAAATGACGAACATAAAAAGAAGTGACAATACAAATGATGAAAAAGATCTACAACAGCTAAACGAATATCCTCAGTCTTACTGAACGGTATTTCAAACATAAGTTCAACTGTGGTCAATCGAATCATAGGCAAGGCCGTAGCTAGGCATCTTATTTTAGTGAGGCAAAATAATTGATCTGAGCGAAGTGATGCGAATTTTTTTTTTTTGTAGGGTATGAAATGAATGATTCAAAATCCTGCATTCTAGGCATTTTAGAGAGTTTGATAATGTTTTGAATTTGGACACTTTTTATATATATTTTTTTTTTTTTATATTTTAAGACTTTTAATAACACCAAGTTTTTAACAACTTTACTTGAATTTATATGTAAGATAATCATCCAAATATCACTGATTTGAGTCTGCTGCCAGAACATAGAACAAACATCGATTCAGTAGAGTTTGCCAAATATTTCTATGGCCGGTTCAGTCAACTCGTTTCAGAATCATAATTTGGTCTGCTGATATCCTTATCGCGATGAACATGGCAAGCCCGCACAATCTCTCGCCACTCATGCATGCTCTTTTCCAAGTTTTCAGTCATTTCAGGGCAATCTGTGTTTCTAAAGGACGCACATTATCATCAACACAATGATCAATGTCTTCTTTCAATTCCTTCTACATCAGCGATGTGGTAGCAGCATCGGTAGTAACAGTTTTGTTTGCAAAAGGGAATTAAGCTTTCCTGTAAGCACCATCATACAGTTGCAGTTACAAAAGATTAAACTTGCTTTTATGCTGACAAAGAGTAGACAAACTAGGAATAGAATGAGATAAGATAAATGTATATGATTCTATCTATAGAGTAATGTGACGTTTTTGACAAATAGCAGTGCCTGGATTTTTATTGATATTGTCTACATAGTTTTCTCTATATTTCTGCCAACCGTACTTTGTATTATTTTATTAAAGCAGTTAATGTGTGTATTCTGTTTCATTATTACCTATATATTGTTTAATCTTTTTAATATTGTATGTTCCAGAACGATAGAAAACGTCTGTTTTCTTACCGGCATCTTTTGATTAATTGTACGTTACTTTCACTATCATTGTTACCGGAAGTCACGAGTATTATTATAAATATAGTGACCCTAGAAATCGTATAAGAATATGTAGACTGTCCTGAACATGTTGTAGTTATATTTTTGTATGTTTTTCAAATTACGGACACATGTTAGAGTATTTTATGTAAAGTTTATTTAGAAGAGAGCTTTATTTCGATTATTGTAATAAGTTCTTATGAACTATTTTTGCACCGACGTTGCGCACCTTTTCGTAGTTATTGGGCTGTATCGACGTCATTTGATCAGACGTTAAGTGCAAAGATATGTACCTTATAAGGAAGTCTCCTTATTAGGTCATTGATTTCATCCCATATTTGGAATATTTCTCACGCGAAATAACAACACTAGCGTAAGATTTATAGTATTTTACGTCAGTTCCAGCTTGTCCCTGCCGCCGGCTAGCAGCTTTATTTACTTTCTCATAAATTTCAAGGTACAGTTGTCTTTCTACAGCAGAAGTTTTAATATCTTTTAAGTTCCAGAATATTGCAATATTTATGCAATATAATTATTTATGCAGTTCATTTAATTGTTCCAGTTTCCAGTTTTTAACAGAGGCAGAAATTTAATAGTTTTAAAGAGAATAAAGTTTGATAATGAATTTTAACTTTAAATAGGAGAAAGGTGCGTAAAGTCGGCAATAGTGTCCGTTTGTTTTAAATAGTCAGGGTTGTTGTTAAGGGGTTAGGAACATTGTGACTTATTTATTTGCGTAGTATTTTACTTGTATTTACATAGAGAGTTGCTGATAGTATCTGTGTTTGTTGAATGCTGATTTTGGTGTAGCTGTTTTAAAGAATTCTCTGTTTGTCTAATCTATACGAAATATTGTTAATTATTGATCGCTGCTTTAAGAGATTTATATCTGTCCATTCTTGTTCCTGTTGTTATTAATATTATGTCTGGTGAATAAAACTTGTTATACATTTGAAGCGACTTTGTGTTTACATTCAGAACATCAAACTAAGACTGATCTGACACTTAATTACAATACATATAAAAATACCATCGTTTTACACACACACATAAAAAGGAGACCGTTTGTCGACCTAGAAACTATATTTGTGTGATATGCAGTATGCAGTAGCGGTAGCAGTAGTAATTCTGAGCATTCATATTTCCTGTTTATTTCTTTTGGTTTGTTGTTGGTGTCTGTCTGGTCTGTTGGTTGGTTTGGTTTGGTTGGTTAGAAAGGTTCTCTCACCGGTTAGCGAAAACGTTACATTTGGCGTCGTCGACAGGATTCTACAGTTTCAAAGTGGAATTAAAAGATCCTTTATAAATATGTTGTTTTATTTTTATTTTTGTGATTTAATTGGTGAGAGGGCAGTGACAGTGCGGCAGAGAGATGACTAGCAGAACACCTCATCGGCTTTAAAGAAATACCGGTGCTGGTGGTAGGGACGACTGGAACTCAACCCCTCTCATGAGATTAAGGGGATATTCAATTAAGGGAAAATGCAGACTTACGTCAGATATTTAAAAGCTGAGCGCGAGGAGTTTAGGGTAGAGACAGATGGTTCGGACTCTGTGGATATTCTATATCCGCCTTCACATCCTAGGCAGGTGCAGGGGCGGAGTAATCGCGAACTGGCGGCATCGGGCAACAAGGGGCTACACCACATTAGTAGTACTGATCTTTGGACCCTACTCAGATCAGGGTTGTGCTAATGCTGCTGAGGGGTCCACAGAGGAGTTCCAGTAACCCGGGAGTGTACCTGGGCCTGTGCATCCAAGGGGTGAGACTTCGACCGCGCTTCTGCAGGAGCCGGCGGGGCTACGGGGCAGGTACCAGATTTTGTCAGATAGTGGCAGTGAAATTTACATCAGTGCCGAATTGTGAACCTCCTCCTCATTTTAATGAATATAACCACTTTAACAATAATTTCTCATAGAAAAGTAATAAATTTTATAATGTTTTCTATTTTTATATGCTCAGGCGGCAAGTATTCCTCCTACTTGTGTGATCGATACAGGATCTACTATATTAATTGTAACTCTTGGAAATTTCATCAGATTCCTGAGACAGATAGACCTGAATTTACAAGTCGGTGAAACATGACCGATAGTAGTATTTTCCGCCCCTGGGAAATGCTGAATTTATTTTTGATATTGGTTTTAAATTATAAAACATGAGATGATTGTGGCTGATATTGAGTCACAAGTAATATTAAGATTTGATTTTTATTTTATTTTGTCCCAGTATAAATGTAGTTTAGACTTGGAAAGGGAAGTTTTACCTGTTGGAAGCAAGTAAATTAAATCTAATAGCGAAAGTGCAGAGCAGTAGGTTTGCAGAATCGGAGTTGCTGAATATGTTTTTGTTCAAGCGGATTCTGAACAAGATTGTTATTAAATCTTTTTAAGAGACGGATTCATTTATTAATTGTCTCGTTCTCATGGAACAAGGTCTCTTTTTGGCTTGTACTATTTTTATATAGCTAAGTCGAAAAAAAAAGGTTTTTGTTCCTCTAAGACTTATTGATATATAAGTTAGCAAGTTTTACAGAATACAATGTGCTTGCAGCCGTGTACGAGTATGTAGGTTCTATTTACTCTCACGAGGATGAAATAAATAAAATTTGTTATTTTGACGATGTTCCGTCTGTATCCTGTTTTGTTCCTGTCATCTCTAGTGCCGACTGTATCCTGTTTAGTTCCTGTCATGTCTCCCGTTTGGTCTGTATCTTGCTCACCTGTACGTGTGATATTGGTGTTGGTTGTATGCCAAGCTTACAATTATCTAGTAGCATTTGGTAAGATAGCAACGATAGGTAGTACGTTTTTTTAAATGGTATTTTTAAAATAGATGTTTAGAATTTAGAATTCAAATGTTTTTCTTTTAAGTATAGTTCATATTATAAAATTGTAATTGTTTAAGTATTAACTTTATATCCAAATTTGAAAATATGCAAGTGGAACAGTATAGGTACATGTAATATTTTATTTGTATACTAGTACATCATGTTTAATGTATGTAAGTCAGTCACAAGAACTTTCAAGATCTCGTCTACATAAATAATCCTGATGACCGGCAACGAAGAAGATATTTAGTGGACTCTCTAGTAGTGATATGTTATCATGAAACCACTATGGACTTAATGTATACTAGTATTATATGTCTCTGTGTATACCTATTATTTATTGTTCGGAATTGTAAAACTAAATTTAAAACAGGGGAGGGAATAAGAAAGAAAATTGTAGTTTACATGTATATGGGTTGTTAAAATGATTACGGGTAAATGTGTGGGTATAATTTATTTTGGACACCATTACAACTTTAAAGCTCAAATAGTGTTGTTTTATTATCTATAATGGATATTGTCATTTAATAGTTATAAGTACTAATAATAATGTATGTATAACTTGGAACCACTTGTCTATGTGAAATCAGGTAGCGACAGTTACCGTATTTGGTTGTGTATAACCCGCGGTCGGGGCGACCTCTGTTTGTAAGGAGGGGGTAATGTGACGTTTTTGACAAATAGCAGTGCCTGGATTTTTATTGATATTGTCTACATAGTTTTCTCTATATTTCTGCCAACCGTACTTTGTATTATTTTATTAAAGCAGTTAATGTGTGTATTCTGTTTCATTATTACCTATATATTGTTTAATCTTTTTAATATTGTATGTTCCAGAACGATAGAAAACGTCTGTTTTCTTACCGGCATCTTTTGATTAATTGTACGTTACTTTCACTATCATTGTTACCGGAAGTCACGAGTATTATTATAAATATAGTGACCCTAGAAATCGTATAAGAATATGTAGACTGTCCTGAACATGTTGTAGTTATATTTTTGTATGTTTTTCAAATTACGGACACATGTTAGAGTATTTTATGTAAAGTTTATTTAGAAGAGAGCTTTATTTCGATTATTGTAATAAGTTCTTATGAACTATTTTTGCACCGACGTTGCGCACCTTTTCGTAGTTATTGGGCTGTATCGACGTCATTTGATCAGACGTTAAGTGCAAAGATATGTACCTTATAAGGAAGTCTCCTTATTAGGTCATTGATTTCATCCCATATTTGGAATATTTCTCACGCGAAATAACAACACTAGCGTAAGATTTATAGTATTTTACGTCAGTTCCAGCTTGTCCCTGCCGCCGGCTAGCAGCTTTATTTACTTTCTCATAAATTTCAAGGTACAGTTGTCTTTCTACAGCAGAAGTTTTAATATCTTTTAAGTTCCAGAATATTGCAATATTTATGCAATATAATTATTTATGCAGTTCATTTAATTGTTCCAGTTTCCAGTTTTTAACAGAGGCAGAAATTTAATAGTTTTAAAGAGAATAAAGTTTGATAATGAATTTTAACTTTAAATAGGAGAAAGGTGCGTAAAGTCGGCAATAGTGTCCGTTTGTTTTAAATAGTCAGGGTTGTTGTTAAGGGGTTAGGAACATTGTGACTTATTTATTTGCGTAGTATTTTACTTGTATTTACATAGAGAGTTGCTGATAGTATCTGTGTTTGTTGAATGCTGATTTTGGTGTAGCTGTTTTAAAGAATTCTCTGTTTGTCTAATCTATACGAAATATTGTTAATTATTGATCGCTGCTTTAAGAGATTTATATCTGTCCATTCTTGTTCCTGTTGTTATTAATATTATGTCTGGTGAATAAAACTTGTTATACATTTGAAGCGACTTTGTGTTTACATTCAGAACATCAAACTAAGACTGATCTGACACTTAATTACAATACATATAAAAATACCATCGTTTTACACACACACATAAAAAGGAGACCGTTTGTCGACCTAGAAACTATATTTGTGTGATATGCAGTATGCAGTAGCGGTAGCAGTAGTAATTCTGAGCATTCATATTTCCTGTTTATTTCTTTTGGTTTGTTGTTGGTGTCTGTCTGGTCTGTTGGTTGGTTTGGTTTGGTTGGTTAGAAAGGTTCTCTCACCGGTTAGCGAAAACGTTACAGTATATATGATATGGATACAGGGGAATTGGAATGGAGTTTTTGACGTTAACATGTAGGTCCATAATTTCAAATTATTTCTGGAAATAGTTGGTGGTATTTTAATTCCAAAATCTATAAATTTAGGGGTTAGGGGTATGAGGTGTCCGATTCCGAAACCCCGAATATAAAGAAACGAAATTCCGTGGTCCCGAATAAGTAAAGACAAAATCGTGTGTTAAAGGTTCTACCGTTTCTCAATAATATCAAATTGGAATATGGGATATTCTTTCAATTTTTAATGTTAAAGAAACATGGATAGAAACTTATCTGTAAAGAGAAAGATTAAAGTTCGTGAAATGAATATGCAGACAGGACTGCCCCCTTGCGATGACTTGATTTGTCAAAAGTTGGTTAAACGGAGAAATGAATACCCAGACAGAACTGCCCCCTTCCGAATACCAGTACTTGATTTGTCAGTCTACTTATCGTTTTTGGATTGTTCTAATGAAGTTATATACAATACTCAGACTCTGTTCACAAAGAAACTAGTTTACTAGAATTATTTTTTCTTTAACTTCAGTGTCGCTTTTCCTTTTCTGCAAGAGCCTGTTTTTAACTAGAGATCCATGATGATTATCATTACTAGGTTAATGTTATCGAGAAACATCACCCGTTGAGATGCTGAGTTATATCCAGGAAGAATAGTTTAAAAGGAATGAAGACAAGTTATATAGAAATTAAGGTTGAGACAGAACAACAAATGACTATTATATTGATATATATGTATAAAAAAAATAATCAGTGTCGAAATTTTAGTCAGGCAAAATTGCCTCACTTGCCTCAAGGTTGGCTACGGCTTTGATAGGTACTTTATTCATATATAATTTCCACCACATGACTTTTGCCCTTTTGATTAAATTACTTCTCTTTGTGTAAGATTGAAATTATAATTTTATTTTTATATAATCCAGTCCATTTCCGACATTGATCTAAGACTAATATGTTTTGGAAAACTTCCTTTGACGGATATTTACAAAAAATGTTTTGTAAATCTGAGGGAAAATGCTGAAAATTTTACTTTTTACAAAATGGGAAGGTTGAAATCATCATGTCTTAAAAGAATTTAGAAGTAAACTTAAAAAAACAGGTAGTTTTAAAGTTAATGTAGTCAATGTTCTTATGAACACCAACAGAACCCTAAAAACCTGTACACGGACAAATTGTTGATACAGCATATGAATTGGCATATTGACATTTTTAATTTAGAGGCATATATAATACTAAAGTAATGGCTGCCGTTATGATAAGACAAAATCACCTTTTTTCAAATAAACAAAATACCCCAAATTTTGCCATATGTTCCGCCCTTCTAAAGTCAGTAGTTTACTCGGATATGACAAAGGATGCAGTGCCTTTATAGGACCAAAGGGTTTAAGATATGGAGGACTAACGGGGTTTAAGATAAGTAGGACCAACGGATTTAAGATATGTAGAACCAACGGGGTTAAAGATATGTAGGATCTACGGGTTTGAGATATGTAGGACCAACAGGGTTTTGGTTAGATATGTAGGACCAACGGGTTTTTTTTAAGATATGTAGGACCAACGTTTTTTTAAGATATGTAGGACCAACGGGTTAAGCGAACGTTTTAAATGTTGTATCATCCGACAAAAGAACTTCCAACCAATCAAACTGTTCAGAAAAATAAACCACAATTAATGAATAAAACTAGAGGCTCTAAAGAGCCTGTGTCGTTCACCTTGATCTATGTGAATATTAAACAAAGGACACAGATGGATTGATGACAACATTGTGTTTTGGTGATGGTGATGTGTTTGTAGATCTTACTTTACTAAACAGTCTTGCTGCTAACAATTACCTCTATCTATAATGAGCTTGGCCTAGTAGTTTCAGTGGAAAATGTTAGTGAACATTTACAAATCTTATGAAAATTGTTAAAAATTGACAATAAAGGGCAAGTACTCCTTAGGGGTCAATTGACCATTTTGGTCATGTTGACTTATTTTTTGGGTCTTACTTTGCTGTACATTATTGCTGTTAACAGATTATCTCTATAGAAATATTCAAGATAATAACAAAAAACGGCAAAATTTCCATAAAATTACAAATTCAGGGGCAGCAACCTAACAACCGATTATCCAATACATTTGAAAATTCCAGGGCAGATAGTTGTTGACTGATCAACAAATTGACCTCTTGTCAGATTTGCGCTAAATGCTTTGGTTTTTGAGTTATAAGCCAAAAACTGCATTTTACCCCCATGTTCTAGTTTTAGGCATGGCGGCCATATTGGTTGGTTGGCCGGGTCACCGATAACATTTTTTAAACAATATGACCCAATGATGATTGCGGCCAAGTTTGGTTAATATTGGCCAAGTAGGTTCAGAGGAGAAGATTTTTGTAAAAGATTACAAAGATTTACAAAAAATGGTTAAAAAATGACTATAAAGGGCAATAACTCCTATAGGGGTCCACTGAACATTTTGGTCATTTTAACTTATTTGTAAATCTTACTTTGCTGAATATTATTGCTGTTTACAGTTTATCTCTATCTATATAATAATATTCAAGATAATAACCAAAAGCAGCAAAATTTCCTTAAAATTACCAATTTAGGGGAAGCAACCTAACAACGGTTTGTCCGATTCATCTGAAAATTTCAGGTCAGATAGATCGTGACCTGATAAACAATGTTACCTAGTCAGATTTGGTCTAAATGCTTTGGTTTTTGAGTTATAAGCCAAAAACTGCATTTTACTTTCTTTTCATACTAGATACCCCAATGATGATTGTGGCTAAGTTTGGATAAATTTGGCGCAGTAGTTTTAGAGTAGAATATTCTTGTTAAAGTTAACGACGACGGACGACAGACGACGGACGACGGACGCCGGACACCGGGCCAGGTGAGCTAAAACAAAACCCGCTTTGAAACTGCAAACTGACGCGACTATTTTCCTTGGTCTACATGAAGAAATATTAGGGATATTCGAATATCACATTTTGAAAATAATTTAGAAATGAATTTATAGAGTGACTTTTTTCTATATCTTTTTCTTCTCCATGGATTAACAAGCATTATACATATTCATCTATGGTTGCACACAATAAAACTAGCCAGAGAAATAAGCATAATCGAGCAAATAAGAGGGAAAAAACAATACCATACGATATTACAGAAAAAAATATAAGTATAACATTTTCACATAGTAAAGATAATTGTAATTGCAGTACAAGCAAGCATATCAATGCATCAATAATTAATTTTATTCAGTGTCTTGAATCTAGGAATTCCAGTAGATTCTGTGTTCATTAACAGACATTTTTTTTTTTGGCAAATATGCTTTTTTAAGTCAAATTGTCTTTTTTTAAATATTAATAAAAGTCTCTCTATATCAGGTTGCATCTTTGATATGAACTTTGATATTACTAATATACTAGATGAAAGTGTTCATATGGGCCAAAATTTTCAATATCCATATTAATTGGAATATCAATATGTGTTGTTTCATAAATTCAAACATGGATTTCTACTATAATATGACAAACCACCCACCGTAGGTGTTCTATAGTTCCTGTTTGTTCCTTACAAAATGTTTATGATCTACACTGTACAAGGTTCATTCTTAAGGTGGTACCTAACACTACAGGGCGATAACTCTGTAAAGTCAGCTAAACGTTTTAATTACCTTGTGTTGTAAAAGGAATATTAAGCTTCTCATTGATCAAAATTGGTGTTTGTCAAATTGCTATATAACCAGTGTAATTTTTCTGACAAAACGGTTGGTTTATCTTTTTGTCAAAAAGTCAAAGTAAATACTTTGTCAAAATTTTATGAAAATTAAACGAGCCAAATTAATTTTAGTGAAAGTGTTGGGTACCACCTTAAAAGTCAATATGAGAACATAACATCCGGTCAATCAATCGGTATTGAAACGAACAAAGCTTGATTTGTTTTTGAAAAAAATAATAATCTGGTTAAATCCATCATTGGTTCTTATCATTGTTGGTTGTAATCTAAAAGGGGAATTCTTGCAATATTGTAATCTGTTTTAACACCTATGGTTATGAGGATGGAAACATTGTGCAATAGTCAATGTTGTTATAAAAAAAAACTTGTGACGGCGTGGCAATTGTAGGTTAAATAAAAGGACAATTATAAGACCAAGCAATGAAATCAAATATTGTCAAAATGCCGCAAATATCGCGGTAGAAATAACCATCTACATGATAAAATAAACTATCCTTCACACGTTAACACTGAGTGGGTTGATTACGGTTTCTTAGATAGGTACTCCAGCTCAACTTGGTACTCCTGTCTTGTAACTCCTCAAAATGTAGATTACAAAGAGTAGAATAAAAAAAATAATACCAAGATGTGGTGTCAGACACTTAATTATGGTCCCGTTTTCAAAAATGGTTGCAAACTCATTATAAGAAGGATTTCACGAAAAGGTCTTTATAGCTGTTATAACTCGGATTTGTTGAAGGTTAATTCCTGTGATTTCTAAAAAAGTAGAGGAATGGAACCTAATGTAATAAATGACATTTAGCTCATCACAGTAGACTCACAAACTAAAAATTAACTCAAAATATTTCAATGCGTTAAGGAACAAAGTGTTGATGCATGTTATTTTCACGAAAAGTCACAAGTGCCTACTTTCTGCCAAATTCAGCGGAGCGGAACCGAACGTGAACTCAATTTGTATGTCATAATATTAGGTTCACATACTAAAGACCAACAGTCTGTAAATGCGTTTAGGAAAAAAAATCCGTACAGAGTTCGTTGTGAAATGATGGAATGATGGAATGACGAACAAGGATAAGTTACATGGTCCTGATGTTTCTCAGTAGTACATGAATCGATTCGTTTATGATTATACCATGAACAGTATTATAGAGGAACACTGTAATCCTTTTCGAGTTTGAAAATTATGGTCCAAAACATTTTGTGAAAATAGTGGTTTTTCAGACCTAGTTACAAGTAGATGATCTCAGGAATAATTATACAACCAAAATCTAAAAAAGGCAAATGAAAATATATACTTCTATTAAAGCCCGAAAGAAAACATTGATATTTAATCTATAGAATAGTTACCATGATTGGTATAAAATGTATAAGATAATGCCAATACAATAAACTGAAATGATACGGGAAAATGTAATGTAATTTGGAAAAAAAGATGTAGATATAAGAACGTCAAATAATCTTTGAAATACTAAATTAAACAAAATGTCCTTGCACGCTTCAAGAATAAAACGTTCATCAACGATAATCATTAAATATTTTAAAGAAAAAAATGTCTGTAATAAATCAATGAATGGATCATGTTTAATATTTTGAATAAAGATATATAACTGGTTAAAATTTTACAATTGTTGTGATTAAATGAGTGTAGTACTTTGGACCTGTAATACAAATCTAGTCACTGCCATCAGCAGTGGATTTGAACCATTTCCTTATAACCTGTGAACCTTTAACATGTTAAATTTCGATATTTTCGATACAGTTCACAATTGGACTTTGTTCACATACGATTCAACTAACAAATACAAAAATGTATAATTTAATAATGACGTGAAATGTGACATTCTGATATTAAAGACTAAGACAACAAATTACGAAAACAAACAGAAGCGATAATACAAATAGACGAAAAAGATATACCACATCTTAATGAATATGATCAGTCTTATTGAACCGTATTCCAAACATAAGTTCAACTGTAGTCAATTGAATCATATGGCAAAATCAAGGGTACGTTATTTCTATGATTTGTACCACGTGAATTTGGCCCTTTTATTTAAATTACTTCCTTTAGTTTAAGATTGAAATTATTAATTATATCAAATTTGCGGATAATATAGTCCTTTTCCACCATGGATCTAAAATTAATGTGTTTTGGAAAACTTTCTTTGTAGGTTATTAACAAAACTGTTGTGCATTTCTAAGGGAAAATGCTGAAAATTTGACTTTTTACAAATTAGGAAGATTGAAACCATCATGTTTTTAAAAGAAATTGCCGAAAACGTAAGCAGGTAGGTTAAGAGTTATTTAGCTTTAAAATTCAGCCTTCAAGGTGTTTCCCTGTATGCGGGCAAATCATGAACAATATCTTCTCGTATCTTGATCTCTGTTTTAAACCTTCCGTTTCAACGATATCTAGCTATTTTATTTAGCAATTATCATGATTATCAATCGATTACGCCGATTTTCAAACAAAAAAAGCCGAAAGTTTTTAAATTTGTAAAAATCCTATTGTAATGGCTGCCGTGATGATAAGGCAAAATGGCAACTATGCAAATTAGTAAAATACCCCAAATTTTGCAATATGCTCCACCATCTAAAGTCAGTAGTTTACACGGTTATGGCGAAGGATGCAATGCCTTTATAGAAAGATTATTTAGAAAATTCACGCTCGTAACATCAAATTAATATATGTCAGTGCATCGTCGGCAATAATACTATACTTAGTGATTTGAAGAGCCTTTTCGCCTTTCATTTCCTGTGACATAATATACAAATATGATGCCTCATTTACTGTGTTTATCATCCAATCAATGTGTGGTTTAAGATATGTAGGACCAACCGGGTTTGTTAAGATATGTAGGACTAACAGGTTTAAGATATGTAGGACCAACGGTTTTTTTAAGATATGTAGGACCAACGGGGCTGTGTTAAGATATGCAGGACTAAAGGGGTTTAGTTAAGGTATGTAGGACCAACGGGTTTTGTTAAGATATGTAGGACTAACGGGTTTTGTTAAGATATGTAGGACCAACGGGGTTGATTTAAGATATGTAGGACCGACAGGGTTTTGTTAAGATATGTAGGACCAACAGGGTTTTGTTAAAATATGTATGACCAACGGGGTTCTGTTAAGATATATAAGACCAACGGGGTTATATTGATATGTAGGACAACAAGGTTTTGCTAAGATGTGTAGGACTAACGGGGTTGTGTTAAGATATGTAGGACCAACAGGGTTTTGTTAAGATGTGTAGAACGAACGGGGTTTAAGATATGAAAGACCAACGGGGTTTAAAATATGTAGGACCAACGGGTTTTTGTAAAGATAGGTAGGACCAATGGGGTTTTGTTAAGATATGTAGGACCAACGGGTTTTTGTAAAGATATGTAGGACCAATGGGGTTTTGTTAAGATGTGTAGGACTAACGGGGTTGTGTTAAGATATGTAGGACCAACAGGGTTTTGTTAAGATGTGTAGGACGAACGGGGTTTAAGATATGAAGGACCAACGGGGTTTAAGATATGTAGGACCAACGGGTTTTTGTAAAGATATGTAGGACCAATGGGGTTTTGTTAAGATATGTAGGACCAACGCGGTTTTGTTAAGATATGTAGAACCAACGGGGTTTTGTTAAGATATGTAGGACCAATGGGTTTTGTTAAGATATGTAGGACCAACGGGGTATCGTTAAGATATTTAGGACCAAAGGGTTTTGTTAAGATATGTAGGAACAAGGGGTTTTGTTAAGATATGTAGGACCAACGGGTTTTTGTTAAGATATGCAGGACCAACGGGTTTTTTTAAGATATGTAGGACCAACGGGGCTTAAGATATGTAGGACTAACGGGGTTATGTTAAGATATGTAGGACCAACGGGGTTATGTTAAGATATGTAGGACAAACAGGTTTTTGTTAAGATATGTAGAGCCAAAGGGGTTTTGTTTACATATGTCAAACCAAAGTTGTTTTGTATAGATATGTCGGAACCAACAGGTTTTTGTTAAGATATGTATGACCAAAGGGGTTTTGTATAGATATGTTGGACCAACGGGGTAATGAAAAGATATGTAGGATTAAGGGGTTTTTGTTAAGATATGTAGGACCTACGGGGTTTTGTTAAGATATGTAGGACCAACAGGTTTTTGTTAAGATATGTAGGACTAACAGGTTTAAGATATGTAGGACCAACGTTTTTTTTTTAAAGATATGTAGGACCAACGGGGTTTAGTTAAGGTATGTAGGACCAACGGGTTTTGTTAAGACATGTAAGACCAACGGGTTTTGTTAAGATATGTAGGACCAACGGTGTTGATTTAAAATATGTAGGACCGACAGGGTCTTGTTAAGATATGTAGGACCAACAGGGTTTTGTTAAAATATGTAGGACCAACGGGGTTCTGTTAAGATATGTAAGACCAACGGGGTTATATTGATATGTAGGACCAACAAGGTTTTGCTAAGATGTGTAGGACTAACGGGGTTTTGTTAAGATATGTAGGACGAACGGGGTTTTGTTAAGATATGTAGGACGAATAAGGTTTAAGATATGTAGGACCAAAGGGGTTTTGTATAGATATGTTGGACCAACGGGGCTATGAAAAGATATGTAGGACCAACGGGTTTTTGTTAAGATATGTAGGACCAACGGGGTTTTGTTAAGATATGAAGGACGAACAGGTTTTTGTTAAGATATGTAGGACCAACGGGGTTTAAGATATGGAAGACCAACGGGGTTTGTTAAGATATGTAGGACCAATGGGGTTTTGTTAAGATATGTAGGACCAACGGGGATTTGTTAAGATATGTAGGACCAACGAGTTTTTGATTAGATATGTAGGACCAACGGGGTTTTGTTAAGCGAACGTTTTGAAATTTGTATCATGCGACGAAAACATAAGAAGCAACAAACACAATACTCGATTTAGAAATTCCAACTAATGGTCGGTCATTTAAAGACGTATCAACCGTATGATATACGTTGATGTATCTGCATCTGCAGATTTACCAAAAACCAGTATGTGATCTCGAGCTTTGATTTGATGTACTTTCAATAATGCAAAAATAACAAAACAATTAGCAAATGTCGAGTTTTTGGAACATATCATCCGACTTTTAAAGATATTCCGGATAGTTTGAATAGTTTACAGTTACATGCATGATAGGAGTGAATACGGTAAAATCGTTTGGTTGTGTTTTAACTTGTGCTCACGTAGAAGCAAATTATTATTTTACAAATAGAGTGATACTCAGTACATAGTTTTATTTCTAAAGTATTTATATGACATCTGAAGACAGCTCATGTGTCTGTAACCTTTTATGATAAAATCGCAAATGAACATTATTCAATGTACCTTACATGTATAAAAGTAGGTCATTTGTTTTGTTTTGTGTTTATTCATGAAAGATCTTGAAACATTTTTTTTTAAGTAGATTATTAAGAGATGGTGTGTTCCTGCCCTACATTGGCTCCTTTTTAATTGGCTCAATATCTTTAATTGTTTTTACATAGGCGGTAATGGTAACGTTTTTTCCTGTAGCTCAGTCCGTATCGTAAACTTGGATATGTATGATAGCTCGTTTCGAAGCTGTGACATTTTCACATATGTGGTTAAATTTTCGGGGTACGAAGTGAGAGTATTTTTTTACGTAAATTAGCAAACCCCGAACATCCTTTTGTGATGCGGCTCCTTGTGGTAAAATATCCCCTTTTTAACACAATAAGTTCTTTGAAAATTTAATACTTTGAACACATTCAATAGCTCCATAGTTTGTACACATTTATTCTATGTTCCTCTAATCACCACAAATAATTAAGTTCAGTCATTTGTTAAAAATAGAAACATGTCCAATATCACTACACAGAGATTTTTTCTTTACACTTGATTTTTGAGTTCCTCATTTCGAGGCGCATTAGGGATGTTGTCCCATATTGCAATCCATAGTTCTGATTTTTTCAAATATTTTATGTGATCTTCATCGGTATGACATTCTGAATAAATCTGTGTATTTTTGTCCATTTCTGAAAAAAAATAAAGTTGTTTCAGCACTATAAGGCAATGACACTTTTATCGCTATATTTATTTATTTTGAATACAAAGTGTATGCATAATTAATTTCTTCCAGTATACCTTCACTAGTCAAAAGAAGGACACAACATCTGAATGTAACCTTAAATTACAACACACAGACCCTGTTAATACATTCAATAAAATTTTCTGGAGCCTAAAAGTGCATTTTGACAGAAAAATTATGCAAAGATGAAGATTTCATAAAAAAAACACCAAAATACATAATTATTCTAGCCAGTGGAAACCTTGTATTTTATACTGTAGAAACCACTATAGACTACTGTAAAAGTCATTTGAATCATATAATTAGAGTGCAATGAAGTGCAAATTTTCAAAACTTGTTCTTTCACATAATTCTATTTGAGAAAAAATGTATTTTACATGTATTTCAGTGAAAATCTTTTATCAGTGAGATATCGGCATAAGGTTTGAAAGGAAACATTGTGGCATCACACGTAATATGGCGTCATTAACTAACGACATATCAAAATAATGCTAATTACAGTTAGCAGTGTTACATGAAGAACAGTTGCCGCAAGGTTTAACTTGAAATATGGAGTCGAAAAGATCAGTAACCAAGCATTTTCATTTAATGCCAAGACCATAGCAACAGTTTTCATATCAGTATATTTTTAACATACCGACTGTAATTTGAATTGCATAAATACCATAAATAAACAACTTAGAGCTTGCCAAATAAAACAAAATGCTTACCAGTTATTCAGGACTTTTTAAAACCTCTAGTTTGCCATCTCAGGTTAAAAAGTAATGATATGTCTGGAACTGAAAAAAGACAAAAAAATTACTCAGGCTGTGTTATTATTTGGTTTAGATACATAAGTATTATTGAGAGAGCAAAAATCAAATTCTTGAAAGTTTTATCGCAAAGAAAGAAAAATGCTTCTCCCTTAAGGCTTATCAACCTTGATTTAAATCTTTTATATTAGCAGCAACGAGTGCTAGCTAACTAGCTTAATAGTTGAAAGGTGCAGCAATATTGTTTTCAAAAGTTTTGTTGATCCTCCCCCTTTTTCACTGAGAAAAGACAATATCTTGTGATTTGCTAGTGTGCATTACAAATAATAATTCATGATTTCCTTAATACATGTAAATGTTTGACTGTTTTAAAAATTAACTGCATATGATATCTACTGACCATGGGTCAAATTATTGGATTAAAGCACATGTGATAATGTATTCCACTTTACTCGTATGAAGTGTGTTATCTCCCTTGATTATCAGTTATTCCTGTAAACCGGAGTGATAATTACATATCAAAGACTGTATTGTGTCATGTACTTACAGCTAAAACTATTATGTTAGTTCATGCCTTTTTCAATTCATAAACAAATTCCTTTCAGATCTCTCGGGGGTGTAAACAAAGTTAGAATTGTGCCTAAAAAAAGTGTTCAGCCCCGTGCCAGTAATGCATTTTAAAAGCGAAAATTTCATTGAGTATTTGCTGGTATTTATCTATAATGGTTATCTAAAATCATCTGGGATATCTAGGTATAAATAAAAAAATACTAACCATCATTTTCACACTTTTTCCGGGTGTACAAGGTGAAATCATCCATAGATCACTCTGAAAACTTCGGATTAATCTTTTTGTAAATTGGCTCAATATCTTTAATTGTTTTTACATAGGCGGTAATGGTAACGTTTTTTCCTGTAGCTCAGTCCATATCGTAAACTTGGATATGTATGATAGCTCGTTTCGAAGCTGTGACATTTTCACATATGTGGTTAAATTTTCGGGGTACGAAGTGAGATTACTTTTTCCGTAAATTAGCAAACCCCGAACATCCTTTTGTGATGCGGCTCCTTGTGGTAAAATATCCCCTTTTTAACACAATAAGTTCTTTGAAAATTTAATACTTTGAACACATTCAATAGCTCCATAGTTTTTACACATTTATTCTATGTTCCTCTACTTTCCTAATCACCACAAATAATTAAGTTCAGTCATTTGTTAAAAATAGAAACATGTCCAATATTACGACACAGAGATTTTTTCTTTACACGTGACTTTTGAGTTCCTCATTTCGAGGCGCATTAGGGATGTTGTCCCAATTGCATGGAAAGGTAGTTGATAAACCCATTATGTTTTTTTTTTTATAAAACACCACTTTCGTAAATGTTGAAAGTGAATGTTTGATGGTTTCGAAGAGATTTCAATTAGTTCTTAAACAAATGAAGCATTGAAAGTGTTAATTTGCAATTTCAAACATTTTGTCTTAAGATTTTGATCATATGCAATTTCAACTGAACTTTACCTTGGTTTAAAATTGTATTATACATGACTTTGAACCTTTCTTTGACTGTTAGAGAATGGCTATTGTTATCTAACAGTTCGTTTCTGTGTTTGTTGCATTTTAGTATTTTTGTTGTGTCATTGTTCTCCTCTTATATAAAAAAAAGAAAAGATGTGGTATGGTGTCAATGAGACAACTCTCCACAAGAGAGCGAAATAACACAGAAATAAACACCTATTGGTCACTGCGCGGTATGTAACAAAAATCAAAGTCCATACCGCATAGTAAGCTATGTAAAACATAACAATGTAAAACAATTCAAACGAGAAACTAACGGCCTAATTTATGTACAAAAAATGAACGAAAAACAAATATGTAACATATAACGACGACCACTGAATTACAGGCTCCTGACTTTGGACAGTACATACATACAGAATGTGGCGGGGATTAAAGTTGATGTGTTTCCCTCAGTTTTAGTTTGTAACCCGGATTTGGGTTTTTTTCTCAATCGATTTATCAATTTCGAAAAGCGGTGTACGTCTGCTGTCTTTATTTGAGGGAAACACATTAAATATAAGAGGAGAACTACAACACAACAGAAACACAACATTAAAATGTAACAAACATAGAAACGAACTATAATATAACAATGGCCATTTTATTAACTTGGTTCACATTTTAAGAAAAAAATGGTGGGTTGAACCTGGTTTTGTGGCCTTTCAAACCTCCCGCTGTTATAACAATGTTAAATAACACATCAAAATGACAACATTACATGATAGGACTACAATACAAATAAATGGGAGAGCATATAGAACAGGGAAACTCACGAATAATAGCTAACATTAGATGCCAGGTTTAAAATTTAATACGCCAGATGCGATGAAAAAAGTTCGTAAGCAAAAATAAGGTATAAAGTTGAAGAGCATTGAGAACCAAAAGTTCCAAAAAGTTGTGTCGAATAAAGGGTTTTCTGCCGAGGATGAGAACATCCTTATCATTTAGAATAATTCATACTTTTGCAAACAATATTTCTTTCTATATAAAATGACTATGCATGTATAATAGATATAAATGATAAAACCGGTGACTAACTACAAAATAAAATATTGTCCCGAGTAGAATTTTATATTGCACGAGCTTGCGAGTGCAATATATGTTCTACGAGAGACAATATTCCCACATTTTCATGCAATAACCGTTTTATTGTAATATAATATTTGAAAGTAAAAATTGGTTTAAACCAAGATTTAGTCGTTGATGACGTCATGAATTTTGAAATGGAATTTATTGCACGCTAACTTTTGGTTACTTTATGTGGGAAATATTATATTGCTATACAATAATAATAAATATCAAAGTGTGGTAGTAATTAGATAAACAATTTGATATCTAGCTATGTCGGTATTTCTCTTAATCAAACTGTAAACCAAATATATCGTATAAATTTAGTTGAACCAAATGAACTGGATGATTTATTATCTCTACCATAACACACGAAAACAGAACAAAAATAAGATTTACAACTATAAACGATAAAACATTTGACAAAATCCGAGGAGAATAACACATATTACATCAAAACTAAATGCATGAATTTCGGATAGAAAAGTAACGTGACACGTCTTTTAGCAATGCGAATTCACACTCAGCAAAACAGTCACAATCAGGTATAAGTCACGTTCGGTAATTAAAAGATGTAGAAAATATGAATATTAAAAAGAAAAACAGCTGGTATGTTTTCCTCTTTCAGTGTTGATTCCTATAGATTGTAAACTTTTTAGTGATATTTCAATCCCATAAAATTGTAAGAATGTCGGCTTAGAATATTTCACATTTACCAAATAATACGATTCCCATCACTGTCTTTTTCATGCTGCCTACCGTCTTTGCTTTCATTCATGTATTCAACTAAAATATGTGTCAAGGAGTTAATTTACCACGCAGGTAGGTTAATGCTGTTCTAGAGTAAATCGGCTAATTATTCATAAAAAAATCTTTGAAATTTGAAATTATTTTGAGTTTTAGTTTAGAAACTTTCATACCCAGAACTTATTTTTATCATTCCTAATATTATCCAAAGTTTTAATTTCTGGTGTCTCAAAACCCCCCGCATGGTTACCATGGTAACGGGCATCATTCAAAGATGGCATGTGAACGTTCAACTTTAAAAGCCTGGCGCACCCCAAAGAACTACTCAAATGAATGAAAATAAAGTTGTATTTGGTTGACAAAGATGTTATTTTTCCCGTTACAGCTGTTTCTTTCTTTCAATTTTCTATTTTATAATAAAAAATAACAGAAGTGACATACAATCCAACCGTGGCCACATCAAAAGTCAACTATTTTGTCAATTTTAAAAATGTTGTATTAATTTTAAAAACAAGAAACAGCAATATTGGTATTCATGAGCTTTCCGAGAATAAATATGCCATGTTTTAAAGAGATCAATAAACGTTAACGGGGTGTGCCAATGCGATCTTTATAGTTGAAATATATTTAAGTCCTTCCGCGGTGACATTTAAACACTTTATTGATTCAAATCGATTATTCCCCTTTTCGGTGTAAAAATGCCGGGAAAGAAATAATCGACATTTTGATAGTTTTTGACCAGAAATAAACACATTAAAGATGTAAAATAATGTTATTTTTTTTCATTTTTATAGTTGAGGTGTTCATGAATCTTTAAAAAAATCGCCGTGCATTTGAAGAGAAAAAAGGGGGGATACTCCAACGTGATACTTTGTAAGAGCTTTCGTAACCCAATGTTCAATTCTAACTGCACGTATGTGTCAGATGTGCCGATTGCAAATTAATTTTTCTTGCTTATTTTCTTAAATTTGATTATCATCGGGTCTTTACGACTTTTAGATTACCAAGGTTTGGCATAGTAAGATATTGTGATGACGGACGGCAAAACAGTATTTCTAAAACAAAATGATTCTCCTGATAGGAAAAAAACCCATTTTATTCACTTTATCAAGCACTAGTGCATGGTAGTATGAATCTCCTTCTATCAAACTCATGTTTCATGAGAAATATGAATCTGCTCAGCCCTGTGAACTATTTTTTTCAATATTTTTATTTAAAAACATTTTTAATTAGTTCACTGAATTATTAGGATCAGTAACTGTCACATAACATGTTTGAATGGGTCTTTTTTAATCTATATGATCTGTAAGCATGAATTTCTAGAGCTGTGTTCATTTGTTGAACATGCATCATTCATTCATTGCAGTCTTTACAGTATAAAACAGTAAATTGTTATAGAAAAAAACATTAAAAAAAAGAAATTTCCTTGAGATAAAACTATTTTTTTATTCAATATAGTTGCATGCATGTGACAGCCTTGAGTTCATTATGAGATTTTTGCCTATTAAATACATATATGTATATTTTAAAAGTTTCAATGAAACTAATGATAATTTTTCATTCCTTTCAAAAAGTTTTCCCAAAATTAAAACAAAAAGCATTGCAAATGTCACAATAAACTGATAATCCTTATTACAATGCATACACTACTTTCTTGTGGGTTTCCATGATACTTAATAAATGTAGACATATATCATCCTGCTGGTTTTTTTATATGATATAAATGTTGTACTAGATCATTCTTTTTTCCTATACTTGTCTTTTTTTATTTCACAGGTAACATGTAAAGAATATTCCTATATTCATGTAAAATATTTTGAATTACAATATATATGTACCAGTAAGTACATGCAGGTTCCACATATGATGTTTGAATTATAATTCTCACTCACTTCACAGTTTTATGTATATATTCAAATTATCTCAACTACTGCACATAATGCATAATGATATGATTTTTTATTTTCCTTTTGTGTGTTGATCCTTCAAGAAAGAAGTGCACAGTGATTTCCTCTGATGTAATACTTTTATGTCTTTGTCTTCAATGTTCCAGAGTCAGTTTTAACAGTAAGGTAACCCTTCCTTTTGTTGTTATACTGAAAATTGCTGCATTCCAAAAGTTACATGTGACATGGCATGGTGTTTTCATATTCAGCACTTATATAGTTTTGTAATATGTCCTCAAATTTTTATCTTTAAAACATTGATTTCACTTTTCATGCATAGGTCTAAAGCTATCCCCATACATGGTTACAAATTGTCTGACAATTTCATTGTATGTGATGGTCTTCAAAAGAAACAAGTGGTCGCTCTTTTTCTCTGAGTACTTTTCTCAAATTTCAGTTAGGCTAGTTAAAACTTGTATAACACCATTGTCTCAAAGTCATCTTCATACATGTTCTGAAAAAAAATTGTAAACAATTACGGGCATTTAAAAGTTATTGGTATTCATGTTATGGTACAAATAAAAAAAATCAGTTAAAATGGTCACATTTGTGTATTCCTTAATTATTATTTAATTAAACATGACACAAAGTTCTACATTGATTTAAATTGAACTTTTAATGGATAAATTTCTGTAAAAGTGCAAAAAAGTTTGTAAGTACAACTTACTTTAACTGATATTTACCCATCACATTGCTTTGCCAATTTGTCATTAATTAATATGACTTATTCAATATTGGGTGGGTGTGACTAAATGCAACAGAGAACTTATAAATATACACCTAACCTGAGGGTCTGGATGATGTTTACAGAATAGAAGGACCTTAGCAGGCATAATTCATTATAATATAATTAGTACTTACATTTAATTGTGTAGACCTCATATTTGATATTATAGAAACTACACTCTTTATGCATTAACTGTCAACTTATATGTACCAGGTATAACTCAATCTGCAAAAGAAGTTACAATAATTACTGAAAGGTTTTAATTAAACTCAATTGTATACACACCAGATTGTAAATAAACATAATTAAGATTGATCTGTTGATGTAAATTGTTTTAAAACAAGTTTGTCAAAATTTGAAAAGATCTACACAAAAACATAAACTTCAGATACACATTATTAAAGTGAATAAATATTATAAATAAATATTTCATATAATCTAATGCCTATAAACTAAACATTAGAAAAATGACCAAATTAATAAAGACAAAAAATGTAAATGTTCACTAAAAGGGATGATTTAAAATGATAGTATAATGACTATCAGGTTTAAATCCATAAATGAAAAGTTGTGTATCAATTATGGCCATGATAATAAATAATATTTCTCACATATCATTACATCTCATGTGCCTGCTTACATAATTTTATTAAATATAAGCTTAGGAGAAAGGTGTCGTGCGTTGCATGGTTGCTGACCATTAAGATCCCATATTTAAAAATATGTTACCAACATATGTATGCTTCCCTGGTCAGTCAGCAAAATGTCGACATAAAGTAATTTAGTAAATAGTCAATGAAGATTCAATGATTCAAATTTAAGCAAACATGCAGCTTTCTCTTCAGACTACATTCATAATCGTGAATAAAATGAATATCCACGATCCTAGGCAGAAGGCTAAAATAATTGAAAACTAACGTACCTCAAAATATAAGCAACATACTTCTATATTCATGTGTTTTTTGTCGATCTGATGACACTGACTTCTATCATAACAAGGTGCCCGATCAGCTGTCGTGGCAAGCTCAAAATTGACGTCGACGAAACGTTCTAGCCAATCACATGTCGAATAGTTAAGAAAATGACGTCAGATTTAGATTGCGATGCAAACACCGAAAATCATTGCCATTTTTTTTAAACTGCATTAACCTGCCTGCGCACCAAGATAACTACCCAAATTATACAGTACCGTATACACATTATCATACATGGTCATTGGGTTGTTGTAATGTGAGAACTTTTCTTCTAAACAACTTTGTAACGTGTCCTCTTACAAAATTGCGTACTAGAGGAAAGGACAAATATTTCTAGTAAAACCTTTTATAAGTTTTACATGTTGTATAACAATTGTTTCTTTTATACAGGTGCAACACAGTTCGTTTACACCAGGGAAGAGTTCCCCATTATACATTAAGCAGGTCGAGGTTTCAGACTGTGTCAAGTATCATTGAACACTAATGAACTAAATGTTAAATCATTAACCATATGTCTTATTTCAGGTTATTAAGTACGTTTAATGATATGATGCTGATACTTACATACTATAAGGTTTGTCTCTGAAAAAAATCAATTTGTCAGTATGTACTGCTGTTAATAATGTTTCGTGTACAATTGAAAATGTTAATGCAAGATTTTCGTTGCGTTCATCAGATAATAATTATCATACCACGTCAGAGAACAATTATGAACAAAATATTCCAGTACAGTCTTTTTAAACAATATTCATGTAGAAATCAAAATGATAGAAACGAAAGAACAGTTCAAACAAAGTTAATATAATTTCTTGTTTCTAAACTAAAAAAAAAGTCATCATCAGATGAAGTTTATCTTCTTTTAAAAACATCAATATATATATTTGTCTTGTTTATCTGACATTAACAAAGTATGTTCATTAAACGATTCTGTATGATTTAGCCATTTGTTTTTGCATAAAAAGGTGTATGTGTGTAAACATATATATAATATTATTGTTTAATTTTGAGTAACAGAGGGCATCAGGGGATATTATTAATGTTCTTTCTGATTTTACCCTCTTCAGTTAAAGTATTTATTATTCTTATATTATATCACACTTCTGTGTCCATTTAATATGACTTTTGCAGTATATTTTTCGTTAATAAATTTGAATATGAGTACTTACTCAGAAGTTATTTCTGTCCTGAAATGTACACAATTTAGAGATAAAATTATATTTGTTAATCAAAACACAAATCAAAGAACCTAAGACAAAAATATAAGTAATAGACACACATATGTTTGTTTTGTAAAAGTATGGTATATTGCTATTTATACACACCGATGTGATCATACCATTTATAGTTTTCTTAACGAGTTCCAGGAAAAAGTATTCAAAAATACAAAGCATTTGGAAAATATATCCTTCTTCTCAGTTAATAAACATCATAAGTTTAGATAAGTAGAATAAATTTTGAATTGAAATATATAATAAAAGTAGACCATGCAGAAAGCATCAAATACTACTTTTCAATTATAGAAATTATGGATCAAGAAACAATCTGTAATGTCTTTAAGTCTACCATAACCATATAGTTGTTATGCACACACTACAAAGTTTAATACGTAATGGCAAACCTGTTTAAAATCATTGTATTGAGACTAAAAAAATTAAGAAAAGTAAACGTGAACCATTATATATAAATAAAGGGGTGTGTCAGTAAAAAAACTATCGATCATAAGATTTAGACATATTCCAATAGTGTTCAATGTTTCTGTTTTAAGCATTTGAACGTTTACATTGATATGTGTGTACCTATTTAACATAATACAAAATTAAAGCAAACTAATCGGACAGAACAAAAGAAAAAGTCAAATTGAATTTGATGAACTAAAATAACTAAAACGGAAATAAATCGATATAATTAATCAACAGGCATCTAGATACCAATCTTCGTTCGTCCTACAATTGTCCGGTGCAAAATTCTCAAAATTCCATTAAGAAAACGAATCAAAGGGACAAACAATGTCATCTCATTACTTCCATAATGAAGAGTTGACGTGGTACGCTTCTCCTGATATTCATGCATTATCCCAATGCGAGTTCATGCCCAGTAAAATATGTAACAATAGTTAAAATTGCAGTTTAGATATCTATCCTCCTATCTAAAGATTTTAAACTACGATAAAATGGAGCTGATAAGGTACAATAAGACATACACAAGTTGTTTCGGTTAACGTATGTGTGACGGGGATCACACAACTTCTGTTGTGCATATCTTAAAAAAAAAACAAAAAAAAAAACACACACTGTCTAAAGGTTCTTGTGTAACGAGCATTGCCACCTCCCCTGTTCAAGCTAAAAATTACCTCAAAATAAGAACATGGACGAGCGTAACATATAAATTGATCAATGTCAGCGCCATCAGACGCGAGAGACAGGTATTGATATTTAAATTGATAAGCTGTAAACAGTCCCTAAGTAGGGAAAAGAGAATAAGAAAAGAAACATATATCATATCACCTAAAATAGGTGAATGTCAGAGTCAGACGTCAAATAACTAATATAAGAAAAGAAACATGTATCATATCACCTAAAATAGGTGAATGTCAGAGTTAGACGACGAATAACTAAATAAATATAAGAAAAGAAACATATATCATATCACCTAAAATAAGTGAATGTCAGAGTCAGACGTCAAATAACTAATATAAGAAAAGAAACATATATCGTATCACATAAAATAGGTGAATGTCAGAGTCAGACGTCAAATAACTAAAATAAGAAAAGAAAAATATATCATATCACCTAAAATAGGTGAATGTCAGAGTCAGACGACAACTAACTAATATAAGAAAAGAAACATATATCATATCACCTAAAATAGGTAAATGTCAGAGTCAGACGTCAAATAACTAATATAATAAAAGAAACATATATCATATCACCTAAAATAGGTAAATGTCAGAGTCAGACGACAAATAACTAATATAAGAAAAGAAACATATATCATATCACCTAAAATAGGTGAATGTCAGAGTCAGACGTCAAATAACTAATATAAGAAAAGAAACATATATCATATCACCTAAAATAGGTGAATGTCAGAGTCAGACGACAACTAACTAATATAAGAAAAGAAACATATATCATATCACCTAAAATAGGTAAATGTCAGAGTCAGACGTCAAATAACTAATATAAGAAAAGAAACATATATCATATAACTTTAAATAGGTGAATGTCAGAGTCAGACAACAAATAACTAATATAAGAAAAGAAACATATATCATATCACCTAAAATAGGTGAATGTCAGAGTCAGACGACAAATAACTAATATAAGAAAAGAAACATATATCATATCACCTAAAATAGGTGAATGTCAGAGTCAGACGACAAATAACTAATATAAGAAAAGAAACATATATCATATCACCTAAAATAGGTTAATGTCAGAGTCAGACGACAAATAACTAATATAAGAAAAGAAACATATATCATATCACCTAAAATAGGTGAACGTCAGAGTCAGACAACAAATAACTAATATAAGAAAAGAAACATATATCATATCACCTAAAATAGGTGAATGTCAGAGTCAGACGTCAAATAACTAATATAAGAAAAGAAACATATATCATATCACCTAAAATAGGTGAATGTCAGAGTCAGACGTCAAATAACTAATATAAGAAAAGAAACATATATCATATCACCTAAAATAGGTAAATGTCAGAGTCAGACGACAAATAACTAATATAAGAAAAGAAACATATATCATATAACTTTAAATAGGTGAATGTCAGAGTCAGACAACAAATAACTAATACAAGAAAAGAAACATATATCATATAACTTTAAATAGGTGAATGTCAGAGTCAGACAACAAATAACTAATATAAGAAAAGAAACATATATCCTATCACCTAAAATAGGTAAATGTCAGAGTCAGACGTCAAATAACTAATATAAGAAAAAAACATATATCATATCACCTGAAATAGGTGAATGTCAGAGTCAGACGTCAAATAACTAATATAAGAAAAAAACATATATCATATAACTTTAAATAGGTGAATGTCAGAGTCAGACGTCAAATAACTAATATAAGAAAAGAAACATATATCATATCACCTAAAATAGGTAAATGTCAGAGTCAGACGACAAATAACTAATATAAGAAAAGAAACATATATCATATCACCTAAAATAGGTAAAGTGTCAGATTTAGACGACAAATAACTAATATAAGAAAAGAAACATATATCATATCACCTAAAATAGGTAAAGTGTCAGAGTCAGACGTCAAATAACTAATATAAGAAAAGAAACATATATCATATCACCTAAAATAGGTAAATGTCAGAGTCAGACGACAAATAACTAATATAAGAAGAGAAACATATATCATATCACCTAAAATAGGTAAAGTGTCAGAGTCAGACGTCAAATAACTAATGAAAGAAAAGAAACATATCATATCACCTAAAATAGGTGAATGTCAGAGTCAGACGACAACTAACTAATATAAGAAAAGAAACATATATCATAACACCTAAAATAGGTGAATGTCAGAGTCAGACGACAAATAACTAATATAAGAGAAGAAACATATATCATATCACCTAAAATAGGTGAATGTCAGAGTCAGACGACAAATAACTAATATAAGAGAAGAAACATATATCATATCACCTAAAATAGGTAAAGTGTCAGAGTTAGACGACAAATAACTAATATAACAAAAGAAACATATATCATAACACCTAAAATAGGTGAATATCAGAGTCAGACGACAAATAACTAATATAAGAAAAGAAACATATATCATATCACCTAAAATAGGTGAATGTCAGAGTCAGACGTCAAATAACTAAAATAAGAAAAGAAACATATATCATATCACCTAAAATAGGTGAATGTCAGAGTCAGACGTCAAATAACTAATATAAGAAAAGAAACATATATCATATCACCTAAAATAGGTGAATGTCAGAGTCAGGCGTCAAATAACTAAAATAAGAAAAGAAACATATATCATATCACCTAAAATAGGTGAATGTCAGAGTCAGACGACAAATAACTAATATAAGAAAAAAAACATATATCATATAACTTTAAATAGGTGAATGTCAGAGTCAGACGACAAATAACTAATATAAGGAACGAAACATATATCATATTACCTAAAATAGGTGAATGTCAGAGTCAGACGTCAAATAACTAATATAAGAAAAGAAACATATATCATATCACCTAAAATAGGTTAATGTCAGAGTCAGACGACAAATAACTAATATAAGAAAAGAAAAATATATCATATAACTTTAAATAGGTGAATGTCAGAGTCAGACGTCAAATAACTAATATAAGAAAAAAAACATATATCATATCACCTAAAATAGGTGAATGTCAGAGTCAGACGTCAAATAACTAATATAAGGAACGAAACATATATCATATCACCTAAAATAGGTGAATGTCAGAGTCAGACGTCAAATAACTAATATAAGAAAAGAAACATATATCATATCACCTAAAATAGGTAAATGTCAGAGTCAGACGTCAAATAACTAATATAAGAAAAGAAACATATATCATATCACCTAAAATAGGTTAATGTCAGAGTCAGACGACAAATAACTAATATAAGAAAAGAAAAATATATCATATAACTTTAAATAGGTGAATGTCAGAGTCAGACGTCAAATAACTAATATAAGAAAAAAACATATATCATATCACCTAAAATAGGTGAATGTCAGAGTCAGACGTCAAATAACTAATATAAGAAAAGAAACATATATCATATCACCTAAAATAGGTGAATGTCAGAGTCAGACAACAAATAACTAATATAAGAAAAGAAACATATATCATATCACCTAAAATAGGTGAATGTCAGAGTCAGACGTCAAATAACTAATATAAGAAAAGAAACATATATCATATCACCTAAAATAGGTGAATGTCAGAGTCAGACGACAAATAAATAATATAAGAAAAGAAACATATATCATATCACCTAAAATAGGTGAATGTCAGAGTCAGACGTCAAATAACTAATATAAGAAAAGAAACATATATCATATCACCTAAAATAGGTAAATGTCAGAGTCAGACGTCAAATAACTAATATAAGAAAAAAACATATATCATATAACTTTAAATAGGTGAATGTCAGAGGCAGACGTCAAACAACTAAAATAAGAAAAGAAACATATATCATATAACTTTAAATAGGTGAATGTCAGAGTCAGACAACAAATAACTAATATAAGAAAAGAAACATATATCATATCACCTAAAATAGGTGAATGTCAAAGTCAGACGTCAAACAACTAAAATAAGAAAAGAAACATATATCATATAACTTTAAATAGGTGAATGTCAGAGTCAGACAACAAATAACTAATATAAGAAAAGAAACATATATCATATCACCTAAAATAGGTGAATGTCAGAGTCAGACGTCAAATAACTAATATAAGAAAAGAAACATATATCGTATCACCATAAAATAGGTGAATGTCAGAGTCAGACGACAAATAACTAATATAAGAAAAGAAACATATATCGTATCACCATAAAATAGGTGAATGTCAGAGTCAGACGACAAATAACTAATATAAGAAAAGAAACATATATCATATCACCTAAAATAGGTAAATGTCAGAGTCAGACGTCAAATAACTAATATAAGAAAAGAAACATATATCATATCACCTTGAATAGGTGAATGTCAGAGTCAGACGTCAAATAACTAATATAAGAAAAGAAACATATATCATATCACCTAAAATAGGTAAATGTCAGAGTCAGACGACAAATAACTAATATAAGAAAAGAAACATATATCATATCACCTGAAATAGGTTAATGTCAGAGTCAGACGTCAAATAACTAATATAAGAAAAGAAACATATATCATATCACCTAAAATAGGTGAATGTCAGAGTCAGACGTCAAATAACTAATATAAGGAAAGAAACATATATCATATCACCTAAAATAGGTTAATGTCAGAGTCAGACGTCAAATAACTAATATAAGAAAAGAAACATATATCATATCACCTAAAATAGGTAAATGTCAGAGTCAGACGTCAAATAACTAATATAAGAAAAGAAACATATATCATATCACCTAAAATAGGTAAATGTCAGAGTCAGACGTCAAATAACTAATATAAGAAAAGAAACATATATCATATCACCTAAAATAGGTAAATGTCAGAGTCAGACGACAAATAACTAATATAAGAAAAGAAACATATATCATATCACCTAAAATAGGTAAATGTCAGAGTCAGACGTCAAATAACTAATATAAGAAAAAAACATATATCATATAACTTTAAATAGGTAAATGTCAGAGTCAGACGACAAATAACTAATATAAGAAAAGAAACATATATCATATCACCTAAAATAGGTAAATGTCAGAGTCTGACGACAAATAACTAATATAAGAAAAGAAACATATATCATATCACCTAAAATAGGTAAATGTCAGAGTCTGACGACAAATAACTAATATAAGAAAAAAAACATATATCATATCACCTAAAATAGGTAAATGTCAGAGTCTGACGACAAATAACTAATATAAGAAAAGAAACATATATCATATCACCTAAAATAGGTAAATGTCAGAGTCTGACGACAAATAACTAATATAAGAAAAAAACATATATCATATCACCTAAAATAGGTGAATGTCAGAGTCAGACGACAAATAACTAATATAAGAAAAGAAACATATATCATATCACCTAAAATAGGTAAATGTCAGAGTCTGACGACAAATAACTAATATAAGAAAAAAACATATATCATATCACCTAAAATAGGTGAATGTCAGAGTCAGACGTCAAATAACTAATATAAGAAAAGAAACATATATCATATAACTTTAAATAGGTGAATGTCAGAGTCAGACAACAAATAACTAATATAAGAAAAGAAACATATATCATATAACTTTAAATAGGTGAATGTCAGAGTCAGACAACAAATAACTAATATAAGAAAAGAAACATATATCATATCACCTAAAATAGGTGAATGTCAGAGTCAGACGTCAAATAACTAATATAAGAAAAGAAACATATATCATATAACTTTAAATAGGTGAATGTCAGAGTCAGACAACAAATATTTAATATAAGAAAAGAAACATATATCATATCACCTAAAATAGGTGAATGTCAGAGTCAGACAACAAATAACTAATATAAGAAAATAAACATATATCGTATCACCATAAAATAGGTGAATGTCAGAGTCAGACGTCAAATAACTAATTTAAGAAAAGAAACATATATCATATCACCTAAAATAAGAGATTGTCAGAGTCAGACGTCAAATAACTAATATAAGAAAAGACACATACATCGTATCACATAAAATAGGTGAATGTCAGAGGCAGACGTCAAATAACTAATATAAGAAAAAAAAAACATATTCATATTTCCTAAAATAGGTGAATGTCAGAGTCAGACGTCAAATAACTAATATAAGAAAAAAAACATATATCATATCACCTTAAATAGGTGAATGTCAGAGTCAGACGTCAAATAACTAATATAAGAAAAAAACATATATCATATAACTTTAAATAGGTGAATGTCAGAGTCAGACAACAAATAACTAATATAAGAAAAGAAACATATATCATATTTCCTAAAATAAGTGAATGTCAGAGTCAGACGTCAAATAACTAATATAAGAAAAGAAACATATATCATATCACCTAAAATAGGTGAATGTCAGAGTCAGACGTCAAATAACTAATATAAGAAAAGAAACATATATCATATCACCTAAAATAGGTAAAGTGTCAGAGTCAGACAACAAATAACTAATATAAGAAAAGAAACATATATCATAACACCTAGAATAGGTAAATGTGAGAGTCAGACGTCAAATAACTAATATAAGAAAAGAAACATATATCATATCACCTAAAATAGGTAAAGTGTCAGAGTCAGACGTCAAATAACTAATATAAGAAAAGAAACATATCATATCACCTAAAATAGGTGAATGTCAGAGTCAGACGTCAAATAACTAATATAAGAAAAGAAACATATATCATATCACCTAAAATAGGTAAATGTCAGAGTCTGACGTCAAATAACTAATATAAGAAAAGAAACATCTATCATATCACCTAAAATAGGTGAATGTCAGAGTCAGACGTCAAATAACTAATATAAGAAAAAAACATATATCATATCACCTAAAATAGGTAAATGTCAGAGTTAGACGTCAAATAACTAATATAAGAAAAGAAACATCTATCATATCACATAAAATAGGTAAATGTCAGAGTCAGACGTCAAATAACTAATATAAGAAAAGAAACATATATCATATCACCTAAAATAGGTGAATGTCAGAGTCAGACGACAAATAACTAATATAAGAAAAGAAACATATATCATATCACCTAAAATAGGTAAATGTCAGAGTTAGACGTCAAATAACTAATATAAGAAAAGAAACATATATCATATCACCTAAAATAGGTGATTGTCAGAGTCAGACGACAAATAACTAATATAAGAAAAAAACATATATCATATTTCCTAAAATAAGTGAATGTCAGAGTCAGACGTCAAATAACTAATATAAGAAAAGAAACATATATCATATCACCTAAAATAGGTAAATGTCAGAGTTAGACGTCAAATAACTAATATAAGAAAAGAAACATATATCATATCACCTAAAATAGGTGATTGTCAGAGTCAGACGACAAATAACTAATATAAGAAAAAAACATATATCATATTTCCTAAAATAAGTGAATGTCAGAGTCAGACGTCAAATAACTAATATAAGAAAAGAAACATATATCATATCACCTAAAATAGGTGAATGTCAGAGTCAGACGACAAATAACTAATATAAGAAAAGAAACATATATCATATCACCTAAAATAGGTGAATGTCAGAGTCAGACGACAAATAACTAATATAAGAAAAAAACATATATCATATTTCCTAAAATAAGTGAATGTCAGAGTCAGACGTCAAATAACTAATATAAGAAAAGAAACATATATCATATCACCTAAAATAGGTGAATGTCAGAGTTAGACGACAAATAACTAATATAAGAAAAGAAACATATATCATATCACCTAAAATAGGTGAATGTCAGAGTCAGACGTCAAATAACTAATATAAGAAAAGAAACATATATCATATCACCTAAAATAGGTAAATGTCAGAGTTAGACGTCAAATAACTAATATAAGAAAAGAAACATATATCATATCACCTAAAATAGGTAAATGTCAGAGTCAGACGACAAATAACTAATATAAGGAACGAAACATATATCATATCACCTAAAATAGGTGAATGTCAGAGTCAGACGTCAAATAACTAATATAAGAAAAGAAACATATATCATATCACCTAAAATAGGTGAATGTCAGAGTCAGACGACAAATAACTAATATAAGAAAAAAACATATATCATATCACCTAAGATAGGTAAATGTCAGAGTTAGACGACAAATAACTAATATAAGAAAAGAAACATATATCATATCACCTAAAATAGGTAAATGTCAGAGTCTGACGACAAATAACTAATATAAGAAAAGAAACATATATCATATCACCTAAAATAGGTGAATGTCAGAGTCAGACGACAAATAACTAATATAAGAAAAAAACATATATCATATCACCTAAGATAGGTAAATGTCAGAGTCTGACGACAAATAACTAATATAAGAAAAGAAACATATATCATATCACCTAAAATAAGTGAATGTCAGAGTCAGACGACAAATAACTAATATAAGAAAAGAAACATATATCATATCACCTTGAATAGGTGAATGTCAGAGTCAGACGACAAATAACTAATATAAGAAAAAAACATATATCATATCACCTAAAATAGGTGAATGTCAGAGTCAGACGTCAAATAACTAATATAAGAAAAGAAACATGTATCATATCACCTAAAATAGGTGAATGTCAGAGTCAGACGACAAATAACTAATATAAGACAAGAAACATATATCATATCACCTAAAATAGGTGAATGTCAGAGTCAGACGTCAAGTAACTAATATAAGAAAAAAACATATATCATATCACCTAAAATAGGTGAATGTCAGAGTCAGACGTCAAATAACTAATATAAGAAAAAAACATATATCATATCACCTAAAATAGGTGAATGTCAGAGTCAGACGTCAAGTAACTAATATAAGAAAAAAACATATATCATATCACCTAAAATAGGTGAATGTCAGAGTCAGACGTCAAATAACTAATATAAGGCAAGAAACATATATCATATCACCTAAAATAGGTGAATGTCAGAGTCAGACGACAAATAACTAATATAAGAAAAAAACATATATCATATCACCTAAAATAGGTGAATGTCAGAGTCAGACGTCAAGTAACTAATATAAGAAAAGAAACATATATCATATCACCTAAAATAGGTGAATGTCAGAGTTAGACAACAAATAACTAATATAAGAAAAGAAACATATATCATATCACCTAAAATAGGTAAATGTCAGAGTCAGACGTCAAATAACTAATATAAGAAAAGAACATATATCATATAACTTTAAATAGGTGAATGTCAGAGTCAGACGACAAATAACTAATATAAGACAAGAAACATATATCATATCACCTAAAATAGGTGAATGTCAGAGTCAGACGACAAATAACTAATATAAGAAAAAAAACATATATCATATCACCTAAAATAGGTGAATGTCAGAGTCAGACGACAAATAACTAATATAAGGAAAGAAACATATATCATATCACCTAAAATAGGTGAATGTCAGAGTCAGACGACAAATAACTAATATAAGAAAAAAAACATATATCATATCACCTAAAATAGGTGAATGTCAGAGTCAGACGACAAATAACTAATATAAGAAAAAAAACATATATCATATCACCTAAAATAGGTGAATGTCAGAGTCAGACGACAAATAACTAATATAAGAAAAGAAACATATATCATATAACTTTAAATAGGTGAATGTCAGAGTCAGACAACAAATAATTAATATAAGAAAAGAAACATATATCATATCACCTAAAATAGGTGAATGTCAGAGTCTGACGACAAATAACTAATATAAGAAAAGAAACATATATCATATCACCTAAAATAGGTGAATGTCAGAGTCAGACGTCAAATAACTAATATAAGAAAAGAAACATATATCATATCACCTAAGAGTCAGACAACAAAAAACTAATATAAGAAAAGAAACATATATCATATCACCTAAAATAGGTGAATGTCAGAGTCAGACGACAAATAACTAATATAAGAAAAGAAACATATATCGTATCACCTAAAATAGGTGAATGTCAGAGTCAGACGTCAAATAACTAATATAAGGAAAGAAACATATATCATATCACCTAAAATAGGTGAATGTCAGAGTCAGACGTCAAATAACTAATATAAGAAAAGAAACATATATCATATCACCTAAAATAGGTGAATGTCAGAGTCAGACGACAAATAACTAATATAAGGAACGAAACATATATCATATCACCTAAAATAGGTGAATGTCAGAGTCAGACGACAAATAACTAATATAAGGAACGAAACATATATCATATCACCTAAAATAGGTGAATGTCAGAGTCAGACGACAAATAACTAATATAAGGAACGAAACATATATCATATCACCTAAAATAGGTGAATGTCAGAGTCAGACGACAAATAACTAATATAAGGAACGAAACATATATCATATCACCTAAAATAGGTGAATGTCAGAGTCAGACGACAAATAACTAATATAAGGAACGAAACATATATCATATCACCTAAAATAGGTGAATGTCAGAGTCAGACGTCAAATAACTAATATAAGGAAAGAAACATATATCATATCACCTAAAATAGGTGAATGTCAGAGTCAGACGTCAAATAACTAATATAAGAAAAGAAACATATATCATATCACCTAAAATAGGTGAATGTCAGAGTCAGACGTCAAATAACTAATATAAGAAAAGAAACATATATCATATCACCTAAAATAGGTGAATGTCAGAGTCAGACGTCAAATAACTAATATAAGAAAAGAAACATATATCATATCACCTAAAATAGGTGAATGTCAGAGTCAGACGACAAATAACTAATATAAGGAACGAAACATATATCATATCACCTAAAATAGGTGAATGTCAGAGTCAGACGACAAATAACTAATATAAGAAAAGAAACATATATCATATCACCTAAAATAGGTGAATGTCAGAGTTAGACGTCAAATAACTAATATAAGAAAAGAAACATATATCATATCACCTGAAATAGGTGAATGTCAGAGTCAGACGTCAAATAACTAATATAAGAAAAGAAACATATATCATATCACCTAAGAGTCAGACAACAAAAAACTAATATAAGAAAAGAAACATATATCATATCACCTAAAATAGGTAAATGTCAGAGTCAGACGACAAATAACTAATATAAGACAAGAAACATATATCATATCACCTAAAATAGGTGAATGTCAGAGTCAGACGTCAAATAACTAATATAAGAAAAGAAACATATATCATATCACCTAAAATAGGTAAATGTCAGAGTCAGACGACAAATAACTAATATAAGAAAAGAAACATATATCATATCACCTAAAATAGGTAAATGTCAGAGTCAGACGACAAATAACTAATATAAGAAAAGAAACATATATCATATCACCTAAAATAGGTGAATGTCAGAGTTAGACGTCAAATAACTAATATAAGAAAAGAAACATATATCATATCACCTGAAATAGGTGAATGTCAGAGTCAGACGTCAAATAACTAATATAAGAAAAGAAACATATATCATATCACCTAAGAGTCAGACAACAAAAAACTAATATAAGAAAAGAAACATATATCATATCACCTAAAATAGGTAAATGTCAGAGTCAGACGACAAATAACTAATATAAGGCAAGAAACATATATCATATCACCTAAAATAGGTGAATGTCAGAGTCAGACGTCAAATAACTAATATAAGAAAAGAAACATATATCATATCACCTAAAATAGGTAAATGTCAGAGTCAGACGACAAATAACTAATATAAGAAAAGAAACATATATCATATCACCTAAAATAGGTAAATGTCAGAGTCAGACGACAAATAACTAATATAAGAAAAGAAACATATATCATATCACCTAAAATAGGTAAATGTCAGAGTCAGACGACAAATAACTAATATAAGGAAAGAAACATATATCATATCACCTAAAATAGGTGAATGTCAGAGTCAGACGACAAATAACTAATATAAGAAAAGAAACATATATCATATCACCTAAAATAGGTGAATGTCAGAGTCAGACGTCAAATAACTAATATAAGACAAGAAACATATATCATATCACCTAAAATAGGTGAATGTCAGAGTCAGACGACAAATAACTAATATAAGAAAAGAAACATATATCATATCACCTAAAATAGGTAAATGTCAGAGTCAGACGACAAATAACTAATATAAGACAAGAAACATATATCATATCACCTAAAATAGGTGAATGTCAGAGTCAGACGTCAAGTAACTAATATAAGACAAGAAACATATATCATATCACCTAAAATAGGTGAATGTCAGAGTCAGACGACAAATAACTAATATAAGAAAAGAAACATATATCATATCACCTAAAATAGGTAAATGTCAGAGTCAGACGTCAAATAACTAATATAAGAAAAGAAACATATATTATATCACCTAAAATAGGTGAATGTCAGAGTCAGACGTCAAATAACTAATATAACAAAAGAAACATATATCATATCACGTAAAATAGGTGAATGTCAGAGTCTGACGACAAATAACTAATATAAGAAAAGAAACATATATCATATCACCATAAAATTGGTGAATGTCAGAGTCAGACGTCAAATAACTAATATAAGAAAAGAAACATATATCATATCACCTAAAATAGGTGAATGTCAGAGTCAGACGACAAATAACTAATATAAGAAAAAAACATATATCATATAACTTTAAATAGGTGAATGTCAGAGTCAGACAACAAATAACTAATATAAGAAAAGAAACATATATCATATCACCTAAAATAGGTAAATGTCAGAGTCAGACAACAAATAACTAATATAAGAAAAGAAACATATATCATATCACCTAAAATAGGTGAATGTCAGAGTCTGACGACAAATAACTAATATAAGAAAAGAAACATATATCATATCACCTAAAATAGGTGAATGTCAGAGTCAGACAACAAATAACTAATATAAGAAAAGAAACATATATCATATCACCTAAAATAGGTGAATGTCAGAGTCAGACGACAAATAACTAATATAAGAAAAGAAACATATATCATATCACCATAAAATAGGTGAATGTCAGAGTCAGACGTCAAATAACTAATATAAGAAAAGAAACATATATCATATCACCTAAAATAGGTGAATGTCAGAGTCAGACGACAAATAACTAATATAAGAAAAAAACATATATCATATAACTTTAAATAGGTGAATGTCAGAGTCAGACAACAAATAACTAATATAAGAAAAGAAACATATATCATATCACCTAAAATAGGTGAATGTCAGAGTCAGACGTCAAATAACTAATATAAGAAAAGAAACATATATCATATCACCTAAAATAGGTGAATGTCAGAGTCAGACGACAAATAACTAATATAAGAAAAGAAACATATATCATATCACCATAAAATAGGTGAATGTCAGAGTCAGACGTCAAATAACTAATATAAGAAAAGAAACATATATCATATCACCTAAAATAGGTGAATGGCAGAGTCAGACGACAAATAACTAATATAAGAAAAAAAACATATATCATATCACCTAAAATAGGTGAATGTCAGAGTCAGACGTCAAATAACTAATATAAGAAAAGAAACATATATCATATCACCTAAAATAGGTGAATGTCAGAGTCAGACGACAAATAACTAATATAAGAAAAAAACATATATCATATAACTTTAAATAGGTGAATGTCAGAGTCAGACGTCAAATAACTAATATAAGAAAAGAAACATATATCATATCACCTAAAATAGGTGAATGTCAGAGTCAGACAACAAATAACTAATATAAGAAAAGAAACATATATCGTATCACCATAAAATAGGTGAATGTCAGAGTCAGACGTCAAATAACTAATATAAGAAAAGAAACATATATCATATCACCTAAAATAAGAGATTGTCAGAGTCAGACGTCAAATAACTAATATAAGAAAAGACACATACATCGTATCACATAAAATAGGTGAATGTCAGAGGCAGACGTCAAATAACTAATATAAGAAAAAAAAACATATAACATATTTCCTAAAATAGTTGAATGTCAGAGTCAGACGTCAAATAACTAATATAAGAAAAAAAACATATATCATATCACCTTGAATAGGTGAATGTCAGAGTCAGACGTCAAATAACTAATATAAGAAAAAAACATATATCATATAACTTTAAATAGGTGAATGTCAGAGTCAGACAACAAATAACTAATATAAGAAAAGAAACATATATCATATCACCTAAAATAGGTGAATGTCAGAGTCAGACGTCAAATAACTAATATGAGAAAAAAAACATATATCCTATCACCTAAAATAGGTGAATGTCAGAGTCAGACGTCAAATAACTAATATAAGAAAAAAAACATATATCCTATCACCTAAAATAGGTGAATGTCAGAGTCAGACGTCAAATAACTAATATAAGAAAAGAAACATATATCATATCACCTAAAATAGGTGAATGTCAGAGTCAGACGTCAAATAACTAATATAAGAAAAGAACATATATCATATCACCTAAAATAGGTTAATGTCAGAGTCAGACGTCAAATAACTTCTAAGAATGAGACGTTGATTTACAGGAAAGTTGTTGACAACAAAGGTTATATATTGAAAGGCACATATATGATTCATCATGTTTTTATCACATCTTTAACATAAAATTAAATTGTATCAAAAGAAAAAAAAAACTTGCTTTGTGCTTTACATAGATTTGTTTTTCAAATGTTCTTGTTTTATTTCATAATGAACTTTGCACTTGTACTTAGTTTTTTGTACTCTTCCGAAAGAGAACTACATAATATCACACATACCTGCATTCACGGCATCTGTATCTGTATTGTTTAGCTGTTGTTGTAACTCTATAACAAATAACATATTTATATATTCTCAAGGGAGATGTCTGACTTTAATAGCATTTTTTTTATATACATATTTTAACGTAACTACTTATTTGATACTCACCTTTAATTTTGCTTAGACATTTTACTCTCATATCAATATTCTGCGCCACAATTAAGTGTCATTGTATGCCTTTGATGTCTTTTCAGAACATGAATACTTTAAGGTATAATATTTTGGAAACTTAAACTGAACGAACTACATATATAGAATAAAGGACTTTTTACTTTTGATACTGACTTTCTCACAGTAAAATATCAGGTGAGCCCGAAGTCAGTATCAAAAACAAAGAGTTCTTTATTCTGTTTATCGGGAATTTAAAACAAAATAAAAATCACTACAATAATAGAAAAAATAACAAACGAACTTCTCTTTTCGCGTCGAATCACGGCGAATCACACGTGACGTCAAAGGTTACACTACGTCATTTGAAATTTTGTCACAGTGCAGTAAACATGGCGTTCTCTTGCACAAAGTATTGAAAATAAATTATTGCTTGCTTTTCATTAATATTCTGCTTTGGACATGACACTAACAATGGCATATTTAATAGTAGCATAACGGTAAGTCAAGTTTATTTTTCACAAAACATCACCATAGTGATCAAAATGATGCGATATGAATCAGCAGATTTTTAATCAATGTAAGCTGACTTTAAATAAGGGGACGACCATTTGAAATTCTGGGAGGGGAGGGAGGATTTTGAGAATAAATATGTCAGCCTTGATAATCTCAAAAATAAATGTTTTTGTTCTGTGGTAGTTTGAAAATAAATTACCGGACTTGCGATGTATTGAACATAAATTAATGGGCAGGTCTAATCGAAAGTATGAGATGGCGCCAGATTCTTCATAAATTCATATTTTTCCCCCCAAAAAAATTGAGTTCCCATATCTTTTAATAATAAAAGTATATAAATATTATTTAAATATACTTGCAATGTCTGAAAATTGGTTTTATTTTAATTGAGGTATATTGTCTCAAGTAATCTTACCTCACTTTCTTTTTAACAGGGCCGTAACTACCGCATGTAGGAAATTTCAAAACCAAACGCTTGTCTCCATATCAAATTGTGTTCACGGCAAGTGCCTAGCAAGAAGCAAGTTCTGCTTTTCTAAGACGTAGCCCTGATTTTTCGGGATCAATGTTTCTTATTTATTGGTCTTTTGTTCATTGACTGCCCTTCTGTATTCTGCTAGTGTTGCATTCCTTTTGTAATCTAGTAATTTTGTTACGAACAGCAGCCAGAGACTAAACTTTTTGAATTCCATTGCACAGTGGTCTTCTCATGTTGTCCATGTTGTCCCGAGAAACTTAAGTCTTACACTGAATTTATACATTTTGCTTTGAGACAAAAAAATACTGTCAAACAGTTATTAAAACCAAACTTGCATTTTCAGATTAAGAACGGGCCTTCGGACCACCCAGAAAGCATGATTTTGCATCCTTTGTTCTATAGCTTCTAGGGCCTTCAGTGGCTCCAAAACCCATCCAAAAACATTGTGTCTGGCTCAGTTCGTCGAAATGTGTTTTTAAAAGGGGCTAGTTACAACCAAACTTTACTATTATCTATGTATGTATATGCAGTTGGGAATATAAAAAAATAATTTCTACAGAGTATGATGATTAATTTCTGATTAAATGGTACATAATGACTTGCCTATACATGTAGTATTTATATTTAGAATAAACAAATCATTTAAAAATTTTAGGTTTTGGAATATAATAAATATAGTTGGGAAACTGAATAATCAGTCCCTTGCTTTAATGAAAATGAAAAATCGTGTTTCAATAGTGCAGAAAATGAATACTATGTCCTCTTAATTTACAAAAATAAATAACCGATCAAAAACAAATCCTCTTGCCCCTCCCCCCCCCCCTCCCCCACATAATATCAAATGGTCGTCCCCTTATCCGAACAAGCTCATTTCCTGTCGACTTCATAATTATTTCAAACATTCAAATAGGCGTCACTAAACTTTTAGCCTAGAATTCTTGCTATTTCAAAGTAATGTTCATTTATTTTCAACACGGACCAGAAATATGAGACTTGGATTTAAAAGGTGTAGGTGACCCGAGTCACAGTTACCCCTTATAAAAGCTACAAATCTGGTCAAAGCAGACTTTTAAAGCTTGGTGTCCCCGGTTAACCCCCTTTTTAAAATTATCCTAGATCCGCATATATCACGGTTTACTTTTTTGTTCTTTGTTCTATGAATATTGACAATAAAATCACCTTTTTTAAAATTTCATTTGATGGTCTCACAAAAATGTCGAAAATGCATAAATTTCATTTCTATTCTACCTTTTCTCATGAGATAACGGTATCTTTTTGGTAACTATTTGTGTTGCGTTTGAATATGATTTGTAACACTATATAGTGATTAAACAGGTAAAACAAATACTTCTCAAGAAACAGAAAAAGAAAACTACTTGGAACAGCACCAGGCTATGTACTGGTATCGTATGAATAAAAACTCAGCATGGACGATATGTTAGTTGTACCTCATTTAACGCATTTTTTTTAAGAGTCTATCGGGTTTTTCATGCATTTTCTGTTCACATTTTCACAACAATCGTTCAAAAAGGCTAAACTGACTCTGTGAAAGTTTCAAACAATGTTTCATTCGCGAAAAATCTCGTGCGTTTCTATGAAAACAAATATCACGCGCAATTTTGTGAATGACAGGGGAAAGTAGATCCTTATGCGTTGCATTCGCGCATGTCATTTGCGTACTAACCCAATGATTGTTATATCCCTGCCAGTTCACTGATACTGACATTATCAGCGAGTACACATCAAAGGGAAAAATGTACAAATTATCGATAAATAGAGAATATCATATGGCTTTTTCAATATCGCATCCGTATCAACCCGAGACACCAATATAATCCCAAGAGCTCTGCTCGAGGGATTATATTGGTTGAGGGTTGATACGGTGTGTGATATTGAAAAAGCCATATCATATACACTTTATTATATACATATATCTCAAGTAGATGTTTTTATGTGACATAACGTCATACAGATAAGGAGGATTGAAATGACATCATACAGATTAAAGGTTTGACATGACGTCATACAGATTAGAGTTTTTGCAACAGTGACTGCAATCGATGACGTGACGTCATACAGATTAAAGGTGTGATAAAACTTTTGCAACCGTGCTGATATCGATATCATCACGGGTGGCTGATACAGCACGCTTGCCATTGATTGTATTACACATACAATTTATCTGTATTTACTACTAAGTATATAATAAATACTAACATTACGTATCATGCTTATGTATCATGTGGATGTCATGCAACCCATTAGCCTTAAAATCAAAAGTAAACCATATGTATATTCTAAAACCAACGTCGCTAAAATTAGATGTTAACGTGCAAAACGAGAACCAATTTGATAAAGCAATTTACGGTACTGTCAAATCACTGAATGGTTTTTTAGGGTTTGTTATATAATACAAGAATGTCTACAAGAGAAAGAAACAGTATATTATACGCGCGTTTTGTTTATATCACATTCATCGGTTCCAGAAGAGTCAAACCTAGGTTGTTTGATTGGTTGTATTACTGTAGCAGAAGAGTTGAACATGGAAACGAGAACAATAGAAGCAACTATGTTTAATGTCAATTATAAATACATACCTGACGTTGTCCTGGGGTTTTGGGTTTTCTTCTTTTTTGACAGTTTCTCTGAGAAAAAATAATGATCTTATTAACAATTTCCTTCTCATCTTATATCTTAAAATTCTAAATTAATCTTAAAATAAAATAAAACAGTGTATGTATAAATGTAAACAAACCGACTTAGATGTGTTAAGATAACCAAAAATAACGCAAAATAGTTTTTGGTAAAAATTGCATTAAAATAACTTGTTTTCCTATTTCACTTATCCAGGTACAAAAGGGGAAGTATAATACACACAGTCATATGAAATAGTGGTTTTCTTTGCGTATGCCCTGCCAAAACTTTTTCCTTGTGATTGATGTGATTAGAATTTGAAAATAAAAAGTAAAATTACAAAAATATTGAACTCCAAGGAAAATTCAAATAGGAAAGTCACCAATCAAATGAGAAAATCAAAAGTTCAAACACATCAAACGAATGGATAACAACTGAAAAGGGCATAGATCAAATTTAACATCCTAACTAACATTATACTTGTTATTTTAAGTTTTTTTTATTGTAACTTGATTTGTTGGTCAATTGTGAGCAATTATAATGACAATATTATCAAAAACCTAAATATATTCAACGTATTTGACATTTTGTCCATAAGACATAAAAAAAAACCATTATTAATATAACGACGTCTTTTTTTGTTTTAGTAGCTAACCTTGATCCTACTAGAAATTTTAACAAATTCCGAATCACCCTTTCAGGAATATGACAGTTGTTATCCATTCGTTTGACGTGTTTGAACTTTTGATTTTGCCATTTGATTAGGGACTTTCCTTTTTGAATTTTCTTCGGAGTTCAGTATTTTTGTGATTGTTACCTTTTACACATCTGGATATTTAATGTCCAATAGTAGATACTGGAATCCTGATTTGTACTGGATTTTAATTACTTGAAGTATAAATCAGAATTCTAATTAGTAGATATTGAAATTCAAATGTGTACTAGGCAGAGATTGGTCCGATTACTTTCAATGTAATCGATTAAATTACAATTACTTTAAGAATTGTCCGATTAAATTACAATTACTTTAAGAATTGTCCGATTAAATTAAATTAACAATTACACCATTTCTCAATGAGTCTGATTAAATTAATGATTACATTGGCAAAGTAATCATGATTACATCTAATTACAATGAATTTCAAATTTACACATTTGAAAGATGTAAAAGAAGAAAGGTAATTACTGTAGCATGTTTTGAAAAAGGATTTTATTTGATATCATTTTCTACACTAGGAAATATGACAGTTTCTATTCATTAATTTGATGTTTTGAGCTTTCGACTTTCCATTTTGTTATTTTACTTTTTACTAATTGATAACTTCAAAATTTCTTCAATTTGATATACAACAAAGATTCACAACATATATACATGAACATTTAGTTGCTGGTTATGGACCTTTAAACTTTACCATTACATAGTTATTACTCTTTGAAATATTTTACTTCGTCTACATTAAGCTTTGGTTATTGTTTTCTGATATCTTACAGATTTTGTATGTATTTCAGTTATCAGTCAAAAACATATCTAAATTGTAAAAGTATTGTTTAATAATCATTGCATTTTACAGGTAATTATTTATACCAACATAGTTGTCACAATTTTTGTTTGTGCTAATTATATAAATTTACTTTTATCTTTTATCATAGATTCATAGAATCAATATTTTATAATAATATATTGCCCTAAGTACATAATATATAATTGAGATAAAAACATACTTTAATTGGTCTCCTACCTGTCAATTTAAAGGTGACAATAATCACAAAATTAACAAAAGGATTATTATTTAGGTTACAGAAAAGTAAGACACTGAAATGTCTCGCCTTCTTTGCTAATCATTGATATGATGCTGATAGTCCTAAATATAAAGCTTTATTACAACTGTCATTAGTATTAGTATTAGATAAAAAGACAAAAATTCAAAAACCTGACTTTAACCACTGAACCATGAAAATGAGGTCAAGGTCAGATAACATATGCCCGCTAGATATGTACACCTTACAATCATTCCATACAACAAATGTAGTAGACCTATTGCATAAAGTATGAAAAAAACAGATCAAAACACAAAAACTTATCTATAACCGATGAACCATTAAAATGAGATCAAATGACACCTGCCTGTTGGACATGTACACCTTACAGTCCTTACGTACACCGATTATACTAGACCTATTGATTATCTGATATATGGACTTGACCATCAAAACTTAACCTTGTTCACTGATCCATGAAATGAGGTCAAGGTCAAGTGAAAACTATCTGACGGGCTTAAGGACCTTGCAAGGTACGCACATACCAAATATAGTTATCCTATTACTTATAATAATAAGAAAGAATTTAACATTACAATAAATCTTAATTTTTTTTCAACTGGTCACTGAACCACGAAAATGAGGTCAAGGACATTGAACATGTCACTGACGGAAACTTCGTAACATAAGGCCTCTATATACAAAGTATGAAGCATCCAGGTCTTCCAACTTATTAAATATAAATCTTTTAAGAAGTTAGCCACCGCCGGATCACTTTACCTATGTCGAGCTTTCTACAACAAAAGTTGCAGGCTCGACAATAAATAAACTCATCATAGATACCAGGACTAAATTTAGTATATACGCCAGACGCGCGTTTCGTCTCCAAAAAAGTTGAAAAGGCCACATAAAGTTCAAAGTTGAAGAGCATTGAGGACCAAAATTGCTAAAAAGTTTTGCCAAATACAGCTAAGATAATCTATGCCTGAGGTAGAAAAGCCTTAGTTTTTCAAAAAATTCGAAAATTTGTAAACAGTAAATTTACAAAATAACCATATCAATGACAATTCATGTCAGCACAACAAGTGCTGACTACTGGGCCTGTGATACCCTCGGGGATTTAAATCTGCACCAGCAGTGGCATCGACCCAGTGGTTGTAAATAAACTCATCATAGATACTAGGACAAAATTTAGTATATACTCCAGACGCGCGTTTCGTCTACAAAAGACTTATCAGTGACGCTCGAATCCAAAAAAGTTAAAAAGGAACAATAAAGTACGAAGTTGAAGAGCATTGAGGACCAAAATTCCTAAAAGTTTTGTCAAATACAGCTAAGGGAATCTATGCCGGAGGTAGAAAAGCCTTAGTTTTTTTCAAGAAAATTCAAAAATTCGTAAACAGTAATTATCAGATAATCATCTTTTAATTGTGAATATACGTATAATATGTTTTAATTAGATTAACTAGGACTTTCAATACTGTAACAGTTTATTTTTATAGAAGTAAATGAATCTATTGAGCTTAAACTATTATTACCGTGAATTATTTACAATAAAAACGTATGTTTAATGAAATATTATTCCTTGAAAAAAATCAGAATGTTTAGCCTTTCGCCATGTTCACTTTAAATCTGAATTATATCAGCAATCCAGATTTTTGAATCCTATAAATTTGTTATAAATATTATTCATATTTATTTAATAAACATTAAACTCTTGGTCTAAATTGTACTCATTAACCTCAAATAAATTTAATGATTCAAACACATTATAATAATAATCGTTATCTTGAGATGTGTCAAAAAGTTTGAAGCTGTCTTTGTATGTCCAGATATAACACCTGTACAACTTTAAAATGTTAAAGGAATTATTTCGATTCTAGTAGAACAAAAACGTTATTTTTATAGGTCGAAGCGTACAAGAATACCGTAGGAATGTTTAGCTGTTCCAATTTCCTCCGAAATAAACGTGTACAAAATATACCGAAAAAAGGATTCCGCAATGGAATTATGATAGAAACAGATTTAAAAACTTTTGATAAACAATTTTAACATTTATTATTCTAAAATAAAACAATTAGATATCAAACAAGTTTTTGTTTCTGTTCAGAGATTTCTTTACGTCACAGCTAATAACGATGGTGTAAAAGACGGTTGACAGTTGCATATGAAGGTAAGACACATTTATTCTTTATTTATCACGTGAATATGGATTGTTCCCCCAGTGATTGTAGCATTGGTGAAAATGTTTAAATCAGACAGTGGAGCTGGCTTGAGTTATTCTATTCAGATGTGGCACTTGATTTTGTTTTGTTTTCAATTAAAGCTGAATCAGAATTTGCAGCCCTGTAGTTTATTGGAAAGCTCTCTGTGTTGCTTGTCAGTTGGACCTTCAATGTAGCTATCCAAAGATGTGACATTTCGGTGTCACGTCACAGACCCGGTCATCGACCCCTTGCTTTTTTCAATCCTGTTGCCACAGTAGCTCTCAGGCAGTGGTTTGTATATCTTACAAATAGACCAGCTTCTTTAGATATTCTTGATCATCATACTGGCCACTTTGTTTTTGTCAATAGGTTTAGCAGCATACCATACAGTTGGTTTGGGGTACTGGAGTGCTTGCTGAAAAATTGCTGTACACCCTTGACTTATCTTTTCTAGATAAAAGTCCAAGCTTATCACTGGACAGTGAATGTCCCCCGGTTAAGCGTACATTCTTACGTCCCTTGAGTTTTCTTTGGAATCTACACCATGGTGTGCTTTGTCGCATTCATTGTAAGTCATTTTGTAGTATTCTTGACCTTTGTCATCTTTAGCATGTTTAGATTTGGCACAAGATGTTTTCTTTAAATCAGCAAGCACCTCCTGTCCCCTCCTTCCAAAATTGAGCATAATGTCCTAGAAAACTTTATTTTTGAGAGTTACTGGTTGATCAGTACTGAATATACCACTGGAATATAGCTTTTGAATATCACCCTCAGCTACAGCCTGTTCATGTACTGGTATATCTTTCCCTTCCCTTTTCATTTTTTTCATCATACCCGTGATTACATGATTTGATGGCATGAATGATTTGTCAGTAATTATGTTAATGTCGCGATTATGAGGAGGACCAGTTATATGCCTAGAAATAGCAGATCGAATTCCGACGAGTGCTTACTTTGAATAATCATTGCCTTGTTTGGTCTGCAAACTTGCATAACAGAGGGGCGAAAGATTCCAAAGGGACGGTCAAACCAATAAATCTAAAACAAACTGACAACGCCATGGCTAAAATGACAAAGACAACGAACAACAGCATACATGACACAACATAGCAAACTAAAGAATAAACAACACAAACCCCACCAACAAACTAGGGGTGATCTCAGATTCTACGGAAGGGTAATCAGATCCTGCGCCACATGTGGCACCCGTCGTGTTGCTTATTAGATCCCAAATCCGGTAAATAGTCTAATTCAATAGGTCACATTCATGGAAGGGAAGGGGATTGAAGTTACGACGTAAGGAATATATCCGATATCATTTGTGAAATGGTTATTTCATAACGGTCAACCAACTCGTGATGGCGTCCGTAAAATCTACGAAGGGATGATTTCAACTTCACCATTTGCAACTCTTGGTTTAATAGCTTCCTTGTGAGCAGCAACCCTCTATCCAGAAAATCATGATAGGAAATGCAAGCACGGGAATATCGTATCAATTGGGAGATATATACCCTGTATGCAGGTGCTGCTGGAATGTTGCTACTTAGAAATGGAAAGCTCACAATTGGAAAGCTGAAAATCATCTCTTTTGTCGTAAAGTTTTGTTTTCAACCGACCCTCATTTACATTTTAGATGTAAGTCAAGAAATGAGGCCGACTTAACTGTATCTGTAGTATCCATTATATCTAGCTCGATGGGATAGATGCGTTCCACATAGTCACCAAATTTTGAATTATTTAGTGAAAGAACATCATCTATATAGCAGAAAGTAGGATTAAAGGATATTGCTAACTTCTTATCTTTCTTCCTAAAAAGTTCCTGCATGACGTCAGCCTCATAATAACAAAAAAACAAGTTGGCAAGTAGAGGGGCACAGTTTGTTCCCATTCGAATACCGACAGTCTGTTGCATAAAAGTAGCACAATCTGTCATTGAGGGTAGTTTCATCTAGTTCCTCAAAACTGCTGCGTTATTGTTTTCAGTTATCCGATCCAAACTGAAATTATGTGTACCATTTTTTAATGTTATCAAGTAATTCTTTAAATATTTATTTTCAATTGTGATGAATTTTATATGGGTATAATTAATTTCAAAGACATGATTCATATAAGTAAATAACAGAGGACTGCATGTTTTAATTTAGCGTTTTATGCTAAAAGCATGTTGTTGCTTGTGCATACTGTGTACATGTAGACTAGAGCGACCTACGTATACATGTACAGTATTATATCAATCTTTTTATTTAGACAACAAATTTTGCTTTAATTCTTAACAAACCATTAAACCCTGGTAGTATTTTTGAAATACACTTATGGGGTTCGATTCCCCACCAGGGTGTTTTGTTTACTACTTCAGCATGCTCATAACTGTTATAATATTCTTTAGTCTATTTTTTTTTAAGTATGCTTGCATATATGATAAATAACACTATCTTAAGTACATTTTAATTACGCATCTTGACAGTGACAACTGAAGCACGTCTCATTTAATTTTAAGAATACTACATTTTGTAATTGGTATCATTTGATTTTTTTCAATTTCGTATTATTTAAGTTATAGTCCCTAACACTGAGCAGTACATTTTATGTTTGAAAACGGTAAAAAACGTATTGCTAGGTTGCTGACTCATTGACTAATACCATTGCCTCACGATTTTCTAACAATAAAATGCTTTTATTTGAGACCAATTTACCATCAGCTTATGGTTGTATTTTCCCTCTAATGTTATATTTTTGCATTTTATGGTTTTTACCTCTTTAAAATTTTACACCCCATAATGTCTGCTGATTTGTTCTTTGCTCAGTTCTTGCCAGCGATAACTTTTCAATTTCTTCTTTGATATGCAACTCCTTCAATTTTGGCTTTTTGGCAGGTGGTTCTTGGTTTATACAGTTCGCAGTTAAGTCTTCATCAATCTGAGATAGTTCCTAATCTGACTGTGACTGTTCATTATTTATCAAAATTGAATATGGTGTCCTCTGTTAAATTTGAGAAAACTGAATTGACCCTTTCATCACATATCTCGTGTCTGAAAACCCTTGTTGTTCCTCTATCAGCCATAGATTGTAGTATGTACTGCCTAACAGCATTTTGTTCCATGACGTGGTCTGTTATTTTATAAGATGTCCCTTTATAATCTACTCTGAGTCCAATTTTCGACGGCGATACTGTGTATCTATTCATTTTGACAGCAGACGATGAGTCATCGAAAATGTGCATTTAAATGGGAGGTTTGCTAAATGGACGGTTTGTTAAATGGACAGAACAGCCATAAAAACGATGCCGATTGCAGCCATCTGTAGACATTTTCATATTAAATAAGCTTTTAAAAACTACTAGAGGGAAATTATATGATGTTTTATGTCCATAACTAATAGATTTTATGTAAGCAGTTAAAATATATGAATTTCATGAAGATAAAAATGAAAACAACGAGCATGCAAACAGTTAGTTTATGCGCATGTGTCAAACATATGTTTTGTGCTAATTAGTACACAACTTTGTTTACAAAGCGTAATAGGGACGTCATATTAGAATCAAAAAGTAATCAGGATTACAAGGTATTTTGACATGTAATTGATTAAATTAAATTACATGTAATCAGATTTTTGGCTGATTAAGGATTACAATTACAATTACCCCAAGGCTGGTACTAGAATTTTGAACCCTACTGAATTTAAATTTAAACTGTAAACATATATTTAGGAGTCTTTAAGGTCAACCCAGTAATTTTCTTGTTTTATAACTCATGAAATGCTGGTTATTTTAATCAATGATCAGAGAACACTGCCAATTTGAATAACAGTGTATACTGGCATTGCATTATCGCATATACTATTAAATCTGCAGAACATTGATTATCTGAGATACAAATACGTAATATAATTGAAACAAGAAGCGGAAGATGCCATAACTATTCAACCCTTTACAGTCGAAAAGAGACTGCTTATATACCAAAATTCATATGAAAAAAGAGGAAAAGACAATAAGAGTTTTCAAAGCATTTTCATAGAATCAATAACTAAGAAAAAACTTACCCAAATGTTAGTTCCCCAAACAGTTTCCCTATTTCTCCCTCTGCTACTGTTTTTTTGTCATATTTCACTGATGGCATACTAGGAATCTGAATTTCTTCTTTTTGATCGATTTGTGACTCTATTTGTTTTAGTTTTTGTAACAATTTCGTAGTATCTTTTATACCCTGGATGTCTTGATACAACTTATGTTGCTCCTTTGCCTTATCCAAAGCTGTTTTTAACTCATTGCCAACAGACTGTAAGGTTTGGACATTCCTTGTGTCTTTCTCCTTCAGCGTGTCAATAAGAACTTCGACTTTCGTATCAATCATCTCTTTCAAGTGTCTGCCTTCTTCTCTTATAGCCTGGATGACTCCCTTAACACCAGTCTGATATTTATTTGACCCTTGGTCAATATCTGCTATCTTTGACTGCAGGTTTCTCATCTTCATATCGATCAGCTTTTTTACCTCAGCTTTGATTCCTTCAGTTGATTCCTTGATTTCAGCAAAATCATGAGATTTGTGTTTTTTAATAGCACATATCTTACAGACTGGCGTACTACATTCCAGGCAATAATATATAAAGTTTTCATCATGTTCTTTACAATATAGTTTAACTTCCGGGTTTATATTTGGACCACTCAGAAATGTGTGACTTTTCGTCATCTTTGTCCGTAAATGCGATATTTTACATCCATCACAGAACAGCTGGTCACACTGTTCGCAGTAGTTATGTCCAGGACTAGACATACATATCTCACACGTTTTGGACGCAGCCTGTGCCATCTCAGTTAGCTTGCGTTAATTTATCTATTGAATAAAATGAAAATTCATTTAAAAATATCATAAAACTCCAAATTCAAGTAATGTAGATATCGTTTGTTAAAATAATACTTCGATTTTGTTGTGGGATTTAACAATGGGGTTCCATGCAAATGACACATTCCTGTCACGACTTTCCAGCAACAAATTACAAATTTTGTATTACGCTTGTGGCTAATCTGATGTCAATAGAAACATATATTTACATACTATAAATTGCTAAATTGATGTTTTTTTTTAATTTATTTAATTTATTTAATTTATTTATTTTATTTTATTTTATTTATTTCATTTATTTTATTTGTTTTATTTATTTTATTTATTTTATTTATTTTATTTATTTTATTTGTTTTATTTGTTTTTCTATTTCATCTATATTATTTTTTTTACTTATTCTAGTTATTATTTTTTTTGGGGGGAGGGACACAGAGATATCTGTATCAGAATGAACATTTATTTTTACAGTTCTCTACAAAGTTGCATAAATAAGAACCTCGCATATCAACTTTTGAATAAAACAGTCCACTTCGGTGTTGACATGAATATCAATAATGTGGTCATTTTTATAAATTTCCTGTTTACAAAACTTTGAATTTCTCGAAAAACTAAGGATTTTCTTATCCCAGGCATAGATTACCTTAGATGTATTTGGCACAACTTTTTGGAATTTTGGATCCTCAATGCTCTTCAACTTTGTACTTGTTTGGCTTTATAAATATTGTGATATGAGCGTCACTGATGAGTCTTATGTAGACGAAACGCGCGTCTGGCGTACTAAATTATAATCCTGGTACCTTTGATAACAATTATGATTCTTATTTCCTGAAACTACACGTATTTTTTTTCTTGTGAGACAACTCTTTCCAAAGGTATTCTGAATTGCTAATATTATGTGATGTATATAAATCATGGTGTTTGAATTGATTGATGATTGGTATTTTGTGGTCTTATGTAACTGAGTATGTCGTAAAGGGGTTTGTGTATTATTGAAGGCAGTATGTGACCGTAAATTGTTAACTTTTGTGTCATTTCATCTTCATCTTAATACTCCATCATTCCCTTTTTGTTTTATATCGTATAAGTTTGGTGATCCAATAACTGTGCACCACTTATTGCGGACCTGTTTTTGTATTGTTATGAGTTACAATTTATGACAAAAATAAGCAAAGACCCATCGAAACAACATCTGATAAACAAATTTAATAATACTTTTAGATATTTGGATGATATTTTGGATCTCAATAATGACGACTTCAGTATGTATATTAATGAAATTTATCCTGTTGAACTTACTTTAAATAAAACTAATACTAACAATGACCACTGCCCTTTTCTCAATCTTGATATCTATATCACTAATGGAAAGCTGAATACTAAAATTTATGATAAAAGGGATGATTTTTGGTTTCCTATCGTTAATTATCCGTTTTTAGATGGTGACGTTCCCTTGTCACCATCTTACGGTGTTTATATATCTCAACTTGTACAATTCGTTCGTGTATGTAACAATGTTTTAGATTTTAACGAGAGAAATTCATGTATTACTGAAAAATTATTACACCAGGGTTTTCGATATTACAAACTAGTCAAAACATTTACTAAATTTTATCATCGTTATAAAGACATCATTCGTAAATATAGCTCAACATGCAGACTTCTTATACGTTCAGGTATTTCACATCCAATTTTTTTATGGAAATATTCTTTATAAAGCACAAAGGTGTCAGTATTCACCTCAGAAACTTACAAAACCTTTGAATAGACTTATTAAGAAGGGATATAATTACGATACTGTTGTCAAGTCATTAAAGATTGCATATTTTGGCGTTAATATTAAGTCACTGATAAGGTCTTTGCATCGGAACTAAACAAATTTATTCTAAAAACAGTTGTTGGCATGATACGGGTTATGTTCTTCTCATATATGTTATGATGGTATGATACTAAAACCATAACGGGAAGGATTGTGTCTGATGTTCATATAATGAAATCATAATCTTTCAGTCAGTTTAATTGAAGTCTAGCTGGCATGTCAGTTAACTGCTAGTAGTCTGTTGTTATTTATGTATTATTGTCATTTTGTTTATTTTCTTTGGTTACATCTTCTGACATCAGACTCGGACTTCTCTTGAACTGAATTTTAATGTGCGTATTCTTATGCGTTTACTTTTCTACATTGGTTAGAAGTATAGGGGGAGGGTTGAGATCTCACAAACATGTTTAACCCCGCCGCATGTTTGCGCCTGTCCCAAGTCAGGAGCCTCTGGCCTTTGTTAGTCTTGTATTATTTTAATTTTAGTTTCTTGTGTACAATTTGGAAATTAGTATGGCGTTCATTATCACTGGACTAGTATATATTTGTTTAGGGGCCAGCTGAAGGACGCCTCCGTGTGCGGGATTTTCTCGCTACATTGAAGACCTGTTGATGACCCTCTGCTGTTGTTTTTTATTTGGTCGGGTTGTTGTCTCTTTGACACATTCCCCATTTCCATTCTCAATTTTACTTATTCTAGAAAAAAATAATACGAATTACAAATTGTTCGCACTTTATTCTAGCTAGTTCATTCAGATATGTAGCTATTATCACATTGACATGATACTGATAAGTCATCGATATTAGACGAATCTGTTTTGCAAGCATCTGATTTTAATCGAAAGATATTTGACAAAAAGTTATAACGGCTTCTGATAACTAAGTTTGAAAACATACTAATTGTTTTAACTCCATCATATTAATTGATCGTCGAAAATACACATATTTGTTATGAAATTTCCATGCAAACAAACATACACACAAAACACTTATTAATTATATGATAAAAATTGAGGAGAATGTATGATTAACATCAATATTTTTAATGTAAAATAGAAGAACATTAAAGGTTTAGATTTGTGATGATCGAGGTCAGCAAATGTTGATACAGGTAATAATTAACTGATAGCAAAACTCTTACAATTTTGGAAACTATTAAGATTTTTATTCGTTATGATAGCCCATAAAAAGAGGTAAAAATTGATGAGTCATGGGAATATCATCAGACTTGTGCACTTTCAGAAAGCCGTAGCAAAAAAAGACATGCATCATCACATAATTTTTTTCTTCACCAATAATTCTTTTTACAGTTATATCAACCAAAAAATCCGGTCAAGAACTTGACCAACCCTATAATTTCAAAGAAAACTATCGGTAAATGTTACTAAACATTATAAACCTAAATAACCAAGTTTTGAAAGCTCCGATAGCAGAAATGTTTAAGGTCAATCGCATTAGTCGATTAAAACGATAAAAGATAAACGTTCAAAAGTAAATGTATCTATATAGTAAAAGTAATGGAATAGCAACCAGTTTGTAATTTATGACTTTTATGACGCCACTTCTAGCTCTGACGTCTCTGCGTCAAAATCATTCGTGAATTTTCAAAAAATTTGAAATTATTGTAAACGTAACGTATCAATAATGGCAATGCATTAGAATTGGAATAACAGTACTGTAGTCGAAAAATCTCCACCGTCATTTTTTTTTTTGCATTTGCAATCATTTACACAAATTGACGCTTTATTCCTAAAAAAAAACAATAAAGTTTGTACTTTTACTGAACTGATATTGCTTCCTGTTGACTGCCTTGCAGTTGTTATTTAATTTAGCTATATTATGATAGTGATAAAATGCCTTGTAAAATTCAGATTAGCCTTCAAAATGAAGTGCATGGTAGTTCGTAACTTTAGAGACATACTTTTAAAGATAAAAATCATGTGATCTAACATTGGCCTGTTTATTACTATCTTAGAAAAATTCTTCTTAATGAATTTCATGAAATTGTAAAAGTTTTTAATAGTTTTACAAACTGATAGAAAAAGGTATTTTAATTTTGAAATCAAGATACCTTCTAGGTGATGTGCCACAACATTGAGGTTTTATTCTGAAAATTGTAAATCATAATTATGTTGTACGCCTTTATCAATAATGGCTTATGTATACGTTATATACTTAACTTCGTCGGTTATAAGCATTTTTCATCAGTCTGTTCCAATTGACTGGTGTATATCTTTTTGTTTATCTTGAATGATTGAGTAATGCTTCACTTGAAAAGTATATACGATATTGCATTGATTTGTATTGCATTGGTATTTGAATAAATAAAATAGAATAAAGTGTCTGAAAAATTTCCATTTCAGACAATTTCATTATTCCTCTTCATCTGACAAAGGTCTCCCTATTGCCTGTTTGTTTAAAGACGGTTTATATAGTTGGCCTTCAAATATATGCCTGACGAATACTTGCTGGGAAGTCTATACATAACCCATCATTCATCGATGTGTTCATAGTGACTGTGATTTATGTATTGTTGAAGTGTCGTTCCTATATATTTGTAAAAAGGGCGATTCGATTTTGCAGAGGGGAGATACTGCACAGATGTTTCACCAAATTTATAGTAAATCTAATTTGAGCAAATGTCAACGAAACCGAACATAAAACAGACGGTAAATCAAACAAATTTCCACTGAATTTCTTCCTTTTCCATACTGTGGCTTAATTTACTCGATTTCATTGAACGTTAATCTTCTATATAAATAAAGGCAACAGTAGTATACCGCTGTTCAAAACTCATAAATCTATGGACAAAAAACAAAATCGGGGTAACAAACTAAAACTGAGGGAACGCATTAAATATTAGAGGAGAACAACGACACAACATTAAAATGTGACACACAGAGCAACGGACAAAATCCGATGAGAATAACCAATATAACATAAAAACCAAATGCATGAATTTGGGATAGAAAAGTACCGTGACACGTCTTATAGTAATGTGAATTCACACTAAAATTGAGAATGGAAATGGAGAATGTGCCAAAGAGACAACAAGTATAATGAAGTGTTACAAACCAATCTAGTTTCTAGTAGTAGTGTCAAGAAATACATTGTCGATTTTGATAGTTTTAGTTATTTAGAAAAATTAAGAAAACTTCAGAAAATATACTTACCTGAACAGACAGTCAATGAAATATGTTCATTATCTCTACTTGTGATACAACTATCTTGTTTACTATTTATTTTATAACTTTAAGCTGATATAAGTTGTGTCCCAACTTTTGACATCAGTATTATGCATTTAATGTTATTGTCCAATTGATAACACTGAATGATAACCTACAGGTGTAATACCACCATTGATTTTTCCCTGTTAATCTTTGTTAAATTGGCACTTTTAAAAAAATGTGCAGTATTTACCTTTATTTCAACCAACGAAATACTTTGCATGAATAAAGTTTAATCCTTTCCAGTGCTACAGTGAAAATTTCATACTACATTTCATTGCATATAAGAAAGAAACCATCACCGGCAGTAAACAACTCAATTTTAACACTGTTGTTTACTGGTTACCTGCTTTGGTAACTATGTAACCTTAAATTTCCAAAATATTTGATAAGACCATCAAATAAAAAACGAATGATGCTTTCAGACACCCAACATACATGTTTATGACTCAGAAAAAAATTAAGTGCATTATAATGCAGGGTTAGTTTTTCTACAACTGTCAAATTCAAGGGAATACTTTCGTACCGGATGTGACGTGCCATGATGTGGTGGTATTACACCTACTACAACTATGTTGTTTGTTTTCTTAATACCTGTTTTATGGGTTTTGTGTTTTTTGGGTGGTTTTTTTTTTTGGCTGTCTTTTTTAAGGAATTGAGAATGGACACGGACAATATGTACAAGATTCAACAATCAGACTAAAGTGTAAATGTTTACCTTACATTTCCTTTGGTACATAATACACTAGTATGAAATTAAACAAATAAATGATTCACTTCTAATTCTTAGTTTTATATTTTATTGTGTTTACGTCATGCCGGCTAACAAATTGGATCTCGTTATGTTAGTCGTATAATTCTGTAGATGTTATGCCATTATTTCTTTGTTTCATATATTCTGACCAGTTTATCTGTTCATATACATTTACACAGTTATTTAGTGTCGCCACGCTTGACTGACTTTGTTTAAAAGTGAACGATTGACATAGCGACAGAATCATTCTTAAGTATATCGCATAATTTTGAAGCTTTCGAATAAGTATAAATTTTCTATCCAATGAATTGATTGTAATTCTATAGCTGTATTTTGAAAAAAAAACCTTTAGGAATTTTGTGTACTCAGTGTTCTATAACTTCGCAGTTTAAACATAAGTGATTCGAACACCATTGGTGAGTCCTTTGTACATGTTGTGGACGCAACGCACGTTTGGCTGACACAATTGTAATGCTAGTTACTATGACAAGTTTCTTCATATAAACTCATCATAGATACAAAAAAAATACGAAGTTGAAGAGCATAAAGGACCAACATTCCTGAAAGTTTTGCAAAATACAGCTGAGGTAATCTATTCCTGAGGTACACAAGCTTTACTATCTAGCAAGGTGATGTGCTAAAACATTTAATTTTATTCTGAAAAGATTCAGAAAAGTATTATTTTGTTAATAAAGTCATACTTATTGGTATGCTTTTGATCATTAATAGACTATTTGTACGTTATATACATATCTTCGTCAGTTATAGGCATTGCTCATCAGTCTGTTCCAATTGACTTATGTATATATTTTTTTTATCTTTAATGATTGGTATAAATAGAGTTATGCTTCAGGTGAGAAGTATATAAGATATTGCATTGATTTGTATTGAATTGGTATTGGCATTAATAGAATGGAATAAAGTATATGAAAGTTTTCATTTTAAACAATTTCATAATTCTTCTTCATCGGACAAAGTTCTCCCTTTTGCCTGTTTCGTTTACGACGGTCGATATAGTTGGCATTCAAATGTATGCCTGAATAATACTTGCTGGACATTTAGTACATACAATATCATTCATCGATGTGTTCAGAGAATGTGAACAGTATTGTTGAAGAGCCGTTCTGATATATTTGTAAAAAGGACGATTCGATTTGAGGGGGGCAGGGGATACGGCACAAATATTTCGCCTTAATAATGATAAATTTAAGTCGAGCAAATGTCAACGAAAACGAAGAAAAAACAGACGACAAAACAAACAACTTTCCGCTGAATTTCTTCGTCTGCAATACTATGTGGCTAAATTTCTTCGTCTGCAATACTATGTGGCTAAATTTCTTCGTCTGCAATACTATGTGGCTAAATTTCTTCGTCTGCAATACTATGTGGCTAAATCTTACGTGATTTCATAAAACTTCTACATTAAATTAATTGTTACAACAAATTCAGTTTCCAGTAGTAGTGTCACGATTATCATCGTGGTTTTTGATAGTTTTAGTTATTTAAAAAAAATAGAAACCTTTAGAAAATATACTTACCTGAGTAGACAGTCAATGAAATATATGAATTATCTCTACTCGTAATAAATTTATCTTGTTTAATATTTATTTTATAACTTTAAGCTGATAAAAGTTGTGTCCAAACTTTTGACATCAGTATTATGCATCTAATGATGAATGTTATTGTCACAATGTAAATGATAATCTACTACACTTAAATATGTTGTTAGCTTTCTTAATTCCTGTTTTATTGTTGTTGTTTTTTTTTTTTGTGGCTGTCTTATTTAAGGAATTGGGAATTCAAACGGGAAATATGTAGAAGATACAACAACCAGACAAGAGTGCAAATATTAACCTAACATGTCCTTGATTATATTTCTTTAGCTGTATTTTGACAAAAACTTTATGAATTTTGTGTACTCAGTGTTCTATAACTTCGCAGTTTAAACATTTGTGATTCGAACAACATTGGTAAGTCCTTTGTACATGTTGTGGACCCAACGCACGTTTGGCTGACACAATTGTAATTCTAGTTACTATGACAAGTTTCTTCATATAAACTCATCATAGATACAAATAAAATACGAAGTTGAAGAGCATAAAGGACCAACATTCCTGAAAGTTTTGCAAAATACAGCTGAGGTAATCTATTCCTGAGGTACAAAAGCTTTAATATTTCCATTTTTTTTTCTTAATAGTTAATTTATAAATATGACCATATCAATGATAAGTCATAACATCATAACATCATTTTGAAATTTGAAAGATGGTTCTATTAAATTAGTACCAGGTATACAATTAGTGAAACTTGGTCGATAACTTTAAACGCAGAAAGACTGTTCGTTTACATGAGCGACATCGACAAAGTACTAAAAGATGAATTGCCCCTTTTCTGGACTTACTTTGATCAGGAACGAATAATGTAAAAAAAAAATCATGTATCAATACTTTTTCTTAGGGAATTTAAACTTCAATGTATTGATATTTTTTAATCTATAAATATTAAAAAGAAATATCTCAGTTCAATCAGTCAGTATCAAAGCACCAAATAATGAGCTGACGATACCCGTTGGAACTAGGAAATCAGCAGCGGTATTGTACTAGAAAATAAAAATAACCCTCATTCGTAGGAATCCTACCCGCTATTACATTTAATTTGTTTTAGATTTGTTATTTGTGATTAGAAAAAAGAAGTAACTGCTCTATTATCATGATTATCACAGGAATAACAATGAACACACCAATAAATAAAACAATAAACAGGACAACAAGGATGGCATTGATCCCAACTCAAGGCAAACAAACAAAACAGCTTTAATAAAAACAAAAAACAAAAAAAAAACAAAAAAAAAAAACAAATGAGAACAAAATAAATTTTTCTTGTGATGTTTCTATTTTTACCGGACCAGGTTTGGTGTTGTTACATCTTACAAGTCTATCCAAATTATCTTTGCAAAGAATTCCGAAGAAGTTGGTGCTAGGGACGTCCTAAACGTGTAGTGAGGTTGGGGTGTTTGATCCGGGTTTTATGTACAACGACAGAACAAGACAGTCAATAATCTATGTTTGGTCCTCATTCCTTTCCAGGTAAAAGTTTTAACTTCCAATCATTTTATTGACACGGGATCAATATTGCGTTATCTATACAACATACCGTACTGGCAATTGTAATTTTGAATACACGAAACTAAGTAATTTATATCTTAGAAACAGGCAATGGCTGCCCTCAATTTACAAATAATTCAGACGTTTTTTATATTTTTCATAAATTATCAGTCAATATGTGTTCTACAAAGACCAATAGTTCTTCACCTTTCATCTGATACCTTAAATACTTCCTAAATTCTACGTAGTTTCATATTTACACCTATGCGTAGGATCTATTTCGTTTTACATATTTACTACTTTCCAATATGTTCTTTTTTGACCAGGCCCGATTTGATGGTAAAACAACTTATAAAATCTGTCAAATTTATGTTTTGATTTTCTGTTACAGTAAACATTAAATTAAATGTTATATGTTTGTCTTTTGTTTTATTTTTACCTCAATAAACGACAACTTTTAAAATAAATTAATTATATATATGTATACTAGGAAGAATCAGTATCATATCTTTCCAAATATGTTATATGCACTTGAAGACTATTATTCAATTGACTGCATAGAAATTTAAAAAAAGAACGGTCAGTCATACCAATACTTTTTCTCGGGTTATAATAAATTTTGTTTGTATAGCACTATGTGCATTTAAGGTTCAAGTAAAAGTTTATTAGGAAAGTGATAATATTTTCAGGATTTTCTAAAGATTTATATCAATAATATGCTCTTCAACTTCGTCCTTTATTTGGCATTTTTAACTTTTCTGGATTTGAGAGTCACTGATGAGTTTTTTGTAGACGGAACGCGCGTCAGACGTCAATACAAAATGTAATCCTGGTATCTATGATGAGTTTATCTATTTTTTTGAAGTCGTTAAATTGCATTTATATTATTGCTGATTTGTTCATGATCGCCTACATAAACTATTATTATTTTCCTTAACATAGAAATAAGAATGATTGTGATAGTCGGTTATAATTAGACACCAACTATTATAGGCGAAACCATGTAATCAGTAACGTCTTGGTCAGACTTTTATGTTACAATAGAGGACGTCCGAACCAGTATTCCTTTAGAACTTTCATCGAAAATACTCATCTTAGAGCATTATACCTTCGAGGATAAACTATGCTGAGTATTAGGTAGTGAAAAGGGACCATACATATATAATAGACCAATTAGATTCTACATGAACAATAAGCATAGGGAACCCAAGGGTCATATTCACTATTAAGGCTCTAGGTTTCAGCTTCGATCATTTCTCTTTTGGATATTTTGGGATTTGTGCTTCGATCCTATCTAGTTAGTTAAGGTGAGAGGTATGTAAATGAACGCTTCGAGCGGAAATCGGGAAAATAGACGTTTGTTGTTATGGGAGTTATCTCTCCTATAAATTTTTGAATGAGAGTTTTTATTTTTGTTAGACGTATTTCTTCACAATTTTCACAATAATTAAAAAATTGCAAAATATTCTGAAGTACGAACATCATTCGGCGAATCTATTTTAATGACAGGTCTTTTTATTATTGATGTTAAGTATGTTTATAAACACATGTAATTTTTTTTAAAGATGTCCTTTAATAATTCCAGAAATAAATAATACGTAATAAATACATAGGATCCCTTTAAATCACTAAAAAAAAAAATAATAGGCAAATAATCCTTTTTACACAGGATAATATGCTCTATAGCGCAGTAGTACAGAGAAACAAATTATAATGGAGCGGTCGTTGTCTTGACTGTTGTCCGCTGATATAGCCTTGACTTTGCGTTCAATCCTTTTCGGCGACGTCATGAAATTGTTCTTCTTTTTCGTCAGCAGCACCCTTTCAACGGCTGATATATAAAAAGTGAGTTCTGTAACCCCATAAACATTATATATCAAAAGAAAGGAAAATAATACCTTAAAAACATTTATTTTTTATAGAATCGTAGGTTGGGTTTAAATGCAAAATGAATAAAGCTTGAAATTTCTTATTTCTGGTTTGAATTTGACGTTATGTCTATTTACTTTATGTTGTTTATTGTCATTTTCGACTGTCTGAAACTGAAATTAGATCGGTTACCAACTTAAATTTTTCGATTTTTCTTTATCATTTTAAAATTTCTACAGGTATACAATTTCTTTTAACAATCGCCGGATTTACCATTTACGTACCTGTTACCTTAATCCTTTATAAACTAGTTTTTACAGTGTAATCTCATCTTGCGCTAATGCACCACTGAACAAGGTCAATCACAAGTATGTTTAACTAAGCCACATTTTCATGCGCTTGTATCAAAGAAGTAGCCTGTATTATTTATTGGTTAGCGTTGATATTGTTTGCTATATTTTCTGTCACTAATTATGTTAGTATACATATGATTGCTCAGGTGTCTTATTCAAATAACTTCAGATTTTATAATTCTGGGATATTTAAAAGTTAACAAAATGGTTCGGGATCCCGTCATTATGTTTTTGTTCTTTAATAAGTCAATATGTTATAGTTCTATTATAAATTAGAAAATACGTTGAACGACAAACGACAAAATTATTTTAATCATGCAGTGGTATTTACCATGTGTTGATTCAAAGAAATTCTAAAGAACTTCTGGACAGTTTTAAATCTCGGTCTATTTCTGAAATTAATTCTAACATACTTTTGATTTTTTAACTCTGTATGCCAACATTCCCCATGTGAAATTGTAAAATTGTTTTGTATAAACATAGAACGACAAAATTTCTTCCTATTTGCCGTATAAAATATCTGACGTCAGACACGCGAAACAATGTCTGACAGATGCTTTTGTGCTTTTTTGCAAAATTGTTTCATTGTTTTATTTTTTTTATAATGTCTGTTTTGTTCACGCATCGTTGTAAATATAACGGAATTTGATGAAACTGTCGTACAAGTGAGAGGTTTAGCACTATATAACCAGGTTCAATCTATCATTTTCTACATTTGAAAATGCCTGTTCCAAGTCAGGAATATGACAGTTGTTGACATTCATTTTCGATGTGTTTTGTCATTTGATTTTGCCATGTGGATAGGAACTTTCCGATTGAATTTTCCTCGGAGTTCAATATATTTGTGATTTTACTTTTTGCAAAGTGTTGAAGTACGTACGAAGATCTTTAGCTGCTTCCATCCAGTCTCAAGCCTTTTTCGAGATAATAACTTTACTGGAGTTTTGTCATTTACCCGAAATTGGTATCAAAAAGTAAAAGCAAATACTTGTTGACTCTATGTCACAATCATGTGTACGGGTGGGTGACATGTCTTTTTGCGCACTGCTTTGTGATTTTACATGTTAAAGAACAAGCTAAACGTGTGGGTCAAGTACAAATCAGACAAAATATTCATATCACTTAAGCATGTCCTTGTTTTAAATATGCATTTAATTTGCCGCTCGACATTAGACAGCTATCCATCATACTCATCATCTGGTGTACTTTTAGATACCGGTGTTTCAACTTTATATTATTACCTTCCTTAAAATGAAAAATGATTTCAGTTTTCCAATTGTCATATTTTTATTTTTATGCAGTAACATTCAAACAGCGACTGCATATGGAGTATATAACTCCCAGTTGATACGATATTCCATGGCTTGTACTTCCTATCCTTGATATAGGGTTGCTGCTCATAAGGAAGCTATTAATCCAAGAGTTCCAAGTGGTGAAGTTGAAATCATCTCTTCGTAAATTTTACGGATGCCATCACGAGTTGTTTGACCGTTACTGAATATCCGATTCACAGATGATAGCGGATATATTCCTTATGTCGTAACTAAACTTATAACGGATTAATACTAACGTTAGCAACACGACGGTGCCACATGTGGAGAAGGATCAGCTTAACCTTCTGGGTCACATGAGATAACCCTAAGTTTTTGGTAGTGTTCCTGTTGCTCAATTTTAAGTTTTCTATCGTGTTTTTAGTACAATTGTTTGGCTGTTTGTCTCCTTCTTTTTTAGCCATGTCGTTGTCAGTTTATTTTCGACTTATGAATTTGAATGTCTCTTTGGTATCTTTCGCCCCTCTCTTACACATATTTGTTTGTAGATTCAAAATACAGATAAGGCAAATATGTTTATCTATAGTAATGTTTATTAAGTATCTACGTCTATGGGAAATCAATTTACAATACAATAATAAAATGTCACTGTCACATGTTTTATTTACTGTTTTTTAAACACAGAATTGCATATGCATATGTTTGCCAAAAAAAAGCAGGAGAGGAATACATGAAGAAATAAAATGCTCTTAAGCAGACATCAAAATTAAATAACAAACAAGTCATTAATGTTGCACATTAAAGAGCTTGGTTTGAAAAAAAACCCCAAAAAAACAAGTTTTAACAAACAGAAAAAGTGGATTTTATATAAGTTATCATTTAAACCAATACATATATATCGTTATTTATACTTGTTTGAATTTTATATTTATTTATTACCAATGTTAGTTCAACTGATCGGGCGGAGCTTATGTTTTAATTTCCATAAGGCCAGTCTATTTGAAGATGTGTGTGATAAGGATGACGCCGTTATAATTATAGTTGAATTATAATCATCTAGCAGTGTCACCAAACGTATATACAAAAGAACTGAGTGTATGTTATGGAACGAATAACTGGACACTTCATTAATAAGGTTATCCCAAAACTCTTGTATGTAGACGGACTGGTCTTAAAACGCGAACTTCTTAAACCCCGCCCAGTCAAATGAAATAAATCTAGTAATTGTTTCAATGTGAATATTTAAATCAACTTAGTAATTAACACCAGTTACATGTATCTATTTATTATAAATGTGTTACTGAAGTTAAATCATGTTAAAGTGAATACTCCACATAATTTCTTAAAATGTATATGTATATCATGCTGTATTTTTCTGTTTTGTTCTGTGTAAAATAAAGATAGGTACCCACTGACAAATAGAGTATCAGAAAATTTTACGTTATGTATTAGGTAGTATGCCAGATAAACACATATGACTTCTAATCTGACTTATACGTATATTAACGAAATCGTTTACATGTTTAGGGAATTGACACACTAGATTGAAAAAAGAATATGTAAGTAAATTTCCTCTTTTCTTATCAAAACAATGTATATTATAACAAACAAAAATACATTTAGTCAATAATGCCATTTTTGAATACTTTTGTATGAATCATATCAAATGTATAACATTATCAAATACTTGTTGTGTTCGATTATCAGGAATGTAGTGTACGTCAAACAGACAACCAAACAAAAAAATAAGCAAAATACATCTTGAGGGTAACGCTCATAGTGAAATTCACGTTGTAGAGTATTGTCCTATGATAAAGACACTATCCTTTGATGTTGAGATTATATTTGAAGAACATGTGGAAAGTATAAAATGTTGTATTATATATATCTTTCAAATTAGGATTTGCATAACATTTAATAATAGTTTCATACAAAATAAAGTAATACTATAAACGTTACAAATTGTACTACATCTGACTTTCATTTCGACATTCATTTCTCTTTTGTGAACGCAAGACCTCAATACTTAAAAATACAAAATGTAATACAAACATTGAAGACAAGGCGATAATACAATCTATATATAACTGCTTGTAACACCTGCAAAGTGATATCTTGTCAAACATTGAAGACAAGGCGATAAGACAATCTATATATAACTGCTTGTAATACCTGCAAAGTGATATCTTGTCAAACATTTATAATTGTCATTCTGTATTACAGTTCACCAATTATTTTATGCAACTGAACGCATCTAAAATGATAAAAGTACAGAAAAATATACATAGAAATAAGTTGTATTGTTGCTCTGAAACAACTCTCTATCCAGTTCACAAAGTTTAATCAGTAAAATTACAAAAAAAATTCAAAATGAAAGTTCGTTATCAAATGGCAAAAGTAAAAGCTCTTACACATTAATCGAATAGATAACAACTGTCATATTCCTGACTTGGTACAGTATTTTCTAATACTTCCACTTGTATGACAGTCGCGTTAAATTCCTTTATATAGACAATGATGTGTGAACAAAACAAGCATACCGTTGGTGGTCTTCGACTATTGTCTGCTCTTTGGTCGGGTTGTCGTCTCTTTAATATATTCCCCATCTACATTCTCAATTTCATACACACTAGGAAAAAATGTCAATAAATGTGGTACAACAGTAAACATTGTGGCATATAGAAAAAGCAAATAAGCAAAGATTAAAGTCAAGAGTACAAAAATATAACATAGGTAAAAAAGCACATTGAAGGGATATATAGTACAGAGCCATATCAAAAAGTTAACAATTATAGGTCAAAGTACGGCTTTTAACACGGAGCATTGGCTCGTATCAAAAGTAAACTATAAAATACCCCAACATGACTAGTGTAAACTATTCAACAGGAAAACCAACGGTGTACTTTATATAAAAAATAAGAAACGGGAAACTCATCTAGATACCAACAACTGACGACTGAACAACTGGCTTCTGACTTGGACAATCTCAGTGTGTTTTACGTTTTAACTGGCGCTAACCTTCCCTTAACTTTTAACAGTAGTGTAACATAACAACATAAAAAGATACTAGGTTTAATTCACTTTTTTATACTTACGAAAATGCTTAAACAAAGTCAGGATTATGACTGTTGTTATCCATTTGTTAGATATGTTTAAGCTTTTGATTTTGTTATTTCGTTACGGACTTTTCGTTTTGAATTTTCCTCGGAATTCGATATTATGTTATTTTTACAAAGGTGGACCTGCTATTATTCTGCATAGAAAATGTCATTGAACAATAGGTACTAACTGTAATGAAATAACATAATAAAATTGAGAATGGAAATGGGAAATGTGCCAAAGAGACAACAACCCGACCATTGAAAAAAACAACAGCAGAAGGTCACCAACAGGTCTTCAATGTAGCGAGAAATTCCCGCACCCGGAGGCGTTCTTCAATTGCCCCCTAAACAAATATATACTAGTTCAGTGATAATGAACGCCATACTAATTTCCAAATTGTACACAAGAAACTAAAATTAAAATAATACAAGACTAACAAAGACCAGAGGCTCCTGACTAGGGACAGGCGCAAACATATGTCATAAGCATTGTGACATAGGAAATGTACCAGAATGTTTACGATAGAGAACGTCGTCTAAAGAACGTACGACACGACATTCGCATATATACCAATAGATGTCACGGAATTTAATGGTTGGCTCTGAAATCACTCTAATTGGGAGTTTGTTGTTTGTTTTTTTGTTTGTTTTTTTCAACGACTCATTGGCACATGTGGAACAGAATCTAATCAACTGTTCACAGCATCAGATACTACCGGAAGGGTTTCATGTAGTTCAGTCTTTTAGCTTCGATGTTTTGTAACCTGTTGTTTGTATTATTTATTATGTCTTTTCTCTTCTTATTGCTAATGCGTAGTAAATTACTTATTTATAGGTTTGAATACCCATCGGTATCTTAAGGTTCTCTTTTGACTAGTTTGTAGTCAGATATGCGATAGTTATGAAACCAAAATAAAAAAAATCTCCCAGGTTAAGGTGTACCATTGATGGTTCGGCTATACATGATTATACTTTAAATGCCAATATATTATAAATGTTTTCTACCGGAATATATACTAAGTTCTCCAAATGATTCGTTGCGAACGTACATTATATACGTTTTCCAAAAGTTATATATCAATGTTCTCACATAGTACAAATAATTTGTTACCCTTTTTTTGTTGATATTAGTTGCAAAACACCAAATAAATCTTCGTTAAATGAATAACAAAAAAATATCCCAAAAAGTGCTTTCATTTCTCACAAGGGGCAGTGCTCTTGTTCCAATTGATAAAATTGGGTTTCTTCTTTGTATTATAATTCTTTCTGTTCATTATGCAACTGATTTTCTTTATCATGTTTATATTTGTCTTTATTAACTTTGAATCCCATTAAATCTGTTACGATTCTATACAATACCAGACCAGTGTTTATGTTTGTCATATGCAAGAAGTAATTTTGTAGAATGATCCTTTGTTTTCCTTTGCTTCAGCACATTTATATGTTTTCAATGTTTATTCTGTTAAAAAAAAGTTGCCTTTTTATTAATAGAATTTCTAGTTAAAAAAGTTTTAATAGGTTGATGTATCACGACTTTAACTAGCTGTAAAACCAGGTATAGCCCACACTTTTGTTTCAATAATACCTGTACCAAGTCAAGATTATTGTATTGTTTTTCACTTGTTCCGTTGATTGATAGTTTGATTTTGTCGGTTTGTATGGACCTCCCCTCTATCACGACTTAACTAGCTGTAAAACCTGTACCATGTCAAGATTATTGTATTGTGTTTCACTTGTTCCGTTGATTGATAGTTTGATTTTGTCAGTTGTTATGGACTTCCCCTTTGAGGATGTTCTTAGGTGTCCAGTATATTGTGATACTTTTTAAACACATACGATAAAGTTATATTTTCAATTAAAGTATCTAACAAATTTTAATATCATTCTACATCTTCAAAAAAAGAACAAAGGAGAAACAAAAACTTACCCACATTTCTTGCAATCACTGAAAATGAAAAATGATTAACAACAACTAATATAACTATACTGCACTGATACTAATATACATGTGCAATGTTTTTTTGTCTTTTAAAAGCAAAAGATATTGCAAGATACAAATATGTATATATATATATAACGGTTTGATGAAAGACACCACAGGAAGAAAACATCAGCAGTTAAGAAAAATATTGTGTGTTTCCTGAACGAGTATTTTATGGCACAACTTTTTGGAATTTTGGATCCTAATGCTCTTCAACTTTGTACTTGTTTGGATTTATAAATAGTTTGATATGAGCGTCACTGATGAGTCCTGTGTAGACGAAACGTGCGTCTGGCGTACTAAATTATAATCCTGGTACCTTTGATCAGTTTGTCAGCCTGCAATCTATCATTGACCAATATATACAATAGTTGTTGGTATGCCCTTTAGTGTAAAGGCCGTTTTGTCATTTTACTTTTTACCGACGGAACACGAACACGAACGCCATAACATAACAATACTTACAGGTATCGAGCTCTGTAAAAGATTTAATGAGATAATAAATGAGTTTATAACTTAACGAATTAACTCAATATTAGTAAAAGGTGACGGATCAGTCTATGGTTGAAATAGAAAACATATTAGCAGAACTTAAAACTTGGTTCCAAATAACGTTTGGTTTTCTATCTAATTCTAACACTTTAAAATGAGTACATACGTGTAGTACCATACAACCACATTCATATTCCCTCGGATTTCATTGACCTTAACTTTTGTTGTATTAACACTTTCTGGTTTTTAACTGCTAATTGGTAGTTATGTTTCTAATACATTACATAATGTCATTATAATCTAACATTCCTCTGTATATAAACCATGAAATTTAATCTGAAACAGTCTGAGTGTCTGTTGCAATTTCTTATTTGTATTAACAGCATTAATGGTACAAAATTAACTGCACCAAATCAAGATTTCGACATTAAATATCTCTTCAGAAAAACTGGAGTATTAAGTATTTTAAATGTTTTTCGAAAAACGTTGAAGTGCTGATGAAACCAACAAGAACAAGATGTTAAAGGAAAACCCGGACTGAAATGATGTGTTGATGCTTTTGTAAGACGAACACATACTCTACGTCACTGTTTATTTGATAGAAATTTGCCAGTATTTTAAAACCAAAAGTAAGACTTAGAAATAGTAAAACCGACACAATAACAATGAATTCTTGAAAATGAGTTTGAGTATTTAACCTTTTACCCGGTAAATCATGATAAAAATTTAAAAAAAATATCAGGGACTGCTACACTCATTAAAGATACGAGATATGCTTCGTCAATTTGTTACGCATGCCCAGTACAGCTCAAAAACAATTTACATGACTTATTTTAATATGAACTGAACAGAATAAAAAGAAAAAAGAAGTATCATTAAGTTATATGGCCACAAAGCTGTCCTGTGACTGTATTTTTTGCAGAATTGTAATAAAAATACCTTTTCTTGTTACACAGAGGTTAAAACAACGCGTGTTGATTCAAGGAATACAAACCACTATATGCAAAAATGATAAAAACTCAAATGAGACCACACAAAAGCATTGATTAGTGACAACTAATCTTGATGTAAACATGCATTGAACAATAGCGTTCTATTTTGTTCCCTTTAACCTGATTGTGATCAAGATTAAAACATATAGAAACCTATCTTTGAGAGTCGCACATCATCAACATATTTTAGTGAAAAATACTGATTATTGTACTGCACCACCTTAGCAACATTTGATGTTTGTATTTAAAACAGGGGTTTAAATCATATCATGTAAACAACATATAGTCGTACATTTTAATGTAAGGCTGAAACGCTTATACGGCAAAGAGAACCCTTGATTTTGCTCTTTTGTTTGTATTATAATTTATTATGACTTGCCTTATTACATAGTAAGGGTTGGCTCATTGACCTATAATTGCGTACATTTACTTAAATTGGTATCTGATGGACAGTTGTCCAATTGTCATTCATACAACATTGTTTTATGTAAAGTTTATATTACGCACTCTCATCGTTTGTTCTCTTTTTGTCAATTGAAAATTGAATGCAGTTAAGCGTTATGTGTTTTGCCTTTTTGAAATTTGGTAGTGTTATGATATTGTAATTGTCAAGTTATTTATCTTGACCTAGTTTGTTTTATGTGGTCCTATAATATGTTTTCATGATTGGATTGTTCACCATTTACATTTGTTTACAAAAATGTTTACAAATCATTTGCCCAATTATTGATATTGATGGAATGATCTGTTATCTTGATTTGGCGCTTCAATGTTCTAAGAAATGTACAGATTGATGGACAACTTAATTTATTTAACAGGCCGACATTGATGTTATCGTACGAAAGAAAAAAATCAGACAGTTTTCTTATAACAAATAATAATCATTGTTTGTTTCAATATTTAAAAATAGTTCTAACAGTTTGTCAGCCTAAAATCTATTACTGACGAATATTCATATAACATTACTTGTTGGTATGCCCTTTAGTGTAAAGGTCGTTTAGAGAAGGAACACGAGCGTTAGAACAGGTCCAAGACATGAAATGCGAATATTTATTATATTATAACAATACTAACATGACTCTGTAAAAGATTATAAGAGATAATAAATAAGTTTATAATTTAACGAATTAATTCAATATAAAAAAGAAGACGGATTAATCTATGAAAAAATATCAGAAATAAAAACTCGGTTTCAAATACCTTTTGGTTTTTTTATTTGTATTTTAATAACACTTTAAAAATTAGCACATAATTGTAGTATCAAACAATCACATTTAATGTTATCTTTCCCTGGGAATTAATTGATCGTACACTTTTGTTTACTATGACAACTTACTGAATTTTTACTGTTAATTGATAGTTATATTTCAGATACATTACATAATGAAAATATGTAAATATTACCTTGTATTACGCTGTCTATAAACACTAACCTAATAATAATCTGAAGCAGTCTTAGTTCCTATCACAACGGATATATTATATATTTTCTCTCATTTGTATTGTTTTTTGACATTCAATATCGCTTAAGTAATGCTGGAGTATTAAGAATTTAAAAGAACAAGAACAAGATGTAAAAGTGAAACCCAGATTCACATGATGTGTTGTTTCTGTTCTCAGACGAACAGATACCCTACGTCACAATTTATTTTATATAAATATACCAGTAATCCAGAACCAAAAGTAAGAATAAGAAATAGTAAAACGGACAGAAATATTGGAATGAAGATTTCGTTGAGTATTCAATTTTTTACCTGGAAAATCATGACAAAACTTAATAATGAAGAATCAGTAAGATATGACCAAAAGGCTGTCCTGTGACTGTACTTATCATGCTTATTGTAGAATTGTAATAAAACACCGTACTTGTTACACCTAAATAAAATAACGCAAGGTGATTCAAACAATATTAACCACTATATGCAGAATTTATAAACTCAAATGAGACCACTCAAAAGCATTTATTAGTGACAAATAATTTTGATGTACTAAGAGAATCAAATAGTGAAATTAAATTTTGTTCCTTTGTATGTTGAACTTTGTACCTGAGTGTGATAAAGATTTAGACATATAGAAACCTATCTTTAATAGTCGCATATCATCAACATATTTTAGTGAAATCGACTTAATGATGTATAACAAACACTACCTTAGCAACAGTTAATGATTTTTTTTATTTGAAGTAGGGGGTTAAAATCACATCATGTAAACAAGAGATAATAAATGAGTTTATAATTTAACGAATGAACTCAATATTAAAAAAGAAGACGGATCAGTTTATGATTTTGATATAAAAAAAAATTCAGAAATTAAAACTCGGTTCCAAATAACTTTTGGTTTTCTATCTAATTATCTGTATTTGAATAATTCTTTAAAATGGGTACATTATTGTAGTATCATACAGTCACATTCATGGTATTTTTCCCTTGGAATAATTTGACTTTAAATTTTTGTTTACTAAAAACTTTCTGATTTTTTAACTGCTAATTGATAGTTTGATTTCAAATACATTACACAATAAAAATATGTAAATATTATCTAATAGTCGGCTGTCTATAAACCATCAATTTCAATTTGAAGCACTCTTAGTTTCTATCACAAATTTTATTTATTTTTTCTCATTAGAAGATAACGGTATTGTATTTTAAGCTCCGACGGCATCAAATCCCCAATTGATGCCGTCGGAGCTTAAAATACAATATTGTTATCTCCATTCTAATTAAACTGACAGAAAACAACGTTAAAACATGTATTTAAAATCTGTCATATGCCGTTTGGGCTTGCGCGTACGTCCCATACGTCCCACATTATCAACATATTTTAGTGATTTGATGTTTGTATATAAAACAGGGGTTAAAATCATATCATGTAAACACCATATACTCGTAAATTTTAATGTAAGGCTGAAACACTTATACGGCAAAGAGAACCCTTGGTTTTGCTCTTTTGTTTGTATTATAATTTGTTATGACGGGCCTTTTTACACATTAACGGTTTGGTCATTGTCCTATGTTTGCGTACATTTACTTAATTTGGTATCTGGTGGATACTTGTCCTATTGTCAATCATACCACATTGTTTTATCTAAAGTTTATATTAAGCACTCTCATTATATGTGCTCCAAGAAGTTGTTTAAATGATAAGGTTGTTCACTATTTATATTTGTTTACAAAAATGTTTACAACTCAGTTGACTAATCGTTGAAATTAATGGAATGATCATAACCTTGCCTTTGACTTTCATCATCATTTAAGAACAATTACAATGTACGGTGCGCAATTTAAACTTCTACGGTGTTCTAGAAGTTTCAGTAGCAACCATATATGTAGACTAAAACATTATTCAGACACGGATGCATTCGTATTCTTGAAGTTCTTTGGAGTTGTTGAATTGACACTTTTACTTTATAAACAAAATTATACTAGTTTGTAAACTAATTGGAGATAATATTCCGTTTAGATTCCGAAAAAAGGTCTTGCGTATTAAATTATAATCCTGGTACTTTTGATAACTATTTACACCACTGGATCAATGACACTGCTGGTGGACGTTTCGTAACGTACGACAAACCGATAAAGTTCACGTTAAAATTGAAATATTGTTCACACAATGTTCTAATGCGTGTGTCTTATGGTACATTCTTTCTGTAAATAGTTATCAAAGGTACCAGGATTATAATTTAGTAGGCCAGACGCGCGTTTCGTCTACATAAGACTCATCAGTGACGCTCAAATCAAACATATTTATAATCCAAAACAAGTACAAAGTTAAAGAGCATTGAGGATCAAAAATTCCCAAAAGTTGTGCCAAAACCGTCTAAGGTAATCTATGCATGGGATAAAATAGCGTATGATTTACGATCAGAAATTTAAACAGAATTATTTGAATTTGGTGATAAAGTTCTATAAAAACCTTCCAGCTTCTTGTTTTTGTGTCCAATGTATATTTTTGTTTTGTTTTTTTAAAAGTCCAATTATTAAAAAACAAAACACGATATATAAATATTGCAATACATTAAATGTATTAATCTACTATACTCTATATATACAAAAACAAAATTTGAAATATTTACGAAAAAACACTATTTGTTATTTGCCAAAGCTAGATTATTAGGTCTTTCCACTTTTCTGTGGAAAGACATATTGTTTTTCTTCAGATTATTTTTTTTTCTTCCGCCTAATTTTGTTCCTGCGACAAATATTTGTTTCTCAATATGTGGCTTAGATATTTGGTATATGATATCGAACAGTTTATGCGCTTTTGAAATTTACCCTGCGTAACCGAATACTTTTTTTTGTAGGAGTTATCTCCCCCAACACTGTTTTCCTTGTGTTCACTACTCCTTCGCAACCGTATAATATTACTACAAATTTATTTCATAAAATTGCTCATTATATCTTTCGCATGATTTGTCCAATTTGGACCGAAGCAATTTGAACGCTCCATATGGGAGTTATTTCCCCTTTTGTATTTTAAAATTTGAAATGTATTTTAAACTGGAAAACCATAAGTGATAGAGACCTAGGGTCTTTTGATTTGAGATCTTTGGTCCAAAAAAAAATAAAATAAGGTCAAAGTCAAAGGTCAAGGTCGTATTTTTAGATTTTTATTTGTCTTTGATTTCCTTATATCTTTGAAATGGTTATAGATACAGAAAATTTACATAGTGAAAAATCCTTGGTACTGTAAAGGGCAACTTTGTTACATTATGACTGTATTTGTTTTACCATTGTGTAAGGGGCATAATCCACATTGATGGTTTATATAAAGCCATTATTAGGCAAAACTCTTAAACAAAATGTCCTTGACCCATAGGGTCTTTTGCAATGCCATTGTGGAGCAATGACCTGGATAAAAGTCACAAAGTCAAAGGTCAAGGTCATGTACAAAGGGACAAATTATGTGGTTTTGGCACTACTTCAAGAGTTTTATGTGTGTTTGAATGCCAACCAACCAACCAATCAATCAATCAATCAATCAAACATCAATCAGTGCATGCATTTTTCCGTTTCATGTGTTTAATATAGGGTCAATTGTTTCTTTTTCGCGGTTTCAATTGACCCTATCCAACGTGTTTAATCAACCAACCAACCAAACAATCAATCAATCAATCAATCAATTAATCAATCAATCAATCAATCAATCAATCAATAAACCAACTAATCAATCATTGCATGCATGTTTCCGTCTCGTGTGTTGAATATGGGGTCCAAGGTCTCATTTGTTTTTTTCTCTTATTTCAAGAGACCCTATCCCAAGTGTTTAAGTTATAAAAAAAAAAAACCAACCAACCAACAAATTAACCAACCAACCAACCAATTAATCAATATGTATGACAGTTTATTCATGACTGTATATTTGAAATAATATGGAAGGAAAAAACTCAATTATTCAAGAAGAATTGAATTTTAATATTGTTCTCTTCTGAAAAAAAAAATCCACATGTACTCTGAAACTACAAGTCAAATCGACCTCAAAATTTGCAGTCAGCAGGGCATACATGTACTAAAAGTTCATAAAACAACGTGGTGCATCTACCTCTCAAGAATTTTTCTAAAGAAAAGAAATGGCAATGCCGTAAACATCGCTTGCTAGGTCCGTAAATCTCAGTGAAATCCTACAATAAAATGTCCGCCCCTAGATTGAAAGACTTATCTGTGTTACAAATGTTACAAACAGGTGCTGAAAAATGTACATTATCAAAAACTAAGCCTTAAATGTGTTTTAAAGATAGACCGGATCAATTAAATCCAAATCATGCACTGCTGGTGAACTTTGATAAAAAATGTCAATTTCCTATAATGACAAAAGAAATACATTGTGTACATTCCGTCTCTATACATGTTGTCTGTTCAACGTCCCCACCTAAAACAGTTTTCGTTATTATAAACCCGCGTCACATGATGTCTCCTAAATCTGGCGCGAGAGTCGCTCGCGGGATCTGAAATAAAATAAAAACTTTCCAAACTAAACATGAAACTTCTCCGGTAACATAATAATATAGATCCTTTACAAAAACAAACAAACAAACAAACAACCCCAGAGTACCACGAATATATTCGAAACAGTGAATTATTGCCTTACGACAAACAACACATTGAAATATCTTCGTCGTACTGGCGTCTGCTCATAGTTAAATATTGCTTTAACGGACGGAATAACTTCGGATTTTCATTTTCAAAATTTACGTTTTTCATGACAAAGAGAGAGATATTTGATAATTTTTTCGCAAAAAAAGAAAAGTTATATTGATTTTTTGTTAGACGAGACACTATTTTCTTTAGAAATAGCCATGTTTTTTATATATTATGCATTATAATTTCAACAAAGGTAGGGGGCCTGTTGCAATAGCTTATCGTACCTTGTCCTTTGACTTTTTACAAAATGGGAAGGTTGAAATTATTATTCATGTTATTTGTTTTTAAAAGAATTATGACGAAAATTTAAGAAAGCATGTAGATTAAAAGATATTTAGCTTTAAAATTCAACCTACAAGATGTTTCCCTATATGCGTACAAATCATGAACAATATCTTGATTCTGTTCTGATTCTTCGCGTTTCTAAGATTTTTAGTTATTTTATATTTTTGTATTTAGTTTTGATGTTACATTTGTTATTCTCGTGGGATTTTGTCTGTTGCTAGGTCCGTTTCTGTGCGTGTTACATTGTAGTGTTGTTTCGTTGTTCTCCTCTTATATTTAATGCGTTTCACTCAGTTTTAGTTTGTTACCCCGATTTTGTTTTTTGTCCATGGATTTATAAGTTTGAACAGCGGTATACTACTGTTGCCTTTATTTATATAGCAATTATCAGTCGGTTACGCTTCCGATTTTTAAACTGATCAGGATGAAAGTTTTCAAAGTAGTAAATGTTCTTTTGAACACGAAAAGAACTTAAAAACCTGTATAATTCACCTATATGCGAACAGATTGTTGATACAGCATATGAATGGGCATATTGGCATTTTTAAATTAGGGGTATATATAATGCTATTGTAAAGGCTGCCGTCAGTATCAGGCAAAATGGCCGCTATGCAAATTAGCAAAATACGCCAAATATTTCCATATCTTCCGCCTTCTTAAGTCAGTAGTTTACTCTGTTATGACAAAGGATGCAATGCATCTCTAGAATGGATATTTAGAAAAAATTACCCTAATGTCATCAAATCAATATATATCAGTGCAACGATACATAATGTTACCATACTTAGTGAGTTGGAGAGCCTTTTCGCTCTTCATTTCCTGTGACATAATATGAACATTTGATGCCTCATTTATTGTGTTTATCATCTAATCAATGTGTGATTTAAGTTATTTATGACCAACGGGGTTTAAGATATGTTAGACCAACGGGGTTTACGATATGTAGGGCCAACGGGGTTTAAGATATGTAGGACCAACGGGGTTTTGTTAAGATATCTAGGACCAACAGGATTTTTGTTAAGATATGTAGGACCAACGGGGTTTTGTTAAGATATGTAGAACTAACGGGGTTTAAGATATGTAGGACCAACTGGGTTTAAGATATGTAGTACCAACGGGGTTTTGTTAAGATATGGAGGACTTTTTTTTATCATATTCGGTTAACATACCAAAGACTAACAGTCTGTAAATGCGTTTAGTAAAAAAATCCGTACATAGTTCGTTGTGAAATCATGGAATGATGGAATGATGGAATGAAGAACAAGGATAAAACTACATGATCCTAATGATTTTCAGTAGTACATGTACCAATTTATTTATTGTTATACTATGAACAGTTTCATAGAGGAACACTGTAATCCCTTCGGGGTCTAAAAATTATGGTTATGTGAAAATAATGGGTTTTCAGACTAAGTTACAAGTCAATGAACTCAGGTATAATTATACAACGAAAATCTAAAGAAAGGCAAATAAAAATGTATACTTACGCTCCGAAACTAGAATAAATAGAAAACATTTATATTTAATCTATATTAATTGGTATAAAATGTATAAGATATAATGCCAATGCAGTAAAATGAAATGATACGGAAAAATGCAATGTAATTTGAAAAAAAAATTATAAAAATAAGAACGTCAAATCATCTTTGAAATACTGAATTAAACAAAATTTCCTCACACGCTTCTAGGAAAAACGTCTATCAACGATAAACGTTAAATAATTTAAAGAAAAATGTCTGTAATAAATCAGTGAATGGATCATGCTATCTTAAATACAGATATATAACGGGTTCAAATTTTTCAAATGTTGTGATTAAATGATTGTAGTATTGTAATACCTGGACCTGTAATACAAATCTAGTCACTGCTATTAACAGTGAGGTTTGAATCATTTCCTTATAAACCTGTGAACCTTTAACAGGTTACATTTCGATAGTTTTGATACAGCTCACAATTGGACGTTGTTAAAATATATATGTAGGACCAACAGGGTTGTGTTAAGATATGTAGGACCAACGGGGTTTTGTTAAGATATGTAGGACCAACGGGGTTTTGTTAAGCGAACGTTTTAAATTGTTTAAATCATCCGACGAAGACATAAAAAGCCACAAACACAATACTCAATTTAGAAATTCCAACCAATCAAACCGTTCAGAGAAATAAACCAAAATTAATGAAATTAATGATTTAAAAAAAATCAGCTTTTAAACTGTTAACTGCACGCAACAAGTTTCCTCGGTCTACACGAAGAAATATTAGGGATATTCGAATATCATATTTTGAATACAATTTAGAAATTAATAAAGTGGCTTTTTGCTATATCTTTTTCTCCTTTATGGATTGACAGGCATTATACATATTCATTTATGGTTACACACAATAAAGCTAGCCAAAGGAGAGAGATAAATCAATACGACACGACATTACAGAAAAAAAATATATATAAGTATAACATTTTCACTAAGTAAAGTTAATTATAATCACAATACAAGCATATCGATACATCAATTATTAAATTCATTCAGTGACTTTAACTTGGAGTTCCAGAATATGATATGTGCATTTACACATTATTTCTTTTTTGGCAAATATGCTTTATAAAAATAAATTGTCTTTAATAAGTCGCTCTATATGAGTGTTTTTTTATTTTGCATCATAAATTCAAACATTCAGATGGAACCAGATTGATTTCTACTACAATATGAAACACCTACAATTGTTTTGCAATTTCAAACATTTTTATTTAATATCTTCTTCACATGTTGATCAGCTGCAATGTCAACTGATTGTGTACCTTGGTTTATTATCAACGATTTTTGAAGCTTTGTCTGGCTTGAAAATGGTTAATGTAATTTTATAGTTGGTTTCTGTTTGTGTTGCATTTTAGTGTGTCTGTTCTGTTGTTGTTCTTCTCTTATAGTTGATGTGTTTCAATCAGTTTCAGTTTGTAACCCGGATTTTTTTTTCTCTATCATAAAATTTATCATTGGTTCTTTTCATTATTGCCTATAATCTAAAAGATATTAGTGGTAATAACTATTGTTATGATGGTAATCGTGGGATAAATTAAAACGCAATTATAAGGCAAAGCAATGGAATCACACAAAGTCAAAATACAGCCAATAGCGCGGAAGACATAACTATCAACATGATTAAATAAACTGGTCCTTACATGTTAACACTGCGTGGATATATACTAATTTCTTAAATAGGTTTTCAGCTCTATTTTGTATTCCTGCCGTGTAACTCATTAAATTAAAGATGACAAAGGGTAACAAAAACAATACATTGATGTGTCAGAATGACATGTATACCTCGTTTTCAAAAACGATTGCAAGCTCAATATGGGAAGGAAATAGTCTTAATAACTGTTGTTTTATCGAATTTATTAAAGCTCAAATCATAGCTTTGATTTCGGCAAAAATCAGAGGAATGGAACCTAATGTATACATGATCTGTAACTCATCACAATAGACTCACAAACTAAAAATCAACTCAAAATATTTGAACTCGTTTAGGAACCAAACGTATATACATGTTATTTTCACGATATCTTAGGTATAGCGCGTAATTTCTGCCAAAATTAGCGGAGCGAAACCAAACGTTAATCAATCTGTAACTTATCGTATTACATTCACATACTAAAGACCAACAGTCTGTTAAATTCGTTTAGGAAACATTCCGTCTATAGTGTGTTGTTGAATGATGGTTTGTTTGAATGACGAACAAGGGTTAAACTACATGTTCCCAATGTTTCTCAGTAGTAGATGTATCAAGTTATTTATGATTATAACATGAACAGTCTTATTGAGGAACAATGTAATCCTTTCTGAGTCTTAAAATAAGGGTCCAATACATTTTGTGAAAATGATGTTTTTTCAGACCTAGTTACAAGCAGATAACGACTAACTCAGATATAATTATGTAACGAATAGTTTACAAAAGACAAATAAAAATGTATACTTACAAATCACGTCTACAATAAATAGAAAACATCAATCGTTATAAACTGTATAAGATAATGCAATTACAGTAAAATCAAATGATATGGACAAATGTAATGTTATTTGGAAAAAAAGATATAGAAATAAGAATGTCAAATCATTTTTGAAATACTAAATTAAACAGAATTTTTCAGCATGCTTCAAGGAAAACGTTTAACAACAAAATTAAAATTAAATATTTTAATAAAAAAATTGTCTGTTATAAATCAGTGAATGGATCATGTTGAATACATATATATAACTGGTTAAAATAATACAATAGCTGTGATTAAATGAGTGTAGTACTTTTGACCTGTAATACAAATCTAGTCACTTCTATCAACAGTGAGGTTTAAATCATAAACAAATGTATAATTTCAATAATGACGTAAAATGTGACATTCTGATCTAAAAGACTAAAACAAAAAATGACGAAAATAAAAAGAAGTGACAATACAAATTGTTGAAAAAGATATACAACAGCTAAACGAATATCCTCAGTCTTACTGAACCGTATTCCAAACATAAGTTCAACTGTAGTCAATCGAATTAAAGGTACTTTATTCATATGATTTGCATTACGTGACTTTTGCCTTTTTGATTAAATTACTTCTCTTAGTCTAAGATTGAAATTATAAGTTATTTCAAATTTCCAGTCCATTTCCGTCATATATCTACGACTAATGTGTTTTGGAAAACTTCCTTTGACGGATATTTACAAAAATGTTTTGTAATTCTGAGGGAAAATGCTGAAAAATTTGACTTTTTACAAAACGGAAAGGTTGAAATCATCATGTCTTAAAACAAATGGACGTAAACTTCAGAAAGCAGGAAGTTTTAAAGTTATTAAGCTTTAAAATTCAACATACAAGGTGTTTCCCCTTAATCCGAACAAATCATGAACAATATCTTCTTGTATCTTGATTTCTGTTCTGAACCTTGCGTTTCGACGATTTTTAACTATTTAATATAGCAATTATGAGTCGGTTACGCTTCCGATTTTTAAAATTAAAAAGGCTGAAAGTTTGCAATGTTACTGTAGTCAATGTTCTTTTGAAGACGAAGAGAACCCTTAAAACCTGTATCCGGACAAATTGTTGATACAGCATATGAATTGGCATATTGGCATTTTTAATTTAGAGGCATATATATTGCTAATGTAATGAATGCCGTTATGATAAGACAAAATCGCCGTTTTGCAAATAAGCAAAATACCCCAAATTTTGCCATATGTTCCGCCTTCTAAAGTCAGTAGTTTACTCGGTTATCACAAAGGATGCAATGCCTCTATAGAAAGATTATTTAGAGAATTGTACGGTAATGTCATCAAATTAATATATGTCAGTGCAACGCCGGCAATAATACCTTTTTGTTAATCGAAGGTTTGATGCAGTTAAGGGTCATGTGTTTTAAATTTGGTAGTGTTCTGCTACTGTAATTGTCAAGTTATTTATCCTGAACTAATTTGTGGTGTATGGCCCATACAGATGTTTACACGATGGTTTGTTTATCTTTAATATTTGTATACAAAAACATGTTAACAAATCACTGGAGCAATCATTGATATTGATGGAATGATAAGAACTTTCTAATTGACTTGAATAGTGATTAAAGAACGACCATCATCTACGGTGCGAAATTTAAATTTCTATGGTGTTCTAGAAGTTTCAGTAGTAACCATATGTACAGACACAAAAGTTATTCAGACATTGATATCTTAGTGTTCATAGAAGTTCTTTGGAGTTGTTAGATTGACACTTTGAATTTATGAACTACAGCATCTTACTTTGTGAAATAATCTTAAATAACATTCGGTTTACATTTCGAAACAGTTAGAAGAGAAATCCGAACAAAGAAAAGACAAGAATAGGACAATCATGCTTTTAACAGTCTAGGTGACATTTCAATTTGTATAATACTTCCGGTAAAATTGTACAATAAATCTGGTTGAATTTAGCATTGGTTCTTGTTTTTTGTTTGCTATAATCTTAAAGTGATTTCTGGCAATACAGTAGTTTGTTTAAACAACTATTGTTATGGTTGAAACCTAATGCAAAGTTCATTGTTGTTATCCAAAATAAATTGTGACTGCATTGGTAATCGTAGGATAAATAAAAAAAAAAAGCAGTTATCAGACAAAGCAATGGAATCAAACATTGCCAAAATGCAGCCAATAGCACGGAAGACATAACTATCAACATGATAAAATAAACTGGTCCTTACATGTTAACACTGCGTTGATTGATAATATTTTTCAGCTCTTTTTTGTATTCCTGCCGTGTAACCGGACGCCGGACACCAATTGAGCTAAAACAAATCCGCTTTGAAACTGCGAACTGCGCGCAACTAGTTTCCGTGGTCTACACGAAGAAATATTAGGGATATTCGAATATCATATTTTGAAAATACTTTAGAAATGAATTTATGACATTACAGATTAAACTATACATGCTATATAAGTATAACATTTTCACTGAGTAAAGATAATTGTAATTACAGTACAAGCAAACATATCGATACATCAATAATAATTGCATTCAGTGATTTTAATCTAGGAATTGCAGTATATTCTGTGTTCATTTACACACTTTTTTTTTTTTTGGCAAATATCCCTTTTCAAGTCAATTGTGTTTTATAAAATATCAAGTCCCTCTATGTCAGGTTGCATCTTTGATATGTACTTTGCGAGTGAAATGACTATTTTAGATAAAAGTTTTCATATGGGCCAAAAATTATAGTATCCATATTTATTGGAATATCAATATGTATTGTTTCATAAATTCAAGCGTAGATTTGTACTACAATATGACAAACCAGCCACAGTAGGTGTTCTATAGTTCTTGATTGTTCCTTGCAACATATTTATGACCTACACTGTACAAGGTTCATTCTTAAAAGTCAATATGAGAACATAACACCCGGCCAATCATTCGGTATTGAAACGAGCAAAGCTTTATTTGTGTTTGAAAACATAATAATCTGGTTAAATCCATCATTGGTTCTTTTCCTTGTTGGTTGTAATCTAAAGAGGAATTCTGGCAATTATGTAATCTGTTTTAACACCTATTGTTATGAGGATGACAACATAATGCATTAGTCAATGTTGTTATTCAAAACAACTTGTGACGGCATGGCAATTGTAGGTTAAATAAAAGGACAATTATAACACCAAGCAATGCAATCAAACATTGTCAAAATGCAGCAAATATCGCGGTAGATATAACCATCTACATGATAAAATAAACTATCCTGCACACGTTAACACTGCGTGGGTTGATTACGGTTTCTTAGATAGGTACTCCAGCTCAACTTGGTACTCCTGTCTTGTAACTCATCAAAATGTAGATTACAAAGAGTAAAATGAAACACAAACAATACCAAGATGTGGTGTCAGACACTTCATTATGGTCCCGTTTTCAAAAACGGTTGCAAACTCATTATTATCATTATTAGAAGGATTTCACAAAAAGGTCTTTATAGCTGTTATAACTCGGATTTGTTGAAATTTAATTCCCCTGATTTCTAAAAAATTAAAGGAATGGAACTTAATGTAATAAATGATCTATAGCTCATCACAAAAGACTAACAAACTCAAAATCAACTCAAAATATTTCAATGCGTTAAGGAACAAAATATTAATGCATGTTATTTTCACGAAAAGTCCTAAGTGCCTACTTTCTGCAACATTCGGCAAAGAGGAACCGAACGTGAACTCAATTTGTATCTCATAATATTAGGTTCCATACTAAAGACCAACAGTCTGTAAATGCGTTTAGGAAAGAAAATCTGTACAAAGTTCGTTGTGAAATGATGGAATGATGAAATGACGAACAAGAATAAGTTACATGGTCCTGATGTTTCTCAGTAGTACATGTATCGATTCGTTTATGATTATACCATGAACAGTATTATAGAGGAACACTGTAATCCTTTTCGAGTCTGAAAATTATGGTCCAAAACATTTTGTTTTTTTAGACCTAGTTACAAGTAGATGAACTCAGGTATAATTATACAACAAAAATCTAAAAAAGGCAAATAAAAATATATACTTAGGTTAAAGCCCTACATGCCCTACATTACATAGAAAACATTGATATTTGATCTATAGAACAATTACCATGATCGTTATAAAATGTATTAGATAATGCCAATACAACAAAATGGAATCATATTGAAAAATGTAATGTAATTCTTATGTAGATATAAGAACGTCAAATAATCTTTGAAATACTAAATTAAACAAAATGTCCTCGCACGCTTCAAGAAAAAAAAAAACGTTCATCAATGATAATCATTAAATATTTTAAAGAAAACATTGTCTGTAATAAATCAGTGAATGGATCATGTTAAATATTTTGAATACAGATATATAACTGGTTAAAATTTTACTATTGTTGTGATTAAATGAGTGTAGTACTTTGGACCTGTAATACAAATCTAGTCACTGCCATCAGCAGTGAGGTTTGAACCATTTCTTTATAATCTGTGAACCTTTAACATGTTAATTTCGATATTTTCGATACAGTTCACAATTGGACTTATTTTTCATACGATTCAACTAACAAATAAAAAAATGTATAATTCAATAATGACGTGAAATGTGACATTCTGATATTAATGACTAAGACAACAAATTACGAAAACAAACAGAAGCGACGATACAAATAGACGACAAAGATATACCACATCTTAACGAATATGATCAGTCTTATTGAACCGTATTCCAAACATAAGTTCAACTCTAGTCAATCGAATCATATGGCAAAATCAAGGGTACGTTATTCCTTTAATTTGCACCACGTGAATTTGGCCCTTTTATTTAAATTACTTCCTTTAGTTAAAGATTAAAATTATAAAGTATATCAAATTTGCGGATAATATAGTCCTTTTCCGCCATGGATCTAAACTAATGTGTTTTGAAAAACTTCCTTTGTCGGATATTTACAAAACTGTTGTGTATTTCTAAGAGAAAATGCTGAAAATTTGACTTTTTACAAATTAGGAAGGTTGAATTCATCATGTTTTTAAAAAAAAATTGACGGAAACGTAAGCAGGTAGGTTAAAAGTTATTTAGCTTTAAAATTCAACTTTTAAGGTGTTTCCCTTTATGCGGGCAAATCATGAACAATATCTTCTTATATCTTGATCTCTGTTATAAACCTTCCGTTTTTACGATTTGAAGCTATTTTATTTAGCAATTATCAATTGATTACGCCGATTTTCAAACAAAAAAGGCCGAAAGTTTTTAAATTAGTAAATGTTCTTTTGAACACAAACAGAACCCTAAAAACTGTACAATTCACCTATATGCGGACAACTTGTTGATACAGCATATGAATTGGCATATTGGCAATTTTAATTAAGAGTCATAAAAAATCCTATTGTAATTGCTGCCGTCATGATTAGGCAAAATGGCAACTATGCAAAATAGCACAATACCCCAAATTTTGCCATATGCTCCACCTTCTATAGTCAGGAGTTTACTCGGTTATGACAAAGGATGCAATGCCTCTATAGAAAGATTATTTAGAAAAGTTCACGTTCATGTCATCAAATTAATATATGTCATCGTCGGCAATAAAATTATACTTAGTGATTTGAAGAGCCTTTTCACCCTTCATTTCCTGTGACATAATATAAAAATTGGATGCCTCATTTACTGTGTTTATCATCCAATCAATGTGTGGTTTAAGATATGTAGGACCAACCGGGTTTGTTAAGATATGTAGGACTAACAGGTTTAAGATATGAAGGACCAACGGGGTTTTGTTAAGATATGTAGGAACAACAGGGTTTTGTTAAGATATGTAGGACCAACAGGGTTTAACATATGTAGGACCAACGTGGTTAAAGATATGTAGGACCAACGGGGTTTTGTTAAGATATATAGGACCAACGGGTTTTGTTACGATATGTAGGACCAGCAGGGTTTTGTTAAGATATGCAGGACCAACTGGGTTTTGTTTAGATATGTAGGACCAAAAGGATTTCGTTAAGATATGTAGGACCAACGGGGTTTTGTTAAGATATGTAGGACCAACAGGGTAATGTTAAGATGAGTAGAACCAACAAGGTTTTGTTAAGATGTGTAGGACTAACGGGGTTTTGTTCGGATTTGTAGGACCAACGGGATTTTGTTAAGATATGTAGGACCAACGGGGTTTTGTTAAGATCTGTAGGACCAACGGGGGTTTGTTAAGATATTTAGGACCAACGGGATTTGTAAAGCTATTTAGGACCAACGGGGTTTTGTTAATATATGCAGGACTAACGGGATTGTGTTAAGCGAACGTTTCAAATTGTTTAAATCATCCGACGAAAACATAAGAAGCCACAAACACAATTTAGAAATTCCAACCAATCAAACCGTTCACAAAAATAAACCACAATTAATGAAATTAATGAATAAAACAAGTCATCTTTTAAACTGCGAACAGCACACAACTAGTTTACTTGATCTACAAGAAGAAATATTTGGGATATTCGAATATAACATTTTGAAAATAATTTAGAAATGAATTCTATATCTGTTTCTCCTTTATGGATTGGCAGGCGTTGTACATATTCATTTATGGTTGCACACAATAAAGCTAGCCAAATGAGAGAGATAAAAACAATACGATACGACATAACAGAAAAAAATATATAGGTATAACATTTTCACTACGTAAAGTTAATTATAATCACAATACAAGCATATCGATACATCAATAATTAAATTCATTCAGTGACTTTAACCTTGGAGTTCCCGAATATGATATGTTCATTTACGCATTATTTCTTTTTTTTGCAAATATGCTTTATAAAGTTAAATTGTCTTTTTTTTTGTTTTGCATAATAAATTCAAACATTCAGATGGAACCAGATTGATTTCTACTACAATATGAAACACCACCCACAGTACGTGTTCTATAGTCTCTTGTTCTTCCTTGCAAACGTTCCGTGAACTATACTGAACAAGAATGACAAGGTTCATTCTTAAAAGTCAATAAAAGTTCATGAAACCCGGTAAGTCATTCGGTATTGAAACGAACAAAACGCTATTTGTTTTTGAAAAACTTAAATAACAATTTTGTATTTTGTTTTGCAATTTCAAACATTTTTATTTAATATATTCTTCACATTTTGATTGTGTACCTTGGTTTATTATCAATGACTTTTTGAAGCTTTGGTTCACTTGAAAATGGCTATTGTTGTCTTATAGTTCATTTTTGTTTGTGTTGCATTTTAGTGTCTGTTCTGTTGCTGTTCTTCTCTTATAGTTAATGTGTTCACTCAGTTTTAGTTTGTAACCTGGATTTTTTTTTCTCTATCATAAAATTTATCATTGGTTCTTTTCATTATTGGCTATAATCTAAAAGTCATTTGTGACAATAACTATTGTTATGATGGAAACCTGATGCAAAGGTCATTGTTGGTAATCATAGGATCAATTAAAAACGCAATTATAAGGCAAAAGAATGGAATCACACAAAGTAAAAATACAGCCAATAGCGCGGTAGACATAACTATCAACATGATAAATAAACTGATCCTTACATGTTAACACTGCATGGGTTTATACTACCGTATTCCTGCCGTGTAACTCATTAAAATACAGATGACAAAGGGTAACAAACACAATACATTGATGTGTCAGAATAACATGTATGGCATCGTTTTCAAAAACGATTGCAAGCTCAATATGGGAAGGACTTTAAAAAATAGTCTTAAAAACTGTTATTATATCGAATTTATTAAAGCTCAAATCATAGCTTTGATTTCGGAAAAACATCAGAGGAATGGAACCTGATGTATACATGATCTGTAACTCATCACAATAGACTCACAAACTAAAAATCAACTCAAAATATTTGACAGCGTTTAGAAACCAAACGTATATACATGTTATTTTCACGATATCTTAAGTATATCGCTTAGGTTCTGACAAAATTAGCGGAGCGGAACCAAACGTTAATCAATCTGTAGCTTACCATATTAGATTCACATACTAAAGACCAACAGTCTGAAAATGCGTTTAGGAAACATTCCGTCTATAGCTTGTTGTTGAATGATCGAACGATGGACTGACGAACAAAGGTTAAACTACATGGTCCCAATGTTTCTCCGTAGTACATGTATCAATTTGTTTATGATTATAACATGACCAGTATTCTTGAGGAATAATGTAATCCTTGCGGATTCTGAAAATTATGGTCCATAACATTTTGTGAAAATAATGTTTTTTCAGACCTAGTTACATGCCGATAATAGACTAACTCAGATATAATTACATGTATATAACGAATATCTTACGAAGAGCAAATAAAAATGTATACTTACAAAGAACGTCTACAATAAATAGAAAAACATTAATCGTTATAAAATGTATAAGATAATGCAAATACAGTAAAATTAAATGATATGAACAAATGTAATGTTATTTGGATAAAAAGATATAGAAATAAGAATGTCAAATCATCTTTGAAATACTAAATTAAACAAAATGTTCAAGCACGCTACAAGGAAAAACGTTTAACAACGATATTCATTCAATATTTAAAAAAAAAATGTCTGTAATAAATCAGTACATGGATCATGTTATCTTGAATACAGATCAGATAAATATAACTGTTGTGATTAAATCAGTGTAGTATTTTGCCCTGTTATACAAATCTAGTCATGCCCATCAACTTTGAGATTTGGATCATTTTCTTATAAACATGTTAACCTTTAACAGGTTGAATTTCGATATTTTCTATACAACTACAGCTCACATTTAGACGTTGCTAAACATACGATTCAACTAACAAAACAACAAATGTATTATTCAATAATGACGTACTATGTGACATTCTGATATTAAAGAATAAGACAAAAAATGACGAACACAAAAAGAAGTGACAATACAAATAGATGAAAAATATATACAACAGCTGAACGAATATCCTTAGTCTTACTGAACCGTATTCCAAACATATTTTTTTAGTTCAACTCATCATATGGCAAAATCAAGGGTACTTTCACTAGTAACCCGAATTTAACTTGATCGGACAAAAACGTGTTAACGCTATTTAAATGAGATTGATCGTTATTTGATAAATAGATTTCTCTGCAGTCGATCAATTGAAATCAAGTTAGTGGTTAGTTGCGTCACCCAATAGGCCACGCCCCTGTTAAGCTATTTCAAACATGCATTAATTCGTTTTAAACATGGATGAGACCCGGACTTTTTACAGGTAAATCACTTAAGCGAAACGACCTCGATGTATCTATCGTTTGGGCAGAATCAATTTGCGCCAATTGCAGTTTTTTGTTTCAAACTTTAAATGCGGCTTTACAAGATGAAAGAAGAAGATTTATTCCAAATGGACTAATACCAAGACATAACATTTTTACATTCAACAAACTGTTTAATTCAAAAAAACCAAAGACACTAAGAAACCTCTGTAATTTTATAAGATGTATTAATAGTAAGCTCACTCCTTCTTAACAACCATAATTTATTTAACATACTTATAGAAAGTATTTTTTATACAATTTTAGCTTTTACATTTGACTATACAAGTCTATATATATATTCTTTTATATGTTATCTCATCCGAAATTTTGAATTTTATGCATTTTTAATGCATTTTTATTTTTATGTACACTATTTTTTTTTAACTTCTCTGTAACCTTTGTACTTGCATGGTTTTATGAGAATAAACTATATAACAATCTATCTACAGTCTTAGTAAAGTCACATGTTTCACAATTTAAACAAGCGAATGAATAATAGGGCGCCCGAATAATACACGTGACATGTTCATATATAAGGAATTAAAATAAAAACATTAAAATATATATGCACACGCGGTTTAAAATGCAAAACTTGTGAATTTGTTGAAAATAAAATAGATAGATAATTATATAACATGATTTTAATTTGCTCAAATGCACTAGATCTTTATCGCATATAAACATGCGTTTCAAAAATTGCCAAGTTCTATGAAAAATCGTGGCATGTAAGTTACGTGTGGTCCTTTGCAACTATTTACAAAACTTTATGTATTCCTGTATATTTACCGTTTCTCTTTTTTCTTTTTAACTATAATAATTCTTTATTCCGTAAGAAAATTAATATACAGCTCATAGGATCAAATACATACACAAATTATACAGTTTACTATATTGTACTCGTATGTAAATGTAGACACGGAAAACTACACAGAAATTATTCATTGTGTACATAATTTAAATCGATGTATTTCATATTTTCGGTATTGACTGTAAAAAGTGTTTAAGTGCAGTATGCGTAAAATACAGAATTAACTCTATCTTTTTTTATATTTCTTTATTTTAGAGGCAGAGACATATATACACATATATATGTCTCTGTTAGAGGTAAGCTGCTGGCCAAGTTTCACTTATTCTGTCGCAAATCATTTACTTCAATAACCAATCAATTGTATTCTGAAAGAAGTTGATTTGTTCTCTGTACGAATACATGAAATATTTCTCACTGAACATTATGTGTGCAATCGATGATCAAATACAAATCTACAGTATTTATATGAAAGAGACTTAATAATATATTTCTTTATTATTATTCTACATATATTTGAAGGATCGAAATAATCAGTTCTACAAATGGATGTTATTTAAAGACTTGAAATTTTACAATTATCAAGTGCATCCATGCAATTTTTATCGACGCACCAAATTTTTCCCTTTCATCGTGCATAACGATCTTCTTACTTGTTCGTTGTATTCTAAAATTAAAATCCTACACAAATTGCAAAAACTTTTATTCTCCGGCTAGACTGCGTAAAAGATAAATATTGCTTTGTTTGTGTATACACAATGTTTTGACGGCCGATATCCAGTTTGGCTAAAAAATAATTGATTTGCGCCACAAGTTAATTACGCGAATTCTTTTTTTTTTTTTTTGTATCACTTAATCCTAAAAACTGCAACATTCATTTGCGCCAATAAAACAATCATTTAATTGTGCAAATATCAGTGTATATAAAGTGCGAATCCAGCTAGTTCATTTTTACTGTTATATGCGGGTATGTCTATTGTAGAATAAAGGATCATGGGAAAACTGTATTTGTTTACGTTTTGAAAATATCAAGTTAAAGGATTTAAGTTACGTTTTAACATATTTTCATTGTGATATGTCTTTATAATATACAAACATAGCATTAAAATTCAAAAAAGTGTTATAAAAGCATCATAATATAGCATATCGATTATTGAAAGCGATCCATTTTAACTATAGATGCGATGAATTATCACTGTTAGTGCAGTCATTATTAATGTAGAATTTTCAAAGATGCGAGGAATTTTTATTGTAGAATTGTGTGATAAATGCACTTGCAACAAATGAAAAAAAACTTAGTTGATGACTTTAGGATTAATGATACATGTATTTTCAAATTGAAATACAAACTCCTCATTCATTCTTCATCAAATATATAGCTTTTCAAACTTGTAACAAAAGCGATTCTCAAAATGTCATATTGTATTCTTCAGATTACGTTTCTCCTTGATTTTAACTTATATAGGGAATCACTGAAGCGTGGCAGCAGCGGGCCCTCTTAGGCAGTCAGTGGGCCCCTACTAATGAAAAATTCTAGATCCGCGAATGGATACTACCGCAGAGGTAAAACCATACACTAATGGGTTATTGTACATGAAATGCATGCTTCAATTCATTTTTGTTGATTATAGACCCTTTGGAACTCTATGTGGGCTATTTCGGCAACTAGGCAAACAATCCCCAAACTAGATACACGGTTAGATTCAGCATGTCAACGAATTCCAAATATCTATATTAAAGGACATTTGTCTATAAATGTGGACCCCACAAAATTGAAAAAGGGATCAAAAATAAAAAAAAATGCATGCATCGAATACATTTGTTATTGAAGGCATGACTGTAACAATAGGATGAATATACAAAAATATCTTATTCTGGGGTCTCATTGGGGGGGTTCTGATCCCGGATCCCGCTTACTGTTTTGGCAGATTCCCGTATTCCGCTTATTGTTTTGTCAGATTCCCGTATCCCGCTTATACTATGCAGTTCTATTTTTTTGTGATTATCCGTGTCCCGCTAGACTTCATTTCCCGTTTTTCACTTCACAATCATTTGACTTTCACCTGTCACGCTTGCAAAAAATCGGCAATCCGGCGTGACGCTTATACCCAAATGCGACCCACTGTTTTAGTGTTTTACTCTATTTTGACTCATATTAAGCCCATTATAAATATAGTAAAAAAGTAGCGTGGATTTTTGTGTCCCTTTTTATCCCGTCTCGTTTCGTTTTTGAGCCATATATAGATGTCGTATGTGACAATGAAACAACTCTCCATCCGATTCACAATTTATAAAAGTAGACCATTATACGTCAAAATACTGTCTTCAACATGGAGTCTTGGCTCACACCGAATAGCAAGTTATAAAGGGCTCCAGTGTAAAACCTTTTAAACGGGAAAACAAAGGTGCAATCTATATCAAGATGTACGTAATTAGTGGTGAAGTGTCATGGAAATGGATAAAAAAAAATAAGGATAAAGATCCCTATACGCTTTATAAGAAACTGAATGGAATACATTTGAAATAAATGTTATTTCTATTGAATTTATTAGAGTGTTTTAAAACCAAACTTTCCTCCGTAAGTTAAATTTTATCAAATCTTTCTCTTACTTTATCTATTGTTTGAGCAAGTCGGCTAAATTAAGGCTTTACAGCTTATTTCCTAATGCATGTAAAGCAAAACTTTGGTTGGCTTGCTTGCTTTGTTTGTATAATTGTTTATACAAACTTTGTAAATAAGATTGACATTTTTAAACAATATGAATAGGCATAGTTTAACCTGTATTTTTAATATTTGAATTCAATTGGGTGTTATCATAATGATTATCCAATAAAAAAGCAAGCAAATCAACTAAAGTCTTGCTCTACATGCTTAAAGAAATGAGCTGTAATAGATAAAAAAAAATAATTATACAGTGAAAATGCACCGCATATACAATACTAATGATTCGCTCCACAGTGAAAATAAAAGAATAGTATCATTATTCGACAGTAAACATGACTAGCATTACGAAATCATCATGGTGGAATTTAGTTAAATATGAAGAAACTGAATGACAAAGCATATTCTACGTTATACAACTTTAATAATTGTATTAAAATGAATATTTTTTACTGCAACAACATCTTACCTGTTAGTTATGATCAGTTATAAAGCACCTGCACGATCTGTTCGTGAAATGTCCTAAATATTCACCTATTTTTGGTATATATTTCACAGCTGGATGGCTTTAGGCGCGATAAAACTCCGCTCGCATCTCTTACTTTGTTTAATTAGTATTATGTATTTCTGAACATATACATTTTAACCAATTTTCCTCATTTTCTTCAAAAATTAAAAAAAGTTCGTCTGTTTATTTATCATTCTACATTAGACATTTATGGCATATACAGTAAAAATGATATTTTAGGATCCGCACTTTACATACACTGAAATATAATTATACACTTGTTTTCAAATGTTTCTTCTTAGAGCACTGAGGAGGTCCTTTTTGGTATTTACATGTAGGTTCAGAATTCGCAAACTGAAAGGGCCTCCTTAGTGCACTTAGACTGACAAAAAAGTGCACAATGGACCTGATGGAAAGATAGAATTGACACAAAAACATGGCATACGGAAGGAGAAGTATATAATTTCGAATTTTAGTAATTATAAAGTTATTTAACAGTTGAAGTAAGTATTCTAATGTTACATGTACCTGTAAATATGTTAATAGTTTGGGCAATAGTTTCGAGGTAAATATGACACAATTAATAAAATTGAGAATGGAAATGGGGAATGTGTCAAGTTCCATTTATTGGCGCATTTAATATTATAAAACAGAAGAGATGAGCGCTATTCAAACGTTTACAATATGACAAATTACACCTAACCGTTTTCACAAATCAGTATTTTTTTCGCCCGGGGATATACACCTGCCAGTAATATACCTTCAGTAACTTTACAATACCCAGCCGTGTCATTTCCGTATATTGTACATGTAGGTATCACGTGTTATACATGTATATACACCAGAAATACCCATTCAATTGATTTTTAATTTCAGAAGAACTCCATATCGGGTACATAAACATAAAATTATAATAATATAAAAAATAAATGTCGTTTTATTAAAAGCACCTAGGTATGTATTTGTAAACTTTTGTTAATTCGTTATTTCATGTATCTTTTTTTTTGCTTCAATTACTTTTTTGTATCTTATTGACTTATTCGTAAATCCAAAAAAACGCACAAATCTGAAATAAATCGTATGCATGGCATTGAAAATGTTGAATGATTTCTCTAACTCAAAACTAGTTATACATGTACATGTAGATGCCTCTGAAATTATATTTTTCTCGTTGGGTTGCTTGTCCATTTATTGACGTTAACGCTATATTCTTATGTTCGGTATTTGTGAAAAACGCTCATCTATCAATTTTACAAGAAATATAATACTTGTAAGTCATGAACATTGAAGTTTAACTTGCTATCATTTTTTCGTTTACGCACAAACATAAAATAAAATGAAACACCTTAAAGCGGTTTAAATTATGCAGTGCATTTTGAAAATATAGTTTCCGGTTATTTTTGTTTCATACTTTTTCTATCCCTTTTCCTAAAAATTAGTACACGGGTCACTGGTTAATATAGAATAAAATTAACGGTACCAATTTTCTTGCACCAGATGCGCATTTCGAAAATACATGTCTCTTCAGTGATTTGAATTTGAGCTGTTTTATAAGTATATATGATGGTGCCTCGTTTTTAAGGGATTGTAATTCTTTAAAATAAATTTATCCATTCATCCATAAAATACACTATAATTTCACTTTTTTTAAATGACAACTTGTATCAACCGGAAGATTTGCAGATATTGACACCTGTGCGTTTGGATTAGCATTAAAATGTTCCTGTATTTTTATAAGAAATACTTTATAACACAATCTTGGACTTGTACAAGTATATATATGCATCTATAAGTCCAAGCATGTGCATACAATAATGCATGTATGTACATGTATACGCATGAGTTTCTCGCTACATTGAAGACCCGTAATATAGGCCTTCCTCTTTTGTCTGCTCTATAGTCAGGTTTTTGTCTCTTTTACACATTCCCCATTTCCATTCTCATTTTTTGTAATATACGACGGTATATTAGGGAGCGTCTAAACACCACATAGGCCGCCTTAGTGCACTAAGCTCAAGAAGCTGCACTAAGCCCATGATGGGATGGTGCTATGAATGTAAAAAAGATACCATCGGACGCTGTTATTTTTTAAGATAATGTATCTGATTTTTTTAGTCATTAGAAATTGTAGTTAAGTCGTAATTTGATTTTTCTGTCATTAAAGGTTTTGTCCGACGACACGTTTAGGATTTAAAACAAAACTTTGTATTTCTTTCTTTTTTTAGTGTATTTTTTTATAGGTTAATTATTTTGACTTTATGATACTTTTTTTTTTGGTTTTTAGTCAAACTTCATTGTAATTCGAAGTTGATTTATTTTTGTAAAACGATTGTTTTAGGTGGTGTTTGTTTCGTTGTATTTGTAAAATTGTATGAAAGATTGGTTTGTCCTATAATAGAATATGGAGCAGGTATATGGGGTCAAAAAAACATATTCCTGTATTAACTCTATACATAATAGGGCTTGTAGATTTTTTTCTCGGAGTACAAAAATATGCAATAAATGCTACAGTTACTAGAGACTTAGGAATACCACCTAATTTTGATAAACAGTGGAAAAATATTATTCGTTTGTGGTGTAGATTAAATAACATGAGCTCAAATCGGTTAAGTGCAAAAGTTCACAAGTGGGCTGATAGTGTGAGTATTAAGCATAAGTGTGTTAAAAACTGGATTTTCTTTAAAAAAAACCTTCTAGCTAAATTCAAGTCATTTATCGTGTCCTGAAAATATGGACACTAACTTTGTTGTAATTTTTTTTATGTCAAAATTGTTCCTATAACAAATACCATGTACATGTACATATATGAGACTATGAAAGTAAATAAATAGAGTTTACAGAAATAAAGATGATAATGGGATAAGCACTTTAAATTACAGAATAAAGAGATGAAAATATAAAGAATAGATTAAATGATTCATGGTTGCTTAACGACCAGTTACAAATATTACACTCTACCCTCCATGTTTTTGTCCATCTGATGAGTTAAGCCTATTTAAACTGATTATTATAGTTCGTTTTTATGTTGTACATGTACTTTTATACCACTGACCGAGACTAGGGGAGGACAGGGAGCCCGCTAACAATTTTAACCCCGCCACATTATTTATGTATGTGCCTGTCCTAGGTCATGAGCCTGCAATTCAGTAGTTGTCGTTTGTTTATGTGTTACATATTTTTTTCGTTCATTTTTTTTTTGTTGTTATATAAATAAGGCGGTTAGTTTTCTTGTTTGAATTGTTTTACATTATCATATCGGGGCCTTTTATAGCTGACCATGCGGATTTGGCATTGCTCATTGTTGAAGGCCGTACGGTGACCTATATTTGTTAATGTCTCTGTCATTTTGGTCTCTTGTGGACTGTTGTCTAATTGGAAATCATACCACATCTTCTTTTTTTTATATTCCTGTGCTTTTAAAATGCCCATTATAGACATATCATGATACATTAAGCTAAACATTTTAATTTATAAATATCAAATAGCAAACAATTTATATATTTATTCAATAACGACAATGTTGCTGCAATAGGTGCCAGAAACATCAACAATATTATATTGAAAAGAAACGGCATTTTATTTCACTTGTTCTTAAAGAAAAAGATGTTAATTTCATTTAGTATACGGACACTGTAAATTTTGAATGTAAATGAGTAAAAATTTGTTTATATTTATATATTGTGTCTTATACGGCTCTCATTTATCTTTTTAAATTATTGTTTAGTTCTGTGATTCTCATTTTATGTTTGTATGTGGTGAGACTTTGAAATAATAATAATGATAAAATATTGAATCTAAAAATATTTAGAAACTATAAACTTTTCTTAAATTTATACTTGAGTCAGAAAATTAAAACCAGCAGTGTCAAAAATATTTTTTTAAGCTGACAAATATTTTACACTCAGCGGCATTCAATGTCATTGACATACGATATAGCACTAATCACAATATACATGTACATGATATTTTGGACATCTTATCAGTAATCTCTCTATTGAAGAAGTTGAAATCTATGTATTATAATTATTCGCTTATTAGGCAAATTCATTTTCTACAAAGATATTTTCCATCATTTTAGTTTTGATAAATACCATTACAAATAACATATTTGTCTCAGTCTCCTGTGTGAGGATATTCGATTGATAAAAAACAATAAACAATTTAAGGTCGTCAGGTAAATGTGGATTACGGATTAAGATGTTAGATGTCAAACTTGAAATAACAAACTGAGGTGAATTTAACCCGAATATGTAGTTTCTCTTCAACAGTGTTTTAATTCCAAGTTCCTTATTTTCATTTAGACTAAATTAATTATGTAGAATGATAGAAAGATTCGGAACTAAAGATAGTCACAATTAAAAATATGTATTTTGAAAAACCGCCAGATCATATCTGATTTAAATCCAGGGTCCGTATATGCATCTTCTGACATCAGACTCAGACTTCTCTTGAACTGAATATTAATGTGCGTATTGTTATGCATTTACTTTTCTACATTGGCTAGAAGTATAGGGGGGTTGAGATCTCATAAACATGTTTAACCCCGCCGCATTTTTGCGCAAGTCACAAGTCAGGAGCCTCTAGCCTTTGTTAGTCTTGTATTATTTGAATTTTGGTTTTTTGTGTACAATTTGGAAATTAGTATGGCGTTTATTGTCACTGGACTCGACGAACTCGTCTAAACATCAACCCAACAATGTTAGATCTGTAAATTTGCTTTCGCAAATTTTTGGTTCTTCCCTCGCCGGGATTCGAACCCATGCTACTGTGATATCGTGACACCAAATCGCCCACACTGCAGCCGTCCCGCTAGACGCAAAAAAGAGCTTTCGGTGGGCATGTGTTACCTTTCCACGTCAGTTTTAATCTAGCGGCGTACTACAGTACATGATATATAAGGCATGAAGATGTTATTGTTTACAGATCAGCTAAATTATCTATAGTAAAGGATCCTACAAATTAATGTAATCAAGATACAGTCACAGAAAATAATTATATTCATAACTGACTCAGACGTACTTATATATATATATAGTATATATTTGTTAAGGGGCCAGCTGAAGGACGCCTCCGGGTGCGGGAATTTCTCGCTACATTGAAGACCTGTTGGTGACCTTCTGCTCAGTGTTGTTTTTTTTTCTTTGGTCGGGTTGTTATCTCTTTGACACATTCCCCATTTCCATTCTCAATTTTACAATGGTACGTAAATTAAGATTTTATCCGAAAAGACGGATTTTCTACATGTACTACAAAAAATTTGTACAACTATTGAATATTGTAAATGTTTAATGCATAAATGTCCAGATCTAGATCGAACTTGCTTTGCTTCGTCGAAAGTACGAATATAGAAAAATCACAGATTTATATTACAACTAAAAGATCCTAGAACAGTTGCAGAAATCATCAGAATTTGTTTATTGTTAGTTATTTGTACATGTATAACTATAATGCGAACCCGAAGTTGTGAAATAGCAACTAAGCGTGAATTCTTTGGAAAAGCGGCGGTTCTATGAAAACCTATTGTCAATTTCAAGTTCTGTTTCGACATCATTGTAATATATGTCACTGGACGTTAAAATGTAATCCTTTATTTCGTCTTCGTCTTCGTCAAATATTGCTGTTGGTTTCTGCCGAAAAAAATCTTTCAAAAAGTTGTAACCTTTGGAACTTTTTCAGATAATTTAACCACATGACAAGAAATTATACAATAAACATTGCTCACGCACGATAGATTCTGATGTAAGACACGTACCGTTACAATACCCAGTTTACACGCATCAGCGCACACAGGTTTGATTGGAGGAAAGTTACCAAAAACCACGCCTACCTTTAACTATTATCCAATCAAACGCCTTTGACATAAACTTAAATAATACATGGGTAATATAACAAAGATTTTGAAAAAAGTTGAGACTCTAAATTCTAACTTAAAAGTATAGATTAATGCTCGTAATGCATTTTCGCATTAATGCACAGCAAGGACGTATATTAGTTATCCGTCCTTGTGCACAGTTTGTGATAAATGGGTGTCAAAATGTCTTAAGCAAAAACCCAAAGACCAGTTTCAAGAAGAATTCTTTGCTTTTATTGCAGAATCGCATAAAACATAATGTTGTCGTATTTTCAAAAAGAATTATCAATTTGAAAACTACTTTTCCTTTTTACCTTTCTAAAATAATACATTACGCAGATATAGATGTGGTAGTTGCCGATTGAGTCTAGAAGGTGTCAGGATTTACACAGAGAAGACAGAATATGCCGTCTCTGTGACACAAACAACATTGATGACGAGTACCATTACATAATGAATTGTAAAACATTTAAAATATAGAAAAAGAAGGAAATGTTTAAGGAACTACTGTTAGTCAAACCCTTATATCTTTAAAGCTGTTCAACAGTTAAACTCATCAAATATTGTAATATTAGAAAAACTATGTAAGAGTTATAAATGTGAAAGTCAGTCCTGCAAGTTTATTTAATTGTATCGTTTACACATGCATGTGATAATTTTACCTTATAGTTATGTTTATGTATGTTCTTGATAACAAGCAATTGAAGTTTTATGAGAAATAAAGTATTCGCATTCCTTTAAACCATAAATTACAGTACACGAAGACAGCCTACGGGTAAAGTACAAGTGAATATATCACAAAGATCATCCGTACGCGTCCTTGGAAATGCAAAACTCTGGATTTTCTTTGATAATTACCCGAGAGGTTATAAAAGATCTAGAAAAGACTTCCAAAGGTGTTTGTCAAAAATGAATTGAAATTAAAGATTTTTGTGTAGACGAGTTACAACACTGCATAAGCATGATTAGGAAATTTGAACAAAAAATGTAAGTGCACATCTTTCTAGTGGCGAAAAACACGTATATCGAGCTACGCAGACGAAAAAGAATAAGTTCATAATGATTATGATGTAAATTCACGAAATTATAAGGTTATAATTAGAAAACAATTAAAAACACGATTCGTCATTCCCCATGTATATAGATTAAAACAGAATTATAATTTTCTAGTTCTTAAATTAAATTCTGAAATTCAAAAAACATGTTTCTGATACTTGACAGTTCAGCGAACACTATTACATGAAATGCACGATGATATTGACCGAAAACAAAGGTGAAAGATTCAAATTGTAAAATCAGCCGCTGGACAGTAGAATTTCTATCAATCATTCAACGATAAAAAAAAAAAAAAAAAAAAAAAAAAGAAGACTATTGAGTGTAAAAGTATGATAGAAATACTTTTAATTTATTATAATGCCTGTTAAATTGTTCCAGTCATTGGTTACTAATGATTGTCAGTCCATTTCGATATTTCATAGCACTTTTACAAATTCTGAAACAAATAAAAGAAAAAACTAATTTTCCCATGGGAAAAATATATCTACCCATGAGAAGAAATTTGTCCCGCACAGTGTTCAACTCCCAAAAAGGGAGTCTAACCAACAAAGAAATGCTTTATCATCTGTAGATTGATTTTTATATATGAAACGATGTGTATTGATTTTACTTGGTTCAATGTTCAGTGGCAAGTATTTTATATATGCGCAGGTCTTGAGACAGAAAATCAAATTATTCATTCACTTAAGGTCTTCAAAAATAACGATTGCGAGATGACGGACAGGAAGACTTCAAACGTAACAGTTTGAACTAGCTGTCAGAAACTTAATAAGTACTCTCAGATCTTTTCTTGCTATTGTCGTTTTGTTCTTCTGGTAAACAAGTGATTCTTTCATTGTTGAAGACTCTCTAGCGACTATAAAGATGAACAGGAATAAAACGCTGACCATTGATAATTTGTATTTTTGTTAAGCTCTGACTTTGTGTTCGATAAGGTCCCGTGTACCTTTACTCCATATTCCTTTATGTTCTATAAAGGCGTCTGTCTTGACAGTAAGTTGACACGACTTAATACAAGTTAAACCCTTAAATGTAAGATACCAGATGGAAGTACTCAAAAAGGAGAGCCAGTTTGGTATTATGTAATGTTAGAGTTCAATTCTTCATGAAGAAACGACTACTAGTATATGTTTTCTGTATTCAGCATAGAATCATATCTTCTAAACTATATTTTTTCGCACAATGTCTGGATATTGGTGGACATGCATCATTGCGAAACCAGACATTTACAAATGAAAATTAATACTTGTACTATAGCCATTTAGTAGGAAAGTAAATGCACAAAAGACAAGTAATTCAGAAACATGCATGGATCACGCAAAATTATGTAGGGGCGACACCGGAGTAATGGGAGTTTGCTTCTTGCAAGACATTCGCCGTGAAAACAATTTGATATGAAGACAAGCCTTTGTTTCCACTTTGTTTTAAAATTTCAAACATGAGGCTGTTACGGCCCAGGTCAATGTTCTTAAGCAACACATATTTTCCTTTCATTTTGCTGTTAGCTTTCTGATATAAATTTATACATATTATAGACTATTATGATTCTTTTTTTTTTCAATTTCAGTTAAACACTATTTATGATTTGCTTTTAAATAAATTTTAACATGTTTAAATGTCTTTTTCTTTTTCTTCATCTTTTTGAAACCCTGGTTTTGTATTACCACTGACCAGTTCAGTAAAGAAACAGCTGCTTCATGTTTGCATAAATGTGTTTGTAACCAATCTAACATGCTATTATAATTTCCTTAGTTTTTATTCCGTGTCTATAGAGAGTCTTCATCGGGGAGGCAAGATTTATTTTGTCTGTTGGTTGCTTGGCTAGCGTAAGCTAATCGATTTACCTCACATTTTGAAGTTGGATGGAAATTGTTTCTAGATAAATGCCGTACCTTTGTACTTTGGTTTCCTGTCGGATTTTTCTCAATTTTAAATTGGGAAGTTTTATCATTTGTTTTGCATAATTATTATTTTTGACTTGCAAATGAACGATTAATAAATCTAGTCCCGTGTGTGCTAGCGAAATGTCTTTAGTGTAATCTCGGAGTGTAATTTTTATTTCAACTTTTACGTTTGCATCAGGACGACCTAAAACACGAAAACTTTCTGTTTTTCAAGAATGACATTCGTTACTTCAAACAAAAATCGCTTTTATCTTCTTTTTTTTTTTGCAGTAAAAGACCTGTTTCTTTAAAAAAAAACTTTCATACAATCGACTGATTCGGGAAGGTCAAGGATTATAACATATTTTTCGTAATTCTGAAAAACTTTTTAGTAATCTCTGGTGTATTTATGATGGCTTGGTTTGAAGCGATAACAGACGAACTATGCTTACTAGTGCTGCATAAAAAAACATGAGGATATGGTTTGTCCTTTATTACAAATTTGACTCCAATAAGGATAATTTTCGTCTCATAGAAAAATCGATAATTTATTTTTCGATTTTTATCGGATATAAAAGTTATTTTGAAAAATACAAACCGGATTATTATTTATTAAAGTTTCGTATGCATCATAAATCAAGCTCCGGCAACTTTTGACTTGTTCTGATATAAATAGTAATGATTTTCATCGGAGACAAAGATAGATATTTTTGTCGTGATTGGAAGAATCGTAAAAGTGTTATTTTTCTGAATTCTGTTTGTTTAATCGGACATCGTAGAGTTTTAATTTGATTTCTTTTTGCCGAACTGGACTTCATATTGTGTATTGATTTGAAACATGAACGAGGACCTCGATGAGAACACCTGGATTGAAAGTTTGCAAACGTTCCGACCAATGAAATTCATTTTAATATGTAACGAGAGCACCTAGATGAAATATTTTATCTATACTACAATCAGTTTTAACTTAGAAAATTCCGCTCAAATATATAGGAAATAAAATTATATGAAAGCAACAATGCAGAATGTTTCTTTTCCATTTTCTGTTTTTTTAACAATGTTTATGTTCATTTCAATTTGGAAAGTAGACTTATATTAAATGCCCAAAACGTACATGTATGTTTTCTTTTAAAACATTAAAAAACGTAAGAGTATGCCGACAAATAGCCTGTCAAGGTCGTTAAACTTAAATCAACTTACCCATCTTTATCGCAGACTAAAATTTATCTCATATATACAGAATACATGTTAATTTATTACAAGTACGTCAGGGTGCATGACAGCACAATAATCTTTTTACAGAGTCGTAAGAACAATATTTTTGTTTGATATTTGTTTCTCTTCCACAATTAACGCCCGATTTGGCCAGTGACCGGTATTACAATTTAACACAGTTTTAGAAGTTCAGTGGGCTGCTGCTTCATTTATAATTTTGAGCATGCCTTTCTGTTTATCATATTCAACGTCAACATTATCTTCGTCGATTTTATTATTCAACAATATCTTGTTTTTCATTACAAGCTTTTCCAAATATCAATATACAGCAAGAGAATGAATATATGTTGCTTCAAGACACATCGATTTAAATTATGTACACAACTTATGTAGTTTTCCGTGTCTACATTTGATTTACGAGTACAATATAGTAAAACAGAAAAAAGAGAAACGGTAAATATACAGGAATACATAAAGTTTCGTAAATAGTTGCAAAGGACCACACGTTACTTACGATATATACATCGAGGTCGTTTTGCTTGAGTGATTTACCTGTAAAAAGTCCGCGGGTCTCATCCATGTTTAAAACGAATTAATGCATGTTTGAAATAGCTTAACAGGGGCGTGGCCTATTAGTTTGACCCAACTGACCACTAACTTGATTTCAATTGATCGACTGCAGAGAAATCTATTTGGCTGGCGTTAAAATGAATTGATATGAATTGAAATGAATTAAATATAATTTTTAATTTTTGTCAATCTTTATCAAATAACGATCAATCTCATTTAAATAGCGTTAACACGTTTTTGTCCGATCAAGTTAAATTCGGGTTACTAGTGTTTATTCATATGATTTGAACCACGTGACTTTGGCCCTTTTGATTAAATTAATTCTCTTAGTCTAAGATTGAAATTATAAATTATATCAAATTTGCGAATAATCCAGTCCATTTCAGTCATGGATCTAAGACTAATGTGGCTTGAAATCATCATGTTTTAAAAGAATTTGGACGTAAACTTAAGAAAGCAGGTAGTTATAAAGCTACTAAGCTTAAATATTCAACATACAAGCTGTTTCCCCTTAATGCGGACAAATCATGAACAATATCTTTGTGTATCGTGATTCTGTTCTGAACCTTGCGATTCGACGATTTGTAGCTATTTTATATACAAATTATCAGTCGGTTACGCGTCAGATTTTCAAATTGAAAAGAATAAAAGTTTTCAAAGTAGTCAAAGTTCTTTTGAACACGAAAAGAACCCTAAAAACCTGTATAATTCACCTATATTCGAACAAATTGTTGATACAGCAATATGAATGGGCATATTGGCATTTTTAATTTAAGGGTACATATATTGCTATTGTAAAGGCTGGCGTCAGTATAAGGCAAAATGACCGCTTTGCAAATAAGCAAAATACCCCAAATTTTGCCATATCTTCCGCCTTAAGTCAGTAGTGTACTCGCTTATGACAAAGGATGCAATGCATCTATAGAATGATAACTTTGAAAAATTTACGTTAATGTCATCAAAGTAATATATATCAGTGCAACGCCTGTACTAATACTTTTCTCAGTGATTTGGAGAGCCTTTTCGCTCTTCATTTCCTGTGGCATAATATGAACGTGTGATGCCTCATTTATTGTGTTTATCATCCAATCAATGTGTGGTTTAAGTTATGTAGGACCAACTGGGTTTAAGATATGTAGGACCAACGGGTTTTAAGATATGAAGGATTAACGGGGTTTCATATATGTAGGACCAACGGGGTTTTATTAAGATATATAGGACCAACAAGATTTTTGTTAAGATATGTATGACCAACGGGGTTTTGTTAAGATATGTTGTACCAACCGGGTTTAAGATATGTAGGACCAACGGGGTTTAAGATATGTATGACCAATGGGGTTTTGTTAAGATATGTAGGACCAACCGGGTTTAAGATATGTAGAACCAACGGGGTTTAAGATCTATAGGACCAACGGGGTTTTGTTAAGATGTGCAGGACCAACGGGGTTTTGTTAAAATATGTTTGATCAACTGGGTTTTATTAAGATATGTATGACCAACGGGGTTTTGTAAGATCTGTAGGACCAATGGGGCCTTGTTAAGATCTGTAGGACCAACGGGGTTTTGTTAAGATCTGTAGGACCAACGGGGTTTAAGATATTAAGAACCAACGGGTTTTGTTAAGATATGTAGAACCAACGGGGTTTAATATATGTAGGAACAACGGGTTTTGTTAAGATATGTAATGGGTTTAAGATATGTAAGACAAACGGGCTTTGTTCAGATATGTAGGACCAATGGGATTTTGTTAAGATATGTAGGACCAATGGGGTTAAAGATATGTAGGACCAACGGGGTTTTGTTCAGATATGTAGGACCAACGGTGTTTAAGATATGTAGGACCAACGAGTTTTGTAAAGATATGTAAGACCAATTGGGGTATACGATATGTAGGAAAAACGGGTTTTGTTAAGATATGTAGGACCAATGGGGTTTTGTTAAGATATGTAGGACCAACGGGGTTTGTTAAGATATGTAGGACCAACATGGTTTTGTGTTAAGATATGTAGGACCAACATGGTTTTATTAAGATATGTAGGACCAACGGGGTTTTGTTAATATATGCAGGACTAACGGGGTTGTTTTAAGCTAACGTTTTAAATTGTTTAAATCATCCGACGAAAACATAAGAAGCCACAAACACAATACTCAATTTAGAAAGTCCAACCAATCAAACCGTTCAGAAAAATAAACCACAATTAATGAAATTAATGAATTAGAAAAAAATCAGCTTTTAAACTGTGAACTGCACTCCTCGTTCTACAAGAAGAAATATTAGGTATATTCGAATATCGCATTTTGAAAACAATTTAGAAATGAATAAAGTGGCTTTTTGCTATATCTTTTTCTCCTTTATGGATGGACAGGCATTATACATTTTCATTTATGGTTGCACACAATAAAGCTAGCCAAAGGAGAGAGATAAAAACAATACGATACGACATTACAGAAAAATATATGTAAGTATCACATTTTCACTAAGTAAAGTTAATTATAATCACAATACAAGCATATCGATACATCAATAATTAAATTCAATCAGTGACTTTAACCTTGGAGTTCCAGAATATGATATGTTCATTTACACATTTTTTCTTTTTTGGCAAATATGCTTTATAAAGTTAAATTATCTTTTATAAGTCCCTCTATATGAGTTTTTTTTTAAATTTTGCATCATAAATTCAAACATTCAGATGGAACCAGATTGATTTCTACTATAATATAAAACACCTACAATTGTTTTGCAATTTCAAACATTTTTATTTAATATATTCTTCACATTTTGATCAGCTGCAATGTCTGCTGATTGTGTACCTTGGTTTATTATCAATGACTTTTTGAAGCTTTGACTAACTTGAAAATGGCTATTGTAATCTTATAGTTCGTTTCTGTTTGTATTGCATTTTAGTGTGTCTGTTCTGTTGTTGTTTTTCTCTTATAGTTGATGTGTTTCACTCAGTTTTAGTTTGTAACCCGGATTTTTTTTTCAGTATCATAAAATGTATCATTGGTTCTTTTCATTGTTGGCTATTTAAAAGTTATTTGTGGTGATAACTATTGTTATGATGGTAATCGTAGGATAAATTAAATCGCAATTATAAGGCAAAGCAATGGAATCACACAAAGTCAAAATACAGCCAATAGCGCTGAAGACATAACTATCAACATGATTAAATAAACTGGTCCTTACATGTTAACACTGCCTGGATATATACTAATTTCTTAAATAGGTTTTCAGCCGTGTAACTCATTAAATTAAAGATGACAAAGGGTAACACAAACAATACATTGATGTGTCAGAATGACATGTATGCCTCGTGTTCAAAAACGATTGCAAGCTCAATATGGGAAGGACTTTAAAAAATAGTCTTAATAACTGTTCTTATATCGAATGTATTAAAGCTCAAATCATAGGTTTGATTTCGGCAAAAATCAGACGAATGGAACCTAATGTATACATGATCTGTGACTCACAAACTAAAAAAAATCAAAATATTTGAACTCGTTTAGGAACCAAACGTATATACATGTTATTTTCACGATATCTTAAGTAAAGCGCTTAATTTCTGCCAAAATTAGCGGAGCGAAACCAAACGTTAATCAATCTGTAACTTATCGTATTACATTCACATACTAAAGACCAACAGTCTGTTAATGCGTTTAGGAAACATTCCGTCTATAGTGTGTTGTCGAATGATGGAACGATGGAATGACGAACAAGGGTTAAACTACATGGTCCCAATGTTTCTCAGTAGTAGATGTATCAAGTTATTTATGATTATAACATGAACAGTATTATTGAAGAACAATGAGTCTGAAAATTATGGTCCAAAACATTTTGTGAAAATAATGTTTTTTCAGACCTAGTTACAAGCAGATAACAGACTAACTCAGATATAATTATATAACGAATATTTTACTAAAGGCAAATAAAATGTATACTTACATAAAATTTCTACAATAAATAGAAAACACATTGATCGTTATAAAATGTATACGATAATGCAATTACAGTAAAATTAAATAATACGGACAAATGTAATGTTATTTGGAGAAAAAAAAAGATATAAAAATAAGAATGTCAAATCATCTTTGAAATACTAAATTAAACAAAATTTTCCAGCATGCTACAAGGAAAAACGTTTAACAACGATATTCATTAAATATTTTAAAGAAAATTGTCTGTAATAATTCAGTGGATCATGTTATCTTGAATACAGATATATAACTGGTCAAAACTTTAAAATTGCTGTGATTAAACGAGTGTAGAACTTTGGACCTGTTATACAAATCTAGTCACTTCAATCAACAGTGAGGTTTGAATCATTTCCTTATAAACCTGTTAACCTCTATTGAATTTGGATATTTTCCATACAACTACAGCACACATTTAGACGTTGCTAAACATAAAATTCAACTAACAAATAAACAAATGCATTATTTCAATAATGACGTGAAATGTGACATTCTGATATTAAAGACTAAGACAACAAATGACGAAAATAAAAAGAAGTGACAATACAAATGATGAAAAAGATCTACAACAGCTAAACGAATATCCTCAGTCTTACTGAACGGTTTTACAAACATAAGTTCAACTCTAGTTAATCGAATCATATGGCAAAATCAAGGGTACGTTATTCATATGATTTGCATCACGTGACTTTGGCCCTTTTGATTAAATTACCTCTCTTTCCCTAAGATTGAAATTATAAAGTATATCAAATTTGCGAATAATCCAGTCCATTTCCGTCATGGATCGAAGACTAATATGTTTTGGAAAACTTTTTTTGACGAATATTTTCAAAAATGTTTTGTAAATCTGAGGGAAAATGCTGATAATTTGACTTTTTACAAAATGGGAAGGTTAAAATCATCATGTTTTAAAAAGAATTTGGACGTACACTTAAGACAGCAGGTAGTTTTAAAGTTATCAAGCTTTAAAATTCAACATACAAGGTGTTTCCCCTTAATGCAGACTAATCATGAACAATATCTTCTTGTATCTTGATTCTGTTCTGAACCTTCAGTTTCGACGATTTGTAGCTATTTTATATAGCAATTATCAGTCGGTTACGCGTCAGATTTTCAAATTGAAAAGAATGAAATTTTTCAAAGAAGTCAAATAAATGTTCTTTTGAACACTAAAAGAACCCTAACAACCTGTACAATTCACGTCTATTCGAACAAGTTGTTAATACAGCATAAAAATGGGCATATAGGCATTTTTAATTTAGTGGCATATAATGATATTGTAATGGCTGTCGTTATGATAAGGCAAAATGGCCGCTTTGAAAATAAGCAAAATTTTGCCATATGTTCCGCCTTCTAAAGTCAGCGGTTTACTCGGTTATGACAAAGAATGCAATGCCTCTATAGAATGATTATTTAGAGAAATTCACGTTAATGTCTTCAAATCAATATACATAAGTGCCACGACGGCAATAATACTATACTTAGTGATTTGAAGAGCCTTTTCGCTCTTCATTTCCTGTGACACAATATGAACATTTGATGCCTCATTTATTGTGTTTACCATCCAACCAATGTGTGGTTTCAGATATGTAGGGCCAACAGGGTTTTGTTAAGATATGTAGGACTAACGGTGTTTTGTTAAAATATGTAGGACCAACGGGGTTTTATTAAGATATGTAGGACCAACGAGGTTTAAGATATGTTGGACCAACAGGGTTTTGTTAAGATATGGATATGTGAGACTAACGGGTTATGTTAAGATATGTAGGACCAACGGGGTTTTGTAAAGATATGTAGGACCAACGGGGTTTTGTTAAGATATGTAGGACCAACGGGGTTTTGTTAAGATATGTAGGACCAACGGGGTTTTGTTAAGATATGTAGGACCAACGGGGTTTTGTTGAGATATGTAGGATCAACGGGATTTTGTTAAGATATGTAGGACCAACGGGGCTTTGTTCAGATATGTAGGACCAATGGGGCTTTGTTAAGATATGTAGGACCAACGGGGTTTTGTTAAGATATCTAGGACCAACGGAGTTTTGTTAAGATATGTAGGACCAACGGGGTTTTGTTAAGATATGTAGGACCAACGGGGTTTTGTTAAGATATGTAGGACCAACGGGGTTTTGTTAAGATATGTAGGACCAACGGGGTTTAGTTAAGATATGTAGGACCAACGGGGTTTGTTGAGATATGTAGGACCAACAGGGTTTTAAATATGTAGGACCAACGCAGTTTTTGTTAAGATATGTAGGACCAACGTGGTTTAAGATATGTAGGACCAACGGGGTTTTTGTTAAGATATGTAGAACCATCGTGGTTTAAGATATGTAGGATCAACGGGGTTTGTTGGGATATGTAAGACCCACGGGTTTTTTGTTAAGATATGTAGGAGCAACGTGGTTTAAGATATGTAGGACCAACGGGGTTTTGTTAAGATATGTACATGTAGGACCAACGGGGTTTTGTTAAGATATGTAGGACCAATGGGGTTTTGTTAAGATATGTAGGACCAACGGGGTTTTGTTAAGATATGTAGGACCAACGGGGTTTTGTTAAGATATGTACATGTAGGACCAACGGGGTTTTGTTAAGATATGTAGGACCAATGGGGTTTTGTTAAAATATGTAGGACCAACGGGGTTTTGTTAAGATATGTAGGACCAACGGGGTTTAGTTAAGATATGTAGGACCAACGGGGTTTTGTTAAGATATGTAGGACCAACGGGGTTTTGTTAAGATATGTAGGACCAACAGGGTTTTGTTAAGATATGTAGAACCGACGGGGTTTTGTTAAGATATGTAGGACCAACGGGGTTTTGTTAAGATATGTAGGACCAACGGGGTTTTGTTAAGATATGTTGGACCAATGGGGTTTTGTTAAGATATGTAGGACCAACGTGGTTTAAATTGTTTAAATCATCCGACGAAAACATAAGAAGCCACAAACTCAATATAGAAATGCCAACCAATCAAACCGTTCACAAAAATAAACCAAATTTAATGAAATTGATGAATTAATAAAAATCAGTTTGAAACTGCAAACAGCACGTAACTAGTTTCCTTGATCTAAACGAAGAAATATTAGGGATATTCGAATATCACATTTTGAAAATAATTTAGAAATGAATAAAGTGGCTTCTTCTATATTTTTTTCTTCTTCATGAACTGACAGGCATTATACATAATCATTTATGGTTGCACACAATAAAGCTAGCCATAGAAAAATACCAATCAAGCAAATGGAAGACAAAAAACCATTACGATACGACATTACAGAATAAATTATATACATGTAAGTATCACATTTTCACTGGGTAAATATATTTGGAATTACAGTACAAGCATATCAATACATCAATACGTAATTTCATTAAGTGACTTTAACCTAGGAGTTCTATTATATATTTTGTTCATTCACACACATTATTTATTTGGGGGCACATATGCTATATAAAGTCAAATTGTCTTTTTTAAAATCGTAAGTCCCTCTATATGAGGCTTTTTATCTTGCATCTTTGATATATTCTTTGCCAGTAAAGTGACTATCATAGATTATAGTTTTCATATGGGCTAAAGTAACAATATCCATATTCATTGGAAGATCAATATGTGTTGCTTCATAAATTCAAACATTCAGATAGAACCATATTTATTTCTACTACAATATGACAAACCACCCACACTGGGTGTTCTTTAGTTTCTGGCACTTTCTTGCACTGTAAAAGCTTCATTCTTAAAAGTCAATATTAGTAGATAAAACCCGGTCAATCATTCCGTATTGAAATGAACAGAGTTTTTATTGTTTTTGACAAATTTAAAAACACGATTATGTATTGTTTTTGCAATTTCAAAAATTTGTATCTTAAAATTTTGATCATCTTCAATTTCAACTGAACTTTACCTTGGTTTAAAATTGTATTAAGCATGACTTTTGAACCTGTGTTTGACTTGTAGAAAATGGCTATTGTTATCTTATAGTTCGTTTCTGTGTTTTTTGCATTTTAGTGTTTCTGTTGTGTCGTTGTTCTCCTCTTATATATAAAAAAAGAAGATGTGGTATGATTGTCAATGGGACAACTCGCCACAAGAGACCGAAAAAACACAGAAATAAACACCTAATGGTCACCGTACGGAATTTAACAATAAGCAAAGCCCATACCGCTATAAAAGGCTCCGAAATGACTATGTAAAACAATTCAAACGAGAAAACTACCAAGTTGAAAAACGACCACAAATTCCAAAAAGTTGTGCCAAATATACACAGGCAATTTTTTCCAACGTGTGTTTCACGTTTGTGCTCATCACGTGAGAACAACGTTTTTCACACGTGTGTATCACATGGGTTAAACGTTTATATCACGTGTATTTTACAAACATGATATTCTCACGTGATAATCACGTTTTAATCTGATCACGTGGTATTCACGTTAAAATATCACATTATTATTACATGTAAAAATTTTAACGTGATTTTAACGTGTAAATATTGTGTTAATTTCACATGTAAATTTTTTAACGTGATTTCAACGTGTAAAAATTGTGTTAATTTTACATGTAGATTTTTCAACCTTATTTTAACATGTAAAAGTTGTGTTATTTTCATGTCTATTTTTTCACATGATTATGATATAAATTTATATCAATATCACATGTATTACTTATGTAAGGGACGACATCAAAAGTTCAATGTAGGATAAAAAACTTAATTCACATAGTTTTTTCACTGACACCCCCACCCCCCCACCCCCCCCCCCCCCCCCACTTAACTTAATTGGGAAAAATTGATTTACCAATAGAGATATATGTAAAAATCGATTTTAGATATACAAAACTTGTAGAATTTTAACCCCCCCCCCCTCCCCCCCCCAAACTATTTGATTTAAGTTTTTTATCCTACATCGATCTTTTGATGTCGTCCCTAAGTGCAAGTTGTTTTTTCATTGGCCATGTTTGATGTTCATGTATCAAGTGAATATATAAGGTAATGCATGTGCATCATCAATCATATAAATTTTACCTTCAAATTACTGTCACAAGAAAAATAGTAATATACATGTACATGTACCTTATATTTAACTTTCAGTTCAAACAAGACTTAAATGTACAGTTATTATCACTAGCGTTGCACTGAATTAAAGCAAAAGTTTAAAATTCTGAAGTTTTATTAATATTTAATAGAAAACAGACTACTGTACTGTAACCATAGTTTTGAAAGTACAGCATAAAAATTCAGCAATTGCAAAAAATGAAATTGTTCGTTATTGTATGTTGTTTACTGTACAATATTATTCCTTCACAAGAGTTATTCTGAATTATGCTTTGTTATGCTCTTTGATGATTAAGTCTTTTCCTTCATTTCCTCTTCAATGTTTTATTATCTTCCTTTACTTAAAGTTGACAATGGTCTGGTCTTCAATAAAATTACAAGAGGAACATTCTGTAGCAAGTCTTTTTGACAGAAATAAACTCATTTCATATTCTGATATCTTCTTTTCACAGTCATAATAATTTACTGCTTCAGACAATTATTTCCTCTTTTTATTCCTAATAGATGTTACACTTCGCCAATTTTCCCTACAAACATAAGAAAAGTTATATTGGTCAAGAAAAGAAGTATTGTTTTTGGCCCCTTGTGTATAAACTTTTTTAGCCATAACCCCTACCCAACCTCCTTTGGGTATGGAACCTATGGTACAATTTCATAAAGATTCATTTAGTTACAAAAGTTATTGCCTGGAAACAAAAAGTCTTATGACGATGATGCCATACCATAATATGGTTGCAAAAAAAATCAAGGTTTTATAAATATATCATGAATAATATAAGAATAAAAACTTTATTTAAGGGATTCGAAAATAAAAGTAATGAAAAGCAAATGAGGATGGAAAAAATAATTTTTGGAGGTTCAATGAATGCAAGATATTTACCATACCCCAAAAAATTAAAAACGGCATACCGGTAGACTTTTATATAAAATAAATATATAATTAGGAGATAACTGTATTGTACTGTAAGCTCCGACGGCATCAATTGGGGATTTGATGGTCGCAAATTAAGTTTACTGGGGACGCGTTAGCAAAGACAGTAAACGGGTATTTGCGACCATCAAATCCCCAATTGATGCCGTCAGAGCTTAAAATACAATATTGTTATCTCCATTCTAATGAAACTGACAGAAACGACGTTAAAACATGAATTTAAAATCTGTCATTTGCCGTCTGCGCTTGCGCATACGTCCCATAGCATCAATTGTCAATTGATGCCATGTAAATAAGCGACGTTATCCAATCAAAATGAACGTTACAAACGTTGTTGCATTAGAATGTGCAATGTATATACATTAAATGACAAGCCTGCCTGATACAAAGTTATCAGTAACACTGAAGAAAATTTTGGGATGGATGATGGGACAAAAACAATCATACTAGTACTCTTGGATCTCCTTATGTACATAATGAGGTTGCATGGACAAGTTAATATACAAATGTATATAGCCTTTATTTCTATCTCTAACCGAAGCGGATTATGTAAAATGTGAAGAGTCAAAAATTAGTTTTATGGTTCAATAAAATCAAAATAAATTATTGCCATTCATTATAAATAAATTTATATCAAAAATAAGGCTTAAAGAACTTTTTATATTGTTTATATTAACAATAACAACGTACACACATGTTGGCGTATGAATACACAACGTCAGAGTGGGCGTGTCGCCATCAAAATTGACAACATTGAAAATAAAACTAATAATTTTAACCAATCAGAAAACAGTAAATACACCAAATTTATTTATTAGTTATTAATGCCTGTATCCTTTGGTCTCTTGAGTAGAGTTGTCTCATTGGTAATCATACCACATCCTCTTTTTTTGACATTTGTTTTGACATTTGTATTGACACTTATATTGATGTCTTTGTATTAACTAACAGATGCCTCTACTGATTTTGTTGTTTGTTTACGTGCTGATTGATTGAAATATAGACATTTATCTCAATGGTTTGATTGTTACAGCCAAGATAATCAAGTATATAATACCTGCTTCTTTCACTTCTCCTCCTTATAGAAAAGTACATTTCCTTTGTTAAGCTTTTTCCCCAATGATCTCCTCAATAATTTTCTCTGTTCATTTATATCTAGGGACTTGCAGACTTGTTGTATCCCTAAAACATAATTCAAATTATTCAATTGATGGAAAATATCTAATTTTCATAATGGTAATATTGTTTGGTTAATAATATTTAATACACAATAAAAAAATAACTTCAAATAGTTTTTCACATGTAGCTTAAAAGTTTGTAGTAATTAATGTCATTAATGTTTAGGCTAAACATGAAATAAAAGATGGCTGTTCAAAGCTGATAAAATAAATTCTATTTCTTTCAACTCCACATGCATTTAATTTTAAATAGAATATGAAGACAAATATCCGTTGAGGAGGAGTTCCATAATTGGAAGAAAATACATATAGAAGAAGAAGACAACTAATTGTTTACCACTTGCCTTGGCACTTACCTACCCAAATTATATCGATGCAAGACGTAACGGCCATACTACCATTTATATAGTTAAAATTTGCCTTATAACCTTAGGCAATCATGCAATATATGCACCCACCCCCCCCCCCCCCCGCTTTTTTATCAAAATTTATGGATCCACCACTGAGTATGGAAAATAGTTCGTAAATCTGCTTGACTTGTGTCTTATCGAGTTTGTGTTAAGTGAGGTGCTATTTCTTAAACTTAGGCAATGTTAGGCCAGTTAGGGTAAAAAAAATCAGATAAAAAACGGTAATTTCGTTGAACTTACCTGCACTGCAAATTCTTAAAGTCACATGTACGCAGTAAAGTAGACCAGAGAAGTTTTTTTACTGCTAAAGTTGCGTTATCAGTACACAGACTGTCAGTTGTAAAGAAACGGGTACCGCATCGGCGCATGGACAAGGAGATTGCTTGCTAAAAATAACCGCGGGAAATACCGCGCACCTTGATAAATTTCGGAATCGGTGTGTAGCCCAGAAGAGGAATCATTATTACCATTGTTTTGTTTTCAATCTGGTAGCATAGAAAGATTTAGATTTTAAATTTTATCAATATTTTGAAGGTTTGAATATGAAATGCAATCGATAAATGCAGTTTAAATGAGAATTGATGTGCTTCGTATCTCAGATCATTATCCCGTACGGTTCACGGAAACGAGCGTCCTATGCCAGACGACATGAATATTGACACCACAGTACTGGAAACGGAGAGTAATACAGCTCTTGGAGATATATAAATCAGGTATATAATTCACAAACACGTTCTAACAGTCTAAAGGCATGTGTACAGTAGTAAATTATAGTATACCAATCCCAGAACAAAGGCGGTCTTCATGAAAAACTTGACAGCCCGAAAATTTGAAAAACCTGTCAATGTCATAACACCAAAATTTTAAATTTCTTAAATTTAAACAGTTAAATCATTTGATATACATGATATACCTATATTTGGTATGTGAGTTGTGTGTCCTTTTTCATTAAAATTTTACTGTCACAACAAGATTTATACGTGTCTGGGCGGTATGATTTTTATGAGTATCATGAAGACCAATAATGATAATGATCACAAAAATACACAGGCACTTGTTTTTGTCAATGTGGGGTTTACTATCCACCCCCTTACGAAAAATCGCTTCGTACAGGTGTGGATAGTAAACCCCACATTGACAGAATAAGTGCCTGTACCACGGCACACGCTCTTGTTTCTGTCAATATGGGGTTTACTCTCCACACCTGTAAGAAATATTACAAGGTACATGTAGCTAAACTGATTTGTCCTTGCTTGTCATAAACTAAAGCCATGCAGATACTTTGGAAGTCAATAAGATATAACAGATATCATATTTTATCTCACAACCCATTTAGGCATGTTGACAATAGTACTACAGTAGTATAGTTAATTCTTGCGGTGGGTACGTTGGGGTCTAGCGAATCCAGGGCCATCCGCCCTGATTTCGGTTCGCCCTAGTTACTGTTCGTCCTAGTTCCATTTCGCCTTGAGACCGTTCGCCCTGATACCTGTTCGCCCCGGGTATGTTCGCCCTGATTTTTATTTTTTATTATCATCATGGTGTTGTGTTGTGTGCATTTAATTGAATATGTTGAAGTCGGTCTACAATTTTGCCGAATATTATATTTACGATGTATTATATTGTCCCAGAAAAAAACTAAAATCGCCTTGCAAGACGTCATTATTATTTGGACTAGTGTGAATGTAAAAAAAGTGGAGTGCCAAAGGAGAGCAAATTAGTTGATAAAAAAACACAGACTTCGGCTTTCTTTTGAAAGAAAATTACCAAAGACACTACAACTTTTTATAATCTCTGTAAAAAAATATCTTGATGCCCCCTTTTAAAAATCCTGGATCCCCCTTTTCCCAAATAAAATATACATGTAATTCAAAAGTTTAAAAGAAAACTAAACAGAGGCGGATTGAGGTGGGGGCCAAAAATGTGGTTGCGTATATAGGGAATCACTGAAGCGTGACTGGAGCGGGTCCCCTCTTAGCCAGTCAGTGGGCCCCCACTTATGGAAATGTCTAGATCCGCTAGTGCTAAAGTTAGTATTTATAGATACATGTACATTGGTAGATTAGTTTATATTTATATATCCATTTAAAATAAAAAATTATGAAAAGATTGATTGATTGTTGGTTGATTAACGTCCAGTGGACTGTGGTATTATCATTGATTATGAAAAGAAAAGTAGAGCTAGGTTATGAGGATTTTTTTTATTTTGGAATATCATGAATAGAGCCAGAGGAATCTGAATATCTGGCAAAAACTCAAATACAGGAGGCCTTTTTTATATTCAGCTGCAGGTTAAGATATACATGTATAACACTGATCTATCTGAAGTGGTATATAAACTTCACTTGCCATGCTTGTCTCATACTGAACATTTAACTCCTTTCCTTTAACAATTTAATATACATGATTATGATGATACATGTCAAGATTGTTCACAGAATGACACTTGAGTTATCAGGCAATTAACTTTCACTGTCCCACTATTTATCATACAATTTTGGTTGAAATCAAATTATGTTATGCCCAAATTGCAACATGGCTATAGTTATCATAATATGCCTATGGTAGTCACTGTAAGGCCATAATAAATAATAGGTTTGTTTGCCCAAACGCTACCTACCCAGAAAAAAGCTGCCTACTCAAATTCTTTTATTGTCCTGATTTGAAGAAGTTTTTTTTTAATCAAATAGGCATGAAGACTAATAAACATCTGATACTTCAATTTCTTTTTCTGAAAAAAAAAAAAAGAAAATGCCTACCTACCTACCCACTGTCTCAACCTTTGGGTAGAGTTTGGGCAAACCAAAATATTTTTAAGTGTGGCCTAATTTTCCTTTAAAGTTTTATCAGACTATGACAGTAACTGTATATGTTACTGTAAATGAAATGCTGAATATTTATGCATTTATTTTTTCTATATAACAGTTATTAAGCAGGTCTTGAATGAAGTCTTGATTATGGAGAATCTGTTTGTAAATTCCTGACATGAAAAAGAAAATGACAGAGGGAGAAGTCTGGGTCAGTGTTAGAAGGACAATTCAACAAAGTTCCAACAGATATGTATGCACTTATTCCATTTTATTAAATGTTATGTATTTAACAAAATAGTATGCTCTAAAAAAAAAAACACATTCCTTTTGGCTTGCAGCAAATGCTACATATGATATTTAAGTAACTTTGCAACAAAATGCTAGCATTAACTATTTGCTACTTGTCAACTGAAGGATGTCATGTAATGCATACAAAAATTTATAAACATGATAAATCAAATGTTCTACAAAAATGTACTGCCTTCTACAATATTTCATTCTAAACTTTAAACAAAACTAGATATCATTGAGATGGGAGCCATCTCTGTGGGCCCCGCTGTGAATAATGTGCATTAAAAAATTGTATCTTTACCATAGGACATGGGTTTGTCAACTGAAATCAAAGTTTTTGACCTTGACCTTTGACCTAGGAAGTTGTAAATAAATTATGACACACCCTTTGGTGTTGGTTTATAAACATGTCAAGTATAAACTTTGAAATGATAACGGTTCTCAAGATATAGAGCGGACACGATCTTTACCATAGGACATGGGGTTGTCAACTGAAACCAAAGTTTTTGACCTTGACCTTTGACCTAGGAAGTTGCACATAAATCATGACACACCCTTTGGTGTTGGTTTATATACATGTCAAGTATAAACTTTGAAATGATAACGGTTCTCAAGATATAGAGCGGACACAATCTTTACCATAGGACATGGGGTTGTCAACTGAAACCAAAGTTTTTGACCTTGAACTTTGCCCTAGGCAGTCGTTCATAAATTATGACACACCCTCTGGTGTTGGTTCATATACATGTCAAGTATAAACTTTGAAATCATAACGGTTCTCAAGATATAGAGCGGACACGATCTTCACCACAGGACACAGGGTTGTCAACTGAAATTAAAGTTTTTGACCTTGACCTTTGACCTAGGAAGTTTTACATACATCATAACACACCCTCTGGTGTTGGTTAAAATGGATGTCAAGTTTAAACTTTGAAATCATAACGGTTCTCAAGATATAGAGCGGACACGATCTTCACCACAGGACACAGGGTTGACAACTGAAACCAAAGTTTTTGACCTTGACCTTTGACCTAGGAAGTTTTACATACATCATGACACACCCTCTGGTGTTGGTTTAAATGGATGTCAAGTATAAACTTTGAAATCATAACGGTTTTTAAGATATAGAGCGGACACAAAGTTAAAGTGTTACGGACGGACGGACGGACGGACGGACGGACAGACGGACGGACGGACAGACGGACGGACGGACGGACAGACTGATCACTATAGGGCGACCCGCCTTAGTCGGCGGGGCCCTAATTAATATGAATTTGGAGGGCTTGCAATCGTGCACTCCTATTGCAGCTGTTTACTTTTTTATTAACACACTGTACAATAAGCCTGCATATTTAGAATCATTATACACAAAAAAAAATACTGATTATGCTAAAAAAAATGGACACCGTCACATTTATTGATTCATTGATGTCTTTATTTCCTCATACTAAAAAGTAATTGAGGTATTGAGTGCCACTTTAAACACCATGGTGCTATTTTGTGGCATCCTGTTTTTATTAGTGGAGAAAACAAGACCTTTATAAGGAAAACTGACAATCCTAGTCAATTAAGTCTCTTAATTTAATACCACACAACAAAAGGAATAGTAAAATAAAGAGAGAAGAAAAAAGAAATGTTTATACATACAGACAAAAAAATATTTAAGTCTCTCAGCATAAAATCCCTGTGCAATGATGCCAATCTTTAATGATATAAAATATTCATAATATCAACATTACTAAAGATGAGTATGTGACATTTTTTTTTCAGTCAGTGGAAGGAGGCATACTACATGTAATATGTGTATTAAATTTCATGTTAATTAACAAGTATTTGAATATATTTATTTTTTTCCAGAAAATAAAATCTGAATTTGAGGCAAATATATGTGTAAGATGAATAGAAGACATGATACTCTAGCAGTGCTTCAGAATCACACTACAGAAATATGAAGAATTTTGATTGTAATCAAGTTAACCTGAAGGTAATTTTATAGTAAAACAAGAAAACATTTCCTATTCAAGTATACTATAATATAATTTTTTTGATGTTTAGGTCACAATAGGATAAAATTCTTTTTTCTGTCTTACTTTCCATCTCCTTACATTTTTTTTTTTTTTAAATTTGGGGGGGAAGGGGGGGGGGGGGGTTTCTGGTAAAGTAATGTTAAAAGTCAAAATTTGTTTGATAAAGCACCATTGAAGTTTAGAACATGTTGTATATAATCTGTTAATAATTAGATATAAGAAAAAGAAAAGAATGCAACTATTTTATCTATGTATATTCTATATAAAAAAAAGAAAAGGTGTGGTATGATTGCCATTGAGTTAACTCTCCACAAAAGACCAAATGACTCAGTTATTAACACCTTTGTCCTATAGGTCACTGTACGGCCTTCAACAATGAACAAAGACCATACAGCATAATTTACTTTATCTTTCTGCTAGGAGAGAACAAACAAGTGTATACATTTTTATTTCATTGTTCAATAATGTTGTTACAACCCATAACCAAATAATGATTATATCCTTCATACTGCAGGTTATTTATTAACTTGCATACACGAAATCTCGTCAAAGATGATTGAATATTTAGAGTTTCAGTAATTCATAAATTGTCTCATTCAAAATTGAAATCTAAAGTTATGACTGTCCAGTAATTGTGGATTTTACAATGTTGACAGCAACAATAGCTTAAATGCTAAATTGACATAAAAAGTTAACAGCAATCTGAAACTGATGCTCAGAACCTTGAGGAATATCTAGAATTTCATTTTGATCTTAAAAACTGTATAATATAATCATTTTCTTGACCTTATTTCATTTTATGAACCATTTATTCATTCATTGACAAAGTTTTAAATGAAAGGCTCAAAGCTTTGAGATTTATAAAAAATAGTTAAGATTTCCAGATGAATGTTTGCCTTTTTTCTCCTGTTTGCTCTGTTTCAATCCTGTTCTAAAGCACATATTGACAATCTGATGTTATTTTTTTTTTAATTTACAGCTTCATAGTAAAACAGATGCTAGGCAACACCTTCACTATTCAAGTCAGACTATAAAAGGAAGCTTTTTTGTTGATAGCTGCACTTGTAAGTAATTATATCTTATGTGTATATTGTACATTTTAAAGAAGAAATAAGAAATCATTTCAGAATCTAAAGGATTATGGGTAATCTTATTGTTTGTACACCAAAATGAAAATAATGTTATGTCATTGTTTGAATTTCTATTGTTTTAGAATATTTTAAACCAACCACAACGTTTTTGTGTACACTTTTGAAAATATAATACAAAATGCACTTATTTAGATTCTGATAAGTTGAATTAAACAGGCTATAATAGAAATGATTGAAATGAAAAGATAAGGTATTATTGCCAATGAGACAACTATCCACCAAAGTTCAAATAAAGTGGATGTAAGCAATTATGGGCTACTGTACATCCATAACAATGAAAAAAATCCATAATGTATAGTTGGTTATATATATAGTTCAGTATGTCGTTAACATTTTTTTATTTAAGAAATAATTCATGGAAGTCATAGATTTCTTGGAAATTTACACATGGCCTTGGTTGTGATATTCAAATTTTATCCTGAGCATTAGCTGATAAAACAACTCTCCACAAGAGACCAAATGAAACAGAAAATATGACCTATAGGTCACTGTATAGCCTTCAAGAATGAGCAAAGCCCATACCACAGTCAGCTACATGTATGAACATGATAAATCACAAACTTTAAAGAATTCAATTGAGAAAACTGACAGCCTTATTAATGTACAAAACAATAAAAAAAATAAAAAAATTATGTAACGCAGCAACAAACAGCAATCACTGAACTACAGGCTCCTTACTTGGGACAGGCACATACATACAGAATATTAGATGGATACAAATAGAATTACATATATAACAAAAGCACAAGTGGACATGGATTTGTAATTGTACATCCAACAACAAAAAGACAGTAAGTAAAGATCTGAGAGTACTTGCAGTTATCGAAAGCTGGTTCAATTGAGAATTTTAATGGGCTTTTTCCAGGAACTTTTATTAAAATTTGATGGGTGGTGGTTATTTAAGAACACTGCTTGAATATTTAAATGAAATATCCAAATTAAAATGTATGCATGGTGGGGTCAAATAAAAAGTGCCTTCCTCCCCCTTATCTACATTTATTTTTGGAACAGCCCTCACATTGTTGTTTTACATTTTATATTTCATATTTCATATTAGAAGTAAAATAAAGCTTTCATTATGTATGCTAATATAAGATAATACTAATAACAATAAATAGAATTCTTTTTTTATCCTTTCAGATGAAGAAGAAATCAAAGAGTGGAGCATTTAGAAGATAGAACATTCAAATATTATTTGTTACTATTTCAGTAACTTATCAAATGTGAACTGTTTAAAATATTCTTAAATATGAATATAATTGAATTTCAAGTTGGAAAGTGTTTTTTTCTTATTTAACATTTGGCAATATATGTCTTTGATAGGGACATTGTTTTTAGTCATAAGCTGATTATTTTTAGATCATGATAAACCTACAAGGGACATAACTCTTAATAGTTATCAAAGGTACCAGGATTATAATTAAGTACGCCAGACGCCCGTTTCGTCTACATAAGACTCATCAGTGACGTTCATATCAAAATTTTATAAAGCCAAACAAGTTCAAAGTTGAAGAGCATTGAGGAAATTAAAGAATGGACATTGTAAAATAGCTTGTTTGTATTGAAATGTTGTTTGGTATACATTTGGTTATGCATAATTTGTTGTACAATTTCGAATTCGACTTCCTTTCAAACTTTGAAAAAAAGATTTGGATTAAAATATATTGTAATGATAGTTAAGTTTTGATGTATGCTTAACATCCAGCTGCAAATATTACATACATATTCGGGATGATAACAGGTACATTAAACATGCATATGAGGTAGCTGATAATCAGTTATAACCTACAAGATAATTTATTGATGTTTAACTCACAGTTACCATACTTTTAAGATAAAGAACCAGAGAAACATCTTCAAATAGAGATGACCAAGAAAAAAAATGATATGTCAATAAGTACAACAAAGACAATATTTCATTTTTTCCAAATGGCTGCTTCACATAAATGTCCTGTTGTATTATCACGTTTATATCACATGGTATATATTTAACGTGAATATCACGTTGTATTATCACGTTGATATCATGTGGCATTATACACAACGTGAATATCACGTGTGACCAACGTTTTGTTCACGTTTGTGCTCACAACGTGAATATTACGTTTCTGCTCGTTTCACGTTCTACTCACGTTGTGTGGACAACGTGAATATCACGTGATTCTCATGTTAAAATCACGTTGGAAAAAATTGCCTGTGTAGGGTTTTCTGCCTAGGATAAAAACATCCTTATCATTTAGAATAATTCATACTTTTGCAACCAGTATTTTTTATAGAATGACTATACATGTATAACAGATATAAATGATAAAACCTGCAACTGACTACAAAATAACAACTGATAGATACATATCCTATCACAAGCATATAAAATTCACAGCCGCGTTAGCCAAATCGATAGACGCACAAATTTAAGTGACGTCACATTGAAATTTCGAAAAATTTCCCAAAAAAATAGGATAGAATTAGGATAAAATTCAAGATTGGATTTGTAATGTTGATATAACACTTATTAATAACAATGAAAAATACAATACTAATAAATATAAAATTGTGGGAGCAATTAGATAATTAATTTGATATCAAGCTATATCGGTATTTCTCTAAAGCAAACTGTAAACCAAATATATCGTATCAATTTAGTTGAACCAAATGAACTGGATGACTAATTTTCTCTACCATAACACACGAAAACAGAAAAAAAATAAGATTTACAACTACAAACGATAAAACATTTGACAAAATCCGATTAGAATAGTAAATATTACATCAACATAGTACCGTTACAACTTAAACGTCTTATAGCAATGCGAATTCACACTCAGCAAAACAGTCACAATCGGGTATAAGTCACGCTCGGTAATTAAACGCTGTAGAATATATGTATATCAAAAAAGAAAAACAGCTGGTATTTTTTCCTCTTTCAGTGTTGAATCCTATAGATTGTAAACTTTTTAGTGATATTTCAATCCAATAAAATTCTTAGAATGTCGGTTTAAAATATTTCACATTTACCAAAAATTACGATTCCCATCACTGTCTTTGTCATGCTGTCTTACGTCTTTGCTTTCATTCATGTATTCAACCAAAATATGTGTCAGGTAGTTAACTTACCACCACGATAGCTACCTAAGTTCTACAGTACGGTAAACAAATTATCTTTCATGGTCATGGGGTTGTTATTATGTTGGAACTTTTCTTAGAAACAACTTTGTGACATGTCCTCTTACAACATTGTTTACAAGACTTTAATACTAATATTTCTAGTAGACCTTATATTGAATACAACAAATGACTTTCTTATCTAGGTGCATCACAGCTCGTTTACACCAGGGAAGAGCTCCCATTATGCATTAAGCAGGTGAAGATTTCAGACTGTGACAAATACCTGTTGAAATAGACAGGTCTCACTAATAAACTCAATGTTTAAGTAGTTGTCTTATATCAGGTATAATTAATTATTTAATGATATTATACTTATACTTACATACAAGGTGTTTTTCTGAAAAAAAATCAGTATAATTATAAGATACTTAGTATAAAAGTGACACCTAACATCCACGTATTCCAAAATCAATCCGAATTAAGATAGCAAACAATATAATTCGGTAGACTCCGTATCCATACTATAAGTATTTTATTGTAATTATATTACACAATGTTGATCACATGATGCTAGTATTACTAGACTTTCAATTGCTTTACATCAATCCAATACTGCACAAATATTGTGAAATAGTAAAACATAAAAAACACCAATAAATAAATATGCTGCAGTTTATGCCACTAATATACTAGTATATCCAGTAGAAATAAAATCGATTGTAATACTACAGTATATGGTACAGTAAATGATAAACTATGTCTTGAACCTATGATCAGTCTCTGGGCTGTCCACTTTCTATAAGAGATGACAGGATGTGCCGCTGGAAAAGGTTACCTTTTCAAACTTGATTATATGTGAGTAGGTTGGGAAAACTATCAGAAATATATGATAAACGTCAATAAAGTTCCTATAACTTCGTCTGTCATCTTTATGGGTGTTCATGGCTGTGTTTAATCAACCATTTGTTTTTAACTTTTGGAGCTTTTGGTTTTCTACTGTAACATTATACACCAAACGAAACCCAAACAATACGGGAAAAGGTAACATTAGTACCTACGCAGTGTATGAAAAGAAAATGAAATTTAAATTATGTAAAGTGGTTGGGGTAACAGAAACCAAGCGGTACCCCCTATCAATCAAATACTAGATTGTGCACCCACCCACGAGGATCGGTCGGTCATATTGCTCCTTTAACTCAAGATCTGTTTTGTTTATAAACATTATTTTAACTATAAGATATAATGAAAACAATTGTGTTTATGTCAGATAATCAAATATATTAGTATGTACTGTTGTTAATAATATTTTCGTGTACAAGTGAAAATGTTAATGCAAGATATTCTTTGTAATCATCTTATAATAGTTGGATTTTTATACCCCGTATGAGAACACATTTTATGAAAAAAACCATTGAAATATTACCGTACAATTCTTTGAAACAGCATCACTGTAGCAATCCAAAACATAGATACGATAGAACAGTTCAAACAAAGTTATCATAATTTCTTGTTCTTAAAATAGAAATGTAATTTTCAAATGAAGTTTTGTCTTGTATATCTGACATTAACAAAATATGTTCAAGAAACGATTTTGTATGTTTTTCGCCAATTTATTTTTTTGCATACAAAATAATATATATGTTGATTAAAATATTTATTTTTGTTATATTTTGAATTATTCAGAGGGCATCAGGGAAGATCAGTATTGTACAAACTGCCTTTCCCCTTTTTAGATAAAGTATCTATTATTATCATATTATATCACATTTCTGTATCCATTTTTAAGCATAATTTTTGCGAATAAATTTGAATAGGAGTACTTACTCAGAAATGATTTCTGTCCTGAAATGTAGACGATTAAGAGTTAAAAATTTATTTGGAACTCAATACACATACCAATGAACCTAAGACAAACGTAAAGACACACATAGTTTTTCAGTATAGGTATGGTCTATTGCAATTAAACACACCGGTGTTAGCATACCATTTATAGTTTCCTAAACGAGTTTCAGGTAACTAGTATTAAAAACTACAAATTATTCGGATAATACATCCTTCTTCTCAGTTAATAAGCATGGTAAGTGTTAAATTGAAATATATACTAGTAGATCATACGGGTAGCACCAAATACTACTTTGCAATTTATAATAAATGATGGACCCAGAAACAATCTTTAATGTCTTTAAGTCTACCAAATAGATATGTTTTATGCACACACTTCAAAGTTTAATGCGCAATAGCAAACCTTGTGTTAAATAATTGTATCAAGACTAGAAAAATGAATAAAAGTAATCGTGAACCATCATATATAAATAAAGGAATGTGTCAATAAAAGAAAACTATAAATGATAGTTAAAAGATGGAGATAACATTTCAATGTTGTGCAATGTTTCCGTTTTAAGCAGTTTTAAACTTTATGTTAATATATGTGTAATGTTAAACATAATGCAAAAATTAAGCAAACATAGAGAACAGAACAACAGAAAGGGTCAATATGAAAATAATGGGCTGGAAAAATAAAATGGAAACAAATCGATATCAATAATCAACAGACATCTATTTCCCAATCTAAGTTCGTCTTTCAATTGTCCCGTGCCCAGTTCTCAAAATTCCATTACGAAAACGAATCAAAGTGACAAACAAGATCATCTCATTACTTCCATAATGAAGAGTTGACGTGGTACGCTTTTCCTGATATACATGCATTATCCCAATGCGAGTCCATACCCAGTAAAATATGTAACAATAGTTAAAATTGCAGTTAAGATATATATCCTCCTATCTAAAGATTTCAAACTACGATTAAACGGAGCTAATAAGGTACAATAAGACATTAACATATCATCTCGGTTAACGGGGATCACAAACTGTCTGCCGTGCATATCTTAAAAAAAACCACTGTCTAAAGGTTCTTGTGTAAAGAGCATCGCCACTTCACCTTTTTTAAGCTAAAAATTACCTCAAAATAAGAACATGGACGAGCGTAACATATGAATTGATGAATGTCAGTGCCATCAGACGCGAGAGACAGGTATTGATATCTAAATTGATAATCTGTAAACAGTCCCGAAGTAGGGAAAAGAGAATAAGAAAAGAAACATATATCATATCGCCTAAAATAGGTGAATGCCAGAGTCAGACGACAAATAACTAATATAAGAAAAGAAAGATATATCATATCACCTAAAATAGGTAAATGTCAGAGTCAGACGTCAAATAACTAATATAAACAGAAAGATATATCATATCACCTATAAAAATAGGTGAATGCCAGAGTTAGACGACAAATAACTAATATAAGAAAAGAAACATATATCATATCACCTAAAATAGGTAAATGTCAGAGTCAGACGTCAAATAACTAATATAAGAAAAGAAACATATATCATATCACCTAAAATAGGTAAATGTCAGAGTCAGACGTCAAATAACTAATATAAGAAAAGAAACATATATCATATCACCTAAAATAGGTAAATGTCAGAGTCAGACGTCAAAAAACTAATATAAGAAAAGAAACATATATCATATCACCTAAAATAGGTAAATGTCAGAGTCAGACGTCAAATAACTAATATAAGAAAAGAAACATATATCATATCACCTAAAATAGGTAAATGTCAGAGTCAGACGTCAAATAACTAATATAAACAGAAAGATATATCATATCACCTAAAATAGGTAAATGTCAGAGTTAGACGACAAATAACTATTATAAGAAAAGAAACATATATCATATCACCTAAAATAGGTGAATGTCAGAGTTAGACGACAAATAGCTAATATAAGAAAAGAAACATATATCATATCACCTAAAATAGGTAAATGTCAGAGTCAGACGTCAAATAACTAATATAAGAAAAGAAACATATATCATATCACCTAAAATAGGTAAATGTCAGAGTCAGACGTCAAATAACTAATATAAACAGAAAGATATATCATATCACCTAAAATAGGTAAATGTCAGAGTTAGACGACAAATAACTATTATAAGAAAAGAAACATATATCATATCACCTAAAATAGGTAAATGTCAGAGTTAGACGACAAATAACTAATATAAGAAAAGAAACATATATTATATCACCTAAAATAGGTAAATGTCAGAGTTAGACGACAAATAACTACTAAGAATAAGACGGTGATTTACAGGAGAGATGTTGACAACAAAGGTTATATATTGAAAGACACATATATGATTCATCATGTTTTTTATCACATCTTTAACATAAAATTAAGATGTTTCAAAAGAAACAAAAAAACTTGCTTTGTGCTTTACATAGATTTGTTTTTCAAATGTTCATGTTTTATTTCATAATGAACTTTGCACTTGTACTTAGTCTTTTGTACTCTTCCGAAAATAAACTACATAACATCACACTTACCCGCATGCGGAGCATCTGTATCTGTATTGTTTAGCTGTTGTTGTAACTCTATAACAAATAACATATTTATATATTCTCAAGGTAGATGTCTGACTTTAATAGCATTTTTTTATATAAATATTTTAACGTAACTTCTTATTTGATACTCACCTTTAATTTTGCTCAGACATTTTAATCTCATATCAATAGTCTGCGCCATAATTAGGTGTCATTGTATGCCTTTGGTGTTTTTTCAGTACATGAATACTTTAAGGTATAATATTTTGGAAACTTAAACTGAACGAACTACATATATAGAATAAAGGACTTTTTACTTTTGATACTGACTTTCTCACAGTAAAATATCAGGTGAGCCCGAAGTCAGTATCAAAAACAAAGAGTTCTTTATTCTGTTTATCGGGAATTTAAAACAATATAAAATTCACTACAATAATAGAAAAAATAACAAACGAACTTTTTTTTCGCGTCGAATCACGGCGAATCACACTTGACGTCACAGGCTGCACTACGTCATTTGAAATTTTGTCACAGTGCAGTAAACATGGCGTTCTCTTGCACAAAGTATTGAAAAGAAATTATTGCTTGCTTTTCATTAATATTCTGCTTTGGACATGACACTAACAATGGCAAATTTAATAGTAGCATAACGGTAAGTCAAGTTGTTTTTTTCACAAAACATCACCAAAGTGATCAAAATGATGCGATATGAATCAGCAGATTTTTAATCAATGTAAGATGACTTTAAACTAGGGGACGACCATTTGAAATTCTGGGAGGGGAGGTAGGATTTTGCGAATAAATATGTCAGCCTTGATAATCTCAAAAATAAATGTTTTTGTTCTGTGGTAGTTTGAAAATAAATAACCGAACTTGCGATGTATTGAACATAAATTAATCGGCAGGTCTAATCGAAAGTATGAGATGGCGCCAGATTCTTCATAAATTCATATCCCCCCCCCCCCCAAAAAAAAAAATTGAGTTTCCATATTTTTTAATAATAAAAGTATATAAATATTATTTAAATATACTTGCAATGTCTGAAAATTGGTTTTATTTTAATTGAGGTATATTGTCTCAAGTAATCTTACCTCACTTTCTTTTTAACAGGGCCGTAACGACCTCATGTAGGAAATTTCAAAACCAAACGCTTGTCTCCATATCAAATTGTGTTCACGGCAAGTGCCTAGTAAAAAGCAAGTTCTGCTTTTCTAAGACGTAGCTCTGATTTTTCGGGATCAATGTTTCTTATTTATTGGTCTTTTGTTCATTGATTGCCCTTCTGTATTCTGCTAGTGTTGCATTCCTTTTGTAATCTAGTAATTTTGTTACGAACTTGATCATGAGTTTAAAAAAAACAGCAGCCACAGACTAAACTTTTTGAATTCCTTTGCACATTGGTCTTCTCATGTTGTCCATGTTGTCCCGAGAAACTTAAGTCTTACACTGAATTTATACATTTTGCTTTGAGACATAAAATACTGTCAAACAGTTATTACAACCAAACTTGCATTTTAAGATTAAGAACGGGCCTTCGGAACACCCAGAAAGCATGATTTTGCATCCTTTGTTCTATAGCTTCTAGGGCCTTCAGTGGCTCCAAAACCCATCAAAAAACATTTTGTCTGGCTCAGTTCATCGAAATGTGTTTTTTTAAAAGGGGCTAGTTACAACCAAACTTTATTATTATCTATGTATGTATATGCAGTTGGGAATATACAAAAATCATTTCTACAGAGTATGATGATTAATTTCTGATTAAATGATACATAATGACTTGCCTATACATGTAGTATTTATATTTAGAATAAACAAATCATTTAAAAATTTTAGGTTTTGGAATATAATAAATATAGTTGGGAAACTGAATAATCAGTCCCTTGCTTTAATGAAAATGAAAAATCTTGTTTCAATAGTGCAGAAAATGAATAATATGTCCTCTTAGTTTACAAAAATAAATAACCGATCAAAAACAAATCCTCTTGCCCCTCCCCCCCCCCCCCCCACAGAATATCAAATGGTCGTCCCCTTATCCGAACAAGCTCATTTCCTGTCGACTTCATAATTATTTCAAACATTCAAATAGGCGTCACTAAACTTTTAGCCTAGAATTTTTGCTATTTCAAAGTAATGTTCATTTATTTTCAACACGGACCAGAAATATGAAACTTGGATTTAAAAGGTGTAGGTGACCCGAGTCACAGTTACCCCTTATGAAAGCTACAAATCTGGTCAAAGCAGACTTTTATAGCTTGGTATCCCCGGTTAACCCCCTTTTTTAAATTATTCTAGATCCGCATATATCACGGTTTACTGTTTTGTTCTTTGTTCTATGAATATCTGCCATATTGACAATAAAATCACTTTTTTTTAAATTTCATTTGATGGTCTCACAAAAATGTCGAAAATGCGTAAATTTCCTTTCCATTCTACCTTTTCTCATGAGATAACGGTATCTTTTTGGTAACTATTTGTGTTGCGTTTGAATATGATTTGTAACACTATATAGTGATTAAACAGGTAAAACAAATACTTCTCAAGAAACAGAAAAAGAAAACTACTTGGAACAGCACCAGGCTATGTACTGGTATCGTATGAATAAAAACTCAGCATGGACGATATGTTAGTTGTACCTCATTTAACGCATTTTTTTTAAGAGTCTATCGGGTTTTTCATGTATTTTCTGTTCACATTTTCACAACAATCGTTCAAAAAGGCTAAACTGACTCTGTGAAAGTTTCAAACAATGTTTCATTCGCAAAAAATCTCGTGCGTTTCTACGAAAAAAAATATCACGCGCAATTTTGTGAATGACAGGGGAAAGTAGATCCTTATGCGTTGCATTCGCGCATGTCATTGGCGTACTAACCCAATGATTTTTATATCCCTGCCAGTTCACTGATACTGACATTATCAGCGAGTACACAACAAAGGGAAAAATGCACAAATTACCGATAAATACTAATATTACGTATCATGCTTATGTATCATGTGGATGTCATGCAAACCATTAGCCTTAAAATCAAAAGTAAACCATATGTATACTATTCTAAAACCAACGTTGCTAAAATTAGATGTTAACGTGCAAAACAGGAACCAATTTGATAAAGCAATGTACGGTACTGTCAAATCACTGAATGGTTTTTAGGGTTTGTTATATAATACAAGAATGTCTACAAGAGAAAGAAACAGTATATTATACGCGCGTTTTGTTTATATCACACTCATCGGTTCCAGAAGAGTCAAAACCAATAGGACAAATGATAATTATAAAGGGCAAGAACAGTACAACACAATCTTATATATATAAATATAATTTAGGAAAACAAATCTAGGTTGTTTGATTGGTTGTATTACTGTAGCAGAAGAGTTGAACATGGAAACGAGAACAATAGAAACAACTATGTTTAATGTCAATAATTATTATAAATACATACCTGACGTTCTCCTGGGGTTTTGGGTTTTCTTCTTTTTTGACAGTTTCTCTGAGAAAAAATAATGATCTTATTAACAATTTCCTTCTCATCTTATATCTTAAAATTCTAAATTATCTTAGAATAAAATAAAACAGTGTATGTATAAATGTAAACAAACCGAATTAGATGTGTTAAGATAACCAAAAATAAGGCAAACTAGTTTTTGTAAAAAATTGCTGTTTGTTTTGTTTTGTTGTTTTCCTATTTCACTTCTCCAGGTGCAAAAGGGGAGCATAATATACACAGTCATATGAAATAGTGGTTTTCTTTGTTTCCTGCGAAGGAAAATTCAAATAGGAAAGTCCCCCACCAAGTTGGAAAATCAAAAGTTCAAACACATCAAACGAATGGATAACAACTGTCATATTCCTGACTTAGTACAGGCATTTTCTAATGTAAAAAATGGTGGATTGAACCTGGTTTTATAGCTAGCTTAACATCTCACTTGTATGACAGTCGCATCAAATTCCATTATATTATCACTGATGCGTGAACAAAACAAACAGACACAATAGGTAAAAATGTCAAAAAAAGGGGTACAGCAGTTAACATTGTGTTATCATCTTAATCACTATAAAAACAACAAATGTAACGAAGAAGCATAAAAGGGCATACATCAAATTTAACATCCTAATTAACATTATACGTGTTATTTTAAGTTTTTTGGATTGTAACTTGATTTGTTGGTCAATTGTGAGTAATTTTAATTTCAATATTATCAGAAACCAAAATATATTCAACATATTTGACATTTTGTCCATAAGATAAGAAAAAAATCATTATTAATATAACAACGTCTTATTTTGATTTAGTAGCTAACCTTGATCCTACTAGAAATTTTTAACAAATTCCGAATCACCCTTTCAGGAATATGACAGTTGTTATCCATTCGTTTGACGTGTTTGAACTTTTGATTTTGCCATTTGAATGGGGACTTTCCATTTTGAATTTTCCTCGGAGTTCAGTATTTTTGTGATTGTTACCTTTTACACATTTGGATATTTAATGTCCAATAGTAGTTTTTTCTTAAACAGTAATTATCAGATAATCATCTTTTAATTGTGAATATACGTATAATATGTTTTAATTAGATTAACTAGGACTTTCAATACTGTAACCGTTTATTTTTATAGAAGTAAATGAATCAATTGAGCCTAAACTATTACTACTGTGAATTATTTACAATAAAAACCTATGTTCAATGAAATATTATTCCTTGAAAAAAACAGTTTAAAAAAATAATAAAATCAGAATGTTTAGCCTTTCGCCATGTTCACTTTAAATCTGAATTATATCAGCAATCCAGATTTTTGAATCCTATAAATTTGTTATAAATATTATTCATATTTATTCAATAAACATTAAACTCTTGGTATAAATTGTCCTCATTAACCTCAAATAAATCTAATGATTCAAACACATTATAATAATAATCGTTATCTTGAGATGTGTAAAAAAGTTTGAAGTTGTCTTTGTATGTCTAGATATAACACCTGGCCTCACGGTCATAAAACTTTCGAGCATGACTTTTGTACTCAGACTCGAAAATCAACCAATCAAAATCGTTATCTTGAGATGTGTCAAAAAGTTTGAAGTTGTCTTTGTATGTCTAGATATAACACCTGTACTTAAAAATGTTAAAGGAATTATTTCGATTTTAGTAGAACAAAAACAGTATTTTTATAGGTCGAAGCGTACAAGAATACCGTAGGAATGTTTGGCTGTTCCAATTTTCTCCGAAATAAACGTGTACAAAATATATCGGAAAAGGGATTCCGCAATGGAATTATGATAGAAACAGATTAAACACTTTTGATAAACAATTTTAGCATTTATTATTCTAAAATAAAACAATAAGATATCAAACAAGTTTTTGTTTCTGTTCAGAGATTTCTTTACGTCACAACTAATAACGATGGTGTAAAAGACGGTTGACAGTTGCATAAGAAGGTAAGACACATTTATTCTTTATTTATCACGTGAATATGGATTGTTCCCCCAGTGATTGTAGCATTGGTGAAAATGTTTAAATCAGACAATGGAGCTGGCATGAGTTATTCTGTTCAGATGTGGCATTTGATTTTGTTTTGTTTTCAATTAAAGCTGAATCAGAATGTGCAGCCCTGTAGTTTATTGGAAAGCTCTGTGCGTTGCTTGTCAGTTGGACCTTCAATGTAGCTATCCAAAGATGTGGCATGTCGGTGTCACGTCACAGACCCGGTCATCGACCCCCTCCTCTTTTCAATCATGTTGCCACAGTAGCTTTCAGGCAGTGGTTTGTATATCTTATAAATAGACCAGCTTCTTTAGATATTCTTGATCATCATACTGGCCACTTTGTGTTTGTCAATAGGTTAAGAAGCATACCATACAGTTGGTTTGGGGTACTGGGGTGCTTGCTGAAAAAATGCTGTACACCCTTGACTAATCTTTTCTAGATAAAAGTCCAAGCTAATCACTGGACAGTGGATGTCCCCAGGTTTAGCGTACATTCTTACGTCCCTTGAGTTTTCTTTCGAATCTACACCATGGTGTGTTTTGTCACATTCATTGTAAGTAATTTTGTAGTATTCTTGACCTTTGTCATCTTTAGCATATTTAGATTTGGCACAAGATGTTTTCTTTAAATCAGCAAGCCCCTCCTGTCTTTGGATACTCATTGCCTTGTTTGGTCTGCAAACTTGCATAACAGAGAGACGAAAGATACCAAAGGGACGATCAAACCCATAAATCTAAAACAAACTGACAACGCCATGGCTAAAATGAAAAAAAAAACGAACAACAGCATACATGACACAACATAGAAAACTAAGAAAAACCAACACAAACCCCACCAAAAAACTAGGGTGATCTCATATTCTACGGAAGGGTAATCAGATCCTGCGCCACATGTATCACCCGTCGTGTTGCTTATGAGATCACAAATCCGGTAAATAGTCTAATTCGGGAGGTCACATTCATGGAAGGGAAGGGGATTGTAGTTACGACGTAAGGAATATATCCGATATCATTTGTGAACGGTTATTCTATAACGGTCAACCAACTCGTGATGGCGTCCGTAAAATTTACGAAGGGATGATTTCAACTGCAACTCTTGGTTTAATAGCTTCCTTGTGAGCAGCAACCCTCTATCAAGAAAATCATGATAAGAAATGCAAGCACGGGAATATCGTATCAATTGGGAGATATATACCCCGTATGCAGGTGCTGCTGGAATGTTGCTACTTAGAAATAGAAAGCTCACAATTGGAAAGCTGAAAATCATCTCTTTTGTCGTAAAGTTTTGTTTTCAACCGTAAGTCAAGATATGAGGCCGACTTAACTGTATTTGTGGTATCCATTATATCTAGATCGATGGGATAGATGTGTTCCACATAGTCACCAAATTTTGAATTATTTAGTGAAAGAACATCATCTATATAGCGGAAAGTAGAGTTAAAGGATATTGCTAACTTCTTATATTTCTTCCTAAAAAGTTCCTGCATGAAGTCAGCCTCATAATAACAAAAAAACAAGTTGGCAAGTAGAGGGGCACAGTTTGTTCCCATTGGAATGCCGACAGTCTGTTGCATAAAAGTAGCACAATCTGTCATTGAGGATAGTTTCATCTAGTTCCTCAAAACTGCTGCTTTATTGTTTTCAGTTATCCAAACAGAAATTATTTGTACCATGTTTTGACTGTCCCTTTGGTATCTTTCATCCCTCTTTTAATGTAATCAAGTAATTCTTTAAATATTTATTTTCAATTGTGATGAATTTTATATGGGTATAATTAATTTCAAAGACATGATTCATATAAGTAAATAACAGAGGACTGCATGTTTTAATTTAACGTTTTATGCTAAAAGCATGTTGGTGCTTGTGCATACTTTGTGCATGTAGACTAGAGCGACCTACGTATACATGTACAGTATTCTATCAATCTGTTTATTTAGACTAAAAACGTAATATTCAGCTTGTCTTCTTTTCATGTATCAACATGTTCGTGTCATTAAAATTTTGTAGTGAAAATAAGTTATGCTTTTTCTGATTTAATCCTTAACAAACCATTAAACCTTGGTAGTATTTTGGAAATACAATTATGGGGTTCGATTCCCCACCTGGGTGTTTTGATTACTACTTCAGCATGCTCATAACTGTCATAATATTCTTTAATCTATTTTTTTAAGTATGCTTGCATATATGAAAAATAACACTACCTTAAGTACAGAAAAATATCAAGGAATATTTTTATTTTTATTCCGCATCTTGACAGTGACAACCGAAGCACGTCTCATTTAATTTTAAGAATACTACATTTTGTAATTTGTATCATTTGATTTTTTTTTAATTTCGTATTATTTACATTATAGTCCCTAACGCTGAGCAGTAAATTTTATGTTTGAAAACGGTAAAAAAAACATTCCTAGGTGGCTGACTCATTGCCGAATACCATTGCCTCACGATTTTCTATCATTAAAATGTTTTTATTTTAGACCAATTTACCATCAGCTTATGGTTGTATTTTCCCTCTAATGTTATATTTTTGCATTTTATGGTTTTTACCCCTTTAAAAGTTTACCCCCCATAATGTCTGCTGATTTGTTCTTGGCTCAGTTCTTGCCAGCGCTAACTTTTCAATTTCTTCTTTGATATGCAACTCCTTAAATCTTGGCTTTTTGGCAGGTGGTTCTTGGTTTATACAGTTAGCAGTTAAGTCTTCATCAATCTGAGATAATTCCTCATCTGACTGTGGCTGTTAATTATTTTCAAAATTGAATATGGTGTCCTCTGTTAAATTTGAGAAAACTGAATTGACCCTTTCATCACATATCTCGTGTCTGAAAACCCTTTTTGTTCCTCTATCAGCCATAGATTGTATTATGTACTGCCTAACAGCATTTTGTTCCATGACGTGATCTGTTATTTTATAAGATACCCCTTTATAATCTACTCTGAGTCCAATTTTCAACGGCGATACTGTGTATATATTCATTTTGACAGCAGATGATGAGACATCAAACATGTGCATTTACATGGAATGTTTGCTAAATGGACAGAACAGCCATAAAAACGATGCCGGTTGCAGCCATCTACAGGCATTTCATATTAAATAGGCTTTTAAAAACTGCTAGAGGGAAATTATATGATGTTTTATGTCCATAACTAATATATTTTATGTAAGCAGTTAAAATGTATGAATTTCATGAAGATAAAAATGAAAACAACGAGCATGCAAACAGTTAGTTTATGCGCATGTGTCAAACATATGTTTTGTGCTAATTAGTACACAACTTTGTTTACAAAGCGTAATAGGGACGTCATATTAGAATCAAAAAGTAATCAGGATTACAAGTATTTTGACATGTAATTGATTAAATTAAATTACATGTAATCAGATTTTTGGCTGATTAAGGATTACAAATGACAATTACCCCAAGGCTGGTACTAGAATTTTGAACCCTACTGAATTCCAATTTAAACTGTAAACATATATTTAGGAGTCTTTAAGGTCAACCCACTAATTTTCTTGTTTTATAACTCATTAAATGCTGGTTATTATAATCAATGATCAGAGAACACTGCCAATTTGAATAACAGTGTATACTGGCATTGCATTATCCCATATAGTATTAAATCTGCAGAACATTGATTATCTGAGATACAAATACGTAATATAATTGAAACAAGAAGCGAAAGATGCCATAATTATTCAACCCTTTGCAGTCGAAAAGAGACTGCTTATATACCAAAGTTCATATGAAAAAAGAGGAAAAGACAATAAGAGTTTTCAAAGAAATTTCATAGAATCAATAACTAAGAACAAACTTACCCAAATGTTAGTTCCCCAAACAGTTTCCCTATTTCTTCCTCTGCTACTGTTTTTTTGTCATATTTGACTGATGGCATACTAGGAATCTGAATTTCTTCTATTTGATCGATTTGTGACTCTATTTGTTTTAGTTTTTGTAACAATTTCGTAGTATATTTTATACCCTGGATGTCTTGATACAACTTCTGCTGCTCCTTTGCCTTGTCCAATGCTGTTTTTAACTCATTGCCAACAGACTGTAAGGTTTGGACATTCCTTGTGTCTTTCTCCTTCAGCGTGTCAATAAGACCTTCGACTTTCGTATCAATCATCTCTTTCAAGTGTCTGCCTTCTTCTCTTATAGCCTGGATGACTCCCTTAACACCAGCCTGATATTTATTTGACCCTTGGTCAATATCTGCTATTTTTGACTGCAGGTTTCTCATCTTCATATCGATCAGTTTTTTTACCTCTGCTTTGATTCCTTCAGTTGATTCCTTGATTTCAGCAAAATCATGAGATTTGTGTTTTTTAATAGCACATATCTTACAGACTGGCGTACTACATTCCAGGCAATAATAAATAAAGTTTTCATCATGTTCTTTACAATATAGTTTAACTTCCGGGTTTATATTTGGACCACTCAGAAATGTGTGACTTTTGGTCATCTTTGTCCGTAAATGCGATATTTTACATCCATCACAAAACAGCTGGTCACACTGTTCGCAGTAGTTATGTCCAGGACTAGACATACATATCTCACACGTTTTGGACGCAGCCTGTGCCATCTCAGTTAGCTTGCGTTAATTTATCTATTGAATATAATGAAAATTCATTTAAAAATATTATAAAACTCCAAATTCAAGTAATGTATATATCGTTTGTTAAAATAATACTTCGATTTTGTTGTGGGATTTCACAATGGGGTTCCATGCAAATGTCACGACTTTCCAGCAACGAATTACAAACAAACATACACTCAAAACAGTTATTATTTATATGATAAAAATTGAGGAGAATGTATGATAAACATCAATATTTTTTATGTCAAATAGAAGAACATTAAAGGTTTAGATTTGTGATGATCGAAGTCAACAAATGTTGATACAGGTAATAATTAACTGATAGCAAAACTCTTAAAATTTTGGAAACTCTTAAGATTTTTATTCGTTATGATAGGCCCCCAAAATGGGTAAAAATTGATGAATCATGGGAAAATCATCAGACTTGGGCACTTTCAGATGGTCGTAGCAAAAAAAGACGTGCACCATCACATAATTTTTTTCTTCACCAATAATTTCTTTTTACAGTCATATCAACCAATAAATCCGGTTAAAAACTGGACCAACCCTATAATTTCAAAGAAAACTATCGGTAAATGTTACTAAACAATATAAACCTAAATAACGATGTTCCGATAGCAGAAATGTTGAAGGTTAATCACATTGGTCGATCAAAACGATAAAAGATAAGTGTTATTGTAAGTTTAGGTAGGAGTAATGTGGAGACAGGTTTGCCATTATTATAATGTAATTCAATTTTGACTGTTTATTTACCTTTGATTTTTTTTTATGAAACTATGATAAGTGTTGCAATTGGGGAAACTTTCTCGTTAAAAGGTTGTCGTTGTCCTGTCAAAATATTTTTAGTTTTAAGAATTCCAAACGTTTTCCTTTGTGCATTCACACTTTTTTTCTATAATGGGCACGCTAAAATATAATGAAGTAACTCTTGTTTCATACAATGATTGTTCTTAAACAATTGTATGTAACAATTCAATTCATTCGCTTAACCTACTATCAAATCCACAGTTGATGATCGTAACTTACATATGGACTGTTATTTTGAATAAATAATCGATAACCTCGATTTTAATTTTGAAATTTCGGGTCCTCAATGCTCTTCAACTTTGTATTTGTTTGGCTTTATAACTGTTTTGATCTGAGCGTCAATGATGAGTCTTATGTAGACGAAACGCGCGTCTGGCGTATTAAATTATAATCCTGGTACTTTTGATAACTATTGACAGAAAATAGAATAATACCAAATTCAAAAAAACGCCGTTTAAAGGTGATTTTATTCAAATAGTAAAAGTAATGTAACAAAAACTAGTTTGTAAGTTCTGATTGTTATGACGCCACTTCTAGCTCTGACGTCTCTGCGTCAAAATAATTCGTGACGTTACACAGAATTTGAGATTATTCTAAACGTATCAATAATGGAATTGCATTGGAATCGGAATAACAGTACTGTAGTCGAAAAATTGCCGCCGTCATTTATTTTTATTTGCATTTGCGATCATTTACACAAATTGACGATGATCAAAACGTTTTTATTCCTCAAAAACAATAAAGGTTGTACCTCCACTAAAATGATATTGCTTCCTATTGACTGCCTTGAAAATGTTATTCATTTTTACCTACATTATGATATTGATAGAATGCCTTTGTAAAAGTTATATAAGCCTTCAATGTGGATGGTGTGGTAGTACGTAACTATAGAGACAAACTTTTCAAAGATAAAAAATCATGTTATCTGACATTGTTTTGTTTATTACTATCTTAGATAAACTCTTTTTACTGAATTTCATTAAATTATAAAAGTTTTAAATAGTTTTACAGACTCATAGAAAAGGGTATTTTAATGTCATATGAAACGAGTGACTAGTGAAAAATAATGTTATTCCAATTCTTGAACCAATGCATACAAACATCATCAACTTAGTCTTCTGTGCACGATTTTATCATTTTTTTCGATTAAATTTCGTATAATCGTAATTTTTTTTTTCAATCGGTAAGTGTTGTTGTGAAAATATGGCACGTAATAAATGTTCGTGTTTTGAAGCCAGATATAACAATTGTCACCAGTTTGTCAACAATCAACAAAACACATGGATATTGAGCAAGTGTTTAACATATACAATCAGATAATAGTTTATTTTAAGGACATCCATGCGTATAACAATCACCGGATTTTTACGAGATAGTTCAAACTGAGGTCACTTTGCATACGGAAAATGTGTCGGGGAATTGCTTCATGAAAGTAAGCAATTAAATTAAGGTAACTTCTTCTAAATATGAATAAATTAAAGAATTTTCTTCAGAAAAAAGTATATTTTCATAAGTTTTATAATGAACACTATCCATCGAGTTATAAAAAAACATATGCATTATTTTTTTTTTCTAATTTGAGGTTCCTTATGACTTTAATTTTAAAACCAAGATGTTTTTTCAGGTGATGTGCTAAAACATTTACTTTTATTCTGAAAAAACTCAGAAAAGCCTTATTAAATCATAATTATTCTGTATGCTTTTTATCATTAATGGTTATTTGTACGTTATATACATATTTTTTGTAATAAGCATTCCTCATCAGTCCGATTGACTTATGTATATATATTTGTTATCCTTTATGATTGAGTTATGCTTCACTTGAGAAGTAAATAAGATATTCCATGAATGTGTATTGCATTTCGTATTGGCATGAATAAAATGTAATAAAGTATCTGAAAATTTCCATTTCATACAATTTCATAATTCTTCATCCGACAAACTTCTCCCTTTTGCCTGTTTTGTTTCCGACGGTTTATATAGTTGGCCTTCAAATATATGCCTGCAGAATACTTGCTGAAAATGTTAAACATAAAATATCATTCATCGATGTGTTCAGAATGAACGTGATTTACGTATTTTTGAAGAGTCGTTCTGATACATTTGTAAAAAGGACGATTCGATTGGGGAAGGGGAGATACTGCACAAATGTTTCGCCAAATTTATAGTAATTCTAAGTCGAGCAAATGTCAGAGAAAGCGAAAAAAAAAAACAGACGGTAAAATAAACAACTTTCCGCTGATTTTTTTCTTTTTCCTTACTGGACTGAGACCACAATTAATTCGTAGTGCATTTCTTTTAGAACATAAATGAAAATTAAAAAAATCCCACCTTCGCTTTCTCAATGACATGATTACAGTGTGTTGTACTACTTTTGGGACAAATTATATCAAAATTATAGAAAACTTCATCGGTTTTAACTCAAAATATGGTCAATTTTGTGTTGAGGGCGTCTTGAAATCTTTTGACAGCTTCCGAAGTGCTAATTTTCAATTCTTTTTAGTCGGACCAAATTACTACTTTCCTTTAAAATTCTTGACCCATTTTTTTTTTCAGTTTTATTTCACCCCTTACTTCCAATTTGAGGGATAAAACACGGAGAAATAAATTTTGAAGGGTATAAAAATATTGGCAAGTAACCCACTGTCAACACTAGGGACTATATTCGTGAACAACGAAAGTCAAGGGACGACAATTGTGGTCTCGGACCTAATACTGTGCCTAATTTTACTAGATTTCATTGAATGTTAGCCTTCTTAATAGAATCAATTATTACAAACCAATCTAGTTTTCAGTAGTAGTGGTACGATATGTATTGTCGTTTTTTGATAGTTTCAGTTATTTAAAGAAAATTTAAGGAACCTTCAGAAAATATACTTACCTGAATAGACTGTGAATGAAATATGTGTATTATCTCTACTCGTAATAAATTTATCTTGTTTAGTATTTGTTTTATAACTTTAATCTGATATAAGTTTTGTCCCAACTTTTGACATCAGTATTATGCATCTAATGATGAATGTTATTGTCACAACGTGAATGATAACCTACTACACTTTAAAATGCTGTTTGCTTATTTTATACCTGTTTTAGTGTTGTTGTTTTTTTTTTTGCTGTCTTGTTTAAGGAATTGAGAATTGAAACGGGGAATGTGTACAAGATACAACAACCAGACTAACTGGAAAATATTAACCTAACTCCTCATATATACATGGATTAAATATGGTATTTACGCCAGACGCGCGTTTCTTCTACTAAAGACTCATCATTGACGCTCGAATCCCAAAAAATTCAAAAAGCAAAAATAAAATACGAAGTTGAAGAGCATAAAGGACCAACATTCCTGAAAGTTTGGAAAATACAGCTGAGGTAGTCTATTCCTGAGACACAAAAGCTTTAGTATTTCAAAAAATCAAAAGGTTTATTAACAGTTAATTTATAAATATGACTATATCAATGATAATTCATAACATCATATTGAAATTTGCAAGATGGTTATCTTAAATTAGTATTTATTTCATAACTTGAAGCTGATATAAGTTGTGTCCCTACTTTTGACATCAGTATTATGCATCTAATGATGAATGTTATTGTCACAACGTGAATGATAACCTACTACACTTAAATATGTTGTTTGCTTTCTTAATACCTGTTTTATTGTTGTTGTTTTTTTTTTTTGCTGTCTTATTTAAGGAATTGGGTATTGAAACGGGGAATATGTACAATATAAAACAACCAGACTAAATTGTAAATATTAACCTAACATTTCCCTTAGTGCATTATAACTGAGTATGTAACTAAACTAATAAATTATTCACTTCTAATTTTTAGTTTTATATTTTATCGTTTTTACGTCATGCCGGCTAACAAATTGGATATTGTTATTTTATTCGTATATTTGTGTAGAAATTATGACATTATTTATGTTGTTTCATATATTCTGTCCAGTGTATCTATTAATATACATTTACACAGTTATGACTGACTTTGTTTAAAACTGAAGGATTGGCATAGCGACAGAATTATTCCTAAGTATATTGCGTAATTTTGAAGCTTTCGAATAACTTTCAATTTTCTATCCAATGAATTTATTATAATTCTTTAGCTGTATTTTGACAAAAACTTTATGAATTTGTGTACTCGGTGTTCTATAACTTCGCAGTTTAGACATTTGTGATTCGAACACCATTAGTGAGTCCTTTGTACATGGTGTGGACGCAATGCACGTTTGGCTGACACAATTGTAATTATAGTTACTATGATAAGTTTCTTCATATAAACTTATCATAGATACAAGGATGAAATTTTGTATTTACGCTAGACGCGCGTTTCTTCGACTAAAGATTCATCATTGCCGCTCGAATCAAAAAAAGTTAAAAAAGGCAAATAAAGTACGAAGTTGAAGAGCATTAAGGACCAAAATTCCTAAAAGTTTTGCCAATTACAGCTATTGTAATCTATTCATGAGGTACAAAAGCCTTATTATTTCAAAAATTCAAAAGTTTATTAGCAGCTATTTTATAAAGATAACCATATCAATGATAATTCATAAAATCATATTGAAATTTGAAAGATTGTCATCTTAAATTAGTTAGTACCGGTTATTCCATCAATAAAACTTGATCGATATCTCTGACCGCTGAAAGACAGTTCGTTTACCGGCAGCGTTTCGACGAAGTACTAGAAGATTAACTGCCCGTTTCTGGATTTACTTTTATCAGGAACGAATAATGTAAAAAAAAACTTCATGTATCCGTTATTTTCTTTAAGGAATTCAAACCTCAGTGTTTTTATAATTTTTAATCTATATATGTTAAAAAGAAGTATCTCAGGTCAGTCAGTTAGTATCGAAGCTAAATACTGAGCTAATGACACTCTTCGGAACTAGTAAATCAGCAGCGGTATTGTACTAGGAAATGAAAATAACCCTCATTACGTTGTTTGCACCCTATCCGCTGTTTTTACCAAGTGTACATATAAGATATTTCTGAAATCAGAATAATTCATTCATTCTTTTTTGATTTTATGTAGCAAATTTATTATACGATTTGAACAAATGAAACATAGCGATAAGTGTTTTAAAATTCCATGTGATATCAATACATTGTCGTGTCAGTAAGAATTATTCAATTCAGCATTAAATTCGATGGTAAGACATGGGTCAATTTAAACTATGAAATTTATATATACTAGCCCACATTCAAGCATTGTAACGTTGAAAAGCTGTCTACAAGTTTACAAACCTGAACTATTTAGTACTAATATCATTAATGTTCACAACCTTCTTACAAGAATACTTTTAGTAATTATTCTAAAAGTGATACTCATCTGAGAATAACAAATTTCAGATAGGTTCTAAGCACATGTTTCAAATTCTTGCGCTGGTATCTGTATTCGGAATAAGATGCAAAACAATCATTCTATCTACAGACGAGAAAGACATTTTTCCTTCATCAGGGAACAAATGAAAACCAGTTTCTTTATGTTGAGATACATGATGTTTAACGTTCCACAGACATTATCTTCATATAAAAAATAAAAATATCAGACTTCAAGATTTATAAAAAAAAGAAAACAACAAGATATCAATCTGATGCGTCCGAAACCCTTTTTTTGGATTTACCTTCATCAAGAACGCTCATAACCAAAGATAACACGTGCATGAGTTTTGATAAAGTCGGTGTCATTATTGTTGTCTTACACAATCAAAACGTGAATTGATGTATCAACAACATATCAATTTTGGGGGGAAATTTATGCATGTGTTGTTTGGATTTTGATGCTTGGAATACAATTAACGAACGTTAGTGTGCTTTCTTGACATCTTTTTTTAAATAATTAATTGTAAAATAATATATAGCATCTGTATAGATAATTAACACTCGATTTTTAGTAAAATATTAACGCAATATGTGTGCAAAGTTATATCAAACTGTGACATAGATCTTAAAATCCTAATATATTTTATGGTGGTTAATTCTGTTAAACGACTAACATTATTCCAGTAGTAACTATAGCAATGTAATGTCAGAAATATTTTTTTTACATTTCAATTGTTTTAGATTTGATATTAGTTATTGGAATAAAGAAGTAACTGATCTTACATCACAGGAATAACAATAAACATACCAATAAATAAAACAATCAACAGGACAACAAGGATGGCGTTGATTTCACCCCAAGGCAAACACACACAACAACCTGTAATTCATTGTTTATCGTTTGTTTATGTGTTACATATTTCTTGTTCGTTTATATATATATATATATATATATATATATATATATATATATATATATATATATATATATAAATAATGGCCGTTAGTATTCTCGTTTGACTTGTTTTACATTGTCATTTCGGGGCCTTTTATAGCTGACTATGCGGCATTGGGTTTGCTCCTTGTTGAAGGCCGTACGGTGACCTATAATTGTTTATCTTTGTGTCATTTTGGTCTCTTGTGAAGAGTTGTCTCATTGGAAGTCATACCACATCTTTTTTTTTTTTTATATTTAAACCAACACATAACAAAGGATAACAAAATAACTTTTTCTTTTGATGTTTCTCTTTTTACCGGACCAGTTTCGGCGTACTATCTTACAAGTCTATCCAAATTATCTTTATGAAGAATTCCGTCAAAATTGGTGCTAGGGACGTCCTAAAAGTGTAATGAGGTTGGAGTATTTTATCCGGTTTTTGTGTACAAGACTTGAAAAATACACGCAATACCTATGTATGGTCCTCATTCCTTTCCACGTAAAAGTTTTAACTTCCAAACATTTTATGGACATGGGATCAATATTCCGTAATTTAAACAACAGACCGTACTTGCCATCGGAATTTTGGATACACCAAACCAGGTAATTCATATCTTATTAACAGGCATTAATTGCCTTCAAATTTACAAATAATTCATACGTTTTTATATTTTTCAAAATTATCATTCAATATGTGTTCTACAAGACCAATATTTCTTCAACTGTCTTCTGATACCTTAAACACTATAATAAATTATACCTAGCTGTATATTTACACCTATACGTAGAAGCTATTTTGTTAACATATTTTGTTTTGCCGCGCATGTAATTATTTTGTGTCATGGATGAATACCCCATTATTGTTTGTGTTTCTGTGACAATAAACCTTAAATTAAATGTTCTATGTTTGTCTTTTTGTTTTATTTTTACTTCAATAAACGATAACTTTTAAAAAGATAATGATATAAAATGTACTAGGTAAATTCAGTGTCATATCTTTCCAAATATGTTATAGGCACAATTAACTGCATCTAAATTAATAAAAACGGTCAATTAAAGATTTTTTTCTCGGTTTATAAACATTTTTGTGTATCAAGAGTATAGAATTATGTGCATTCAAGGGTCAAGTATAAGTTTATTAAGAAAGTGATATTATTTTCAGGATTTTCTAAAGATTTGAAAAATTTATATCAATAATATGCTCTTTAACTTCGTATTTTATTTGGCTTTTTTTTTAAAACTTTTTTGGATTTGAGCGTCACTGCTGAGTCTTTTGTATACGAAACGCAAGTCTGGTATAAATACAAAATTTAATCCTGGTTTCTATGATGAGTTGATCTATCCTTTCAGAGTCCTTTAATTGCATTTATACTGTTGCTGCATTGTACATGGTCGCCTATGGAAACTAGTATTATTTTCCTTAATATAGAAATATCAATGATTGTAAAAGTCGGTTATAATTCGACACCAATTATACTGGAAACCATGAACTAGGTCAGTGGGCAGACTATTTTGTTACAATAGACGACGTCCGACTCAGTATTCCATTAGAACTTTCATCGAAAATACTCATCTTATCGGATTATAGCTTCGAAGATAAAATGAAAACTTTGCTGAGTTTTTGATAGTAAAAAGAAACTATAAATATATAATGTACCAATTAGATTATACATGAACAATAAGCATAAGAAACACACAGGTCATATTTACTATTGCCACCAATGGGTCTTAAATGCAGCGAGAAACTCTCGCACCCGGAGGCGTCCATCAGCTGACCCCTAAATAATATGTATACTAGTTCAGAGGTAATGGTAGTCATACTAAACTCCGAGTTATACACAAGAAACCAAAATTAAAACAAGACTAACAAAGGCCAGAGGCTCCTGACTTGAAACAGGCGCAAAATTGCGGATGGGTTAAGCATGTTTTATGAGATCTTAAAGGCTCTAGGTTTCATCTCCGACTGTTTGTTGTTTAGTTATTTGGGATTTGTACTTCGATCCTATCTAGCTAGTTAATCCTTTATCAACTAGTTTTTACAGTATAATTTTATCTTGCGCTTATGCACCACTGAATAAGGTCAAAAACAAGAATGTTTAGCTAAGCAATATTTTCATGCGCTTGTATCAAATAAGGAGCCTGCAATGTAGTGGTTGGCGTTGATATTGTTTGCTATAGTTTGTGTCACTAATAATTTTAGTATACATATGATTGCTCAGGTTTCATATTCAAATAACTTCACATTTTATAATCCTGGGATATTTAACAGTTAACAAAATGGTTCGAGATTTACAAAGTGTCTCTATCCTTTTTGAAGTTATAACTTTACTGAGGTTTTGTCATTTACCTGAAATTGTATATACCGAGTGGAGCAAAGTAAACCAAAATACTTCAAAATTAGTATCAAAAGGTAAAAGCAAATACTTGTTGACTCTAGGTCACAATAATGTGTACTGGTGGGTGACATGTCTTTGTGTGGACCGCTACATTATGATCTAACATATTAAAGAATAGTCTCAATGTGTGTGTCACGTACAAACAGGTTAAATTTTCATATCAGATTAGCATGTTCTTCTTTTTAACTATGCATTTAATTTGCTGCTCGGCATTAAAAAGCTATCCATTATAATCATCATCTGGTGTACTTTTAGAAACAGGTGTTTCAACTTGATTTCAGTTTTCAAATTGTGATATTTTTATTTTTATGCAGTAACATTCCAACAGCGACTACATATGGAGTATACAACTCCCAGTTGATACTATACTGCATGGCTGATACTTCCTATCATATTGCTGCTAACAAGGAAGCTATTAAACCAAGACTTCCAAGTGGTGAAGTTGAAATCATATCTTCGTACATTCTACGGATGCTACCACGAGTTGTTTAAGAGTCACGGAATATCCGTTTCACAGATAATAGCGGGTATATTCCTTATGTCGTAACTACACTTATAACGTGTTAATACTAACGTTAACAACACGACAGTGCCACATGTGGAGCAGGATCTGGTTACCCTTAATGGTCACATGAGATAACCCCCAGTTATTGGTAGTGTTCCTGTTGCTCAATCTTTAGTTTTCTATCGTGTTTTGAGTACAATTGTTTGGCTGTTTGACTCCTTCTTTTTTATTCCATGTCGTTGTCAGTTTATTTTCGACTTATGAGTTTGAATGTCTCTTACGTATCTTTCGCCCCTCTTTTACACATATTGTTGGTAATTCAAAATACAGAAAAGGCGAATATTTTTATTTATAGTAATGTTCATTAAGGATCTACATATATTGGAAATCAATTTACAATACAATAATACAGTAGTATTGTCATATGATTTATACGCTGTTTTGTCTTAAACACAGAATTGCATATGCATATTTTTGCAAAAAAAAAAGCAGGATAGAAATAAATTAAGAAAAAAAAATCCTCTTAAATAGACATCAAATTCAAATGACAAACAAGTCATTGTTGTTGCACATTAAAGAATTTGTTTTGAAAAAAAACCTAATAATAAAACATTTTTTTTAAAAAGTGGACATCATATAAGTTATCATTTTAACCAATATATATATATATACAGTCAGGGGCGTCACTAAAACAAGTTATTTTTTTAGGTTACTTATACAAGTAATTTTTGTTTGTAAAAATAATAAAATTACTAAATACAGTTATTTTAAATTTCAGTAGACGCATATACTAAATGTAGTTTTCAGTAATTTTAACACCATCTTACATCATGAAATAAAGAATTTATTAGATTTGAGAGCAGTATAAAGATATATGGTCACTTGAAAAATAATGACAAAAATATTGCTTGAATAAGTTATTTTATACTTTTTTGAAAAAAATAGTAACATCACTTATTTAGAGAACATATGTAATTTACTTCGGTTACAAACTATTAATAACTTCAAGTCTTAATTATTTCATATATATATAATTTAGCTGATCTGTAACAATAACATCTTCATGCCTTATATATCATGTACTGTAGTACGCCGCTAGATTAAAACTGACGAGGAAAGGTAACACACGGCTAGCGAAAGCTCTTTTTTGAGAGCCCAGGTGGTCGTGTGGTCTAGCGGGACGGCTGCAGTGCAGGCGATTTGGTGTCACGATATCACAGTAGCATGGGTTCGAATCCCGGCGAGGGAAGAACCAATTTCGCAAATTTACAGATCTAACATTGTTGGGTTGATGTTTAGACGAGTTGTATATATATATATGCATCATTATCAAAACTAATTTGACTACATGTTTATCTAATTTCAATGGAAAATTTACGTCAACTTAGTAATAAACGTGAATTACATGTATCAATTTATTGTAAATGTTTTACTGAAGTTAAATCATGCTTAAGTGAATTCTCCATACAATTTCTCAAATGTATATGTATATCGTGTTGTATTTTTCTGTTATATTCTGTTTAAAAAAAAGATGGGAACCTAGTGACAAATAGAGTAATTGAAAATTTTATGTTATTTATTAGGTTATATACATTATATACACATAATGTCTTCTAATTTGAGTTATACGTATATAAACGAAATCGTTTACATGTTTTGGGAATTGACACATGAGATTAAAAAAGAAAATTTAAGTAAATTTCCTCTTTTCCTAATTAAATAAGTATATTATAACAAACAAAAATACATTTAGTAAATGATGCTATTTTCGAATAACTTTGTATGAATCATACACAATTTATGACATTATCAAATATTTGTTCTAATCTATAATAAGGAACAAAGTATGTACGTGAAGAAGACAACTCCTACAAGACAATAAGCGAGATAGATCTAACGGTAAAAGCTTAGAAATCTAAGTTATGTAGTTATTACCTTATAATAAAGACACAATCCTTTGATGTTGAAGATTATATTTGAAGAAAATGTTGAAAGTATAAAATATTGTATGATACATGTATATATCTTTCAAATCAGGATATGCATAACATTGAATAATAGTTTCATTTATAATTGTCGTTCTGTATTACAGTTCACCAATCATATGATGCCACCGAACGCGTCTAAAATGATAAAAGTACAGAGATATATGAATAGGAATATGTTGTATTGGTGTCAATGAAACAACTCTCCCTCCAGTTCACAAAGTATGATAAGTAAAATAACAAAAATACTAAACTCGAGGAAAATTCAAACTGAAAGTTCGTAATCAAATGGCAAAATTAAAAGCTCTTACACATTAAACGAATGGATAACAACTGTCATATTCCTGACTTGGTACAGTATTTTCTAATACTTCCACTTGTATGACAGTCGCGTTAAATTCCGTTATATAGACAATGATATGTGAACAAAACAAACATACATGCAAAATGAGCATACTGTTGGTGGTCTTAGACTATTGTCTGCTCTTTGGTCGGGTTGTCGTCTCTTTAATACATTCCCCATCTACATTCTCAATTTCATACACAATAGGAAAAAATGTCAAAAAATGTGGTACAACAGTCAACAGTGTGGCATATAGAAAAAGCAAATAAGCAAAGATTAAAGTCAAGAGTACAAAGATATAACCAGAGCTACAAAGGCACATTGACGGGATATATAGTACAGAGCCACATCAACAAGCTAACAAGTATAGGTCAAAGTACGGCTTTTAACACGGAGGATTGGCTCACATCAAAAGCAAACTATAAAATACCCCAACATGACTAGTGTAAACTATTCAACAGGAAAACCAACGGTGTACTTTATATAAAAAATAAGAAACGAGAAACCCAAATAAATACCAACAACTGACAACTGAACAACAGGCTTCTGACTTGGAAAATCTCAGTGTGTTTTACGTTTTAACAGGCGCTAACCTTCCCTTAACGTTTAACAGTAGTGTAACATAACATCCTAAAAAGATATTAGGTTTAATTCACTTTTTTATACTTACGAAAATGCCTGTACAAAGTCAGGATTATGTTATCCATTTGTTTGATATGTTTGAGCTTTTGATTTTGTTATTTCGTTACGGACATTTCGTTTTGAATTTTCCTCGGAGTTCGATGTTATGTTTTTTTTTACAAAGGTGGACCTGCTTTTATTCTGCATAGAAAATGTCATTGAACAATAGGTACTTACTGTGATGAAATAACATAAGCATTGTGACATAGGAAATGTACCAGAATGTTAACGATAGAGAACGTCGTCTAAGAACGTACGACACGACATTTGTATATATACCAATAGATGTAACGGAATTTAATGGTTGGTTCTGAAATCAGTCTTATTGGGAGTTTGTTTGTTTTGTTTCTTTTTTGTTTTCGACGACTCATTGGCACATGTAGAACAGAATCTGATTAACTGTTCAAAGCACCATAGACTACCGGAAGGGGCTCATGTAGTTCAGTCTTTTAACTTCGATGTTTTGTAAACTGTTGTTTGTATTATTTATCATTTTCTTTTCTCTTCTTATTGCTAATGCGTAGTCAATTAATTATTTATAGGTTTGAATACACTTTGGTATCTTTAAATTCTCTTTTAACCAGTTTGTAGTAAGATATGCGAAAGTTATGAAACCAAAATAAAAAAAAATCTCTCATGTTAAGGTATACCATTGATGGTTCGGCTATACATGATTATACTTTAAATTCCAATATATTATATATGTTTTCTACCGGAATATATACTAAGTTTTCCAAATGTTTCGTTGCGAACGTACATTATATACATTTTCCAAAAGTCATATATCAATGTTTGTACATAGTACTAATACTTTGTTAACCTTTTTTTGTTGATATTAGTTGCAAAACACCAAGAACATCTTCGTTAAATGAATCAAAAAAAAATATCCTTTAATATGCTTGCGTTTCATACCAGGGGCAGTGCTGTTGATCCAATTGATAAATGTTGGTTTCTACTTTGTATTATTATTTGTCTGTTCATACTGCACTCTTTTTTATCATGTTTTTATTTGTCTTTAACTTTGAATCCCATTAAATATGTTACGATTTCTGTAAAATACCAGACCAGTGTTATGTTTGTCATATGCAAGAAGTAGTTTTGTAGAACGATCCTTTGCTTTCCTTTGCTTCAGCACATTTATATGTTTTCAATGCTTATTCTGTTAAAAAAATAGAATTTCTAGTTGAAATGTGTTAGAAGGTTGATGTATCACGACTTTAACTAGCTGTAAAACCAGGTATAGCCCACACTTTTTCTTTCAATAATACCTGTACCAAGTCCAGGTTATTGTATTGTTTTACACTTGTTCCGTTGATTGATAGTTTGATTGTGTCGGTTTGTGTGGACTTCCCCTTTTAGAATGTTCTTAGGTGTCCAGTATATTGTGATACTTGTTTAACTGGTATGATTTAGCTATGTTTTTAATTAAAGTTTATGACAAATTTTAATATCATTCTACATCTTCAAAAAAAGAACAAAAGAGCAACAAAAACTTACCCACAGTTCTTACACTGACTGAAAATGAAAAATGATTAACAACAACTAATATAACTATACTGCACTGAGACTAATATACATGTGCAATGTTTTTTGTGTCTTTTAAAAGGAAAGGATATTGCAAGATACAAATATATATATATATAACGGTTTGATGAAATACACCAAATAAAGAAAACATCAGCAGTTAAAAAAAATATTTTGTGTTTCCTGAATCTAGTATTATATGTTTATTATTCACTGATTAAGTTATATATAATGTTTGCTATCTTCACTTGGTGCTTCAATGGTCTAAGAAATTTTAAGATTGATGAACCAATTTACTATTATTCAAAAAGCCAACATGCTTGATATTGTACAAAAGAAGTAAATAAAACAGTTTCGTTATAACAAATAAGTATAATTCTTTTTTTTTTCAATATTTCAAAATAGTTCTAACAGTTTGTCAGCCTGAAATCTATTATTGACAAATATTTGAATAACACTTTAAAATGAGTACATACTTGTCGTACAATACAACCAGATTCATGGTATTTTTCCCTGGGAATTCATTGACCTTAAACTTTTGTTTTATCAACACTTTCTGGTTTTTAACTGCTAATTGATAGTTATTATTCTAAGACATTACATAATGTCATTATGATCTAACATTCCTCTGTATGTAAACCATAAAATTTAATCTGAAACAGTCTGCGTTTCTGTTACAATTTCGTATTTGTATTAACAGCATTAATGGCACAAAATCTACTGTACCTGATTAACATTTCAACTTTTTAAAAATATCTCGTCAGTAATACTAGAGTATTAAGTATTTTAAATGTTTTTTTTCGAAAAACGTTGAAGTTCTGATGAAACCAACAAGAACAAAATGTAAAAGTGACACCCGGATTGAAATGATGTATTGGTGATGTTGTCAGACGAACATATACTCTACCTTACTGTTTATTTGATAGACATACAGTGTATGCCAGTATTTTAGAACAAAAAGTAAGACTTAGAAATAGCAAAGCCGACATAATTATTGAAAATATTCAACAAAAGTATTCAAACTTTTACCCTGTAAAACATTATAAAATTTAGAAAAAAATATCAGGACTGCTACACTCATTTAAGATACAAGATATGCTTCGTCAATTTGTTACGCATGCCCAGTACAGCTCAAAAAACAATTTACATGACTAATTTTAACATGAAGCTGAACAGAATAACTAGAAAAAAGAAGAATCATTAAGTAATATAACCGCAAGGCTGTCCTGTGACAGTAAGTATTGTAGAAATGTAATAAAGACACCTTTATTGTTACAAAGAGATAAAAACAACGCTAGGTGATTGAAAGAATACCTACCCCTATATCCAGAATTGATCAAGTAAAAAAAGACCACACAAAAGATTAATGACAAATAACCTTGATGTACACATGCATCGAATAATGACGTTTATTCTTGGTCCTTTGTCTGTCGAACTTTGAATCTTATTGTGATAAAGATTTAGAAACCTATCTTTGAGAGTCGCACATCATCAACATATTTTAGTGAAACATATTGATTACTGTACTGCACCACCTTAGCAACATTTGATGTTTGTATTCAAAACAGGGCTTAACATTAGAACATTGTTTTATCTAAAGTTTATATCAAACACTCTCATCTTTTGTTCTCTTTTGTCAATTGAAAATTGGATGCAGTTAACATGGTTAAGCGTCATGTGTTTTGCCTTTCTGAAATTTGGTAGTGTAATGATATTGTAATTGTCAAGTTATTTATCTTGACCTAATTTGTTGTATGTGGTCCAATAAGATGTTTCCATGATTGGGTTGTTCATTATTTATATTTGTTTACAAACATGTTTACAAATTAGTTAAGCAATCATTGAAATTGATTGAATGATCAGATCCTTGTATTTGACTTGCATATTGATTTAAGAACGATCATAATGTACGGTGCGAAATTCAAACTTCTACGGTGTTTCAGAAATTTCAGTAGCAACCATATATGCAGACACAAACATTATTCAGACATGGATGTATTCGTATTCTTAGAAGTTATCTGGAATTGTTGGATTGACAATTTTAATTTATAAACAAAATCATACTGGTTTGTAAACTAATATTAGAGAATATTCCGTTTGGGATCCGAAAAAGGTCCACGACATAACATGAATCATAATTATGTGTTTCCTCAATCTAGTAGTATAGGTTTATTATTTACTGATTAAGTTATAAACATGATAAAGGGAAAAAATAATGACATCCATTTTACGATTCTTTCATTTTTGTTTGTTATCTTGTTTTGGTACTTCAATGATCTAAGAAATGTAAAACAAATGATGAATCACTTTTGTTTTCATTTAACAAGCACATTGATGTTATGTATATTATGTATGTACTTACAAAAGAAGTAAATCAAACAGTTGTCTTATAACAAATAATAATAATTGTTGGTTTCAATATTTCAAAAAAGTTCTAACAGTTTGTCAGCCTAAAATCTATTACTGAAGAATATATAACATTAGTTGTTGGTAGACCCTTTAGTGTAAAGGCCGTTTAGAGGAAGAACACGAGCGTTAGAAAAGATCCAAGACATAACATGCAATGCAAATACTTATTATAAATATATGCCATACCATAACAATACTTACAGGAATATGTCTCCTCTGAAAAAGATTTTAAGATATAATAAATGAGTTTATAATTTAACGAATTAACTCAATATTAAGAAAGAAGACTATCAATCTTTGATCTTAATTTAATTAAATAGCAGAAATTAAAACTTATGGTTTTCTATCTTTTTATTTGAATTACACTTTGAAAAACATTACAATCGCATTCATGTTATTTTTTCCATGGGAATTCATTAACTTCAAACTTGTATTTAATAAGAACTTTCTGATTTTTACTTGCTTATTGATTTGATTTCTGATACATTACATAATGAAAATATGTAAATATTATCTGATATTCCGCTGTCTATACACCATAAACTTTAATATGAAGCAGTCTTAGTTCTTATCACAACGGAGATTTTCTCATTTTTTCTCATTTGTATTAACAGCATTAATGGTACACAATATTTTGCATCATTTCAACATTTCGACATTTCATAACGCTTCAGTAATGCTGGATTATTTTAAAAGTATTTAAAAAGATTTCGTAAAACGTTGAAGTGCTGATGAAACCAACAACAACAACGTGTAAAAGTTAAACCAAGATTGATATGATGTGTTATTACTGTTGTCATACAAACAAATATCCTACGTCACTGTTTATTGATATAAATATACCAGTAATTCAGAATTAAAAAGTAAGACAAAGAAAGAGTAAAACCGACAGAATTATTAAAAACAAGATTTCGTTGATTTTTCAAATTTCAACGGGAAAATCATAAAACTTAATAATAATATCAGAAATGCAAAACTCATTAAAGATACAAGACATGCTTTGTCAATGTATTACGCATGGCCAGTGGAGCTCAAATAACAAATGACATGACTAATTTTAACACGAAGTTGAAAAGCATAAACAGAAAAACGATTAAATTCTATTTTAGCCTAATTTATTTGTCCCTTTGGTATCTTTCGTCCCTCTTTTATTGTATGCGACCCAATACGATTTTTCATGATTGGGCTGTTTATCATTTATACTTGTTCACAAAAGATGTTATCAAATCACTAGATCAATCATTGAAATTGATGGAATGGTTACAACTGGATCATAATCTACGGTTCGAAATTTAAATTTTAACCTTGTTTTAAAAAGTGTCAGTAGTAACGAGATATACAGACACAAAAGTTATTCAGACTTCGATATATTGGTGTTTATAGATGTTCCTTGGAGTTGTTGCATTCATAGTTTCAAATTATGAATAGCATCATTTTACTTTGTAAACTAATCTTAAATAATATTCGGTTTGATTTTCGAAAGAGTTAGGAGAAAAATCCGGACAAAGAAAAGACATTTAACAGTCTATGTGGCATTTCAATTTACTATTTTTGGAAAATTTGTACAATAAATCACGACAGGTCAAGATTTATCATTGGTTCTTTTTATTGGCTATAATCTAAAAGTTATTTATGACAATAACTATTGTCATGATGAGTTATTGTCATGATGGAAATCTGATGCAAAGATCATTGTTGTTATCCAAAAACAATTGTGACTGCATTGGTAATCGTAGGATAAATAAAAAACGCAATTATAAGGCAAAGCAATGGAATCACACAAAATACAGCCAATAGCGTGGAAGACATAACTATCAACATGATAAAATAAACTAACCCTTACATGTTAACACTGCCTGGATTTATACTAGTTTTTTAAATAGGTTTTCAGCTCTATTTTGTATTCCTGCTGTGTAACTCATTAAATTACAGATGACAAAGGGTAACAAAAACAATACATTGATGTGTCTGATTGTTTTCTGTCCATAGATTTACGAGTTTTGAACAGCGGTATACTACTGTTGCCTTTATTTATCAAATATTTCATCAAATATTCTAAAAAAATTATAAATCAGTGAATGGATCATGTTATCTTGAATACAGATCAAATAAATATAACTGGTTAAAATTTTACAATTGTTGTGATTAAATCAGTGTAGTACTTTGGACCTGTTATACAAATCTAGTCACTCCCATCAACTTTGAGGTTTGAATCATTTCCTTATAAACATGTTAACCTTTAACATGTTGAATATCTATATTTTTTATACAACTACAGCTCACAATTGGACGTTGTTAAACATACGATTCAACTAACAAATAAACAAATGTATAATTTCAATAATGACGTGAAATGTGACATTCTGATATTAAAGACTAAAACAACAAATGAGGAAAATAAAAAGAAGTGACAATACAAATAGATGAAAAAGATATACAACAGCTAAATAAATGTCCTCAGTCTTACTGAACCGAATTCCAAACATATGTATAACTGTAGTCAATCGAATCATAGGTACTTTATTCATATGATTTGCACCACGCGGATAATTAAGTCCATTTCCGTCATGGATCTAAGACTAATTAGTTTTGAAAAAGTTTCTTTGACTGATATTTTGTAAATCTGAGGGAAAATGCTGAAATTTGACTTTTTACAAAATGGGAAGGTTGAAGTCATCATGTTTTAAAAGAATTTGGACGTACACTTAAGAAAGCAGGTAGTTTTCAAATTATTAAGATTTAAAATTCAGCATACAAGGTGTTTCCCTATATACGGACAAATGATGAACAATATCTTCTTTTATCTTGATTCTGTTCTGAACCTTGCGTTCTTAAGATTTTTAGCTATTTTATATAGCAATTATCAGTCGGTTACCCGTCCGAATTTCAAATTGAAAAGAATGAAAGTTTTCAAAGTAGTAAATGTTCTTTTGAACACAAAAAGAACTATACAAACCTGTACAATTTAACTATATTCGAACAAATTGTTAATACAGCATATAAATGCGCGCAACTAGTTTCCTTGGTCTACATGAAGAAATATTAGGGATATTCGAATATTACATTTTGAAAATAATTTAGAAATGAATTCATAAAGTGACTTTTTTCTATATCTTTTTCTTCTTCATGAATTAACAAGCATTATACATATTCATCTATGGTTGCACACAATAAAGCTAGCCATAGAACTAAGCATAATCAAGCAAATAAGAGGGAAAAAACAATACCATACGATATTACAGAAAAAATTGTAAGTATAACATTTTCACATAGTAACGATAATTGTAATTACAGTACAAGCAAGCATATCAATACATCAATGATTAATTTCATTCAGTGTCTTGAATCTAGGAATTCCAGTATATGCTGTGTTGATTTACACACATTTTTTTTGGGCAAATATGCTTTTTTAAGTCAAATTGTCTGTTATAAAATATTAAGTCCCTCTATATGAGGTTGCATCTTTGATATGTACTTTTCTAGTGAAATGACTATTATAGATAAAAGTTTCTAATGGGCCAACAATTACAATATCCATATTCATTGGAATATCAATATGTGTTGCTTCATAAATTCAAACATTGATTTCTACTACAGTATGACAAACCACCCACAGTAGGTGTTCTGTAGTTCCTGATTGTTCCTTGCAAAATGTTTATGACCTACACTGTACAATGTTTATTCTTAAAAGTCAATATGAGAACATAGCACCCGGTCAATCATTCAGTATTGAAACATACAAAGCTTTATTTATTTAAATAAAATTATAATCTGGTTTAATCCATCGTTGGTTGTAATCTAAAGGGGAATTTTGGCAATATTGTAATCTGTTTAACACCGATGGTTATGAGGATGGAAACATTGTGCAATAGTCAATGTTGTTATCAAAAACAACTTGTGACGGCAGGGCAATTTTAGGTTAAATAAAAGGACAATTATAAGACCAAGCAATGAAATCAAACATTGTCAAAATGCATCAAATATCGCGGTAGAAATAACCATCAACATGATAAAATAAACTATCCTTCACACGTTAACACTGCGTGGATCGATTACAGTTTCTAAGATAGGTACTCCAGCTCCACTTGGTACTCCTGTCTTGTAACTCATAAAATGTAGATGACAAAGAGCAAAATGATACAAAAACAATACATACATGTGGTGTCAGACAAACTTAATTATGGTCCCGTTTTCAAAACAATTGCAAGCTCATTATTAGAAGGATTTCACGAAAAGGTCCTTATAACTGTTATAACTCGGATTTTTCGAGGTTTAAATCCTGTGAGTTCTAAAAAAATGTAGAGGAATGGAACCGAATGTAATACATTATCTACAGCTCATCACAATAAACTCACAAACTAAAAATTACCAAAAAAAAATTGAATGCGTTTAGGAACAAAGTGTATATATGTTAGCGGCAATAAGTGAAATTAGACATTAAGCTTAAATCCTAGGCAATGAGCTAACGCCTAGGCATTAAGCTTATTTCTTGAAATTTGATGATGATTATTCATCCTATTGCCGAACATAATTTTAGGTAATAAGTAAACTCTGGAATGTATGCATATTTAGTGATTTATTCTTGATAAAAAGTCGTATCTTAATCATATTTCTAATATTACATGTATAAATATACATTTTTTGTACATTTATTTGACAGATCTTCAAAAGTATGTTTAATTAGTTATTTTAACAATTAAAAACACAGAGCTAAATCATACTTTTTTCAGGTTTTTGTGTTATTACAAAATATTAAAAAGATTTAAAATCAGTAAAAGCGTACTTGTATACAGTGTAGAAAAGTCATATGTTTCAATACTATTACAAGATTAAATAGAGTTAGATTGTATGTACTTTCAAAGATCTTTGGAATTTTTAAGTATCCACATCAGAATCACGCCACCTCTAGAATAGGCAATTTCACAATAACTTTGAAGCCCGTCTTTGATTGCTGATAAAATAGATGTTTATAATTTAGAAAGAGGTTTCGTGGAGCACTTGGAAGACCCAGCAATATACCGTTGTTTGTAAGGACACTTATGCAGTTTAGGTTACCAATACAGTGATGGAAGATCCAGTTCATCATCTTCGGTTGAAATTCCATAGGAACATAGTATAGACCTATGATTATCCAGGATTTCCTCTTTGGTAAGTGTCGCGAGGGTATATTATGGGTTCCCAAGTGAATTGTCAATACCTTATTCGTTTATTAAGCAGTCAATGTAATGAGTTTTACACAAAAAAACGATGTTGTTTGGGGTTTTATCTGCTGGGACAGATATTTTTGTCATGAAGGTAGAATAAGTGGTTTGCAACATTTTGGGTCTTTTAAGATTGACGTAGCATGGGCATTGATAGGCCCATTCAGTTTCTAAATTCTGATTTGTATGAACCTTGTATAACTGCCTTAATCCATTCGGAAAGAGTGTCTACGTCTTCCTGCTCATGCTTAACCCATTGCCCTCGACTGAATCCATCTAAATTTGAAAGTTCTATTTCCAATTGATGGATTTCGGTTCACGACATTTTGGACCTTTCGATAACACCTTTTGGAGGGAATTGTTATTAGTACTGTTGAGATCACCGGTAATAACGTGGCCAAAGTGAGCGATTCTATAGAATAATTATAATATTTATTTGAAAATGTGTACACTTCTCCAGTCGAGCTGGTTTGAACTGCTCAAAAGTAGACAAAATTAAGATATGATTTTTTGCTCACACCATTTTCCATTTTTTTTATTCGATAAGTAAATTTTCTTTGTTAACATAACTTGTGATAACAAAATGATTTCAGCACAAGGTTCTATCAAGTTTTCACATTTTAAAATTATTATTTGATGTGTTTTAATATACATGATATAAATAACATATTGTATTACTGATTCGATTTCCTGTATCTTGTGGACAGTTGTCCCATAGGCAATCATACCACATTTTCTTTTTTTTTATATTTAGGATGAAACTGGGCCCTGTAGTTGTGCATCAGTATACTATTTTTTGTTCTTTTGCAGTAATAAAATAACACATTTGAAGTACTCAGTATTTATATAAAAGATGTACGATTATATATTTAATTCTAACTATTTAATATAAAACGTAGCTATATTTTTTTTTTGGCTTATTTTTTTGTTTCAAAGAGTCTGAATGTACAATTATAATAACAAAATTGTTTATTACCCTTACATTTAAAATTAATAAGTATTTTCTAATAATTAACCGGTTTTTAAATTAAAGTTGTTGGTTAACTTGGTTCAATTTGATACAATATTTCAATTTTTTCATTTGCTATTTTCTTTTACGCCAATACTAAGGACAGCGGTTAGAACATCCTAGCTAAGGTTCTCCTCAAAGATCAAGCTCATGTGAAAATAATGGGTTTTCATACCTAGTTACAAGTAGATGAACTTGTATAATTATACAACAAAAATCTAAAAAAAGGCAAATAAAATATATATACTTATGTTAAAGTCATGATCGTTATAAAATGTATAAGATAATGCCAATACAAGAAAAATGAAATGATATGGACAAATGTAATGTTATTTGGAAAAAAAAGATGTAGATATAAGAACGTCAAATAATTTTTGAAATACTAAAATTAAACAAAATTTCCTCGCACGCTTCAAGAAAAAAAACGTTCATCAACGATAATCATTAAATATTTTAAAGAAAAAAATGTCTGTTATTTTCGAAACAGTTCACAATTGGACTTTGTTCACATACGTTTCAATTAACAAATAAAAAAATGTATAATTCAATAATGACGTGAAATGTGACATTCTGATAGTAAAGACTAGGACAACAAATTACGAAAACAAACAGAAACGACAATACAAATAGACGAAAAAGATATACCACAGTTTAACAAATATCCTCAGTTTTATTGAACCGTATTCCAAACATAAGTTCAACTCTAGTCAATCGAATCATAATGCAAAATCAAGGGTACGTTATTCCTATAATTTGCACCACGTGAATTTGGCCATTTTATTCAAATTACTTCCTTTAGTTTAGGATTAAAATCATAAATTATATCAAATTTGCGGATAATATAGTCCGTTTCCGCCATGGATCTGAACTAATGTATTTTGGAAAACTTCCTTTGTCGGATATTTACAAAACTGTTGCGTATTTCTAAGGGAAAATGCTGAAAATTTGACTTTTTACAAATAAGGAAGGTTGAAATCATCATGTTTTTTAAAAAAATTGCCGAAAACGTAAGCAGGTAGGTGAAAAGTTGTTTAGCTTTAAAATTCAACCTTCAAGGTGTTTCCCTATATGCGGGCAAATCATGAACAATATCTTTTTATATCTTGATCTCTGTTCTAAACCTTCCGTTTCTACGATTTGTAGCTATTTTATTTAGCAATTATCAATTGATTACGCCGATTTTCATACAAATAAAGCCGAAAGTTTTTATATTAGTAAATGTTCTTTTGAACACAAACAGAACCCTAAAAAACTGTACAATTCACCTATATGCAAACAACTTGTTGATACAGTATATGAATTGGCATATTGACAACTTTAATTAAGAGTCATATAAAATCCTATTGAAATGGCTGCCGTCATGATAAGGCAAATTTTGCCTTATGCTCCGCCTACTAAAGTCAGTAGTTTACTCGGTTATGACAAAGGATGCAATGCCTCTATAGAAAGATTATTTAGAAAAATTCACGTTCATGTCATCAAATTAAGATATGTCAGTGCATCGTCGGCAATAATACTATACTTAGTGATTTGAAGATCATTTTCGCCTGCATTTCCTGTGACATAATATGAAAATCTGATGCCTCGGTGACTGTGTTTATCATCCAATCAATGTGTGCTTTAAGATATGTAGAACCAACCGGGTTTGTTAAGATATGTAGGACCAACGGGGTTTTGTTAAGATATGTAGGACCAACGGGGTTTAAGATATGTAGGACAAACAGGTTTGCGATATGTAGGACCAACGGGGTTTAAGATATGTAGGACAAACAGGTTTGCGATATGTAGGACCAACGGGGTTTAAGATATGTAGGACAAACAGGTTTGCGATATGTAGGACCAACGGGGTTTCGTTAAAATATGTAGGACCAACAGGGATTAAGATATGTAGGACTAACGGGGTTTAAGATATGTGGGACCAACAGGGTTTTGTAAAGATATGTAGGACCAACAAGGTTTTGTTAAGATATGTAGGACCAACGGGGTTTTGTTAAGATATGTAGGACAAACGAGGTTTTGTTAAAATATTTAGGACCAACAGGGTTTAAGATATGTAGGACCAACGGGGTTTAATATATGTAGGACCAACGGGGTTTCGTTAAGATATGTAGGACCAACGGGGATTGCGTTATGATATGTAAGACCAACGGGGATTGCGTTATGATATGTAAGACCAACGGGGTTTAAGATATGTATGACCAACGGGGTTGAAAATATGTAGGACCAACCGGGTTTTGTTAAGATATGTAGGACCAACGGGGTTTTGTTAAGACATGTGGGACCAACGGGGTTTTGTTAAGCGAACGTTTAAAATTGTGTATCATCCGAAGAAAACATAAGAAGCCACAAAAACAAAACTCAATTTAGAAATACCAACCAATCAAACCGTTCACAAAAAAAAAAACGACTATGAAATTAATGAACTAAAATCCAATCAGCTTTGAAACTGCGAACTGCAGTCAACTAGTTTCCTCGGTCTACACGAAGAAATATTAAGGACATTCGAATATCACATTTTGAAAATAATTTAGAAATTAATAAAATGTTGTTTTTTTTCTATATCTTTTTCTCCTTCATGGATTTACAGACATTATATATATCAATAGATGGTTGCACACAATAAAGCTAGCAATAGAAAAAAATCACAATCAAACAATTGAGAGAGAGAAAAAAATAATACGATACGACATTACAGAATAACTTATATAAGTATTACATGTTCACTGAGTAAAGATATTTGTAATTACAGTTCAAGCATATCGATACATCAATACGTAATTTAATTAAGTTACTTTAACCTAACAGTTCCAGTATATGTTTTTGTCATTTACATACATTATTTGTTTTGGCAAATTTCTATATAAAGTCAAATTATCTTTTATTAAATTTAAGTCCCTCTATATGAGGCTTTTTGTTTTGCATATTTTATATATCCTTTGCTAGTAAAATGACTATTATAGATAATAGTTTTTTATTAATATGGGCCAAAAGTAACAATATCCATATTCATTGGAACATTAATATGTGTTGCTTCATAAATTCAAACATTCAGATGGAACTAGATTGATTTCTACTACAATATGACAAACCACCCACAGTAGGTGTTCTAAGGTTTCTGGTTCTTCCTTGCACTGTAAAAGCTTCATTCTTAAAAGTCAATATTAGTAGATAAAACCCGGTCAATCATTTGGTATTGAAATTAACAGAGTTTGTATTGCTTTCGAAAAACATAATACCGTACTTGCAACCTTAGGCGTTACTGTTTGACGTGAACTTGACTGATCGGTGAATGATCGGTGACGGATGTTTGACTGATCGATAAGTGATCGGTGATCGGTTACCCATAGGATCCGTCAGATAAGTCAAATAACCTATGTGAGAGTTACCGTGACAACGGTCATCGATCGAGCAATAAATCAAATTTATGCACGGATCGGACGGATACGTATATATTTCAAATTCTTATGTAAACCAAACTCAACAGTATATACAATCAATGAACGCCGACCTCTACGAAGACACCATAATTTACACGTTAATTTGTAATAAAAATGGTTGCAATAAAAAAGTAAACATAGTATTACAGCATAATATGCTTAATTAGAGCGTTAAATTGTTTGTGTTGATTAATAGTTTTGTATTATTAACATCAGAGACATATATAATACATAATTGTATTATACATGATATATGTCTCAGTCAACATAAACTTCCTCCTACAAAAATGGTAATTTTCCGCCATTGGAGTTTTGAGCATTTTCTACTTTAGAAAAGATTGTTTTTCATAAAATTAAAAGAATGTTGTAGAAATCATATTAAAATTTTGTTCGCATTGTTAAAAACTAACAAAAATTAATCTCCTTTTTTTTTTAAATTACACTATTTTATTTGAAATCAGTCATTTCTAACAACTCGAGATAAGTCTTTTAATAAGAATCGAGATATAATAAGAATTAAAATACTTTAACTTTTAATTTTGTGGAATTAGAATGCAGTTATTGCTTTAATTTGATATAAATTGTTAATCCCCATATGATTTCAGCACTTTTTTGTTCATCGGGATTGGTTGTTCTTCATAAATTATGTTAACGTAAAGAAAAAAGATGTTAAATTTTTGTATGCGTTGCGTAAAATGCAAATATTTCTTCTCATATTTGAAAATATTATAACTTAGTTGCAATCAGTTGTTATCAATTCCTTTTTATGACTAATTTTGTAAAAAACGTGAATATTTGAAGGATAAGTATCTGTTTACTTTTGATTTTGTTGAACCAGAATGCAATCATTTCTTTATTTGAATGGAAATTATTGACCACAATTTAAATTTTTTATTGTATATAGTTTAGAATTGGTAGTTTTTTCGTAAAAAAAAGAAAATCAGAGAAATTTTACTAACATTTTATTCGCGTTATTTAAAATAATTTTTCTTTTTATCAAAAATGATACAATTTTATTTGAATTTAATCAGAATAATATATAATCAGATTTAAAATACTTTAACTTTTATTTTTGTGGAATAGGAATGCAGATATTACTTTATTTTGATACAAATGATTAACCGCCAAATGATTTCAGTACTTTTTGTACATTCGGATTGTCTGTTTTTCATAATATATGCTTACTGAACGGAAAATGATAATAAATGTTCGTACGCTATGCCTAAAATGCAAATATTTCTTCATTTTACTGAAATTATTGACCACAATTGGATTTTTGTACTTTTTATAGTATAGAGTAGGTTGTTGTTCATAGAATTAAAGGAATGTCAGAAAAATCATACTAAAATTTTGTTCTCAATAGTTTAAAATTACCCAAACTATTCTTGATTTTATTAAAAATGATACTTTTTTTTTAAATCAGTTATTTTTAAATTCTCAAGACAAATCTTTTAATAAGAATCGAGATATAATAAGTATTAAAATACTTAAACTTTTATTTTTTTCGGAATAAGAATGCAGTTATTGTTTATTTTGATATAAATTATTAACCGCCATATGATTTCAGTATTTTTTGTTTACCAGGATTGGTTGTTCTTCTTAAATTATGTTTACTTTAAGGAAAACGATGTTAAATTGTTGTACGCGTTGCGTAAAATGCAAATATTTCTTCTCATATTTGAAAATATTGTAACTTCAATTGCAATCAGTTGCTTTAAATTACTTTTTATGACTAATTTTGTATAAAATGTGAATATTTGAAGGATAAGTATCTGTTTACTTTTGATTTTATAGAACCAGAATGCAATCATTTCTTTATTTGAATGGAAATTATTGACCACATTTTGAGTTTTGTATTTTTTATAGTTTAGAGTAGGTTGTTGTTCATAGAATTAAAGGAATGTCAGAGAAATCATACTAAAATTTTGTTATCAATAGTTTAAAATTACCCAAACTATTCTTGATTTTAATAAAAATGATACTTTTTTATTTGAAATCAGTTATTTTTAACATCTCAAGTCAAGTCTTTTAATTAGAATATAAATATAATAAGAATTAAAATACTTTAACTTTTATTTTTGTGGAATAAGAATGCAGTTATTGCTTTATTTTGATATAAATTATTAACCGCCATATGATTTCAGTATTTTTTTGTTCATCAGGATGGGTTGTTCTTCTTAAATTATGTTTACTTTAAAAAAAAAGATGTTAAATTGTTGTACACGTTGCGTAAAATGCAAATATTTTTTCTCATATTTGAAAATATTGTAACTTCAATTGCAATCAGTTGCTTTAAAATTCTTTTTATGACTAATTTTGTATAAAATTTGAATAGTTGAAGGATAAGTATCTGCTTACTTTTGATTTTGTTGAACCAGAATGCATTCATTTCTTAATTTGAATGGAAATTATTGACCGCAATTTGATTTTTTTTTCTATATATAGTTTAAAATTGTTATTTTTTTCATAAAATTAAAAGAATGTCATAGAAATCATACTAAAATTTTATTCGCATTATTTAAAATATCCAAAATTGTTCTTCTTTTTATTAAAAATGATACTATTTATTTGAAATCAGTTATTTTTAACATCTCGAGACAAGTCTTTTAATTAGAATTGAGATATAAAGAGAATTAAAGACTTAAACTCCTTTTTTTGTGGAATAAGAATGCAGTTAATACTTTATTTTGATACAAATTATTAACCGCCATATGATTTCAGTACTTTTTGTTCGTCAGGATTTAAAATTGAGAAGGAAATAGGGAATGTGCCAAAGAGACAACAACCCGACCATAGAAAAAAACAACAGCAGAAGGTCACCAACAGGTCTTCAATGTAACGAAAAATTCCAACACCCGGAGGCGTCCTTCAACTTCCAAATTGTACACAAGAAACTAAAATTAAAATAATACAAGACTAACAATGGCCAGAGGCTCCTCACTTTGGACAGGAGCAAAAATGCGGCGGGGTTAATCATGCTTGTGATATCTCAACCCTCCCCCTATACCTCTAGCCAATGTAGAAAAGTAAACGCATAACAATACGCACATTAAAATTCAGTCCAAGAGAAGTCCGATTCTGATGTCAGAAGATGTAACCAAAGAAAATAAACATAATGACAATAATACATAAATAACAACAGACTACTAGCAGTTAACTGACAAGCCAGCTCCAGACTTCAATTAAACTGACTGAAAGATTATGATTTCATCATATGAACATCAGGCACAATCCTTCCCGTTAGGGGTTTAGTATCATACCATCATAACATATATGAGAAGAACATAACCCGTGTCATGCCAACAACTGGTTTTTGAATAAATGTGTTTAGTTCCGATGCAAAGACCCTATAAGTGAATCAATATTAACGCCAAAATATGCAATCTTTAATGACCTGACAACAGTATCGTAACTATATCCCTTCTTAATAAGTCTATTCAAAAGTTTTGTTAGTTTTTGAGGTGAATACTGACACCTTTGTGCTTGATAAAGAATATTTCCATAAAAAATTTGATGTGAAATACCTGAACGTATAAGAAGTCTGCATATTGAGCTATATTTACGAATGATGTCCTTATACCGATGATAAAATTGAGTAAATGTTTTGACTAGTTGTTGTTCTTCATAAATAATGTTTACTCTACGGAAAAAGATCTAAATTTTTGTAGGCAAACATTTCTTCTCATATTTGAAAATATTGTAGCTTCAATTGCAATGAGTTGTTATAAATTTATTTCATTATAGGTACTTTGTACAAAATGTGAATAATTTAAGAATAAATCTGCTTAAAGGTTTGTTTTTGTTGAACAAATATGAAATTAGTCTTCATTTTCATGGAATATATTGACCGCCTTTGGATTTTTGTACTTTTAATTGTTTAAGAATGGTTATTTTTTAAATAAGGCAAAAACACTATTAGTAAAATATAATGTAATGTTGTTTGCATTGCTCAAAATTACTCATAATTTTTTGTTTAAATAAAACCAGCATTTTTTGTAATTTGTTGTTTTAAAGGCTTCGAATGTGACAAGAATATAGAAAGGCCGTGATTGTGATAAAATGAATTTACAGAATGATGATAAGGATACAAAAATTTAGAATATTGAAAACAATAGACTAAAATTTTCAATAACTGATCCTTTCATTTCGTTTACCACACAAAGCCAAAATACAGCCAATAGCGCGGAAGACATAACTATCCAAATGATTAAATAAACTGGTCCTTACATGTTAACACTGCGTGGATTTATACTTAAATAGGTTTTCAGCTCTATTTTGTATTCCTGCCGTGTAACTCATTAAATTACAGATGACAAAGGGTAACAAGAACAATACATTGATGTGTCAGAATGACAAGTATGGCCTCGTTTTCAAAAACGATTGTAAGCTCAATATGAGAAGGACTTTAAAAAAAATAGTCTTAATAACTGTTATTATATCGAATTTATTAAAGCTCAAATCATAGCTTTCATTTCGGCAAACATCAGAGGAATGGAACATAATGTATACATGATCTGTAGCTCATCACAATAGACTCACAAACTAAAAATCAACTCAAAATATTTGAACTCGTTTAGGAACCAAACGTATATACACAATGTACATGTTATTTTAACGATATCTTAAGCATAGCGATTAATTTCTACCAAAATTAGCGGAGCGGAACCAAACGTTAACCAATCTGTAGATTTCCATAATAGATTCACATACTAAATACCAACAGTCTGTAAATGTGTTTAGGAAACATTCCGTATATAGTGTGTTGGCGAATGATGGAACGATGGAATAACAAAGAAAGGTTTAACTACATGGTCTCAATGTTTCTCAGTAGTACATGTGTCAAGTTATATATGATTATAACATGAACAGTATTAATGAGGAACACTGTAATCCTTTCGGAGTCTCAAAATTATGATGAAACACATTTTGTGAAAATAATGTTTTTTCAGACCTAGTTACAAGCAGATAACAGACTAACTCAGATATAATTATGTAACGAATATTTTACGAAAGGCAAATAAAAATGTATACTTACATAGAACGTCTACAATAAATAGAAAAACATTGATCGTTATAAAATGTATCAGATAATGCAATTACAGTAAATTAAATGATATGGACAAATGTAATGTTATTTGGGAAAAAAACATAGAGAAATAGTAATGTCAAATTATCTTTGAAATACTAAATTAAACAAACTTTTCCAGCACGCTACAAGGAAAAACGTTTATTAACGATATTGATTTCCCTCAGTTTTAGTTTGTTACCCCGATTTTGTTTTTTGTCCATAGATTTACGAGTTTTGAACAGCGGTATACTACTGTTGTCTTTATTCATCAAATATTCTAAAACAAAATGTCTGTAATAAATCAGTGAATGGATCATGTTATCTTGAATACAGATCAGATACATATAACTGGTTAACATTTTACAATTGTTGTGATTAAATCAGTGTAGTACTTTCGACCTGTTATACAAATCTAGTCACTCCCATCAACTTTGAGGTTTTAATCATTTCCTATGGAACGCCGGAACTGTCTTATAGTGTAAATATTTAATGCGTTCTGTCGCTTTGTCTTTACGTCCTGAAGTTTTAATCAATTTCTTATCAACATGTTAACCTTTAACAGGTTGAATTTCGATATTTTCTATACAACTACAGCTCACAATTGGACGTTGTTAAACATACGATTCAACTAACAAATAAACAAATGTATTATTCAATAATGACGTAAAATGTGACATTCTGATATCAAAGACTAAAAAAACAAATGACGAAAATAAAATGAAGTGACAATACAAATAGATGAAAAAGATATACAACAGCTAAACAAATATCCTTAGTCTTACTGAACGGTATTTCAAACATAACTTCAACTGTAGTCAATCGAATCATAGGTACTTTATTGATATGATTTGCACCACGTGACTTTTGCTCTTTTGATTATATTACTTCTCTTAGTCTAAGATTGAAATTATAAAATTATATCAAATTTTCGGATAATCCACTCCATTTCCGCCATGGATCTAAGACTAATGTGTTTTAGAAAACTTCCTTTGACGGATATTTACAAAAAAAAGGTTTTGTAAATCTGAGGGAAAATGCTGAAAATATGACTTTTTACAAAATGGGAAGGTCATCATGTTTTAATGGAATTAGAACGTAAACTTAAGAAAGCAGGTAGTTTTAAAGTTATTAAGCTTGAAAATTCAACATACAAAGTGTTTCCCTTTAATGCTGACAAATCATGAACAATATCTTCTTGTATCTTGATTTCTGTTCTAAATCTTGCGTTTCGCCGATTTTTACTATTATAATCTTCAATCAATCCTATTTCTATCTTATTTTTTAGACATAATTTTTCAAATATGACGTCCTTTTTGTGCTGCTTCAGCAATTCAAATGTCTGCACGACGTAATATTGTGCCTTTTCACCACTTCATATGTGACGTCATTGTTTTTGAGTCGGTTGTGTCTATTTTCTGTGTTGGTCTTCAATGTATTGTGTATTCGGGTTTTGTTTTCTGTATTTAGTTAAGACGTCAGTTTAACATGTAAATCTTTGATATTCATTTGATAAAATTTACTTTTTGCAATAGCATAAATTGTTCTACATAATAAGAATGTTCTTATCACAAGCAGAAAACCGTATTTGGCACTACTTTTTTTCAACTTTTGATCCTCAGAGCTGTACAACTTTGTACCCTTTTTTTGACTTTCGAACTTTTATATCTGGGCATCACTGGTAAGTTTTGTTTGGACGAATCGCGTTTTTGACGGAATGAATTTCAAACCTGATGCCTTTTGTTATCTAATATGAGGCAGGCATTACCTGTACATGGGGACGAAGTCTGTATGAATTATTTTTTTGTAACTTAAATATTTGTTAAAAAAAAGAAACGGAAATACCGTAACGTTTCCGATTTTGGTTCTGTTGTTAGGGATTTTAGTTGTGACGTTATTTAAATTATGACGTCATGTGCAATGTAAACAAAGAAACGCTATCACCAGGTAACGTTTTTTCATATCAAGGAATTATTAAAAATGAAATTGGTATTACACGTTCCTTCCTATTTTATACTAGACTGATAAATATATATTTTACTCAAAGTTTCATACAAACGAGACCGGAAAAAGGAAGTACATTGTACATTTCTGCGCAGGTCCGGGATTTCAAAACACGACAAAAAAAATTTGAACGATTTTGAGTTCATTAGTACAATGAAAAATTCGGGAAATTTTCCCGAATTTTTTTTTTATTGAATTTTCTACTGTTATTGGGGACTTCGTCCTCATATTATTCATGTGTTTCTTTGCTTAATACGTTCTCCTAGTTATTTGTATTGTAGTCCTGTATTATTATGTTGTCATTTTAATGTTATATTTAACAATGCCATCAAAGTGCGAGGTTTGGCATGCCACAAAACCAGGTTCAACCCACCATTTTTTTTCTTTAAAAATGTCCTGTACCAAGTCAGGAAAATGATTTTGTTTTTTGTCCATAGATTTATGAGTTTTGAACAGCGGTATACTACTGTTGCCTTTATTTAGCTATTTTATATAGCAATTATCAGTCGTTTACGCTTCCGATTTTAAAAACTACAAAGGCTGAAAGTTTTCAAAGTTGTTGTAGTCAATGATCTTTTGAACACGAATAGAACCCTAAAAATTTGTACCCGGACAAATTGTTGATACAGCATATGAATTGGCATATTGGCCTTTTTGATTGATAGTTGAGCGGCGAATGTTGAAAAAGTCGCTTAGTTAACGATTTTAAATTACCCAAATACCTCATTGAATTTTAAGGTCCTAAAATGTTTATCGATTATTCAGCTTTACAAAAATATTTGTCGTCAATATCAAATGTGGTACAAATGACGTTTAAAATAGCCTTTACTGACGTTACCCAACTTGCATTGCATACCCCACTGCCGATTCGGTAGTCAAATTTCACAACAAACCCGTTCTAAAAAATAATTTTTGAATGAAATAGGTAAATAAAGTTATTCGTGAACTTCATACAATGTAAGGGCATTTCCAAATAGTCCTAAATTTAATGCTTAATGCATCTGAAAATGGTTGAAAAAAACACTGTAAAAATCATCGTTTTTCATATAGCAGTATAGGTATATTTTAAAGGCACAACAATGAAGCCGCCGTATAATACTTCAATCGACCCGATTTACTTTTTGAAGTTAATTCCTAAAAATATAAATATTTGACTAAATATCTGCTTTTTATCCAGATTTCAAGTGCGAATATTTGTCACAGATTTACCGACATTGTTGTGGTTTCTAGTTATAGTCACACATTCAGCGATTTAGCGAAGGTCATTTGTAGTCATTTTTAAGCATATTTCTTGTTCATTTTATAATTTCCAAAGCCTTGTGATTAATTTATGTTGTTTGGTATTGTTGTATACTCGTTTTTGTTGAAGTGAACTGGGAAAGTGAATCTCATTTTCGGGTTCGTTTGGTTTTCAGGTGTGTTTGATTTGTTTTTTTATTCAATCACATGGACAATTTAACAATCTCGTTAAAACGGGTCCCGCTAGATGCCAAAAAAGACCTTATTCTTGACAAAAAGTCTCTTGTTTAATCATCAAGGTATCAGTCTATTTTACCTGATAAAAAAAGTAAGACATACTGTAATTCCTCTAAACATAAGGCTAAACTTGAGAGGTACTACAGGGATGCCATTGCCTTTTTTGCTCAACAAGGACAATATAAATCTAGCATTGTATTTGCTAGCGATATTTTCATTGGAGACGCTGTTAAGACAGCGAATAACATTAAAGCATAATTAACAAGAATGTGTCCAAAGTACACGGATGCCCCACTGGCACTATCATTTTCGATGTTCCGTGGACCGTGAAATTGGGGTCAAAAATCTAATTTGACTTTAGAATTAGAAATATCATATCATAAGCATCAAGTGTACTAAGTTTCAAGTTGATTGGACTTAAGCTTCATCAAAAACTACCTTGACCAAAAACTTTAACCTGAAAATCCCACTTTCATTTTATATGTTCAGTCAAAAGCGGCACCCCCTATCAACTAAATATTGGAGTGTGAACCCACCCCGAGGATCGGTCGATCATATTGCTCCTTTAACTCAAAATTTGTTTTATTTATAAACATTATTTTAACTATAAGATTTAATGAATACATTTGTGTTTATGTCAGATAATCAAATATATTAGTATGTACTGTTGTTTATAATGTTTTCGTGTACAAGTGAAAATGTTAATGCAATATATTCTTTGTGTTCATCAGATATTCATTGTCTTTTCATATCACATTCGAGAACAAATTTTATGACAAAAACATTGAAATATTGCGGTACAGTTCTTTGAAACAGTATTATTGTAGAAATCCAAAACATAGAAACGATAGAACAGTTCAAACAAAGTTATTATAATTTCTTTTATCTGAACTAAAAATGTAATTATCAGATGAAGTTTGTCTACTTTTGAAAAAATCAATATATATATTTGTCTTGTATATCTGACATTTACATAATATGTTCATTAACCAATTCTGTATGTTTTTCGCCATTTTTTTTAATTAAAAGTTGTGTGTATGTCAACGTATATATTATATTATTGTTACATTTTGAGTTTCATCGGGGACAATCATTAATATTCTTACCGAGTTTACCCTCTTTAGATAAAGTATTTATCATCATTATATTACATCACATTTCTGTATCAATTCAATATGACTTTTTCAGTATAGTTTTCGTTAACAAATTTGAATAGGAGTACTTACTCAGAAGTTATTTCTGTCCTGAAATGTACACAATTTAAAGTTTAAATTATATTTGTAAATCAAAACACATATCAAAGAACCCAAGACAAAAATATAAATAATAGGCACACATATGTTTGTTTTGTAAAAGTAAAGTACATTGCTATTTTTACACACCGATGTTAAACCATTTATAGTTTTTCTTACCGAGTTACAGGTAAAAGAATTTAAAATGCAAAGCATTCTGATAATACATCCTTCTCCTTTATTAATAAAACATAATAAGATTAGATAACCTAAATAAAATTTTGAATTGAAACATGTACAAGTAGCTCATGTGGAAAGCACTAAATAATACTTTGCAGTTAATAATGACAAACGGATCAAGAAACAGTCTTTAATATCATTTAAGTCTATTAAAAAGATGTTTGCTATGCGCACAGTCCAACATGGAATGTGCAATAATAAAACTTATTTAAAATCATTGTATTGAGATTAGAAAATTAAGAAAAGTAAACGTGAACCATCATATAGAAATAACAACTTTTCATCATAGTTAAAATGATGGAGACAAGCTCCCCATGTTGTTCAATGTTTCTTTTATAATGATGGAGACAAAATCCCCATGTTGTTCAATGTTTCTGTTATAATGATGGAGACAAAATCCCCATGTTGCTCAATTTTTCTGTTATAATGATGGAGACAAAATCCCCATGTTGTTCAATGTTTCTGTTATAATGATGGAGACAAAATCCCCATGCTGTTCAATGTTTCTGTTATAATGATGGAGACAAAATCCCCATGTTGTTCAATGTTTCTGTTATAATGATGGAGACAGAATCCCCATGTTGTTCAATGTTTCTGTTGTAATGATGGAGACAAAATCCCCATGTTGTTCAATGTTTTTCTGTTATAATGATGGAGATAAAATCCCCATGTTGTTCAATGTTTCTGCTATAATGATGGAGACAAAATCCTCATGTTGTTCAATGATTCCGTTATAATGATGGAGACATAATCCCCATGTTGTTCAATGTTTCTGTTATAATGATGGAGACATAATCCCCATGTTGTTCAATGTTTCTGTTATAATGATGGAGACAAAATCCGCATGTTGTTCAATGTTTCTGCTATAATGATGAAGACAAAATCCTCATGTTGTTCAATGATTCCGTTATAATGATGGAGACATAATCCCCATGTTGTTCAATGTTTCTGTTATAATGATTGAGACAAAATCCCCATGTTGTTCAATGTTTCTGCTATAATGATGGAGACAAAATCCTCATGTTGTTCAATGATTTCGTTATAATGATGGAGACAAAATCCCCATGTTGTTCAATGTTTCTGTTATAATGATGGAGACATAATCCCCATGTTGTTTAATGTTTCTGTTATAATGATGGAGACAAAATCCCATTGTTGTTCAATGTTTCTTTTATAATGATGGAGACAAAATCCTCATGTTGTTCAATGATTCCGTTATAATGATGGAGACAAAATCCCCATGTTGTTCAATGTTTCTGTTATAATGATGGAGACATAATCCTCATGTTGTTCAATGTTTCTGTTATAATGATGGAGACAAAATCCCCATGTTGTTCAATGTTTCTTTTATAATGATGGAGACATAATCCCCATGTTGTTCAATGTTTCTGTTATAATGATGGAGACATAATCCCCATGTTGTTCAATGTTTCTGTTATAATGATGGAGACAAAATCCCCATGTTGTTCAATGTTTCTGCTATAATGATGGAGACAAAATCCGCATGTTGTTCAATGATTTCGTTATAATGATGGAGACATAATCCCCAAGTTGTTCAATGTTTCTGTTATAATGATGGAGACATAATCCCCATGTTGTTCAATGTTTCTGTTATAATGATGGAGACAAAATCCCCATGTTGTTCAATGTTTCTGTTATATTGATGGAGACAGAATCCCCATGTTGTTCAATGTTTCTGTTATAATGATGGAGACAGAATCCCCATGTTGTTCAATGTTTCTGTGATAATGATGGAGACAAAATCCCCATGTTGTTCAATGTTTCTGTTATAATGATGGAGACAGAATCCCCATGTTGTTCAATGTTTCTGTTATAATGATGGAGACAAAATCCCCATGTTGTTCAATGTTTCTGTTATAATGATGGAGACAGAATCCCCATGTTGTTCAATGTGTCTGCTATAATGATGGAGACAAAATCCTATTGTTGTTCAATGTTTCTGTTATAATGATGGAGACAAAATCCTCATGTTGTTCAATGTTTCTGTTATAATGATGGAGACACAATCCCCATGTTGTTCGATGTTTCTGTTATAATGATGGAGACAGAATCCCCATGTTGTTCAATGTTTCTGTTATAATGATGGAGACACAATCCCCATGTTGTTCAATGTTTCTGTTATAATGATGGAGACAGAATCCCCATGTTGTTCAATGTTTCTGCGATAATGATGGAGACAAAATCCTATTGTTGTTCAATGTTTCTGTTATAATGATGGAGACAAAATCCTCATGTTGTTCAATGTTTCTGTTATAATGATGGAGACAAAATCCCCATGTTGTTCAATGTTTCTGTTATAATGATGGAGACAAAATCCTCATGTTGTTCAATGTTTCTGTTATAATGATGGAGACATAATCCCCATGTTGTTCAATGTTTCTGTTATAAAGACGAAGATAAACTCCCGATGTTGTTCAATATTTCCGTTTTAAGAGGATGTCCATGGAAAAACCAGGCATTGAATGGCACTTGACATATTTTGTTTTCAAAATTTGTTCATGTATTTCATATCACAAGTTCATTCTTTCTCAACGTTAATTTTTGTTTTTTTATTAACTGCAACAAATAAAGAGGAATACATAGAAAGCACTAACAATTCATTGAAAAGGGGAGGTAACTCTTCATGTTGTACAAAATTTTGTTGCATTGTTAGTGAACTTTAAAATAATTTTCTGAGCGATCAACTGTTGATTCATAATATCTTTGACTTATATATCAGTTGTGTGGTATAAACATTGCATTGGAAACAAAAATGCAGTGGGAAAAAAATTATGTTGTACCACCCATATCATACGATTTGCGTGATATTAACTTGGACATCCCCTTAAACGTTTACATTGATATGTGTGTACTTATTCAACATAATCCAAATTAAAGCAAACCAATTGGACAGAACAAAAGAAAAGGTCAAAAAGAATATATTGGGTTAAGATAATTAAGACGGAAATACATCGATGTCATTAATCAACAGCCATCTAGATCCCTATCATAGGTTCGTCTATCAATGATCGTAGCCCAAATTGAAGTGACTAATCAGATCAACACATTACTTCCAGTATGACGAGTTGACGGAGTATGCTTCTCCTGATATAGATGTATTACCCTCCATTTATAGCTAGTAAAGTATGTGACTAAAGTTCAAATTGATTTTGAGACATTTATTCTCCTATACAAAGATCTAAAACTGCGATAACATGGCACTTATACGGAAAATTGAGACAAAAACAAATCAGGATCGTAAACATGTATATCTGAAAACACTGTCTCAACGTTTTTGTGTTAGGAGCATCGAATCGCCACCTTCTCTTTTCAAACCGATAACGACCTTTAAATGGGAAGAGGGTGACATATATATATTGCGACAAACAAGTATCGATATTTAAATTGATAAGCTCTAATTAGTCCCGAGGTCGGGAAAAGAGCATATGAATAAATTAATAGATTTTAATATAATGCAACCACTGACAAAGTTACTGAATGAGGACATGTATGTTTTATGTCTTACATATTTGAGGTTCATTATTAACATAAACAGGGATTACCATATTAATGCTTTCTGCTATTATTACAATGCTCTTTTTCCAAAAGTTAAAAACAAGTTCTACGGCTCTACATTGTTGAATTAACTATTGTGTCCTTTTTATCATGGTGGTATATTTGTTTACTCAGGAACAGTCTCTTATATGTATTTAACAAAGTTGTACAAAATCGAACATGTACAAATGTTTTTTTGTTTATAGTTGACACGTGTTTGGTTAGTAATGTCGGTTCAAATAGGATATTGAGTTCATGCACGAGTGAACTCAGGTGGTTTAAAGTCATTCGAGACATTGAAGTCAAAGAGTACACTAGCATTTTGCCAAAATAATAATACTATTAATTATATTATTTATTTTCAGGTTTGTAAACCACTAGTATAGGGAAACCAGTACAAGCTACTTAATACCTGTGTATTTTTACGAACTACCCATACTCATATTTATAATAAAATGTGCGCTTGTCTCTGCAAGTGGTGTCTCCCATGTTGGAGGTTGTGGTTATTTGATAAATATTTTATGTTCGTTTGAGTTTACGAATTAGAATTTAACAGTAAAAACATAAGCGAAGAATACCTATTCCCGATTATATCATATCACTTAAAATAGGTAAAGGTCAGAGTCTGACGATAAATATCTAATTAAGAATGAGAAGTGGAAATGATTTTAATTATAAATACTCAAGGATATTATATTTGGACCTATGACTGATAAAGGGTCTAAAATAAAATATACCATGTTGTAATCCGTATATACTTTACGCGCGTTTTAATAATATCATTTAGGAAAATTGAATCAATGTGTATGGCATTGACAATAAAGGTTATAAATTGATAGACACAGATCTGTTTCAATAATTGTTTATAACATCTTTAACATAAAATGAAATTTTATTAAAAGGGAAACACTTGCTTTGTGCTTTACATATCTATGTTTTTCAAATTTGCATATTTGATTTCATAATGATCTGTGCACTTGTACTTATTCTTTTGTACTCTTCCGAAAGAGAACTACATAACATCACCCTTACCCGCATCTTTCGCATCTGTATCTGTATTGTTTAGCTGTTCTTGTAACTCTATAAAAAATATCATCTTTAGATAATCTCAAGGGAGATGTCTAACTTTCATAGAATTTGATCTTATATAAATATTTGAAGGTAGGTTATTAGTTGAATACTCACCTTTAATTTTACTCAGACATTTGAATCTCATATCAAAAAGTAAAATCACAAAAATACTGAAATCAGAGGAAAATTTAATCGGAAAGTCCATATAATCACATAGCAAAATCAAATGACAAAACACATCCAAAACGACTGGACAAGAACTACAGTACTTGCAACCTTAGGCGTTACTGTTTGACGTGAACTTGACTGATCGGTGAATGATCGGTGACGGATGTTTGACTGATCGATGAGTGATCGGTGATCGGTGACCCATAGGATCCGTCAGATAAGTCAAATAACCTATGTGAGAGTTACCCTGACAACTGTCACCGATCGATCAGTAAATTAAATTTATGCACGGATCGGACGGATACGTATATATTTAAAATTCTTATGTAAACCGAACTCCACAGTGTTAACAATCGATGAACGCGGACCTCTACGAAAACCTTAATTTACACGTTATAATTTGTAATAAAATTAGTTGCAATAAAAAAGTAAAAATAGTTTAACAGAATAAGATGCTTAGAGCGTTAAATTGTTTGTGTTGATTAATATTTTCGTATTAAATATTATAAACAACAGTTATATGACTCTGTTAACATGAAAATGAAAATGATTTTTGTTGACCGCCATTGGATTTTTGAACTTTCAATAGTTTCGAATAGGTTGTTTTTCATGAAATTAAAAGAATGTCAAAGAAATGATATTAAAAGTTTGTTCCCATTGATTAAAATTACCAAAATTAATCTTCTTTTTATCAAATATTGTACTATTTTATTTGCAATCAGTTATTTTTATCATCTTAAGACAAGTCTTCTAATCAGAATTGAGATTTAATGAGAATTAAAATGCTTAAACTTTTATTTTTGTGGAATAAGAATGTAGTTATTGATTTATTTTTATACAAATTATTAACCGTCATATGATTTCAGTACTTTTTGTACATCAAGATTAGCTGTTCTTCATAAAATATACTTACTTTTAGGAAAAAAGATATAAAATTTTTGTATGCGTTTCCTAAAATGCAAATATTGTTTCATTTTACTGAAAATTATTGACCGCCATTGGATTTTTGTACTTTTTATAGTTTAGAATAGTTTTTTCTCATAAAATTGAAAGAATATCAGAAAAATCATACTAAAATTTCGTTCGCATTGTTTAAAATAATCAAAATATTCTTCTTTTTATAAAAAATGATACTATTTTATTTGAAATCAGTTATTTTTACCATCTTGAGACAAGTCTTCTAATCAGAATTGAGATATAAGGAGAATTAAAATGCTTAAACTTTAATTTTTGTGGAATAAGAATGTAGTTATTGATTTATTTTGATACAAATAATAAACGTCACATGATTTCAGTACTTTTTATACATCATGATTGGCTGTTCTTCATAAAATATGCTTACTTTAAGGAAAAAGATATTAAATTTTTGTATGCGTTGCCTAAAATGCAAATAGTTCTTCATTTTACTGAAAACTATTGACCGCCATTGGATTTTTGTACTTTTTATAGTTTAGAATAGTTTTTTCTCATAAAATTGAAAGAATATCAGAAAAATCATACTAAAATTTTGTTCTAATTGTTTAAAATAACCAAAATTATTCTTCTTTTGATCAAAAATGATACTATTTTATTTGAAATCAGTTATTTTTACCATCTAGAGACAAGTCTTCTAATCAGAATTGAGATATAGTGAGAATTAAAATACTTAAACTTTTATTTTTGTGGAATAAGAATGTAGTTATTGATTTATTTTGATACAAATTATTAATTGTCATATGATTTCAGTACTTTTTGTACATCATGATTGGCTGTTCTTCATAGAATAATCTAACTTTCAGGAAAAAGATATAAAATTTTTGTACGCATTGCCTAAAATGCAAATAGTTCTTCATTTTACTGAAAATTATTGACCGCCATTGGATTTTTGTACTTTTTATATTTAAGAATAGTTTTTTTTCATAAATTAAAAGAATATCAGAAAAATCATACTAAAATTTTGTTAGCATTGTTTAAAATAACCAAAATTATTCTTCTTATTATCAAAAATGATACTATTTTATTTGAAATCAGTTATTTTTACCATCTAGAGACAAGTCTTCTAATCAGAATTGAGATATAGTGAGAATTAAAATACTTAAACTTTTATTTTTGTGGAATAAGAATGTAGTTATTGATTTATTTTGATACAAATTATTAACAGTCCTATGATTTCAGTACTTTTTGTACATCAAGATTGGCTATTCTTCATAAAATATGCTTACTTTTAGGAAAAAGATATAAATTTTTTTACGCCTTTCCTAAAATGCAAATATTGTTTCATTTTACTGAAAATTATTGACCGCCTTTGGATTTTTGTACATTTTATAGTTGAGAATATGTTTTTTTCATAAAATGAAAATAATATCAGAAAAATCATACTAAAATTTCGTTCGCATTGTTTAAAATAATCAACATATTCTTCTTTTTATCAAAAATGATACTATTTTATTTGAAATCAGTTATTTTTACCATCTTCTAATTAGAATTGAGATATAATGAGAATTAAAATACTTTAACTTTTATTTTTGTGGAATAAGAATGCAGGTATTGATTTATTTTGATACAAATTATTAACCGTCATATGATTTCAGTACTTTTTGTACATCAGGATTGGCTGTTCTTCATAAAACATGCTTACTTTAAGGAAAAAGATATTAAATTGTTGTACGCGTTACCTAAAATGCAAATATTTCTTCATTTTACTGAAAATTATTGACCGCCATTTGATTTTGTACTTTTTATAGTTTAAAATAGTTTTTTTGTTCATAAAATTAAAGGAATGTCAGAGAAATCATACTAAAATTTTAATCGCATGTTTAAAATAACCAAAATTATTCTTCTTTTTATTAAAGATGATACTATTTTATTTGAAATCAGTTATTTTACCATCTTGAGACAAGTCTGCTAATTAGAATTGAGATGTAATGAGACTTAAAATACTTAAAATAAATAACTGCATTTCTGTTTGTCCATCAGGATTGGTTGTTCTTCATAAATTATGTTTACTTTAAGGAAAGAGATATTATTACTGTACGTGTTGGCAAAAATGCAAATATTTCTTCTCATATTGGAAAATATTGTAATTTCAGTTGCAATCAGTTGTTATAAATGATTTTCAGATGTTTTTTGTAGGAAATGTGAATTATTCAAGAATAAATCTGCTTATTTCTTTCTTTTTAATGAATATATTTATGTTTACCACCATTGGATTCTTGTACTTTTTATTGTTTAGGAGTAGTTATCTTTTTTATTAAAAAAAGACTATCAGAAAAATATAATGTAATGTTGTTTGCATTGTTTAAAATTATTTCTATTTCTTGTTGAAAAATACAGCAGTTATTTTTGTAATTTGTTATTTTAAATGCTTCGATTGTGACGAGAATATTGAAAGTCCGTGATTATGATAAGTTTTTTTTTTAAAGAATTTTATGATGATAAGGATACAAAAATTTAAAATATTGCAAAAAATAGACTACATTTTTCAATAACTGATTCTTTCATTTTGTTTTTCCCGAGAATGTTTGGAAAATAATAAAATAAAAATCGCGATGTAGACACCGTTTTAGAAGTCGCTGGTTTTGAAAATATATAACCTAAATAAAACGAAAAAGACAATTCTTTAATGATGATATTTTAATTTAGGCTTTATCTGTACATTTCTTTTCATTTCAATTCATAAAACTTTGCTAAATAATTAACAAACAAAATGTATCATTGAACGTTCGAGATTTTCAAGAGTCGCCATTTTAATTAGATTAAACGAAACTAAGATTCCGTAATTTGTATTAGTTTATCATGTGACGTATTAAAGTTCAATCCGTCATCAAGGTCGATCGGTACTATCCGTTCGATCAGTCCGATCAGTCAATTACTTTTACCATAAGTCTGACGGATTGCTGACGTGAGTTTGACGCGAACTTGACTGATCGGTGACTGATCGATGACCCCTGACTGATCGCTGAAATAGTAACGCCTAAGGTTGCAAGTACTGTATCATATTCCTAACTTGGTACATGCATTTTCAAATGTAGAAACCGGTGGTTCGAACCTGGTTTTATAGCGCTAAACCTCTCACTTGTATCAAAATTATGCGCCCTAATTAGTCAATCTTTCAAAAGTGTCATTTTATGTCTTTGATCTCTTTTCTGAACAAACTTTTTTCATGAATACTTTAAGGTATGATATTTTGGAAGCTTAACTAAACGATTTCCACATATTTACATAGTTTATATATGTCGTGCAACCCTTTAGTCTTATCTATCAAAAGTAAACAATATGTATATTCTAAAATCAAAGTCGCTAACATTAGTCAATACGTGCAAAAAGAGACACAATTTAAAACAATTTATGGTACTGCTAATCACTGATTAGTTTTTAGGTTTTGCTATATAATAATAACATGTCTACAAGAGAAATAACCATTATTTAACATATAATATCTTAGTATTACCTTAGCCGTATTTGGCACAACTTTTTGGAATTTCGGGTCCTTAATGCTCTTTAACTTTGTACTTGTTTGGCTTTATGACTATGTTGATCTGAGCGTCGCTGATGAGTCTTATGTAGACGAAACACGCGTCTGGCGTATTGAATTATAATCATGGTATTTTTGATAACCAATTAGTATACGTGCGTATTATTAATATCATACTCATCGGTTCCGTTGAAATCAAAACCAATTAAACAAAGGATAAGTATAGAGTTGACGAACAGTACAACGCAATGCTATATGTAAATATAACTTACAATGACAAACCTAGGTATTTTGATTATTTGTATTAGTGTAGCAAAAGTCAAATCCACAGAAGAAATGAACACAAAAACGGGAATAATAGATACAACTTTGCTAAATGTCTATTATAAATACAAACCTGACGTTGTCCTTAGGTTTAGGGTTTTCTTCTTTTTTGACAGATTCTCTGCGTAAAAATAATGTTCTTATTAACAATTTCATTCACATCTTATATGTGAGTTAAAATTGTAAATTATTATAAAAACCAAATAAAACAGTGTATTTCTAAATATAAACAAATCGAATTAGCTATGTTAAGATAATCCAAAAATAACGCAAACTAGTTTCCAAATTGCATTAAAACTACTGCTTTTTTATGTTTTGTTTTGTTTTTTTCCTATTTCACTTCTCCAGGTGCAAAAGGGGAAGAATAATATACACAGTCATATGAAATAGTGGTTTTCTTTGTGTATGCCCTGCCAAAACTTTTCCCTTGTGATTGATGTGATAAGATTTTGATAATAATTGTTAAATAAAGTTTGAACTACCACTTTTTAATTGAAAACTGCAGGTTCAAGTATGTCTATTATTAGTTTGTACTAACCCCTCATATATATGTCTATTATTAGTTTGTACTTACATTTCATATATATGTCTATTAATAGTTTTTACTAACATTTCATATATGTGTCTATTAATAGTTTGTACGAACACTTCATATATATGTCTATTATTAGTTTGTACGAACACTTCATATATATGTCTATTAATAGTTTGTACTAACACTTCATATATATATGTCTATTATTAGTTTGTACTAACACTTCATATATATGTCTATTATTAGTTTGTACTAACACTTCATATATATGTCTATTAATAGTTTGAACTAACACTTCGTATATATGTCTATTATTAGTTTGTACTAACACTTCGTATATATGTCTATTATTAGTGTGTACTAACACTTCGTTATATGTCTTTTATTAGTTTTGTACTAACACTTCATATATATGTCTATTATTAGTTTTTACTAACACTTCATATGTATGTCTATTATTAGTTTGTACTAACACTTCATATATATGTCTATTATTAGTTTGTACTAACACTTCGTATATATGTCTATTATTAGTTTGTACTAACACTTCATATATATGTCTATTAATAGTTTGTACTAACACTTCATATGTATATGTCTATTATTAGTTTGTACTAACACTTCATATATATGTCTATTAATAGTTTGTACTAACACTTCATATATATGTCTATTATTAGTTTGTACTAACACTTCATAAAATTGAGAATGGAAATGGGGAATGTGTCAAAGAGACAACAACCCGACCAAATAAAAAACAACAGCAGAAGGTCACCAACAGGTCTTCAATGTAGCGAGAAATTCCCGCACCCGGAGGCGTGGTATATGTCTATTAATAGTTTGTACTAACACTTCATATATATGTCTATTAATAGTTTGTACTAACACTTCATATATATGTCTATTATTAGTTTGTACTAACACTTCATATATATGTCTATTATTAAAGACCGTTTAGTTTGTCTTTGGTTGCTGACTTCTTGGCGAGAATCCCAAAGTCTTTTGATAAAACTTCAACTAGAAATGGCAATGATTAAATGAAACTTAAACACATAATACAGTCTATACGGTATTAAATTAGGTTTAAGTTTTCGTCATAATGATTTTAAAAAAAACAGGTTTTGAGATGTTTATATTACGGTACAACATGATTCAGAAGGAGCCCAAAACAACCTTTTTATAAATTTTAGTTAGTTTCATATGAACTCATTTAACAGCAAAGCTTTTTTTTTCTAAAAGTCCTTCATTTTTTCCAAACTGTGCTATATCATTAGTTTACAAGAGGTCCTTTGTGGTTTTGAAATCTCTTTAGAGTACAGGTATGTCATAACTTTTATACAAATTATAACTTCATGTTTAAACTGTAACTTAATTTTCTGGTCAATTGTGAGTAATTGTGATGACAATATTAACAAAATCCAAAATGTATTCAACGTATTTGACATTTTGTCTTTAAAATAACAAAAATCATAATTATAGTATAACGACGTCTTCTTTGTTTTACAAGCTACCCTTGATCCTACTAGAAATTTACTACAAATTTAGAATCATTCTTTTGCTCATTTGGATATTTAATTTCCAGTAGTAGATACTGGAATGTTGATTTGTACTGGATTTTAATTACTTAAAGTATAAATCGAAATTCCAATTTCTATTAGTAGATATTGAAATTCAAATGTGGATTTTGAATTCCAATTTAAACTGTTAACATATATTTAGGATTCTATAAAGTCAACGCAGAAATGTTCTTGTTTTATTACTCATGAAATGCTGGTTATATTAATCAATGATCCGAGAACACTGACAATTTTGAATAAAGTGTATATTGACATTGCATATTCTACTAAATCTGGAGAACTTTGATGATCGGAGATACGAATACATAATATAATTGAAACAAGAAGCGGAAATGCCATAATTGTTCAACCCTTTGCAGTCGAAAAGAGACTGCTTATATACCAAAGTTCATATGAAAAAAGAGGAAAAGACAATAAGAGTTTTCAAAGCAATTTCATAGAATCAATAACTAAGAACAAACTTACCCAAATGTTAGTTCCCCAAACAGTTTTCCTATTTCTCCCTCTGTTACTGTCTTTGTGGCATATCTGACTGATGGCATAATAGGAATCTTCATTTCTTCTATTTGATCGATTTGTGACTTTATTTGTTTTAGTTTTTGTAACAACTTCGTAGTATCTTTTATCCCCTTGGTGTCTTGATAAACTTTCTGCTGCTCCTTTGCCTTATCCAAAGCTGTTTTTAACTCATTGCCAACAGACTGTAAGGTTTGAACATTCCTTCTATCTTTCTCCTTTACAGTATCAATAAGACCTTCTACTTTCTTATCAATCATTTCTTTCAAGTGTCTGCCTTCCTCTTTTATAGCCTTGATAACTTTCTGTACATCAGCTTGATATGTATTGGTACCTTGGTCTATATCTGCTATCTTTGACTGCAGGTTTCTCATCTTCATGTCGATCACCATTTTGACCTCATTTTTGATTCCTTCAGTTGATTCCTTGATTTCAGCAAAGTCATGTGATTTGTGTTTTTTAATCACACATATTTTACAAATCGGCGAATTACATTCCTTGCAGTAATATATAAAGTTTTCATCATGTTCTTTACAATATTGTTTAACGTCGGGGTTTATATTTGGACCACTTAGAAATGTGTGATTCTTTGTCATCTTTGTCCGTAAATGAGATATTTTACATCCATCACAAAACAACTGGTCACACTGTTCACAATAGTGATGACCAGGTCCAGAAACACAAATATCACACGTTTTAGAAGCTACCTGAGCCATTTTGATGTGCATGTAATATGACAAAGTACATTTAAAACTCGCTATTATACGGTGAAAAGCTAACTCTTCCGGACCATGAATGCATTGTCCTTAAATAAAAGGTAAAATCTATAACTAATCCTTCAACAACCATTATTTTCCTTTTTCACAGGGAATATTTGCTTTTGTTATATTTTAGAATATGATTGTTTTCAATTAATACTTTTGTAAAATGAAATGATCATTCAATTCCAAACCAAAGATGAACATTGATATATTGGAAATCAGACAATATTAGAAATAAGCCGCTCGAACTGAAACAAATGTTTCACCATTTTGGTTAGCTTGACAATGTGTGATTTCCTGCATATATATATGTAATATTCTTTCATCTTATTCTTATTTAATTCATATAATTTACGGATATTGTGTATTCGTCAGTTTTAAGATTGTCTATAACTTGTCGGTTTAAATATGATTACATTAAAAAGATGACAAAACTATACTCTAAATTACCATTAGCACAAATACATTTCTTGTATAATACTTATCCTATTTACTAGAATCAACTGACAAGTGTGGAAGAACAAGAATACGAACAAGCATTCAGGAAACAAAATTTAGGATATAACTGTATTGTAACTGTACTGTATTGTAAGCTCCGACGGCATCAATATGTGATTTAAATGGCGATCTGATCATGGCGCCCGCAAACGATCATTTGAGACCATTAAACAAAAAATGATGCCATGAGAGCTAAAAATGCAATATTCTAATCTTCATTCTAATGAAACTGACAGAAAACAAAGTCAAATCATACATATATAATCTGCCATACGTCGTCTGCGCCTGCGTGCACATTTTTATGGCATTAATTGTGAATTGATGACATGCGAAATAGTCACGTTTTTGAATCAAATGAACTTAACAAACGATTTTGCACAATTTACAATGATTGATGCTATGGATAAAAAAGCGAAAGCGCAAACGACATATGACAGATTTTAAATGTACGATTTAACATTGTTTTGTCAGTTTCGTAAGATGGGGATAAAAATATTGAATGTTTAGCTCCGACGGAATCAATTGGTGATTTGATGTTGAAAAATACCTGTTAACTGACTCTGCTAGCGCGTCTCCAGTAAACTTCATTTGCGACCATCAAATCGGAACTAAAAATACTATATAGTTATTTCCCGATTTTGCATTACGACTTATGATGAGTGTACATTCAGTGGTAAAAATAACTTAAAAACTACCAGACTTGCACACGTATATTTGTGGGATATGATTACAAGTTTAAAATTAGGAACGGTTTAGAAAAACATTACAGATTTGAATAAAGTTAAGAGGAAAATATTTAAATGTCATTTCACTACATATTTATTACTTGAACGCACCTTTTGTATTTGAAATTTGAAGGACTTTGTTAATTAGTACACTAATTATCTCCTACATTTAAAAGCAATCGTGCAATACAATAGTCAACTAAAACAGTTATTTAGTACTGTAGTTTATGCACAAGTGTCAAGAACAATAGACATATCTAACAATAGAATAACTTCCAATTGCCTATATGTTAGAGGTACACTGGTAGCTAGAACAAAACTTTAAACCATGTTCATCGATACATTTATTAATTATGAATACGTGTATTGTTTTTGTGCATTGTGTTATTATAAATCATTATTGTTTTGTATTATTTTAATTGTGCGTACCGTATGTAGAAACGAATCGTAAGCAGTTTATATGTAAGATACATTAGTATATTTTTTACAAATAGGTTTATCATGAAATGAAGGACATTATATATTTGATTACAAGTCAAGATAAAATACCAAAATCGAATCCCTATTCACAACAGTATACAATAGCATACGAAAAATATTTAAAGCCTGGAACGAGTGACTAATTGGTTTGTCTAATATTTCTACACTGACTGTAAAATTAATAGATTAAATGATCAACATAACATTGAGAATGGAAATGAGAAATGTGTCAAAAAGACAACAACCCGATCATAAGCAAACAACAACCGATGTCCACCAATGGGTCTTCAGAGCAGCGAAAAAACTCCTGCACCCGGAGGCGTCCTTCAGATAGACCCCAAACAAATATGTATACTAGTTCAGTGATAATGGACGTCAAACTAAACTCCGAATTATATATAAGAAACTAAAGACTGACAAAGGCCTGCGGCTCATGACTTGGGATAGGTGCATAAAATGCGGCGGGGTTAAACATGTTCTTTGATATCTCAACCCTCCCCTATATATACATCTAGCCAATGTAGAAAAACAAACGCATATAATATGTATAATGTCCTGTTTGCGATATTTAGAACTTTTGTTCAGGCTGTTCAACAAAAGTAAAAAATCGTTTTATAATTTCTCCATCACTCTTGTTTATATGAAACTTTACAACCAGTCAAACCGTATTACTACTTTGTGTATTATCAATTCGTTTCAAAAGGGAGATGCAAAAGATTCCAAAGTGACTTGCAGCCTCATAATTTGAAGGAGAACTTGCTTGTGTAGGTACAAACCCGATGATGAGTCTAAATTAGTATTAGGTCGCATTCAAGGAATGAGGTCAGGATTGTGGTTTCGACAATTTAATAATATTCGTCCTCATCTGTAAAACAGATTTTCGATAACGATAAACCAACCCGTGATGTCATCCGTAAAATATTCGATAGGATGATTTAAACTTACCACTTGAACATGTTGAACATGTTAAGTTCTTCCTTGTAATACCACAAATGCCATGGTTGTGCAATCATGACTTTTTTCTATCCGTTAATTACAAAGTAATGAAGGTTAAAAGCTGAAGACTATAATTGAGGTAAATCGACCTATCAAATTCAGAGAGGCACGACAAGTCAACAACGAACACTGCAATTGATAAGGCATTAGTAAAAAAAGCAAAACCAAACAGAAAAAAAGGTTTTTTTTTAAATTTTTTACAAAAGGCTAACTTCCAGATCAAGATGTTTAAAAGTTCATCGTTCTGAATAGTCAAATGATCCCAGTTACTGCCGACTAACATAATATATGGTGATTAAAAGGTCATGGGGGATAATTTCTCTATTATATCAAAAGTATCAAAAGTCATGTTTGAACATTTTCTGTAATAGATTGCACTTCAGAGTTGCAGATAGGACATCTGTTTGCCAAATTTTTTGACGACTGATATCTTTAGATACTAAACTGGTCTTCTGATCAGGAATTGTATAGATTGGATTCTTTTCTCGGATTTGACATTTTGACTGAATGATGATTCATTTTGCGCTTGATCTATTGAAACTATAATCCCGTGTTTACACCCGATCTTTCTCCTTGTAGATTTTATGTGATTCTCTGAGATTTGTTTCTGACCCTTAGTTGCCTTTAAAAGCAACTTGATTCAATCGCCACTTATAAGTTATATAACATGTGTAACATTTTTACGTTGACATTCCGTTGTGTCGTTTGTTTTCTCTTTTATTTTAGTGTGAAATCACATTACTATAAGACGTGTTACGGTACTTTTCTATCCCAAATTCATGTATTTGATTTTGATGTTATATTTGTTATTCTCATCGGATTTTGACTAATGTTTAGTCGGTTTCTGTGTGTGTTACATTTTAATGTTGTGACGTTGTTCTCCGCTTATATTTAATGCGTTTCCCTCAGTTTTGGTTTGTTACCCCGATTTTAGTTTTTTTTGTCCATAGATTTACGAGTTTTGAACAGCGGTATACTACTGTTGCCTTTATTTATATGTCCAAAATAGGCATCGAAGTACCAAACTATAGGCTTGGTTTCTATTACAAAATGATAAAGCAAAACTGATTTGAGACTGCTCTTGTTAGGCGTGTCGTTCCCTAGGGTATCTCCAGAACATTAACATGATAAAGAAAAATCTTAAGATGATTGTTCACATCATGGTTGATCGTTATACGTCAAAGAATTAGTACCTTGTGCGCAGCCTCAATTAAACGGATAATCGCATCTTAACGTCTTCAGATTCCTGCCATAAGTCGACTAATTTGTTGCTAAGGCAGCAGCAACCATTCCTGACGAAGAGTATTGTTTATTTCATGACGTGTTTGAACTTAAGGGTCCTTTACGCTCAAAAGTGTCCCATATATGTTCGATATGGTTCATATTCGGGCTACGATCAGGCCAAGGAAGATAAACCGAATTTCATTGGAACAATGGATCTTCCTCCACGATGCTAATTTCCGATTTTGTTGAGCTCTGCACTATATCAGATACGAGCAACTGTGTGTCTGTTCGTATGCAAAAGTCCCCAAAATGGTCTCATCGCACTATAACCAGAATCGATGAACCGATGTCGAATAGTTCTCGTTTAAAGGATCCTGTATGGTCATCACTCTCTTTTTAGGATTGTATTGTTGCAATATGTTTCCTTCTGACCAACCTTCATTATGCTTGATTTTCCCTAGCAGATGTTATAGGGGATCTTCTTGATCTCGGAAGGTCTTTAACATCGTTTGTTGCCTGATTTTTATTCTCAAAACGATCTATAGTGGAATGGTGATGACCAACAATACGTGTAATTGTCAAAGCGAGATTCATACTTCTCTCATGCTGATTATCTGCCATCCTGCTGCAGTTATGAGTTGTGGGTGACCAATTACAATTATAACTTTATAAACTTGTGCTTTATTGTTTACGAGTACAGTAGCTGCATGTGCAGATAAGCACTTATCGAGTCGATATTTATTGATTAAACTCAGGTGATATTTAAATAATGTTTAACTAGTTATATTTCAACAAATTATATCACAAAACAATAAAGAGTGTTTTTTTAATTTGAATTTCAATTTTGTGTTGCAATACTTTTTTCCGTGTGTATATGTACATGAACTAAAAAGGCAGTGAAATATAGGTTCTTGACTTGTATTAGATATTTGACTGGGCTATACATGTGTGTGAGTGTTTAGTCGTTTTCGCTATAGAACCAGGTTTAATCCACCATTTTGTACATTTGAAAATGCCTGTACCAAGTCAGGAATATGACAGTTTTTGTCCATTCGTTTTTGATGCGTTTTGTTATTTGATTTTGCCATGTGATTATGGACTTTCCAAATTGATTTTCCTCTAAGTTCAGTATTTTTGTGATTTTACTTTTTTCTTAAATTTGGATATTATCATAACAGCATAACAGAAGAACAAAACTATTAAAATCATTGAAAAAAAGGTTATTTCAACAGATTGATACATAACAAAAACCATAACAAACACACAGACAGGAAGTCACTTGTTATATATTCATCCCTCATCCCTAACAAGATCAAAGACACGGCTCAAATCTGATAGTTTTCGCAGTTATTGACATATAGTTCCAAGCCGCCAGAAACATATCATAAATAAGCATGTATCTTAGACTAACTTATCAATCAGTACTCATTCCAAATCCGATGGATTTCGAAATTGTTCATTCTCCATAATCCAATATTTTGACTGATGGTATAATAGGAACCTGTTTTTCTTCTATTTGATCGATTTGTGACTTAATTTATTTTAGCTTTTGAAATAATTTAGTGGTATCGTTAATTTGCTCTGTGTCTTGATATAACTTCTCCTGCTCCTTCGCTTTACCCAAAGCTGTGTTTAACTCCTTGCCAACAGACTCTAAGGTTTGAACATTCCTTGTGTTATTCTCGTTCAACGATTTAACCAGATTTTCAACTTTCTTCTCAATCAGCTCTTTTAAATGTCTCCCTTCTTCTCTGATGGCGTGGATGACTCCATTTACATCAGCCTGCTATCTTTGACTGTAGGTTTCTCATCTTCAACTCGATCACTTTTTTTTACCTCAGTTTTGATTCTTTCAGTTGATTCCTTGATTTCAGCAAAATCATGCGATTTGTGTTTTTTAATAACACACATTTTACATATCGGCGTATTACATTTCATGCAGTAATATATAAAGTTTTCATCATGTTCTTTACAATATAGTTTAACATCAGGGTTTATATTTTGGCCACTTAGAAATGTATGGTTTTTGCTCATTTTTGTCCGTAAATGAGATATTTTACATCCATCACAAAACAGTTGGTCACACTGTTCACAGCAGTTATGACCAGTTCCAGAAACACAAATGTCACACGTTTTAGAAGCAGCTTGGACCATTCTGGTTTGTTTTATCTGCATGTAATTATAATAGAGTATATTTAAATCTCGATAGTAAACAGAGAAGGCTAACTCTTCTGGAACATGAATGTATTGTCAATAAATAAAAGGTAAAATCTATAACTAACCCTATCAATAACCAGTATTTTCATTTTTTTTTTAAATATAATTGTTGTCAACGCATACTGTTGTAAAATGAAATTATCACTTTAATCCTAACCCAAATATGTAAATTGATATATGGGAAATCAGACAATATTAGAAATAAGCCAAATTATATAAAGTGTTGTCCATTTTGATAAGATTGAAAATGTGTAATTTGTTGTATATTTGCGATTATTATAAATCGTATCCAATGCATACAATTTACGGATATTGTGTAATCTTTAGTTTTAAATAAAGAAAGTACAAAATGTGCGAAAACAAGATTTATAGGAGATAACTGTAAAGAAACGTAAACTACGACGACATCAACTGGTGATTTGAATGTCGGAAATTAACCTTACTGGCGATGTGTAAGCGGAGCCCGTAATCGGGCATTTGAGACCACCAAAATGCTACTAGTAATTGGAGCCGTCGGAGCTTAACATTCGATGTTGTTGTCTCCATTCTAATCAAACTGACAGAAAACAACGTGAAATCATACATTTAAAATCTGTCATACGTCGTCTACGTATTGATTTTAAATTATCATGACATCAAATGAGTTGATGCCATGAGGATTGGTGACGTTATCAAACAAAATGACGTTGCACAATTGATGCTATGAAAAAAAGCAAAAGCGTAGACGACATACGACATTTCTGTCAGTTATATTGAATGATGAACAAGATTGAATTTTAAGATCCCACGGAGAGAATTGGTAATTTGATGTTCACAAATACCCTTTGACTTGCTTTGGTTGCGCGTTTCCAGTAAATTTAATTTGAAATCATTACATGGAGCTAAAATATAAGTAATTTATCTCCTGATTGTCTATTCGTTTTTGTTGATAAAATTAAAAATAGTAGGAGTTTTATACAGTATCGAAATCTGTATGGGGACCTTGAACAATTTTTAAATGTTAGGCCTGCTGTATTTTATATGTGTGACCTAAAGCAATCAAATTAATGAAAAGTTGTTATACGAATCTTTCGTCCCAAAGAGTATCGCCAACTCTGTGTTGCTAATAGTATATACTGATTTCATTCCTTTTAATCTACGGTTGATGAACTATTCTATTTTGATAGAAAAAGATGGATTTTGCAGCAATAGGCATAATTAATAATTCTTGTATTGGCATAAATACTTGGGTACTTTTGCTTTCTATTGCATCTTTCTTTTTTTTTTCTCCTTTTTTTTAACGTAAATGCCACTGACGAGTCGTTCGTCCGGTGGTTCAAAGTTAAAGAAAATGATCAGAATTCCACTCATATATGTGGGGAAAATTTTTATATGATTAAATTTAAGAACGGCCAATAAATACATTACATACTTGAATAAAGTTAAAAGCAAAATATTTAAATGTATTTTCACTACATATTTATTACTTGAACGCACCTTTTGTATTTGAAATTTGGACGACTTTGTTACTTAGTACATTATTTATCTCCTTCATTTTAAAACAAATCGTGCGATTCAATAGTCAGCTGAAATATTTGTTTAAAACTATAGTTTACGGATATGTGGAAAGAACAATAAACATATCGATCCGTTAATTACTTCAGATTACTTATTTGTTAGAGGTACAATGGTAGCACGAACAAAAATTTAAACCATGTAATGCGATACATTTATCAATCATGAATATGTACATAATAAAATTGAGAAAGGAAATGGAGAATGTGTCAAAGCGACAACAACCCGACCATAGAGCAGACAACATAATGTATATTGTTTTTGATACATTGTGTGAACATTTTAATATTTTTAAAATTATGCGTACTGTATGAAGAAACGATTCGTAAGCAGTTAACATGTTATATAAATTATAATATTCTTTACAAATAGGTTTATCATGATAATTAAGGACATTATCTATTTATTTTAGGTCAAGAGATATAAAATACTTAAACCAAATCCCTGTTCACAACAGTATACAATAGCCACGAAATATATTAAAAGCCTGGAACGAATGATCAACAGAATGGAAATAGGGAATGTCTCAAAGATACAACAACCCAGCTATAAGCAGACAACATATGAAGTCGACCAATGGGTCTTCAATGCAGCGAAAAACACCTGATCGCGGATGCGTCCTTCACCCTGTCCCTATTCAAATATGAATACTACTTCAGTGATATGGACGTCATACTTAACTCCGAATTATACATAAAAAACTAAAATTATAAATCATACAGGACTCACAAAGGCCAGAGGCTCCTGACTTGTGACAGGCGCAAAAAAGCTCTATCCCTGGAATTGCTTATCTAAGCTATATTTGGAAAAAAAACTTTCGGAATTTGTGGTCCTCAATGCTCATCAACTTGCTATTTTTGGGGGTATGTTTTTTACTTTTTTTTATTCGAGCGTCACTAGTGAATCTTTTTTAGACGAAACGGGAGTTTGGGATACAAAATATTAATCCTGGTATCTTTGATGAGTATATTTTCATGTCTTAACTATGTATTTGATTCGTAAACTTGACTGTCCTTCTTGTATCTTTCGCCCTTCTTTTACTTTAAGATATTGGTAGCATATTGATTTTTTAGATATGGACCATAGAAAGACGAGGAACACTGACAGATGAAAAATGTACAACGCGGGGGGCATTGGAACTCTGTACTTTTATTGTCTTTGTCATTAAGGTTAATATGTGTGCCGTTGTAACCAATACGAAATCCAAAACACTAAAACATAATGTTTGATGACAAACAATCCCACAAATGTCATGGTTGTGTAATCATTATGACTTTACTCAAATGTGCTCCATTGAAACTATAATCCTTAGATTTTATGTGATTCCCTCAGGTTTTATTTCTGACCTTGAGTTGCCTTTTATACTGACTTGATTCGGTCGCCACTTGTAAGTTGTATGTTCATAATAGGCATCGATGTACCAAATTATAGGCTTGGTTTCTTGGTTTGATACTGCTCCTGTTAGGCGTTTCGTCCTCGAGGATATCTCCAGAACATTAACTTGATATAAAAGCTGGTGTGTGTTGACTTCAAATACCATTGATAATATAACACTAATGATAAGTGGTATGATTGCACATGAGACAACTGTCAACCAAAATACAAATGAAGTGGATGTAATCGATAATGATCATTCGATTTAAGAACAAAAAACATGCCATATAAACGGCTATAATTATTCACTTCAGAAAATAAACGGCCTTATTTATAACACAACAATTTACAAAAAACGTATATGTACATGAACTAACGAAATTCAGTGAACCATAGGCTCTTGACTTGTGATAGCTTATGTGACTGGGTTATACATGTTTGTGAGTCTTTAATCGTCCCTTAACTTTAGATAATTGTATAACAGCATATTATAAGAACAAAACTATTTAAATCATAAAAGTTTATCTCATCCGATTGGTACAACAAAAAACATTAAAAAAACACACAAGTAGAAAGTGGCACGGTATATATACATCCCTCATCCCTTTCTGAATTTTCAGTTTTGTTGTTGTTGAACATTGCATGGGTTATCATTTTAGCGCATAGTATCTTTATTATGTTTTAATATCTTCTATAATTAAATTCAGTGTATTGGAACATTGGTAAAACTACTTTAAATTTGCCGTTTTTAAATCAAACGAAAGGTTTCAATTTGTTTAAACTTTGAGTTTATATTTTACTTAATTTGTATTTTTTCCGGAAAGTGTATACTATATCCGTAATGGACTTTCAACTTTAACAACTGATTTCTTGGTGTCTTTGACAGTTTTATGTCTGTGTTTGTATGATTTTTAAGTCAGTTTGAATGTATGTAATACCAGGATTAACATGATAAACCAGATCTTGTGTGTTTGACCTCAAATATCATTGATAATATAAAACTAAGAATAAGTGGTGTGATTGCACATGAGACACCTATCAACAAAACTACAAATGAAGTGGACATACACAATACTAAGCATTCGTACAGCTTTCGACAGCAAGAAAAAAACATAACGTTTAGTCGGCTACAATTCTTCACTTAAGAGAAAAAAAAAGGCCTTAATTGTAACATAAGAATACATATATACACCTGGAAAAAAGTATTGCAACACCTTGAAAAATCAGCCTCTCATTTTGGATGGAATATGTTAAAGTATTTATAAAATAATATCAATGAATATTGAAACGTAGTTAATGATAACATTGGCAAAAAAATGATCAAAAAATATATGAAAACAAAATGTTTTATCTAATCAAAATTTTTATAACAAATGAAGTGTTTTTTTTTTATACAAAAATGCATTCTACAACTGTTGCTGTAGTCAAACTTTAAAAATGTCAGACATTTCAAAATTAATCTTTAGATGATTGTTCGCATCATAGTTGATCTTTATACGTCAAAGAATAAGTACCTTGTGCGCAGCATCAATTCAAACTGATAACCGCATCTTAACGTCTTCTGATTTCTGCAATAAGTCGACTAATTTGTTGCTAAGGTAGCAGCAACCATTCCTGACGAGGAGTATTGTTTATTTCATGACCTGTTTGAACTTGGGTGTCCTTTACGCTCAAAAGTGTCCCATATATGCTCGATATGGTTCAAATTCGGGCTACGATCGGGCTAAGGAAGATAAACCGAATTTCATTGGAACAATGGATCTTCCTCCACGATGCTTATTTCCAACTTTGATGAGATCTGCACTATATTTCATACAGGCAAATGTGTGTCTGTTCGTAGGCAAAGGTCCCAAAAATGGTCTTATCGCACAATAACCAGAAGCTATGAGTCGATGTCAACCAGTTCTCGTTTAAAGGCTCCTGTATGGTCATCACTCTCTTTTTATGATTGTATTGTTGCAGAATGTTTACTTCTAACCAACCTTCATTATGCTTGATTGTCCCTAGCAGTGTTTTAGGGAATTTTCTTGATCTCGGAAGGTCTTTAACATCGTTTGTTGCCTGTTTTTTATTCTCAAAAAGTCTTATAGTTGAATGGTGATGACCAACAATACGTGCAATTGTCACAGCGACATACCTGCTTCTCTTATGCTGATTATCTGTCATCTTGCTGCAGTTATGAGTTGTGGGTGACCAATTACAATTATAACTTCATAAAAAGTAAAATCACAAAAATACTGAACTTAGAGGAATATCATTTCGGAAAGTCCATAATCACATGGCAAAATCAAATAACAAAACGCATCAAATACTTCTGGACAAGAACTTTCATATTCCCGACTTGGTACAGGCATATCAACTTGTTTATTTAAAGTAGTGAAACAAATTGAGGATAAAAACATCTGTTTAACTGTTTACGAGTACAGTAGCTGCATGTGCAGATAAGAACTTATCGAGTCGATATTTATTGATTAAGTTCAGGTGATATTTAAATAATGTTTAACTAGTTCTATTTCAACAAATTATATCACAAAATAATAAAGAGTGTTTTTTTTAATTTGAATTTCAATTTGGTGCTACAATACTTTTTTCCGTGTGTATATGTACGTGAACTAACGAAAAGCAGTAAACTATAGGTTCTTGACTTGTATTAGATTATCTGACTGGGTTATACATGTGTGTGAGTGTTTAGTCGTTCCTTAAATTTGGATATTATCAGCATAACAGAAGAACAAAACTATTAAAATCATTGAAAAAAAGGTTATTTCATCAGATTGATACATAAAAAATCATAACAAACACAGAAACAGGAAGTGCCATGTTATATGTCCATGCCTCATCCCTAACAATAACAAAGACATGGCTCAAATCTGATAGTTCTCGCAGTTATTGACATATAGTTCCAAGCCAGAACCATATCATAAATAAGCATGTATCTAAGACTGATTTATCAATCAGTACTCATTCCAAATCAATTGTTCATTTTCCATTAATCCAATATTTTTGAAATGTTTAATTAGTCAAAACGTTATCATTTTTTAACCAGGGAATAGATTGACTAACCATATTTGGTAAAACGTTTCTTAATTTACAGTTTTGTTGTTCTTAAACTTCGTATTGGTTATTGTTTTAGCGCTTGGTATCTGTATTAGGTTTTGATATCTTGTAACTAAATTCAGTGTATTGGAACATTGGTAAAACTACTTTTGCCGTTATCAGCTCAAATGAAAAGTTTCATTTTTTTTAAACTTTGTGTTTATATTTTACTGAATTTGTATTTTTTCGAGAAAGTGTATACTATATCCGGTATGTACTTTCACCTTGAACAACTGTTTTGTTGGCGTCTTTGACAGATTTATGTCTGTGTTTGTATGCTTTTTTTAGTCAGTTTGGTTGTATGTCTGTGATGTTTGTTTGCAGAGTTTGGACTGCTGGTTCACAATCATTTTCATTTTAACCTATCATGTCTGTAAAACCAGGTTTAATCTAATATTTCTTATATTTGAAAATGCCTGTACGAAGTCAGTAATATGACAGTTTTTGTCGATTCGTTTTTTATGTGTTTTTTTTTATTATTTGATTTTGCCATGATAAGCATGATAAGAGACTTTCCGATTTGATTTTCTTCTGAGTTCAGTATTTTTGTAATTTTACTTATTTCTTCATCCAGTTTTGTCAGTATACATGAGGTAGATAGCAACTGAGTCCCACTATAGTATACCGGAGGTAGATAGCTACTGAGTCCCACTATAGTATACCAGAGGTAGATAGCTACTGAGTCCCATTATACTATACCAGAGGTAGATATCTACTGAGTCCCCCTATAGTCATCTTATCATGTCTGTTAGGGTTCTTCATCCAGTTTTGTCAGTATACATGAGGTAGATAGCTACTGAGTCCCCCTGTAGTCATCTTATCATGTCTGTTAGGGTTCTTCATCCAGTTTTGTCAGTATACATGAGGTAGATAGCTACTGAGTCCCCCTATAGTCATCTTATCATGTCGGTTAGGGTTCTTCATCCAGTTTTGTCAATATACCGGAGGTAGATAGCTACTGAGTCCCTATATAGTATACCGGAGGTAGATAGCTACTGAGTCCCACTATAGTTATCTTATCATGTCTGTTAGGGTTCTTCATCCAGGTTTGTCAATATAACGGAGGTAGATAGCTACTGAGTCCCCCTATAGTCACCTTATCATGTTTGTTAGGGTTCTTCATCCAGTTTTGTCAATATACCGGAGGTAGATAGCTACTGAGTCCCCTTATAGTCATCTTATCATATCTGTTAGGGTTTTTCATCTAGTCTTGTCAATATACCAGAGGTAGATAGCTACTGAGTCCCACTATAGTATACCAGAGGTAGATATCTACTGAGTCCCACTATAGTAATCTCATTATGTCTGTTTGGGTTATTCATCCAGTTTTGTCAGTATACCAGAAGTAGATAGCTACTGAGTCCCCCTGTAGTCATCTTATCATGTCTGTTAGGGTTCTTCATCCAGTTTTGTCAGTATACATGAGGTAGATAGCTACTGAGTCCCCCTATAGTCATCTTATCATGTCTGTTAGGGTTCTTCATCCAGTTTTGTCAATATACCAGAGGTAGGTAGATAGCTACTCAGTCCCCTTATAGTCATTTTATCATGTATGTTAGGGTTCTTCATCCAGTTTTGTCAGTATACATGAGGTTGATAGCTACTGAGTCCCACTATAGTAATCTTATCATGTCTGTTAGGGTTCTTCATCCAGTTTTTTTCAATATACCAGAGGTAGATAGCTACTGAGTCCCACTATAGTATACCAGAGGTAGATATCTACTGAGTCCCACTATAGTAATCTCATTATGTCTGTTTGGGTTCTTTATCCAGTTTTGTCAGTATACCAGAGGTAGATAGGTACTGAGTCCCCCTATAGTCATCTTATCATGTCTGTTAGGGTTCTTCATCCAGTTTTGTCAGTATACATGAGGTAGATAGCTACTGAGTCCTACTATAGTAACCTATCATGTCTGTTTGGGTTCTTCATCCAGTTTTGTCAATATACATGAGGTAGATAGCTACTGAGTCCCCCTATAGTCATCTTATCATGTCTGTTAGGTTTCTTTATCCAGTTTTGTCAGTATACATGAGGAAGATAGCTACTGAGTTCCCCTATAGTCATCTTATCATGTCTGTTAGGGTTGTTCATCCAATTTTGTCAGTATACATGAGGTAGATAGCTACTGAGTCCCCCTATAGTCATCTTATCATGTCTGTTAGGGTTCTTCATCCAGTTTTGTCAATATACCGGAGGTAGATAGCAACTGAGTCCCCCTATAGTCATCTTATTATGTCTGTTAGGGTTCTTATTCCAGTTTTGTCAATATACATGAGGTAGATAGCTACTGAGTCCCCCTATAGTCATCTTATCATGTCTGTTAGGGTTCTTCATCCAGTTTTGTCAGTATTCCAGAGGCAGATAGCTACTGAGTCTCACTATAGTATTCTCATTATATCTGTTAGGGTTCTTCATCCAGTTTTGTCAGTATACCAGAGGTAGATAGCTACTGAGTCCCACTATAGTCATCTTATCATGTCTGTGAGGGTTCTTCATCCAGTTTTGTCAATATACCGGGGGTAGATAGCTACTGAGTCCCCCTATAGTCATCTTATCATGTCTGTTAGGGTTCTTCATCCAGTTTTGTCAGTATACCAGAGGTAGATATCTACTGAATCCCACTATGGTAATCTCATTTTGTTGTTAGGGTTCTTCATCCAGTTTTGTCAATATACCTGAGGTAGATAGCTACTGAGTCCCACTATAGTAATCTCATTAAGTTGTTGACAACATTTCATCTTGCCAGTTTTTATGGACCTCCCCTTTTCAAATTACCTTAGAGGTATTTCTTTTATACTTTTTGCTATCTGAAACGTCTTCAATATCATAATGAAGAATAAATAAATGATGAGACAATTGCTTTTTTCCAGCTTTAGATACTTTATTTCACTAATAGATGTTCAGAAAGCCCCTTTATGTTACAACGATGGCACTAAGGTTCTTCCCTGTATTGCTAATTACCCATAAAACCAGGGTATTTCATTGACAAACTTTTTATAAATAAACATACAATGGCGATGTAGTATTTCTTGTTAGTTACAATTTACAGAGTAATAGCTGTCTACTAGCATGTATACATTACTTTATTTTATAATGAAAAAGAAAACGTAGCTTTGATCGTTTATTAAGCTTTTATTTTCAGATTATAAAAGCGAAAAAAATGCAATTTTGTTTGTCATCTGTTTACCACCTGAGTTATAAGCCGTTATACCATTACGGTACCACTTGTACTGAACTAGATATGCGTGTTGACTGTAAAAGTTTCCTCACTGAAGCTTGAGTCCAACATATTCTTTAAAGTTATAGAACTTGCTTATTAATTGAAGAGCTTACAAAACCAAAACGAGCAAAAATAAAATAACCAATTTCCGGAAAGGGCATATATTACTTAATTCTACTGCGTCATTTTTGGCCACACACTTGAGGCTCCTGCTTAAATATGTCAATGATTTGTAACTAGTGATAAGATATAATCTAATATCTTTTTACAAATTACCTCTATTCTTACTCAACATTTCACCAAATTCCTAAATATTTTTAGAATTTTAAACATGTTAAAGCTTGTACTCAAAATAGTTTGTAGAATTCAAAAACGTAAGTGATAACAAAGAAACGATAGCCTAATACACGTTTTTGTTTAAAGATGACTCTCAATACCAAGAAAGAAGTGATCTGAGCTAATGACGTCTCAATGACAGAACACCGTTGAATACATGTATGTATACATTTTAGATCTCATGCAGTTGGAATTCTTCGAATGTACAAATATGTCACACGTGTAGAAACGTGGAGTAACCAGTACATCCAATATGCATTATTATATCAAAACAAGAAAGTTTCTAATCATATGTCAAAGAAACTAAACTAAACAGGATGAGAGATGTTGTAGCTTTGTCATAATTGCAACTTGTTTTACTCTCCTATTCTAGTATTTATTTATCGAAATGCACCTTTCTTATCAGACAGTTTATCAATGGTCTACATATGTGTTACCGATATTTTTAATTTATTGATTTTCTAGCAAATGACATCACTAAATTAAATACATCACATATTGTATACCTGCATAAATAGGATCTACTTACCACTCCACAGCACTTGAGATCAACCACAGATTTGGTGGGTTTTGAGTTGTTCGATTATCATTTTTACATGTAGTGTTTTGTGGATTTTATGGTCTGTTCTCATTTTTACAATAGCTGTGTCAGTTTCTCACAATGTGTACATTGAAGGGTTGGATACGCTGACTTCTCTGGAGCAGTTGAAATCAAACCCAGTTAAGTAGATTTCAGGTTCCGCAGTTTTGATTTAATTTTTGATATAGTGTTTTGTAGGCTTTTTTCTCTCTTCGTCGATTTTTTTTTTCATGGCGTTGTCGATTTCTCTTCGAATAGTTGTGCAACATTTAGGTATCATTACCTAATGCAAGTAATGAATGAAACAAAAAATGACGTACAAGCCGTGTAATGAGATGTGTGTTTAGAAAGGCATCTTTAGAATCTATACGATTCGATTCTATCTAGCCAGTCAACCCTTTCCCAGCTACTTTTCACCGTATCTTGTGCTAAATCACCACTGTACAAGGTCAACATATATAAAAGATATATTTGGCACAACTTTTTGGAATTTTGGATCCTCAATTGGATCCTGGTACCTTTGATAACTATATACGTATAAAAAAAAAACACAAAATCAAAATAATAAAAACAAACAATAAAATTGGATATTATATATGTAATCATTTATAGCAATGTATATTATCATTTAAACTACATTTTAGTTGTACAATATATTTATTTCATTTCATTGAAATTTAAATGAACTAAATAATAAACATTAGTTACATATATCTATTCAATATACGCTTGTCTCTTAAACAAAATCATGTTAATGGGAATACCCTATTTAATTTCTTAAAGGTATAAATTATGTACATCATGTTGTATTTGACTGTGACAGTCTTGTTCTGTACAGTGACAAATAGAATATTTAAAAAAAAAATGATTATGTGATATACCATGTATACACAACATGTCTTATCAACTGACTTAAATGCACACTAAAAAAATCATTTATCTGTTTTGGGAATTTACCCATAAGAATAAAAATAAAAATAAATAGCAGATTTCCTATTTCATGTATTTTCCAATCTAAAAGAAAAACACAAAAACATATAACAAACACAAATACATCCAGTCAATGATGTACATGTACTTATAAAGCATCCATATAGGACTCATATCATATCATATTTATTTGATCAAATATTTGTTGTAATAGATACTAAGGACAATCAGTAGGATAAAGGCCAGGAAGAAAACAACAAATTAAATTGCCATATGATAAGAACATTATTTCAGTGTTGAAGATATTTGTTTTGTTCTATATTGAAAAGTGTATCAAGTGATTAAAGAAGTTCAAAAATATTAATTTTATAGGATAAAAAAAGATATAAATTTGAAGAAAAGCTTGAAAGTACAAAATGTCGTATGAAACATGTCTTTCAAATGTGGATTTGCAAAACAATTAACAATAATTTCATAAAGTAATAACATTTTTTTAACTAATTGTACAGCACATGGGGCTTGTTTACCCAAATAATGTCGTATTTGTGATCCCCAAGTCCTCTTTATTTGAAAATCCAAAACAAAATACAAACACAGAAGATCTGATGATAAACAATCTATAGACAACTACTCGTTAGTCTGTCAAAGTAATTTCAGGTGAAATACTTAGCATAGTCATTCTGTATTACTGTTCGCCAATCAAGAAATGAATCTCACGCTTTCTAAAAATAGTAAAATACCGAGTAAAGTACATAAAGCAATATGCATGCTATATATTTCTCTATTCAACAGTTATAGATTTTTACAAAGGTGGACCTGATATCATTCTGCATAGAAAATGTCATTGAACAATAGGTACTTACTGTGATGAAATAACATAAGCATTGTGACATAGGAAATGTACAAGAATGTTCACGATAGAGAACGTCGTCTAAAGAACGTACGACACGACATTCGTATATATACCAATAGATGTAACGGAATTTAATGGTTGGTTCTGAAATCACTCTTATTGGGAGTTTGTTTGTTTTGTTTCTTTTTGTTTTCGACGACTCATTGACACATGTGGAACAGAATCTGATCAACTGTTCAAAGCACCATAGACTACCGGAAGGGGCTTATCTAGTTCAGTCTTTTAACTTCGATGTTTTGTAAACTGTTGTTTGTATTTGTTATCATTTTCTATTCTCTTCTTATTGCTAATGCGTGGTCAATTGCTTATTTATAGGTTTAAATACACTTTGGTATCTTTAGGTTCTCTTTTAACGAGTTTGTAGTAAGATATGCGATAGTTATGAAACAAAAATATAAAAAATCTCCCAGGTTAAGGTATACCATTGATGGTTCGGCTATACATGATTATACTTTAAATGCCAATATATTATAAATATTTTCTACCGGAATATATACTAAGTTCTCCAAATGTTTCGTTGCGAACGTACATTATATACATTTTCCAAAAGTCATATATCAATGTTCTTACATAGTACTAATAATTTGTTAACCTTTTTTTGTTGATATTAGTTGCAAAACACCAAGAAAATCTTCGTTAAATGAATAACAAAATATCCTTAAATGTGCTTTCATTTCTTACAAGGGGCAGTGCTGTTGATCCAATTGATAAAATTGGGTTTCTAGTTTGAGTTATTTTTTTTTCTGTTCATATTGCAACTCTTGTTTTATCATGTTTATATTTGTCTTTAATTTTGAATCCCATTAAATCTGTTACGATTTCTGTACAATACCAGACCAGTGTTTATGTTTGTCATATACAAGAAGTAATTTTGAAGAACGATCCTTTGTTTTCCTTTGCTTCAGCAGATTTATCTGTTTTCAATGTTTATTCTGTTAAAAAAGAAGCCTTTATGTTAATAGAATTTCTAGTTGAAATGTTTTAGAAGGTTGATGTATCATGACTTTAACTAGTTGTAAAACCAGGTATAACCCACACGTTTCTTTCAAAAATACCTGTACCAAGTCAAGATTATTGTATTGTGTTTCACTTGTTCCGTTGATTGATGGTTTGATGTTGTCGGTTTGTATGGACTCCCCATTTTAGAATGTTCTTAGGTGTCCAGTATATTGTGTTACTTTTTAAACACATACGATTAAGTTATACTATTTAATTAAAGTTTATGACAGATTTTTATATCATTCCACATCAAAGAGTAAAGTATATATACCATCTCGATTTGTTGTTTTGTGAATAAGTCACATCGGTTGACCCGAGGCCATTTTGAACAAAGGAGCAACAAAAACTTACCCACAGTTCTTACAATATCTGAAAATGAAAAATGATTAAAAACAACAAAGATCACTATACTGAGCTGATAACAATATGCATGTGAAATACTCATGTGTCGTTCGAACGCAAAAGATTATTCAAAATAATCAAATATGGCATGCATCGTAGACAAATACGTCTTTTTCTGACTGTTTGATGAAACAAAAACATTTCTGACTGAAAATGACAAATGATTAACAACAACTAATATAACTATACTGCACTGATACTAATATACATGTACAATGTTTTTTGTGTCTTTTATAAGGAAAATATATTGCAAGATACAAATATGTATATATATAACGGTTTGATAAAAGACACCAAAGGAAGAAAACATCAGCAGTTCAACAAAATATTTTGTGTTTCCTGAATCTAGTATTATATGTTTATTATTCACTGATTAAGTTATATATTTTGTTTGCTATCTTCAATGATCTAAGAAATTTTAAGATTGATGAATCAATTTGCTATTATTCAAAAGGCCAACATGCTTGATATTGTACAAAAGAAGTAAATAAAACAGTTTCGTTCTAACAAATAAGTATAATTGTTTGTTTCAATATTTCAAAGTAGTTCTAACAGTTTGTCAGCCTGAAATCTTTTAATGACAAATATATAACATAAGTTTTTGTTATGCTCTTTTAAATTAGTGAAAAGGTCGTTTAGAGAAAGAACACGAGCTTTAAATAAGGTCCAAGGCATAACATGAAATGCAAATACTTATCATAAATATATCCTATAACATAACAATACTTACAGGTGTTGACCTCTGTAAAAGATTATAGGAGACAATAAATGAGTTTATAACTTAACGAATTAACTCAATTTTAGAAAGGTGACGGACCAGTCTATGATTTTAATATAAAAAATATTAGCAGAAATTAAGACTTGGTTCCAAACAACTTTTGGTTTTCTATTTAATTCTAACACTTAAAGATGAGTACATACTTGTAGTACCATACAACCAGATTCATGTTATTTTTCCCTGGGAGTTCATTGACCTTAAACTTTTGTTTTATCAACACTTTCTGGTTTTTAACTGCTAATTGATTGTTATTTTTCTTATACATTACATAATGTCATTACAATCTTACATGCCTCTGTATATAAACCATAAAATCTAATCTGAAACAGTCTGAGTTTCTGTTGCAATTTCTTATTTGTATAAACAGCATTAATGGTACAAATTTTACTGCACCAGATTAACATTTCGACATTTAATATCTCGTCACTAATACTGGAGTATCTAATTAAAGATACCAGACATGCTTCGTCAATTTGTTACGCATGCCCAGTACAGCTCAAAAGAACAATTTACATTACAAATTTTAATACGAAGCTGAACAGAATAAAAACATGAAAAAGAAAAAGAAGAATCATTAAGTAATATGACCGCAAGGCTGTCCTGTGACTGTTCTTATTGTAGAAATGTAATAAATATACCTTTATTGTTACATAGAGGTAAAAACACCGCGTAGTGATTGAAAGAATACCAACCCCTATATGCAGAATTGATTAAGTTAAAGAAGACCACACAAAAGATTAATGACAATTAACCTTGATGTACACATGCATCGAATAATGGCGTTTGATCTTGTTCCTTTGTCGGTCTAACTTTGAACCTGATTGTGATAAAGATTTAGACATATAGAAACCTATCTTTGAGAGTCGTACATCATCAACATATTTAAGTGAAAGCGAGTGATTAGTGTACTGCACCACCTAGCAACATTTGATGATTGTTTTTAAAACAGGGGTTAAAATCATATTATGTAAACACCATATACACGTAAATTTTAATGTAAGGCTGAAACACCCATACGGTGCGAAATTTAAACTGCTACGGTGTTCTAGAAGTTTCAGTAGCAACCATATATGCAGACACTAACATTATTCAGACATGGATGCATTCGTATTCTTGAAGTTCTCTGGAGTTGTTGGATTGACACTTTTACTTTATAAACAAAATCATATTAGTTTGTAAACTAATAAGAGATAATATTCCGTTTAGATTCCGAAAAAGGTCTTGCGTATTAAATTGTAATCCTGGTACCTTTGATAACTATTTACACCGCTGGGTCGATGCGACTGCTGGTGGACGTTTCGTCCCCGAGGGTATCATCAGCCAAGTAGTAAGCACTTCATTGTTGACATGAATATCAATTATATGGTCATTTTTATCAATTTCCTGTTACAAAACTTTGAATTATTAGAAAAACTAAGGGTTTTCTTATCCCAGGAAAAGATTACGTTAGCCGTATTTGGCACAAACTTTAGGAATTTTTGGTTCTCAATGCTCTTCAACTTATTACTTGTTTGGCTTTACAACTATTTTTATCTGAGTGTCACTGATGAGTCTTATGTAGACGAAACGTGCGTCTGGCGTATTAATAACTTTGATAACTATGAACACCACTGGGTCGATGCCACTGCTGGTGGATGTTTCGTTCCCGAGGGTATCACCAGCCCAGTAGTCAGCACTACGGTGTTGACATGAATATCAATTATATGGTCATTTTTATAAATTTTCTGTTACAAAACTTTGAATTTTTGACACAACCTTTAGGAATGTTTGGTACTACTAATAACATACATCATAATTATGTGTTTCCTCAATCTAGAATTATATGTTAATTATTCACTGATTGAGTTATAGGGAAAAAGAATGACATTTTTTTGAAATTCTTTCATTTTTGTTTGTTATCTTGATTTAAGGCTTCAATGATCTAAGATAGTAAATATTGATGATCCAAATTTGATTTCATTTAACAAGCACATTGATGATATCGTCCGAAAGAAGTAAATCAAACGGTTTTCTTATAACAAAAAGTAATCATTGTTGGTTTCAATATTTCAAAATAGTTCTAACAGTTTGTCAGCCTAAAATCTATTATTGACGAATACATAACGCTCTGCTAATTGATAGTTAGATTTCTAATACATTACATCGAATATTCTGCTGTCTATAAACCATAAAATTTAATGTTAAACAGTCTGAGTTTCTATTCAATTTCTCATTTCACAGCATTAACGGTACACAATTTTCTGCACCAGATCAACATTTCGAAATCTTATATCTCTTCAGTAATGCTAGAGTATTAAGTATTTAAAATGATTTCGAAAAACCTTGAATTGCTGATAAAACCAAAAAGAACAAGATTTAAAGGTGAAACCCAGATTGACATGATGTGTTGTTGCTGTTGTCAGACAAACAAATACCATACGTCATTGTTTATTTGATATAAACATACCAGTATTTCTGAACCAAAAAGTAAAACCGATAGAATTATTGAAAATGAAGATTTGTTGAGCATTCAAATGTTTACATGGTAAATCATGATACAACTTAACAATAATATCAGGACTGCAAAACATATCAAAGATACCACACATAATGCATGCTACGCCAATTTGTTATGCCCAGTGGAGCTCAAGTAACAATTTGCATGACTTATTTTAACACAAAGTTGAACAGAATAACAGAAAATAGATGAATCATTAAATATATATGGCCACAAGGCTATCATGTGACTGTACTTATTGTAGAATTGTACTAAAAATACATTTTCTTGTTCCACATAGGTAAAACAATGCGTGGTGATTCAGACAATACTAACCACTATACGTAGAATTGATCAAGTCGAATGAGACCACACAAAAGCATTAAATAATATTGATGTACACATGCATCGAAAAAAGGGGTTTTATTTTGTTTCTTTGTTGAACTTTGAACCTGATTGTGATAAAGACTTAGACATATAGAAACCTATCTTTGAGAGTCGCACATCATCAACATATTTGTTTTATATAACAACGGATTAATGTATAGCACAATCATAGCAACAATTCAAACAGGGGGTTTACATCACATCGTGTAATCATCATGTACTCGTTAATTTTAATGGTAGGCTGTAACACTTATAACGCAAAGAGAACTCTTTGTTTTGCTCTTTTGGATTGTGTTATACTTTATTATGATGAGCACATTAAGGGATTTGCTTATTTATCTAATTTGGTATCTGCTGGATAGTTGTCCAATTGTCAATAATACCACATTGTTTTATCTTTATATCAAGCACTCTCGTCGTTTGTACTTTTTTTTGTCAATCGAGAAATTTGATGCAGTTAAGGGTCATGTGTTGTGCCTTTCTTAAATTTGGTAGTGTTATGCTACTGTAATTGTTATTCATCATGATCTAATTTGTTGTGTATGGTCCAAAACGATGTTTACATGATGGGTTGTTTATCATTTATATTTGTTCAAAAAAATGTTTACAAATCACTGGAACAATCACTGATATTGATGGAATGATAAGAACTTTTTATTTGACTTGCATAATGATTTAAGAACGATCACAATATACGGTGCGAAATTTAAAATGTCTACTGTGTTCTAAAAGTTTCAGTAGTAACCATATATACAGACACAAAAGTTATTCAGAAATTGATATATTGGTGTTCATAGAAGAGGGACGAAAGATACCAAAGGGACAGTCAAACTAATAAATCTAAAACAAACTGACAACGTCATGGCTAAAAATGAAAAAGACAAACAAACAACAGCACACACGACACAACATAGAAAACTAAAGAATAAACAGCACGAACCCCACGTGTTCTTTGGAGTTGTTGGATTGACACTTTGAATTCATGAACAAAATAAGGTTACTTTGTGAACTAATCTTAATCGATTTGGATTTCGAAACATTTAGGAGAAAAATCCGAAAAAAAGAAAAGACAAGAATAGGACAATCAGACATTTAACAGTCTAGGTGGCATTTCAATTTGTATAATATTTCTGGTAAAATTGTACAATAAATCTGGTTAAATTTAGCATTGGTTCTTGTCTTATGTTGGCTTTATTCTAAAAGTATGTTCTGGCAATTCAGTAATTTGTTTAAACAATTATTGTTATGATGGAAACCTGATGCAAATATCATTGTTGTTATCCAAAATAAATTGTGACTGCATTGGTATTCGTAGGATAAATAAAAAGACTATTATAAGGCAAAGAAATGGAATCAAACATTGTCAAATAAGTCCAATAGCGCGGACGACATAACTATCAACATGATAAAATAAACTAGTCTTTACATGTTAACACTGCGTGGATTGATAATAATTTCTTAAATAGGTTTTCAGTAATAGTTTGTATTCCTGCCGTGTAACTCATTAAATTACAGATGACAAAGAGTAACAAAACCAATACATTGATGTGTCAGAATGACATGTATGGCCTCGTTTTCAAAAACTGTTGCAAGCTCAATATGGGTAGGCCTTTAGAAAATAATCTTAATAACTGTTATTATAACGAATTTGTTTAAGCTCAAATTATAGCTGTGATTTCGGAAAAAAATCAGAGGAATGGAACCTAATGTAAACATAATCTGTAACTCATCACAATAGACTCACAGACTAAAAATCAACTCAAAATATTTAGATGCGTTTAGGAACCGAACATAAATACATGTTTTTTTCACGGTATTATCCAAGTTTAGCGCTTAATTTCTGCCATAATCAGGGGAGCAGAACCAAACATTAATCAATCTGTAGCTTATCATATTAGATTCACATACAAAAGACCAACAGTCTGTAAATGCCTTTAGGAAACATTCCGTATATAGTTTGTTGTCGAATGATTGAATGATGGAATGACGAACAAGGGTTAAACTACATGGTCCCGATGTTTTTCAGTAGTACATGTATCAATTTATTTATGATTATTCCATGAACAGTATTATTGAGGAACACTGTAATCCTTTTCGAGTCTGAAAATTATGGTCCAAAACATTTTTTTCAGACCTAGTTACACATGTTACAAGCAGATAACAAACTAACTCAAATATAATTATATAACGAATGTCTTACGAAAGGCAAATACAAAAAAACATTGATCGTTATAAAATGTATCAGATAATGCAATTACAGTAAAATTAAATGATATGGACAAATTTAATGTTATTTGGAAAAAGCAATATTTTGCCGAAAACTTCAGCAGGTAGGTTAAAAGTTATAAAGCTTTAAAATTCAACATACAAGGTGTTTCCCCTTAATGCGAACAAATCATGAACAATATCTTCTTGTATCTTAATTTCTGTTCTGAACCTTGCGTTTCAACGATTTTTAGCTATTTTATATAGCAATTAAAAGTCGGTTACGCTTCCGATTTTTTACATCTAAAAAGGACTAAAGTTTTTCAAGTTACTGCATTCAATGTTTTTTTTAACACGAACAGAATCCTAAAAACCTGTACCCGGACAAATTGTTGATACAGCATATGAATTGGCATATTGGCTTTTTTAATTATGAGGCATATATAATGTTTATGTAATGGCTGCCGTTATGATAAGACAAAATGGCAGTTATGCAAATAAGCAAAATATCCCAAAATTTGCAATATGATCCGCCTCCTTAAGTCAGTAGTTTACTCGGTTATGACAAAGGATACAATGCCGCTATAGAATAGTTATTTAGAAAGATTCACGTTAATGTCATCAAATCAATATATATTAGTGCAACGCCAGCAATAAAACTATTCTAAGTGATTTAAAGAGCCTTTTCGCTCTTCATTTCCTGTGATATAATATGACCATTTGATGCCTCATTTATTGTGTTTATCATCCAATCAATGTGTGGTTACATAGAGTTACGAGGTTTGAACAGCGGTATACTACTGTTGCCTTTATTTAAGATATGCAGGACAAACGAAGATTAAGATATGTAGGACCAACGGGTTTAAGATATAAAGGACCGAGGGGGTTTAAGATATGTAGGACCAACGGGTAAATCTTACTTTGCTGAATATTATTGCTGTTTACAGTTTATCTCTATCTAAAATAATATTCAAGATAATAACCAAAACACAAAATTTCCTTAAAATTACCAATTCAGGGTAGCAACCTAACAACGGGTTGTTCGATTCATCTGAAAATTACAGGGCAGATAGATCTGGACCTGATAAACAATTGTATCCCTTGTCAGATTTGCTCCAAATGCTTTAGTTTTTGATTTATGAGCCAAAAACTGCATTTTACCCTCTATGTTCTATTTTTAGCCATGTCGGCCATCTTGGTTGGTTGGCCGAGTTACCGGACACATTTTTTTTAAACAAGATACCCCAATGATGATTGTGGCTAAGTTTGGATAAATTTGGCGCAGTAGTTTCAGAAGAGAAGTTTTTTGTAAAAGTTAACGACGACGGACGACAGACGACGGACGACGACGGACGACGGACGACGGACGACGGACACCGGACACCGGACGCCGGACGCCAAGTGATGTGAAAAGCTCACTTGGCTCTTCGGGCCAGGTGAGCTAAAAAATCAGCTTTGAAACTGCGAACTGCGCGCAACTCGTTTTCTTTGTCTACACGAAGAAATATTAGGGATATTCGAATATCACATTTTTAAATAGTTTAGAAATGAATTTATAAAGTGACTTTTTTCGATATCTTATCTTCTTCATAGATTGACAGGCATTTTACATATTCATCTATGGTTGCACACAATAAAGCTAGCTAGAGAAAATAAGCATAATCAAGCAAATAAGAGGGAAAAAAAACAATACGATACGACATTACAGATTAAACTATAAAAGTATAACATTTTCACTGAGTAAAAATATTTGTAATTACAGTACAAGAATATCGATACATCAATAATTAATTTCATTCAGTGACCTTAATCTAGGAATTCCAGTATATTCTGTGTTCATTTACACACATTATTTTTTTTTGGCAAATATGCTTTTTTAAGTCAAATTCTCTTTTATACAATATTAAGTCCCTCTATATGAGGTCGCATCTTTAATATGTTCTTTGCTAGTGAAATGACTATTATAGATAAGTTTTCATGTGGGCCAAAAATAACAATATCCATATTTATTGGAATATCAATATGTGTTGCCTAATAAATTCAAACATTGATTTCTATTACAATATGTACACCCACAGTAGGTGTTTTATAGTTCCTGATTGTTTCTTGCAAAATGTTAAGGACCTACACTGTACAAAGTTCATTCTTAAAAGTCAATATTAGAACATAACACCCGGTCAATCATTCGGTATTGAAACGAACAAAGCTTTATTTGCTTTTGAAAAAAATAATAAGCTGGTTAAATCCATCATTGGTTCTTGTCATTGTTAGTTGTAATCTGAAGGGGAATTCTGGCAATATAGTAATCTATTTCAACACCTATTGGTATGAGGATGGAAACATTGTGCAAAGCTCAATGTTGTTATCCAAAACAACTTGTGACGGCATTGGCAATCGTAGGTTTAATAAAAGGACAATTATAAGACCAAGCAATGAAATCAAACATTGTCAAAAAGCAGCAAATATCGCGGTAGAAATAACCATCAACATGATAAAATAAACTATTCTTCACACTTTAACTTGGTACTCCTGTCTTGTAACTCATCAAAATGTAGATGACAAAGAGTGAATTGAAACAAAAACGTAACTAAGATGTGGTGTCAGACACACACTTAATTATGGTCCCGTTTTCAAAAACGGTTGCAATTTCATTACTAAAAGGATTTCACGAAAAGGTCTTTATAACTGTTGTCGAGGTTTAAATCCCGTGATTTCTAAAAAAAATAGAGGAATAGAACCTAATGTAATAAATGATCTATAGCTCATTACAATAGACTCACAAACAAAAAATCCACTCAAAATATTACAATGCGTTAAGGAACAAAGTGTGTATACATCTTATTTTCACGAAAAGTCCTTAGTGCCTACTTTCTGCCAAATTCAGCGGAGCGGAACCGAACGTGAACTCAATTTGTATCTCATAATATTAGGTTCACATACTAAAGACCAACCATCTGTAAGTTTGTTTAGGAAAAATCCGTATATAGTTCGTTGTGAAATGATGGAATGATGGAATGATGGAATGACGACCAAGGATAAAACTACATGGTTCCAATGTTTATCAGTAGTACATCTATCGATTCATTTATTATTATGCCATGAACAGTTTTATAGAGGAACACTGTAATCCTTTCGGGGTCTGAAAATTATGGACCTAAACATTATGTGAAAATAATGGGTTTTCAGACTAAGTAACAAGTAGATGAACTCAGATATAATTATACAACGAAAATCTAAAGAAAGGCATATAAAAATGTATACTTACGGTACAAACCTACAATAAATACAAAACATTGATATTTAATCTATAGAACAGTTACCATGATTGGTATGAAATGTATAAGATAATGCCAATACAACAAAATGAAATGATACGGAAAAATGTAATGTTATTTGGAAAAAAAGATATAGAAATAAGAATATCACGTCATCTTTGAAATACTAAATTAAACAAAATTTTCAGCACGCTTCTAGGAAAACGTTCAACAACGATATTCATTTACTATTTTGATTAAAAATTGTCTGTAATAAATCAGTGAATGGATCATTTTATCTTGCATACAGATATATAACTGGTTAAAATTTTACAATTGTTGTGATTAAATGAGTGTAGGACTTTTGACCTGTAATACACATCTAGTCACTCCCATCAATGAGGTTCGAATCATTTTCTTATAAACATGTTAACCTTTACCAGGTTGAATTTCTATATTTTCTATACAACTACAGCTCACAATTGGACGTTGCTAAATATACGAGTCAACTAACAAATAAACAAATGTATTATTTCAATAATGACGTAAAATGTGACATTCTAATATTCTAAGACTAAAACAACAAATGACGAAAATAAAAAGAAGTGACAATAAAATAGATGAAAAAGATATACAACAGCTAAATGAATGTCCTCAGTCTTACTGAACCGTATTCCAAACATATGTTCAACTGTAGTCAATCGAATCATAGGTACTTTATTCATATGATTTGCAATACGCGGATAATTACGTCGATTTCCATCATGGATCTAAGACTATTGTGTTTTGGAAAACTTCCTTTGACGGATATTTGTAAAAATATTTTGTAAATCTGAGGGAAAATGCTGAAAATTTGACTTTTAACCAAATGGCAAAGTTGAAATCGTCATGTTTTAAAAGAATTTGGACGTACACTTAAGAAAGCAGATAGTTTTCAAGTTATTAAGCTTTAAAATCCAACATACAAGCTGTTTCCCCTTAATGCAGACAAATCATGAACAATATCTTCTTGTATCTTGATTCTGTTCTGAACCTTGAGTTTCGACGATTTGTAGCTATTTTATATAGCAATTATCAGTCGGTTACACGTCAGATTTTCAAATTGAAAAGAATTAAACTTTTCAAAGAAGTCAACTTAATGATCTTTTGAACACTGAAAGAACCCTCAAAACCTGTACAATTCACCTCCGATCGAACAAGTTGTTAATACAGCATATAAATGGGCATATTGGGATTTTTAATTAAAGGGCATATATAATGCTATTGTAATGGCTGCCGTTATGATAAGGCAAAATGGCCGCTTTGAAGATAAGCAAAGTTTTGCCATATGTTCCGCCTTCTAAAGTTAGCGGTTTACTCGGTTACGCCGGCAATAATACTATACTTAGTGATTTGAAGAGCCTTTTCGCTCTTCATTTCCTGTGACACAATATAAACAGTTGATGCCTCATTTATTGTGTTTACCATCCAATCAATGTGTGGTTTCAGATATGTAGGACCAACGGGGTTTTGTTAAAATATGTAGGACGAACGGGGTTTTGTTAAGATATGTAGGACCAACGGGGTTTAAAATATGTAGAACCAACGGGGTTTTGTTAAGATATGTAGGACCAACCAGGTTTTGTTAAGATATGTAGGACCAACGGGGTTTAAGATATGTAGGACCAATCGAGTTTTGTTAAGATATGTAGGACCAATGGGGTTTTGTTAATATATGTAGGACTAACGGGTTTTGCTAAGATATGTGGGACCAAAGGGGTTTTGTTAAGATATGTAAGACCAACGGGGTTTTGTTAAGCGAACGTTTCAAATTTCGTATCATCTGACGAAAACATAATAAGCCACAAACACAATATTCAATTTAGAAATTCCAACCATTCAAACCGTTCAGAAAAATAAACAACAATGAAATTAATGAATTTAAAAAAAACAACTTTGAAACTGCGAACAGCATGCAACGTGTTTCCTCGGTCTTCACGAAGAAATATTAGAGATATTCGAATATAACAATTTGAAAATAATTTGGAAATGAATAAAGTGGCTTTTTTCTATATCTTTTTCTCCTTTATGGATTGAAAGGCATTATACATATTTATTTATGTTGCACGCAATAAAGCTAGCTAAATGAGAGAGAGAAAAACAATACGATACGACATAACAGAAAAAAATATAAAAGTATAACATTTTCAATAAGTAAAGTTAATTATAATCACAATACAAGCCTATCGATACATCAATCATTAAATTCATTCAGTGACTTTAACCTTGGAGTTCCAGAATATGATATGTTCATTTACACATTATTTCTTTTTTGGCAAATATGCTTTATAAAGTTAAATTGTCTTTTTTAAGTCCCTCTGTATGATTTTTTGTTTTTGTTTTGCATTATAAATTCAAGCAACCAGATGGAACAAGATTGATTTTTACTACAATGTGAAACACCACCCACAGTAGGTGTTCTATAGTCTCTTGTTCTTCCTTGCAAAAGTTCCATGAACAATACTGAACAAGGTTCATTTTTAAAAGTCAATGTAAGTACATAAAATCCGGTCAGTCATTCGGTATTGAAACGAACAAAACGCTATTTGTTTTTGAAAAACTTTAAATTACAATTTTGTATTTTGTTTTGCAATTTCAAACATTTTTATTTAATATATTCTTCACATTTTGATCAGGTGCAATGTCAACTGATTGTGTCAACTGATTGTGTACATTGGTTTATTTTCAATGATTTTTGAAGCTTTGTCTGACTTGAAAATGGCTATTGTTATCTTATAGTTCGTTTCTGTCTGTGTTGCATATTAGTGTGCCTGTATGTTGTTGTTCTTCTCTTATAGTTGATGTGTTTCACTCAGTTTAAGTTTGTAACCCGGACTTTTTTTTCTTTATTATAAAATTTATCAATGGTTCTTTTCATTGTTGGCTATAATTAAAAGTTATTTATTACAATAACTATTGTTATGATGGAAACCTGATGCAAAGGTCATTGTTGTTATCCCCAAAAAATTGTGACTGCATTGGTAATCGTATGATAAATTAAAACCGCAATTATAAGGGAAAAGCAATGGAATCACACAAAGTCAAAATACAGCCAATAGCTCGAAAGACATAACTATCAACATGATTAAATAAACTGGTCCTTACATGTTGACACTGCCTAGATTTATACTAGTTTCTGTAATAGGTTTTCAGCTCTATTTTGTATTCCTGCCGTGCAACTCATTAAATTACAGATGACAAAGATTAACAAAAATAATACATTGATGTGTCAGAATGACATGTATGGCCTTGTTTTCAAAAACGTTTGCAAGCTCAATTTGGGAAGGACTTTAAAAAGTAGTCTTAATAACTGTTATTATAACGAATTTATTAAAGGTCAAATCATAGCTTTGATTTCGGTAAAAATCTGAATAATGGAACCTAATGTATACATGATATGTAATTCATCACAAAAGACTCACAAACTAAAAATCAACTGAAAATATTTGAACTCGTTTAGAAACCAAACGTATATACATGTTATTTTGACGATATTTTAAGTATAGCGCTTAATTTCTGCAAAAATTAGCGGAGCGGAACCAAACGTAAATCAATCTGTAGCTTACCATATTAGATTCACATACTAAAGACCAACAGTCTGTAAAGCGTTAAGGAAACATTCCGTCTATAGTTTGTTGTCGAATGATGGAACGATGGAATAACGAACAAGGGTTAAACAACATGGTCCCAATGTTTCTCAGTAGTACATGTATCAAGTTATTTATGATTATAACATGAACAGTATTATTGAGAAACAATGTAATCCTTTCGAAGTCTGAACATTATTGTGCAAAACATTTTGTGAAAATAATGTTTTTACAGACCTATTTATATGATTTACAAGCAAATAACAGACTAACTCAGATATAATTATGTAACGAATATTTTAAGAAAGGCAAATAAAAATGTATCTCTACAATAAATAGAAAAAAACATTGATCGTTATAAAATGTATAAGATAATGCAATTACAGTAAAATTAAATGATATGGACAAATGTAATGTTATTTGGAAAAAAAGATATAGAAATAAGAATGTCAAATCATCTTTGAAATACTAATTTAAATAAAAATTTCCAGCACGCTACAAGGAAAAAAATGACCTTATCTGTTGTGTATGGCCAAAAAGAAATGTTTACATGATGGGTTGTTTATCTTTTATATTTGTTAACAACAAAATGTAAAAAAATCACTGGAGCAATCATTGATATTGATGGAATTATTACTACTTTTTATTTGACTTGTATAATGATTCAAGAACGATCATATTCTACGGTGCGAAATTTAAACTTCTACGGTGTTCTAGAAGTTTCAGTAGTAACCATATATACAGACACAAAAATTATTTAGACATTGATATCTTGGTGTTCTTTGGAGTTGTTGGATTAACACTTTGAATTTATGAACAATAACATTAACGGTACCAATTTTCCAGATGCGCATTTCGACAATACATGTCTCTTCAGTGATGCTCGTGGACAAAATATTTGAAATCTCAATTTATATAAAAGATGCAGAGCTATAATCCAAAAAGGTCCAAAAAGTTAACAACATCATATTACTTTGTGAATTAATCTTAAATAGTATTCGGTTTTCGATTTCGGAACAGTTAGGAGAAAAATCCGAACAAAAAAAGATAAGAATAGGACAATCAGACATTTAACAGTCTATGTGACATTTCCATTTGTATAATATTTCTGGTAAAAATGTACAATAAATCTGGTTTAATTTAGCATTGGTTCTTGTCTTATGTTGGCTATATTCTAAAAGTGATTTCTGGCAATACAGTAATTTGTTTAAACAACTATTGTTCTGAGGGAAACCTGATGCAAAGGTCATTGTTGTTGTCCAAAATAAATTGTGACTGCATTGGTATTTGTAAGATACATAAACAGACTATGGTCCGAGACCACAATTATGTCGTAGTGCATTTCTTTTAGAACATAAATGAAAATTAAAAAAATCCCACCTGCGCTTTCTCAAAGAAACTGTTACAGTGTGTTGTACTACTTTTGGAAAAAAAATATATCAAAATTATAGAAAACTGCATCGTCTCTTACTCAAAATATGAACAACTTTATGTTTAGGTCGTCTAGAAATCTTTTGACAGCTTCCGAATTGCTATTTTTAAACCTTTTTCAGCTGGACCAAATCACTACTTTCCTTTAAAATTCTGTACCCAAATGTTTTAACAGTGCAATTTCACCCCCTCCCCCCTTACTTGCAGTTTGAGGCATTAAACATGGAGGAATAAATTTGGAAGGGGTATAAAAATTAATGGCAAGTAACCCACTTTCAACACTTAGGAAAATCAAGGGACGACAATGGTGGTCTCGGACCTATAATAAGACAAAGAAATGGAATCAAAGATTGTCAAATAAGGCCAATAGCGCAGACGACATAACTATCAACATGATAAAATTAACTAGTCTTTACATGATAATCCTGCGTGGATTGTTTCTTAAATAGGTTTTCAGTAATATTTTGAATTCCTGCCGTGTAACTCATTAAATTACAGATGACAAAGAGTAACAAAACTAATACATTGATGTGTCAGAATGACACTTTAATCCCGTTTTCAAAAACAGTTGCAAGCTCAATATGGGTAGGACTTAAGAAAATAGTCTTAATAACTGTTATTATAACGAATGTGTTGAAGCTCAAATCATAGCTATGATTTCGGAAAGAAATCAGAGGAATGGAACCTAATGTAAACATGATCTGTAACTCATCACAATAGACTCAAAATCAACTCAAAATATTTAAATGCGTTTAGGAACCAAACGTATATACATGTTTTTTTTTCACGACATTTGTCAATTTTAGCGCTTAATTTTTGCCAAAATCAGCGGAGCCAAACGTCAATCAATCTGTAGCTTATCATATTAGATTCACATACTTAAGACCAACAGTCTGTAAATGCGTTTAGGAAACAATTCCGTCTATAGTGTATTGTCGAATGATTAAATGATGGAAAAACGAACAAGGGTTAAACAACATGGTCCCAATGTTTCTCAGTAGTACATGTATCGATTTATTTATGAGTATTCCATGAACAGTATTATTTAGGAACACTGTAATCCCTTCGGGGTCTGAAAATTATGGTCCTAAACATTATTTGAAAATAATGGGTTTTCAGACTAAGTTACAAGTAGATGAACTCAGATATAATTATACAACAAAAATCTAAAGAAAGGCAAATAAAAATGTATACTTACGTTGGATACCTACAATAAATAGAAAACATTGATATTTAATCTATAGAACAGTAACCAAGATTGGTATAAAATGTATTAGATAATGCTAATACAACAAAATGAAAAGACACGGAAAAATGTAATGGAATTTGAAAAAAATATAAAAATAAGAACGTCAAATAATCTTTGAAATACTCAATTCAACAAAATTTCCTCGCACGCTTCTAGAAAAAACGTCTATCAATGATAAACGTTAAATAATTTAAAGAAACATGTCTGTAATAAATCAGCGAATGGATCATGTTATCTTGAATACAGATATATAACGGGTTAAATTTTTTCAAATGTTGTGATTAAATGAGTGTAGTACTTTGGACCTGTTATACAAATCTATAATTCTATATTTTCTATACAACTACAACTCATCATTGGACATTGTTAAACATACGATTCAACTAACAAATAAACAAATGTATTATTCAATAATGACGTAAAATGTGACATTCTTATATTAAAAACTAAAACAACAAATGTGGAAAACAAAAAGAAGTGACAATACAAATGATGAAACAGATCTACAACAGCTAAACGAATATTCTCAGTCTTACTGAACCGTATTCCTAACATATGTTCAACTGTAGTCAATATAATCATAGGTACTTTATTCATATCATTTGCCATATGTTTCGCCTTCTAATGTCATTAGTTTACTCGGTTATGACAAAATATGTAATGCCTCTATAGAAAGATTATTGAGAAAAATTCACGTTAATGTCATCCAATTAATAACATATATCAGTGCAACGCCTGTAATAATACTTTTCTCGGTGATTTGAAGAGCTTTTCCGCTCTTTATTTCCTGTGACATAATATGAACATTTGATACCTCATTTATTGTGTTTATCATCCAATCAATATGTGGTTTAAGGTATGTAGGACCAACGGGATTTAAGATATGTAGGACAAATGGGCTTTTCTTCAGATATGAAGAACCAACGGGGTTTGTTAAAATATGTAGGACCAACGGTGTTTTGTTAAAATATGTAGGACTAACGGGGTTTTGTTAAGATATTTAGGACCAACAGGATTTCAGATATGTAGGACCAACGGGTTTTGTTAAGATTTGTAGGACCAACGGTGTTTTGTTAAAATATTTAGAACCAACGGGGTTTTGTTAAAATACGAAGGACCAACGGGGTTTTGTTAAGATAAGTAGGACCAACGGGATTTAAGATATGTAGGACCAACGGGGTTTTGTTAAAATATGTAGAACCAACGGGGTTTTGTTAACATATGTAGGACCAACGGGGTTTTGTTAAGATATGTAGGACCAACGGCATTTCAGATATGTAGGACCAACGGGTTTTGTTAAGATTTGTAGGTCCAACGGTGTTTTGTTAAAATATTTAGAACCAACGGGGTTTTGTTAAAATACGAAGGACCAACGGGGTTTTATTCAGATAAGTAGGACCAACGGGATTTAAGATATGTAGGACCAACGGGGTTTTGTTAAAATATGTAGGACCAACGGGGTTTTGTTAAAATATGTAGAACCAACGGGGTTTTGTTAACATATGTAGGACCAACGGGTTTTTGTTAAGATATGTTGGACCAACGGGTATTTGTTAAGACATGTAGGACCAACGGGTTTTGTTAAGATATGTAGGACGAACGGGTTTTTTTAAGATATGTAGGACCAACGGGTTTCGTTAAGATATGTAGGACCAACGGGTTTTGTTAAGATATGTAGGACCAAAGGGTTTTGTTAAGATTTGTAGGACCAATGGGTTTTGTTAAGATATGTAGGACCAACGGAGTTTTTTTAAGATATGTAGGACCAACGGGGATTGGTTAAGATATGTAGGACCAACAGGGTTATGTTAAGCGAACGTTTTAAATGTGTTATCATCCGACGAAAACATAAGAAGCCACAAACACAATACTCAATTTAGAAATTCCAACCAATCAAACCGTTCAGAAAAATAAACAACAATTGATGGAATTAATGAATTAACAAAATCCGCTTTGAAACTGCGAACAGCACGCAACTAGTTTCCTCGTCCTACACGAAGAAATATTTGGAATATTCGAATATAACATTTTGAAAATAATTTAGAAATGAATAAAGTGGCTTTTTTTATATCTTGTTCTCCTTTTTTGATTGACAGGCATTATACATATTCATTTATGGTAGCACACAATAAAGCTAGCCACATGAGAGCGATACAAACAATACGATACGACATTACAGAAAAAATATACATGTATAAGTATAACATCTTCACTTAGTAAAGTTAATTATAATCACAGTACAAACATAACGATACATCAATTATTAGATTCATTCAGTGACTTTAACCTTGGAGTTCCAGAATATGATATGTTGATTTATACATTATTTCTTTTTTTGCAAATATGCTTTATAAAGTTAAATTGTCTTTTATAAGTCCCTCTATATGAGTTTTTTTTTTATTTTGCATCATAAATTCAAACATTCAGATGGAACCAGATTGATTTCTACTACACTATGAAACACCACCCACAGTAGGTGTTCTATAGTCTCTGGTTCTTCCTTGTAAAAGTTCCATGAACTATACTAAAAGTCAATGTAATTACATAAAACCCAGTCAGTCATTTGGTATTGAAGCGAACAAAACGCTATTTGTTTTTGAAAAACTTAAAATTACAATTGTGTATTTGTTTGTTCTCAATTGATTGATGAATTTCGAATAGCAGTATATTACTGTTGCCTTTATTTGTAAAAAAACATTAATATCAAAAGGAAAAACAGCTGGTAGAATGTTTTTATCTTTAAGAAATGATTCTTATAGACTGTAACATTTTTTTTTTGATATTCCAATCAAATAAAGTTGAAAAAATAATTCTCATACACCAAATTTTACGATTCGTGTCACTGTCTTTGTCATGTTGCCTACCGTTTTTCATTCTCTAATTTAACCTAGACATTAATTTGTGTCCAGGAGTAAATTTGTCGATAAGATTACAACCCAAGTACCGTTCAAAAATTGTTATCAATGTTTATTGGATTGTTGTAATGTGGGAACTTTACAAGAAACAACTTTATTACGTGACCTCTTAAAACATTGTTTAAAACAGGTACATACCAATATTTTTAGTGGAACCTTCTTAGCAACATTCCAACAGCACCTGCATACGGTGTATGCATCACCCAATTGATACGATATTCCCGTGCTTGCATTTCCTATCATGATTTTCTTGATAGAGGGTTGCTGCTCACAAGGAAGCTATTAAACCAAGAGTTCCAAATAGTGAAGTTGAAATCATCACTTCGTAAATTTTACTGACGCCATCACGAGTTGGTTGACTGTTATGGAATAACTGTTTCACAAATGATATCGTATAGTTCCCTTTCATGAATGTGACCTACCGAATTAGACTATTTATCGGATTTGTAATCACATAAGCAACACGACGAGTGCCACATGTAGAGCAGTATCTGCTTACCCTTCCGGAGAACCTAAGATCACACCTAGTTTTTGGTGGGGTTCGTATTGGTTATTCTTTAGTTTTCTATGTTGTGTCATGTGTACTATTGTTTGTCTGTTTGTCTTTTTCATTTTTAGCAATGGTGTTGTCAGTCTATTTTCGATTTATGAGTTTGACTGTAGATGTCCCTCTTGTATATTTCGTCCATCTTCCAGTAGAGCCTTATATTTGTTGTATAACAATTGTTTCTCTTAGCTTGGTGTACCACAGTTTGTTTACACAAAGAAAGAGTGTCCCATTATGCACAGAGGTTTCAGACTTTGACAAGTATCCTCTAACAGTGATAGGTCTCACTCATGAACTCAATGACTGATTGTTGACCATTTGTCATATTTCTGGTATAATTAAGTGTTCTGATATAATATGATGATTATACTTACGAAGGTCTTATTCTGAAGAAAAACAAATCATTTAATGAAAAATGAAACTGCATAAAATTATAAAATATTAAAACATAATGAATAAAAGTAAATAAATTTGTCATAGTTTTTGCCACTTTCAACTATGAATAAAATGGATTGTAATACTACAGTATACGTTACAGTAAATGATAAACTATGTCTTGGATCTATGATCAGTCCCTGGGGTGTCTACTCTTAATATAAAAGATGATAGGACATGCCGCTAGAATAGGTCACCTTTTCAAGCTTGATATTATGTGAATAGGTCAGGAAAACAATCAGAAATATATGATAAGGTCAATAAAGTTCCCATAACTTTGTCTTTCATCTTTATTGGTGTTCCTGACTGTGTTTAAGCAACCATTATTTTTTTTTTATCTTTTTGGCACCTTGATTTTCCACTGTCACATTATACACCAAACAAAACCCAAACAATATGGGAAAAAGTAACATTTTTACCTACTCAGTATATGAAAAGGTAACATTTTTACCTACTCAGTATATGAAAAGGTAACATTTTTACCTTCTCAGTATATTAAAAGGTAACATTTTTGAAATTTGAATTATATAAAAAGGTTGGGGTTACAGAAACCAAGCGGCACCCTTTTCAACTAAGTATTTGTTGTGTACCAGCCAAAGAGGATCGGTCGGTCATATTGCTCCTTTAACTCCAAATTTGTTGTGTTTATAAACATTATTGCAACTATAAGATATGATAAATTCATTTGTGTTTATGGCAGATACTCGAATATATTAGTATGTACTGGTGTTAATAATGTTTTTGTGTGAAAATGTTAATGCAAGATATTCTTTGTGTTCTTTCTAAACTAAAAATGTAATTATCAGATGAAGTTTGTCTACTTTTAAAAAATCAATATATATATATATTTGTCTTGTATATCTGACATTTACAAAATATGTTCATGAAACGATTCTGTTTGTTTTTCGCCATTTGTTTTTGCATAAAAAGTTGTATGTATGTCAACGTATATATTATATTATTGTTAACTTTAGAGTTATTCAGAGGGCATCGGGGAGATTAGCAATGTTCTTACTGATTTTACCCTCTTTAGATAAAGTATTTATTATTATTATATTATATCACATTTCTGTATCAATTCAATATTACTTTTTCAGTATATTTTTCGTTAATAAATTTGAATAGGAGTACTTACTCAGAAGTTCTTTCTGTCCTGAAATGTACACAATTTAATGTTAAAATTCTATTTGTAAATCAAAACACATATCAAAGAACCTAAGACAAAAATATAAATAATAGACACACATATGTTTGTTTTGTAAAAGTATGGGTTTTTTGCTATGTATACACACCGATGTGATCATACCATTTATAGTTTCCTTAACGAGTTCCGGGTAAAAGAATTTAAAAATACAAAGCATTCGGATAATACATTAATAAACATAAAAGGATTAGATAACTAAAATTAAATTTTGGATTGAAACAGGTACTAGTGGCTCATGCGGATCAAGAACCAGTCTTTAGTGTCATTTAAGTCTACCAAAAAGATGTTTGTTATGCACACAATCCAAAATGTAATGTGCAATAACAAAACATGTTTAAAATCATTGTATTGAGACTAGAAAAATTTAGAAAAGTAAAAGTGAACCATTATATAGAAATAAAAGGATGTGTTATGCTTGTCAATAACACAACTATTCATCATAGTTATAATCATGATAATGATTGAGACAAAATCCCCATGTTGTTCAATGTTTCCGTTTTATGCATTTAAACGTTTTTATTTGTACTTATTCAACATAATCCAAATTACATTAAAGCAAACCAATCGGACAGAACTAAACAAAAGGTCATCATGAATATATCGGGTTAAGATAATTGAAACGGAAATACATCGATATCATTAATCAACAGCCATCTAGATCCCAATCATAGGTCTTTCAATGATCGTAGCCCCATTCTCAGAATTTCATTAAGAAGACAAATTGAAGTGACTAATCAGATCAACACATTACTTCCAGTATGGAGAGTTGACGAGGTATGCTTCTTCTGATATACATGTATTACCCTCCATTTATACCCAGTAAAGTATGTCACTATAGTTCAAATTGCTTTTGAGACATCTATTCTCCTATTCAAACATCTAAAACTGAGATAACATGGCGTTTATACGGAAAATGGAGACAAAAACAAATCGGGATCGTAAAACATGTATAACTTAAAACACTCTCTAAACGTTTTTGTGTTAGGAGCATCGGATCGCCACCTCCTCTTTTCAAACTAATAGTTACCTTTAAATATGACAAGCGTGACATATATATTGCGACAGACAAGTATCGATATTTAAATTGATAAGCTGTAAATAGTCCCGAGGTATGGAAAAGAAGATATGAATAAATTAATAGATTTTAATATTAAACAACCACTGACTAAGTTACTGAATGAGGACATGTATATTTTATGTCTTACATATTTGAGGTCCAGTATTATCATTAACAGGGTTTAACATATTAATGTTGTCTGCTATTATCGCTATGCTTTTTTTTCAAAAGTATAAAAAAAGTTCTACGGCTCAACATTGTTGAATTAACTATTGTGTTTTCTTTATCATGGTGGTATATTTGTTTACTCAGGAATAGTCTTTTATATGTATTTATCAAAGTTGTACAAAATCGAACATGTACAAATGTTGTTTGTTTATAGTTGACACGTGTTTTGTTAATTATAGTAATGTCGGTTCAATTGGGATAATGAGTTCACGCACTAGTGAACTCAGATGGTTTAAAGTCATTCGAGCCATTGAAGTCAAAGTGTACAGTAGCATTTTGCCCAAATAATAATACTATTAATTATATTATTCATTTTCAGGTTGTACAAAATCGAACATGTGAAAATGTTGTTTGTTTATAGATGACACGTGTTTTGTTAACTATAGTAATGTCGGTTCAATTGGGATAATGAGTTCACGCACTAGTCCGAGTCTGACGATAAATTACTTATTAAAAATGAAAGTCAAAATGAGTTTTATCATAAATACTCAAAGATATAATATTAGGACCTATGACTGATAAAGGGTCTAAAATAAAATATGCCATGTTGTAATCTATATATACTTTACGCGCGTTTTGATGATATCATTTAGGAAAGTGTGTATTGTACTGACAATAAAGGTTATAAAATTGATAGACACATATCTGTTTCAATAATTGTATTATAACATCTTTAACATAAAATGAAATTTTATTAAAAGGGAACAAACGTACTTTGTGCTTTACATATCTATGTTTTTCAAATTTGCATATCTGATTTCATAATGAACTGTGCATTTGTACTTGGTCTTTTGTACCCCTCCGAAAGAGAACTACATAAAATCACACTTACCTGCATCTGTCGCATCTGTATCTGTATAGTTTAGCTGTTCTTGTAACTCTATAAAAGATATCATATTTAGATATCCTCAAGGGAGATGTCTAACTTTCATAGAATGTGATCTTATATAAATATTTGAACGTAACTTATTATTTGAATACTCATCTTTAATTTTGATCAGACATTTGAATCTCATATCAAAAAGTTAAATCACAAAAATACTGAACTCAGGGGAAAATTTAATCGGAAAGCCCATAATCACATAGCAAAATCAAATGACAAAACACATCCAAAACGACTGGACAAGAACTATCATATTCCTGACTTGGTACAGGCATTTTCAAGTGTAGAAAACGGTGAATTGAACCTGGTTTTATAGCCCTAAACCTCTCACTTGTATCAAAATTTGCGCCCCAATTAGTCAATCTTTCAAAAGTGTCATTGTATGTCTTTGATCTCTTTTCTGGACAAATTTTTATCATGAATACTTTAAGGTATGATATTTTGCAAGCTAAACTGAACGAATTAAAGCCATTTATGGTACTGCTAATCACTGATTAGTTTTTAGTGTTTGCTATATAATAATAACATGTCTACAAGAGAAAGAACCATTATTTAACATATAACAACTTAGTTTTACCTTAGCCGTATTTGGCACAACTTTTTGGAATTTCGGGTCCTCAATGCTCTTTTACTTTGTACTTGTTTGGCTTTATAACTATTTTGATCTGAGCGTCGCTGATGAGTCTTATGTAGACGAAACGAGCATCTGGCGTATTGGATTATAATCATGGTATCTTTGATAACCAATTAGTATACGTGTGTATTGTTAATATCATACTCAACGGTTCCGTTGGAATCAAAACCAATTGAACAAAGGATAAGTATGGAGATCAAGAACAGTACAACGCAATGTTATATGTAAATATAACTTACAATGACAAACCTAGGTATTTTGATTAGTTGTATTAGTGTAGCAAAATTCAAATCCACAGAAGAGATGAACATGAAAACGGGAGTAATAAAAACAACTTTGTTAAATGTCTATTATAAATACAAACCTGACGTTCTCCTCAGGTTTAGGGTTTTCTTCTTTTTTGACAGTTTCTCTGCGTAAAAATATTGACCTTATTAACAATTTCATTCACATCTTATATGTGCGTAAACATTGTAAATTATTATAAAAATCAAATAAAAGAGTGTAATACAAAGAATTCGAATTAGCTGTGCTAAGATAATCCAAAAATATCGCAAATTAGTTTCCAAATTGCATTTAAAGTACTGCTTTATGATTTGTTTTTCTACTTCACTTATACAGGTGCAAAAGATGGATTATAATAAACACAGTCATTTAAAATAGCTGGTTTCCTTGTGTATGCCCTGCCGGAATGTTTTCCCTGCGATTAATTTGATAAGATGTTGATAATAATTGTTAAATAAAGTTTGAACTACCACTTTTTAATTGAAAACTGCAGGTTCAGGTCTGTCTATTATTAGTTTGTAATAACACTTCATTTATATGTCTATTATTAGTTTGTACTAACACTGCATTTATATGTCTATTATTAGTTTGTACTAACACTTCATATATATGTATATTATTAGTTTTTACTATCACTTCGTATATATGTCTATTATTAGTTTGTACTAACACTTCATATATATGTCTATTATTAGTTTGTACTAACACTTCATATATACGTCTATTATTAGTTTGTACTAACACTTCATATATATGTCTATTATTAGTGTGTACTAACACTCCATATATATGTCTATTAATACTTTGTACTAACACTTCATATATATGTCTATTATTAGTTTGTACTAACACTTCATATATATGTCTATTATTAAAGATCGTTTAGTTTTTCTTTGGTTGCTGACTTCTTGGCGTGCATCCCAAAGTGTTTTGATAAAATTTCAACTAGAAAGGCCAATAATTCAATGAAACTTAAATACCTAATACAGTCTATACCATGTATATGGAATGAAATTATGTTTAGGTCTTCGTCATAATAAATTTTTTTAAATCAGTTTTGAGATGTCTATATTACGGTACAACAGGATTCAGAAGGAGCCCAAAACAACCCTTTTATAACATTTAGTTACAGTTTCCTATGAATTCATTTAACAGCAAATCTTTTTTTCCAAAATTCTCTATATCATTAGTTTATAAAAGTCCTTTATTTGTTTTGAAATCTCTTTAGAGTACAATGTATGTTATAACTTTTAATCAAATTATAACTTCATTTTTGGACTATAACTTAATTTGCTGGTCAATTGTGAGTAATTGTAATGACAATATTAACAAAAACCAAAATGTATTTAACGTATTTGACATGTTGTATTTAAAATTAAAAAAATCATTATTATAGTATAACGACCTCTTCTTTGTTTTAGTAGCTATCGTTGATCCTACTAGAAATTTACTACAAATTCAGAATCATTCTTTTACACATTTGGATATTTAATATCCAGTAGTAGATAATGGAACGCTGATTTGTACTGGATTTTAATTACTTAAAGTATAAATCGGAATTATAATTTCTATTAGTAGATATTGAAATTCAAATGTGTACTAGGAGGATTTTGAATCCTACTGAATTCCAATTTAAACTGTAAACATATATTTAGGATTCTATAAAGTCAACGCATAAATTTGCTTGTTTTGTAACTCATGAAATGCTGATTACATGTATTTTAATCAATGATCAGAGAACACTGACAATTTTGAATAACATTGTATACTGGCATTGCATTATCGCATATTCTATTAAATCTGGAAAACTTTGATTATCTGAGATACTAATACATAATATAATTGAAACAAGAAGCGGAAATGCCATAATTATTCAACCCTTTGCAGTCGAAAAGAGACTGCTTATATTCCAAAGTTCATATGAAAAAAGAGGAAAAGACAATAAGAGTTTTGAAAGCAATTTCATAGAATCAATAACTAAGAACAAACTTACCCAAATGTTAGTTCCCCAAACAGTTTGTCCATTTCTCCCTCTGCTACTGTCTTTTTGGCATATTTAACTGATGGCATAATAGGAATCTGTATTTCTTCTATTTGATCGATTTGTGACTTTATTTGTTTTAGTTTTTGTAACAATTTCGTAGTATCTTTTATACCCTGGGTGTCTTGGTAAAACTTCTGCTGCTCCTTTGCCTTACCCAAAGCTGTTTTTAACTCATTGCCAACAGACTGTAAGGTTTGGACATTTCTTGCGTCTTTCTCCTTCAGCGTGTTGATAAGACCTTCGACCTTCTTATCAATCAATTCTTTCAAGTGTCTGCCTTCGTCTCTTATATCCTTGATAACTTTCTCTACATCAGCTTGATATGTATGGGTACCTTGGTCAACATCTGTGATCTTTGACAGCAGGTTTCTCATCTTCATGTCGATCACCATTTTGACCTCATTTTTGATTCCTTCAGTTGATTTCCTGATTTCAGCAACATCATGAGATTTGTGTTTTTTAATAGCACATATCTTACAGACTGACGTACTACATTCCATGCAATAATATATGAAATTTTCATCATGTTCTTTACAATATAGTTTAACTTCCGGGTTTATATTTGGACCACTTAGAAATGTGTGATTTTTGCTAATTTTCGCCCGTAAATGAGATATTTTACATCCATCACAAAACAGTTGGTCACACTGTTCACAATAGTTATGTCCTGGTCCAGAAACACAAATTTCACAAGTTTTAGAAGCAGCTTGTGCCATTTCCATTCTGATTTGTTTTGTTTGTAAGTTGTTATGACAAGGTTATCTAAATCCCGTACGTTTACAGAAAAAGAATAACCTTTCCGGATCATTAATATTTGTTAAACTAACAGTAAAACTTTAAACTTGGGTTGTTTTATCTGCATGTAGTTATGATAGAGTATATTTAAATATAAAGGTAAAATGTATAACTAATCCTATCAATAACCAGTATTTTTTATTTTTTAAAGGGAATATATTCATGTGTTATATTTTAAAATATAATTGCTGTCAATTCATATTGTTGTAAAATGAAATTAGCACTTCAATCCCAAACCAAAGATGTAAACTGATATATTGGAAATCAGACAAAATTAGAAATAAGCCGCTCCATTTTCTACAAAAGTTTGTCTATTTTGGTTAGGTTGATAATGTGTGATTTGCTGTATATTATCTACTTTTTCACATCTTATTTTATTCATATAATTTACGGATATTGTGTAATCGTCAGTTTTAAATAAAGAAAGTACAAAACCTTGTACCTGTTTGTCTATAACTAGTCGGTTTACATAAAAAAAAGGTGCCAAAATTATACTCTGAATTACCATGAGAACATATACACGTGTTGCAAAAAACTTATTATGTTTACAAGAATCAATAGTGTGGAAGAACTAGAATATTGAAAAGCATTCAGAAAACAAGATTTAGGATAAAACTGTTTTGTACTTTAAGCTCCGACGGAATCAATTGGTTATTTGAATGTCGGAAATTAAATTGCGCTTACTGGTGATGGGGTATTTGAGCTAAACATTCAATGTAATCTCCATTTTTATGAAACTGACAAAACAACGTCAAATCTTATATTCAAAATCTGTTATTTGCGTGTACATTTTCATGACATCAATTGTGAATTGATGCCATGGTATTTGGTGACGTTATTCAATAAAAATGAACGTTACAAAACGATGTTTGACAATTGACAACAATAAATGCTATGAAAAAAAAACGATCAATGACAGATTTTAAATGTATGATTTGATGTTGTTTTTGACAGTTTCATTAGATGATGATAACAAGATTGAAATTTAAGCTCCAACGGAATCAATTTTTTTTTAGTTGATAGTTTCAAATACCCGTTTACTGGCTCCGCTTACCCGTATCAATTAAACTTAATTTTCGACCATCAAATCACCTATTGATGCCGTTAGAACTAAATAAAACACAGTTATCTCCTGATTTCGCATTATAACTGTTTAGACATAAATGCCACTGATGAGTCGTACGTCCGGTGGTACAAAAATTATAGAAATGATCAGACTTGCACTATGATATGTCGGGGATATTTTTACGAATTTAAAATAAAGAACGATTTATAAAAACATTACAGATTTAAATCATGAAAAATCAAAATATGTAAATGTATTTTCACTACATATTAACTACTTGAACGCAACTTTTGTATTTTAAATTTGAACGAATTTGTCACTTAGTACAATGATTATCTCCTACGTTTAAAACAAATCATGCAATACAATGGTCAACTAAAATAGTTGTTTAGTACTGTAGTTTATAGTAAGGTGTCAAAACAATAAGGATATCGAACCATTAAACAGCTTCAAATCCCCTATCTGGTAGGTGTACAATGGTAGCTACAACAAAAGTTTAAACCATGTTATTCGATTCATTAATCAATAATGAATATGAGTATTGATTTTGGTACATTGTGTTATCTTAAATCATTTAATTTTCGTATTTTTAAAATTATGCGTACCGTCTGTAGAAACGAATCGTAAGCACTTTATATGTTATATACATTATTATGTTCTTTACAAATATACATATCCTGATATCGAAAGACATTATATATAAAACTATAAAATCAAAAAGTAAAAAAATAATAAAATCAAAAATCTGTTCATAACAATTTTACAAATGCAGACAAAAAAGATTAAAAGCTTAGTTCGAGAAACGGTTGCGATTTGTTCTGTATTCTTACAATTGATTCGAACATTAAAAACAATCAACACACACCATGCCTTATTTTCGACATCCAGGGATTTTTTCAGGCTGTATCCTCAACAACAAAATATCTGTTTTTGAATTTCTTAATGTATCGTTTTTTTTTCGGCTGTAAAAAAATTAAAGAAAAAATATAAACCTATATAAAAGAATAATGTGTCGGTTTTTTTTCACCCTGGTATGTTTTTATAGGAAAGAATATAAACAGTCAATCCGTAATAATTCTTAATCTGATACATGTCAAACGGAAATGAAAACAATACCAAAGGGACTTTCAAAATAAGAAGTCCAAAAATAACTGGAAATGTCATGGTCAAAACCGACAAAACAAACAAAAGACAAACAACTGTACACAAAACACTAACGCTATCAATAACTGAGGAAATATCTGGTGCTCCGTAAGTGTAAGCTAATTCAACTCCACATGTGGCATCCGTCGTGTTGCTCGTCTAGATACAAATCATGTGATCGGGATTGCAGTTTGGACAATTTTAGCATATCCGGCGTCATCTGTCAAGAAGATATTCCATGAAGGTCAACTAACTTGTAAATATGGAACGCCACAGCAGTTTTATGTGGAACTCTGATATTACTTTATGTTGTTTTATTATTACTTAATGATATTTTGTCTTTACTTAATATGGTTTTGACACTACGTTATGATGTTTCGATATAACTCAATATGAAATATACATTACTTATCACATATTTGTTACGAATACGTTGGGTTTTGCATATGCAATAACCTCAAAATTGCCCGGGGCAAAAAAGAAGATATTGATATTGTTCCCTGATTCCAAATGACGTCACGTCATTGCGTCCTTAACGACACTTTTGTGATACAAAATTAAAAATTTTACCTGTTATGTTTCATTAAAATTGTAATAATTGAACTGTGTGTCTCCAATCTGCAGAACTTAAATATGTGATAAATAGATTATAACATGTCTTTTCCATATTGGCACTGGTATCATCCCTCGACCCATATCGGCCCTCGGTTAAAGCCTCTAGGCCGATATGGGAGTCTCGGGATGATACCAGGGCCAATATGGAAAAGGCCATGTTATAATGTATACTTATTGATATTTCGATATTACACTATATCATGTATATGCTTTCGTAATGAATTAACATAGGTTTGTCATTTCTCAATATGGTTTCACCGTTATTTAATACGGTTGTGTCATTAGTCAATGTGGTTTCATCATTACTTGATGTGTATGTGACTTAACGTAATGTAGTTGTTCCATTACATGAAGTGGTTTTGCTATTTCGTTATGATGATTTGTCTATTCTTTATATGGTTTAAACATTACGTAATGATGTTTCAAAGTTTGACGATTTTACACTACTTGATGTGTTTGATTCATTATTTGATGTGGTCCTGTCATTCTTTGATGTGGTTATCACATTACTTGATGAGGTAAAACCACGTGACCAATTCGGAAAAGCCTGTTATATTTTTAGATAAACATCCATGTTGTATGTGCCTTGAATGCGTGTGGCCATCCATCTGATTAGTGTTCAACTTAAAGTTCGGGTTACTGTTGGAGTTAAACTTTGAATTAGTTTTCGAATTCAAGTCATGCTTAGAATTAAAGTTCTAGTTAGCATTGAGTTTCGAGTTTTGACTTAGAGTTTGAGTGACATTTAAAGGCAGAGTTCTAGTTACAACTTTGAATATGAGTTACTTCTTGACGTAGAGTTTGAGTCGAATGTAAATCTCATTTAGATTAATTAAGATTTCAGTTGAAATTTGAGCTATTTTATATGTCTTTTAGAGTTCGTAATTAAATTTTGTTATCGCGGAACAAGGGCTTTTAGTTCGGGCTTCCGAAAAAAGGGTTCGGGATATTCTTACTAAATAAACACAATCTAAACAATGTTGCAGTTAACACAACGCAACATAGGAGTTTAGATAAAGTTAGATGTGGTGTGATTGCCAATGAGACAACTATCCACCAGAGTTTAAATCCCGTCGATATAAGAAATCATATATAGGCAATCGAACAGCCTTCAACACTACGTATAGTCAGCTACAAAAGGCCACCGTGCACTATGTGAAAAAAAATCTATTTTGTAACAGATTTCAATATGTCGTTTGTTAAATGTGCTTTGGATGGGTATCGCCAAAGTTAAAGATCAAACTAAAGTTCGAGTGGTTGTTCAGAGTTATTTGGTATCAAAAAGGGGGAACGGCATACAATAATAATAAAAAAAATCCTAAAAGTTTTACAGTATTTCGGACATAAATGTAATTGGGATATCCCCAAACCACTTGGTCCTGTTATTTGATCCGGAGTTCTCAAATAGAAGCAGTATTATAATAAATGTGTAAAACATTAAAATATTCCACGGAAAGCTGTGTCTCGTCTGATATTGCTGCTTTCAGTGTAAAAGCGTAATGTTGATCGGCTATACATTCATCGGTCAAAGAAAATAAAAAAAGTGTTTTTTTCTGTAGATGCTTTTTATTGAAACACTTCATTGAGGTAATAAATTGATCATGTCAGAACAGTTTAATTCGGTTTTATTTAACTAAAACCAAACTGTATGGTTTTCAACAATAAGCAAAACCCATACCCAATAGTAAGATATCAAAGGTCCCGAAATGACGTTGTTGTGTATAACTGCCGCTACATTGATGACGCAGGCTCGACACAAATTAAAAGACTATTACTTTATTGTTAACAAATGAAACACTTCAAATCAACTCACATTTAAGTTACAGAAAAATCGGGAGCGGGGGCTCGGACTAAGTGACGAAGCATCACTACTATAAAATAAGAATTATCGATGATAATTTGAACATATATACGAATATCAATCTTTTACTTTTAATCAATTGAATTCTCTGATCTACCTCGCACTAATTGAAAAATAAACTTTTTGGAATATGTGACGACGAACATGTTACAGTTGTTGTAACCATAATACCTTCATCTTTTACTCGAGTATGAACATTTAAATAAAACCAAATCACTCGGTTTGTAATTTCGCGAATAACACGATGGGTGTCACACATTGAGCAGAATCTTCGTACCTTTCTGGGGAACCCGAGATCACCCCGATGGATTAAAATTACCAAGTCATACCAATTTATTGAGTCAGTCAATTGAAATGTTTTAAACCACCGCAACTTTACTCAAACTGAAAGTTGGAGGCATAGTGTTTAACATCTGTCCGTCCGTCCGTCTTTCCCTCCCATTATGGGTATATAGTTATTCTGCATAACTCCTCCAAAAGTTTGAATCCAAGGAAGTTTTCTTTTTACTGTCTGTGTGTACATATATTGAAGGTGTGCTGCATGTGGTCAAGGTTTAATTTTTATTAAGATGTGCTCTTTTCGGAGAAAGTTGAACTTTATCATTTTGGAAAATTACTTGCATAAGTGAAGCGTTTCCATATAACTCCTCCAACAGTTTAAATGCTAGGAATATATCACTCTGCTAGGTGTTTGTACATGTGTTGAAGGTGTGCATGTGGTCAGGTTTTTAATTATTATTCCTCTTTTAGGAGAAAATTGAACTTTGTACTTGTTGATGTTCGCTCACATACACGTTAAACTCTCCGACATGCACTTTCTTATGTACCTGCCCCAAGTCAGGAGCATGAAGTTCAATTGTTGTCGTTGTATACATGTGTAATTTTTTTTTTTTTTTTTTTTGGTAAAAAAGACCGTTAGTTTTTTCGTTTATTTTTTTTTCCACATGGTGCATGGTGGCCTTTTGTAGCTTACTATATATAATTTCTTATATCCACTGCATTTAAACGCTGGTGGATAGTTGGCTCATGTCAAATACAACACATCTAACTTTATTTCAACTCCTATGTTGAGTTTTGTATACTGCAACATTGTTTATTTAGTACGCATATCCCGGAGCCCTCTTTTCAGAAGTCAGAGCAAAAGCCCTTGTTTCGCAATAACAAATTTTAATTACGAACTAAAAAAGACATGTAAAATAGGTCGAATTTCATCTCGAATTCTTAATTAATCTAAATGAGACTTAAATTCCGTTCTTACTCAAAATCTACCTCAAGAAGTGACTCAAATTCAAAGTTGCAACTAGAACTCTGTCTTTAAATGTGACTCAAACTCGAAGTTTAACTCGAAACTCAATGCTAACTAGAACTTTAATTCTAAGCATGACTTGAATTCGAAAACTAATTCAAAGTTTAACTCAAACAGTAACTCGAATTTTAATTTGTACACTAATTAAAAGGATGGCCACACGGATTACAGGCACATACAACATGGAAATCTATCTAAAATTAGAACCGGTTTTTCCGAATGGTCACGTGGATTACCTCATCAAGTAATGAGATAAACACATCAAAGAATCAAAGAATGACAACACCACATCAAAGAATGACAAGACCACATCAAATAATGAAACAAATACATCAAGTAGTGTAAAATCGTCGAATTTTGAAATATCATTGCGTAATGTAAAAACTATATAAAGAATAGACAGATCATCATTACGAATAACAAAACCACATCATGTAATGAAACAACTACATTACGTTAAGTCACATACACATCAAGTAATGTTCAACCCACATAGACTAATAACACAACCATATCAAATTATGGTGAAACCACATCGAGAAACGACGAATCAATATTGAGTAATGACAAAACTATATCAAGTCAATACGAATCTATATCGTGTAATATCGAAATATCATTAAGTAATGACTATTCCATATTGAGTTATATTAAAACATCATTACGTAATGTCAAAACAATATTAAGTAAAGACAAACTACCATTAAGTAATAATAAAACAACATAAAGTAATATCAGAGTTCCACTTAAGGCAGCAGTGGCGTTCCATATGTAAAGTCTTCAATAACATCTTTGGAGGGATAATTTTAACCTCACTACTTGAACTCTTGGTTTATTGATTTCTTTGTTAGAACTGTCACATGTACATTTCTTGCCATATTTTTATCAATTTAGTCTATGTATATCAGTTGAATTTATTTTCATGGCTTAACTACTTTATGGTTTTAATAAAATAGTATTTGAGATGTTCACCACGGATATTAAATGTATACATCGCGGAAGACATGGAACTCTGTTCTTTTATTATCTTTATGATTAAGGTTAACATGGTGCAGTTGTATTAAACAATAAATGCAAAACACTAAGGCACAATGGACACATTGTTCTGTCAGTTTAGATTAAACATCCGATGTAAACGATGGGTTGTGACAAAAATAAAATACAAATGTCATGCAATCATATTGACTTTAATCAAATTTGTTAAAAGTTTTTTAATCATTTATTACATAATAAGCACTGTACAGAAAACATGTAACAATGTCAGACAGGCAAGAAAAGTCTTTCGATTTGCAGAATAATTACAGCGCAAATTTCTATTAAACTGAGACATACTTCATTTTACTGCACCTTGCTCCGAAGATGTATATAATGGTAATCAGTCGTGTCAATTTTCGGACATTTTTCCTTTATTAAATACAGTAAGGTTCAATCAAATTGTTTGACTATTCAGTTGCTATAAATTTGTTATTCTTGACCTGAAAAAATCATAACAGTCACTTATCTTACATTACATCAATGAAAACAAACAATGTTATAAACAAACATACCAGGTAAAACAACTAGAATCGAATTGATGTCATACGAACAAAACAGTTAAACTAAAAACAAACACAAAGACATGGAAGAAAGAAAGAAAAAACAACACTAATTTGAAATGATATTTCTTTTTACTGATAGGGTAAATCTTAAAACAATATGCCTTTGTCTTCATATTTTTGTTAATTTTTTTATTTTGTTGAAGAGCAATTATTTTGAAAGATTAATAAAACAAAGTTATTATAGATATTCAGACATATTATACTCAATCAAGAACAAAGTTAAACAAACACACACACACATGTTTTACCCTGCTCTTGTCCAAAATAATAAGCCTTCATTCCGTATTGGCGTTTAAACTGCTTGCTGGTTTTGTCACCGTCTTCATTGATTTTAGTAAAGAAAAGTTGCCAAGGTTTCTCGTTTAAATTATTTACAATTAAACAGCTCATAACGCATCATGGTTTTTGTTTTGCAAACCTAATGTTCAGCCACATATAACTGACGGCTTGCAATATAACACAATGTCTTGTCGAAGGTCAAATTTCAACTATACGCGGGACAGTAGAAGGATTATTTAATGTTATTAAAACTGAGTAGTTGTAAAATTGCAGTAGACATTTAATATAGTTGCTTGACGGGTTTATCGGAGTTCAATCTTTTTGGTCATACTGAATTATCTTAGTGTAAGTTATAGACAATTCATAACACAAAATATTAATAATTTCGCGATAGTTATAAACATATTGCCAGTTATATTTAGATGGTGCTTAACTTTTTTGGGGAATGTATACCTAGTGTGGACATGCAGAACAAATTACTTTGAAACTGATATTTGCTTAGCATATAAAATCAAAAGTAAGAGCAAATACAGGTTGTTTCAGAGTCAGACTTGTGTGTCTGGGAGAGTGAGATTTCTTCCTGCATACTGTTGCATTCAGATCTAATACGTTGAAGATGGGATTTAATGTGTCTGTTTTAGTACAAAGCCGGGTTAATAATAATATTCTCTTCCTAAATACTCTATGGTCGGGTTGTTGTCGTTTTGACACATTCTCCATTTCCTTTCTCAATTTTATTCAATTTTTTGACGGACATAAAACAGAATTGAAAGATGATCACCATTATATGATATACCCTTATATATAGGTGTTTCAATTTATCATATTTATCATATACAGGCTTTACATGTTTAAATGTCCCTCTTGTATCTTTCGTCCCTCTTTTACATGTATAATTGGTAGATGCAATTCAACAAAAAAGCAAATATGTTAATCTATATTAACATATACAAAGTATCTAAGCATATTGTATATATATCTACAATGCAATAATATTATTATATGTATTAATAAGTTTTGACAGTCTTAAACACAGCGTTTTGAATACATTTGTTTTCAACTGAAATGCAGGGAAAGAATGAATGAATAAAAACTTCTATAAAACAAACATCAAAATCAAAATAACACAAACAAATCGAAACTGTGGAATCAATATTATCATTTAAACAATTAAACTTTACATTTATTACATTTTAATTCAAAACATATAAATGAACTTTGACTTAGTGATTACTATTAGTAATTATATTAATGTACACTCTGTTAAGGTAGCACAATACAAAGATTTTTCATCCCCAATCAGACATCTTTAAACTGATGTAATTCCACTCATCTTTCTTTAAATTTTATAAATGAGGTACCAAAAGAAAGAAGAAGGATTAATCTTTCAAATTGTGATAATTTCATTATGACATAATTATTACATAATTAATTGTTATGTAATTAGTTGCCATTATGTGATGTTCATACTCGAATGAATTTAGCTTCTTTGTTCTTTATAGCATCCTAACAAAATTTATAGATTCTTGCACAACACAGTTTGACCTTCAAAACTGTGTCTTAGGTTTTTCCTATTGTATTTCATTCTCTCATAAATCTTAAATGAAGTTTGCAACATCAATTTATTAGAGACCACTAAGTTCAATTGGGTATAGAATTTGTTCTATTGATGTTTTTAGAAATCTGAGACACAGTTTTGGAGGTCAAGCTGTGTTGTACAAGAATCTATAAGAAAATTTGGGATGCTATGAAAAACAAAGACACTAAATTTATTCAAGTTTGGACATCACAATATAGCGACTAATTACATAATAATTAATTATGTAATTATTAAGTCATAATAAAATTATCACAATTTGAAAGATTAATCTTTCTTCTTTCTTTTGGTACCTCATTTATAAAATATAAAGAAGGATAAAATGAATTACATCAGTTTAAAGTTGTCTGATTGGGAGTGAAAAAATCTTTGTATTGTGCTACCTTAAGTAAAAACAACTCCTATGTTAATGTTAAAATATGTACTCTGTAAAAAATATATATTTTAAAGTTGTTTATTTTGTTATTCTGTGATATACTATGTAAACACAAAATGTTTGCTTATCTGATTGAAACGTACATTATCACTGTACTATTATGCATATTTTAGGGGCCAGCTGAAGGACACCTACGGGTGCGGGAATTCTCGCTACATTGAAGACCCATTGGTTGCCTTCGGCTGTTGTTTGCTCTATGGTCGGGTGGTTGTCGCTTTGACATATTCACCATTTCCTTTCTCAATTTTATTAACGAATTTGTGTGTTGGAAATTGACACATCAGAATATAAAAAGAAATTTAGGTAGATTTCCTCTTTTAACAGGTTTAATTTTACTGAAATAAACACCAACAAAATTATCATAAACACAAATACATTTAGTCACTGGTGCCACTACTCGAATATCTTTGTATAAATTAATCATATGTATGCAATAATCCAATAAAGGTTCTTTAAGATAACACGGAGTGTAGGGTCAGTGTCAAGAAGACAACCCAACAATGAAAATATGCAAACTTAATTTTCGATGTTCGCTTTTTGAGAGAAATTCATTTCTAGAGTTATTGACATGTGGTAATGAACCGTAATTACGTTGAAAATTATGATTCGATTTCAAAGAGCTTCTTGGACGCCAAATTGCTGTTACTTTGTTTGTACTCAATCCCGCTTCTTTTTATATCTGACGGATACTCAAAACATTCCCTTAAAAAAAGAATAAAAGCAGATTTGAGTCTTTTAAAAAATAAAACATAACAAACAAAGAAGATGTCGCTTGATTGCCAATGGGACAACTCTCCACAACTTACCAAAATAACACAGAAATTAACAACCATAGGTTACCGTACGGCCTTCAACAATGAACAAAGCCCATACCGCATAGTCAGCTATAAAAGGCCCCGAAATGACAATGTAAAATAGTTCAAACGAGAAAACTAATGGCCAAATTTATGTAAAAAAAATGGACGAAAAACAAATATGTAACACATAGCACACGACAACCACTGAATTATAGGTTCCTGACTCGGGGCAGGTACATACATACAGAATGTGTCGAGGTTAAACGTTTTAGCGGGATCCAAACCCTTCCCCTTACCCGGAAAAGTGATAAAACAGTACAACATAGAAACGAACTATGAAAATCAATTGAAAAAGGCTTAACTCATTTTGTTTGTTCAAGGTAAATTCATGACAAATTATTACAATTTAACGTACCTGATCTTATTATGTTATTGTTATTAAGAATAATAATGACTTCAAGTACAATACTACTCTATATTGCAAGACGCTCTAATTGACACTAGGAGTTGACTTATGATCGGATACTGTAAATCAACTTATTTTCGCGAACGATTTTTTTCGCTACTTTCGTGAGTAAAAAAAAATATATCGGGAATATAAATCGTCACGAATATGTAAAACCTGGATCTCTTATTAAACTGCACCAAAGAAATTAAATAATCGCGAAATTAAATAGCTGTGAAGTGGACTAGAAAGGCTGAAACACGAAATAATGTATACGCGATAATAAGTTGGTTTTCAGTAATAAGATTACAAAAGCTAACAAATGGATAAAAAGGTTGAAAGAAGGTTGAAAGAACAAAATGTAATATAAAATGTCTTCTTATCAGGATCTACAATAAAACAACAATTTCATACAAAAGAAATCTTCCAAACTGATTGTTTTACACATTTTTAGTTCCAATTGTTTCAATAGGTTGATGTACACGCATTTAAATAGCTTTTACTAATATATAGCCCACCATTTTCTCCTCTCTTCTAAAATACCGGTACCAAGTCAGGAATGTTGTGTTATTTACACTTATCCGTTGATTGATGGCTTAATTTTGTCAGTTTTAGAACTTCCCCTTTTAGAATTTGCCGAAAAGTTCAGTATGTTGTTACACTTTTCAACTCATACAATTTACATATATTTTTAATCAAAGTTAATGAATATGTTGATACCATTTGACCTACATCTTCAGAAAAGTACTAAGAAGCAAATAACTTACCTACATTTCGATCAATAACTGGAAATAAAAAATAATTTAAATAACTGAAATAACTACACTGTGCTGATAATAATATACATGTTTAAATACTTTTTACTCAAAAGATTATCCAAAAAATCCAAATGTCATGAATCGCATCTCTATCTGACGGATTGGTGGAAGACCCCAAATGAATAAACTTCATTTGTTGTCAAAAAAAAATTCATCTTAATTTTAAAAGAAAACCATTATAATAGCAATGCATTTAGGAAAAGTTAATAAAAGGTCATGGATAATTATTCACTTCTACAATAGGTACAAGAGCATGCAGTCACTAGATGTTTGTCGACGATTGTATTTTCATAATTGGGTGTTTACTCAATCTAGTATTATATGTTTATTAATTATTGAGTTTTATTTCAAATTCTAAATGAGCCGCAAGACGTATTAAAACCTATACGCATTAAAAAGGAATATCTCACTTTGTTGTGGTCGGTAAATATGATACTAAATTTTGCAAATTTTTGTAAAAAATAATATTTGTTGGACGGTATATAAGTCAGATAATGCATATTTGAAGGTTTTTCTTGTCGTAGAACACACCTCGGGGTGTCAGGATTGCTCAAAGAAAAACCTCCCTATGGTCGGTCTTTCGTTTGATTAATCCTGACACCCCTCGGGGTGTTCTACGATAAGAAAAACCTTAAAATATGTATTATGTATAAAAAAGAGACGAAAGATACCAAAGGGACAGTCAAACTCATAAATCTAAAACAAACTGACAACACCATGGCTAAAAATGAAAAAGACAAACAGAAAAACAATAGTACACATGACACAACATAGAAAACTAAAGAATAAACAACAGGAACCCCACCAAAAACTAGGGGTGATATATATAACTTATTTGTTTTTTCTTTGTATATTTCCTTTCCATTTTTTTTTATAAATTATAAACGGTGTGAGTGTTCCTTATATACTTTTAGCAATATAAATACATTTCATTGTTTCTGTATGAACATGTGTTCACCTGGGTATCAACAGCTCCGAGTTGACAATAAGATACACTGTTATTTGCTTTTTTTTCAACTAAAGTTAGTCGAATTTTGATTTTTGATTGAAAACTACGGTCTTTTAACCAGAGGCATATACATATTCATTATTATATTTGCTCAAATATTCAAAAATTTTGCTTTCCATTGCAACGTGTTTTTGCCTTCTTACTGTTCCGATATTAGTGTACCATAGGAGTGTTACCTCCTGTGGTACAACATTAAGATAAAACTGATATCTTGGAAGTGCGTTTATAGCAATATTGAAAAAAGACGCATCCAAAAGTACAAACAACGCGCGTAAAACACAATACTACTTGGTTTCACAAGCCCCGTTACCAAAGTACTTCGGTACTGGGATGAAAACTTGGATTTTTTGTAATTAGATTTCATGTTATAAATATATAGTAATTATCTTAAATTAAGGAAAGTATCTCCCTAATACAAAGCTCTGATGCCTTACCTGGCTGTGGTAATACTTTTAGCTCTGATGCCTTGCCTGGTTTCGGTAATACTTTTGTACCATTTTGTATTATGACACTTCATCTTTTTAATAAGCTTCAGATTTTCAAATATTTTAACTCAAAACATCACTGAAGAAACATTTATTGTCGAAATGCGCATCTGGTGCAGAAAAAAGGGGGAGGGTGTGTGACAAGTAATTGTGATTAAAATGAATAAGGTTCCATAAAACATTACAGATTTAATTAAAATGATTAGTAGGGCATTTAAATGTCACTTCAATACATATTAACTACTTAAACACACCTTTTGTATTTGAAATTTGACCGAATTTGTTACTTTGTACAATAATTATCTCTTACATCTAAAACAACTCGTGCAATACAATAGTAAGCTCATATGGTTTTTAATTCTGTAGTTTGCAGACATGGGTGACAGGGTTTAACTACTGTAAATTGTTAATCTTTTTATTGTCCGATGGTAACGACGAACAAAGATTTAAACCTTATTTGATACATAAAACAGATATGAATATGTTTATTGTTTTTGGTACATTGTGTTAAAAACTGTTACATATCTCTATGAAGAATCGAATATTAAATATCTTATATATTTCATACACAATTAATTATTATTTTTAAATGTTTGTATGTGATCATGAAGGACATTATATATTAAACTTCAAGACAGAAGATAAGAAATACAAAAAACAAATCCATGTATTTAACAGTTTTACAAAAAGTAAACGAAAAAGATTAAAAGCCTGGTACGAGTAACTTTAGTGGTTTGTTTAGTATTCCTACACTGACTGGAACATGAACTGTTATTGTCTTTATGACTAAGGTTAATATTTATACAGTTGTAACAAACAAGAAATCCAGAAATCCCCTAGAAAAAGATATAATAACTAGAATTGTATCTTATTGGACAAAGTTAATTACCGGTAAAGAAAGTAAGCTCGCTGCTGTAATGTTTAGATACCTTTTCAAGTTGGCACAAGAAACAACATTTCGATCGCGATCGTTAGACAAGATAAAAAGTATTCTAGCCAATTATGGATTCTCTTTCTTTTGGTCATTCCAAAACACATCACCTAACATTAAATCGATAATTAAACAAAGACTAGAAGATCAGTTTACACAGTCATGGTCAGGAAAGGTGAACGATTCGCCTAAAACCCTGAATTATCGCTTATACAAGACATCACACAATTTCGAACACTACCTTAACGTACTTGATGATAAAGATGTAATAACAATGTCGCGGTTTAGGACAATGAACCATAAACTGCCGATTAAAAATGGTAGATGGCAAAACATTCCCCGAGAATAGAGAAAGTGTCCGTTTTGCAGAGTTGCTATAGTTAACGAATACCACTATGTAATGAAATGCAGCAGTCTCTTGGCAGATAGAACACTGCTTATTGACAAGAAATACCTAACGAATTGTAAAATGATATATAGAACACTTACATGTTGACATATATAATGGAGACATATGTTGTTTTAAGGAAAGAATGAAAACCCGCGTTAAAGAATGGGGGATGACAAACAAAACCACAAATAGCATGGTTGAGAATGGAACCCGACCAAATAAAAAACAACAGCAGAGGGTCACCAACAGGTCTTCAATGTAGCGAGAAATTCCCGCACCCGGAGGCGTCCTTCAGCTGGCCCCTAAACAAATATATACTAGTCCAGTGATAATGAAGGCCATACTAATTTCCAAATTGTACACAAGAAACTAAAATTAAAATAATACAAGACTAACAAAGGCCAGAGGCTCCTGACTTGGGACAAGCGCAAAAATGCGGCGGGGTTAAACATGTGTTTGAGATCTCAACCCTCCCCCTATACCTCTAACCAATGTAGTAAAGTAAACGCATAACAATACGCACATTAAAATTCAGTTCAAGAGAAATCCGAGTCTGATGTCAGAAGATGTAACCAAAGAAAATAAACAAAATGACAATAATACATAAATAACAACAGACTACTAGCAGTGAACTGACATGCCAGCTCCAGACTTCAATTAAACTGACTGAAAGATTATGATTTCATCATATGAACATCACTTTACATGACTTTATTTAGATTTGATGAACGTGCTTTTTTATCATTATTTACATAATAAACATTGTACACAAAAACATAAAGTTAAAAACTGAAGTCTATAAAATGCAACCTAAACATGAGACACTGCAACTGATAAGGCATTGGATAGTCCAAATACATTAGTATCAAAAATCAAGTCTGATTTTGTTGTAGTAGTAATGCACTTTAGAGTTTCAGGAGGGAAAATTTGTTTGCCTAATTTTGACGATTGATATCTTTAGATACTAAACTAGTCGTCCGATCAGTATTTGTATCGATTTGATCCTATTCTCTGATTAGTCGTCCGATTAGTGATTGTATCGATTGGATCGTATTCTCGGATTGGACATTTTGACTGAATGATTATTATTTTTGCGCTTGATCCATTGAGTATATAATCCTGTGTGTACAACCGTTATTACTCGTTGTGGATTTAATGTGATTCCCTAAAGGTTTTGTTTTTCACCTTGATTCAACTTTAAACTGACTTGATTCAATCGCCACTTATAAGTTGTATGTTCAAAATAGGCATCTAAGTACCAAATTATAGGTTTTGTGTCTTTTACGAAATTTTAGAGCTACTGATTTCATACTGCTCCTTTTAGTCGTTTCGTTATCGATGTTAAATCACTTCTTGTGTGTTGACTTTGAATACCATTGATAATATAAAACTAAGAATAAGTTGTATGATTGCACATGAGACAACTATAAACCAAACAACAAATGAAGTGGACATAAACAATACTGAGCATTCGTACAACCTTCGACAGTAAGAACAACATATACCGTATAGTCGGCTATAATTATTCACTTGAGATAAAAACAGCCTAAATTTTAACATAACAATTTACGAAAAACAAATATGTACATGAACTAAGAAAAAGCAGTGAACAATAGGCTATTGGCTTGTGATAGATTACGTGACTGGGTTATACATGTTTGTGAGTTTTGAATCGTCCCTTAATTTGGGTACTATCATAACAGCATAACAGAAGAACAAAACTATTAAAATTATTTAATAAAAGCTTAATTTATCAGATTGGTACATCAAAAAATATATCAAACACACACGCAGGAAGTGGTATGGTATATATCCGGCCCTTATCCTTAACAACAACAAAGACACTGCTTAAATCTGATAGTTCTCGCAGTTATTGACATATAGTTCCAAGCAAGAAACATATTACAAATAAGCATGTATCTAAGACAAATTTATCAATCAGTACTTATTCCAAATCCGATGGATTTTGAAATTGTTCATTCTCTATTAATCAAATATTTTTGAAATGTTGAAATAGTCAAAACGCTATCATTTTGTGATGTTGGTTTGCAGAGTTTGGGTTACTGATTCACAATCATTTTCACATTAATCTATCCTGTCTGTTCTGGTTCTTTGTCCAGTTTTGTTAATATGCCGGAGGTTGATAGCTACTGAGTCCCACTATATTATTCTCATTATGGTGTTTGAGAACATTTGATTTTACCAATATTTACTGGCCTCCCCTTTTAAAATTAATTTGGAAGTATTTCCTTTTTACGTTTTTGATTTCGGAGACGCCTCCAATATCATAATGAAGAATAGATAAATGATAAGACACATGCAACTGTTTTGTTGTCATCTGTTTACCACCAAATAACTAAGTCGTTATACCATTACGGTACCATTAGATATGCGTGTTGACTGTTGAAATTTCATCGCTGAGGCCAACATATTATTTAAAGATATAAAACTTGCTTATCAATTGAAAAGCTTACAAAAAAAAAGACAAAACAATAACCAATTCTGGAAAAGGAATACATTACCCTAATTTAGATAAATGCCTCATTCAAAAACGTATATGATAACAACGAAACGAAAGATCAAAAGTTTCTTTTTTTAAGATGACTCTAAATACAAAAAAGGAGTGATCCGCTGATGACGTCTCAATGAAAGAACACTGTTGAATACATATATATTCCAGATCTCATGTAATTGAAATACTTTAAATGTGCAAATATGTCACGTGTACAATCGTTTAGAAACGTGTAAAAACCAATGAAACCAATATGCATCATTATAACAAAACAAGAGAGTTTATATCAATATTTGAAGGAAACTAAACTAAACAGGTTGAGTGATGTTGCAGCTTTGTCCTGGCAACATGATTGCATCTCGCCTAAATTGCTTAACTGTATTCTAGTATTTAATGATGAAAAAGAACGTTTATAAATAGTCTACATATATGTTACCGATATGTTCAATTTATCGTTCTTTTTTCTAGCAGATGTCATCACTAAATTACATTCATCATATACTGTATACCTACATCAATACCACTCAGCAGCATTTTAAACCAACCACATATTTGGTGACTTTTGAGTTGTTCATTTTTCCATGTACTGTTTTTGTTATTTTATGGTATTTCTTCTTATTTCGATTTTTTTTACATTAGTGTTTCAGTTTCTCACAATGTGTACATTCAAGAGCAAGATATGCTGAATACCCCGGAGCATCCGAGACCAATCCCAGTTTTAATTTTTGATAAAATGTTTTGTTGGCCTTTTTCTCTCTTCTTCGATTTTTTTATTATAGCCTTGTCAGTTTGTCTTGAATTGTGGTGTACCACCTGCTTTTGGCATATTTTACCTCCTTTTCAAACTTCTGAATGAACGAAAGAAATTCCTTGTGAGTTTGAGAGAGATTTATAATAAGTATAATAATACTAATTTCGGAGTGGATGAAATTCAAATATCTTGTTCCTGAATTGTACATTATCGCTTGTGGGAACTTTTATTATTTTCCTCAATATAATAATCTAAATGATTGTCATGACGTCGATAATGGGACATCCATCATAAAATGCGAAACCATGTACCCGGTAAAGCTGGCGTCAAACGACTCATTATTCCTTCAGAAATTTATAAAAACAGATACTCTACTTGGAGGATTATAGTTTTCAGGAGAACATTTCACATGTTAAACTACGTTTACTATTTGGTGGTTGAATAAGATAACAAATATACAATTGGTCGATTTGAAAACACATGAACAATAAGAATAGGGAACAACTGTTCAAGTGCTATCGTTTAGTAGCTGTGAATACTTTTTGATCTTTTGTCTATGAGTTGGTTGGGATTTTCTATGTGCCTCGATTCTATTTGTCTAGTCAACCCTTTCCCTAATACTTATCACATTTGTATGCACGACTACACAAGGACAACTTATATACAAATATCTACGTATACTGAAAATCTGTTTACAATGCAATAATACTGTTTCTTGTATTAAAGAAAGAAAATGTCTGTCGTAAACAAAAAATCAAAATAACAAAAACAACAAGTAAAAGTGAATATCATATATATTATCATTTAAACTAAATTAAGTCGTATTATACATTTATTTCATTTCAATGCAAATATTTAAATCAACTTAATAATAATTAGTTACATGTATCTATTCAACATGTTCAATACACACTTGTCTGTAAAGTAAAATCATGCTAATGTTAATATGTCATATTACTTCTTAAAAGGTATATATACATCATGTATCTTGTGAAAAATAGAGTATTTTAAAGTTTTTTTGTGTTTTTCTATTATATCATGATATACAATGTATACACAACATGTCTTATTAACTGACTTAAGGTAGCACAATAATAAGCCCCCCCCCCCCCCCAAATCAGACAACTTTAAACTAATGTAATTTCGTTCATCCAGCTTTATATTGTATAAATAAGGTATCAAGGGCGAAGAAAGAATATTTATTTCAAATGGTGATAATTTCATTTTGACATATGTAATTAGCTGGTATAGGATGATGTTCACACTTGAATGAAATAAGTTTCTTTTTTGTTCATAGCATTCGAATTTTTTTATAGATTCTTGTTTATCACAGTTTGATCTCCAAAAGGGTCTCAGATTGTGCCTATTGTATGTCATTCTCTCATAAACCGTCAATGAAGTTTGCAACCCCAATTAATAAAAAAATACTTAATTTTATTGGGTATACACTGTATTCTATTGATGTTTTTTTAAAGATACATTGGTCAAGTGTGAACATCAAGCATATATGGGCACCCGTCTAGGAGCTAAATTTATTTAGAACTACATTTTTATGACAAAATGAATGTGTCACAATTGAATAAATAAGTATTTTCCTCTTAACTTCAATAAAATTCACACATTTACCATGTGGATACTTCAGGATTAGCCTTTAATCATTAATCACTTAGGTGTTGACCAGTAAGAAACATTCTATTTCAACAAAATAAAGAAAGAAAATGCCCCCTCTATGCATCAACAATCAATCAGATTTGGCGGAAAATGTTAAATCGTTATTGACCTTGCTGTATGTCACAACTCCGCCCATCATGATACTATTAAGGGTATCAGAAGTTTATTCACACATTGCATTTACTGTTTTAATATGGATTTTATTCATTTAGTAAATAAAATAATATATTTTGTTTTTTTTTATTGTTATATTTTTTTTTTCATTTTGGCAGTTGGAAAATGAAATATTTTATTTGTATTTTCTTTTAGAAATAACATATATTTAAATATTCTCCCAAAAAAACTCTAGAATAAACATCAGAAACATTAATTGTTGTACAAAAACATTTGATTAGTATCGATACATTTACATTTTGAATCCCGCTTATCTTCGAAATTGTTGGGTTTTTTTCTTCTGCCAGCTCCAATATAGAATGTATTTTTATTTGGAATTCAGTATTTTCATTTTTTCATTAATCCCTGATCCACCTCTTTCTCAAAACTATTATTTCTATTGATGGTCAGTAGTCGTAAAGCTATAAAATGATTCTATTGATTAACCACAAAGTACTGCCGACATGTTCTCAACTTGTATCAGCAAGACACGTGCATTTGCTTACAAAACTTATTATCATCAAAACTCATTAATAGTGCAAGATATGTAAATATTTTTGTCTTATGTTAAGAAGTATAACAAAAAACAGCTGTAAATGAAATTTTGATTAAAAAAATGTGCTTTTGTATTGTGCTACCTTAAAAGCACACTAAATACATCATTTATGTGTTTGGGAATTGACTATAAGAATCTATAAGAAAAAACACATAACAAAAATTATAATAAATGCAAATTAATCCATTCAATGGTTTACTTACAAAGCATCCATGTAAGACTCATATCATATTGATGAAATCCAGTCAATGGTTTACTTATAAAGCATCCATGTAGGACTCGTATCATATTGATGAAATCAAGTCAATGGTTTACTTATAAAACATCCATGTAGGACTCATATCATATTGACGAAATCAAGTCAATGGTGTACTCACAAAGCATCCATGTAGGACTCATAATTTTTATGAAATCATCAAATATGTGTTCTAATAAATAGTAATGGCATAAAGTAAGGTAAAGGCCAAGAAAAAAAAACAAAAAATTAATTGCCATATGATAAAGAAACTTGTTGAAGATTATTTTTTAATTAAAAAAATAATTTTGGATGCCAGGTTGCTGTAACTACGGAAGCGTTATAACGCAAATATCTTGATTTCAATTATTCATTAAGTTTTGTATATATGTCCATCTGTCATTCATTTCGGATGTAGATAAAAAAAAGAAACATACATACAAGACCAAATCATTATAATAAATATGCATAGGAATAATTGAATACTTGAAGTGCAATTATACATAAATTTAGACTGATTTGTGCATCAGAAAAGTATATAATCTAACAAGAAGATAGATATAGTTTAGTATATAACGTAAAGGTACCCAAATTGCACCGAGTACCCAAATTGTACCTATTTAGCAAAAATAGCAGCGGAAATCGTACAAGATTTCCTAGAGGCTAAACAATTTGTTTTATAATGATTTAATACTACGCACGTCTTTCAACATAGGTAACAATATTTAGATTTTTACAAAATGTTCTCAGTATTTATCAACAGATTAAGTGTTTACTTAAAAAGCAAAATGTACGGAAACGTCGCCATGCGACGTCATTAAAACGTCATCTTTTTAAAATTAGCAAATACAATATGTTACAAGTATCCATTTCTTAAAAAAATGAAGAGTAACGCATGGACAAATATCCTATTGTTCAAAATATTTGAACAAATTAAACAAAAGCTTAAAAAAGGGTAGCTTGTTTGAATCTAACCTACTTTACACAGTTCTCAAACGAGAGCTTACCTTGAAAGTATATTTATATTCGGTTATAGCTATATTAGCAGGGTTGATTTCTTTCTTAGGTATAACCTCAATTTACTCAATTTTCTTTGTAATATATATATATATACTAGTAGTAACATGGATATATGGGGACCTTTATAGTTTATTGTTCAGTGTGAGCCAATGCTCCGTGTTAAAGACCGTAATTCGGCCTATGCTGGTTGACTTTTACGAATAGTGACTGCGATGGAGAGTTTTCTTATTGGCACTCATACCACATCTTCTGATATTATTCTGCTCATTATTAGTCATTGATTTTAATATATACACCCTCCTCCATTAATAGCTACTGTTTCCTTTGAATCTTAAATAAGAAATAAGATAAAACAAATGTTTGCGTTATAACGCAAAGGTTTAACGTTTTTTCGCAAAGGTTTGCGTTATAACGCAAATGTTTGTGTTGTAACACAAAGGTTTGCGTTATTTCGCAAAGGTTTGCGTTAAAAGCAAACATAGGAGGAAACAAAAATGTGTGGCGCTAATACGCTTCCGTATGTAACATTGCTATTTATTCAAATATTTTTCCCATATAATTCCTATTCACGAATTTTCTATGTAACAAACAAGTTTCAAGGAAATGCAGGCTTTTTCATTGTTGAAGGCCGTACGGTGACCTATAGTTGTTAATGTCTGTGTCATTTTGGTATCTTGTGGACGGATATTTGTCTCATTGCCAAACATACTACATCTTCTTTTTTATATTGAACCTTTGAAAAATAGAAAATAATATTTGTTTAAGACCTATACATTACATTATTTGTACTTGATCTTATATTTAGTTTTTAGGGAATAAAGTATGTATATATATATCTACATGAGAAAGACTAAACCAAAACGCTACAAGTACAATTTGGTATTTGTACTGTCGTGGTCTATATCAAAAAAGTATATCAAGTGATTATATGAGTTTACAAACATTAGGATAATAGGATAAACAAGATATTAGATTAAGAAAAAATTGAAAGTACAAAATGTCGAATATATCTTTCAAATATGGATTTGCAAAACAATTAACAATAATTTCATAAAGTAATAACATTTTTGTAACTAATTGCACAGCACATGGGCTTGCTTCTCCAAATAATGTCTCATTTGTGATCCCCGAGTCCTCTTTATTCGAAAATCCAAAACAAAAAACAAACACAGAAGATCTGATGATTAACAATCTATAGATAACTACTCGTTAGTCTGTCAAAGTAATTTCAGGTGAAATACTTAGCATGGTCATTCTGTATTATAGTTTTTTAATCAAGGTATGAAGCTCCCTTTGTCTAAAAATAGTAAAATACCGAGTAAAGTACATTGAGCAATATACATGTCATATATTTCTCTATTCAACAATAATGATACATACTTAAATCTATACTTTTCGGTGAAATATAATATTTATTACAATAAAACATGCTCGTTGAGATAAATGTATCAACAAAAGTAAAATATAGACCATCTCGATTTGTTTTTTTTTTTGTGAATAAGTTACACCAGGTTTAATCCACATTTTTAAACACATGAAAATGCCTGTACAAAGTTATGATTATGATAGTTGTTATCCATTTGATTAATATGTATGAGCTTTTTATTTTTTTTTATTTCGTTACGGACATTCCGTTTTGAATTTTCTTCGGAGTTCGATATTATTTTTTTTTTATTTACAAGATGGACCTCATATCATTCTGCATAGAAAATGTCATTGAACAATAGGTACTTACTGTGGTGAAATAACTTAAGCATTGTGACACAGGAAACGTACCAGAATGTTCACGATAGAGAACGTCGTCTAAAGAACGTACGACACGACATTCGTATATATACCAATAGATGTAACGGATTTTAATGGTTGGTTCTGAAATCACTCTTATTGGGGGTTTGTTTGTTTTTGTTTTCGACGACTCATTGCGTAGTCAATTACTTATTTATAGGTTTCAATACCCTTTGGTATCTTTCGGTTCTTTTTCAAACCAGTTTGAAGTAAGTTTGCGATACTTATGAAACCAAAATAAAAAAAAACTCTCAGGTTAAGGTATACCATTGATGGTTCGGCTGTACATGATTATACTTTAAATGCCCATGTATTATATTGTTTTCTACCGGAATATATACTAAGTTCTCCAAATGTTTCGTTAAGAACGTACATTATATACATTTTCAAAAAGTCATATATCAATGTTCTTACATAGTACTAATAATTTGTTAACCTTTTTTTGTTGATATTTGTTGCAAAACACCAAGACAGTCCTCGTTAAATGAATAACAAAAAATATCCATAAATGTGCTTTCATTTCTTACAAGGGGCTGTGCTGTTGATCCAGTTGATAAAATTGGATTTCTATTTTGTATTATTATTTTTCTGTTCATATTGCAACTCTTTTTTTATCATTTTTATATTTGTCTTGAACTTTGAATCCCATTAAATCTGTTACGATTTCTGTACAATACCAGACCAGTGTTTATGTTTGTCATATGCAAGAAGTAATTTGGTAGAAAGATCCTTTGTTTTCTTTGCTTCAGCACATTTATATGTTTTCAATGTTTATTCTGTTAAAAGAAAGCAGCCTTTATGTAAATAGAATGTCTAGTTGAAATATTTTAAAAGGTTGATGTATCACGACTATAACTAGCTATAAAACCAGGTATAGCCCACAATTGTCTTTTAATAAAACCTGTACCTAGTCAAGATTATTGTATTGTTTTTCACTTGTTCCGTTGATTGATAGTTTGATTTTGTCGGTTTGTATGGACTTCCCCTCTTTTTAATGTTCTTAGGTGTCCAGTATATTGTGATACTTTTAAAACTCATACGATTTAGTTATATTTTCAATTATAGTTTATGACAAATTTAGATATCATTCTAAATCTTTAAAAAAAGAGCAACAAAAACTTACCCACAATTCTTACAATACCTGAAAATGAAAAATGATTAACAACAACTAATATAACTATACTGCACTGATACTAATATACATGTGAAATGTTTTTTGTGTCTTTTAAAACCAAAAGATATTGCAAGATACAAATATGTATATATATAACGGTTTGATGAAAGACACCAAAGGAAGAAAACATCAGCAGTTAAAAAAAAAATTTTTGTGTTTCCTGAATTTAGTATTATATGTTTATTATTCACTGATTAAGTTATATATTTTGTTTGCTATCTTCATTTGGTTTTTATCTTTAGCCATGGCGTTGTCAGTTTGTTTTAGATTAATGAGTTTGACTGTCCCTTTGGTATCTTTCGTCCCTCTTTCATTTGGTGCTTCAATGTTCTAAGAAATTTTAAGATTGATGAACCAATTTACTATTATTCAAAAGGCCAATATGCTTGATATTTTACAAAAGAAGTAAATAAAACAGTTTCGTTATAACAAATAAGTATAATTCTTTTTTTTTCTTCAATATTTCAAAATAGTTCTAACAGTTTGTCAGCCTGAAATCTATTATTGACAAATATTTGAATAACACTTTAAAATGAGTACATACTTGTCGTACCATACAACCAGATTCATGGTATTTTTCCCTGGAAATTCATTGACCTTAAACTTTTGTTTTATCAACACTTTCTGGTTTAACTGCTAATTGATAGTTATTTTTCTAATACATTACATAATTTAACATTCCTCTGTATGCAAGCCATAAAATTTAATCTGAAACAGTCTGAGTTTCTGTTACAATTTCTTATTTGTATTTACAGCATTAATGGCACAAAATCTACTGTACCTGATTAACATTTCAACTTTTTAAAAATATCTCGTCAGTAATACTGGAGTATTAAGTATTTAATTTTTTTTTTCGAAAAACGTTGAAGTTCTGATGAAACCAACAAGAACAAGATATAAAAGTAACACCCGGATTGAAATGATGTATTGGTGATGTTGTCAGACGAACATATACTCTACCTTACTGTTTATTTGATAGAAATACAGTTTATGCCAGTATTTTAGAACAAACAATAAGACTTAGAAATAGTAAAGCCGACATAATTATTGAAAATATTCAAAAAAATATTCAAACTTTTACCCGGTAAATCGTGATAAAATTTAAAAAAAATATCAGGACTGCTACACTCATTAAAGATACAAGATATGCTTCGTCAATTTGTTACGCATGCCCAGTACAGCTCAAAAAACAATTTACATGACTGATTTTAATATGAAGCTGAACAGAATAACTATAAAAAGAAGAATCATTAAGTAATATGACCGCAAGGCTGTCCTGTGACTGTACTTATTGTAGAAATGTAATAAAGATACCTTTATTGTTACATAAAGATAAAAACAACTCGTTGTAAAAGAATACCACCCCTATATGTAGAATTGATCAGGTGAAAGAAGACCACACAAAAGATTAATGACAAATACCCTTGATGTACACATGCATCGAATAATGGCGTTTTTTCTTGGTCCTTTGTCTGTCGAACTTTGAATCTGATTGTGATAAAGATTTAGAAATCTATCTTTGAGAGTCGCACATCATCAACATATTTTAGTGAAACATACTGATTACTGTACTGCACCACCTTAGCAACATTTGATGTTTGTATTTAAAACAGGGCTTACAATTAGAACATTGTTTTATCTAAAGTTTATATCAAACACTCTCATCGTTTGTTCTCTTTTTGTCTATTGAAAATTGGATGCAGTTAACATGGTTAAGCGTCATGTGTTTTGCCTTTCTGAAATTTGGTAGTGTAATGATATTGTAATTGTCAAGTTATTTATCTTGACCTAATTTGTTGTATGTGGTCCAATAAGATTTTTCCATGATTGGGTTGTACATTATTTATATTTGTTTACAAAAATGTTTACAAATCAGTTGAGCAATCATTGAAATTAATGGAATGATCAGAACCATGTATTTGACTTGCATATTGATTTAAGAACGATCACAATCTACGGTGCGAAATTTAAACTTCTACGGTGTTCTAGAAAGCTCAGTAGTAACCATATATGCAGACACATAGAATTATTCAGACATTGATGTATTCATATTCTTAGAAGTTCTCTGGAGTGACACTTTTAATTTATAAACAAAATCATACTAGTTTGTAAACTAATTTTAGATCATATTCCGTCTGGATACCGAAAAAGGTCCACGACATAACATGAATCATAATTTTGTGTTTCCTCAATCTAGTAGTATAGGTTTATTATTTACTGATTAAGTTAAAGGGAAAAAATAATGACATCTATCATTGTCTATTTTACAATTCTTTCATTTTTGTTTGTTATCTTGTTTTGGCGCTTCAATGATCTACGAATGGAAATTTTGCTTTCATTTAACAAGCACATTGATGTTATGGTACGAAAGAAGTAAATCAAACAGTTTTCGTAAACAAATAATAATCATTGTTTGTTTCAATATTTCAAAATAGTTCTAACAGTTTGTCAGCCTACAATCTATTATTGACGAATATATAACATTAGTTGCTGCTGTGCCCTTTAGTAAAAAGACCTTTTAGAGGAAGAGCACAAGCGTTAGAATAGATCCAAGACATAACGTGAAACGCAAATACTTATAAATATATGCCATACACAAACATTAAATCAATATTAAAAAAGAGGACGGATCAATTTTTGATTTTGAGATAAAAAAATAAAAAAAAAGAAGGAAATGGTAGAAATTATAACTTGGTTCCAGATAGACAACTTTTGGTTCTCCATCTTATTCTTTTAATTTGAGTTACGCTTAGTACTTGCATAGCTTTATAATTCTTTTGAACGAGCGTCACTAATGAGTCTTAAGTAGACAACACGTATGTCTGGCGTATCATATCATAATCGTGTTACCTTTGATATTTAAATTAGAATGTAATTGTAGTACCATACAATCATCTGCATGTTATTTTTTCCCTAGTAATTCGTTGACGTTAAACTTTTGTATGATAAAAAAAGTCTGACATTTAATATCTTTACAGTAATGCTGGAATATTAAGTATTTAAAATGATTTTAAAAAAAAAGTGCTGATAAAACCATAAAAAACAATGTATAAATGTGAAACTCAGATTGACATGATGTGTTTATGCTGTTGTCAGACGAACAAATATCCTACGTCACTGTTTATTTGATAGAAATGTACCATTAATTATGAGGTTGTATCTTTGATATGTACTTTGCTAGTGAAATGACTATTGTAGATACAAGTTTTCATATCGGCCAAAAATTACAATATCCATATTTATTGGAATATCAATATGTGTTGCTTCATAAATTCAAACATTGATTTCTACTACAATATGACAAACGACCCACAGCAGGTGTTCTATAGTTCCTGATTGTCTACTACAATATGACAAACCACCCACAGTAGGTGTTCGATAGTTCCTGATTATCTACTACAATATGACAAATCACCCACAGTAGGTGTTCTATAGTTCCTGATTGTCTACTACAGTATGACAAACCACCCACAGTAGGTGTTCTATAGTTACTGATTGTCTACTACAATATGACAAACCACCCACAGTAGGTTTTCTATAGTTCCTGAGCGTCTACTACAATATGACAAATCATCCACAGTTGGTGTTCTTTAGTTCCTGATTATCTACTACCATATGACAAATCACCCACAGTAGGTGTTCTATAGTTACTGATTGTCTACTACAATATGACAAACCACCCACAATAGGTGTTTCATAGTTCCTGATTGTCTACTACAATATGACAAACCACCCACAGTAGGTGTTCTATAGTTACTGATTGTCTACTACAATATGACAAACCACCCACAGTAGGTTTTCTATAGTTCCTGATCGTCTACTACAATATGACAAACCACCCACAGTAGGTGTTCTATTGTTCCTGATTGTCTACTACAATATGACAAACCACCCACAGTAGGTGTTCTGTAGTTCCTGATTGTCTACTACAATATGACAAACCACCCACAGTAGGTGTTCTATAGTTACTGATTGTCTACTACAATATGACAAACCACCCACAGTAGGTGTTTTATAGTTCCTGATTGTCTACTACAATATGACAAACCACCCACAGTAGGTGTTCTATAGTTCCTGATTGTCTACTACAATATGACAAACCACCCACAGTAGGTTTTCTATAGTTACTGATTGTCTACTACAATATGACAAACCACCCACAGTAGGTTTTCTATAGTTCCTGATCGTCTACTACAATATGACAAACCACCCACAGTAGGTTTTCTATAGTTCCTGATCGTCTACTACAATATGACAAACCACCCACAGTAGGTGTCTATAGTTCCTGATTGTCTACTACAATATGACAAACCACCCACAGTAGGTGTTATATAGTTCCTGATTGTCTACTACAATATGACAAACCACCCACAGTAGGTGTTCTATAGTTCCTGATCGTCTACTACAATATGACAAACCACCCACAGTAGGTGTTCTATAGTTCCTGATCGTCTACTACAATATGACAAACCACCCACAGTAGGTGTTCTATAGTTCCTGATTGTCTACTACAATATGACAAATCACCCACAGTAGGTGTTTTATAGTTCCTGTATGTTTCTTGCAAAATGTTTATGACCTACACTGTACAAGGTTCAATCTTAAAAGTCAATATGAGAACATAGCACCCGGTCAATCATTCGGTATTGAAACGAACAAAGCTTTATTTGTTTTTGAAAAAATAATAATCTGGTTAAATCCATCGTTGGTTCTTGTCATTGTTGATGGTAATCTAAAGGGGAATTCTGGCAATATTGTAATCTGTTTTAACACCTATGGTTATAAGGATGGAAACATTGTGCAAAGGTCGATGTTGTTATCCAAAACAACTTGTGACGGCATTGGCAATTGTAGGTTAAATAAAAGGACAATTATAAGGCCAAGCAATGAAATCAAACATTGTCAAAAAGCATCAAATATCGCTGTAGAAATAACCATCAACATAATAAAATAAACTATCTTCCACACGTTAACACTGCGTGGATCGATTACAGTTTCTAAGTTAGGTATTCCAGCTCCACTTGGTACTCCTGTCTTGTAACTGATCAACATGTAGATGACAAAGAGTAAAATGAAACAAAAACAATACCAAGGCGTCAGACAGGCACTTAATTATGGTCCCGTTTTCAAAAACGGTTACAAGCTCATTATGAATAGGATTGCACTAAAATGTCGTTATAACTGTTATAACTCGGATTTGTCGAGGTTTAAATCCCGTGATTTCTAAACAATTAGAGGAATGGAACCTAATGTAATACATGATCTATAGCTCATCACACTAGACTCACAGTAATACATAATCTATAGCTCATCACAATAGACTCACAAACTAAAAATCAACTCAAAATATTTGAATGCGTTAAGGAACAAAGTGTTTATACATATTATTTTCACGAAAAGTCATATGTGCCGTCTTTCTGTCAAATTCAGAGGAGCGGAACCGAACGTGAACTCAATTTGTATCTCATAATAGTAGGTTCACATACAAAAGACCAACCCTCTGCAAATGCGTTTTGGAAAAATCCGTACATAGTTCGTTGTGAAATGATGGAATGATGGAATGATGAACAAGGATAAAACTACATGGTCCCAATGTTTCTTAGTAGTACATGTATCGATTCATTTATGATTATAACATGCACAGTATTGTAGAGGAACACTGTAATCCCTCCGGGGTCTGAAAATTCTGGTCCTAAACATTATCTGAAAATAATGGGTTTTCAGACTAAGTTACACGTCGATGAACTCAGATATCATTATACAACGAAAATATAAAGAAAGGCAAATAAAAATGTATACTTACGCTCCAAATCTACAATAAATAGAAAACATTGATATTTAATCTATAGAACAGTTACCATAATTGGTATAACATGTATAAGATAATGCCAATACAGTAAAATGAAATGATACGGAAAAATGCAATGTAATTTGAAAAAAAATTATAAAAATAAGAACGTCAAATCATCTTTGAAATACTAAATTAAACAAAATTTCCTCGCACGCTTCTAGGAAAAGCGTTTATCAACGATAAACGTTAAATAATTTAAAGAAAAAATATCTGTAATAAATCAGTGAATGGATCATGTTATCTTGAATACAGAAATATAACGGGTTCAAATTTTTCAAATGTTGTGATTAAATGATTGTAGTACTGTAATACCTGGACCTGCAATACAAATCTAGTCACTGCTATTAACAGTGAGGTTTGAATCATTTCCTTATAAACCTGTGAACCTTTAACAGGTTACATTTCGATAGTTTTGATACAGCTCACAATTGGACGTTGTTAAAATACGAAATAATTAACAAATAAACAAATGTATTAATTGATGACGTGAAATATGACATTCTGATATTACAGACTAGGACAACAGATGACGAAAACAACAAAAAAGTGACAATACAAATAGATGAAAAAGATATACCACAGCTGAACGAATATTCTCAGTCTTACTGAACCGTATTCCAAACATAAGTTGAACTCTAGTTAATCGAATCATATGGCAAAATCAAGGGTACGTTATTCCTATGATTTTGCACCACGTGACGTTGTCCTTTTAATTAAATTACTTCCCTTAGTTTCAGATTGAAATTATAAATTATATCAAATTTGCGGATAATATAGTCCTTTTCCGTCATGGATCTAAAACTAAAGTGTTTTTGAAAACTTCTTTTGGCGGATTTTTACAAAAATATTCTGTATATTTAACATGTTTAAGGGAAATGCTGAAAATTTGACTTTTTACTAAATAGGAAGGTTGAATTCATCCTGTTTTTAAAACAATTTTGCCAAAAACTTCAGCAGGTAGGTTAAAAATTATTTAGCTTTAAAATTCAACTTACAAGGTGTTTCCCTGCATGCGGACAAATCATGAACAATATCTTCTTGTATCTTGATTTCTGTTCTGAACGTTTCGACGAATTTCAGCCATTTTATATAGCAATTATAAGTCGGTTACGCTTCCGATTTTTAAACTAGAAAGGCCGAAAGTTTTCAAAGTTACTGTAGCCAATGTCCTTTGAACACGAACAGAACCCTAAAAATCTGTACCCGGACAAATTGTTGTTACAGCATATGAATTGGCATATTGACATTTTTGATTTAGAGCCACTTATAAAGCTAATGTAATTACTGCCGTTATTATAAGATAAAATGGCCGTTATGCAAATAAGCAAAATACCCCAAATTTTGCCATATGTTCCGTCTTCTTAAGTCAGTAGTTTACTCGATTATATTAAATGATGCAATGCCTCTGTAGAATGATTATTTAGCATAATTCACGTTAATGTCATCAAATTGATATATGTCAGTGCAACGCCGGCAATAATACTATTCTCAGTGATTGAACGAGCTTTTTCTCTCTTCCTTTCCTGTGACATAATATCAAAATTGATGACTCATTTACTGTGTTTATCATCCAATCAATATGTGGTTTAAGAAATGTAGGACCAACCGGGGTTTAACAAATCCGCTTTGAAACTGCGAACTGCACGCAACGAGTTTCCTCGGTCTACACGAAGAAATATTAGGGATATTCGAATATCACATTTTGAAAATTATTTAGAAATGAATAAAGTGTTTTTTTTCTATATCTTTTTCTCCTTTATGGATTGACAGGCATTATACATATTCTTTTATGGTTACACACAATAAAGCTAGCCAAATGAGAGAGATAAAAACATTTCTACTACAATATGAAACACCACCCACAGTAGGTGTTCTATAGTCTCTGGTTCTTCCTTGCAAAAGTTCCATGAACGATACTGAACAAGGTTCATTTTTAAAAGTCAATGTAATTACATAAAACCCAGTCAGTCATTCGATATTAAACGAACAAAACGCTATTTGTTTTTGAAAAACTTAAAATTACAATTTTGAATTTTGTTTTGCAATTTCAAACATTCTTATTTAATATATTCTTCACATTTTGATCAGCAGCAATGTCAACTGATTGTGTACCTTGGTTTATTATAAATGATATGTGAAGCTTTGTCTGACTTGAAAATGGCTGTTGTTATCTTATAGTTCGTTTCTGCGTGTGTTGTATTTTAGTGTGCCTGTTGTGATGTTGTTCTTCTCTTATGGTTGATATGTTTCACTCAGTTTTAGTTTGTAACCCGGATTTTATTTTTCTTGATCATCAAATTTATCATTGGTTCTTTTCATTGTTGGCTATAATCTCAAAGATATTTGTGGTAATAACTATTGTTATGATGGTAATCGTAGGATAAATTAAAACGCAATTATAAGGCAAAGCAATGGAATCACACAAGGTCAAAATACAGCCAATAGCGCGGAAGACATAACTATCAACATGATTAAATAAACTGGTCCTTACATGTTAACACTGCGTGGATATATACTAATTTCTAAAATAGGTTTTCAGCTCTATTTTGTATATCTGCCGTGTAACTCATTAAATTAAAGATGACAAAGGGTAACAAAAACAATACGTTGATGTGTCAGAATGACATGTATACCTCGTTTTCAAAAACGATTGCAAGCTCAATATGGGAAGGACTTTAAAAAATAGTCTTAATAACTGTTATTATATCGAATTTATTAAAGCTCAAAACATAGCTTTGATTTCGGAAAAAATCAGAGGAATGGAACCTGATGTATACATGATCTGTAACTCATCACAATAGACTCACAAACATAATATGAACATGTGATGCCTCATTTATTGTGTTTATCATCCAATCAATGTGTGGTTTAAGTTATGTAGGACCAACTGGGTTAAAGATATGTAGAACCAACGGGTTTTAAGATATGAAGGACCAACGGGGTTTCATATATGTAAGACCAACATGGTTTTATTAAGATATATAGGACCAACAAGATTCTTGTTAAGATATTTAGGACCAACGGGGTTTTGTTAAGATATGTAGGACCAACCGGGTTTAAGATATGTAGAACCAACGGGGTTTAAGATATGTAGGACCAACGGGGATTTGTTAAGATATGTAGGACCAACAGGGTTTCATATATGTAAGACCAACATGGTTTTATTAAGATATATAGGACCAACAAGATTTTTGTTAAGATATGTAGGACCAACCGGTTTTAAGATATGTTGGACCAACGGGGTTTAAGATATGTAGAACCAACGGGGTTTAAGATATGTAGAACCAACGGGGTTTTGTTAAGATATGTAGGACCAACCGGGTTTAAGATATGTTGGACCAACGGGGTTTAAGATATGTAGAACCAACGGGGTTTTGTTATGACAGTTTATGACAGAATATGACAGTTTTTGTCCATTCGTTTTTGATGCGTTTTGTTATTTGATTTTGCCATGTGATTATGGAATTTCCCAATTATTGATCTTCCTCTAAGTTCAGTATTTTTCTGATTTTACTTTTTAAAATATGTAGAACCAACCGGGTTTTGTGAAGATATGTTTGTTCAACTGGGTTTACTAAGATATGTAGGACCAACAGGGTGTTATTAAGACATGTATGACCAACGGGGTTTTGTTAACATCTGTAGGACCAACGGGGTTTAAGATATGTAGGACCAACGGGTTTTGTTAAGATATGTAGGACCCACGGAGTTTTGTTCAGATATGTAGGACCAACGGGTTTTTGTTTAGATATGTAGGATCAACGGGTTGATGTTAAGATATGTAGGACCAACGGAGTTTTGTTAAGATATGTAGAACCAACGGGGTTTTGTTAAGATATGTAGAACCAACAGGGTTTAATATATGTAGGACCAACGGGTTTTGTTAAGATATGTAATAGGTTTAAGATATGTAAGACAAACGGGTTTTGTTCAGATATATAGGACCAACAGGGTTTTGTTAAGATATGTATGACGAACAGGGTTTTGTTAAGATCTGTAGGACCAACAGGGTTTAAGATATTTAGGACCAACGGGTTTTGTTAAGATAGGTAGGACCAACGGGGTTTTGTTAAAATATGTAGGACCAACAGGGTTTAAGATATGTAGGACCGAGGGGGTTTAAGATATGTAGGACCAACGGGGATTTGTTAAGATATGTAGGACCAACCGGGTTTAAGATATGTTGGACCAACTGGGTTTAAGATATGTAGGACCAACGGGGTTTTGTTAAGATATGTAGAACCAACGGGGTTTAATACATGTAGGACCAACGGGTTTTTAGATATGAAGGACCAACGGGATTTCATATATGTAAGACCAACATGGTTTTATTAAGATATATAGGACCAACAAGATTTGTGTTAAGATATGTAGGACCAACGGGGTTTTGTTAAAATATGTAGGACCAACAGGGTTTAAGATATGTAGGACCGAGGGGGTTTAAGATATGTAGGACCAACGGGGATTTGTTAAGATATGTAGGACCAACCGGGTTTAAGATATGTTGGACCAACTGGGTTTAAGATATGTAGAACCAACGGGGTTTAAGATATGTTGGACCAACGGGGTTTAAGATATGTAGAACCAACGGGGTTTTGTTATGACAGTTTATGACAGAATATGACAGTTTTTTCCTCTAAGTTCAGTATTTTTGTGATTTTACTTTTTGAAATATGTAGAATCAACCGGGTTTTGTTAAGATATGTTTGATCAACTGGGTTTACTAAGATATGTAGGACCAACAGGGTGTCATTAAGACATGTATGACCAACGGGGTTTTGTTAACATCTGTAGGACCAACGGGGTTTAAGATATTTAGGACCAACGGGTTTTGTTAAGATATGTAGGACCCACGGAGTTTGTTAAGATATGTAGGACCAACGGGTTTTTGTTTAGATATGTAGGATCAACGGGTTGATGTTAAGATATGTAGGACCAACGGAGTTTTGGTAAGATATGTAGGACCAACGGGGTTTTGTTAAGATATGTAGAACCAACAGGGTTTAATATATGTAGGACCAACGGGTTTTGTTAAGATATGTAATAGGTTTAAGATATGTAAGACAAACGGGTTTTGTTCAGATATATAGGACCAACAGGGTTTTGATAAGATATGTATGACCAACGGGGTTTTGTTAAGATCTGTAGGACCAACAGGGTTTAAGATATTTAGGACCAACGAGTTTTGTTAAGATATGTAGGACCAACGGAGTTTTGTTAAGATATGTAGGACCAACGGGGTTTTGTTAAGATATGTAGAACCAACGGGGTTTAATATATGTAGGACCAACGGGTTTTAAGATATGAAGGACCAACGGGGTTTCATATATGTAAGACCAACATGGTTTTATTAAGATATAGGATCAACAAGATTTTTGTCAAGATATGTAGGACCAACGGGATTTTGTTAAGATATGTAGGACCAACCGGGTTTAAGATATGTAGGACCAAGGGGGTTGAAGATATGTAGGACCAACGGGGATTTGTTAAGATATGTAGAACCAACGGGGTTTAAGATATGTTGGACCAACGGGGTTTAAGATATGTAGAACCAACGGGGTTTTGTTATGACAGTTTATGACAGAATATGACAGTTTTTGTCCATTCGTTTTTGATGCGTTTTGTTATTTGATTTTGCCATGTGATTATTGACTTTCCCAATTATTGATCTTCCTCTAAGTTCAGTATTTTTGTGATTTTACTTTTTGAAATATGTAGAATCAACCGGGTTTTGTTAAGATATGTTTGATCAACTGGGTTTACTAAGATATGTAGGACCAACAGGGTGTTTAAGACATGTATGACCAACGGGGTTTTGTTAACATCTGTAGGACCAACGGGGTTTAAGATATTTAGGACCAACGGGTTTTGTTAAGATATGTAGGACCCACGGAGTTTTGTTAAGATATGTAGGACCAACGGGTTTTTGTTAAGATATGTAGGATCAACGGGTTGATGTTAAGATATGTAGGACCAACGGAGTTTTGTTAAGATATGTAGAACCAACGGGGTTTTGTTAAGATATGTAGAACCAACAGGGTTTAATATATGTAGGACCAACGGGTTTTGTTAAGATATGTAATAGGTTTAAGATATGTAAGACAAACGGGTTTTGTTCAGATATATAGGACCAACAGGGTTTTGTTAAGATATGTATGACCAACGGGGTTTTGTTAAGATCTGTAGGACCAACAGGGTTTAAGATATTTAGGACCAACGGGTTTTGTTAAGATATGTAGGACCAACGGGATTTTGTTAAAATATGTAGGACCAACAGGGTTTAAGATATGTAGGACCGAGGGGGTTTAAGATATGTAGGCCCAACGGGGATTTGTTAAGATATGTAGGACCAACCGGGTTTAAGATATGTTGGACCAACTGGGTTTAAGATATGTAGGACCAACGGGGTTTTGTTAAGATATGTAGAACCAACGGGGTTTAATACATGTAGGACCAACGGGTTTTTAGATATGAAGGACCAACGGGATTTCATATATGTAAGACCAACATGGTTTTATTAAGATATATAGGACCAACAAGATTTGTGTGAAGATATGTAGGACCAACGGGGTTTTGTTAAAATATGTAGGACCAACAGGGTTTAAGATATGTAGGACCGAGGGGGTTTAAGATATGTAGGACCAACGGGGATTTGTTAAGATATGTAGGACCAACCGGGTTTAAGATATGTTGGACCAACTGGGTTTAAGATATGTAGGACCAACGGGGTTTTGTTAAGATATGTAGAACCAACGGGGTTTAATACATGTAGGACCAACGGGTTTTTAGATATGAAGGACCAACGGGATTTCATATATGTAAGACCAACATGGTTTTATTAAGATATATAGGACCAACAAGATTTGTGTTAAGATATGTAGGACCAACGGGGTTTTGTTAAAATATGTAGGACCAACAGGGTTTAAGATATGTAGGACCGAGGGGGTTTAAGATATGTAGGACCAACGGGGATTTGTTAAGATATGTAGGACCAACCGGGTTTAAGATATGTTGGACCAACTGGGTTTAAGATATGTAGAACCAACGGGGTTTAAGATATGTTGGACCAACGGGGTTTAAGATATGTAGAACCAACGGGGTTTTGTTATGACAGTTTATGACAGAATATGACAGTTTTTTCCTCTAAGTTCAGTATTTTTGTGATTTTACTTTTTGAAATATGTAGAATCAACCGGGTTTTGTTAAGATATGTTTGATCAACTGGGTTTACTAAGATATGTAGGACCAACAGGGTGTCATTAAGACATGTATGACCAACGGGGTTTTGTTAACATCTGTAGGACCAACGGGGTTTAAGATATTTAGGACCAACGGGTTTTGTTAAGATATGTAGGACCCACGGAGTTTGTTAAGATATGTAGGACCAACGGGTTTTTGTTTAGATATGTAGGATCAACGGGTTGATGTTAAGATATGTAGGACCAACGGAGTTTTGTTAAGATATGTAGGACCAACGGTGTTTTGTTAAGATATGTAGAACCAACAGGGTTTAATATATGTAGGACCAACGGGTTTTGTTAAGATATGTAATAGGTTTAAGATATGTAAGACAAACGGGTTTTGTTCAGATATATAGGACCAACAGGGTTTTGATAAGATATGTATGACCAACGGGGTTTTGTTAAGATCTGTAGGACCAACAGGGTTTAAGATATTTAGGACCAACGAGTTTTGTTAAGATATGTAGGACCAACGGAGTTTTGTTAAGATATGTAGGACCAACGGGGTTTTGTTAAGATATGTAGAACCAACGGGGTTTAATATATGTAGGACCAACGGGTTTTAAGATATGAAGGACCAACGGGGTTTCATATATGTAAGACCAACATGGTTTTATTAAGATATATAGGATCAACAAGATTTTTGTCAAGATATGTAGGACCAACGGGATTTTGTTAAGATATGTAGGACCAACCGGGTTTAAGATATGTAGGACCAAGGGGGTTGAAGATATGTAGGACCAACGGGGATTTGTTAAGATATGTAGGACCAACCGGGTTTAAGATATGTTGGACCAACGGGGTTTAAGATATGTAGAACCAACGGGGTTTTGTTATGACAGTTTATGACAGAATATGACAGTTTTTGTCCATTCGTTTTTGATGCGTTTTGTTATTTGATTTTGCCATGTGATTATTGACTTTCCCAATTATTGATCTTCCTCTAAGTTCAGTATTTTTGTGATTTTACTTTTTGAAATATGTAGAATCAACCGGGTTTTGTTAAGATATGTTTGATCAACTGGGTTTACTAAGATATGTAGGACCAACAGGGTGTTTAAGACATGTATGACCAACGGGGTTTTGTTAACATCTGTAGGACCAACGGGGTTTAAGATATTTAGGACCAACGGGTTTTGTTAAGATATGTAGGACCCACGGAGTTTTGTTAAGATATGTAGGACCAACGGGTTTTTGTTTAGATATGTAGGATCAACGGGTTGATGTAAAGATATGTAGGACCAACGGAGTTTTGTTAAGATATGTAGGACCAACGGGGTTTTGTTAAGATATGTAGAACCAACAGGGTTTAATATATGTAGGACCAACGGGTTTTGTTTAGATATGTAATAGGTTTAAGATATGTAAGACAAACGGGTTTTGTTCAGATATGTACGACCAACAGGGTTTTGTTAAGATATGTATGACCAACGGGGTTTGTTAAGATCTGTAGGACCAACAGGGTTTAAGATATTTAGGACCAACGGGTTTTGTTAAGATATTTAGGACCAACGGGGTTTTGTTAAGATATGTAGAATCAACGGGGTTTAATATATGTAGGAACAACGGGTTTTGTTAAGATATGTAATGGGTTTAAGATATGTAAGACAAACGGTTTTTGTTCAGATATGTAGGACCAATGGGGTTTTGTTAAGATATGAAGGACTAACGGGTTTTTGTTAAGATATGTAGGACCAATGGGGTTAAAGATATGTAGGACCAACGGGGTTTTGTTAAGATATGTAAGACCAATGGGGTATAAGATATGTCGGACAAACGGGTTTTGTTAAGATATGTAGGACCAATGGGTTTTTGATCAGCTGCAATGTCAACTGATTGTGTACCTTGGTTTATTATCAATGATTTTGAAGTTTTGTCTGACTTGAAAATGGCTATTGTTATCTTACAGTTCGTTTCTGTTTATATATGTTGCATTTTAGTGTGTCTGTAATGTTGTTGTTCTTGTCTTATAGTTGATGTGTTTCACTCAGTTTTAGTTTGTAAACCGGATTTTTTTTTCTCTATCATAAAATTTATCATTGGTTCTTTTTATTGTTGGCTGTAATCTAAAAGTTATTGGTGGCAATAACTATTGTTATGATGGTAATCGTAAAATAAATTAAAACGCAATCATAAGGCAAAGCAATGGAATCACACAAAGTCAAAATACAGCCAAAAGCGCGGAAGACATACATGTAACTATCAACATGAATTAATAAACTGGTCCTTACAGGTTAACACTGCCTGGATTTATACTAATTTCTAAAATAGGTTTTCTGTTTAGGGGCCAGCTGAAGGACGCCTCCGGGTGCGGGAATTTCTCGCTACACTGAAGACCTGTTGGTGACCCTCTGCTGTTGTTTTTTATTTGGTCGGGTTGTTGTCTCTTTGACACATTCCCCATTTTCAATTCTCAATTTTATTTCTGCTCTATTTTGTATTCCTGCCGTGTAACTTATTAAATTACAGATGACAAAGGGTAACAAAAACAATACATTGATGTGTCAGAATTACATGTATGGCCTCGTTTTCAAAAACGATTGCAAGTTCAATATGGGAAAGACTTTCAAAAATAGTTTTTATAACTTATTATATCGAATTCATTAAAGCTCAAATCATAGCTTTGATTTCGGCAAAAATCAGAGGAATGGAACCTTATGTATACATGATCTGTAACTCATCACAATAGACTCACAAACTAAAACAACTCAAAATATTTGAACTCGTTTATGAACCAAACGTATATACATGTTATTTTCACGATATCTTAAGTATAGCGCTTAATTTCTGCCAAAATTAGCGGAGCGGAACCAAACGTTAATCAATCTGTAGCTTATCATGAAATGGCTAAAAGGTAAAAGGGAGACAGGGAGAGAGGGGTGGAAGAAAGGAGAGAAGGGGCGGGAGAAAGGAGAGAGAGGGAGGGAGAAAGGAGAGAAGGGATAAAAAAAGGAGACAACAATGTATATTTAAATTATTAAAATTTAGCAGGAAAACAATTATTTATTACACGAGTTAAACAAAAGATTAAAGAAAGTGCTAACAAAAAGTAAAATAACCTAAAAAAAAACGACTCTAAGAAAATTAAAAAACATAAAGTCCGAAATCAAACGGCAAAATACAAAAAAATGGATAACAGCTATTATATTCCGAATCGTACAGGGATTTTCTTATGTAGAAAATTGTGAATTGAACCAGGTTGTATGGCTAGCCGAACCTCACTTGGGACAGTCGCAGAAAATCCCCCAAAATGGCTTAGTAACAAAAAAATATTTCGAGCGTCGTCACTAATTCATTACGATCTCTTATATATGGAAAAGACTAAAAACTAACAATTTCATTGATTTTATTGTGAGCCCGCGTGCATGTAAAGAGACCGTGACACCCTCCTTGTTGTTTGTTTTTAGATAAAGTGTTTCAAAGTTGAACGATAGCATAGCATTTGGCAGAAAAAGGATGACATTACTTAATATAGAGAAACATTTTTTTTACTGAGATGTATTGAAAAATATGTAACGGGATCTGAATGGTGTTTGTTATTTTGTTTTCATTTAACCTGTCTGTTTTTGTAGGTTTCCTATTATAAATGCTGAGGTCACACGCAATTCGAATTCGATTCACATTAACTTTAGTTTTATTTCCAACTTACAGGGTACGCATTCAGCTTCAAAAATATGATTGAGTGAACAGTGACTTTACATACAATATGAATTGATTGATTTGAGGTTGAAAAATGTCCGGTGGCAAATATTTCGGGCATGTTCAAGACGATACATTACAATTTGAAATTAATGTGTCTAATGCAGCCATCAAAAAGGGTACTAATAAAACATCCCGTCAGATGTAAAAGTGAAAGGTAAAATAATACATGTTTTAATATAGTATATTCTACGTATAATATAAACGTTTGGGTAGTGTGTAAAGCTTGGATAACCTTGCAAGCTGTAAGTTCAACATTGTCATTGGTATATATATTTATACTAAAGTTGACATATAAAAAAAATATAGCACTCCGCAATAAGTTGTATAATATGGCAAGCCAAAGTGGACAAAAAGAGCTATTTTCTAATATTAGAAAATCATTTTTTAATATTAAAAAATCATTTTCTCATATTAAAAAATCATTTTCTAATATTAAAAAATCATTTTCTAATATTAAACAATCATTTTTTAATATTAAAAAATCATTTTCTAATATTAAAAAAGAAAAACACTATTTATTAATATAAAAAATAATTTTCTAATATTAAGAAATCATTTTCTAATATTAGAAAATCATTTTTAATATTAAAAATTAAAATCTTCATCATCAAAAAAATTTGAATTGTTTGTTTTATATTCAATAACCCCTCACTATTTACAAACGGAATTAAGACAATAATGTCCGAATGAACTGAAACAGATTTTGCTAATTGATACAAATATCAATCTAAATGCCAAATATCATTGACCTAACATTAACTGTTCATCTTAAATCGATCTAGTGAACTACTATGGGACATTTTAGTGCCGACATTAAATAAAATAGAGAATGGAAATGGGGAATGTGCCAAAGAGACAACAACCCGACCATAGAAAAAAACAACAGCAGAAGGTCACCAACAGGTCTTCAATGTAGCGAGAAATTCCCGCACCCGGAGGCGTCCTTCAAATATATACTAGTTCAGTGATAATGAACGCCATACTAATTTCCAAATTGTACACAAGAAACTAAAATTAAAATAATTCAAGACTAACAAAGGCCAGAGGCTCCTGACTTGGGACAGGCGCAAAAATGCGGCGGGGTTAAACATGTTTGTGAGATCTCAACCCTCCCCTATACCTCTAGCCAATGTAAAAAATTAAACGCATAACAATACGCACATTAAAATTCAGTTAAAGAGAAGTCCGAGTCTGATGTCAGAAGATGTAAACAAAGAAAATAAACAAAATGACAATAAAACATAAATAACAATAGACTACTAGCAGTTAACTGACATGCCAGCTCCAGACTTCAATTAAACTGACTGAAAGATTATGATTTCATCATATGAACATCAGGCACAATCCTTCCCGTTAGAGGTTTAGTATCATACCATCATAACATATATGAGAAGAACATAACCCGTGTCATGCCAACAACTGGTTTTTGAATAAATGTTTTATATTTTATATTATTTTATAGACATGCTCTTTACATGCTTTAACTAATGTGGAGGTTTCGATGTGGCCATAAAAAAGAATAGGTTTGTTTGCCCAAACCCTACCTACCCAGAAAAAAGCTGCCTACTCAAATTCTTGTATTGTCCTGATTTGAAGAAGTTTGTTTTAATCAGATAGGCATGAAGACTAATAAACATCCAATACATAAATTTCTTTAAAAATTAAAAACCAATTGTTCAGAGAACAATTGAAGGTCTTTCCACAAGTAAAGGTCTATTTTGATATTGAAATATGAAAAATCAGTTTAAAATGTTTGTTTTTATGGCTTTATGATGTATTTATATGAATTTAAAGCAAAGGTCAAAATCTAGAACGTCCTTTTAACCTATGACCTTGACCTAAATTTCAAGGTCACAATTCAAGGACCTTAAATCATAAGACCCTAGGTCTTTAATATGTTTGGTTAATGAGTAATACCACTTTATGCGTAATTCTAAATGTAAGATGGACAAAAACTCCAATTTATTGTATGCGCACCCTTTCAACCAAAATATACAAGTAAGGACTTGTCGCAACTAACAATTTAGGAAAAAATATTTGTCAATATGTCATACAGTATTTGAAAATAAGTGAAAATAAGCCAAAATCAAATTTTAGAATATGACCTTGACCTTTGACCTTGACCTTATTTTCATTTTTTTGGACCAAGGATCTCAAATGAAGAGACCCTAGGTCTCTATCACTTATGGTTTACCAGTTAGAAATGCATATCACTTATATCAAATGCATAAGGGGAAATAACTCTCATATGGAGTCTCCAGATAGCTTCGGTCCAAATGAATTGCCTAATCCTGAAGAAGTAATGAGCAATTTGGTAAAATAAATTTGTCGTAATCTTTTACGGTTGCGAAGGAGTAGTGGCCACAAGAAAAACAGTGTTTGGGGAGATAACTCTTACAACATAAAGTATTTTGTTACGCAGTTGTAAATTTTTAAAGCGTATAAACTATACGACATCATATTCCAAATATCTAAGCGACATCTTCTGAAACATCAATACTACGCAAGAAAAAAATTTAGGCGGAAGAAAAAAAAAAAAAAATAATAATAATCAGAACAAATACAATAGGTCTTTCCACGGAAAAGTGGAAAGACCTAATAAAGAAAAAAGAAAATGCCTACCTACCTACCCACTCTTTCAACCTTGGGTAGTGTTTGGGCAACCCCAAAATATTTTTAATTGTGGCCTGGAAAGAACCGAGGTATCGGCTGGCTTTTCCTGTAATGTTGTTACATGTAATATGCTCTAGATAATTTGCAATAGTGCAGCCTATAGGTATTTTGTAGATGTTTCATGTCCCATAGTATGTCTGTGAGGGTTCATTCCCTCTATTCCCACTTTTTATAAATCTGGTAAGAAAAGGTAAAATTTCATGTGGGAATAGAAGGAAAACTTGTGCAAACAAAGGATTATACTGTACAAACATTTTTTAATCAACTGTTAATTGACCAGTGTTTTTTTTTTATTAGAACAGGTAATAAGTTATTTTTGCATCTGTATGAAAACAAAATAAATAATGAAGTAAAGTTAACAGTTTTCACCCATTATTTTATATCTTTGATTATTGGTCCAAGTAATTATGTTTTAAAGTATACTTTTATTCCACATCTTAAGCCAACAGGAATCACCAAAAGCATTAAATTATCGTTAATTTAATGTTACTTTGGAGTTTAAGAAATATTTGTTTTGGATAAATGGCAGATATCCTTATTTCTTAAATTTGGAATTTTGAACATGAAATCTCCAATGGAAACTGGAAGATGGCAAAACATAGAAAGAGAAAACAGAAAATGTGTATTGTGTTAAATTAAATATTCAGATGCCATTGGTGATGAATACCATTACATTTTTAATTGTTCAGCTTTCGATAATTGTAGAAAACAATGTATTGCATTTTACAATAGAAATAGAACAAACACATTGAAGTTTTATGACTTAATGAATTCCCCAAAATGTACAGAACTGAACGTACTTTGTAAACTTATAAAGGAGATCAATAACAAATTGAACTTTTCTGGGTGAACAATTGTGAATGCCTCTATCTACTTTCGTACATTATAATTTATGTATGTAATTGTGTTGAAATATGTAAAATTATCTCTATACCTTTCTGTTATTTGGTTTGTGAGAATAAAGATTTATATATATATAAGATTATACTTGGTCATGTTGGTTATAATATTATTTACATCATGATTTATTAGTAAAGCAGACAATTTTTTAAAGTTACAAATTCAAAAATTTAAAAATAAATCTGACTCCAATCTATCTATCATATTTTTTCTCTATTTTTAAGTATTTATTTGATGAAAAAAGAAATATATTACAAATAAACAAGGTATTATACCTAAACAGTGTCCCAAATATGTTATGCTTTAAAAAAAAAAAAAAAGTACAGGTAAATCTTAGATGAAATTCTAATTAACCCTGATTGTTATAAAAACAAATTATTTATCAAAACATCTATTGTTATTTGCAAGTGGGAATAGAAGGAATAGTATTTTAAAAAAGTGGGAATAGGAGGAAGACACCTCTGTGAGTTTGTAGTACCGCTTGATTGGACTTGTTTTTGTTATTGTGAGGACGCTGCATTTTTCAGGGTGGAACTCCATTTTCCAAACAATTTTCCATTTCGGCAGTTTGTCTAGGACTTCTAGTAGTTCGTGGCAGTCGTTGTCCGAGGTCGTCTGAGGAAGTGGTTAAGTAGACAACAGCATCATCCGCAAACAGTCTCGCTGTTTATTGTGGACCTTCATCGTAGGTTGTATATGTAAAAACAAAGAAACTGGGGTCCTAGGACTGATCCTTGGATACTCTAGATTCTAGTTTCATTCTGTCTAATGTTTCGCATTCCAATAAAAATGAACACACGGTTGTATCATGTTGTTCAAATAATGAAATATCCACCAGTATCATCTATATTGTTTCAATGCCCATGGAGACAACACCAAAGAAATAAACTTTGGAAATGCGTACTAAATTCCATGAAAGATAAATATTTAATGACGTCATAAAACGCTATTACTTTTCATTCAGACGCTTTGAAAAAGGATTTTCTAATATTAAAAAATGATTTTCTAATATTAAAAAATGATTTTCTAATATTAAAAAATGATTTTCTAATATTAAAAAATTATTTTCTAATATTAAAAAAATATTTTCTCATATTAAATAATGATTTTCTAATATTACAAAATGATTTTCTAATATTAAAAAATGATTTTCTAATATTAAAAAGTATCTTATTTTTTAATATTAGAAAATCATTTTTTAATATTAGAAAATAATTTTTTAATATTTGAAAATGATTTTTAAATATTAGAAAATGATTTCTTAATATTAGAAAATAATTTCTTAATATTAGAAAATGATTTTTTAATATTAAAAAATAGCTGTTTTTGTCCACTTTGGCTTGGTCTAGTTTAAACCCTTAGCTACATCCTTTATACCGATTAAGTGAGGGACAGGCGGCCTAATGGGCACGGGTAAAACAGTATAATCGCGTCATTTTGTCTAGGGAACAAAATATATAATAAGCGTTTATGATTGTATTTGTATTCTATTTTTCAAAGAATTTGGTGACAACATTTATTTTGGAATAAGTAGTTCATAGTTGAATATAGTTCGGAAATCATCAATTGTACATCCTGTCAAACTCAACAACAAAACACGACAATCCCTGTATACCCAAGTGTAAATTAACATGAACCAAAATGATGTTAAAATTTTTTTCAGTTGGTTTCTGCATTTGAAGAAATATAGGCAAACAATCATATCGCTTTATTTTTTTTTATTTTTTTTTTGGCGTTCAGGGCGCTTTTCTGGGTTCACCTTCATCAAAGCACAGATTATTCATTTATTGTTGGCCAATGGGTTTTATTTAATGAATCGTTGGGTTGTAAATTTCAAGAAATGATTTGTTTTGTGTTGAAAAAAAAGGTAACGGGGTTTGAATGATCTAATTGTATTTCGCCCCAACAGGTGTGCATTAATTAAGTGTTGACATCCCTAATAACAAGCCTTTGTTAACTTTTTTCTCATTCCGATGTTGCTGTCCTGTGTAAACTGCGCTTATACGATTACAGTATTAGCAATCTATTTCTTACAAGCTTCCGGGACCATATTTTCTGTACAGTCCAAAAATATTTCAAAAAATGCTTACACTTGGAACATACAGGGAAAGTTGTGCAACAAAATAACTTTAATTTTAAAAATCATTTCCTGCATGATTTTCAATGACTGCTACTACTATTTATTATTTACTTTTCGATAAATTATATCTGTATTATTTTCCAAAAGAATTTTCTTTTTCTTTTTTCCAAGCAGCGTTTTTCGGCAACCATTTTAAACGAATTTGTTTCTTAACGAAATTGCACCAATAGTGTTACAAAAATTACCCGTATTTTAACAAATTATCCTGCGTTTCTATAGTTTGGATTTATACTTTAAACATAATCATCGGAAAATTGCGTGATGCATCAGCGTTACAAATTCAACGCAAACAGACAGCTTCGAAGTCAATGAAAAAGTAATAGAGGTTCTTGAAGCAGAATAAACAACACTTATATCTTGTGAGAGGACAAGACGTGGACGAACCATAAAAACAAGACATTTGATCGATTTCTTTAAAAATTAGCATCCTCTAGACCATTTTTTCATGATGGAGGGTGGGAGACAAGAGAAAGGGGTTGGGAGAAAGGGGAGGAGGGGCGGGAGAAAGGAGAAAGGTACCCCCTTTCTGCCCCCTCTATTATATTAAATTCACATACTAAAGACCAACAGTCTGTAAATGCGTTTGAGAAACATCCCGTCTATAGTTTATTGTCAAATGATGGAACGATGGAATGACGAACAATGGTTAAACTACATGGTCCCAATGTTTCTCCGTAGTACATGTATCAATTTGTTTATGATCATAACATGACCAGTATTATTGAGGAACAATGTAATCCTTTCGAAGTCTGAAAATTATGGTGCAAAACATTATGTGAAAATAATGTTTTTTTCAGACCTAGTAACAAGCAGATAACAGACTAACTCAGATATAATTAGATAACGAATATCTTACGAAGGGCAAATAAAAATGTATACTTACAAATTATGTCTACAATAAATAGAAAAACATTGATCGTTATAAAATGTATAAAATAATGCAAATACAGTAAAATTAAATGATATGGACAAATGTAATGTTATTTGGAAAAAAAGATATAGAAATAAGAATGTCACATCATCTTTGAAATACTAAATTAATCAAAATTTTCCAGCACGTTTCAAGGAAAAACGTTTAACAACGATATTCATTAAATATTCTAAAAAAATTGTCTGTAATAAATCAGTGAATGGATCATGTTATCTTGAATACAGATAAATATAACTGGTTAACATTTTACAATTGTTGTGATTAAATCAGTGTAGTACTTTGGACTGTTATACAAATCTAGTCATTCTCATCAACCTTGAGGTTTGAATCATTTCCTTCTAAACCTGTTAACCTTTGCGATTACAATTTCGATATTTTCTATACAACTACAGCTCACAATTGGACGTTGTTAAACATACGATTCAACTAACAAATAAACAAATGTATTATTCAATAATGACGTAAAATGTGACATTCTGATATTAAAGACTAAAACAACAACTGAGGAAAATAAAAAGAAGTGACAATGCAAATTGATGAAAAAGATATACAGTAGCTCAACGAATATCCTCAGTCTTACTAAATCGTATTGCAAACATAAGTTCAACTGTAGTCAATCGAATCATAGGTACTTTATTAATATGATTTGCACCACGTGACTTTTGCCCTTATGATTAAATTACTTCTCTTACTCTAAGATTGTAATTATAAATTATTTCAAATTTTCGGATAATCCACTCCCTTTCCGCCATGGATTTAAGACTAATGTATTTTAGAAAACTTCCTTTGACGGATATTTACAAAAATGTTTTGTAAATCTGAGGGAAAATGCTGAAAATTTGACTTTTTTACAAAATGGGAAGGTCATCATGTTTTAAAAGAATTAGAACGTGAACTTAAGAAAGCAGGTAGTTTAAAAGTTATTAAGCTTTGAAATTCAACATACAAAGTGTTTCCCCTTAATCCTGACAAATCATGAACAATATCTTCTTGTATCTTGATTTCTGTTCTGAATTTTGCGTTTCGACGATTTGTACTACTATTATCTTCAATCAATCCTATTTCTATCTTATTTTTTAGACATAATTGTTCAAATATGACGTCATTTTTGTGCTGTTTCAGCAATTCAAATGTCTGCACGACGTAATATTGTGCCTTTTCACCACTTCATATGTGACGTCATTGTTATGACTTTTTGCGTTCAGGCCTGGACTGAGTCGGGTGTGTCTATTTTCTGTGTTGGTCTTCAATGTATTATGTATTCGGGTTTTGTTTTCTGTAATTAGTTAAGACGTCAGTTAACATGTAAATTCTTTATATTCATTTGATAAAATTTACTGTTTGCAATAGCATAAATTGTTCTATATTATAAGGATGTTTTTATTACAAGCAGAAAACCCTAGTCGTATTTGGAACAACTTTTTTTCAACTTTCGATCCTCAGAGCTGTACAACATTGTACCTTTTTTTTTGTCTTTCGAACTTTTATATCTGGGCAAAACTGATAAGTCTTGTTTGGACGAGGCGCGTTTTTGACGTAATGAATTTTAAACCTGATGCCTTTTGTTATCTATTATTCATGTGTTTCTTTGCCTATAATACGTTCTCCTAGTTGTTTGTATTGTAGTCCTGTATTATTATGTTGTCATTTTAATGTTATATTTAACAATGCCATCAAAGTGTGAGGTTTGGCATGCCACAAAACCAGGTTCAACCCACCATTTTTTTTTCTTTTAAAATGTCCTGTACCAAGTCAGGAAAATGATTTTGTTTTTTGTCCATAGATATATGAGTTTTGAACAGCGGTATACTACTGTTGCCTTTATTTAGCTATTTTATATAGTAATTATCAGTCGTTTACGCTTCCGATTTTAAAAACTAAAAAGGCTGAAAGTTTTCAAAGTTATTGTAGTCAATGATCTTTTGAACACGAATAGAACCCTAAAAATCTGTACCCGGACAAATTGTTGATACAGCATATGAATTGGCATATTTGCCTTTTTGATTTAGAGGCATATAAAATGCTAATGTTATTATGATAAGATAAAATGGCCATTATGCAAATAAGCAAAATACCCCAAATTTTGCCATATGTTCCGCCTTCTAAAGTCAGTAGCTTACTCGGTTATGACAAAGGATGCAATGCCTCTATAAAAAGATTATTTAGACAAAATTACGTTAATGTCATCAAATCAATATATGTCAGTACATCGCCGGCAGTAATACTATTCTCAGTGATTTAAAGAGCTTTTTCTCTCTTCATTTCCTGTGACATAATATACAAAATTGATGCCTCATTTATTGTGTTTATCGTCCTATCAATGTGTGGTTTAAGATATGTAGGACAAACGGGGTTTAAGATATGTAGGACCGACCGGGGTTTAAGATATGTAGGACTAACGGGTTTTTGTTAAGATATGTAGGACTAACGGGGTTTGTGTTAAGATATGTAGGACCAACGGGGTTTGTGTTAAGATATGAAGGACCAACGGGGTTTAAGATATGTATGACCAACAGGGTTTAAAATATGTAGGACCAACCGGGTTTTGTTAAGATATGTAGGACCAAGGGGGTTTTGTTTAGACATGTAGGACCAACGGGGTTTTGTTTAGCGAACGTTTTAAATTGTGTATCATCCGAAGAAAACAAGAAGGCACGAAAACAAAACTCAATTTAGAAATACCAACCAATCAAATCGTTCAGAAAAATTAACGACTATGAAATTAATGAACTAAAATCAAATCAGCTTTTTAACTAGTTTCCTAGGTCTACACGAAGAAATATTAGGGATATTCGAATATCACATTTTGAAAATAATTTAGAAATTAAGAAAGTGTTTTTTTTTTCTATATCTTTTTCTTCTTCATCGATTGACAGACATTATACATATTAATAGATGGTTTCACACAATAAATTCTTATGTAAGCCAAACTCAACAGTATTTACAATCCATGAACGCCGACCACTACGAAGACACCATAATTTACACGTTATTTTGTGATAAAATTGGTTGCAATAAAAAAGTAAAAAATAGTATTACAGTATAAGATGCTTAATTAAAGCGTTAAATTGTTTGTGTTGATTAACAGTTTTGTATTATTAACATCAGAGACATATATAATACATAATTGTATTATGCAGGTTATATGTCTCAGTCAAGATAACTTTCCTCCTTCGGAAATGGTAATTTTCCGCCATTGGAGTTTTGAACATTATCTACTTTAGAAAAGGTTGTTTTTCATAAAATTAAAAGAATGTCGTATAAATCATATCAAAATTGTGTTCTCATTGTTAAAAACTAACAAACATTAATCTCCTTTTTATTAGAAATTACACTATTTTATTTGAAATCAGTTATTTCTAACAACATGAACAACTCGAGATAAGTCTTATAATAAGAATTAAAATACTTAAACTTTTATTCTTTTGTGGAAAAAGAATGCAGTTATTGCTTTATTTTGATATAAATTATTTACCGCTATATGATTTCAGTACTTTTTGTTCGTCAGGATTGGTTGTTCTTCTTAAATTATGTTTACTGTAAGAAAAAGGTGTTTAATTTTTGTACGCGTTGCGTAAAATGCAAATATTTCTTCTCATATTTGAAAATATTGTAACTTCATATGCAATCAGTTGTTATAAATTCCTTTTTATGACTAATTTTGTAAAAAAACGTGAATATTTGAGGGATCAGTATCTGTTTACTTTTGATTTTGTTGAACCAGAATGCAATCATTTTTTTATTTGAATGGAAATTATTGACCACAACTTAAATTTTTTACTGTATATAGTTTAGAATTGGTAGTTTTTTTCATAAAATTAAAAGAAAATCAGAGAAATTATACTTACATTTTATTCGCGTTATTTAAAATACCCAAAATCACTTTTTTTTTAAATGATACAATTTTATTTGAATTTAATTAGAATAGGATATAATAAGATTTGAAATACTTTAACTTTTATTTTTGTGGAATAGGAATGCAGATATTACCTTATTTTGATACAAATTATTAACCGCCAAATAATTTCAGTACTTTTTGTACATTCTGATTGCCTGTTCTTCATAAAAGAGGGACGAAAGATACGAAAGGGACATTCAAACTCATAAATCTAAAACAAACTGACAACGCCATGGCTAAAAATGAAAAAAACAAACAGAAAAACAATAGTAAACATGACACAACATAGAAAACTAAAGAATAAACAACACGAACCCCACCAAAAACTAGGAGTGATCTCAGGTGCTCCGGAAGGGTAAGCAGATCCTGCTCCACATGTGACACCCGTCGTGTTGCTTATGTGATTACAAAATTTTAATCCGGTAAATAGTCTAATTCGGTAGCTAACTTCTAATCTTTCTTCTTAAGAAGTTCCTGCATGAAGTCAGCCTCATAATAATAAAGAAACAAGTCGGTAGGTAGAGGGGCACAGTTTGTTCCCATTGGAATGCTGACAGTCTGTTGAAAAACAGGTCCTCCGAACGTAACAAATATGTTGTCAATCAAGAAATCAAGCATCTTGATAATATCAGTTTCAGAGAATTTTTTGTTTGAATCAGAGTGATTCTTTACAAAGTAGGATTTATCCCTCCCTTAGACAAGATACTTGTATCTACGTTGTCCATTCTTTTTTATGAATCAAAGTAATACCAACTCTTTCAATTTGTCTTTTAGTTTGGAATGTGGAATATTTGTGTAAAGAGTAGAACAGTCAAATGATTTAATACTGTTACAAGATGAAAGAGGGTTAGATTGTATGTACTTTAAAAGATCTTTGGAATTTTTAAGTATCATAGTATATGCTTACTGTAAGGAAAATGATACTAAATTTTTGTACGCTTTACCTTAAATGCAAATATTTCTTCATTTTACTGAAATTATTGACCGCCATTGGATTGTTGTACTCTAAAGGTTTTTTTTTTCATATAATTAAAGGAATGTCAGAGAAATCATACAAATATTTGATTCTCAATTGTGTAAAATAACCAAAATCATTTATTTTTTTTATTAAAAACGATACTATTTTATTTGAAATCAGTTATTTTTTTCAAATCTCAAGACAAGTCTTTTCATAAGATTCGAGATATGATAAGAATTAGAATACTTAAACTTTTATTTTTTTTTTGGAATAAGAATGCAGTTATTGCTTTATTTTGATATAAATTATCAACCGCTATATGATTCCATTGCTTTTTGTTCATCAGGATTGGTTGTTCTTCATGAATTATGTTTACTCTAAGGAAAAAGATGTTAAATTGTTGTACGCGTTGCGTAAAATGCAAATATTTCTTCTCATATTTGAAAATATTGTAACTTCAATTGCAATCAGTTGCTTTAAATTCCTTTTTATGACTAACTTTGTATACAATGTGAATATTTGAAGGATAAGTATCTGTTTACTTTTGATTTTGTTGAACCAGAATGCAATCATTTCTTCGTTTGAATGGAAATTATTGACCACAATTTGATTTTTTTACTGTATATAGTTTAAAATTGGTAGTTTTTTCATAAAATTAAAAGAATGTCTTAAAAATCATACTAAAATTTTATTCGCATTATTTAAAATATCCAAAATTGTTCTTCTTTTTATTAAAAATGATACTATTTATTTGAAATCAGTTATTTTTAACATCTCGAGACAAGTCTTTTAATCAGAATTGAGATATAATGAGAATTAAAAAGCTGAAACTCGTTTTTTTTGTCGAATAAGAATGGAATTAATACTTTATTTTGATACAAATTATTAACCGCCATATGATTTCAGTACTTTCTGTTCGTCAGGAATGGTTGTTCTTCATAAATTATGTTTACTCTAAGGAAAAAGATCCAAATTTTTGAACGCGTTGCCTAAAAGGCAAAAATTTCTTCTCATATTTGAAAATATTGTAGCTTCAATGCAATGAGTTGTTATAAATTTATTTCATATGTAGGTTCTTTGTACAAAATGTGAATAATTTAAGAATAAATCTGCTTAAAGGTTTGGTTTTGTTGAACAAATATGAAATTATTCTTCATTTTCATGGAATATATTGACCGCCTTTGGATTTTTGTACTTTTAATTGTTTAAGAATGGTTATTTTGTAACTAAGGCAAAACACACTATCAGTAAAATATAATGTAATGTTGTTTGCATTGCTCAAAATTACTCATAGTTTTTTGTTTAAATAAAACAAGCATTTTTTTGTAATTTGTTGTTTTAAAGGCTTCGATTGTGACAAAAATATAGAAAGGCCGTGATTGTGATAAAAAAAAAAATAACAGAATTTTATGATGATAAGGATACAAAAATTTAAAATATTGAAAACAATAGACTAACATTTTCAATAACTGATCCTTTCATTTCGTTTTCCCCGAGTATTTTTTGAAAATGATAAAATCAAAATCGCGATAATAAGACACCGTTTTAGAACTCGCCGGGTTTGAAATATTATAACCTAAATGAAAACGGAAAAGACCATTATTTAATGATGATATTTTAATTTAGGTTTTATCTGTACATTTCTTTTCGTATTTCACGGGTCGCCATTTTAATTAAATTAAACGAAACTAAGATTCAGTAATATTTATTAGTTTGTCATGTGAAGTATTAAAGTTCAATCCGTCAGCAAGGTCGATCGGTACTATCCGTCCGATCAGTCCGATCAGTCAATTACTTTTACAATAAGTCTGACGGATTGCTGACGCGAGTTTGACGCGAACTTGACTGATCGGTGACTGATCGATGACCGCTGTTTGAACGCTAAAACAGTCACGCCTAAGATTCTTATAGAATATGATGCTTATACTTACGAAGGTTCTTCTCTGAAACAAAATCAATATGATGAAAAATTAAACTGCATCAAATTATAATATATTAAAACATAATGAATAAAAATGAATAAATTTTTCATAGTTTTTGCCACTCACAACTAAGAACAAAATGAATTGTAATACTACAGTATACGTTACAGTAAATGATAAACTATGTCTTGCATCTATGATCAGTCCCTGGGGTGTCCACTCTTTATATACAAGATGATAGGACATGCCGCTGGAATAGGTAACTTTTTCAAGCTTGTTAATATGTGAACAGGTTGGAAAAACTATTATGAATAACAATATACGTTGAACCACAAACGTCAAAATCATTCAATCGCGTAGTGAAATTAACTATTTTTGGATTCTTATAAATTCTATATATTACTTTTGGACTAGTTTAAATCTCGGTCTATTTCTTAAATTTATTCTTACATACTTTTGATTTTTTAACCCTGTATGCTAACATTCCCAGGAAAAATTTAAAAATTGTTTGTACGCACATTGAACGACAAATTTATGTGACGTATAAAATTTTCTGACGTCAGACACTCAAATCAATAAATGTGTTCGTAGATAGTAGATGTTTTTTTGTTCTGTTTTTTGTTCCTTTTAAAATTGTTAAACGATGATGACTGATGTACCCATATTTTGACTATTATATTTATTGTGTCTGTTTATTTAACGCATCAATGTAAAAATATCGGAAATTGATGAGACTGTCATTAAAATGAGAGGGTTAGCGCTATAGAACCAGGTTTAATCCACCATTTTCTACATTTGAAAATGCCTGTACCAAGTCAGGAATATGACAGTTCTTGTCCATTCGTTTTTGATGCGTTTTGTTATTTGATTTTCCATGTGATTATGGACTTTCCCAATTGATCTTCCTCTAAGTTCAGTATTTTTGTGATTTTACTTTTTAGAAATATATGATAATGTCAATGAAATTCCCATAACTTCGTCTTTCATCTTTATTGGTGTTCCTGACTGTATTTAATCAACCATTATTTTGGCACTTTGGTTTCCCACTGTCACATTATACACCAAGTAAAACCCAAACAATATGGGAAAAGGTAACATTTTTACCTACACAGTATATGAAAAGGTTACATGTTTACCTACTAAGTATATGAAAAGGTAACATTTTTGCCTACTCAGTATATAAAAAGGTAACATTTTTACCTACTCAGTATTTGGAAAGGTTTTTGTTTTAACGTGGATAATATACTTTATTGCACTCTATTGCTGTTGACTATTTACTTAGTGTACCGCATTGCACTAAGTATCCCTGATATATTAGGTATTTGGAAAGGTAACATTTTTACAAAAATGTACCTACTCAGTATATAAAAAGGTAACATTTTACCTACTCAGTATATGAAAAGGTAACATTTTTACCTACTCAGTATATGAAAAGGTATCATTTTTACCTACTCAGTGTATAAAAAAAGTAACATTTTTACCTACTCAGTATATGAAACGGTAGCATTTTTACCTACTCAGTATATGAAAAGGTAACATTTTTACCTACTCAGTATATAAAAAAGGTAACATTTTTGCCTACTCAGTATATGAAAAGGTAACATTTTTGCCTACTCAGTATATGAAAAGGTAACATTTTTGCCTACTCAGTATATGAAAAGGTAACATTTTTACCTACTCAGTATATGAAAACGTAACATTTTTACTTACTCAGTATATTACTCAGTATATGAAAAGGTAACATTTTACCTACTCAGTATATGAAATGGTAACTTTTTTACCTACTCACTATATGAAAAGGTAACCTTTTTACCTACTCACTATATGAAAAGGTAACATTTTTGCCTACTCAGTATATGAAAAGGTAACATTTTTACATACTCACCATATGAAAAGGTAACATTTTTACCTACTCAGTATATGAAAACGTAACATTTTTACCTACTCATTAAATGAAAAGGTAACCTTTTTGCCTACTCAGTATATGGAAAGGTAACATTTTTACCTACTCAGTATATGAAAAGGTAACAGTTTTACCTACTCTGTATGTGAAAAGGTAACATTTTTACCCACTCAGTATATCTTGTATATGAAAAGGTAACATTTTTACCTACTCACTATTTGACAAGGTAACATTTTTACCTACTCAGTATATGAAAAGATAACATTGTTACCTACTCAGTATATGAAAAGGTAACATTTTTACCTTCTCGGTATATGAAAAGGTAATATTTTTACCTACTCAGTATATGAAAAGGCAATTTTTTTTAAAATTTAATTTATATAAAAAGGTTCAGGCAGCCGAAATCAAGCGTCATCCCTATCAACAAAGTATTGAAGTGTGCACCTGCCCCCAAGGGTCGGTCGGTCATATTGCTCCTTTAACTCCAGATCTGTTGTGAATACATTTGTGTTTATGTCAGATACTCAAATATATAAGTATGTACTGTTGTTAATAATGTTTTCGTGTACAAGTGAAAATGTTAATGCAAGATATTCTTTGTGTTCATCAGATAATCATTGTCTTTTCGTACTACGTTCGAGAACAAATTTTATGAAAAAAAACTTTTCAATATTCCAGTACAGTTCTTTGGAACAGTATTACTGTAGATATCAAAATGATAGAAACTATAGAACAGTTCAAACAAAGTTATTATAATTTCTTGTTTCTAAAATAAAAATGTAATTATCAGATAAAGTTTGTCTACTTTTAAAAAAATCAATATATATATTTGTCTTGTATATCTGACATTTACAAAATATGTTCATGAAACGATTCTGTTTCGCCATTTGTTTTTGCATAAAAAGTTGTATACATGTCAACGTATATATAATATTATTGTTACATTTTGAGTTATTCAGAGTGCATCGGGGGAGATAAGTAATGTTCTTACTGATTTTACCCTCTTTGGATAAAGTATGTATTATTATTATATTATATCACATGTATGTATCCATTCAATATGACTTTTTCAGTATATTTTTCAAGATGATAGGACATGCCGCTGGACAAAATCCCCATAATGGTCAATGTTTCTGTTTTAATGATGGAGACAAAATCCCCATGTTGTTCAATGTTTCTGTTATAATGATGGAGACAAAATCTCCATGTTGTTCAATGTTTCTGCTATAATGATGGAGACAAAATCCCCATGTTGTTCAATGTTTCTGTTATAATGATGGAGACAAAATCCCCATGTTGTTCAATGTTTCTGTTTTAATGATGGAGACAAAATCCCCATGTTGTTCAAAAATGATAGAGACACAATCCCAATGTTGTTCAATGTTTCTGTTTTAATGATGGAGACAAAATCCCCATGTTGTTCAATGTTTCTGTTATAATGATGGAGACAAAATCTCCATGTTGTTCAATGTTTCTGCTATAATGATGGAGACAAAATCCCCATGTTGTTCAATGTTTCTGTTATAATGATGGAGACAAAATCCCCATGTTGTTCAATGTTTCTGTTTTAATGATGGAGACAAAATCCCCATGTTGTTCAATAATGATAGAGACACAATCCCAATGTTGTTCAATGTTTCTGTTTTAATGATGGACACAAAATCCCCATGTTGTTCAATGTTTCTGTTATAATGATTGAGACAAAATCCCCATGTTGTTCAATGTTTCCGTTATAATGATGGAGACAAAATCTCCATGTTGTTCAATGTTTCTGCTATAATGATGGAGACAAAATCCCCATGTTGTTCAATGTTTCTGTTATAATGATGGAGACAAAATCCCCATGTTGTTCAATGTTTCTGTTTTAATGATGGAGGCAAAATCCCCATGTTGTTCAATAATGATAGAGACACAATCCCCATGTTGTTCAATGTTTCTGTTTTAATGATGGAGACAAAATCCCCATGTTGTTCAATGTTTCTCTTATAATGATGGAGACAAAATCTCCATGTTGTTCAATGTTTCTGCTATAATGATGGAGACAAAATCCCCATGTTGTTCAATGTTTCTGTTATAATGATGAAGACAAAATCCCCATGTTGTTCAATGTTTCTGTTTTAATGATGGAGACAAAATCCCCATGTTGTTCAATAATGATAGAGACACAATCCCAATGTTGTTCAATGTTTCTGTTTTAATGATGGACACAAAATCCCCATGTTGTTCAATGTTTCTGTTATAATGATGGAGACAAAATCCCCATGTTGTTCAATGTTTCCGTTATAATGATAGAGACAAAATCCCCATGTTGTTCTATGTTTCTGTTATAATGATGGACACAAAATTCCCATGTTGTTCAATGTTTCTGTTATAATGATGGACACAAAATCCCGATGTTGTTCAATGTTTCTGTTATAATGATGGAGACAAAATCCCCATGTTGTTCAATGTTTCTGTTATAATGATGGACACAAAATTCCCATGTTGTTCAATGTTTCTGTTATAATGATGGACACAAAATCCCCATGTTGTTCAATGTTTCTGTTATAATGATGGAGACAAAATCTCCATGTTAGTCAATTTTTCCGTTATAATGATAGAGACAAAATCCCCATGTTGTTCAATGTTTCTGTTATAATGATGGAGACAAACTCCCCATGTTGTTCAATGTTTCCGTTATAATGATGGAGACAAAATCCCCTTGTTGTTCAATGTTTCCGTTATAATGATGGAGACAAAATCCCCATGTTGTTCATTGTTTCTGTTATAATGATAGAGACAAAATCCCCATGTTGTTCAATGTTTCTGTTATAATGATAGAGACAAAATCCCCATGTTGTTCAATGTTTCTGTTATAATGATGGAGACAAACTCCCCATGTTGTTCAATGTTTCCGTTATAATGATGGAGACAAAATCCCCTTGTTGTTCAATGTTTCCGTTATAATGATGGAGACAAAATCCCCATGTTGTTCAATGTTTCTGTTATAATGATAGAGACAAAATCCCCATGTTGTTCAATGTTTCTGTTATAATGATGGAGACAAAATCCCTATGTTGTTCAATGTTTCTGTGTTAATGATGGAGACAAAATCCCCATGTTGTTCAATGTTTCCGTTATAATGATGGATACAAAATCCCCATGTTGTTCAATGTTTCTGTTTTAATGATGGAGACAAAATCCCCATGTTGTTCAATGTTTCCGTTATAATGATGGAGACAAAATCCCCATGTTGTTCAATGTTTCCGTTATAATGATGGAGACAAAATCCTCATGTTGTTCAATGTTTCCGTTATAATGATGGAGACAAAATCCCCATGTTGTTCAATGTTTCCGTTATAATGATGGAGACAAAATCCTCATGTTGTTCAATGTTTCCGTTATAATGATGGACACAAAATCCCCATGTTGTTCAATGTTTCTGTTATAATGATGGAGACAAGCTCCCCATGTTGTTCAATGTTTCTGTTATAATGATGGAGACAAAATCCTCATGTTGTTCAATGTTTCTGTTATAATGATGAAGACAAAATCCCCATGTTGTTCAATGTTTCTGTTATAATGATGGAGACAAAATCCCCATGTTGTTCAATGTTTCTGTACCAAGTCAGGAATATGGCCATTGTTATATTATAGTTTGTTTCTGTGTGTATTACATTATAACGTTGTGTCGTTTGTTTTCTCTTATTTTTGAGTGTAAATTCACATTGCGATAAGACGTGTCACGGTACTTGTCTATCCAAAATTCATGTATTTGGTTTTGACGGGCATACAAACAATGCCGTATTTGGCAAAACCTTTTCAACTTTTGATCTTCAGTGCTGTACAACTTTGTACTTTTTTCACTTTCGATCTTTTATATCTGGGCGTCACTATTGAGTCTTGTGTGGACTAGACGCGTTTTTGGCGTATTGAATTTTAAACCTGATGCTTTTTGTTATCTATTAATCATGCTTTTCTTTGTCTAATATGGTCTCCTTTTTATTTGTATTGTAGTCCTGTAATATTATGTTGTCATTTCAATGTTATATTTAACTTTGCCATTAAAGTGCGAGGTTTGGCATGCCATAAAACCAGGTTCAACCCACCACTTTTATTCCCCTTTAAAAGTGTCCTGTACCAAGTCAGGAAGATGGCCATTGTTATAATATTGTTCGTTTCTGTGTGTGTGTTGCATTTTAACGTTGAGTCGTTTGTGTTTTCTCTTATTTTTTTAGATAAGACGTGGCACGGTACTTGTCTATCCCAAATTCATATATTTGGTTTTGATGTTATATTTGTTATTCTCGTGGTGTTTTGTCTATTGCTTGGTCCGTTCTGTGTGTGTTGCGTTTCGGTGTTGTGTCGTTGTTCTCCTCTTATATTTAATGCGTTTCCCTCGGTTTTAGTTTGTTACCCCGATTTTGTTTTTTGTCCATGGATTTATGAGTTTTGAACAGCGGTATACTACTGTTGCCTTTATTTGATGTTATATATATATGATATATATGTTATTCTCGTGGGATTTTTTATATGTGTGTTACATTTTAGTGTTATGTCGTTGTTCTCCTTTTATATTTAATGCGTTTCCCTCGGTTTTAGTTTGTTACCCCGATTTTGGTTTTTGTCCATGGATTTATGAGTTTTGAACAGCGGTATACTACTGTTGCCTTTATTTTTCTGTCATAATGATGGAGACAAAATCCCCATGTTGTTCAATATTTCTGTTATAATGATGAAGACAAAATCCCCATGTTGTTTAATGTTTCCGCTATAATGATGGAGACATAATCCCCATGTTGTTCAATGTTTCCGTTATAATGATGGAGACAAAATCCCCATAATGGTCAATGTTTCTGTTTTAATGATGGAGACAAAATCCCCATGTTGTTCAATGTTTCTGTTATAATGATGGAGACAAAATCTCCATGTTGTTCAATGTTATATATATATGTTATATTTGTTATTCTCGTGGGATTTTGTCTATGTGTGTTACATTTTAGTGTTATGTCGTTGTTCTCCTCTTATATTTAATGCGTTTCCCTCGGTTTTAGTTTGTTATCCCGATTTTGTTTTTTGTCCATGGATTTATGAGTTTTGAACAGCGGTATACTACTGTTGCCTTTATTTTTCTGCTATAATGATGGAGACAAAATCCCCATGTTGTTCAATGTTTCTGTTATAATGATGGAGACAAAATCCCCATGTTGTTCAATGTTTCTGTTTTAATGATGGAGACACAATCCCCATGTTGTTCAATAATGACAGAGACACAATCCCAATGTTGTTCAATGTTTCTGTTTTAATGATGGAGGCAAAATCCCCATGTTGTTCAATGTTTCTGTTATAATGATGGAGACAAAATCTCCATGTTGTTCAATGTTTCTGCTATAATGATGGAGACAAAATCCCCATGTTGTTCAATGTTTCTGTTATAATGATGGAGACAAAATCCCCATGTTGTTCAATGTTTCTGTTTTAATGATGGAGACAAAATCCCCATGTTGTTCAATAATGATAGAGACACAATCCCAATGTTGTTCAATGTTTCTGTTTTCATGATGGAGACAAAATCCTCATGTTGTTCAATTTTTCCGTTATAATGATGGAGACAAAATCCCCATGTTGTTCAATGTTTCCGTTATAATGATGGAGACAAAATCCTCATGTTGTTCAATGTTTCCGTTATAATGATGGAGACAAAATCCCCATGTTGTTCAATGTTTCCGTTATAATGATGGAGACAAAATCCTCATGTTGTTCAATGTTTCCGTTATAATGATGGACACAAAATCCCCATGTTGTTCAATGTTTCTGTTATAATGATGGAGACAAGCTCCCCATGTTGTTCAATGTTTCTGTTATAATGATGGAGACAAAATCCTCATGTTGTTCAATGTTTCTGTTATAATGATGGAGACAAAATCCCCATGTTGTTCAATGTTTCTGTTATAATGATGAAGACAAAATCCCCATGTTGTTCAATGTTTCTGTTATAATGATGGAGACTAAATCCCCATGTTGTTCAATGTTTCTGTACCAAGTCAGGAATATGGCCATTGTTATATTATAGTTTGTTTCTGTGTGTATTACATTATAACGTTGTGTCGTTTGTTTTCTCTTATTTTTGAGTGTAAATTCACATTGCGATAAGACGTGTCACGGTACTTGTCTATCCCAAATTCATGTATTTGGTTTTGATGTTATATATATATGATATATATGTTATTCTCGTGGGATTTTTTATATGTGTGTTACATTTTAGTGTTATGTCGTTGTTCTCCTTTTATATTTAATGCGTTTCCCTCGGTTTTAGTTTGTTACCCCGATTTTGGTTTTTGTCCATGGATTTATGAGTTTTGAACAGCGGTATACTACTGTTGCCTTTATTTTTCTGTCATAATGATGGAGACAAAATCCCCATGTTGTTCAATATTTCTGTTATAATGATGAAGACAAAATCCCCATGTTGTTTAATGTTTCCGCTATAATGATGGAGACATAATCCCCATGTTGTTCAATGTTTCCGTTATAATGATGGAGACAAAATCCCCATAATGGTCAATGTTTCTGTTTTAATGATGGAGACAAAATCCCCATGTTGTTCAATGTTTCTGTTATAATGATGGAGACAAAATCTCCATGTTGTTCAATGTTATATATATATGTTATATTTGTTATTCTCGTGGGATTTTGTCTATGTGTGTTACATTTTAGTGTTATGTCGTTGTTCTCCTCTTATATTTAATGCGTTTCCCTCGGTTTTAGTTTGTTATCCCGATTTTGTTTTTTGTCCATGGATTTATGAGTTTTGAACAGCGGTATACTACTGTTGCCTTTATTTTTCTGCTATAATGATGGAGACAAAATCCCCATGTTGTTCAATGTTTCTGTTATAATGATGGAGACAAAATCCCCATGTTGTTCAATGTTTCTGTTTTAATGATGGAGACACAATCCCCATGTTGTTCAATAATGACAGAGACACAATCCCAATGTTGTTCAATGTTTCTGTTTTAATGATGGAGACAAAATCCCCATGTTGTTCAATGTTTCTGTTATAATGATGGAGACAAAATCTCCATGTTGTTCAATGTTTCTGCTATAATGATGGAGACAAAATCCCCATGTTGTTCAATGTTTCTGTTATAATGATGGAGACAAAATCCCCATGTTGTTCAATGTTTCTGTTTTAATGATGGAGACAAAATCCCCATGTTGTTCAATATTGATAGAGACACAATCCCAATGTTGTTCAATGTTTCTGTTTTCATGATGGACACAAAATCCCCATGTTGTTCAATGTTTCTGTTATAATGATGCAGACAAAATCCCCATGTTGTTCAATGTTTCCGTTATAATGATGGAGACAAAATCTCCATGTTGTTCAATGTTTCTGCTATAATGATGGAGACAAAATCCCCATGTTGTTCAATGTTTCTGTTATAATGATGGAGACAAAATCCCCATGTTGTTCAATGTTTCTGTTTTAATGATGGAGACAAAATCCCAATGTTGTTCAATAATGATAGAGACACAATCCCCATGTTGTTCAATGTTTCTGTTTTAATGATGGAGACAAAATCCCCATGTTGTTCAATGTTTCTGTTATAATGATGGAGACAAAATCTCCATGTTGTTCAATGTTTCTGCTATAATGATGGAGACAAAATCCCCATGTTGTTCAATGGAGACAAAATCCCCATGTTGTTCAATGTTTCTGTTATAATGATGGAGACAAAATCCCCATGTTGTTCAATGTTTCTGTTTTAATGATGGAGACAAAATCCCCATGTTGTTCAATAATGATAGGGACACAATCCTAATGTTGTTCAATGTTTCTGTTTTAATGATGGACACAAAATCCCCATGTTGTTCAATGTTTCTGTTATAATGATGGAGACAAAATCCCCATGTTGTTCAATGTTTCCGTTATAATGATAGAGACAAAATCCCCATGTTGTTCTATGTTTCTGTTATAATGATGGACACAAAATTCCCATGTTGTTCAATGTTTCTGTTATAATGATGGACACAAAATCCCGATGTTGTTCAATGTTTCTGTTATAATGATGGAGACAAAATCCCCATGTTGTTCAATGTTTCTGTTATAATGATGGACACAAAATTCCCATGTTGTTCAATGTTTCTGTTATAATGATGGACACAAAATCCCCATTTTGTTCAATGTTTCTGTTATAATGATGGAGACAAAATCCCCATGTTAGTCAATGTTTCCGTTATAATGATAGAGACAAAATCCCCATGTTGTTCAATGTTTCTGTTATAATGATGGAGACAAACTCCCCATGTTGTTCAATGTTTCCGTTATAATGATGGAGACAAAATCCCCTTGTTGTTCAATGTTTCCGTTATAATGATGGAGACAAAATCCCCATGTTGTTCAATGTTTCTGTTATAATGATAGAGACAAAATCCCCATGTTGTTCAATGTTTCCGTTATAATGATAGAGACAAACTCCCCATGTTGTTCAATGTTTCTGTTATAATGATGGAGACAAACTCCCCATGTTGTTCAATGTTTCCGTTATAATGATGGAGACAAAATGCCCTTGTTGTTCAATGTTTCCGTTATAATGATGGAGACAAAATCCCCATGTTGTTCAATGTTTCTGTTATAATGATAGAGACAAAATCCCCATGTTGTTCAATGTTTCTGTTATAATGATGGAGACAAAATCCCTATGTTGTTCAATGTTTCTGTTTTAATAATGGAGACAAAATCCCCATGTTGTTCAATGTTTCCGTTATAATGATGGATACAAAATCCCCATGTTGTTCAATGTTTCTGTTATAATGATGGAGACAAAATCCCCATGTTGTTCAATGTTTCCGTTATAATGATGGAGACAAAATCCCCTCGTTGTTCAATGTTTCCGTTATAATGATGGAGACAAAATCCTCATGTTGTTCAATGTTTCCGTTATAATGATGGAGACAAAATCCCCATGTTGTTCAATGTTTCCGTTATAATGATGGAGACAAAATCCTCATGTTGTTCAATGTTTCCGTTATAATGATGGACACAAAATCCCCATGTTGTTCAATGTTTCTGTTATAATGATGGAGACAAACTCCCCATGTTGTTCAATGTTTCTGTTATAATGATGGAGACAAAATCCTCATGTTGTTCAATGTTTCTGTTATAATGATGGAGACAAAATCCCCATGTTGTTCAATGTTTCTGTTATAATGATGAAGACAAAATCCCCATGTTGTTCAATGTTTCTGTTATAATGATGGAGACAAAATCCCCATGTTGTTCAATGTTTCTGTACCAAGTCAGGAATATGGCCATTGTTATATTATAGTTTGTTTCTGTGTGTATTACATTATAACGTTGTGTCGTTTGTTTTCTCTTATTTTTGAGTGTAAATTCACATTGCGATAAGACGTGTCACGGTACTTGTCTATCCCAAATTCATGTATTTGGTTTTGATGTTATATATATATGTTATATATGTTATTCTCGTGGGATTTTGTATATGTGTGTTACATTTTAGTGTTATGTCGTTGTTCTCCTTTTATATTTAATGCGTTTCCCTCGGTTTTAGTTTGTTACCCCGATTTTGGTTTTTGTCCATGGATTTATGAGTTTTGAACAGCGGTATACTACTGTTGCCTTTATTTTTCTGTCATAATGATGGAGACAAAATCCCCATGTTGTTCAATATTTCTGTTATAATGATGAAGACAAAATCCCCATGTTGTTTAATGTTTCCGCTATAATGATGGAGACATAATCCCCATGTTGTTCAATGTTTCCGTTATAATGATGGAGACAAACTTCCCGTGTTGTTCAATGTTTCTGTTATAATGATGGAGACAAAATCCCCATGTTGATCAATGTTTCCGTTATAATGATGGAGACAAAATCTCCATGTTGTTCAATGTTTCCGTTATAATGATGGAGACATAATCCACATGTTGTTCAATGTTTCCGTTATAATGATGGAGACAAACTTCCCGTGTTGTTCAATGTTTTTGTAATAATGATGGAGACAAAATCCCCATGTTGTTCAATGTTTCCGTTATAACGATGGAGACATAATCTCCATGTTGTTCAATGTTTCCGTTATAATGATGGAGACATAATCCACATGTTGTTCAATGTTTCCGTTATAATGATGGAGACAAACTTCCCGTGTTGTTCAATGTTTCTGTTATAATGATGGAGACAAAATCCCCATGTTGTTCAATGTTTCCGTTATAATGATGGAGACAAAATCTCCATGTTGTTCAATGTTTCCGTTATAATGATGGAGACATAATCCACATGTTGTTCAATGTTTGCGTTATAATGATGGAGACAAAATCCCCATGTTGTTCAATGTTTCCGTTATAATGATGGAGACAAAATCTCCATGTTGTTCAATGTTTCCGTTATAATGATGGAGACATAATCCACATGTTGTTCAATGTTTCCGTTATAATGATGGAGACAAACTTCCCGTGTTGTTCAATGTTTTTGTAATAATGATGGAGACAAAATCCCCATGTTGTTCAATGTTTCCGTTATAATAATAAAGACAAAATCCCCATGTTAATCAATATTTTCGTTATAATAATAGAGACAAAATCCCCATGTTGTTCAATGTTTCTGTTATAATGATGGAGACAAAATCCCCATGTTGTTCAATGTTTCCGTTATAATAATGAAGACAAAATCCCCATGTTAATCAATATTTTCGTTATAATGATAGAGACAAAATCCCCTTGTTGTTCAATGTTTCCGTTATAATGATGGAGACAAAATCCCCATGTTGTTCAATGTTTCTGTTATAATGATAGAGACAAAATCCCCATGTTGTTCAATGTTTCCGTTATAATGATAGAGACAAAATCCCCATGTTGTTCAATGTTTCTGTTATAATGATGGAGACAAACTCCCCATGTTGTTCAATGTTTCCGTTATAATGATGGAGACAAAATCCCCTTGTTGTTCAATGTTTCCGTTATAATGATGGAGACAAAATCCCCATGTTGTTCAATGTTTCTGTTATAATGATAGAGACAAAATCCCCATGTTGTTCAATGTTTCCGTTATAATGATGGAGACATAATCCACATGTTGTTCAATGTTTCCGTTATAATGATGGAGACAAACTTCCCGTGTTGTTCAATGTTTCTGTTATAATGATGGAGACAAAATCCCCATGTTGTTCAATGTTTCCGTTATAATGATGGAGACAAAATCCCCATGTTGTTCAATGTTTCTGTTATAATGATGGAGACAAAATCCCCATGTTGTTCAATGTTTCTGTTATAATGATGGAGACAAATGATGGAGACAAAATCCCTATGTTGTTCAATGTTTCTGTTTTAATGATGGAGACAAAATCCCCATGTTGTTCAATGTTTCCGTTATAATGATGGAGACAAAATCCCCATGTTGTTTAATGTTTCTGTTATAATGATGGAGACAAAATCCCCATGTTGTTCAATGTTTCCGTTATAATGATGGAGACAAAATCCCCTCGTTGTTCAATGTTTCCGTTATAATGATGGAGACAAAATCCTCATGTTGTTCAATGTTTCCGTTATAATGATGGAGACAAAATCCCCATGTTGTTCAATGTTTCCGTTATAATGATGGAGACAAAATCCTCATGTTGTTCAATGTTTCTGTTATAATGATGGACACAAAATCCCCATGTTGTTCAATGTTTCTGTTATAATGATGGAGACAAACTCCCCATGTTGTTCAATGTTTCTGTTATAATGATGGAGACAAAATCCTCATGTTGTTCAATGTTTCTGTTATAATGATGGAGACAAAATCCCCATGTTGTTCAATGTTTCTGTTATCATGATGAAGACAAAATCCCCATGTTGTTCAATGTTTCTGTTATAATGATGGAGACAAAATCCCCATGTTGTTCAATGTTTCTGTACCAAGTCAGGAATATGGCCATTGTTATATTATAGTTTGTTTCTGTGTGTATTACATTATAACGTTGTGTCGTTTGTTTTCTCTTATTTTTGAGTGTAAATTCACATTGCGATAAGACGTGTCACGGTACTTGTCTATCCCAAATTCATGTATTTGGTTTTGATGGTATATATATATATGTTATATATGTTATTCTCGTGGGATTTTGTATATGTGTGTTACATTTTAGTGTTATGTCGTTGTTCTCCTTTTATATTTAATGCGTTTCCCTCGGTTTTAGTTTGTTACCCCGATTTTGGTTTTTGTCCATGGATTTATGAGTTTTGAACAGCGGTATACTACTGTTGCCTTTATTTTTCTGTCATAATGATGGAGACAAAATCCCCATGTTGTTCAATATTTCTGTTATAATGATAAAGACAAAATCCCCATGTTGTTTAATGTTTCCGCTATAATGATGGAGACATAATCCCCATGTTGTTCAATGTTTCCGTTATAATGATGGAGACAAACTTCCCGTGTTGTTCAATGTTTCTGTTATAATGATGGAGACAAAATCCCCATGTTGTTCAATGTTTCCGTTATAATGATGGAGACAAAATCTCCATGTTGTTCAATGTTTCCGTTATAATGATGGAGACATAATCGACATGTTGTTCAATGTTTCCGTTATAATGAAGGAGACAAACTTCCCGTGTTGTTCAATGTTTTTGTAATAATGATGGAGACAAAATCCCCATGTTGTTCAATGTTTCCGTTATAATGATGGAGACAAAATCTCCATGTTGTTCAATGTTTCCGTTATAATGATGGAGACATAATCCACATGTTGTTCAATGTTTCCGTTATAATGATGGAGACAAACTTCCCGTGTTGTTCAATGTTTTTGTAATAATGATGGAGACAAAATCCCCATGTTGTTCAATGTTTCCGTTATAATAATGAAGACAAAATCCCCATGTTAATCAATATTTTCGTTTTAATGATAGAGACAAAATCCCCATGTTGTTCAATGTTTCTGTTATAATGATGGAGACAAAATCCCCATGTTGTTCAATGTTTCCGTTATAATGATGGAGACAAAATCCCCATGTTGTTCAATGTTTCCGTTATAATGATGGAGACAAACTTCCCGTGTTGTTCAATGTTACTGTTTTATGCATTTAAACGTTAACATTGATATGTGTGTATTTTTTCAACATAATCCGAATTAGAGCAAACGAATCGGACAGAAAAGTTCAACATGAATATATTGGGTTAGGATAATTAAAACGGAAAAACATCGATATCATTAATCAACAGCCATGTAGATCCCAATCATAGGTTAGCCTTTCAATGATCGTTGCCCCATTCTCGGAATTTCATTTAGAAGACAAATTGAAGTGACTAACCAGATCAACACATGACTTCCAGTATGGAGACTTGACATGGTTATGCTTCTTCTGATATACATGTATTACCCTCCATTTATACACAGTAAAGTATGTCACTGTAGTTCAAATTGCAGTTGAGACATTTATTCTCCTATTCAAAGATCTAAAACTGCGATAGCATGGCACTTATACGGAAAATTGAGACGAAACCAAATCTGCTCAGTTAACCCGTTTGTGATCGGGATCGTAAAAAATGTATATCTTAAAACACTGTCTCAACGTTTTTGTGATAGGAGCATCGCCACCTCCTCTTTTCAAACTAATAATGACCTTTAAATGGGAACATGTATGAGCATGACATTTACATTGCGATAGAAAAGTATCGATATTTAAATTGATAAGCTGTAATTAGTCTTGGGGATATTAATAAATTAACAGATTTTAATAAAAAGCAACCATTGACTAAGTTACTGAATGAGGACATGTTTATTTTATGTCTTACATATTTGAGGTTCATTGTTAACATAAACAGGGCTTAACATATTAATGCTGTCACAATGATTTTTTTCCAAAAGTTAAAAACAAGTTCTACGGCTCTACATTGTTGAATTAACTATTGTGTCCTCTTTATCATGGTGGTATATTTGTTTACTCAGGAACAGTCTTTTACATGTATTTATCAAAGTTGTACAAAATCGAACATGTAAAAATGTTGTTTGTTTATAGTTGACATGTGTTTTGTTAATTATAGTAATGTTGGTTCAATTGGGATATTGAGTTCACGCATTATACTCAGATGGTTTAAAGTCATTCGAGCCATTGAAGTCAAAGTGTACAGTAGCATTTTGCCAAATAAAACATATTATTAATTTTATTATTTATTTTCAGGTTTGTAAACCACTTTTATGGGGAAACAAGTACAAGCTACTTAATACCTGTGTATTTTTACGAACTATCCATACTCATATTGATAATGAAATGTTCGCTTGTCTCTGCATGTGGCGTCTACCATGTTAGAGTTTGTGGTTATTTGATAAATATTTCATGTTCGTTTGAGTTTACGAATTAGAATTTAACAGTAAATACATAAGCGTAGAATACATGTTGCCGAATATATCCTATCACTTAAAATAGGTAAAGGTCAGAGTCTGACGATAAATATCTAATTAAGAATGAGAAGTAGAAATGAGTTTTATCATAAATACTCAAAGATATAATATTTGGATCTATGACTGATAAAGGGTCTAAAATAAAATATGCCATGTTGTAATCTATATATACTATACGCGCGTTTTCATAATATCATTCAGGAAAGTCGAATCAATGTGCATTGTATTAACAATAAAGGTTAAAAATTGATAGACACAGATCTGTTTCAATAATTGTATTATAACATCTTGAACATAAAATGAAATTTTATTAAAAGGGTTAAACTTGTTTTGTGCTTTACATATCTATGTTTTTCAAATTTGCATATCTGATTTCATAATGAACTGTGCACTTGTACTGCGTCTTTTGTACTCTTCCGAAAAAGAACTACATAACATAACACTTACTTGCAATAACAGCATCTGTATCTGTATTGTTTGGCTGTTCTTGTAACTCTATAAAAGACATCATATTTAGATATTCTCAAGGGAGATGTGTAACTTTCATAGAACTTGATTGTATATAAATATTCGAACGCAATTATTATTTGAATACTCACCTTTTATTTTGCTCAGATATCAAAAAGTAAAATCACAAAAATCCTGAACTCAAAGGAAAATTTAATCGGAAAGTCCATAATCACATAGCAAAATCAAATGACAAAACACATCAAAACCGAATGGAAAAGAATTGTTAAATTTCTGACTTGCTACAGGCATTTTCAAATGTAGAAAACGGTGGATTGAACCTGGTTTTATATCGCTAAACCTCTTACTTGTATCAAAATTATGCGCCATAATTAGTCAATTTTTGCAAAAGTGTAATTTTATGTCTTTGATCTCTTTTCTGGACAAATTTTTAACATGAATACTTTAAGGTAGGACATTTTGGAAAGCTAAACTAAACGAATAACATATATTTACATTGTTTATATATGTCGTGCAACCCTTTAGTCTGATCTATCAAAAGTGAACCATATGTATATTCTAAGCAATTGATGGTACTGCAAATCACTGATTCGTTTTAGGGTTTGCTATATCATAATAAAATGTCTAAAAGAGATAGAACCATTATTTAACATTTAATAACTTAGTATTACCTTAGCCGTATTTGGCACAACTTTTTGGAATTTCGTGTCCTCAATGCTCTTTAACTTTGTACTTGTTTGACTATACAACGATTTTGATTTGAGCGTCACTGATGAGTCTTATGTGGACGAAACGCGCGTCTGGCGTACTAAATTATAATCTTGGTACCTTTGATAACTATTTACACCACTGGGTTGATGCCACTGCTGGTAGACTTTCGTCCCCGAAGGCATCACCGGCCCAGTAGTCACTCATCGGTGTTGACATGAATATCAACAGGATCAATTATGTGGTCATTTTTATAAATTTCCTGTAACAAAATATTGATTTTTTTTGAAAATCTAAGGATTTTCTTATCCGAAGAAAAGATTACCTTAGGCGTATAAGGTACATCATTTCGGAATTTTAAGTCCTCAATGCTGTTTAACTTTGTCTTTGTTTGGCTTTATAACTATTTTGATCTGAGCGTCGCTGATGAGTCTTATGTAAACGAAACGCGCGTTTTGCGTATTGAATTATAATCATGGTTCTTTTGATCACCAATAAGTATACGTGCTAATGGTTAATATCATACTCATCGGTTCTATTGGAATCAACACCAATTGAACAAAGGATAAGTATAGAGTTGACGAACAGTATAACGCAATGTTATATGTATATATAACTTACAATGACAAACCCAGGTATTTTGATTAGTTGTATTAGTGTAGCAAAAGTCAAATCCACAGAAGAGATGAACACGAAAACGGGAATAACAGAAAGAACTTTGTTAAATGTCTATTATAAATACAAACCTGACGTTCTCCTTAGGTTTAGGGTTTTCTTCTTTTTTGACAGTTTCTCTGCGTAAAAATAATGATCTTATTAAGAATTTCATTCACATCTTATATGTGCGTTAAAATTGTTAAGTATTATGAAATCAAATAAAACAGTGTATTTATAAATATAAACAAACCGAATAAGATGTGTTAAGATACCCCAAAAATAACGCAAACGAGTTTCCAAATTGCATTAAAATTATTGCTTTTAGTTCTGTTTTGTTATTTTCCTATTTCACTTATCCAGGTGCAAAAGGGGAAGTATAATATACACTGGCATATGAAATAGTGGTTTTCTTTGTGTATGCCCTGTCGGAATGTTTTCCTTGTGTATGCCCTGCCGGAATGTTTTCTTTGTGTATGCCCTGTCAGAATGTTTTCTTTGTGTATGCCCTGTTGGAATGTTTTCTTGGTGTATGCCCTGCCGGAATGTTTTCTTTGTGTATGCCTTGCCGGAATGTTTTCTTTGTGTATGCCCTGCCGGAATGTTTTCTTTGTGTATGCCCTGCCGGAATGTTTTCTTTGTGTATGCCCTGCCGGAATGTTTTCGTTGTGTATGCCCTGCCGGAATGTTTTCTTTGTGTATGTCCTGCCGGAATGTTTTCTTTGTGTATGCCCTGCCGGAATGTTTTCTTTGTGTATGCCCTGCCGGAATATTTTCTTTGTGTATGTCCTGCCGGAATGTTTTCCTTGTGTATGCCCTGCCGGAATGTTTTCTTTGTGTATGCCCTGCCGGAATGTTTTCTTTGTGTATGCCCTGCCGGAATGTTTTCTTTGTGTATGCCCTGCCAGAATGTTTTCTTTGTGTATGCCCTGCCGGAATGTTTTCTTTGTGTATGCCCTGTTGGAATGTTTTCCTTGTGTATGCCCTGCCGGAATGTTTTCTTTGTGTATGCCCTGCCGGAATGTTTTCTTTGTGTATGCCCTGCCGGAATGTTTTCTTTGTGTATGCCCTGCCAGAATGTTTTCTTTGTGTATGCCCTGCCGGAATGTTTTCTTTGTTTATGCCCTGTTGGAATGTTTTTCTTGTGATTGATGTGATAAGATTTTGATAATAACTGTTACATTAAGTTTGAACTACCACTTTTTAATTGAAAACTGCAGGTTCAAGTATGTCTATTAATAGTTTTATACTAACATTCCATATATACATGTATGTCTATTAATAGTATGTACTAACACTTCATATATATGTCTATTAATAGTTTGTACTAACATTTCGTGTATATGTCTGTTATTAAAGACCGTTTAGTTTTTCTTTGGTTACTGACTTTTTGGCGTGAAACCAAAAGTCTTTGATCAAACTTTTACTAGAAGGGCAATGATTCAATGAAACTTAAACACCTAATACAGTCTATACGGAATGCAATTAGGTTTAGGTCTTCGTCATAATAATTTTAAAAGAATAGGTTTTGAGATGTTTATCATGTTTATATTATGGTTCAATAGGATTCAGAAGGAACAACTTTTTATAAATTGGAGTTACAGTTTCCTATGAATTCATTTCATAGCAACGCTTTTTTTTCCAAAAGTCCTTCATCTTTTCTAAAATCGCTATATCATTAGTTTATAAAAGGTCCTTTATGGTTTTCAAATCTCTTTAGAGTACAGGTATGTCATAACTTTTAATCAAATTATAACTTCATGTTTGGACTATAACTTAATTTGCTGGTCAATTGTTAGTAATTGTAATGACAATATTAACAAAAACCAAAATGTATTCAACGTATTTGACATTTTGTCTTTAAGATAAAAAAAATCATTATTATAGTATAACGACGTCTTCTTTGTATTCGTAGCTATCCTTGATTCTACTAGAAATTTACTACAAATTCAGAATCATTCTTTTACACATTTTGATATTTAATATCCAGCAGTAGATACTGGAATGCTGATTTTTACTGGATTTTAATTACTTAAAGTATAAATCGGAATTCCAATTTCTTTTAGTAGATATTGAATTCCAAATGTGTACTAGGAAGATTTTGAATCCTGCTGAATTCCAATTTAAACTGTAAACATATATCTAGGATTCTATAAAGTCAACGCATTACTTTGCTTGTGTTGTAACTCATGAAATGCTGGTTATTTTAATTAATGATCCGAGAACACTGAACATTTGGAATAAAAACGTATACTGGCATTGCATTATCGCATATTCTATTAAATCTGGAAAACTTTGATTATCTGATATACTAATACAGAATATAATTAAAACAAGAAGCGGAAATGCCATACTTATTCAACCCTTTTCAGTCGAAAAGAGACTGCTTATAAACCAAAGTTCATATGAAAAAAGAGGAAAAGACAATAAGAGTTTTCAAAGCAATTTCATAGAATCACTAACTAAGAACAAACTTACCCAAATGTTAGTTCCCCAAACAGTTTTCCTATTTCTCCCTCTGCTACTGTCTTTTTGGCATAGTTGACTGATGGCATAATAGGAATCTTCATTTCTTCTATTTGATCGATTTGTGACTTTATTTGTTTTAGCTTTTGTATCAACTTCGTAGTATCTTTTATACCCTGGGTGTCTTGATCAAATTTCTGCAGCTCCTTTGCCTTATCCAAAGCTGTTTTTAACTCATTGCCAACAGACTGTAAGGTTTGAACATTCCTTCTATCTTTCTCCTTTACAGTATTAATAAGACCTTCGACTTTCTTATCAATCATCTCTTTCAAGTGTCTCCCTTCTTCTTTTATAACCTGGATAACTTTCTGTACACCAGCTTGATATGTATGGGTACCTTGGTTAATATCTGCTATCTTTGACTGCAGGTTTCTCATCTTCATGTCGATCACCATTTTGACCTCAGCTTTGATTCCTTCAGTTGATTCCCTGATTTCAGCAAAATCATGTGATTTGTGTTTTTTAATCACACATATTTTACAAATCGGCGAATTACATTCCTTGCAGTAATATATAAAGTTTTGATCATGTTCTTTACAATATAGTTTAACTTCTCGGTTTATATTTGGACCACTTAGGAATGTGTGATTCTTTGTCATCTTTGTCCGTAAATGAGATAGTTTACATCCATCACAAAACAGCTGGTCACACTGTTCACAGTAGTGATGACCAGGTCCAGAAACACAAATATCACACGTTTTAGAAGCTACCTGAGCCATTTTGATGTGCATGTAATATGACAAAATACATTTAAAACTCGCTATTATACGGTGGAAAGCTAACTCTTCCGGACCATGAATGCATTGTCCTTAAATAAAAGGTAAAATCTATAACTAATCCTTCAACAACCATTATTTTCCTTTTTCACAGGGAATATATGCTTTTGTTATATTTTAGAATATGATTGTTTTCAATTAATACTTTTGTAAAATGAAATGATCATTCAATTCCAAACCAAAGATGAACATTGATATATTGGAAATCAGACAATATTAGAAATAAGCCGCTCCAACTGAAACAAATGTTTCACCATTTTGGTTAGCTTGACAATGTGTGATTTCCTGTATATATATGTAATATTCTTTCATCTTATTCTTATTTAATTCATATAATTTACGGATATTGTGTATTCGTCAGTTTTAAGATTGTCTATAACTTGTCGGTTTAAATATGATTACATTAAAAAGATGACAAAACTATACTCTAAATCACCATTAGCACAAATACATTTCTTGTATAATACTTATCCTATTTACTAGAATCAACTGACTAGTGTGGAAGAACAAGAATACGAACAAGCATTCAGGAAACAAAATTTAGGATATAACTGTATTGTAACTGTACTGTATTGTAAGCTCCGACGGCATCAATATGTGATTTAAATGGCGATCTGATCATGGAGCCCGCAAACGATCATTTGAGACCATTAAACAAAAAATGATGCCATGAGAGCAAAACATGCAATATTCTTATCTTCATTCTAATGAAACTGACAGAAAACAAAGTCAAATCATACATATATAATCTGTCATACGTCGTCTGCGCCTGCGTACACATTTGTATTGCATCAATTGTGAATTGATGACATGCGAAATAGTCACGTTATAGAATCAAAATGAACTTTACAAACGATTTTGCACAATTTACAATGATTGATGCTACGGATAAAAAAGCGAAAGCGCAAACGACATATGGCAGATTTTAAATGTATGATTTAACATTGTTTAGTCAGTTTCGTAAGCTGGGGATAACAATATTGAATGTTCAGCTCCGACGGAATCAATTGGTGATTTGATGCTAAAAAATACCTGTTAACTTACTCTGCTAGCGCGTCTCCAGTAAACTTCATTTGCTACCATCAAATCGGAACTAAAAATACTATACAGTTATTTCCCGATTTTGCATTACGACTGATGATAAGTGTACATTCAGTGGTAAAGATAACTTCAAAATTACCGGACTTGCACACGTATATTTGGGGGATATGATTACAAGTTTAAAATTAGGAACGGTTTATAAAAAAATTACAGATTTGAATAAAGTTAAAAGCAAAATATTTAAATGTCATTTCACTACATATTTATTACTTGAACGCACCTTTTGTATTTGAAATTTGAAGCATTTTGTTACTTAGTACACTTATTATCTTTTACATTTAAAAGCAATCGTGCGATACAATAGTCAACTAAAACAGTTATTTAGTACTGTAGTTTATGCACAAGTGCCAAGAACAATAGACATATCTAACCATAGAATAACTTTCAATTACCTATCTGTTAGAGGTACAATGGTAGCTAGAACAAAACTTTAAACCATGTTCATCGATACATTTATTAATTATGAATACGTGTAGTGTGTTTGTGCATTGTGTTATTATGTCGTATCTAACCATAGAATAACTTTCAATTACCTATCTGTTAGAGGTACAATGGTAGCTAGAACAAAACTTTAAACCATGTTAATCGATACATTTATTAATTATGAAAACGTGTATTGTGTTTGTGCATTGTGTTATTATAAATCATTATTTTTTTGTATTTTTTTAATTGTGCGTAATGTATGTAGAAACTAATCGTAAGCAGTTTATATGTATGATACATTAGTATCTTCTTTACAAATAGGTTGATCATGAAATGAAGGACATTATATATTTAATTACAAGTCAAAATAAAATACCAAAATCAAATCCCTGTTCACAACAGTATACAATAGCATACGAAAAATATTTAAAGCCTGGAACGAGTGACTTATTGGTTTGTTTAATATTTCTACACTGACTGTAAAATTAATAAATTAAATGATCAACATAAAATTGAGAATGGAAATGGGAAATGTGTCAAAAAGACAACAACCCGACCATTAGCAGACAACAACCGATGTCCACCAATGGGTCTTCAGAGCAGCGAGAAACTCCTGCACCCGGAGGCGTCCTTCGGATGGACCCCAAACAAATATGTATACTAGTTCAGTGATAATTGACGTCAAACTAAACTCCGAATTACATATAAGAAACTAAAGACTGACAAAGGCCTGCGGCTCATGACTTGGGACATGTGCATAAATGCGGCGGGGTTAAACATGTTCTTTGATATCTCAACCCTCCCCGATATATACCTCTAGCGAATGTAGAAAAACAAACGCATATAACATGTATAATGTCCTGTTTGCGATGTTTAGAATTTTTGTTCAGGCTGTTCAACAAAAGTAAAAAATCGTTTTATAATTTCTCAATCACTCTTGTTTATATGAAACTTTACAACCAGTCAAACCGTATTACTACTTTGTGTATTATCAATTCGTGTCAAAAGGGAGATGCAAAAGATTCCATAGTGACTTGCAACCTCATAATTTGAAGGAAAACTGAGAATGTCATGACAATAACGACACAAAGAACAAAAGACACACAACAATATACAAACCAAACACATAAAACCCTTAAAGACTAGGAAACACGATTGTCACTAAACAGGTTTGATTTTACTCTATATAAGACACCTCTTGTGTTGCTTGTGTAGGTACAAACCTGATGATGAGTCTAACTTAATATTAGGTCGCATTCAAGGGATGAGGTCAGGATTGTGGTTACGACAATTTAATAATATTCGTCCTCATCTGTAAAACAGATTTTCGATAACGATCAACCAACCCGTGATGTCATCCGTAAAATATTCGATAGGATGATTTAAACTTACCAGTTGAACATGTTGAACATGTTAAGTGCTTCCCTGTAATACCACAAAAATGTCATGGTTGTGCAATCATGACTTTTTTTTCTATCCGTTAATTACAAATTAATTAAGGTTAAAAACTGAAGACTATAATTGAGGTAAATCGACCTATCAAATTCAGAGAGGCACGACAAGTCAACAACGAACACTGCAATTGATAAAGCATTAGGTAAAAAAGCAAAACCAAAAAGAAAATAGGGTAATTTTTAATATTTTACAAAAGGCTAACTTTCAGATAGAGTTGTTTAAAAGTTCATCGTTCTGAATAGTCAAATGATCCCAGTTACTACCGACTAACAGTTCATCAGCAGGCTGTAAACAGATAATATATGGTGATTAAAAGGTCATGGGGGCTAATTTCCCCATTATATCAGTATCAAAAGTGATGTCTGAATATTTTATGTAATAGATTGCACTTCAGATTTGCTGAAAGGAACATATGTTTGCCAAATTTATGACGACGGATAGCTTTATATACTAAACTGGTCTTCTGATCAGTAATTGTATAGATTGAATCTTTTTCTCGGATTGGTCATTTTGACTGAATGATGATATTCGTTTTGCGCTTTGTCCATTGAAACTACAATCTTGTATTTACACCCGGTCTTACTCCTTGTAGATTTTATGTGATTCTCTGATGTTATGTTTCTGACCTTGAGTTGCCTCTAAAACCGACTTGATTCAATCGCCACTTATAAGTTGTATGTTCAAAAAAGTAATTGACAGGGCATTAGGTAAAAAAGCAAAACCAAAAAGATAATAGGGTATTTTTTTTATTTTTTACAAAAGGCTAACTTCCAGGTAGAGTTGTTTAAAAGTTCATCGTTCTGAATAGTCAAATGATCCCAGTTACTGCCGACTAACATAATATATGGTGATTAAAAGGTCATTGGGGCTAATTTCTCTATTATATGAAAAGTATTAAAAGTCATGTTTGAACATTTTCTGTAACAGAAGCACTTCAGAGTTAAACATTTTCTGTAATAGATTGTTGACGACTGATAATTTTAGATACTAAACTGGTTTTCTGATCAGTAATTGTATAGATTGGATTCTTTTCTCAGATTTGACATTTTGACTGTATGATGATTCATTTTGCGCTTGATTCATTGAAACTATCATCCCGTGTTTACACCCAGTCTTTCTCCTTGTAGATTTTATGTGATTCTCTGAGGTTTTGTTTCTGACCCTTTGTTACCTTTAAAACCGATTTGATTGAATCGCCACTTATAAGTTATATAACATGTATGACATTTTTACGTTGTGATTCCGTTGTGTCGTTTGTTTTCTCTTTTATTTTAGTGTGAATTCACATTACTATAAAACGTGTCACGGTACTTTTCTTTCCAAATTCATGTATTTGGTTTTGATGTTATATTTGTTATTCTCATCGGATTTTGTCTAATGTTTAGTCCGATTCTGTGTGTGTTACATTTTAATGTTGTGACGTTGTTCTCAGCTTATATTTAATGCGTTTCCCTCAGGTTTGGTTTGTTATCCGAATTTTTGTTTTTTGTCCATAGATTTACTAGTTTTGAACAGCGGTATACGACTGTTGCCTTTATTTATATGTTCAAAATAGGCATCGAAGTACCAAATTATAGGCTTGGTTTCTATTACGAAATTATAAAGTAACTGATTTGAGACTGCTCTTGTTAGGCGTGTCGTTCCCTAGGGTATCTCCAGAACATTAACATGATAAACCAGATCTTGTGTGTTTGACCTCAAATATCATTGATACTATAAAACTAAGAATAAGTGATATGATTGCACATTAGACAACTATCAACAAAACTACAAATGGAGTGGGTGTTAAGAATACTAAGCATTCGTACAGCCTTCGACAGTAAGAAAAAAAAAACATAACGTATAGTCGGCTACAATTCACCGAAAAAAACCGGCCTAAATAATAACATAACAATTTACGAAAAACATATATACACCTGGAAAAAAGTATTGCAACACCTTGAAAAATAAGCTTCTTATTTTGGATGGAATGTGGTAAAATATTTATAAAATAATATTGAAACGTAGTTAATGATAACATTGGCATAAAAATGAACAAAATATATATGAAAACAAATGTTTTATCTAACCAAAATTTTTATAACAAAATGAAGTGTTTTTATACAAAAAAATGCATTTTTACAACTTTTACTGAAGTCAAACTTTACAATGTCAAACATTTCAAAATTAATCTTTAGATGAGTGTTCACATCATGGTTGATCGTTATACTTCAAAGAATTTGTACCTTGTGCGCAGCCTCAATTCAAACGGATAACCGTATCTTAACGTCTTCAGATTCCTGCCATAAGTCGACTAATTTGTTGCTAAGGTAGCAGCAACCATTCCTGACGAAAAGTATTGTTTATTTCATGACGTGTTTGAACTTGGGTGTCCTTTACGCTCAATAGTGTCCCATATATGTTCGATATGGTTTAAATTCGGGCCAAGGAAGATAAACCGAATTTCATTGGAACAATTGATCTTCCTCTACGATGCTAATTTCCAACTTTGGTGAGATCTGCACTATATCAGATACGGGCAACTGTGTGTCTATTCGTATGCAAAGGTCCCGAAATGGTCTTATCGCTCGATAACCAGAATCGATGAACCGATGTCGAACAGTTATCGTTTATTGGATCCTGTATGGTCATCACTCTCTTTTTCGGATTGTATTGTTGCAATATGTTTCCTTCTGACAAACCTTCATTATGCTTGATTTTCCCTAGCAGATGTTATAGGGGATCTTCTTGATCTCGGAAGGTCTTTATCATCGTTTGTTGCCTGATTTTTATTCTCAAAACGATCTATAGTGGAATGGTGATGACCAACAATACGTGTAATTGTCACAGCAACATTCATACTTCTCTCATGCTGATTATCTGCCATCCTGCTGCAGTTATGAGTTGTGGGTGACCAATTACAATTATAACTTTATAAACTTGTGCTTTATTGTTTAGGAGTACAGTAGCTGCATGTGCAGATAAGCACTTATCGAGTCGATATTTATTGATTAAACTCAGGTGATATTTAAATAATGTTTAACTAGTTATATTTCAACAAATTATATCACAAAACAATAAAGAGTGTTTTTTTAATTTGAATTTCAATTTGGTGTTGCAAACTTTTTTCCGTGTGTATATGTACATGAACTAACGAAAAGCAGTGAAATATAGGTTCTTGACTTGTATTAGATATGTGACTTGGCTATACATGTGTGTGAGTGTTTAGCCGTTTCTTAAATTTGGATATTATCATAACAGCATAACAGAAGAACAAAACTATTAAAATCATTGAAAAAAAGGTTATTTCATCAGATTGATACATAAAAAAAAAACATAACAAACACACAGACAGGAAGTCACATGTTATATATTCATCCCTCATCCCTAACAAGAACAAAGACATGGCTCAAATCTGATAGTTTTCGCAGTTATTGACATATAGTTCCAAGCCGCCACAGACATCTCATAAATAAACATGTTTCTTAGACTAATTTATCAATCAGTACTCATTCCAAATCCGATGGATTTCGAAATTGTTCATTCTCCATAATCCAATATTGTGACTGATGGTATAATAGGAACCTGTTTTTCTTCTATTTGATCGATTTGTGACTTAATTTGTTTTAGCTTTTGTAATAATTTAGTGGTATTGTTAATTTGCTTTGTGTCTTGATATAACTTCTCCTGCTCCTTCGCTTTACCCAAAGCTGTGTTTAACTCCTTGCCAACAGACTGTAAGGTTTGAACATTCCTTGTAACACATATTTTACATATCGGCGTATTACATTTCATGCAGTAATATATAAAGTTTTCATCATGTTCTTTACAATATAGATTAACATCAGGGTTTATATTTTGGCCACTTAGAAATGTATGGTTTTTGCTCATTTTCGTCCGTAAATGAGATATTTTACATCCATCACAAAACAGTTGGTCACACTGTTCACAGTAGTTATGCCCAGGTCCAGAAACACAAATGTCACACGTTTCAGAAGCAGCTTGGGCCATTCTTGTTTGTTTTATCTGCATGTAGTTATGATAGAGTATATTTAAATCTCGATAGTAAACAGAGAAGGTTAACTCTTCTGGAACATGAATGTATTGTCAATAAATAAAAGGTAAAATCTATAACTAATCCTATCAAAAACCAGTATTTTCATTTGTTATTTTTTTTAAAATATAATTGTTGTCAATGCATACTGTTGTAAAATGAAATTATCACTTTAATCCTAACCTAAATATGTAAATTGATATATGGGAAATCAGACAATATTAGAAATAAGCCAAATTATACAAATTGTTGTCCATTTTGATTAGATTGAAAATGTGTAATTTGTTGTATATTTGCGATTATTTTAAATCGTATCCAATTCATACAACTTACGGATATTGTGTAATCTTTAGTTTTAAATAAAGAAAGTACAAAATGTTGTACCTGTTTGTCTATTACTTGTCGGTTTATATATGCTTACATCAAACCGATGACAAAATTATACTGCAATTACCATGAGCACATATACACGTGTTGCATAAGACGTATCCTGTTTATTAGAATGCACAGTGTAGAAGAACAAGAACACAAAAAAAGCATTGCGAAAACAAGATTTATAGGAGATAACTGTATAGAAACGTATACTACGACGACATCAACTGGTGATTTGAATGTCGGAAATTAAATTTACTGGCGATGTGTAAGCGGAGCCCGTAATCGGGCATTTGAGATCACCAAAATGCTACTAGTAATTGGAGCCGTCGGAGCTTAACATTCGATGTTGTTGTCTCCATTCAAATCAAACTGACAGAAAACAACGTGAAATCATACATTTAAAATCTGTCATACGTCGTCTACGTATTGATTTTACATTATCATGACATCAATTGAGTTGATGCCATGAGGATTGGTGACGTTATCAAACAAAATGACGTTGCACAATTGATGCTATGAAAAAAGCAAAAGCGTAGACGACATACGACATTTCTGCCAGTTATATTGAATGATGACCAAGATTGAATTTTAAGATCCCACGGAAAGAATTGGTAATTTGATGTTCACAAATACCCTTTGACTTGCTTTGGTTGCGCGTCTCCAGTTAATTTAAATTTGTAATCATTAAATGGAACTAAAATATAAGTCATTTATCTCCTGATTGTCTATTCGTTTTTGTTTATAAAATTAAAAATAGTAGGAGTTTTATACAGTGTCGAACTCTGTATGGGGACCTTAAAACAATTTTTAAATGTTAGGCCTGCTGTATTTTATATGTGTGAACTAAAGCAATCAAATTAATGAAAAGTTTTTATACGAATCTGTCGTCCCCAAGAGTATCACCAACTCTGTGTTGCTAATAGTATGTACTGATACTAGTAGTATGGTCATTTCATTCCTTTTAATCTACGGTTGATGAAATATTCTATTTTGATAGAAAAAGATGGATTTTGCAGCAATAGGCATAATTGATAATTCTTGTATTGGCATAAATACTTGGGTACTTTTGCGTTTTACTGCATCTTTCTTTTTTTTTTTCTCCTTTTTTTTACGTAAATGCCACTGACGAGTCGTTCGTCCGTTGGTTCACAGTTTAAGAAGAAAATGATCAGAATTCCACTCATATATGTTGGGGAAATTTTTGTATGAATAAAGGACAAGGTACGATAAGCATCAGAGAACGGCCCCCTAATTTCGTTCAAATTAAAAGTGACCTGCCATTAATTATAATACATTATTTTTAAAGTTTAAAACCTATATTTTTGTAAACATCAATAGATTTTTCAACTTCCGCTGATATTATTCATGCTCTGTTGCTGTAAAGACCTCAAGATTCGCGAAAAGGCCAGAAAAATGGCAGTTTCTAAACCTTTTTCTGTATTTTAAACTATGAGCGTACCTACGACCCACGATCATATTTATACTAGACATTTCTTGAACATAAATGTTGATGCAGTTCAAATATTTTAGTGGGTCGTAAGTACGCTCATAGTTAAAAATTCAAAAAAGTGACAAAAATCGTCGGTAGTTTTCATTGAATCATCGAAATTTTTAACCGAATTGCGGACCGGAGATGATTTCCGGTATTTACTGGATCCGACGGAAATGTATTCATGGTACGCTATAATAATGGCTAGTTTCTTCAGGACGAAAAATAAACATATTTGAGACAGGAAAACAGGATATTCCTGTATAATTCATTATTCTTGAATTTAAAGTGACATTTTAGCAGACCGTCGAATTTTGACCCAAATTAGACGGAACTGTGACAAACTTCAGAGAAATTCTGGGAACGTAATTGTGAATGAATATAATAACTGGTTCATACTCAAACAGTGCATATACTTATTTTGTTTCATAATTGACGAAATCGTCGCCCTGGAATGTTTTAATCTCCGATGACACTTTTGTGAAAAGTGCTTTCTTTCACGTCCGCATTTCTACCAAGTATGGCATGCCAAGTTAACATTTTAGACAATCATTTAATATAGATACAGATGGCGATGGCGAAATAAACTACAGAACTGTGAATAATAACATACATTGTAATTCATATGACATAAGAAGACACCATGTGACAATTTTAATTAGTTAATTGTGTAAGTATAACAATAATCAAGATTAAACAAATCTATCCAACACTTTTATGATCTAAATTATGTATCTTGAGTTATGTTTTGGTCATGGTGTTGAATTTATTGGACTTATTATTTGTAATTGTCACCCGCCTTCCCGTTGTTCTATCTTGACGACAACGGGTGCTACTTCGTATTTCTTGTTTGCAAATCATTCTCTACATATCTTTTCATTAAAATTTGCATGCATAAAGTATTTGTCACTGGACGGTCAGGAAACAACATTCAATCAATCATATGTCTTCTTAAATAACAGCACTACATGTAGAATGAATTTAAACATATTCAAAAGAATAAAAATAAGTATTGAATATGAAAGGAATAAAACGCATCATAATTAAAGACATCTTGATTGTAAGACGTGTGTTTCGCATACAAAAGACTCATCAGTGACGGTCGAATAAAAAAATGTCAAAAGACCATAAAAGGATCAATATTCCGGTTTGTTTTTTTTTTTTTTTTTGCGATATACAGCTAATAAAGGTTATTTATTCTTGAATATATTATCCGTAGTTTTTGGCAAACAATATAAAGTTTTGTAAACAGTTAATTCATATAATTGACTATTTTAATAATAATTCATGTTTACACAAAGTGCTAACTTTTGGACATCGTGTTGCTGCATGGGTTGTTTGTTTCATTATTTTTTATTGTGCTATAGCTAAAAAGGTTACAGTCCACAGGAAGACATATTACCCTAACTTGACACTCCGATCCAACTAGTCTTTGTTCTTACCCCTTAATGCCAATTGATTAACGGAAATCAGCAAATACCAATTTTTGAGTCTTAGGTTTGACCAGGCCGGTGTCAGAACCCACGATATCAGGCGTTTTAATTCATTTATTATATTTATTTAATTGTACAATGAATTAATAAAAGGGTGCATACTGTAAGAATCCATCTTATATGAATCCACGCTTAAACATACACATCCACCCAAAAGAAATAACTTTTGCAACATATATAGAAATAAGAAGATGTGGTATGAGTGCCAATGATACTACTCTCCTTCCAGGACACAACATGTAAAAAGTAAACAATTATAGGTCAAAGTACGACCTTTAACACAGAGCTTTGGCTTACACCGACCAGCAAGCTATCAAGGACACACAAGTGACTAATGTAGAAATTCAAACAGGAAAACCAACGGTTTAATCTTTATATAAAAAAAACTAGAAACGAGGAACACGTATGAACCACAACAACCACCGAACAGGTTCCTTACTTGTTGCAAACAAACACAGCATGTGAAAACGTTTAAACAGGCGACAACCTTCACCCTAACCCGAACTTATATACTTTTATTAGTAACTTGCATGTCCAATTATAACTGTAGTTCATTTTGATAAACAAATAACAAAAACACAAAAACAAAAAGAAACAATACAAAATGCAACTTAATCACATACATGCATTTTACATGATATTTCACAAATCATTTGACACTGACAGGAAAGTGAAAACATTTTTCGTCATTGCCAGTATCCACATCATAATTACAGATAACAAAAATGTTCCATAGATATAGGAAGATGTGGTGTGAGTGCCAATGATACAACTCTCCATCCAAATAACAATTTATAAAAGTAAACCATAATAGGTCAATGTACGGCCTTTAACACAGGGCCTTGGCTCACACCGAACAACAAGCTATAAAGGGCCCCAAAATTACTACTGTAAAACCATTCAAACCATAGTCCATTTCATCGTGAAAGAAACATCAGTTTATTCTGTTTTCAGTTTTCACTTGTCTTTGTCAATTTTCCCTGGCTTCCAAGATGAAATGAATGGATACATTATGTTAAACATAACTATTCTTCTTCTTTTTTGGAATTTTATTCTCATACACACTTGTCCGGGTCTACACTTATTTAGTTTTTATACATTGACTTATGATATTTGGCATACAGTGTATAGCCATGACTCAGATATCATAACAGTCTAATATCATTATGACATTTACCATTGATCTCAAGGTACAATTAATTGACCTTTAACTTTCATGGTTAAATGATTGTCCAACCCTTAAACCATATATAATTATATATATTCTTACAGGCTATGCCATTTCTTTTACTGCACAATAGGATTAATTTCTTAGGGCAATTAATGCCTCGTTAATAACTTCAAAAATGATTTAAACCCCCCCCCCCTTTTGCCTTGATAAGTCGTTTCTTATTCACTATAGGTTTTGTACCCATGCAGAGGACACATTCCCATTCCAACCCCTACATCATATTAATTCTTAATTGCCTGGATTAGACATTTTATTCCACACAATGTGACTATGTCTGTATGTGGTACAAGTCACGTCTCTTTGATTCCATTAACTGTTAAATATCTTTGAAAGCTGTTCAAACTCATCTCAAATTATTAAATCCTATATATTCTTGTTTTCATGAAAAAACTTTCACATTGAAAGTCAAACAAAGGTGTTGTAGTGGTCTACAATTTAAAAAAAAAATGTTTGCTGTTGCTAAGCAAGATGTGGGATTCTATACTCGATATAGAATTCGTCCAAAAAATAATGATAATCTAGATGTTTATATTATAGTGTAACACCGTATTAGGAAGTATATTCCTAAAAAATAACTAAGTTCATACTTCAAAAAATATAAAGAACCTATTATTGCATGGTTGATATGCACTTGTTATGTATCTTAGTTGTTGATCAGCGTGTAGTGACCTACAATTGAACTAAGTGTTCATTTCTAACTAAACATGTTCACAAACAGACAATCTGCATTGCATTCAATTTAATTTGTTCAATATAATGACTAATTGATTTGTAGTTGGCTTGAATTCAAACATGTTTTGCTGTTGCTAAGCAACACTTGTGTTGCTATGCTCAATACGAAATTTGTAAAGAATAAAAAAAGATGTATATGAAAAAATATTGGAATGAAACTCCAAATGGAAAGAAAAATCTTCAAACAACTGCTTAATTCATACTTAAGAGTGGCAAGCACCAATTTTTTAACCGTTGCTAGGCAACATTTCTGTTGCCAAGGTTGTTTTAAACATATAATAAACAAATTCAAAGGGTATTTTCATTTGTGACTTCAAGTTCTTCTTGGACAAACAATATTATTTGTAAATATTTCAATTTTTACTGATAAAGCAATTATTAGGTGATAATTTTCATTCTTAATAAAAACCGTTGCTAGGCAACCTTCCTTTCACCGGAACACAATAAAATCATTATTTTTTCAAGTGTCTACACTAAGACCATCATTGATATCAATATAAACTTATTTGGAGAGGGGGCCAAAAATAGCCCTTATCATACCTTGTCCTTTAAAACGGCCAATAAATACATTACATACTTGAATAAAGTTAAAAGCAAACTATTTAAATGTATTTTCACTACATATTTATTACTTGAACGCACCTTTTGTATTTGAAATTTAGACGACTTTGTTACTTAGTACAATATTTATCTCCTACATTTTAAAACAAATCGTGCGATTCAATAGTCAGCTGAAATATTTGTTTAAAACTATAGTTTACGGATATGTGGAAAGAACAATAAACATATCGATCCGTTAATTACTTCAAATTACTTATTTGTTAGAGGTACAATGGTAGCACGAAAAAAAATGTAAACCATGTAATGCGATACATTTATCAATCATGAATATGTACATGATAAATTTGAGAAAGGAAATGGAGAATGTGTCAAAGCGACAACAACCCGACCATAGAGCAGACAACATAATGTATATTGTTTTTGATACATTGTGTTAAAATTTTAATATTTTTAAAATTATGCGTACTGTATGAAGAAACGATTCGTAAGCAGTTAATATGTTATATAAATTATAATATTCTTTACAAATAGGTTTATCATGATAATTAAGGACATTATATATTTATTTAAGGTCAAGAGATATACAATACTTAAATCAAATCCCTGTTCACAACAGTATACAATAGCCACGAAATATATTAAAAGCCTGGAACGAATGATCAACAGAATGGAATTAGGGAATGTCTCAAAGATACAACAACCCAGCTATAAGCAGACAACATATGAAGTCGACCAATGGGTCTTCAATGCAGCGAGAAACACCCGATCGCGGATGCGTCCTTCACCCTGTCCCTATTCAAATATATATACTACTTCAGTAATATGTACGTCATACTTAACTCCGAATTATACATAAAAAACTAAAATTATAAATCATGCAGGACTCACAAAGGCCAGAGGCTCCTGACTTGTGACAGGCACAAAAAAGCTCTATCCCTGGAATTGCTTATCTTAGCTATATTTGGAAAAAAATCTTTCGGAATATGTGGTCCTCAATGCTCCTCAACTTTCTATTTTTGGGGGTATTTTTTTTACTTTTTTTATTCGAGCGTCATTAGTGAATCTTTTTAAGACGACACGGGAGTCTGGGATACAACATGTTAATCCTGGTATCTTTGATGAGTATATTTTCATGTCTTAACTATGTATTTGATACGTAAACTTGACTGTCCTTCTTGTATCTTTCGCCCATCTTTTACTTTAAGATATTGGTAGCATATTGAGTTTTTAGATATGGACCATAGAAAGACGAGGAACACTAACAGATGAAAAATGTACAACGCGGGGGGTATTGGAACTCTGTACTTTTATTGTCTTTGTCATTAAGGTTAATATGTGTGCCGTTGTAACCAGTACGAAATCCAAAACACTAAAACATAATGGAGACATATTTTGTTTTAGTAAAAAAAGAATACCCGATGTTAAAAATGGTTGATGACAAACAATCCCACAAATGTCATGGTTGTGTAATCATTATGACTTTACTAAAATGTGCTCCATTGAATCTATAATCCTGTGTGTACACCCGAACTTACTCCTAGTAGATTTTATGTGATTCCCTCAGGTTTTGTTTCTGACTTTGAGTTGCCTTTTATACTGACTTGATTCGGTCGCCACTTATAAGATGTATGTTAATAATAGGCATCGATGTACCACATTATAGGCTTGGTTTCTTGGTTTGATACTGCTCCTGTTATATCGAGGATATCTCCAGAACATTAACTTGATATAAAAGCTGGTGTGTGTTGACTTCAAATACCATTGATAATATAACACTAATGATAAGTGGTATGATTGCACATGAGACAACTGTCAACCAAAATACAAATGAAGTGGATGTAATCGATAATGAGCATTCGATGTAAGAACAAAAAACATGCCATATAAATGGCTATAATTATTCACTAGAGAAAACAAACGGCCTTATTTATAACACAACAATTTACAAAAAACATATATGTACATGAACTAACGAAATTCAGTGAACCATAGGCTCTTGACTTGTGATAGATTATGTGACTGGGTTATACATGTTTGTGAGTCTTTAATCGTCCCTTAACTTTAGATAATTGTATAACAGCATATTATAAGAACAAAACTATTTAAATCATAAAAGTTTATCTCATCCGATTGGTACATCAAAAAACATTAAAAAAAAACACACAAGTAGAAAGTGGCACGGTATATATACATCCCTCATCCCTTTCTGAATTTTCAGTTTTGTTGTTGTTGAACTTTGCATGGGTTATCATTTTAGCGCATAGTATCTTTATTAGGTTTCAATATCTTCTATAACTAAATTCAGTGTCTTGGAACATTGGTAAAACTACTTTAAATTTGCCGTTTTTAAATCAAATGAAAGGTTTCAATTTGTTTAAACTTTGAGTTTATATTTTACTTAATTTGTATTTTTTCGGGAAAGTGTATACTATATCCGTAATGTACTTTCAACTTTAACAACTGATTTCTTGGTGTCTTTGACAGATTTATGTCTGTGTTTGTATGATTTTTTAGTCAGTTTGGATGTATGTAATACCAGGATTAAGATGATAAACCAGATCTTGTGTGTTTGACCTCAAATATCATTGATAATATAAAACTAAGAATAAGTGGTATGATTGCACATGAAACACCTATCAACAAAACTACAAATGAAGTGGATTTAAACAATACTAAGCATTCGTACAGACTTCGACAGTAAGAAAAAAACATAACGTATAGTCGGCTACAATTCTTTACTTGAGAGAAAAAAAAGGCCTTAATTATAACATAACAATACATATATACACCTGGAAAAAAGTATTGCAACACCTTGAAAAATCAGTCTCTCATTTTGGATGGAATATGGTAAAGTATTTATAAAATAATATTGAAACGTAGTTAATGATAACATTGGCATAAAAATGATCAAAAAATATGGAAACAAAATGTTTTATCTAATCAAAATTTTTATAACAAATGAAGTGTTTTTTTTTATACAAAAATGCATTCTACAACTTTTGCTGTAGTCAAACTTTAAAAATGTCAGACATTTCAAAATTAATCTTTAGATGGTTGTTCACATCATAGTTGATCTTTATACGTCAAAGAAAAAGTACCTTGTGCGCTTGTTCAATTCAAACTAACCTCATCTTAACGTCTTCTGATTTGTGCAATAAGTCGACTAATTTGTTGCTAAGGTAGCAGCAACCATTTCTGACGAAGAGTATTGTTTATTTCATGACGTGTTTGACCTTGGGTGTCCTTTACGCTCAAAGTGTCCCATGTATGCTCGATATGGTTCAAATTCGGGCTATGATCGGGCTAAGGAAGATAAACATAATTTCCTTGGAACAATGGATCTTCCTCCACGATGCTTATTTCCAACTTTGGTGAGATCTGCACTATATTTGATACAGGCAACTGTGTGTCTGTTCGTAGGCAAAGTTCCCAAAAATGGTCTTATCGCACAATAACCAGAAGCGATGAGCCGATGTCAACCAGTTCTCGTTTAAAGGCTCATGTATGGTCATCACTCTCTTTTTAGGATTGTATTGTTGCAAAATGTTTACTTCTAACCAACCTTCATTATGCTTGATTGTCCCTAGCAGTGATATAGGTGATTTTCTTGATCTCGGACAGTCTTTAACATCGTTTGTTGCCTGTTTTTTGTTCTCAAAAAGTCTTATAGTGGAATGGTGATGACCAACAATACGTGCAATTGTCACAGCGACATACCTGCTTCTCTTATGCTGATTATCTGCCATATTGCTGCAGTTATGAGTTGTGGGTGACCAATTACAAGTATAACTTTATCAAAAGTAAAATCACAAAAATACTGAACTTAGAGGAATATCATTTCGAAAAGTCCATAATCACATGGCAAAATCAAATAACAAAACGCATCAAATACTTCTGGACAAGAACTGTCATATTCCCGACTTGGTACAGGCATATAAACTTGTTTATTTAAGTAGTGAAAAAAGTGAGGATAAAACATATGTTTAATTGTTTACGAGTACAGTAGCTGCATGTGCAGATAAGAACTTATCGAGTTGATATTTATTGATTAAGCTCAGGTGATATTTAAATAATGTTTAACTAGTTCTATTTCAACAAATTATATCACAAAATAATAAAGAGTGTTTTTTTTAATTTGAATTTCAATTTGGTGTTACAATACTTTTTTCCGTGTGTATATGTACGTGAACTAACGAAAAGCAGTGAACTATAGGTTCTTGACTTGTATTGGATTATGTGACTGGGTTATACATGTGTGTGAGTGTTTAGTCGATCCTTAAATTTGGATATTATAATAACAGCATAACAGAAGAACAAAACTATTAAAATCATTGAAAAAAAGGTTATTTCATCAGATTGATACATAAAAAATCATAACAAACACAGAGACAGAAAGTGCCATGTTATATGTCCATCCCTCATCCCTAACAGTAACAAAGACACGGCTCAAATCTGATAGTTCTCGCAGTTACTAACATATAGTTCCAAGCCAGAAACATATCCTAAATAAGCATGTATCTAAGACTAACTTATCAATCAGTACTAATTCCAAATCCGATGGATTTGGAAATTGTTCATTTTCCATTTATCCAATATTTTTGAAATGTTTAATATTCAAAACGCTATCATTGTTTAACCAGGGAATAGATTGACTAACCATATTTGGTAAAACGTTTCTCAGTTTTAGTTTGTAACCTGGATTTTGTCGAAATCGATTTAAAAATTTCGAACCGCGGTATACTACATTTCTTAATTTACAATTTTGTTGTTCTTAAACTTCGTATTGGTTATTGTTTTAGCGCATGGTATCTGTATTAGGTTTTGATATCTTGTAACTAAATTCAGTGTATTGAAACATTGATAAAACTACTTTTGCCGTTATCAACTCAAATGAAAAGTTTCTTTTTTTTAAACTTTGTGTTTATATTTTACTGAATTTGTATTTTTTATAGAAAGTGTATACTATATCCAGTATGTACTTTCAACTGGAACAACTGTTTTGTTGGCGTCTTTGACAGATTTATGTCTGTGTTTGCATGATTTTTTTAGTCAGTTTGGTTGTATGTCTGTGATGTTTGTGTGCAGAGTTTGGGCTGCTGGTTCACAATCATTTTCATTTTAACCTATCATGTCTATAAAACCAGGTTTAATCCAATATTTCCTATATTTGAAAATGCCTGTACGAAGTCAGGAATATGACATTTTTTGTCCATTTGTTTTTGATGGGTTTTTTTTTCATTTGATATTGCCATGATTAGGGACTTTCGGATTAGATTTTCCTCTGAGTTCAGTATTTTTGTAATTTTACTTATTTCTTCATCCTGTTTTGTCAGTATACATGAGGTAGATAGCTACTGAGTCCCACTATAGTAATCTTATTATGTTTTGTCAGTATACCGGAGGTAATATCTACTGAGTCCCACTATAGTAATGTTATTATGTTTGTTAGGGTTCTTCATCCAGTTTTGTCAGTATACCGGAGGTAGATAGCTACTGAGTCCCACTATAGTAATCTTAGAGGTAGATAGCTACTGAGTCCCACTATAGTAATCTTAGAGGTAGATAGCTACTGAGTCCCACTATAGTAATCTTAGAGGTAGATAGCTACTGAGTCCCACTATAGTAATCTTAGAGGTAGATAGCTACTGAGTCCCACTATAGTAATCTTAGAGGTAGATAGCTACTGAGTCCCACTATAGTAATCTTATTATGCCTGTTAGGGTTCTTCATCCAGTTTTGTCAATATACCAGAGGTTGATATCTACTTTGTCCCACTATAATAATCTATCATGTCTGTTAGGGTTCTTCATCCAGTTTTGTAAGGATACATGAGGTAGATAGCTACTAGAGTCCCACTATAGTAATCTCATTATGTTGTTGACAGTATACTAGAGGTAGATAGCTACTGAGTCCCACTATAGTAACCTCAGTATGGTGTTGACAACATTTGATCTTGCCAGTTTTTATGGACCTCCCCTTTTCAAATTACCTCAGAAGTATTTCTTTTATACTTTTTTGCTATCGACGACGCCTTCAGTATCATAATGGAGAATCGGAAAACGATGAAACAAATGCTTTTTTCCACCTTCAGATACTTTATTTCACTAATATTTGTTAAGGAAGCCCCTTAATGTTACAACAATGTCACTAAGGTTCTTCCCTGTATTGTTAGTTACCAATAAAACCAGTGGATCTCATTGGCAAACTTGTTATAAATCGCAATGTAGTATTTCTTGTTAGTTACAATTTACAGAGTAATAGCTGTCTACTAGCATGTATACATTACTTTATTTTATAATGAAAAAGAAAACGTGACCGTCTTTTATTTAGCTTTTAGTTTCGGATTATAAAAGCGAAACAAATGCAATTTTTTTTTACCATCTGTTTACCACCTGAGTTATAAGCCGTTATATAATTATGTGTGTTGACTGCTAAAGTGTCCCCACTGAAGCTTGAGGCCAACATATTCTTTAAAGATATAAAACATGCTTATTAATTGAAAAGCTTACAAAACCAAAACGAGCAAAAAAATAACCAATTCCGGAAAAGCAATATATTAATGAAATTTACATAATTGCGTCATTTTTGGCCACACACTTGAGGCTCCTGCTTAAATATGTCGATAGTTTGTAACTGGTGATAAAATATCATTTAATATCGTTTTAGAAATTACCTCTATTCTTATTCAACATTTCATCAAATTCCTAAATGATTTTAGAATTTTTAACATGTTAAAGCTTTTAGTCTGAATAGTTTGTAGAATTTAAAAAAGTAATATATAATAACAACGAAACGATAGCTTAATACATGTAGTTTCTTTTTTAAAGATGACTCTCAATAACAAGAAAGAAGTGATCCGGGCTAATGACGTCTCAATGAAAGAACACTGTTGAATACATGTATATATATGTAACACTCAGAAACGTGCCCTTCCCCCCAAACGTGTCCGATTCCCCAGAACGTGTCCACATTGACGTCACTGAACTGCAAAACATGTCTAGTTAAAAACATCGCAAAAGCGTGTGATTTGTATAAACGCCCATAAACGTGTCCATTTCTCAACAAACCCCAAACGTTTCCATATCAAGCGTTATTTGGTTATTGCTATTCCATTAACGTATACTAATTTTACCATTTCATTAAAAATATAGATAAGGCACTTTTTTAAACCGGCCGAAAAAAACTAGGTAAATGTGGGGGCGTCATTTCGGCTATTTCGTATGTAAATTGTAAGCAAACATGTTTAGTTAAACTGTACAGTTAACGGACGAAAGTGTCCTTTTCTCTGCACATTACAATTTGTATGTTCTCTCTAAATATTGTGAAACACCGGCAACTGGACGATCAACAGTCTAAAGTAAATTTATACAGTACAAATGTAAAAAAAATAAAAACTTGTAACCTATGTTTTCTCTAAATATGCATGAAATACTTACAACTGGACAATACGCAATCATCAGTTTAAAGATAATATAAATAGTATAGAACAGTAAAATAATTAAAACATGTATGTTCTCTAAATATGCATGAATAACTGGAAATACGCCATCAACAGTCTAAAGTTGATTTATACAGCAAATGTAAAACTATTTCGCTCTAAATATACATAGAGTACTTGCAACTGGACAATACGCTACCAACAGTCTAGAAAGTGAATTTATACAGTACAAATTAAATTTGCAATTACGGTAGCCACTTATAACCGGCGTTGATCACATAACATTCATATTAATGAAAAGAATCTATAAAACCAATGCATGGAATATTTGGCACTGGACGTTATGTCTCTTGATCGTGTGTTTTTAGAGATGCTGGAAACCTAAAATTTATTAAAAAAAAAACGGATAACCAGTTTATGATTTGATGTGTTTTTGAAATACACACAAATTCAGATGAAGAACTATTAACAAAAGTAAAAAGCATCATCGGAGTTTATAAATACAAAATAATTTACAAAGTCACCGATTAATTCAACTCTATAATTATGTGCAGGTTCGCTCTAAATGAGTTTGAAATACTTGTAACTGAACAATAAGCAATTTCAGTCAAAAATTAATTAACAATTACAGATTAAATTTTGAATTATGATATTCATGAAAAACCTACATTTAATTAACTAAAGTTAATAAATGAAAACTTTGTCACCTGTATCCCCATCATAAAATTGCCGTAAACATTATCAGCGATTTTATTTAGGAGATACTTGTATTAACGCTAAAAGACATGAGACGTTCTGGCTTAAATATTGGACAAGTTTTGGCGAATAACATTTATCGGACACGTTTGGGGGTTATGAATTCGGACACGTTTGGGGAAAATTGTACATTTCGGACACGTTTAGGGAGAAAAGACAAGTTTGGGGGAATCGGACACGTTTGGGAGTGTTACATATACATTTTAGATCTCATGCATTTGAAATTCTTCGAATGTGCAAATATGTCACGTGTAGAGACTTGGAGAAACCAGTACATCCAATATGCATTATTATATCAAGACAAGAGAGTTTCTAATCATATGTCAAAGAAACTAAACTTAACAGGATGAGAGATGTTGTAGCCTTGTCATAATTGCAACTTTTTTTCTCCTGAATTGCTTTACAGTATTCTAGTATTTATTTATGAAAATGCACCTTTCTTATTAGAAAGTTTATCAATGGTCTACATATGTGTTACCGATATGTTTAATTTATCGTTTTTTTTTCTAGCATATGACATCACTTTATTAAATACATCACATACTGTATACCTACATAAATAGGATCTATTTACCACTCCGCAGCATTTAAGACCAACCACAGATTTGGTGAGTTTTGAGTTGTTCGGTTATCATTTTAGTGTTTTGTGGATTTTATGGTCTGTTCTTATTTCGTTTTTTTACAATAGCTGTGTCAGTTTCTCACAATGTGTACATTCAAGGTTAGGATCTGCTGACTTCTCTGGAGCACTTGACATCAAACCCACTTTAGTGGATTTCGGGTTCCTCAGTTTTGATTTAATGATATAGTGTTTTGTAGGCTTTTTTCACTCTTCGTCGATTTTTGTTTCATGGTGTTGTCGATTTCTCTTCGAATAGTTGTACAACATCTGATTTTGGTAACATTCACCTCGTTTTCGAACTACAAATGCAAGTAATGAATGAAACAAAAAATGACGTACAAGCTGTGTAATGAGATGTGTGTTTAGAAAGGCAATGACATAACAATTCGAACTGTTTATCATGTATGTAATTACACCATTTCAATATGTTGGCAAACATGCATTTTAAAAATTAAACCTTCATGGGAAGTGACTAATTGTTTTAAGAAAGAGAAGTTTAACAAAAAATAACTGGTCAGTTTCAAAACGAACGTTTAAGCATTATTTTTCCACAGGTTACATTTCATTTTGTGTACCTGTATACCAATTATATCTGTAAACGGAGTTCTTGCATCAACTGGTCAGGAAATAATATCACTTTTTAGAATTTCCATGCGAGTTTGAGCGAGATTACTTATAATAGTTATACTAATGTCGGAGTCGTTGAAATGCAAATAACTTGTTCCTGAATTATACAATATCTCTGGGGAAAACTTTTATCATTTTCCTCAATATAATGATCTGAATGATTGTCATGTCTGTCGGCGATAATGATAAACCAATCATAATAAGGGATATCATGTACTCAGTGACGTTTAGGTCCAACCTATTTTTACAACGTACGACTCATTATTCCTTCAGGATCTATTTGGCAGATGATAGTTTTGTTGAGGACAACTATTAATATATTTAATTACGTAACTATATACGTATATAGAAAATCTATTTATAATGCAAAAATACTGTTCTATCGTAAAACACAAAATCAAAATAATAAAAACAAACAGTAAAATTGAATATCATATATGTACATAATCATTGATAATCATTTAAACCAATATATATTATCATTTCAACTACATTTTAGTTGTACAATATATTTATTTCATGTCAATGTAATATTTAAATGAACTAAATAATACACATTAGTTACATATATCTATTCAATATACTCTTGTCTCTTAAGTAAAACCTGTTAATGGGAATACTCTATTTAATTTCTTAAAGGTATAAATTATGTACATCATTTTGTATTTGACTGTGACAGTCTTCTTCTGTACAGTGACAAATAGAGTATTTAAAAAAAAAATTATTATATGATATACCATGTATACACAACATGTCTTGTCAACTGACTTAAATGCACACTAAAGAAATCATTTATCTGTTTTGGGAATTTATCCATCAGAATAAAAATAAAAATAAATAGCAGATTTCCTATTTCATGTAATTTTCAATCTAAAAGAAAAACACAAAAACATATAAAGAACACAAATACATCAAGTCAATGGTGTACATGTACTTATAAAGCATCCACGTAGGACTCATATCATATTTATTTGATTAAATATTTGTTTTTAATAGATACTAAGGACAATCAGTAGGATAAAGGCCAGGAAGAAAACCACAAATCAAATTGCCATATGATAAAGACATTATTTCAGTGTTGAAGATATATTTTTGTTTACTTTAAAAAAAAATGTGGATGCCAGGTTGGTGTATACTCAAATATTGTTTCATATCTATATTATCCACTCAAGAATGTTATATGTAATAAACAAGTTTAAGCAAATGCAGATTTGAACCTTTGAAAAATAGAACATAATAGATATAGGAAGATGTGGTATGAGTGCCAATGAGACAACTCTCCATCCAAATAACAATTAAAAGAAGTAAACCATTATAGGTCAAGATACGGCCTTCAACACGGAGCCTTGGCTCACACCGAATAGCAAGCTATAAAGATCCCCAAAACCTAGTAATGTAAAACCATTCAAACGGGAAAACCAACGGTCTATTCTATATAAAAACGAGAAACATGAAACACGTATGAACTACATAAACAGACGAATAACTAATGTACATCAGATTCCTGACTTAGGACAGGTGCAAACATTTGCAGCGGGATTAAACGTTTCAATGGTACTAAACCCACTCCCTTTTCTGAAACAATAGTATAACATCACAACATAGAAAAACACACTATAAAATATCAACCGGAAGGCCTACCTCAATAAAAAAATGCAAATTATGAACGAATAAATTTGATCTTCGATACTTCAATGCAAATTCATAGTTAATAAAATATATAAGGGATTAATAATTAAGGTCAAATGTTAATAAACAGGTTTAAAAAAAGTTAAAATAAGATAACGGTGAGATATTAAAAAATTTATAGAAAATTATCACTTTTGAAAAAAGCTGCGTCATATCCTACACAGGTAAATGAAAAATAATTTTGTCAATACGTATACTTGATCGTCTGTGTGTATAAAAATTTTCGTTTAGGAATACCAAGAAATTTCTTTAATATCAATAAAATAATCTAACACTTGGTATATATGGGATGAACATAATGTTTATTTAAGACCTATTCATTACATTTTTTGTATGTTCACGTACTTGATCTTGTATTTAGTTTTTAGAGAATAAAGTATATATCTATCTGTTTTCATGTTAATTACACATGTTACACTTAAAATACTACAAGTACAATTTTGTATTTGTACTGTCTTGTTCTCTATTGAAAAGTGTATCAAGTGATTAAAGAAGTTCAAAAACATTAGGATAATAGGATAACAAAAGATATTAATTTGAAGTAAAGCTTGAAAGTACAAAATGTGGATTTGCAAAACAATTAACAATAATTTCAGAAAGTAATGACATTTATGTAACTAATTGTACAGCACATGGGGCTTGCTTCTCTAAATAATGCGAGTCCTCTTTATTTGAAAATCCAAATCACAAACACAGAAGATCTGATGATTAACAATCTATAGATAACTACTCGTTAGTCTGTCAAAGTAATTTCAGGTGAAATACTTCGCATAGTCATTCTGTATTATAGGTCTTTAATCATGGCATGAGGACACTCCATTCTAAAAGTAATAAATTACTGAGTAAAATACACTAAGTAATTATAGATATATACTCAAACCCATAATTTTTTCGGTCAAATATAATATTTATAATAATAAAACTTGCTCGCTATGATAAATATATCAAAAAGTAAAATATAGACCATCTCGATTTGTTTTCTGTTAATAAGTTACACCAGGTTTAATCCACTTGTGTAAACGCACGAACATGTCTGTACAAAGTTATTATTATGATAGTTGTTATCCATTTCTTTGAAATGTACATGATGTATGAGCTTTTATTTTGTTATTATTTCGTTACGAACTTTCCGTTTTGAATTTCCCTCGGAGTTCAATATTATTATTTTTTTTTTTTTTACAAAGGTGGACCTGATATCATTCTGCATAGAAAATGTCATTGAACAATAGGTACTTACTGTGGTGAAATCACTTAAGCATTGTGACAGAGGAAATGTACCAGAATGTTCACGATAGAGAAAGTCGTCTACAGAACGTACGACACGATATTCGTATATATACCAATAGATGAAATCACTCTTATTGGGAGTTTGTTTGTTTTGTTCCTTTTTTGTTTTCGACGACTCATTGGCACATGTGGAACAGAATCTGATCAACTGTTCAATAGACTACCGGAAGGGGCTTATGTAGTTCAGTCATTTACCTTCGATGTTTTGTAAACTGTTGTTTGTATTATTTATCATTTTCTTTTCTCTTCTTATTGCTAATGCGTAGTCAATTACTTATGTATGGGTTTGAATACCCTTTGGTATCTTTAGGTTCTCTTTTGACCAGTTTGAAGTAAGATATGCGATAGTTATGAAACCAATATAATAAATCTCTCAGGTTTAGGTATTCCATTGATGAGTTTGGCTATACATGATAACACTTTAAATGCCCATATATTATATATGTTTTCTACCAGAATATATACTAAGTTCTCCAAATGTTTCGTTGCGAACGTACATTATATACGTTTTCCAAAAGTCATATATCAATTTTCTCACATAGTTCTAGTAATTTGTTAACCTTTTTTTTGTTGATATTAGTTGCAAAATAACAAGACAATCTTCGTTAAATGCATAACAAAAAATATCCTTAAATGTGCTTTCATTTCTTACAAGGGGCAGTGCTGTTGATACAATTCGCCGTTTCAGAATTTAATGCATCCTTGGTAATATTTTCCAAAATGTATACCAAAACGTCGTGATTGGTTAAAAATGTCGTAAACAATGGAAATTCAACCAATGACGTGACGTTATTGTAATTTTGGGGTACGAACAATGAAATAACCCATGATTCTTTAGATTCTGAAACGGCCAATTGATAAAATTGGGTTTCTACTTTGTATTATTATTTTTCTGTTCATAATGCAACTGTTTTTTTTATCATGTTTATATTTGTCTTTAACTTTGAATCCCATTAAATCTGTTACGATTTCTGTACAATACCAGACCAGTGTTTATGTTTGTCATATACAAGAAGTAATTTTGTAGAAAGATCCTTTGTTTTCCTTTGCTTCAGCATATTTATATTTTTTCAATGTTTATTCTGTTAAAAAAACATCCTTTATGTTAATAGAATGTCTAGTTAAAATATTTTAAAAGGTTGATGTATCACGACTTTAACTAGTTGTAAAACCAGGTATAACCCACACTTTTCTTTCAAAAATACCTGTACCAAGTCAAGATAATTGTATTGTTTTACACTTGTTCCGTTGATTGATAGTTTGATTTTGTCGATTTGTATGGACTTCAATGTTCTTAGGTGTCCAGTATATTGTGATACTTTTTAAACACATACTATTAAGTTATATTTTCAATTAAAGTTTATGACAAATTTTAATATCATTCTACATCTTCAAAAAAAGAACAAAGGAGCAACAAAAACTTACCGACAGTTCTTACAATCACTGAAAATGAAAAATGATTAACAACAACCAATATAACTATACTGCACTGATACTAATAAACATGTGCAATGTTCTTTGTGTCTTTTAAAACCAAAAGATATTGCAAGATACAAATATATATATATATAACGGTTTGATGAAAGACACCAAAGGAAATAAAAACATCAACAGTTAAATATAAGTATCATTGTTTGTTTGAATATTTCAAAATAGTTCTAACAGTTTGTCAGCCTAAAATCTATTACTGACGAATATATAACATTAGTTGTTGGTATGCCCTTCAGTGTAAAGGCCGTTTAGAGGAAGTACAGGAGCGTTAGAAAAGATCCAAGACATAACATGAAATGCAAATACATATTATAAATATATGTCATAACATAACAATACTTACAATCTTCGACCTCTGTAAAAGATTTTAAGAGATAATAAATGAGTTTATAATTTAACGACTAACTAAATGTTAAGAAAGAAGACTATCAATCTTTGATCTTTATATAAAAAAAAGCTGGAATTAAAACTCGGTTCCAAATAGACGACTTATTGTTTTCTCTCTTTTTATTTGAATTACACTTTGAAATGCATTACAATCACCTTCGTGTTATTTTTTTCCATGGGAATTCATTAACCTCAAACTTTTATTTAATAAAAACTTTCTGATCTTTAACTACTAATTGGTAGTTTGATTTCTGATACATTACGTCCTGAAAGTATATAAATATTATCTGATATTCCTCTGTCTATAAACCATCAACTTTAATATGAAGCAGTCTTAGTTCCTATCACAACGGATATTTTATCATGTTTGTCTCATTTGTATTAAAAGCATTAATGGTACAAAATCTTTGGCACCATTTCAACATATCGACATTTCATAACGCTTCAGTAATGCTGGATTATTTTAAAAGAATTTAAAAAGATTTCGTAAAACGTTGAAGTGCTGATGAAACCAACAAGAACAATGTGTAAAAGTTAAACCCAGATGGGTATGTGATATTACTGTTGTCAGACAAACAAATATCCTACGTCACTGTTTATAGATAGAAATATACCAGTAATTCAGAATAAAAAAGTAAGACTTAGAAAGAGTAAAACCGACAGAACTATTGAAAATAAAGATTTTTTTTTTTTAATTTCACCGAAAAATCATGATCAACTTAATAATAAAAAATTGCGTGGTGATTGAAATAATACCAACCACTATATTCAGAACTCATCAAGTTAAAAAAGACCACATAAAAGCATTGATTAGTGATAAATAATGTTGATGGACACATGATTCAAATATTGGCGTTTTCTTTTGTTCGGTTGTTGAACTTTGAACTTGAAAGTGAGATAGGTTTAGATATATGGAACCTGTTATGAGAGCCGCACAGCATCAACATATTTTAGTGAAAGCGACTCATTAATGTATTGTTCCACCTTACAAGAATTGATATTTGTATTTAAAACAGGGGTTAACATCACATCGTTTAAACACCATATACTGGTAGTTTTTAATGTTAAGCTATTACACTTATAAGGCAAAGAGAACCATTGGTTTTCTCTGTTGGATTGTGTTGACGGGCCTTATGACACAGTAAGGGTTAAACCCAGATCGACATGATGTGTTGTTACTGTTGTCAGACGAACAAAACCCTTACGTCAACGTTTATTGGATACAATTATACTAGTAATTCAGAACCAAAAAGTAAGACTTAAAAATAGCAAAACAGACATAATTATAGAAAATGAAGATTTCGTTGAGTATTCAATTTTTTACCTGGTAATTCATGATAAAACTTAGTAATAATATCAGGACTGCAAAACTCATTAAAGATACAAGACATGCTTTGTCAATGTAATACGCATGCCCAGTGGAGCTCAAATAACAATTGACATGACTTATTTTAACACGAAGTTGAAAAGCATAAACAGAAAAACGAAGAATCATTAAGTTATATGACCACAAGGCTATACTGTTACTGTACTTATTGTAGAATTGTACACAAAAATACCTTTCTTGTGAAACAGACGTAAAAAATTGCGTGGTGATTAAAATAATAATATCAACTATATGCAGAATTCATAAAGACAAATAAGATCATACAAAATCATTAATTAGTGACAAATAATCTTGATGTACACATGCATCGAAAAATGGGGTTTTATTTTGTTTCTTTGTTGAACTTTGAACCTGGTTGTGATAAAGATTTAGACATATCGAAACCTATCTTTGGGAGTCGCACATCATCAACATATTTACTTGTATAGTAACGGATTAATGTATTGCACCACCGTAGCAACAATTCAAACAGGGGTTAACATCACATCATGTAATCATTATGTACTCGTAAATTTTAATGGTTTTTGGTTTGCTCTTTTGAATTGTTTTACTTCATTATGATGAGCACATTACGGGATTTGCTCATTTATCCAATAAGGTATCTGTTGGATACAATGTAGTTGTCCAATTGTCCATCATACCACATTGTTTTATCTTTATATCAAGCACACTTGTCGTTTGTACTTTTTTTACTTATTTGAAATTTAATGCAATTAAGCGTACTGTGTTTTGCCTTTCTTAAATTTGGTAGTAGTATGCTACATGATGGGTTGTTTATCATTTATATTTGTTTACAAAAAAAAAATGTTAGCAAATCACTGGAGCAATCATTGATATTGATGGAATTATAAGAACTTTTTATTTGACTTGTATAATGATTCAAGAACGATCATAATCTACGGTGCGAAATTTAAATTTCTATGGTTTTCTAGAAGTTTCAGTTGTAACCATATATACAGAGACAATAATTATTCAGACATTGATATCTTGGTGTTCATAGAAGTTCTTTGGACACTTTGAATTTATGAACAACATCATATTACTTTGTGAACTAATCTTAAATAATATTCGGTTTGTATTTCAAAACAGTTAGGAGACAAAAACGAACAAAGAAAAGACAAGAATAGGTCAGTCAGATATTTAACAGTCTAGGTGACTTTTCAATTTGTATAATATTTCTAGTAAAATTGTACAATAAATTTGGTTAAATTTAGCATTGGTTTTTGTCCTATGTTGGCTATATTCTAAAAATGATTTCTGGCAATACACTAATTTGTTTAAAGAACTTTTTTTATGATGGAAACCTAATGCAAAGGTCATTGTTGTTATCCAAAATAAATTGTGAGTGCATTGGTAATCGTAGAATAAACAGAAAGACTATTATAAGGCAAATAAATGGAATCAAACATTGTCAAATAAGGCCAATAGTGCGGACGGCATAACCATCAACATGATAAAATAAATTAGTCTTTACATGCAAACACTGCGTAGATTGATAATAATTTCTTAAATAGGTTTTCAGCTCTACTTTGTATTCCTGTCGTTTAACTCATTAAAATACAGATGACAAAGAGTCACGAAACCAGTACATACAACCCCGTTTTCAAAAACGGTTGCAACCTCAATATGGGTAGGACTTTAGAAAATAGTCTTAATAACTGTTATTATAACGAATTTGTTTCAGCTCAAATCATAGCTATGATTTCGGCAAAAAAACAGAGGAATGGAACCTAATGTAAACATGATCTGTAACTCATTACTATAGACTCACAAACTAAAAATCTACTGAAAATATTTAAATGCATTTAAGAACCAAACGTATATACATGTTATTTTCACGATATTTTCCAAGTTAAGCGCTTAATTTCTGTCAAAATCAGCGGAGCGGAACCAAACGTTAATCAATCTGTAGCTTATCATATTGGATTCACATACTAAAGACCAACAGTCTGTAAATGCGAATAGGAAACATTCCGTCTATAGTGTGTTGTTGAATGATGAAACGATGAAATGACGAACAAGGCTTATACTACATGGTTCCGATGATTTTCAGTAGTACATGTATCGATCTACTGATTATTATTCCATGAACAGTATTATTGAGGAACACTGTATTGAGGAAAATAAGGGTGCAAATCATTTTGTGAAAATAATGTTTTTTCAGACCTAGTTACAAGCAGATAACGGACTAACCCATATATAATAATACAACGTATATCTAACGAAAGGCAAATAAAAATGTATACTTACTTCCAACCCCTACAATAAATAGAAAACATTGATATTTGATCTATAGAACAGTTATTAAGATCGTTATAAAATGTATAAGATAATGCAGTTACAGTAAAATTAAGTGATATGGACGAATGTAATGTTATTTGGAAAAAAAACATATATAGAAATAAGAATGTCATCTCATCTTTGAAATACTAAATTAAACAAAATTTTTCAGCATACTTCAAGGAAAACGTTTAACAACGTTATGCATTAAATATTTTAAATACAAATTGTCTGTAATGAATCAGTCAATGGATTATGTTATCTTGAATACAGATATATAACTGGTTAAAATTTTACAATTGTTGTGATTAAAAGAGTGTAGTACTTTTGACCTGCTATACAAATTTAGTCACTGCCATCAACAGTGAGGTTTGAATCATTTCCTTATCAACCTGTTAGCCTTTGCGATTACAATTTCGATATTTTCCATACAACTACAGCTCAAAATTTTACGTTTTCAACTTACAAATAAACAAATATATAATTTCAATAATGACGTAAAATGTGACATTCTGATATTAAAGAATAAAACAACAAATGACGAAAATAAAAAGAATTGACAATACAAATGATGAAAAAGATCTACAACAGCTAAACAAATATCCTCAGTCTTACTGAACGGTGCTTCTTGTATCTTGATTTCTGTTCTGAATCTTACGTTTCTAAGATGTTTAGCAATTATATATAGCAATTATAAGTCGGTTACGCAAACTAAAAAGGAAGAAAGTTTTCAAAGTTACTGTAGTCAATGTTCTTTTGAACACGAACATAACCCTAAAAACCTGTACCCGGACAAATTGTTGATACAGCACATGAATTGGCATATTGGCATTTTTAATTTAGAGGCATAAATAATGTTAATGTATTGGCTGCCCTTATAATAAGACAAAATCGCCGTTTTGCAGATAAGCAAAATACCCCAAGAGTTGCCATATATTCCGCCTTCTAAAGTCAGTAGTTTACTCGGTTATGACAAAGGATGCAATGCCTCTATAGAAAGATTATTTAGAAAATTAACGTTAATGTCATCAAAATAATATATGTCAGTGCCGCGCCTGTAATTATACTTTTCTCAGTGATTTGGAGAGCTTTTTCGCTCTTGATTTCCTGTGACATAATATGAACATCTGATGCCTCATTTATTGTGTTTATCATCCAATCAATGTGTGGTTACATATATTTACGAGTTTTGAACAACGGTATACTACTGTTGCCTTTATTTAAGATATGTCGGACAAAGTTTAAGATATGTAGGACCAACGGGTTTAAGATATGTAGGACTAACGGGGTTTAACATATGTACGACCAACGGGTTTAAGATATGTAGGACCAACGGGTTTAAAATATGTAGAACTAACGGGGTTTAAGATATGTACGACCAACGGGTTTAATATATGTAGGACCAACGGGTTTAAGATATGTAGGACTAACGGGGTTTAAGATATGTACGACCAACGGGTTTAAGATATGTAGAACCAACGGGATTTAAGATATGTAGGACCAACGGGTTTAAGATATGTAGTAAATTGTTAACAGCAATAAAGTGCAATAAAAAATATATTATCCACGTTAAAAAAGAAAAAAAAAGATATGTAGGACTAACGCAGTTTTGGTAAGATATGTAGGACCAACGGGTTTTTTTAAGATATGTATGACCAACGAGAGCGGACGTTTTAAATGTTGTATCAACCGACGAAAACATAAGAAGCCACAAACATAATACTCAATTAAGAAATTCCAACCAATCAAACTGTTCAGAAAAATAAACCACAATTAATGAATAAAACTAGAGGCTCTAAAGAGCCTGTGTTATTCACCTTGGTCTATGTTAATATTAAACAAAGGACACAGATGGATTCATGACAAAATTATGTTTTGGTGATGGTGATGTGTTTGTAGATCTTACTTTACTAAACAGTCTTGCTGCTTAATGAAAATGTTAGTGAAAATTTACAAATTTTATGAAAATTGTTAAAAATTGACTATGAAGGGCAATTACTCCTTAGGGGGTCAATTGACCATTTTGATTATGTTGACTTGTTTTAGGTCTGAATTTGCGGTACATTATTGCTGTTTACAGATTATCTCTATAAAAATATTCAAGATAATACAAAAAAAAAACGACAAAATTTCTTTAAAATTACCAATTCAGGGGCAGCAACCTAACAGCCGATTATCCAATTCATCTGAAAATTCCAGGGCAGATAGATGTTGACCTGATCAACAATTTGATCTCCTGCCAGATTTGCTGTAAATGCTTTGGTTTTTGAGTATTTTACTCCTATGTTCTATTTTTAGCAATGGCGGCCATCTTGGTTGGTTGGCCGGGTCATCGAACACACTTTTTGTTAACTAGATGACCCAATGATGATTGCGGCCAAGTTTGGTTTAAATTGGCTTAGTAGTTTCAAAAGAGAAGATTTTTGTAAAAGATTACAAAGATTTACGAAAAATTGTTAAAAATGACTATAAATGGGTGTAACTCCTATAGGGGTCAACTGACCATTTTTGTCATGTTAACTTATTTGTAAATCTTACTTTGCTGAACATTATTGCTGTTTACAGTTTACCTCTATCTATAATAATATTCAAGATAATAACCAAAACACAAAATTTCCTTAAAATTACAAATTCAGGGGCGGCGACGTAACAACGGGTTGTCCAATTCATCTGAAAATTACAGGGCAGATAGATCTTGACCTGATAAACAATCCCTTGTCACATTTGCTCTAAATGCTTTGGTTTTTGAGTTATGAGCCAAAAACTGCATCTTACCCTCTATGTTCTATTCTTAGCCATAGCGGCCATCTTGGTTGGTTGGCCGATTGACCGGACACATTTTTTTTAAACTAGATACCCCCAATGATGATTGCGGCTAAGTTTGGATAAATTTGGCGCAGTTCTTTCAGAAGAGAAGATTTTTGTAAAAGTTAACAACGACGTACGACAGACGACGGACGACGGATACCGTACACCGGACGCCGGATACCGGACGCCGGACGCCGGACGCAAAGTGATGGGAAAAGCTCATTAGGCACTTCGCTCCAGGTGAGGTAAACAAATCCGCTTTGAAACTGCGAACTGCGCGCAACTAGTTTCCTTGATCTACACGAAGAAATATTAGGGATATTCGAATATTACATTTTGAAAATAGTTTAGATATGAATTTATAAAGTGACTACTATTTTTAGCCATGGCGTTGTCAGTTTGTTTAGATTTATGAGTTTGACTGTCCCTTTGGTATCTTTCGTCCCTCTTCTATATCTTTTTCTTCTTTATGGATTGAAAAGCATTTTACATACTCATCTATGGTTGCTCACAATAAAGCTAGCCAGAGAAAATAAGCATAATCAAGCAAATGAGAGATAAAAAAACCAATACGATACGACATTACAGTACAAGCAAGCATATCGATACATCAATGATTAATTTCATTCAGTGACTATAATCTAGGAATTCCAGTATATTCTATTAAGTCCCTCTATATGAGGTTGCATCTTTGATATGTACTTTGCTAGTGAAATGACTATTTTAGATAAAAGTTTTGATATGGTCCAAACATAACAATATCCATATTTATTTGAATATCAATATGTGTTGGTTCATAAATTCAAACATGGATTTCTACTACAATATGACAAACCACCACAGTAGGTGTTCTATAGTTCCTGATTGTTCCTTGTAAAATGTTTATGACCTACACTGTACAAGGTTCATTCTTAAAAGTCAATATGAGAACATAACACCCGGTCAATAATTCGGTTTTGAAACGAACAAAGCTTTATTTGTTTTTGAAACAAATATTAATCTGGTTAAATCCAGCATTGGTTCTTGTCATTGTTTGTTGTAATCTAAAGGGGAATTCTGGCAATATTGTAATCTGTTTTAACACCTATGGTTATGAGGATGGAAACATTGTGCAAAGGTCAATGTTGTTATCCAAAACAATTTGGGACGACATTGGCAATCGTAGGTTAAATAAAAGGACAATTATAAGACCAAACAATGAAATCAAACATTGTCAAAATGCATCAAATATCGCGGTAGAAATAACCATCAACATGATAAAATAAACCATCCCTCACACGTTAATATTGCGTGGATTGATTACGGTTTCTAAGTTAGGTATTCTAGCTCCACTTGATACTCCTGTTTTGTAACTCATCAAAATATAGATGATAAAGAGTAAAATGAAACAAAACAATACCAATTTGTTGAGTCAGACAGACACTTAATTATGATCCTGTTTTCAAAACAATCGCAAACTCATTATGAGAAAGATTTCACGAAAAGGTCTTTATAAATGATATTACTAGGATTTGTCGAGGTTTGAATCTTGTGATTTCTGAAAAAATAGAGGAAGGAAACCGAATGTAAAACATGATCTATAGCTCATCACAATAGACTCACAGACTAAAAATCAACTAAAAAAAATCGAATGCGTTTAGGAACAAAGTGTATATACATGTTATTTTAACGAAAAGTCCTTAGTGCCTAATTTCTGCGCAAAATTAGCGGAGCAGAACCGAACGTGAACTGAATTTGTATCTCATCATATGTGACCAGCCACGACATATCCAGGCTTATGGAGGTAGAACGTCATTGTGAGAAAAACGCCGTTAACTATACGTGACTAGCCACTTTCAGGCTAAGAAGGGTACATTGTCTAAAATTTGCTTTTTGTATATTTATCTAGAATATTCCAAAACAAAACTCTCTGTCATGTTATTATGACATATTTGTTTTAATAGCAATGAAACTAGTCATTACGAATATCTGTATGAAAATGAGACTGTTCTATGACGGCTTTTATTTATTGAAGGCACTAATTTATAAAATACAAAATTATTGTATTTATTGGCTCATAGTAATGTTCAATAGCGTATTTGAATAGAATGTCAAAGACTTAAATTTACTACAATACAAACAATTCTTAGCTCTATTTTAGAACATGTAATTTAAACTTGTTGAAATGAAGTTAGTTTAAAATTTGTCAAAGTAAGCTTTGATAATTCCTTTTTTTTAAATTCGTCTTTTAATTTAGATTTATCATGCATGTCTCTAAACATAGTATGCGACGCGTAACAGTTTTTAAGTAGGTGTTCTCATATATGCATTTGATACGGTGCATTTATTATGGATATATTTCAGACTCCATTTATGAAAGAAAATTTATAAAGCAGAGAATTTTTATTTGTAGCTCTATTTTAGAACATGTAATTTAAACTTGTTGAAATGAAGTTAGTTTAAAATTTGTCAAAGTAAGCTTTAAGAATTCCTTTTTTTAATTTAGATGTATTATGCATGTCTCTATACTTAGTATGCGACGCGTAACAGTTTATAAGTAGGTGTTCTCTTATATGCATTTTATACGGTGCATTTGTTAGGGATATATTTCAGATTTCATTTATGAAAGGAAATCTATAGAGCAGAAATTTGATTTTTTTGTGTATTAATTTAAAATGTAGATTCAAATATTTTTCACTTCAAACGATAAAGTAAAACATCTTCAAACGAAACTTATATGATGTATAGTTCGGCGTCAGCAAAAAATAAGCTAGGGAAAGTGTTTACCTCTTCTTCACAAATACGTATTTCATTGAATCTCGATATTTATCATGTTTATAATTTTTCTAACAATGACGTTCTACCTCCATAAGCCTGCAAATGTCATGGAAGGTCACATATAAGGTTCACATTCTAAAGACCAACAGTCTGTAAATGAGTTTAAGAAAACAAATCCGTACAGAGTTCGTTGTGAAATGATGGAATGATGGAAAGACGAACAAGGATAAGTTACATGGTCCTGATGTTTCTCAGTAGTACATGTATCGATTCATTGATGGTTATTCCATGAACAGTATTATAGAGGAACATTGTAATCCTTTCGGAGTCTAAAAATTATGGTCCAATACATAATGTGAAAATAATGTTTTTTTCAGACCTAGTTACAAGTAGATGAACTCAGGTATAATTATACAAAAAAAATCTTAAAAAGGCAAATAAAAATATATACTTAGGTTAAAGCCCTACATTAAATAGAAAACATTGATATTTGATATAAAGAACAGTTACCAAGATTGTTATAAAATGTATAAGATAATGCAATTACAGTAAAACTAAATGATATGGACAAATGTAATGTTATTTGGAAAAAAAGATGTAGATATAAGAACGTCAAATAATCTTTGAAATACTAAATTAAACAAAGTTTCCTCGCACGCTTCAAGAAAAACTTTCATCAACGATAATTATTAAATATTTTACAGAAAAAAATGTCTGTAATAAATCAGTGAATGGATCATGTTTAATATTTTGAATACAGATGTATAACTGTTTAATATTTTACAATTGTTGTGATTAAATGAGTGTAGTGCTTTGGACCTGTAATACAAATCTAGTCACTGTCACCAGCAGTGAGGTTTGAACCATTTCCTTATAAACCTTTGAACCTTTAACATGTTAAATTTCGATATTTTCGATACAGTTCACAATTGGACTTTGTTCACATACGATTCAACTAACAAATAAAAATTGTATAATTCAATAACGACGTGAAATGTGACATTCTGATATTAAAGACCAAGACAACAAATTACGAAAAAAAAAACAGAAGCGATAAGTTCAACTCTAAGGTCAATCGAATCATATGTCAAAATCAAGGGTACTTTATTCCTATAATTGCACCACGTGAATAGTTTAAGATTAAAAGTCTTTTTCCGCAATGGATCTAAAACTAATGTGTTTTGGAAAACTTCCTTTGTCGGATATTTACAAAACTGTTGTGTATTTCTAAGGGAAACTGCTGAAAATTTGACTTTTTACAAATTAGGAAGGTTGAAAACGTAAGCAGGTAGGTTAAAAGTTATTTAGCTTTAAAATTCAACTTTCAAGGTGTTTCCCTGTATGCGTGTACATCATGAACAATATCTTTTTATATCTTGATCTCTGTTATAAATCTTCCGTTTCTACGATTTGCAGCTATTTTATTTAGCAATTATCAATCGATTACGCCGATTTTCAAACAAAAAAAGTTTTTAAATTAGTAAATGTTCTTTTGAACACAAACAGAACCATAAAAACTGTACAATTCACCTATATGTGGACAACCTGTTGATACAGCATATGGATTGGCATATTGGCAATTTTAATTAAGAGTCATATAAAATTCTATTGTAATGGCTGCCGTCATGATAGGGCAAACTGGCAACTATACAAATTAACAAAATACCCCAAATTTTGCCATATGCTCCGCCTTCTAAAATTAGTAGTTTACTCGGTATGACAAAGGATGCAATGCCTCTATGGAAAGATTATCTAGAAGAAATCACGTTCATGTCATCAAATTAATATATGTCAGTGCAACGTCGGCAATAATAATATACTTAGTGATTTGAAGAGCCTTTTTGCCCTTCATTTCTTGTGACATAATATGAAAATATGATGCCTCATTTACTGTTTATCATCCAATCAATGTGTGGTTTAAGATATGTTGGACCAACCGGGTTTGTTAAGATATGTAGGACTAACAGTTTTAAGATATGTAGGACCAACGGTGTTTTGTTAAAATATTTTGGACCAACAGGGTTTAATATATGTAGGACCAACGGGGTTTTGTTAAGCGAACGTTTTAAATGTTTTATCATCCGACGAAAATATAAGAAGCCACAAACACAATACTCCATTTAGAAATTCCAACCAATCAAACCGTTCAGAAAAATAAATGACGATTAACATGATTAATGAAATTAATGAATCCAAAAATCAGCTTTGAAACTTCGAACAGCACGCAACTAGTTTACTCGGTCTACACGAAGAAATATTAGGTATATTCGAATATACCATACAAGCATATCGATACATCAATAATTAAATTCATTCAGTGACTGTAACCCTGGAGTTCCAGAATATGATATGTTCAGTTACACATTATTTCTTTTTTGGCAAATATGCTTTATAAAGTTAAATTGTCTTTTATAAGTCGCTCTATATGAGTTTTTTTTTTTTTTTTTGCATCAGATGGAACCAGATTGATTTCTACTACAATATGAAACACCACCCACAGTACGTGTTCTATAGTCTCTTGTTCTTCCTTGCAAAAGTTCCATGAACTATACTGAACAAGTCAATATAAGTACATAAAACTTGGTCAGTCATTCAGTATTGAAACGAACAAAACGGTATTTGTTTTTGAAAAACTTAAAATTACAATAGTGTATTTTGTTTTGCAATTTGAAACATTTTTACTTAATATATTCTTCACATTTTGATCAGCTGCAATTTCAACTGATTGTGTACCTTGGTTTATAATAAATGATCTTTGAAGCTTTGTCTTACTTGAAAATGGCTATTGTTATCTTATAGTTCGTTTCTGTTTGTGTTGCATTTTAGTGTTTCTGTTGTTTTGTTGTTCTTCTCTTATAGTTGATGTGTTTCACTCAGTTTTAGTTTGTAACCCGGATTTTTTTTCTCTATCATAAAATTTATCATTGGTTCTTTTCATTATTGGCTATCATCTAAAAGTTATTTATTACAATAACTATTGTTATGATGGAAACCTGATGCAAAGTTCATTGTTGTTATCCCAAAACAAATGTGACTGCATTGGTAATCGTAGGATAAATAAAAAATGCAATTATAAGGCAAAGCAATGGAATCACACAAAGTCAAAATACAGCCAATACCGCGGAAGACATAACTATCAACATGAATTAATAAACTGGTCCTTTCATATTTACACTGCGTGGATTTATACTAGTTTCTTAAATAGGTTTTCGGCTCTATTTTGTATTCCTGCCGTGTACCTCATTAAATTACAGATGATAAAGGGTAACAAAAACAATACGTTGATGTGTCAAAATGACATGTATGGCATCGTTTTCAAAAACGATTACAAGCTCAATATCCGAAGGACTTTAAAAAATAGTCTTAATAACTGTTATTATATCGAATTCATTAAAGCTCAAATTATAGCTTTGATTTCGGCAAAAATGTGAGGAATGAAATCTAATGTATACATGATCTGTAACTCATCACAGTAGACTCACAAACTAAAAAAACTCAAAATATTTGAACTCGCTTATGAACCAAACGTTTATACATGTTATTTTCACGATATCTTAAGTATAGCGATTCATTTCTGCCAGTATTAGCGGAGCGGAACCAAACGCTAATCAATCTGTAGCTTATCATATTGGATTCACATATTTAAGACCAACAGTCTGTAAATGCGTTTAGGAAACATTCTTTCTTTAGTGTATTGTCGAATGATGGAACGATGGAATGACGAACAAAGGTTAAACTACATGGTCCCAATGTTTCTCAATAGTACATGTATCAAGTTATTTATGATTATAACATGAACAGTATTATTGAGGAACAATGTAATCCTCTCGGAGTCTGAAAATTATGGTCCAAAACATTTCCTGAAAATAATGTTTTTTTTAGACCTAGTTACAAGCAGATAACGACTAACTCAGATATAATTATGTAACGAATAGTTTACGAAAGGCAAATAAAAATGGATACTTACATAAAATTTCTACAATAAATAGAAAACACATTGATCGTTATAAAATGTTTAAGATAATACAATTACAGTAAAATTATATGATATGGACAAATGTAATGTTATGTGGAAAAAAGATATAGAAATAAGAATGTCAAATCATCTTTGAAATACTAAATTAAACAAAATTTTCCAGCACGCTACAAGGAAAAACGCTTAACAACGATATTCATTAAATCTTAAATATTCTAAAACAAATTGCCTATAATAAATCAGTGAATGGATCATGTTATCTTGAATATAGATCAGATAAATATAACTGGTTAACATTTTACAATTGTTGTGATAAAATCACTGTAGTACGTTTGACCTGTTATACAAATCTAGTCACTCCCATTAACTTTGAGGTTTGAATCATTTTCTTATAAACATGTCAATAATGACGTATGATGTGACATTCTGATATTAAAGACTAAGACAACAAATGTGAAAAATAAAAAGAAGTGACAATGCAAATAGATGAAAAAGATATACAACAGCTAAACGAATATCCTGGGACTTACCTAACCGTATTTCAAGCATAAGTTCAACTGTAGTCAATCGAATCATAGGTACTTTATTAATATGATTTGCACCACGTGACTTTTACCCTTTTGATTAAATTACTTCTGTTAGTCTAGGATTGACATTATATCAAATTTGCAGATAATCCAGTCCATTTCCGTTATGGATCTAAGACTTATGTGTTAGGGAAAACTTCCTTTGACGGATATTTACAAAAATCTTTTGTAAATCTGAGGGAAAATGCTGAAGATTTGACTTTTTACAAAATGGGAAGGTTGAAATCATCATGTCTTAAAAGAATTTGGACGAAAAGGTCGATGCCACTGCTGGTGGAGATCTGTTTTTCCCGAGGGTATCACAAGCCAGTAGTCATGCATTATCATTGATATGGTTATATTTACAAATTAACTGTTAAAAAATTTTGAATTTTTGGAAGTACTTAGACTTTTCTACTTTAGACATAGATTGCCCATAGCTGTATTAGGCAAAACATTTAGGAATTTTGGTCAATGCTCTTCAACTTCGTATCTTATTTGGCCTTTTAAACTTTTTTGAATTTGAGAGTCACTGATGAGTCTTTGGTAGACGAAACGCGCGTCGGCGTACATACAAAATTTAGTCCTGGTATCTATGATGAGTTTATTAAGAAAGTAGGTAGTTTTAAAGTTATTAAGCTTTAAAATTCAACATACAAGGTGTTTCCCCTTTATGCAGACAAATCATGAACAATATTTTCTTGTATCATGATTTGCATTTCGACGATTTTTAGCTATTTTATATAGCAATTATAAGTCGGTTACTCTTACGATTTTTTAAACTAAAAAGGCTGAAAGTTTCTTTTAAACACGAACAGAACCCTAAAAAACTGTACCATGACAAATTATTGATACATCATATGAATTGGCATTCTGTCATTTCTAATTTAGAGGCATATATAATGCTAATGTAATGGCTGCCGTTATGATAAGACAAAATGGACGTGATGCAAATCAGCAAAAGGATGCAATGCCTCTATATAAAGATTATTTAGAAAAAGTCACGTTAATGTCATGAAATTAATATATGTCAGTGCAACGCCTGTAATAATACTATTTTCAGTGATTTGGAAAGCGTTTCCGCTCTTCATTTTCTATGACATAATATGAACATCTGATGCCTCATTTTTTGGGTTTATCATCCAAGCAATGTGTGATTTAAGATATGTGGTTTTATTAAGATATGTAGGACCAACAAGGGTTAAGATATGTAGGACCAACCGGGTTTTGTTAAGATATGTAGGACCAATCGGGTTTTGTTAAGATATGTAGGACCGACGGGGTTTAAGATATGTAGGACTAACTGGGTTTTGTTAAGGTATGTAGAATGAACGGGGTTTTGTTTAGATATGTAGGACCAGCGAGGGCCAAGATATGTAGGACCGACTGGGTTTTGTTAAGATATGCAGGACCAACGGTTGTTTTTTTTTATATGTAGGACCAACGGGGTATTGTTAAGATATGTAGGACTGACGAGGTTTTGTTCAGATAGATAGGACCGACAAATTTTTGTTAAGATATGTAGGACCAACGAAATTTTCTAAAGATATGTAATATGAACGGGATTTTGTTAAGATATGTAGGACCGACGGGATTTAAGATATGCAGGACCAATCGTGTTTTGTTAAGGTATGTAGAATGAACGAGGGTTTGTTTCGATATGTAGGACCAGCGAGGGTTCAGATATGTAGGACCAACTGGGTTTTGTTAAGATATGGAGGACCAACGAGTATTTTTAAGATATTTAGGACCAACGGGTTTTTTTAAGATATGTAGGACCAACAGGGTTTTGTTAAGATATGTAGGACCAACGGGGTTTTGTTAAGATATGTAGGACCAACTGGGTTTTGTTAAGATATGTAGGACCAACTGGGTTATGTTAAGATATCTAGGACCAATGGGGTTTTGTTTAGATATGTAGGACCAACAGGTTTTTGTTAAGATATGTAGGACCAACGGTTTTCTGTTAAGATATGTAAGACCAACGCAGTTTGTTAAGATGTGTAGGACCAACAGGTTTTTTAAAGATATGTAGGACCGACGGGGTTTTGTTAAGATATGTAGGACCAACAGGATTTTGTTAAGATACGTAGGACCAACGGGGTTTTGTAAAGATATGTAGGACCAACGGGGTTTTGTTCAGATAGGTAGGACCAACGATTTTTTGTTAAGATATGTCGGACCAACAGGGTTTTGTTAAAATAGGTAGGACCAACGGGATTTGTTGAGATATGTAGGACCAACGGTTTTCTGTTAAGAGATGTAGGACCATCGCGATTTGTTAAGATGTGTAAGACCAACAGGTTTTGTTAACATCGGCGTTTGGTTAAGATATGTAGGACCAACAGGTTTTGTTAAGATATGTAGGACCAACGGGTTTTTTAAAAAAAATATGTACGACCAACGGGGTTTTGTGAAGATATGTAGGACCAACAGGGTTTTGTTATGATATGTAGGACTAAAGGGGATTTGTTAAGATATGTTGGACCAACTGGTTTTGTTGATATGTAGGACCAACTGGGTTTTGTTAAGATACCTAGGACCAATAGGGTTTTGTTTAGATATGTAGGACCAACAGGTTTTTGTTACGATATGTAGGACCAACGGTTTTCTGTTAAGATATGTAGGACCAACGCGGTTTGTTAAGATGTGTAGGACCAACAGGTTTTGTAAAGATATGTAGGACCAACGGGGTTTTGTTAAGATATGTAGGACCAGCGGGATTTTGTTAAGATATGTTGGACCAACGGGTTTTTGTTAAGATATGTAGGACAAACGGGGTTTTGTTCAGATAGGTAGGACCAAAGATTTTTTTTTAAGCTATGCAGGACCAACAGGATTTTGTTAAGATAGGTAGGACCAACGGGATTTTGTTAAGATATGTAGGACCAACGGTTTTCTGTTAAGAGATGTAGGACCAACGCAATTTGTTAAGATGTGTAGGACCAACATGTTTTGTTAAGAGTTGTAGGACCAACGGGTTATTGTAAAGATGTGTAGGACCAGCAGCGTTTGGTTTAGATATGTAGGACCAGCGAGGGTCAAGATATGTAGGACCGACTGGGTTTTGTTAAGATATGCAGGATCAATGTTTTTTTAAGATATGTAGGACCAACGGGGTTTTGTTAAGATATGTAGGACCAACAGGGTTTTGTTAAGATATGTAGGAACAACGGGGTTTTGTTAAAATATGTAGGACCAACAGGGTTTAATCTATGTAGGACCAACGGAGTTTAAGATTTGTAGGACAAACGGGGTTTTGTTAAGATATGTAGGACCAACGGGTTTTGTTTAGATATGTAGGACCAACAGGGTTTTGTTAAGATATGTAGGACCAACGGGGTTTTGTTAAGGTAAGTAGGACCAACAGGGTTTTGTTAAGATATGTAGGACCAACGGGGTTTTGTTAAGATATGTAAGACCAACGGGTTTTGTTCAGATATGTAGGACCAACAGGGTTTTGTTAAGATATGTAGGACCAACGGGGTTTTGTTAAGATATGTAAGACCAACATATTTATTAAGATATGTAAGACCAACGGGGTTTTGTTAAGATATATAGGATCAGCGGGTTTTTGTTATGATACATGTATGTAGGACCAACGTTTTTTTTTAAAGATATTTCTTAAAATTATAGTGCAAACATTTTGTGAAAATAATGTTTTTTCAGATCTAGTTACAAGCAGATAACAGACTTACTCAGATATAATTATCTAACGAATATCTTACGAAAGGCAAATAAAAATGTATACTTACATCACATCTCTACAATAAATAGAAACACATTGATCGTTATAAAATGTATAAGATAATGCAATTACAGTAAAATCAAATGATATGGACAAATTTAATGTTATTTGGAAAAAAAGATATAGAAATAAGAATGTCAAAGCATCTTTGAAATATTAAATTAAACAAAATTTTCCATCACGCTACAAGGAAAAACGTTTAACAACGATATTCATTAAATATTCTAAAAAAACATGTCTGTAATAAATCAATGAAATGGATCATGTTATCTTGAATAAAGATATATAACTGGTTAAATTTTTACAATTGTTGTGATTAAATGAGTGTAGTACTTTTGACCTGTAATACAAATCTAGTCACTTCCATCAACTTTGCAATTTGAATCATTTTCTCATAAACATGTTAACCTTTAAGTTCAACAGTAGTCAATTAAAGCATAGATACTTCATTCATATGATTTGCACCACGTGACTTTTGCCCTTATGATTAAATTACTTCTCTTAGTCTAAGATTGAAATTATCAATAATATCAAAATTTCGGATAATCCAGTCCATTTCCGCCATGGATCTAATACTAATTTGTTTTGAAAAACTTCTTTTGAAGGATATGTACAAAATGGGAAGGTTGCAATTATCATGTTTTAAAAGAATTTGGACGTAAACTTAAGAAAGCAAGTAGTTTCAAAGTTATTAAGCTTTAAAATTAAACATACAAGGTGCTTCCCCTTAATGCGGACAAATCATGAACAACATCTTCTTGTATCTTGATTTCTGTTCTGAACCTTGCGTTTCGACGACTTTTAGCTATTTTATATAGCAATTATAAGTCGGTTACGTTTCCGATTTTTAAAACTAAAAAGCCTGGAAGTTTTCAAAGTTACTCTATCCAATGTTTTTTTTAACACGAACAGAACCCTAAAAACCTTTACCCAGACAAATTGTTGAAACAGCATATGAATTGACATATTGACATTTTTAATTAAGAGGCATACATAATGTTAATGTAATGGCTGCCGTTATGATAAGACAAAATGGCCGTTATGCAAATAAGCAAAATACCACAAATTTTGCCATATGTTCCGCCTTCCAAAGTCAGTAGTTTACTCGGTTATGACAAAGGATGCAATGCCTCTATAGAAAGATTATTTAGAAAAAATGACGCTGATGTCATCAAATCAATATATGTCAGTGCATCGCCGGCAATAATACTATTTTCAGTGATTTAAAGAGCTTTTTTCCTCTTCATTTCCTGTTACATAATATACATAATGCCTCATTTATTGTGTTTATCATCCAATCAATGTGTGGTTTAAGATATGTAGGACCAACTGGGGTTTTTGTTAAGATATGTAGGACCAACGTGGTTTAAGATATGTAGGATCAACGGGGTTTGTTGCGATATGTAGGACCAGCGGGGTTTAAGATATGTAGGACCAACTCAGTATTTTTTAAGATATGTAGGACCAACGTGGTTGAAGATATGTAGGACCAACGATGTTTTTGTTAAGATTTGTAGGACCAACGGGGTTTTGTTAAGATATGTACATGTACAACCAACGAGTTTTGTGAAGATATGTAGGACCAATGGGATTTTTGTTAAGATATGTAGGACCAATGTGGTTTAAGATATGTAGGATCAACGGTGTTTTTGTTAAGATATGTAGGACCAACGTGTTTAAGATATGTAGGATCAAAGGGGTTCGTTGAGATAATATGTAGGACCAACGGGGTTTACGATATGTAGGACCAACGCAGTTTTTGTTAAGATATGTAGGCCCAACGTGGTTTAAGATATGTAGGACCAACGGGTTTTTTAAGATATGTGAGACTAACAGGTTTTGTTAAGATATGTAGGACCAACAGGGTTTTGTTAAGATATGTAGGACCAACGGGGTTTTGTTAAGATATGTACAATACAATTAATAAAAGTGATGAATTCATAAAAATCAGTTTTAAACTGCAAACAGTACGCAACTAGTTTCCTTGATCTACACGAAGAAATATTAGGGATATTCGACTATCACATTTTGAAAATAATTTAGAAATGAATAAAGTGGCTTTTTCTTTATTTTTTTCTTCTTCATGAATTGACAGGCATTATACATATTAATTTATGGTGGCACACAAGAAAGCTAGCCATAGAAAAATCCCTATCAAGCAAATGGGAGAAAATAAACAATACGATACAACATTACAGAATAAATTATATAAGTATCACATTTTCACTGGGTAAAGATATTTGGAATTACAGTACAAGGATATCAATACATCAACACGTAATTTCATTAAGTGACTTTAACCTAGGAGTTCCAGTATATATTTTGTTCATTCACACACATTATTTTTTTGGGGGCAAATATGCTACATAAAGTCAAATTGTCTTTTTTTAAATCGTAAGTCTCTCTATATGAGGCTTTTTATCTTGCATCTTTGATATATTCTTTGCCAGTAAAGTGACTATCATAGATAATAGTTTTCATATGGGCTAAAAGAAACAATATCCATATTCATTGGAAGATCAATATGTGTTGCTTCATCAATTCAAACATTCAGATAGGACCATATTGATTTCTACTACAATATGACAAACCACCCACAGTGGGTATTCTTTAGTTTCTGGCACTTTCTTGCACTGTAAAAGCTTCATTCTTAAAAGTCTATAATAGTAGATAAAACAGGGTCAATCATTTGGTATTGAAATGAACAGAGTTTTATTGTTTTCGACAAATTTAAAAACACAATTATGTATTGTTTTTGCAATTTCAAACATTTTGATCTCAAAATTTTGATCATCTGCAATTTCAACTGAACTTTACCTTGGTTTAAAATTGTATTATGCATGACTTTTGAACCTTTGTTTGACTTGTAGAAAATGGCCATTGTTATCTTATAGTTCGTTTCTTTGTTTTTTGCATTTTAGTGTTTCTGTTCTGTCGTTGTTCTCCTCTTATATAAAAAAAGAAGAACATGTGGTATGATTGTCAATGGGACAACTCGCCACAAGAGACCGAAAAAACACAGAAATAAACACCTAATGGTCACTGTACGGAATTTAACAATAAGCAAAGTCCATACCGCTATAAAAGGCCCCGAAATGACTATGTAAAACAATTGAAACGAGAAAACTACCAAGTTGAAAAGCATTGAGGACCAAAAGTCAAAAAAGTTGTGCCAAATATAGGATTTTCTGCTTAAGATAAGAACATCCTTATCATTTAGAATAATTCATACTTTTGCAACCTGTATTTTTTTTTAGAATTACTATACGTGTATAATAGATAGAAATGATCAAATCGGCGACTGACTACAAAATAAGAACTGATAGATACATATCCGATCACAAGCATATAAAAATTCACAGCCGCGTTAGCCAAATCGATAAACGCACAAATTTAAGTGACGTCACATTGCAATTTCGAAAAATTTCACAAAAAATAGGATAGAATTAGGATAAAATTCAAGATTGGGTTTGTAATGTTGATATAACACGGAGACAGTAAAACGGAGATTTGCGACCGTCAAATCAAAATTGACGGTGGCAACTCTTCAACTATGGAAAGCCAACGGGGTCAAAATTCTTAATTCGTAACTTGTCAATTCGTAACTTATTACTGTGTAATTTCTAAATTGTCAATTCGTAAATTGTTAATTTGTAACTTGTTACTGTGAAATTCATAATGCTTAATTCGTAAATTGTCAATTTGTAACTTGCACCTTTGTAGTTTCAACATTCTTAATCGGTAAATTGTCAGTTTGTTACTTGTAACTGTGCAATTTCATAATGCTTCATTCGTAAATTGTCGATTTGTAACTTGTATCTTTGTATCAAAATTCAACATTCTTCATTTGTTAATTGTCAATGTGTAACTTGTAGATTTCAAAATTCTTTATTGGTAAATTGTCTTTTTGTATATTGATGTTTTGTAACTTGTAACATGTGACTTGTCGATTCGTGAATTGTCGATGTGTGAAATGTCGAAGTGTTAAATGTCAACGTTGTATTATGCTAACGATCATTATGACGACAGATGGCGCTCGGCTTCTACTTCTGAGTATAAGCCTCCTGTAAGTAGGAGCACCGCCATATGGAATATATACCAAAGGAGTTCAAATCAATTATGTACAGCGCATACATTTAAAAGATAACAAATAGATAAATACATTCATTTTGTTTGTTTTATATGGCATGTATAAAAGGGACTCGGTTTTATATTGAGGTAACCTCGTATAAACATGTTTGTTTACTGTACTGGTCACCAAACCTGCAATGAGGTGTGTCACTTCCTTTATTAAGGTATATAGATGTGTCGCTGGAACGGGCTTTCTATGGTCGGGTTGTTGTCTCTTTGGCACATTCCCCATTTCCATTCTCAAGTTTATTCCGTATCAACTTCGCAAATATATTACTGTCACTTGGCAAGAAATTTCTACTTAATATTTACCCGGGTCAAAACAAGACTAAAAACATGAAATATAAGACGGTGCTGGAAAAATACTAATATTGTCCTGGGCCCACAAATTTTGGACTCAATTTATAATGGCAGAAATGGTTTGACAACCATCATTCATTAATATTATAATCTCAATATTAAAATTTCAGAAAAGAATGTAATTATCTAATGATATGTTTTAATACAAGAAACAAATGGACGAACAGTCTTTATTTATTTGGCTCCTGAGTAATGAACATAAATCAGGAATCTGATGTACAGTAGTTGTCGTTTGTTGATGTAATTTATACGTGTTTCTCGTTTTTTTTGTTTTTTTTTTATATAGAGTAGACTGTTGGTTTTCCCGTTTGAATGGTTTTACACTAGTAATTTTAAGGGCCCTTTGTAGCTTGTTGCTCGGTGTGAGCCAAGGCTCCGTGTTGAATGCCGTATCTTGACCTATAATGGGTTACTTTAATAAATTGTTACTAGTATTTGGATGGAGAGTTGTCTCATTTGGCGCTCATACCACATCTTCCTATATCTATAAAAAAATGTTTAATGATATCATATAAGTACTTTGAAAAACAAACTGAATAAAAAAATATTTTAAATGAGTCACTTAGTTCATGTATACTATATATCAAAACTGTGTTGAATATGCACTATTTTGTAATAAAATCTAAAGGAACCAGACAACTAATCGAGGCCCTAAAATTTGAGATATTGTCAACCGAAATTCGAGAAAACCGCATATATTTTAATGGTCAGGTCAATAATGGGTTATGGTCAATAGTATGAGACCAGAACACATCTACAATCATCAATAAGCTTGAAAAAATACAGGGACAACCTGTGAGATTTATAACAGGAGAGTACAAATCCAGAGAAGTTGGTTGCGTCTCAAACACGGTCACCAAACTGAAACTACATGACATACAGACAAGACGCTCAAGTCAGAAGCTAATATTTCTGTACGAGGTGGTCGCAGTGCTATAGAACTAAACAATTAAAAAAAAACTCGTCCAAAAAGAACACTAAATTTGAGAAGGGAGATGGGGAATGTATCAAAGAGACAACAACCCGACCATAGAGCAGACAACAACCGAAGGCCACCAATGGGTCTTCAATGCAACGAGAAACTCCCTCACCCGGAGGAGTCCTTCAGCTGGCCCATGTATAGTAGTTCAGTGATACCGGACGTCATACTGAACTCCGAATTATAATTACACAAGAAACAAAAATTAAAAATCATACAAGACTAACAATTAGAGGCCAGTGTTTTTTTTCGAAATCTCAAACCCCCCTTCCTAATACTCCCAATTTTAAACAAATTGACGCCCTCTCCCTCTGACTTGTGGATACAACGAAGTTGCGGAGGGTGTAATGTTTTGACCCGTCCGTCTGTCTGTCTGCCTGTCCGTCCGTACGTCAGTCCATCGGTCCTGTTTCTTGTCATCGCAACTCCTCTCAAACCACACAACAGAATTTCATGATAATAAGGACATACTAAGTAGATTTGCATATCGACAAGAAATTACAATTCAATTTTTTTTTCTAGAAGTTACGCCCCTTTGAACTTATGTGCTTCGATATACCTCTGCAACAGTTTATCGTCGCAACTCCTCTGAAACCACACCAGAGAAATTTCATGAAACCTTGTAGATAATAAGGACATACTATGTAGATGTATATATCGACAGGAAATTATGATTCATTTTTTTTTCTTATACAACTTTTTTTTCTTACAGTTATTTTATTTCTCCAGTGACAATGTGGGTACCTGGGGCATGTGAGCGCGCTCACTAAGGTTCTTTAAATTTATTTATCCACGAAAATATTTGCACATTATTTGGGGTTTGGCCAAAGGAGTATGTATTTGGTCATTTTTAAAATCAATTGATAGCCTAGGATCCTGGCTGACTGCTCGACAGAAGAGCCAGGTGGAATACAACCTGGTTTGTCAATAGAATATTAGGATTATATTGTTACGAATTCATTGCAAATGATTTTTTATTTTATATTTGACATGCAAATTTCAAAAAAAATAAGTATATTGATTAACATCGTGCATCATTTCAGTTAATTAACGATTGACAGCATGTTAGATTTAGTAAGGTTGCTGGGCTATAAGGAGGTGTGGCACCAGGTGGGGTTCATATCGGGAGTACGGGGCATTAAGCAGCTTTTGAGATCGAGGGACTCGTGAATATTTTGGTCTTTTTGGTTGTACATTTTTATTGTAGGAAATCTGGTAGCGGCAATTTTTAAGCTTCTTGACCAGAAAAATTCAGTAGGCATATATATTAATACATAAAATTGAGAATGGAAATGGGGAATGTGTCAAAGAGACAACAACCCCACCATATAACCGACAACAGCAGAATAGAATACATATGTCAGCGCTTTCCTGTCAGAATAAAATGGTCCGATAATAGCATTTTATGATTAATAGAAATCGTTTATTACTAGTACCTGAGGTTTTCAGTAATGATGTAGCCTTTTAAAGCCGACTATATGGTATTAGGTTTTGTCATTGATGAAGGCCGTAGGTTGCCTATAATTACTTACATCGACTTTATTTGTACTTCGCGTTGGTGGATAGTTGTCTCATTGGCAATCATACGGTTTATTACCACATCTCTTTATTGTATATACCTGAATATTCCAGTAGTAATATTCCACTGACCAACGACTATTTCATTAACCCCGTAATTAGGAGAGCCTCAATTACGTTGAGGGACTGAACTACTCGGGATGTTTTTTTTATATAGTTTCCGTTCTCGAACGAAAGTCTACGTCAGTAAACAAAATAAAACTGGGATCCTGTAAACATGCAATTTTTGTTTTGCTTTTTTTAGACGCATGTGCTGTAATTAATGGATTAAAATTACTATGGAATATATTTCACATGGAGGTACTCCGACTTACAGGAGAATTATACACCGAAATTTTAATATTGAGATTATAATATTAATGAATGATGGTTGTCAAACCATTTCTGCCATTATTAATTGAGTCCAAAATTTGTGGGCCCAGGACAATATTAGTTTTTTTCCAGCACCGTCTTATATTTCATGTTTTTAGTCTTGTTTTGACCCGGGTAAATATTAAGTAGAAATTTCTTGCCAAGTGACAGTAATATATTTGCGAAGTTGATAAGGAATAAACTTGAGAATGGAAATGGGGAATGTGCCAAAGAGACAACAACCCGACCATAGAAAGCCCGTTCCAGCGACACATCTATATACCTTAATAAAGGAAGTGACACACCTCATTGCAGGTTTGGTGACCAGTACAGTAAACAAACATGTTTATACGAGGTTACCTCAATATAAAACCGAGTCCCTTTTATACATGCCATATAAAACAAACAAAATGAATGTATTTATCTATTTGTTATCTTTTAAATGTATGCGCTGTACATAATTGATTTAAACTCCTTTGGTATATACTGTGAAAGAACTTTTATTCGTGGGGTACCAATTTTCGTGGTTTTCGTGGATGACTTTATCCACGAATTTAAGTGTCCAACGAAATAAAACAACCATTGTCCAAATCAAGACATGGAAAGATCCCCATGATGGCATCGGTAGGTTAAACTACTGATATGACCTAGAGAATATATTGAATAACGCCAAATCTAAGAATACTTTACTAAGATCTACTAACAGTCACTTTCCGGTATTGATATGCTAGTATGATAAAGTGTTCATTTTATATGCTCATAGTTCTGTACATATGGGAAATAATAATTTCATGATTGGCTTCATTTTGATAAGAATTATTTAGCAATTCAAGATACGTTTATAACATTTGTTTATGTTACTGTTAGGTGACATGTTTATGGCCTAATTGACACCTTTAATGGTCTTTAATCTGTTGATCACTTAATCATGGGTTCATTACGACATTAGTGTTATCACTACGATTTACACGGGTCAATGTTTACTTTGCAATTTCCTTCAATCCAGACTATTTGTAACCTTCGTTTCTAAAGGCATTAATTTTTCAATTTTTTTTTTAGAAAACTATAATCCACGAATTTAAAAACCCACGAACATGTAAATATTGCTTAAACCACGAAAATTGATACCCACGAATTAAAGTACTTTCACAGTATTCCATATGGCGGTGCTCCTACTTACAGGAGGCTTATACTCAGAAGTAGAAGCCGAGCGCCATCTGTCGTCATAATGATCGTTAGCATAATACAACGATGACATTTAATACTTCGACATTTCACACATCGACAATTCACGAATCGACAAGTCACATGTTACAAGTTACAAAACATCAATATACAAAAAGACAATTTACCAATAAAGAATTTTGAAATCTACAAGTTACACATTGACAATTAACAAATGAAGAATGTTGAATTTTGATACAAAGATACAAGTTACAAATCGACAATTTACGAATGAAGCATTATGAAATTGCACAGTTACAAGTAACAAACTGACAATTTACCGATTAAGAATGTTGAAACTACAAAGGTGCAAGTTACAAATTGACAATTTACGAATTAAGCATTATGAATTGCACAGTAACAAGTTACAAATTAACAATTTACGAATTGACAATTTAGAAATTACACATTTACAAGTTACGAATTGACAAGTTACGAATTAAGAATTTTGACCCCGTTGGCTTTCCATATTCAACTACAGTACTGTTATTCCGATTCTAATGCATTACAAAAAATAAAAATACGATAAACCTTGAAAAAATGTCTAAATTTGACAAATAGAAAAAAATCCGCGAAACTTCATGAATGATTTTGTCACAAAGACGTCATGGCTAAACGTGACGTCATACAAATGAAAACTTACAAACTGGAGTTTATTACGTTACCTGTATGCTTCAAATTCGGATAAAATAACATTAAAACGGCGAATTCGAGGTAGGTGTTGTTTTATTTTCGAGTGTATATTATATACTAATATTTCTAGTAGACCTTATATTTAATACAACAAATGTCTTTTTTATCTAGGTGCATCACAGCTCGTTTACACCAGGGAAGAGTTTCCCATTATGCATTAAGCAGGTGAAGATTTCTGACTGTGACAAATACCTGTTGAAATAGATAAGTCTCACTAATGAACTCAATATTGAAGTAGGTATATCAGGTATAATTAATTATTTAATGATATGATGCTTATACTTACTGCCTAGGTGATTTTCTGAAAAAAAAAATCAATCTAATTATAAAATAAAACATAATAAAAATAATAGAATAACATAATAAAACATAAAGAACACCAATAAATAAATATGCTAGTTTATGCCACTAACATATATCAAGTAGGAATAACATTTACAGTAAATGATAAACTATGTCTTGGATCTATGATCAGTCCCTGGGGTGTCCATTTGCAATAAGAGATGATAGGACATGCCGCTAGAAAGATCACCTTTCTAAGCTTGATAATATGTGAATAGGTTGGGAAAACTGTCAGAAATATATGATGAGGTCAATAAAGTTCCAATAACTTCGTCTGTCATTTTTATTGGTCTTCATGACTGTGTTTAATCAACCATTTGTTTTTAACTTTTGGCACTTTTGGGTTTCCACTGTCACATCATACACCAAACGAAACCCAAACAGTATGGGCAAAGTTAACATTTTAACCTACGCAGTATATGAAAAGATTTTTGAAATTTAAATAATGTAAAACGGTTGGGGTAACAGAAGCAAAGCGACACCCCCTATCAACTAAATATTAAGTTGTGCACCCAACCCGAGGATCGGTCGATCATATTGCTCCTTTAACTCAAAATCTGTTTTATTTATAAACATTATTTCAACTATAAGATATAATGAGAACAATTGTGTTTATGTCAGATACTCAAATATATAAGTATGTACTGGTGTTAATAATGTTTTCGTTTTTGTGTAAAAATATTAATGCAAGATATTCTTTACAATCATCTTATAATAATTGTACTTTCAATATTCCGTCCGAGAACACATTGTATGACAAAAAACATTGAAATATTACAGTACAGTTCTTTGAAACAGTATTACTGTAGAAATCCAAAACATAGAAACGATAGAACTGTTCAAACGAAGTTATTATAATTTCTTGTATCTAAACTAAAAATGTAATTATCAGATGAAGTTTGTCTACTTTTGAAAAAATCAATATATATATTTGTCTTGTATATCTGACGTTTGCAAAATATGTTCATTAACCAATTCTGTATGTTTTTCGCCATTTGTTTTTGAATTAAAAGTTGTGTGTATGTCAACGTATATATTATATTATTGTTACATTTTGAGTTTCATCGGGGAAGATTATTAATATTCTTACTGAGTTTACCCTCTTTAGATAAAGTATTTATCATTATTATATTACATCACATTTCTGTATCAATTCAATATGACTTTTTCAGTATATTTTTCGTTAACAAATTTGTATAGGAGTACTTACTCAGAAGTTATTTCTGTCCTGAAATGTACACAATTTAGAGTTTAAATTTTATTTGTAAATCAAAACACATATCAAAGAACCCAAGACAAAAATATAAATAATAGGCACACATATGTTGTTTTGTAAAAGTATGGTACATTGCTTTTTATACACACCGATGTGATCATACCATTTATAGTTTCCTTAACGAATTACAGGTAAAAGAATTTAAAAATACAAAGCATTCGGATAATACATCCTTCTCCTTAATTAATAAACATAATAAGATTAGATAACTAAAATAAAATTTTGAATTGAAACAACTACTAGTAGCTCATGTGGAAAGCACCAAATAATACTTTGCAGTTTATAATGACAAATGGATCAAGAACCAGTCTTTAATGTCATTTAAGTTAATCAAAAAATATCTTTGTTATGCACACAATCCAAAATGTAATGTGCAATAACAAAACGTGTTTAAAACCATTGTATTGAGACTAGAAAAATTCAAAACAGGTAAACGTGAACCATCATATAGAAGTAAAAGGATCTGTTATGTTTGTCAATGAAACAACTATTCATCATAGTAAAACTGATGGAGACAAAATCCCCATGTTGTTCAATGTTTCTGTTTTATGCATTTAAACGTTTACATTCATACGTGTGTACTTATTCAACATAATCCAAATGAAAGAAAAATCAATCGGACAAAACAAAAGAAAAGGTCAAAATGAATACATTGGGTTAAGATAGTTAAGACGGAAATACATCGATGTCATTAATCAACAGCCATCTAGATCCCTATCATAGGTTCGTCTTTCAAAAATCGTAGCCCCATTCTCGGAATTTCATTAAGAAGACCAATTGAAGTGACTAACCATATCAACACAGTACTTCCAGTATGGAGAGTTTACGTGTTATGCTTCTTCTGATATATATGTATTACCCTCCATTTATACCCAGTAAAGTATGTCACCATAGTTCACATTGCATTTGAGACATCTATTCACCTATTCAAAGATCTTAAACTGCGATTGCATGGCGCTTATACGAAAAATTGATACGAAAACAAGTCGTCTCAGTTAACCCGTTTCTGATCGGGATCCTAAAACATGTATATCTTAAAACACTGTCTCAACGTTGTCGTGTTAGGAGCATCGACACCTCCTCTTTTCAAACTAATAATGACCTTTAAATGTGAACATGTACGAGCATGACATATAAATTGCGACAGACAAGTATTCATATTTAAATTGATAAGCTGTAATTAGTCCAGAGGTAGGGAAAAGAGGATATTAATAAATTAATAGATTTTAATATAATACAACCAATGACTAAGTTACTGAATGAGATATGTATTTTTTATGTCTTACATATTTGAGCTTCATTATTAAAAAAATAATGCTGTCTGCTATTATCACAATGCTTTTTTTCCAAGAGTTAAAAAATATTCTACCCGTCTACATTGTTGAATTAACTATTGTGTCCTCTTTATCATGGTGGTATGTTTGTTTACTCACGAACAGTCTCTTATATGTATTTATCAAAGTTGTACAAAATCGAACATGTAAAAATGTTGTTTGTTTATAGTTGACACGTGTTTTGTTAATTATGGTAATGTCGGTTCAATTGGGAGATTGAGTTCACGCACGAGTGAACTAGATGGTTTAAAGTCATTCGAGCAATTGAAGTCTAAGTGTACAGTAGCATTTTACCAAATTAAAACTATTAATAATGATATTATTTATTTTCAGGTTTGTAGGCCTGTAGTATTGGGAAACCAGTACAAGCTGCTTAATACCTTTGTATTTTTACGAACTTTCCACAATATTATACTCATATTTATAATAAATTGTGCGCTTGTCTTTGCAAGTGGGGTCTCCCGTGTTAAAGTTTTGTGGTTATTTGATAAATATTTTATGTTCGTTTGAGTTCACGAATTATAATTTAACAGTAAATACATAAGTGTAGAATACATATTCCCGAATATATCATATCACTTAAAATAGGTAAAGGCTAGAGTCTGAGCCTAATTAATAACTAATTAAGATTGAAAAGTGGAAATGAGTTTTATCATGAATACTCAAAGATATAATTTTTGGACCTATGACTGATAAAGGGTCTAAAATGAAATATGCCATGTCGTAATCTATATATACTTTACGCGCGTTTTGATAATATCATTCAGGAAAGTGGAATCAATGTGTATGGTATTGGCAATAAAGGTTATAACTTGATAAACACAGATCTATTTCATCAATTGGTTATAACATCTTTAACATAAAATTAAATTTTATTAAAAGGGAAACACTTGCTTTGTGCTTACATATCTATGTTGTTCAAACTTGTACATGTTGTATGTCTTATTTTATTATGAACTTTGCACTTATTCTTGGTCTTTTGTACTCTTTCGAAAGAAAACTACATAACATCACACTTACCTGCATCCATTGCATCTGTATCTGTATTGTTTAGCCGTTGTTGTAACTCTATAAAAGATATCATGTTTGGAATTTCTCAAGGGAGATGTCTAACGTATAGCATTTGTTCTGATATAAATATGTTAACGTTAATTCTTATTTAATTACTCACCTCTAATTTTGCTCGACATTTTACTCTCATATCAATATTAAGCGCCACAATTAGGCAATCTTTCAAAATTGTTGATCTCTTTTCTGGACAAAATTTTATCATGAATACTTTAAGGTATAACATTTAGGAAAACTAAACTGAACGAATAACATATATTTTCCTTACTTATGAATTTTGTGCAACCTATTAGTCTTATCAATCAAAGAAAACCATATGTATATTCTAAAACCAACGTCTCTAAAATTAGTGGATACAAAAATGATTACCAAAAAGAGAATCAATTTAAAGCAAGTTACGGTACTGCCAAATTACTGATTAGTTCTAAGTGGTTTGTTTTATAATAATATCTTGTCTGCCAGAGAAAGAACCAGTATTTAACATATGATAACTTAGTATATTATACGTTCGTATTGTTAAGGTGGTACCTTGACGAAAATTAATGTGTCTCGTTTTATTTTCATAAAATTTTGACAAAATATTTACTTTTACCCTTTGACAAAAATAAAAATTTAAAAAACCTTGAACCAATCATTTTCTCAGAAAAAAATGGTTGGATATATAGCAGTTTAAAAAACCCTTATTTTGATCATTGAGAAGCTTAATATTATCTTAACTATTCAACGTAATTAAAACGTTTTGCTGTTTTTACAGAGTTGTCTCCCTGTAGTGTTAGGTACCACTCTAATATCATACAATCGGTTCAACTTGAATCAAAACCAAGTGAACAATGGATAATTACAGAGATGAAGAACACTACAACGCAATGTCAAATATGACTTTGAAGGACAAAACTTTGTATTTTGGTTTTATTATTATAGCAAAAGCCAATCAACGGGAGAGATGAGCGAACATTAAAAACGGAAATTAAAGAAACAACTTTGTTAAATAGATATAGGAAGATGTGGTGTGAGTGAATGTCTATTATAAATACAAACTTGACGTTCTTCTGAGGTTTCGGGTTTTCTTCTTTTTTGACAGTTTCTCTGAGAAAAAAACAATGATCTTATTAACAATTTCATTCTCATCTGATATGTGCGTCAAAATTGTAAATTATAATCAAATCAATTAAGGGGTCATCCATAATTGTCAACCATTTTCCAAAGTGTACAAAACGTACACTTGGGGGGAGGGGGTTAAAAATCAACATTTTTACCGTACGCTTTTTTTGTATTTCCGGAATTTATATCGTTTCCGTAGGGAAAGTCGATTTATCAAATCGCCGGAGAATTGGCTTGGGTGTGTTTCTCTTCTAATTTCTTCTTTATTATTTTCACTTGATGATATTGATTTCGATATCATAATTCTACTCAATCGGGATTGAACGATTAAAAGATCAAATCATATGAAAACTAAATTTTTCAAAAATGTGAACTAGTAAAATTATTTAAACAAAAAGTTTGCAAGCATTTCTTAGTACCCCCGATTGTCAATTTCACCTGCTTTATTATTGATCGATATCATTTTACTCTGTTTAATAAACAAAATTGATTGAAACACTAAATTCTTTGAATGTTTTGATTTTGACAAGGACGTATATTAGAAATATGTTAGTTATACGTCCTTGATTTTGACAAGACGCCATTTTGTGAAAAGATTTTAAACTGGTCCTTCGATTAATTTCCATGTAATGCATTCCAAAATAGTAAACTAGTAAACCGGAAGTAAACTTATTTTTCTTAGTATAAGCCTCCTTTAATAAGGAGCACCTCTATATGAAGTTTAATCTTAACTTAAAAAATATCCAATATATGTACACGTTACAGTATATATACATAAACGATAATAGTGCCATGAATGGCATATTTACAGGGACCTTTTAAATAGAAATACAGGCGGGAAATTTAAAAACTCAAAATGTTTTAAAACATTACACTTTTATTGATTACTGTCTTGAGCTCTGATTCCATCAACAACTGTCAGTCCATACTTTACCAATGCAATATAACCATGCATTTCCCTTTCTTTGATTCTTAGCATAATTTATGTGCCCTTTTGTTAATCTTTTGCATGCTCTATGTGCCCTTTTTTATTGGAGTTACCATTCCCACTGTGTGATAAGGGAAACACTAATCTTTGTACTCTTTATTCTGACAAAACACAAGCATCACAGATAGATGTCATCAAATAAAACAGTCAGATATGTTTTAGTTTTTTTTTTTCAATGCAAATTTCTATATTAAACTAAAATATAACAGACAGGATCTTCTTTTTATTAGAATGACTGATTCTTCTCTTGAAATCTGAAAATGGTTGATGTACACTTTTTGAGGGAGGGTGGGGGGTCTGAAAAAGTGTACGTTTTGTACACTTTGGAAAATGGTTGACAATTATGGATGACCCCTAATAGTGTTTTACTAAATATAAACAAACAGAATTAGCTTTATTACGATAACCCAAAAATAACACAAACTAGTTCCCAAATTGCATTAAAAGTACTTTTTTTCCTTACGATTGACTTGATAAGATTTTGTTGTCAGTTGATATAAAGTTTGTATTAACACTTTGTTATTGAAAACTGTAGTTTCCTTTTTGTCGCTTATTAAAGACCCTTTAGTTTCTTTGGTTGGTGACTTCTTGGCGCGAGTTCCAGTCTTGAGATAAAACTTAAGCTAGAAAGACCAATTATTCAATGAAACTTAAACACATAATTAAGCGTTTACGGAGTGAATTTATGAATAGTTCTTCGTCAAAAATCAAAGAAAATCAGTTTTGAGATTTTTATGTTACTATCGAATTGGGAAGGATCCTGAAACATCCTTTGATAAATCGGATTTACAGTTTCCCCCTTAAATTTATTTCACTTCAAAGCTTTTGTCTTAAGATTATTCAATCTTTTCTTAAATTCGCTATATCATTAGTGTATAAAAGGTCCTTTATGGTGTTTAACATTCCTTAACAATTCAACTTAATATTTTTATCGTAAGATTAGTTTTTCGCTTTAGACTTTTTGTGAAAGGGCTACTGAATTTTTATTATTTAAAGTATAAACCTGTTTTCCAATTTTTATAAGTAGATATTAAAATTCAAATGTGTACTTGGAGGATGTTGAATCCTACTGAATTCCAATTTAAACTATAAACATATATTAAGGCTTCTATAAAGTCAACACATAAATTTGCGTGTTTTGTAACTCATGAAATGCTGGTTATTTTAATCAATGATCAGAACACGACTGACATTTTTGAATGACAGTGTATATATAGGCATTACATTATCGCATATTCTATTAAATCTGGAGAACTTTGATTATCTGAGATACAAATACATTATATTATTGAAACACGAAGCGGAAGATGCCATAATTATTCAACCCAGTCGAAACGAGACTGCTTATATACCAAAGTTCATATGAAAAAAAGAGAAAAACACAATTAGAGTTTTCAAAGCACTTCATAGAATCAATAACTAAGAACAAACTTACCCAAATGTTAGTTCCCCAACCAGTTTCCCTATTTCTCCCTCTGCTACTGTCTTTTTGGCATACTTGACTGATGGCATAATAGGAATCTGTATTTCTTGTATTTGATGGATTTGCGATTTCATTTGTTTAAGCTTTTGTAACAATTTCGAAGTATCTTTTATCCCCTGTGTGTTTTGATAACACTTCTGCTGCTCCTTTGCCTTATCCAACGCTGTTTTTAACTCATTTCTAACAGACTGTAAGGTTTGAACATTCCATGTGTCATTTTCTTTTACCGTATTAATAAGACCCTCAACTTTCTGATCAATCATTTCTTTTAATCTTTTGCCTTCTTCTCTAATGGACTGGATAACTTTCTGTACATCAGCTTGATATTGATTTGACCCTTGGTCAATATTTGCTATCTTTGACTGCAGGTTTCTCATCTTCATGTCGATCACCATTTTGACCTCAGCTTTGATCCCTTCAGTTGATTCCCTGATTTCTGCAAAATCATGTGATTTGTGTTTTTTAATCACACATATTTTACATATTGCAGTATTACATTCCATGCAATAATATATGAAGTTTTCATCATGTTCTTTACAATATAGTTTAACTTCCGGGTTGATATTTGGACCACTTAGAAATGTATGGCTTTTGCTCATATTCGTCCGTAAATGAGATATTTTACATCCATCACAAAACAACTGGTTACACTGTTCACAGTAATTATGTCCAGGTCCAGAAACACATATCTCACACGTTTTAGAAGCAGCCTGAGCCATTTTGATTTGTTTTGTTTGCAAGTTGTTATGACAAGGTTATTTAAATCCCGGACGTATACGGAAATAGAATAACCTTTACGGATCAATAATGAATTTTTGTTTAACTAAAGGTAGAATTTTAAACTTATCCTATCACTAGCATTATTATACATTTAACAGTCTAATTGTAGTAAATTCACACCGTTGTAAATGAAACGATCACTGCAATCCCATATTGTTAATGTATAAGCAACACGTTGTAGTTATTCAATCTGTAATATCCTTTAATAGTAAGATGTTTATTGATATATTGGGTATCAGGGTATATGCAAAATAAGCCACTTAAATTTTTTTTTTATTAGGTGACAAAATTTACAATACAATAGACAGCTTTAAATAGTTGCTAAACAGTTTATGTACTAGGGTCAACAGCCTTGAATATTCTGATCTATTTAACTATTTTAAAGTGTACCTGTAAAAAGGATAATAAGGTAAAATGATTCACGCACAAAACATATTTTAAAAATATCAGATTATATACATTTGTAAGATATAATTAGGTGTCTGGAACAGGTAATATCGGAGATTTATACGTTAGGACATATATCAAGAACATTAGACAAGTGTATGTATGTAACTATTCAAATACATGTAACTGTTAAGTAGTTCGATATGGCGACAGTAGCAATATAGTTAACCAATTTTCATATCTCCTAGGAAAAGACAGATCAAGGTAAAAAAAAGCTAATAGACTCGCATGAAATTTATTGTGTAGTTGTATCGTAAATTGACGCAATATAACGCAAACGAAATTACCAACATAAGTAGTTTGAAATTGACTAACATAGCTCGGAACATAGGTCCGTAGCCGGCCGGTTTATACAGGTTTTACTGTATCACAGTACAGCCTTCAACTGATTTTTATAGTTCGTTCTTATGTTGTACTGTTATACCACTGTCCCAGGTTATGGAAGGGTTGGGATCCCGCTAACATGTTTAACCCCGCCACATTATTTATGTATGTGCCTGTCCCAAGTCAGAAGCCTGTAATTCAGTGGTTGTCGGTTTTTTTATGTGTTACATATTTGTTTTTCTTTCATTTTTTTTCATATAAATAAGGCCGTTTGTTTTCTCGTTTGAATTGTTTTACATTGTCATATCGGGGCCTTTCATAGCTGACTATGCGGTATGTGCTTTGTTTATTGTTGAAGGCCGTACGGTGACATGTAGTTGTTAATGTATGTGTCATTTTGGTCTCTTGGACAGTTGTCGCATTGGCAATCATACCACATCTTCTTTTTTCATATTACATAGCATTCAGTGGTAGTGATATGATCATGTTATCAGTCAGGATACAGTTATATGCATTGTTTTGCTTATTTAATTTTATGGCACACAATTGCTGTTCAAAATTTATATAGTGTACAGCATTGTACTTAGTATTCCTGATATATAAAGGTTAACAGGTCGTCAGGAGGAATATCTAAAAGTTAATTGATATGTTCGAGCTTTTAATTTTGCAATTTGCATAGGCACTTCCCGTTTAGATTTTTCCCAGTAGTTCAGGGTTTCTGTTATGTACTATTTGATATTTTACATTAACATAAGTGATTGTATGTTTATTGGTCAATTTCTTTTCGATATTGGTTTTTCATATTAGTTTATTCAGCGTGTTTGTCATCAACAAACTATCATTAAATGTTCTGGGTGATTTGAGTATCTACGGAATATAAATTGTCAGTCATTACCACATAGGTGAATTATAATTTGCTTGATTTTGAAGCATAAACTAAATATTTACTTTTTTAAACTTTGAGGTTAGAGTTGGTTTGTAAATTGACAATATACAAAACACTCAGGAAGACATGATTATGCATAAAATACTATACAACACAAAGTTAACAAAAGAAAGGAGTGAATGCGTTATCGAATATTGTAACTTTTTGAAAGGTTTGGGAAAGTATTTAAAAAGTCACTCGACACGGTTGAAAACGTTAACTTTAAACTTCTGTATCGTCGACAAGATAGCCTTTGTATTATTTTAAACACTGATATAGCAATTTTTTTCTTCCATCACCCTTACACGGTCCATGGACACCAGCGTGTCGTCTAAAATGGCAGTTGTTCCTTAATCAACAGACATTACAAATACCTCGATTACAACACATTTAGATCATTGTTCTTATGAATAGCAGTAATATCCGTACACAGCTGTGTTTTGACTGTTCTACTACAAGACATTTTACACTGTAATGACTCTGATCATTTCTCAATGTTAACCAAAAATACATAACCTTCAAATTTTGATAACAGATATTTAATTTACAAGCAATGAAATTTGAAGAAAAAATGTCTTTAGCAGAAGCTACGATGATCTAAATTGTAAAACTTAAAATCCCGTCCCGACTAGAGTGTAACCTTTGTGGATTGGTAAATGTCGGCGAAACAAAACACAATCTGTATAAACGCACGAGGTGCCATAAATCAGACATTAACAACAATGCAATCATTTAAGTCAGGATGATCAATCAATCCTTTGTTAGCAAGTTCGCTTCATCGAAACACTATACCACATGACCATCAAAAATATATATGCTATATACAAAAATTAAGACTACTAGATTCGTGCATTACGAACTGTGAACTATATGGTTACAACATTGACAGTATAAGTATTGTATATAGTCCTTCCTTAATTCGTTGATTGTGATGATCATGTTCACTCTACTCCTCGACACAGACGCAATCCTGGTCATCGTCAATAATCACAATTTCTCTATGAGGTTAATCATCCCAGATTTATTAGTGACCTTCTGCGATTGTTAAAAAAGTCAGACTTGTTGATTAAAGTGATATACAGCCCTGTCTAAATCTTTCTTTTTTCTCCATGCAACAACTTCAGCGATGTCCGTTCTGGTGAATCAATACCTCCCTTCTTTAAAGATTTGTCTCAATCTATCATTTCTTATACTTATATCAAACCAATTGCAACTAAAATGGTAAACTTAAAACACGTGCTTCAGTATCATGACTAAGATCACAATAGTACTGGGGACTACATATTACCAATAACATTTGTCCATGAAATATATATCTGAAGACCCAAAATAAATCCAACAATTGGAAACGACACTTCAAAATATTGATTTATTAAGTCTATGACATGAAAAGGTAAAGAGCGCAAGAAGACGGAAATACTCATTCAGAATTGACTAAGACTGTGCGGTCGTTGATATAAAACAGAATTATAACATTGAATGGATAAATGAATATAAATACATGTTCACTTGTTACATAAATCTTTTAGACCAAATTGTTGCACTTGTCTTACATCCGTAACAAATACTTTATTGTCATCAAAGAGTAAACCTTAACACATAGATTGTACTTAGTGAAAAATCACTTAGTTTCTAACAATAATCCAAAATACTTCAAACTGACATTATCAAGATCCTCAATTAATATCTTAATTGACAACGTATTAGTTCGGTTTGGTCTAAAAGAAGATGGGTTTTTTCAAAAAGCAATCGAAAGAAATGTCTGTTTCACAGATAGCAACGGATATGTTCAAACTGTTGTGACTAAAATACCATCTAGTTTTGCCCGAATGTGGCCTTTCGAATTATACTTGTCACCGTGTTTGTAATAACACGACCAACACAACGTCTACCACACGTAGAACAGGATCTGCTCACTCTTTTGGATCAAATGAGATCACTCCTAGTTATTGGCGGTGTTCGAGTTTCTTGGTTTTTTAGATTGTTATGTTAAATTTTTTGTACTGACATCTTTCCACTAAATTGCAAATATTGCAGAAATAAGCCACTGAAGTTGTAGAGCAATTCACAATTTGAAAACCATACTTATTGCATTCATTTGGCATTTTATTTGACTTCTCAGCGACAGATAAGTTACGCATAAGTCATTTGGTTGACTGATTTAATCCACAAAGAATCATTCTTATACAGTCAGGTAAAAACTACGATTAACATTAATATGACATCAAACAAACCTAGAAACATTTGATATAATGGAAATTTGAAGCGTCTGTCATACAAATGAGATTACCTAACTTTAAAATCAGGTTAAATGCACCATTTTCTACATTAGAAAATGTCTGTACCAAGTCAGGAAAATTACAGTTGTTATCCATTTGTTTGATGTTTTTGAGTTTTTTTGCGTTTGATAAGAACTTTTCTTTTTGAATTTTCCTGAGAGTTCAATATCTTTGTGATTTTACTTTTTACCACATGTTTGCTATCCTATTTTATCTGTAAAATCGAAAATGGAAATGGGGAATGTGCCAAAGAGACAACAACCCAACCATAGAAAAGCCTACGGCAGAAGGTCATCAATAGGTCTTCAAAGCAGAAAGAAACTCCCGCACCCGGAGGCGTCCTGCAGCTGGCCCCTAAACAAATATCTATACTAGTTCAGTGATAATGGACGTCTACTAAACTCCGAATAAACACAAGAAACTAAAATTAAAAATCATACAAGACTAACAAAGGCCGGAGGCTCCTTACTTGGGACAGGCGCAAAAATGCGGCGTGGTTACACATGTTTTTTGAGATCTCAACCCTCCCTCTTTACCTCTAGCCAATCAAGAAAAGTAAACGCATAACAATACGCACAGTAAAATTCAGTTCAAGAGAAGTCCGAGTCCGATCGATGTCAAAAGTGGTAACAAACGAAAATAAACAAAATGATTATAATACATAGGTAACAACAGACTGCTAGCAGTTACTGACATGCGAGCTCTAGACCTCAATAAATTGTACTTATATCTATATCGGGTGATATTACTCAACTGTTTTCAGAGGTCACCTTGATCGTAAGATAGATGGCATCGAGACTAAAATAAACATGACATACTGATACTTATTATCGAGTGCATGCATTTTAAAATGATTATTTTTCATGTGTGTTTCACTTGGATATATGAAGTAGGGTTATGAATACTCAATTTAATGATGGTATCTATGACGAGTCTATTACAATAGAAAAAAAATCTAATTTTTAGTTTTAATAATTTCCAACAAAATGTTCATTCTGCTAATAAACTCAAAATCGTTAACTTTTTTTCAGACTTTTTTATTTATCCGCATTTGCACAGAATTCTACTTCCTTCTTCCAGTTTCGTTTGCTATGAGACTTTGCGTAAAATATATCTGTTTACATTAAATATAACGTCATAACTTACATAACGTCACAACTAAAATCCCTAAAAACAGAACCAAAATCGGAAACATTACGATATTTCTGCTTCTTATTTAACAGATTTTGAAGTAAAACTTTGTTTGAATTAAAAAAATAATTCATACAGACTTCGTCCCCTTTCATAGGTTATGCCTGCCTCATATTAAAACCAAATACTCACATGTTAATAATAATACTCTATGCACTATAATTTTTCAAAAAGTTTATGCCAAAATGTTGTATTCTACTGTCTTGTTCTGTATAAAAGAAAACAGGTACACAGAGATAAATACAGTATTTGAAAGTTTTGTTTTATTTATTAGGTAATATTCAAGGTAAACACAAAATGACTTCTAATCTGACTTATACGTACATTAACGAATTCGTTTACATGTTTTGGGGATTTACATACGAGATTTAAACTGAAAATTTAAGTAGATTTCCTCTTTTTCTTATAAACAAAATTATAACAAGCAAAATACATTTAGTCAATGATACCACTTTTCTTATAACTGTGTATGAACCATTACAAATAAACAAAATTATCAAGAAGACAACCCAACAAAAATAAGCGAAATGCATATTGAGGGTAACGCTCATAGAGAAATTCGAGTTATGAAATAATTGACCTATGAAAAAGCACTTTTTGCTTGTTGAAGATTATATATCAACTTCAATGGGTTTTTTGGACACCAGGTTGCTGTAAAGCCCCAGTCCCACTAGACCACGATCGCACCACGCTCACCGCGATCTAAATTAAATTCAGATCGTGGTGAGGTCGCGGTATGAGCGGCATGAAAATGTAAATTTTCGTTGCTTTCAGGATGCTACTACGTCCTTATTACGCTTCTACAACGATCCCGCTGCGATTATAACACGTTCTCACCGCGCTTATTCTGCGACCTTACTACGCTTATCAAGATCTTTCTACGCTCATCACGTTCTCACTACGACCATACCACGAGTTATCCGATTGCAACCCGATGTTACCACGCTTCTACTGCGATTGTAGCACGTTCTTATTACGATTACACTACGTTCAATCCGCGATCTTACTACGCTCTCAGCAATAACGTTAACATCGTGTTCCATATCAATACCGTATCATTCCTTCAGTTCTTTTTCTGATTAATACGTAGATTTATCGGAAAAATACAGTCATGCCACCAACATATACTAGAACACGTGGGCGGGGTGTTAGGTTTGATGTAGAGACAGATGGAGCTCTGATAGTAACGAATCTTGATCAAGTAGAGATGTCGGGCCGACCAATCCGACCTAAATTACAACCTATTGCTGGTCCATAAAGCTGAAATGACGATAGTTTAGAGTACGATAGCAGATATGAAACAGATGTGTCAATAGATCTAGGAAGATTTGGTATGAGTGCCAATGAGACAGCTCTCAATCCAAGAAACAATTTTTAAAAGTAACAATTTTTAAAAGTAACAATTATAGGCCAAGATACGGCCTTCAACACGGAGCCTTGGCTTACACCGAACAGCAAGATATAAAAGGCCCCAAAAACTACTAGTGTAAAACCATCCAAACGGGAAAACCAACGGTCTAACTTGTATGAAAACAAGAAGGATGGTTGAGCCGTTAGAGAAAGTGGACAAGAATTACATACAGGCAAACACAACCTGGGAAGAATTAATATATTTTATCGGAAAATGACAATGAGAATTATGGTCGTAGTATGAACGTAGTCAGGTCGTAAGAAGAGCGTGATGAGGACGGCAAGGGCGTGCTAGAATCGTACTATGATCGTGAACAGCGTGGTATAGTCGTAGTGGAAGCGTAGTGTGGTCTCGGTGAGAACGTGATGATCATAGTGAGGTCGTAATAACGTCGCAATGAGATCGTAGCGTAGTTTCTCCGAAAAGAATCACGCTTTCGCTACTCTCTCACTACGATGGTACAGCGACCATTGCGATCTTACTACGATCTTAGTGCGCTCTCACTACGCTTCTACTACGACCAGATTTCGCCACGACCGCACCACGATTGTTTTGAACATGTTCAAAGTTTGCCACGCTCATCACGATCTTGAAGACCTCACCACGACCGTGATACGACCTTACTGCGATCTACACGATCGTACTACGATCATCAAAATTTTCATTTTTTTCACAGATCGTAGTGCGATCGTGGCCTAGTGGGACTGGGGTATTACATGGATATACACTCTATTTCGATCAATTTTCCTCTGATGGCTACTCAACAATATTCAAATTATTAAAGAAAATGCAAATTTCAGCCTTTGAAAATTAGAATATTATGTTTGTTTTGGTATATTTACTAAATTTTTGGCATAAACGTACTTGCTCTTATATGTTAACGACTATCAGTACAATACTATAACATTGTCAGTACAATTTGGCGTTTGTACTGTCTTGTTCTATATTGAAAATTGTATCAAGTGATTATATGAGTTCACAAACATTAGGATAACAGTATAACAAAAGATATTAATTTGAAGAAAAGCTTGAAAGTACAAAATGTCGTATGAAATATGACTTTCAAATGAAGATTTGCAAAACAATTAACAATAATTTCATAAAATAATAACATTTTTGTAACTAATTGTACAGCACATGGAGCCTGCTTCTCCAAATAATGTCTCATTTGTGATCCCCGAGTCCTCTTTATTTGAAAATCCAAAACAAAATACAAACATTGAAGATCTGATGATAACTACTCGTTAGTCTGTCAAAGTAATTTCAGGTGAAATACTTAGCATAGTCATTCTGTATTACAGTTAGTAAATCAAGTAATGAGGACGCTCCGTTCTAAAAGTAATAAATAACTGAGTAAAGTACATTAAGCAATATGCATTCAACATATATCTCTATTAAACAATTATAGATATATACTCAAACCCATAATTTTTTCGGTAAAATATAATATTTATAACACTAAAAGATACTCGCTATGATAAATATAACAGAAAGTAAAATATAGACCATCTCGGTTGGTTTTTTATGAATAAGTTACACCAGGTTTAATCCACTTTTTTAAACACACGAAAATGACTGTACAAAGTTATGATTATGACAGTTGTTATCCATTTGATTGAGATGTATGAGCTTTTTATTTTTTATTATTTCGTTACGTAGTTTCCGTTTTGAATTTACCTGGGAGTTCGATATTATTTTTTTTTATTTTTTTTTTTTACAAAGGGGGACCTGATATCATTCTGCATAGAAAATGCCATTGAACAATAGGTACTTACTGTGATGAAATAATTTAATTATTGTGACACAGGAAATGTACCAGAATGTTCATGATAGAGAACGTCGTCTAAAAAACGTACGACACGACATTGGTATATATACCAATAGATGTAACGGAATTTAATGGTTGGTTCTGAAATCACTCTAATTGGGAGTTTGTTTGTTTTGTTTCTTTTTGTTTTCGACGACTTATTGGCACATGTGGAACAGAATCTTATCAACTGTTCAAAGCACCATAGACTACCGGAAGGGGTTCATGTAGTTCAGTCTTTTACCTTCGATGTTTTGTAAACTGTTGTTTGTATTATTTATCATTTTCTTTTCTCTTCTTATTGCTAATGCGTAGTCAATTACTTATGTATAGGTTTGAATACCCTTTGGTATCTTTAGGTTCTCTTTCAAACCAGTTTGAAGTAAGATATGCGATAGTTATGAAACCAAAATAACAAATATCTCAGGTTAAGATATACCATTGATGGATTTGACTATACATGATTATACTTTAAATGAAAATATAGTATATATGTTTTCTAACGGAATATATACTAAGTTCTCCAAATGTTTCGTTGCGAACTTACATTATATACATTTTCCAAAAGTCATATATCAATGTTCTTACATAGTATTAATAATGTGTTAACCTTTTTTTTGTTGATATTAATTGCAAAACACCAATAAAATCTTCGTTAAATAAATAACAAAACATATCTTTAAATGTGCTCTCATTTCTTACAAGGGGCAGTGCTGTTGATCCAATTGATAAAATTGGGTTTCTACTTTGTATTATTATTTTTCTGTTCATATTGCAACTCTTTTTTTATTTTGTTTATATTTGTCTTTAACTTTGAATCCCATTTAAACGATTTCTGTACAATACCAGACCAGTGTTTATGTTTGTCATATACAAGAAGTAATTTTGTAGAAAGATCCTTTGTTTTCCTTTGCTTCAGCACATTTAAATGTTTTCAATGTTTATTCTGTTAAAAAAAAAGCATCCTTTATGTTTAAATAATGTTTAGTTGAAATATTTTAAAAGGTTAATGTATTACGACTTTAACTAGCTGTAAAACCAGGGGTATAGCCCACACTTTTATGTCTAAAGATACCTATACCAAGTCAAGATCATTGTATTGTGTTTCACTTGTTCCGTTGATTGATAGTTTGATTTTGTCAGTTGTTATGGACCTCCCCTCTATCACGACTTGACTAGCTGTAAAACATGTACCAAGTCAAGATTATTGTATTGTTTTTCACTTGTTCCGTTGATTGATAGTTTGATTTTGTCAGTTGTTATAGACCTCCCCTCTATCACGACTTAACTAGCTGTAACACCTGTACCAAGTCAAGATTATTGTGTTGTGTTTCACTTGTTCCGTTGATTGATAGTTTGATTTTGTCAGTTGTTATGGACCTCCCCTCTATCACGACGTAACTAGCTGTAATACCTGTACCAAGTCAAGATTATTGTGTTGTGTTTCACTTGTTTCGTTGATTGATAGTTTGATTTTGTCAGTTGTTATACATATCCCCTCTATCACGACTTAACTAGCTGTAAAATCTGTACCAAGTCAAGATTATTGTGTTGTGTTTCACTTGTTCCGTTGATTGATAGTTTGATTTTGTCAGTTGTTATTGACCTCCCCTCTATCACGACGTAACTAGCTGTAAAACCTGTACCAAGTCAAGATTATTGTGTTGTGTTTCACTTGTTCCGTTGATTGATAGTTTGATTTTGTCAGTTGTTATTGACCTCCCCTCTATCACGACTTAACTAGCTGTAAAACCTGTACCAAGTCAAGATTATAGTGTTGTGTTTCACTTGTTCCGTTGATTGATAGTTTGATTTTGTCAGTTGTTATTGACCTCCCCTCTATCACGACTTAACTAGCTGTAAAACCTGTACCAAGTCAAGATTATTGTATTGTGTTTCACTTGTTCCGTTGATTGATAGTTTGATTTTGTCAGTTGTTATTGACCTCCCCTCTATCACGACTTAACTAGCTGTAAAACCTGTACCAAGTCAAGATTATTGTATTGTGTTTCACTTGTTCCGTTGATTGATAGTTTGATTTTGTCAGTTGTTATGGACCTCCCCTCTATCACGACTTAACTAGCTGTAAAACCTGTACCAAGTCAAGATTATTGTGTTGTGTTTCACTTGTTCCAATGATTGATAGTTTGATTGTGTCGGTTTGTATGGACTTCCCCTTTTAGAATGTACTCAGTTGTCCAGTATATTGTGATACTTTTTAAACTCATACGATTTAGTTATATTATTAATTAAAGTTTATGACAAATTTTAATGTCATTGTACATTTTCAAAAAAACAAAACAAAGGAGCAACAGAAACTTACCCACACTTCTTACAATGACTGAAAATGAAAAATGATTAACAACAACTAATATAACTATACTGCACTGATACTAATATACATGTGCAATGTTTTTTGTGTATTTTAAAAGCAAAAGATATTGCAAGATACACATATGTATATATATATAACGGTTTGATGAAAAACACCAAAGGAAGAAAACATCAGCAGTTAAAAAAAATATTTTGTGTTTCCTGAATCTAGTATTATATGTTTGTTATTCACTGATTAAGTTCTATATTTTGTTTGCTATCTTCAATGATCTAAGAAATTCTAAGATTGATGAACAAATTTGTTACTATTCAAAAGGCCAACATGCTTGATATTGTACAAAAAAATAAATAAAACAGTTTCATTATAACAAATAATAATCATTGTTTGTTTCAATTTTTCAAATTAGTTCTAACAGTTTGTCAGCCTTAAATATATCATTGATCAATATATACAATAGTTGTTGGTATGCCCTTTAGTGTAAAGGCCGTTTTGTGATTTTACTTTTTACCGACGGAACACGAACACGAACGCCATAACATAACAATACTTACAGGTATCGAGCTTTGTAAAAGATTATAAGAGATAATAAATGATTTTATAGTTTAACGAATTAACTCAATATTAGAAAGGTGACGGACTAGTCTATGATTTTAATATAAAAAATATTAGCAGAAATTAAAACTTGGTTCCAAATAACTTTTGCTTTTCTATTGAATTCTTTGTATTTGAATAACACTTTAAAATGAGTACATACTTATAGTATATATCCTTGGAAATTCATTGACCTTTAACTTTTGTTTTATAAACACTTTCTGGGTTTTAACTGCCAATTGATAGTTATTTTTCTAATACATTACATAATGTCATTATAATCTAACATTCCTCTGTATATAAACCATAAAATTTAATCCGAAACAGTCTGAGTTTCTGTTGCAAATTCTTATTTGTATTACCATCATTAATGGTACAAAATTTACTGTACCAGATCTACATTTCGACATTTAATATCTGGAGTATTAAGTATTTTAAATGTTTTTTCGAAAAACGTTGAAGAGCTGATGAAACAAACAAGAACAAGATGTGAAAGTGAAACCCGGATTGAAATGATGTGTTGATGCTGTTGTCAGACAAACATATACTCTACGTCACTGTTTATTTGATAGAAATATGCCAGTATTTTAGAACCAAAAGTAAAACTTGAAAATGGTAAAACCGACAGAATTATTGAAATTGAGTATTCAAACTTTTACTCGGTAAATCATGATTAAACTTAAAAACAATATCAGGACTGCTACACTCATTAAATATACCAGACATGCTTCGTCAATTTGTTACGCATGCCCAGTTCTGCTCAACAAACAATTTACATGACTAATTTTAATACGAAGCTGAACAGAATAAAAAGAAAAACAAATCATTGAGTAATATGACTGCAAGGCTGTCTTGTGACTGTACGTATTGTAGAAATGTAATAAAGATACATTTATTGTTATATAGAGGTAAAAACAACGCGTGGTGATTGAAAAAAATACCAACCCCTATATGCAGAATTGATAAAGTCACAGAAGACCACACTAAAGATTAATGACAAGTAACCTTGATGCACACATGCATCGAATAATGGTGTTTTATTTTGTTCCTTTGTCTGTCGAACTTTGAACCTGATTGTGATAAAGATTAAGAAACCTATCTTTGAGAGTCGCACACCATCAACATATTTAAGTGAAAGCGAGTGACTAGTGTACTGCACCACTTTAGCAAAATGTTCTGTTTGTTTTTAAAACATCGGTTAAAATCATATCATGTAAACACCATATAGTCGTAAATTTTAATGTAAGGCTGAAACACCCAAACCAAAACCCTAAGAGAACCTTTGGTTTTGCTCTTTTGTTTGTATTATAATTTGTTATAACGGGCCTTATTACACAGTAAGGGTTTGCTCATTGACCTATAGTTGCGTACATTGACTGAATTTGGTATCTGGTGAACAGTTGTCCAATTGACAATCATACCACATTATGTAATCTTTATATTAAGCACTCTTGTCGTTTGTGCTCTTTTTTTTTTTGGTAATCGAAAATTTGATGCAGTGAAGAGTCAGGTGTTTTGCCTTTCTTAAATTTGGTGGTGTTTTGATATTGTAATTGTCAAGTTATTTATCTTGACCTAATTTGTTGTGTGTTAGTTAGTTAAAGAGTGGGTTTTTCATTATTTACATTTGTTTACAAAAATATTTACAAATCAGTTGATCAATCGTTGATATTGATGGACTAATCAGAACCTTGTATTTGACTTGCATAAAAATTCCAAAACGATCATAATCTACGGTCCGAAATTTAAACTTGTACGGTGTTCTAGAAGATTCAGTAGTAACCATATATGCAAACACATCAAATTATTCAGACATGGATGTATTCGTCTTCTTAGAAGTTCTCTGGAGTTGTTGGATTGGCACTTTCAATTTATAAACAAAATCATTCTAGTTTGTAAACTAATTTTAGATAATATTCCGTTTGGATGCCGAAAATGTCCAAGACATAACATGAATCATAATTCTGTGTTTCCTCAATCTAGTATTATATGTTTATTATTCACTGATTAAGTTATTGGGGAAAAAAAATGACATTCTTTTCTTACGTATACGATTTCTTCATTTTATGTTTGTTATCTTGATGTGGCGCTTCAATGTTCTAAGAAGAGTAAAGATTGATGAACCACTTTTGCTTTTATTTAACAAGCTCGTTGATGTTATCGTACGAAAGAAGTAAATCAAACAGTCTTTTTATAACAGATAATAATAATTACTTGTTTCAATATTTCAAAATAGTTCTAACAGTTTGTCAGCCTAAAATCTAGTATTGACGAATATATAACATTAGGACAGTTTAGAGGAAGGTCACGAGCGTTAGATAAGATCCAAGACATAACATGAAATGCAAATACTTATTATAAATATATGCCATAACAATACTTACAATTCTAGGTATCTGTAAAAGATTAAAAGAGACAATAGATGAGTTTATAATTTAACGAATTAACTGAATATTAAAAAAAGATTACGGATCAGTCTATTTTTGATATGAAAAAAAAATGCAAAAATTAAAACTTGGTTTCAAATAACTTTTGGTTTTCTATCTAATTCTAACACTTTAAAATGAGTACATACTTGTTGAACCATACAACCAGATTCATGGTATTTTTCCCTGGGAATTCATTGAACTTAAACTTTTGTTGTATCAATATTTGCTTGTGTTTAACTGCTAATTGGTAGTTATTTTTCTAATACATTACATAATGTCATTATAATCTAATATTCCTCTGTTTATAAACCATAAAATCTAATCTGAAACAGTCTGAGTTTCTGTTGCAATTTCTTATTCGTATTAACAGCATTAATGGTACAAATTTTACTGCACCAGATTAACATTTCGACATTGAATATCTCTTCAGTAATACTGGAGTATCTAATTAAAGATACCAGACATGCTTCGTCAATTTGTTACGCATGCCCAGTACAGCTCAAAAAAACAATTTACATTACAAATTTAAATACGAAGCTGAACAGAATAAAAACATGAAAAAGAAAAAGAAGAATAATAAATATACCTTTATTGTTACATAGAGGTAAAAACACCGCGTAGTGATTGAAAGAATACCAACCCCTATATGCAGAATTGATTAAGTTAAAGAAGACCACACAAAAGATTAATGACAATAAACCTTGATGTACACATGCATCGAATAATGGCGTTTAATCTTGTTCGTTTGTCGGTCTAACTTTGAACCAGATTGTGATAAAGATTTAGACATATAGAAACCTATCTTTGAGAGTCGTACATCATCAACATATTTAAGTGAACGCGAGTGATTAGTGTACTGCACCACCTAGCAACATTTTATGTTTGTGTTTAAAACAGGGGTTAAAATCATATCATGTAAACACCATATACACGTAAATTTTAATGTCAGGCTGAAACACTTATACGGCAAAGAAAACCCTTGGTTCTGCTCTTTTGGTTTGTGTTATAATTTGTTATGACGGGCCGAATTACACAGTAAGGGTTTGCTCATTGGCCTATAGTTGCGTATATTTACTTAATTTGGTATCTGATTGATAGTTGTCCAATTGTTAATCATACCACATTGTTTTATCTAAAGTTTATATTAAGCACTCTCATTATATGTGTTCAAATAAGTTGTTTAAATGATTAGATTGTTCACTATTTATATTTGTTTACAAAAATGTTTACAAATCAGTTGATCAATCGTTGAAATTGATGTAATTATCAGAACCTTGTATTTGCCTTTCATAGTCATTTAAGAACAATTACAATACAAGGTGCGAAATTTAAACTGCTACGGTGTTCTAGAAGTTTCAGTAGCAACCATATATGCAGGCATACACATTATTCAGACATGGATGTATTCGTATTCTTTAAGTTCTCTGGAGTTGTTGGATTGACACTTTTACTTTATAAACAAAATCATATTTTGTAAACTAATTTGAGATAATATTCTGTTTAGATTCCGTAAAAGGTATCGCGTATTAAATGATAATCCTGGTACCTTTGGTAACTATTTACACCACTGGCTCGATGCCACTGCTGGTTGACCTTTCGTCCCCGAGGGTATCATCAGCCAAGTAGTCAGCACGTCATTGTTGACATGAATATCAATTATATGGTCATTTTTTATAAATTTCCTGTTACAAAACTTTGAATTTTTTCGAAAAACTAAGGGTTTTCTTATCCCAGGAATAGATTACGTTAGCCGTATTTGGCACAACCTTTAGGAAGTTTTGGTTCTCAATGCTCTTCAACTTATTACTTGTTTGGCTTTATAACTATTTTGATCTGAGCGTCACTGATGAGTCTTATGTAGACGAAACGCGCGTCTGGCGTATTAAATTATAATCCTGGTACCTTTGATAACTATAAACACCACTGGGTCGATACCTCTGCTGGTGGATATTTTGTCCCCGAGGGTTTCACCAGCCCAGTAGTCAGCACTACGGAGTTGACATGAATATCAATTATATGGTCATTTTTATAAATTTTCTGTTACAAAACTTTGAATTTTTGACACAACCTTTAGGAAGAGAAAAGAGGGACGAAAGATACCAAAGGGACAGTCAAACTCATAAATCTAAAACAAACTGACAACGCCATGGCTAAAAATGAAAAAGACAAACAGAAAAACAATAGTACACATGACACAACATAGAAAACCAAAGAATAAACAACACGAACCCCACCAAAAACTAGGGGTGATCTCAGGTGCTCCGGAAGGGTAAGCAGATCCTGCTCCACATGCGGCACCCGTCGTGTTGCTTATGTGATTACAAATCCGGTAAATAGTATAATTCGGTAGGTCAAATTCATGAAAGGGAAGGGGATTGTAGTTACGACGTGAGGAACATATCCGATATCATTTGTGAAATGGTTATTCCATAACGGTCAACCAACTCGTGATGGCGTCCGTTAGGAATGTTTGGTACAACTAATAACATACATCATAATTCTGTGTTTCCTCAATCTAGAATTATATGTTAATTATTCACTGATTGAGTTATAGGGGAATAGAATGACATTTTTTGAAATTCTTTCATTTTTCTTTGTTATCTTGATTTGGTGCTTAAACGATCTAAGAAAGTAAATATTGATGATCCACATTTGATTTCCTTTAACAAGCACATTGATGATATCGTACGAAAGAAGTAAATCAAACGGTTTTTTTTATAACAAAAAATAATAAATGTTTGTTTCAATATTTCAAAATAGTTCTAACAGTTTGTCAGCCTAAAATCTATTATTGACGTATACATAACGCTCAGCTAATTGATAGTTAGATTTCTAATACATTACATCGAATATTCCTCTGTCTATAAACCATAAAATTTAATCTGAAACTGTCTGAGTTTCTATTCAATTTCTCATTTGATTGAACAGCATTAACGGTACACAATTTTCTGCACCAGATCAACATTTCGAAATCTTCTATCTCTTCAGTAATGCCAGAGTATTAAGTATTTAAAATGATTTCGAAAAACCTTGAATTGCTGAACAAGAACAAGATTTAAAGGTGAAACCCAGATTGACATGATGTGTTGTTGCTGTTGTCAGACAAACAAATACCATACGTCATTGTTTATTTGATAGAAATATACCAGTATTTCTGAACAAAAAAGTAAAACCGACAGAATTATTGAAAATGAAGATTTGTTGAGTAATATCAGGACTACAAAACATATTAAAGATACCACACATAATGCATGCTACGCCAATTTGTTACGCATGCCCAGTGGAGCTCAAGTAACAATTTGCATGACTTATTTTAACATGAAGTTGAAAAGAATAACAGAAAATAGATGAATCATTAAATATATATGGCCACAAGGCTATCATGTGACTGTACTTATTGTAGAATTGTACTAAAAATACATTTTCTTGTTACACCGAGGTAAAACAACGCGTGGCGATTCAAACAATACCAACCACTATACGTAGAATTGATCAAGTCAAATGAGACCATACAAAAGCATTAATTAGTGACACATAATATTGATGTACACATGCATCGAAAAATGGGGTTTTATTTTGTTTCTTTGTTGAACTTTGAACCTGATTGTGATAAAGACTTAGACATATAGAAACCTATCTTTGAGAGTCGCACATCATCAACATATTTGTTTTATATAACACCGGATTAATGTATAGCACAACCATAGCAACAATTCAAACAGGGGGTTTACATCACATCGTGTAATCATCATGTACTCGTTAATTTTAATGGTAGGCTGTAACACTTATAAGGCAAAGAGAACTCTTTGTTTTGCTCTTTTGAATTGTTTTATTTCATTATGATGAGCACATTAAGGGATTAGCTCATTTATCCAATTAGGTATCATTGTTTTATCTTTATATCAAGCACTCTCGTCGTTTGTACTTTTTTTTGTCAATCGAGAAATTTGATGCAGTTAAGCGTCATGTGTTTTGTCTTTCTTAAATTTTGTAGTGTTATGCTACTGTAATTGTTATTCATCATGACCTAATTTGTTGTGTATGGCCCAAATAGATGTTTACATGATGGGTTGTTTATCATTTATATTTGTTCACAAAAAGGTTTACAAATCACTGGAACAATCACTGATATTGATGGAATGATAAGAACTTTTTAATTGACTTGCATAATGATTTAAAAACGATCACAATCTACGTGCAAAATTTAAAATGTCTACTGCGTTCTAAAAGTTTCAGTAGTTACCATATATACAGACACAAAAGTTATTCATAAATTGATATTTTGGTGTTCATAGAAGTTCTTTGGAGTTGTTGGATTGACACTTTGAATTGATGAACAAAATAAGGTTACTTTGTGAACTAATCTTAAATAATATTCGATTTGGATTTCGAAACAGTTAGGAGAAAAATCCGAAAAAAAAAAGACAATAATAGGACAATCAGACATTTAACAGTCTAGGTGGCATTTCAATTTGTATAACATTTCTGGTAAAATTGTACAATAAATCTGGTTAAATTTAGCATTGGTTCTTGTGTTATGTTGGCTATATTCTAAAAATGATTTCTGGCAATACACTAATTTGTTGAAACAACTATTGTTATGATGGAAACCTGATGCAAAGGTCATTGTTGTTATCCAAAATAAATTGTGACTGCATTGGTAATCGTAGGATAAATATAAAGATTATTATAAGGCAATGAGATGGAATCAAACATTGTCAAATAAGGCCAATAGCGTGGACGACATAACTATCAACATGATAAAATAAATTAGTCTTTACATGCAAACACTGCGTAGATTGATAATAATTTCTTAAATAGGTTTTCAGCTCTATTTTGTATTCCTGCAGTGTAACTCATTAAAATACAGATGACAAAAAGTAACGAAACCAGTACATATAACCCCGTTTTCAAAAGCAGTTGCAAGCTCCATATGGGTAGGACTTTAGAAAATAGTCTTAATAACTGTTATTATAACGAATTTGTTTCAGCTCAAATCATAGCTATGATTTCGGCCAAAAATCAGAGGAATGGAACCTAATGTAAACATGATCTGTAACTCATTATTATAGACTCACAAACTAAAATCTACTCAAAATATTAAATGCATGTATGCACCAAACGTATATACATGTTATTTTCACGATATTTTCCAAGTTTAGCGCTTAATTTCTGCCAAAATCAGCTTTGAAACTGCGAACTGCGCGCAACTAGTTTCTTTGGTTTCCACGAAAAAATATTAGGGATATTCGAATATCACATTTTGAAAATTATTTAGAAATGAAATTATAAAGTGACCTTTTTTTATATCTTGTTCTTCTTCATGGATTGACAAGCATCATACATATTCATGTATGGTTGCACACAAAAAAAAGCTAGCCAGAGAAAATAAGCATAATCAAGCAAATGAGAAAGAAAATACAATACCATACGATATTACAGATTAAACGATATAAGTATAACATTTTCACTGAGTAAAGATATTTGTAATTACAGTACAAGCATATCGATACATCAATAATTACTTTCATTCAGTGACTTTAATCTAGGAATTCCAGTATATGCTGTGTTCATTTAAACACATTATTGTTTTTGGCGAATATGCTTTGTTAAGTCAAATCGTCTTTTATAAAATATTAAGTCCCTCTATATGAGGCTGCATCTTTGATATGTACTTTGCTAGTGAAATGACTATTATAGACAAAAGTTTTCATATAGGCCAAAATAACAATATCCATATTATTGGAATATCAATATGTGTTGCCTCATAAATTCAAACATTGATTTCTACTACAATATGTACACCCACAGTAGGTGTTTTATAGTTCCTGCAAAATGTTCAGGACCTACACTGTACAAGGTTCATTCTTAAAATTCAATATGAGAACATAACACCCGGTCAATCATTCGGTATTGAAACGAACAAAGCTTTATTTGTTTTTGAAAACAATAATAATCTGGTTAAATCCATCATTGGTTCTTGTCATTGTTGGTGGTAATCTAAAGGGGAATTCTGGCAATATTGTAATCTGTTTTAACACCTATGGTTATGAGGATGGAAACATTGTGCAAAGGTCAATGTTTTTATCTAACACAATTTGTGACGGCATGGCAATCGTAGGTTAAATAAAAGGACAATTATAAGACCAAACAATGAAATCAAACATTGTCAAAAAGCAGCAAATATCGCGGTAGAAATAACCATCAACATGATAAAATAAACTATTCTTCACACGTTAACACTGATTGGATCGATTACAGTTTTTAAGTTAGGTACTCTAGCTCCACTTGGTACTCCTGTCTTGTAACTGATCAACATGTAGATGACAAAGAGTAAAATGAAACAAAAAACAATACCAAGATATGGAGTTAGACAGACACTTAATTATGATTCTGTTTTCAAAATAATTGCAAGCTCATTATGAGAAGGATTTCACGAAAGGGTCTTTATAAATGATATAACTAGGATTTGTCGAGGTTTGAATCCCGTGATTTCAAAAAAAAAAAGAAGAGGAATATAATACATGATCTATAGCTCATCACAATAGCCTCACAAACTAAAAATCAACTAAAAAAAATTGAATGCTTTTAGGAACAAAGTGTATATACATGTTATTTTCACGAAAAGTCCTTCGTTCCTAATTTCTGGGCAAAATTAGCGGAGCAGAACCGAACGTGAACTGAATTTGTATCTCATCATATAAGGTTCACATTCTAAAGACCAACAGTCTGTAAATGCGTTTAAGAAAACAAATCCGTACAGAGTTCGTTGTGAAATGATGGAATGATGGAGAGACGAACAAGGATAAGTTACATGGTCCTGATGTTTCTCAGTAGTACATGTATTGATTCATTGATGGTTATTCCATGAACAGTATTATAGAGGAACACTGTAATCATTTCGGAGTCTAAAAATGATGATGCAAAACATTTTGTGAAAATCATGTTTTTTCAGACCTTATTTACAAGCAGATAACAGACTAACTCAGATATAATTATATAACGAATATCTTACGAAAGGCAAATAAAAATGTATACTTACATATAATCTCTACAATAACATGAATAAATAGAAAAACATTGATCGTTATAAAATGTATAAGATAATGCAATTACAGTAAAATGAAATGATATGGACAATTGTAATGTTATTTGGAAAAAAAGATATAGAAATAAGAATGTCAAATCATCTTTGAAATACTAAATTAAACAAAATGTCCTCGAACGCTTCAGAAAAAACGTTTAACAACGATATTCATTAAACATTCTAAAAAAAATTGTCTGTAATAAATCAGTAAATGGATCATGTTATCTTGAAAACAGATAAATATAACTGGTTTAAATTTTACAATTGTTGTGATTAAATCAGTGTAGTACTTTGGACCTGTTATACAAATATAGTCACTCTCATCCACTTTGAGGTTTGAATAATTTTCTTATAAACATGTTAACCTTTAACAAGTTGAATTTCGATATTTTCTATACAACTCACAATTGGACGTTGTTAAACATACGATTCAACTCACAAATAAAGACATGTATTATTTAATAATGTCGTAAAATGTGACATTCTGATATTAAAGACTAAGACAACAGATGACGAAAACAAAATGAAGTGACAATACAAATAGATGAAAAAGATATACAACAGCTAAAACAGTAGTCAATCGAATCATGATTTGCACCACGTGACTTTTGCCCTGATGATTTAATTACTTCTCGTAGTCTAAGATTGTAATTATAAATTATATCAAATTTTCGGATAATCCACTCCATTTTCGCCATGGATCCAAGACTAATGTGTTTTGGAAAACTTCCTTTGACGAATTTTTACAAAAAAAAAAAAGAAAGCAGGTAGTTTTAAAGTTAATAAGCTTTAAATTTCAACATACAAAGTGTTTCCCCTTAATACTGACAAATCATGAACAATATCTTCTTGTGTCTTGATTTCTGTTCTGAATCTTGCGTTTCGACGATTTTTACTATTATAATCTTAAATAAATCCTATTTCTATGTTATTTCCAGATATAATTTTTCAAATATGACGTCATTTCTGTGCTGTTTCAGCAATTTAAATGTCTGCACAACGTAATATTGTGCCTTTTCACCACTTCGTATGCGACGTCAGTGTTATGACTTTTTGCGTTCAAGCCTGGACAGAGTCGGGTAAGTCTATTTTCTGTGTTGGTCTTCAATGTATTATGTATTCGGGTTTTGTTTTCTGTAATTAGTTAAGACATCAGTTTTACCATGTAAATCTTTAATATTTATTTGATAAAAGTTACTGTTTGCAATAGCATAAATTGTTCTATATAATAAGCATGTTCTTATCACAAGCAGGAAACGCTAGCCGTTTTGGCACAACCTTTTTCAACTTTTGATTCTCAGAGCTGTACAACTTTGTACCCTTTTTTTGACTTTCGAACTTTTATATCTGGGCGTCACTGGTCAGTCTTGTTTGGACGAGGCGCGTTTTTGACGTAATAAATGTTAAACCTGATGCCTTTTGTTATCTATTATTCGTGTGTTTCTTTGCTTAATACGTTCTCCTATTTATTTGTATTGTAGTCCTATATTATTATTATGCTGTCATTTTAATGTTATGTTTAATAATGACATCAAAGTGCGAGGTTTGGCATGCCACAAAACCAGGTTCAAACCACCATTTTTTTCTTTGAAAATGTCCTGTACCAAGTCAGGAAAATGGCCATTGTTATATCATAGTTCGTTTCTGTGTGTGTAAAATTTTTACGTTGTGTTTCCGTTGTGTCGTTTGTCTTCTCCTATATTTGAGTGTGAATTCACATTACTATAAGATGTTTCACGGTACTTTTCTATCCCAAATTCATGTATTTGGTTTTTATGTTATATTGGTTATTCTCATCGGATTTCGTCTAATGCTTAGTCCGTTGCTGTGTGTGTTACATTTTAATGTTGTGTCGTTGTTCACCTCTAATATTTAATGCGTTTCCATCAATTTTAGTTTGTTACCCCGATTTTGTTTTTTTGTGTCCATAGATTTATGAATTTTTAACAGCGGTATACTACTGTTGCCTTTTTTTAGCTATTTTATATAGCAATTATCAGTCGGTTACGCTTCCGATTTAAAAACTAAAAAAGCTGAATGTTTTCAAAGTTACTGTAGTCAATGATCTTTTGAACACGAACAGAACCCTAAAAAGATGTACCCGGACAAATTGTTGATACAGCATATCAATTGGCATATTGAGCTTTTTGATTTAGAGGCATATATAATGCTAATGTAATGGCTGCCTTTATGATAAGAAAAAATGGCCCTTATGCAAATAAGCAAAATACCCCAAATTTTTTCATATGTTCCGCCTTCTAAAGTCAGTAGTTTACTCGGTTATGACAAAGGATGCAATGCCTCTATAGAAAGATTATTTACAAAAAATTACGTTAATGTCATCAAATCAATATATAGTTATCAAAGGTACCAGGATTATAATTTAGTACGCGAGACGCGCGTTTCGTCTACATAAGACTCATCAGTGACGTTCATATCAAAATATTATAAAGTCAAACAAGTACAAAGTTGAAGAGCATTGAGAATCCAAAATTCCAAATTATGTCAGTGCATCGTAGCAATAATACTATTCTCAGTGATTTAAAGAGCTTTTTCTCTCTTCATTTCCTGTCACATTATATACAAAATTTATGCCTCATTTATTGTGTTTATCATCCAATCAATGTGTGGTTGAAGATATGTAGAACAAACAGGGTTTAAGATATGTAGAACCAACCGGGGTTTAAGATATGTAGGACTAACGGGTTTTTGTTAAGATATGTAGGACCAACGGGGTTTAAGATATGTAGGACTAACGGGTTTTTATTAAGATATGTAGGACTAATGGGGTTTGTGTTAAGATATGTAGAACCAACCGGGTTTTGTTAAGATATGTAGGACCAACGGGGTTTTGTTAAGATATGTAGGACCAACGGCGTTTTGTTAAGATATGTAGGACTAACGGGTTTTTGTTAAGATATGTAGGACTAACGGGTTTTTGTTAAGATATGTAGGACTAATGGGGTTTGTATTAAGATATGTAGAACCAACCGGGTTTTGTTAAGATATGTAGGACCAACGGGTTTGTTAAGATATGTAGGACCAACGGGTTTTGTTAATATATGTAGGACCAACGGGGTTTAAGATATGTAGGACCAACGGGTTTGGGTTAATATATGTAGGACCAACGGGGTTTAACATATGTAGGACCAACAAGGCTTTGTTAAGATATGTAGGACCCACGGGGTTTTGTTAAGATATGTAGGACCAACTTGGTTTTGTTAAAATATGTTGGACTAACTGGGTTTGTTAAGATATGTAGGACCAACGGGGTTTAAGATATGTAGGACCAACAGGGTTTAAGATATGTAGGAACTACCGGGTTTTGTTAAGATATGTAGGACCAACGGTGTTTTGTTAAGACATGTAGAACAAACAGGGTTTAAGATATGTAGGACCAACCGGGGTTTAAGATATGTAGGACTAACGGCGTTTTGTAAAGATATGTAGGACTAACGGGTTTTTGTTAAGATATGTAGGACTAACGGGTTTTTGTTAAGATATGTAGGACTAATGGGGTTTGTATTAAGATATGTTGAACCAACCAGGTTTTGATAAGATATGTAGGACCAACGGGTTTGTTAAGATATGTAGAACCAACAGGTTTTGTTAAGATATGTAGGACCAACGGGTTTGGGTTAATATATGTAGGACCAACGGGGTTTAACATATGTAGGACCAACGAGGCTTTGTTAAGATATGTAGGACCAACGGGGTTTTGCTAAGATATGTAAGACCAACTTGGTTTTGTTAAAATATGTTGGACTAACGGGGTTTGTTAAGATATGTAGGACCAACGAGGTTTAAGATATGTAGGATCAACAGGGTTTAAGATATGTAGGACCAACCGGGTTTTGTTAAGATATGTAGGACCAACGGTGTTTTGTTAAGACATGTAGAACAAACGGGGTTTAAGATATGTAGGACCAACCGGGGTTAAAGATATGTACGACTAACGGGTTTTTGTTAAGACATGTAGGACTAACGGGGTTTGTGTTAAGATATGTAGGACTAACCGCGTTTTGTAAAGATATGTAGGACAAACGGGGTTTGTTAAGATATGTAGGAACCAAGGGGTTTTGTTAAGATATGTAGGACTAACGGGTTAAGTTAAGATATGTAGGACCAATGGGTTTTACGATATGTAGGACCAACGAGGTTTTGTTAAGATATGTAGGACCAACGGGATTTTGTTAAGATATGTAGGACCAACGGGGTTCGTGTTAAGATATGTAGGACCAACGGGGTTTAAGATATGTATGACCAACAGAGTTCAAAATATGTAGGACCAACTGGGTTTTGTTAAGATATGTAGGAGCAACGGGGTTTTGTTAAGACGTGTAGGACCAACGGGGTTTTGTTAAGCGAACGTTTTAAATTGTGTATCATCCGACGAAAACATAAGAAGCCACAAAACAAAACTCAATTTAGAAATACCAACCAATCAAACCGTTCAGAAAAATAAACGATAATGAAATTAATGAACTAAATGCAAATCAGCTTTGAAACTGCGAACTGCACGCAACTATTTTCCTCGGTCTACACGAAGAAATATTAGGGATATTCGAATATGAATGATCGGTGACGGATGTTTGACTGATTGATGAATGATCGGTGATCGGTAACCCATAGGATCCGTCAGATAAGTCAAATAACCTACGTGAGATTTACCGTGACAACGGTCATCGATCGATCAGTAAATCAAATTTATGCACGGATCGGACGGATACGTATATATTTCAAATTCCTATGTAAACCAAACTCAACAGTGTTTATAATCCATGAACGCCGACCTCTACGAAGAAACCATAATTTACACTTTAATTTGTAATAAAATTGGTTGCAATAAAAAAGTAAAAATAGTATTACAGTATAAGATGCTTAATTAGAGCGTTAAATTGTTTGTTTTGATTAATAGTTTTGTATTAAATATTGTTTTAACATCAGAGACATATACAACATGTATAATACATAATTGTATTATACATGTTATATGTCTCAGTCAACATAAACTTCCTCCTACGAAAAGGTTGTTTTTCATAAAATTAAAAGAATGTCGTAGAAATTATATTAAAATTTTGTTCGCATTGTTAAAAACTAACAAAAATTAATCTCCTTTTTATTAAAAATTACACTATTTTATTTGAGATCAGTAATTTCTAACAACTCGAGATAAGTCTTTTAATAAGAATCGAGATATAATCAGAATTAAAATACTTAAACTTTTATTTTTGTGGAAAAAGAATGCAGTTATTGCTTTATTTTGATATAAATTATTAACCGCCATATGATTTCAGTACTTTTTGTTCATCAGGATTGGTTGTTCTTCATGAATTATGTTTACTTTAAGGAAATGATGTTAAATTGTTGTACGCGTTGCGTAAAATGCAAATATTTCTTCTCATATTTGAAAATATTGTAACTTCAATTGCAATCAGTTGCTTTAAATTCCTTTGTATGACTTATTTTGATTAAATGTCAATATTTGAAGGATAAGTATCTGTTTACTTTTGATTTTGTTGAACCAGAATGCAATAATTTCTTCGTTTGAATGGAAATTATTGACCACAATTGGATTTTTTTACTGTATATAGTTTAAAATTGGTAGTTTTTTAATAAAATTAAAAGAATGTCATAGAAATCATATAAAAATTTGATTCGCATTATTTAAAATATCCAAAATTGTTCTTCTTTTTATTAAAAACGATACTATTTATTTGAAATCAGTTATTTTTAACATCTCGAGACAAGTCTTTTAATTAGAATTGAGATATAATGAGAATTGAAAGACTTAAACTCTTTTTTTTGTGGAATAAGAATGCAATCAACATGATTAATACTGTATTTTGATACAAATTATTGACCGCCATATGATTTCAGTACTTTTTGTTCGTCAGGATTGGTTGTTTTTCATCAATTAGGTTTTCTCTAAGAAAAATGATCTAAATTTGTGTACGTGTTGTCTAAAAGGCACAAAAATTCCTCTCATATTTGAAAATATTGTAGCTTCAATTGCAATGAGTTGTTATCAATTTATTTCATATGTAGGTACTTTGTTCAAAATGTGAATAATTTAAGAATAAATCTGGTTAAAGGTTTGTTTTTGTTGAACAAATATGAAATTATTCTTCATTTTCATGAAATATATTGACCGCCTTTGGATTTTTGTACTTTTAATTGTTTAAGAATGGTTATTTTTTTAATAAGGCAAAAAACACTATCAGTAAAATATAATGTAATGTTGTTTGCATTGCTCAAAATTACTCATAGTTTTTTGTTTAAATAAAACCAGCATTTTTTGTAATTTGTTGTTTTAAAGGCTTCGATTGTGACAAGAATATAGAAAGGCCGTGATTGTGATAAAATAAATTTACAGAATTTTATGATGATAAGGATACAAAAACTTAAAATATTGAAAAAGATAGACTAAACTTTTCAATAACTGATCCTTTCATTTCGTTTTCCCCGAGTATTTTTTGAAAATGATAAAATCAAAATCGCGATAATAAGACACTGTTTTAGAACTCGCCGGGTTTGAAATATTATAACCTAAATGAAAACGGAAAAGACCATTCTTTAATGATGATATTTTAATTTAGGTTTTATCTGTACATTTTTTTTCATTTGAATTCATAAAACTTGGTTAAATAATTAGTAAAGAATGTATCAGTTGTACTTGAACTTTCGTAGTTCACGGGTCGCCATTTTAATTAAATTAAACGAAACTAAGATTCCGTAATTTGTATTAGTTTGTAATGTGAAGTATTAAAGTTCAATCCGTCAGCAAGGTCGATCGGTACTATCCGTCCGATCAGTCCGATCAGTCAATTACTTTTACTATAAGTCTGACGGATTGCTGACGCGAGTTTGACGCGAACTTGACTGATCGGTGACTGATCGATTACCGCTGTTTGAACACTAAAACAGTAACGCCTAAGATTGCAAGTACTGTAACACATTGTGTATTGTTTTTGCAATTTCAAGCATTTTATCTTAAAATTTTGATCATTTAACCTTGGTTAAAAATTGTATTATACTTGACTTTTGAACCTTTGTCTGACTTCTAGAAAATGGCTATTGTTATCTAAAAGTTCGTTTGTTTGTTGCATTTAAGTGTTTCTGTTGTGTCGTTGTCCTCCTCTTATAACCACTGAATTACAGGCTCCTGTCTTTGCACAGGCACATACATACGTAATATGACGGGGTTTACTATAGTTAATGTGTTTCCCTCAGTTTTAGTTTGTAACCCGGATTGATTTTTTTTACTAAATCGATTTATTAATTCCGAAAAGCGGTGTACTACTGCTGTCTTTATTTGTTGAATAAAGGCAACAGTAGTATACCGCTGATAGAAATTCATAAATCGATAGAGAACAAATAAATCGGTGTTTCAAACTAAAACTGAGGGAAACACACCAAGTATAAGAGGAGAATTACAACATGTTAAAATGTATCACACACAGAAACGAATTATAATATAACAATGGCCATTTTCTTGACTTGATTCACGACATTTTATGAAAAACAATGGTAGGGTGGACCTGGTTTTTTTGGCATCTAAACCTTCCGCTGTTATAACAATGTTAATCATAACAGTAAAATGACAACATTACATGATAGGACTACAATACAAATAAATGGGAGAGCATATAGAACAGAGAAACACACGAATAATAGCTAACATTAGGTGCTAGGTTTAAAATTGAATACGCCAGACGCGCACCTCGGCTACAAAATTGAAAAACATTGAGGACGTAAAGTTCCAAAAAGTTGTGCCAAATATAGGGTTTTCTGCCTAAGATAAGAACATCCTTATCATTTAGAATAATTCATACTTTTGAAAACAGTTTTTTTTTATAAAATAACTATACATGTACATGTATAATAGATATAAATGATAAAACCGGTGACTAACTACAAAATGAAAACTGATAGATACATATCCTATCAAGCATATAAAAATTCGCAGTCGCGTTAGCCAAATCGATAAAAGCACAAATTAAAGTGACGTCACAGTGGAATTTCGAAAAATTTCTAAAAAAATAGGATAGAATTCCGATAGAATTCAAGATTGGGTTTGTAATGTTGATATTACATTTATTAATTACAATAAAAATTACAATACTGATTAATATCAAAGTGTGATAGTAATTAGATAAACAATTTAATATTTAGCTATGTCGGTATTTCTCTTAATCAAACTGTAAACCAAATATATCGTATAAATTTAGTTAAACCAAATGACCTGGATGATTAATTATCTCTACCATAACACACAAAAACAGAAAAAAATAAGATTTACAACTATAAACGATAAAACATTTGACAAAATCTGAAGAGAATAATAAATATTACATCAAAACTAAATGCATGGATTTCGGAGAGAAAAGTACCGTGACACGTCTTATAGCAATGCGAATTCACACTCAGCAAAACAGTCACAATCTGGTATAAGTCACGTTTGGTAATTAAAAGATGTAGAAAATATGAATATCAAAAAGAAAAACAGCAGTTTTTTTTCCTCTATCAGTCTTGATTCCTAAAGATTGTAAACTTTTTAGTGATATTTCAATCTCATAAAATTGTAAGAATGTCGGTTTAGAATATTTAACATTTACCAGATGTTACGATTCCCATCACCGTCTTTGCTTTAATTCATGTATTCAACAAAAATATGTGTCAGGTAATTAATTAACCACCAAGATAGCTACCTAAATTCTACATTACCGTATACAGATTATCTTGCATGGTCATTGGGTTGTTATTATGTGGAAACTTTTCTTAGAAACAACTTTCTAACGTGTTCTCTTACGACTGTGTTTACAAGACGTTAATACCAATATTTCTAGTGGAACCTTATACTAGTTGTATAACCATTGTTTCTCTTAACCTGGTGCACCACATTTTGTTTACACAAATGAAGAGTGTCCCATTATGCACAGAGGTTTCAGACTTTGACAAGTATCCTCTAACAGTAATAGATCTCAGTCATGAACTCAATGATTGATTGTTGACCATTTGTTATATTTCTGGTATAATTAAGTGTTTTAATATAATATGAAGCTTATACTTACACAATTTCTGCTCTGAAACAAAATCAATATAATGAAAAATTAAACTGTATAAATTTATAATGTATTAAAACATAATGAATAAAAATAAATAAATTTGTCATAGTTTTTGCCACTCACAACTATGAATAAAATGAATTGTAATACTATAGTATACGTTACAGTAAATGATGAACTATGTTTTGGATCTATGATCAGTCCCTGGGGTGTCCACTCTTTATATACAAGATGATAGGACATGCCGCTGGAATAGGTAACTTTTTCAAGCTTGTTAATATATGAACAGGTCGGAAAAACTATTAGAAATATATGATAACTTTCATCTTTATTGGTGTTCATGAAAAGGTTACATTTTTACCTACTAAGTATATGAAAAGGTAACATTTTTGCATACTCAGTATATGAAAAGGTAACATTTTTACCTACTCAGTATTTGGAAAGGTAACATTTTTACCTACTCAGTATATGAAAAGGCAACATGTTTACCTACTCAGTATATGAAAATGTAACATTTTTACCTACTCAGTATTTGGAAAGGTAACATTTTTACCTACTCAGTATATGGAAAGGCAACATGTTTACCTACTCAGTATATGAAAAGGTAACATTTTTACCTACTCAGTATATGAAAAGGTAACATTTTTACCTAATCACTATCGGAAAAGGTAACATGTTTTCCTACACAGTATATAAAAAGGTAACATTTTTACCTACTCATTACATGAAAAAGGTAACATTTTTGCCTACTCATAATATGAAAAGGTAACATTTTTACCTAGTCAGTATATGAACACATAACAGTTTTGCCTACTCATTATATGAAAAGGTAACATTTTTGCCTACTCAGTATATGAAAAGGTAACATTTTACCTACTCACTATATGAAAAGGTAACATCTTTATCTTCTCAATATATAACAAGATAACATTTTTACCTACACAGTACATGAAAAGGTAAAATTTTTACCTACTCAGTATATGAAAAGTTAACATTTTTACCTACTCAGTGTCTGAAAAAGTAACATTTTTACCTTCTCAGTATATGAAAAGGTAACATTTTTACCTACTCACTATGTAACAAGATAACATTTATACCTACTCATTACATGAAAAGGTAACATTTTTACCTACTCAGCATATGAAAAAGTAACATTTTTACCTACTCAGTATATGAAAAGGTAACATTTTTACCTACTCACTTTATAACAAGATAACATATATACCTACTCATTACATGAAAAGGTAACATTTTTACCTACTCAGTATATGAAAAGTTAACATTTGTACCTACTTAGTGTATGACAAAGTAACATTTTTACCTACTCAGTATATAAAAAGGTAACATTTTACTTACTCATTATATGAAAAGGTAACATTTTTACCTACTCAGTATATGAAAAGGTAACATGATTGCCTACTCAGTATATGAAAAGGTAACATTTTTACCTACTCACTATATAACAAGATAACATGTTTATCTACTCATTACATGAAAAGGGAACATTTTTGCCTACTCAGTATATGAAAAGGTAACATTTTTACCTACTCATTACATGAAAAGGTAACATTTGTGCCAACTCAGTATATGAAAAGGTTACATTTTTACCTACTCAGTATATGAAAAATTATAATGATTGTCTACTCAGTATATGAAAAGGTAACATTTTTACCTACTCACTATATAACAAGATAACATTTTTACCTACTCATTACATGAAAAGGTAACATTTTTGCCTACTCAGTATATGAAAAGGTAACACTTTTACATACTCAGTATATGAAAAGGTAACATGTTTGCCTACTCAGTATATGAAAAGGTAACATGTTTGCCTACCCAGTATATGAAAAGGTCACATTTTTACCTACTCAGTACATGAAAAGGACACATTTTTACCTACTCAGTATATGAAAAGGTAACATTTTTACCTACTCAGTATATGAACACATAACATTTTTGCCTACTCATTATATGAAAAGGTAACATTTTTGCCTACTCAGTATATGAAAAGGTAACATTTTACCTACTCACTATATGAAAAGGTAACATCTTTATCTTCTCAATATATAACAAGATAACATGTTTATCTACACAGTACATGAAAAGGTAAAATTTTTACCTACTCAGTATATGAAAAGTTAACATTTTTACCTACTCAGTGTCTGAAAAAGTAACATTTTTACCTTCTCAGTATATGAAAAGGTAACATTTTTACCTACTCACTATATAACAAGATAACATTTATACCTACTCATTACATGAAAAGGTAACATTTTTACCTACTCAGTATATGAAAAAGTAACATTTTTACCTACTCAGTATATGAAAAGGTAACATTTTTACCTACTCACTATATAACAAGATAACATATATACCTACTCATTACATGAAAAGGTAACATTTTTACCTACTCAGTATATGAAAAGTTAACATTTGTACCTACTTAGTGTATGACAAAGTAACATTTTTACCTACTCAGTATATGAAAAGGTAACATTTTACCTACTCAGTATATGAAAAGGTAACATTTTTACCTACTCAGTATATGAAAAGGTAACATGATTGCCTACTCAGTATGTGAAAAGGTAACATTTTTACCTACTCACTATATAACAAGATAACATGTTTACCTACTCATTACATGAAAAGGGAACATTTTTGCCTACTCAGTATATGAAAAGGTAACATTTTTACCTACTCATTACATGAAAAGGTAACATTTGTGCCAACTCAGTATATGAAAAGGTTACATTTTTACCTACTCAGTATATGAAAAATTATAATGATTGTCTACTCAGTATATGAAAGGGTAACATTTTTACCTACTCACTATATAACAAGATAACATTTTTACCTACTCATTACATGAAAAGGTAACATTTTTGCCTACTCAGTATATCAAAAGGTAACACTTTTACATACTCAGTATATGAAAAGGTAACATGTTTGCCTACTCAGTATATGAAAAGGTAACATGTTTGCCTACCCAGTATATGAAAAGGTCACATTTTTACCTACTCAGTATATGAAAAGGTAACATTTTTACCTACTCAGTATATAAAAAGGTCACATTTTTACCTACTCAGTATATGAAAAGGTAACATTTTTGAAATTTGAATTATATAAAAAGGTTCAGGCAACAGAAACCAAGCGTCACCCCTATGAACTACAGTACTTGCAACCTTAGGCGTTACTATTTCAGCGATCAATCAGCGGTCATCGATCAGTCACCGATCAGTCAAGTTCGCGTCAAACTCACGTCAGCAATCCGTCAGACTTATAGTAAAAGTAATTGACTGATCGGACTGATCGGACGGATAGTACCGATCGACCTTGATGACGGATTGAACTTTAATACGTCACATAATAAACTAATACAAATTACGGAATCTTAGTTTCGTTTCATTTAATTAAAATGACGACTCGTGAAAATCGAACGTTCAATGATACATTTTGTTTATTAATTATTTAGCAAAGTTTTATGAATTGAAATGAAAAGAATTGTACAGATAAAATCTAAATTAAAATATCATCATTAACGAATGGTCTTTTTCGTTTTATTTAAGTTATATATTTTCAAACCCGGCGAGTGTCTACATCGCAAAATTGATTTTATTATTTTCCAAACATACTCGGGAAAAACAAAATGAAAGGATCAGTTATTGAAAAACGTAATCTATTTTTTTCAATATTTTAATTTTTTTTATCCTTATCATCATAAAATTCTTTAAAAAAAACTTATCATAATCATCGACTCGTCATGCACAATCGAAGCCTTTAAAATAACAAATTACAAAAATAAATGCTGTTTTTTAACAAGAAATATGAATATAATTTTAAACAATGCAAACAACATTACATTATATTTTTCTGATAGTCTTTTTTTACCTTAATAAAAAAATAACTACTCCTAAACAATAAAAAGTACAAAAATCCAATGGTGGTAAACACATATATTCCTTAAAAAGAAATAAATAATTTTAAGCAGATTTATTCTTGAATAATTCACATTTTCTACAAAAAAACATATGAAAATCATTTATAACAACTGATTTCAATTGAAATTACAATATTTTCCAATATGAGAAGAAATATTTGCATTTTTGGCAACGCGTACAAAAAAATTATATCTTTTTCCTTAAAGTAAACATAATTTATAAAGAACAACTTATATTGAAGTGTACACCTGCCCCCGAGGATCGGTCGGTAATATTGCTCCTTTAACTCCAGATCTGTTGTGAATACATTTGTGTTTATGTCAGATACTCAAATATATTAGTATGTACTGGTGTTAGTAATGTTTTCATGTACAAGTGAAAATGTTAATGCAAGACATTGTTTGTGTTCATCAGATAATCATTGTCTTTTCATACCACGTTCGAGAACAAATTATATGAAAAAAAAACCATTTCAATATTCCAGTACAGTTCTTTGGAACAGTATTCCTGTAGAAATCAAAATGATAGAAACGACAGAACAGTTCAAACAAAGTTATTATAATTTTTTGTATCAAAACTAAAAATGTAATTATCAGATGAAGTTTGACTACGGTCTTGTATATCTGAAATTAACAAAATATGTTTATGAACCATTTCTGTATGTTTTTCGCCATTTGTTTTGGAATTAAAAGTTGTATGTATGTCAACGTATATATAATATTATTGTAAAATTTTGGGGGCATCGGTGGACATTAGCAATGTTCTTACTGATTTTACCCTCTTTAGATAAAGTATGTATTATTATTATGCTATATCACATTTCTGTATCAATTCAATATGACTTTTTCAGTATATTTTTCGTTAATAAATTTAAATAGAAGTACTTACTCTGAAGTTATTTCTGTCCTGAAATGTACACAATTTAGAGTAAAAATTATATTTGTAAATCAAAACACATATCAAAGAACCCAAGACAAAAATATAAATAATAAGCACACATTTGTTTGTTTTGTAAAAGTATGGTACACTGCTATTTATACACACCGATGTTATGGTAAAATAATTTAAAAACACAAAACATTCGGATAATACTTTGCTTTATTAATAAACATAATAAGATTAAATAAATAAAATAAAATTTTGGATGAACAACATGGGGATTTTTAACAGAAACATTGAACAACATGGGGATTTTGTCTTCATCATTATAACAGAAACATTGAACAACATGGGAATTTTGTCTCCATCAGTATAACAGAAACATTGAACAACATGGGAATTTTGTCTCCATCATTATAACAGAAACATTGAACAACATGGGAATTTTGTCTCCATCATTATAACAGAAACATTGAACAACATGGGGATTTTGTCTTCATCATCATAACAGAAACATTGAACAACATGGGGATTTTGTCTCCATCATTATAACGGAAACATTGAACAACATGGGGATTTTGTCTCCATCATTATAACAGAAACATTGAACAACATGGTGATTGTGTCTCCATCATTATAACAGAAACATTGAACAACATGAGGATTTTGTCTCCATCATTATAACAGAAACATTGAACAACATGGGGATTTTGTCTCCATCATTATAACAGAAACATTGAACAACATGGGGATTTTGTCTCCATCATTAAAACAGAAACATTGAACAACAAGGGGTTTTCTCTCCATCATTACAACGGAAACATTGAACAACATGGGGATTTTGTCTCCATCTATATAACAGAAACATTGAACAACATGGGGGTTTTGTCTCCATCATTATAACGGAAACATTGAATAACATGGGGATTTTGTCTCCATCTATATAACAGAAACATTGAACAACATGGGGGTTTTGTCTCCATCATTATAACAGAAATATTGAACAACATGGGGATTTTGTCTCCATCATTATAACAGAAACATTGCACAACATGGGGATTATGTCTCTATCATTATAACAGAAACATTGAACAACATGGGGGTTTTGTCTCCATCATTATAACAGAAACATTGAACAACATGGGGATTATGTCTCTATCATTATAACAGAAACATTGAACAACATGGGGGTTTTGTCTCCATCATTATAACAGAATCATTGAACATCATGGGGATTATGTCTCTATCATTATAACAGAAACATTGAACAACTTGAGGATTTTGTCTACATCATTATAGCAGAAACATTGAACAAAATGGGGATTTTGTCTCCATCATTATAACGGAAACATTGAACAACATGGAGATTTTGTCTTCATCATTATAACAGAAACATTGATAACATGGGGATTATGTCTCCATCATTATAACAGAAATATTGAAAAACATGGAGATTTTGTCTCCATCATTATAACAGAAACATTGAACAACATGGGTATTATGTCTCCATCATTATAACAAAAACATTGAACAACATGGGGATATTGTCTTCATTATTATAGCAGAAACATTGAACAACATGGGGGTTTTGTCTCCATCATTATAACGGAAACATTGAACAACATGGGGATTATGTCTCTATCATTATAACAGAAACATTGAACAACATGGGGACTTTGTCTCCATCATTTTAACAGAAACATTGAACAACATGAAGACTTTGTCTCCATCATTATAACAGAAACATTGAACAACGTGGGGATTATATCTCCATCATTATAACGGAAACATTGAACAACATGAAGATTTTGTCTCCATCATTATAACAGAAACATAGAACAACATGGGGATTTTGTCTCCATCTATATAACAGAAACATTGAACAACATGGGGGTTTTGTCTCCATCATTATAACGGAAACATCGAACAACATGGAGATTTTGTCTCCATGATTATAAGGGAAACATTGAACAAAATGGGGATTTTGTCTCCATCATTATAACAGAAACATTGAACAACATGGGGATTTTGTCTCCATCTATATAACAGAAACATTGAACAACATGTAGGTTTTGTCTCCATCATTATAATGGAAACATTGAACAACATGGGGATTTTGTCTCCATCATTATAACCGAAACATTGACCAACATGGGGGTTTTGTCTCCATCATTATAACGGAAACATTGAACAACATCGAGATTTTGTCTCCATCATTATAAGGGAAACATTGAACAACATGGGGATTTTGTCTCCATCTATATAACAGAAACATTGAACAACATGGGGGCTCTGTCTCCATCATTATAGCAGAAACATTGATTAACATGGGGGTTTTGTCTCCCTCATTATAACAGACACATTGAACAACATGAACATTTTGTCTCCATCATTATAACGGAAACATAGAACAACATGGAGATTTTGTCTCCATCATTATAACGGAAACATTGAACAACATGGAGATTATGTCTCCATCATTATGACAGAAACATTGAACAACATGGGGATTTTGTCTCCATCATTATAACGGAAACATTGAACAACATGGAGATTATGTCTCCATCATTATAACAGAAACATTGAACAACTTGAGGATTTTGTCTACATCATTATAGCAGAAACATTGAACAAAATGGGGATTTTGTCTCAATCATTGTAACAAAAACATTGATAACATGGGGATTATGTCTACATCATTATAACAGAAACATTTAACAACATGGAGATTTTGTCTCCATCATTACAACAGAAACATTGAACAACATTGGGATTATGTCTCCATCATTATAACAGAAACATTGAACAACATGGAGATTTTGTCTCCATCATTACAACAGAAACATTGAACAACATGGAGATTTTGTCTCCATCATTACAACAGAAACATTGAACAACATGGAGATTATGTCTCCATCATTGTAGCAGAAACATTGAACAACATGGGGATTTTGTCTCCATCATTATAACAGAAACATTGAACAACATTGGGATTATGTCTTTATCATTACAACAGAAACATTGAACAACTTGAGGATTTTGTCTACATCATTATAGCAGAAACATTGAACAAAATGGGGATTTTGTCTCAATCATTATAACAGAAACATTGATAACATGGGGATTACGTCTCCATCATTATAACAGAAACATTGAACAACATGGAGATTTTGTCTCCATCATTACAACAGAAACATTGAACAACATGTGGATTTTGTCTCCATCATTATAAGGGAAACATTGAACAACATTGGGATTTTGTCTCCATCATTATAACAGAAACATTGAACAACATGGGGAGTTTGTCTCCATCATTATAACAGTAACATTGAACAACATGGGGATTATGTCTCCATCATTATAACAAAAACATTGAACAACATGAAGATTTTGTCTCCATCATTATAACGGCAACATTGAACAGCATGGGGATTTCGTCTCCATCATTATAACGGCAACATTGAACAGCATAGGGATTTTGTCTCCATCATTATAACAGTAACATTGAACAACATGTGGATTTTGTCCCCATCATTATAACAGTAACATTGAACAACATGGGGATTTTGTCTCCATCATTATAACAGAAACATTGAACAACATGGAGATTTTGTCTCTATCATTATAACGGAAACATTGAACAACATTGGGATTATGTCTCTATCATTATAACAGAAACATTAAACAACATGGGGATTTTGTCTCCATCAGTTTAACGGAAACATTGAACAAAATGGGGATTTTGTCTCCATCATTATAACGGAAACATTGAACAACATGGAGATTTTGTCTCCATCATTATAACAGAAACATTGATAACATGGAGATTATGTCTCTATTATTATAACAAAAACATTGAACAACATGGAGATTTTGTCTCCATCATTATAACGGCAACATTGAACAGCATGGGGATTTCGTCTCATTTATTATAACAGAAACATTGAACAACATGGGGATTTTGTGTCCATCATTATAACAGAAACATTGAACAACATGGGGATTTTGTCTCCATCATTATAACGGAAACATTGAACAACATGGAGATTTTGTCTCCATCATTATAACAGAAACATTGATAACATGGAGATTATGTCTCTATTATTATAACAAAAACATTGAACAACATGGAGATTTTGTCTCCATCATTATAACGGCAACATTGAACAGCATAGGGATTTTGTGTCCATCATTATAACAGAAACATTGAACAACATGAGAATTTTGTGTCCATCATTATAACAGAAACATTGAACAACATGGGGATTTCGTCTCCATCATTATAACAGAAACATTGAACAACATGGGGGTTTTGTCTCCATCATTATAACGGAAACATTGAACAACATGGGGATTTTGTCTACATCATTATAGCAGAAACATTGAACAAAATGGGGATTTTGTCTCAATCATTGTAACAAAAACATTGATAACATGGGGATTATGTCTACATCATTATAACAGAAACATTTAACAACATGGAGATTTTGTCTCCATCATTACAACAGAAACATTGAACAACATTGGGATTATGTCTCCATCATTATAACAGAAACATTGAACAACATGGAGATTTTGTCTCCATCATTACAACAGAAACATTGAACAACATGGAGATTTTGTCTCCATCATTACAACAGAAACATTGAACAACATGGAGATTATGTCTCCATCATTGTAGCAGAAACATTGAACAACATGGGGATTTTGTCTCCATCATTATAACAGAAACATTGAACAACATTGGGATTATGTCTTTATCATTACAACAGAAACATTGAACAACTTGAGGATTTTGTCTACATCATTATAGCAGAAACATTGAACAAAATGGGGATTTTGTCTCAATCATTATAACAGAAACATTGATAACATGGGGATTACGTCTCCATCATTATAACAGAAACATTGAACAACATGGAGATTTTGTCTCCATCATTACAACAGAAACATTGAACAACATGTGGATTTTGTCTCCATCATTATAAGGGAAACATTGAACAACATTGGGATTTTGTCTCCATCATTGTAACAGAAACATTGAACAACATGGGGAGTTTGTCTCCATCATTATAACAGTAACATTGAACAACATGGGGATTATGTCTCCATCATTATAACAAAAACATTGAACAACATGAAGATTTTGTCTCCATCATTATAACGGCAACATTGAACAGCATGGGGATTTCGTCTCCATCATTATAACGGCAACATTGAACAGCATAGGGATTTTGTCTCCATCATTATAACAGTAACATTGAACAACATGTGGATTTTGTCCCCATCATTATAACAGTAACATTGAACAACATGGGGATTTTGTCTCCATCATTATAACAGAAACATTGAACAACATGGAGATTTTGTCTCTATCATTATAACGGAAACATTGAACAACATTGGGATTATGTCTCTATCATTATAACAGAAACATTAAACAACATGGGGATTTTGTCTCCATCAGTTTAACGGAAACATTGAACAAAATGGGGATTTTGTCTCCATCATTATAACGGAAACATTGAACAACATGGAGATTTTGTCTCCATCATTATAACAGAAACATTGATAACATGGAGATTATGTCTCTATTATTATAACAAAAACATTGAACAACATGGAGATTTTGTCTCCATCATTATAACGGCAACATTGAACAGCATGGGGATTTCGTCTCCATTATTATAACAGAAACATTGAACAACATGGGGATTTTGTGTCCATCATTATAACAGAAACATTGAACAACATGGGGATTTTGTCTCCATCATTATAACGGAAACATTGAACAACATGGAGATTTTGTCTCCATCATTATAACAGAAACATTGATAACATGGAGATTATGTCTCTATTATTATAACAAAAACATTGAACAACATGGAGATTTTGTCTCCATCATTATAACGGCAACATTGAACAGCATAGGGATTTTGTGTCCATCATTATAACAGAAACATTGAACAACATGAGAATTTTGTGTCCATCATTATAACAGAAACATTGAACAACATGGGGATTTCGTCTCCATCATTATAACAGAAACATTGAACAACATGGGGGTTTTGTCTCCATCATTATAACGGAAACATTGAACAACATGGGGATTTTGTCTCCATCATTATAACAGAAACATTGAACAACATGGGGGTTTTGTCTCCATCATTATAACGGAAACATTGAACAACATGGAGATTTTGTCTCCATCATTATAACGGAAACATTGAACAACATGGGGATTATGTCTCCATCATTATTATAAAAACATTGAACATCATTGGGATTTTGTCTCCATCATTCTAACAGAAATATTGAACAACATGGGAAGTTTGTCTCCATCATTATAACAGAAACATTGAACAACATGGGGATTTTGTCTCCATCTATATAACAGAAACATTGAACAACATGGGGATTTTGTCTCCATCATTATAGCAGAAACATTGAACAACATGGGGATTTTGTCTCCATCATTATAACGGAAACATTGAACAACATGAGGATTATGTCTCCATCATTATAACGGAAACATTGAACAACATGTGGATTTTGTCTCCATCTATATAACAGAAACATTGAACAACATGGGGGTTTTGTCTCCATCATTATAGCAAAAACATTGAACAACATGGGGGTTTTGTCTCCATCATTATAACGGAAAGATTGAACAACATGAGGATTATATCTCCATCATTATAACGGAAACATTGAACAACATGTGGATTTTGTCTCCATCTATATAACAGAAACATTGAACAACATGGGGATTATGTCTTCATCATTATAACAGAAACATTGATAACATGGGGATTATGTCTCCATCATTATAACAGAAACATTGAACAACTTGAGGATTTTGTCTACATCATTATAGCAGAAACATTGAACAAAATGGGGATTTTGTCTCAATCATTGTAACAAAAACATTGATAACATGGGGATTATGTCTACATCATTATAACAGAAACATTTAACAACATGGAGATTTTGTCTCCATCATTACAACAGAAACATTGAACAACATTGGGATTATGTCTCCATCATTATAACAGAAACATTGAACAACATGGAGATTTTGTCTCCATCATTACAACAGAAACATTGAACAACATGGAGATTTTGTCTCCATCATTACAACAGAAACATTGAACAACATGGAGATTATGTCTCCATCATTGTAACAGAAACATTGAACAACATGGGGATTTTGTCTCCATCATTATAACAGAAACATTGAACAACATTGGGATTATGTCTTTATCATTACAACAGAAACATTGAACAACTTGAGGATTTTGTCTACATCATTATAGCAGAAACATTGAACAAAATGGGGATTTTGTCTCAATCATTATAACAGAAACATTGATAACATGGGGATTACGTCTCCATCATTATAACAGAAACATTGAACAACATGGAGATTTTGTCTCCATCATTATAACAGAAACATTGAACAACATGAGAATTTTGTGTCCATCATTATAACAGAAACATTGAACAACATGGGGATTTCGTCTCCATCATTATAACAGAAACATTGAACAACATGGGGGTTTTGTCTCCATCATTATAACGGAAACATTGAACAACATGGGGATTTTGTCTACATCATTATAGCAGAAACATTGAACAACATGAAGATTTTGTCTCCATCATTGTAACAAAAACATTGATAACATGGGGATTATGTCTACATCATTATAACAGAAACATTTAACAACATGGAGATTTTGTCTCCATCATTACAACAGAAACATTGAACAACATTGGGATTACGTCTCCATCATTATAACAGAAACATTGAACAACATGGAGATTTTGTCTCCATCATTACAACAGAAACATTGAACAACATGGAGATTTTGTCTCCATCATTACAACAGAAACATTGAACAACATGGAGATTATGTCTCCATCATTGTAGCAGAAACATTGAACAACATGGGGATTTTGTCTCCATCATTATAACAGAAACATTGAACAACATTGGGATTATGTCTTTATCATTACAACAGAAACATTGAACAACTTGAGGATTTTGTCTACATCATTATAGCAGAAACATTGAACAAAATGGGGATTTTGTCTCAATCATTATAACAGAAACATTGATAACATGGGGATTACGTCTCCATCATTATAACAGAAACATTGAACAACATGGAGATTTTGTCTCCATCATTACAACAGAAACATTGAACAACATGTGGATTTTGTCTCCATCATTATAAGGGAAACATTGAACAACATTGGGATTTTGTCTCCATCATTATAACAGAAACATTGAACAACATGGGGAGTTTGTCTCCATCATTATAACAGTAACATTGAACAACATGGGGATTATGTCTCCATCATTATAACAAAAACATTGAACAACATGAAGATTTTGTCTCCATCATTATAACGGCAACATTGAACAGCATGGGGATTTCGTCTCCATCATTATAACGGCAACATTGAACAGCATAGGGATTTTGTCTCCATCATTATAACAGTAACATTGAACAACATGTGGATTTTGTCCCCATCATTATAACAGTAACATTGAACAACATGGGGATTTTGTCTCCATCATTATAACAGAAACATTGAACAACATGGAGATTTTGTCTCTATCATTATAACGGAAACATTGAACAACATTGGGATTATGTCTCTATCATTATAACAGAAACATTAAACAACATGGGGATTTTGTCTCCATCAGTTTAACGGAAACATTGAACAAAATGGGGATTTTGTCTCCATCATTATAACGGAAACATTGAACAACATGGAGATTTTGTCTCCATCATTATAACAGAAACATTGATAACATGGAGATTATGTCTCTATTATTATAACAAAAACATTGAACAACATGGAGATTTTGTCTCCATCATTATAACGGCAACATTGAACAGCATGGGGATTTCGTCTCCATTATTATAACAGAAACATTGAACAACATGGGGATTTTGTGTCCATCATTATAACAGAAACATTGAACAACATGGGGATTTTGTCTCCATCATTATAACGGAAACATTGAACAACATGGAGATTTTGTCTCCATCATTATAACAGAAACATTGATAACATGGAGATTATGTCTCTATTATTATAACAAAAACATTGAACAACATGGAGATTTTGTCTCCATCATTATAACGGCAACATTGAACAGCATAGGGATTTTGTGTCCATCATTATAACAGAAACATTGAACAACATGAGAATTTTGTGTCCATCATTATAACAGAAACATTGAACAACATGGGGATTTCGTCTCCATCATTATAACAGAAACATTGAACAACATGGGGGTTTTGTCTCCATCATTATAACGGAAACATTGAACAACATGGGGATTTTGTCTCCATCATTATAACAGAAACATTGAACAACATGGGGGTTTTGTCTCCATCATTATAACGGAAACATTGAACAACATGGAGATTTTGTCTCCATCATTATAACGGAAACATTGAACAACATGGGGATTATGTCTCCATCATTATTATAAAAACATTGAACATCATTGGGATTTTGTCTCCATCATTCTAACAGAAATATTGAACAACATGGGAAGTTTGTCTCCATCATTATAACAGAAACATTGAACAACATGGGGATTTTGTCTCCATCTATATAACAGAAACATTGAACAACATGGGGATTTTGTCTCCATCATTATAGCAGAAACATTGAACAACATGGGGATTTTGTCTCCATCATTATAACGGAAACATTGAACAACATGAGGATTATGTCTCCATCATTATAACGGAAACATTGAACAACATGTGGATTTTGTCTCCATCTATATAACAGAAACATTGAACAACATGGGGGTTTTGTCTCCATCATTATAGCAAAAACATTGAACAACATGGGGGTTTTGTCTCCATCATTATAACGGAAAGATTGAACAACATGAGGATTATATCTCCATCATTATAACGGAAACATTGAACAACATGTGGATTTTGTCTCCATCTATATAACAGAAACATTGAACAACATGGGGATTATGTCTTCATCATTATAACAGAAACATTGATAACATGGGGATTATGTCTCCATCATTATAACAGAAACATTGAACAACTTGAGGATTTTGTCTACATCATTATAGCAGAAACATTGAACAAAATGGGGATTTTGTCTCAATCATTGTAACAAAAACATTGATAACATGGGGATTATGTCTACATCATTATAACAGAAACATTTAACAACATGGAGATTTTGTCTCCATCATTACAACAGAAACATTGAACAACATTGGGATTATGTCTCCATCATTATAACAGAAACATTGAACAACATGGAGATTTTGTCTCCATCATTACAACAGAAACATTGAACAACATGGAGATTTTGTCTCCATCATTACAACAGAAACATTGAACAACATGGAGATTATGTCTCCATCATTGTAACAGAAACATTGAACAACATGGGGATTTTGTCTCCATCATTATAACAGAAACATTGAACAACATTGGGATTATGTCTTTATCATTACAACAGAAACATTGAACAACTTGAGGATTTTGTCTACATCATTATAGCAGAAACATTGAACAAAATGGGGATTTTGTCTCAATCATTATAACAGAAACATTGATAACATGGGGATTACGTCTCCATCATTATAACAGAAACATTGAACAACATGGAGATTTTGTCTCCATCATTACAACAGAAACATTGAACAACATGTGGATTTTGTCTCCATCATTATAAGGGAAACATTGAACAACATTTGGATTTTGTCTCCATCATTATAACAGAAACATTGAACAACATGGGGAGTTTGTCTCCATTATTATAACAGTAACATTGAACAACATGGGGATTATGTCTCCATCATTATAACAAAAACATTGAACAACATGAAGATTTTGTCTCCATCATTATAACGGCAACATTGAACAGCATGGGGATTTCGTCTCCATCATTATAACGGCAACATTGAACAGCATAGGGATTTTGTCTCCATCATTATAACAGTAACATTGAACAACATGTGGATTTTGTCCCCATCATTATTACAGTAACATTGAACAACATGGGGATTTTGTCTCCATCATTATAACAGAAACATTGAACAACATGGAGATTTTGTCTCTATCATTATAACGGAAACATTGAACAACATGGGGATTATGTCTCTATCATTATAACAGAAACATTAAACAACATGGGGATTTTGTCTCCATCAGTTTAACGGAAACATTGAACAAAATGGGGATTTTGTCTCCATCATTATAACGGAAACATTGAACAACATGGAGATTTTGTCTCCATCATTATAACAGAAACATTGATAACATGGAGATTATGTCTCTATTATTATAACAAAAACATTGAACAACATGGAGATTTTGTCTCCATCATTATAACGGCAACATTGAACAGCATGGGGATTTCGTCTCCATTATTATAACAGAAGCATTGAACAACATGGGGATTTTGTGTCCATCATTATAACAGAAACATTGAACAACATGGGGATTTTGTCTCCATCATTATAACGGAAACATTGAACAACATGGAGATTTTGTCTCCATCATTATAACAGAAACATTGATAACATGGAGATTATGTCTCTATTATTATAACAAAAACATTGAACAACATGGAGATTTTGTCTCCATCATTATAACGGCAACATTGAACAGCATAGGGATTTTGTGTCCATCATTATAACAGAAACATTGAACAACATGGGGATTTTGTGTCCATCATTATAACAGAAACATTGAACAACATGGGGATTTCGTCTCCATCATTATAACAGAAACATTGAACAACATGGGGGTTTTGTCTCCATCATTATAACGGAAACATTGAACAACATGGGGATTTTGTCTCCATCATTATAACAGAAACATTGAACAACATGGGGTTTTTGTCTCCATCATTATAACGGAAACATTGAACAACATGGAGATTTTGTCTCCATCATTATAACGGAAACATTGAACAACATGGGGATTATGTCTCCATCATTATTATAAAAACATTGAACATCATGGAGATTTTGTCTCCATCATTCTAACAGAAATATTGAACAACATGGGAAGTTTGTCTCCATCATTATAACAGAAACATTGAACAACATGGAGATTTTGTCTCCATCTATATAACAGAAACATTGAACAACATGGGGATTTTGTCTCCATCATTATAGCAGAAACATTGAACAACATGGGGATTTTGTCTCCATCATTATAACGGAAACATTGAACAACATGAGGATTATGTCTCCATCATTATAACGGAAACATTGAACAACATGTGGATTTTGTCTCCATCTATATAACAGAAACATTGAACAACATGGGGGTTTTGTCTCCATCATTATAGCAGAAACATTGAACAACATGGGGGTTTTGTCTCCATCATTATAACGGAAAGATTGAACAGCATGAGGATTATGTCTCCATCATTATAACGGAAACATTGAACAACATGTGGATTTTGTCTCCATCTATATAACAGAAACATTGAACAACATGGGGATTATGTCTTCATCATTATAACAGAAACATTGATAACATGGGGATTATGTCTCCATCATTATAACAGAAACATTGAACAACTTGAGGATTTTGTCTACATCATTATAGCAGAAACATTGATAACATGGGGATCTTGTCTCCATCATTACAACAAAAACATTGAACAACTTGAGGATTTTGTCTACATCATTACAGCAGAAACATTGATAACATGGGGATCTTGTCTCCATCATTATAACAGAAACATTGAACAACATGGAGATTTTGTCTCCATCATTACAACAGAAACATTGAACAACATGGGGATTTTGTCTCCATCATTATAAGGGAAACATTGAACAACATTGGGATTTTGTCTCCATCATTATAACAAAAACATTGAACAACATGGGGAGTTTGTCTCCATCATTATAACAGTAACATTGAACAACATGGGGTTTATGTCTCCATCATTATAACAAAAACACTGAACAACATTGGGATTTTGTCTCCATCATTATAACGGCAACATTGAACAGCATAGGGATTTTGTCTCCATCAATATAACAGTAACATTGAACAACATGTGGATTTTGTCCCCATCATTATAACAGTAACATTGAACAGCATGGGGATTTTGTCTCCATCATTATAACAGAAACATTGAACAACATGAAGATTTTGTCTCTATCATTATAAGGGAAACATTGAACAACATGGGGATTATGTCTCTATCATTATAACAGAAACATTAAACAACATGGGGATTTTGTCTCCATCAGTTTAACGGAAACATTGAACAAAATGGGGATTTTGTCTCCATCATTATAACGGAAACATTGAACAACATGGAGATTTTGTCTCCATCATTATAACAAAAACACTGAACAACATGGAGATTTTGTCTCCATCATTATAACGGCAACATTGAACAGCATGGGGATTTCGTCTCCATCATTATAACGGCAACATTGAACAGCATAGGGATTTTGTCTCCATCATTATAACGGAAATATTGAACAACATGTGGATTTTGTCTCCATCATTATAACAGTAACATTGAACAACATGGGGATTTTGTCTCCATCATTATAACAGAAACATTGAACAACATGGAGATTTTGTTTCTATCATTATAACGGAAACATTGAACAACATGGGGATTATGTCTCTATCATTATATCAGAAACATTAAACAACATGGGGATTTTGTCTCCGTCTATATAACAGAAACATTGAACAACATGGGGGTTTTGTCTCCATCATTATAACGGAAACATTGAACAACATGGAGATTTTGTGTCATTCATTATAACGGAAACATTGAACAAGATAGGGATTTTTTCTCCATCATTATAACGGAAACATTAAACAACATGGAGATTATGTCTCCATCATTATTATAAAAGCATTGAACAACATTGGGATTTTGTCTCCATCATTCTAACAGAAATATTGAACAACATGGGGAGTTTGTCTCCATCATTATAACAGAAACATTGAACAACATAAGGATTTTGTCTCCATCTATATAACAGAAACATTGAACAACATGGGGATTTTGTCTCCATCATTATAGCAGAAACATTGAACAACATGGGAATTTTGTCTCCATCATTATAACGGAACGGAAACATTGAACAACATGGGGATTATGTCTTCATCATTATAACAGAAACATTGATAACATGGGGATTATGTCTCCATCATTATAACAGAAACATTGAACAACTTGAGGATTTTGTCTACATCATTATAGCAGAAACATTGATAACATGGGGATCTTGTCTCCATCATTACAACAAAAACATTGAACAACTTGAGGATTTTGTCTACATCATTATAGCAGAAACATTGATAACATTTGTTTCTTGTCTCCATCAATATAACAGAAACATTGAACAACATGGAGATTTTGTCTCCATCATTACAACAGAAACATTGAACAACATGGGGATTTTGTCTCCATCAATATAAGGGAAACATTGAACAACATTGGGATTTTGTCTCCATCATTATAACAAAAACATTGAACAACATGGGGAGTTTGTCTCCATCATTATAACAGTAACATTGAACAACATGGGGATTATGTCTCCATCATTATAACAAAAACATTGAACAACATGGAGATTTTGTCTCCATCATTATAACGGCAACATTGAACAGCATGGGGATTTCGTCTCCATCATTATAACGGCAACATTGAACAGCATAGGGATTTTGTCTCCATCAATATAACGGAAACATTAAACAACATGGAGATTATGTCTCCATCATTATTATAAAAACATTGAACAACATTGGGATTTTGTCTCCATCATTCTAACAGAAATATTGAACAACATGGGGAGTTTGTCTCCATCATTATAACAGAAACATTGAACAACATGGGGATTTTGTCTCCATCTATATAACAGAAACATTGAACAACATGGGGATTTTGTCTCCATCATTATAGCAGAAACATTGAACAACATGGGAATTTTGTCTCCATCATTATAACGGAAACATTGAACAACATGGGGATTATGTCTTCATCATTATAACAGAAACATTGATAACATGGGGATTATGTCTCCATCATTATAACAGAAACATTGAACAACTTGAGGATTTTGTCTACATCATTATAGCAGAAACATTGATAACATGGGGATCTTGTCTCCATCATTACAACAAAAACATTGAACAACTTGAGGATTTTGTCTACATCATTATAGCAGAAACATTGATAACATGGGGATCTTGTCTCCATCATTATAACAGAAACATTGAACAACATGGAGATTTTGTCTCCATCATTACAACAGAAACATTGAACAACATGGGGATTTTGTCTCCATCATTATAAGGGAAACATTGAACAACATTGGGATTTTGTCTCCATCATTATAACAAAAACATTGAACAACATGGGGAGTTTGTCTCCATCATTATAACAGTAACATTGAACAACATGGGGATTATGTCTCCATCATTATAACAAAAACATTGAACAGCATGGGGATTTCGTCTCCATCATTATAACGGCAACATTGAACAGCATAGGGATTTTGTCTCCATCATTATAACGGAAATATTGAACAACATGTGGTTTTTGTCTCCATCATTATAACAGTAACATTGAACAACATGGGGATTTTGTCTCCATCATTTTAACAGAAACATTGAACAACATGGGGAGTTTGTCTCCATCATTATAACAGTAACATTGAACAACATGGGGATTATGTCTCCATCATTATAACAAAAACATTGAACAACATGGAGATTTTGTCTCCATCATTATAACGGCAACATTGAACAGCATGGGGATTTCGTCTCCATCATTATAACGGCAACATTGAACAGCATAGGGATTTTGTCTCCATCAATATAACAGTAACATTGAACAACATGTGGATTTTGTCCCCATCATTATAACAGTAACATTGAACAGCATGGGGATTTTGTCTCCATCATTATAACAGAAACATTGAACAACATGAAGATTTTGTCTCTATCATTATAACGGAAACATTGAACAACATGGGGATTATGTCTCTATCATTATAACAGAAACATTAAACAACATGGGGATTTTGTCTCCATCAGTTTAACGGAAACATTGAACAAAATGGGGATTTTGTCTCCATCATTATAACGGAAACATTGAACAACATGGAGATTTTGTCTCCATCATTATAACAAAAACATTGAACAACATGGAGATTTTGTCTCCATCATTATAACGGCAACATTGAACAGCATGGGGATTTCGTCTCCATCATTATAACGGCAACATTGAACAGCATAGGGATTTTGTCTCCATCATTATAACGGAAATATTGAACAACATGTGGATTTTGTCTCCATCATTATAACAGTAACATTGAACAACATGGGGATTTTGTCTCCATCATTATAACAGAAACATTGAACAACATGGAGATTTTGTTTCTATCATTATAACGGAAACATTGAACAACATGGGGATTATGTCTCTATCATTATATCAGAAACATTAAACAACATGAAGATTGTGTCTCCATCTATATAACAGAAACATTGAACAACATGGGGGTTTTGTCTCCATCATTATAACGGAAACATTGAACAACATGGAGATTTTGTGTCATTCATTATAACGGAAACATTGAACAAAATGGGGATTTTTTCTCCATCATTATAACGGAAACATTAAACAACATGGGGATTATGTCTCCATCATTATTATAAAAACATTGAACAACATTGGGATTTTGTCTCCATCTTTCTAACAGAAATATTAAACAACATGGGGAGTTTGTCCCCATCATTATAACAGAAACATTGAACAACATGGGGATTTTGTCTCCATCTATATAACAGAAACATTGAACAACATGGGGATTTTGTCTCCATCATTATAGCAGAAACATTGAACAACATGGGAATTTTGTCTCCATCATTATAACGGAAACATTGAACAACATGAGGATTATGTCTCCATCATTATAATGGAAACATTGAACAACATGTGGATTTTGTCTCCATCTATATAACAGAAACATTGAACAACATGGGGGTTTTGTCTCCATCATTATAGCAGAAACATTGAACAACATGGGGGTTTTGTCTCCATCATTATAACGGAAACATTGAACAACATGAAGATTTTGTCTCATCATTATAACGGAAACATTGAACAACATGAGGATTATGTCTCCATCATTATAATGGAAACATTACAACATGGGGATTATGTCTCCATCATTATACCAGAAACATTGATAACATGGGGATTATGTCTCCATCGTTATAACAGAAACATTGAACAACTTGAGGATTTCGTCTACATCATTATAGCAGAAACATTGATAACATGGGGATCTTGTCTCCATCATTATAACAGAAACATTGAACAACTTTAGGATTTTGTCTACATCATTATAGCAGAAACATTGATAACATGGGGATCTTGTCTCCATCATTACAACAGAAACATTGAACAACTTGAGGATTTTGTCTACATCATTATAGCAGAAACATTGAACAAAATGGGGATTTTGTCTCCATCATTGTAACAGAAACATTGAACAACAAGGGGATTTTGTCTCCAATATTATAACAGAAACATTGAACAACATGTGGATTTTTTCTCCATCTATATAACAGAAACATTGAACAACATGGGGGTTTTGTCTCCATCATTATAGCAGAAACATTGAACAACATGAAGGTTTTGTCTCCATCATTATAACGGAAACATTGAACAACATGAAGATTTTGTCTCCATCATTATAACGGAAACATTGAACAACATGAGGATTATGTCTCCATCATTATAACGGAAACATTGAACAACATGGGGATTTTGTCTCCATCATTATAACAAATACATTGAACAACATAGGGATTTTTTCTCCATCTTTATAACAGAAACATTGAACAACATGGAGATTTTGTCTCCATCATTATAACAGAAACATTGAACAACTTGAGGATTTTGTCTACATCATTACAGCAGAAACATTGAACAAAATGGGGATTTTGTCTCCATCATTATAACAGAAACATTGATAACATGGGGATATTATCTACATCATTATAGCAGAAACATTGAACAACATGGGGATTTTGTCTCCATCATTATAACGGCAACATTGAACAAGATGGGGATTTTGTCTCCATCATTATAACGGAAACATTGAACAACATGGGGATTATGTCTCCATCATTATAATAAAAACATTGAACAACATTGGGATTTTGTCTCCATTATTATAACAAAAACATTGAACAACATGGGGAGTTTGTTTCCATCATTATAACAGTAACATTGAACAACATGGGGATTATTTCTCCATCATTATAACAAAAACATTGAACAACATGGAGATTTTGTTTCCATCATTATAACGGCAACATTGAACAGCATGGGGTTTTCGTCTCCATCATTATAACAAAAACATTGAACAACATGGAGATTTTGTCTCCATCATTAGAACGGCAACATTGAACAGCATGGGGATTTCGTCTCCATCATTATAACGGCAACATTGAACAGCATAGGGATTTTGTCTCCATCATTATAACGGAAATATTGAACAACATGTGGATTTTGTCTCCATCATTATAACAGTAACATTGAACAACATGGGGATTTTGTCTCCATCATTATAACAGAAACATTGAACAACATGGAGGTTTTGTCTCTATCATTATAACGGAAACATTGAACAACATGGGGATTATGTCTCTATCATTATAATAGAAACATTAAACAACATGGGGATCTTGTCTCCATCTATATAACAGAAACATTGAACAACATGGGGGTTTTGTCTCCATCATTATAACGGAACATTGAACAAGATGGGGATTTTGTCTCCATCATTATAAACGAAACATTGAACAACATGGGGATTATGTATCCATCATTATTATCAAAACATTGAACAACATTGGGATTTTGTCTCCATCATTATAATAGAAATATTGAACAACATGGGGAGTTTGTCTCCATCATTATAACAGAAACATTGAACAACATGGGGATTTTGTCTCCATCTATATAACAGAAACATTGAACAACATGGGGATTTTGTCTCCATCATTATAGCCGAAACATTAAACAACATGGGGATTTTGTCTCCATCATTATAACGGAAACATTGAACAACATGGGGATTTTGTCTCCATCATTATAACGGAAACATTGAACAACATGGGGGTTTTGTCTCCATCATTATAACGGAAACATTGAACAACATGAAGATTTTGTCTCCATCATTATAACAGAAACATTGAACAACATGGGGATTTTGTCTCCATCATTATAACAGAAACATTGAACAACATGGGGTTTTTGTCTCCATCATTATAACAGAAACATTGAACAGCATGGGGATTTTGTCTCCATCTATATAACAGAAACATTGAACAACATGGGGATTTTGTCTCCATCATTATAACAGAAAAATTGAACAACATGGGGATTATGTCTCTATCATTATAACAGAAACATTGAACAACTTGAGGATTTTGTCTACATCATTATAACGGAAACATTGAACAACATGAAGATTTTGTCTCCATCATTATAACGGCAACATTGAACAACATGGGGATTTTGTCTCCATCTATATAACGGAAACATTGAACAACATGAAGATTTTGTCTCCATCATTATAACAGAAACATTGAACAGCATGGAGATTTTGTCTCCATCATTATAACGGAAACATTGAACAACATGGGGATTTTGTCTCCATCATTATAACAGAAACATTGAACAACATGGGGGTTTTGTCTCCATCATTATAACAGAAACATAGAACAACATGGGGATTTTTTCTCCATCATTAAAGCAGAAACATTGAACAACATGGGGATTTTGTCTCCATCATTAAACGGAAACATTAAACAACATGGGGATTTTGTCTCCATCGTTATAACAGAAACATTGAACAACATGGGGGTTTTGTTTCCATCATTTTAACAGAAACATTGAACAACATGGGGATTTTGTCTCCATCATTATAACAGAAACATTGAACAACATGGGGATTTTGTCTCCATCATTATAACAGAAACATTGAACAACATGGCGAGTTTATCTCCATCATTATCACAGAAACATTGAACAACATGGGGAGTTTGTCTCCATCATTATAACAGAAACATTGAACAACATAGGGATTTTGTCTCCATCATTATAACAGAAACATTGAACAACATGGGGATTTTGTCTCCATCATTATAACAAAAACATTGAACAACATGGGGATTATGTCTCAATCATTATAACAGAAACATTGAACAACATTGGGATTTTGTCTCCATCATTATAACAGAAACATTGAACAACATGGGGATTTTGTCTCCATCATTATAACGGAAACATTGATTTATTTTCACTGTAGAGCGATTCATTAGTATTGTATATGCGGCGCATTTTCACTGTATGATATATTCATTTTTTTATTTATTACAGCGTATTTTTTTAAGTATGTAAAGCAAGACTAGTTAGCGTGGTTGCTTTGTTTTGTTTTTGTACAATCATTATGATAACACCCAATTTAATTCAAATATAATACTTATATAAATACAGGTTAAATTATGCCGATACATATTGTTTCAACATGTCAATCTTATTTACAAAGTTTGTAAAAACAACTATACAAACTAAGCAATCAAGTCAACCAAAGTTTTGCTTTACATGCATTAGGAATTAGCTGTAAAGCCTTAATTTAGCCGACTTGCTCAAACAATAGATAAAGTAAGAGACGGATTTGATAAAATTTAACTTACGGAGTAAAGTTTGGTTTTAAAACACTCTAAATAAATTCAATAGAAATAACATTTATTTCAAATGTATTCCATTTTAAAATTTCTTATGAATCGTATAGGGATCTTTATCCTTGTTTTTTTTTATCCATTTCCATATCCTTGATTTTTAATCCATTTCCATGACACTTCACCACTAATTACGTACATCTTGATAAAGATTGAATCGTTGGTTTTCCCGTTTAAAAGGTTTTACACTGGGGCCCTTTATAACTTGCTGTTCGCACTGTGTATCATCGCCACCGGAAATTGGGTACTAACGAAGCGGAGAGAAATAGAAAAAAAAGTAAACAAGTTAAGAATTCATTCACTTTAAGGCATTTCTACTCGTTTGATAAGGGTGCCGCTTAAGAAATAATTTTATGATATATAATTCTTCAATTTATTAGACCGATAAGTACAAAATTAATACAAGATTTTGTGAAATACTCCAAAACTTGTCACTTAGTACCGGAAAATTTCGAGCCCTATCGTCTTCTGTCGCCCCATTCTCAAGATATTGAACTGTTTTTCATTATTTTTCCAGACACGTTTTTAGATTATTATAGTGTGGCATCATATTTACTGAAATTTGTTGTCAAAAAGATGTTTTTAAAAGAATATGGACAAAAACATTGTTTGTTTATTGTACGGCGAATTGCAGGACGTTGTATGGCGAATTGCAAAATAACAACTTTTGTCTGTACGGCGTCTTGCAATATATTATAATTTTAAGAGGAAATTAATCACTGTTTTAATAATATCAAGTGGCGATATTTTGTTGATATCAATGATTTACAGGCTTACAAATATACAAAATGACTTACTTATCAAATATTATTAAATATATGCCGTTAATTTCGTTCAGAAGTCGTCGTTGCGTACCGCTTTTCGACTTTGTACACAAAGGTTTTTTTCAACCATATTATCCTAAATACATTCATATATATATCGTTATACTACTAACGACTGTTGTCTTACTTGTTGTTATGCCGGCATCATACATTGAACGGCGTGCACCAAACGTACAGAGAAAATTGACAAAGTCGGTTAGTTACACGCCAGAGGAACGCTTAAGCAATCGTTAAGCGCAAGTTGCATAAGTTTGAAGTACGTCGAAATACACATGTATACGCTTGGTAAACGCTACAACTCGAGGACATTTTTATCCAGCTCAAGCCTTTGTCTATTGCGTATACCTGTACGCTACACGCACGTTATACATACGCTACAAGCGCGTTTAACGCACCACAGATAAGTTTGATACACGTTTAGGACACGTTGTATACCTTTTGAGATCGTTCGACATTAAGTAAAACGTATGCGGGTGTGTTTGTCACAACACCCCATAACTGAACGTCCAAGATACGAACCGGACGCGTCTTGCTTGGGTACACTTCTCGTACGCCCATTACACGCTTAGAGCTCGTTGTGAAGACATTACAGATATGATTGAAAGGTTGAATGCATCCAAAATTACTAGCGTATTGGCAGAGTACACGATTTTTTAATACGCTTATGTGTGACGCCGGTATTATGGTGAAATTTTGTAAGTTCAATAACATAACCCGCCCATTCATCTTTTGTAGGTGCTAGGTTTAGAAAAAAATAAAAACAGTGGAAAGGGGGTATGATAGCAAATAAGATAACTATCCATCAGGATCAAATAAAGTGTATGTATAAAAAGATGTGGTATGATTGCCAATGAGACAACTCTCCACAAGAGTCCAAAATGACACAGAAATTAACAACTCTAGGTAACCGCACGGTCTTCAACAATGTATTTTAGCAGCTATATGCTATCGTACGGCCTTCAACAACGAAAACTCATATCTTATAGTCGGCTATAAAAAGCACCGACATGAAAAATGTGGAAGGATTCAAAAAGAAAACTAACTGACTCATAACAAAACAATTTATGAAAAACAACAAATATGATAGAGATGAACCAACGACAACCACCGAACCATTGGATCGATAATTCGGACCTACACATAAAGTATGTGCTGATTTAAATACATTGTTATTTTTTTATATTTCTGAAATGATTCATTTGAAAAAAGAAAAATTAAGAAAATACTTTGTTTTCATCGAAAGTAAGAAGAAATAAATCGTTAATTGTATTTAAAATTAATTTTCTTGTCAGTTTCTTTTTGAAAATACATAATGTGCGTACATCTTAAATGCTGTCAAGCGAATGGTATTTCTATCTAATGCATTTTTATCTAATGCATAATTAGATGGGGGGGGGGGGCAATAGGGGGTCCGTTAACATGTTAACAACACCTCGATTTTGGCAAAAACAGTTAACAACAAATGTTAAATGCTGATAACAGTTAACAGCAACTTTAATTTACCTTTTTTCCAAACAAACCCAAAAGGAATAAAAAGGGGATGTGCATATCTTCAATGTATTCAAACGTTTGAAAACCACTGTACAAAGTCGCATAAATGCCAAACTCTCTAAGGAATCTTTTATAAAGCTGACTAATTTTCAGAATACACACGCAAGTACCATATTTTTTTTATTGACACATGGACAGACAACTGAACGGATGGAAAAGCAGACGGAGTAATTGACTCCGAGAAAAATGACTATGTCATGAATAATCGAAAATGCTTCAAACAGCAAAAGGGAGGCTTCTTCTTGTTATTCGTATTGTTGATTAAATGTTTTATTTCAATCAGTCGTAGCAAACTTGGGTAATCGTCATGACGTAGGAAACAGATAGAATGAGTGAATACTATAGGGTGCGAACGTTATTTTTTTATGGCGGAGACTCTCATAGATTATGGTCACATCTCTGACAGGGCTATTCATACAATCACATACTTACATGATTTTATTAAAAGGAATTAAGAAAGTTCACTGATTTTTATTATTAAATCATCAAAAGCAGTGTTTTAATCAGAAAGTAACATGTAAGGTGTCACAAGTTGAAGCACTCTTTCATCTCCAAGTCCCAATAAGAACTCTGAGCTGATTTATAAAAAAAAGCCGTGGTCCTTCTTTACATTTCTGAAGTCTTAGACTAGCAAATTTGACATCAATTTGAGAACCAAGTCCTCATTTTTCTGCCTTTTCTACCAGACCACACTGTTGAGTTATTTTACGAATTGCAAATTGAAATGTACTTTATTTTCCATTCCATTCAGGGACAATGCAACTTTTTAAACATTCCATATACATCTGAATTATTTTCATCATAGGACCGACGACCAGGGTTTTAGCTGGGTAAGAAGCGGCTCTTCCTTTTAACGTTTTGGATACATAACAAATAGAAACCAGAAATGAACTACATTGGTTAGACGTATAAAGGGGGCTTGAGATATCCCAAAACATGTTTAACACTGCCGCATGTCTTGCACCTGACCGTGGGCCAACTTGACTGTCCGTAACCTTTGCTGTATAGTCTTGTAGTTATTTCATTTTTGAAATTTTGGTTCATTTATATGTTCAGGAAACAAACATTGAACTTCTACCCCCTTTTTCTAAATGAACGATTGCTCACTTAGGAGACAGCTTCACGTACATACCAATACGCAGTTACAAGTTTAACACGTTTAGTTTCGCATTATGGCCATGGAATATGAAAGTTTTTGTACATTAAAATTGAATTTTAGATAATTGAAGAATAATACAGCCTTCCTCGTGGGTTTATTTGAACATTTAGATAGTTTTAGCAGGTTTTATAAGCCCCATTTCTCAGTTTGACTGTCCATATTTTCCTATCCGTACCGCCATAGATTTAGAAATTTTGTATTGTTTTTCAACAAAGATTTGACGCTCGATCTTTTCAATTCAATTTTATGGAAAAACCAGCAGAAATGCATATGAGTTTTGTTTACCTCTTAATAGATATATGTCTATGGTTCACAGGCACTCGGCACTCAGAATTGTTTTCCCTATATATCTTTATATAAAACTATGGTTTCAGGAAAGGTATCACTCTAATTGATTGAAATTTTCCTTTGGACCAAATTTATGAGACCTTTGTGATATGTTCAACCCCTTATTTTGCAATATTTTGTATCAAATAAATGTTAATTGTTGCCATGGTTACACAAAAAAAGAGATTATATTTCACCCGGCATTATGACTATTGGAAATCAAATCTATGGACGATTCTCTTTCCATAACTATACACATGCATTACTCAAATACTAAGCCATATTTGTTAGGAAGGAAGGGAAAGAGGGTGTTTAAAAATTATGAGTGTTAATTTTAAGTTTTTTTCCTAACTGTGTATTGCCATCCTAGTTCACAATTCTCTCGCTGCGTTGGGTTGTTTTCTTCGGTTGGGCTTTTGTTTCTTTAACATTTTCCCCATTTTATTAAGGATTTACTATCTCAAAATTTTTTAAAGACAGTTACATATATATGCTGTGTATGTCACTCCTTTGCGGAAGCAACGTAAAGAAAGAGATGGACAGCAAATGTTAATGTGATTCTTGTAAATAACAGTTTCCAGAGAAAATGATGTCAAAAACAGTGAACACGTTATGTATTAACTAACCGATAACAGGAATCCGAATTTCAAATAAACAGTTAACAACATTGCAAATTTTAACAGAACAGATTACAACAGACTGTCGGCATCCCAATGGGAACAAACTGTGCCCCTCTACTTGCCGACTTGTTTCTTTATTATTATGAGGCTGACTTCATGAAGGAACTTCTTAGGAAGAAAGATAAGAAGTTAGCAATATCCTTTAACTCTACTTTCCGCTATATAGATGACGTTCTTTCACTAAACAATTCAAAATTTGGTGACTATGTGGAACGCATCTATCCAATCGAATTGGAGATAAAGGATACTACAGATACAGTTAAGTCGGCTTCATATCTTGACTTACATCTAGAAATTGACAATGAGGGTCGGTTGACAGTGGATTAAAAACATTTAACAGTTTAAATTCATCTCAAACAAAACCTTGAAAAGGGCAGAAACAGTTTAACATAAAAAGGTATCCCCCCGTTAGATATTTGAACTTGAATACTTTATTTTCTTTGAAACGACGGCAAATACATATTCTAAAATTATCTAGTTGCCATACAGTTGAAAACAAGTTGCCATACAGTAAATTTGTCAACACGAGCAAGTTGCCGTACCCTAGACTTCTTTAAAACACATCTTTTTGACAACAAATTTCCGTAAATATGATGCCACACTATGATAATCTAAAAACGTGTCTGAAAAAATAATGAAGAACAGTTCAATATGTTAAGAATAGGGCGACAGAGGACGATCGACCTCGAAATTTTTCGGTACTAAGTGGCAAGTTTTGGAGTATTTCACAAAATCTTGTATTAATTTTGTACTTATCGGGCAAATAAATTGAAGAATCATATATCATAAAATCATTTCTTAAGCGGCACCCTCATCAAATGAGTGGAAATGCTTTAAAGTGAATGAATTCTTAACTTGTTTACTTTTTTTTAAATTTCTCTCCGCTTCGTTAGTACCCAATTTCCGGTGGCGATGATACACAGTGGTTCGGTGTGAGCCAAGACTCCATGTTGAAGACCATATTTTGACGTATAAAGGTATACTTTTATAAATTGTGACTCGTTTTGAGAGTTGTCTCATTGTCACATCTGACATCTTATCTATCTGTGGCTCAACCCGAAACGAGACGGTATAAAAAGGGATAAAAAACACACTTTTTTAATATATTTATAATGGGCTTAATATTATGTCACCATTGCGTTTCAAGATGCATATTTCTCTGTTCGCAAGTGTATTTATTGCGTTGAAGATAACGTCCTCAAATGTACTCGTCTCTATTTTAAAAAGACTGCACTTAAACTCCGCAATATCAATCTTTGACTTAAAAAAAATACAGAAATATCTTTTAATTTTTTTTTTAAATCAAGGAAAAACGTAATTTGAAGAATATAATATGACATTTTGAGAAGCGTTTTTGTTACAAGTTTGAAAAGCTATATATTTGGTAAAGAATGAATGAGGAGTTTGTATTTCAATTTGAAAATACATTTATCATAAATTCTAAAGTCATCAACTAAGTTTTTTCATTTGTTTCAAGTGCATTTATCACATAATTCTACAATAAAAATTCCTCGCATCTTCGAAAATTCCACATCAGAAATGACTGCACTAACAGTGATAATTCATCGCATCTATAGTTAAAATGGATCGCTTTCAAAAATCGATATGCTATATTATGTTGCTTTTATAACACTTATTTGAACTTTATTGCTATGTTTGTACATAATAAAGACATATCACAATGAAAATATGTAAAAACTTTCCTTCAAATCAATTAATTTGGTATTTTCAAAACGTAAACAAATACAGTGTTCCCATGATCCTTTATTCTACAATAGACATACCCGCATATGACAGTGAAAATGAACTAGCTGGATTCGCACTTTATATACACTGTTATAGTTGAAAGTAAAATCACAAAATTATACAGCGCAGAGGAAAATCAATACGAAAAGTCCATAATCACATGGCAAAATCAAATAACAAAACGCATCACATGTTTGGTTAATTATAGTAATGTCTGTTCAATTGGGATATTGAGTTCACGCACGAGTGAACACAGATGGTCTAAAGTCATTCGAGCCATTGAAGTCAAAGTGTACAGTAGCATTTTGCCAAAATAATAATACTATTAATTATATTATTCATTTTCAGGTTTGTAAACCACTGGTATGGGGAAACAAGTACAAGCTACTTAATACCTGTGTATTTTTACGAACTATTCATACTCATATTTATAATAAAATGTGCGCTTGTCTCTGCAAGTGGCGTCTCCCATGTTAGAGTTTGTGGTTATTTGATAAATACTGTTATGTTCGTTTGAGTTTACGAATTAGAATTTAACAGTAAAAACATAAGCGTAGAATACATATTGCCGAATATATCATATCACTTAAAATAGGTAAAGGTCAGAGTCTGACGATAAATATCTAATTGAGAATGAGAAGTGGAAATGAGTTTTATTATAAATACTCAAGGATATTATATTTGGACCTATGACTGATAAAGGGTCTAAAATAAAATATGCCATGTTGTAATCAATACATACTTTACGCGCGTTTTAATAATATCATTTAGGAAAATTGAATCAAAATGTATGGCATTGACAATAAAGGTTATAAATTGATAGGCACAGATCTGTTTCAATATTTTTTTATAACATCTAAAAGGGAAAAACTTGCTTTGTGCTTTACATATCTATGTTTTTCAAATTTGCATATCTGATTTCATAATGATCTGTGCATTTGTACTTATTGTTTTGTACTCTTCCGAAAGACAACTACATAACATCACACTTACCTGCACCCATCGCATCTGTATCTGTATTGTTTAGCTGTTCTTGTAACTCTATAAAATATATCATATTTAGATATCCTCAAGGGAGATGTCTAACTTTCATAGAATTTGATATTCGAACGTAACTTATTATTCTAATACTCACTTTTAATTTTGCTCAGACATTTGAATCCCATATCAAAAAGTAAAATCACAAAAATACTGAACGAATTATATATATTTACATTACTTATGTATGTCGAGCAACCCATTAGTCTTATCAATCAATGGTAAACCATATGTATATTCTAAAACCAACGTCGCTAAAATTAGTTGATAACGTGCAAAAAGAGATAAATTTAAAACAATTAACGGTACTGCCAAATCACTGATTAGAATTTAGGGTTTATTATAATAACATGTCTACAAGAGAAAGAACCAGTATTTAAAATATGTTTACGAAGTATATTATACGCGCGTTTTGTTTATATCATACTCATCGGTTCCAGTGGAATCAAACCCAATTGAAAAAAGGATAATTATCCTGATTATAGGGATCAAGAACAGTACAACGCAATGTTGAATATGACTTAGGAAGACAAACCTAGATATTTTGATTGGTTTTATTATTGAAACAAAAGTCAAATCCACAGAAGAGATGAACACGAAAACGGGAATAATAGAAACAACTTTGTTTCATGTCTATTATAAAAACAAACCTGACGTTCTTCTTAGGTTTAGGGTTTTCTTCTTGTTTGACAGTTTCTCTGAGAAAAAAATAATATCTTATTAACAATTTCATTTTCATCTTATATCTCAAAATTCTAAATTATCTTAAAATAAAATAAATCAGTGTATTTATAAATATAAACAAACCGATTAAGATGTTTTAAGATAACCCAAAAATAACGCCATCGAGTTTCCAAATTGCATTACAATCGCTGCTTTTTTTTCCCTATTTCACTTATCCAGGTGCAAAAGGGGAAGTATAGTATACATAGTCATATAAAATAGTGGTTTTCTTTGTGTATGCCCTGCCGGAATGTTTTCCTTGTGATTGATGTGATAAGATTTTCATAATAATTGTTATATTAAGTTTGAACAACAACTTTTTAATTGAAAACTTCAGGCTAAAGTATGTCTATTAATAGTTTGTATTAACACTTCTTATATATGTCTATTATTAGTTTGTACTAAGACTTTGTATATATGTCTATTATTAAAGACCGTTTAGTTTATCTTTGGTTGCTGAGTTCTTGGCGTGAATCTCGAAGTCTTTTGATAGAACTTCAACTAGAAATGATTCATTGAAACTTAAACACTTAATACAGTCGATCTATACGGAATGAAATTATGTTTAGGTATTCGTCATAATAATTTTTAAAACAAAATAAGTTTAGAGATGCTTATGTTACGGTACAATAGGATTCAGAAGGATCCTGAAACAATCTTTTATAAATTGGAGTTACAGTTTCATATGAATTCGTTTCACAGCAACGCTTTTTTTTTCCAAAAGTCCTTCATCTTTCATAAAATTCGCTATATCATTAGTTTCTTAGAGGTCCTTTATGGTTTTAAAATCTCTTTAGAGTACACGTATGTTATAGATTTTAATCAAAGTATAACTTCATTTTTGGACTATAACTTAATGTGTTGGTCAATTGTGAGTAATTATGATGACAATATTAACAAAAAAAAAAAAAAATGCATTCAACGTATTTGACATTTTGTTATTATAACGACGTCTTTTTTTTTTTTAAAAGATATCCTTGATTCTTCTAGAAATTTACTACAAATTCAGAATCATTCTTTTACACATTTGGATATCCAATTCCCAGTAGTAGATATTGAAATCCTGATTTGTACTGGATTTTAATTACTAAAAGTATAAATCGGAATTTCAATTTCTATTAGTAGATATTAAAATTCAAATGTGTACTAGGCAGAGATGGGTGGGATTACTTTCAATGTAATTGATTAAATTACAATAACTTTGTGAATTGTACGATTAAATTAAATGAACGATTACACCATTTTTCAATGTGTCTGATTTAATTAATGATTACATTGGCAAAGTAATCATGATTACATTTGATTACAATGAATTTTAAATTAACCCATTTGAAAGAAGTAAATGAAGAAAGGTTATTACGGTAGCATGTTTTGAAAAAGAATTTTATTTGATATCATTTTCTACACTAGGAAATATGACAGTTGTTATCCATTCATTTGATGTTTTGGGCTTTTGACTTTCCATTTTGTTTTTTTTCTTTTTGATATGTTATTAAATGATAATTGCAAAATTTCTTCGATTTATTATATATAAAAGATTCACAACATGTATACATGCACATTTTGTTACTGGTTATGGACCTTTAAACTTTACCATTACATAAGTATTAATCTTTGATATATTTTTACTTCGTCTGCATTAAGGTTTGGTTATTGTTTTTCTGACATCTTACAGATTTTGTATGTAATTAAGTTATCAGTCAAAAACATATCTAAAATTGTATTGTATTGTTTAATAATCATTGCATTTTACATGTAATTATTTATACCAACATTTGTTTATTTTAAACAACATATTTGTCACAATTTTTGTTTGTGCTAATTATATAAATTTCTTTTATCTTTTATCATATATTCATAGATTCAATATTTCATAATATCAGATTGCCCCAAGTACAGAATAGATAATTGAAATAAAAACATACTTTGATTGGTCTCCTACCTGTCAATTCAAAGATGATAATGATCACAAAATTAAAAACGGATTATAATTTATGTTAAAGAAAAGTAAAACATGAATAAAACAGTCATTATCAGATAATCATCTTTTAATTGTGAATATACTTATAATACTTTTTAATTAGGCTAACTAGGACTTTCAATGCTGTAACAGTTTATTTTTAGAGAACTAATTGATTCAATTAAGCTTAAACTATTACTAGCATGAATTATTTACAATAAAAACCTATTTTCAATAAAATAGTTATTCCTTGAAAAAAACTTTTTTAATACAAAAAAATCCAGAGTGTTTAGCCTTTCACCATGTTCCCTTTAAATCTGACTTATATCAGAAATTTTGATTTTTGAATTCTATAAATTTGTTATAAATATTATTCATATTTCTTTTAATTTATTCGATAAACATTAAATTCTGGGTCTAAATTGTCCTCATTAACGCCAAGTATACCTAATGATTTAAAAATATTATAATAATAATCATTATCTTGAGATGTGTCAAAAAGTTTGAAGTTGTCTTTGTATGTTCAGATAAAACACCTGTACAACTTAAAAATGTTCACACAATTTTATGATTTTTTTCCATTGTAATCAGAATGTAATCCAAAAGGAATCATGATTACAAGATATTTTGACATATAATTGATTAAATCAAATTACATGTAATCAGATTGTAGGCTGATTAATGATTACTTCAGAAAATGTAATCGATTACAGCTGATTCATGATTACAATTACACTAAACCCCAAGGCCTGTACTAGGATTTTGAATCCTACTGAATTCCAATTGAAACTGTAAACATAAATTTAGGATTTTATAAAGTCAACCCATAAATTTTCTTGTTTTACAACTCAGGAAATGCTGGTTATTCTATTCAATTATCAGAGAACACTGACAATTTTGAATAACATTGTATATAAAGGCATTTCATTAACGCATTTTCTATTAAATCTGGAGATCTTTATATAATTGAAACGAGAAGCGGAAGATGCCAAATTTATTCAACCCTTTGCAGTCGAAACGAGACTGCTTATATATCAAAGTTCATATGAAAAAAGAGGAAAAGACAATAAGAGTTTTCAAAGGAATTTCACAAAATCAATAACTAAGAACAAACTTACCCAAATGTTAGTTCCCCAAACAGTTTCTCTATTTCACTCTCTGCTACTGTCTTTTTGACATATTTGACTGATGGCATAATAGGAATCTGTATTTCTTTTATTTGATCGACTTGTGACTTTATTTGTTTTAGTTTTTGTAACAATTTCGTGGTATCTTTAATCCCCTCCGTGTCTTGATAGAACTTCTGCTGCTCCTTCGTCTTATCCAAAGCTGTTTTTAACTCATTGCCAACAGAATGTAAGTTTTGGACATTCTCTGTGTATTTCTCCTTCAGCGTATTAATAAGACCTTCGACTTTCTTATCAATCATTTCTTTTAATGTTCTGCCCTCTTCTTTTACAGCCTGGATAACTTGCTGTACATCAGCTTGATGTGTATGGGTACCTTGGTCAATATGTGCTATCTTTGACTGCAGGTTTCGCATCTTCATATCGATCACTATTTTGACCTCAGCTTTGATTCCTTCAGTTGATTCCTTGATTTCAGCAAAATCATGAGATTTGTGTTTTTTAATAGCACATATCTTACAGACTGGCGTACTACATTCCATGCAATAATATATAAAGTTTTCATCATGTTCTTTACAATATAGTTTAACATCCGGGTTGATATTTGGGCCACTCAGAAATGTGTGATTTTTGCTCATCTTTGTCCGTAAATGAGATATTTTACATCCATCACAAAACAGCTGGTCACACTGTTCACAGTAGTTATGTCCTGGTCCAGAAACACAAATTTCACACGTTTTAGAAGCAGCCTGAGCCATTTTAATTGTTTACAATTTTGATTGATTTAAGTGTACAGGAAGATAGATAACAGTGAACGTAAATACAATACCGGAATGATATCACAATTACGGATCATGGCATAACATCATTAATTCTTGCGTTGAAGGACATTAAGAACCTTTCTGAGTATTATCTTTCTCACAGTTTTTTTTCTGTAATTGTTTTCGATTCCTAATATATGTCTTATTTCATTTGATATAATTGACATAAGCGATGGGTAATCATAACTCGTAAACGGTAAGTGAGGTAGGCCTAGGGTCTTTTTATTAAGGTCAATGGTTCTCTAAAATATAAATCTGGTGAAGATCAAAGGTCCAGGTCATATTCTAAAAAAATCAGAAACCTTTATGAATATCTACAAAAGTTTTCCCTTCAATTGTTAGTTATGATAATACAAACAACACAATAAGAACAAATATTCCATGAATAAAGATATGTACATAAGAAGAAATGTGTAGGAAATTAAATCTCACTGGAATATATGGATACGTTATTCTCTAAAGATTAAATACAAGTTTACAGAGAAAGTACAATTACAATATAAATACACATACAATAGTTGAGGGCGAACAGATGCAGTAAAATAAAGTAAAATGAAGTACAACTTTATGATGACATACATGTATAATAAACGGTTAAAATAAATATGAGGAACACAGTCAGGTGTTTTACGTTTAAATGGAGGGGCTTACCTTTTTATTAATACACACAATGAATGAACACAGTTTTCTTAAAACTGATTGTTTTAGTATTCAACAGTGAGAAAATTGACAAAATTGTTGAACTCTGTAAAATTGTACTTGCAGACATAAGAATGTACAACTACTTTAAATTGAAAACCTTTGCCAATTGAATACAAATTTACACACGTACTGTCTTAAATCGATAAATATATAAATACCACCACAGTCGAGTTTTCTACATTTGAAAATGAATGTACCAAGTCAGGAATATGACACTTGATGTACATTCGTTTGACGTGTGTTATTATTTGATTTTGCCATTTGTTTAAGAACTTTTAGTTTCGAATTTTCCTCGGAGATCAGTATTTTTTTGTGATTATATTCTTTACAGCATTACATACAGTGAATGAGAAAAATATTCCCTTTTTTAACCTGGAAAAATACGTACAAAATAGCAACCATTATTGCATCTGTTTGACTTTCATAAAATATTGCCAAGTTTTTAATGCAATATCATTTTTTTTTTATAATCCCAAACTTCAGTACTATACAACAGTAAACGTAAAGGTGTAACCATAGAATCTAACAAAGAGATAAAATATCTATTGATCAGTCCAATTTTCCTGTTTTATGTAATGGATAGAACAAAGGTTTTATAAATGGCTTGTTGTAGAAAAAAGTGAAATCACAAAAATACTGAACTTAGAGGAAAATCAATTTGGAAAGTCCATAATCATATGGCAATTTCAAATAACAAAACGCATCAAAAACGAATGGAAAAGAACGGTCATATTCCTGACTTGGTACAGGCATTTTCAAATGTAGAAAATGGTGGAAAACAGTCTACATTTATTACTTCCAAAATATTATACCAAGTCATTTATATTTTGATCGTGATTTATATGAATGTCCTATTGTGACAATTCAGATAAACTAAAATGTGACATAACTAGAATCAGTGTAATTTTACTCTCGAACCATTACCCGCTTTTTACCGGGCGCTCATTAGAGACTTGACTATTTTGAGAATGACACTTAAACCTATTTTCAGCCATTTTTCTCTGTGCATACAAAACTCCTTCTCGCTTCGCAATAATTGCATAATCTCATGAATCTTCTCAGTATGCACAAACATTTTAACCACTGAGGGCAATACACATATATTCATACGCCGAAAAATTACAGTGAAAAATAAAAGAACAAAAACAAAAATACCGAACTCCGAGAATAATTCTAAACGGAAAGTCTCTCAGTAAATGTAAAGCTCAAACACATCAAACGAATGGATAACAACAGTCACATTTCTGACTTTGCACAGACATTTTCTTATGTAGAAAATGAAGGATCAAACCTGAAGGATTAAAGCTTGCTGAACCTCTCACGTGTATGATAGGCGCAAAAAATTCCATAATATTGACAACGATGTGTAAACAAAACAAACAGACATAATAAGTAAAAATATCAAAAGTAGGGGGACAACAGTCAACATTGTGTTTTAAATATAATCACTATTAAAAGAAGCAAATATGTCAGCAATGATAAACAATAAGACATACATACAACGCACATTAACAAAAACGAAACACAAGAATACAAAAAAAAATATCATAGCACAATAACGCAATGACGGGATGTATAAATACCGAGCCACGTCAAATGAATATTGTTAAAAATAGACTCAACAATGAAAGTAATAATTTACAAAGACAAATGAAAGAACACTACAACACGTCGTTATTAAGATGATAAATAACGTCAGTACCTATATAATATAATTCCAGACCATCGTGTATCATTTGTAAAAAAAAACGAAATCACATCAAAAACGAAGCAACAAGAACTGTTATATTCCTGACTTGGTACAGGCATTTTGAAATGTAGCAAATGGTGGATTAAACCTTGTTTTTAAACGATAAACCTCTCACTGATGTACCCATATTTTGACTATTATATTTATTGTGTCTGTTTATTTAACGCATCAATGTAAAAATATTGGAAATTGATGAGACTGTCATTAAAGTGAGAGTGTTAGCGCTATAGAACCAGGTTTAATCCACCATTTTCTACATTTGAAAATGCCTGTACCAAGTCAGGAATATGACAGTTTTTGTCCATTCGTTTTTGATGCGTTTTGTTATTTGATTTTGCCATGTGATTATGGACTTTCTCAATTGATCTTCCTCTGAGTTCAGTATTTTTGTGATTTTACTTTTCACGTTGTTGATAAATTCTTTCGTTGAACATGAAAATGAGTTGGCAATGAACCGTTGTTTGTACGGAATTTTGTGAAGCTTAGTTATCCAATACAAATAAGGTAAGTCCCATGACTTTATGTTGATTTCCCAAAAATCTCATCAATGGTAAATGACATGTGTGTGTATGTGGGATGACCTCAGTGCTCATTTATTCCTAAGTCTTTTACACGACTCTCCTACTTATACGATATATATACCATGACAATATTATTTGAAGCTTTGTCCCCAAGGAACAAAAACATACTTGATCGTGAATAGATGATAGACATTTCGCAGCCTTTTTGGTCTCTGAAAACGGACTTTGGTCGATCTTTCACACAGTTTTTTAACTTATGAATGCAACAACTTTTTATCAGAGACCTGATTGTTTTGACCCATTCTGACACAGTGTCCAGTTCAACTTTTCGTTTAATCCATGCTCTGGGGTAGTCCTCAGTGAAATCCATTATGTATGGTTGCAATAGATGTGTTTGGGTTCTATATACTTATTACCATGAAATGTCACCTTTCGGAGATGTTCATGTTAAATTATGTTAAGATCTCCAGCAATAACATGACCAGAGTATTGTAAATATAAGGAGAGAGGGACCAGTCACATGTAATAGGTTATTTGTATGTATTGTACTGCAATGCTTGCTCATAATTAAGGTGCAAGTGTTTTGTGTAACTGTAGCATACAATAGAAACATGTTTGAGAATAAAATGGAATTTTAGATGTTATCTCCTTGAGACTTAGAAAGTTGCGTATGTTTATTGTATCAATTCCTTTAATTGTAAACTAAACACGAAGGAATTTCATCGTTTCCACATGTAAAGGTTCATATCTTACTTTAAAAAGCCAAAAAAGAGCTACATCACACATTATATTTACCAGTCTGTATATTGGAGAAAGTGTATTGATGCATCCTTTGTCAAGTGCAGAATCTTTCAAACATTTTAGGAAATTAACAGGCAGTGCAAAAAGAATAGTTCTAATTTAATGTTACCCTATCGGAGGACGAAGATATGAAAAAAGGTAATCAAAGCTCCTAGAGGGCGATCTAGATTTAAAAGACCTTTTTACATCAGGTAGATGGAAAAGTTTTTTCCCATGAATACGTTTCTGTCTTAAAGTAGTATTTAATAAGATCATCACATTTACATCACTGCAGGTTTGACAAATTTCCTACTTCTTTGATGCTATCATATGGCATTGCAGTACCTAGTTCCTTTATCCAGAAATTCCCTCTATTTTTCGGAAAAGAATACTTAGTATTGGGGTTATTGGTGTGGTGATACATTTTCTCGATGATAAGGAAGGTGCATGGTCAGGTTAATTAAAATGTTTATACAGGACCCTGAATTGCGGATCGTTATTATCAGACCGGTGTTGATTCATCCCTTTACGCAAAGTTAGTCGAGTTTCACCAACATGTAGTATTGCATACAAAGTACATTCAATTCTGTAAACGACATTGTCCGTGGAACAGTCCAGAGGCTAAAAAGATATGCGTATTCCTAGCTAAACCAGTCACTTGTATGACAGTTGACAGCAATAATTTACCATACAGATATAATAGTTAAAAATATTAAAAATAGGGATAAGCAGTCAACATTGTGTATAATCTTAATTTCTTTAAATATAAACACATTTGTCAACAAAGAAAGACAAAATGGCTAACAGACAAATATTGTAAGCGTTCTGAAGGTCAGAAAAGCTCTTGGTGATCAGTATTTATAATTTTCTATTTACTCAATAATTAAGGAAGTAACATACAAAGTATTTTCTAATGCGTTTGTATGTGCTAAATTATATATTAAATGTGATATTTTTATCTCTGATCAGGAAAAGTTTGTACTTGAACACAAATATCATTAAGGTTAAAACAATTGAGAATTACAACACGTCATAGTAATGAGCCGGATATAAATTAGTTTTAACAGGAAATGCAAAAGTATCCTCCTTCTCGAATGTTACATTATCGAATGATACTTTCCATAGAACTTGAGAATCTTATAGTTATGTATTTTTCATTTTAAAGCGCAGTATTATAAGTATTTGACTTAGACATAGAAAGTTATATACTAGTAAGAATCGAATTGTGTACGTTAAGAGTAACTCTTTGTTTTGTTTTTGATATATATACAGCTTAGATAAAGACGGCATCCCCCTTTCTTTGGATGAAATACTTCACTACAAATAATGTTGTTTTCGAAATGAATTCTTATATTTCTACTTGCGATAGATAATGATTTTTTAACGTGTTAATATCCCAATATCTGATAAATTAAAAATGAAGATTGAATTCAAACTATGCAATCTATTTAAGCATGGTACTGCAATACTAAAATAAATTTGATAACAGTTATTTTACAACAAAATATACTGACAAATAGTGGCGATAAAGCACTATAGAAATATGAATCTCTGGATTAACTAGATGATTAAGCTTATGTGAGTTTGGAGATAGAACATGGTAGTTTTGACAAAAACATGTACGATAGGAATCTTCTATCATAGTTGTATAGGGAGGTTGAATATCACAACTGGACATATAACGCGTTAAGATTCAAATGACGAAAGTTGAACTTACATGAGCAAGGATTAAGTAATAATTGGCTTTAGTTTGATACCTTAACACTTGATATAGCTCAACATATTTATGGGAATAGTACTTCGGTTGTCACATGTGAAGAATAGTCTTCTTACCGTTCCGGAATATATTAAACCACCATCGATTTCAGCTGATGTTTGTGTGGCTTTATCTCATGTTTTTATGCTGTATTTTGTAGAACTTTTATGTCGTATTTTGCCAAAGCGGTATCAGTTTGCCTTCGAGTCATGAGATTTAATATCCCTTTGATATCTTCCCCATCTCAATCTTGGTTTGAGGATACCACAGGTCAACATTTTGTTCTATTTCAATCTTATCAAAATGACATCCCCTGTCTAAGCTTTACTTACGAGATTCCGACAACACTCCGTTTAACTTTTTGTTCTGGTAATCGTTATTTCATTAACCAAGCAATTCTGTAAATATTTACAATGCAATTTCCAATAGGAACTCCTTTTACGGCTAAAACTGTACCACTTTTTATGAAGTTTTGAAAAAAATCTTATCCTAGAATTCAAAGTTCATATGCACCACAATTTTTTTCAAAGGTCAAAATATAGGGCTGTGCGGCATATGTTCAACGTTTGTATGCTCTGAACTTCTCAGTGTTTAAACTAACACTAATTATCTTAACTACTCCTACCTCGAATGAAAGGTTACCACAGATTTCAATGTAAACAATATGCACATGTAAATTTACTGGTAACATTCCCAAGTTATGTCTCTGTGAGATGACACACAGAGAGCATAACTGGGAACCAGTATGTAAACAAAATTGATTTTCTATGAATATTCAAGTTCTCCCCAAAAGAGGCGTTTTTTTTAGAAACAGCTGTTTTTACAAAGTGCAACCTATAAATGATTTGTTTTAATTGTTCTTGGCTTTAAACAAGCTGTCTGTAACTGCTGTACTCTCAAAAGTGTACTGAATGTCTTTTATCCTGTATGTTTCAATACCCTGCCACGTCTGTTATTTGTTTTCGTTGGATGTTTTGAAAAGTTTGGCGCCCTCAAACATGTTTTACTCTGCCACATTCTGTATATGTCTGTCCAAACTCCGGCGCCTGTAATTCAATGGTTGTCGTTGTGTCGCTGTGTATCATATTTATTTATTATTTTTATAATGAAAATGTTGAAATTAAAAATAACTACACTTTGATATAAAGTAAGCTATGCAAATACTCAAAGTCAACTAACTATGACTGAAAGTAGGGGCTTAACAATCTCCATTTAAATGATATTATCCAATTCTAAAACAACTGCATACAAGATAGCTTAGACTTATCATAAGAAGTTCCCTTTAAGCAGACTCAAACACAACGTAACTTGAAAACTATGTGAAAGTCAATGAACCATGATGAGAGCCTATACAATCTAAATGAAAATGAGACATTCAAATGCCAATACATTTGCATTTAAACATTGGTTCATCCATAACCATGTTAACTGATCAAATTCATACATGTTTTGTGTCTTTAAATAAAGGAATGTTACACTTCTGTCTCAGTTTACAGTAAAGGTGGTTGTCTGTTACAATGTTACACTTCTGTCTCTGTTTACAGTAAAGGTGGGTGCCTGTTACAATGTTACACTTCTGTCTCAGTTTACAGTAAAGGTGGTTGCCTGTTACAATGTTACACTTCTGTCTCTGTTTACAGTAAAGGTGGGTGTCTGTTACAATGTTACACTTCTGTCTCTGTTTACAGTAAAGGTGGGTGCCTGTTACAATGTTACACTTCTGTCTCAGTTTACAGTAAAGGTGGGTGCCTGTTACAATGTTACACTTCTGTCTCAGTTTACAGTAAAGGTGGGTGTCTGTTACAATGTTACACTTCTGTCTCAGTTTACGGTAAAGGTGGGTGCCTGTTACAATGTTACACTTCTGTCTCAGTTTACAGTAAAGGTGGGTGTCTGTTACAATGTTACACTTCTGTCTCAGTTTACAGTAAAGGTGGGTGCCTGTTACAATGTTACACTTCTGTCTCAGTTTACAGTAAAGGTGGGTGTCTGTTACAATGTTACACTTCTGTCTCTGTTTACAGTAAAGGTGGGTGCCTGTTACAATGTTACACTTCTGTCTCAGTTTACAGTAAAGGTGGGTGCCTGTTACAATGTTACACTTCTGTCTCAGTTTACAGTAAAGGTGGGTGCCTGTTACAATGTTACACTTCTGTCTCTGTTTACAGTAAAGGTGAGTGCCTGTTACAATGTTACACTTCTGTCTCAGTTTACAGTAAAGGTGGGTGCCTGTTACAATGTAACACTTCTGTCTCAGTTTACAGTAAAGGTGGGTGCCTGTTACAATGTTACACTTCTGTCTCTGTTTACAGTAAAAGTGGGTGCCTGTTACAATGTTACACTTCTGTTTCTGTTTACAGTAAAGGTGGGTGCCTGTTACAATGTTACACTTCTGTCTCTGTTTACAGTAAAGGTGAGTGGCTGTTACAATGTTACACTTCTGTCTCAGTTTACGGTAAAGGTGGTGCCTGTTACAATGTTACACTTCTGTCTCTGTTTACGGTAAAGGTGGGTGCCTGTTACAATGTTACACTTCTGTCTCCGTTTACAGTAAAGGTGGGTGCCTGTTTCAATGTTACACTTCTGTCTCTGTTTACAGTAAAGGTGGGTGCCTGTTTCAATGTTACACTTCTGTCTCAGTTTACAGTAAAGGTGGGTGTCTGTTACAATGTTACACTTCTGTCTCTGTTTACAGAAAAGGTGGGTGCCTGTTTCAATGTTACACTTCTGTCTCAGTTTGCAGTAAAGGTGGGTGCCTGTTACAATGTTACACTTCCGTCTCAGTTTACAGTAAAGGTGGATGTCTGTTACAATGTTACACTTCTGTCTCTGTTTACAGTAAAGGTGGGTGCCTGTTACAATGTTACACTTCTGTCTCTGTTTACAGTAAAGGTGGGTGTCTGTTACAATGTTACACTTCTGTCTCAGTTTACAGTAAAGGTGGGTGCCTGTTACAACGTTACGCTTCTGTCTCAGTTTACAGTAAACGTGGATGCCTGTTACAATGTTACACTTCTGTCTCTGTTTACGGTAAAGGTGGGTGCCTGTTACAATGTTACACTTCTGTCTCAGTTTACAGTAAAGGTGGGTGCCTGTTACAATGTTACACTTCTGTCTCTGTTTACAGTAAAGGTGGGTGCCTGTTACAATGTTACACTTCTGTCTCAGTTTACAGTAAAGGTGGGTGCCTGTTACAATGTTACACTTCTGTCTCAGTTTACAGTAAAGGTGGGTGCCTGTTACAATGTTACACTTCTGTCTCTGATTACAGTAAAGGTGAGTGCCTGTTACAATGTTACACTTCTGTCTCAGTTTACAGTAAAGGTGGGTGTCTGTTACAATGTTACACTTCTGTCTCAGTTTACAGTAAAGGTGGGTGTCTGTTACAATGTTACACTTCTGTCTCAGTTTACGGTAAAGGTGGGTGCCTGTTACAATGTTCCACTTCTGTCTCTGTTTACAGTAAAGGTGAGTGCCTGTTGCAATGTTACACTTCTGTCTCAGTTTACAGTAAAGGTGGGTGTCTGTTACAATGTTACACTTCTGTCTCTGTTTACAGTAAAGGTGGGTGCCTGTTACAATGTTACACTTCTGTCTCAGTTTACAGTAAAGGTGGGTGCCTGTTACAATGTAACACTTCTGTCTCAGTTTACAGTAAAGGTGGGTGCCTGTTACAATGTTACACTTCTGTCTCAGTTTACAGTAAAGGTGGGTGCCTGTTACAATGTTACACTTCTGTCTCAGTTTACAGTAAAGGTGGGTGTCTGTTACAATGTTACACTTCTGTCTCTGTTAACAGTAAAGGTGGGTGCCTGTTACAATGTTACACTTCTGTCTCAGTTTACAGTAAAGGTGGGTGCCTGTTACAATGTAACACTGCTGTCTCAGTTTACAGTAAAGGTGGGTGCCTGTTACAATGTTACACTTCTGTCTCTGTTTACAGTAAAAGTGGGTGCCTGTTACAATGTTACACTTCTGTTTCTGTTTACAGTAAAGGTGGGTGCCAGTTACAATGTTACACTTCTGTCTCAGTTTACAGTAAAGGTGGGTGTCTGTTACAATGTTACACTTCTGTCTCTGTTTACAGTAAAGGTGGGTGTCTGTTACAACGTTACGCTTCTGTCTCAGTTTACAGTAAAGGTGGGTGCCTGTTACAATGTTACACTTCTGTCTCTGTTTAGAGTAAAGGTGGGTGTCTGTTACAATGTTACACTTCTGTCTCAGTTTACGGTAAAGGTGGGTGCCTGTTACAATGTTACACTTCTGTCTCTGTTTACAGTAAATGTGGGTGCCTGTTACAATGTTACACTTCTGTCTCTGTTTACGGTAAAGGTGGGTGTCTGTTACAATGTTACACTTCTGTCTCAGTTTACGGTAAAGGTGGGTGCCTGTTACAATGTTACACTTCTGTCTCAGTTTACAGTAAAGGTGGGTGTCTGTTACAATGTTACACTTCTGTCTCAGTTTACGGTAAAGGTGGGTGCCTGTTACAATGTTACACTTCTGTCTCAGTTTACAGTAAAGGTGGGTGTCTGTTACAATGTTACACTTCTGTCTCTGTTTACAGTAAAGGTGGGTGCCTGTTACAATGTTACACTTCTGTCTCAGTTTACGGTAAAGGTGGGTGCCTGTTACAATGTTACACTTCTGTCTCAGTTTACGGTAAAGGTGGGTGCCTGATACAATGTTACACTTCTGTCTTAGTTTACGGTAAAGGTGGGTGCCTGTTACAATGTTACACTTCTGTCTCAGTTTACGGTAAAGGTGGGTGCCTGTTACAATGTTACACTTCTGTCTCAGTTTACAGTAAAGGTGGGTGTCTGTTACAATGTTACACTTCTGTCGCAGTTTACGGTAAAGGTGGGTGTCTGTTACAATGTTACACTTCTGTCTCTGTTTACAGTAAAGGTGGGTGTCTGTTACAACGTTACGCTTCTGTCTCAGTTTACAGTAAAGGTGGGTGCCTGTTACAATGTTACACTTCTGTCTCTGTTTACAGTAAAGGTGGGTGTCTGTTACAATGTTACACTTCTGTCTCAGTTTACGGTAAAGGTGGGTGCCTGTTACAATGTTACACTTCTGTCTCTGTTTACAGTAAATGTGGGTGCCTGTTACAATGTTACACTTCTGTCTCTGTTTACGGTAAAGGTGGGTGTCTGTTACAATGTTACACTTCTGTCTCAGTTTACGGTAAAGGTGGGTGCCTGTTACAATGTTACACTTCTGTCTCAGTTTACAGTAAAGGTGGGTGTCTGTTACAATGTTACACTTCTGTCTCAGTTTACGGTAAAGGTGGGTGCCTGTTACAATGTTACACTTCTGTCTCAGTTTACAGTAAAGGTGGGTGTCTGTTACAATGTTACACTTCTGTCTCTGTTTACAGTAAAGGTGGGTGCCTGTTACAATGTTACACTTCTGTCTCAGTTTACGGTAAAGGTGGGTGCCTGTTACAATGTTACACTTCTGTCTCAGTTTACGGTAAAGGTGGGTGCCTGATACAATGTTACACTTCTGTCTTAGTTTACGGTAAAGGTGGGTGCCTGTTACAATGTTACACTTCTGTCTCAGTTTACGGTAAAGGTGGGTGCCTGTTACAATGTTACACTTCTGTCTCAGTTTACAGTAAAGGTGGGTGTCTGTTACAATGTTACACTTCTGTCGCAGTTTACGGTAAAGGTGGGTGCCTGATACAATGTTACACTTCTGTCTTTGTTTACGGTAAAGGTGGGTGCCTGTTACAATGTTACACTTCTGTCTCAGTTTACAGTAAAGGTGGGTGCGTGTTACAATGTTACACTTCTGTCTCTGTGTACGGTAAAGGTGGGTGCGTGTTACAATGTTACACTTCTGTCTCAGTTTACGGTAAAGGTGGATGCGTGTTACAATGTTACACTTCTGTCTCTGTTTAAGGTAAAGGTGGGTGCCTGTTACAATGTTACACTTCTGTCTCAGTTTACGGTAAAGGTGGTGCCTGTTACAATGTTACACTTTTGTCTCAGTTTACAGTAAAGGTGGATGCCTGTTACAATGTTACACTTCTGTCTTTGTTTACAGTAAAGGTGGGTGCATGTTACAATGTTACACTTCTGTCTCAGTTTACGGTAAAGGTGGATGCCTGTTACAATGTTACACTTCTGTCTTTGTTTACAGTAAAGGTGGGTGTCTGTTACAATGTTACACTTCTGTCTCTGTTTACAGTAAAGGTGGGTGCCTGTTACAATGTTACACTTCTGTCTCAGTTTACAGTAAAGGTGGGTGTCTGTTACAATGTTACACTTCTGTCTCAGTTTACAGTAAAGGTGGGTGTCTGTTACAATGTTACACTTCTGTCTCAGTTTACGGTAAAGGTGGGTGTCTGTTACAATGTTACACTTCTGTCTCAGTTTACGGTAAAGGTGGGTGCCTGTTACAATGTTACACTTCTGTCTCAGTTTACAGTAAAGGTGGGTGCCTGTTACAATGTTACACTTCTGTCTCAGTTTACAGTAAAGGTGGGTGCCTGTTACAATGTTACACTTCTGTCTCAGTTTACGGTAAAGGTGGTGCCTGTTACAATGTTACACTTTTGTCTCAGTTTACAGTAAAGGTGGATGCCTGTTACAATGTTACACTTCTGTCTTTGTTTACAGTAAAGGTGGGTGCATGTTACAATGTTACACTTCTGTCTCAGTTTACGGTAAAGGTGGATGCCTGTTACAATGTTACACTTCTGTCTTTGTTTACAGTAAAGGTGGGTGTCTGTTACAATGTTACACTTCTGTCTCTGTTTACAGTAAAGGTGGGTGCCTGTTACAATGTTACACTTCTGTCTCAGTTTACAGTAAAGGTGGGTGTCTGTTACAATGTTACACTTCTGTCTCAGTTTACAGTAAAGGTGGGTGTCTGTTACAATGTTACACTTCTGTCTCAGTTTACGGTAAAGGTGGGTGTCTGTTACAATGTTACACTTCTGTCTCAGTTTACGGTAAAGGTGGGTGCCTGTTACAATGTTACACTTCTGTCTCAGTTTACAGTAAAGGTGGGTGCCTGTTACAATGTTACACTTCTGTCTCAGTTTACAGTAAAGGTGGGTGCCTGTTACAATGTTACACTTCTGTCTCAGTTTACGGTAAAGGTGGGGGCCTGTTACAATGTTACACTTCTGTCTCAGTTTACAGTAAAGGTGGGTGTCTGTTACAATGTTACACTTCTGTCTCAGTTTACAGTAAAGGTGGGTGTCTGTTACAATGTTACACTTCTGTCTCAGTTTACAGTAAAGGTGGGTGCCTGTTACAATGTTACACTTCTGTCTCTGTTTACGGTAAAGATGGGTGCCTGTTACAATGTTACACTTCTGTCTCAGTTTACAGTAAAGGTGGGTGCCTGTTACAATGTTACACTTCTGTCTCAGTTTACAGTAAAGGTGGGTGCCTGTTACAATGTTTCACTTCTGTCTCAGTTTACGGTAAAGGTGGGTGCCTGTTACAATGTTACACTTCTGTCTCAGTTTACGGTAAAGGTGGGTGCCTGTTACAATGTTACACTTCTGTCTCAGTTTACAGTAAAGGTGGGTGACTGTTACAATGTTACACTTCTGTCTCAGTTTACAGTAAAGGTGGGTGTCTGTTACAATGTTACACTTCTGTCTCAGTTTACAGTAAAGGTGGGTGCCTGTTACAATGTTACACTTCTGTCTTAGTTTACGGTAAAGGTGGGTGCCTGTTATAATGTTACACTTCTGTCTCAGTTTACGGTAAAGGTGGGTGCCTGTTACAATGTTACACTTCTGTCTCAGTTTACAGTAAAGGTGGGTGCCTGTTACAATGTTACACTTCTGTCTCAGTTTACAGTAAAGGTGGGTGTCTGTTACAATGTTACACTTCTGTCTCAGTTTACGGTAAAGGTGGATGCCTGTTACAATGTTACACTTCTGTATCTGTTTACAGTAAAGGTGGGTGCCTGTTACAATGTTACACTTCTGTCTCAGTTTACAGTAAAGGTGGGTGTCTGTTACAATGTTACACTTCTGTCTCTGTTTACAGTAAAGGTGGGTGTATGTTACAATGTTACACTTCTGTCTCAGTTTACGGTAAAGGTGGGTGTCTGTTACAATGTTACACTTCTGTCTCAGTTTACAGTAAAGGTGGGTGCCTGTTACAATGTTACACTCCTGTCTCTGTTTACAGTAAAGGTGGGTGTCTGTTACAATGTTACATTTCTGTCTCTGTTTACATTAAAGGTGGGTGCCTGTTACAATGTTACACTTCTGTCTCAGTTTACAGTAAAGGTGGGTGCCTGTTACAATGTTACACTTCTGTCTCTGTTTACAGTAAAGGTGGGTGTCTGTTACAATGTTACACTCCTGTCTCAGTTTACAGTAAAGGTGGGTGCCTGTTACAATGTTACACTTCTGTCTCAGTTTACAGTAAAGGTGGGTGCCTGTTACAATGTTACACTTCTGTCTCAGTTTACGGTAAAGGTGGGTGTCTGTTACAATGTTACACTTCTGTCTCAGTTTACGGTAAAGGTGGGTGTCTGTTACAATGTTACACTTCTGTCTCAGTTTACAGTAAAGGTGGGTGTCTGTTACAATGTTACACTTCTGTCTCTGTTTACAGTAAAGGTGGGTGTCTGTTACAATGTTACACTTCTGTCTCAGTTTACAGTAAAGGTGGGTGTCTGTTACAATGTTACACTTCTGTCTCTGTTTACGGTAAATGTTGGTGCCTGTTACAATGTTACACTTCTGTCTCAGTTTACAGTAAAGGTTGGTGTCTGTTACAATGTTACACTTCTGTCTCAGTTTACAGTAAAGGTGGGTGCCTGTTACAATGTTACACTTCTGTCTCTGTTTACAGTAAAGGTGGGTGCCTGTTACAATGTTACACTTCTGTCTCAGTTTACGGTAAAGGTGGGTGTCTGTTACAATGTTACACTTCTGTCTCTGTTTACGGTAAAGGTGGGTGCCTGTTACAATGTTACACTTCTGTCTCAGTTTACGGTAAAGGTGGATGCCTGTTACAATGTTACACTTCTGTCTCAGTTTACAATAAAGGTGGGTGTCTGTTACAATGTTACACTTCTGTCTCAGTTTTCGGTAAAGGTGGGTGCCTGTTACAATGTTACACTTCTGTCGCAGTTTACGGTAAAGGTGGGTGCCTGTTACAATGTTACACTTCTGTCTTTGTTTACGGTAAAGGTGGGTGTCTGTTACAATGTTACACTTCTGTCTTTGTTTACAGTAAAGGTGGGTGCCTGTTTCAATGTTACACTTCTGTCTCAGTTTACAGTAAAGGTGGGTGCCTGTTACAATGTTACACTTCTGTCTCTGTTTACGGTAAAGGTGGGTGCCTGTTACAATGTTACACTTCTGTCTCAGTTTACGGTAAAGGTGGGTGTCTGTTACAATGTTACACTTCTGTCTCAGTTTACGGTAAAGGTGGGTGCCTGTTACAATGTTACACTTCTGTCTCAGTTTACGGTAAAGGTGGGGGCCTGTTACAATGTTACACTTCTGTCTCAGTTTACAGTAAAGGTGGGTGTCTGTTACAATGTTACACTTCTGTCTCAGTTTACAGTAAAGGTGGGTGTCTGTTACAATGTTACACTTCTGTCTCAGTTTACAGTAAAGGTGGGTGTCTGTTACAATGTTACACTTCTGTCTCAGTTTACAGTAAAGGTGGGTGTCTGTTAGAATGTTACACTTCTGTCTCAGTTTACGGTAAAGGTGGTTGCCTGTTACAATGTTACACTTCTGTCTCTGTTTACAGTAAAGGTGGGTGCCTGTTACAATGTTACACTTCTGTCTCAGTTTACAGTAAAGGTGGGTGCCTGTTACAATGTTTCACTTCTGTCTCAGTTTACGGTAAAGGTGGGTGCCTGTTACAATGTTACACTTCTGTCTCAGTTTACGGTAAAGGTGGGTGCCTGTTACAATGTTACACTTCTGTCTCAGTTTACAGTAAAGGTGGGTGCCTGTTGCAATGTTACACTTCTGTCTCAGTTTACAGTAAAGGTGGGTGCCTCTTACAATGTTACACTTCTGTCTTAGTTTACGGTAAAGGTGGGTGCCTGTTACAATGTTACACTTCTGTCTCAGTTTACGGTAAAGGTGGGTCCCTGTTACAATGTTACACTTCTGTCTCAGTTTACAGTAAAGGTGGGTGCCTGTTACAATGTTACACTTCTGTCTCAGTTTACAGTAAAGGTGGGTGCCTGATACAATGTTACACTTCTGTCTTAGTTTACGGTAAAGGTGGGTGCCTGTTACAATGTTACACTTCTGTCTCAGTTTACGGTAAAGGTGGGTGCCTGTTACAATGTTACACTTCTGTCTCAGTTTACAGTAAAGGTGGGTGTCTGTTACAATGTTACACTTCTGTCGCAGTTTACGGTAAAGGTGGGTGCCTGATACAATGTTACACTTCTGTCTTTGTTTACGGTAAAGGTGGGTGTCTGTTACAATGTTACACTTCTGTCTCAGTTTACAGTAAAGGTGGGTGCCTGTTACAATGTTACACTTCTGTCTTAGTTTACGGTAAAGGTGGGTGCCTGTTACAATGTTACACTTCTGTCTCAGTTTACGGTAAAGGTGGGTGCCTGTTACAATGTTACACTTCTGTCTCAGTTTACAGTAAAGGTGGGTGTCTGTTACAATGTTACACTTCTGTCGCAGTTTACGGTAAAGGTGGGTGCCTGATACAATGTTACACTTCTGTCTTTGTTTACGGTAAAGGTGGGTGCCTGTTACAATGTTACACTTCTGTCTCAGTTTACGGTAAAGGTGGGTGCGTGTTACAATGTTACACTTCTGTCTCTGTTTACGGTAAAGGTGGGTGCGTGTTACAATGTTACACTTCTGTCTCAGTTTACGGTAAAGGTGGATGCGTGTTACAATGTTACACTTCTGTCTCTGTTTACGGTAAAGGTGGGTGCCTGTTACAATGTTACACTTCTGTCTCAGTTTACGGTAAAGGTGGTGCCTGTTACAATGTTACACTTTTGTCTCAGTTTACAGTAAAGGTGGATGCCTGTTACAATGTTACACTTCTGTCTTTGTTTACAGTAAAGGTGGGTGCATGTTACAATGTTACACTTCTGTCTCAGTTTACGGTAAAGGTGGATGCCTGTTACAATGTTACACTTCTGTCTTTGTTTACAGTAAAGGTGGGTGTCTGTTACAATGTTACACTTCTGTCTCTGTTTACAGTAAAGGTGGGTGCCTGTTACAATGTTACACTTCTGTCTCAGTTTACAGTAAAGGTGGGTGTCTGTTACAATGTTACACTTCTGTCTCAGTTTACAGTAAAGGTGGGTGTCTGTTACAATGTTACACTTCTGTCTCAGTTTACGGTAAAGGTGGGTGTCTGTTACAATGTTACACTTCTGTCTCAGTTTACGGTAAAGGTGGGTGCCTGTTACAATGTTACACTTCTGTCTCAGTTTACAGTAAAGGTGGGTGCCTGTTACAATGTTACACTTCTGTCTCAGTTTACAGTAAAGGTGGGTGCCTGTTACAATGTTACACTTCTGTCTCAGTTTACGGTAAAGGTGGGGGCCTGTTACAATGTTACACTTCTGTCTCAGTTTACAGTAAAGGTGGGTGTCTGTTACAATGTTACACTTCTGTCTCAGTTTACAGTAAAGGTGGGTGTCTGTTACAATGTTACACTTCTGTCTCAGTTTACAGTAAAGGTGGGTGCCTGTTACAATGTTACACTTCTGTCTCTGTTTACGGTAAAGATGGGTGCCTGTTACAATGTTACACTTCTGTCTCAGTTTACAGTAAAGGTGGGTGCCTGTTACAATGTTACACTTCTGTCTCAGTTTACAGTAAAGGTGGGTGCCTGTTACAATGTTTCACTTCTGTCTCAGTTTACGGTAAAGGTGGGTGCCTGTTACAATGTTACACTTCTGTCTCAGTTTACGGTAAAGGTGGGTGCCTGTTACAATGTTACACTTCTGTCTCAGTTTACAGTAAAGGTGGGTGACTGTTACAATGTTACACTTCTGTCTCAGTTTACAGTAAAGGTGGGTGTCTGTTACAATGTTACACTTCTGTCTCAGTTTACAGTAAAGGTGGGTGCCTGTTACAATGTTACACTTCTGTCTTAGTTTACGGTAAAGGTGGGTGCCTGTTACAATGTTACACTTCTGTCTCAGTTTACGGTAAAGGTGGGTGCCTGTTACAATGTTACACTTCTGTCTCAGTTTACGGTAAAGGTGGGTGTCTGTTACAATGTTACACTTCTGTCTTTGTTTACAGTAAAGGTGGGTGCCTGTTTCAATGTTACACTTCTGTCTCAGTTTACAGTAAAGGTGGGTGCCTGTTACAATGTTACACTTCTGTCTCAGTTTACAGTAAAGGTGGGTGTCTGTTACAATGTTACACTTCTGTTTCAGTTTACAGTAAAGGTGGGTGTCTGTTACAATGTTACACTTCTGTCTCAGTTTACAGTAAAGGTGGGTGTCTGTTACAATGTTACACTTCTGTCTCTGTTTACGGTAAAGGTGGGTGCCTGTTACAATGTTACACTTCTGTCTCAGTTTACGGTAAAGGTGGTAAAGGTGGGTGCCTGTTACAATGTTACACTTCTGTCTTTGTTTACAGTAAAGGTGGGTGTCTGTTACAATGTTACACTTCTGTCTCTGTTTACGGTAAAGGTGGGTGCCTGTTACAATGTTACACTTCTGTCTCAGTTTACGGTAAAGGTGGTAAAGGTGGGTGCCTGTTACAATGTTACACTTCTGTCTTTGTTTACAGTAAAGGTGGGTGCCTGTTACAATGTTACACTTCTGTCTCAGTTTACGGTAAAGGTGGGTGCCTGTTAAAATGTTACATTTCTGTCTCAGTTTACGGTAAAGGTGGATGCCTGTTACAATGTTACACTTCTGTCTCAGTTTACAGTAAAGGTGGGTGTCTGTTACAATGTTACACTTCTGTCTCAGTTTACAGTAAAGGTGGGTGCCTGTTACAATGCTACACTTCTGTCTTAGTTTACTGTAAAGGTGGGTGCCTGTAACAATGTTACACTTCTGTCTCAGTTTACGGTAAAGGTGGATGCCTGTTACAATGTTACACTCCTGTCTCTGTTTACAGTAAAGGTGGGTGCCTGTTACAATGTTACACTTCTGTCTCAGTTTACAGTAAAGGTGGGTGTCTGTTACAATGTTACACTTCTGTCCCTGTTTACAGTAAAGGTGGGTGTCTGTTACAATGTTACACTTCTGTCTCAGTTTACAGTAAAGGTGGGTGTCAGTTACAATGTTACACTTCTGTCTTTGTTTACAGTAAAGGTGGGTGTCTGTTACAATGTTACACTTCTGTCTCTGTTTACAGTAAAGGTGGGTGCCTGTTACAATGTTACACTTCTGTCTCAGTTTACAGTAAAGGTGGGTGTCTGTTACAATGTTACACTTCTGTCTCAGTTTACAGTAAAGGTGGGTGTCTGTTACAATGTTACACTTCTGTCTCAGTTTACGGTAAAGGTGGGTGTCTGTTACAATGTTACACTTCTGTCTCAGTTTACGGTAAAGGTGGGTGCCTGTTACAATGTTACACTTCTGTCTCAGTTTACAGTAAAGGTGGGTGCCTGTTACAATGTTACACTTCTGTCTCAGTTTACAGTAAAGGTGGGTGCCTGTTACAATGTTACACTTCTGTCTCAGTTTACGGTAAAGGTGGGGGCCTGTTACAATGTTACACTTCTGTCTCAGTTTACAGTAAAGGTGGGTGTCTGTTACAATGTTACACTTCTGTCTCAGTTTACAGTAAAGGTGGGTGTCTGTTACAATGTTACACTTCTGTCTCAGTTTACAGTAAAGGTGGGTGCCTGTTACAATGTTACACTTCTGTCTCTGTTTACGGTAAAGATGGGTGCCTGTTACAATGTTACACTTCTGTCTCAGTTTACAGTAAAGGTGGGTGCCTGTTACAATGTTACACTTCTGTCTCAGTTTACAGTAAAGGTGGGTGCCTGTTACAATGTTTCACTTCTGTCTCAGTTTACGGTAAAGGTGGGTGCCTGTTACAATGTTACACTTCTGTCTCAGTTTACGGTAAAGGTGGGTGCCTGTTACAATGTTACACTTCTGTCTCAGTTTACAGTAAAGGTGGGTGACTGTTACAATGTTACACTTCTGTCTCAGTTTACAGTAAAGGTGGGTGTCTGTTACAATGTTACACTTCTGTCTCAGTTTACAGTAAAGGTGGGTGCCTGTTACAATGTTACACTTCTGTCTTAGTTTACGGTAAAGGTGGGTGCCTGTTACAATGTTACACTTCTGTCTCAGTTTACGGTAAAGGTGGGTGCCTGTTACAATGTTACACTTCTGTCTCAGTTTACGGTAAAGGTGGGTGTCTGTTACAATGTTACACTTCTGTCTTTGTTTACAGTAAAGGTGGGTGCCTGTTTCAATGTTACACTTCTGTCTCAGTTTACAGTAAAGGTGGGTGCCTGTTACAATGTTACACTTCTGTCTCAGTTTACAGTAAAGGTGGGTGTCTGTTACAATGTTACACTTCTGTCTCAGTTTACAGTAAAGGTGGGTGTCTGTTACAATGTTACACTTCTGTCTCAGTTTACAGTAAAGGTGGGTGTCTGTTACAATGTTACACTTCTGTCTCTGTTTACGGTAAAGGTGGGTGCCTGTTACAATGTTACACTTCTGTCTCAGTTTACGGTAAAGGTGGTAAAGGTGGGTGCCTGTTACAATGTTACACTTCTGTCTTTGTTTACAGTAAAGGTGGGTGTCTGTTACAATGTTACACTTCTGTCTCTGTTTACGGTAAAGGTGGGTGCCTGTTACAATGTTACACTTCTGTCTCAGTTTACGGTAAAGGTGGTAAAGGTGGGTGCCTGTTACAATGTTACACTTCTGTCTTTGTTTACAGTAAAGGTGGGTGCCTGTTACAATGTTACACTTCTGTCTCAGTTTACGGTAAAGGTGGGTGCCTGTTAAAATGTTACATTTCTGTCTCAGTTTACGGTAAAGGTGGATGCCTGTTACAATGTTACACTTCTGTCTCAGTTTACAGTAAAGGTGGGTGTCTGTTACAATGTTACACTTCTGTCTCAGTTTACAGTAAAGGTGGGTGCCTGTTACAATGCTACACTTCTGTCTTAGTTTACTGTAAAGGTGGGTGCCTGTTACAATGTTACACTTCTGTCTCAGTTTACGGTAAAGGTGGATGCCTGTTACAATGTTACACTCCTGTCTCTGTTTACAGTAAAGGTGGGTACCTGTTACAATGTTACACTTCTGTCTCAGTTTACAGTAAAGGTGGGTGTCTGTTACAATGTTACACTTCTGTCCCTGTTTACAGTAAAGGTGGGTGTCTGTTACAATGTTACACTTCTGTCTCAGTTTACAGTAAATGTGGGTGTCTGTTACAATGTTACACTTCTGTCTCAGTTTACGGTAAAGGTGGGTGTCTGTTACAAAGTTACACTTCTGTCTCAGTTTACAGTAAAGGTGGGTGCCTGTTACAATGTTACACTTCTGTCTCAGTTTACAGTAAAGGTGGGTGTCTGTTACAATGTTACACTTCTGTCTCAGTTTACAGTAAAGGTAGTAAAGGTGGGTGCCTGTTACAATGTTACACTTCTGTCTCAGTTTACAGTAAAGGTGGGTGTCTGTTACAATGTTACACTTCTGTCTCAGTTTACAGTAAAGGTGGGTGCCTGTTACAATGTTACACTTCTGTCTCTGTTTACAGTAAAGGTAGTAAAGGTGGGTGCCTGTTACAATGTTACACTTCTGTCTCAGTTTACAGTAAAGGTGGGTGCCTGTTACAATGTTACACTTCTGTCTCAGATTACGGTAAAGGTGGATGCCTGTTACAACGTTTAAACGCGCTGCATTCTAAATCAGGAGCCTGCCAGGAGATCATGCATCTAAGACAAGAATATCAATCAGTAAACATTAATTAATCCAAACGCTATTTTTTTAACCAACCAAGGAATGGATTGCTTAACCATATTTGGCAAAACTTTTTTGAACTTTAAGTTGTGTTGCTCTTCAACTTCGTATTGGTTTTGGTTACTTCTTACAAAATTAAGAATTTTGGATCATTGGAAAAATTTCTTCTGCCGTTAACACTTTAAATGAAATGGTTTTTTTTGTATTTTATCGAGAAAGTGTTTAATATATCCAGTATTAACTTTCAACTTGAATAACTGTTTAATAGTTAGTGTCTTAAACATATTTATTTCTGTATTTGTATGATTTTTTAGTCAGTTTGGCTGTATGTCTGTGATGTTTATTAATACAATGTTCGCTACTGATTCACATTGTCACATTAACCTATCATGTATGTTTGAAAAAAAATGCAACAGTAGTATACCGCTGTTCGAAATTCATCAATCGATAGAGAACAAAACAAATGCGGGTTATAAGCTAAAACTAAAACAGAGAAAAACGCATTAAATATAAGAAAACTACAATACCACAGAATCACAACATTAAAATAAAACACACACAAAAACAAACTATAATATAACAATGGCTATTTCCCTGACTTGGTACAGGGCATTTTAAAAATAAAAATGGTGGGTTGAACCTGGTTGTGTGGCATGCCAAACCTCCCACTTTAAACACGTCCAATGTTGTCAGTATACCGAAACTAAAACAACTGTCGTACAAAATGTCGCATTAAATCAGGTTGGATTTTAAAACAGGTTTATCCCACCAGTCAGATATATGACAATGGTTGTCAACTAACAATGTTTTGGACAACGTCTGAATTTGTCAGGTTTCATGGACGTCCCCTTTTAACATTTACATAAGATGTATTTCTATTATACATTATTGATATCAGAGACGCCTTCATTATCATGGTGTAGGACAGATACATGATAAGACAAATGCAAATGTTTCGTTGTCATTTGTTTACCTCCAGCGAAATAAACCGTCACGACATACATGGCATACCAGTACCACTTTTACTAAAATGTGCGTTTTGACGATAAACGTTTCCAGGCAAACTTATTATTTTGAGATATAAAACTTGTTTATAAATTGAAGAGACTATAAACCAAACGGACAACAAAATAACCAAAGCCGGACAAAGAGAATATTGCTTAATTTAACATAACTGGGTCGTTTTATTTATGGCCAGAAACTTGAAATATGTCCATGTTTTTACCTAGTGATCAGACAATATTTACTATTGTTTTATCAAACACCACTATTCTAACCAAACACTTTACCAAATTTAAAAATATTCTTGGAAATTTAAAGCTTTACTCAAAAGAGTAGTATAATTCATTTAAGAAAACTCTAAATGCCTAGAAAGAAACGATCAGACCTAATGACGTCTCAATGAAAGAACATTGTTGAATCTGTATACCTTTTAGATCTCATGCAGTTAAAATTACACACATCGAATGTACAAATAATGTATGTTAGTGTAGAAAGGTGTAAAATTTGTAAAACAAATATAGATATAAAAAGATGTGGTATGTGGCAATGAGACAAATATGTATTATTATTCAAAACAAGTTAGCGTACGCTGAAATGTCACGCCTTCTTTACAAGCTAGAGATATTATGTTGATATTATGTGGATAGTCCTATTTATAAAGCTTTACTTCATTATTACAAAAGCTAAAATGATCCAAGAAAATGCGGTCAAGGTCATATAAACCAAACGAGAAATACATGCACACCTTGCAATCATTTAATACACTAAATATAGTTGACAAATTGCTTATAGTTTCTAAAAACAGACTTAAGACAGTACACTCAACAATGACCAATGGACCATGACAATGAAGTCAAGGTCCGATGAATCATGACATTGAAATCAAGGTTCGATGAACCATGCCAGTTGAACATGTACACCAAACAATACTTCCATACACCAAATATACAAGACATATTGCTGATTGTATCCGAGTTGTAGACCTGACCACCTAAACTTAACATGTTTTACTGAGCTATGAAATGATGAATATGTATATCTGATGAGCACTTTGCAAGGTACTCGCATACCATATACAGTATATAAATATGTTTTACTCATAATAAGAGAGAAATTAACAATACAATTTTTAATTCGTAACTGAACCATGAAAGTGAGGTCAAACTTGGTAACATAAGGCATCTAGATACAAAATATGAAGCATTCAAGTCTTCCACCTTCTAAAATATAAAGCTTTTTAGAAGTAAGTTAATGTATATATCTCCCAATTGGTACGATATTCCCGTGCTTGCATTTCCTATCATGATTTTCTTGATAGAGGGTTGCTGCTCACAAGAAAGCTATCAAACCAAGAGTTCCAAATGGTGAAGTTGAAATCATTCCTTCGTAAATTTTACGGACGTCATCACGAGTTGGTTGACCGTTATGGAATAACCGTATCACAAATGATATCGGATATGTTCCTTACGTCGTAACTACAATCCCCTTCGCTTTCCTGAATGTGACCTACCGAATTAGACTATTTACCGGATTTGTTATCACATAAGCAACACGACGGGTGCCGCATGTGGGGCAGGATCTGCTTACCCTTCCGGAGCACCTGAGATCACCCCTAGTTTTTGGTGGGGTTCGTGTTGTTTATTCTTTAGTTTTCTATGTTGTGTCATGTGTACTATTGTTTTTCTGTTTGTCTTTTTTTTCATTTTTAGCCATGGCGTTGTCAGTTTGTTTTAGATTTATGAGTTTGACTGTCCCTTTGGTATCTTTCGTCCCTCTTTTATTACCACTGGGTTGATGTCTCTGCTGGTGGACATTTTGTCCCCGAGGACATCATCCGCCCAGTAGCAAAATTACAATTGCATGAACTTACGAAGATCAAACAGGAAACTGGCTCGGACGTCGCCCAGTATAAAAAGGTCCGAAACAGACGTCACCATGGACACGGTGTCGTCTGATATGGCAGGTGTCCCCTCATCACCAGACATGACAAATATCTCAAACACGACTCATTCAGATCATCGTCCTAGTGACAATAGCAATATTACACATATACAGCCATGTTCAGTTCTCCTTAAAGATATTTTGGTTTTTGATGACACAGTACAACACTGTTGCATTTCAAACTGTGAGACCAAAGGCTGCAAAACATGTGCTATTTTAATTACAGATGCTGAATTTACTAGCAATTTGACCAAGAAGTCATATTTTACCAGAAGTTACGATGATCTGAATTGTAAATCGATATAAGTCGTCTACGGATTAGAGTGCAACCTTTGCGGATTGGTATACGTCGGTGAAACGAAAGAAAGGCTAAACAAACGTATGTGCGGTCATAGATCAGACATTAACCTCAATGCTAACGACATTCTATACCAGCATTTCAATCAGCCCGATCATTCCATCGTTTCTATGACAGTTCGCATTATCGAAAAGATATACCATAGCTCTAACAATCCTAATCTTTCAACGACTCACCGTAGACAAAAAGAAGACTACTGGATTAGACAATTGGGAACTGCAACACCGTATGGCTGCAATGACAAAATTGATGGTATAGGTATTCTATCTAGTCCTTCGTGTAACTCGGTGAATATGATGAATATTTTCAACTCGACTCCTCGACGTAGACGCAGCCATGGTCATCGTCATTGTACATCACCTTCTCTGCATGATGTCTCTATTAATGACTTGCTGTCATTCATACAAAAGCCGTTAGGTATTCATCACATTCGCACGAAACTTTATTCATTACCCCTTTTAAAACTTCATTCTCTGTTCAATTTATGTTTGGAATCCACTGTTACACACCCTCATTCAAACCAATACAAACTTCAAGCTATAATTTCGGATATTGCAAGTCACCCCGACTTTTCAAGCCAGTTCGCATTGGAAAAGATGAAAAAGAGAAAAGATCTTTTCTAAATCTTTCCTTTGCCAACAAAGGTCTCGATGGCGTCAACCTCGGCAATATCCTTCATCATAAATTGGTTCAATCGAAAATACCTCCTTATTTCAAAGACCAGTCTGTACCAATAATTTCTTATACCTAAACCAATCCTATTGCAACTAAAATTTCCAATTATAAACGCGTTTTGCAGAATCTCGATATTGACGACTTCAAGTCTAAACCTCCTGATTGCACTTGTGCTAGTTCCCAATTCATATATAATCCTGCTGGCCACGTTATTACCGGTGACCTTAACATTGTTAATAACACTTCTCTACGAAATGTGTTATCGAAAGGTCCGAAATATCATGAGCCTAAATCCATCAATTGGAAATACAACTTCAAAATTTTGATGGACTCAGTCGAGGATTATGCCAGGCAATGGGCTAAACGTGAAAAGGAAGACGTAGACACTCTATCCGAATGGATTAAGGCAGTGAGGTCGTTAATACAAATCAGAATCAAGAAACTGAATGGGTCCATCAATGCCCATGCTACGTCAATCTTTAAAGACACAAATGTTGCAAAACACCTATCTTACCTCCATGACAAATATGTTGTTGTCCCCGCAGATAAAGCCCCAAACAACATCGTTTTTGTATGTAAAACTCATTACATTAACTGCTTGATAAACGAATTTTGTATTGACAATTCACTTGGAAACTCAACATATACCCTCACAACACTTACCAAAGAGGAAATCCTGGATAATCATAGGTCTGTTCTGTGTCCCTTTGGAATTTCAACCAAAGATGAAGAACTGGATCTGCCATCACTGTATTGGATACCTAAACTACATAAGTGTCCTTACAAACAACGGTATATTGCTGGGTCTTCCAAGTGCTCCACGAAACCTCTTTCTAAATTATTAACATCCATTTCATCAGTAATCAAAGACGGGCTTCAAAGTTATTGTGAAACTGCATATTCTAGAGGGGGCGTGAATCAGATGTGGATACTTAAAAGTTCCAAAGATCTTTTAGAGTTCATACAATCTAACTCTCTGTCATCTTGTAACAGTATTAAAACATTTGACTTTTCTACTCTGTACACTAGTATACCACATTCCAAACTAAAAGACAAATTGAAAGAGTTGGTATTGCTTTGCTTCGTAAAAAAGAATGGCCAACGTAGATACAAGTATCTTGTCTTAGGGAGGGATAAATCCTACTTTGTAAAGGATCACTCTGATTCGAACAAAAAATTCTCTGAAACTGATATTATCAAGATGCTTGATTTCTTGATTGACAACATATTTGTTACGTTTGGAGGACGTGTTTTTCAACAGACTGTCGGCATTCCAATGGGAACAAACTGTGCCCCTCTACTTGCCGACTTGTTTCTTTATTATTATGAGGCTGACTTCATGCAGGAACTTCTTAGGAAGAAAGATAAGAAGTTAGCACTATCCTTTTCTCTTTGACTTTCTCATTCACCTGCTTTTCGAACTACTGGCAGGATGGCAATGACTTAACAATTGAAGCTTTTTATCATGTATGGAATAACACTATATCAATATGTTGGCCAACATGGATTTAATACATTATAACCTTCATTGGAAGTGACTAATTGTGTTAACAAAGACCGGTTTAACAATCACAAAAACGTTCAATCTCAGATTAAATTACATTTTGTGTACCTGCATTTTAATACTATATGTAAACGGAGTTCTTGTATCAAAATAAGTCTGGGAGAGATTTATAATGATAACAATAATACTCATTTCGGAGTCCTTGAGGTGCAAACATCTTGTTCCCGAATTATACATAATCGCTTGTGGGAACTTTTATGATTTTCATCAATTTAATGATGTTAATGATTATTATTGTCAGCAATAATTGGACACCTATCATTACAGGCGACATCGTGTACTCTGTGACCTTTGAATCAGACCTTTTTTCATACAATAGACGACGTAGGACTCGAAATTGTATCGAAAAATATTCTTCTTAGAAGATTATAGCTTTGAAAACAAAATAAAACTACGCTGACTGTTTGATATTTAAATTAGAAAACGAATTTACAATTGGCAAATTGAAAACCACAAGAACAATAAGAACATGGAACATATATTCAGGCACTGTCTTTCAGTAGCTGTGAATACTTTCGATCTTTTGTCCTTGAGTCAGATGGAATTGAGTCTACGATTTCATCTGGCCAGTCAACCCTTTCCAAACTAGTTTTTTTATCACCAATGTTCAATCAATTAATGCACTACGGTCAACGTATACAGAATATCTACGTATATCGCAAATCTATTACAATGCAATTATACTGTTATTTTTATATAGAAAGCAATTGTCTGTCGTTAACACAAAATTAGAAATGTATAGTTTTGCAACAAAAATGCAGGGAAGAACAATTAAAAACACCAAATACAAATTAACCTCTAAATCAGGAATCAAAATCGAAGCAACACAAGCAAACAGTAAAAGTGGACATCATGTATGTTATCCTTTAAACCAATGTATATTATTATCTAAACTTCATTTTTGTTGGATAATAAATTTATTGTATTTTAATGTAAATATTAAATCAACTTAATTAGTTACATGTATCTATTCAATATACACTTGTCTCTCAAATAAAACTATGTTATAATTAAGACTCCGTATAATTTCTCAAAAGGTATATGTACATCATATTGTATTTGACTGCCTTGTTCTGTACAGTGACAAATAGAGTATTTTTTTTCTTCATTTTTTTGTTTATTTTATGATATACAAAGCATACACAACATTTCTTATTAACTGGTTTATATGCACACTAAAGAATCATGCATGTGTTTTAAGAATTGATCTTTACGAATATTGATAAAAAAAATAGTAGATTTCATATTTTCCAATTTAAAAGAAAAACACATAAAAATATAATAAATACAAATAGAACCAGTCAATGCGTCCATGTAGGACTCATATCTTATTTATTAAATCGTCAAATATTTAAAATATCTAAAAGTACAATTTGATAGTTGTACTCTCTTGTTCTATGTTAGGGGAATAATAGTGGGAAAACTGTGAGATTGAAGAAAAATGTGAAATTACAAATTGTCGTAAAATATATATCTTATAAATAAGGATTTGCAAAACAATTAACAATAATTTCATTAATAACTTTTACAGTATTAATTGTACAGCATATAGGGCTTACTTCTTCAGATCATTTCTTTTGTTTTGCTCCCCGAGTCCTTTTTATTTGAAAATCCAAAACGCAGTACAAACAATCCGATATTAAACATCCTATAGATAACTACTCGAAACCCTTCAAAGTAATTTCAGGTCAAATACTTTACATGGTCATTCTGTATTACATTTCCTCCACCATTTCATGATAGTACATCCCTCTAAAAATGATAAATTACTGAGTAGATTCCATTAAGCAATATGCATGCCATATATTACTGTATTTAAAAATTATAGATATATACTCAAATTCACAATTTTTTCTGAGACATGTAATACTTACAACACTAAAACTTGCTCGCTATTATAAATATATCAAAAAATAAAATATAGACCATCTCGATTTGTTTTTTTGTGAATAAGTTACACCAGGTTTAACCAACTATTTTATATATATACGAAAATGTCTGTACCAAGTCAGGAATATGATAGTTGTTATCCAATCGTTTGATATGTATGACTTTTTGATTTTGTTACAAGTGTATTTCGTTACGGACTATGTCATTGAACAATCGGTACTAACTGTGATGAAATAACATTAGCATTGCGACACATGAAATGTATCGGAGTGCTGACGATAAATAAATTCGTCTACATAACGTACGACACGACATTCATATATGTTCGAATAGATGTTACGAAATATAATGGTTGGTATTGAAATCATTATAATTGAAAGTTTGTTCGGTTGTTTCTATTTGATTTTTTTTATTTTCGAGGACCTACATATGTGGAACAATATCTGATGATCCGCTAAAGGCATCAGAGACTACCAGAAGGGGTTCATGTTCAGTGATTTGCCTTCGATGTTTTGTAAACTGTTGTTTGTATTATTTATCATTTTCTTTTTTCTGCTTATTTCTAATGAGTAGCCAGTTTGTTAATTACTTGTTTAACGTTTTGAATACCCTTTTAGTAACTTTCGGTTCTCTTTTAAACCAGTTTGAAGTAAGTTATGCGATGCTTATGAAACCATGATAAAAATATCATGATAAGTTTTTCAATGATGGTTTTGGTTAAACATACTTTAAATGCCCGTATATTATATATGTTTTCTATCAAATTATATTCTTTTCTCTCCAAATGTTTCGTTGCTAACATCATAATATACGTTTTCCAAAAGTCATATTTCAATGTTCTCACAAATTACAAATAATTTGTTTACCTTTTTTTTGTTGATATTAGTTGCAAAACACCATGAAAAAAATGAATAACAAAAAATATCCTTAAATGTGCTTTCATTTCTTACAAGGGACAGTACTGTTGTTTCAAGTGATCAAATTGTGTTTTTACATGTTTTTTTCTTCTTTTCATATTGCAGTTTATTTGATTATTGGTCATGTTTATATATTTTTTTAACTTTGAATCTCATTAAATCTGTTTCGATTTATATATAGTACTACATAAACAAGTGTTTGTGTTTTTCATGTTCAAGATTTATTTGTTATAGACCGATCCTTCGTTTCTCTTTGCATCAACACATTTTTATGCTTTCAATGTTTATTCTGTTAAACAAAAGCAGCCTATATTTAAAAAGAATTTGCATTTCTAAATGTTTTGATAGGTTAAAGTATCACAAATCTAACTATCTGTATAAACAGGTATAACCCATCATTTTCTTTGTTAAAAGACCGCACCAAGTCAATTATTGTATTGTGTTTCCCTTGTTCCGTTGATTGATAGTTTGATTTTATCAGTTGTTATGGACCTCCCCTCTATAACGACTTAACTAGCTGTAAAACCTGTACCAAGTCAAGATTATTGTATTGTGTTTCACTTGTTCCGTTGATTGATAGTTTGATTTTATCAGTTGTTATGGACCTCCCCTCTATCACGACTTAAGTATCTGTAAAACCTGTACCAAGTCAAGATTATTGTATTGTGTTTCATTTGTTCCGTTGATTGATAGTTTGATTTTGTCAGTTTGTATGGACATCCCCTCTATCACGACTTAACTAGCTGTAAAACCTGTACCAAGTCAAGATTAATGTGTTGTGTTTCACTTGTTCCGTTGATTGATAGTTTGATTTTGTCAGTTTGTATGGACATCCCCTCTATCACGACTTAACTAGCTGTAAAACCTGTACCAAGTCAAGATTATTGTGTTGTGTTTCACTTGTTCCGTTGATTGATAGTTTGATGTTATCAGTTGTCATGGACATCCCCTCTATCACGACTTAACTAGCTGTAAAACCTGTACCAAGTCAAGATTATTGTGTTGGGTTTCACTTGTTCCGTTGATTGATAGTTTGATGTTGTCACTTTGTATGGACATCCCATCTATCACGACTGAACTAGCTGTAAAACATGTACCAAGTCAAGATTATTGTATTGTGTTTCACTTGTTCCGTTGATTGATAGTTTGATTTTGTCGGTTTGTATGGACATCCCCTCTATCACGACTTAACTAGCTGTAAAACCAGTACCAAATCAAGATTATTGTGTTGTGTTTCACTTGTTCCGTTGATTGGTAGTTTGATTTTGTCGGTTTGTATGGACATCCCCTCTATCACGACTTAACTAGCTGTAAAACCTGTACCAAGTCAAGATTATTGTGTTGTGTTTCACTTGTTCCGTTGATTAATAGTTAAATTGTGTCAGTTGTTATGGACCTCCCCTCTATCACGACTTAACTAGCTGTAATACCTGTACCAAGTCAAGATTATTGTGTTGTGTTTCACTTGTTCCGTTGATTGATACTTTGATTTTGTCAGTTGTTATGGACCTCCCCTCTATCACGACTTAACTATTCAAAAAAGTTATATCAAATACGGGTAAGGTAATCTATTCCTGGGATAAGAAAATCCTTAGTTTTTTCGAGAAAGTTTTGTAAACCTAAAATATATAAAAAATGACCACATAATTGATATTCATGTCAACACCGAAGTGCTGACTACTGGGCTGGTGGATTGAAGGTTTCTTCACCTTAAGTCAAAAGTCCTATGTCAAGGTCCTTGGCCATGCATGAGACAGTTCAAAATTATTGAACAACAATCTCCATTTAAGAACATATTATAAACCTCTAGTACTTATAAAGGATACTAGAAAAAGGCTTGTGTCTTCTTACGCACACCATTACAGAAACAATTGGCCTCAAGTGGATTCTATCAAGTTTCTCCAATGCTGAATGCAGTGCCTACTTACGGTATTATCCCCTTCGAGTCAATGATAAATCCCACATTTAACACTCCAATTATGACAAACTCGTCAGGTCTTGGAGCTCTAACAGGCTTCACATAACAGCAAGATGACTCCACTGACCGATCCAGGAAAGGGCAGAGGAAACCAAAAGAGTGTGACAACACCGCTTCTTCCAACTCCTCATCGGAGAGAGAATATACCCGATGGCAAAACAATATTGGTGCAAGGGACTGGAGCCGAAACCTACAGCTCCCAAAAATGCAAAAACGTAATTGAAGAGGATCCATGACTTGGGAGTCGTTTATTTACCAATTTAAACGAACTGCCAGTAGTTGAAAATGGTAAAACAGAAAAAAATGTGTGTAGCAGCGCTTCAACAAGAAAGACGATCAAACCAGATTGGAACTGAAGCATTCCGTCGAGGATGTAAAGACAAATATTCTGCAAGGCATGTAATAGACAGGAACCCAGGAACATTAAACAAGGCGTTCAAACAATGAAAACCTCAATAGCAAACCAGATGGCGATATATGGATCAAAAAGTGCCAATTATGACCATCGACAAGTCTACTTTGCTGATGACGCAGTATCACCGACCGATAAAGGAAATATAAGCAGTCATTTGGATAATGAGGTGCATAACCTGACACAAATTGTCACAAAACTAGCTGGTATTATGCTTTCAACTAATCAGCATAACCGTGCACGTAGATTGGCCGATTAATATATAACCTCGGTTCTTCTTATCAAATAATCATGGAAGATTACCCGTCCAATGGAAGATCACCTGATCAATAAACACGTGCAAGATCACCTGATCAATAAACACGTGGAAGATCTTCTGAGCAATACAATCGCGATAGATCGCCAGACATAAATACACCCTAGCTTAATGTCCATCGATCGCATCCCCCCACTAAGCTATAGATCATATAGTCCATAAAGAAAACGGTTAGCATCTTCATGGACTAACTGCAGAAATCCCGGTTATTTCAGACAACGGTCACCTTCACCAGGATATGGACCAAATCAAAGTGCAACCCCAACAATGGAGTCTTTAAACAGCAAAGGATCGGGCCAGTAGATCAACGCACGATTCTAAAATCTATTAGCCATGAAACATCAACTCATTACAAAATCGAACAGAGGCCCACGGCCTCGTCCGATATTGTCACCAGACGAACCATTTAAAAGAGCTTAGCAGTACGAGGTACTATACATGACAAGAATGTGAGCATGATTGTGGACACTGCTGCAATGATAACATTAGTAAATGAGAAATTAATACCGGCAGAAAATGGAGATTTGGAGAACGTAACGCTACGTGGTTTGAGTTAACAGCTTGTTATTGGGAATTAATAGAGTAAACATACAATGCTGTGTGCAAAGAGCCATTAACAGACGATGTTATACATAGGCTAGATATTCTGGACAAACCTGAGTACTACCACAATTACCATCAACACTAAAGTGATAAATGCGGTATTTGTTAACAGTGGAAACGAGATTTCAACTCAGCAAGTTTGCATAAAACGAACATCAAAGATCCGCTAATCTCAAAAATGACTGTTATCATTAAAACTAATAAAAGTGCTGACCAGGAGTGCATTTAAGGACCATGATCGCTGAATAATTCCAAATTTGTTTCGCACGTAGTTGGAAAGGAAATGGTTGCCCCTTAACCATTTTAAATGGTGGCAATCGTCTTAATCGCCTGAAGAAAGGTACACCTATTGATTACATAGAATAATTTTACGATGTAGATGAAAACGCGATAAATGACGTAAGACGTGGCATTGAAGAGACACGAGACAAGGTGCCCTCGGCACTGCCTCAAAGTTCAGATGAGTTACCTACTATTCAACCAAATTTAACAAACCTATATATATTAACGTTCAATCGACTAGTTTCAACCTATTTCATTCCAACCATTAAAACTGAAAGCGTTTAAAGAACAATTACCATTACATGTAAAATATTGATTAACATTTTAAATTTCACTATTTGTATTAGTATATGCAGCCATAATTGCAAATGTATGTGTTATAGAAATAACCATATAATTTATTTTCTTTATATTTTAAAATTATATGATAACTAATTCAAAAACATGAAGTCCATTTTTAAAGAATCATTACTGTTAAGATATGTAGGACCAACGGGTTTTTTGTTAAGACGTGAAAGACCAACGGGTTTTTGTTAAGATATGTAAGACCAACGGGTTGTTGTTAAGATATTTACGACCAACGGGTTTTTGTTAAGATATGTAGGACCAATGGGTTTTTGTTAAGATATTTAGGACCAACGGGTTTTTGTTAAGATATGTAGGACACACGGGTTGTTGTTAAGATATGTATTACTAACAGGGTTTTTGTTAAGATATGTAAGACCAACGGGTTTTTGTTGAGATATGTAGGACAATCGGGGTTTAAGATATGTGGGACCAACGGGTTTTTGTTAAGATATGTAGGACCAACGGTTTTTTTTTAAGATATGTAGGACCAACGGTTTTTTTTTAAGATATGTAGAACCAACGGGGTTTACAATATGTTGGACCAACGGGTTTTTGTTAAGATATTTAGGACCAACGGGTTGTTGTTAAGATATGTAGTACCAACGGGGTTTTTGTTAAGATATGTAAGACCAACGGGTTTTTGTTGAGATATGTAGGACAATCGGGGTTTAAGATATGTGGGACCAACGGGTTTTTGTTAAGATATGTAGGACCAACGGGGTTTAAGATATGTAGGACCAACGGGTTTTGTTAAGATATGTAGAACCAACGGGGTTTAAAATATGTAGGACCAACGGGTTTTTGTTAAGATATTTAGGACCAACGGGTTTTTGTTAAGATATGTAGGACAAACGGGTTTTTGTTAAGATATTTAGGACCAACGGGTTTTTGTTTATATATGTAGGACAAACGGGTTTTGTTAAGATATGTAGGACCAACGGGTTTTTTGTTAAGATGTGAAAGACCAACTACTTTTGTGAAGATATGTAAGACCAACGGGTTTTTGTTATGATATTTACGACCAACGGGTTTTTGTTAAGATATGTAGGACCAACGGGTTTTGTTAAGATATGTATTACCAACGGGGTTTTTGTTAAGATATGTAGGACCAACGGGTTTTGTTAAGATATGTAAGATCAACTGTTTTTTTTTTTGGATTTGAGCGCCACTGATGAGTCTTTTGTATACGAAACGCGAGTCTGGCATGAATACAAAATTTAATCCTGGTATTTATGACGAGTTTATCAATCCTTTCGGAGTCGTTTAATTGCCAAAACCAACTAGTGTTTACACGTTAATTTCATCTTGCGCTAATGCACCCACTAAACAAAGTCAATCACAAGTATGCTTCACAACTGTCTATCATAATCATCATTTGGTGTACTTTTGGATACAGGTGGTTCCACTTTTTTATTATTGCCTTGCTTTAAATGAAATATGATTTCAGTTTTCCTATTGTGATATTTTGTTTTAATGCAGTAACATTCCAACAGAGACTGCATATGGAGTATATAAACTCATCATAGAGACAAGGACTAAATTTAGTATATACGCCAAAAGTATACTGAAAAGTAAAGAAACAGAACCAAAGAACATTCATTTTAAATTAATACAATATTGAACTCAAAAGTCAATCTAGTTGTCTTTCTTAATTATAGATATAAGAAGATGTGGTATTAGTGCCAATGAAACAACTCTCCATCCAGTTTATAATTTATAAAAGTAAACCATTACAGGTCAAAGTACGGTTTTCAAAACACAGCTCACACGAAACAGCAAGCCATTAAGGGCCACAAAAGCAGCAGCATACACTAGCACCTGTAATAGCTAGCAGTGTAGACAATTACAATATACATATCAATGTGTATGGTGATATAGCAATAGAAATATCACATCCATCAGAGGGAAATAGAATATAGACAATAGAAATATCACATACATTAGAGGGAAATAGAATATACATGATATAGACAATAGAAATATCACATCCATCAGAGGGAAATAGAATATATACAATAGAATTATCACATACATCAGATTAGAATAGATTATCAACAATAGAAATGGTGTATGTCACAGAGACAAACATATGAAAATAGAATATAGACAATACAAATTTGATATGTCATAGAGATGAAAATAGAATATTATAGACATAAGAATTAGGGTATGTCAAAGAGGCAAACATAGAATGGGATATGTCAAAGAGACAAAACCATGAAAATAGAATATAGACAATAGAAATGGGATATGTCAAAGAGACAAACATATGAAAATAGAACATAGACAATAGAAATGAGTATGTCAAAGAGACAAAAATATGAAAATAGAAGAGACAACTCAATAAAAAAAAAGTTTTACTAGTTATACAATACAAATTATGGAGCACTGACTGTGGTAATTATTTTTCTGCATAAAGGAATGCTAATGTATACAGTTGCTTTTTATTTGTTAGAGCTTTTGATTTTGCCATGTATTTTCTGTGGAGTCAAGTATTTGGGGTTATTCAAATCATCATATTGAAGTATTTACACTCAAAATGAGTTCCTGATAGAAAAAAAAGATGATGAAGAAGAAAAACATCAAAAACATTACCATTAAAAACGAACCAAACAAAACTACATATACATGAAAAAATAAATGCATTTGAAAAATGAAAAATAAAAAAAAAACATTAAAAAAATATATATTTTGTACCAATATAAAAACATATGAAAACATATGTTTGAGCCGAACATATGAAAACATTTGATTACAAGTATGAAAAACATGTTTTTCATATGATCAAAAACATATGTTTTCATGTCGGGCCTAAACATATGTCGCAATTTTTCCTGTATATTTACACCTATACGTAAAAACTATTTTGCTAACATATTTTGTTTTGCCGTGCATATACTTATTTTGTGTCATGGATTAATACTCCATTATTGTTTGTGTTTCTGTGACAATAAACCTAAAGATAAATGTTCTATGTTTGTCTTTTTGTTTTATTTTTACTTCAATAAACGATAACTTTTAAAAAGATAATCATATAAAATGTACTAGGTAAATTCAGTGTCATATCTTTCCAAATATGTTATAGGCACAATTAACTGCATCTAAATTAATAAAGACGGTCAGTTAAAGATTTTTGTTTCGGTTTACATAAAAATTGTGTGTACCAATAGTATAACACTATATGTGCATTCAAGGGTCAAGTATAAGTTTGTTAGGAAAGGGATATTATTTTCAGGATTTTCTAAAGATTTGAAAGATTTATATCAATAATATGCTCTTCAACTTGGTACCTTATTTGGCCTTTTTAACTTTTTTGGATTTGAGCGTCACTGATGAGTCTTTTGTATACGAAACGCGAGTCTGGCATAACTACAAAATTTAATTCTGGTATCTATGATGAGTTTATCTATCCTTTCGAAGTCGTTTAATTGCATTTATATTGTTGCTGAATTGTACATGGTCGCCTATGGAAACTAGTATTATTCTCCGTAACATAGAAATATGAATGATTGAAAAGGTCGGTTATAATTGGACACCGATTATACTGGAAACCATGAACAAGGTCAGAGGTCAGACTATTTTGTTATAATAGACGACGTCCGACTCAGTATTCCATTAGAACTTTCATCGAAAATACTCATCTTAGCGAAACATAGCTTCGAGGATCAAATGAAAACTTTGCTGAGGTTTAGATAGTAAACAAGAGACTATAAATATATAATGGATCAACTAGATTATACATGAACAATAAGCATAAAGAACCAACAGGTCATATTTACTATTGCCACCAATGGGTCTTCAATGCATCGAGAAACTCTCGCACTTGGAGGCGTCCTTTAGCTGACCCCTAAACAAATATGTATAATGGTGTACTTTTTATCAAATTGCTATTTGGATGGAGAGTTGTCTCATTGGCACTCACACCACATCTTCCTATATCTAGTTCAGTGATAATGGTAGTCATATTAAACTCCAAATTATACACAAAAAAATAAAAAAAAAATTTAAAACAAGACTTACAAAGGCCAGAGGCTCCTGACTTGGGACTGGCGCAGCATTGCAGCCAGGTTAAGCATGTTTTATGAGATCTTAAATAATCTAGGTTTCAGCTTCGACTATTTGTCTTTAAGTTATTTGGGATTTGTGCGTCGATCCCATCTAGCTAGTTAATCCTTTATCAACTAGTTTTTACAATTTAATATCATATTGCGCTAATGCACAACTGAACAAGGTCAATCACAAGTATGTTTAACTAAGCCATATTTTTTATGCTCTTACATCAGAGAAGGAGCCTGCAATTTAGTGGTTGGCGTTGATATTGTTTGCTGTAGTTTTTGTCACTGATTATTTTAGTATACATATGATTGCTCAGATTTCTTATTCATATAACTTCACATTTTATAATCCTGGGATATTTAACAGTTAACAAAATGGTTCGGGATTTACCGTGCCTCAATCCTTTTTAAAGATTATAACTTTACTAGGGTTTTGTCATTTCTCCGATAGTGTATATACCGAGTGGGGCCCGGACAACCATAATACTTCAAAATTAGTATCAAAAAGTAAAAGCAAATACTTATTGACTCTAAGTCACAGTCATGTGTACATGTCCTCGTGCTGACTGCTGCATTGTGATCTAACATGTTAAAGACCAGGCTAAACGTGTGGGTCAAGTACAAATGTGGGTAAATATTCATATCACATTTGCATGTTCTTCTTTTAAATATGGATTTAATTTGATGCTCGGCATTAAACAGCCATCCATCATAATCATCATCTGGTGTACTTTTAGATACAGGTGTTTCAACTTTTTTATTATTACCTTGCTTTAAATGAAATATGATTTCAGTTTTCCAATTGAGATTATTTATTTTGATGCAGTAACATTCCAACAGAGACTGCATTTGGAGTATATAACTCCCAGTTGATACGATACTCCATGGTTTGTACGTCCTATCCTTGATATAAGGTTGCTGCAGACAAGGAAGCTAATACACCAAGAGTTTCAATTGTTGAAGTTCAAATCATATCTTCGTAAATTTTACGGATGCTATCACGAGTTGTTTGACCGTTACATAATATCCGTTTCACAGTTAATAGCGGATATATTACTTATGTCGTAACTACACTTATAACGGGTTAATATTAACGTTTACAACACGACAATGTCACATGTGGAGCAGGATCTGCTTACCCTTATGAGTCACATGATATAACTCCTCGGTTATGGTAGTGTTCCTGTTGCTCAATCTTAAGTTTTCTATCGTGTTTTGAGTACAAGTGTTAGGCTGTTTGACTTTTTCTTTTTTTAGCCATGGCGTTGTCAGTTTATTTCCGACCTAAGAATTCGAATGTCTCTTTAATATTTTTTGCCCCTCCCTAACACATATTGTTTGTAGATTCAAAATACAGAAACATATGTTTATCTATAAAAATGTTTATTAAGTATCTACGTATATTGGAAATCAATTTACAATACAATAATACAATAATACTGCCATATGTTTTATATAGTGTTTTGGCTGTCTTAACCACAGAATTGCATATGCATATTTTTGCACAACAAAAAAAAGGAGGAGAGGAATAAATGAAGAAAAAATTCCTCTTAAACAGACATCAAAATCAAATAACAAACAAGTCATTGTTGTTGCACATTAAAGAGTTTGTTTCGAAAAAAATAAAAATAATATTTTTTTTTAAATTTAAAAAAAAAGTTTAAACAAACAGAAAAAGTGGACATCATATAAGTTATCATTTAAACCAATATATATTTATATAGGCATCATTATTAAAACTAATTTGACTATACATTTATTTAATTTCAATGTGAATATTTAAATCAACTTAGTAATAAACACGAGTTACATGTATCTATTTATTATAAATGTGTTACTGAAGTTAAATCATGTTAAAGTGAATTCTCCAAACAATTTCTCAAAACGTATATGTATATCATGTTGTATTTTTCTGTCATATTCTGTTTAAAAAAAAAAAGATAGGTACCCAGTGACAAATAGAGCAATTGAAAATGTTTATGTTATTTATTAGGTTATATACATTGAATACACAAACTGTCTTCTAATTTGAGTTAAACGTATATAAACGAAATCGTTTACACGTTTTTGGAATTGACACATGAGATAAGAAAAGAAAATTTAAGTAAATTTCCTCTTTTCCTAATTAAATAAGTATATTATAACAAAAAAAAAGTACATTTAGTAAATGATGCTATTTTCGAATAACTTTGTATGAATCATACAAAATTTATGACATTATCAAATATTTGTTCTAATCTATAATAATGAACATAGTATGTACGTGAAGAAGACAACTCCTACATGACAATAAGCGAGATAGATCTTACGGTAAACGCTTAGAAATCTAAGTTATGTAGTTATTGCCTTATAATAAAGACACTATCCTTTGATGTTGAAGATTATATTTGAAGAAAATGTTGAAAGTATAAAATGTTGTATGATACATGTATATATCTTTTAAATCAGGATATGCATAACATTTAATAATAGTTTCATACAAAATAAAGTAATAACATTTACGTTACGAATTGTACGACATCTGACTCTCATTTCGACATTCATTTTTCTTTTGTGAACGCAAGACCTCAGTACTTAAAAATACAAAATGTAATACAAACATTGAAGACAAGGCGATAAGACAATATATATATATAACTCCTTGTAATACCTGCAAAGTGATATCTTGTCAAACATTTATAATTGTCATTCTGTATTACAGTTCACCAATCAGAGCATGCCACCGAGAGCATCTAAAATGATAAAAGTACAGAGATATATAAACAGAAATATGTTGTATTGGTGTCAATAATACAACTCTCCATCCAGTTCACAAAGTATAATAAGTTAAATAACAAAAATACTTAACTCGAGGAAAATTCAAACTGAAAGTTCGTAATCAAATGGCAAAATCAAAAGCTCTTACACATTAAACGAATGGATAACAACTGTCATATTCCTGACTTGGTACAGTATTTTCTAATACTTCCACTTGTATGACAGTCGCGTTAAATTCCGTTATATAGACAATGATGTGTGAACAAAACAAGCATACATGCAAAATGAGCATACCGTTGGTGGTCTTCGGCCATTGTCTGCTCTTTGGTCGGGTTGTCGTCTCTGTAATATATTCCCCATCTACATTCTCAATTTCATACACAATAGGAAAAAATGTCAAAAAATGTGGTACAACAGTCAACATTGTGGCATATAGAAAAAGCAAATAAGCAAAGAATAAAGTCAAGAGTACAAAAATATAACCATAGCTAAAAAAGCACATTTACGGAATATATATTACAGAGCCACATCAAAAAGTAAACAATTATAGGTCAAAGTACGGCTTTTAACACGGAGCATTAGCTCAAATCAAAAGAAAACTATAAAATACCCCAACATGACTAGAGTAAACTATTCAACAGGAAAACCAACGGTGTACTTTATATATATAAAAAAAAAGAAACGGGAAACCCATATAAATACCAACAACTGACGACTGAACAACAGGCTTCTGACTTGGAAAATCTCAGTGTGTTTTACGTTTTAACTGGCGCTAACCTTCCCTTAACTTTTAACAGTAGTGTAACATAACAAAATAAAAAGATACTAGGTTTAATTCACTATTTTATACTTACGAAAATGCCTGTGTAAAGTCAGGATTATGACTGTTGTTATCCATTTGTTTGATATGTTTGAGCTTTTGATTTTGTTATTTCGTTACGGACTTTTCGTTTTGAATTTTCCTCGAAGTTCGATATTATGTTTTTTTTTTACACAGGTGGACTTGCTATTATTCTGCATAGAAAATGTCATTGAACAATAGGTACTTACTGTGATGAAATAACATAAGCATTGTGACATAGGAAATGTACCAGAATGTTAACGATAGAGAACGTCGTCTACAGATCGTACGACACGACATTCGTATATATACCAATAGATGTAACGGAATTTAATGGTTGGTTCTGAAATCACTCTTATTTGGAGTTTTTTTTTTTTTTTTTTTTTTTTTTTTTTTTTTTTTTTTTTTCGACGACTCATTGGCACATGTGGAACAAATTCTGATCAACGGTTCGAAGCACCATAGACTACCTGAAGGGGCTCATGTAGTTCAGTCTTTTAACTTCGATGTTTTATAAACTGTTGTTTGTATTATTTATCATTTTCTTTTCTCTTCTTATTGCTAATGCGTAGTCAATTACTTATTTATAGGTTTGAATACCCTTTGGTATCTTTCTGTTCTCTTTCAAACCAGTTTGAAGTAAGATATGCGATATTTATGAAACCAAAATAAAAAAAAATCTCTCAGGTAAAATATACCATTGATGGTTCGGCTATACATGATTATACTTTAAATGCCAATATATTATGTATGTTCTCTACCGGAATATATACTAAGTTCTCCAAATGTTTCGTTGCGAACGTACATTATATACATTTTCCAAAAGTCATATATCAATGTTCTTACATAGTACTAATAATTTGTTAACCTATTTTTGTTGATATTAGTTGCAAAACACGAGGAAAATGAATAACAAAAAATTTCCTTAAATGTGCTTTCATGTCTTACAAGGGGCAGTGCTGTTGATCCAATTGATAAAATTGGGTTTCTACTTTGTATTATTATTTTTCTGTTCATATTGCAACTCTTTTTGTATCATGTTTATATTTGTTGTTAACTTTGAATCCCATTAAATCTGTTACGATTGATGTACAATACCAGACCAGTGTTTATGTTTGTCATATACAAGAAGTAATTTTGTAGAAAGATCCTTTGTTTACCTTTGCTTCAGTACATTTATATGTTATCAATGTTTATTCTGTTAAAAAAGAAGCCATTATGTTAATAGAATGTCTAGTTGAAATATTTTAAAAGGTTGATGTATCACGACTTTAACTAGCTGTAAAACCAGGTATAACCCACACTTTTCTTTTAAAAATACCTGTACCAAGTCAAGATTATTGTGTTGTTTTTCACTTGTTCCGTTGATTGATAGTTTGATTTTGTCAGTTGTTATGGACATCCCCTCTATCACGACTTAACTAGCTGTAAAACTTGTACCACGTCAAGATTATTGTGTTGTGTTTCACTTGTTCCGTTGATTGATAGTTTGATTTTGTCAGTTGTTATGGACATCCCCTCTATCACGACTTAACTAGCTGTAAAACCTGTACCAAGTCAAGATTATTGTGCTGTGTTTCACTTTTTCCGTTGATTGATAGTTTGATTGTGTCGGTTTGTATGGACTTCCTCTTTTAGAATGTTCTTAGGTGTCCAGTATATTGTGATACTTTTTAAACTCATACGATTTTGTTATATTTTCAATTATAGTTTATGACAAATTTTCATATCATTCTACATCTTCATAAAAAGAGCAACAAAAACTTACCCACAATTCTTACAATCACTGAAAATAAAAAATGATTAACAACAACTAATATAACTATACTGCACTGATACTAATATACATGTGCAATGTTTTTTGTGTATTTTAAAAGCAAAAGATATTGCAAGATACAAATATGTATATATATATAACGGTTTGATGAAAGACACCACAGGAAGAAAACATCAGCAGTTAAACAAACTATTTTGTGTTTCCTGAATCTAGTATTATATGTTTATCATTCACTGATTAAGTTATATTTTTTGTTTGCTATCTACATTTGGTGCTTCAATGATTTAAGAAATTTTAAGTTTGATGAACAAATTTGCTATTATTAAAAAGGCCAACATGCTTGATATTGTACAAAAGAAGTAAATAAAACAGTTTCGTTATAACAAATAAGTATAATTGTTTGTTTCAATATTTCAAAATATTTCTAACAGTTTGTCAGCCTGAAATCTATTACTGACGAATAAATAACATAAGTTGTTGGTATGTCCGTTAGTGTAAAGGCCGTTTAGAGAAAGAACACGAGTGTTAGAAAAGATCCGAAACATAACATGAAATACAAATACTTATTATAAATATATGTCATACCATAACAATACTTACAATCTTCCATCTCTGTAAAAGATTATAAGAGATAATAAATGAGTTTATAATTTAACGATTAACTCAATATTAAGAAAGAAGACTATCAATCTTTGATCTTAATTTAATAAAATAGCAGAAATTAAAACTCGACTTATGGTTTTCTATCTTTTTATTTGAATTACACTTTGAAATACATTACAATCACATTAATGTTATTTTTTTCCATGGAAATTCATTAACCTTAAACTTTTATTTAATAAAAACTTTCTGATCTTTAACTACTAATTGATAGTTAGATTTCTGATACATTACATAATAAAAGTATGTAAATATTATCTGATATTCCGCTGTCTATAAACCATTAACTTTAATATGAAGCAGTCTTAGTTACTATCACAACGGATATTTTATCATGTTTGTCTCATTTGTATTAAAAGCATTAATGGTACAAAATCTTTGGCACCATTTCAACATATCGACATTTCATAACGCTTCAGTAATGCTGGATTATTTTAAAAGAATTTAAAACTTTGAAGTGCTGATGAAACCAACAACAACAAGAACAACGTGTAAAAGTTAAACCCATATGGATATGATGTGTAATACTGTTGTCAGACAAACAAATATCCTACGTCACTGTTTATAGATAGAACTATACCAGTAATTCAGAATTAAAAAGTAAGTCTAAGAGAGAGTAAAACCGACAGAATTATTGAAAATAAAGGTTTCGTTGATTTTTCCAATTTCACCTGGAAAATCATGATAAAATTAATAATAATAGCAGGACTGCAAAACTAATTAAAGATACCACACATGATTTCTCAATGTATTATGCATGCCCAGTGGAGCTCAAATAACAATTGACATGACTTGTTTTAACACGAAGTTGAAAAGCATCAACAAAAAAACGAAGAATCATTAAGTTATATGACAACAAGGCTGTAATGTTACTGTACTTATTGTAGAATCGAACACAAAAATATCTTTCTTGTGAAACAGACGTAAACAAATGCGTGGTGATTGAAATAATACCAACCACTATATGCAGAATTCATAAAGTCAAATAAGACAACATAAAAGCATTGATTTTGTTCGGTTGTTGAACTTTGAACCTGAAAGTGATACGGGTTTAGATATATAGAACCTATCTTTGAGAGCCGCACAACATCAACACATTTTAGTGAAAGCGACTCAATAATGTACTGTACCACCTTACAACCATTGATATTTGTATTCAAAACAAGGGTTAAAATCACATCATTTAAAAACCATATACTCGTACTTTTTAATGCTAAGCTATTACACTTATAAGGCAAAGAGAACCATTGGTTTTGCTCTGTTGGATTGTGATATAATTTGTTTTGACGGACCTTATTACACAGTAAGGGATCTGTTCAAGTGTTGGAGTGCTGATAAAACCAACAAGAACAAACTTTAAAAGTTAAACCCAAATTGACACGATGTGTTGTTACTGTTGTCAGACAAACAAAACCCTTACATCACCGTTTATTTGATACAAATATACCAGTTCTTCAGATCCAAAAAGTAAGTTTTAAAAACAGCAAAACAAAAAGGATGATTTCGTTGAGTATTATTTTTTTTACCTGGTAATTCATGATAAAACTTAGTAATAATATCAGGACTGCAAAACTCATTAACGATACCAGACATGCTTTGCCAATGTATTAGGCATGCCGAGTGGAAAATAATTTTGATGTACACATGAATCAAATAATGGCTTTTTATTTTGTTCCGTTGTATGTTGAACTTTGAACCTGAGATTGATAAAGATTAATATTAAAACCTATGTTTGAGATTCGAACGTCATCAACATAATTTAGTGACAGCGACTGATTAATGTATAACAAACACCACCTGATGTTTGTATTTAAAGCAGTTAGTTCAAATAACATGATGGAAACACCATATACTCGTTAATTGTAATGTAAGGTTGAAACACTTATACGGCAAAGATAACCCTTGGTTCTGCTCTTTTGAATTGTATTATAATTTGTTATGACGGGCAGAATTACACAGTAGGGGATTTGCTAATTTACTTAATTAGATATCTGGTGGATAGTTGTCCAATTGTTAATCATACCACATTGTAATATCTATATATTAAGCACTTTCGTCGTTTTTTTGTTTTGTTTTTTTTGTTGTTTTTTTTTGTTAATCGAAAATTTGATGCAATTAAGCTTCATGTATTTTAAAAATCGCCGCGATATATCATGTTTGTGCTTATGCAACGTGAAGCAACCAACAATTAATCAATCTTTTTTTTATTTGTTAGTGTTATGATATTGTAATTTTCACGTTAATCATCTTGACCTAATGTGTTGTGTATGGCCCAAACAGACGTTACATAATTGGGTTGCTCACCATTAATATTTGCTTACAAGACATGTTTACAAATCAGTGGAGCAATTATTGATATTGATGGAATGATAAGAAATTTCTATTTATCTTAGCTTAATTTGTTGTATGCGGCCCAATTCGATTTTTCATGATTGGGCTGTTTATCATTTATACTTGTTCACAAAAGATCATATCAAATCACTAGACCAATCATTGAAATTGATGGAATGGTTACAACTTGATGATAATCTCTGGTTCAAAATTGACACTTTTACTGTGTTCTCAAAGTTTCAGTAGTGACCAGATATACAGACACAAAAGTTATTCAGACATCGATATCTTGGTGTTTATAGATGTTCTTTGGAGTTGTTGTATTCATAGTTTGAATTTATGAACAACATCATATTACTTTGTGAACTAATCTTAAATACTATTCGGTTTGATTTTCGAAACAGTAAGGAGAAAAATCCGGACAAAGAAAAAGACATTTAACAGTCTAGGTGGCATTTCAATTTGTATACTAGTTCTGGTAAAATTGTACAGTAAATCAGGTTAAAATTTATCATTGGTTCTTTTCATTGTTGGCTATAATCTAAAAGTTATTTATGACAATAATTATTGTCATGATGGAAACCTGAAGCAAAGGTCAATGTTGTAATCCAAAAAAAAAGTTGCTGGTAATCGTAGGATAACTAAAAAGACAATAATTAGGCAAAAAAATGGAATCAACCATGGTCAAATAAGGCCAATAGCGCTGACGACATAACTATCAACATGATTATATAAACTGGTCCTTACATGTTAACACTGCGTGGATTGATAATAATTTCTTAAATAGGTAACAGCTCTTTGTTGTATTCCTGCCGTGTAACTCATTAAATTACAGATGACAAAGAGTAACAAAACCTATACATTGATGTGTCAGAATGACACTTATAAACCCGTTTTCAAAAACGGTTGCAAGCTCAATATGGGTAGGACTTTAGAAAATAGTCTTAACAACTGTTATCATAACGAATGTGTTGAAGCTCAAATCATAGTTAAGATTTCGGCAAATATCAGAGGAATGGAACCTAAGGAAAACATGATCTTTAACTCGTTACTATTGACTCACAAACTAAAAATCTATTCAACATATTTAAATGCGTTTAGGAACCAAACGTATATACATGTTATTTTCAAGTTATTTTCCAGGTTTAGCGCTTAATTTCTGCCAAAATTAGCGGAGCGGAACCAAACGTTAATCAATCTGTAGCTTATCATATTAGATTCAAATACTAAAGACCAACAGTCTGTAAATGCGTTTAGGAAACATTCCGTTTGTTTGCACCTGTCCTAAGTCAGGAATCTGATGTACAGTAGTTGTCGTTTGTTTATGTAATATATACGTGTTTCTCGTTTCTCGTTTTGTTTATATAGATTAGACCGTTGGTTTTCCCGTTTGAATGGTTTTACACTAGTAATTTTGGGGCCCTTTATAGCTTGTTGTTAGGTGTGATCCAAGGCTCCGTGTTGAAGGCCGTACTTTAACCTATAATGGTTTACTTTTTAAATTGTTATTTGTATGGAGAGTTGTCTCTTTGGCACTCACACCACATCTTCCTATATCTACGTATATAGTTTGTTGTCGAATGATTGAATGATGGATTGCCAAAAGAAGGTTAAACTACATCGTCCCGATGTTTTTCAGTAGTACATGTATAAAGTAATTTATGATTTTAACATGAACAGTATTATTGAGGAACAATGTTATCCTTTCGGAGTCTGAAAATTATGGTGCCAAACATTTTGTGAAAATAACTTTTTTTCAGACCTAGTTACAAGCAGATAACAAACTAACTCAAATATAATTATATAACGAATGTCTTACGAAAGGCAAATTAAAATGTATACTTACTTATAACCTCTGCAATAAATAGAAAACATTGATTGTTATTAAATGTAAAAGATAATGCAATTACAATTTGGAAAAAGCAATATTTTGTCGAAAACTTCAGCAGGTAGGTTAAAAGTTATTAAACTTTAAATTTCAACATACAAGGTGTTTCCCATTAATGCGAACAAATCATGAAAAATATCTTCTTGTATTTTAATTTCTGTTCTGAACCTTGCGTTTCAACAATTTTTAGCTGTTTTATATAGCAATTATAAGTCGTTTACGCTTCCGATTTTTTACATCTAAAAAGGACTAAAGTTTTCAAAGTTACTGTATTCAATTTTTTTTGAACACGAATAGAACCCTAAAAACCTGTACCCGGACAAATTGTTGATACAGCATATGCATTGCCATATTGGCATATATAATGCTAATGAAATAGCTTCCGTTATGATAAGACAAAATGGCAGTTATGCAAATAAGCAAAATATCCCAAAATTTGCAATATGTTCCGCCTTCTTAAGTCAGTAGTTTACTCGGTAATGACAAAGGCTACAATGCCTCTATAGAATACTTATTTAGAAAAATTCACGTTAATGTCATCAAATTAATATATATTAGTGCAACGCCAGCAATAAAACTATTCTCAGTGATTTAAAGAGCCTTTTCGCTCTTCATTTCCTGTGATATAATATGAACATTTGATGCCTCATTTATTGGGTTTATCATACAATCAATGTGTGGTTACATAGAATTATGAAGATTAAGATATGTAGGACCGACGGGTTTAAGATATAAAGGACCAAGGGGGTTTAAGATATGTAGGACCAACGGGTAAATCTTACTTTGCTGAACATTATTGCTGTTTACAGTTTATCTCTATCTATAATAATATTCAAGATAATAAACAAAACACAAAATTTCCTTAAAATTAAAAACCAATTGTTCAGAGAACAATTGAAAGTCTTTCCACATCAAAGAAATTTGGATAAGAAGATAGTTTCTTCATACTGATGCGATTAATAATTGTTGTTTTTTGAGTGATATAAAGGAGATAATATGCTACCTCCGGTGAAATGAATGTCACTTCCGGTCTCATATGATAGCTTTTTTCACACTTATTCCAAAAAGATATAGTTTCTATGTACTTTTGTCTGTAGAATGGGAGATAATTGGCATTTTTAGTCTTCAGTAATCCGTTTATGTATCTATATGACGAAATACTTGGATTATGAGTACTTTTTTATATGGAAAATTGCAAATAATGCAACTTCGGGTTTTCTCAAGGTCACTTCCGGTAGTCATTTTTTTAAGGTCATTTGTCACCTTATCTTTTGAACAAGGTCAAATGTCTTTCTTCTTCTTCTTCTTTTTATGGTATCCAGTTATCCATAAGATTTTTGATGATTACTAACTGCTGCGTATGCGTAGGATAATAATAAATAAATATTTACAAAAGAAAAGTGCCAAAAATAAACAAATACTAACATGACATGTGGTTAAAACTATTAACATAACTACTAGGTTTACTGTTTTATATTGTAGAGAACAGTAGGTGTCAACTGTTCTCTAAAAATATTTAAGGTCGGAGAAAGTACTACCTTTGGAGGTAGTACATTCCATTGTGTAATAGTAAACGGAAAAAAGGAATATTTGTAACAGTCTTTAAATGTAAGTATGTGTCTGTAAGTTTGTGGATGGAATTGTCTGGTTCTATTGTCTGTTGGTATGAGTAAATCTGATGGTATGGTGACAATATGGTGAACAATTTTATAGAACATTATAAGTCTAGTTTTAAGTCTGCGTTGTTGTAAGGTAGGCCAATTTAAGGTATTGAGCATGTCTGTAACGCTACTGGTGTTGTGGTAACGATTGCAGGCATACCTAGCTGCCCGACGTTGAACCATCTCAAGTTTATTGCATTGTTCAGCAGTATGAGGGTTCCAAACCGAACAAGCATATTCTAGTTTTGGTCGGACAAGTGCTAGGTATGCCTGGGAATTAATGTTTGTGATTGATGTTTTTAGATTTCTTTTTAGAAATCCTAGACTTTTATTTGCATTGCCAATGATGTTGTTTGTATGCTGGTTCCATTTTAGGTCAGATTGCAGTGTTATACCAAGATATTTAGCTGCGGAGACAGATTCTAGGGTATGACTGTGAAGGATGTAGTCTTTTTTAATTGTATTTTTCTTATTTGAAGCTGTGAGAACTGTACATTTGTCTGGATGGAAAGCCATTAGCCAGTCTTCTTCCCACTTTGCAGCAGCATCAAGATCTTCCTGAAGGCTATCACAATCTTCTTTAGATTTGATGGTTTTGTAAATGATGCTGTCGTCGGCGAACAGTCTGAGTTTACTGGTTTTCAAATATTCTGGTAGGTCGTTTATGTAAACCAGAAAAAGAACTGGACCCAGAACTGTTCCCTGTGGGACACCAGAAGTAACCGGAGCAACGTCTGATGACTCTCCATCCAGGACAACTGTTTGTGTGCGGTTTGATAAAAAGGCAGAGATCCAGTTAAGTGTTTCATTTTGTATTCCATAGAAGTGTAGTTTGTATAGGAGTCTTTGATGTGGGACTTTGTCAAAGGCTTTGGCAAAGTCCATAATTACAAGGTCTGTTTGGGTGTTATTGTCTGAATTTGAAGCCAGTTCTTGTATAAAAGATAAAAGTTGTGTTTCACATGATCTAGAGTGTCTGAAGCCGTGCTGGAGGTCGTATAATAAGTTGTTTTTTCCAAGTGATTAATTAAATGTTTTGTTATGACATGTTCCATTAGTTTGCAACTGATACAAGTGAGAGAGATTGGTCTGTAGTTAACTGCGTTGTATTTTTCACCTTTTTTGTATGCTGGTACGACATTTGCATGTTTCCAGTCAGATGGTATACAGCCAGATGTAAGTGATTTCTGGAAAATAATGGTGAGGATAGGTGCCGTTATGTTTTGGAGTTGTTTTAGAACTCTGCCGCTGATGTTATCTGGGCCAGTGGCTTTGTGTGGATTGATGTTGTGTAAGAGTTTTTGTATGCCAAGTGTGGTAATTGTGAGTGATGGAATGACTGGATGGGGACTTGGTCCTTTATCAGGCATATTACTTGCTGTTTCGGTGGTAAAGACTGATTGGAATTGCTCATTTAAAATGTTGGCTTTTTGTTTTATATCAGTTGTTAATTGTCCCTCTTTTTTCAGGGGGGCAACTCCACTATTGTCAGTTCTGATGGATTTAATGTAAGAAAAGAGTTTTTTCGGTTTTGATTGGTTGCTGTAACTTTGGTCTGGGTCATTTGTTGGAAGGTCAAGGATCATTTTTTATATGTATGTACAATAGGCACGTCTCTGTTCTTGTTGGACTTGTTGTTTAAGTTTTTTGTATTTAAGTATATGCTTTTTGTCCTTTTTCATTTTAGAGTACATTTTATTCTTTTTATTTATCATTTTTCTGAGTTTGTTGTGCACCCAGGGAAGTCGGTGTTTATATGTTAACATTTTATGTGGGATGTTTGTATCTATTGATTTTGTGATGTTGTTTTTAAATAAATCCCACATTTCGTTTATAGTACTGTTGTTGTTGTTATTCATAACAGTAAGCTCTTCAAGTGTTTTTTGAAGGTCTGCTTCTATGTTTTCCCAGTTCGCTTTGTCGTATTTGAGTATTTTTCTAGGTTGTTGTCTGATTTTATGAAGCCAAGTGTCAATTTCTATGTAGACGATGTCATGGTCACTTAGTCCTAGTGGTGGAAGTGTGTTTACTTTGTTAACAGTTGTTGGATTGTTAACTAGGATTAAGTCTAATATTCTTTCTTTTCTAGTTGGTGGATTAACTATTTGTTGAAGGTTAAAATTTTCTAGTAATTCTAAAAGTTTATTATGATGTTCAGCATCCGGTTTACCCGGTATGACCTGAGGTATAGACCAGTCAATATGACCTAGGTTAAAGTCACCACCAATCATGATATTAGTATTTGATGATTGGTTGATTCTACTAAGTGATAGTTCTAGTTGTTGTAAAGATGTTCCTTTATCTGATGGTGGTCTGTAATATGCACCTATTAACAAGTTCTTACTACCAGTCATGTTTATTTGAGACCAAACTATTTCACAGTCAGTTTTAAGTTCGCTTACTTCTTTGCTTATAAGTTCTTTATTAATAGCAATAAGTACACCTCCATGACTTTGGTTATTTTTATTTGGTGGTCTGTCTGATCTATAGACATTAAATAGTTCTGATGGAAAGAATTCATATGATGATATATTTTTGTCTAGCCATGTTTCAGTGCCTATGATTATATCAGGTTTAGATGAATCAATTAACTGATTGAGATCTTCTTTTTTATTTCGTATCGAATGAACTTAGTTGAAGTTATAATCAAATAACCTCATATCAAGACATTTCAGGGGCACCAACTCCTATAAGATCCCATTAAATTGTATCAGACTAAATGTAGCATATCTTCATTACAATAAAGCAGAAATTTTGCACTTTTTTCTTTTATATGAATCTTTCAAAGTGTCGGAGAAAATGCAAAAACAAGCAAAAGTCCTAATTGAGAACTTGACCTCATTTTCTAAGTTAGGACCTAGGATCCTCAAATAAAAACATTCAAATGTTATAGGGTTAACTGTTAATGAGTCAAAAAAACATACCGACAAATTTATTTTGTAAAGGTAGATAACTCCTATAAAACATTCATCGAATCGCTTCGATCCAAAGAAGCCAAAAATTCCTGAGGATGGAACAAACAATTTGTAAAAAGAATTTTTTCGATATCTTTTTTTGTTATGAAGGAGATGCACTCTGATGATAAACAGTGAATAGGGAGATAACTCTTACACAGAAACGGTTCGCTTTAGCAGGGTAAAATTTAAAAGCGCATAAACTATACGATACAACATAAAAAATATCTAAGCGATATATTACGAAACAGATATTTACCGCAAGAACAAAATTAGGCGGAAGAAAAAAAAATAATAATCAGAAGAAAAACAATAAGTCTTTCCACAGAAAAGTGGAAAGTCTTAATTACCAATTCAGGGGCAGCGACCTAACAACGGGTTGTCCGATTCATCTCAAAATTACAGGGCAGATAGATCTGGACCTAATAAACAATTTTATCCCGTGTCAGATTTGCTCTAAATGCTTTGGTTTTTGAGTTATGAGCCAAAAACTGCATTTTACCCTCTATGTTCCATTTTTAGTTATGCCGGCCATCTTGATTGGTTGGCCGAGTGACCGGACACATTTTTTTAAACAAGATACCCCAATGATGAATGTGGCTAAGTTTGGATAAATTTGGCGCAGTAGTTTCAGAAGAGAAGATTTTTGTAAAAGTTTACGACGACGGACGACAGACGACGAACGACGACGGATGACGGACACCGGAAGCCGGACGCCGGACGCCGGACGTCAAGTGATGAGAAAAGCTCACTTGGCTCTTCGGGCCAGGTGAGCTAAAAAAAATCCGCTTTGAAACTGCGAACTGCGCGCAACTAGTTTTCTTTGTCTACACGAAAAAATATTAGGGATATTCGAATATCACATTTTGAAAATAGTTTAGACATGAATTTATAAAGTGACTTTTTTCGATATCTTTTCTTCTTCATAGATTGACAGGCATTTTACATATTCATCTATGTTTGCACACAATAAAGCTAGCCAGAGAAAATAAGCATAATCAAGCAAATAAGAGGGCAAAAAAACAATACGATACGACATTACAGATTAAACTATATAAGCATAACATTTTCACTGTTAATCTAGGAATTCCAGTAAATTCTGTGTTCATTTACACACATTATTTTTTTTGGCAAATATGCTTTTTTAAGTCAAATTGTCTTTTATAAAATATTAAGTCCCTCTATATGAGGTCGCATCTTTGATATGTACTTTGCTAGGGAAATGACTATTATAGATAAGTTTTCATATGGGCCAAAAATAACAATATCCATATTTATTGGAATATCAATATGTGTTGCCTAATAAATTCAAATATTGATTTCTACTACAATATGTACACCCACAGTAGGTGTTTTATAGTTCCTGATTGTTTCTTGCAAAATGTTCAGGACCTACACTGTACAAGGTTTATTTTTAAAAGTCAATATGAGAACATAACACCCGGTCAATCATTCGGTATTGAACTGAACAAAGCTTTTTTTGCTTTTGAAAAAAAATAATAATCTGGTTAAATCCATCCTTGGTTCTTGTCATTGTTGGTTGTAATCTAAAGGGGAATTCTAGCAATATTGTAATCTGTTTTAACACCTATGGGTATGAGGATGGAAACATTGTGCAAAGGTCAATGTTGTTGTCCAAAACAACTTGTGACGGCATTGGCAATCGTTGGTTAAATAAAAGGACAATTATAAGACCAAGCAATGAAATCAAACATTGTCAAAAAGCAGCAAATATCGCGGTAGAAATAACCATCTACATGATAAAATAAACTATCCTTCACACGTTAACACTGCGTGGGTTGATTGCGGTTTCTTAGATAGGTACTCCAGCTCAACTTGGTACTCCTGTCTTGTAACTCCTCAAAATGTAGATTACAAAGAGTAAAATGAAACAAAAACAATACCAAGATGTGGTGTCAGACACTTAATTATGGTTGCAAACTCATTATTAGAAGGATTTCACGAAAAGGTCTTTATAGCTGTTATAACTCGGATTTGTTGAAGTTTATTTCCCGTGATTTCTAAAAAAAATAGAGGAATGGAACCTAATGTAATAAATGATTTAAAGCTCATCACAATAGACTCACAAACTAAAAATCAACTCAAAATATTTCAATCCGTTAAGGAACAAAGTGTGTATGCATGTTATTTTCACGAAAAGTCCTAAGTGCCTACTTTCTGCCAAATTCAGCGGAGCGGAACCGAACGTGAACTCAATTTGTATCTCATAATATTAGGTTCACATTCTAAAGACCAACAGTCTGTAAATGCGTATATGAAAAAAAATCCGTACAGAGTTCGTTGTGAAATGATGGAATGATGGAATGACGAACAAGGATAAGTTACATGGTCCTGATGTTTCTCAGTAGTACATGTATCGATTCGTTTATGATTATACCATGAACAGTATTATAGAGGAACACTGTAATCCTTTTCGAGTCTGAAAATTACGGTCCAAAACATTTTGTGAAAATAATGGTTTTTCAGACCTAGTCACAAGTAGATGACCTCAGGTATAATTATACAACAAAAATCTAAAAAAGGCAAATAAAAATATATACTTAGGTTAAAGCCCTAAAGAAAACATTGATATTTAATCTATAGAATAGTTACCATGATTGGTATAAAATGTATAAGATCATGCCAATACAATAAAATGAAATGATACGGAAAAATGTAATGTAATTTGGAAAAAAAAGATGTAGATATAAGAACGTCAAATAATCTTTGAAATACTAAATTAAACAAAATTTCCTCGCACGCTTCAAGAAAAAAACGTTCATCAACGATAATCATTAAATATTTTCAAGAAAAAAATGTCTGTAATAAATCAATGATTGGATCATGTTTAATATTTTGAATACAGATATATAACTGTTTAAAATTTCACAATTGTTGTGATTAAATGAGTGTAGTACTTTGGACCTGTAATACAAATCTAGTCACTGCCATCAGCAGTGAGGTTTGAACCATTACCTTATAACCTGTGAACCTTTAACATGTTAAATTTCGATATTTTCGATACAGTTCACAATTGGACTTTGTTCACATACGATTCAACTAACAAATTAAAAAATGTATAATTCAATAATGACGTGAAATGTGACATTCTGATATTAAAGACTAAGACAACAAATTACGAAAACAAACAGAAGCGATAATACAAATAGACGAAAAAGATATACCATATCTTAACGAATATGATCAGTCTTATTGAACAGTATTCCAAACATAAGTTCAACTCAAGTCAATCGAATCATATGGCAAAATCAAGGGTACGTTATTCCTATGATTTGCACCACGTGAATTTGGCCCTTTTATTTAAATTACTTCCTTTAGTTTAAGATTAGAATTATAAATTATATCAAATTTGCGGATAATATAGTCCTTTTCCGCCATGTATCTAAACTAATGTGTTTTGGAAAACTTCCTTTGTCGGATATTTACAAAACTGTTGTGTATTTCTAAGGAAAAATGCTGAAAATTTAACTTTTTACAAATTATGAAGGTTGAAATAATCATGCTTTAAAAAAAAATTGACGAAAACGTAAGCAGGTAGGTTAAAAGTTATTCAGTTTTAAAATTCAACCTTCATGGTGTTTCCCTATATGCGGGCAAATCATGAACAATATTTTTTTATATCTTGATCTCTGTTATAAACCGTCCGTTTCTACGATTTGTAGCTATTTTATTTAGCAATTATCAATCGATTACGCCGATTTTCAAACAAAAAAGCCGAAAGTTTTTAAATTTGTAAATGTTCTTTTGAACACAAACAGAACCCTAAAAACTGTACAATTCACCTATATGCGGACAACTTGTTGATACAGCATATTAATTGGCATATTGGCAATTTTAATTAAGAGTCATAAAAAATCCTATTGTAATGGCTGCCGTCATGATAAGGCAAAATGGCAACTATACAAATTAGCAAAATACCCCAATTTTTGCCATATGCTCCACCTTATAAAGTCAGTAGTTTACTCGGTTATGACAAAGGATGCAATGCCTCTAAAGAAAGATCATTTAGAAAAATTCACGTTCATGTCATCAAATTAATATATGTCAGTGCATCGTCGACAATAATACTATACTTAGTGATTTGAAGAGCCTTTTCGCCCTTCATTTCCTGTGACATAATATAAAAATTTGATGCCTCATTTACTGTGTTTATCATCCAATCGAATGTGTGGGTTTAAGATATGTAGGACCAACCGGGTTTGTCAAGACATGTAGGACTAACAGGTTTAAGATATGTAGGACCAACGGGGTTTTGTTAAGATATGTAGGACCGACAGGGTTTAAGATATGTATGACCAACGAGGTTTAAGATATGTAGGACCAATAGGGTTTTGTTAAGATATATAGGACCAAAGGGTTTTGTTAATATATGTAGGACCAACAGGGTTTTGTTAAGATATGTAGTACCTACAGGGTTTTGCTAAGATATGTAGGACCAACGGGGTTTTGTTAAGATATGTAGGACCAACGGGGTAATGTTAACATAAGTAGGACCAACAAGGTTTTGTTAATATATGTAGGACCAACAGGGTTTTGTTAAGATATGTAGGACCAACGGGGTTTTGTTAAGATATGTAGTACCAACAGGGTTTTGCTAAGATATGTAGGACCAACGGGGTTTTGTTAAGATATGTAGGACCAACGGGGTGATGTTAACATAAGTAGGACCAACAAGGTTTTGTTAAGATTTGTAACGGGGTTTAAGATATGTAGGACGAACGGGCTTTAAGATATATAGGACCAACGGGGTTTAAGATATGTTGGACCAACAGGGTTTTGTTAACATATGTAGGACCAACGGGGTTTAAGATATGTAGGACCAATGGGGTTTTGTTAAGATATATAGGACCAAAGGGTTTTGTTAAGATATGTAGTACCTACAGGGTTTTGCTAAGATATGTAGGACCAACGGGGTTTTGTTAAGATATGTAGGACCAACGGGGTAATGTTAACATAAGTAGGACCAACAAAGTTTTGTTAAGATGTGTAGGACTAACGGGGTTTTGTTAAGATTTGTAACGGGGTTTAAGATATGTAGGACGAACGGGCTTTAAGATATATAGGACCAACGGGGTTTAAGATATGTTGGACCAACAGGGTTTTGTTAAGATATGTAGGACCAACGGGTTTTTGTTAAGTTATGTAGGACCAACGGGGTTTTGTTAATAAATGTAGGACCAACGGTGTTTTGTTAAGCGAACGTTTTAAATTGTTTAAATCATCCGACGAAAACATAAGAAGCCGCAAACACAATATTCAATTTAGAAATTCAAAATAATCAAACCGTTCACAAAAATCAACCACAATTTATGAAATTAATAAATAAAATAAATAACTTTCAAACTGCGAACAGCACACAACTTTTCACTTGGTCTACACGAAGAAATATTTGGGATATTCGAATATAACATTTTGAAAATAATTTAGAAATGAATAAAGTGGGTTTTTTCTATATTTTTTTCTCCTTTATGGATTGACAGGCGTTATACATATTCATGTATGGTTGCACACAATAAAGCTAGCCAAATGAGAGAGATAAAAACAATACTATACATTACAGAAAAAAATATATAAGTATAACATTTTCACTAAGTAAAGTTTATTATAATCACAATACAAGCATACCGATACATCTATAATTAAATTCATTCTGTGACTTTAACCTTGGAGTTCCAGAATATGATATGTTCATTTACACATTATTTCTTTTTTGGCAAATATGCTTTATAAAGTTAAATTGTCTTTTATAAGTCCCTCTTAATGAGTTTTTTTTTAATTTTGCATCATAAATTCAAACATTCAGATAGAATCAGATTGATTTCTACTAAAATATGAAACACCACCCACAGTAGGTATTGTATAGTCACTGGATCTTCCTCGCAAAAGTTTCATGAACGATACTGAACAAGCATGACAAGGTTCATTTATAAAAGTCAATGTAAGTACATAAAACCCGGTCTGTCATTCGGTATTGAAACGAACAAAACGCTATCTGTTTTTGAAAAACTTAAAATTACAATTTTGTATTTTGTTTTGCAATTTCAAATATTTTTATTTAATATATTCTTCACATTTTGATGTGTTTCACTAAGTTTTAGTTTGTAACCCGGATGTTTTTGTTTCCCTATCATAAAATCTGTCATTGATTCTTTTCATTATTGGCTATGATCTAAAAGTTATTTGTGACAATAACTATTGTTATGATGGAAACCTGATGCAAAGGTCATTGTTGATAATCGTAGGATAAATTAAAATCGCAATTGTAAGGCAAAGCAAAGGAATCACACAAAGTGAAAGTACAGCCAATAGCGCGGAAGACATAACTATCAACATGAATTAATAAACTGGTCCTTACATGTGAACACTGCGTGGATTTATACTTGTTTCATAAATAGATTTTTGGCTCTATTTTGTATTCCTGCTATGTAACTCATTAAACTACAGATGACAAAGGATAACAAAAACAATACATTGGTGTGTCAGCATGACATGTATGGCCTCGTTTTCAAAAACGATTGCAAGCTCAATATGGGAAGGACTTTAACAAATAGTGTTAATAACTGTTATTATATCGAATTTATTTATCTCAAATCATAGCTTTGATTTCGGCAAACATCAGAGGAATGGAGCCTTATGTATACATGATCTGTAACTCATCACAATAGACTCACAAACTAAAAATCAACTCAAAATATTTGAATGCGTTTAGAAACCAAACGTATATACATGCTATTTTCACGATATCTTAAGTATAGCGCTTAATTTCTGCTAAAATTAGCGGAGCGGAACCAAACGTTAATCAATCTGTAGCTTACCATATTAGATTCACATACTAAAGACCAACAGTCTGTAAATGCGTTTAGGAAACATTCCGTCTGTAGTGTGTTGTCGAATGATGGAACGGTGGAATGACGAACAAGGGTTAAACTACATAATCCGAATGTTTCGGAGTAGTAGATGTATCAATTTATCTATTATTATACCATGAACAGTATTATTGAGGAACACTGTAATCCTTTCGGAGTCTGAAAATTATGGTGCAAACATTTTGTGAAAATAATGTTTTTTCAGACTTAGTTACAAGCAGATAACAGACTAACTCAGATATGATTATATAACGCATATCTTACGAAAGGCAAATAAAAATTTATACTTACATATAATCTCTACAATAAATAGAAAAAAAATTGATTGTTATAAAATGTATAAGATAATGCAATTACAGTACAGTTAAATGATATGGACACATGTAAAAGATTTAGAAATAAGAATGTCAAATCATCTTTGAAATACTCAAACACAATTTTCCATCACGCTACAGGGAAAAACGTTTAACAACGATATTCATTAAATATTCTAAAAAAAATGTCTGTAATAAATCAGTGAATGGATCATGTTATCTTGAATACAGATAAATATAACTGGTTAAAATTTTACAATTGTTGTGATTAAATCAGTGTAGTACTTTGGACCTGTTATACAAATCTAGTCACTCTTATCAAATTTGAGGTTTGAATCATTTCCTTATAAACATGTTAACCTTCAACAGGTTGAATTTCGATATTTTCTATTCAGCTACAGCACACAATTGGACGTTGTTCAACATACGATTCAACTAACAAATAAACAAATGCATTATTCAATAATGACGTAAAATGTGACATTCTGATATTAAAGACTAAGACAACAAATGAGGAAAATGCAAAGAAGTGACAACACAAATTGATGAAAAAGATATACATCAGCTAAATGAATGTCCTCAGTCTTCCTAAACCGTATTTCAAGCATAAGTTCAACTGTAGTCAATCGAATCATAGGTACTTCATTCATATGATTTGCACCACGCGGATAATTAAGTCCATTTCCGTGATGGATCTAAGACTAATTAGTTTTGGAAAAGTTTCTTTGACGGATACTTACAAAAATGTTTTGTAAATCTGAGGGAAAATGCTGAAAATTTGACTTTTTACAAAATGGGAAGGTTGAAGTCATCATGTTTTAAAAGAATTTGGACGTAAACTTAAGAAGGCAGGTAGTTTTAAAGTTATTAAGCTTTAAAATTCAACACACAAGGTGTTTCCCCTTAATGCGAACAAATCATGAACAATATCTTCTTTTATCTTAATTTCTGTTCTGCACCTTGCGTTTCGACGATTTTTAGCTATTGTTTATAGCAATTATCAGTTGGTTACGGTTCCGATTCTTTACATCTAAAAAGGCTGTAAGTTTCAAAGTTAATGTATTCAATGTTTTTTTTTTAACACGAACAGAACCCTAAAAACCTGTACCCGGACAATATGTTGATACAGCATATAAATTAGACTATTGTTGTTTTTTTTTTAATTATGAGGCATATATAATGCTTATGTAATGGCTGCCGTTATGATAAGACAAAATGGCAGTTATGCAAATATGCAAAATATCCCAAAATTTGCTATATGTTCCGCCTTCTTAAGTCAGTAGTTTACTCGGTTATGACAAAGGATACAATGCCTCTATAGAATAATTATATAGAAAAATTCACGTTAATGTCATCAAATCAATATATATCAATGCAACGCCAGCAATAATACTATACTCAGTGATTTAAAGAGCCTTTTCGCTCTTCATTTCCTGTGATATAATATGAACATTTGATGCCTCATTTATTGTGTTTATCATCCAATCAATGTGTGGTTTAAGATATAAAGGACCAATGGGGTTTTTGTTAAGATATGTAGGACCAACGTGGTTTAAGATATGTAGGACCCATAGGGTTTGTTAAGATATGTAGGACAAAGGGGGTTTGTTAAGATATGTAGGACAAAGGTTTTTTTTGTTAAGATATGTAGGACCAACGGGGTTTTGTTAAGATATGTAGGACCAACGGGATTTAAGATATGTAGGACCAACGAGGTTTGTTAAGATAGGTAGGACCAACGGGGTTTAAGATATGTAGGACCAACCTCGTTTTGTTAAGATATGTAAGACCAACGGGGTTTTGTTCAGATATGTAGGACCAACGGGGTTTTGTTAAGATATGTAGGACCCACCGGGTTTTGTTGAGATATTTAGGACCAACGGGGTTTGTTAAGATATGTAGGACCAACGGGTTTAAGATATGTAGGACCAACGGGGTTTTAGATATGTAGGACCAACCGGGTTTTGTTAAGATAGGTGGACCAACGGGGTTTTGTTAAGATATGTAGGACCAACGGGGTTTAGTTAAGATATATAAGACCAACGGGGTTTTGTTAAGATATTGAGGATCAACGGGGTCTGTAAAGATATGTAGGACCAACGGGGTTTAAGATATGTAGGACCAACCGGGTTTTGTTAAGATATGTAGGACCAACGGGGTTTTGTAAAGATATGTAGGACCAACGGGGTTCAAGATAGGTAGGACCAACGCGGTTTAAGATATGTAGGACCAACCGGGTTTTGTTTAGATATGTAGGACCAACGGGGTTTTGTTAAGATTTGTAGGACCCACGGGGTTTTCCGAAGATATGCAGGACCAACGGGGTTTTGTTAAGCGAACGTTTTAAATTGTTTAAATAATCCGACGAAAACATAAGAAGCCAGAAATTCCAACCAATCAAACCGTTCACAAAAATAAACCACAATTAACGAAATTAATGATTAAAAAAATCAGCTTTGAAACTGCGAACAGCACGCAACTAGTTTACTTGGTTTACACGAATACATATTAGGGATATTCGAATTGAACATTTCGAAAATTATGTTAGAAATGAATAAAGTGTTTTTTTTTCTATATCTTTTTCTCCTTTATGGATTGACAGGCATTATGCATATTCATTTATGGTTGCACACAATAAAGCTAGCCAAATGAGAGAGATAAAAACAATACGATACGACATTACAGAAAAATATATAAGTAAAACATTTTCACTAAATAAAGTTAATTATAATCCCAGTACAAGCATATAGATACATCAATAATTAAATTCAATCAGTGACTTTAACCTTGGAGTTCAAGAATATGATATGTTCATTTACACATTATTTCTTTTTTGGCAAATATGCTTTATAAAGTTAAATTGTCTTTTAAAAGTCCATTTATATGAGTTTTTTTATTTTGCATCATAAATTCCAATATTCAGATGGAACCAGATTGATTTCTACATGTACTACAATATGAAACACCACCCACAGTAGGTGTTCTATAGTCTCTTGTTCTTCCTTGCAAAAGTTCCATGAATTATACTGAACAAGGTTTATTTTTAAAAGTCAATATACGTACATAAAACCCGGTCAGTCATTCGGTATTCGAACGAATAAAACGCTATTTGTTTTTGAAGAACTTAAAATTACAATTTTGTATTTTGTTTTGCAATTTCAAACATTTTTGTTTAATATATTCTTCACATTTTGATCTGCTGCAATGTCAACTGATTGTGTACCTTGGTTTATTATCAATGATTTTGAAGCTTTGTCTGACCTGAAAATGGCTATTGTTATCTTATAGTTCGATTCTGTTTATGTTGCATTTTAGTGTGTCTGTTCTGTTGTTGTTCTTGTCCTATAGTTGATGTGTTTGACTTAGTTTTAGTTTGTAACCCGGAGTTTCCTTCTCTATCATAAAATGTATCATTGGTTCTTTTAATTGTTGGCTATAATCTAAAAGTTATTGGTGGCAATAACTATTGACATGATGGTAATCGTAAGATAAATTAAAACGCAATTATAAGGCAAAGCAATGGAATCACAAAAGTTAAAATACAGCCAAATGCGCGGAAGACATAACTATCAACATGAATTAATAAACTGGTCCTTACATGTTAACACTGCCTGGATTGATACTAATTTCTTAAATAGGTTTTCTGCTCTATTTTGTATTCCTGCCGTGTAACTCATTAAATTACAGATGACAAAGGGTAACAAAAACAATACATTGATGTGTCAGAATGACATGTATGGACTCGTTTTTAAAAACGATTGCAAGCTCAATAGGGGAAGGACTTTAAAAAATAGCCTTTATAACTGTTATTATATCGAATTTATTAAAGCTCAAATCATAGCTTTGATTTTGGCAAAATTCAGAGGAATGGAACCTTATGTATACATGATCTGTACCTCATCACAATAGACTCACAAACTAAAAAACTCAAAATATTTGAACTCGTTTATAAACCAAACGTATATACATGTTATTTTCACGATATCTTAAGTATAGCGCTTAATTCCTGCCAAAATTAGCTGAGCGGAACCAAACGTTAATCAATCTGTAGCTTATCATGAGAGGGCGAAAAGGTAAAAGGGAGACGGGGAGAGAAGGGGCGGGAGAAATGAGAGAGGGGAGGGAGAAAGGAGAGAAGGGGCAGGAGAAAGGAGTAAAGGGATAAACAAGGAGACAACAATGTATATTTAAATTATTAAAATTTAGCAGGAAAACGATTATTTAATACACGAGTTAAGCAAAAGATTAAAGAAAGTGCAAATAAAAAGTAAAATGACCTAAAAAAAACGACTCTAAGGAAATTAAAATACAGAAAGTCCGAAATCAAACGGCAGAATAAAAAAATGGATAACAACTATTGTATTTCGAATCGTACAGGCATTTTCTTATGTAGAAAATGGTGAATTGAACCGGGTTTTATGGCTAGCCGAACCTCATTTGGGACAGTCGCAGAAAATTCCCCAAAATGGCATAGTAACAAAAAAATATTCCGAACGTCGTCACTAATTCATTACGATCTCTTATATATGGAAAAGACTAAAAACTAACAATTTTCTGGATTTAATTGTGAGCCCGCGTGCATGTAAAGAGACCGTGACACCCTCCTTGTTGTTTGTTTTTAGATGAAGTGTTTCAAAGTTGACCGATATGCATGGAATTTGGCAGAAAAAGGATGACATTACTTAATATAGAGTAACATTTTTTTTTTACTGCGATGTATTGAAAAATATGTAACGGGATTTGAATGGTGTTTGTTATTTTGTTTTCATTTAACCTGTCTGGTTTTCGTAAATTTCCTATTATAAATGCTGAGGTCACACGTAATTCGAATTCGATTCACATTAACTTGAGTTTTTTCCAACTTACAAGGTACACATCCAGCTTCAAAAAGTTGATTGAGTGAACAGTGATTTTTAAATACAATATGAATTGATTGATTTGAGGTTGAAAAATGTCCGGTGGCAAATATTTCAGGCATGTTCAGGACGATACATTACAATTTGAAATTAATGTGTCTAATGCAGCCATCAAAAAGGGAACTAATAAAACATCCCGTCAGATGTAAAAGTGAAAGATAAAACAATACATGTTTTAATATAGTATATTCTCTGTATAATATAAACGTTTGGGTAGTGTGCAAAGCTTGGATAACCTTGCAAGCTGTAAGTTCAACATTGCATTCGTGAAAATTGATATAATAAAAAAATCTGAGAACATACATGTCTCCTCTATAAGTTAAACACTCGATGCATTATAAAAGTTCCACCTTGAAATTGTACACTGTAGATGGAGGAAGTCAGACTCTTTATACTAAAGTTGACATAAAACAAATATAGCACTCCGCAATAAGTTGTATAAACCCTTAGCTACATCCTTTATACCGATAAAGTGAGGGACAGGCGGCCTAATGGGCACGGGTAAAACAGTATAATCGCGTCATTTTGTCTAGGGAACAAAATATATAATAAGCGTTTATGATTGTATTTGTATTTTATTTTTCAAAGAATTTGGTGATAACATTTATTTTGGAATAAGTAGTTCATAGTGGAATATAGTTCGGAAATCATCAATTGTACATCCTGTCAAACTCAACAACAAAACACACCAATCCCTGTACACCCAAGTGTAAATAAACATGAACCAAAATGATGTTAAAATGTTGTTTTTTTCAGTTGGTTTCTGCATTTGAAGAAATATAGGCAAATAATCATATCTCTTTAATTTTTTTATTTATTTTTGGCGTTCACGGCGCTTTTCTGTGTTCTCCTTCATCAAAGCACCGATTATTCATTTATTGTTGACCAATGGGTTTTATTTAATGAATCGTTGGATTGTAAAATTCAAGAAATGATTTGTTTTGTGTTAAAAAATAGGTAACGGGGTTTGAATGATCTAATTTTATTTCGCCCCAACAGGTGTACAATAATTAAGTGTTGACATCCCTAATAACAAGCCTTTGTTAACTTGTTTCTCATACCGATGTTGCTGTTCTGTGTAAACTGCGCTTATACGATTACAGTATTGGCAATCTATTTCTTACAAGCTTCCGGGACCATATTTGCTGTACATTCCAATAATATTTCAAAAAATGCTTACACTTGGAACATACAGGGAAAGTTGTGCGACAAAATAACTTTAATTCTAAAAATCATTTTCTGCCTGATTTTCAATGACTGCTAGTACTATGTATTTTCGATAAATTATATCTGTATTATTTTCCAAAAGAATTTTCTTTTTCTTTTTTGCAAGCAGCGTTTTTCGGCAACCATTTTAAACGAATTGGTTTCTTAACGAAATTGCACTAATAGTGTTACAAAAATTCCCCGTACTTTAACACATTATCCTGCGTTTCCATAGTTTGGATTTATACTTTAAAAAAAATCATCGAGAAATTGCGTGAGGCATCAGAATTACAAATTCAACGCAAACAGACAGCTTCACAGTCAGTGAAAAAGTAATAGAGGTTCTTGAATCAAAAGAAACAACACTTCTATCTTGTGAGAGTGCAAGACGTGGACGAACCATCAAAACAAAACATTCGGGAGAAAAGAGAAGAGGGGCGGGAGAAAGGAGAGAAGGGGTGGGAGAAAGGAGAAAGGTACTCCTTTCTGCCCTTCTATTATATTAAATTCACATAATAACGACCAACAGTCTGTTAATGCCTTTAGGAAACATCCCGTCTATAGTTAATTGTCGAATGATGGAACGATGGAATGATGAACAATGGTTAAACTACATGTTCCCAATGTTTCTCCGTAGTACATGTATCAATTTGTTTATGATTATAACATGACCAGTATTATTGAGGAACAATGTAATCCTTTCGAAGTTTGAAAATTATGATGCAAAACATTATGTGAAAATAATGTTTTTTCAGACCTATTTACAAGCAGATAATAGACTAACTCAGATATAATTCCATGTATATAACGAATATCTTACAAAGGGCAAATAAAAATGTATACTTACATAAGATCTCTACAATAAATGGAAAAACATTGATCGTTATAAAATGTATAAGATAATGCAAATACAGTAAAATTAAATGATATGGACAAATGTAATGTTCTTTGGAAAAAAAGATATAGAAATAAGAATGTCAAATCATCTTTGAAATACTAAATTAAACAAAATTTTCCAGCACGCTACAAGGAAAAACGTATTTCATTAAATATTCTAAAAAAATTGTCTGTAATAAATCAGTGAATGGATCATATTATCTTGAATACAGATAAATATAACCGGTTAAAATTTTGCAATTCTTGTGATTAAATCAGTGTAGTACTTTGGACCTGTTATACAAATCTAGTCACTCCCATCAACTTTGAGGTTTGAATCCTTTTCTTATCAACCTGTTAACCTTTACGATTACTATTTCGATATTTTCTATACAATTACAGCACACATTTAGGCGTTGCTAAACATACGATTGAACTAACAAATAAACAAATGTATAATTTCAATAATGGCGTAAAATGTGACATTCTGATATTAAAGACTAAGACAACAAATGAGGAACATACAAAGAAGTGACAATACGAATAGATGAAAAAGATATACAACAGCTAAACGAATATCCTCAGTCTTACTAAATCGTATTCCAAACAAAAGTTCAACTGTAGTCAATCGAATAATAGGTACTTTATTACTATGATTTGCACCACGTGACTTTTGCCCTTATGATTAAATTACTTCTCTTAGTCTAAGATTGTAATTATAAATTATATCAAATTTTCGGATAATCCACTCCATTTACGACATGGATCTAAGACTGAAGTGTTTTACAAAACTTCCTTTGACGGATATTTACAAAAATGTTTTGTAAATCTGAGGAAAAATGCTGACAATTTGACTTTTTAAAAAATGGGAAGGTCATCATGTTTTAAAACAATTAGAACGTAAACTTAAGAAAGCAGGTAGTTTTAAAGTTATTAAGCTTTAAAATTCAACATACAAAGTGTTTCCCCTTAATGCTGACAAATCATGAACAATATCTTCTTGTATCTTGATTTCTGTTCTGAATCTTGTGTTTCGACGATTTTTACTATTATAATCTTCAATCAATCCTATTTCTATCTTATTTTTTAGACATAATTTTTCAAATACGACGTCATTTTTGTGCTGTTTCAGCAATTCAAATGTTTGCACGACGTAATATTGTGCCTTTTCACCACTTCGTATGTGACGTCATTGATATGACTTTTTGCGTTCAGGCCTGGACTGAGTCGGGTGTGTCTATTTTCTGTGTTGGTCTTCAATGTATTATGTATTCGGGTTTTGTTTTCTGTAGTTAGTTAAAGACGTCAGTTTAACGTGTAAATCTTTTATATTCATTTGATAACATTTACTGTTTGCAATAGCATAAATTGTTCTATATAATAAGGATGTTCTTATCACAAGCAGAAAACCCTAGCCGTATTTGGCACAACTTTTTTCAACTTTTGGTCCTCAGAGCTGTACAACTTTGTACCCTTTTTTATATCTGGGCATCACTGGTAAGTCTTCTTTGGACGAGGCGCGTTTTTGACGTAATGAATTTTAAACCTGATGCCTTTTGTTATCTATTATTCATGTGTTTCTTTGCCTAATACGTTCTCCTATTTATTTGTATTGTAGTCCTGTATTATTATGTTGTCATGTTAATGTTATATGTAACAATGCCATCAAAGTGCGAGGTTTGGCATGCCACAAAACCAGGTTCAAGCCATCATTTTTTTTTCTTTAAAAATGTCCTGTACCAAGTCAAGAAAATGGACATTGTTATATCATAGTTCGTTTCTGTGTGTGTAACAATTTCACGTTGTGTTTCCTTGTTTCGTTTGTCTTCTCCTATATTTGAGTGTGAATTCACATTACTATAAGACGTGTCACGGTACTTTTCTATCCCAAATTCATGTATTTGGTTTTGATGTTATATTGGTTATTCTCATCGGATTTTATCTAATGCTTAGTCCGTTGCTGTGTGTGTTACATTTTAATGTTGTGTCGTTGTTCTCCTCTAATATTCAATGCGTTTTCCTCAGTTTTAGTTTCTTACCCCGATTTTGTTTTCGGTCCATAGATTTAAGAGTTTTGAACAGCGGTATACTACTGTTGTCTTTATTTAGCTATTTTATATAGCAATTATCAGTCGTTTACGCTTCCGATTTTAAAAACCAAAAAGGCTGAAAGTTTTTAAAGTTATATGTTTGTTTTGTTCATGCATCGTTGACAATGTAATTGAATTTGATGCGACTGTCATACAAGTGAGAGGTTTAGCTAGCTATAAAACCAGGTTCAATCCACCATTTTCTACATTATTTAGAAAATGCCTGTACCAAGTCAGGAATGTGACAGTTGTTATCCATTCGTTTGATGTGTTTGGACTTTTGATTTTGCCTTTTGATTTTTGATTTTCCTTTCTGAATTTTCCTCGGAGTTTAGTATTTTTGTGTTTTTACTTTTTACTGTAGTCAATGATCTTTTGAACACGAATAGAACCCTAAAAATCTGTACCCGGACACATTGTTGATACAGCATATGAATTGGCATTTTGGCCTTTTTGATTTAGAGGCATATAAAATGCTAATGTAATGGCTGCCTTTATGATAAGATAAAATGGCCGTTATGCAAATAAGCAAAATTCCCAACATTTTGCCATATGCTCCGCCTTCTAAAGTCAGTAGTTTACTCGGTTATGACAAAGGACGCAATGCCTCTATAAAAAGATTATTTAGAAAAAATTACGTTTATGTCATCAAATCAATATATGTCAGTACATCGCCGGCAGTAATACTATTCTCAGTGATTTAGAGCGCTTTTTCTCTCTTCATTTCCTGTGACATAATATACAAAATTGATGCCTCATTTATTGTGTTTATCATCCAATCAATGTGTGGTTAAAGATATGTAGGACAAACGGGGTTTAAGATATGTAGGACCAACCGGGGTTTAAGATATGTAGGACTAACGGGGTTTTGTTAAGATATGTAGGACTAACGGGGTTTGTGTTAAGATATGTATGACCAACCGCGTTTTGTTAAGATATGTAGGACCGACGGGGTTTGTTAAGATATGTAGGACCAACGAGGTTTTGTTAAGATATGTAGGACCAACGGGGTTTTGTTAAGATATGTAGGACCAACGGGGTTTTGTTAAAATATGTAGGACCAACGGGGTCTGTGTTAAGATATGTAGGACCAACGGGGTTTAAGATATGTATGACCAACAGGGTTTTAAATATGTAGGACCAACCGGGTTCTGTTAAGATATGTAGGACAAACTGGGTTTTGTTAAGACATATAGGACCAACGGGGTTTTGTTAAGCGAACGTTTTAAATTGTGTATCATCCGAAGAAAACATAAGAAGCCACAAAAACAAAACTCGATTTAGAAATACCAACCAATCAAATCGTTCAGAAAAATAAACAACTATGAAATTAATGAACTAAAATCAAATCAGCTTTGAAACTGCGAACTGCACGCATCTAGTTTCCTCGGTTTACACGAAGAAATGTTAGGGACATTCGAATATCACATTTTGAAAATAATTTAGAAATTAATAAAGTGTTTTTTTTTCTATATCTTTTTCTTCTTCATGGATTGATAGGCATTATATATATTAATAGATGGTTGCACACAATAAAGCTAGCCATAGAAAAAATCACAATCAAACAATTGAGAGAGAAAAAACAATACAATACGACATTACAGAATAACTTATATAAGTATTACATTTTCACTGAGTAAAGATATTTGTAATTACAGTACAAGCATATCGATACATCAATACGTAATTTCATTAAGTGACTTTAACCTAATAGTTCGAGTATATGTTTTGTTCATTTACACACATTATTTGTTTTGGCAAATATGTTATATAAAGTCAAATTGTCTTTTATTAAATTTAAGTCCCTCTATATGAGTCTTTTTGTTTTGCATATTTGATATATTCTTTGCTAGTAAAATTACTATTATAGATTATAGTTTTAATATGGGCCAAACGTAACAATATCCATATTCATTGGAACATCAATATGTGTTGCTTCGTAAATTCAAACATTCAGATGGAACCCGATTGATTTCTACTACAATATGACAAACCACCCACAGTAGGTGTTCTAAAGTTTCTGGTTCTTCCTTGCATTGTAAAAGCTTCATTCTTAAAAGTCAATATTAGTAGATAAAACCTGGTCAATCATTTGGTATTGAAATTAACAGAGTTTGTATTGCTTTTGAAAAACATAATACAGTACTTGCAACCTTAGGCGTTACTGTTTGACGTGAACTTGACTGATCGCTGAATGATCGGAGACGGATGTTTGACTGATCGATGAGTGATCGGTGATCGGTAACCCATAGGATCCGTCAGATAAGTCAAATAACCTATGTGAGAGTTACCGTGACAACGGTCATCGATCGATCAGTAAATCAAATTTATGCACGGATCGGACGGATACGTATATATTTCAAATTCTTATGTTAACCAAACTCAACAGTATTTACAATCCATGAACGCCGACCTCTACGAAGACACCATAATTCACACGTTAATTTGTAATAAAATTGGTTGCAATAAAAAAGTAAAAATAGTATTACAGTATAAGATGCTTAATTAGAGCGTTAAATTGTTTGTGTTGATTAATAGTGTTGTATTATTAACATCAGATACATATATAATACATAATTGTATTATGCATGTTACATGTCTCAGTCAACATAAACTTCCTCCTACGAAAATGGTAATTTTCCGTTATTGGAGTTTTGAGCATTTTCTACTTTAGAAAAGGTTGTTTTTCATAAAATTAAAAGAATGTTGTAGAAATCATATTAAAATTGTGTTCGCATTTTTAAAAACTAACAAAAATTAATCTCCATTTTATTAAAAATTACACTATTTTATTTGAAATCAGTTATTTCAAACAACTCGAGATAAGTCTTTTAATAAGAATCGAGATATAATAAGAATTAAAATACTTAAACTTTTATTTTTGTGGAATAAGAATGCAGTTATTGCTTTATTTTGATATAAATTAGTAACTGCCATATGATTTCAGTATTTTTTTGTTCATCAGGATTGGTTGCTCTTCGTGAATTATGTTGACTTTAAGGAAAAAGATGTTAAATTTTTGAACGCGTTGCGTAACATGCAAATATTTCTTCTCATATTTGAAAATATTGTAACTTCATTTGCAATCAGTTGTTATAAATTCCTTTTTATGACTAATTTTGTAAAAAAAAAACGTGAATATTTGAGGGATAAGTATCTGTTTACTTTTGATTTTGTTGAACCAGAATGCAATCATTTCTTTATTGGAATGGAAATTATTGACCACAATTTAAATTTTTTACTGTATATAGTTTAGAATTGGTAGTTTTTTCATAAAATTAAAAGAAAATCTGTGAAGTTATACTAACATTTTATTCGCGTTATTTAAATATCAAAATCATTCTTCTTTTTATTAAAAATGATACAATTTTATTTGAATTTAATTAGAATAGGATATAACAAGATTTAAAATACTTAATCTTTTATTTTTGCGGAATAGGAATGCAGATATTACTTTATTTTGATACAAATTATTAACCGCCAAATGATTTCAGTACTTTTTGTACATTCGAATTGTCTGTTTTTCATAATATATGCTTACTGTAAGGAAAATGATACTAAATTTTCGTACGCTTTGCATAAAATGCAAATATTTCTTCATTTTACTGAAATTATTGACCATAATTGGATTTTTGTACTTTTTATAGTTTAGAGTAGGTTGTTGTTCATAGAATTAAAGGAATGTCAGAAAAATCGTACTAAAATTTTGTTCTCAATAGTTTTAAAATTATCCAAACTATTCTTGATTTTATTAAAAATGATACTTTTTTTTTAAATCAGTTATTTTTAAAATCTCAAGACGAGTCTTTTAATAAGAATCGAGATATAATAAGAATTAAAATTCTTAAACTTTTATTTTTTTTGGAATAAGAATGCAGTCATTGTTTATTTTGATATAAATTAACAACCGCCACATGATTTCAGGATTTTTTGTTCATCAGGATTGGTTGTTCTTTTAAATTATGTTTACTTTAAGGAAAAATATGTTAAATTTTTGTACGCGTTGCGTAAAATGCAAATATTTCTTATAATATTTGAAATTATTGTAACTTCAATTGCAATCAGTTGCTTAAAATTCCTTTTTATGACTAATTTTGTATAAAATGTGAATATTTGAAGGGTAAGTATCTGTTTACTTTTGATTTTTTTGAACCAGAATGCAATCATTTCTTCATTTGAATGGAAATTATTGACCACAATTTGATTTTTTTACTGTATATAGTTTTAAATTGGTAGTTTTTTCAAAAAGTTAAAGGAATGTCATAGAATTCATACTTAAATTTTATTCGCATTATTTAACATATCCAAAATTGTTCTTCTTTTTATTAGAAATGATACTATTTATTTGAAATCAGTTATTTTTAACATCTCGAGACAAGTCTTTTAATTAGAATTGAGATATAATGAAAATTAAAAGACTTTAACTTCTCTTTTTGTGGAAAAGAATGCAGTTAATACTTTATTTTGAAACAAATTATTAACCGCCATATGATTTCAATACTTTTTGTTCGTCGGGATTGGTTGTTCTTCATAAATTATGTTTACTCTGAGGAAAAACATCTAAATTTTTGTACGCGTTGACTAAAAGGCAAACATTTCTTCTGATATTTGAAAATATTGTAGCTTCAATTGCAATGAGTTGTTATAAATTTATAAATTTGTAGGTACTTTGTACAAAATGTGAATAATTTAAGAATAAATCTGCTTAAAGGTTTGTTTTTGTTGAACAAATATGAAATTATTCTTCATTTTCATGGAATATATTGACCGCCTTTGGATTTTTGTACTTTTAATTGTTTAAGAATGGTTATTTTTTTAAATAAGGCAAAAAACACTATCAGTAAAATATAATGTAATGTTGTTTGCATTGCTCAAAATTACTCATAGTTTTTTGTTTAAATAAAACCAGCATTTTTTGTAATATGTAGTTTTAAAGGCTTTGATTGTGACAAGAATATAGAAAGGCCGTGCTTGTGATAAAATAAGTTTACAGAATTGTATGATGATAAGGATACAAAATTTGAAATATTGAAAACAATAGACTAAAATTTTCAATAACTGATCCTTTCATTTCGTTTTCCTCCAGTATTTTTTGAAAATGATAAAATCAAAATCGCCATAATAAGACACCGTTTTAGAACTCGCTGGGTTTGAAATATTATAACCTAAATGAAAACGGAAAAGACCATTCTTTAATGATGATATTTTAATTTAGGTTTTATCTGTACATTTTTTTTCATTTGAATTCATAAAACTTTGTTAAATTATTAATAAAGAATGTATCAGTTGTACTTGAACTTTCGTATTTCACGGGTCGCCATTTTAATTAAATTAAACGAAACTAAGATTCCGTAATTTGTATTAGTTTGTCATGTGAAGTATTAAAGTTCAATCCGTCAGCAAGGTCGATCGGTACTATCCGTCGATCAGTCCGATCAGTCAATTACTTTTACTATAAGTCTGACGGATTGGTGACGCGAGTTTGACGCGAACTTGACTTGATCGGTGACTGATGGATGACCGCTGTTTGAACGCTAAAACAGTAACACCTAAGACTGCAAGTACTGTAACACATTGTGTATTGTTTTTGCAATTTCAAACGTTTTATCTTAAAATTTTGATCATTTTACCTTGGTTTAAAATTGTATTATACTTGACTTTTGAACCTTTGTCTGACTTCTAGAAAATGGCTATTGTTATCTTAAAGTTCGTTTCTGTGTTTGTTGCATTTTAGTGTTTCTGTTGTGTCGTTGTCCTCCTCTTATATAAAAAAAAGATGTGGTATGAAAGAGGGACGAAAGATACCGAAGGGACAGTCAAACTCATATTGTCAATAAGACAACTCTCCACAAGAGACCGAAAAAACACAGAAATAAACACATAATGGTCACCGTACGGCATTCAACAATAAGCAAAGCCCATACCGCTATAAAAAGCCCCGAAATGATAATGTAAAACAATTTAACCGAGAAAACTAACAGCTTAATTTATGTACAAAAAATGAACGAAAAACAAATATGTAACATATAAGCAAACGACAACCACTGAATTACAGGCTCCTGACTTGTCACAGGCACGTACATACATAATATGACGGGGTTTACTATAGTTGATGTGTTTCCCTCAATTTAGTTTGTAACCCGGATTTGTTTTTTTTTCTAAATCGATTTATTAATTCCGAAAAGCGGTGTACTACTGCTGTCTTTATTTGTAGAATAAAGGCAACAGTAGTATGCCGCTGATAGAAATTCATAAATCGATAGAGAAAAAATAAATCCGTGTTACAAACTAAAACTGAGAGAAACACACTAAGAGGAGAATTGCAACTTGTTAAAATGTATCACACACAGAAACGAATTATAATATAACAATGACCATTTTCTTGACTTGATTCACGACATTTTAAGAAAAAAAATGATAGGTTGGACCTGGGTTTTTGGCCTTCCAAACCTTCCGCTGTTATAACAATGTTAATCATACCAGTAAAATGACAACATTACACGATAGGACTACAATACAAATAAATGGGAGAGCATATAGAACAGAGAAACACACGAATAATAGCTAACAATAGTCGCCAGGTTTAAAATTTAATACGCCAGACGCGCACCTCGTCTACACAAGACCAACCAGTGTTGCTCTGATGAAAAAAGTTCGAAAGCCAAAAAAAAAAGCTACAGAAATGAAAAGCATTGATGACATAAAGTTCTAAAAAGTTGTGCTAAATATAAGGTTTTCTGCCTAAGATAAGAACATTCTTATCATTTAGAATAATCATACTTTTGAAAACAGTATTTTTTTTATAAAACAAATATACATGTACATGTATAATAGATATTAATGATAAAACCAGTGACTAACTACAAAATGAAAACTGATAGATACATATCCTATCACAAGCAAATATTCGCAGCCGCGTTAGCCAAATCGATAAAAGCACAAATTTAAGTGACGTCACAGTGGAATTTCAAAAAAATCTTAAACAATAGGATAGAATTCAGATAGAATTCAAGATTGGTTTTGTAATGTTGATATCACATTTATTAATAACAATAAAAAATATAATACTAATAAATATCAAAGTGTGATAGTAATTAGATAAACAATTTAATATCTAGCTATGTCGGTATTTCTCTTAATCAAACTGCAAACCAAATATATCATATAAATTTAGTTGAACCAAATGAACTGGATGATTAATTATCTCTACCATAACACACAAAAACAGAAGAAAAATAAGATTTACAACTACAAACGATAAAACATTTGACAAAATCAGAAGAGAATAATAAATATTACATCAAAACTAAATGCATGGATTTCGGAGAGAAAAGTACCGTGACACGTCTTATAGCAATGCGAATTCACACTCAGCAAAACAGTCACAATCGGGTATAAGTCACGTTCGGTAATTAAAAGATGTAGAAAATATGAATATCAAAAAGAAAAACAGCTGGTATTTTTTTCTTCTTTCAGTCTTGATTCCTATAGATTGTAAACTTTTTAGTGATATTTCAATCTCATAAAATTGTAAGAATGTCGGTTTAGAATACTTAACATTTACCAAATATCACCATTCCCATCACCCTCTTCGTCATGCTGCTAACCGTCTTTGCTTTAATTCATTTTCTCAACCAAAATATGTCTCAAGGAGTTAATTTTCCTAAATTCTACAGTACCGTATACAGATTATCCTGCATGGTCATTGGGTTGTTATTATGTGGGAACTTTACATAAATAAATTTTATAATGTGTCTTCTTACGACAGTGTTTACAAGACGTTAATACTATTATTTCTAGTGGAATCTTATACTAGTTGTATAACCATTGTTTCTCTTAGTTTGGTGTACCATAGTTCGTGTACACAACGGAAGAGTGTCCCATTATGCACAGAGGTTTCAGACTTTGACAAGTATCCTCTAACAGTGATAGGTCTCACTCATGAACTCAATGATTGATTGTTGATCATTTGTCATATTTCTGGTATAATTAAGTGTTCTTATACAATATGAAGCTTATACTTACAGAGGTTTTTCTCTGAAAAAAAAATCATTTAATGAAAAATGAAACTGCATAAAATTATAATCTATTAAAACATAATGAATAAAAATAAATAAATTTGTCAAAGTTTTTGCCACTTACAACTATGAATAAAATGAATTGTAAAACTACAGTATACGGTTCAGCAAATGATAAACTATGTCTTACATCTATGATCAGTCCCTGGAGTGGGTGTCTACTCTTAATATAAAAAATGATAGGACATGCCGCTGGAATAGGTCATCTTTTCAAGCTTTATAATATGTGAATAGGTCGAAAAAACAATCAGAAATATATTATAAGGTCAATAAAGTTCCCATAGCTTTGTCTTTCATCTTTATTGGTGTTCCTGGCTGTGTTTAAACAACCATTATTTTTTTGATCTTTTGGCACCTTGGTTTTCCACTGTCACATTATACACCAAACAAAACCCAAATAATATGGGAAAAGGTAACATTTTTACCTACTCAATATACGAAAAGGTAACAATTTTACCTACTCAGTATATGAAAATGTAACATTTTTACCTACTCAGTATATGAAAATTTGTACCTACTCAGTATATGAAAAGGTAACATTTTTGAAATTTGAATTATATAAAAAGGTTGGGGTTACAGAAACCAAGCGGCACCCCTATCAACTAAGTATTGAATCGGTCATATTGCTCCTTAAACTCCAGATCTGTTGTGAATACATTTGTGTTTATGTCAGATGATCAAATATATTAGTATGTACTGTTGTTAATAATGTTTTCGTGTACAAGTGAAAATGTTAATGCAAGATATTCTTTGTGTTCATCAGATAATCATTGTCTGTTCATACTACGTTCGAGAACAAATTTTATGAAAAAAAAAACTTTTCAATATTCCAGTAGAGTTCTTTGGAACAGTATTCCTGTAGAAATCAAAATAATAGAAACGATAGAACAGTTCAAACAAAGTTATTATAATTTCTTGTATCTAAACTAAAAATGTAATTATCAGATGAAGTTTGACTACGGTCTTGTATATCTGAAATTAACAAAATATGTTCATGAACCATTTCTGTATGTTTTTCGCCATTTGTTTTTGAATTAAAAGTTTTGTGTATGTCAACGTATATATTATATTATTGTTAAATTTTGAGTTATTCAGAGGGCATCGGGGGAGATTAGTAATGTTCTTACTGATTTTACCCTCTTTAGATAAAGTGTTTATTATTATTATATTATATCACATTTCTGTATCAATTCAATATTTAAATAGAAGTACTTACTCAGAAAATCTTTCTGTCCTGAAATGTACACAATTTAGAGTTGAAATTCTATTTGTAAATCAAAAGACATATCAACGAACCCAACACAAAAATATAAATAATAGGCACACATATGTTTGTTTTGTAAAAGTATGGCACATTGCTATTTATACACACCGATGTTATCATATCATTTATAGTTTTTCTTACCGAGTTACAGGTAAAAGAATTTAAAAATACAAAACATTCGGATAATACATCCTTCTCCTTTATTAATAAACATAAAAAGATTAGATAAATAAAATAAAATTTTGGATTGAAACATCTACAAGTAGCTCATGTGGAAAGCACCAAATAATACTTTGCAGTTTATCATGAAAAATGGATCAACAACCAGTCTTTGATGTCAGTTAAGTCTACAAAAAAAATAATTGTTATGCACACAATTCAAAATGAAATGTGCAATAACAAAACTTGTTTAAAATCATTGCATTGAGAGTAGAAAATTTAAGAAAAGTAAACATGAACCATCATATAGAAATAAAAGGGTGTGTTATGTTTGTTAATAAATCAACTATTCATCATAGTTTAAATGATGGAGACAAAATCCCCATGTTGTTGTTCAATGTTTCTGTTATAATGATGGAGACAAAATCCCCATGCTGTTCAATGTTTCTCTTATAATGATGGAGACAAAATCTCCATGTTGTTCAATGTTTCTGTTATAATGATGGAGACACAATCTCCATGTTGTTCAATGTTTCTGTTATAATGATGGAGACAAAATCCCCATAATGTTCAATATTTCTGTTATAATGATGGAGACAAAATCCCCACATTGTTCAATGTTTCTGTTATAATGATGGAGACACAATCTCCATGTTGTTCAATGTTTCTGTTATAATGATAGAGACAAAATCCCCATAATATTCAATGTTTCTGTTAAAATGATGGAGACAAAATTTCCATGTTGTTCAATGTTTCTGTTATAATGATGGAGACAAAATCCCCATGTTGTTCAATGTGTCTGTTATAATGATTGAGACAAAATCTCCATGTTGTTCAATGTTTCTCTTATAATGATGGAGACAAAATCCCCATGTTGTTCAATCTTTCTGTTATAATGATGGAGACAAAATCTCCATAATGTTCAATGTTTCTGTTATAATGATGGAGACAAAATACCAATGTTGTTCAATGTTTCCGTTATAATGATGGATACAAAATCCCCATATTATTCAATGTTTCTGTTATATTGATGGAGACAAAATACCAATGTTGTTCAATGTAACTATTATATGATGGACACGAAATCCCCATGTTGTGCAATGTTTCTGTTATAATGATGGAGACAAAATCGCAATGTTGTTCAATGTTTCTGTTATAATGATGGAGACAAAATCCCCATGTTGTTCAATGTGTCTGTTATAATGATTGAGACAAAATCTCCATGTTGTTCAATGTTTCTCTTATAATGATGGAGACAAAATCCCCATGTTGTTCAATCTTTCTGTTATAATGATGGAGACAAAATCTCCATAATGTTCAATGTTTCTGTTATAATGATGGAGACAAAATACCAATGTTGTTCAATGTTTCCGTTATAATGATGGATACAAAATCCCCATATTATTCAATGTTTCTGTTATATTGATGGAGACAAAATACCAATGTTGTTCAATGTAACTATTATATGATGGAGACGAAATCCCCATGTTGTTCAATGTTTCTGTTAAAATGATGGAGACAAAATCGCAATGTTGTTCAATGTTTCTGTTATAATGATGGAGAAAAAATCCCCGTGTTGTTCAATGTTTCTGTTATAATGATGGAGACAAAACCCCCATGTTGTTCAATGTTTCTGTTATAATGATGGAGACAAAATCCCCATGTTTATCAATGTTTATTTTATAATGATGGAAACAAAATCCCCATGTTTGTCAATGTTTCTGTTATAATGATGGAGACAAAATCCCCATAATGTTCAATATTTCTGTTATAATGATGGAGACAAAATCCCCATATTATTCAATGTTTCTGTTATATTGATGGAGACAAAATACCAATGTTGTTCAATGTAACTATTATATGATGGAGACGAAATCCCCATGTTGTTCAATGTTTCTGTTATAATGATGGAGACAAAATCGCAATGTTGTTCAATGCTTCTGTTATAATGATGGAGAAAAAATCCCCGTGTTGTTCAAAGTTTCTGTTATAATGATGGAGACAAAACGCCCATGTTGTTCAATGTTTCTGTTATAATGATGGAGACAAAATCCCCATGTTTATCAATGTTTATTTTATAATGATGGAAACAAAATCCCGATGTTTGTCAATGTTTCTGTTATAATGATGGAGACAAAATCCCCATAATGTTCAATATTTCTGTTATAATGATGGTGACAAAATCCCTATGTTGTTCAATGTTTCCGTTATAATGATGGATACATAATCCCATGTTGTTTAATATTTACGTTATAATGATGGAGACAAAATCCCCATGTTGTTCAGACAAAATCCCCATGTTGTTCAATGTTTCTGTTATAATGATGGAGACAAAATCCCCATGTTGTTCAATGTTTCTGTTATAATGATGCAGACAAAATCCCCATGTTGTTCAATGTTTCTGTTATAATGATGCAGACAAAATCCCCATGTTGTTCAATGTTTCTGTTATAATGATGTAGACACAATTCCCATGTTGTTCAATGTTTCTGTTATAATGATGGAGACAAAATCCCCATGTTGTTCTATGTTACTCTTATAATGATGGAGACAAAATCCCCATGTTGTTCAATTTTTCCGTTATAATGATGGAGACATAATCCCCATGTTGTTCAATGTTTCTGTTATAATGATAGAGACAAAATCTCCATGTTGTTCAATGTTTCCGTTATAATGATGGAGACAAAATCCCCATGTTGTCCATGTTTCTGTTATAATGATGGAGACAAAATCCCCATGTTGTTCAATGTTTCCGTTATAATTATGGAGACAAAATCCCCTTGTTGTTCAATGTTTCCGTTATAATGATGGAGACAAAATCCCCATGTTGTTCAATGCTTCTGTTATAATGATGCAGACAAGATCCCTATGTTGTTCAATGTTTCTGTTATATGATAAAGACATAATCCCCATGTTGTTCAATGTTTCCGTTATAATGATGGAGACAAAATCTCTATGTTGTTCAATGTGTCTGCTATAATGATGGAGACAAAATCTCCATGTTGTTCAATGTTTCTGTTATAATGATGAAGACATAATCTCCATGTTGTTCAATGTTTCTGTTAAAATGGTGGAGACAAAATCCCCATGTCGTTCAATGTTTCTGTAATATGATGAAGACAAACTCCATATGTTGTTCAATGTTTCTGTTATAATGATGGAGACAAAATCCCCATGTTGTTTAATATTTCCGTTATAATGATGGAGACAAAACCCCCACGTTGTTCAATGTTTCTGTTATATTGATGGAGACAAAATCCCCATGTTGTTCAATGTTTCTGTTATATGATGGAGACGAAATCCCCATGTTGTTCAATGTTTCTGTTATAATGATGGAGACAAAATCCCCATGTTGTTCAATGTTTCTTGTATAATGATGGAGACAAAATCCCCATGTTGTTTAATGTTTCTGTTATATTGATGGAGACAAAATCTACATGTTGTTCAATGTTACAGTTATATGATGGAGACGAATTCCCTATGTTGTTCAATGTTTCTGTTATAATGATGGAGACAAAATCGCCATGTTGTTCAATGTTTCTGTTATAATGATGGAGAAAAAATCCCCGTTTTGTTCAATGTTTCTGTTATAATGATAGAAACAAAACCCCCATGTTGTTCAATGTTTCTGTTATAATAATAGAGACATAATCCCCATGCTGTTCAATGTTTCCGTTATAATGATGGAGACAAAATACCCATGTTGTTCAATGTTTCCGTTATAATGATGGAGACAAAATCCCCATGTTGTTCAATGTTTCTGTTATAATGATGGAGACAAAATCCCCATGTTGTTCAATGTTTCTGTTATAATGATGGAGACAAAATCCCCATGTTGTTCAATGTTTCTGTTATAATGATGGAGACAGAATCCTCATGTTGTTAAATATTTCTGTTATAATGATGGAGACAAAATCCCCATGTTGTTCAATGTTTCTGTTATAATGATGGAGACAAAATCCCCATGTTGTTCAATGTTTCTGTTATAATGATGGAGACAAAATCCCCATGTTGTTCAATGTTTCTGTTATAATGATGAAGACAAAATCCCTATGTTGTTCAATGTTTCTGTTATAATGATGTAGACACAATTCCCATGTTGTTCAATGTTTCTGTTATAACGATGGAGACAAAATCCCCATGTTGTTCTATGTTTCTCTTATAATGATGGAGAAAAAATCCCCATGTTGTTCAATATTTCCGTTATAATGATGGAGACATAATCCCCATGTTGTTCATTGTTTCTGTTATAATGATAGAGACAAAATCCCCATGTTGTTCAATGTTTCCGTTATAATGATGGAGACAAAATCCCCATGTTGTCCATGTTTCTGTTATAATGATGGAGACAGAATCCCCATGTTGTTCAATGTTTCCGTTATAATGATGGAGACAAAATCCCCTTGTTGTTCAATGTTTCCGTTATAATGATGGAGACAAAATCCCCATGTTGTTCAATGTTTCTGTTATAAGGATGCAGACAAGATCCCTATGTTGTTCAATGTTTCTGTTATATGATAAAGACATAATCCCCATGTTGTTCAATGTTTCCGTTATAATGATGGAGACAAAATCTTTATGTTGTTCAATGCGTCTGCTATAATGATGGAGACAAAATCTCCATGTTGTTCAATGTTTCTGTTATAATGATGAAGACATAATCTCCATGTTGTTCAATGTTTCTGTTAAAATGATGGAGACAAAATCCCCATGTCGTTCAATGTTTCTGTAATATGATGAAGACAAAATCCATATGTTGTTCAATGTTTCTGTCATAATGATGGAGACAAAATCCCCATGTTGTTTAATAATTCCGTTATAATGATGGAGACAAAACCCCCACGTTGTTCAATGTTTCTGTTATATTGATGGAGACAAAATCCTCATGTTGTTCAATGTTTCTGTTATATGATGGAGACGAAATCCCCATGTTGTTCAATGTTTCTGTTATAATGATGGAGACAAAATCCCCATGTTGTTCAATGTTTCTTGTATAATGATGGAGACAAAATCCCCATGTTGTTCAATGTTTCTATTATATTGATGGAGACAAAATCTCCATGTTGTTCAATGTTACAGTTATATGATGGAGACGAATTCCCTATGTTGTTCAATGTTTCTGTTATAATGATGGAGACAAAATCGCCATGTTGTTCAATGTTTCTGTTATAATGATGGAGAAAAAATCCCCGTTTTGTTCAATGTTTCTGTTATAATGATAGAAACAAAACCCCCATGTTGTTCAATGTTTCTGTTATAATAATGGAGACATAATCCCCATGCTGTTCAATGTTTCCGTTATAATGATGGAGACAAAATACCCATGTTGTTCAATGTTTCCGTTATAATGATGGAGACAAAATCCCCATGTTGTTCAATGTTTCTGTTATAATGATGGAGACAAAATCCCCATGTTGTTCAATGTTTCTGTTATAATGATGGAGACAAAATCCCCATGTTGTTCAATGTTTCTGTTATAATGATGGAGACAGAATCCGCATGTTGTTAAATATTTCTGTTATAATGATGGAGACAAAATCCCCATTTTGTTTAATGTTTCTGTTAAAATGACGCAGACAAAATCCCCATGTTGTTCAATGTTTCTGTTATATTGATGGAGACAAAATCCCTATGTTGTTCAATGTTTCCGTTATATTGATGGAGACATTATCCCCATGTTGTTCAATGTTTCCGTTATAATGATGGAGACAAAATCCCCATGTTCTTCAATGTTTCTGTTATAATGATGGAGACAAAATCCTTATGTTGTTTAAAGTTTCTGTTGTAAAGATTGAGACAAAATCCCCGATGTTGTTCAATGTTTCTGTTATAATGATGCTGACAAAACCCCCATGTTGTTCAATGTGTCTGTTATAATGATAGAGACAAAATCTCCATGTTGTTCAATGTTTCTGTTATATGATGAAGAAAAAATCACCATGCTGTTCAATGTTTCCGTTATAATGATGGAGACAAAATCCCCATGTTGTTCAATGTTTCTGTTATATTGATGGAGACAACATCACCATGTTGTTCAATGTTACTGTTATATGAAGGAGACGAAATCCCCATGTTGTTCAATGTTGCTGTTATAATAATGGAGAAAAAATCCGTATGTTGTTTGAAGTTTCTGTTATAGTGATTGAGACAAAATCCATGATGTTGTTCAATGATTCTGGTATAATGATGGAAACAAAATCCCCATGTTGTTCAATATTTCTGTTATAATGATGGTTACAAAATCCCCATGTTGTTCAATGTTTCCGTTTTAATGATGAAGACAAAATCCCCATGTTGTTCAATGTTTCAGTTATAATGATGCAGACAAAATCCCCATGTTGTTCAATGTTTCTGTTAAAATGATGGAGACAAAATCCCCATGTTGTTCAATGTTTCTGTTATAATGATGGAGACAAAATCCCAGATGTTGTTCAATGTTTCTGGTATAATGATGGAGACAAAATCCCCATGTTGTTCAATATTTCTGTTATAATGATGGTTACAAAATCCCCATGTTGTTCAATGTTTCCGTTATAATGATGGAGACATAATCCCCATGTTGTTTAATGTTTCTGTTATAATGATGGAGACAAAATCCCCATGTTGTTCAATGTTTCTGTTATAATGATGGAGACAAAATCCCCATATTGTTCAATGTTTCCGTTATAATGATGGAGACAAAATCCCCATGTTGTTCAATGTTTCTGTTATAATGATGGAGACATAATCCCCATGTTGTTCAATGTTTCTGTTATAATGATGGAGACAAAATCCCTTATGTTGTTCAATGTTTCTGTTATAATGATGGAGAAAAAATCCCCGTTTTGTTCAATGTTTCTGTTATTATAATGGAAACAAAACCCCCATGTTGTTCAATGTTTCTGGTATAATGATGAAGAAAAAATCCCCATGTTAAATATTTCTGTTATAATTATTGAGACAAAATCCCCATGTTGTTCAATGTTTCTGTTATAATGATGGAGACATAATCCCCATGTTGTTCAATGTTTCTGTTATAATGATGGAGACAAAATCCCTATGTTGTTTAAAGTTTCTGTTATAATGATTGCGACAAAATCCCCGATGTTGTTCAATGTTTCTGTTATAATGATGGTGACAAAATCCCCATGTTGTTCAATGTTTCTGTTATAATGATGGAGACAAAATCCCCATGTTGTTCAATGTTTCTGTTATAATGATGGAGACAAAATCTCCATGTTGTTCAATGGTTCTGTTATAATGATGGAGACAAATCCTTATGTTGTTCAATGTTTCTGTTATAATGATGGAGAAAAATCACCGATGTTGTTCAATGTTTCTGTTATAATTATGGAGACAAAATCCCCATGTTGTTCAATGTTTCTGTTATAATGATGGAGACAAATCCCCATGTTGTTCAATGTTTCTGTTATAATGCAGGAGACAAAATCCCCATGTTGTTCAATGTTTCTGTTATAATTATGGAGACAAAATCCCCATGTTGTTCAATGTTTCTGTTATAATGATGGAGACAAATCCCCATGTTGTTCAATGTTTCTGTTATAATGATGAAGACAAAATCCCCATGTTGTTTAAAGTTTCTGTGATAATGATTGAGACAAAATCCTCGATGTTGTTCAATGTTTCTGCTATAATGATGGTGACAAAATCTCCATGTTGTTCAATGTTTCCGTTATAATAATGGAGACATAATCCCCATGTTGTTTAATATTTCCGTTGTAATGATGGAGACAAGATCCTAATGTTGTTCAATGTTTCTGTTATAATGATGGAGACAAAATCCCGATGTTGTTCAATGTTTCTCTTATAATGATGGAGACTAAATCCCCGATGTTGTTCAATGTTTCTGTTATAATGATGGAGACAAAATCCCCATGTTGTTCAACGTTTCTGTTATAATGATGGAGACAAAATCCCCATGTTGTTCAATGTTTCTGTTATAATGATGGAGACAAAATATCCGTGTTGTTCAATGTTTCTGTTATATTGATGGAGACAAAATCCCCATGTTGTTCAATGTTACTGTTATAATGATGGAGACGAAATCCCACAGTTGTTCAATGTTTCTGTTATAATGATGGAGACAAACTCCCTATGTTGTTCAATGTTTCTGTTATAATGATGGAGACAAAATCCCCATGTTGTTCAATGTTTCTGTTATAATGATGGAGACAAAATCCCCATGTTGTTCAATGTTTCTGTTATAATGATAGAGACAAAATCCTTCAGTTGTTCAATGTTTCCGTGATAATAATGGAGACAAAATCTCGATGTTATTCAATGTTTCTGTTTAAATGATGGAGGCAAAATCCCTATGTTGTTCAATGTTTCTGTTATAATGATTGAGACAAAATCCCAATGTTGTTCAATGTTTCCGTTATAATGATGGAGACAAAATCCCATGTTGTTCAATGTTTCTGTTATAATGATGGAGGCAAAATCCCTATGTTGTTCAATGTTTCTGTTATAATGATTGAGACAAAATCCCCATGTTGTTCAATGTTTCTGTTTAAATAATGGAGGCAAAATCCCTATGTTGTTCAATGTTTCTGTTATAATGATGAAGACAAAATCCCTATGTTGTTCAATGTTTCCGTTATAAAGATGAAGACAAAATCCCCATGTTGTTCAATGTTTCTGTTATAATGATAGAGACAACATCCCTCTGTTGTTCAATGTTTCCGTTATAATGATGAAGACAAAATCCCCATGTTGTTCAATGTTTCCATTATAATGATGGAGACAAAATCCCCATGTGTTCAATGTTTCCGTTATAATGATGGAGACAAAATCCCCATGTTGTTCAATGTTTCCGTTATAATGATTGAGACAAAATCCCCATGTTGTTCAATGTTTCTGTTATAATGATGAAGACAAAATCCCCATGTTGTTCAATGTTTCTGTTTTAATGATGGAGACAAAATCCCTATGTTGTTCAATGTTTCTGTTATAATGATGGAGACATAATCCCCATGTTGTTCAATTTTTTTTCTGTTATAATGATGGAGACAAAATCCCCATGTTGTTCAATGTTTCTGTTATAATGATGGAGACAAAATCTCCATGTTGTTCAATGTTTCTGTTTTAATGATGGAGACAAAATCCCTATGTTGTTCAATGTTTCTATTATAATGATGGAGACAAAATCCCTCTGTTGTTCAATTTTTTTTCTGTTATAATGATGGAGACAAAATCCCCATGTTGTTCAATGTTTCTGTTATAATGATGGAGACAAAATCTCCATGTTGTTCAATGTTACTGTTATAATGATGGAGACAAAATCCCAATGTTGTTCAATGTTTCCGTTATAATGATGGAGACAAAATCCCCATGTTGTTCAATGTTTCCGTTATAATGATGAAGACAAAATCCCTATGTTGTTAAATGTTACTGTTATAATGATGGAGACAAAATCCCAATTTTGTTCAATGTTTCCGTTATAATGATGGAGACAAAATCCCCATGTTGTTCAATATTTCTGTTATAATGATGGTTACAAAATCCCCATGTTGTTCAATGTTTCCGTTATAATGATGGAGACATAATCCCCATGTTGTTTAATGTTTCTGTTATAATGATGGAGACAAAATCCCCATGTTGTTCAATGTTTCTGTTATAATGATGGAGAAAAAATCCCCATGTTGTTCAATGTTTCCGTTATAATGATGGAGACAAAATCCCCATGTTGTTCAATGTTTCTGTTATAATGATGGAGACATAATCCCCATGTTGTTCAATGTTTCTGTTATAATGATGGAGACAAAATCCCTTATGTTGTTCAATGTTTCTGTTATAATGATGGAGAAAAAATCCCCGTTTTGTTCAATGTTTCTGTTATAATAATGGAAACAAAACCCCCATGTTGTTCAATGTTTCTGGTATAATGATGAAGAAAAAATCCCTATGTTAAATATTTCTGTTATAATTATTGAGACAAAATCCCCATGTTGTTCAATGTTTCTGTTATAATGATGGAGACAAAATCCCTATGTTGTTTAAAGTTTCTGTTATAATGATTGCGACAAAATCCCCGATGTTGTTAAATATTTCTGTTATAATGATGGTGACAAAATCCCCATGTTGTTCAATGTTTCTGTTATAATGATGGAGACAAAATACCCATGTTGTTCAATGTTTCTGTTATAATTATGGAGACAAAATCCCCATGTTGTTCAATGTTTCTGTTATAATGATGGAGACAAAATCTCCATGTTGTTCAATGGTTCTGTTATAATGATGGAGACAAATCCTTATGTTGTTCAATGTTTCTGTTATAATGATGGAGAAAAATCACCGATGTTGTTCAATGTTTCTGTTATAATGATGGAGACAAAATCCCCATGTTGTTCAATGTTTCTGTTATAATGATGGAGACAAAATCCCCATGTTGTTCAATGTTTCTGTTATAATGATGGAGACAAAATCCCCATGTTGTTCAATGTTTCTGTTATAATTATGGAGACAAAATCCCCATGTTGTTCAATGTTTCTGTTATAATGATGGAGACAAATCCCCATGTTGTTCAATGTTTCTGTTATAATGATGGAGACAAAATCCCTTATGTTGTTCAATGTTTCTGTTATAATGATGGAGAAAAAATCCCCGTTTTGTTCAATGTTTCTGTTATAATAATGGAAACAAAACCCCCATGTTGTTCAATGTTTCTGGTATAATGATGAAGAAAAAATCCCCATGTTAAATATTTCTGTTATAATTATTGAGACAAAATCCCCATGTTGTTCAATGTTTCTGTTATAATGATGGAGACAAAATCCCTATGTTGTTTAAAGTTTCTGTTATAATGATTGCGACAAAATCCCCGATGTTGTTCAATGTTTCTGTTATAATGATGGTGACAAAATCCCCATGTTGTTCAATGTTTCTTTTATAATGATGGAGACAAAATACCCATGTTGTTCAATGTTTCTGTTATAATGATGGAGACAAAATCCCTCTTTTGTTCAATGTTTCCGTTATAATGATGGAGACAAAATCCCCATGTTGTTCAATGTTTCTGTTTAAATGATGGAGGCAAAATCCCTATGTTGTTCAATGTTTCTGTTATAATGATGGAGACAAAATCCCTATGTTGTTCAATGTTTCCGTTATAATGATGGAGACAAAATCCCCATGTTGTTCAATGTTTCCGTTATAATGATGGAGACAAAATTCCAATGTTGTTTAATGTTTCCGTTATAATGATGGAGACAAAATCCCAATGTTGTTTAATGTTTCTGTTATAATGATGGAGACAAAATCCCCATGTTGTTCAATGTTTCTGTTATAATGATGAAGACAAAATCTTCATGTTCTTCAATGTTTCTGTTATAATGATGGAGAGAAAATCCCCATGTTGTTCAATGTTTTCGTTATAATGATGGAGACATAATCCCCATGTTGTTCAATGTTTCTGTTATAATGATGGAGACAAAATCCCCATGTTGTTCAATGTTTCTGTTATAATGATGGAGACAAAATTCCCATGTTGTTCAATGTTTCTTTTATAATGATGGAGACAAAATCCCCATGTTGTTCAATGTTTCTTTTATAATGATGGAGTCAGAACCCCAATGTTGTTCAATGTTTCTTTTATAATGATGGAGACAAAATCCCCATGTTGTTCAATGTTTCTTTTATAATGATGGAGACAAAATCCCCATGTTGTTCAATGTTTCTGTTATAATGATGGAAACAAAATCCCCATGTTGTTCAATGTTTCTGTTATAATGATGGAGACAAAATCCCCATGTAGTTCAATGTTTCCGTTATAATGATTGAGACAAAATCCCCATGTTCTTCAATGTTTCTGTTATAATGATGGAGACAAAATCCCCATTTTGTTCATTGTTTCCGTTATAATGATGGAGACAAAATCCCCATGTTGTTCAATGTTTCCGTTATAATGATGGAGACAAAATCCCAATGTTGTTTAATGTTTCTGTTATAATGATGGAGACAAAATCCCTATGTTGTTCAATGTTTCTGTTATAATGATGAAGACAAGATCTTCATGTTCTTCAATGTTTCTGTTATAATGATGGAGACAAAATCCCCATGTTGTTCAATGTTTCTGTTATAATGATGGAGAGAAAATCCCCATGTTGTTCAATGTTTTCGTTATAATGATGGAGACATAATCCCCATGTTGTTCAATGTTTCTGTTATAATGATGGAGACAAAATCCCCATGTTGTTCAATGTTTCTGTTATAATGATGGAGACAAAATTCCCATGTTGTTCAATGTTTCTTTTATAATGATGGAGACAAAATCCCTATGTTGTTCAATGTTTCTGTTATAATGATGGAGACAAAATCCCTCTGTTGTTCAATGTTTCCGTTATAATGATGGAGACAAAATCCCCATGTTGTTCAATGTTTCTGTTTAAATGATGGAGGCAAAATCCCTATGTTGTTCAATGTTTCTGTTATAATGATGGAGACAAAATCACTATGTTGTTCAATGTTTCCGTTATAATGATGGAGACAAAATCCCCATGTTGTTCAATGTTTCCGTTATAATGATGGAGACAAAATCCCAATGTTGTTTAATGTTTCCGTTATAATGATGGAGACAAAATCCCAATGTTGTTTAATGTTTCTGTTATAATGATGGAGACAAAATCCCCATGTTGTTCAATGTTTCTGTTATAATGATGAAGACAAAATCTTCATGTTCTTCAATGTTTCTGTTATAATGATGGAGAGAAAATCCCCATGTTGTTCAATGTTTTCGTTATAATGATGGAGACATAATCCCCATGTTGTTCAATGTTTCTGTTATAATGATGGAGACAAAATCCCCATGTTGTTCAATGTTTCTGTTATAATGATGGAGACAAAATTCCCATGTTGTTCAATGTTTCTTTTATAATGATGGAGACAAAATCCCCATGTTGTTCAATGTTTCTTTTATAATGATGGAGTCAGAACCCCAATGTTGTTCAATGTTTCTTTTATAATGATGGAGACAAAATCCCCATGTTGTTCAATGTTTCTTTTATAATGATGGAGACAAAATCCCCATGTTGTTCAATGTTTCTGTTATAATGATGGAAACAAAATCCCCATGTTGTTCAATGTTTCTGTTATAATGATGGAGACAAAATCCCCATGTAGTTCAATGTTTCCGTTATAATGATTGAGACAAAATCCCCATGTTCTTCAATGTTTCTGTTATAATGATGGAGACAAAATCCCCATTTTGTTCAATGTTTCCGTTATAATGATGGAGACAAAATCCCCATGTTGTTCAATGTTTCCGTTATAATGATTGAGACAAAATCCCCATGGTGTTCAACGTTTCCGTTATAATGATGGAGACAAAATCCCCAATGTTGTTCTATGTTTCTGTTATAATGATGGAGACAAAATCCCCATGTTGTTCAATGTTTCTATTATAATGATGGAGACAAAATCTCCATGTTCTTCAATGTTTCTGTTATAATGATTGAGACAAAATCCCCATGTTGTTCAATGTTTCTGTTATAATGATGGAGAGAAAATCCCCATGTTGTTCAATGTTTCCGTTATAATGATGGAGACATAATCCCCATGTTGTTCCATGTTTCTGTTATCATGATGGAGACAAAATCCCCATGTTGTTCAATGTTTCTGTTATAATGATGGAGACAAAATCCCCATGTTGTTCAATGTTTCTTTTATAATGATGGAGTCAGAATCCCAATGTTGTTCAATGTTTCTTTTATAATGATGGAGACAAAATCCCCATGTTGTTCAATGTTTCTTTTATAATGATGGAGACAAAATCCCCATGTTGTTCAATGTTTTCGTTATAATGATGGAGACATAATCCCCATGTTGTTCAATGTTTCTGTTATAATGATGGAGACAAAATCCCCATGTTGTTCAATGTTTCTGTTATAATGATGGAGACAAAATTCCCATGTTGTTCAATGTTTCTTTTATAATGATGGAGACAAAATCCCTATGTTGTTCAATGTTTCTGTTATAATGATGGAGACAAAATCCCTCTGTTGTTCAATGTTTCCGTTATAATGATGGAGACAAAATCCCCATGTTGTTCAATGTTTCTGTTTAAATGATGGAGGCAAAATCCCTATGTTGTTCAATGTTTCTGTTATAATGATGGAGACAAAATCACTATGTTGTTCAATGTTTCCGTTATAATGATGGAGACAAAATCCCCATGTTGTTCAATGTTTCCGTTATAATGATGGAGACAAAATCCCAATGTTGTTTAATGTTTCCGTTATAATGATGGAGACAAAATCCCAATGTTGTTTAATGTTTCTGTTATAATGATGGAGACAAAATCCCCATGTTGTTCAATGTTTCTGTTATAATGATGAAGACAAAATCTTCATGTTCTTCAATGTTTCTGTTATAATGATGGAGACAAAATCCCCATGTAGTTCAATGTTTCCGTTATAATGATTGAGACAAAATCCCCATGTTCTTCAATGTTTCTGTTATAATGATGGAGACAAAATCCCCATTTTGTTCAATGTTTCCGTTATAATGATGGAGACAAAATCCCCATGTTGTTCAATGTTTCCGTTATAATGATTGAGACAAAATCCCCATGGTGTTCAACGTTTCCGTTATAATGATGGAGACAAAATCCCCAATGTTGTTCTATGTTTCTGTTATAATGATGGAGACAAAATCCCCATGTTGTTCAATGTTTCTATTATAATGATGGAGACAAAATCTCCATGTTCTTCAATGTTTCTGTTATAATGATTGAGACAAAATCCCCATGTTGTTCAATGTTTCTGTTATAATGATGGAGAGAAAATCCCCATGTTGTTCAATGTTTCCGTTATAATGATGGAGACATAATCCCCATGTTGTTCCATGTTTCTGTTATCATGATGGAGACAAAATCCCCATGTTGTTCAATGTTTCTGTTATAATGATGGAGACAAAATCCCCATGTTGTTCAATGTTTCTTTTATAATGATGGAGTCAGAATCCCAATGTTGTTCAATGTTTCTTTTATAATGATGGAGACAAAATCCCCATGTTGTTCAATGTTTCTTTTATAATGATGGAGAGAAAATCCCCATGTTGTTCAATGTTTTCGTTATAATGATGGAGACATAATCCCCATGTTGTTCAATGTTTCTGTTATAATGATGGAGACAAAATCCCCATGTTGTTCAATGTTTCTGTTATAATGATGGAGACAAAATTCCCATGTTGTTCAATGTTTCTTTTATAATGATGGAGACAAAATCCCTATGTTGTTCAATGTTTCTGTTATAATGATGGAGACAAAATCCCTCTGTTGTTCAATGTTTCCGTTATAATGATGGAGACAAAATCCCCATGTTGTTCAATGTTTCTGTTTAAATGATGGAGGCAAAATCCCTATGTTGTTCAATGTTTCTGTTATAATGATGGAGACAAAATCACTATGTTGTTCAATGTTTCCGTTATAATGATGGAGACAAAATCCCCATGTTGTTCAATGTTTCCGTTATAATGATGGAGACAAAATCCCAATGTTGTTTAATGTTTCCGTTATAATGATGGAGACAAAATCCCAATGTTGTTTAATGTTTCTGTTATAATGATGGAGACAAAATCCCCATGTTGTTCAATGTTTCTGTTATAATGATGAAGACAAAATCTTCATGTTCTTCAATGTTTCTGTTATAATGATGGAGAGAAAATCCCCATGTTGTTCAATGTTTTCGTTATAATGATGGAGACATAATCCCCATGTTGTTCAATGTTTCTGTTATAATGATGGAGACAAAATCCCCATGTTGTTCAATGTTTCTGTTATAATGATGGAGACAAAATTCCCATGTTGTTCAATGTTTCTTTTATAATGATGGAGACAAAATCCCCATGTTGTTCAATGTTTCTTTTATAATGATGGAGTCAGAACCCCAATGTTGTTCAATGTTTCTTTTATAATGATGGAGACAAAATCCCCATGTTGTTCAATGTTTCTTTTATAATGATGGAGACAAAATCCCCATGTTGTTCAATGTTTCTGTTATAATGATGGAAACAAAATCCCCATGTTGTTCAATGTTTCTGTTATAATGATGGAGACAAAATCCCCATGTAGTTCAATGTTTCCGTTATAATGATTGAGACAAAATCCCCATGTTCTTCAATGTTTCTGTTATAATGATGGAGACAAAATCCCCATTTTGTTCAATGTTTCCGTTATAATGATGGAGACAAAATCCCCATGTTGTTCAATGTTTCCGTTATAATGATTGAGACAAAATCCCCATGGTGTTCAACGTTTCCGTTATAATGATGGAGACAAAATCCCCAATGTTGTTCTATGTTTCTGTTATAATGATGGAGACAAAATCCCCATGTTGTTCAATGTTTCTATTATAATGATGGAGACAAAATCTCCATGTTCTTCAATGTTTCTGTTATAATGATTGAGACAAAATCCCCATGTTGTTCAATGTTTCTGTTATAATGATGGAGAGAAAATCCCCATGTTGTTCAATGTTTCCGTTATAATGATGGAGACATAATCCCCATGTTGTTCCATGTTTCTGTTATCATGATGGAGACAAAATCCCCATGTTGTTCAATGTTTCTGTTATAATGATGGAGACAAAATCCCCATGTTGTTCAATGTTTCTTTTATAATGATGGAGTCAGAATCCCAATGTTGTTCAATGTTTCTTTTATAATGATGGAGACAAAATCCCCATGTTGTTCAATGTTTCTTTTATAATGATGGAGACAAAATCCCCATGTTGTTCAATGTTTCTTTTATAATGATGGAGTCAGAATCCCAATGTTGTTCAATGTTTCTTTTATAATGATGGAGACAAAATCCCCATGTTGTTCAATGTTTCTTTTATAATGATGGAGACAAAATCCCCATGTTTTTTCAATGTTTCTGTTATAATGATGGAAACAAAATCCCCATGTTGTTCAATGTTTCTGTTATAATGATGGAGACAAAATCCCCATATTGTTCAATGTTTCCGTTATAATGATTGAGACAAAATCCCCATGTTCTTCAATGTTTCTGTTATAATGATGGGGACAAAATCCCCATTTTGTTCAATGTTTCTGTTATAATGATGGAGACAAAATCCCCATGTTGTTCAATGTTTCTGTTATAATGATGAAGACAAAATCCCCATGTTGTTCAATGTTTCCGTTATAATGATGGAGACAAAATCCCCATGTTGTTCAATGTTTCTGTTATAATGATGGAGACAAAATCCCCATGTTGTTCAGTGTTTCTGTTATAATGATGGGGACAAAATCCCCATGTTGTTCAATGTTTCTGTTATAATGATGGAGACAAAATCCCTATGTTGTTCAATGTTTCTATTATAATGATGGAGACAAAATCCCCATGTTGTTCAATGTTTCTGTTATAATGATGGAGACAAAATCCCCATGTTGTTCAATGTTTCTGTTATAATGATGGAGACAAAATCCCCATGTTGTTCAATGTTTCCGTTATAATGATGAAGACAAAATCCCCATGTTGTTCAATGTTTCCGTTATAATGATGGAGACAAAATCCCCATGTTATTCAATGTTTCTGTTATAATGATAAAGACAAAATCCCCATGTTGTTCAATGTTTCCGTTTTAATGATGGAGACAAAATCCCCATTTTGTTCAATGTTTCCGTTATAATGATGGAGACAAAATCCCCATGTTGTTCAATGTTTCCGTTATAATGATTGAGACAAAATCCCCATGGTGTTCAATGTTTCCGTTATAATGATGGAGACAAAATCCCCAATGTTGTTCTATGTTTCTGTTATAATGATGGAGACAAAATCCCCATGTTGTTCAATGTTTCTGTTATAATGATGGAGACAAAATCTCCATGTTCTTCAATGTTTCTGTTATAATGATTGAGACAAAATCCCCATGTTGTTCAATGTTTCTGTTATAATGATGGAGAGAAAATCCCCATGTTGTTCAATGTTTCCGTTATAATGATGGAGACATAATCCCCATGTTGTTCCATGTTTCTGTTATAATGATGGAGACAAAATCCCCATGTTGTTCAATGTTTACGTTATAATGATTGAGACAAAATCCCCATGTTGTTCAATGTTTCTGTTATAATGATGGAGACAAAATCCCCATGTTTTTTCAATGTTTCTGTTATAATGATGGAAACAAAATCCCCATGTTGTTCAATGTTTCTGTTATAATGATGGAGACAAAATCCCCATATTGTTCAATGTTTCCGTTATAATGATTGAGACAAAATCCCCATGTTCTTCAATGTTTCTGTTATAATGATGGAGACAAAATCCCCATTTTGTTCAATGTTTCCGTTATAATGATGGAGACAAAATCCCCATGTTGTTCAATGTTTCCGTTATAATGATTGAGACAAAATCCCCATGGTGTTCAATGATTCCGTTATAATGATGGAGACAAAATCCCCATGTTGTTCAATGTTTCTGTTATAATGATGAAGACAAAATCCCCATGTTGTTCAATGTTTCCGTTATAATGATAGAGACAAAATCCCCATGTTGTTTAATGTTTCTGTTATAATGATGGAGACAAAATCCCCATGTTGTTCAGTGTTTCTGTTATAATGATGGGGACAAAATCCCCATGTTGTTCAATGTTTCTGTTATAATGATGGAGACAAAATCCCTATCTTGTTCAATGTTTCTATTATAATGATGGAGACAAAATCCCCATGTTGTTCAATGTTTCTGTTATAATGATGGAGACAAAATCCCCATGTTGTTCAATGTTTCTGTTATAATGATGGAGACAAAATCCCCATGTTGTTCAATGTTTCTGTTATAATGATGAAGACAAAATCCCCATGTTGTTCAATGTTTCCGTTATAATGATGGAGACAAAATCCCCATGTTATTCAATGTTTCTGTTATAATGATCAAGACAAAATCCCCATGTTGTTCAATGTTTCCGTTTTAATGATGGAGACAAAATCCCCATGTGTTCAATGTTTCCGTTATAATAATGGAGACAAAATCCCCATGTTGTTCAATGTTTCCGTTATAATGATTGAGACAAAATCCCCATGTTGTTCAATGTTTCTGTTTTAATGATGGAGACAAAATCCCCTTGTTGTTCAATGTTTCTGTTATAATGAGGGAGACAAAATCCCCATGTTGTTCAATGTTTCTGTTATAATGATGGAGACAAAATCTCCATGTTGTTCAATGTTACTGTTATAATGATGGAGACAAAATCCCAATGTTGTTCAATGTTTCCGTTATAATGATGGAGACAACATCTCCATGTTGTTCAATGTTTCTGTTATAATGATGGAGACAAAATCTCCATATTGTTCAATGTTTCCGTTATAATGATGAAGACAAAATCCCCATGTTGTTCAATGTTTCCGTTATAATGATTGAGACAAAATCCCCATGTTGTTCAATGTTGCTGTTATAATGATGGAGACAAAATCCCCATGTTTTTTCAATGTTTCTGTTATAATGATGGAAACAAAATCCCCATGTTGTTCAATGTTTCTGTTATAATGATGGAGACAAAATCCCCATATTGTTCAATGTTTCCGTTATAATGATTGAGACAAAATCCCCATGTTCTTCAATGTTTCTGTTATAATGATGGAGACAAAATCCCCATTTTGTTCAATGTTTCCGTTATAATGATGGAGACAAAATCCCCATGTTGTTCAATGTTTCCGTTATAATGATTGAGACAAAATCCCCATGGTGTTCAATGATTCCGTTATAATGATGGAGACAAAATCCCCATGTTGTTCAATGTTTCTGTTATAATGATGAAGACAAAATCCCCATGTTGTTCAATGTTTCCGTTATAATGATAGAGACAAAATCCCCATGTTGTTTAATGTTTCTGTTATAATGATGGAGACAAAATCCCCATGTTGTTCAGTGTTTCTGTTATAATGATGGGGACAAAATCCCCATGTTGTTCAATGTTTCTGTTATAATGATGGAGACAAAATCCCTATCTTGTTCAATGTTTCTATTATAATGATGGAGACAAAATCCCCATGTTGTTCAATGTTTCTGTTATAATGATGGAGACAAAATCCCCATGTTGTTCAATGTTTCTGTTATAATGATGGAGACAAAATCCCCATGTTGTTCAATGTTTCTGTTATAATGATGAAGACAAAATCCCCATGTTGTTCAATGTTTCCGTTATAATGATGGAGACAAAATCCCCATGTTATTCAATGTTTCTGTTATAATGATCAAGACAAAATCCCCATGTTGTTCAATGTTTCCGTTTTAATGATGGAGACAAAATCCCCATGTGTTCAATGTTTCCGTTATAATAATGGAGACAAAATCCCCATGTTGTTCAATGTTTCCGTTATAATGATTGAGACAAAATCCCCATGTTGTTCAATGTTTCTGTTTTAATGATGGAGACAAAATCCCCTTGTTGTTCAATGTTTCTGTTATAATGAGGGAGACAAAATCCCCATGTTGTTCAATGTTTCTGTTATAATGATGGAGACAAAATCTCCATGTTGTTCAATGTTACTGTTATAATGATGGAGACAAAATCCCAATGTTGTTCAATGTTTCCGTTATAATGATGGAGACAACATCTCCATGTTGTTCAATGTTTCTGTTATAATGATGGAGACAAAATCTCCATATAGTTCAATGTTTCTGTTATAATGATGGAGACAACATCTCCATGTGTTCAATGTTTCCGTTATAATAATGGAGACAAAATCCCCATGTTGTTCAATGTTTCTGTTATAATGATGGAGACAAAATCTCCATGTTGTTCAATGTTTCTGTTATAATGATAGAGACAATATCCCCATGTTGTTCAATGTTTCTGTTATAATGATGAAGACAAAATCCCCATGTTGTTCAATGTTTCCGTTATAATGATGGAGACAAAATCCCCATGTTATTCAATGTTTCTGTTATAATGATGAAGACAAAATCCTCATGTTGTTCAATGTTTCCGTTATAATGATGGAGACAAAATCCCCATGTGTTCAATGTTTCCGTTATAATGATGGAGACAACATCCCAATGTTGTTCAATGGTTCCGTTATAATGATGGAGACAAAATCCCCATGTTGTTCAATGTTTCCGTTATAATGATGGAGACAAAATCCCCATGTTGTTCAATGTTTCTGTTTAAATGATGGAGGCAAAATCCCTATGTTGTTCAATGTTTCTGTTATAATGAAGGAGACAAAATCCCTATGTTGTTCAATGTTTCCGTTATAAAGATGGAGACAAAATCCCCATGTTGTTCAATGTTTCTGTTATAATGATGAAGACAAAATCCCTCTGTTGTTCAATGTTTCCGTCATAATGATGGAGACAAAATCCCCATGTTGTTAAATGTTTCTGTTTAAATGATGGAGGCAAAATCCCTATGTTGTTCAATGTTTCTGTTATAATGATGGAGACAACATCCCTATGTTGTTCAATGTTTCCGTTATAATGATGGAGACAAAATCCCCATGTTGTTAAATGTTTCTGTTTAAATGATGGAGGCAAAATCCCTATGTTGTTCAATGTTTCTGTTATAATGATAAAGACAAAATCCCCATGTTGTTCAATGTTTCCGTTTTAATGATGGAGACAAAATCCCCATTTTGTTCAATGTTTCCGTTATAATGATGGAGACAAAATCCCCATGTTGTTCAATGTTTCCGTTATAATGATTGAGACAAAATCCCCATGGTGTTCAATGTTTCCGTTATAATGATGGAGACAAAATCCCCAATGTTGTTCTATGTTTCTGTTATAATGATGGAGACAAAATCCCCATGTTGTTCAATGTTTCTGTTATAATGATGGAGACAAAATCTCCATGTTCTTCAATGTTTCTGTTATAATGATTGAGACAAAATCCCCATGTTGTTCAATGTTTCTGTTATAATGATGGAGAGAAAATCCCCATGTTGTTCAATGTTTCCGTTATAATGATGGAGACATAATCCCCATGTTGTTCCATGTTTCTGTTATAATGATGGAGACAAAATCCCCATGTTGTTCAATGTTTACGTTATAATGATTGAGACAAAATCCCCATGTTGTTCAATGTTTCTGTTATAATGATGGAGACAAAATCCCCATGTTTTTTCAATGTTTCTGTTATAATGATGGAAACAAAATCCCCATGTTGTTCAATGTTTCTGTTATAATGATGGAGACAAAATCCCCATATTGTTCAATGTTTCCGTTATAATGATTGAGACAAAATCCCCATGTTCTTCAATGTTTCTGTTATAATGATGGAGACAAAATCCCCATTTTGTTCAATGTTTCCGTTATAATGATGGAGACAAAATCCCCATGTTGTTCAATGTTTCCGTTATAATGATTGAGACAAAATCCCCATGGTGTTCAATGATTCCGTTATAATGATGGAGACAAAATCCCCATGTTGTTCAATGTTTCTGTTATAATGATGAAGACAAAATCCCCATGTTGTTCAATGTTTCCGTTATAATGATAGAGACAAAATCCCCATGTTGTTTAATGTTTCTGTTATAATGATGGAGACAAAATCCCCATGTTGTTCAGTGTTTCTGTTATAATGATGGGGACAAAATCCCCATGTTGTTCAATGTTTCTGTTATAATGATGGAGACAAAATCCCTATCTTGTTCAATGTTTCTATTATAATGATGGAGACAAAATCCCCATGTTGTTCAATGTTTCTGTTATAATGATGGAGACAAAATCCCCATGTTGTTCAATGTTTCTGTTATAATGATGGAGACAAAATCCCCATGTTGTTCAATGTTTCTGTTATAATGATGAAGACAAAATCCCCATGTTGTTCAATGTTTCCGTTATAATGATGGAGACAAAATCCCCATGTTATTCAATGTTTCTGTTATAATGATCAAGACAAAATCCCCATGTTGTTCAATGTTTCCGTTTTAATGATGGAGACAAAATCCCCATGTGTTCAATGTTTCCGTTATAATAATGGAGACAAAATCCCCATGTTGTTCAATGTTTCCGTTATAATGATTGAGACAAAATCCCCATGTTGTTCAATGTTTCTGTTTTAATGATGGAGACAAAATCCCCTTGTTGTTCAATGTTTCTGTTATAATGAGGGAGACAAAATCCCCATGTTGTTCAATGTTTCTGTTATAATGATGGAGACAAAATCTCCATGTTGTTCAATGTTACTGTTATAATGATGGAGACAAAATCCCAATGTTGTTCAATGTTTCCGTTATAATGATGGAGACAACATCTCCATGTTGTTCAATGTTTCTGTTATAATGATGGAGACAAAATCTCCATATTGTTCAATGTTTCCGTTATAATGATGAAGACAAAATCCCCATGTTGTTCAATGTTTCCGTTATAATGATTGAGACAAAATCCCCATGTTGTTCAATGTTGCTGTTATAATGATGGAGACAAAATCCCCATGTTTTTTCAATGTTTCTGTTATAATGATGGAAACAAAATCCCCATGTTGTTCAATGTTTCTGTTATAATGATGGAGACAAAATCCCCATATTGTTCAATGTTTCCGTTATAATGATTGAGACAAAATCCCCATGTTCTTCAATGTTTCTGTTATAATGATGGAGACAAAATCCCCATTTTGTTCAATGTTTCCGTTATAATGATGGAGACAAAATCCCCATGTTGTTCAATGTTTCCGTTATAATGATTGAGACAAAATCCCCATGGTGTTCAATGATTCCGTTATAATGATGGAGACAAAATCCCCATGTTGTTCAATGTTTCTGTTATAATGATGAAGACAAAATCCCCATGTTGTTCAATGTTTCCGTTATAATGATAGAGACAAAATCCCCATGTTGTTTAATGTTTCTGTTATAATGATGGAGACAAAATCCCCATGTTGTTCAGTGTTTCTGTTATAATGATGGGGACAAAATCCCCATGTTGTTCAATGTTTCTGTTATAATGATGGAGACAAAATCCCTATCTTGTTCAATGTTTCTATTATAATGATGGAGACAAAATCCCCATGTTGTTCAATGTTTCTGTTATAATGATGGAGACAAAATCCCCATGTTGTTCAATGTTTCTGTTATAATGATGGAGACAAAATCCCCATGTTGTTCAATGTTTCTGTTATAATGATGAAGACAAAATCCCCATGTTGTTCAATGTTTCCGTTATAATGATGGAGACAAAATCCCCATGTTATTCAATGTTTCTGTTATAATGATCAAGACAAAATCCCCATGTTGTTCAATGTTTCCGTTTTAATGATGGAGACAAAATCCCCATGTGTTCAATGTTTCCGTTATAATAATGGAGACAAAATCCCCATGTTGTTCAATGTTTCCGTTATAATGATTGAGACAAAATCCCCATGTTGTTCAATGTTTCTGTTTTAATGATGGAGACAAAATCCCCTTGTTGTTCAATGTTTCTGTTATAATGAGGGAGACAAAATCCCCATGTTGTTCAATGTTTCTGTTATAATGATGGAGACAAAATCTCCATGTTGTTCAATGTTACTGTTATAATGATGGAGACAAAATCCCAATGTTGTTCAATGTTTCCGTTATAATGATGGAGACAACATCTCCATGTTGTTCAATGTTTCTGTTATAATGATGGAGACAAAATCTCCATATTGTTCAATGTTTCTGTTATAATGATGGAGACAACATCTCCATGTGTTCAATGTTTCCGTTATAATAATGGAGACAAAATCCCCATGTTGTTCAATGTTTCTGTTATAATGATGGAGACAAAATCTCCATGTTGTTCAATGTTTCTGTTATAATGATAGAGACAATATCCCCATGTTGTTCAATGTTTCTGTTATAATGATGAAGACAAAATCCCCATGTTGTTCAATGTTTCCGTTATAATGATGGAGACAAAATCCCCATGTTATTCAATGTTTCTGTTATAATGATGAAGACAAAATCCTCATGTTGTTCAATGTTTCCGTTATAATGATGGAGACAAAATCCCCATGTGTTCAATGTTTCCGTTATAATGATGGAGACAACATCCCAATGTTGTTCAATGGTTCCGTTATAATGATGGAGACAAAATCCCCATGTTGTTCAATGTTTCCGTTATAATGATGGAGACAAAATCCCCATGTTGTTCAATGTTTCTGTTTAAATGATGGAGGCAAAATCCCTATGTTGTTCAATGTTTCTGTTATAATGAAGGAGACAAAATCCCTATGTTGTTCAATGTTTCCGTTATAAAGATGGAGACAAAATCCCCATGTTGTTCAATGTTTCTGTTATAATGATGAAGACAAAATCCCTCTGTTGTTCAATGTTTCCGTCATAATGATGGAGACAAAATCCCCATGTTGTTAAATGTTTCTGTTTAAATGATGGAGGCAAAATCCCTATGTTGTTCAATGTTTCTGTTATAATGATGGAGACAACATCCCTATGTTGTTCAATGTTTCCGTTATAATGATGGAGACAAAATTCCCATGTTGTTCAATGTTTCCGTTATAATGATGGAGACAAAATCCCCTTGTTGTTCAATGTTTCTGTTATAATGATGGAGACAAAATCCCCATGTTGTTCAATGTTTCTATTATAATGATGGAGACAAAATCACCATGTTGTTCAATTTTTCTGTTATAATGATGGAGACAAAATCCCCATGTTGTTCAATATTTCTGTTTAAATGATGGAGGCAAAATCCCTATGTTGTTCAATTTTTCTGTTATAATGATGGAGACAAAATCCCTATGTTGTTCAATGTTTCCGTTATAATGATGGAGACTAAATCCCCATGTTGTTCAATTTTTCTGATTTATTCATTTACACGTTTACATTGATATATGTGTACTTATGTAACATAATCCAAATTGAAGCAAACCAATCGGACAGAACAAAAGAAAAGGTATCATGAATATATTGGGTTAAGATGATTAAAAAACGGACATACATCGATATCATTAATCAACAGTCATCTAGATCCCAATCATATGTTCGTCTATCAATGATCGTAGCCCCATTCTCGGATTTTCATTAAGAAGACAAATTTAAGTGACTAACCAGATCAGCACATTACTTCCAGTACGGAGAGTTGACGGGGTATGCTTCTCCTGATATACATGTATTACCATCCATTTATACCCAGTAAAATATGTCACTATAGTTCAAATTGCTTTTGAAACATTTATTCTCCTATACAGAGATCTAAAACTGCGATAACATGGCACATATACGGAAAATTGAGACAAAAGCAAATCGGGATCGTAAAACATGTATAATTTAAAACACACTCTCAACATTTTTGTGTTAGGAACATAGGATCGCCACCTCCTCTCTTCACACTTATAATGACCTTTAAATGGGACTAGCGTGGCATATAAATTACGACAGACAAGTATCAATATTTAAATTGATCAGCTGTAATTAGTCCCGAGGTAGGGAAAAGAGGATATGAATAAATTAATAGATTTTAATATAATGCAACCACTGACTAAGTCACTGAATGAGGACATGTATTTTTTATGTCTTACATATTTGAGGTTCATTATTAACAATAAACAGGGCTTAACATATTTTAAAATGATGTCTGCTATTATCACAATGCTTTTTTTTCCAAAAGTTAAAAAAAAGTTCTACGGCTCTACATTGTTGAATTAACTAATGTGTCCTCTTTATCATGGTGGTATATTTGTTTACTCAGGAACAGTCTTTTATATGTATTTATCAAAGTTGTACAAAATCGAACATGTAAAAATGTTGTTGGTTTATAGTTGACACGTGTTTGGTTAATAATAGTAATGTCGGTTCAAACAGGATATTGAGTTCATGCACGAGTGAACTCAGGTGGTTTAAAGTCATTCCAGCAATTGAAGTCAAAAAGTACAGTAGCATTTTGCTAAAATAATAATACTTTTAATTATATTACTTATTTTCAGTTTTGTAAACCACTAGTATGGTGAAACCAGTACAAGCTACTTAATACCTGTGTATTTTACGAACTATCCATACTCATATTTATAATAAAATGTGCGCTTGTCTCTGCAAGTGGCGTCTCCCATGTTACAGTTTGTGGTTATTTGATAAATATTTTATATTCGTTTGAGTTTACGAATTAGAATTTAACAGTAAAAACATAAGCGTAGAATACATATTTCCGAATATATCATATCACTTAAAATAGGTAAAGGTCAGAGTACTAGTCTGATGATAAATAACTAATTAAGAATGAGAAGTGGAAATGGTTTTAATTATAAATACTCAAAGATATAATATTTGGACCTATGACTGATAAAGGGTCTAAAATAAAATATGCCATGTTGTAATCCATATACACTTTACGCGCGTTTTGATAATATCATTTTAAGAAAGTTGAATCAATGTGTATGGCATTGACAATAAAGGTTATAAATTGATAGCAATTGAAGTCAAAAAGTACAGTAGCATTTTGCTAAAATAATAATACTTTTAATTATATTACTTATTTTCAGTTTTGTAAACCACTAGTATGGTGAAACCAGTACAAGCTACTTAATACCTGTGTATTTTACGAACTATTCATACTCATATTTATAATAAAATGTGCGCTTGTCTCTGCAAGTGGCGTCTCCAATGTTACAGTTTGTGGTTATTTGATAAATATTTTATATTCGTTTGAGTTTACGAATTAGAATTTAACAGTAAAAACATAAGCGTAGAATACATATTCCCGAATATATCATATCACTTAAAATAGGTAAAGGTCAGAGTACTAGTCTGATGATAAATAACTAATTAAGAATGAGAAGTGGAAATGGTTTTAATTATAAATACTCAAAGATATAATATTTGGACCTATGACTGATAAAGGGTCTAAAATAAAATATGCCATGTTGTAATCCATATACACTTTACGCGCGTTTTGATAATATCATGTTAAGAAAGTTGAATCAATGTGTATGGCATTGACAATAAAGGTTATAAATTGATAGCAATTGAAGTCAAAAAGTACAGTAGCATTTTGCTAAAATAATAATACTTTTAATTCTATTACTTATTTTCAGTTTTGTAAACCACTAGTATGGTGAAACCAGTACAAGCTACTTAATACCTGTGTATTTTACGAACTATTCATACTCATATTTATAATAAAATGTGCGCTTGTCTCTGCAAGTGGCGTCTCCAATGTTACAGTTTGTGGTTATTTGATAAATATTTTATATTCGTTTGAGTTTACGAATTAGAATTTAACAGTAAAAACATAAGCGTAGAATACATATTCCCGAGTATATCATATCACTTAAAATAGGTAAAGGTCAGAGTACTAGTCTGATGATAAATAACTAATTAAGAATGAGAAGTGGAAATGGTTTTAATTATAAATACTCAAAGATATAATATTTGGACCTATGACTGATAAAGGGTCTAAAATAAAATATGCCATGTTGTAATCCATATACACTTTACGCGCGTTTTGATAATATCATTTTAAGAAAGTTGAATCAATGTGTATGGCATTGACAATAAAGGTTATAAATTGATAGACTCAGATCTGTTTCAATAATTGTTTATAACATCTTTAACATAAAATGAAATTTTATTAAAAGGGAAAACTTGCTTTGTGCTTTACATATCTATGTTTTTCAAATTTGCATATCTGATTTCATAATGAACTGTGCAATTGTACTTAGTCTTTTGTACTCTTCCGAAAGACAACTACATAACATCACACTTACCTGCATTCACGGCATCTGTATCTGTATTGTTTAGCTGTTCTTGTAACTCTATAAAAGATATCATATTTAGATATCCTCAAGGGAGATGTCAAACTTTCATAGAATTTGATTGTATATAAATATTCGAACGTAATTATTATTTGAATACTCACCTTTCATTTTGCTCAGATATTTGAATCTCATATCAAAAAGTAAAATCACAAAAATCCTAAACTCAGAGGATAATTTAATCGGAAAGTCCATAATCACATAGCAAAATCAAATGACAAAACACATCAAAAACGAATGGAAAAGAATTGTCAAGTTCCTGACTTGCTACAGGCATTTTCAAATGTAGAAAACGGTGGATTGAACCTGGTTTTATGCTCTTCAACTTTGTATTGATTTGGTTTTTTTTAACTATTTTGATATGAGCGTCGCTGATGAGTCTTATGTAGACGAAACGCGCGTCTGGCGTATAAAATTATAATCCTGGTACTTTTGATAACTATTTATATTGCTAAACATCTCACTTGTGTCAAAATTATGCGCCATAATTAGTCAATTTTTCAAAAGTGTAATGTTATGTCTTTGATCTCTTTTCTGGACAAATTTGTATCATGAATACTTTCAGGTATGATATTTTGGAAAGCTAAACTGAACGAATAACATATATTTACATTGTTTATATATGTCGTGCAACCCTTTAGTCTGATCTATCAAAAGTAAACCATATGTATATTCTAAAACCAACGTCGCTAAAATTAGTTGATTACGTGCAAAAAGAGACACAATTTAAAGCAATTTATGGTACTGATAATCATTGATTAGTGTTTAGGGTTTGCTATATAATAATAACATGTCTACAAGAGAAAGAACCATTATTTAACATATAATAACTTAGTATTACCTTAGCCGTATTTGGCAAAACTTTTTGGAATTTCGGGTCTTCAATGCTCTTTAACTTTGTACTTGTTTGACTATACAGCTATTTTGATTTGAGCGTCACTGATGAGTCTTATGTGGATGAAACGCACCTGGCGTACTAAATTATAATCCTGGTACCTTTGATAACTATTTACACCACTGGGTCGATGCCACTGCTGGTGGACGTTTCGTCCCTGATGGCACCAACAGCCCAGTAGTCACTCATCGGTGTTGACATGAATATCAATTATGTGGTCATTTTTATAAATTTCCTGTCACAAAATATTGAAGTTTTTGAAAATCTAAGGATTTTCTTATCCGAAGAATAGATAACCTTAGCCGTATAAGGCACATCATTTCGGAATTTTAAGTCCTCAATGCTCTTTAACTTTGTACTTGTTTGGCTTTATAACTATTTTGATCTGAGCGTCGCTGATGAGTCTTATGTAGACGAAACGCGCGTCTGGCGTATTGAATTATAATCATGGTACTTTTGATAACCAATAAGTATACGTGCGAATTGTTAATAGCATACTCATCGGTTCCATTGGAATCAAAACCAATTGAACAAAGGATAAGTATAGAGATCACGAACAGTATACCGCAATGTTATATGTAAATATAACTTACAATGACAAACCTAGGTATTTTGATTGGTTTTATTATTGTAGCAAAAGTCAAATCAACAGAAGAGATGAACATGAGAACGGGAATAATAGAAACAACTTTGTTAAATGTCTATTATAAATACAAACCTGACGTTCTCCTTAGATATAGGGTTTTCTTCTTTTTTGACAGTTTCTCTGCGTAAAAATAATGATATTATCAACAATTTCATTCACATCTTAAATGTGCGTTAAAATTATAAATTATTATGAAATCAAATAAAACAGTGCATTTCTAAATATAAACAAATCGAATTACCTGTGTTGAGATAATCCAAAAATATCGCAAATCGGTTTCCAAATTGCATTTAAAGTACTGTTTTCTTTTCTTCTTTCACTTTTTCAGGTGCAAAAAGTGGGTTATAGTAAACACAGTCTTTTGAAATAGCTGTTTTTCTTGTGTAGGCCCTGCTGGGATGTTTCCCTTGTGATTGATGTGATAAAATTTTGATAATAATTGTTAAAAAAAGTTTGAGCTACCACTTTTTAATTGAAAACTGCAGGTTCAAGTATGTCTATTATTAGTTTGTACTAACACTTCATATGTATGTCTATTATTAGTTTGTAATAACACTGCATATATATGTCTATTATTATTTTGTACTAACACTTCATATATATGTCTATTATTAGTTTGTACTAACACTTCATTTATATGTCTATTATTAGTTTGTACTAACACTTCATATGTATGTCTATTGTTAGTTTGTACTAACACTTCATATATATGTCTATTATTAGTTTGTACTAACACTTCATATATATATCTATTAATAGTTTGTACTAACACTTCATATATATGTCTATTATTAGTTTGTACTAACACTTCATATATATGTCTCTTATTAAAGACCGTTTAGTTTTTCTTTGGTTGCTGACTTCTTGGCGTGAATCCCAAAGTCTTTTGATAAAACTTCAACTAGAAAGGTCAATGACACAATGAAACCTAAACACCTAATACAGTCTATATTATGTATACGGAATGAAATAATGTATAGGTCTTAGTCATAATAATTTTAAAAAAATCAGTTTTGAGATGTCTATATTACGGTACAACAGGATTCAGAAGGAGCCCAAAACAACCTTTTTATAAATTCGAGTTACAGTTTCCTATCAATTCATTTAAAAGCAAAGCTGGATTTTAATTACTTAAAGTATAAATCTGAATTCCAATTTCTATTAGTAGATATTGAAATTCAAATGTGTACTAGGAGGATTTTGAATCCTACTGAATTCCAATTTAAACTGTAAACATATATTTTGGATTTTCTAAAGTCAACGCATAAATTTGCTTGTTTTGTAACTCATGAAATGCTGATTATTTTAATCAATGATCTGAGAACACTGATTATTTTAATCAATGATCCGAGAACACTGATAATTTTGAATAACAGCGTATACTGGCATTGCATTATCGCATATTCTATTAAATCTGGAAAACTTTGATTATCTGAGATACTAATACATAATATAACTAAAAGAAGAACCGGAAATGCCATAATTATTCAACCCTTTGCAGTCGAAAAGAGACTGCTTATATGCCAAAGTTCATATGAAAAAAAGAGAAAAAGACAATAAGAGTTTTCAAAGCAATTTCATAGAATCAATAACTAAGAACAAACTTACCCAAATGTTAGTTCCCCAAACAGTTTTCCTATTTCTCCCTCTCCTACTGTCTTTTTGGCATATTTGACTGATGGCATAATAGGAATCTTCATTTCTTCTATTTGATCGATTTGTGACTTTATTTGTTTTAGCTTTTGTAACAACTTCGTAGTATCTTTTATACCCTGGGTGTCTTGATAAAATTTCTGCTGCTCCTTTGCCCTATCCAAAGCTGTTTTTAACTCACTGCCAACAGACTGTAAGGTTTGAACATTCCTTCTATCTTTCTCCTTTACAGTATTAATAAGACCTTCGACTTTCTTATCAATCATCTCTTTCAAGTGTCTGCCTTCTTCTTTTATAGCCTGGATAACTTTCTGTACATCAGCTTGATATGTATGGGTACCTTGGTTAATATCTGCTATCTTTGACTGCAGGTTTTTCATCTTGATGTCGATCACTGTTTTGATCTCAGCTTTGATTCCTTCAGTTGATTCCTTGATTTCAGCAAAGTCATGTGATTTGTGTTTTTTAATCACACATATTTTGCAAATCGGCGAATTACATTCTTTGCAGTAATATATAAAGTTTTCATCATGTTCTTTACAATATTGTTTAACTTCCGGGTTTATATTTGGACCACTTAGAAATGTGTGATTCTTTGTCATCTTTGTCCGTAGATGAGATATTTTACATCCATCACAAAAGAGCTGGTCACACTGTTCACAATAGTTATGCCCAGGTCCGGAAACACAAATTTCACACGTTTTAGAAGCAGCCTGGGCCATTTTGATTTTTGTTTGCAAGTTGTTATGACAAGGTTATTTAAATCCCGACCATATACGGAGATAGAATAGCTTTTTTCCGGATCATCAATGAATTTTCGTTTAATAAAAGGTAAAAGTCTTAATTATTCCTATCATTAATCATTATTGTCATTATTGTTTTTTAAAAGGATTAACTGTCATTTGTTAGAAGGATAAATGTAGTTGATACTGTTATTAAAATTATATATTATATTAAATTATCACTGAAATCCAATAATTTAATATAACAAGTAACAATTAGTGGTTATCCTATATTTAATATGTTTTAATAGTAAAATGGCAATTGATATATTTGGAATTAGGCTACATTAAAAATAAGACACTGGTTTTAAATTTTGACTGAAAGACAAAATTTTGTTGTTTTGTTTACTCCACATTTATTTTAATTCAACGTAATTTTTGAATATCGTGTAATTTACAGTGTGGCATAAAGGAAGTAAAAAAGCAACGAAGTTTTGTCGATGCCCCGATGGTACACTTTGCCAACATTTTGTCATATGTATATTTATTTGGGCATCAAAGCTTTTCGCTTATGAAGTTCTTGTTCCATTAAAAAAAACGACTAAAAATATTCTTTTTATAGAAAATTTGACCGACTTCAACTGTTTCTTTGTAACCATGTACACATGAAATAGGTAAACATTTCTTGTGATAAAATAGTCAAATATAAATGGTTTATTTACTGAGGTCAACAACATTGAATATATTGATGTATTTAGCTACTCCAAAACAAACATGTATGCTTCTTTCGAAGGCAGATTGTGAAGGTAAAACATTTCTTGTGATAAAATAGTCAGATATAAATAGTCGATTAACAGTTTATTTGCATTTGAGGTCAACAACATTGAATATGTTGATTTATTTAACTAATCCATTATGTGTATTTGTTAAAGGGATAATACAGTAAATAAAATAACGACGATTACATTTCTATAGCATATCAGGCGATACACTAGTCAGATATAAATAAATGTATGTAACAGGTATTATCGATGTTATACATGTTAAGACATTACACATGGCTATGTATTTAACTATCCCTATATATGTAACTGTTAAATGCTAAATATGGTGATAATAGTTAACACATTTTCATATCTAATATAAATCAATTAGAAAGAGACAAACTAAAGTAAACACAAAAAGTAATTGAATTGCATACGCTCTTGGTATTAAACAAGTATAATATAGTTGCATAGTAAATTTACAAATGACGCGGACAAAATGACTTTCCTTAGAAGATTGAAATGGACCATTATAGCAAAAAGTTGTTGTGATATAATAACTGAGTTATGTCATATATCAGGATATATGATTATATGCATTTGTTACTTTTTTATACTTTTATTTTGCACTAATGATGTCGACAAGTTTACGGTAGGTATAGTGTCCGGCTAGGATCGTGGTTTTTCTAGTGATTCGGTTAATTTTTTTTTAGTATAGTTCTGGCATTTTCGAGAGATAATACATGTGATAAGTTTAATTAACTGCTATTTTGTAATGATTGTAGTTTTTTACATTACTACCCATCTTATATTGAATACTATCCATGTTTTGTTCAACAAAGTAGCACAATTTCCTTGAATTTAATCACAGAAATCAGAGTTTGGTATTGTCCGGTTTTTTTAGAGTAGCCGTGGAATCGTCCTGGTTTTTAAACAAATGGTCCGGGTTTTTTTATCCAAAATTTGAATAAGAAAACAGATATCATAGACTTCAAAAAAATACTTTTTCTAGTTTATAATTGTAATTAAGTGAAGAACAATATCATACTTTCAAAATAAATCAAGAAAAACATATTACTACGTTAAGCAAAATGAAGATTTTTTTCAATTTAATGCAATATTTTCTGTTCGAAGAGCGTTCTACAACTACTTCCCAGTGTTCATTTAGAAATAACTTTATCTTTTAGTAAATGGTGTTTAGAACATAGTTCAGTGAAATCATATTCATTGTAACTTCAATTTCATGTTACTTTTGATTTTACAATTAATATTTCCATTGGTGAACCCTGGAGATTAACTAAAAAGAAGTAAAAAGCATAACAGACACCAGTAAAGAATCAGAAAAATTCTAAGATATAAAAGATATTCTACTAAAAGGGTCATGCCCCCGCTCCAATCAAAAAAATCCATTAAAAATAATATTTAAAAAAACACACATACGTTATCCACCCCATTGTTATTGCCATTGAAAATAAAGTTTGAATAAAATTTCATATATAATCAACAATGAAATTAATAGTGCATTAGCCTGAATATGATCCTTTAGACATGTTAGTAAAAAAACAAAATGTGTATATTATATGCTTTCACCAGCTAGATTTTCCAGTGCTTCGAACGACATCAGGAACAACATTGTAATGTCTTGATATATATATCCATATTTTCCATTTTTAAGCACTTTTCTTTTATTGAAAGGAAGTTATCATGGTGTTTAGTTGGTGTATGGCCAATTATTACATATACATAATCAGACTCCTCCTCACAGTAGTAGCATTTACACACTTTCAGTTTCCATTTCTTAAACAATAAGATAAATAATACAAGACAAATAGTTAATGAAATATTTCGAATGTATACTCTTTTTAAAACAAACATATATTTCACCTTACACAATATGATTAGGTATGTACGTCTCAATCCGAATTGTCTTTGCTTACATTTGATTGTTGACATCACGAATAAATTCTCTACATGCAATTTATAGGATGTGAGGAGAAGAATATATTTAAATATACGCACTCGAAATAGCCCGGACTGCTATCGAAAAAGCCCTGACATGAAGAAATGAATGTTGTCTCAAAATGTCGTTTTCAATGCAATAACAATATTTTGTAAATTGTCTGTATATCTAAGGATATATAGATTCCATGTATGCATTTCCGTCGACATTTACATTGGTATGTGTACGAAAATGACTTTATTCTGTATTTTGGAATAAAAGTATTGTAAGGCTAAATCTAATTTAATTAACTAAAAACAATGTCAGAATGATAATATCTTTTTATCTCAAATACTAACATATCTTGTATAACCTTGTTTATTAAACTAAAGCTCCTATGTTACGTCTTGTCAGAAAGGAAGTCTGTTTGTTTATATTTTAGATCATATTCACTCGAAAAATAGTGGTCACACTCGAAAATCCCGATCAAATTCCTCGAAAAACCACGATCCTAGCCGGACACTATAACTACTGTGAAGTCGCTTAGTGTACAGAATTGCACTAAATATCTCTGATTTACCATTTTATTCTATATTCAGGAAAAAAATATATATTAAAGTAAATTGATATATTACATTTAAATAATAATGATTTCATGTTTACAGGAGTAGGTTATTTTATCCGATGACGGTTTGTCTTTTGTGATTTATATTCAGCATGTTTGCCTTAAACAGCTATAATTAAATGTTCTGGGTTGAGTTCAATATCGTAGCAGCTACGTGGCTGCTATCAATATCTATGTTACAACTAGTCTATAGCTACACGTTCAGTAGTCAAAATCTACGTAGCACTACGTAGCAGCTATGATATTGAACGCAACGCGGCCCTGGATAATTTGAATAGCTACGAAATAAAATATATAGAAAAGTCAATTTATCAGGTAGGTAAGTCATAATCTTCTTGATGTTTGTAGCATAGGCTGAGTTTGCACTTATTTGAACTCTGAAGAATTAGTTAGTAAAGTTCTGACTCATAAGAACAACAGTAGTATACAGCTGTTCAATAGTAAACAAATTTAGCGATAACAAATCTGGGTTGCAAACAAAAACCGAGGGAATCATATCAACTACAAGAGGATTCATCATACTAAACCACATATTTAAGACAAATGAATTGGAAATTGTACTTCAATCCAAATAATAATAACTTCCTTGCAATTTCCCTATTCCCTGAAAACGTGCTGTCTGATTCTAGAGGGAAACTATGTCAATGTTTATAACTAGAATAGAGTTTGTTTTAATGTTTAATGTTGAATATCATCCCTCTAATACACCACCTTGTCAAACTTTAGACTTAAGAGTAAAATCATTATGTAGGTTTGTTCGTTCTCTCTTCGTTCGTCTATCGATTTTTGTGATTAAACAATCTTGTCGCGTCAATACAACTGGAAAATCCTTAAAAGTACAAAGAATCTAAATAAAAAACGCCAGTATTTTTTTGTCTTCATGATCCTCTTCAATGACACTCAAATCTCAACTTGGTAGCCAATTGAATCACAAAGATTGATCAAAACTTTACATGCTTTGCTACAAAAATAATAATAGAAGTCGGAGACACAAGGTATACAACTAGTACCACTACATCAGCCTTATATTATAGAAGCAAATTGAATCACAAAGATTGATCAAAACTTTCCAAGCTTTGCCACAAAAATAAAAAATAGAAGTCGGAGACACAAGGTATACAACTAGTACCACTAGATCAGCCTTCTATTATAGAAGCCAATTGAATCACAAAGATTGATCAAAACTTTCCAAGCTTTGCCACAAAAATAAAAAATAGAAGTCGGAGACACAAGGTATACAACAAGTAGCACTACATCAGCCTTCTATTATAGAAGCCAATTGAATCACAAAGATTGATCAAAACTTTACAAGCTTTGCCACAAAAATAAAAAAACAATAGAAGTCGGAGACACAAGGTATACAACAAGTACTACTACATCAGCCATCTATTATAGAAGCAAATGCATTTCAGTGAAGATCAAATCGCATGGATCCATTTTGGATGGATAAGAGCAATGTAATTGACATCAACTTGGGGTAATTCATGAATGTAGAAAGTAATATGTACGTGGTGGTATACAGGGTACAACATGTAAGTGTTTCTTACAATGCATGCATTTATAATTAGTGGTTGAAAAAGAAACTATTAACTACTTATTATTTGATAACATATACTTTGTTTTACTTGTAAATGCATTAGGAACACATTTGTAGCAATATGGTAAAAATTAAGAAATTTGAATTTTAATAACACTGATACAGCCTCTACTTGCTTTTAAAACTCGTACACTTACCATAGACCCGGTTTCGTCTGAAAAGGCAGATATTCATTTATGAACAGACATATTGTATACCCAAAAATTCGTTTTGTATGGTCATTCTAAACAAATTTAGGCAATATTCTACGACTCATAACTTAAAAAAACCACGGTGACCTATCCTTTTTATTATATTTTTGAAAAGGGAATAGTAAAATCCTCATGTTGGCAAAGTATAAGTAAATTCAATCTCGGGGAACATATACCGATGATATACCTTACGCCATTTCAATTGCTATTTTATAGTGTGGCTTTCTATGTTTTGATGTAACACTATTGTTTCAGATGAGGGTGAATGTTGGTACCCGTTTAGATGTTAAAACCAGTTGCATTTGTTTGCACCACTTCTTAGTCGTCAGGAGCCTGATGTTCAGTTGTTGTCGTGTATTGATGTAGATCATACGTATTTTTTACTACAGATACAGTTAAGTCGGCTTCATATCTTGACTTAGATCTAAAAATTGACAATGAGGGTCGGTTGAAAACAAACCTTTACGACAAAAAGAGATGATTTCAGCTTTCCAATTGTGAACTTTCCATTTCTAAGTAGCAACATTCCAGCAGCACCTGCATACGGGTATATATCTCCCAATTGATACGATATTTCCGTGATTGCATTTCCTATCATGATTTTCTTGATAGAGGGTTACTGCTCACAAGAAAGCTATTAAACCAAGAGTTCCAAATGGTGAAGTTGAAATCATCCTTTCGTAAATTTTACGGACGCCATCACGAGTTGGTTGACCGTTATGGAATAACCGTTTCACAAATGATATAGGATATATTCCTTACGTCGTAACTACAATCCCCTTCCCTTTCATGAATGTGACCTACCGAATTAAACTATTTACCGGATTTGTAATCACATAAGCAACACGACGGGTGCCACATGTAGAGCAGGATCTGCTTACTCTTTCGGAGCACCTGAGATCACCCCTAGTTTTTGGTGGGGTTCGTGTTGTTTATTCTTTCGTTTTCTATGTTGTGTCATGTGTACTATTGTTTTTCTGTTTGTCTTTTACATTTTTAGCCATGGCGTTGTCAGTTTATTTTAGATTTATGAGTTTGACTGTCCCTTTCGTATCTTTCCTCCCTCTTTTCTGGTTTCTTGTTTTTTTTTTATTTAGATAAGATTGTTTGTTTTTCACGTTTGAATTATTTTACTCGAGTCATTTTTGGCTACACATGAAATTATTATCGAGAGCATGCATTTTAAAATGATTATTTGTTATTTTTTGTAACTTGGATATAAGTTTGAGAAGCTTATGAATTAAATTTTAGAAATTGCGTCAAATCAATAAATATGAATTTGACAGATTATGCCCCTTGAAATAAAGAATTGAGCATTATATTTATTTTTGAAAAAAAAGTAGGAAAGAACAAAGCAAAAAAAACAACAACAATATCAAAATAGCACACACAAACAGAAATAGTGGATGTTATCTAAATTATTGGACTATACATTTCATTTCATTTTAATGTAAATATTTGATCAAATGAAAAATTAACATTAGTTATTAGTTTAGTATACCCATGCACCTTTATAAAATCAAAGGCATACATGTTAATCATTATACTCTATGCACTATAATTTCTCAAAAAGTTTATGTATAACATTATGTATTGTACTGTCGTGTTCTGTTTACAAGAAAAAAGGTACACAGAGATAAATACAGTAATTGAAAGTTTTATTTCATTCATTAGGTAATATTCCAGGTAAATAAAGGCAACAGTAGTATACCGCTGTTCAAAACTCATAAATCTATGGACAAAAAACAAAAACGGGGTAATAAACTAAAACTGAGGGAAACGCATTAAATATTAGAGGAGAACAACGACAGAACATTAAAATGTAACACACACAACAACAGACTAAGCATTAGACAACATCCGATGAGAATAACCAATATAACATCAGAACTAAATACATGAATTTGGGATAGAAAAGTAAACACTAAGTAAACACAAAATGACTTCTTATCTGACTTATACGTACATTAACGACAACGTTTACATGTTTTAGTAATTGACACACGAGAATTAAACTTAAAATTTAGGTAGATTTCCCCCTTTGTTTTATTTTATTCATTAAGTAATATTCCAGGTAACCCAAATGACTTCTAATCTGACTTATACGTACATTAACGACATCCTTTACATGTTTTAGTAATTGACACACGAGATTTAAACTTAAAATTTAGGTAGATTTCTTCTTTTTTTTATTGAAAAAAACAGCAAAAATACATTAAGTCAATGACTCCACTTCTCAAATAACTTCGTATGAATCATAACAAAATAATAAAGTTATCAAATATCTGTTCTAATACACCAAGAAGATAACCCAACAAAAAAAAAAAAAGCGAAATACATGTCGAGGGTAACGCTCATAGCGAAATGCATGTCGAGGCTTACGCTCATAGAGAAATTCAAGTTCTCAAATAGTTGACATATGACAAAGACACTATTTGAATGTTGAAGATTATAAATCGACTTCAATGGACATTTTAGACACAAGGCTGCTGTTACATGGCTGTACACTTTATTGCGATCCATTTTCTCTAATGGCTTCTTACGAATATTCGATCTCTTATCGAACATGCAAACTTAAGCATTTGCAAACTGTAATATGATGTTTGTTTTAAATATATTTATCAAATTTGTGAGCATATTAACGTGCTTGCTTTTATATGTTAATGACAAACAGTACAATACTAAAAGTACAATTTGGTATTTGTACTGTCTTGTTATAGGTTGACAACATGTATTAAGTGATTATAATAGTTCACAAACATTAGGATTATAGGAAAACAAAAGATATTAAATTGAAGAAAAACTTGAAAGTACAAAATGTCGTATAATATAAATCTGTCAAATATAGATTTGCAAAATAATTAACAATCATTTCATGATGTAATAACAATTACATAACTAATTGTACAGCACATAGGACTTACTTCTTCAATTCATTTCTCGTTGTTTGATACCCCAGTGCTTTATATTTGAACATCTTAATCACAATACAAACACAGAAGATCTGATGAATAACAATCTATAGATAACTACTCGTTAGTCTGTCAAAGTAATTTCAGCTGAAATACTTCGCAGGGTCATTCTGTATTACTGTTCGCCAATAAATGTATGAACAGTAGAACGTCTAGAAGTAAAAATTAACCGAATAAAGTACATTTAGCAATATAGGCATGCCATAATATATTTCTCTATGAAATAATTATAGTTATGTAATCAAACCCATAATTTTGCGGTGGAATATAATATTTATAACACTAAAACTTGCTCGCTATGATAAATATATCAAAAAATAAAATATAGTCGATCTCGATTTGTTTTTGTGAATACGTTACACCAGGTTTAATCCACTATTTTCTACATACGAAAATGTCTGGACCAAGTCAGGATTATTACAGTTGGTATCCATCTGTTTGGTATTTATGAGGTAATGATTTTGTTATTTGATACGGATTTTCCGTTTTAAATTTTCGTCGAAGTTCGGTATTTTTGTTATCTTATTTCTACGAAGTTGGGCCTGGTGTCCTTCTGCTTACTATGATGTAGAAACATAAGCATTGTGACACATGAAATGTTACAGAATGTTCATGATAGAAATCGTCGTCTACAGAATGTACGAGACGACATTCATATATGTACGACTAGATGTAAGAGAATATAAAGTTTGTCTGTTTTATTTCATTTTTGTTTCTTTGTTTTCGACAACTAATTTGCATATCTGATCCACCGTCCAAAGCACCAGTAACTACCAATAGGGGTTCATGCAGTTCAGTCTCTTAACTTCGATGTTTTGTAAACTGTTGTTTGTATCATTTATCATTTTCTTTTCTCTTCTCATTGCTAATGCGTAGTCAATTACTTATGTATAGGTTTGAATACCCTTTGGTATCTTTAGGTTCTCTTTCAAACCGGTTTGAAGTAAGATATGCGATAGTTATGAAACCAAAATAAAAAATCTCTCAGGTTAAGGTATACCATTGCTGGATTTGGCTATAAATGATTCTACTTTAAATGCCCATATATTATATATGTTGTCTACCAGAATATATACTAAGTTCTCCAAATGTTTCGTTGCGAACGTACATCATATACGTTTTCCAAAAGTGATATATCAGTGTTCTCACATAGTACAAATAATTTGTTCAATTTTTGGTAGATATTAGTTGCAAAACACCAAGAAAATCTTCGTTAAACGAATAACAAAAAATATCCTTAAATGTGCTTTCATTTCTTACAAGGGGCAATTATGTTGTTCCAATTGATAAAATTGGGTTTCTTCTTTGTATTATTATTTTTCTGTTCAGATTGCAACTGTTTTTTTATGATGTTTATATTTGTCTTTAACTTTGAATCCCATTTAATCTGTTACGATTTCTGTACAATACCAGACCAGTGTTTATGTTTGTCATATGCAAGAAGTAATTTTGTAGAAAGATCCTTTGTTTTCCTTTGCCTCAGCACATTCATATGTTTTCAATGCTTATTCTGTTAAAAAAAGCAGCGATTATGTTAATAGAATTTCTAGTTAAAAATATGTTAAAAGGTTGATGTATTACGACTTTAACTAGCTGTAAAACCAGGTATAGCCCACACTTTTCTTTTAAAAAAAACCTGTACCAAGTCAAGATTATTGTGTTGTGTTTCACTTGTTCCGTTGATTGATAGTTTGATTTTGTCAGTTGTTATGGACCTCCCCTCTATCACGACTTAACTAGATGTAAAACCTGTACCAAGTCAAGATTATTGTATTGTGTTTCACTTGTTCCGTTGATTGATAGTTTGATTTTATCAGTTGTTATAGACCTCCCCTCTATCACGACTTAACTAGCTGTAAAACCTGTACCAAGTCAAGATTATTGTATTGTGTTTCACTTGTTCCGTTGAATGATAGTTTGATTTTGTCAGTTGTTATAGACCTCCCCTCTATCACGACTTAACTAGCTGTAAAACCTGTACCAAGTCAAGATTATTGTATTGTGTTTCACTTGTTCCGTTGATTGATAGTTTGATGTTGTCGGTTTGTATGGACCTCCCCTCTATCACGACTTAACTAGCTGTAAAACCTGTATCAAGTCAAGATTATTGTTTTGTGTTTCACTTGTTCCGTTGATTGATAGTTTGATTTTGTCGGTTTGTATGGACCTCCCCTCTATCACGACTTAACTAGCTGTAAAACCTGTACCAAGTCAAGATTATTGTATTGTGTTTCACTTGTTCCGTTGATTGATAGTTTGATTTTGTCGGTTTGTATGGACCTCCCCTCTATCACGACTTAACTAGCTGTAAAACCTGTATCAAGTCAAGATTATTGTGTTGTGTTTCACTTGTTCCGTTGGTTGATAGTTTGATTTTGTCGGTTGTTATGGACTTCCCCTCTATCACGACTTAACTAGCTGTAAAACCTGTATCAAGTCAAGATTATTGTGTTGTGTTTCACTTGTTCCGTTGATTGATAGTTTGGTTTTGTCAGTTGTTATGGACCTCCCCTCTATCACGACTTAACTAGCTGTAAAACCTGTACCAAGTCAAGATTATTGTATTGTGTTTCACTTGTTCCGTTGATTGATAGTTTGATTTTGTCGGTTGTTATGGACATCCCCTCTATCACGACTTAACTAGCTGTAATACCTGTACCAAGTCAAGATTATTGTGTTGTGTTTCACTTGTTCCGTTGATTGATAGTTTGATTTTGTCGGTTGTTATAGACCTCCCCTCTATCACGACTTAACTAGCTGTAAAACCTGTACCAAGTCAAGATTATTGTATTTTGTTTCACTTGTTCCGTTGATTGATAGTTTGATTTTGTCGGTTGTTATAGACCTCCCCTCTATCACGACTTAACTAGCTGTAATACCTGTACCAAGTCAAGATTATTGTATTGTGTTTCACTTGTTACGTTGATTGATAGTTTGATTTTATCAGTTGTTATAGACCTCCCCTCTATCACTACTTAACTAACTGTAAAACCTGTACCAAGTCAAGATTATTGTGTTGTGTTTCACTTGTTCCGTTGTTTGATAGTTTGATTTTGTCGGTTGTTATGGACCTCCCCTCTATCACGACTTAACTACCTGTAAAACCTGTACCAAGTCAAGATTATTGTATTGTGTTTCACTTGTTCCGTTGATTGATAGTTTGATTTTGTCGGTTGTTATGGACCTCCCCTCTATCACGACTTAACTAGCTGTAAAACCTGTACCAAGTCAAGATTATTGTGTTGTGTTTCACTTGTTCCGTTGATTGATAGTTTGATTTTGTCAGTTGTTATGGACCTCCCCTCTATCACGACTTAACTAGCTGTAAAACCTGTACCAAGTCAAGATTATTGTATTGTGTTTCACTTGTTCCGTTGATTGATAGTTTGATTTTGTCGGTTGTTATGGACCTCCCCTCTATCACGACTTAACTAGCTGTAAAACCTGTACCAAGTCAAGATTATTGTGTTGTGTTTCACTTGTTCCGTTGATTGATGGTTTGATTTTGTCAGTTGTTATAGGCCTCCCCTCTATCACGACTTAGCTAGCTGTAATACCTGTACCAAGTCAAGATTATTGTATTGTGTTTCACTTGTTCCGTTGATTGATAGTTTGATTTTATCGGTTGTTATGGACCTCCCCTCTATCACGACTTAACTACCTGTAAAACCTGTACCAAGTCAAGATTATTGTATTGTGTTTCACTTGTTCCGTTGATTGATAGTTTGATTTTGTCGGTTGTTATGGACCTCCCCTCTATCACGACTTAACTACCTGTAAAACCTGTACCAAGTCAAGATTATTGTGTTGTGTTTCACTTGTTCCGTTGATTGATAGTTTGATTTTGTCAGTTGTTATAGACCTCCCCTCTATTTCGACTTAACTAGCTGTAAAACCTGTACCAAGTCAAGATTATTGTGTTGTGTTTCACTTGTTCCGTTGATTGATGGTTTGATTTTGTCAGTTGTTATAGGCCTCCCCTCTATCACGACTTAGCTAGCTGTAATACCTGTACCAAGTCAAGATTATTGTATTGTGTTTCACTTGTTCCGTTGATTGATAGTTTGATTTTGTCAGTTGTTATGGACCTCCCCTCTATCACGACTTAACTAGCTGTAAAACCTGTATCAAGTCAAGATTATTGTGTTTTGTTTCACTTGTTCCGTTGATTGATAGTTTGATTTTGTCGGTTTGTATGGACCTCCCCTCTATCACGACTTAACTAGCTGTAAAACCTGTACCAAGTCAAGATTATTGTATTGTTTTTCACTTGTTCCGTTGATTGATAGTTTGATTTTGTCGGTTTGTATGGACCTCCCCTCTATCACGACTTAACTAGCTGTAAAACCTGTACCAAGTCAAGATTATTGTGTTGTGTTTCACTTGTTCCGTTGATTGATTGTTTGATTTTGTCGGTTGTTATGGACCTCCCCTCTATCACGACTTAACTATCTGTAAAACCTGTACCAAGTCAAGATTATTGTATTGTGTTTCACTTGTTCCGTTGATTGATAGTTTGATTTTGTCAGTTGTTATAGGCCTCCCCTCTATCACGACTTAACTAGCTGTAAAACCTGTACCAAGTCAAGATTATTGTGTTGTGTTTCACTTGTTCCGTTGATTGATAGTTTGATTTTGTCGGTTGTTAAGGACCTCCCCTCTATCACGACTTAACTAGCTGTAAAACCTGTACCAAGTCAAGATTATTGTATTGTGTTTCACTTGTTCCGTTGATTGATAGTTTGATTTTGTCGGTTTGTATGGACCTCCCTTCTATCACGACTAAACTAGCTGTAAAACCTGTACCAAGTCAAGATTATTGTGTTGTGTTTCACTTGTTCCGTTGATTGATAGTTTGATTTTGTCAGTTGTTATGGACCTCCCCTCTATCACGACTTAACTAGCTGTAAAACCTGTACCAAGTCAAGATTATTGTGTTGTGTTTCACTTGTTCCGTCGATTGATAGTTTGATTTTGTCGGTTGTTAAGGACCTCCCCTCTATCACGACTTAACTAGCTGTAAAACCTGTACCAAGTCAAGATTATTGTATTGTGTTTCACTTGTTCCGTTGATTGATAGTTTGATTTTGTCAGTTGTTATGGACCTCCCCTCTATCACGACTTAACTAGCTGTAATACCTGTACCAAGTCAAGATTATTGTATTGTGTTTCACTTGTTCCGTTGATTGATAGTTTGATTTTGTCGGTTTGTATGGACATCCCCTCTATCACGACTTAACTAGCTGTAAAACCTGTACCAAGTCAAGATTATTGTATTGTTTTTCACTTGTTCCGTTGATTGATAGTTTGATTTTGTCAGTTGTTATAGACCTCCCCTCTATCACGACTTAACTAGCTGTAAAACCTGTACCAAGTCAAGATTATTGTATTGTGTTTCACTTGTTCCGTTGATTGATAGTTTGATTTTGTCAGTTTGTATGGACCTCCCCTCTATCACGACTTAACTAGCTGTAAAACCTGTACCAAGTCAAGATTATTGTATTGTGTTTCACTTGTTCCGTTGATTGATAGTTTGATTTTGTCGGTTTGTATGGACATCCCCTCTATCACGACTTAACTAGCTGTAAAACCTGTACCAAGTCAAGATTATTGTGTTGTGTTTCACTTGTTCCGTTGATTGATAGTTTGATTTTGTCAGTTGTTAGGGACCTCCCCTCTATCACGACTTAACTAGCTGTAAAACCTGTACCAAGTCAAGATTATTGTATTGTGTTTCACTTGTTCCGTTGATTGATAGTTTGATTTTGTCAGTTGTTATAGACCTCCCCTCTGTCACGACTTAACTAGCTGTAAAACTTGTACCAAGTCAAGATTATTGTATTGTTTTTCACTTGTTCCGTTGATTGATAGTTTGATTTTGTCAGTTGTTATGGACTTCCCCTTTTACAATGTACTCAGGTGTCCAGTATATTGTGATAATTTTTAACCACATACGATTTAGTTATATTTTCAATTAAAGTTGATGACACATTTTAATATCATTTTACATCTTCAAAAAAAAGGAGCAACAAAAACTTACCCACAATTCTTACAATATCTGAAAATGACAAATGATTAAGAACAACTAATATAACTATACTGCACTGATACTAATATACATGTGCAATGTTTTTTGTGTCTTTTAAAAGCAAAATATATTACAAGATACAAATATGTATATATATATAACGGTTTGATGAAAGACACCAAAGGCAGAAAACATTAGCAGTTAAAAAAAATATTTTGTGTTTTCTTAATCTAGTATTATATGTTTATTATTCACTGATTAAGTTATATATTGTGTTTGCTATCTTCATTTGTTTTCTATCTTTAGCCATGGCGTTGTCAGTTTGTTTTAGATTTATGAGTTTGACTGTCCTTTGGTATCTTTCGTCCCTCTTTCATTTGGTGCTTCAATAATTTAAGAAATGTTAAGATTGATGAACCAATTTGTTATTATTCAAAAGTCCAACATGCTTGATATTGTACAAAAGAAGTAAATAAAACAGTTTCGTTATAACAAATACATATCATTGTTTGTTTCAATATTTCAAAATAGTTCTAACAGTTTGTCAACCTGTAATCTATTATTGACGAATATATAACATAAGTTGTTATGCTCTTTAGTGAAAAGGCCGTTTAGAGAAAGAACACGACCGTAAGAAAAGGTCCAAGACAAAACATGAAATACAAATATTTATCATAATTATATGCCATACTATAACAATACTAAGTTTAAGGTCAATGAGTTCCCAGGGAAAAATACCATGAATGTGGTTGTATGGTACTACACGTATGTACTCATTTTAAAGTGTTAGAATTAGATAGAAAACCAAAAGTTATTTGGAACCAAGTTTTAATTTCTGCTAATATTTTTTATATTAAAATCATAGACTGGTCCGTCACCTTTCTAATGTTGAGTTAATTTGTTAAGCTATAAACTCATTTATTATCTCTTATAATCTTTTTTTACAGAGGTCCATTTCTCTGTATATAAACCATAAAATTTAATCTGAAACAGTCTGAGTTTCTGTTGCAATATCTTATTTGTATTTAACAGCGTTAATGGTACAACATTTATTGTACCAGATCTACATTTCGACATTTATTATCTCGTAAGTAATACATGTACTGGAGTATTAAGTATTTCAAATGTTTTTCGAAAACCGTTGAAGTGCTGATAAAACCAACAAGAACAAGATGTAAAAGTGAAACCCGGATTGACATGATGTGTTGATGCCGTTGTCAGACGAACATATACTCTACGTCACTGTTTATTTGATAGAAATATGCCAGTATTTTAGAACCAAAAGTAAAACTAAAAAAACTAGTAAAACTGAAATAATTATTGAAAATGAGTTTGAGTATTCAAACTTTTACCGGGTAAATCATGATAAAATTTTAAACAAATATCAGGACTGCTACACTCATTAAAGATACCAGACATACTTCGTCAATTTGTTACGCATGCCCAATACAGTTCAAAAAACAATTTACATGACTAATTTTAATAAGAAGCTGAACAGAATAAAAAGAAAAAATTAAAAACCAATTGTTCAAAGAACAATTGAAGGTCTTTCCACCAATAAGGATCTATTTTGATATGAAAATATTAAAATTCAGTTGAAAATGTCAGTTCCTATGGCTAAATGATATATAAATATGAATTTCAAGCAAAGGTCAAAATCTAGAACGTCCAATTAACCTATGACCTTGACCTCAATTTCAAGGTCATAAACCAAGGATCCCAAATTAAAAGACCCTAGGTCTGTATTATGTAAGGTTCATGAGTAATATCACTTTACGCATAATTCCAAATATAACAGGGGCAAAAATCCCATTTATTCTCTTCGCACCCTTCCAATCAAAATTTATAATTTACGACATGTCGCAACTAACAATTTAGTAAAAATAATTTGTTGAAATCTTATAAGGTTAATGAAAAAGAGTGAAAATAAGCAAAAATCAAAATTTAGAATTTGACCTTGACCTTTGACCTTGACCTAATTTTCATTTTTTTGGACCAAGGATCTTAAATCAAAAGACCCTAAGCCTTTACTTTATAATGATAATGAGTTATATTACCATACAACTAATATAAGATATAAAAGGGGGAAAAGTCGCATCAAATGTTTACGTACCCTTTTAACTAAAATTTACGTGTTACGCCATGTCGTAACACACATTTTGTGAAAATATTTTGTCGATATCTTATAGGATTTCTGAAAATAAGAGATAACAAGCCAAAATCATATTTTTGAACATGACCTTGACCTTTGACCTTGACCTCATTTTCATTTTTTTGGACCAAGGACCTCAAATCAAAAGACCCTAGGCCTCTATCACTAATGGTTTTCCAGTAACAAATTTATTTCATTTATTTCATTACAAAAGGGGAAATAACTCTCATATGGAGTCTTCGTAAAGCTTTGGTGAAAATAAAACGTAACATCCTGAGGATATAACGAGCAATTTGGAAAAATAAATTTGTCGCTTTCCTTTACGGTTGCGGAGGAGATATGATAACAAGAAAAACAGTGTTTGGGGAGATAACTCTTACAAAGAAAAGTGTTCGGTTAAACAGGGTCAGTTTCAAAAGCGTATAGACTGAATGATATCATATACAAAAAAACTAAGCGACATCTTGTGAAACATTTTTACACCGCAAGAAAAAAATTAGGTGGAAGAAAACAAAAATAATCAGAACAAATACAATAGGTCTTTCCACAAGAAAGGTGGAAAGACCTAATAAGAATCATCAAGTAATATGACCGCAAGGCTGTCCTGTGACTGTACTTATTGTAGAAATGTAATAAAGATACATTTACTGTTACAAAGAGGTAACACAACGCGTGGTGATTGAAAGAATATCAACCCCTATATGCAGAAATGATCAAGTCAAAGAAGACCACACAAAAGATTAATGACAAATAACCTTGATTTACACATGCATTGAATAATGGCGTTTAATCTTGTTCCTTTGTCTGTCGAGCTTTGAACCTGACTGTGATAAAGATTTAGAAAACTATCTTTGAGAGCGGCTCATCATCAACATATTTAAGTGAAAGCGAGTAATTAATGTACTGCACCACCTAGCAAAATTTGATGTTTGTATATAAAACAAGGGTTAAAATCATATTATGTAAACACCATATACTCATAAATTTTAATGTAAGCTGAAACACCCATACGGCAAAGAGAATCCTTGGTTTTGCTCCTTTTTTGTATTATAATTTATTATGACGGGCCTTATTACACAGTAAGAATTTGCTCTTTGGCCTATAGTTGCGTACATTGACTGAATTTGGTATCTGGTGAACAGTTGTCCAATTGTCAATCATACTATATTGTTTTATCTAAAGTTTATAATAAGAACTTTCATCGATTGTTCTCTTTTTTTCAATTGAAAATTTTGCAGTGTTTTTATGATGCAATTCAGCGTCATGTGTTTTGCCTTTCTGAAATTTGGTAGTGCTATGATATTGTAATTGTCAAGTTATTTATCTTGATCTAGTTTGTTGTATGCGGTCCAATAAGATGTTTCCATGATTGGGTTGTTCATTATTTTTATTTGTTTACAAAAATGTTTACAAATCAGTTGAGCAATCATTGATATTGATGGAATTATCAGAACCTTGTATTTGACTTGCATAGTGATTTAAGAACGATCACAATCTACGGTGCGAAATTTAAACTTTTATGGTGTTCTAGAAGTTGCAGTAGTAACCATATGTACAGACACAAACATTATTCAAACAAGGATGTATTATAGGCTTTCTTTTCACTGAATAAGTTATAGTGAAACAAGAATGACATTGTTTTTGCGAATCTTTTATTTTTGTTTGTTATATTGATTTGGCGCTTCAATGTTCTAAGAATGTAAAGATTGATGAGCCACGCTTGCTTTCATTTAACAAGCCCATTAATGTTGTAGTACGTAAAAAGTAAATCAAACAGTTTTCTTATTACAGATAACAATCATTCTTTGTTTCAAATTTCAAAATAGTTTTAACAGTTTGTCAGCCTTCAATCTATTATTGCCGAATATATAACATTAGTTCTTGGTATGCCCTTTAGTGTAAATGCCGTTTAGAGAAAGAACACGATCGTCTGAAAAGATCCAAGATATAACATGGTATGCAGATACTTATTATAAATATATGTCATACCATAGTAATACTTACAGGACTTGGCATCCTCTGTAAAAGATTATAAGAGATAATAAATGAGTTTATAACGAATGAACTCAATATTAAAAAAGAAGACGGATCAGTCTATCATTTTGATATAAAAAAAAAATTGCAGAAATTAAAATTCGGTTCCAAATAACTTTTTCTATCTGATTCTTTGTATTAAATAACTCTTTAGAATTGATATATAATTGTAGTATCTTACAATCACATTCATGTTTACCAGTCATCAGAACCAAAAAGTAAGACTTAAAAATAGCAAAATCGTCAGAATTTTTGAAAAAAAGAAGATTTCGTTAAGTATCCAAATTTTTACCTGGATCATCATGATAAAACTTAATAATAATATCAGGACTGCAAAACTCATCAAAGATACCCGACATGCTTCGTCAATTTGTTACGCATGCCAAATGGAGCTCAAATAACAATTTACATGACTTTTTTTGACACAAAGTTGAAAAGCATAAACAGAAGAAAAAAAGAAGATTCATTAAGTTATATGGCCACAAGGCTGGCATGTGACTGTATTTATTGCAGAATTATAATAAAAGTACCTTTTCTTGTTATACAGAGGTAAAACAAAGTATGGTGATTCAAGGAATACCAACCACTATATGCAATTTGATCAAGTCGAATGAGAGCACACAAAAGCATTGATTAGTGACAAATAATGTTGATGGACACATGAATCGATTAATGGCGATTTATTTTGTTTGTATGTTGAACTTTGAACCTGAGTGTGATAAAGATTTAGACATATAGAAACCTATCTTTGAGAGTCGCACATCATCAACAGATTTAAGTGAAAAATACTAATTATTGTGTACTGCACCACCTTAGCAACATTTGATGTTTGTTTTTAAAACAAGGGTTAAAATCATATGATCTAAACATTGCTCATTGACCTATAATTGTGTGCATTTCCTTAATTTGATATCTGGTGGACAGTTGTCCAATTGTCAATCATACCACATTGTTTTATCTAAAGTTTATATTAATCATTCTCATCGTTTGTTTTCTTTTTGTCAATTGAAAATTTGATGCAGTTAAGCGTCATGTGTTTTGCCTTTCTGAAATTTGGTAGTGTTATGACATTGTAATTGTCAAGTTATTTATCTTGACCTAATTTGTTGTATGTGGTCCAATTAGTTAATATCTACATGATTGGATTGTTCATTATTCATATTTGTTTCCACAAAATATTTACAAATCAGTTGATCAATCGTTGATACTGATGGAATGTTCAGAATCTTGTATTTGACTTGCATAATGTTTCAAGAACGATCACAATCTACGGTAAGAAATTTAAACTTCTACGGTGTTCTAGAAGTTTCAGTAGTATGAGACACAAACATTATTCAGACATGGATGTATTCGTATTCTTAGAAGTTCTCTGGAGTTGTTGGATTGACACTTTCAAATTATAAACAAAAGCTTTCTAGTTTGTAAACTAATTTTAGATAATATTCCGATTGGATTCCGAAAAAAGGTCAACGACATAACATGAATCATAATTATGTGTTTCCTCAATCTAGTAGTACAGGTTTATTATTTTCTGATTAAGTTGAAGGGAAAAATCAATGACATCTATTTTACAATTCTTTCATTTTTGTTTGTTATCTTGTTTCGGGGCTTCAATGATCTAAGAAATGTAAAAAGATTGATGAACCACTTTTGCTTTCATTTAACAAGCACATTGATGTTATGTTTATGTATGTACTTACGAAAGAAGTAAATCACACAATTTTCTTATAACAAAAAATAATCATTGTTGGTTTCAATATTTCAAAATAGTTCTAACAGTTTGTCAGCCTAAAATCTAATACTGAGGAATATAAAACATAAGTTGTTGGTATGTCCTTTAGTGTAAATGCCGTTTAGAGAAAGAACACGAGCCTTAGAAAAGATCCAAGACATAACATGAAATGCAAATACTTATTATAAATATATATATACCATTACAATACTTACAATCCTTGATAGCTGTAAAAGATTATAAGATATAATAAATGAGTTTATAATTTAACGAATTAACTTAATATTAAGAAAACGAATCAATATTTGATCTTAAAAAAAAATAGCAGAAATTAAAACTCGGTTCTAAATAGACGACTTATGGTTTTCTATCTTTTTATTTGAATTACACTTTGAAATACATTACAATCACATTCGTGTTATTTTTTCCATGGGAATTCATTAACCTTAAACTTTTATTTAATAAAAACTTTCTGATCTTTAACTACTAATTGATAGTTAGATTTCTGATATATTACATTATAAAAGTATATAAATATTATCTGATATTCCTCTGTCTATAAACCATCAACTTTAATATGAAGCAGTCTTAGTTTCTATCACAACGGAGATTTTATCATTTTTTTCTCATTTGTATTAACAGCATTAATGGTACAAAATATTTTGCACCATTTCAACATTTCGACATTTCATAGCGCTTCAGTAATGCTGGATTATTTTTAAAAGTATTTAAAAAGATTTCGTAAAACGTTGAAGTGCTGATGAAACCAACAAGAACAACGTGTAAAAGTTAAACCCATATGGATATGATGTGCTATTACTGTTGTCAGACAAACAAATATCCTACGTCACTGTTTATTGATAGAAATATACCAGTAGTTCAGAATTAAAAAGTAAGACTAAGAAAGAGTAAAACCGACAGAATTATTGAAAATAAAGATTTCGTTGATTTTTCAAATTTCACAGGGAAAATCATGATAAACTTAATACTAATATCAGGACTGCAAAACTCATTAAAGATACCAGACATACGTTGTCAATGTATTACGCATGCCCAGTGGAGCTCAACTAACAATTGACATGACTTATTTTAACACGAAGTTGAAGAGCATAAACCGGAAAAAGAAAAATCATTAAGTGTTATGGCTACAAGGCTGTCCTGTGACTGTACTTAATGTAGATTGTAATAAAAATACCATTCTTGTTACACTGAGGTAAAAACAACTCGTGGTGATTCAAGGAACCAACCACTATATGCAGAATTGATAAAGTCAAATGACACCATACCAAAGCATAGATAAGAGGAAATAATTTTGATGTACACATGAATCAAATAATGGCTTTTTTATTTTTTTCTGTTCTATGTTGAACTTTGAACCTGAGTTTGATAAAGATTAAGACATATATAAACCTATGTTTGAGAGTAGAACGTCATCAACATAATTTAGTGAAAGCGACTGATTAATGTATAACAAACACCACCTGATGTTTGTATTTAAAGCAGTTAGTTCAAATCACATGATGGAAACACCATATACTCGTTAATTGCAACGTTAGTCTTAAATACTTATACGGCAAAAATGATCCTTGGTTCTGCTACTTTGAATTGTGTTATAATTTGTTATGACGGGCCAAATTATGCAGTAAGGGATTTGCTCATTTCCTTAATCAGATATCTGATTGATAATTGTCCAATTGTCAATCATACCACATTGTTATATTTTTACATTAAGCACTCTCGTCGTTTTTTTTTTTTGTTAATCGAAAATTTGATGCAATTAAGCTCTATGTCTTTTTAAAATCGCCGCCATATAGCATTTTTGTGCTATTGCGACGTGAGGCAACCAACAATTAATAAATCTGTTTTTTAATTTGTTAATGTTATGATATTTTAATTTTCACGTTAATCATCTTTACCTAATGTGTTGTGTATGGCTCAAACAGACGTCACATAATTGGGTTGTTCACCATTTATATTTGTTTACAAGAAATGTTTACAAATCAGTGTAGCAATTTTGATATTGATGGAATGATAAGAAATTTCTATTTATCGTAGCCTAATTTGTTGTATGCGACCCAATACGATTTTTCATGATTGGGCTGTTTATCATTTATACTTGTTCGCAAAAAATGTTATCAAATCACTAGATCAATCATTGAAAATGATTTAAATGGATACAACTGGATCATAATCTACTGTTCGAAATTTAAATTTTGACTGTGTTCTTCAAGTTTCAGTAGTAACCAGATATACAGACAAAAAGTTATTCAGACATCGATATATTGGTGTTTATAGATGTTCCTTTGAGTTGTTGTATTCATACTTTGTAAACTAATCTTAAATAATATTCGGTTTGATTTTCAAAAGAGTTAGGAGAAAAGTCCGGACAAAGAAAAGACATTGCTATTCTCGTGGTGTTTTGTCTGTTGCTTGGTCCGTTTCTGTGTGTGTTGCGTTTCGGTGTTGTGTCGTTGTTCTCCTCTTATATTTAATGCGTTTCCCTCGGTTTTAGTTTGTTACCCTGATTTTGTTTTTTGTCCATGGATTTATGAGTTTTGAACAGCGGTATACTACTGTTGCCTTTATTTAACAGTCTATGTGGCATTTAAATTTGTATACTATTTTTGGAAAATTTGTACAATAAATCACGACAGGTCAAAATATTGTCATGATGAGTTATTGTCATGATGGAAACCTGATGCAAAGGTCATTGTTGTTATCCAAAAACATTGTGACTGCATTGGTAATCGTAGGATAAATAAAAAACGCAATTATAAGGCAAAGCAATGGAATCACACAAAATACAGCCAATAGCGCGGAAGACATAACTATCAACATGATAAAATAAACTGGTCCTTACATGTTAACACTGCCTGGATTTATACTAGTGTTTTAAATAGGTTTTCAGCTCTATTTTGTATTCCTGCCGTGCAACTCATTAAATTACAGATGACAAAGGGTAACAAAAACAATACATTGATGTGTCAGAATGACATGTATGGCCTTGTTTTCAAAAACGATTGCAAGCTCAATATGGGAAAGACTTTAAACAATAGTCTTAATAACTGTTATTATATCGATTTTATTAAAGCTCAAATCATTGCTTTGATTTCGGCAAAAATCAGAGGAATGGAACCTAATGTATATATGACCTGTAACTCATCACAATAGACTCACAAACTAAATATCAACTCAAAATATTCGAATGCGTTTAAAAACCAAACGTATATACATGTTATTTTCACGATATCTTAAGTATAGCGCTTAATTTCTGCCAAAATAAGTGGAGCAGAACCGAACGATTATCAATCTGTAGCTTAACATATTAGATTGACATACTAAAGACCAACAGTCTGTAAATGCGTTTTGGAAACATTCCGTCTATAGTGGGTTGTTGAATGATCGAACGATGGAATGACGAACAAGGGTTAAACTACATGGTCCCAATGTTTCGCAGTAGTGCATGTATCAATTTATTTATGATTATAACATGAACAGTATTATTGAGGAACAATGTAATCCTTTCGGATTCTAAAAATTATGGTGCAAAACATTTTGTGAAAATAATGTTTTTTCAGACCTAGTTACAAGCAGATAACAGACTAACTCAGATATTATGATATAACGAATATTTTACGAAAGGCAAATGAAAATGTATACTTACTTATAATTAACTCTACAATAAATAGAAAAACATTGATTGTTGTAACATGTATCAGATAATGCAATTACAGTAAAATTGAATGATATGGACAAATGCAATGTTATTTGGAAAAATAAATATAGAAATAGGAATGTCAAATCATCTTTGAAATACTAAATTAAACAAAATTTTCCAGCACGCTACAATGAAAAACGTTTATTAACGATATTCATTCCCCTCAGTTTTAGTTTGTTACCCCAATTTTGTTTCTTGTCCATAGATTTACGAGTGTTGAACAGCGGTATACTACTGTTGCCTTTATTTAACAACGATATTCATCAAATATTCTAAAACAAAATGTCTGTAATAAATCAGTGAATGGATCATGTTATCTTGAATACAGATCAGATAAATATAACTGGTTAACATTTTACAATTGTTGTGAAGTAGTACTTTCGACCTGTCATACAAATCTAGTCACTCCCATCAACTTTGAGGTTTTAATCATTTCCTTATAAACCTGTCAACCTTTGCGATTACAATTTCGATATTTCCGATTAAACTACAGCTCACAATTGGACGTTGTTAAACATACGATTCAACTAACAAATCAACAAATGTACTATTCAATAATGACGTAAAATGTGACATTCTGATATTAAAGACTAAAACAACAAATGACGAAAATAAAAAGAAGTGACAATACAAATAGATGAACAAGATATACAACAGCTAAACGAATATCCTCAGTCTTACTGAACGGTATCTCAAACATAACTTCAACTGTAGTCAATCGAATCATAGGTATTTTATTCATATGATTTTCACCACGTGACTTTTGCCCTTTTGATTAAATTACTTCTCTTAGTCGAAGATTGAAATTATAAATTATATCAAATTTTCGGATACTCCACTCCATTTCCGCCATGGATCTAAGACTAATGTGTTTTAGAAAACTTCCTTTGACGGATTTTTACAAAAATGTTTTGTAAATCTGAGGGAAAATGCTGAAAATTTGACTTCTTACAAAATGGGAAGGTCATCATGTTTTAAAAGAATTAGAACGTAAACTTAAGAAAGCAGGTAGTTTTAAAGTTATTAAGCTTTAAAATTCAACATACAAAGTGTTTCCCCTTAATGCTGGTCTCAACCAGGTGATAGTACAGTAAATCAACTAGCAGAAATATATAATACTATTATTTCCAATCTTGATCAAGGAAAAGATATTCGCTTTATTTTTTGCGATATTTCCAAAGCTTTTGACAAAGTTTGGCATGATGGTTTACTATATAAATTGAAAGCTTTTGGTATCCATAGTAATAATTGATTGGGTAGGGGATTACCTAGGTGACAGATGCCAGAAAGTTGTTTTGGATGGGTTTTATTCATCTCAAAAAGGTACCAGTGCTGGGGTACCCCAAGGCTCGGTTCTGGGTCCATTCCTTTTTTTTACTTATATTAATGATAAAGTGGAAAATATGAGTAATCATATTAGATTATTTGCAGATGACACCTCTTTATATGCCATTATTGATGATGACTATGATACTGTTTCTATGTCTTTGACTGATGATCTTGGGAGAATCAAAACATGGGCTGAAAACTGGGCTGTAACCTTTAATCCTTCCAAAACAGAAACCCTTTTATTTTCTAGAAAAGATATCAATCCTCCCCCTTAATACTTTGGCATTGAAGGGGGCCAAATAAAAGAAGTTAAAAGTCACTGTCACCTAGGTCTCAACTTTGAGATTAAGGCTAATTGGAAATTACATATAAATGTAATTTATAAAAAAAGCATGTTCTAGATTACATTTATTAAGACAAGTAAAATATAGTTTGGATCGAAATGTACTTATTATAATTTATACAGCATTTATTCGCCCTATTCTAGAATATGCAAACATTATATGGGATGATTGTACTTTACAAGAAGCTAACTTATTAGAAAGTGTTCAAATTGAAGCTGCTCGTATTATTACTGGTCTCCGACGTACAACTTCTCTTAAGAAATTATACACTGAAATAGGTCTTGAAAAATTATCAGACAGAAGGAAGAAGCATAAACTTGCTACATTTTATAAAATAAAAAATGGATTTTCTCCAAGTTATATGATAGATTTATTAGAACCTTGTTTTCCCACACCGAATGATTACAATCTTAGGAGAGACACTCAGAATTATACCATCCCAATGTGCAGAACAGTTTCATATTATAAAAGTTTCATACCTTCTGTTGTTAAACTCTGGAATGAATTAGATGCTAATGCTAAAAATGCTTTGTCGATTAACCAGTTCAAATCTGTACTTGATAAAATATATAAATATAAACCAGAGATTCCTCCTAAATATTTTTGTTCAGGTATAAGAAAATTTAATATTATTCATTGTCAATTACGAAACGATGCAAGTAATTTAAATTCTCACTTGTTTCATGATTTTTTGACAGAAGAACCTTCCTGTCCTAAATGTTTATATCAATGTGAAGACAACCAACATAATTTTTTTGATTGTCCATCATACACTATTAACAGGTTCACACTCCTTGATAAACTGTATGCTTATGGAGTTGATATTGATTTAAACTTGATACTGTTTGGTGATCAATCTATGAGTATTGAAGACAATGTGCAAATAGTTAAGGCTGTTCATGAATATATAAAAAAATCAGAGAGATTTGTATAATGAAATGTATTTTATAGTCCAAAACCAAATTAACTTTTACTTTGTATGTCTGTATTTTATATTATATTAAGCTCTTAGACCCGAACCAGCGGAAAAATAATTAAAATTGAAACAAAAGTTATAAGGAAACGACAGTACTTTGAAATTAATATTATTAATTTCTTAATTTTTTTTTTCTTTTATTATTAACATTCTAAATTCTTTTTATATTATTATAATTCTTTAATGTATCAATATGGTTACTACTCGCTGTCGTTTTTCTTCAGGTGCAATAATTTAGTAAAAATAAGTACATGATATCAAACATGTGGTTTTAAAAATGAGTTATTAAATTTATTATTTTAGATAGCTGACTTGAGACCATTTAATTTAATTTGAGACCTCTAAATCAATGTTGGAGTTTATAACCTAGAACAGTAGAATACTAACACTTTTTTTCATAATTTATTTTTGTATTAATTTTCTGAGTTAACATTTGAAGCATTTTAAAATAGTCATACTTTTGATTTGAGTTAACTATTTGAAACATCATTCCAGTCAGCTAAGAGTTATTTTTGAAAAATTAATTCTGTTTTGTCTTTATGTTTGTGTATGTGTTGCTTTGTTTGAATGTAATATATTGTACCTTGTTTTGTGGAGAGGGCTTACATAGGCTATGCCTGTTGCCCAATCCAATTCAATTTATTTGAATAAAATATTGATTAAACTAAACTCCCCTTAATGCTGACAAATCATGAACAATATCTTCTTGTATCTTGATTTCTGTTCTGAATCTTGCGTTTTGGCGATTTTTACTATTATAATCTTCAATCAATCCTATTTCTATCTTATTTTTTTAGACATCATTTTTCAAATATGACGTCATTTTTGTGCTGTTTCTGCAATTCAAATGTCTGCACGACGTTATATTGTGCCTTTTCACCACTTCATATGTGACGTCATTGTTATGACTTTTTGAGTTCAGGCCTGGACTGAGTCGGGTGTGTCTACTTTCTGTGTTGGTCTTCAATGTATTATGTATTCGGGTTTTGTTTCTGTAATTAGTTAAGACGTCAGTTTAACATGTAAATCTTTGATATTCATTTGATAAAATTTACTGTTTGCAGTAGCATGAATTGTTTTACATAATAATGATGTTCTTATCACAAGCAGAAAACCCTAGCCGTATTTGGCACAACTTTTTTTCAACTTTTGATCCTCATAGCTGTACGGGCATCACTGGTAAGTCTTGTTTGGACAAGGCGCGTTTTTGACGTAATAAATTTTAAACCTGATGCCTTTTGTTATCTATTATTCATGTGTTTCTTTGCCTTATACGTTCTCCTAGTTATGTGTATTGTAGTCCTGTATTATTATGTTGTCATTTTAATATTATATTTAACAATGCCATCAAAGTGTGAGGTTTGGCATGCCACAAAACTAGGTTCAACCCACCATTTTTTTTCTTTAAAAATGTCCTGTACCAAGTCAGGAAAAGGATTTTGTTTTTTGTCTATAGATTTATGAGTTTTGAACAGCGGTATACTACTGTTGCCTTTATTTAGCTATTTTATATAGAAATTATCAGTCGTTTGCGCTTCCGATTTTAAAAACTAAAAAGGCTGAAAATTCTCAAAGTTACTGTAGTCAATGATCTTTTGAACACGAATAGAACCCTAAAAATCTGTACCCGGACAAATTGTTGATACAGCATATGAATTGGCATATTTGCCTTTTTGATTTAGAGGCATATAAAATGCTAATGTAATGGCTGCCTTTATGATAAGATAAAATGGCCATTATGCAAATAAGCAAAATACCCCAACTTTTGCCATATGTGCCGCCTTCTAAAGTCAGTAGCTTACTCGGTTGTGACAAAAGATGCAATGCATCTTTAAAAAGATTATTTAGACAAAATTACGTTAATGTCATCATTTGTTAAAGTATGTAGGACCAACGGTGTTTTGTTAAGATATTTAGGACTAGCGGGTTTAGTTAAGATATGTAGGACCAATGGGGTTTAAGATATGTAGGACCAACGCGGTTTTGTTAGGATATGTAGGACCAACGGGGTTTTGTTAAGATATGTAGGACCAACGGGGTTTGTGTTATAATATGTAGGACCAACGGGTTTTAAGATATGTATGACCAACAGGGTTTAAAATATGTAGGACCAACCGGGTTTTGTTAAACGAACGTTTTAAATTGTGTATCATCCGAAGGAAACATTAGAAGCCACAAAAACAAAACTCAATTTAGAAATACCAACCAATCAAATCGTTCAGAAAAATAAATGACTATGAAATTAATGAACTAAAATCAAATCAGCTTTGAAACTGCGAACTGCATGCAACTAGTTTCTTCGGTCTACACGAAGAAATATTAGGGATATTCGAATATCACATTTTGAAAATAATTTAGAAATTGATAAAGTGTTTTTTTTCTATATCTTTTTCTTCTTCATGGATTGACAGGCATTATATATATTAATAGATGGTTGCACACAATAAAGCTAGCCATAGAAAAAATCACAATCAAACAATTGAGAGAGAAAAAAAACAATACGATACGACATTACCTAATTACAGAATAACTTATATAAGTATTACATTTTCACTGAGTAAAGATATTTGTAATTACAGTACAAGCATATCGATACATCAATACTTAATTTCATTAAGTGACTTTAACCTAATAGTTCCAGTATATCTTTTGTTCATTTACACATTATTTGTTTTGGCAAATATGCTATATAAAGTCAAATTTTTGTTTTGCATATTTGATATATTTTTTGCTAGTAAAATGACTATTATAGATTATAGTTTTAATATGGGCCAAAAGTAACAATATCCATATTCATTGGAACATCAATATGTGTTGCTTCATAAATTCAAACATTTAGATGGAACCAGATTGATTTCTACTACAGTATGACAAACAACCAACAGTAGGTGTTCTAAAGTGTCTGGTTCTTCCTTGCACTGTAAACAGTCAAGGGCATTACTTAAACAAGTAATTTTTTTTAGTTACTTATATAGGTAATTTTTGTTTTAAAAAATTATAAAATAACTCAATAGAGTTATTTTAAATTTCAATAGAAGCATGGACTAAATGTAGATTTCATGAATTTTTACAGCATTTTATATCATAAAATGAAGAATTTATTAGATTTAAGAGGAGTATAAGGTGAAGGGTTACTTTTAAAATAATGACAAAAATATTACTTGAATAAGTTATTTTATACATCTTTGAACGAATTAGTAATAACACTTATTTAAGGAACATATGTAGTTGTTTTGGGTTAAAAATTATAAATAACTTCAAGTCTTACTTAATTCACAATTTTCTATCTATTTATATCTGTCTACCTTCGAGATTTTTGAGGAAAATGATATTGTAATAGTCTCAAGGGACCAATCCTTGACCCAAAAGCGTCGATATGAAAGATAAGTGCGTCAGAAAGGCAATTAGTGTTTCAGAAAGATTAGATTTTATATTTCATGGGAAAAATAACCAGATGACCGTGAAAATTTGTTGAAGCTAGTAAAATCTGTGTAGTTGTACACCTATAAAAATAATATTTAGAAAAGTTACTTATATAAGTTATATTTAAAATAGCCTCGTTCTCAACATTACTTGTATAGGTAATTGTAAATGTTACTTGTTTAAGTAATGCCCCTGACTGGTAAAAGCTTCATTCTTAAAAGTCAATATTAGTAGATAAAACCTGGTCAATCATTTGGTATTGAAATTAACAGAGTTTGTATTGCTTTTGAAAAATATAATACAGTACTTGCAACCTTAGGCGTTACTGTTTGACGTGAACTTGACTGATCGGTGAATGATCGAAGACGGATGTTTGGCTGATCGATAAGTGATCGGTGATCGGTAACTAATAGGATCCGACAGATAAGTCAAATAACCTATGTACGAGTTACCGTGACAACGGTCATCGATCGATCAGTAAATCAAATTTATGCACGGATCGGACGGACACGTATATATTTCAAATTCTTATGTAAACCAAACTCAACAGTATTTACAATCCATGAACGCCGACCTCTACGAAGACACCATCATTTACACGTTAATTTGTAATAAAATTGGTTGCAATAAAAAAAGTAAAAAATAGTATTACAGTATAAGATGCTTAATTAGAGCGTTAAATTGTTTGTGTTGATTAATAGTTTTGTATTATTAACATCAGAGACATATATAATACATAATTGTGTTATACATGATATATGTCTCAGTCAACATAACTTTCTTCCTTCGAAAATGGTAATTTTCCGCCATTGGAGTTTTGAGCATTTTCTACCTTAGAAAAGGTTGTTTTTCATAAAATTAAAATAATGTCGTATAAATCATATCAAAATTGTGTTTGCATTGTTAAAAACTAACAAAAATAAATCTCCTTTTTATTAAAAATTCCACTATTTTATTAGAAATCAGTTATTTCTAACAACTCGAGTTAAGTCTTTTAATAAGAATCGAGATATAATAAGAATTAAAATACTTAAACTTTTATTTTTGTGGAAAAAGAATGCAGTTATTGCTTTATTTTGATATAAATTATTAACCGCTATATGATTTCAGTACTTTTTTTTCGTCAGGATTGGTTGTTCTTCTTAAATTATGTTTACTGTAAGAAAAAGGTGTTAAATATTTGTACGCGTTGCGTAAAATGCAAATAGTTCTTCTCATATTTGAAAATATTGTAACTTCATTTGCAATCAGTTGTTATAAATTCCTTTTTATGACTAATTTTGTAAAAAAACGTGAATATTTGAGGGATCTGTATCTGTTTACTTTTGATTTTTGTTGAACCAGAATGCAATCATTTCTTTATTTGAATGGAAATTATTGACCACAATTTATGTTTTTTACTGTATATAGTTTAGAATTGGTAGTTTTTTCATAAAGTTAAAAGAAAATCAGAGAAATTATACTAACATTTTATTCGCGTTATTTAAAATAACCAAAATAATTTTTTTTAAAAATGATACAATTTAATATGAATTTAATTAGAATAGGATATAATAACATTTAAAATACTTTACCTTTTATTTTTGTGGAATAGGAATGCAGATATTACTTTATTTTGATACACATTATTCACCGCCAAATGATTTCAGTACTTTTTGTACATTCGGATTGTCTGTTCTTCATAATATATGCTTACTGTAAGGAAAATGATACTAAATTTTCGTACGCTTTGCCTTAAATGCAAAGATTTCTTCATTTTACTGAAATTATTGACCGCCATTGGATTGTTGTACTCTAAAGGTTTTTTTCATATAATTAAAGGAATGTCAGAGAAATCATACAAAAACTTTATTCTCAATTGTGTAAAATAACCAAAATCATTTATCTTTTTATTAAAAATGATACTATTTTATTTAAAATCAGTTATTTTTTAAATCTCAAGACAAGTCTTTTAATAAGAATCGAGATATGATAAAAATTAGAATACTTAAACTTGTTTGGAATAAGAATGCAGTTATTGTTTTATTTTGATATAAATTATTAACCGCCATATGATTTCAGTACTTTTTGTTCATAAGGATTGGTTGTTCTTCATGAATTATGTTTACTTTAAGGTAAAAGATGTTAATTTGTTGTACGCGTTGCGTAAAATGCAAATATTTTTTTCTCATATTTGAAAATATTGTAACTTCAATTGCAATCAGTTGCTTTCAATTCCTTTTTATGACTAATTTTGTATACAATGTGAATATTTGAAGGATAAGTATCTGTTTACTTTTGATTTTGTTGAACCAGAATGCAATAATTTCTTCGTTTGAGTGGAAATTATTGACCACAATTTAATTTTTTTACTGTATATAGTTTAAAATTGGTAGTTTTTTCATAAAATTAAAAGAATGTCATAGAAATCATACTAAAATTTTATTCGCAATATTTAAAATTTCCAAAATTGTTCTTCTTTTTATTAAAAATGATACTATTTATTTGAAATCAGTTATTTTTAACACCTCGAGACAAGTCTTTTAATTAGAACTGAGATATAATGATAATTAAAAGACTTAAACTTCTTTTTTTGTGGAATAAGAATGGAATTAATACTTTATTTTGATACAAATTATCAACCGCCATATGATTTCAGTACTTTTTATTCGTCAGGATTGGTTGTTCTTCATAAATTATGTTTACTCTCAGGAAAATGATCTACATTTTTGTACGTGTTGCCTAAAAGCCAAAAATTTCTTCTCATATTTGAAAATATTGTAGCTTCAATTGCAATGAGTATATATAATATGTAGGTACTGTGTACAAAATGTGAATAAATCTACTTAAAGGTTTGTTTTTGTTGAACAAATATGAAATTATTCTTCATTTTCATGGAATATATTGACCGCCTTTGGATTTTTGTACTTTTAATTGTTTAAGAATGGTTATTTTTTAAATAAGGCAAAAAACACTATCAGTAAAATATAATGTAATGTTGTTTGCATTGCTCAAAATTACTCGTAGTTTTTTGTTTAAAAAAAACCAGCCTTTTTTGTAATTTGTTGTTATAAAGGCTTCGATTGTGACAAGAATATAGAAAGTCCGTGATTGTGATAAAATAAATTTACAGAATTTTATAATGATAAGGATACAAAAATGTAAAATATTGAAAACAATAGACTAACATTTTCAATAACTGATTCTTTCAATTCGTTTTCCCTGAGTATTTTTTGAAAATGATAAAATCAAAATCGCGATAATAAGACACTGTTTTAGGACTCACCGGGTTTGAAATATTATAACCTAAATAAAACGGAAAAGACCATTCATTAATGATGATATTTTAATTTAGGTTTTATCTGTACATGTCTTTTCATTTGAATTCATCAAACTTTGTTAAATAATTAATAAAGAATGTATCAGTTGTACATGAAGTTCGTATTTCACGGGTCGTCATTTTAATTAAATTAAACGAAACTAAGATTCCGTAATTTGTATTAGTTTGTCATGTGAAGTATTAAAGTTCAATCCGTCAGCAAGGTCGATCGGTACTATCCGTCCGATCAGTCCGATCAGTCAATTACTTTTACTATAATTCTGACTGATTGCTGACGCGAGTTTGACGCGAACTTGACTGATTGGTGACTGATCGATGACCGCTGTTTGAACGCTAAAACAATAACGCCTAAGATTGCAAGTACTGTAACACATTGTGTATTGTTTTTGCAATTTCAAACATTTTATCTTAAAATTTTGATCATCTTATCTTAAAATTTTGATCATTTTACCTTGGTTTAAAATTGTATTATACTTGACTTTTAAACCTTTGTCTGACTTATAGAAAATGGCTATTGTTATCTTAAAGTTCGTTTCTATGTTTGTTGCATTTTAGTGTTTCTGTTGTGTCGTTGTCCTCCTCTTACACAAAAAAAAGATGCGGTATGAAAGAGGGACGAAAGATACCAAAGGGACAGTAAAACTCATATTGTCAATTTGACAACTCTCCACAAGAGACCGAAAAAAACACAGAAATAAACCCCTAATGGTCACCGTACGACATTCAACAATAAGCAAAGCCCATACCGCTATAAAAGGCCTCGAAATGATAATGTAAAACAATTTAACCGAGAAAACTAAAGGCCTAATTTATGTACAAAAAATGAACGAAAAACAAATATGTAACATATAAACAAACGACAACCACTTAATTACAGGCTCCTGTGTTGTCACAGGCACGTACATACATAATATGACGGGGTTTACTATAGTTGATTTGTTTCCCTCAGTTTTAGTTTGTAACCCGGATTTGTTTTTTTTTTCTAAATCTATTTATTAATTCCGAAAAGCGGTGTACTACTCCTATACCGCTGATAGAAATTCATAAATCAATAGAGAAAAAATAAATCCGTGTTACAAACTAAAACTGAAAGAAACACACTAAGAGGAGAATTACAACATGTTAAAATGTATCACACACAGAAACGAATTATAATATAACAATGGCCATTTTCTTGACTTGATTCACGACATTTTAAGAAAAAAAATGGTAGGTTAGACCTGGGTTTTTGGCCTTCCAAACCTTCCTCTGTTAGAACAATGTTAATCATAACAGTAAAATGACAACATTACACGATAGGACTACAATACAAATAAATGGGAGAGCATATAGAACAGAGAAACACACGAATAATAGCTAACATTAGTCGCCAGGTTTAAAATTTAATACGCCAGACGCGCACCTCGTCTACACAAGACCAACTAGTGTTGCTCTGATGAGAAAAGTTCGAAAGCCAAACAAAAGCTACAAAATTGAAAAGCATTGAGGACAAAAAGTTCCAAAATGTTGTGCCAAATATAGGGTTTTCTGCCTAAGATTAGAACATCCTTATCATTTAGAATAATTCATACTTTTGAAAACAGTATTTTTTTTATAAAATAACTATACATGTACATGTATAATAGATATCAATGATAAAACCAGTGACTAACTACAAAATGAAAACTGATAGATACATATCCTATCACAAGCATATAAAACTTCGCAGCCGCGTTGGCCAAATCGATAAAAGCACAAATTTAAGTGACGTCACAGTGGAATTTCGAAAAAATTCCTAAAAAATAGGATAGAATTCAGATAGAATTCGGGATTGGGTTTGTAATGTTGATATAACATTTATTAATAACCATAAAAATTACAATACTAATTAATATCAAAGTGTGATAGTAATTAGATAAACAATTTAATATCTAGCTATGTCGGTATTTCTCTTAATCAAACTGTAAACCAAATATATCGTATAAATTTAGTTGAACCAAATGAACTGGATGATTAATTATCTCTACCATAACACACGAAAACAGAAGACAAATAAGATTTACTACTACAAACGATAAAACATTTGACAAAATCCGAAGAGAATAATAAATATTACATCAAAACTAAATGCATGGATTTCGGAGAGAAAAGTACCGTGACACGTCTTATAGTAATGCGAATTCAAACTCAAGAAAACAGTCACAATCGGGTATAAGTCACGTTCGGTAATTAAAAGATGTAGAAAATATGAATATCAAAAAGAAAAACAGCTGGTATTTTTTTCCTCTTTCAGTGTTGATTCCTATAGATTGTAAACTTTTAAGTGATATTTCAATCTCATAAAATTGTAAGAATGTCGGTTTAGAATATTTAACATTTTTCAAAAATATTACGATTCCCATCACTCTCTTCGTTATGCTGCCTACCGTCTTTTCTTTAATTCATGTATTCAACCAAAATATGTGTCAAGGAGTTCATTTACCACCAAGAAAGCTACCTCAATTCTACAGTACCGTATACAGATTATCTTGCATGATCATTGGGTTGTTATTATGTGGGAACTTTACATAAATAAATTTTTTAACGTGCCTTCTTACGACAGTGTTTACAAAAAATATACCAATATTGCTAGAACCTTATATAACCATTGTTTCTCTTAACTTTGTGTACCATGGTTCGTTTACACAAAGGAAGAGTGTCCCATTATACACAGAGGTTTCAGACTTTGACAAGTATCCTCTAACAGTGATAGGTCTCACTCATGAACTCAATGACTGATTGTTGACCATTTGTTATATTTCTAGTAAAATTAAATGTTCGAATATAATATGAATCTTATACTTACGAAGGTTTTTCTCTGAAAAAAAAATCATTTAATGAAAAATGAAACTGCATAAAATTATAAAATATTAAAACATAATGAATAAAAATAAATAAATTTGTCATAGTTTTTGCCACTTACAACTATGAATAAAATGAATTGTAAAACTACAGTATACGGTTCAGCAAATGATAAACTATGTCTTACATCTATGATCGGTCCCTGGAGTGGGTGTCCACTCTTAATAAAAAAGATGATAGGACATGCCGCTGGAATAGGTCACCTTTTCAAGCTTTATAATATGTGAATAGGTCGGGAAAACAATCAGAAATATATGATAAGGTCAATAAACTTCCTATAGCTTTGTCTTTCATCTTTAGTGGTGTTCCTGGCTGTGTTTAAACAACCATTATTTTTTTTTATCTTTTGACACCTTGGTTTTCCACTGTCACATTATACACCAAACAAAACCCAAATAATATGGGAAAAGGTAACAGTTTTACCTACTCAGTATATGAAAAGGTAACAATTTTACCTACTCAGTATATGAAAATGTAACATTTTTACCTACTCAGTATATGAAAAGGTAACATTTTTACCTACTCAGTATATGAAAAGGTTACATTTTTACCTACTCAGTATATGAAAAGGTAACAATTTTACCTACTCAGTATATGAAAATGTAACATTTTTACCTACTCAGTATATGAAAAGGTAACATTTTTTTAATTTGAATTATATAAAAAGGTTGGAATTACAGAATCCAAGCGGCACCCCTATCAACTAAGTATTGAATTGTGCACCAGCCCTCGAGGATCGGTCGGTCATATTGCTCCTTTAACTCCAAAGTTGTTGTGTTTATAAACATTATTTCAACTATAAGATATGATGAATACATTTGTGTTTATGTCAGATACTCAAATACATTAGTATGTACTGGTGTTAGTAATGTTTTTGTGAGAAAATGTTAATGCAATATATTCTTTGCGTTCATCAGATAATCATTTTTTTATACCACGTTTGAGAACAAATTTCATGGAAAAAAAACAATTCAATATTCCGGTACAGATCTTCGGAACAGTATTCCTGTAGAAATCAAAATGATAGAAACGATAGAACAGTTCAAACAAAGTTATTATAATTTCTTGTTTCTAAACTAAAAACGTAATTATCAGATGAAGTTTGTCTACTTTTAAAAAATCAATACATATATTTGTCTTGTATATCTGACATTTACAAAATATGTTCATGAAACGATTCTGTATGTTTTTCGCCATTTGTTTTTGCATAAAAAGTTGTATATATGTCAACGTGTATATTATGTTATTGTAACATTTTGAGTTATTCAGAGGGCATCGGGGGAGATTAATAATGTTCTTACTGATTTTACCCTCTTTAGATAAAGTATGTATTATTATATTATTATATCACATGTATGTATCCATGCAATATGACTTTTTCAGTATATTTTTGTTAATAAATTTGAATATGAGTACTTACTCAGAAATTATTTCTGTCCTGAAATGTACACAATTTAGAGTTAAAATTATGTTTGTACATCAAAACACATATCAAAGAACCTAAGACAAAACAATAAATAATAGACACACATATGTTTGTTTTGTAAAAGTATGGTCTATTGCTATTTATACACACCGATGTGATCTTACCATTTATAGTTTACTTAAGGAACGACATCAAAAGGTCGATGTAAGATAAAAAAAACTTAAATCAAATTCTGCAGGTTTTGTATATCTAAAATCGATTTTTACATATATCCCTATTGTTAAATCAATATTTCCAAAATTAAGTTAAGAGGAGGTTGGGGGGTTCAGTGAAAAAACTATGTGAATAAAGTTTCTTTTCCTACATTGAACTTTTGATGTCGTTCGTTACGAGTAACAGGTAAATAAGTTTAAAAATACAAAGCATTCGGATAATACATCCTTCTCCTTAATTAATAAACATTAATAAACATAATAAGATTAGATAACTAAAATAAAATTTTGAATTGAAACAGTTACTAGTAGCTCATGTGGAAAGCACCAAATAATACTTTGCAGTTTATAATGAAAAATGGATCAAGAGCCAGTCTTTAATGTCATTTAAGTCTACCAAAAACTTAAGATGTCTGTTATGCACACAATCCAAAATGTAATGTGCAATAACAAAACTTGTTTAAAATCATTGTATTGAGACTAAAAAATTTAAGAAAAGTCAACGTGAACCATCATATAGAAATAAAAGGATGTGTTATGCTTGTCAATAAAACAGCTATTCATCATAGTTAAAATGATGGAGACAAAATCCCCATGTTGTTCAATGTTTCTTTTATAATGATGGAGACAAAATCCCCGTGTTGTTCAATGTTTCTGTTATAAAGATGGAGACAAAATCCCTATGTTGTTCAATGTTACTGTTATAATGATGGAGACATAATCCTAATGTTGTTCAATGTTTCTGTCATAATGATGGAGACGAAATCTCCATGTTGTTCAATGTTTCTGTTATAATAATGGAGACAAAATCCCCATGTTGTTCAATGTTTCCGTTATAATGATGGAGAGAAAATATCCATGTTGTTCAATGTTTCCGGTTTAATGATTGAGACAAAATCCCCATGTTGTTCAATGTTTCTGTTATAATGATGGAGACAAAATCCCCATGTTGTTCAATGTTACTGTTATAATGATGAAGACAAAATCCCCATGTTGTTCAATGTTACTGTTATAATGATGGAGACAAAATCCCCATGTTGTTCAATGTTTCCGTTATAATGATGGAGACATAATCCCCATATTGTACAATGTTTCTGTTATAATGATGGAGACAAAATCCCCATGTTGTTCAATGTTTCTGTTATAGTGATGGAGACAAAATCCCCATGTTGTTCAATGTTTCTGTTATAATGATGGAGACAAAATCCCCATGTTGTTCAATGTTTCTGTTATAATGATGGAGACAAAATCCCCATGTTGTTCAATGTTTCTGTTTTAAGTATTTAAACGGGTACATTGATATGTGTATACTTATTCAACATAATCCAAATTAAAGCAACACAATCGGAGAGAACAAAAGAAAAGGTCAACATGAAATATCATATAAGATGATTAAAACGGAAATACATCGATATCATTAATCAACAGCCATCTAGATATCTAGATCACAATCATAGGTTCGTCTGTCATTGATCGTAGCCCCATTCTCGGAATGTCATTAAGAAGACAAATTGAAGTGACTAACAAGATCAACACATTACTTCCAGTATGGAGAGTTGACGTGGTATGCTTCTTCTGATATACATGTATTACCCTCCATTCATACCCAGTAAAGTATGTCACAAAAGTTCACATTGCATTTGAGACATTTATTCTCCCATTCAAAGATCTAAAACTGCAATATCATGGCACTTATACGGAAAATTGAGACGAAAACAAGTCATCGCAGTTAACCCGTTTGTGATCGGGATCGTAAAACATGTATATCTTAAAACACTGTCTCAACGTTTTGTGTTAGGAGCATCGCCACCTCCTCTTTTCAAACTAATAAGGACCTTTAAATTGGAACATGTACAAGCATGACATATAAATTGCGACAGACAAGTATCGATATTTAAATTGATAAGCGGGGTAGGGAAAAGAGGATATAAATAAATCAATACATTATAATATAAAACAACCACTGACTAAGTTACTGAATGAGGACATGTATATTTTATGTCTTACATATTTGAGGTTCAGTATTCACATAAACAGGGCTTAACATATTAATGCTGTCTGCTATAATCACAATGCTTTTTTTCCAAAAGTTAAAACAAGTTCTACCGCTCTACATTGTTGAATTAACTATTGTGTCCTCTTGATCATGGTGGTATATTTGTTTACTCAGGAACAGTCTTTTATATTTATTTATCAAAGTTGTACAAAATCGAACATGTAAAAATGATGTGTGTTTATAGTTGACACGTGTTTTGTTAATTATAGTAATGTCGGTTCAATTGGGATAATGAGTTCACGCACGAGTGAACTCAGATGGTTTAAAGTCATTCGAGCCATTGAAGTCAAAGTGTACAGTAGCATTTTGCCTTATAAAAAATATAATTAATTATATTATTAATTGTCCGGTTTGTAGGCCACTAGTATGGGGAAACCAGTACAAGCTATCTAATACATGTGTATTTTTACGAACTTTCCACAATATTATACTCATAGTTTTGCCATGTGATTATGATGTCCGTTCGTTTTTGATGCGTTTTGTTATTTGATTTTTCAATGTGAGTATGGACTTTCCGAATTATTTTTCCGCTGAGTTCAGTATTTTTGTGATTTTACTTTTTATTATGAAATGTGCGCTTGTCTCTTCAAGTGGCGTCTCCCATGTTCGAGTTTGTGGTTATTTGATAAATATCTTATGTTCGTTTGAGTTTACGAATTAGACTTTAAGCGTAGAAAACATATTCCCGAATATATCATATCACTTTAAATAGGCAAAAGTCCGAGTCTGAAGATAAATAACTAATTAAGAATGAGAAGTCGAAATGAGTTTTATCATAAATACTCAAAGATATAATATTTGGACCTATGACTAATAAAGGGTCTAAAACAAAATATGCCATGTTATAATCTATATATACTTTACGCGTGTTTTGATAATATAATTTAGGAAAGTTAATCAATGTATATTGTATTGACAATGAAGGTTATAAATTGATACACACAGATCTGTTTCAATATTTTTTTATAACATCTTTAACATAAATGAAATTTTATGAAAAGGGAAAAACTTGCTTTGTGCTTTACTTATCTGTTTTTCAAATTTGCATATCTGATTTCATAATGATCGGTGCACTTGTACTTTGTCTTTTGTACTCCTCCGAAAGCGAACTACATAACATCACACTTACCCGCAATCAATGCATCTGTATCTGTATTGTTTAGCTGTACATGTAACTCTATAAAAGACATCATGTTTAGATATTCTCAAGGGAGATGTCTAACTTTAATAGCATTTGATTTTATATAAATATTTGAACGTAACTTATTTTTTGAATAGTCACCTTTAATTTTGCTAAGAGATTTTAATCCCATATCACAAAATAAAATTACAAAAATTTTGAACTCAGAGGAAAATTTAATCGGAAAGTTCATAATCACATGGCGAAATCAAATGACAAAACACATCCAAATTGAATTGACAAGAACTGTCATATTCCTGACTTGGTACAGGCATTTTTAAAATGTAGAAACTGTAGATTGAACCTGGTTTTATAGCGACAAACCTCTCACTTGTATCAAAGTTATGCTCCCTAATTAGGCAATATTTAAAAAAAATCGTTTTATGTCTTTGATCTCTTTTCTGGATGAATTTTTATCATGAATACTTTAAGGTGGTATCTAACACTACAGGGAGATAACTCTGTAAAATCAGCTAAACGTTTTAATTAAGTTGTGTTGTTAAGAGAATATTAATCTTCTCAATGATAAAAATAAGTGTTTGTCAAACTGCTATATAACCAGCCGTGTAATTTTTCTGATAAAACGGTTGGTTCAAATTTTTTGAAATTTTTATATTTTTGTAAAAGGGTCAAAGTAAATACTTTGTCAAAATTTTAAGAAAATTAAACGAGCCAAATTAATTTTAGTTAAAGTATTGAGTACCACCTTAAGGTATAATATTTTAGAAACGAAACTGAACGAATTACATATACTTACATTACTTATGTATGTCGTGCAACCCATTAGCTAAACTGAACGAATTACATATATTTACATTACTTATGTATGTCGTGCAACCCATTAGCTAAACTGAACGATTTACATATATTTAAATTACTTATGTATGTCGTGCAACCCATTAGCTAAGCTGAACGAATTACATATATTTACATTACTTATGTATGTCGTGCAACCCATTAGCTAAACTGAACGAATTACATATATTTACATTACTTATGTATGTCGTGCAACCCCTTAGTCTAACAATCAAAAGTAAACCATATGTATATTCTTAAACCAACGTCACTAAAATTAGTTGATAACGTGCAAAAAGAGATAAATTTAAAACAATTAACGGTACTGCCAAATCACTGATTAGATTGTAGGGTTTATTATAATATAATGTCTACAAGAGAAAGAACCATTATTTAAAATATAATAATTAAGTGTATTATTCGCGCGTTTTGTTTATATCATAATCATCGGTTCCAGAGGAATCAAAACCAATTGAACAAAAGATAACAATAGAGATTAAGAACACTACAACGTAATGTCAAATATTACTTAGGTAGAGACAAACCTAGGTATTTACATTGGTTTTATTATTGTAGCAAAAGTCAAATTTACAGAAGAGTTGAACATGGAAACGGAAACAATGGAAACAACTTTGTTAAATGTCTATTATAAAAACAAACCTGACATTCTCCTGAGGTTTTGGGTTTTCTTCTTTTTTGACAGTTTCTCTGAGAAAAAATGAATATCTTATTAACAATTTCATTCCCATCTAATATCTCAAAATTCTAAATTATCTTAAGATAAAATAAAACTGTGTATTTATAAATATAAAAAAACCGAATTAGATGTGTTAAGATACCCCAAAAATAACGCAAACGAGTTTCCACATTGCATTGAAATTACTGCTTTTTTTTTTTTTCCTATTTCACTTATCCAGGTGCAAAAGGGTTAGTATAATATACACAGTCATATGAAATAGTGGTTTTCTTTGTGTATGCCCTGCCGGAATGTTTTCCTTGTGATTGATGTGATAAGATTTTGATAATAATTGTTATATTAAGTTTGAACTACCACTTTTTAAGTATGTCTATTAATAGTTTGTACTAACACTTCATATATATGTCTATTATTAGTTTGTACTAACACTTCATATATATGTCTATTAATAGTTTGTACTAACACTTCGTATATATGTCTATTATTAGTTTGTACTAACACTTCATATATATGTCTATTAATAGTTTGTACTAACACTTCATATATATGTCTATTATTAGTTTGTACTAACACTTCATATATATGTCTATTATTAGTTTGTATTAACACTTCATATATATGTCTATTATTAGTTTGTACTAACACTTCATATATATGTCTATTATTAGTTTGTACTAACACTCCATATATATGTCTATTATTAGTTTGTACTAACACTTCATATATATGTCTATAATTATTTTGTACTAACACTTTGTATATATGTCTATTATTAAAGACCGTTTAGTTTGTCTGTGGTATCTGACTTCTTGGCGAAAATTCCAAAGTCTTTTAATAAAACTTCAACTAGAAAGGCCAATAATTCAATGAAACGTAAACACCTAATACAGTCTATACGGAATTAAATTAGGTTTAAGTCTTCGTCATAATGATTTAAAAAAAAACAGGTTTTGAGATGTTTATATTACGGTACAACAGGATTCAGAAGGAGCCCAAAACAACCTTTTTTATAAATTTTAGTTACAGTTTACTATGAACTCATTTAACAGCAAAGCTTTTTTTTTAAAAGTCCGTCATTTTTCCAAAATGCGGTATATCATTAGTTTATAGAAGGTCCTTTATGGTTTTGAAATCTCTTTAGAGTACAGGTATGTCGTAACTTTTAATCAAATTATAACTTCATTTTTGGACTATAACTTAATTTGCTGGTCAATTGTGAGTAATTTTAATGACAATATTAACAATAACCAAAATGAATTCAACGTATTTGACATTTTGTCTTTAAGATAATAAAAAAAAATATCGTTATTATAGTATAACGACGTCTTCTTTGTTTTAGTAGCTATCCTTGATCCTACTAGAAATTTACTACACATTTAGAATTATTCTTTTGCACATTTGGATATTTAATTTCCAATAGTAGATATAGGAATCCTGATTTGTACTGGGTTTTAATTACTTAAAGTATAAATCGGAATTCTAATTAGTAGATATTGAAATTGAAATGTGTACTAGGAGTATTTTGAATCCTACTAAATTCCAATTTAAACTGTAAACATATATTTAGGATTCTATTAAGTCAACGCATAAATTTGCTTGTTTTGTAACTCATGAAATGCTGGTTATTTTAATCAATGATCTGAGAACACTGACAATATTGAATAACAGTGCATATATAGGCATTGCAGTATCGCATATTCTATTAAACTGGAGAACTTTGATTATCTGAGATACAAATACATAATGTAATTGAAACATGACGCGGAAGATGCCATATTTATTCAACCCTATGCAGTGGAAAAGAGATATCCAAAGTATATTAAAAGACAATATTAAAGAGTTTTCAAAGCAATTCATAGAATCAATAACTAAGAACAAACTTACTCAAATGTTAGTTCCCCAAACAGGTTCCCTATTTCACTCTCTGCTACTGTCGTTTTGGCATATTTGACTGATGGCATAAGAAGAACCTTTATTTCTTCTATTTGATAGATTTGTGACTTTATTTGTTTAAGCTTTTGTAACAATTTCGTAGTATCTTTTATCCCCTGAGTGTCTTGATAAAACTTCTGCTGCTCCTTTGTCGTATCCAAAGCTGTTTTTAACTCATTGCCAACAGACAGTAAGGTTTGAACATTCCTTGTGTCTTTCTCCTTCAGGATGTTAATAATACCTTCAACTTTCTTATCAATCATTTCTTTTAAGTGTCTGCCTTCTTCTCTTATAGCCTGGATAACTTGCTGTACATCAGTTTGATGTGTATGGATTCCTTGATCGATTTCTATTATCTTTGACTGGAGCTTTCTAATCTTCGTTTCGATGTCCTTGTTTACCTCCGCGTTGACACTTTCCAAGTATTCCTTAATCTCCGATAGATCATGTTTTTTATGATTTTTAATAGCACATATCTTACAGACTGGTAAACTACATTCCATGCAATAATATATAAAGTTTTCATCATGTTCTTTACAATATAGTTTAACTTCCGGGTTTATATTTGGGCCACTTAGAAATGTGTGATTCTTGCTCATCTTTGTCCGTAAATGAGATATTTTACATCCACCACAAAACAGCTGGTCACACTGTTCACAATAGTTATGCCCAGGTCCGGAAACACAAATTTCACACGTTTTAGAAGCAGCCTGGGCCATTTTGATTTTTTGTTTGCAAGTTGTTATGACAAGGTTATTTAAATCCTGGCCATATACGGAGATAGAATAACTTTTTTCCGGATCATCAATGAATTTTTTTTTAATGAAAGGTAAAAGTCTTCATTATTCCTATCATAAATCATTATTGTCATTATTGTTTTTAAAGGATTAACTGTCATTTGTTAGAAGGATAAGATTAATGTCATCAGTTGATACTGTTGTAAATTATCACTTCAATCCCATAATTTAATATACAAGTAACAATTAGTGGTTATCGTATATTTAATATGTTTTAAATAGTAACATGGCAATTGATATATTTAGAATTGGGCTACATTAAAAATAAGACACTGGTTTTAAATTTTGACTAAAAGATAAAATTTTGTTGCTTCGTTTACCTTACATTTATTTTAATTCAAAGTAATTTTTGAATATCGTGTAATTTACAGTGTGACATAAAGGAATTGAAAAAGCATCGAAGTTTTGTCGATGCCCCGATGGTACACTTGGCCAACATTTTGTCATATGTATATATATTTGGGCACCAAAGCTTTTCGCTTATTCCATTAAAAAAAATGACTACAAATTATTCTTTTTATAGGAAATTTGACCGACTTCAACTGTTTCTTTGTAACCATGTACACATGAAATAGGTAAAACATTTCTTGTGATAAAATAGTCCGATATAAATAGTCGATAAATAGTTGATTTACCTTAGAGGTCAACAACATTGAATCTGTTGATTTATTTAACTACACCATTATGTGTATTTGTTAAAGGGATAATACAGTAAATAAAATAACAAAGATTACATTTCTATAGCATATCAGGCGATACACTAGTCAGATATAAATAAATGTATATAACAGGTATTATCGATGTTATACATGTTAAGACATTACACATGACTATGTATTCAACTATCCCTATATTTGTTACTGTTAAATGCTAAATATGGTGATAATAGTGAACATATTTTCATACCTAATATATATCGATTAGGAAGAGACAATCAAAAGTAAACACAAAAAAGTAATTGAATTGCATAAACTCTTGATATTAAAAAGGTATAATATAGTTGCATAGTAAATTGACAAATGACGCGGTAAAATGTCCTTAGAAGATTGAAATTTACCATCATAGCAATAAGTTGTTGTGATATAATTACTGAGTTATGTCATATATCAGGATATATGATTATATGCATTTGTTACTTTTTGTTACTTTTATTTTGCACTACTGATGTCGACAAGTTGGTCCGAGTACACAGTAATCAGATTTCAAGACCCCCTTCACATACAATTGTCCATATTTTGAGTTAGAGCTGATGAAGTTTTCTATAATTTGGATATAATTTGTCCCAAAAGTAGTACAACACACTGTAAAATTATTATGGAGAAAGCGCAGGTGGGATTTTTTTTATTTTCATTTATTGTCTCAAGGAAATGCACTACAAGAATGAAATTCATTTTCTTCTTCAGTGCCACAAACTTTCAAATATTCGTTTCAACTTTTTAAATGAAATAAAACAACGGTTTAAAAATTTTAGTGGTTTAGATATTAAATCACAATTTATTTGGCTAATGTCCTCTGAAGATACTTTCATACTCCAGAAACTCGGAGAATTATTGGAAAATTTATCCTCATATAGGAAAGTTATCTTAAATGATATATAGATATAGAAATGCCCAGTGACCCACTTATATTATTAAACACTGTGCTTGTTGTATTCTTGTACTTGTCTTAATAAATATTTTTTGGTTTGTTTGTTTTTGTTTTTTTTTTTATAACATTGTGTCTTAATCATATTGAATCACTTGTAATCATTTGTATGTAATTAATGTTGATTGTTCTGCTCCTTGTGGGCGCTTTGATTAGCAATAAAATATATTTGATTTGATTTTGTTTGGGCTAAAATTGCATGCAAGTTTTTCACTAAAAATTGAAAAATCTTTGCATTTGACCATACTGTCTGCACAAAAAGTTGAACTAAAGAGTCCTTATGTGCTCAGATTTATTGTATCATGTAACTTGAGTATAGAAATGATGAATAAGACACAAATTTTTATTTCCTATAGCTTTAGTATGCATTTTTAAATGTATATATGTGCTACGGCCTAAATTGACCCTAAACTATTTTCAGACTTACTTGGCCTAAGACCCTTTTTAACTAATATGATATGCTATTTGTAATTTTTCTTTCCATTTAAATTACAATAAATACATATGTAAAGATTATTTATAACCAAAAAACTTTACAAATTTAAAATTGCTGGAAAATATTACATCTTCATGTAAGGCTCCCCTTCATTGGAAAACCTTCATTTTTAGGCACAGTCTCATATAAATTTGACTTTTGAATAATTATGCTAAGTCTGATATATTAAATGAGTTTGATACATGATATATTATATATTAAGGCATTTAAAAAGTGTTTTTTGCGATATTTTGATTTTTAAAGCCCCAAATGTTAATAATTGAAATTTTTCAATTTTAACATCAAATTTTAACACGTAATGTTGAATATAGAATTTATCATACTGTCTATAATATATAGCATATTGCCATGAAACTTTGTAAGCAGTCTAATAGTTTATAAAGCTTAAGTCATACCAAGTTTTATTAAGATTGGTCAATTTTTTCTATCCTATTAGGTCCGAGTACACAGTTATCGTCCCTTGATTTTCGTTGTCCACGAATATAGTCCCTAATGTAGACAGTGTGTTACTTGTCAATTTTGTTTATACCCCTTCCAAATTTATTTATTCATGTGTAATGCCTCTAGTTGCAAGAAGGGGGATAAAATTACACTGTAGATAAATGTGATTCATGAATTATAATGTAAAGTAGTGATTTGGTCCAGTTGAAAAAGGTCAAAAATTAACATTTCGGAAGCTGTCAAAAGATTGCAAGACCCCCTTCACATAAAATTGTCCATATTTTGAGTTAGAGCTGATAGCTGATGAAGTTTTCTATAATTTTGATATAATTTGTCCCAAAAGTAGTACAACACACTGTAAAAATATTATGGAGAAAGCGCAGGTGGGATTTTTTATCATTTTCATTTATTGTCTAAAGGAAATGCACTACGAAATAACTGTGTACTCGGACCAGTTCACGGTAGGTATAGTGGTTTTTCGAGTGATTCGGTTCATTTATTTTTAGTGTAGTTCTGGCATTTTCGAGAGATAAAACATGGGATCAGTTCAATTAACTGCTATTTTGTAATTATTGTAGTTTTTTACATTACTACCCATCTTATATTGAATACTATACATGTTTTGTTCAACAAAGAAGCACAATTTCCTCGAATTTAATCACAGAAATCAGAGTTTGGTATTGTCCGTGTATTTCGTGAGCAGCTGTGAAATCGTCCAGGTTTTTAAACAAATTGTCCGGTTTTTTTTTATTGAACATTTGAATAAGAAAACATGTATCATAGACTTAAAAAAAATACTTTTTTAGTTTAGAACTGTAATTAAGTGAAGGACAATATTATATATTCCCAATAAATCATCAAAAACATATGACTACGTTAATCAAAATGAAGCTTTTTTTTCAATTTAATGCAATATTTTCTGTTCGAAGGGCGTTCTACAACTACTTCAAAGTGTTCATTAAGAAATTACCTTATCCTTTAGTAAACGGTGTTCAGGAATATAGTTCAGTGAACTCATATCTATTTTACCTTCATTTCATGTTACTTTTGATTTTACAATTAATAATATTTTCTATGGTGAAACCTGGAAATTAACTAAAAAGGAGTAAAAAGCATAACAGACAGCAGTAAAGAATAAGAAAAATGCGACGATAATAAAGATATTCTACTAAAGGGGGCATGTCCCGCCCCAAGAAAAAAAATCCATTAAAAATAATATTTAAAAAAAACACACACGTAATCCACTCAATTGTTACTGCCATTGAAAATAAAGTTTGAATAAAATTTCATATATAATCAACAATAAAATGATTGGTGCATTAGCCTAGATATGATCCTTTCGAAATGATAGCAAAAACAAAATGTGTATATTATATGCTTTCACCAGCTAGATTTCCCAGTGCTTTAGTAGTAGCATTTACACATTTTCATTTTCCATTTCTTAAACAATCAAATAAATAATACAAGACAAATAGTGAATGAAATATTTCGAATGTATACTCTTTTGAAAACAAACATATATCTCACCTTACACAATATAATTAGGAATGTACTTCTCAATCCGAATTGTCTATGCTTACATTTGATTGTTGGTATTACGAATAAATTCTGTACATGCAATTTATAGGATGTGAGAAAAAAAATATACAATTATACGCACTCGAAATAGCCCGTACTACTCTCGAAAAAGCCCGGACATGAAGAAATGAATTTAGTCTCAAAATGTCGTTTTCAATGCAATAACAATATTTTGTAAATTGTCTGTATATCTAAGGATATATAGATTCCATGTATGCAATTCTGTCGACATTTACATTGGTAGGTGTACGAAAATATCTTTATTCTGTATTTTGGAATAAAATCATTGTAAGGCTAAATCTAATTTAATCAACTAAAAACAATGTCAGAATGATGATATCTTTTGATCTCAAATACTAACATATCTTGTATAACCTTGTTTATCATATACTTAGACTAAATAACATATGATTTTTACTGTATGATAATAGCAATACTGAATTAATGTTAATTCCATATTTTTCGAATTGGTGCTTAGCGGGCTGATATGAAAAGTTTATCTCATGCTTCGATTGTTATCGCATGCCTTTCCGCAACGTTCTCACATGGCATTCCGGTGATACTCGGCAAATTCCGGAAAATACACCTCAATGCTACGTTTTCAGTGAAAAATATTGCGAAATAGTGTACAAAACAATTATTTAGATACTGAAAAGTATATTGTGTAAAATAATAACAAAAAAAAAAAATAAAAATAAAAAACAAACAAGTTATTAAACAAATGGATTCTTTACATGTATAAGTTTCAAACATAATTTAGAAAGTTACTTTGAAAAAGGTTGACTTTTCCAAACAGTATTCATTATGTATATCGTTGGGTTTTTTTGTTTTTTTTTTTTTTGGTTTGTCGAGTCGTCCATATTAAAAATGTTTTCTCCTCTGTTGAGGCATATGGTTGAAAGATTTGATACCGAATGTACTAAATCTGGTTCCGACATCCGTGAACTTATCAATCTTTGAACTACGTAAAAGGGTCAATATATTAATCTGTTCTTTTTCTCCATTGTTGAAGCATATGATAAAAGATCATAACATGTCATTTTTCATATCGCATGTATTATCAGCCCTCGGTCAATATCAACCCTCGAGCCATGCGGAGTCATCATACTAAACCTCATAATTAAGATAAATGAATTGGAAATTGTACTTCAATCCAAATAATGCGACAAAACTTTTAACTTCCTTGCAATTTCCCTATTCCCTGAAAACGTGCTGTCTGATTTTAGAGGGATTCTATGTCAATGTCTATAACTAGAATAGCGTTTGTTTTAATCTAAAGTGTTGAATATCATCCCTCTATTACACCATCTTGTCAAACTTTACACTTAAGAGTGAAATCATTGTGTAGGTTTGTTCGTTCTCTCTTCCTTCGTCTATCGCTTTTTGTGATTAAACAATCTTGTCGCGTCAATACAACTGGAAAATCCTTAAAAGTACGAAGAATCTAAAGCAAAAACGACAGTATTTTTTTGTCTTCATGATCCTCTTCAATGACACTCAAATATCAACTTGGTAGCCAATTGAATCACAAAGATTGATCAAAACTTTCCAAGCTTTGCAACAAAAAAAAAAAAAAAAAAAAAGAAGTCGGAGACACAAGGTATACAACTAGTACAACTACATCAGCCTTATATTATAGAAGCAAATGCATTTCAGTGAGGATCACATCGCATTGATCCATTTTAAAAGGATCAAAGCAATGTAATTGACATTGAATTGGGGTAATTCATGAATGTAGAAAGTAACATGTTCGTGGTGGTATATAGGGTACAACATGTAACTGTTTCTTACAGTGCATGCATTAAGTAGTTGGAAAATAAAATTATTAACTACTTCTTATTTGATAACATATACTTTGTTTCACTTGTAAATGTGTTACGAACACATTTGTAGTAACATGGTAAAAATTAAGAAATTTGAATTTTAATAACACTGATACAGCCTCTACTTGCTTTCAAAACTCGTACACTTACCATAGACCCGGTTTCGTCTGAAATGGCAGGTATTCCTTGATGAACAGACATATCAAATACCTCGAAAACGGCACATCAAGATTTTCGTACTTATGAATAGCCTTAGTCTTTTTGCTCTGCCAATTTTATTAAGAGATGTTTAATTTATTAGTAATTGAAAATCTCATTTACCAGAAGATACCGAAATCTCTATATTGCGAGATTCTGAATTTCTAGACTAGTTCGCAATTAAAGAGATTATAATGATATACGGCCCTGTCTAAATCTTTTTGTCTTTTCCATGCAATATTTTAAACAATATCATTCAACATGAATCAATAACTCATTGATATTACAATTAGTCTCAACCGTTCATTTCTTATACTTTTCAATTAAAAATACGTGCTACAGGATCATGACTTATATCACGTTAGTACTCGTGACTACAAATCACCAATAAATAAAGGCAACAGTAGTATACCGCTGTTCAAAACTCATAAATCCATGGACAAAAAACAAAATCGGGGTAACAAACCAAAACCGAGCGAAACGCATTAAATATAAGAGAACAACGACACAACACCGAAACGCAACACGCACAGAAACTGACCAATCATCAGACAAAACACCACGAGAATAACAAATATAACATGAAAACCAAATACAAGAATTTGGGATAGACAAGTACCGTGCCACGTCTTATCTCAATATCTCAAAAACAAGAGAAAACACAAAAGACTCAACGTTAAAATACAACACACAGAGAAACGAACAATAATATAACAATGACCATCTTCCTGACTTGGTACAGGACACTTTTAAAGGGGAATAAAAGTGGTGGGTTGAACCTGGTTTTATGGCATGCCAAACCTCGCACTTTAATGGCAAAGTTAAATATAACATTGAAATGACAACATAATATTACAGGACTACAATACAAATAAATAGGAGAACATATTAGACAAAGAAAAACATGATTAATAGATAACAAAAAGCATCAGGTTTAAAATTCAATACGCCAAAAACGCGCCTTGTCCACACAAGACTCACCAGTGACGCCCAGATATAAAAGAAATTTTTCAACGAAATGTTTATCTAAAGATCTAAATATCGTGAGTATAAATCCAACAATCGGAATGACCACTTCAAATTACAGATTGATTTAATCACTGACATGAAAAGGTTAAAAAACACAAGAAGACGTAAGTACTCTTTCCGAATGGATTAAGACTGTGAGGTCGTTTAAACAAATCAGAACTATAAAAAACAATGCATATACGAATATAATAGATATAAGAACATGATGCATGAGTGGCAATAAGAGAACACTCAATCACATATTCTAAATCTTCAATAATTCTAACAAAATAAATCCTTTAAACTGACATTATCAAGATGCTGAATACATATCTTGTTTAACAATGACTTAGTAACATTAGGAGGACGTATTTCTTTTCAACATGCAATCGTCATGTTCATGTGAAGCAACTGTGCTCCTCTTCTTCAATGTTCTTGTCGTTTTGTTCCTTTATTCATATGAGGTTGACGTCATACAGGAGCTTCTTATGAATCTTTCACTTTAACGTCATGTCCCGCTATATAAAGGATGTCTTATCACAAAATATTTTTTTTACTTTATTGAAACATCCGACATGAAACAAAGGATATAACTGACAAAGTTAAGTCTGTATTATATATTGACTTACACCAATCAATTGACAATAAGTGTTGGTTGGGAAGATGATGAAAAACACTTTACGACAAAAGAGATGATATTAGTTTCCTAATTTCAAATTAAACATTCTATGTAGCAATATTCAAGCAGGGCATCTGAAATACTAGTATATATCTCAAGTTAATGTAGCATTATATAGTTTGCATTTCATATTATGATTTTTTGATAGATGATTGAAAGTGAAGTTAAAATCATCAATTGGAAAATTTTGCGGACGTCATAACGACTTGGTTAAAGTTTTCAGTTTCACAAATTAGAAATTTTTAATTGATGTTTATATTAATGTTTCATGTTCTGTCCGACTCGGCTTCTGTTAAAATCATTATTTATTTAGGTGGACGATACACATTTTATTACTAGATTTATGATGTCTGTGGTAGAGACGGCAATGTTTTCTTAACCGTCTCATGACTTGGTGCACGTGTTAATTTTTCAATCTTTGTCAGGTTTATTCAGTCAGTTGCATTGATAGTTAGTAGCAGTATAGAAGTGCAAAATTCAAATCTATACTGCTACTAACTATCAATGCAACTGACTGAATAAACCTGACAAAGATTGAAAAATTAACACGTGCACCAAGTCATGAGACGGTTAAGAAAACATTGCCGTCTCTACCACAGACATCATAAATCTAGTAATAAAATGTGTATCGTCCACCTAAATAAATAATGATTTTAACAGAAGCCGAGTCGGACAGAACATGAAACATTAATATAAACATCAATTAAAAATTTCTAATTTATACAACATGTTTCAAACATAATAAATACACATCAAGCGTATGATCCAAAGTTAATACCGACACAGCAGACCAAAGCCAATTAACTAATAAAACCTCAATGCGTTGACCTTAATAGACCTTTGATAAGAGAATTACAGCGTGAACAATGATTAGAGATGTACAAATAAATATAAATTAACCTTGACCGCAGATAAGTGATAGCTTTTAATGACCGTCTATAAGAACGATCACAGACAATATACCATAATTACGAAAGTAGTTATTGTTGATATAAAGCCTGTAAACGTCCAGCAGAAAGTATTTCAAGATACCCAGTCTGATTGTTCGAGTACTGAAAAAATATAAAACATAATAAAATAATTATTTTTATTATACAAATATTTGGGCTTAAGGGCAACACGTTATGTTACAGAAAACTTCCTTGGCGTCAGTGAATAAAAAGCGATGAATGTAAACTAACTGACGCCAACATTATACTTAACTATCCGAGCAGTGTGCGCGGCACACTGTGTGAATGCTTGAGGATATTTTTTCTCTAGTATCATGTAATTCACTCAGTTCTGTCATATTGTAAATCAAGAACAAAACAAATTACATGCTACCTGCAGTTGACACAAAACACACAGTATGTACATAAAATGATAGTGTATTCTCAGATAATTAAGGATAATTTGCCGCTAAAATACTGTGCCTGAGCTAGCCACATATCTTTGACAGAAATGCGTCACCATAGGGGTATTTGCATACACGTGTGTGTACGACTACCAGTCTACTTGTCTCAGAGTACTTTAGCAAGCCGTTCCCGAGCGGTATAGCCTTACTTGATTTTCCACGTGGTACCGCATAAGAGTAAATCTTTGTGGGCATAGACCGACGTGAAATAGAGCTGTTGAGCAATCAAGATGAGACTATTCCTCGTTAAGGCACGTAGGCACCCTAACTACTCAGAAATGTTTTGGGGAAACGATATTATATTTGGCCAAAATAAAATATCATAGCCCAAAACGAAATATGTAACGTTATGTTGCCTGCCCAAGTTGCATATTGAGTAACCCCAAAAAATTGAAGATGTTGTGCCTGATGAAGCCTTGTGTCTTGTTAAAATTAAAGTTGATTTAGAGAAAAATTAATGTCAATATAAAATTCCTTAACCACAATATTGAGATCAACGTGAGAAGAAAAGACACAAGGCTAGGATGGAGGACAAGTTACAAAGTTATAACCGATTGTAAAAAACGTTTTCTGCATTGTATCTTGTTATTTAATCTTTTCCAGCGCGGATTTAATATCCAATTTAGAAGTTCTAATGTAACGTTTAAAACAATCTGATTTCCAACGTCCCAGTGTTTGTATCATGCTGTCCTCAATACCTTGAGAACTAGCACTTGTGGCCGCACCTGATCGAAAAGAATGTCCGCTATAATCCTTGTCACTATATCCTAATGCTATGAGTATTGTTTTCAGCTTGCTTATAAAATAGTTCCGGGAAAGTGGTTTTCCGGTTTCTTCAACGAAAAACGAATCATTCTGCTTTGCGTTTAGGTTTAATCTTACACTCATCAGCTGGGATAGCAATTTATACGGACAAACGACGCCCTCTATCTTGAACAAGGAAATCATAATACCTAGTCGGAATATATCTGTCTTTGTAGCTTTTAAATTAACAGTTACTTCGGATTCTGAAACGAAATTTATGTCAGAAACGCATAAATTTGAATCTGGATCAAACACAGTTCTACATGTAAACTCATTGGCAACAGAAATGTTTAATTCGTCGTGACTAAAGTACAGTCCTCTTTAACCCGAATCTGACCTACCGAATAAGACTTGACACCATGTGTGTACTTACATTAATAACACAGCATGCGCCACACATAGAACAGTATCTGTTTACCCTTTAGGAGCACCTATCGTCACTCCAAGTTTTTGTTTGAGTTGCTCGATTTTCCAAATTGCTGTGTTATATTTCGTGTACTGAAATCGTTCCAACGGATTGCAAATATCGTAAAAATAAGCCATAGTAGATCACATTTACCAATTAATAATTGGAGAACAAACAGTAGATATCAAGCACTATATAAGGCTATGACATAAGAAAAATCAAAATAATTCATACACAAAACTAGATCTAAATGCACAAATGTAACGCAAACGACAACATATAAAAGTTATCAAAGGTATCATTGTCCGCTCAGATCAAAATAAGCCAAACAAATACAAAGTTTAAAAGCTTTGATGAGCCAACATTCTAAAAAAGTTATGCTAAATACGGCTCTTGTTATCTATGCCTTGGATAAGAAAATCCTTAGTTTTCATGTATTTCAAATAATTCATACTTATTGGTATAACTGTTTATTTATATTATGAAAAATTGCTGAATAAAGGCAACTGTTATATACCGCTGTTCGAAATTCATAAATCGATTGAGGAAAAAACAAATTCGGGTTACACAACACAACATTAAAATGCAACACACACAGAAACGAATTATAATAAAAAGAAGTGGCCATTTTCCGGACTTGTAGCAGGCCGTTTTAAGAAAAAATGGTGGGTTGAACCTGGTTTTGGGGGCTAGTTAAACTTCGTGCTTTTATTGGAATGTTAAATATAACACTAAACGATAACACTTCGTGACAGGACTACAATACACATCAATGCAAGAACATTACGGGCAGAGAAATACACAAATAATAGTTATAATTCAATAGGCCAGATGCGCGTTTCGTATACATAAGACTCATCAGTAACGCTCAGACAAAAAAAGTTCGAAAGCCAAAACATGTACAAAGATAAAGAGCTTTGAGGACCAAATGTTGCAAAAGGTTGATTCATAGCATTATCCAAAATATTTAAACAAATATCAAACATTTGTATTTTAGAAACAATATTTTCAATGATACTGGAATGAAGGGAAATTCTAATTGCTAAGTTCAGTGACACCATTTTTTTAATTTTTATTTTCTTAGAACATATTATAAAACCTATCTTCTCACAAATTATATTTGTATACCCAAAAATTCGTTTTGTATGCTCATTCTAAACAAATTTAGGCAATATTCTACGACTCATAACTTTAAAAAACTACGGTGATCCATCCTTTTTATTATATCTTTCAAAAGAGAATAGTAAAATCCTCATGTTGGCAAAGTATAAGAAAATGAAATCTCGGGGAACATATACCGATGATATACCTTACGCCATTTCAATTGCTATTTTATAGTGTGTCTTTCTATGTTTTGATGTAACACTATTGTTTCAGATGAGGGTGAATGTTGGTACCTATTTAAATGTTAAAACCAGTTGCATTTGTTTGCACCACTTCTTAGTCAGGAGCCTGATGTTCAGTGGCTGTCGTGTATTGATGTAGATCATACGTTTTCTGGTTTCTTGTTTTTTTTTATTTAGATAAGACCGTTTGTTTTTCTCGTTTGAATAGTTTTACTCTGGTCATTTTTGGTTACACATCAAATTATTATCGAGAGCATGCATTTTAAAATGATTATTTGTTATTTTTTGTAACTTGGATATAAGTTTGAGTAGCTTATGAATTAAATATGAGAAATTGAGTCAAATCAATGAATATGGATTTGACAGATTATGCCCCTTGAAACAAAGAATTGAGCATTATATTTAGTCTTGCAAAAAAAAAAGTAGGGAACGAACAAAGCAAAAAAAAAACAACAATATTAAAATAGCACACACAAACAGAAATAGTGGATGTTATAGATTATTATCTAAATTATTGGACTATACATTTATTTCATTTTAATGTAAATATTTGATCAAATGAAAAAATACTATTAGTTATCAGTTTAGTATACACATGTACCTTAATAAAATCAAATGCATACATGTTATTCATTATACTCTATGCACTATAATTTCTCAAAAAGTTTATGTATAACATTATGTATTGTACTGTCTTGTTCTGTTTACAAGAAAAAAGGTACACAGAGATAAATACAGTAATTGAAAGTTTTATTTTATTCATTAGGTAATATTCCAGGTAAATAAAAGCAACAGTATTATACCGCTGTTCAAAACTCATAAATCTATGGACAAAAAACAAAATCGGGGTAACAAACTAAAACTGAGGGAAACGCATTAAATATTAGAGGAGAATAACGACACAACATTAAAATGTAACACACACAGCAACGGACTAAGCATTAGACAACATCCGATGAAAATAACCAATATAACATCAAAACCAAATACATGAATTTGGGATAGAAAAGTAATCACAAAGTAAACACAAAATGACTTCTAATCTGACTTATACGTACATTAACGACATCCTTTACGTGTTTTAGTAATTGACACACGACACTTAAACTTAACATTTAGGTAGATTTCTTCTTTTTTTTTATTGAAAACAATTTTAACAGCAAAATACATTTAGTCAATGATTCCTCTTCTCAAATAACTTCGTATGAATCATAACTTATTAATAAAGTTTTCAAATATTTGTTCTAATACACCAAGAAGACAACCCAACAACAAAAATAAGCGAAATGCATGTCGAGTATAACTCTCATAGAGAAATTGAAGTTCTTGAATAGTTGACATATGACAAAGACACTATTTGAATGTTGAAGATTATAAATCGACTTCAATGGACTTTGTAGACACAAGGCTGCTGTTACATGGCTGTACACTTTATTTCGATCCATTTTCTCTAATGGCTACTTACGAATATCCGATCTATTATCGAACATGCAAACTTAAGCCTTTGGAAGCTATAATATGATGTTTGTTTTAAATATATTGATCAAATTTGTGAGCATATTAACGTGCTTGTTTTTATATGTTAATGACAAACAGTGCAATACTATCAGTACAGATGAATGCAGTCCTAACCTGTACAGCAAGTTAACTTGATGACCAGTCATTTTGACTGGTCAAAGTTAACCTGTGACCAGATTTAGGACTGCTCTGACCAGTCCTAGGACCAAAATCTAGTTAACTTGAAAAGCGGACATGGTCCTAGGACTGTTTTTTTGTCTGCCAAAAAGTTTACTTGGAAACAGGTCCGCTATTGATATAAGTTAACTTCGAACCAGTCCTGTCATAAGTTAACATAAGTTAACTTCGGAACCAGTCTTGTCATAAAGTTAACATAAGTTAACTTCGAAACCAGTCCTGCCACAAAGTTAACAAAAGTTAACTTTTGCTTTGACAAATCCGATCAAAACCCGACCTGTTCCCAAGCTAACTTTTCAATGTTCTGCTGAACACTAAGTAAAGTTGTAACCAGGACCGCTCTACATCGATTTTTTAAAAATAATTTTCATATCTTTGTTTCGTAGTATAAACATCGAAAATAAAGTAAAATTAATAATTCCGATTTATAAACCGGATTAAATACAAATATTTGAAAATTAAGAACGCATATAAACATGTTGCTTTTAACACAAATTTATCTGTGATCTGACAATCTATCTATTATAAAAACGATCTTGGTTACAACGATAACGGGCACTGAATATATATTCCTATACCTATCAAATTCAATCATATATGCACTTTATTATGTATATCTTTGAAAAGAAGTATATTTGATGTTAGTTGTATACGTCCTTGTTAGTTATATGTGCACTATAATTATAAATCTATATACCCGCATAGTAAATAAGCCATATTTTTATGTCAGGATTAAATGTATGATACAATGGACAGCAATATTGCAATATAGTAACAACAAATGTTTGGTCGCAAAAATTTAGGGTGCCAGCATGTCCTCTTTTTACTCAAAATACTGATACGTAACAAAATTTCAGTAGTTTTGATACCTCATGCTGACTTGTACAACTAAATCATTTGACCGCATTGTCCAAAACTGACCATATGTGCACTATAATTTGTAAATCTATATACCCGCATAGTAAATCAGCCATATTTTTTATGTCAAGATTCAATGTATAATACAATGGACAGCAATATTGCAATATAATAACAACAAATTTTTTTTGCATAAATTTAGGGTGCCAGCATGTCCTCTTTTGACTCAAAATACTGATACGTAACAAAATTTCAGCAGTTTTGATACGTCATGCTGATTTGTACAACAAAATTATTTGACTGCATCCACCAAAACTGACCATATGTGCACTTATATTTGTAAATCTATATTCCCGCATAGTAAATCAGCCATATTTTTTATGTCAGGATTCAATGTATAATACAATGGACAGCAATATTGCAATATAATAACAACAAATTTTTTTGGCATAAATTTAGGGTGCCAGCATGTCCTCTTTTGACTCAAAATACTGATACGTAACAAAATTTCAGTAGTTTTGATACCTCATGCTGATTTGTACAACAAAATTATTTGACCACATCCACCAAAACTGACCATATGTGCACTTATATTTGTAAATCTATGTACCCGCATAGTAAATCAGGCATATGTTTTATGTCAGGATTCAATGTATAATACAATGGACAGCAAAATTGCAATATAATAACAACAATTTTTTTTTCGCATAAATTTAGGGTGCCAGCATGTCCTCATTTTACTCAAAATACTGATACATTACAAAATTTCAATAGTTTCAATACCTCATGCTGACTTGTACAACAAAATTCTTTGACTGCATTGACCAAAACTGACCATATGTGCACTTTAATTTGTAAATCTATATACCTGCATAGTAAATCAGCCATACTTTTTAAGTCAGGATTCAATGTATAATACAATGGACAGCCATGACAGCAATATTGCAATATAATAACAACAATTTTTTTTCGCATAAATTTAGGGTGCCAGCATGTCCTCTGTTTACTCAAAATACTGATACGTAACAAAACTTCAGTAGCATTGTCCAAAACTGACCATATGTGCACTATAATTTGTAAATCTATATACCGCATAGTAAATTAGCCATATTTTTATGTCAGGATTCAATGTATAATACAATGGACAGCAATATTGCAATATAATAACAACAAATATTTTTTTCGCATAAATTTAGGGTGCCAGCATGTCCACTTTCTACTTTAAATACTGATACGTAACAACAAAATTCTTTGACCGCATCCACCAAAACTGACCATATGTGCACTTTTATTTGTTAATCTATATATATGTACCCACATAGTATATCAGCAATATTTTTTATATCAGGATTCAATGTATTTAATGAATGGCTATTATCTATCTTGAATTTATTGAACCATAAAACTAATTTTTGACTCTTCATATTGAATAATCCGCGAAGCGGATTATGTAAAATGTGAAGAGTCAAAAATTAGTTTTATGGTTCAATAAAATCAAAATAAATTATTGCCATTTATTATAAATAAATTTCTATCAAAAATAAGGCTCAAAGAACTTTTGATATTATCGATATTAACAATAACAACGTACACACATGTTGGCGTATGAATACACAACGTCAGAGTGGGCGTGTCGCCATCAAAATTGAAAACAATGAAAATAAAACTAATAATTTTAACCAATCAGAAGATAAAAAACACCAAATGTATTTTTATTACAATGGACAACAATATTGCAATACAATGACAACGAATTTTTGTTCACTTAAATTTAGGGTGCCAGCATGTCCTCTTTTTACTCAAAATACTGATACGTAACAAAATTTCAGTAGTTTTGATACCTCATGCTGACTTGTACAACACAGTTATTTGAACGGATTGACCAAAACTGACTATATGTGCACTTTAATTTGTAAATCTATATATACCAGCATAGTATATCAGTCATATTTTTTATGTCAGGATTCAATGTATAATACAATCTACAGAAATATTGCAATATAATAACTACAATTTTTTGTTCGCATTGATACGTAACAAAATTTCAGTAGTTTTGATACCCCATGCTGACTTGTACAGCAAAATTATTTAATCATAACTGACCATATGTGCACCTTTATTTGCAAATCTTTATACCAGTATAGTAGTGTACCGAGCGCCTTAATGTTCTCTCTTTGCACTCTTGGGCACATTTGAGTAGGACCCAAAATGTACACGTAATCAATATATTGGAAAACTATTTAATTAATGCAAAAAAAATTCTGAATAAATTGAGAGTGTCAGCATTTCATCTCTTTATTCATAACAAAGGCGCTTGGGTCTATGATACAGATTTTTATTTTTTTTTTTTTATTAAAATATTCAATTTTCTATATTTATAATACATATCTATCACTTCTGTACATGTCTCACCTAGTTTCGAGTGATTTAAATGACCCAGAGAAAATACAAAATTTTACTATCCATACTAAGAAACAGTATGGTTATTAAATTTGGGTATGCACAGAAGTGATAGATATGTATTATAAATATAGAAAATTGAATATTTTAATAAAGAAAAAAAAAAAAATCTGTATCATAGACCCAAGCGCCTGTGATTCATAATAAAAGTCACTACATATATAGTAGTTCATGATGGTGTGTAAAACAACACTATTATGCCGCATCATCAAAGTACCAACACTGACATAACTGACATGTCTAAATTCATTTGTACTATTTACAATGATTTTTAAATAAAAAACAAAGTATATGAGGTTCTCTGCTGGGAATAGTATACTGTTTATCTGTTTTGTCGGTTGATTGATTTTATTTATAGTTAAACGTCAAGTGACAACTATTTCAGTAACTTAAGTTCGCATTGAGTATAATTTTGGGAAGTCCCATAATATATCAATATTATAATCGGCAAAGACAAATCTCTCGATAAATCTGACGAATTTGGCGAGATTGTTGATAGTTTTACCACACCGTATGCTTACGGACACTGTACAATTTCTGTTAGAATGTTCTGCGGAAAATAGAATAGTAAATCCAAGGAAAACAAGTTGAATAACAATGAAATATCCATGCATGTATAAATTATGCATAAAATTTTAAGGAAGGGACAGGTAAAAAACGGGGAACGAAGCAACGTCGACAATGTTGTTGATATCCCGTGATATAAGAATATTGTTCTGATGCGTTGGATAACCTTTCTATCCGCCTTCTAATAAAAAAACTCTCTGTGTGATTGTATAGCCATTTATTATTTATATAAGAATACATGTATATCAAATAAAAAAAAGAGAATTTGTATAATAGACTATTAGAGTCTTGCGAGTAAATAATAAATTATATCTGTGGAAAAACAATGCGAATGTTGTTTACATATTTTAATTAAAGCCCAAGTCTGTCTGATATGAAAACTCTTATACACGATAATATGTCATAAGCAGACCTGTCCTTAAGTCTGGTCAATAGCAGACTTGTCCACAGGTCTGGTCAGGAGCAGACCTGTCCACAGGTCTGGTCTGAGGCAGACCTGTCCCCAGGACTGGTTAAAAGCAGACTTGTCCACAGGTCTGGTCTAGAGCAGACCTGTCGATAGGTCTGCAGCAGGCCTAAAAAAGCAGACAGTAGGTCTGGTCCACAAACGACGAAGTTAACTTGCTTGACTGCTTAAAAATTCTCAAGTTAACTTAGAAAGCAGTCAATAAGTTAACTCCAAGTTAACTTTTGTCAAGGTTAGGACCGCACACATCTGTACAATTTTGTATTTGTACTGTCTTGTTCTATATTGACCAAATGTATCAAGTGATTATAAAAGTTCACAAACTTTAGGATTATAGGATAACACAAGATATTAAATTGAAGAAAAACTTGAAAGTACAAAATGCCGTATAATATATATTTGTCAAATATGGATTTGCAAAATAATTAACAATCATTTCATGATTAAATAACATTTACGTAACTAATTGTACAGCACCTAGGGCTTACTTCTTCAATTCATTTCTCATTTTTTATACCCAAGTGCTCTATATTTGAACATCCTAAATGCAATACAAACACATAAGATCTGAGGATTAACAATACTTATGTGTCTTTTAAATGCACAAGATATTGAAATATACAAAAGTCTGTTTCTATACGACGGTTTGATGAAAGACACCAGATGATGAAAACATCATCAGTTTTAAAAATAGGTTTATCTTACAGTTAAAGACAAGCATAACAGTAAACATTGTTTCAAAGACATATGTATCAATGGTAGTGGATACTTAATCAATATATACAACAACATGAAGTCATTATTTGTCTATCACCGTTCTGGTCGATGATTTTATTTTCATAATTATGTGTTTCATCAATCTAGAATTATATGTTTGTTAATTACTGATTAAGTTACAGGGGAAAAAAATTACATGGATTGTAGATTCTTTTTTTTTTTTGTTATCTTGATTTGGCGCTGCAACAATCTAAGAAATATAAAGATTGATAAACCAATTTTGGTTTTATCTAACTGGGCGACATTGGTGTTTTTGTACAAAAGAAGTAAATCAAATAGTTTCGTTATAACAAATAATTATTATATTTGTTTCAATATTTCAAAACAATTCGAACAGTTTGTCAGCCTTAAATCTATTCTATACAACTATAAAATGTATATGACACAAGTTGTTGTTTTGCTCCTTAGTGAAAAAGTCATTTAGATGAAGATTACGATCATTAGAAAAGGTCCAAGACATAACATGAAATGCGAATACTTATTATAAATATATGCCATAACATAACAATACTTACAGGTATTGGCTTCTGTAAAAGATTATAAGAGATAATAAATGAGCATATGATTTAACGAATTAACTCAATATTAAAAACGAAGACGGACTAATCTTTGATTTTAAGATAAACAAAAAAGAATAGACGAAATTATAACTCGGTTCTAAATAGACAACTTATGGTTTTATATTTAATTCTGTTTATTTGAATAGCACTTTGAAATAAGTATATAATTGTAGTACCATACAATCACGTTCATGTTATTTTTTCCTGGGAATTCATTGACCTTTACCATTTCTTTTGATCAAAACTTTCTGATAGACTATATAATAGAGTCCATCGTTTATTCCAAGACAATGGAACATTGTAAAGACAGGGGCCCTTTTGTATACTTCTCCGGGTCATACAAGGTAAATTAACTTCAGGTAATTTTCAATGAATGTATTTCAAGTCTTTAAAAAAACATCTATACGTTAAGGAAAAAAACAAAAAAAAACTTTCCTATTTTTTAAGCGCTTTTCTGGATTTACCTTCATCAGGAACAAGTTACAATATACAAAATTCTCAGATAGACATGATTATGCATAAAATACTGAACAACACAAAGTAAACAAAAGAAAAGTTTGGGAAAGTATAGAAAAAAGTCACTCGGTTGAAAACTTTAACTTTAAACTTCTTCATCGTTGACCAGATATCCTTTGTATTATGTAAAACATTGATATAGCATTTATTTCCTTCCAATACCCTAACACGGTCCATGGACACCATGGACACCGCGTGTCGTCTAAATTGGCAGTTGTTCCTTGATCAACAGACATTACAAATACCTCGATTACAACACATTTAGATCATCGTACTAATGAATAGCAGTAAAATCTGTACACAGCTGTGTTCTGACTGTTCTACTACAAGACAATTTGGACTGTAATGACTCATTTCTCAAGGATAACCAAAAAATACAAAACCTGCAAATTTGAATAACAGATGTACTAACTTCAATTTACAAGCAATTGCAATTTAAAACAAAATCTCTTTAGCAGAATTTACGATGATCTGATTTGTAAATCTTAAAATCCCGTCCCGACTAGAGTGTAACCTTTGTGGATTGGTAAAAGAGGGACGAAAGATACCAGAGGGACAGTCAAACTCATAAATCGACAATAAACTGACAACGCCATGGCTAAAAATGTAAAGGACAAACAGACAAACAATAGTACACATAACACAACATAGAAAACTAAAGAATGAGCAAGACGAACCCCACCAAAAACTAGGGATGATCTCATGTGCTCCGGAAGGGTAAGCAGAATCTGCTCCACATGTGTTTCTTATGATATAACAAATCCGGTAAATAGTCTCATTCGGTAGGTCACATTTATGAAAGGGAAGGGAACTGTAGTTACGACGTAATGAACATATCCGATATCATTTGTGAAACGGTTATTCCATAACGGTCAACCAAATCGTGATGGCGTCCGTTAAATTTACGAAGAGATGATTTCAACTTCACCATTTGGAACTCTTGATTCAATAGCTTCCTTGAGAGCAACAGCCCTATATCAAGAAAATCATGATAGGAAATGCAAGCACGGTAATATCGTATCAATTGGTAGATTTATACACCGTATGCAGGTGCTGCTGAAATGTTGCTACTTAGAAATGGAAAGTTCACAATTGGAAAGCTGAAATCACATTTCTAGATGTAATGCAAGATATGAGGCCGACTTAACTAAATCTGTTGTATCCTTTATCTCTAGTGCAATGGGGTAGATGTACTCGACATAGTCACCACATTTTGAATTATTTAGTGAAAGAACATTATCTATATAGCGGAAATTAGAGTTAAAGGATACTGCTAACTTCTTATCTTTCTTCCTAAGAAGTTCCTGTATGAAGTCAGCCTCATAATAATAAAGAAACAAGTCGGCAAGAAGAGAGGCACAATTCGTTCCCATTGGAATGTCGACAGTCTGTTGAAAAACACGTCCTAAGTACGTAACACTTATTTCGTCAATCAAGAAATCAGGCCTCTTGATAATGTCAGTTTCAGAGAATTTTTTGCTTGAATCAGAATGATCCTTTACAAAGTATGATTTATCCCTTCCTAAGACAAGATACTTGTATCTTCGTTGGCCATTCTCTTTTATGAAACAAGGCAATACCAACTCTTTCAATTTGTCTTTTAGTTTGGAATGTGGAATACTTGTATAAAGTGTAGATAAGTCAAAAGTTTTAATACTATTACAAGATGAAAGAGAGTTAGATTGTATGTACTCTAAAAGATCTTTGGAATATTTAAGTATCCACATCTGATGCACGCCACCTCTAAAATAGGCAGTTTCAAAATAACTTTGAAACCCGTCTTTGCTTGCTGATAACATAGATGTTAATAATTTAGAAAGATGTTTCGTGGAGCACTTGAAAGATCCAGCAATATACCGTTGTTTGTAAGGAAACTTATGCAGTTTAGGTATCCACTACAGTGATGGAAGATCCAGTTCATTATCTTTGGTTGAAATTCCAAAGGAACATAGAACAGACCTATGATTATCCAGGATTTCCTCTTTCGTCAGTATCGTGAGGATAATGCTGGGTTTCCAAGTGAATTGGTAATACCTAATTCGTTTATCAAGCAGTTAATGTAGTGAGTTTTACACACAAAAACGATGTTGTTTTGGGCTTTATCTGCGTGGACAACAACATATTTGTCATGAAGGTAGGATAAGTGTTTTGCAACATTAGGGTCTTTAAAGATTGACGTAGCATGGGCATTGATAGAACCATTCAGTTTTTTAATTCTGATTTGTATCAAAAGTGTCCACGTCTTCCTTCTCATGCTTAGCCCATAGCCTGGCATAATCCTCGACTGAATCCATCAAAATTTTAAGTTGTTTTTCCAATTGATGGATTTCAGCTCACGATTTTTTGGACCTTTCGATAACACATTTCGTAGAGAAGTGTTATGAACAATGTTGAGGTCACCGGTAATAACGTGGCCAGCCGGATTATATGTGAATTGGGAACTAGCACAAGTGCAATCAAAAATGTCTGTGAAACCAAAAGAAATCTGTATAAACGCATGAGAGGCCATAAATCAGACATAAACAACAATGCAATAATTTTAGTAAAGATGATCAATCAATTCTTTGTTTGCAAGTTCGCTCCATCGAAACAATTTACCACATGACCAACAAAAATATTTATGCTATATTCAAAATTTAAGACTACTAGATTCGTGAATCGCGAACTGTGACACTATATTTTACACCATTGAAAGTATAAGTATAGTATATAGTCCTTCCTTAACTCGTTGATTGGGATGATCATGTTCACTCTACTCCTCGACGCAGACGCAATCCTGGTCATCGTCATTAATCACATTTTCTCTATTAGGTAAATCTTGTCAGATTTATTAGTGACCTTCTGCGATTGATAAAAAAAAAATATGCATACCCTCAATAATTTACAACCATCATCTCGTATATTGCAAGATACAGAATTTGCAGACTTGTTGATTAAAAAAATATACTGCCCTGTCTAAATCTTTCTTTTTTCTCCAGGCAACAACTTGAGCGATATCCATCACAATGATATCAATACCTCCCTTCTATAAAACATTGTCTCAACCTATCATTTCTTATACTTATACCAAACCAATTGCAACTTAAATTGTCAACTAAACACACGTGCTTGACTAGCATGACTCATATCAAAATAGTACCGGGGACTACATATTACCAATTAAATTTTTCCATGAAATATATATCCGAAGACCCAAAATAAATCCAACAATTGGAAACGACACTTCGAAATACTGATTGTGTAAGTCTATGACATGAAAGGCAAAGCGCGCTAGAAGAAATAATCATTTCGAATTGACGAAGACTGTGCGGTCGTTGATATAAAACAGAATTACAAAACTGAATGGATAAATGAATAGAAATACATGTTCACATGTTACATAAGTCTTTTAGACTAAAGTGTTGCACTTGTCTTACTTCCGTGACAAATACGATATTGTCACCATAGCGTAAGCCTTAACACATACATTGTACTTAGTGAAAAATCACTTTGTTTCGATAATCCAAAATACTTCAAACTGACATTATCAAGATGCTCAATTAATATCTTGATTGACAACGTATTAGTTCAGTTTGGTCTAAAAGAAGATGTGTTTTTTTTTCAACAAGCAATCGAATGAAATGTCTGTGTCACAGATAGCAACGGACATGTTCAAATTGTCGTGATTAAAATACTATAAAGTTCAGCCCGAATGTGGCCTTCCGAATTATACTTGTCACCATGTTTGTAATTACACGAACAACACAACGTGTACCACACGAGGAACAGGATCTGCTATTTTTTTTTTGGATCATCTGAGATCACTCCTAGTTATTGGCGGGGTTCGAGTTTCTAGGTTGCTATGTTATATTTTTTGTACTGACATCTTTCCACTAAATTCCAAATATTTCAGAAATAAGCCACTGAACTTGTAGAGCAATTAACAATTGGAAAACCATACTTTATTGCATTCGTATTCATTTGGCAGTTTATTCAACTTCCTAGCTAGAGATAGTTTACGCATGAATCATTTAATTGACTGATTTAATCTACACAAATCATTCTTATACAGTCAGGTAAAAACTATGATTAATATTAATATGAAATCAAACAAACCTAGAATAATGTGATATAATGGAATTTGAAGCGTCTGTCATACAAATGAGATTAGCTATCTTTAAAATAAGGTTTAATCCACCATTTTCTGCATAAGAAAATGTCTTTACCAAGTAAGGAATATGACAGTTATTATCCACCTGTTTATGTGTTTGAGTTTTTGTTTGTTTGGCATTTTATCATAACTTTTCTTTTTGAATTTTCCTGAGAGTTTAATATTTTTGTGATTTTAATTTTTACTAAATGTTTTCTATCCGATGTTATCTGTACTTATGTTTATATCGGGTTATATGACTATAAACAGTTTTCAGAAGTCACCTTGATCGTAAGATAGATGGCGTCGAGACTCCAATACACATGAAATACTGATACATTTTATCGAGTGCATGTATTTTAAAATGATTATTTTTCTATGTTTGTAACTGGGATATATGTAGTAGGGTAATAAATTAAATATGAGAAGTTGAATCAAATCGATGGACACGAATTTAACAGCTTAAGCCCATTGAAACATAGAACTGATCATGTATATATTGTGGAAAAAAAAGTAGGAAAGGAACAAAGCAACAAAAAAATCACAATAACACAAACAGACAGAATAAGTGGATGTTATAGGTTAATATCTACACTAATCGGACTATACGTTTTTGTTCATTTCAATGCAAATATTGAATCACTCCCTAAGCAATTAACATTAGCTATCAATTTGCCGTTTCAGAATCTATTGCATCCTGAGTAATATTTTCCAAAACGTACACTAAAACGTTGTGATTGGTTTAAAACACTCTTAACAATGGAAATTCAACCAATGACGTAATATTCTTTTCATTTTGGTGTACGCACAATGAGATTATCTATAGTCCTTTAGATTCTGAAAAGGCGAATTTAGTATAAACAGGTACCCAGAGATAAATACAGTATTTGACAGTTTTATTTTATTTCTTATTTAATATGCCAGGTAAACACTGGTTGGACAACAGGTTGCTGTTACATAGCTGTATCTCTATTTTGATCCATTTTATCTGATAGCTACTGAAGAATTGTGTATTCAAGAAAATGCAAATTTGAGCCTTTTGAAAATAGAATATTATGTTAACTTTGTTTTGGTATATTTATTAGATTTTGGGCATATTAACGTACTTGATCTTACATGTTTATGACTAACAGTACAATACACAAGGACAATTTAGTATTTGTAATGTCTTGTTCTATATTGAAAAATTTATCAAATGATTTTAGGAGTTCACAAACATTAGGATAATAGGATAACAAAAGATATTAGATTGAAGAAACAATTGAAAATACAAAATGTCGTATAATATATATCTTTCAAATATGGATTTGCAAAATAATTAACAATATTTTCTAAACACACTACAAACATAGAAGATCTAATGATAAACATCTATAGATAACTACTCGAGGTCCTTTTTAAAGGAATTTCAGGTAAAATACTTCGCATGGTTATTCTGTATTACAGTTCGTCCATCATTTCATGAACGCTATTCATACTAAAAATGATAAATTACTAAGTAAATTCCATTTAGCAATATGCATGCCATAATATCAATGAATTTAACAATTATAGATATATACTCAAACTCATAATTGTTTTGGTGAAATGCAATTTTTATAACACTAAAACTTGCTGGCTATGATAAATATATCAACATGTAAAATATAGACCATCTTCATTTGATTTTGTGAGTTAGTAACACCAAGTTTAATCCACTGTTTTCTTCATACATGACTTACAAAAATGTCTATACCAATTCAGGGTTATGATAGTTGTTATCCATTTCATGAACGCTATCCATACTAAAAATGATAAATTAATAAGTAAATTCCATTTAGCAATATGCATGCCATATATCAATGAATTTAACAATTATAGATATATACTCAAACTCATAATTTTTTTGGTGAAATGCAATTTTTATAACACTAAAACGTGCTGGCTATGATAAATATATCAACATGTAAATTATAGACCATCTTGATTTGATTTTGTGAGTTAGTAACACCAAGTTTAATCCACTGTTTTCTTCATACATGACTTACCTCTGTACCAATTCAGGATTATGATAGTTGTTATCCATTTGATGAACGCTATCCATACTAAAAATGATAAATTAATAAGTAAATTCCATTAAGCAATATGCATGTCATATATCAATGAATTTAAGACTTATAGATATATACTCAAATTCATAATGTTTTTGGTGAAATGTAATTTTTAAAACACTAAACCTTGCTTGCTATGATGAATATATCAACATGTAAAACATAGACCATCTTGATTTGATTTTTTGAGTTAGTAACACCAGGTTTAATCCACTGTTTTCTACATATATGACTTACAAAAATGTCTGTACCAATTCAGCATTATGATAGTTGTTATCCATCTGATTGATATGTATGAGCTACTGATTTTGTTAATTCGCTACGGATTTTCCGTTTTGAGTTTTCCTCGAAGTTAAGTATTTTTTCTAACTTTATTTTGGAATTTTTTTATTTTTTTATTTTTTACAAAGGTGGACCTGATATCATTCTGCATAGATGATGTCATTGAACAATCGATACTTACTGTGATGAAATATCATAAGCATAATGACACAGGAACTGAACCGGAAAGTTCACGATAGAGAAAGTCCTTTATAGAACGTCCGACACGACATTCATACATGCACTAATAGATTTAACGGAATATAATGGTGTGTTTTGAAATCACCCTTATTGTGAGTTTGTTCGTTTTGTTTGAATGCCCGTATAAAATGTATGTTTTCTGTTAGAATATATACTCCAAATATTTCGTTGCGAACGTACATTTTTTATGAAGTTCGCTTTTTTGAATTTGCATATCAGTTCAGTATGTTGTTACACTTTTTAACTCATACTTTACTTTGATTTTTAATTCAAGTTTATGACAAATATTAGAATCATTTAACCTCCATCTTCAAAATAAGAATTGAGAAGCAAACAACTTACCCACATTTTTTACAATAACTGAAAAGGAAAAAAATATCTACTATAACTATAATTACTACACTGTGCTGATACTAAAATGCATGCGTAACGCTTATAAAACTTCTATACTCAAAACGATTGTTCAATATATCAAATATGACGTTGATCATATCCAAATGCATTTACATCCGATGGTTTTGATGAAAGACGTGAAATGAGGAGAACATCATCAATTTCAGAGATGCAGTAAACATAACAAATAGTTAGACAAATATATCGAAGGTCGTGGATAATATATCACTTCTGAGAATAAAGATATATACTATATACTATACAATAGATATAACACCATGCAGTAATTAGTTGTCTATCCCAGTTCTGATCGACAATTTTAGTTTTATAACTCTGTGTTTCCGCAATCTAGTAGTATGTGTTTATTCGGTGATTAATTTGATTTGGCCTTTAGATAATTGATAAAACTTATAAATCGATAAACCTCTTTTGCTGTAATTAAACAGGCTGGTATGCTTCGAAAGAAGAAAACCAAACAGAGCAGGCTCGTTAAAACAACTAATAATGTTTCAATATTTCAGTTTATCACACTAACATCTGTTAAACATTAACTAATATATTGTTGTTGTAATGTTGTTGTAATGTCCTTTAGTTAAAACGTGGAAAAGAAAAAGAACACTGGCATTAGAAAAGGTTAAAAGCAGAAAATGCAAAGCAAATACTTATTGTAGTTCGGTAACATAACATACTTACAATTCACGATACCTGCAAAAGATTACAGAATACATTCAAATGAGTGTATACTTAAAGGCAACAGTAGTATACCGCTGTTCGAAATTCATTAATCGATTGAGAAAAAAACAAACAAATCCGGGTTAGAAACTAAAAAATGTGGGAAACACATCACATATAAGGGGAGAACTACGACACAACAGAAACACAGCATTGAAATGTAACACACACAGAAACAACTTTAATATAACAATGGCCATTTTCCTGACTTAGTACAGGACATTTTGAGAAATAAATGGTGGGTTGAACCTGGTTTTGTGGAATGCCAAACCTCCCGCTTGTATGGCAATGTTAAATATAACATGAAAATGACTTATCATATAAATAGGTAAATGAGTTAGAGAATTAAATCAAACTCCAAAAAATAAGACTGATCCATCCATGATTTAAAGTTAACAAAGATAGTTAGCAGAAATATCTATTGATATTCCCTACATAAACTGTGACCTTAAATCTGATGTAGTCTTAGTTCATATTACTTGGAAGATTTTATTCATTGTTTTCTCATTTGTATTAACAGCATCAATGGTTCTAACTTTACTGCACCAGGTCTTCATTTCGATATGCAGGAGTGTAAAGTATCTACAAAACTTCTCAAAACGTTGAAGTGCTGGTGAAACAAAAAAGTAAAAGAGGTAAAAGCCAAAGCCAGAATGACTTCATGTATTGCTGTTGTTTTTAGACGAACAAATATCCTTCGTCACTGTTTATCTAAACAAAATTATACCAGTACTTCATGTTCAAATATAGACTTATAAATAGTACAATCGAAAGATTTATTGACATTGAAGATTTTATAATTCAATTTGTACTAAAATTTACATCGTAAAACGTTATAATATGAGCACTACAAAACTCATCAAAAATACCAAGCTTGCATATTTATTTGCAACGCATGACCGTTGATACTCAAGAAGCAATGTTAAAAGACTAATTCAAACACGAAGTTGAAAAGCAGCAAAAAAACCTGAAAAGAGACTAAATACAACGAAGGTTTTCAATACACAGTAAAACATTCGAATCTAAAAAAAATACAATACTGATGATGTAACGATGTCATGAGATACAAGATCAACAATGAAATTCAACAAATTTAGAAACCAACAGTACGACACAAATAACCCCCAATATATAAAAAGAAGATGTAGTATGATTGCCAATGAGACAACTCTCCACTAGAGACCAACTATAGGTCACTGTACGGCCTCTAACAATCAGAAAGCCCATACCGCCTAGTCAGCTATAAAAGGCCCCGAAATTACAATGTAAAAAAAACCGAGAAAACTAACAGCCTTATTTATATAAAAAAATGAACGAAAAATAAATATGTAACACATAAACATACGACAACCACTGAATTACAGGCTCCTAAATCGGGACAGGCACGTACATACATCCTGTGGCGGGGTTAAACATGTAAACGGGACCCCAACCCTCCCCTAACCTGAAACAGAGGTATAGTAGTACAACACAATAACGAACTATAAAATTCAGTTGAAAAAGGCTTCACTCATCAGAATGACAAAAACAAGTGGACGTGGAGCCTATTCTAATACAAAAAATAATTAAAAAAAAAACCTAAGAAAATCATAAACTTAAAGTCCCTAAGCATATCACAAAATCAAAAGCTCAAACACATTAAAGATTGAACAAGAACTGTCATATTCCTTAATTGGCACATCCATTTGCTTATGTTGAAAATTGAGGATTGAACCTGGTGTTATAGCTAGCAGATTCTCTAGCTTGAATGACAAAATTTCATTATATTGCAAAGTTATATCAAAACTCAAGACGAAATCGAGAATAAGAAATTTGTTTTGTTATTGAAAACCTATAAAAGAACATAATTATACCCATTTGAAATATATCATCGAGACAGAGTATATCTGACCTCGATATCAATACAGACGTGTAGAAAATCGTTAGAATATCAAACAAATTATGAAAAAAGCATGTCACGAGACTAACAAAATGAAATTCCAGGAAAACAAAAACCAACTAAATAAAATACTTAAAATATTTATAAAACGTTAACAGCAGTTAGTGATATAAAAACTCCAGGAATGTAAAGACAAGTACTTGGACTGTAGTTCAGTTGAGGAAACATAATTTACTTCTTTTGAAATAAATTAACGAGACTAAACATGTTGTATACCATTGGGGTTATCTATCAGTGTTAACAGTCAAGGAACATTCACTCAACGGCAAAGAGTTTTTTTTATGATATTTCTTAACATAAAATTTCCGATAAATGAATCGCATTTTTACTACTGTTCTCCGTCTCAGTGTACCTGTCCTGCTTTCAATCAAGGCATTTCATTCTTTCCATTCTTTTGTCCTTTGATAAGGAATTTTTTAGACAAGAAACTGTCTAATTTTGTATCTTTAATATTTACGATACAAATCATTTCCAATCATTAAAAACGTATGTCGCAAACTCATCGTGTAGTGTTTGTTTAACTTTTTCAGTTGTGGATAGAAAAGAGGTTGATAAACAATATAACATTTTTTTATAAATTATACCAGGTTGATTATATTTATTTTGACATATTAACTCAACACTTTGAGGACCGTGGTGTCGTGGTCAACGTATCGGACTACTAGCACAAAGGATTCTGGTTCAATGTTCGTTCAAATTTCGGGGACTGAATTTTCGGATCTCCCTTGACACAGGGTGAGAATTATTGTACCAAGTTCGGAATATGACAGTTGTTATCCAGTTTGATGTGTTTGATCTTTTGATGTGTTTGAGCTTTTGATTTTGCCATTTAATTAGGGACTTTTCCTTTTTGAATTTGCTCGAAGTGCAGTATTTTTGTGATTTTACTTTTGGACACCATTATCGAGTATGATTTTTAGAAACGATGATAGTCCGTAGGAATAGGGCGATATATGGCTGAGCCGTAAAAAGAGAGAGCCATATATCTTGCACGTAAAAGACATCATTGTATATTCCGAAAAAGAGCAGATTAATTCCACTACAAGGCATCACTCGCACTCCATAGGTGGAAAAGGATTAATATAAGTTGCCATTACTTGTTTCCCAATCCACTATACATAAATATGTTGAAAGTAATCAAACACTCAATTTCAATGCAGTATCATACAATACGTGCTTTTCGCAACATTTAATGTAATAATTGGTATTGACCTAAATCTAGAACCTTCGACGTTTTCAAGTTGCTTATCATTAAATAGTTGGTTAGCATATGTACTCCAAGGTTACAAATATTTACTTGCTTTTACTGTATCTGGTATGGATATGTATAACATTCATATGATACAGCTATTTAACATTCCTACCGTTATTGCAACAAAACAAATTTGGCTACTAAAGAATGATTAATAATCATTCACTGTAGAATGAATTAAAACTTATGGTATTTTTATACTAAATAGTACATGAATGTTGTAATTTTGAATCAAGGTAAATATGGTTTGGTATTAATCTGTCATTAAAAGTTTCAACAATCATGGTTTCTGCTGTTATATACTCTTTGATACATTCACCATTTCCATTCTCAATTTTATGATTTCTGACAACATGTGAAAAAAGAAGTATTATCATTAGGAAAATTTCAACAGACTCAATATAAAAGTGACTGTTTAATATTGCAGTAAAATTGCAACACCTTCGCACTAAAGCTGTAAATCTCTAACGTAAAGTGAACCTTTGGTTTTACTCTTCTTATCTGTGTTAGATTTTGTTATTCCGGATATGTTTATTAAACAGAATGGGATTACTCATTGATTTATATTTGCGTGCATTTCTTAATTTGAAATCTGGTTGTAACTTCTCGTTATATAAATTTCATGTGTCCATAGCACTTTTCTTGATTTACCTTCACCAGGAACGTACAAAGCAAAATTTCCGAAAGCCAAGACTTATAAAACCGAAACAATTGAAGAGCTATATGACCAAAATACCAATGAAAATGCAAAATCCAGTATGGCCAACTTTGCCTTTGGTTTCAACAACCTTAATTTCTCACGTTTTTTTAAAATTTACAAATGTATAAAGGGACAATTTTAGAAAGGATTTTTTATTATAAATTATGTCAGCACCTAAGTACTGACTTCTGAGTTGATGATACTATCGGTGACTGATAGTCCCATATTGATATTGATTAAATATTTTTAACTTTCTATTTGACAAACGATAATATTCAAGATAGATCATCTAAACTTTTACACTGATCTAGAAATTTCCCATCTACATTGATCTAGAAGTTTCTTGTGCTACCATATACACAGATACCAAAATCAGACTTATTCAGACATTGATATATACGTTGTCTCAGAATTTTCCGAAATTTTTTCAAAATATCGTACTTATTTGTGAACTTATCGCAGATAAAATTCAGTTTGGATTCCGAAACAGTTAGAAGAAGAATTCCGGATTAAGAAAAGACTAGGATAGGAAAATCATATATTCTAACAGTTAATGTATCAGCCCTAGACTCCGATATCAAGCCAGAGGTCTCTAGCCCGATGGCTTATTATGAGTCGTGGGCTGATACCACGGCCAATATGGAAAATGACATGTAATAAACGATGTATCACATATTTTCAAACTGGAGAAAAAAAAAGGAGGCGTATATCAGATCATGTTTAGTATTTTCAACAAAAATTTAAAATATATTTGAAGACAAACATAAAAAAAAAAATGTATCACACTGAGTTAACAATATTCGTATCACAGTGAGCAAACAAAGTTCTGTAATAAATAGATAGTCTAGCTGCTTCAGATTACATCTTGTTTCAAAATAGATTTTAATTGACAGATTACCGGGGGTCAAATTCGGGGGCTCGATGTGGAATTTGAAGGTTAATATCAATATTGGCCACGGGGGCAAATAACGAACCTTGAATTCCGGCTAGTATTGGCCATGCAAAGACGTACTTATTAGTGCAACATGTGTGATCAGATAAAATAAACTATCCTTTGCACGTTATCATTGAGTTGATTCATGACGGATCCTTAGATTCGTACGCTAGCTGCATTTGGTACCTCGTCCGTGTTACTCATTAAAAAACAGACCAAAAGAGAGAAAATGAAACCAAATTGATAGCAAGATGTATCGGAATGACAATAATGGTTCATAATCAATATTATTAAATTTGATGCGACTGTCGTTCAAGTGAGAGGTTAAGCGCCATAAAACAAGGTTCAATCCACCATTTTCTACATTTGACAATGCCTGTACCAAGTCAGGAATATAACAGTTGTTGTTCATTCGTTTGATATGCTTTGTTGTTTGATTTTGCCATCTGATTAGGGACTTTCCGATTGAATTTTTCTCGGAGTTCAATATTTTTGTGATTTTACTTTTTTCAGTTTGCAGCCTCAAAAATGAATCGGACTTTAGTAAAAAGTCTTATTACTGTTATTTGTACGAGTTTTCAAAGTTTACAATCCGTGATTTTGGCAACAATCAGAAGAATGGAACCTAATGTAAAAAGTCCTTAATTTGTGCCAAAATCAGCAGGGGGAAACAAACGTTAACTCAATCTGTAGCTAATCGTACTAGATTCACATTCTAAAGACCAATGCAATCTGTGAAGGCGTTTATGAAAATGTCCGTCAATAGATTGTTCATGGAATGATGGAATGTCGAACAAGGGTAAAACTACATGTTCCCGATGTTTCTCAGTAGTACATGTGTCGATAAGTTTATAATTATACCGTAAACAGTATTAATAACGGACATTTTAATCAGTTCTGAGTCTAAAAATTATGGTCCGAAACATCATGTGAATATAATGTTTTTTAGACCTAGTTACAAACTTACACCAGATTTACTCAGATATAAATATACAACAAATATCTTAACAAAGAACAATGACAAATATATACTTACGGAGTATACCTATAAAATATAGAAAGATATTGGCATTTATTTTATTTAACATTAACTATCGTTATCAAACAATTACTAAAATGTATATAGAAATGCAAATACAATCATGTAACATTAACAAATAAAACAAAACCGATTCAAACAAACCATGTAAGAACAGCAAAGTATATTCGAATAATATATTCAACAAAAATTCCTCGCCTGTTTCATTTACGTTTGATCACGATACTCATTTTTTGTCCTCAAGAACATTCGACTGAAATAGATTGACCTTTTAGAAATGGTAGTCAGTTCCTGGATCATGTTAATCCAGAGTAGCAAAACCGAAATAACGAGAGATCATGCGTTACTTTTAACTACAAGGTACAACGACAGCATAATACATTTTCGTTTATATTTTTAAATAATTGTCCTAACATCATAATTTGGTAAACGATTACACCTTTATATAACAGATATAATTGGTTTAAACTTTACAGTTCTTGCGATTTAATGAGCAAAGTACTTTGGATCTGTATTGTTACAATACTTGTTTTCTTGAGTAACTATTTTAAGAAGAACTTTATCAGTTTTGTATTGTTAAGTTTCATCAAAGTTATGCTGATCCCGTTATATTATTTGTATACTTATATTATCATGATTACCATAATACATTATTTATCCTGACATTACAGGATTCTATTAAATGATTTGTTTTATTGAATGGTTGAATTACGGCTTTAGTTGTATGGCAAAATATCTTAAGCAAATTAAAGAAGTGGAGTGGTGATCTACGGAAACAGTTAAGGTTAGACACCTCGTCACTTACATGAATATAGGGGTTTGATATAGGCCGTTCTGTTTTATTATTTTCGAAATCCGAAGTTCAACACGGAGTATTTCCTTTTAAACCTCTAAACCAATAACAGGTTGAATTTCGATATTTTCGATACAACCACAGCTCTCAATTTTACGTTGTTCAACATACCATTCAAATAAAAAATGTATCTTTCAACAATGATGTGAAAATTGACATTCTGATATTAAAGACTAGGACAATAAGTGACAAAAATAAAAAGTATAGACAAAACAAATAAATGAAAAATATATAACACAGCTTAACGAATATACTTAGACTTAACAAACCAAAATCAGCGGTTTACTGAATTATGACAAAAAAGATGTTCCGCAGGTCGCAGCTTTATACGACCGCATAGGTCGAACCCTGAACAGTTGGGGCATGTATGGACACAACATTCAAGCTTGATACAGCTCTGAATTCGGATTGTGATTAAATAGTTGACACAACATCGGTTTCTTAACTTAAAAATTTTAAATTGGACATTTACCTATTATGGTCGATATCCCAATATCCAAAATCTAAATACATGGTTATTTTCAGCATGTCAAAGAACCCCAAGAATTCAATGTTTGATGAAATAAAATAATGTTCAATTTTGAACCCTTTTGACCTCAATATGGATTAATTTTATAAACCGGGCTCAAATATTAAAAATCTGAATACATGGTTAGATTCAGCATATTGCAGAACCCCAAATATTCATTTTGTTGAAATCAAACAATTTTAATTTTGGACCCCGATTTTGACCAACTTGAACACTAGACCATAATTCAGAATCCAAGTACACGTATAGATTCAGCATATCAAAGAAACCCAAGAATTTAATTTTTGTTAAAATCAAACTAAGTTTAATGTTGGACCCTTTGGACCTTAATGTTGACCAATCTGAAAACAGCACCAAAATTAAGAATCTAAATACACGGTTGCATTTAGCATATCAAAACCTCAATAATTCAATTTTAGACCCTTTTGACCTTTTTCCTAAACTGTTGAGTCCTACACTCCCAAAATCTATCCCAACCTTCCTTTTGTCGTCATACTCCTTGTGTTTAAATTTCATAGATTTCTATTTACTCATACTAAAGTTATTGTGCAAAAACTAAAAAAAAGGCTTATGTTGGTCCTTTTTTGCCCCTAATTCCTAAACTGTTGGTACCAAAACTTCCAAGATCAATCCAAACCTTCCTTTTTTGGTCATAAACCTTGTGTTGAAATTTCATAGATTTCTATTTACTTATACTAAAGATATTGTGCGAAAACCAAGAAAAATGCTTATTTGGGCCCTTTTTGGCCCCTTATTCCTAAACTTTTGGGACCAAAACTCCTAAAATCGATCCCAGCCTTCCTTTTGTGGTCATAAACCTTGTGTTCAAATTTCATAGATTTCTATTTACTTATACTAAAGTTATACTGCGAAAACAAATGTCTTCGGACGACAAGACGTCGACAACGACGACGATGACGACGACGACAACAACAACGACGACAACGCTACGACGCCAACGTCATGCCAATATATGACCAAAAAATTTCTAATGTTTGCGGTCGTAAAAACATGTCTCATATTATTACAAACCCGGTAAAAAGTCCAATTCGGTAGGTCACATGAAAAGGGAAGAACATATCCGATATCATATCTGAAACAGTTATTCCATACCGGTCAACCAACTCGTGATGGCGTCCGTAACATTTACGAAAGAATGATTTCAACTGCACTATTGAAACTCTAGGTTTAAAAGCTTCCTTGTGAGCAACAACCCTCTATCAAGGACATCATGATAGGAATTACAGGCCCGGGAATATCATATCAATTACAAATTTCTTTTCATCCGACCCTCATTGTCAATTTCTAGATGTTAGTCAAAGTATGAGACAGATTTCACTGTATCTGTTGTGTCCTTTATCACTAGTTCGTTTGGATGGATAAGTTCAACATAAGCACCAAATTTTGAAACATTTAGTGACAGAAAATCATCAATATACCGGAATGCAAAGTTTCTTAAAGGATATTGTTAACTTCTTCTCTTTCTTTCTAAGAAGTTCATGTATTAAGTCAGCCTTATAATAATAAAGAAACAAGTCAATAACGTCGGCATGGGAGGGGCAGAATTGGTTCCCATTGAAATTTCGACAGTCTGTTGAAAACACGTTTTCCAAATATGTTGTCAATAAAAAAATTAAGCATATTGCTAATGTAAGTTTCAGAGATTTTTTTGTTTGAATTATAGTGATCCTTTACAAAGTAGGAAATATCCCTCCCTAAGACAAGATAATATTCTCTACGTTTGCAATCCTTTTTAATAACTTAGCAATACCAGCTCTTTTAATTTTTCTTTTCTCTTGGTATGGGAAATACTTGTGCAAATTAAAATTGTGTAAAAATGTTTTAATAATATTGCAAGATAAAAATCTTTTAGATTGATTGTACTCTGAAAGATCTTTTGAATTTGTATCACATGCTGATAATAATTTAGAAATTAATAAAGTGTTAAGATTTTCATTTTCTTCCTTGATTGACAGGCATTTATATATATATATATATTCATTTATGGTGACATATGATAAAAAAAAGCCAGATAAATAAGCATAATCAATCAAAGGAAAGGGGGGAAAATATACGATATGATATAACAGAATAACTAAGTATAATATTTTCACTAGTATACAAATAATTGGAATTACAGTACAAGCATATTGATGCATTAATAATTAATATCATTAAAACCTAATCAGTGACTTTAACCCAGGAGTTCCAGTATATGTTTTTTGTTAGCAAGTATGCTTTCTAAAATTGTCTTTAATAAAATTTTAAGTCCCTCTGGTTTTTCATCTTGCATCTTTGATCTGTACTTTGCTAGTAAAATGACTTTTATAGATTATAGTTTTTATATGGGCCAATGACAGGAATGATGACAATGATAATATTCAGTGGAATTTCAATATCTGTTGCTTCATAAATTCAAATATTCAGATAGTGCAAGATTGATTTATACAACAATGTAACCATGATGACAGCCTCATAGTAAGTGTTCTATAGTTTCTGGTTCTTCCTAAATAAATGTTCATAAATTGCACTGAACAGTGTTCATTCTAAAAGTTAATATAAGTAAATAAAACCCGGTCAATAATTCGGTATAGAAACGAACATAGCATTTTTTCGTTTTATAAAAACTTAATAACACAATTGTGTACTACTTTGATTTGCAATTTCAAATATTTTTATTTTATGTGATCTTAAAATTTTGATCAGCTGCAATTTCAACTGGTATTGAACCTTGGTTTAAAATTGTAATACCGGTATACATGACTTTTGAATCTTTGTCTAACTTCTTGTCTAGTCCTTCTGGCACTTTCGTCCCTCTTTTTAACATGGATAGATCTCACTCATGAACTCAATGTTGAATTGTTTGTCTTATATCAGGTACACTTAATTATTTTTCAATGACATGATGCTTATACTTACTGAATAGGTGATTGTCTGTAACTAAATCAATATAATTGTAAGATAAAGTGCACACTATTGTGAAATATTTATATATATTGAACAACAGTTAATAAATAGGCTACAGTTTTTGCCACTTACATAAATCAACTATCAGTAACATGGATTGTTATAAATGATAAACTATTACTTGTGATCTATATCGGGTCGGTCATATGACTCATTTAACTGCAAATCTGTTGTGTTTATCAGCAACATTTCCCCTATAAGATATGATGAATATAGTTGTGTTCATGTAAATTACTCAAATATATTCGTACGGGCTGTTTTTTGATAATATTAGTGTGTAAAAATGAATATGTAACATTCAATAAGACAGACTTTTTTCAGAATATTTTTCGTTAATTAATTTGAATAGAGGTACTTACTCAGAAGTTGTATTTGTCCTGAAATGAAGACAAGTTAGAGTTAACAGTTTATTTGTAAATCAATACACATATCAATGAACCTAAGACAATATAATAGACACACACACACATATGTTTGTTTTGTATAAGTATTGTCGATATCAAGTATGCACACCGGTGTAATCCTATCATTTATAGTGTCCGGGTAAAAGTATAAAAAACTACAAATCATACGATTAATACATTTTTCTTCTCAGTTAATAAGCATAATAAGTTTAGATAACTAAAACAAATTGAAGTATACACTAGTAAATCATGCGGAAAGCGTCAAATACTACTTTGCAGTTTATAAGGAATAATTGATCACGAAACAATCTTTAACTTTGTACTTGTTCGGCTTTACAACTTTGTTTTGATACATGTTAACAAGGCTTGAAATAGTATTGCTGTCTGCTACTTGTTTTTTTTGTATTGATTTGTGTTTTACATATATTTGTTTTTGAAATTTGCATTTTTTATTTGATAATTAACTTTGAACTTATATTTGGTCTTTTGTTCTCTTCCGAAACTACATAACACCACACTTACTTTCATCTTAGGCATCTGTATCTGTATTGTTTACTAGTAACTGTTGTTCCAACTCTATAAAATATCATATTAAGATATTCTCAAGGGAGATGTCTACCTTTTATAACAATTGTTTTTTGGAAAGCTAAACTGAACGAATTATATATATTTACATTGTTTATATATGTCATGCAACCCTTTGGTCTTATCTATCAAAAGTAAACCATATGTATATTCTTAAAACAACGTAGCTAACATTAATCGATTACGTGCAAAAAGAGACACATTTTGAAGCAATTTACGGTACTGTAAATCACTGCTTAGTTTTTAGGGTTTATTATATAATTAAAGCATGTCTACAAGAGAAAAAAACAGTATTTAACTTATGATAACTAAGTATATTATACGCGTGTTTTTTGTATATCATACTCATCGGTGCAAGAGGAATCACAACCAATTAAACAAAGGATAATTATCGAGATCAAGAACAGTAGAACGCAATGCTTTATGTAAATATGACCTAGGCCGTGTTCACAATGACCTAAAATTGGTGTTGGGTTAGTGTAACTCACACGCAAACTAAACACAAAAACATTCACATTGATAAAAGTCAATGTTTACATGTAGTGTAAATCATGTTTTTTCTACATGCAGTTGATAGTCAATGTAGGCCTTGTGTTGGTTAAGTGTACACAAAACTAGGCATTTAGAACATTAATTTTACCATGTAAATTTAAGGTGGTACCTAACAATACAGGGAGATAACTCTGTGAAGTTAGCTAAACGTTTTAATAACGTTGTGTTGTAAATGGAATATAAAGCTTCTCAATGATCAAAATTGGTGTTTGTTAAACTGCTATATAACCAGTGTAATTTTTCTGACAAAACGGTTGGTTCAAAATTTTTGAAAATTTTATAGTTTTGTTAAAGGATCAAATTAAATACTTTGACAAAATTTTATGAAAATTAAACGAACCAAATTAATTTTAGTGAACGTGTTAGGTACCACCTTAAGGAAGAAACAAGTTTTGAATAAAATTTAAAGTTATAACAATTATGTTTCTAAACTTGAAATATTAATTTGTTATAAAAAAAAACAAACCTTTAGGTATCTTTATTAACCCTTTATCAAAACTCAAGCATTATCATTGCTGAACACATAATTCCTTTAAAAAGGTTTTCCCGAATCGACTGGACGTACACGAAAATATTTGCCACTCCCTTTGCTTAATACTACTTAGAGAAGAAATCTTATTTACAGGTAATTAAACCAGGTATATAGATGTTAACAAATATAATGTGAAACCAGTGTACATTACATTTAACTAATTATAAACATGTTTACTGTGCATGGCGTTTGGTGTGAATACGGCCTTAGGAAGACAAACCTAGGTATTTAGATTGATTTTATTATTATAGCAAAAGTCAATCAACAGAAGAGATGAACATGGACACGGTAATAATAGAAACAACTTTGTTAAATGTCTAATGTAAATACAAACCTGACGTTCTCCTGCGGTTCCGGGTTTTCTTCTTTTTTGACAGTTTCTCTGAGAAAAAAATAATGACCTATTAACAATTTCATTCTCATCTAATTTGTGCGTCAAAACTGTAATTGTTTATAAAACAAACAAATAGTGTATTTCTAAATATAAACAATCGAAATAAGCTGTTTTAAGATATTCCAAAAATAATGAAACGTGTTTCCAAATTGCTTTTTGTTTCTTTTTTTTTTTCTTTTTCACTTATTCAGATGCAAAGGGGAATTATAATTAACACAGTAATTTGAAATGGCGGTTTTCCTTGTGTATGCCCTGTCGAAATGTTTTTCTTATGAACAATTTGATAAAATTTTGATAATAATTTGTATATAAAGTTTGTACTAACACTTTGTAAATGAAAACTGTATGTTCATGTATGTCTATTATTAAAGATCGTTTAGGGTTTCTTTGGTTACTGACTTCTTGAGATAAAACTTCAGCTATAAATAGGTCAATGACTCAATGAAACTTAAACACTTAGTACAGTGTATACAGAATGAAATTATGTTTAGGTTTTCGTCAATATAATTAAAAGAAAATCAGTTTCGAGATGCTAATATTACAGTACGAACTGGATTTCAGTAGGATCCTGAAACATCCTTATATAAATCGGAGTTACAGTTTCCTATGAATTCATTTCACAGCAAAGCTTTTTTTCAAAAGTCTTTTAATCTTTTCTAAAATTCGCTATATCATATGTTTATAAGAGGTTCTTTGTGGTTTTATAACTCTTTAGTTTACAGGTTTGTCTTAACACTTTATCAAATTATAACTTCTTTTTTGTTAATTTGTAACAGTAATTATAATGACAATGTTAACCAAAGCCAAAATGTATTGGACGTATTTGAGATTTTCTCTATGAGATAAAAAAACCATCATTTTATTATTATAGTAGTTATTAAAATTCTGATTGGTACTAATTTTAAATAGTATAAATCGGAATAACAATTTCTAGTAGTAGATATTTAAATTCAAATGAGTACTAGGAGGATGATGGATCTTACTAAATTCTAACTTGTTATGTTAACATATATTTAGGATTCTATATAGTCAGCGCATCAATGTGTTTGTTTTACAAATAATCAAATGATGGTATTTTTAATCAATGATCAGAAAACACAACTGACAATTTTTATAAAGCCAAGCACGTATAACTGGGCATTGTATTATCACATGTAAGACATTTGATTATCTGAGAAACACACGCAGAATGTAAAGGGAACAAGAAGCGGAAGATGTCATATATATTCAACCCTTTATAGACGAAAAGCAACTGCCACACCAAAGTCCATATAAAAAAATCAATAACTAAGAACATGTTTACCCAAATCTGAATTCCCCAAACAGTTTTTCTATTTCACACTCTGCTACTATCTGTCTAACATATTTGACTGATGGCATAATAGGAATCTGTATTTCTTCTTTTTTGTCGATTTGTGACTTAATTTGTTTTAGCTTTTGTACCAATTTCGTAGTATCTTTTATACCCTGTGAGTCTTGATAGAACTTCTGCTGCTCCTTTGCCTTATTCAAAGCTGCTTTAATCTCATTTTTATTGGACTGTAAAATTTGTAAATTCTTTGTTTCTTCCTCTTTCACAGATTTAACCAGAATTTCGACCTTCTTATCAATCAGCTCTTTTAAGTGTTTCCCTTCTTCCCTGATAGCGTGAATGACTCCGTTAACATCAGTTTGGTATTTGTTTGAACTTTGTTCAATATCTGCTATCTTTGACTGCAGGTGTTCCATCTTCATGTCCATCCCCTTTTTGACCTCAGCTTTGATTCCGTCAGTTGTGTCCTTGATTTCACAAAGTCATGTGATTTGTGTTTTTTAATTACACATATTTTGCATATCGGCGAATTACATTCCATGCAGTAATATATAAATGTTTCATCGTGTTCTTTACAATATTGTTTAACTCCTGGGTTTATATTTGGGCCACTTAGAAATGTATGGTCTTTGTCCGTTTTTTTGTCCGTAAGTGAGATATTTTACATCCATCACAAAACAGCTGGTCGCACTCTTCGCAATAGTTATGTCCAGGACTAGATACACATATCTCACATGTTTTGGACGCAGCCTGTGTCATCTCAGTTTGCTTGCGTTAATTTATCTATTGCATAAAATGAAAATTCATTTTAAAATATCATAAAGCTCCAAATTCATGTAATGTTTATATCGCATTTAATTAATACTTCGGTTTTGTTGAGTAATTTCACGTGAGGTTCCATGCAAATGACAAATTCCTGTTACGACATTCCAGCAACAAATCTCAATTAATGTATTACAGTTGTGGCCTAGCTTGTGTGTCAATAGAAACATATATTTAGTTTTTATTTAATTAATTTTATTTAATTTATTGGGAAGGGGGGAGTTACATAAGGATATCTGTATAAGAATGCAAGTTTTAAATTTTGCAGTACTCAACGAATTGCATAATTTGCATTAATAAGTTGTATGATTCTTATTTCCTGAAGCTATTTGTTTTTGTTTCTTGTAAGACAACTCTTGCCAAAGGTATTGCTAATATGCAGTCCGCCAAAAGTTAAGCACCACCTATATATAACTGGCAATATTTGTTTTAACTTTTGGGAAAATAAGAATTATGAATTGCATATAACACACGTTAAGAAAAAACGATTTGGACAAAAAAAAGTCAAACTCCGATAAACCCGCCAATCAAATTGTTTTAAAGGTCATCTGCACTTTTAAAAATACACTGTTTCGGTGCCTTTATATTTTTTTCTATTATACCGCGTACAGGTGAAATTAAACCTTCACCAAGTCTCTGTGACTAAACGTTGACAAGCAATTGACATGTCAAATGCCGGTAGCAGCAATAGAAAAATAGGTAACCATTTCAATGTTATTCACACCTTCATTGTCAGATTTTCACAACGGCATGTTGCCAAAGGAAATGTAATGATAGACAACGGTCCGGAAGAACCCGTTCAACTCCTTGACCCTTGTACATATACGACAACGCTATACCACACAGGACAAGGATTGTAACCGAGTACAAATAGCAAGAAGCCACTTTCTTTTTGCCCCCATGTCTCCAGACATCAACCCTATTGGACATGGCTGGGATGCCATTGGCACAAATCTCAATAACAGAGATCTACCTTTTTAAATTTTGGCTATTAAAGATGGGCAATTATTGATGGATGAAATAAACTTGATCCACTAAAATGCAGAACGCTTGTACAGAGTATTAGACGCCGTGATATGGAACTGTACCGGATGAAAGGTGGTTACACATCCTATTGATTCAAATATTGACAATAAATTTGCCGAACATACCAAAGATTATTTTAAGAGAATTTAAAAAAAACAGGCTGTGGTAAATGACACAATATGTATAGCCTATCCAAAGCAACGTTAGGATGTGAATGTAAGCACATCTTTATGATATGACGAAAAAAGAAATATGAGAGGATAGAAATGCTTAAAAAACAAACAAAAAAACGGGTTAACCGTACGTTTATCCTGCCGTAACGGAAACATGACATTTCATGCAGATTTCTTTAAATTATACCATAACGGCATAGCTTTCCCTCAATACGTTTAATGAATAATGATTGAATCAAGTAAGTCTATTATTTCTTTTCAAAAATGTAAGTAACTACACACGTATAGAGTAAAATCGTATAAACATGTTTATCTGAATGAATTTTTCTATGAGTTAATTTCTGTATCGAATTTGTTGAATTCGATCATCGCAAACCTAAACCTTTTATAGTCTGCTATTTTACATAAAAATATCGAAAGAGGACTTCATCAACAATTTAACTATTTTGTCAAATTCAAGAATCAAATTCGATCATTAGCGATATCAACAAAGTGCTTTAACATTTATAAGCATATGAAAATCAATTAAGAGGGCTTTAGAACAAATATAACCTCTATATCAACATTATTTATCTTACACCGTAGTTACATTACAACTGATAGAAGATATGTCCCAATTTATGACATAAGTATGTATGATGTGTCTAATAATAAAGGCAGGATAATTGTTGACATTGAACACCGGTATACCACTACTGACTTTATTTGACATTGAACACTGGTATACTACTATTGCCTTTATTTGACATTGAACACCGGTATACTACTATTGCCTTAATTTGACATTGAACACCGGTATACTGCTATTACCTTAATTTGACATTGAACACCGGTATACTGCTATTGCCTTAATTTGACATTGAACATCGGTATACTACTATTGCCTTAATTTGACATTGAACACCGGTATACTACTATTGCCTTAATTTGACATTGAACACCGGTATACTACTATTGCCTTAATTTGACATTAAACACAGGTATACTACTGTTGCCTTTGTTTGACACTGAACACCCGTATTCTACTGTTGTCTTTATTTGACATTGAACAGCGGTATACTACTATTGACTTTATATGGCATTGAACACCGGTATACTACTATTGCCTTTATTTGACATTGAACACCGATATACTACTATTGCCTTTATTTGACATTAAACACTGGTATACTACTATTGCCTTTATTTGACATTGAACATCGGTATACTACTATTGCCTTAATTTGACATTGAACACTGGTATACTACTATTGCCTTTATTTGACACTGAACACCCGTATTCTACTGTTGCCTTAATTTGACATTGAAAACTGGTATACTACTGTTGCCTTTATTCGACACTGAACACCCGTATTCTACTGTTGCCTTTATTTGACATTGAACATCGTTATACTACTATTACCTTAATTTGACATTGAACACCGGTATACTACTATTGCCTTTATTTGACACTGAACACCCGTATTCTACTTTTGCCTTTGTTTGACATTGAACACCGGTATACTACTATTGCCTTTATTTGACATTGAACACCGATATACTACTATTGCCTTTATTTGAAACTGAACACCGGTATTCTACTGTTGTCTTTATTTGACATTGAACACCGGTATACTACTATTGCCTTAATTTGACATTGAACACCGGTATACTGCTATTGCCTTAATTTGACATTGAACACTGGTATACTGCTATTGCCTTAATTTGACATTGAACACCGCTATACTACTATTGCCTTAATTTGACATTGAACACCGGTATTCTACCGTTGCCTTTGTTTGACATTGAACACCGGTATACTACTATTGCCTTTATTTGACATTCAACACCGATATACTACTATTGCCTTTATTTGAAACTGAACACCGGTATTCTACTGTTGTCTTTATTTGACATTGAACACCGGTATACTACTTTTGCCTTAATTTGACATTGAACACCGGTATACTGCTATTGCCTTAATTTGACATTGAACACCGGTATACTACTATTGCCTTTATTTGACACTGAACACCCATATTCTACTGTTGCCTTTGTTTGACATTGAACACCGGTATACTACTATTGCCTTTATTTGACATTGAACACCGGTATACTACTATTGCCTTAATTTGACATTGAACACTGGTATACTGCTATTGCCTTAATTTGACATTGAACACCGGTATACTGCTATTGCCTTAATTTGACATTGAACACCGCTATACTACTATTGCCTTAATTTGACATTGAACACCGGTATTCTACTGTTGCCTTTGTTTGACATTGAACACCGGTATACTACTATTGCCTTTATTTGACATTGAACACCGATATACTACTATTGCCTTTATTTGACACTGAACACCCGTATTCTACTGTTGTCTTTATTTGACATTGAACACCGGTATACTCCTATTGCCTTAATTTGACATTAAACACCCGTGTTCTACTGTTGTCTTTATTTGACATTGAAAACCGGTATACTACTATTGCCTTAATTTGACATTGAACACCGGTATACTGCTATTTCCTTAATTTGACATTGAACACCGGTAGACTGCTATTGCCTTAATTTGACATTGAACACCGCTATACTACTATTGCCTTAATTTGACATTGAACACCGGTATTCTACTGTTGCCTTTGTTTGACATTGAACACCGGTATACTACTATTGCCTTAATTTGACATTGAACATCGGTATACTACTATTGCCTTAATTTGACATTGAACACCGATATACTACTATTGCCTTAATTTGACATTGAACACCGGTATACTACTATTGCCTTAATTTGACATTAAACATCGGTATACTACTATTGCCTTTATTTGACATTGAACACCGATATACTGCTATTGCCTTAATTTGACATTGAACACCGATATACTACTATTGCCTTTATTTGACACTGAACACCCGTGTTCTACTGTTGTCTTTATTTGACATTGAACACCGGTATACTACTATTGCCTTAATTTGACATTGAACACCGGTATACTGCTATTGCCTTAATTTGACATTGAACACTGGTATACTGCTATTGCCTTAATTTGACATTGAACACCGCTATACTACTATTGCCTTAATTTGACATTGAACACCGGTATTCTACCGTTGCCTTTGTTTGACATTGAACACCGGTATACTACTATTGCCTTTATTTGACATTCAACACCGATACACTACTATTGCCTTTATTTGACACTGAACACCCGTATTCTACTGTTGTCTTTATTTGACATTGAACACCGGTATACTACTATTGCCTTAATTTGACATTGAACACCGGTATACTGCTATTGCCTTAATTTGACATTGAACACCGGTATACTGCTATTGCCTTAATTTGACATTGAACATCGGTATACTACTATTGCCTTAATTTGACATTGAACACCGGTATACTACTATTGCCTTAATTTGACATTGAACACCGGTATACTACTATTGCCTTAATTTGACATTAAACACCGGTATACTACTGTTGCCTTTATTTGACAAAGAAATTAAAATAACTAAGACATATTGTCCTCTTGTTTCTTGTGTCATCGAAGTGTGGTAGCCTAGATGTGTATCCTGGTATTATTCATTCATGGTATACGGATGCAAATAAAGCTTAAAATCTAAATTACTTTTCACCATTTTGACTAAAATTAAGCATGCAAATGTGGGATGTGTCTTATTGACAACAAATGAATGTATTGAACGTACGTTATCGTCTGTTCTAATATGACTGAAAAATAGGAAGTAAATGTGTATGTGTTTCTTTCCATTAGGAGTTGTTATTGGGTTAATTGTGTATGATACTTTAACTGTGAAGTTGAAAACAAATGTATTCAAGGGGTTTATTAAAGCAATAATGTATTATTTTGACGTTTCAGTTTTGTTTAAATCTCGTTCTTGGACATGTGATGCAACGTGAAAATAGCAATGCATTAAAAAAACATTATAAACAAATTTAACTCTGTGACAAAAATGTATATTTACAATACATGCAATGGGTAGTTTATGAGTAGTAACAATTCAATTGTTAGTACCAATCAAGTCAGACTCATTAGCCAATTGTTTTGAGAAAATGAATATGGGGTACAAGAAATTATTTTCCAGAAACAGGTACATCTAAATCATTTTTCTTTTCTTTTCAACACTTAGATATGTATTGTTCAATCATTGATTACAAAGAAGTTGAAATAATATGTTTTTAAAAACCAAAAAATGCAACATTGGCATGGTAAATTTGACCAAAAAAGCAATACAATTTCATAAAACTTTCTTATAGTTACAACTTCCTATAATTTTAAAGTTAAATTCATTCAAATTGGTTTAATTGTGAAACTGAGATTTTTTTTCATTATGATAGCCCCAAAACAGGTAAAATTGATGAATCATGGAAAAATCATCAGACTTGAGTACTTTCAAATGGCCGTAGTAAAAAACAAAAGTGCACCAATTAATGTTTTTACAGTCATATCAACCTAAAACTCAAGTTAAGAAAAAAATAATAATTCTAAAAATAATGGGCTCCTCAAAGGTGAACATCCTAAATGAACCGAACCAACCATATATATTCTTCAAAGAAAAATATCGGTAATTGTTACAAAACATTATACAACATAGTGACTGGTAGCATATCTTTGAATACATATTATTGTGTAAACCTATATAACGATGTTTTGTCAGCTCCGTTAGCAGAACTATTTAAGGTCAATCACATTAGTCGACGATCAATTTGTGCCTCAAAATGTAACTGTTCACATAGGAGTAAAGTGGAGAGGTTAGCCATTACTGTGATATAATTCTCATATGATTTACATATCTATAAATACTTGAATTGTATTGGTCAATTAGAGTTTTTCTCTTAGTTTACAATTCAATAAACCATTGGTTCCGAAACTACTTTCGTAATCTATTCATGCGCGATGCACAACCTTGCAAGGATCCCGGGACTTTCAGCAAATTGAAATTAAAAACCAAATGCATAATTGTTGTGTCTATTCTAGTGCATTTATCACCAAAAAGAAATAAATGAAATAAATGCATTTAAGCTTCTAAAATGTGTATAATTAACATTTATATAAAATTCCGCGAAATATCATGAATGATTTGGCGAATTTACGTCACGGCAATACACGATGTCATACTAATGAACAATTTCATCGCAAAGATTATTTCATTTCGTGACTTGAACGCTTCAAATTCGGATAATATCTCATTAAAATTAAGTTTTGAAGGTAGATGCTATTTTATTAACTTTAGATTTTGTTGCATTTTTCGAACATTTAGTGATTTTAGAAAGTCAATATGGCGGCAAACTCCTTAGTTACGACATGTCAATTGTACATTTGATGGTTATTATTGAAGCGTTTACAAAAAAAAAAGTTAATTAAAAATCGAGATTATTTAGCTCAGAATTATAAGGATCAACACATTTTTTCTAGAGGTTATTGATGTGTAAACCGGGACTCTTGCGCACAAACTTTACATAAAAGTCCGAAAAACTTTACAGAAAAGTCCTTCGGACTTTCCTGCTAAAATATAATCAAGAAACTCTTGTTTCGTGCAATAATTATCCTTAAGAAATTTTATGTTACAATTCATTTCATACTCTTAACCTACTATCGAATCAACAGTTGATGATAGTAACTCTGTTATCTTTCGTCCTTCCTTGATGATAGTAACTAATATTTTGACCGCTATTTTGAATAAACAATCGATTTTTCTCGATTTCATAGAAAATAAAACAATACCAATCCAAAAAAAACGCCATTTAAAGGTAAATTTATCAAAATAGTGTAAGTGATGTAATAGCAACCAGTTTGTAAGATCTGATTTTTATGACGCCACTTCTTGCTCTGACTTTTCTGCACCAAAATCATTCGTGAAGTTTATTTGAAATTATTCTCAACGTAACTTATCAATAATGGAAAAGCATTAAAATCAGAATAACAGTACTGTAGTCCAAAAAATTGCCGCCATCATTTTTAATTTGCATTTGCGATCATTGACACCAGTTGACGATAGCCAAAGCGCTTGTATTCCTTAAAAAAACAATAAAGGTTATACTTCCACTAAAAGTATTTTGCTTCCTGTTGACTGCCTTGAAATTGTTATTCATTTATTAGCTATATTACGGTAGTGATAGAATGCCTTTGTTAAATTTAGATTAGTCTTCAAGATGGAAGATATGGTAGTACGTCACTGTAGAGACATACTTTTTAGGATAAAAATCATATTATCAAATAGTTATCAAAGGTACCAGGATTATAATTTAGTACGCCAGACGCGTTTTTCTTTTTGTCTACATAAGACTCATCAGTGACGCTGATATTAAAATATTGATAAAGCCAAAAAAGTACAAAGTTGCAGAGCATTGAGGATCCAAAATTCCAAAAATGTTTTGCCAAATACGACAAAGATAATCTATGCATGGGATAAGAAAATTCTTAGTTTTTCGAAAAATTCAAGTTTTGTAAACAGAAACATTTATAAAAATGACCACATTATTGATATTCATGTCTACACCGCAGTGTAAACTACTTGGCTGGTGATACCCTCGGGGACAAAACGTCCACCAGCAGTGGCGTCGACCCAGTGGTGTAAAAAGTTATTAAAGGTACCAAGATTATAATTTAGCATATTGTACTGATTATTATTATCTTAGAGAAAATCTTCTTGCTGAATTTCATGAAATTATAAAAGTTTTTAATAGTTTTAAAAACTGATAGAAAATGGTATTTTAATTTTAAAATCAACATATTTCCAAAGACATGTGCCAAAAAATTTAGTTTTATTCTGAAAAGACTCAGAAAAAGTCTTATATTGTAAATAAAATCATACTCATGCTGTATGCTTTTTATCATTAATGGCTTATTTGTACATTATATACATGTTTTCTTCAGTTATAGACATTGTTCATCAGTCTGTTCCGATTGACTTATGTATAATTTTTTTTTTTATCTTTTATGATTGTGTTAGAGTTATGCTTCAGGTGAGAAGTAAATAAATTATTGCATTTATTTGTATTGAATTGGTATTGACATTAATAAAATGGAATGCATTATCTGAAAGTTTCCATTTCATACAATTTCATAATTTTTCTTCATCGGATAAAGTTCTTCTTTTTGCCCGTTTCGTTTAAGACGGTCTATATAGTTGGCCTTCAAATGTAATCCTGAAGAATACTAGCTGGAAATTTATTACATAAATTATTATTCATCGATGTGTTCAGAGAATGTGAATAGTATTGTTGAAGAGTCGTTCTGATATATTTGTAAAAAGGACGATTCGATTTGGGATGGGGAGATACTGCACAAATGTTTCGCCAAATTTATACAAAATCTAAGTCGAGCAAATGTCAACGAAACCGAACAAAAAACAGACGGAAGAACAAACAACTTTCCGCTGAATTTCTTCGTTTGCCATACTATGTGGCTAAATTTTATTCGATTTCATTAAACGTTAGAAAATTTAATTGAATTAAAAAATTAATTGTTATAAATTATTAATTATTACAAACCAATCTTGATTCCAGTAGTGGTGTCACGATATGCATTGTCGTTTTTGATAGTTTTAGTTATTTAAAAAAAAAATTAGGAAACCATAAGAAAATATACTGACCTGAATAGACTGACAATGAAATATGTGTATTATCTCTACTCGTAATAAATTTATCTTGTTTAGTATACAACAACCAGACTACAGTGTAAATGTTTACCTAACATTTTCTTTAGTACATAATAAACAAGTATCAAATTAATCTAAATAATTCACTTCTAATTCTTAGTTTTAAATTTTTCGTTTTTACGTCATACCGGCTAACAAATTGGATCTCGTTATTTTAGTCGTATATTTCTGTAGATGTTTATGTGACATTATTTATGTTGTTTCATATATTCTGACCAGTGTAAAAGAAGTATCTCCGTTCAGTCAGTCAGTATCGAAGCACCAAATACTGAGCTGATGATACTCTTTGGAACTGGTGAATCAGCAGCAGTATTGTACTAGAAAATGAAAATAACACTCATTACTTTGTATGCAAATAATGAGCTGATGATACTCTTTGGAACTAGTAAATCAGCAGCAGTATCGAACTAGAAAATGAAAATAAACTTCATTACTTTGTTTGCACCTTATCCGCTATTAATGATTTTTACCGTTATCAGGAGTGCTCAAAACCAATTAAATTAACTTAAAAGATGTATACGTACCTACATATGTGGCGACGTTTTTAGAAAGAAAGTACGTATAAGATATTTCTAAAATCAGAATAAGTCATTTATTAAGTCAATAAATCTTTTCTGATATTATATATCAAATTTGTTTTTCAAATTGAATAATGAATGATTAAAATGAAACATAGTAATAGGTGTTTTATATATCCATGTGATACCAATACATTGTCGTTTCAGTCAGGGTTATTCCATTCAGCATTAAATTCGACGGTATCACATGGGTCTCTTCAAACTATGAAATGTATATATACTAGCGCACAATCAAGCAATGTAACGTTAAAAAGCTGTCAACAAGTTTACAAACCTGAAACTTTTAGCACTAACATAATTAATGTACACAACCTTTTTACAAGAATACCTTAAGTAATTATTCAAAAAGTGGTACTTATCTAAGCATTACAAATTTCAGATTGGTTCTAAACACATGTTTCAAATTGCGTTGGTATCTGTATTCGGAATTAAATGTAAAACAATTATTCTATCTACAGACGAGAAAGACATTTTTGCTTCATCAGGGAACAAATGAAAATCAGTTTCTTTATGTTGAGATAAATGATGTTTAACGTTCCACAGACATTATATTCATATAGAAAATACAAATATCGAACGTCAAGATATATGAAAAAGAAAACAATAAGATATCGATCTGATGCGTCTGAAACCCCTTTCTTGGATTTACCTTCATCAAGAACGCTCATAACCAAAGAGAACAAGTACAGGAGTTTTGATAAAGTCGGTGTCACTATTGTTGTCTTACACAATCAAAACGTGAAATGTATCAACAACATATCAATTTTTGGGGAACATTTATGCATTTGTTGTTTGGATTTTGATGATTGGAATACAATTTACGTACTTTTTTTGTGCTATCTCTACATCTTTTTTTAAGTTATTCTGAAATATTCCAGAAAATATAAGTGTGTAATTATATTTCGATTTTCAGTAAAATATCAACGAAAGTTTTGTGTAAAATTATATGGTGGTCAATTCTGTTAATTGACATTGTTCTCGTAGTAAGTATTGTAATATTCAGTAGTATTTTATTTTCACATTTCTGTTGTTTAATATTTGTTATTAGTGATTGAAATAAAGAAGTAACTGATCTTACACAACAGGAATAACAATAAACACACCAATAAATAAAACCATTAACAGAACAACAAGGGTGGCGTTGATCCCAACCCAAGGCAAACAAACAAAACAGCTTTAATAAAAACAAACACAAAAACATAACAAAGGAAAACAAAATAACCTTTTCTTGTGATGTTTTTCTTTTAACCGGACCGGTGGTGTAACATCTTACAAGTCTTTTCAAATTATCTTTACAAAGAATTCCGCCGAAGTTGGTGCTAGGGACGTCCTAAAAGTGTAGTGAGGTTGGAGTGTTTGATCCGGGTTTTGTGTTTAAAACTTGAAAAAGACAGACATACCTACGTTTGGTCCTCATTCTTTTCCACGTAAAAGTTTTAACTTCCAAACATGTTATGGACACGGGATCAATATTCCATTATTTATACAACAGACCGCACTGGCCATTGGAATTTTGGATACACAAAACCAAGCAATTCAAATATGAAAAAAACAGGCAATATCTGCCCTCAATTTTACAAATAATTCATACGTTTTTGTATGTTTCATAATTATCAGTCAATATGTGTTCTACAAAGACCAACATTTCTTCAACTGTCTTCTGATACATTAAACACTATAATAAATTCTACGTAGCTGTATATTTACACCTATACGTAGAAACTATTTTGTTAACATATTTTGTTTTGCCGTGCATATACTTATTTTGTGTCATGGATGAATACCCCATAATTGTTTGTGTCATTACTATAATTGGGTTTTAAATCAAAAGAAAGAAATCAAGAATTTGCTTAAATTTTGTCAAATGACCTCTTATGAACTTTTAAGTCTTATGTTAAGAGATAAAAAGGTGTTATGGGGCAAAATATGTTACCTTGTACCATATGGAAAAACACCAACGATTCCGAACATTTGACACTGTTTCCAAAACCTCACCTAAGTACATCCTTAAATTTAATTTTATACATTTGTCTGTTTGCTTTATTTTTAGTTGAATAAACGATAAATTTAATGAGATCTTAAAGGCTCAACTATTTAGGGTTTTTGGGATATGTGCTTTGATCCTATCTAGCTTGTTAATCCTTTACAAACTAGTTTTACAATATAATCTCATCTTGCGCGAATGCTCCACTGAATAAGGTCAATCACAAGTATGTTTAACTAAGCCATATTTGCATGCGCTTGTATCAGAGAAGGAGCCTGCAATTTATTGGTTGGCGTGGATAGTGTTTGCTATATTATTTGTCACTAATTATTTAGTATACATATGATTGCTCAGGTTTCATATTCATTTTATAATTCTGAGATATTTAACAGTTAACAGAATGGTTTGGGATTTACAAAGTGTCTCAATCCTTTTTTAAGATTATAACTTTACTTGGGTTTTGTCATTTCTCAGAAATTGCATATACCAACATACTTCCAAATTAGTATCAAAAAGTAAATAAAATATTTATTGACTCTAAGTCACAGTCATGTGTACTGATGGGTGACATGTCCTCGTACTGACTGCTGCATTGTGATCTAACATGTTAAAGAACACGCTAAACGTGTGGATCAAGTACAAAGCAGGGTTATTATTTATATCACATTTGCATGTTCTTCTTTTAAATATGCATTTAATTTGCTGCTCGGCATTAAACAGTCATCCATCATAATCATCATCTGGTGTACTATAAGATACAGGTGTTTCAACTTTTTATTATTACCTTGCTTTAAATGAAATATGATTTCAGTTTTCCAATTGAGATTAAAAATTATGTAGTAACATTCCAACAGAGACTGCATTTGGAGTATATAACTCCCAGTTGATTCGATACTCCATGGCTTGTACTTCCTATCCTTGGTATAGGGTTGCTGCAGACAAGGAAGCTAATACACCAAGAGTTTCAATTGGTGAAGTTGAAATCATATCTTCGTAAATTTTACGGATGCTATCACGAGGAGTGGTTTGACCGTTACAGAATATCCGTTTCACAGATAATAGCGGATATATTCCTTATGTCGTAACTACACTTATAACGGGTTAATACTAACTTTAACAACCCGACAATGTCACATGTGGAGCAGGATCTGCTTACCCGTATGGGTCACATGATATAACTCCTCGGTTTTGGTAGTGTTCCTGTTGCTCAATCTTAAGTTTTCTATCGTGTTTTGAGTACAAGTGTTAGGCTGTTTGACTTCTTCTTTTTTAGCCATGGCGTTGTCAGTTTATTTCCGACTTATGAATTTGAATGTCTCTTTGGTATTTGTCGCTCCTCCCTTACACATAGTGTTTGTAGATTCAAAATACAGAAAAGGCAAATATGTTTATCTATAGTAATGTTTATTAAGTATCTAAGTATTTGGGAAATCAATTTATAACACAATAATAAAATATCACTGTCACATGTTATATATACTGTTTTGACTGTTTTAAACACAGAATTGCATATGCATATGTTTCCAAAAAAATAGGAGAGGAATAAAGGAAGAAAACAATTCCTCCTAAACAGACCTCCATTTTCTACGTTTGAAAATGCCTATACCAAGTCAGGAATATGACAGTTCTTGTCCATTTGTTTTGGATGCGTTTTATTATATATTTGATTTTGCCATGTGATTATGAACTTTCCGAATTCATTTTTCTCTAAGTTCAGTATTTTTGTGATCTTACTTTTTAAATAACAAACAAGTCATTAATGTTGCACATTAAAGAGCTTTGTTTCAAAAAAACAACACAAAAAGCAAGTTTAAACAAACAGAAACAGTGGATTTTATATAAGTTATCATTTAAACCTATACATATATATCATTATTTATACTAGTTTGAATTTATATTTATCTATTACCAATGCTAGTTCAATTGATCGGGCGGAGCTTATGTGTTAATTTGCATAAGGTCAGTCTATTTGAAGATGTGTCTGATAAGGATGACGCCGTTATAATTATAGTTGAATTATAATCACCTATCAGTGTCACCAAACGTATATACAAAAGAACTGAGTGCATGTTATGGAAGGAATAACTGGACACTTTATTAATAAGTTTATCCCAAAACTCCTGTCTATAGATGGACTGGTCTTAAATACGCGAACTTCTTAAACACCGCCCAATCAAGTGAAATATATCAAGTAATAGTTGCAATGTGAATATTTAAATCAACTTAGTAATTATATCATATCAAAGTGAATACACCACATAATTTCCTAAAATGTATATGTATATCATGCTGTATTTTTCTGTTTTGTTCTGTGTAAACTAAAGAAAGGTACCCAGTGACGAAAAGAGTATTAGAACATTTTACGTTATTTATTTGGTAGTATGCTAGGTAAACAAATCGTTTACATGTTTTTGGAATTGACATACGTGATTGAAATATAATATTTAAGTAAATTTCCTCTTTTTCTTATTAAAAAAAATATTATAACAAACAAAAATACATTTAGTCAATAATGCCATTTTCGAATAATTTTGTATGAATCATACCAAATGTATGACATTATCAAATATCCTATTCGATAATAAGGAAAGTAGTGTACATCAAGTAGACAACCAGACAAAAAAATAAGCGAAATACATCTTGAGGGTAACGCTCATAGTGAAATTCACGTTGTAGAGTATTGCCTTATGATAAAGACACTATCCTTTGATGTTGAAGATTATATTTGAAGAACATGTTGAAAGTATCTAATGTTGTATAATATATATCTTTCAAATTAGGATCTGCATAATATTTGATTATAGTTTCATACAAAATAAAGAAATAACATTTACGTTACTAATTGTACGACATCTGACTCTCATTTCGACATGCATTTATTAACGCAAGGCTTCAATACTTAAAAAAATACAAAATGTTATACAAACATTGAAAAGCTGGCGATAAGACAATCTATATATAACTGCTTGTGATACCTGTGATATGTTGTAAAACATTTATAATTGTCATTCTGTATTACAGTTTACCAATCAAAGCATGCCTATGAGGTCTTCTAAAATGATAAAAGAACAGAGAAGTATCAATAAATATATGGTGTATTGGTGTCAGTAAAACAACTCTCCATCCAGGTCACAAAGTATAATAAGTAAAATATCAAATCCGAAAATTCAATTTGAAAGTTCATAATCAAATGGCTAAATCAAAAGCTCTTAAACATTTAACGAATAGATAACAACTGCCATATTCCTGACTTGGTACAGGATTTTTTATTATGTAGAAAATAATGGATCGAACCTGGTTTTATAGCTAGCTACACATCTTACTTGTATGACAGTCGCGTTAAATTCCGTTATAGAGGCAATGATGTGTGAACAAAACAAGCATACCGTTGGTGCTCTTCGGTTATTGTCTGCTCTTTGGTTGGGTTGTCATCTCTTTGGCATATTCCCCATCTACATTCTCAATTTCATACCCAGTAGGCAGAAATGTGAAGAAAATATGAGGTACAAAAGTCATCATTGTGGCATATAAAACAAGCATATCAGCAAAGATGAATGTCCAGGATACAAAATATTACCATAGCAGAATTACACAATGACGGAATATATATAGTTAGTGCTATATCAAAAAGCTTACATATAGCATAGACCTTTCAGTGATAAAACAACGTATCAAAGCAAATTTGAATACATCAATTTTTATCATAATAATTCACAATTATTATCTATTTTTTTTTTAAATTGAACGACTCGTTTATTTGGAAATCAATAAAATTAGAGTACATTTAGTACTACGCATGCCACATATATCTCTTTATATTCAACAATATAGTCATGCACAGAACTTTTGCGATAGAATGTAATATGAATAACACTTTAACATACTCGCTGAGTTTTAAAATATCAAAAAGTAAAATAGATAGACCATAGAGTTTTTTTACGGATAAGTTACACCGGTTGACCCGAGGTCATTCTGCGTAGATGATGAAATTGAACAATCGGTTCTTGCTGAGACAAATTAACATAAGCATTGTGACACAGTAAATGCACTAGAAACTGCAAGAATGTGAAAGTAGTCTATAGAGCATACGACACGATATTCACATATTTACGAATAGATGTAACGGAATGAAATGGTTAAAATGAAATCACCCTAATTGTAAAATTGAGAATTGAAATGGGGAATGTGTCAAAGAGACAACAACCCGACAATACAGCAGACAACATCTGAAGGCCACCAATGGGTTTTCAATACAGCGAGATACTCCCGTAACCGAAGGAGTCCTTCAACTGGTCCCTACAAAAATGTGGATACTAGTTCAGTGATAGGTCTGTTTGTTTTGTTTCTTTTTATTCGACAACTTTGGGCACATGTGGAACAAAATCAGACCAACCGTCCAAAGCATCGCAGATTAACAGAAGTTTGTTCTGGGGTTCATATTGTGCCGTCATTTTGTTTTCGATGTTGTGTTTTGTAAACTGTTGCATGTTCTTTTTATCGGTTTTTTTCCCTGTTTTTGTCATGCGTAGTTTGCTCGTCAATTACTTATTTATGGGTTTGAGCACCCTTTGGTATCATTCGATGTGAAGTCAGATATGCGATACTTATACAACCACGATAAAAACTCTCTCAGGATAAGTTCAACATTGATGGTTTTGGCTATACATGATTATACTTTTAATGCCCCTATATATTTATTTATATTTTGTTTTATATAAATCAGACCGATGGTTTTCCCGTTTGATTGGTTTTACACTGGTAATGTTTTTTGGCCCTTCATAGCTTGCTGTTCGGTGTGAGCCTAGTATCCATGTTGAAGACCTTACCTTGACCTATAATGGTTTACTTTTATAAATTATATTGACTTGGATGGAGAGTTTTCCCATTGACACTCATGCCACATTTTTCATATAATTATAAGCGCTTCAAAACGTTTCCATGTTTCGTTGCGAATGTACACAATATGCGTTTTCCAAAGTCAGATAACAATGTTCTTTGTATTCAACAAAGAATTTGTTAACTTTGTTTTTCTTTATTTTAAATAAATAAAACGTTAAATGAATAATAAAAAAAAATAAAAGTTTGTTTTTAAGTCAAACTAAATTGTTTACGGTCAAACCGCGTATATAATATCACTACAATTAATTTGCATTCATTTCTTACAAAGGACAGTACTGCTGTTTCGATTGATCACATTTAATTTTTACTTTGTAGTATTAGTTTTTTTTTTCTTTTCATATTGTAATATAATTAATTATCATGTTTATATTTGTCTTGAACTTGGAATCCCATTAAATCTTTTTCAATTTCCGTACAATACCAGACTAGTGTTTGTGTTTATCTTATACAAGTAGCAATTTTGTAGAACAATCCTTTGTTTTCTTTGCTTCAGCACATTTGATGTGTTCAATGTTTATTCTGTTAAAAAATCAGCCTTTATGTTGATACAATTTCTTGTTCAAAATGTTTTACTAGGTTGATGTATCACAAATTTGATTAGCTATGAAACCAGGTATAACCCACCATTTTTTTTCTAAAAATACCTAAACCAAGTCAAGAATATTGTGTTGCTGTTCACTTATTATGTTGACTGATTGTTTGATTTATCAGTTTTGATAGACTTCCCCTCTTTGGATTTGCCTAAGAGATCATTATGTTGTATGTTGTTATACTTTTTAACTCACACACATTACTTATATTATTAATTAAAATTTATGATTTTTTTTAATATCATTTGACCTACACCTTTTAAAACAAAAAGAAAAAAAAATCACTTACCCACAATTAAAACAATAACTGAAAATGAAAAATGATTAACAATAACAAAGATACCTATACTGTGCTAATACTAATGTATATGTGAAATACTTATGTGTCTTTTAAACGCAAAAGATATTTCAATACATAAAAATACAAGAGTTAGATAAAAGACACCAAATAATGAAAACATTTTCAGTTTTGAAAAATAGGTTCATCTTAAAATTTAAAGACAAGCATAATAATAAACATTGTTTGTAAGACAGGAAGTACATTATTAAACAATAAAAACAACAACACGAAATTACTATTTGTATATCACCTTTCTGGTCGATGGTGTTTTTTTCATAATTCTGTGTTTCATCATTCTAGTAATATATGGGGCCAGCTGAAGGACGCCTCAGGGTGCGGGAATTTCTCGCTACATTGAAGACCTGTTGGTGACCCTCTGCTGTTGTTTTTTTTTATTTGGTCGGGTTGTTGTCTCTTTGACACATTCCCCATTTCCATTCTCAATTTTATTATTATTCGCTGTTTAAGACATAGGGAAAATAGAATGACATTTATTGACGATTTTTTTTTTCATTTTTGTTTTTCATCTTTATTTTGCGATTTAATGATCTAATAAGTGTAAAGATTGATGAACCTATCTTGCTTTTATTTAACAAGGCGACATTGATGTTATCATAAGAAAGAAGTAGATAAAACAGATTCGTTATAACAAATAATTATAATTGTTTGTTTCAAAATTTCAAAAAAGTTCTAACAGTCTGTCAGCCTAAAATCTATTCTTTACTAATATATATCATAAGTTTTTGATATGCTCTTAGAGACAATGCCATTTACAGGAGAAACAAGAGCCTTAGAAAAGATCCAAGACATGACATGAAATGCTAGTACTTAATTTATTAATATATGTCATAACATAACAATACTTACAAGGTTTGACCTCCCCTGTAAAAGATTTTAAGAGATAATAAATGAGTTTATAATTTAACGAATTAACTCAATATTAAGAAAGATGACTATCAATCTTTCATTTTAATATAAAAAAAAATAACAAAAAATAAACTAGGTTACAAACAACTTTTGGTTTTCTATCTAACTCATTGTATTTGAATAACACATTAAAATGGATGCATTATTGTAGTACCATACAATCACATTTATGTTATTTTTTTCCCTGGGAATTATTGACCTTTAACTTTTATTTAATAAAAACTTTCTGATTTTTAACTACTAATTGATAGTTAGATTTCTGATACATTACATAATGAAAATATGTAAATATTATCTGATATTCCGCTGTCTATAAACCATCAACTTTAATGTACATTACAATTACATTCATGTTATTTATTCCATGGGAATTCATTAACCTTAAACTTTTATTTAATAAAAACTTTCTGATCTTTAACTACTAATTGATAGTTTGATTTCTGATACACTACATAATAAAAGTATGTAAATATTATCTGATATTCCGCTGTCTATAAACCATGCATAAATTTTAATTTGAAGCAGTATTAGTTCCTATCAAAACGGAAATTGTATTTATTTTTTCTCATCTGTATTTACAGCATTAATGTAAAAAAATTTACTGCACCAGATACACATTTCGACATTTAATATCTTTTCAGTAATGCTGGAGATTCAAGTATTTAAAATAATTTTGAAAAACGTTAAAGTGCTGATGAAACCAACAAGAACAACGTGTAAAAGTTAAACCCAGATTGACATGATGTGTTGTTTCTGTTGTCAGCCAAACAAATATCCTACGTCACTGTTTACTGATAGAAATATACCAGAAATTCAGATTTAAAAAGTAAGACTAAGAAAGAGTAAAACCGACAGAGTTATTGAAAATAAAGATTTCGTTGATTTTTCAAATTTCACCGGGAAAATCATGATCAACTTAATAATAATATCAGGACTTCAAAACTCATTAAAGATACCAGACATGCTTTGCCAGTGTATTACGCATGCCCAGTGGAGCTCAAATAACAATTGACATGACTTATTTTAACACGAAGTTGAAAAGCATAAACAGAAAAACGGAGAATCATTAAGTTATATGACCACAAGGCTGTACTGTTATTGTACTTATTGTAGAATGTACACCAAAATACCTTTCTTGTGAAACAGACGTAAAAAAATGCGTGGAGATTGAAAAAATACCAACCACTATATGCAGAATGGGTAAATTCAAATGAGACCACACAAAAGCATTGAATAGTGAGAAATAATGTTGATGGACACATGCATCGAATATTGGCGTTTTATTTTGTTCGTATGTTGAACTTTGAACCTGAAAGTGATACAGGTTTAGATATATAGAACCTATCTTTGAGAGCCGCACAAAATCAACATATTTTATTATTCAATTTTTTACCTGTTAATTCATGATAAAACTTAGTAAAAGTATCAGGACTGCAAAACTCATTAAAGATACCAGACATGCTTTGTCAATGTATTACGTATGCCCAGTAAAGCTCAAATAACAATTGACATGACTTATTTTAACACGAAGTTGGAGAGCAAAACCCGGAAAAGAAAAACCGTTAAGTTATATGGCTACAAGGCTGTCCTGTGACTGTACTTAATGTAGATTGTAATAAAAATACCTTTCTTGTTACACAGAGGTAAAAACAACGCGTGGTGATTCAAGGAATACCAACCACTATATGCAGAATTGATCAAGTCAAATAAAACCACACCAAAGCATTGATACGAGGATATATATCTTTATTTCCTCCAATAATGAAGAGCATTAGTTAGATCGATAGTTGAAGTAAAGTTGGAAGATAGGACAGTATATTTACATGTACATACAATATATCAAAATTAACCTTTACACAAATATATCAACGTGAAGAATGCGTAACAAGCGAATAAAATTAAATGTTTATCAGCATAAGAAAATAGCAATGTTCACACAATAGAATCTTTAACACAAGTAATTGTGTAATATGTAGAAATTGTTCTATTCATCCAATTCAAGTCGCACACATCCAGTATATGTTTGTGATGCAGGCCTTTTTAAACATAGTCCGTTCATCTTCGTTCAGATCAAAGTCTGTATGACATGATAAGATGCATGCTAAAAAGTCTTCGTCAGTTAAACTATGTAGATAGACACTGAATTCGATTGGACCTATATCTATTAAATCACACCAAAACTTGTCCCTTTTTGACTGGAAATTTTCACAAGAGAGTACGATGTGAATAGTTATATCACCGAAAAACCTTCCTCACTTGTCACACAGAAAAAAACGGTTCTTCATATGGGCGGGTTAATGTACATAGATTGACATTAAAACGGCACTGTTCTATAAGTAATGGATGTTTTCGGCTAAAAGTCCAAGCAGAATGAAGACCTTTTGAAAGTGTATGTATACGACTGAAGAATTTAAAATCTTTGTCTATTTGTGTCCTGAAACGCCACAACGATTCCTCTGTTTCTTGGACGGCAACTTTAACTTTCTTCTTCCATTGAATGTAAGTTGGGAAATGACCTGTACTCAGGTAAGTATCAAAGTCTGACAATCTATAATTGATCAAAATTCTATGTATATCGGGAATAAATCCAAGCTGGTGTTTCACACAGTTATATTTAAATTCCATAGCTCGGGTAAGAAATATCTGCTTTGGAAGCATTGAGTCTTTCATTAATACTAACTTTCCAAGAAATAATAATTTCCGTTCATCTATGTATGACTCGGCGGACTTCCATCCTATCAACGCATTTACCATATCAGATCTAGTTTGCCTTGGTAGTCCCTGTATTGATTTACACACATATCGCTGTGCACGTATAATGAGCTTTTATTTTGTTTCGTTGTATGTTGAACTTTGAACCTTAGTTTGATAAAGATTAAGACATATATAAACCTATCTTTGAAAGTCGAACGTCATCAACATAATTCAGTGAAGGCGACTGATTAATGTATAAAAAACACCACCTGATGTTTGTATTTAAAGCAGTGAGCTCAATTCACATGATGGAAACACCATATACTCGTTAATTGTAATGTAAGGCTGAAACACTTATACGGCAAAGATGACCCTTGGTTCTGCTCTTTTGAATTGTGTTATAATTTGTTACGACGGGCCGAATTACACAGTAAGGGATTTGCTCATTTACTTTGTTTGATATCTAGTGGATAGTTGTCCAATTGTCAATAATACCACACTGTTTTATCTTTATATTAAGCACTCTCGTCGTTTTGTTTTTGTTTTTTTTTATTGATAATCGAAAATTTGATGCAATTAAAGGGAAAATTCGCAAACAAAATTAAATTTGATATTATTTTATATCCTAAATACATAAGCATATTCCCAAAATATTGAATGTTTATTCGTCTAGATAACTGAGTTATTAGATTTTTAAAAACGACTCTCAATTCTCGGGAAGACGCCATCTTGAAAACTAATGACCATGGATATCTAATTACCACAAAGTCCTAGTATGCAGCATGACATGTCCGGTAATCAGTGTTAAAATAACTTGTCAAGCTGATGGATGGATGTTCTACCCGACCAAGTAATGGCAGAAGTCTACATAGTTTCCAAAATCATCAAATCAAGTAATTCTTCACTAAGATTGATAAGAATATTTCAAAAATATTTTACAAGTAATCTTAATTTTTTTAGAGGATTAAATTTTCAGCGTACAATGGTGAAGTCAGGTTGAAAATATGTAAATGACATAAGATCGTACATTCCTCATTTCCATTCTCAATTTTATTGGTTTTAGTTCGTCACTAAATTTACATTTTTGGCACCGAGATACAGTTTCAAGTATTATATAGGAATTATGCTATAATAATGTAAAAGAGGTCACAATAAAGTGAAAAAAAGACCGGAGATACTTATTGTGGAGGAATTATAAACTGAGTTTTATCTTTGTTGTAAAAGTTTTCAAATGCTTTTTTCTAACGTATATTTTTAGATTATTTTGGGTTTTGATCTAACTGACCAAGGTTTAAAAACTTGTCTCCTTGTAATCAGCATGGCTTAATACCGGTAATTACTGGGGTATTGTAAAAATGACATAGTCGGGTATTCTAACGATAGACTTCCTGGCAGGCTTGTTTAATTTAATATACAATGAACAAGGTCAATGAATCACGTGCATGGTTGCGAGTGAACCAGGTGTGCTCAGGTAAAACTTATAAAATATACCATACGAATATAAAACTGTCCGTGATATACAGCCTATGTACATAATCTAACAAAATTTAAGAGTGGTTTTAAGAATAGGTATAGACCAAATCTCCATGTAATCTTAATTAAATTTTACTTTTATTTATATTTCAGCACATATTCTTCCGTTTTATATATTATTGTATGTCCCATTATTTCTAATCAGTTCGTATGTCCCGTTGATACCCTCACATATATATTTCAAAATGAATGCCGTTTTTTATAATTGTTCATTCATTTTACATGTGAAATAAGAATATCAATTAGGAAGCTTCGGACTATACAGATGCAGAATATACTGTGCTGGTTTGCTTTCGTCTAACGAAATAAGAGAAATAAAAAAACTATCATGTAAAAACAAGCACACTCAAATCAAAATAGAAAAAAACATATGTGAGTAAAATTTGACTGGATGAGCAAAATGAATAACCTTTGATCTCGATTGTATTGGTAATATATTTATTTGTTTTGTATAGTATAGATTGTTCCATTATCCAAATGATATCAGATAATCTATACTATTTCATAAGATTAACCCTTCCGACCTCACAAGAATCTGAGAATATGTGTTATAGCCAGCTAGAATCTAATGTCAAAACGCTAGAAGTTAAAATGTAATACAGGTACACCTTTTATTTGGTCATGGCTTTCAAATGTCTAAATTTAAGTGTTCCCGTACATTTTTTGCCTATTTAGGACAGTTAAAATGCTTGTGTAAAACTCTTTTTAATTTCCCTTTTTAAAAAAATATAAATAAATGATAAGAGTGTTTTTCATTTCATTCCGACAACTAAATTTAACTTCCAGACTTTAACCAGTTCATTTCTTAGTTAAGTAAATTCTTTGAATTCAAATAAATAATAGCACGCTTACGATAACGGTAAAATATGATTAAAAACCAAGACTTTTAATGATTGTATTTTAAATCCCGGCATGCAAAAACCAGGAGAAAACGTCACGACCTACAGGAATCAGTTAATAGTTTCCTTTATTACTGCAAATATAGCGATACAAATTTGTGAACATATATAATATGTCATAATGAACATTTTTAAACCATAAGTAAAAAATCGCGAATTTTCCCTTTAAGCTTCATGCGGTTTTTTCTTTTCTTTTTAAAATCGCCGCGATATAGCATTTTTGTGCTAATGCGACGTGAAGTAACCATCAATTAATCAATCTTTTTTTAATTTGTAAATGATATGATATTGTAGTATTCACGTTAATCATCGTGACCTAATGTGTTGTGTACGGCCCAAACAGACGTTACATAATTGAGTTGTTCACCATTTATATTTGTTTACAAAAATGTTTACAAATCAGTGGAGCAATTATTGATATTGATAGAATGATAAGAAATTTCTATTTAGCTTAGCCTTATTTGTTGTATGCGGCCCAATACGATTTTTCATGATTGGGCTGTTTATCATGTATACTTGTTCACAAAAGATATAATCAAATCACTAGCTCAATCATTGAAATTGATGGAATGGTAACAACTCGATCATAATCTACGGTTCGAAATTTAAATTTTTACTGTGTTCTAACAGTTTCAGTAGTTACCATATATACAGACACAATAGTTATTCAGACATTGATATATTGGTGTTTATAGATGTTCCATGGAGTTGTTGTATTCATAGTTTGAATTTATGAACAACATCATATTACTTTGTGAACTAATCTTAAATAATATTCGGTTTGATTTTCGAAAGAGTTAAGAGAAAAATCCGGACATAGAAAAGGCATTTAACAGTCTAGGTGGCATTTCAATTTGTATACTATTTCTGGAAAAATAGTACAATAAATCAGATTAAAATTTATCATTGGTTCTTTTCATTGTTGCCTATAATCAAAAATTATTTATGACCATTACTATTGTTATGATCGAAACCTGATACAAAGGTCATTGTTGTTATATAAAATAAATTTTGACTGCATTGGTAATCGTGGGATAAATAAAAAGACAATTATAAGGCAAAGAAATGGAATCAAACATTGTCAAATAAGGTCAATAGCGCGGAAGACATAACTATCAACATGATTACATAAACTGGTCCTTACATGTTAACACCTCGTAGATTGATAATAATTTCATAAATAGGTTTTAAGCTCTTTTTTTGTATTTCTGTCGTGTAACTCATTAAATTACAGATGACAGAGAGTAACACAACCAATACATTGATGTGTCAGAATGACACCTTTAACCCCGTTTTCAAAAACGGTTGCAAGCTCAATATGGGTAGGACTTTATCATATATATAAATTCACATACTAAAAATACCAACAGTCTGTAAATGCGTTGTGGAAACATTCCGTATACTGTTTGTTGTCGAATGATGGAATAATGGAATGACGAACAAGGGTTAAACTACATAGTCCCGATGTTTCTCGTTAGTACATGTATTGTTGTATTTATTATTATACCATGAACAGTATAATTGAGGAACACCAATCCTTTTCGAGTCTGAACACGGTAATCCCTTCGGGGTCTAAAAACTATGGTCCTATACATTTTGTAAAAATAATGTTTTTTCAGACCTAATTACAAGCAGATACCATATAAACTCAGATATGATTATACAACTAATATCTAAAGAAAGGCAAATAAAAAGGTATACTTACTTTAAAACCCTACAATAAATAGAAAAATATTGATAGTTAATCTATAGAACAGTTACCAATATCGTTATCAAATGTATAAGATAATCCAAATACAGAAAAATTCCATGAAATGGAAAAATGTACTAAATGTTATTCTATTTGGAAAAAAAGATATCGAAATAAGAATGTCAAATCATCTTTGAAATACTTAATTAAACAAAATTTTACAGCATGCTTCAAGGAAAAACATTTAACTACGATATTCATTGAATATTTAAAAAAAAATTGTCTGTAATAAATTAGTGAATGGATCATATTATCTTGAAAACAGATCAGATAAATATAACTGGTTAACATTTTACAATTGTTGTGATTATATCAGTGTAGTACTTTGGAAAATTAATACAAATCTAGTAACTTCAATCAACAGTGGGGTTTGAATCATTTCCTTATAAACCTTTAACAGGTTGAATTTTGATATTTTCTATACAACTACAACTCACAAATGGACGTTGTTAAACATACGATTCAAGAAACAAATAAACAAATGTATAATTTCAAAAGTGACATTCTGATATTAAAGACTAAGACAACAAATGACGAAAATAAACAGAAGTGACAATACAAATAGATGAAAAAGGTATATACCACAGCTTAACGAATATCCTCAGACTTATCAGTACTTTTCTATCCCACATTCATGTATTCAGTTTTGATGTTATATTTGTTATTCTCAGCAGATTTTTTTCTAATGCTTAGTTCGTTTATGTATGTGTTACATTTTAATGTTGTGTCGTTGTTCTCCTCTTATATATAATGCGTTTCCCTAAGTTTTTGTTTTTTTTTCTATCGATTTATGAGCTTTGAACAGCGGTATACTACTGTTGTTTTTATTTAATGAACCATGTTCCAAACATACGTTCGATTCTAGTCAATCGAAATTCCGCCATCTAAAGTCAGCGGTTTACTAAGTTATGACAAAGGATGCAATGCCTTTATAGAAAAATCATTCAGAAACAAATCGTTAATGTCATCAAATTAATATATGTTCGTGCAACACCGATGATAATACTATACGACAGTGATGGGAATCGTAAAATTTGGTTTATGAGAATTATTTTTAAACTCACATTTTTTCAATTTTAAGGGATAGAAATATCGATAAAAATGTTACAGTCTATAAGAATCTTTTCTGAAAGATAAAAAAAATCTACCAGCTGTTTTTCCTTTTGTTATTCAATTTTTTGTTTACAAATAAAGGCAGCAGTAATATACCGCTATTAAAAATTGATAAATCGATTGAGAAAAAACAAATCCGGGTTACAAACTAAAACTGAGTGAAACACATCAACTATATTTAACCCCGCCACATTCTGTATGTGTGTGCCTGTCTCAAGTCAGGAGTCTGTAATCCAGTGATTGTCGTTTGCCTGTGTGTTATGTCGTTCAATTTTTGTACATAAATTAGGCCGTTAGTTTTCTCGTTTGAATTGTTTTACATTGTCAATTCGGGGCCTTTTATAGCTGACTATGCAGTATGGGCTTTGCTCCTTGCTGAAGGCCGTACGGTGACCTGTAGTTGTTAATTTATGTGTTAATGTGGTCTCTTGTGGAGAGTTGTCTTTTCGACAATCATACCACATCTTCTTTTTTATTATATAAGATTAGAACAACGACACAACAGAAAACACTAAAATGCAACACACACAGAAACGAACTATAAGATAGCAATAGCCCTTTTCTACAAGTGGGACAAAGGTTTTAAAGTCATGTATAATACAATTTTAAACCTAGTAGTACGGTGACCGAGTAAGGAAAAGTCGCTTATTTAAGGAGTTTAATTGTCATTCGGACTATACGGCTATAAATCACAGTATTGGTAGTTCAAAAGTTCAGGTTAACATTTTGACTTGTCGTCAAAAAATCGTACGGTGCAATTTTCGTAAAATGGACATTGAAGTACGTTAGTTTACTTGAACGAAAAATCGACCTTTGTCTACATTGTAAAAGAACATCCGTGTTATGATTTCTGTTGTTATATACATTGTTGTTAGACCTTATTTTAACGATTTCAAATAAGTTAAGCAAAATTAATTCGTTATTAAAGAGTTTATGTAAAAGATTACCACTACGAATATTTTGCATTTAATAGAGTATGTTTCAATTTAATTTCTCCTTTTTTTTCTAACGCAAAATGTAAAATAATTAACATTTATATGATATTTCATACCTTTATTAATCAATAATATTAAATTCATTTATCCCAGAAGCATTATTTCAGCAATTCAAGCCAGACACAAGTCCTAATGCTCATATGACGGATCTATTTGAAGCTCATACACAGCCTCTTATAGATACATATAAGCAATGGGGATGTGCTGTATCACTTGCATTCAAAAACTTGGATGTTTTCTTTGAAGCAGTAGACATTTTGCTTTCAAATGTTAGTGCAGAACGAGAGGGAAATGATCAATTCCTTGAGATCGTCATCTCAAATGTATCCTTATTATTTGTGTAACCAAACTGAAGGTAGATGCCAGTTGACATACTCGATATGCTTCAACTTTCTGAAAATTTTATAGATGGCTACTTTGCTTTAAGACAGACTCCTGGACATTTTAACGGTACATGGGCCAACATGGCAACATAAAAGACCGTTATAAAAGCCCAAGGGGATCAGGTGGCACTGTAGGCATAACAAATCAAAAGTCCGCGCTTGTTAGTTTGACCCTTATTAGACATTTTTAAGAATCCCTTAGTCGTGTAACGGTAAAAAGGGCTGGAATTGCTGCAAATAATAAGAATTCACAAGAGGAAACAAAACCAACAGCAATGAAAAGAGATGAAGAACATGTTATTGCCATTGTGAACTAGTTGAATGATCCATGACTGATTCTTTTGATATCTTCTGTATGTCTTATTAATATCTCTTCTAGAATGCATGCTACAAGAGATATTCGGTTTCTTTGCTCACAGCTGTATTTTAAAGGGCATATGTCAGCAGAATTCCTGCAGGATCTTGTGTTTTCATTGGAGGGAAAATCTCCATGTAAAAAAGTCCATTGTTCACCACAAAACCCTACATGTCCGGAGCTTTGCTACTGTAAAGGGTCAGCATTATGTAGAAATTTTAAATCATGTTCCTTGACAGATGAACAAGAAGATACTCCTGGTATAATTCTGTTGTGTGGATCTCTTTGATTAGATTTTTGAATTGTAACTGGTTTCGAGGTATTGAGTGTTTTTTGGTTTTAATGAATTATATGAATGAGCTTAGGCAAAATACGCCTAGAAGGCTTCTTCAGGTAAAATAATAATATTTATCTTTTATTGCTCAGGTTGAATGTCAGCCGGCAAGGTAGCTACTATAACTTTAACAGAAATTGTGTAGAATAGATCTAGTGTTTGAAAAACGCCAATTACAAGAATAAATCGATTTCCTATATCATTTTTTTTTACATTTTCGAGATAATTCATTGTTAATTGATTTGAAAACATGTCATTTGAAATTTAACCTAAATTGGTGTATATATCTTCAAATTTTAAAAGTATGGAAGAAAAAAAAGGAAAACACAGAATTTGATCTTTGACCTTATTTCATGCAAAACTGTTACCACATTTCTTTTTGACGGCATCGATATTATAAAAGTACTCATTTTTCCGAATCCAATGATACATAATATAGACATATAGTATGTTTGACGATTAAATATAAAAAATATTGGGTCTGGTCACCGTACTATAGGTACAAAATCAGTTGAAATTGCAGATAATTAAATTTTAAGATTATAATAAAAAAAAAATGTTTCGAAATTGTAAACAAAATATACAATAGTGTTATTAAGTTTTTCAAAAACAATAAAAACTCTGTTCATTTCAATACCGAATGATGGACCGGGTTCTATGTACTAATATTGACTTTTAAAAGTGAACCTTGTACAGTGTAGTTTTTGCAAGGAAGAACCAGAAACTATAGAACACTACTATGGGTGTTTTGTCATATTGTAGTAGAAATCAAGCTGGTTCCATCTGAACGTTTGAATTTATGTAGCAGCACATATTGATATTCCAATAAATAAGGATAATGTAATTTTTGGGCCCATATGAAAACTATAATCTATGATAGTCATTTTACTAGCAAAGAACATTTTGTCATTCAACCTAGACATTAATTTGTGTCGAGGAGTATATTTATCGATAAGATAACTACCCAAGTACCGTTCAAAAATCGTCATCAATGTTTATTGGATTTTTGTAATGTGGGAACTTTACAAGAAACAACTTTATGACGTGTCCTCTTCAAACATTGTTTAAATAAGATAAATACCAATATTTCTAGTGGAACCTTCTTCGCAACATTCCACCTGTACCTGCATACGGTGTATATATCTCCCAAATGATAAGATATTCCCGTGCTTGCATTTCCTATCATGATTTTCTTGATAGAAGGCTGCTGCTCACAAGGAAGCTATTAAACCAAGAGTTCCAAATAGTGAAGTTGAAATCATCACTTCGTAAATTTTACTGACGCAATCACGAGTTGGTTGACCGTTATGGAATAACTGTTTAACAAATGATATCGAATATGTTCATTGCGTCGTAACTACAGTCCCCTTCCCTTATGCATGTGACCTGCCGAATTAGATTATTTACCGGATTTGTTATCACAAAAGCAACACGACGGGTGCCACATGTGGAGCAGGATCTGATTACCCTTCCTGAGAACCTGAGATCACCCCTAGTTTTTGGTGGGGTTCGTGTTGGTTATTCTTTAGTTTTCTATGTTGTGTCATGTGTACTATTGTTTGTCTGTTTGTCTTTTTCATTTTTAGCCATGCTGTTGTCAGTTTATTATCGATTTATAAGTTTGACTGTCGATGTCTCTCTGGTATCTTTCGTCCCTCTTCCAGTGGAACCTTATATTGGTTGTATAACAATTCCTTCTTTTAACTTGGTGCACCATAGTTAATTTACACAAATAAAGAGTGCCCCATTATGCATTAAGGTTTAAGACTGTGAAAAGTATAATCTAACAGTGAAAGGTCTCACTCATGAACTCAATGATATATTGTTGACCATTTGTCATATTTCTGGTATAATTAAATTCTGTTTAAATAATATTATGCTTATACTTACTTATAAGGTGGTTTTCTAAAAAAAAAATAGATATAATGAAAAATTTAAACTGCATTAAATTATTAAAAATATAAAACAACACGTTTAATAATTTATTGCGTCCAAAGCGCTTTTCTGGATTTACCTTCATCAGGAACGCTCAAAGCCAAACATTTGAAATCCGAGGATGTATAAGTACCGAAAATCATATTGAAACATAATGACCAAAAATAAATATATTTGTCATTGTTTTTGCCACAAATATATAACAACTATGAATAAGATAGACTATTTCTTGTGACCTAAGATCGGTCGGTCTTATGACTCCTTTACCTCCAGATCTGTTTTGTTTACATGCGGTTTGTTTGCATTGTAAGATATAAGGAATATATTTGTATGTATGTCAGATACTCAAATATATCAGCATGCACTGTTGTTCAAGTGAATATATCACATATCAGTATCCATTCAATAAAATAGACCTTTTCAGTATATTTTGCATTAATTAATTTGAATAGAGGTACTTACTCAGATGTAACTTCTGTCCTGAAATATAGACGATTTAGAGTTAACATTATATTTTCAAATCAATGCACATATCAATGAACCTAAGACAATATAATAGACACACAAACAAATGTTTTATATAAGAATTGTATAGTGCAATAATACACAGTGCACAGTGGAGTTATTATGTCATATAACCTTAACAAGTTCAGTGTAAGAGTATAAAACTACAAACAGTTTGGATACTACATCATTAAAGGAAATTAATACGCTTGAATAACTTGAATTAGTTAAAATATGTACAAGTAGCCGATGTGGAACGCATCAAATACAACTGTGCAATTTATTAGGAATTATTGAAATCTTTAATATCATTTAAGTCTACAAAAAATGTTTAATGCACACATTTCAAAGTTAAACGCACACGTCTATATTATAAATGCATCACCCACCATGCGTGTCCAAACTCAGTAAATATATCACAATATGAACTACAGAATAAGACTATTTACTGAATTTGTTATTACATAACAATCAGAACGAGCGCCGCATGTTGAGCAGGATCTGCTTCGGGAGCAGCTGAGATCACCCCTGCATGTGTTGCCTAGTCTTAAGTTATCCATGTTGTGTCTTGCGTACTATTATTTGTCTGTTTGTCTTCTTCATTTTTAGCCATAGCATTGTCAGTTTGTTTTATATTGATCAATACCAACTCTTTCAATTTGTCTTTCAGTTCGGAATGGGGAGTACTAGTGTAAAGTGTAGAAAAGTCTTATTTTTTAATACTATTAAAAGATGAGATAGTCTCAGATTGTATGTACTCTAAAAGATCTTTGGAACTTTTTAGTACTCACATCATTAGTATAATGCAACCACTGCCCATGTTATTGAATATAACGACATATATGATTTATAAGGCACATATTTCAGGTTAAATTTTCACATAAACAGAGTTGAAATATTACTTTTGTCTGCTATTATCACAATGTTTGTTCAAAAAGTATAACAAAAGATCCACAGACTCTATAATTATCAAAATCACTATTGTGTCCCCCTGATCATGGTTGAAATCATAACCGTTAAATGGGTATTCCCTAGTAGAAAAAATAATAAAATAAAGGCAAAAGTCAGATTCCTGTATTTGGTTTTGATGTTATATTTGTTATTCTCGTGGAATTTTGTCTGTTGCTTGGTCTGTTTCTGTGTGTGTTATATTGTAGTGTTGTGTCGTTGTTATCCTCTTATATTTAATGCGTTTCCCTCAGTTTTAGTTTGTTACCCCGATTTTGTTTTTTGTCCATGGATTTATGAGTTTGAACAGCGGTATACTATTGTTGCCTTTATTTATTGAGACAACTTATAACCAGCTAAGAATGAGACGTGGATTTTAAGAAAGTTGAATCAATGTCATTAATTAAATTAAATCTTCATTTACATGGAAATAAATCGTATACATTTAAGAAGCAAATACTTGTGTTTTTGCTCTTCAAAGTTGTATGTCTATTTTATGATGAACTTTGCACTTATACTTGGTCTTATTGCTCGTTTGAAAACAAAACTACATAATATAATTCTTACCCGCAATGGCAGCATCTATATCTGTATTGTTTAACTGTTTTAGTGACTCTAAAAAAATAGCATATTTCATTATTAAGATATTATCATAAATGAAATGTTCACAGCATCTTTTTCACCAACATTAAACTTAACTCATATTTGATTATTCACATTCAACTGAACTAACTAAGTTACTTGTTTGGCTTTGGTTGATCTGAGCGTTACTGGAGAGTATTATGTTGACTAAACAGGCGTGTCGTATCAAGTTATAAGCCTGGTACTTTTGATAAATATTCGAGCGCTTTCACTTACACATGCAAATGTATAATACTTATGACAGATACAGATATTTTAATATTTGTGTATGCAACACATCAGTCTAGGAGTTCAACGGTAAACTATATGCATATGCCAAACCATCTAAAATCAGTTAGAACAGTTGATTTATACCTTATACACAAATGTTAGATATCACGATATTGCCAAATCAATGACTAGTTTCAAAAAGTTATCATATCATGTCTTCAAGAGAAAGCAAAAGTACTCAACATATGATAACTCAGTATATTGCGTAGTATTAATATCATTCATACTCATTGGTTCCAGTGGAATCAAAACCAATTGAAAAAAAGATGAAGAACACTACAACGCAATGTTCAATATGACTTAGAAAGATAAACCTAGATGGTTTGATTGGTTTTATTATTGTCAATACACAAGAGTTGAACGAGGAAATGAGAACAATGAAACAACTACGTTGGATAGCTTTTATCATTACAAACCTTGGAATGAGAGAATGAGAACAATGAAACTACTACGTTTGATAGCTATTGTAATTACAAACCTGGGAATGAGAACAATGAAACAACTACGTTTGATAGCTATTATAATTACAAACCTGGGAATGAGAACAATGAAACAACTACATTTGATAGCTTTTATAATTACGAAGCTGGGAATGAGAACAATGAAACAACTACGTTTGATAGCTATTATAACTACAAACCTGGGAATGAGATCAATGAAACAACTACGTTTGATAGCTTTTATAATTACAAAGCTGGGAATGAGAACAATGAAACAACTACGTTTGATAGCTTTTATAATTACAAACCTGGGAATGAGAACAATGAAACAACTACGTTTGATAGCTTTTATAATTACAAACCTGGGAATGAGAACAATGAAACAACTACGTTTGATAGCTATTATAATTACAAACCTGGGAATGAGAACAATGAAACAACTACGTTTGATAGCTATTATAATTACAAACCTGGGAATGAGAACAATGAAACAACTACGTTTGATAGCTATTATAATTACAAACCTGGGAATGAGAACAATGAAACAACTACGTTTGATAGCTATTATAATTACAAACCTGACGTTCTTCTGAGCTTTCGGGTTTTCTTCTTTGTTAACAGTTTCTCTGACATGTCTGAGAAAAGATAATGATCTTATTAACAATTTCATTCTCAACTTATGTGTGCGTCACAATTGTAAATTATTGTTAAATCAAACAAAACAGTGCATTTTAATATTTAAACAAACCGAATTTAGAACCATGAAACAACTATGTTTGATAGCTATTATAATTACAAACCTGGGAATGAGAACAATGAAACAACTACGTTTGATAGCTATTATAATTACAAACCTGGGAATGAGATCAATGAAACAACTACGTTTGATAGCTATTATAATTACAAACTTTGGAATGAGAACAATGAAACAACTACGTTTGATAGCTATTATAATTACAAACCTGGGAATGAGAACAATGAAACAACTACGTTTGATAGCTTTTATGATTACAAACCTGGGAATGAGAACAATGAAACAACTACGTTTGATAGCTTTTATAATTACGAACTTGGGAATGAGAACAATGAAACAACTACGTTTGATAGTTTTTATAATTACAAACCTGGGAATGAGAACAATGAAACAACTACGTTTGATAAGCTATTATAATTGCAAACCTTGGAATGAGAACAATGAAACAACTACGTTTGATAGCTATTATCAGTCAGGGGCATTACTTAAACAAGTAACAATTAAAATTACCTATACAAGTAATGTTGAAAACGAGGCTTATTTAAATATAACTTATATAAGTTATTTTTCTGAATATTATTTTTATAGGTATCCAAGAATACCGATTTGACTAGCTTTAAATAATTTTCACAGTTATCTGGTTATTTTTCCCTTGATATATAAAAACTAATTCTTCAGAAACACTACTTAACTTTCCGATGCACTTATCTTTCATACCAACGCTTCTGGGTCAAAGATTGGTCTCTTGGGATTATTAAATTATCATTTTCCTCTAAAATTTTGAAAGTAGACTGATATAAATAGATAGATACTTGTGAATTAATTAAGACCTGAAGTTATTTATAATTTGTAACCTAAATCAATTACATGTGTGCCTTAGATAAGTGTAATTGCTATTTTTTTCAAAAATGTTTAAAATAACTTATTCAAGTAATATTTTTGTTATTATTTTCAAAGTAACCCTTCATCTCTATACTCCTCTCAAATTTGATAAATTCTTTATTTTATGATATAAAATGTAGTTTAAAATCATGAAAACTACATTTAGTCTATGTTTCTATTGAAAATTAAAATAACTCTATTAAATAATTTTATTGTATTTAAAATAAAAAATTACTTACATAAGTAATTAAAAAAAATAACTTGTTTAAGTAACGCCCCTGACTGATTATAATTACAAACCTGGGAATGATGACAATGAAACAACTACGTTTGATAGCTTTTATAATTACAAACTTGGGAATGAGAACAATGAAACAACTACGTTTGATAGCTTTTATAATTACAAACCTGGGAATGAGAACAATGAAACAACTACGTTTGATAGCTATTATAATTACAAACCTGGGAATGAGAACAATGAAACAACTACGTTTGATAGCTTTTATAATTACAAAGCTGGGAATGAGAACAATGAAACAACTACGTTTGATAGCTTTTATAATTACAAACCTGGGAATGAGAACAATGAAACAACTACGTTTGATAGCTATTATAATTACAAACCTGACGTTCTTTTGATATTTCGGGTTTTCTTCTTTGTTAACAGTTTCTCTGACATGTCTGAGAAAAGATAATGATCATGTAAACAATTTCATTCTGATCTTATGGGTGTGTCAAAATTGCAAATTATTGTTAAATCAAATATAACAGTGCATATCAGTATTTAAACAAACCAAATCAAGTTTGTTAAGATAACCCCAAAATAACGCAAACTAGTTCCCAAGTTCATTAAAAGTACTGCTTTTTGTTTTGTTTTGTTTTTCCTTTTCACTTATTCAGGTGCAAGAGGGGGATTTATAATAAACAGTCATGAGTAATAGCTGTTTTCCTTGTATATATATGCCCTGCCGGAATGTTTTCCTACTAATTGTTTTGATAAGATTTTGATAATAATTGTTTTTCAAGTTTGTACTAACACTTTGTATGTATGTCTATAATTAAGACCGTTTAGTGTTTCTTTGGTTGCTGACTTCTTGACGTGTATCCCAAAGTCCTGTATTAAAACTTCAGCTAGAAAGGCAAATGATTCAATGAAACTTAAACACCTAATACAGTGTATACGGAATGAATTTATGTTTAGGTCTTCGTCATGATAATAAAAAAAATCAGTTTTGAGATGTTTATATTACGGTATGATTTAGAAGGATCCTGAAACAACCTTTTAAACGGTATTACAGTTTCATATGAATCCATTTTACAGCAAAGCTTTTTTTAAACTCCTTCATCTTTTCTAAAATGCGCTATATCATAAGTTTATACATTTAAGAGGTGCTTTATAGTTTTGAAATCTCTTTAGAGTACAGGTATGTCATAACTTTTAATCAAATTGTAACTTTATTTTTGGATTATCATTTAATTTGTTGGTCAATTGAGAATTATTATAATGACAGTATTAACGAAAACCAAAATGTATTCAACGTATTTGACATTTTGTGTATAAGATAAAAAAAAAAAAAATCACTATTATATTATAACGACGTCTTTTGTTGGTAGATATCCTTGATCCGACTTAAAATTTTAATACTATTCAGAATCATTTATTTATATCCTATTTCCAGTAGTAAATATCGGAATCCTGATTGCCACTGGATATTAATTACTAAAAGTATAAACCGGTATTCCAATTTCTATTAGTAGATATCGAAATTCAAATATGTACTAGGAGGATTTTGATCCTACATAATTCCAATTGAAACTGTCAACATATATTTAGGATTCTATAAAGTTAACCCATAAATTTGGTTGTTTCATAACTCATGAAATGCTGGTTATTTTAATCATTGATCAGAGAACACGACTGACAACTTTGAATAGCAGTGTATATATAGGCATTGCATTATTGCATATTCTATTAAATCTGGAGAACTTTGATTATCTGAGATACAAATAAATAAAATGATTGAAACAATAAGCGGAAAATGTCATATTTATTCGATCCTTTGCAGTCGAAACGAGACTGCTTATGTACTAAAGTTCATAAGAAAAGAAAAAAAAGAAAAACACAATAAGAGTTTTGAAAGCAATTCATAGAATCAATAACTAAGAACAAACTAACCCAAATGTTTGTTCCCCGAACAGTTTCTCTATTTCTCTATCTGCTACTCTCTTTTTGGCATATTTGACTGATGGCATAATAGGAATCTTTATTTCTTGTATTTGATCGATTTGTGACTTAATTTGTTTTAGCTTTTGTATTAATTTCGAGGTATCTTTAATCCCCTGTGTGTCTTGATTGAACTTCTGCTGCTCCATTGCTTTATCCAAAGCTGTTTTTAACTCATTGCCAACACCCTGTAAGGTTTGAACATTTTTTGTGTCTTTCTCCTTTAGCGTGTTAATAAGACCTTCGACTTTCATATCAATCATTTCTTTTACTTGTCTCCCTTCTTCTCTTATAGCGTAGATGACCCCAGTAACATCAGCCTGATATTGATTTGACCCTTGGTCAATATCTGCTATCTTTGACTGCAGGTTTCTCATCTTTATGTCGATCATCATTTTGACCTCAGCTTTGATACCTTCCAATGAATCCTTGATTTCCGATAGATCATGCTTTTTGTGATTTTTAATAGCACATATCTTACAGACTGGTGTACCACATTCCATGCAATAATATATAAAGTTTTCATTATGTTCTTTACAATATAGATTAACTTCCGGGTTGATATTTGGGCCACTTAAAAATGTGTGATTCTTGCTCATCTTTGTCCGTAAATGCGATATTTTACATCCATCACAAAACAGCTGGTCACACTGTTCACAATAGTTATACCCAGGTCCGGAAACACAAATGTCACACGTTTTAGAAGCAGCCTGGGCCATTTTGATTTGTTTTGTTAGCAAGTTGTTATGACAAGGTTATTTAAATCCAAGTCGTATACGGAGAAAGAATACCTTTTTTCCGGATCATCAATGAATGTTCGTTTAATAAAAGGTAAAAGTCTTAATTATTCCTATCATTATCATTATTGTCATTATTGTTATTAAAGGATATATACCTTTATACCTGTTATATTTCAAAGTATCAATGTTATTAGTTGATACTGTTGTAAATGATCACTTTAATCCCATAATTTAATATATAAGTAACAAGAAGTGGTTTTTCAATTTGTTATTTGGTTTTAATTGTAAGATTGTAATTGATATATTTGGAATTAGGCTACATTATAAATAAGGCTACATTAGAAATAAGCCACTGGGTTTAAATTTTGACTAAAAGATAAAATTGTGTTGCTTCGTTTACTTTACATCTAATTTTGATTCATAGTAACATTGAATATCGTGTAATTTACATTGTGAGATAAAGGAAGTGAAAAAGCAACTAAGTTTTGTCATTGCCCGATGGTACACTTGGCCAACACTTTGTCATATGTATATATATTTGGGCATCAAAGCTTTTCGCTTATGAAGTTCTAATTCCTTTAAAAAAAAACGACTCAAAATTGTTCTTTTTGCAGGAAATTTTACCAAACTTTAACTGTTTCTTTATACTTGTGCACATGAAATAGGTAAGACATTTCTAGTGATAAAATAGTCAGATATAAATAGTTGATAAACAGTTGATTTACCTCTGAGGTCAACAACATTGAATATGTTGATTTATTTAACTACTCCATTATGTGTATTTGTTAAAGGGATAATACAGTTAATAAAATAACGACGATACAATTTCTATAGCATATCAGGCGATACACTAGTCAGATATAAATAAATGTATGTAACAGGTATTATCGATGTTATACATGTTAAGACATTACACATGGCTATGTACAATGTATTCAACTATCCCTATATTTGTTACTGTTAAATGCTAAATATGGTGATAATAGTGAACATATTTTCATATCTAATATAAATCGATTAGGAAGAGACAAACACAAGTAAACACAAAAAAGTAATTGAAATGCATAAGCTCTTGATATTAAAAAGGTATAATATAGTTGCATAGTAAACTGAAAAATGACGCGGACAAAATAACTTTCCATAGAAGATTGAAATTGACCATTATAGCAATAAGTTGTTGTGATATAATTACTGAGTTATGTCACATATCAGAATATATGGTTATATGCATTTGTTACCTTTTTTAACTTTTATTTTGCACTACTGATGTCGACAAGTTCACGGTAGGTATAGTGTCCGGCTAGGATCGTGGTTTTTCGAGTGATTCGGTTCATTCATGTAGTGCTGGCATTTTCGAGAGATAAAACATGGGATCAGTTCAATTAACTGCTATTTTGTAATTATTGTATTTTTTTACATCACTACCCATCTTATATTGAATACTATACATGTTTTGTTCATCAAAGAAGCACAATTTCCTCGAATTTAATCACAGAAATCAGAGTTTGGTATTGTCCGTGTATTTCGAGCGCAGCTGTGAAATCGTCCGGGTTTTTAAACAAATGGTTCGTTTTTTTATCGAACATTTGAATAAGAAAACAGGTATCATAGACTTAAAAAAAAATACTTTTTTAGTTTATGACTGTAATTAAGTGAAGGACAATATCATATATTCCCAATAAATCATCAAAAACATATGACTACGTTAATCAAAATGAAGCTTTTTTTTCAATTTAATGCAATAGTTTCAGATCGAAGGGCGTTCTACAGCTACTTCAAAGTGTTCATTAAGAAATTACTTTATCCTTTAGTAAACGGTGTTCAGGAAAATAGTTCAGTGAACCCATATTCATTGTACCTTCATTTTATGTTACTTTTGATTTTACAATTAATAATATTTCCTATGGTGAAACCTGGAGATTAACTAAAAAGGAGTAAAAATCATAACAGAAAGCAGTAACAAATCAGAAAAATGCTACGATAAAAAAGATATTCTACTAAAGGGGGCATGTCCCGCCCCAAGAAAAAAAAATCCATTAATAATGATATTTAAAAAAAAACACACACGTAATCCACCCAATTGTTACTGCCATTGAAAATAAAGTTTGAATACAATTTCATATATAATCAACAATGAAATGATTAGTGCATTAGCCTAAATATGATCCTTTCGAAATCATAGAAAAAGCAAAATGTGTATATTATATGCTTTCACCAGCTAGATTTCCCAGTGCTTTAGTAGTTGCATTTACACATTTTCAGTTTCCATTTCTTAAACAATAAAATAAATAATACAAGACAAATAGTGAATGGAATATTTCGAATGTATACTCTTTTAAAAACAAACATATATCTCACCTTACACAATATAATTAGGAATGTACGTCTCAATCCGAATTGTCTATGCTTACATTTGATTGTTGTCATCACGAATAAATTCTGTACATGCAATTTATAGGATGTGAGAAAAAGAATATATACAATTATACGCACTCGAAAAAGCCCAGACATGAAGAAATGAATTTAGTCTCAAAATGTCGTTTTCAATGCAATAACAATATTTTGTAAATTGTTTGTATATCTAAGGATATATAGATTCCATGTATGCAATTCCGACATTTAAATTGGTATGTGTACGAAAATGACTGTATTCTGTATTTTAGAATAAAAGCATTGTAAGGCTAAATCTAATTTAATTAACTAAAAACAATGTCAGAATGATGATATCTTTCTATCTCAAATACTAACATATCTTGTATAACCTTGTTTATCATACTTAGACTTAATAACATATGATTTTTACTGTATGATAATAGCATTACTGTATTAATGTAAATTCCATATTTTTCGAATTGGTGCTTAGCGGGCTGATATAAAAAGTTTATCACATGCTTCGATTGTTATCACATGCCTTTCCGTAACGTTATCACATGGCATTCCGGTGATACTTGGCAAATTCCGGAAAATACACCGCAATGCTACGTTTTCAGTGAAAAACATTACGAAATAGTGTACAAAACAATTATTTAGATACTGAAAAGTATATTGTGTAAAATAACAACAACAAAAAATGAAAATACAAAAACAAACAAGTTATTAAATAAATGGATTCTTTATAAGTTTCAAACATGATTTAGAAAGTTACATTGAAAAAGGTCCGTGAACTTTTCAATCTTTTAACTTTTATTTGGGAACCACGTAAAAAGATCAATATATTAATCTACTCTTTCTCTCCATTGTTGAACAATTATTTAGATATTGAAAAGTATATTGTGTAAAATAATAACAACAAAAAAATCAAAATGAAAAACAAACAATTTATTAAATAAATGGATTCTATATAAGTTTCAAACATGATTTAGAAAGTTACTTCGAAAAAGGTTGATTTTTCCAAACAGTATTCATTATATATATTGTTGGTTTATTTTTTTGGTTTTTTTTTTTGGTTTGTCGAGTCGTTCATATTAAAAATGTTTTCTCTTCTGTTGAGGCATATGGTAGAAAGATTTAATACCGGATATACTAAATCTGGGTCCGACGTCCGTGAACTTTTCAATCTTTGAACTTTTATTTGGGAACCACGTAAAAGGATCAATATATTAATCTGTTCTTTTTCTCCATTGTTGAAAGCATATGATAAAAAGATCATAACATGTCATTTTTCATATCGCATGTATTATCAGCCCTCGGTCAATATCAGCCCTCGAGCCATGCGGAGTCATCATACTAAACCACATAATTAAGATAAATGAATTGGAAATTGTACTTCAATCCAAATAATGCGACAAAACTTTTAATTTCCTTGCAATTTCCCTATTCCCTATTCCCTGAAAACGTGCTGTCTGATTCTAGAGGGGAACTATGTCAATGTTTACAACTAGAATAGCGTTTGTTTTAATGTTTAATGTTGAATATCATCCCTCTGTTACACCATCTTGTCAAACTTTAGACTTAAGAGTGAAATCATTATGTAGGTTTGTTCGTTCTCTCTTCGTTCGTCTATCACTTTTTGTGATTAAACAATCTTGTCGCGTCAGTACAACTGGAAAATATTTAAAAGTACAAAGAATCTAAATCAAAAACTCCAGTATTTTTTTGTCTTCATGTTCCTCTTCAATGACACTCAAATCTCAACTTGGTAGCCAATTGAATCACAAAGATTGATCAAAACTTTACAAGCTTTGCCACAAAAATAATAAAAAAAAATAAAATAGAAATCGGAGACACAAGGTATACAACAAGTAGCACTACATCAGCCTTCTATTATAGAAGCAAATGCATTTCAGTGAAGATCAAATCGCATTGATCCATTTTGGATGAATCAGAGCAATGTAATTGACATCAATTTGGGGTAATTCATGAATTTAGAAAGTAACATGTTCGTGTGGGTATACCGGGTACAACATGTAAGCGTTTCTTACAGTGCATGCATCAAGTGGTTGGAAAAAAAAACTATTAACTACTTATTATTTGATAACATATACTGTGTTTTACTTCTAAATGCATTACGAACATTTGTAGTAATACGGTAAAAATTAAGAAATCTGAATTTTAAAAACACTGATACAGCCCCTACTTGCTTTCAATACTCGTACACGTACCATTGACGCGGTTTCGTCTGAAATGGCAGATATTCCTTTATGAACAGACAAAACAAATACCTCGAATACGACACATCAAAATTTTCGTACTTATGAATAGCCTTAGTCTTTGTACGCTGCCAATTTTAATAAGAGATGTTTAATCTATTAGTTATTGAAAATCTCATTTACCAGAAGATACGGAAATCTCTATATTGCAAGACACAGAATTTATAGACTAGTTCGTAATCAAAGAGGTTAAAATGATATACGGCCCTGACTAAATCTATTTTGTCTTTTCCATGCAACATTTTGAACATTTTCATTCAACATGAATCAATAACTCATTTATATAACAATTAGTCTCAACCTTAAATTTCTTATACTTATACCAAACCATTTGCAACTAAAATTTTCAATTAAAAATACGTGCTACAGGATCATGACTTAGATCACGTTAGTACTCGTGACTACAAATCACCAATAACATTTTTCAAAGAAATGTTTATCCGAAGATCTGAAATATCGTGAGTATAAATCCAACTATCGGAAAGACCACTTCAAATTACTGATTGATTTAATCACTGACATGAAAAGGTTAAAAAGCACAAGAAGACGTAAGTACTCTTTTCGAATGGAGGTCATTTAAACAAATCAGAATTTTAAAAAACAATGCATATATGAATATCATAGATATAAGAACATGATGTTTGAGTGGCAAGTAGAGAACACTCAATACCATATTTTAAATCTTCAATAATTCTAACAAAATAAATCCTTCAAACTGACATTATCAAGATGCTGAATACATATCTTGTTTAACAATGAATTAGTAACATTAGGAGGACGTATTTCTTTTCAACAGGTAATTGTCAAGTTCATATGAAGCAACTGTGATCTTCTTCTTCGTTGTTTTTGTCGATTTATTCCTTTATTCATATGAGGTCGACGTCATACGGGAGCTTCTTATGAATCCATCACTTTAGCTTGACAGTTAAGTCTGTATTATATATTGACTTACACCAATCAATTGACAATAAGTGTTGGTTGGGAAGATTAGGAAAAAAACTTTACGACAAAAGAGATGATATTAGTCTCCTGATTACAAATTAAACATTCTATGTAGCAATATTCCAGCAGGGCATATGCCATACTAGTATATATCTCAGGTTAATATGGTTTTATATAGCTTGCATTTCATATTATAATTTCTTTGATAGATGATTAATACTGAAGTTGAAATCATCCCTTGGAAAATTTTGCGGACGCCATAACGACTTGGTTACAGTTTTCAGTTTCACAAATGACAACGGACATGTTTTATTTGTCGTGAATAAAGTACCGTCCACTATAACCCGAATGTGACCTACCGAATAAGACTTGACACCATGTGTGTACTTACATCAACAACACAGCGCGTGCCACACGTACACTAGGATATGCTAACCTCCAGTTAATCTGACCTACCGAATAAGACTTGACACCATGTGTGTACTTACATGAACAACACAATGTGTGCCACACGTAGAACAGTACCTGCTTACCTTTCTGGAGCACCAATCATCACTTCAAGTTTTTGGTTGGGTTTAAGTAGCTCAATCTTTTAGATTGTTGTGTTATATTTCGTGTACTGACATCGTTCCAACGGATTGCAAATATCGTAAAAACAAGCCATAGTAGATCACATTTACCAATTAATAATTGGAGAACAAACAGTAGATATCAAGCAATATACAACGCTATGACATAAAATAAAAAAATCAAATAATTAAAACACAAAACTAGATATAAATGCACAAATGAAACGCAAACGACAACATATGAAAGTTATCAAAGGTATCACTGTCCGCTCAGATCAAAATAAGCCAAACAAATACAAAGTTTAAAAGCTTTGGTGACCCAAAATTCTAAAAAAGTTATGCTAAATACGGCTCTTGTTATCTATGCCCTGGATAAGAAAATCCTTAGTTTTCCTGTATTTCAAATAATTCATACTTATTGGTAAGACTGTTTATTTCTATGAAGAAAACTTGCTGAATAAAGGCAACTGTAGTATACCGCTGTTCGAAATTCATATATCAATTGAGGAAAAAACAAATTCGGGTTACAAATTAACACTATACTAAAATGCAACACACACAGAAATGAACTATAATAAAAAAAAGTGGCCATTTTCCTGACTTTTAAAAAAAATGGTGGGTTGAACCTGGTTTTGAGGGCTAGCTAAACTTCTCGCTTTTATGGCAATGTTAAATATAACACTAAACGACAAAACTTCGTGACATGACTACAATACACATAAATGCAAGAACATTACGGGCAGAGAAATACACAAATAATAGCTATTATTCAATACGCCAGATGCGCGTTTCGTATACATAAGACTCATCAGTGACGCTCAGACAAAAAGTTTTAAAGCCAAAAACATGTACAAAGATAAAGAGCTTTGAGGACCAAACGTTCCAAAAGGTTGATTCATATCAAACATTTGTACCAAGAAAACAAGTTCGGTGACACCATTTTTTTTAATTTTTATTTTCTTAGAACATATTATAAAACCTATCTTCTCACAAATTCTATCTCATAATTTTTTTTGTATACCCAAAAATTCGTTTTGTATGCTCATTCTAAACAAGTTTAGGCAATATTCTACGACTCATAACTTTAAAAACTACGGAGACCCATCCTTTTTATTATATCTTTAAAAAGAGAATAGTAAAATCCTCATGTTGGCAAAGTATAAGAAAATGCAATCTCGGGGAACATATATCGATGATATACCTTAAGCCATTTCATTTGTTATTTTATAGTGTGTCTTTCTATGTTTTGATTTAACACTATTGTTTCAGATGAGGGTGATGTTCAGTGGTTGTCGTGTATTGATGCGGATCATACGTTTTCTGGTTTCTTAGGTTTTTTTTATTTAGATAACACCGTTTGTTTTTCACGTTTGAATGGTTTTACTCTGGCCATTTTTGGTTACACATGAAATTATTATCGAGAGCATGCATTTTAAAATGATTATTTGTTATTTTTTGTAACTTGGATATAAGTTTGAGTGCAAAAAAAGTAGGGAACGAACAAAGCAAAAAAAAACAAACCAACAACATCAAAATAGCACACACAAACAGAAATAGTGGATGTTATAGATTATTATCTAAATTATTGGACTATACATTTATATCATTTTAATGTAAATATTTGATCAAATGAAAACATAACACTAGTTATCAGTTTAGTATACACATGTACCTTTATAAAATCAAATGCATACATGTAACTCGTTATACTCTATGCACTATAATTTCTCAAAAAGTTTATGTATAACATTATGTATTGTACTGTTTTGTTCTGTTTACAAGAAAAAAGGTACACAGAGATAAATACAGTAATTGCAAGTTTTATTTTATTCATTAGGTAATATTCCAGGTAAATAAAGGCAACAGTAGTATACCGCTGTTCAAAACTCATAAATCTATGGACAAAAAACAAAATCGGGGTAACAAACTAAAACTGAGGGAAACTCATTAAATATTAGAGGAGAACAACGACACAACATTAAAATGTAACACACAGAGCAACGGACTAAGCATTAGACAACATCCGATGAGAATAACCAATATAACATCAAAACCAAATACATGAATTCGGGATAGAAAAGTAAACACAAAGTAAACACAAATGACTTCTAATCACTTATACGTACATTAACGACATCCTTTACATGTTTTAGGAATTGACACGCGAGATTTAAACTAAAAATTTATGTAGATTTCCTCTTTTTTTTATTGAAAAAAAGTTTAACAGCAAAAATACATTTATTAAATGATGCCACTTCTCGAATAACTTCGTATGAATCATAACAAATTAATAAAGTTATCAAATATTTGTTTTAATACACCAAGAAGATAACCCAACAAAAATAAGCGAAATGCATGTCGACGGTAACACTCATAGAGAAGATTATAAATCGACTTCAATGGACTTTTTAGACACAAGGCTGCTGTTACATGGCTGTACACTTTATTTCGATCCATTTTCTCTAATGGCTACTTACGAATAGTCGATCTGTTATCGAACATGCAAACTTAAGCCTTTGCAAACTATAATTTGATGCTTGTTTTAAATATATTTATAAAATTTGTGAGCATGTTAACGTGTTTGCTTTTATATGTTAAGGACACACAGTACAATACTATAAGTACAATTTTGTATTTGTAATGTCTTGTTCTATATTGACAAAATGTATCACGTGATTATAAAAGTTCACAAACATTAGGATTATAGGATAGCAAAAGATATTGAATTGAAGACAAACTTGAAAGTACAAAATTTCGTATAATATATATCTATCAAATATTGATTTGCAAAATAATTAACAATCATTTCATGAAATATAAATATTAACGTAACTAAATATACAGCCTTTAGGGCTTATTTCTTCAGTACATTTTTCATTTTTGATCCCCGAGTGCTCTATATTTGAACATGATTTTGTCATCCTAAACGCAATACAAACACAGAAGATCTGATGATTAACAATCTATAGATAACTACTCGTTAGTCTGTCAAAGTAATTCCAGGTTAAATACTTCGTATGGTCATTCTGTATTACTGTTCGCCAATGAAGTCATGAGGAGTACACTTTCTAAAAGTAAAAATAAACCGAGTAAAGTATATTTAGCAATAGACATGCCATATATTTCTCTATTAAAATTTAGATATATACTCAAATAATAATGTTTTCGGTGAAATATACTATTTATTACAGTAAAACATTCTGGCAGAGATAAATGTATGATTCGACAAAAGTTAAATATAGACCATCTGGATTTGTTTTTTTTGTGAATAAGTTACACCAGATGTAATACACTATTTTCTACATACGAAAATGTCTGAACCAAGTCAGAATTATGACAGTTGTTATCCATTTGATTGATATGTATGAGCTACTGATTTTGTTATTTCGCTACGGACTTTACATTTTGAATTTTCCTCGAAGTTCTGCATTTGTGTTATCTTACGTGTTACAAAGGTGGGCCTTGTGTCCTTCTACTTAGATGATTTCATTGAACAACCGGTTCTTACTATGATGACAAAACATAAGCATTGTGACACAGGAAATGTCACAGAATGTTCACGACAGAGATCGTCGTCTATAGAACGTACGACACGACATTCATATATGTTCGAATAGATGTGACGGAATATAATGGTTGGTTCTGAAAATACTCTTATTAAGAGTGTGTTTTTTTGTTTCTTTTTTGTTTCTTTGTTCTTGACGACTAATTGGAATATATGATGAACCGTCCAAAGCACCAGATATTTCCGGAAAGGGTTCATGTAGTTCAGTCTTTTACCTTCGATGTTTTGTAAACTGTTGTTTGTATTATTTATCATTTTCTTTTCTCTTCGTATTGCTAATGCGTAGTCAATTACTTATGTATCAGTTTGAATACCCTTTGGTATCTTTAGGTTCTCTTTCAAACCAGTTTGAAGTAAGATATGTGATAGTTATGAAATCAAAATAAAAAAAAATCTCGCAGGTTAAGGTAGACTGTTAATGGTTCGGCTATACATGATTATACTTTAAATGCCAATATATTATATATGTTTTCTACCGGAATATATACTATCTTCTCTAAATGTTTCGTTGCGAACGTATATTACAAAAATGTATATACATTTTCCAAAAGTCATATATCAATGTTCTTACGTAGTATAAATACGTTGTTAACTTTTTTTTGTTGATATTAGTTGCAAAACACCAAGAAAATCTTCGTTAAATGAATATCAAAAATTATCCTTAAATGTACTTTCATTTCTTACAAGGGGCAGTGCTGTTGATCCAATTTGCCATTTCAGAATCTTTCCTGAGTAATATCTTCCAAAGTGTACATCAAAACGTCGTAATTGGTTAAAAATGTCGTAAACAATGGAAATAAAACCAATGACGTGACGTTTTTTTTCATTTTTTCAAATAACCCATGATTCTTTAGATTCTGAAACGGCCAATTGATAAAATTGGGTTTCTACTTTGTATTATTATTTTTCTGTTCATATTGCAACTCTTTTTATCATGTTTATATTTGTCTTTAACTTTGAATCCCATTAAATCTGTTACGATTTCTGGACAATATCAAGTCATTGTTATGTTTGTCATATGCAAGAAGTAAGAAGAACGATCCTTTGTTTTCCTTTGCTTCAGCACATTTATATGTTTTCAATGTTTATTCTGTAAAATAAAGCAGCCCTTATGTTAATAGAATGTCTAGTTGAAATATTTTAAAGGACTTAAACTAGCTGTAGAACCAGGTATTACCAGGTATAACCCACAATTTTCTTTTAAAAAAAAATACCTGTACCAAGTCAAGATTATTGTATTGTTTTTAACTTGTTCCGTTGATTGATAGTTTGATTTTGTCGGTTGTTATAGACCTCCCCTCTATCACGACTTAACTAGATGTAAAACCTGTACCAAGTCAAGATTATTGTGTTGTGTTTCACTTGTCCCGTTGATTGATAGTTTGATTTTGTCGGTTTGTATGGACATCCCCTCTATCACGACTTAACTAGCTGTAAAACCTGTACCAAGTCAAGATTATTGTATTGTGTTTCACTTGTTCCGTTGATTGATAGTTTGATTTTGTCAGTTGTTATGGACCTCCCCTCTATCACGACTTAACTAGCTGTAACACCTGTACCAAGTCAAGATTATTGTGTTGTGTTTCACTTGTCCCGTTGATTGATAGTTTGATTTTGTCAGTTTGTATGGACCTCCCCTCTATCACGACTTAACTAGCTGTAAAACCTGTACCAAGTCAAGATTATTGTATTGTGTTTCACTTGTTCCGTTGATTGATAGTTTGATTTTGTCAGTTGTTTTGAACCTCCCCTCTATCACGACTTCACTAGCTGTAAAACCTGTACCAAGTCAAGATTATTGTATTGTGTTTCACTTGTTCCGTTTATTGATAGTTTGATTTTGTCGGTGTGTATGGACTTTCCCTTTTTGAATGTTCTTAGGTGTCCAGTATATTGGGATACTTTTTAAACACATACTATTAAGTTATATTTTCAATTAAAGTTTATGACAAATTTTAATATCATTCTACATCTTCAAAAAATGGAGCAACAAAAACTTACCCACATTTCTTACAATCACTGAAAATGAAAAAAAATGATTAACAACAACTAATTTAAATATACTGCACTGATACTAATATACAGGTGCAATGTTTTGTGTCTTTTAAACGCAAAAGATATTGCAAGATACAAATATGTATATATAACAGTTTGGTGAAAGACACCAAAGGAAGAAAACATCAGCAGTTAAACAAATATTTTGAGTTTCCTGAATCTAGTATTATATGTTTATTATTCACTGATTAAGTTATATATTTTATTTGCTATCTTCAATTGGTGCTTGAATAATCTAAGACATTTTAAGATTGATGAACCAATTTGTTATTATTTAAAGGGCCAACATGCTTGATATTGTACAAAAGAAGTAAATAAAACAGTTTCGTTATAACACATACGTATAATTGTTTGTTTCAATATTTCAAAATAGTTCTAAAAGAGGGACAAAAGATACCAAAGGGGCAGTCAAACGGTTTGTCAGCCTGAAATCTATTATTGACGAATAAATAACATAAGTTGTTGTTATGTCCATTAGTGTAAAGGCCGTTTAGAGAAAGAACACGAGTGTTAGAAAATACTTCTAATAAATATATGCCATCAAATAAAAATACTTACAATCTTCGAAGTCTGTAAAAAAATTTAAGAGATAATAAATGAGTGTATAGCTTAACGAATTAACTCAATATTAAGATTAAGTTGAAGGGAAAAAATAAAGACATCTATTTTACAATTCTTTCTTTTTTGTTTGTTATCTTGTTTTAGTGCTTCAATGATCTAAGAAATGTAAAAAAATGTTAAACCACTTTTGCTTTCATTTAACAAGCACATTGATGTTATGTATGTACTTACAAAAGAAGTAAATCAAACAGTTTTCTTATAACAAATAATAATAATTGTTGGTTTCAATATTTCAAAAAAGTTCTACAGTTTGTCAGCCTAAAATCTATTATTGACGAATATGTAACATTAGTTGTTGGTATGCCCTTTAGTGTAAAGCCCGTTTAGAGAGAGAACACGAGCGTTAGAAAAGATCCAAGACATAACATGAAATGCAAATACTTATTATAAATATATGTCATAACATTACAATACTTACAATCCTCCACATCTGTAAAAGATTATAAGAGATAATAAATGAGTTTATAATTTAACGATTAACTCAATATTAAAAACGAAGACTATCAATCTTTGATCTTAATTTAAAAAAAATAGCAGAAATTAAAACTCGGTTCCAAATAGACGACTTATGGTTGTCTATCTTTTTTTTTTGAATTACACTTTGAAATACATTACAATCACATTCATGTTATTTTTTCCATGGGAATTCATTAACGTTAAACTTTTATTTAATAAAAACTTTCTGATCTTTAACTACTAATTGATAGTTAGATTTCTGATACATTACATAATAAAAATATGTAAATATTATCTGATATTCCTCTGTCTATAAACCATCAACTTTAATCTGAAACAGTCTTAGTTCCTATCACAACGGAGATTTTCTCATTTTTTTTCTCATTTGTATTATCAGCATTAATGGTACAACATATTTTGCACCATTTTAACATTTCGACATTTCATAAAAGTATTCAAAAAGATTTCGTAAAACGTTGAAGTGCTGATGAAACCAACAAGAACAACGTGTAAAAGTGAAACCCAGATGGATATGATGTGTTATTACTGTTGTCAGACAAACAAATATCCTACGTCACTGTTTATTGATAGAAATATACCAGTAATTCAGAATTAAAAAGTAAGTCTTAGAAAGAGTAAAACCGACAGAATTATTGAAAATAAGATTATTTTTTTTTAAAATTTCACCGGGAAATCATGATCAACTTAATAATAAAAAACTGCATGGTGATTGAAATACCAACCACTATATGCAGAATTCATCAAGTTAAAAAAGACCACATAAAAGCATTGATCATGTTGATTAGTGACAAATAATGTTGATGGACTCATGATTCAAATATTGGCGTTTTTCTTTCGTTCGGTTGTTGAACTTTGAACCTGAAAGTGATATAGGTTTAGATTTATAGAACCTGTCATTGATAGCCGCACAGCATCAACATATTTTAGTGAAACGACTCATTAATGTATTGTACCACCTTACAAAAATTGATATTTGTATTTAAAACAGGGGTTAAAATCACATCGTTTAAACACCATATACTGGTAGTTTTTAATATTAAGCTGTTACACTTATAAGGCAAAGAGAACCATTGGTTTTGCTCTGTTTGATTATGTTATAATTTGTTTTGACGGGCCTTATTACACATCAAGGGATCTGTTCAAATGTTAGAGTGCTGATAAAACCAACAAGTACAAGCTTTAAAAGTTAATCCCAGATTAACATGATGTGTTGTTACTGTTGTCAGACGAACAAAACCCTTACGTCACCGTTTATTTGATACAAATATACCAGTAATTCAGAACCAAAAAGTAAGACTTCAAAATAGCAAAACAGACATAATTATTGACAATGAAGATTTCGTTGAGTATTCAATTTTTTACTTGGTAATTCATGATAAAACTTAGTATTAATATCAGGACTGCAAAACTCATTAAAGATACCAGACATGCTTTGTAAATGTATTACGCATGCCTAGTGGAAAGTAATTTTGATGTACACATGAATCAAATAATGGCCGTTGTTAAACATACGATTCAACTAACAAATAAACAAATGTATTATTCAATAATGACGTAAAATGTTCTATGACATTAAAGACTAAAACAACAAATGGCGAAAATAAAAAGAAGTGACAATACAAATAAATGAAAAAAGATATACAACAGCTAAACGAATATCCTCAGTCTTACTGAACCGTTTTCCAAACATAAGTTCAACTGTAGTCAAACGAATCATAGGTACTATATTCATATAATTTGCACCCTGTGACTTTTGCCCTTTTGATTAAATTACTTCTCTTTGTCTAAGATTGAAATTATAATTATATCAAATTTGCGGATAATCCAGTCCATTTTCGTCATGGATCTAAGACTAATATCTTTTGGAAAACTTCCTTTGACGGATATTTACAAAAAATACCCTAAGTTTTGCCATATGTTCCGCCTTCTAAAGTCAGTAGTTTACTCAGTTATGACAAAGGATGCAATGCCTCTATAGAATGATTATTTAGAAAACTTAACGTTAATGTCATCAAAATAATATATGTCAGTGCCGCGCCTGTAATAATACTATTTTCAGTGATTTGGAGAGCTTTTTCGCTCTTGATTTCCTGTGACATAATATGAACATCTGATGCCTCATTTATTGTGTTTATCATCCAATCAATGTGTTGTTACATATATTTTCGAGTTTTGAACAGCAGTATACTACTGTTGCCTTTATTTAAGATATGTAGGACAAACAGTTTACGATATGTAGGACCAACGGGTTTAAGATATGTAGGACTAACGGGGTTCAAGATATGTACGACCAACGGGTTTAAGATATGTAGAACCAAAGGGATTTAAGATCTGTAGGACCAACGGATTTAAGATATGTGGGACCAACGGGTTTTTGGTTAGATATGTAGTACTAACGCAGTTTTGGTAAGATATGTAGGACCAACGGATTTTGTTAATATATGTAGGACTAACGCAGTTTTGGTAAAATATGTAGGACCAACGGGTTTTGTTAAGATGTGTAGGACCTACGGGTTTTTTTTTTAAGATATGTAGGATTAACGGGTTAAGCGAACGTTTTAAATGTTGTATCATCCAACGAAAACATAAGAAGCCACAAACATAATACTCAATTAAGAAATTCCAACCAATCAAACTGTCCAGAAGAATAAACCACAATTAATGAATAAAACTAGAGGCTCTGAAGAGCCCGTGTCGCTCGCCTTAGTCTATGTGAATATTAAACAATCTTACATTACTAAACAGTCTTGCTGCTTACAATTACCTCTATCTATAAGGAACTTGGCCCAGTAGTTTCAGTGGAAAAGGTTAGTGAAAATTTACAAATTTTATGAAAATTGTTTAAAATTGACTATGAAGGGCCTTTACTCCTTAGGGGGTCAATTGACCATTTTGGTCATGTTGACTTATCTTTAGGTCTGAATTTGCGGTACATTATTGCTGTTTACAGATTATCTCTAGAAATATTCAAGATAATAACAAAAAGCGGCAACATTTCCTTAAAATTACCAATTCAGGGACAGCAACCTAACAACCGATTATCCAATTAAGTTTACAGTGATGAGGAATGGTGTTTTTGTTAGTGCAAAACGGTAGGGAAGATTAATTGATTGATTTTTGATTGCTATTGGTAAAATTTGAGTGCAGGGGAAAAAAGGGGGGGGGAGATAGAAGATGAGGGAGAGGAGTTAGTTTAAATATGGGTAGAGATTACATATTGGAAATGCATAAAATTCAATCAAAACCCTTATTTCATTGGCTTTATAGCTCAATGGGTTCCATGCATAAATTTATCCTGCCCATGTTAAGCAATTTGTTAAAAGTATTTGTACTGAGATATTCAAGTTTTAAAAGCAATTGATGTGCAGAGTTTCCACTAGCGGGCGCCATTTTCAAAATTTGCGAAAAAATGGTAATTGTGGCGATTAAAATTTGTCATTTTCAAAAGAATTTGGTGAAATAATTATATCTAACGATTGATTTTCATCCATCTTGTTTATTTACTTTTTTCGGGTTTCTAGGACTGACCTGATCAGACAATACTTGGAATACACCTTGAACTCGTTAAGATTTTGACAGAAAATCAATAATCAGCTGATTGCATTTTATAGCTATCGACAGCAAAGGACTAATTAATAAAGTTGTTGATTGTATTGTTTGACAAAATGATATGGTTTATTGGCGTCCGTCACATGTCAAATAAAGGATTTATTAACCACTTTGCAACGCATGTGTTAGAAGCAAATTTTTAATGTCTCCTCTCCTTCTTTTAATGATAGTCCAGAAAAAACTGTTGTTATGACGAAAAATATTCAAAAAAGAATCTCTGATTTAAAACTTTATCCTTTGACTTTGATATAGATAATTGATTAAAAAGAGTACTTTAAAGTCTTTGAGTGACACGATGTGTTTCAAGCATAGTTTTATATTTCAACTTTTTCATTTATGATGCCAGGTCTAGAAATACAACTGTCATTATGAAGGAATCTATGCAAAAGGTTGGGAACAACCCCTCCAATGAGTGTAACCCTAAAATGTAATGAATACCCCTTAAATGAACGATCAATTTCAAGTGAGGGGGGGGGGGGGGGTCGAATAAATGAAAAATATATTTATGTTACGTGGCACAAAAGTAATAAAGTAATAAAGTGTATTTAATGTTTGACTGATCTGTTTGGAAACTAGGATTGTGTGTTTCCCATTCCAGTGAGGAAGTTTTATTATTATGAAGTATTTGTCACTATTGATTAATTTTTTATGTAGGAAGAGTCATTTCTTTTACATTGTTTTAGAAAACAGCTAAATTGTGCAAAATTTTAACACTGGATTTCTTTTCTATTTTCAGCAAAATTCAAAGATAGTTCAGGTAAGGACTTTCTTATTGATTTTCAATAGTTTGATTTTCTTCATGTATGGTTGTAAAGCTTTAAGCTTGAGTAAAAATATTTGCCTGCAAACTCAAACTCATAAATGAAATCAGTCAAATCCATTTTTAGAATTCGAGGTTAAGCCCAGGAGATTAAGATGTATGATTAAAGACTATGTCTTAAAAATTTTAAAAGTAGGTGTAATACACAAGTGAGGTTGTTTATAAAATTATTTCAAATCAGGGAAACAGTTCGAACCCAAAAATTGACAACTAAAGGAACATTTAAGGTTTTACATGCTGTAATGACAAATAAGGAAGTTATTTATATTGACTTAAAATGTTTGCTGAAAATCAGCATTAAAGATAAAATGAAAACGTATACAATTTGATATAAAGGGGATTCATTCTTAATTGTAGGATACTATTTTTATTGTTTCAGGATATAAATGTGCAACAATGTAAACATTTTTTATAGCCTTGTATGAGGGGGGAAAGGACCTGTATCAGTTCTCCGGGATTGGGTGTTTTTTAGCTCAGGATTTCGGGATCGGACCCCTCCTAACCCCTCTCTTGTATGCAGTGTTTGAAAAAACAATGAAACCTTTAATATCCATGAAAACACAATTGTTCCTTCATCCAGGAAAATTTTGTTTCTACCCACAAAAAATAAAATGCACTGTTAATCTTGATCAATATGGCAATATGTAGTTAATTTTTTTCGAGCCAAAAAAAGATCCATCAAGAAATTATATAACAAAATGTAACTGTAAAGGAAATACCTGCCTGAAGAAAATCTGTGGCTGTCGAAAACAAGGCATTGTGTGCTCTGACCATTGTAAATGATCTAGTCAGTGCAGGAACATAGAACAGTCAGGATGAACAACCAATCCAGATGATGATAGCGTAAGTACAAGGGGGTGATATCATAAAAAGAACAGCTAGGATCAACAACCAATCCAGACGATAATAGTGTAAGTACAAGGGTGTAATATCATTACATAGAACAGCCAGGATAAACAACCAATCCAGACGATGATAGCCTAAGTACAAGGGGATAATATCATTACATAGAAAAGCCAGGATAAACAACCAATCCAGATGATGATAGCGTAAGTACAAGGGGGTAATATCATAAATAAAACAGCTAGGATCAACAACCAATCCAGACGATAATAGTGTAAGTACAAGTGGTAATATCATTACATAGATCAGCCAGGATAAACAACCAATCCAGATGATGATAGCGTAGGTACAAGGGGGTAATACCATAGTTCAGTTCAGTTTCTTGTATATTCCTCATGAATACAAGGCATTTGGATGACAGAAAATTGAAAAGTTCAAAATAGAAAACACTCACTTTAGCAAGATGAACTTACACTAAATACAAATGGAATAATTTTTATTTTCTTCTGTAGATTTCAACAACACTAAACAGTACCTACAATTTGGAGGAGAAAGAAAATATTTCATCACAAAATAGCAGTGCCAATGAATTTGTGGAGCCAATGATTCCTAAAAGGAAATCTCGAACAAACAACACTAGTGAAATAAGCTCATCCACAGAGGGAACCACAAAGAAGAGAAGACTACTCACTGGGAGTAACAGCTTTTTTAAACCTCTATAGTTGTAAATTTATAAGCAATGCTTCATAGATAAGGGTTGTTGGTGATAGATTTATTTTTTCAGATAGTCACTCAGTAGTGTCAAGTTCAATGTTAAATTTAGATGCTGGACTGAATGCGTGAAATAAACGAGAAAAGACATTATTGTTATCCCTAACAGTTTATGAAATTCAGAAGACTTTTCAATAAACGAACAATTGACAATATATTACTATCATATGACTGTCAGTCAGTCAGTCATAGAGAAATAGACTAGAAACTATTAAAATCTATAATCACAAAGGAATTGTCTGTCATAAAAAATAAACTAGAGCTTATCTCTAAGGACATTTATATGTTATATCATGTTTATGTTTTCATGGGGAAAAAGAATGGCTGGTTACTTTAGTCTTATATCTGAGAAGAAATCAGCTCTACTGAAAAAAAGATTGTGCAATATTTTACCAATTTTTATTTTTTTCAAAATTATGTAAATTATGTATCTTATTTTGGTATTTGTTCAGCAAAAGTTTTTAACTTGCCTTCACTGGCCTATGGGCAATGTGTGCTATGTTTTTTCATCTTTTGGTTTCGGTTTATATGAACTTTTTCAAACAAAAAAAAGTTCTGCTCTGAAACCACATGACCAATGACTAAAAATGTAACATGAGTGACAAATGGATCAAATATTTTACATCTTAATAGCTTTGATATACAGAGTAGAACAATGTGATCAGAATTCATCATGATGCTAATATGTACCTACTTTGTATTTTAAAAAAAAATATTTTATGCTTTCTATAAATATAACAATTGAAATGAATGTAGTATTTTATCTAGTTTCTGCTCAAGTGAAATGTATGTTATGAACCCTTTGAAGAAATTTTTAATTTCCTACTGTGATTCATTGTATCACTATTTTATTCCACAAATCATGTGTACATGACTTTTAAATAGCTTGTGATATACCCTAGAAAACAGAGAAATTCATTCTTTTCTAGACTCTTAACACTTGATTTTATTTGATTTTAAGGTGGTACCCAACACTTTCACTAAAATTAATTTGGCTCGTTTAATTTTCATAAAATGTTGTCAAAATATTTACTTTGACCCTTTGACAAAAATATAAAAAATTTAAAAATTTTGAACCAACCATTTTGTCAGAAAAATTACACTGGTCATCTGGTTATATAGCAGTTTCACAAACATCAATTTTGATCATTGAGAAGCTTAATATTCCTTTTACAACACAACGCAATTAAAACGTTTAGCTGACTTTACAGAGTTATCTCCTTGTAGTGTTAGGTACCACCTTAATGTGAATAATGGAGGTGTGGGTTGTAATCATATGTATTTGTTTTTTGGTAAGTTTTATTTAACTATGGGTTGCAGACTGAATTAGTACTTTTTTCCGTTTAATTTACATAGTTAAATGAATTTTGCTTGCTGTTTTGAGGGGCAGTTAAATCTAGTGTTTATTTATGTGTTGGAAGGAAATTTTTATATTTGGTACTAAATGATTTTTCTGGTTGTATGTTGTATATTATATATATCACATTTTCTGTTGTATTATTTCAAATTAAGGGAAACCAAATTCTATATACAAGCCTCATATGATATAAAAAAAAAAGATGTGGTATGGTTGCCAATGAGACAACTCTCCACAAGAAAACAAAATGAAACAGAAATTAACAACAACAGATCACCATACGACCTTCAACAATGAGTTTTTTCTTCTTTTACAATTTTTCACTGTTCTCTTCTCCCTAAAGGACTTCCTTCCATTGTTTTCACAGATATCAGTTTATAAAAAATTTGGAAAGATTTTTTTTAAACCTGATTTTATGCATCAAAAGCATTCTACATTTAAATTTTTATGAAATTGGTATTGTTGACAAACATTTCAATTGTGGTTCAACTATTTCTAAGACATGCAAGGAAATTAGAACCTCATGACCTCAGAATATTTTGTGTGGTTCATCTAGCTTTCTTCATTTTATGTAAATGTATTTGTTATTCCTTAGATATTGCCACAAATTTAAATGTCAAATGAAGTGCTCCCTTTTCTATAGGCTGGTATGTATACTTTGTCACAACAATGAAATTAGATAGAGCGGTATACCTTGGCATAAATATATTTATATGGATGAGTATTGACCTTTGTCAAGTTTTTTGGTAAAATAAAATCAAGTCATTTGTATGTCTTTGATTATTTTAGAATTTGTTTATCATTTTTAGCTCACCTGGCCCAAACGGCCAAGTGAGCTTTTCCCATCACTTGGCGTCTGGCGTCTGGCATCGTCGTCCGTCGTCCGTCGTAGTTAACTTTTACAAAAATCTTCTCCTCTAAAACTACTGAGCCAAAGTTAACCAAACTTGGCCACAATCATCATTGGGGTATCTAGTTTAAAAAATGTGTGGTGTGACCCCGCCAACCAACCAAGATGGCTGCCATGGCTAAAAATAGAACATAGGGATAAAATGCAGTTTTTGGCTTATAACTCAAACACCAAAGAATTTAAAGCAAATCTGACGAGGTAAAATTGTTCATCAGGTCAAGATCTCTCTGCCCTGAAATTTTCAGATGAATTGGATTACCGGTTGTTGGGTTGCTGCCCCTGAATTGGTAATTTTAAGGAAATTTTGCTGTTTTTGGTTATTATCTTGAATATTATTACAGATAGAGATTAACTGTAAACAGCAATATTGTTAAAAATAGTCAGATTTACAAATAAGTCAACATGACCGAAATGGTCAGTTTACCCCTTTAGGAGTTATTGCCCTTTATAGTCAATTTTTAACAATTTTTCGTAAATCTGAGTAATCTATTTCAAAAATCCTCTGAAACTACTAGACCAAGTTAATCCAAACTTGGCCACAATCATCTTTGGGGTATTTAGTTTAAAAAATGTGTGGCGTGACCCGGCCAACCAACCAAGATGGTTGCCATGGCTAAAAATAGAACATGGCGGTGAAATGTAGATTTTGACTCATATCTCTGAAACCAAAGCATTTAGAGCAAATCTGACATGGAGTAAAATCGTTCATCAAGTAAAAATCTATCTGCCCTGAAACTTTCAAATGAATTGGACAACAGGTTGATTGGTTGCTGCCCCGAAAAAAGTAATTTGAAGGAAATTTTGCAGATTTTGGTTATTATCTTGTATATTATTATAGAAAGAGATAAAATTTAATCAGCAATAATGATCAGCAAAGTAAGATCTAGAAATAAGTTAATATGACCAAAATGATCAGTTGACCGCTTAAGGAGTTATTGCCCTTAATCGTCAATTTTGACCAATTTTTCGTAAATTTTTGTAATCTTTTACAAAAATCTTCTACTCTGAAACTACTGGGCCAAATTAAACCAAACTTAGCCACAATCTTCATTGGGGTATATTGTTAAAAAAAATTGTGGCGCAACCCCGCCAACCAACCAAGATGGCTGCCATGGCTAAAAATAGAACATAGGGGTAAAATGCAGTTTTTGGCTCATACCTCAAAAACAAAAGCAAATCTGACATGGGATAAAATTAATTATCAGGTCAAGATCTATCTGCCCTGAAATTTTCAGACAAATCGGACAACCTGTTGTTGGGTTGCTGCCCCCGAATTAGTAATTTTATGGAAATTTTGCAGATTTTGGTTATTATCTTGAATATTATTATAGATAGGGATAAACTGTAAACAGCAATAATGTTCAGCAAAATAAGATCTACAAATAAGTCAACAATACCAAAATTGTCAATTGACCCCTTAAGGAGTTATTGCTCTTTATAGTCAATTGTTATCAATTTTCATAATTTTTTGTAAATTTTTGTAAATTTTTAGGAAATATTTTCCACTGTAATTACTGGGCCAAGTTCATTATAGATAGAGATAACTGTAGCAAAGAAAATTCAGTAAAGAAAGATCTACAAACACATCACAATCACCAAAACTCAATTTTGTCATGAATTTATCTGTGTTTATTGTTAATATGCACATAGACCAAAGTGAGCGACACAGGCTCTTGAGAGCCTCTAGTTTTAAATAAAATGTGTAAAAATAAAGCTAACAGCATGAAACAAAGCAAAGTAATTTTACTTTTGTTTATTAATAAAATGATTGAATCTGCATCATTATACATTTATTTATTGCCTTTTAATCTAACCTCTCTCCAATTATTGATAAAATCCTTCATAATATTATTCTTTAATAGAGCTTAAGGTCAGTCAGTTTTCACATTTCTGCAGGCATGATGTAACAGTCTGGACAACTGTTTGTTTTCTCAATGACAGAATGACAGTATCCCTAAATGCCCCAGATAATTATACTGGCTTTGGCATGATAAAAAAGACTAAGGAGCATTATCACAAACTATCCTTAAGAATGACCTGTTTCCTCCAATTATAATCTGGATATTCACAACAAATCAGAAAGGCATGATTGAACTTTAGTAATTACCTATAGTCTGATTTTTTTTCCCGATTTATAGGCATTATGTTTTTAGGTCGTCTGTCCGTTCGTGTATTGGTCTGTACGGGGTAAGGTAAAAGTTTTTGGTCAGGGTAGTTTTTGATGAAGTTTAAGTCATATCAACTTGGTACACATGTTCTCTGATATGATCTTATGTTTATGTCAAATTAATGTTAAAATTAAAGAACATAGAAAATGATAATGCGGGTTGGGCATTTGAGTTGGGCCCAGTCAAACCAAATATATAAAATTGGTATTTGCTAAGCATGCAGCATCTAAGCACGCAGCATCAAGCATTAAGAGCAAATACTAGTTGGCTCGGAGTCAGATTGATATGTCCCGCTAGGATGACATGTCTTAATGCGGACTGTTGGATTTTGAACTAGCATGACGAAACCGACTTTAAGTGTCAATCAAGTACAAAGCAGGGTAAATATTCATATTGTATTAGCATGTTCTCGTCCTTAATATATATGGTGACCTTAGTCTGTCATCTGCTTTGAACGTCAGAGTGTTGTCTCTTTGATATATTTCATTTAGAATCTTATCTAAAATGCCATCGATCATTGAACAGTCATCCATCATCTTCTTTATCTAATGTAAAGTTACAAGTGCTTCAACTAATTATATTTTAACGCTGAATAAACACATATTGTTGGTAGAATCAAAATAAAGCAAATCTGTTTATTTATAGTAATGTATAGAAAGTATCTACATATATTGGAAATGTATTTGCATATTTTTCACCAAAAAAAAAGTCAACATCTAAATCAGAAATCAAAATAACATAAACGATCACAGAAAGTGGGTATAATAAGTAACCGTAGCAATGTAAATAATTGAACCAACTTAATGTTTAACATTAGTTATCAATTTAAAATGCACATGTCTTTAACGTAAAATCAAATACACACATTTGATAATAATACTCCATGTACTATTATTTCTCAAACAGTTTATGTATATATTATGTTGTATTCTACTGTCTTTCTATGTATTATTAAAATATCTACCAAGCGACATATAGAGTATTCGAAAGTGTTATGTTATTTATTTGGCAATATGCCATGTAAACACAAAATAGCTTCTAAATATCAAATTTCGATCCATTTTTTCTCTGACTTTTCAAGAATAATCGATTTATTAAAACATAAACATTCAAATATGAACCTTTGAAAAATAGAATATTATCTCGTTTTTAGTATAATTATTACATTTTGGGCATACTAACGTATTTACTCTTAAATGTTAATGACTAACAGTACAATACAACAACCAGAATTTAGTATTTGTACTGTCTTGTTCTATATTGAAAAATGTATCAAGTGATTATAGAAGTTCACAAACATTAGGATTATAGGATAACAAAAGATATTAATTTGAAGAAAAGCTTGAAAGTACAAAATTTCGAATAATATATATCTTTTAAATATGTATTTGCAAAACAATTAATAATAATTTCACCAAGTATTAACATTTACGTAACTAATTGTACAGCACCTAGGGCTTACTTTTTCAATTCATTTCTCATTTTTGATCCCCGAGTGCTCTATATTTAAACATGATTTTGTCATCCTAAACGCAATACAAACACAGAAGATCTGATGATTAACAATTTATAGATAACTACTCGTTAGTCTGTCCAAGGAATTTGAGGTGAAATACTGCGCATGGTCATTCTGTATTACTGTTCGCCAATCAATCTATGAACAGTAGAACTTCTAGAAGTAAAAATAAACCGAGTTAAGTACATTGAGCAATATAAGCATTTCTCGTTTTGTTTATATAGATAAGACCGTTGGTTTTCCCGTTTGAATGGTTTTACACTAGTAATTTTGGGGCCCTTTATAGCTTGTTGTTCGGTGTGAGCTAAGGCTCCGTGTTGAAGGCCGTACTTCTTCCTATATCTATATAGCATATATTTCTCTATCAAATAATTATAGTTATGTAATCAAACCCATAGTTTTTTCGGTGAAATATAATATTTATAACACTTAAACATGCTCGCTATGATAAATATATCAAAAAGTAAAATATAGACCATCTCGATTTGTTTTTTTTTGTGTATAAGTTACACCAGGTTTAATCCACTTTTTAAACAGACGAAAATACCTGTACAAAGTTATGATTATGATAGTTGTTATGCATTTGATTGATATGTATGAGCTACTGATTTTTTTATTATTTCGTTACGTACTTTCCGTTTTGAATTTACCTCGGAGTTCGAAATTTTGTTTTTTATTTTTTTTTTACAAAGGTGGACCTGCTATCATTCAGCATAGAAAATTTCATTGAACAATAGGTACTTACTGTGATGAAATAACTTAAGCATTGTGAAATAGGAAATGTACCAGAATGTTCACGATAAAGAAAGTCGTCTAAAGAACGTACGGCACGACATTCGTATATATACAAATAGATGTAACGGAATTTAATGGTTGGTTCTATGATCACTCTTATTGGGCAATGGTTTTTTTTTTTGTTTTTTTTTTTTTTGTTTTTTTTTTTTCGACGACTCATTGGCACATGTGGAACAGAATCTGATCGACTGTTCAAAGCACCATAGACTACCGGAAGGGGCTCATGTAGTTCAGTCTTTTAACTTCGATGTTTTGTACACTGTTGTTTTTATTATTTATCCTTTTCTTTTCTCTTCTTACTGCTAATGAGTAGTCAATTACTTATGTATAGGTTTGAATACCCTTCGGTACCTTCGGTTCTCTTTCAAACCAGTTTGGAGTAAGATATGCGATAGTTATGAAACCAAAATAACAAATCTCTCAGATTAAAGTATACCATTGATGGTTCGGATATATATAGATTCCACCACTGCATCGAGTGTAATACGATATTTATCCACTCGAGACAGTTAAATTTTCAATTTTAAAGTCCGAGATTGGATAAGTATCGTATTACACGAGATTTGGTGGTGGAATCTGTTTCTCTAATGATTTTCTAACATTATGCAGGCAAACTTATTCCTTCTTTTCGAATGATCTGCAAAAAGATGTGTTCTTTCTATGTGACGTCGTCAGGCATGGTCGCCTTTTTTCATGTCGTCACAATAGGAAATTCAGAGGACAGCAAGAAAATTCGACGTCACAATCGGATTTTAACCAATGAAGTACTGAGATCAAACGAACCACACGTTGATTAAATTTTTTTATACAATGGGTGCAGAAAGGGATAAATTGACGAAGAATTAGAGAAACATGATTATGCTTTTAAGCCCATATATTATATATGTTTTCTACCAGATTATATATTAAGTTCTCCAAATGTTTCGTTGCGAACATACATTATATACATTTAACAAAAGTCATATATATCAATGTTCTTATATGGTATATTAGTTGCAAAATACCAAGAAATCTTCGTTAAATGAATAACAAAAATACCCTTAAGTATGCTTTCATTTCTTACAAGGGGCAGTGATGTTGATCCAATTGATAAAATTGGGTTTCTACTCTGTATTTTTATTTTTCTGTTCATATTGCAACAATTTTTTTATCATGTTTATATTTGTCTTTAACTTTGAATCCCATTAAATCTGTTACGATTTCTGTACAATACCAGACCAGTGTTTATGTTTGTCATATGCAAGAAGTAATTTTGTAGAACGATCCTTTGTTTTCCTTTGCTTCAGCACATTTATATGTTTTCAATGTTTATTCTGTAAAAAAAAAAGCAGCCCTTATGTTAATAGAATGTCTAGTTGAAATATTTTAAAGGACTTTAACTAGCTGTAGAACCAGGTATAACCACTTTTCTTTTAAAAAAATACCTGTACCAAGTCAAGATTATTGTGTTGTGTTTCACTTGTTCCGTTGATTGATAGTTTGATTTTGTCAGTTGTTATGGACCTCCCCTCTATCACGACTTAACTAGCTGTAAAACCTGTATCAAGTCAAGATTATTGTGTTGTGTTTCACTTGTTCCGTTGATTGATAGTTTGATTCTGTCGGTTGTTATGGACCTCCCCTCTATCACGACTTAACTAGCTGTACAACCTGTACCAAGTCAAGAGTATTGTGGTGTGTTTCACTTGTTCCGTTGATTGATGGTTTGATTTTGTCAGTTATTATGGACTTCCCCTTGTTGAATGTTCTTTGGTGTCCAGTATATTGGGATACTTTTTAAACACATACGATTTAGTTATATTATTAATTAAAGTTTATGACAACTATTAATATCAATCTACATCTTAAAAAAAAGAGCAACGAAAACTTACCCACAAGTCTCACAAAAACTGAAAATGAAAAATGATTAACAACAATTAATATAACTATACTGCACTGATACTAATATACATGTGCAATGTTTTTTGTGTCTTTTAAAAGCAAAATATATTACAAGATACAAATATGTATATATATATAACGGTTTGATGAAAGACACCACAGGAAGAAAACATCAGCAGTTAAACAAAATGTTTTGTGTTTCCTGAATCTAGTATTATATGTGTATTGTTCACTGATTACGTTATATATTTTGTTTGCTATTTTCATTTGGTGCTTCAATGGTCTAAGAAATTTTAAGATTGATGAACCAATTTGTTATTATTTAAGGGGGTTCGCGGGTCTAAATCATTTATATAAGATTTCTCTATATTTTTCTATAAATGAACTTTATCTTATAGTTAATAGAAAAATAAAATAAAAAAGTGGGGTCACCGTTCATTTGCGCTCACAATCTGCCTTCGAAAGAAGCATACATTTTTCTAAAAGTGTACTTTTTCTGTTGAAGTAATAGGAGAAATAAAGGTAATATCGAAAAAAAAAGAAAGAAATTTATTACAGAAATCGCTCAAATTTTACAATAATTTAGTTTAAGTACAGCTTATATGGAAATTACATTAAAAAATATAGGTCACCGATGAGTAAAAAAAGATATTTCAATTTTAAAGCCAAAAAATGGCATTTTTCCACCAAAGGGAGATAATTTGGAACTTTTTCAATGATGTATACATTTTAAAAGTCATCTGGGGCCAACACAAATTGTTTGTTTTGAATGATTTTTGTACCATATAATAAGTAACAACTACAAAAGGTAACAAACAAAATTTGAAATGAAAAACAAATGTTTATTTTTTTTCTGAAATTTTTATACCCTCGAGCCTCCTTAAAAGGCCAATATGCTTGATATTGTACAAAAGACGCAAATAAAACAGTTTCATTATTACAAATAAGTATAATTGTTTTTTTTCAATATTTCAAAATAGTTCTAACAGTTTGTCAGCCTGAAATCTTTTAATGACAAATATATAACATATGAAGTTTTTGTTATGCTCTTTAGTGAAAAGGTCGTTTAGAGAAAGAACACGAGCTTTAAATAAGGTCCAAGGCATAACATGAAATGCAAATACTTATCATAAATATATGCTATAACATAAAAATACTTACAGGTTTTTACCTCTGTAAAAGATTATAGGAGACAATAAATGAGTTTATAACTTAACGAATTAAATCAATATTAGAAAGGTGACGGACCAGTCTATGATTTTAATATAAAAAATATTAGCAGAAATTAAAACTTGGTTCCAAATAACTTTTGGTTTTCTATCTAATTCTAACACTTTAAGATGAGTACCATACAACCACATTCATATTATTTTTCCCTGGGAATTCATTGACCTTCAACTTTTGTTTTATCAACACTTTCTGGTTTTAACTGCTAGTTGATAGTTATTTTTCTAATACATCACATAATGTCATTATAATCTAACATTCCTTTGTATATAAACCATAAAATTTAATCTGAAACAGTCTGAGTGTCTGTTGCAATTTCTTATTTGTATTAACAGCATTAATGGTACAAAATTAACTGCACCAAATCAAGATTTCGACATTAAATATCTCTTCAGTAAAACTGGAGTATTAAGTATTTTAAATGTTTTTCGAAAAACGTTGAAGTGCTGATGAAACCAACAAGAACAAGAAAACCCGGACTGAAATGATGTGTTGATGCTTTTGTAAGACGAACACATACTCTACGTCACTGTTTATTCGATAGAAATATGCCAGTATTTTAAAACCAAAAGTAAGACTTAGAAATAGTAAAACCGACACAATTACAATGAATTCTTGAAAATGAGTTTGAGTATTTAACCTTTTACCCGGTAAATCATGATAAAACTTAAAACAAAATATCAGGGACTGCTACACTCATTAAAGATACCAGATATGCTTCGTCAATTTGTTACGCATGCCCAGTACAGCTCAAAAACAATTTACATGACTTATTTTGATATGAACTGAACAGAATAAAAAGAAAAAAGAAGTATGATTAAGTTATATGGCCACAAAGCTGTCCTGTGACTGTATTTTTTGCAGAATTGTAATAAAAATACCTTTTCTTGTTACACAGAGGTTAAAACAACGCGTGTTGATTCAAGGAATACAAACCACTATATGCAAAAATGATAAAAACTCAAATGAGACCACACAAAAGCATTGATTAGTGACAACTAATCTTGATGTACACATGCATCGAACAATAGCGTTCTATTTTGTTCCCTTTAACCTGATTGTGATCAAGATTTAAACATATAGAAACCTATCTTTGAGAGTCGCACATCATCAACATATTTTAGTGAAAAATACTGATTATTGTACTGCACCATCTTAGCAACATTTGATGTTTGTATTTAAAACAGGGGTTTAAATCATATCATGTAAACAACATATAGTCGTACATTTTAATGTAAGGCTGAAACGCTTATACGGCAAAGAGAACCCTTGATTTTGCTCTTTTGTTTGTATTATAATTTATTATGACTTGCCTTATTACATAGTAAGGGTTGGCTCATTGACCTATAGTTGCGTACATTTACTTAAATTGGTATCTGATGGACAGTTGTCCAATTGTCATTCATACAACATTGTTTTATGTAAAGTTTATATTAAGCACTCTCATCGTTTGTTCTCTTTTTGTCAATTGAAAATTGAATGCAGTTAAGCGTTATGTGTTTTGCCTTTTTGAAATTTGGTAGTGTTATGATATTGTAATTGTCAAGTTATTTATCTTGACCTAGTTTGTTTTATGTGGTCCTATAATATGTTTTCATGATTGGATTGTTCACCATTTACATTTGTTTACAAAAAATGTTTACAAATCATTTGCCCAATTATTGATATTGATGGAATGATCAGAACCTTGTATTTGACTTGTTTATTGATTCAAAATGCCTAAAATCTATTACTGACGAATATTTATATAACATTACTTGTTGGTATGCCCTTTAGTGTAAAGGCCGTTTAGAGAAGGAACACGAGCGTTAGAAAATGTCCAAGACATGAAATGCGAATATTTATTATATTATAACAATACTAACATGACTCTGTAAAAGATTATAAGAGATAATAAATAAGTTTATAATTTAACGAATTAATTCAATATAAAAAAGAAGACGGATTAATCTATGAAAAAATATCAGAAATAAAAACTCGGTTTCAAATACCTTTTGGTTTTCTATCTAATTCTTTGTGTTTTAATAACACTTTAACTAGAGGCTCTAAAGAGCCTGTGTCGCTCACCTTGGTCTATGTGCATATTAAACAAAGGACACAAATGGATTCATGACAAAATTGTATTTTGGTGATGGTGATGTGTTTGAAGTTCTTACTTTACTGAACGATTTTGCTTCTTACAATTATATCGATAATGAACTTTGCCCATTAGAAACAGAAAACTATATTTAGTAAAAATTTACATAAATTTACCAAATTAATGAAAATTGTTAAAAATTGACTATAAAGGGCAATAACTCCTTAAGGGGTCAATTGACCATTTAGGTCATGTTGACTTATTTGTAGATCTTACTTTGCTGAACATTATTGCTGTTTACAGTTTATCGCTATCTATAATAGTATTCAAGATAACCAAAAACGGCAAAATTTCTTTAAAAATTACCAATTGGAGGGCAGCAACCCAACAACCAGTTGTCCAATTCATCTGAAAAATTCAGGGCAGATAGATATTGACTTGATTAACAATTTAACTTCTTGTCAGATTTGCTCTAGATGCTTTGGTTTCATAGTTATAAGCCAAAAACTGCATTTTACCCCTATGTTCTATTTTTAGCCGTGGCGGCCATCTTGGTTGAATGGCCAGGTCATCGGACACATTTTTCAAACTCGATACCCCAAAGATGATTGTGGCCTAGTAGTTTCAGTGGAGATTTTGTAAATGATTACTTAGATTTATGAAAAATGGTTAAAGATTGACTATAAAGGGCAATAACTCCTAAAGGGATCAACTGACCATTTTGGTCATGTTGACTTATTTGTAGATCTTACTTTGCTGAACATTATTGCTGTTTACAATATATCTCTATCTATAATAATATTCAAGATAATAACCAAAAACATTAAAATTTCCTCAAAATTACCAATTCAGGGGCAGCAACCCAACAACCGATTGACCGATTCATCTGAAAATTTTAGGGCAGATAGATCTTGACCTAATAACATTTTTATCCCCATGTCAGATTTCCTCAAAATGCTTTGGTTTTTGAGTTATAAGCCAAAAACTGCATTTTACCTCTATGTTCTATTTTTAGCGGTGGCGGCCATCTTGGTTGGTTGACCAGGTCACGCCACACATTTTTTAAACTAGATACCCCAAAGATGATTGTGGCCAAGTTTGGATTAATTTGGCCCAGTAGTTTCAGAGGAGAAGATTTTTGTAAAAGATTACTTTAATTTACGAAAAATGGTTAAAAATTGACTATAAAGGGCAATAACTCCTAAACTGGTCAACTGACCATTTTGGTCATGTTGACTTATTTGTAGGTCTTACTTTGCTGAACATTATTGCTGTTTACAGTTTATCTCTATCTATAATAATATTCAAGATAATAACCAAAAATAGCAAAATTTCCTCAAAATTACCAATTCAGGGGCAGCAACCCAACAACCGATTGACCGATTCATCTGAAAATTTCAAAGCAGATAGATCTTGACCTGATAAACATTTTTATCCCATGTCAGATTTCCTAAAAATGCTTTGGTTTTTGAGTTATAAGCCAAAAACTGCATTTTACCCCTTTGTTCTATTTTTAGCCGTGGCGGCCATCTTGGTTGGTTGACCAGGTCACGCCACACATGTTTAAAACTAGATACCCCAAAGATGATTGTGGCCAAGTTTGAATTAATTTGGCCCAGTAGTTTCAGAGGAGAAGATTTTTGTAAAATATTACTTTAATTAACGAAAAATGGTTAAAAATTGACTATAAAGGGCAATAACTCCTAAACGGGTCAACTAACCATTTTGGTCATGTTGACTTATTTGTAGATCTTACTTTGCTGAACATTATTGCTGTTTACAGTTTATCTCTATCTATAATAATATTCAAGATAATAACCAAAAACAGCAAAATTTCCTCAAAATTACCAATTCAGGGGCAGCAACCCCACAACCGATTGACCAATTCATCTGAAAATTTCAGGGCAGATAGATCTTGACCTGATAAACATTTTTACCCCATGTCAGATTTGCTCTAAATGCTTTGGTTTTTGAGTTATAAGCCAAAAACTGCATTTTACCCCTATGTTCTATTTTTAGCCGTGGCGGCCATCTTGGTTAGTTGACCGGGTCACGCCACACATTTTTTAAACTAGATACCCCAATGATGATTGTGGCCAAGTTTGGTTTGATTTGGCCCAGTAGTTTCAGAGGAGAAGATTTTTGTAAAAGCTAACGCCGGACGACGACGGACGACGGACGCCGGACGCAAAGTGATGGGAAAAGCTCACTTGGCCCTTTGGGCCAGGTGAGCTAAAAATGAGCACATAATTGTAGTATCAAACAATCACATTTAATGTTATCTTTCCCTGGGAATTAATTGATCGTACACTTTTGTTTACTATGACAACTTACTGAATTTTTACTGTTAATTGATAGTTATATTTCAGATACATTACATAATGAAAATATGTAAATATTACCTTGTATTACGCTGTCTATAAACACTAACCTAATACTAATCTGAAGCAGTCTTAGTTCCTATCACAACGGAAATATTATATATTTTCTCTCATTTGTATTGTTTTTTGACATTCAATATCGCTTTAGTAATGTTGGAGTATTAAGAATTTAAAAGAACAAGAACAAGATGTAAAAGTGAAACCCAGATTGACATGATGTGTTGTTGCTGTACTCAGACGAACAGATACCCTACGTCACAATTTATTTTATATAAATATACCAGCAATCCAGAACCAAAAGTAAGAATAAGAAATAGTAAAACGGACAGAAATATTGGAATGAAGATTTCGTTGAATATTCAATTTTTTACCTAGAAAATCATGACAAAACTTAATAATAAAGAATCAGTAAGATATGACCAAAAGGCTGTCCCGTGACTGTACTTATCATGCTTATTGTAGAATTGTAATAAAACACCGTACTTGTTACACATAAATAAAATAACGCAAGGTGATTCAAACAATACCAACCACTATATGCATAATTTATAAACTCAAATGAGACCACTCAAAAGCATTTATTAGTGACAAATAATTTTGATGTACTAAGAGAATCAAATAGTGAAATTAAATTTTGTTCCTTTGTATGTTGAACTTTGTACCTGAGTGTGATAAAGATTTAGACATATAGAAACCTATCTTTAATAGTCGCATATCATCAACATATTTTAGTGAAATCGACTTAATGATGTATAACAAACACTACCTTAGCAACAGTTAATGATTTTTTTTATTTGAAGTAGGGGGTTAAAATCACATCATGTAAACAAGAGATAATAAATGAGTTTATAATTTAACGAATGAACTCAATATTAAAAAAGACAACGGATCAGTTTATGATTTTGATATAAAAAAAAATTTCAGAAATTAAAACTCGGTTCCAAATAACTTTTGGTTTTCTATCTAATTCTCTGTATTTGAATAATTCTTTAAAATGGGTACATTATTGTAGTATCATACAGTCACATTCATGGTATTTTTCCCTTGGAATAATTTGACTTTAAATGTTTGTTTACTAAAACCTTCCTGATTTTTTAACTGCTAATTGATAGTTTGATTTCAAATACATATCACAATAAAAATATGTAAATATTATCTAATAGTCGGCTGTCTATAAACCATCAATTTCAATTTGAAGCACTCTTAGTTTCTATCACAAATTTTATTTATTTTTTCTCATTAGGAGATAACTGTATTGTATTTTAAGCTCCGACGGCATCAATGGGGGATTTGATGGTCGCAAATTAAGTTTACTGGCGACGCGTTAGCGGAGACAGTAAACGGGTATTTGCGACCATCAAATCCCCAATTGATGCCGTCGGAGCTTAAAATACAATATTGTTATCTCCATTCTAATTAAACTGAAAGAAAACAACGTTAAAACATGTATTTAAAATCTGTCATATGCCGTTTGCGCTTGCGCGTACGTCCCATACGTCCCACATTATCAACATATTTTAGTGATTTGATGTTTGTATATAAAACAGGGGTTAAAATCATATCATGTAAACACCATATACACGTAAATTTTAATTTAAGGCTGAAACACTTATACAGCAAAGAGAACCCTTTGTTTTGCTCTTTTGTTTGTATTATAATTAGTTATGACGGGCCTTATTACACAGTAACGGTTTACTCATTGACCTATTATTGCGTACATCTACTTTATTTGATATCTGGTGGATAGTTGTCCTATTGTAAATCATACCACATTGTTTTATCTAAAGGTAATATTAAGCACTCTCATTATATGTGCTCCAATAAGTTGTTTAAATGATTAGGTTGTTCACTATTTAATTTTTTTACAAAAATGTTAACATATCAGTTGAAATTGATGGAATGATCAGAATCTAGTATTTAACTTTTATAGTCATTTAAGAACAATTACAATCTACGGTGCGCTATTTAAACTGCTACGGTGTTCTAGAAGTTTCAGTAGCAACCATATATGCAGACACAAACATTATTCAGACATGGATGTATTCGTATTCTTAGAAGTTCTCTGGAGTTGTTGGATTGACACTTTTACTTTATAAACAAAATCATACTAGTTTGTAAACTAATTTGAGATAATATTCCGTTTAGATTCCGAAAAAAGGTCTTGCGTATTAAATTATAATCCTGGTGCCTTTGATAACTATTTACACTACTGGGTCGATGCCACTGCTGGTGAATGTTTCGTCCCCGAGGGTATCACCAGCCCAGTAGTCAGCACTTCGGTGTTTACATGAATATCAATTAAATGGTCATTTTTATAAATTTCCTGTTACAAGACTTTGAATTTTTGGCACAACCTTTAGGAATTTTTGGCACAACCTTTAGGAATTTTTGGCACAACCTTTAGGAATTTTTGGTACTACTAATAACATACATCATAATTCTGTGTTTCATCAATCTATAATTATACGTTAATTATTCACTGATTGAGTTACAGGGAAAAAGAATGACATTTTTTTTTTAATTCTCTCATTTTTGTTTGTTATCTTGATTTGGCGCTTCAATGTTCTAAGAAAAGTAAAGATTAATGAACCACTTTTGCTTTCATTAAACAAGCACATTGATGTTATCGTACGAAAGAAGTAAATCAAACAATTTTCTTATAACAAATAATAATAATTGTGTGTTTCAATATTTCAAAATAGTTCTAACAGTTTGTCAGTCCAGAATCTATTATTGACGAATACATAACATAAATTGTTGGTATGCCCTTTACTGTAAAGGCCGTTTAGAGGAAGAACCCAAGCGTTAGAAAACATCCAAGACATAACATGAAATGCAAATACTTATAATGAATATATGTCATACCATAACAATACTTACGATCTGTACCATCTGTAAAAGATTTGAAGAGATAATAAATGAGTTTATAATTTATCGACATAACTCAACATTAAGAAAGAAGACAGATCAATCTTTGAAAAATATTAGCAGAAAATAAAACTCGGTTCAAAATAACTTTTGGTTTTCTATCTAATTCTTTGTATTTGAATAACTCTTTAAAATGAGTACATTATTGTATTACCATACAATCACATTCATTTCAGAAGGTATGCTTGTCATTTATCAAACGAAAGGTCGTACAAAGAACATTACGAAAACATCACTTTTACAGGAAAGACCTTTCAATTGTTTTACAAACAATTGAGATACTAGTCTATCTAGTTTTTTTTTGTATTTGAATACCACTTAAAAAAAATAAGTACATTATTGTAGTACCATACAATCACATCCATGTTATTTTTCCCTGGGAATTCATTGACTTTAAATTTTTGTTTGAATAAACTTTCTGGTTTTTAACTGCTAATTGATAGTTAGATTTTTAATACATTACATCGAATATTCCGCTGTCTATAATCCATAAAATTAAAGCTGAAACAGTCTGAGTTTCTATTACAATTTCTCATTTGATTGAACAGCATTTACGGTACACAATTTTCTGCACCAGATCAACATTTCGACATCTTATATCTCTTCAGTAATGCTAGAGTGTTAAGAATTTAAAATGATTTTGAAAAACGTAGAATTGCTCATGAAACCAAAAAGAACAAGATGTAAAAGTGAAACCCAGATTGACATGATGTGTTGCTCCTGTTGTCAGACAAACAAACACCCTACGTCATTGTTTATTTGATATAGATATACCAGTAGTTCTGAACCAAAAAGTAAGACTAAGAAATAGTAAACCCACAGAATTATTGAAAATGAAGATTTGTTTAGTATTCACATTTTTACCTGGTAAATCATAATAAAACTTAATAATAATATCAGGACTGCAAAACATATCAAAGATACCAGACATAATGCATGCTACATCAATTTGGTACGCATGCCAGTGGAGCTCAAATATCAATTTGCAGGACTTATTTTAACACGAAGTTGAAAGAAAAAAAAAACAGAAAATAGATGAATCATTAAGTTATATGGCCACAAGGCTGTCATGTGACTGTACTTATTGTAGAATTGTACTAAAAATACCTTTTCTTGTTACACAGAGGTAAAACAACGCTAGGTGATTCAAACAATACCAACCACTATAGGTAGAATTGATCAAGTCTAATGAGACCATACAAAAGCATTAATTAGTGACAAAGAATTTTGATGTACACATGCATCAAAAAATGGCCTTTTATTTTGTTTCTTTGTTGAACTTTAATCCTGATTGTTATAAAGATTTAGACATATCGAAATCTATCTTTGAGAGTCGCATATCATGAACATACTTGTCGTTTGTACTTTTTGTTCTTATTTGAAATTTGATGCAATTAAGCGTAATGTGTTTTGCCTTTCTTAAATTTGGTAGTAGTATGCTACATGAGCGGTTGTTTATCATTTATATTTGTTTACAAAAAAAAATGTTAACAAATCACTGGAGCAATCATTGATATTGATGGAATGATCAGAACTTTTTATCTGACTTGCATAATGATTCAAGAACGATCATAATCAACGGTGCGAAATTTAAATTTCTATGGTTTTCTAGAAGTTTCAGTAGTAACCATATATACAGACACAAAAGTTATTCAGACATTGATATCTTGGCGTTCATAGAAGTTCTTTGAAGTTGTTTAATTGACACTTTGAATTTAAGAACAAACTCATATTACTTTGTGAACTAATCTTACATAATATTTTGGTTTGGATCTCGAAACAAAGAAAATACAAGAATAGGACAGTCAGACATTTAACAGTCTAGATGGCATTTCAATTTGTATAATATTTCTGGTAAAATTGAACAAAAAATCTGGTTAAATTTAGCATTGGTTCTTGTCTTATGTTGGCTATATTCTAAAAATGATTTCTGGCAATACACTAAATTGTTTTAACAACTATTGTTATGATGGAAACCTGATACAAAGGTCATTGTTGTTATCAAAAATAAATTGTGACTGCATTGGTAATTCTAGGATAAAAAAAAGACTATTATAAGGCAAAGAAATGGAATCAAACATTGTTTAATAAGGCCAATAACGCTGACGACATAACTATCAACATGATAAAATAAACTGGTTCTTACATGTTAACACTGCGTGGATTGATAGAAAAATCTTAAATAAGTTTTCAGTACTATTTTGTATTCCTGCCATGTTACTCTTTAAAATACAGACGACAAAGAGTATAAAAACCAATACACTGATGTGTCAGAATGACACTTATAACCCCGATTTCAAAAACGGTTGCAAGCTCAATATGGGTAGGACTTCAGAAAAAAGTCTTAATAACTGTTATCATAACGAATGTGTTGAAGCTCAAATCAAAGCTATGATTTCGACAAAAATCAGAGGAATGGAACCTAATGTTTACATGATCTGTAACTCATCACAATAGACCCACAGACTAACAATCAACTCAAAATATTTAAATGCCCTTAGGAACCAAACGTATATACATGTTATTTTCACGATATTTTCCAAGTTTAGCGCTTAATTTCTGCCAACATCAGTGGAGCGGAACCAAACGTTAATCAATTTGTAGCTTACCGTATTAGATTTAAGTCTGTAAATGCGTTTAGGAAACATTTCGTATATAGTTTGTTGTCGAATGATTGAATGATGGAATGACGAACAAGGATAAAATTACGTGATCCTAATGTTTTTCAGTAGTACATGTATCGATTTATTGATAATTATTCCATGAGCAGTATTATAGAGGAACACTGTAATCCTTTCGGAGTCTGAAAATTATGGTCCAAAACATTATGTGAAAATAATGGTTTTTCAGACGTTGTTACATGCAGATACCAGATTAACTCACATATAATAATATATTGAATATCTAACGAAAGGCAAATAATAGAAAAAAATAATATTTGATCTATAGATCAGTTACCAAGATCGTTATAAAATGTATAAGATAATGCAAATACAGTAAAATGAAATGATACGGACAAATGCAATGCTATTTATAAAAAAAGATATAGAAATAAGAATGTCCCATTTTCTTTGAAATACTAAATCAAACAAGATTTTTCAGCACGCTTCAATGAAAACGACATTTACTAAATGTTTTAATTAAAAATTGTCTGTAATAAATCAGTCAATGTATTATGTTATCTTGAATACAGATCAGATAGATATAACTGGTTAAAATTTTACAATTGTTGCGATTAAATGAGTGTAGTGCTTTTGACCTGTTATACAAATTTAGTCACTTCTATCAACTTTGAGGTTTGAATCATTTCCTTATAAATATGTTAACCTTTGCGATTACAATTTCGATATTGTCTATACAACTACAGCTCAAAATTGGACGTTGTCAAGAAATGTATGTAAAATAGATACCCCAATAATGATTGCGGCCAAGTTTAGTTTAAATTGGCCGAGTAGTATCAGAGGAGACGATTTTTGTAAAAGATTACAAAGATTTACGAAAAATGCTTAAACATTTACTATAAAGGGCAATCACTCCTATAGGGGTCAGGTGAGCTAAATAAATCCACTTTGAAACTGCGAACTGTGCCCAATTTGCTTCTTTGGCCTACAAGAAGAAATATTAGGGATATTCGAATATCACATTCTGAAAATAATTTAGAAATGAAATTATAAAGTGACTTTTTTCTATATCTTCTTCAGGCATTATACATATTGATGTATGGTTGCACACAATAAAGCTAGCCAGAGAAAATAAACATAATCAAGGAAATGAGAGAGAAATAACAATACGATACGACATTACAGATTAAACTATATAAGTATCACATTTTCACTGAGTAAAGATTATTGTAATTACAGTACAAGGATATCGATGCATCAATAATTAATTTCATTCAGTGACTTTAGTCTAGGAATTCCAGTATGTTCTGTGTTCATTTACACACATTATTTTGTTTGGCAAATATGCTTTTTTTAAGTCAAATTGTCTTTTTTTAAATATTAAGTCCCTTTATATGAGGTTGCATCTTTGATATGAACTTTGAAATGACTATTATAGATCAAAATTATCATATGGGCCAAAAATTACAATATCCTTATTTATTGGAATATCAATAATTATGTGTTGTTTCATAAATTCAAACATGGATTTCTACTACAATATGACAAACCACCCACAGTAGGTGTTCTATAGTTCCTATTTGTTCCTTGTAAAATGATTATGACCTACACCGTACAAGGTGTATTCTTAAAAGTCAATATGAGAACATAACATCCGGACAATCATTCGGTATTGAAACGAACAAAGCTTTATTTGTTTTTGAAAAATATAATAGAGTTAAATCCATCATTGTTTGTTGTCATTGTTAGTTGTAACCTAAAGAGGAATTCTGGCAATATTGTAATCTGTTTTAACACCTATGGTTATGAGGATGGTCAATGTTGTTATCCAACACAATTTGTGACGGCATTGGCAATCATAGGTTAAATAAAAGGACAATTATAACACTTAGCAATGAAATCAAACATCGTCAAAATACAGCAAATATCTCTGTAGAAATAACCATCAACATGATAAAATAAACTATCCTTGACATGTCAACACTGCGTGGATTGATTACGGTTTCCTAGATAGGTACTCTAGCGCCACTTGGTATTCCTGTCTTGTAACTGATCAAAATGTAGATGACAAAGAGTAAAATGAAACAAAAACAATACCAAGATGTGGAGTCAGACAGACACTTAATTATTGTCCCGTTTTCAAAAACGGTTGCAAGCTCATTATGAGAAGGATTTCACGAAAAGGCCTTTATAAATGATATTACTAGGATTTGTCGAGGTTTGAATCCCGTGATTTCTGAAAAAAAAGAGGAATGAAACCGAATGTAATACATGATCTATAGCTCATCACAATAGACTCACAAACTAAAAATCAACTCAAAAACTTTGAATGCGTTTAGGAACAATGTGTATATACATGTTATTTTCACGAAAAGTCCTTAGTGCCTACTTTCAGTGCAAAATAAGCGGAGCAGAACTGAACGTTAACTCAATTTGTATCTCAACATATAAGGTTCACATTCTAAAGACCAACAGTCTGTAAATGCGTTTAAGAAAAAAAATCCGTACAGAGTTATTTGTGAAATGATGGAATGATGGAATGACGCACAAGGATAAGTTACATGGTCCTGATGTTTCGCAGTAGTACATGTATTGATTCATTGATGGTTATTCCATGAACAGTATTATAGAGGAACACTGTAATCCTTTCGGAGTCTAAAAAGTATGGTCAAATACATAATGTGAAAATAATGTTTTTTCAGACCTAGTTACAAGTAGATGAACTGAGGTATAATTATACAAAAAAAAAATCTAAAAAAGTCAAATAAAAATATATACTTAGGTTAAAGCCCTACATTAAATAGAAAACATTGACATTTGATCTACAGAACAGTTACAAAGATTGTTATAAAATGTATAAGATAATGCAATTACAGTAACACTAAATGATATGGACAAATGTAATGTTATTTGGAAAAAAAGATGTAGATATAAGAACGTCAAATAATCGTTGATATTACTAAATTAAACAAAGTTTCCTCGCACGCTTCAAGAAAAACGTTCATCAATGATAATCATTAAATATTTTAAAGAAAAAAATGTCTGTAATAAATCAGTGAATGGATCATGTTTAATATTTTGAATACAGATGTATAACTGTTTAATATTTTACAATTGTTGTGATTAAATGAGTGTAGTGCTTTGGACCTGTAATACAAATCTAGTCACTGCCACCAGCAGTGAGGTTTGAACCATTTCCTTATAAACCTGTGAACCTTTAACATGTTAAATTTCGATATTTTCGATACAGTTCACAATTGGACTTTGTTCACGTACGATTCAACTAACAAATAAAAATTGTATAATTCAATAATGACGTGAAATGTGACATTCAGATATTAAAGACCAAGACAACAAATTACGAAAACAAACAGAAGCGATAAGTTCAACTCTAAGGTCAATCGAATCATATGTCAAAATCAAGGGTACGTTATTCCTAGAATTGCACCACGTGAACAGTTTAAGATTAAAAGTTCTTTTCCGCAATGGATCTAAAACTAATGTGTTTTGGAAAACTTCCTTTGTCGGATATTTACAAAACTGTTGTGTATTTCTAAGGGAAACTGCTGAAAAATTGACTTTTTTACAAATTAGGAAGGTTGAAAACGTAAGCAGGTAGGTTAAAAGTTATTTAGTTTTAAAATTCAACTTTCAAGGTGTTTCCCTGTATGCGTGTAAATCATGAACAATATCTTTTTATATCTTGATCTCTGTTCTAAACCTTTCGTTTCTACGATTTGTAGCTATTTTATTTAGCAATTATCAATCGATTACGCCGATTTTCAAACAAAAAAACCGAAAGTTTTTAAATTAGTAAATGTTCTTTTGAACACAAACAGAACCCTAAAAGCTGTACAATTCACCTATATGCGGACAACTTGTTGATACAGCATATGAATTGGCATATTGGCAATTTTAATTAAGAGTCATATAAAATCCTATTGTAATGGCTGCCGTCATGATAAGGCAAACTGGCAACTATGCACCTAAACAAAATACCCCAAATTTTGCCATATGCTCCGCCTTCTAAAGTTAGTAGTTTACTCGGTTATGACAAAGGATGCAATGCCTCTATAGAAAGATTATTTAAAAAAAATCACGTTCATGTCATCAAATTAATATATGTCAGTGCATCGTCGGCAATAATATTATACTTAGTGATTTGAAGAGCCTTTTTGACCTTTATTTCTCGTGACATAATATAAAAATATGATACCTCATTTACTGTGTTTATCATCCAATCAATGTGTGGTTTAAGATATGTAGGACCAACCGGGTTTGTTAAGATATGTAGGACTAACAGGTTTAAGATATGTATGACCAATGGGGTTTTGTTAAGATATGTAGGACCAACGGGGTTTTGTTAAAATATGTAGGACCAACAGGGTTTAATATATGTAGGACCAACGCGGTTTAAGATATGTAGGACCAACGGGGTTTTGTTAAGATATGAAGGACCAACGGGTTTTGTTAAGATATGTAGGACCAAATGGGTTTCGTTAAGATATGTAGGACTAACGGTGTTTTGTTAAGATATGTAGGACCAACAGGTTTTTTTTAAGATATGTAGGACCAACGGGGTTTTGTAAAGATATGTAGGACCAATGGAGTTTTGTTGAGATATGTAGGACCAACAAGGTTTAAGATGTGTAGAACCAACGGGGTTTTATAAAGATATGTAGGACCAACGGGGTTTTGTTAAGATATGTAGGACCAAAGGGTTTTTTTAAGATATGTAGGACCAACGGGGTTTTGTTAAGATATGTAGGACCAACGGGGTTTTGTTAAGATATGTAGGACCAACGGGGTTTTGTAAAGATATGTAGGACCAACGGGTTTTGGTAAGATATGTAGAACCAACGGGGGTTTTGTTAAAATATGTTGGACAAACAGGTTTTGTTAAGATATGTAGGACCAACGGGGTTATGTTAAGATATGTAGGACCAACGGGTTTTGTAAAGATATGTAGGACCAACGGGTTTTTTTTAAATATGTAGGACCAACGGTTTTTTTAAGATATGTAGGACCAACGGGGTTTTGTTCAGATATGTAAGACCAACGGGTTTATTAAGATATGTAGGACCAACGGGGTTTCGTTAAGATATATAGGATCAACGGGATTTTGTTAAGATATGTAGGACCAACGGGTTTTTTTTAAGATATGTAGGACCAACAGGGTTTTGTTAAGCGAACGTTTAAAATGTTTTATCATCCGACGAAAATATAAGAAGCCACAAACACAATACTCCATTTAGAAATTCCAACCAATCAAACCGTTCAGAAAAATAAATGACAATTAACATGATTAATGAAATTAATGAATTCAAAAATCAGCTTTGAAACTTCGAACAGCACGCAACTAGTTTACTCGGCTTACACGAAGAAATATTAGGTATATTCGAATATACAATACAAGCATACCGATACATCAATAATTAAATTCATTCAGTGACTTTAACCTTGGAGTTCCAGAATATGATATGTTCATTTACACATTATTTCCTTTTTTGGCAAATATGCTTTATAAAGTTAAATAGTCTTTTATCAGTCCCTCTATATGAGTTTTTTTTTTTAATTTTGCATCATAAATTCAAACATTCAGATGGAACCAGATTGATTTCTACTACAATATGAAACACCACCCACAGTAGGTGTTCTATAGTCTCTGGTTCTTCCTTGCAAAAGTTTCATGAACGATACTGACCAAGCATGACAAGGTTCATTTTTAAAAGTCAATATAAGTACATCAAACACGGTAAGTCATTCGGTATTGAAACGAACAAAACGCTATTTGTTTTTGAAAAACTTAAAATTACAATTTTGTATTTTGTTTTGCAATTTCAAACATTTTTATTTAATATATTCTTCACATTTTGATTGTGTGCCTTGTTTTATTATCAATGACTTTTTGAAGCTTAGTCTGACTTGAAAATGGCTATTGTTATCTTATAGTTCGTTTCTGTTTGTGTTGCATTTTAGTGTCTGTTCTGTTGCTGTTCTTCTCTTATAGTTAATGTGTTCACTCAGTTTTAGTTTGTAAACCGGATTTTTTTCTCTATCATAAAATTTATCATTGGTTCTTTTCATTATTAGCTATAATCTAAAAGTTATTTGTGACAATAACTATTGTTATGATGGAAACCTGATGCAAAGGTCATTGTTGATAATCGTAGGATAAATTAAAAACGCAATTATAAGGCACAGCAATGGAGTCACACAAAGTGAAAATACAGTCAATAGCGCGGAAGACATTAAATAGGTTTTCAGCTCTATTTTGTATTCCTGCTGTGTAACTCATTAAATTACAGATGAAAAAGGATAACAAAAACAATACATTGATGTGTCAGAATGACATGTATGGCCTCGTTTTCAAAAACGATTGCAAGCTCAATATGGGAAGGACTTTAAAAAATAGTCTTAAAAACTGTTCTTATATCGAATTTATTAAAGCTCAAATCATAGCTTTGATTTCGGAAAAAATCAGAGGAATGGAACCTGATGTATACATGATCTGTAACTCATCACAATAGACTCACAAACTAAAAATCAACTCAAAATATTTGAATGCGTTTAGAAACCAAACGTATATACAGTTGGGTGCAGACCAAGCATTACATGTAAACGGGCCTAAAAAGTTAACGCGGCGTTTACTCGCGTGCACTTCATGTAAACGCCGCGTTAACTCTGCGTTAACTACGAAATTTTAGTAGACATAAATAGTAAACGGGCGTTTACTTTCGCGTTTACCTCCGCGTTAACGCGAAAACCGCGTGTCTTCTAATTTTGTAAAGAGTAAACGGGCGTTTACTTTCGCGTTTCGTCGCGTTAACGCGAAAAAGGAGTATCTTCTATTTTTGTAAAAAAAAGTAAACGCCCGTTTACTGTTTGTAGTAAACGCGCGTTAACGTAGATTGTACTCGTATCCTTGATACACTGACCTAATATATCACATGATAAGGTACATCAAAATATCCATCTGTCCATTTTCGATCAACATATTGACGATTGCATTTAATGAAATGACACTTCTTTAATTAATTTATTGAATTTTTTTTTTTTAAATATGCCAGTTTAATTGTGAGTCGATATTTGTACATGTAAATTTTGAACAGAAAAATAGAAAATCCGCTGTTGAAAGTTTTTGGAACTGACTTTTTTGGAATTAATAAATGTTTATATTTCTAATAAAAAGTATTTTTGATTGTTAAGGTTCAAAACACTTATACGTAAAATATTAAGTCATTTCAACAACATAAATAAATGTACAAATACATCCGACAATTATTTTATAATATACACAATTAGTTAACGCGAAAAGTAAACGCGCGTTTACTCTCAAGTGCATGTAAAAATACAATTAAGAAATCTGTAGTAAACGCCCGTTTACTTTTACGTGCACGTAAAATTAAACTAGTGAAATCTGAAGTAAACGGCCGTTTACTACTGACTAAACGGACACAGAGTAAACGCGCGTTTACTCGAGTAGACATTATAAATTTCCATTTTGACCGCGTTAACGTAAATGAAGTAAACGGACGTTTACTAGTAAACGCGAAATTTAAAGTCAACTAACGAAATATGTGCACGCCGCGTTAACTTGCGTTTACTTTATGTAATGCTTGGTCTGCACCCAACTGTACATGTTATTTTCACGATATCTTAAGTATAGCGCTTAGGTTCTGACAAAATTATCGGAGCGGAACCAAACGTTAATCAATCTGTAGCTTACCGTATTAGATTCACATACTAAAGACCAACAGTCTGTAAATGCGTTTAGGAAACATTCCGTCTATAGCTTGTTGTTGAATGATGGAACGATGGAATGACGAACAAAGGTTAAACAACATGGTCCAAATGTTTCTCCGTAGTACATGAATCAATTTGTTTATGATTATAACATGACCAGTATTATTGAGGAACAATGTAATCCTTTCGAAGTCTGAAAACTATGGTGCAAAACATTATGTGAAAATAATGTTTTTTCAGACCTAGTAACAAGCAGATAACAGACTAACTCAGATATAATTACATGTATATCATGAATATCTTACGAAGGGCAAATAAAAATGTATACTTACAAAGAATGTCTACAATAAATAGAAAAACATTGATCGTTATAAAATGTATAAGATAATGCAAATACAGTAAAATTAAATGATATGGACAAATGTAATGTTATTTGGATAAAAAGATATAGAAATAAGAATGTCAAATCATCTTTGAAATACTTAATTCAACAATTGGTTCTTTTCATTATTAGCTATAATCTAAAAGTTATTTGTGACAATAACTATTGTTATGATGGA